>NC_141889.1:11048604-13959203 GCF_030686135.1 Camelina sativa | reverse complement strand
TGAGTTGCTCAGTTTCTCTCCCAGAAGCTCTCACTCTCTGTTCTGAGGGTCTGTGGCGTGCTAGGGCGAGTGGAAGAAGAGGGAGGGTTATATATGGAAACTCATTAACCCTAGCTTCCCAGTCCTGCCCGAGGGTCTGCTCGATGGGGTGCACGAGGATGTGCTCGGGTTGCTCTTCGGCTAGGCTCTCGGATTGCTCCCACAGCATCAGAATCGACCTCCATAGGGTCAGTAATAGTTCTCTCGGACGTAAACAGGTCCCTACGTTAAGGAGATCGACAGACTGCGACAACTACAGGATCGAGACAGAGAACACGAGTCTCTACACGATCGGTTGCTCGAGCATCCTCTCGGGTGGCGGATCGGGTCGAGCATTGGGTTGGGGATGCGAAACGTCCAGCCGACGGTTGGGAATGTGGAATGTTTCCCCTTCCTTGTGACTCGTGAGCTTCGGCGGCATCACCTCCGGTTCTAGCAGTGACGGAGGTTGATCTGCTCCCCTTCTTTTGATAGGTCTTCATCTTTGGTGCCATTGGTGGATCTTTGAACTTTAGAACAGAGACTAAGCCGAGATTAGTAGGGTTAGTCCACAAAAACAAAGAAAACTCAATTTCTAGAGAGAGCAGGAGTTTGGAAGACAAAGAGTTTAGGGTTTAGAGAAAACTTAGGGAATTATGGAGTTGTGAGGTTAAGGCTCCTTAAATAGGGAAGGTTGGCTTCTTGGGCTTCACCGAGATTAGGCTAGGGTTTTGTGGAATTCGGACTCCACTCGCCACTCGATGGGGAACACGACCAGACGCGTCGGGTACGGATTCGGGTAGAGCCTTGGGTTCCCTAAAATTTCTCTTTCATCTTTTTTTTTATTATAAATATGTAAAAATCAAAAATAATTCAAAGTAAACAAATAAATAATTAAAAGAAAAATAAAAAGATACTTTTGGGACTTCCTCCCAAGTGAGCTTGTTTTAAGTCACTAAGTTTGACTCTTCATGCTTTTTAAGCATGTGATAGGAGGGAGAGGTTCCGGAATCCTCTCCACTGTAATACGCTGATTCAAGGGATTCTCCAAATCTTGTCTAGGTTCCACAACAAATGTAGTGTTGACTTCTTCAAGATGCTTGACTTTTCTCTGCATTGTTTATTTCTTGACATCAAACTCCATCTTGAAATGCTCCCCATGCTCAATTCTGATCTTGCCTTGTTTAACCTCAATCACTGCTCCTACTGTTTCCAAGAATGGTCTCCCTAGGATCAGTGGATCGTCTGGTTCCTTATCCATATCAAGGATCATAAAATCAGTGGGACTTCCACCCTTCCAATCTTGAGAGGCAAATTTTCCAGGATCCCAATCGGATGTCTGATTGTTCTATCGGCTAGAACAAAATACAGACTACTCGGTTTAAAACTGCTGAAACCCATCTTGTTGGCAACTGACAGCGGCATGATGCTGACTGAAGCTCCCAGATCGCACAAGAAATTTTTGAAAATCCGAAGTCCTATCGAGCATGACAAAGTAAAAGAGCCAGGATCCTCCAATTTCTCCTCGATTCGCAGCTCAGGCTCTAAGCACACTCCACTCCTGAGAATTTCATACCCAATCTCCTTGACAGCTTCCTTAACCTCAATCTCCAGCTGAGCTGCCTTCTTGATGATTTCCTCTCGAAGTTCGTGTGGTGGCAAGAGCTTAGGAGGTGGAGCCTTTCGCTTGGCCATACAATGCCATGTATTTGAGTGTGAGTAGATGGAGCATCTCGTGCTCCTATGTGGGTCCTATCTTGAGGAGCTGGTGGACCATTCTGATTATTCATCTCCTCCTCAATTGTTGGTGTTTGCGGTTGTTGGACTTGTTGTTGACGTAGTAGCCTAGGTCTGTCGATGTTGTCTATGAAAGGACTCAGGTGTAGGCTACCTTTGGATCGTGTTTGCATGCACAAACAGTTGACCGAGAGAGTACACGAGGGTCAACTCGATCCAGGTGATTGAGTGACGGGTCGGGTGGTACTCGAGTTGTACATGAAATGCAAAACAAGCAAAGACGAATGTAAACAAGTCAATATCGAACCAAAATGGAAGATAGAACTTGATCTAGCAAGTGCTGAAATCCTAAACGTAACAAATTAAATTCAACCAAATGGCAACGGCGCCAATTGATAGTAGGATTTTCACCCAGGGTATCAATTCCCTATGTAGTTGTAGTACAAAGGGTTATCAATCCAAATGGTTGTTATGCTAGCAGATAGGATGCAATCAGAAACAAGCAAGTCAAGCCAAATAATAATGGGGGTTTTATCTATTAACCTAAGGTGAACAAAAATTAGAAAACAGAAAGAGCAAAAATCAAGAACAACTCGAAGTACCACACGATGCAGGTGATCGAGTACCAGATCGGGTTGGTGGTCGGGTTTATATAAAAACAGTAAACCATCAAGATGCGAAAGCTCCTAAGGATGGGGTAATCGACTCATAAGTTTTCCTGACCAGTATGGATGTCATACATGCCTTAAGCAAATACTCCCTAGACAATGAATCTATCAAATCTTGTTAAAACACTCTCGTGATAGAAACAATCAACCTTAATCACTCCCCTACCCAACTTTCGTTGGAGAAACATGACCATGCAGGCAATACAAACTGATTCATTAATATCAATAAACCCTTTACTCATCTAATCTCTTGGGCTAAGTGAGTAAATCTCTAGCATTGATTGATTCAAGCATTTCATCTACACCTCTCGGTGGTAAAGCGCCCTAGATCTAATCTCAACCTCTCGGTCTATTGACAACATTAAGAACACCAATCTAGAAGGGAATTTATAAATCATAAACAACCAAGCTAAGACATCCTAATCGATTAAGAACACAAAATCGTCTATCCCATCCCTGGAAACTTTACTACACTACTCAGATCTCATTGCAGAAAATATAAAAGCATAGATAAACGAAAATTGCATTATATTAATGATAGAAGTAGAGTAGAAGAGTGTACAGTAGAAATCTAAGAGAAAATGCAAAAAGAAATGAATTAAATCCTAACAAAAGTGTAGAAAGAGTTTTGAGTCACTCAGTTTCTCTCCCAGAAGCTCTCGCTCTCTGTTCTGAGGGTCTGCGGCGTGCTAGAGCGAGTGGAAGAAGAGGGGGTTTATATATGGAAACCCATTAACCCTAGCTTCCCAGTCCTGTATGAGGGTTTGCTCGATGGGGTGCACGAGGATGTGCTCGGGTTGCTCTTCGGGTAGGATCTCGGATTGTTCTTTCTGTTCTTGGATCCTCTTCGATCGGGTTATTGTTCGGGCGGTTCTTCCTGTTCCATAGCTCCTTCAGGTACATGCTTGGATTTGACCTTGTTTCTCCCCATTTTCGGCTCTTAAGCACCTGTTTTCATACAAAATATACAAATGCAATAATGCAACACCCTAAATGGCCTAAATATGGATTCCTACAGTAAATGACCTAAAAACGCTAAGGTAAGGGTAAAAACAATGCAAAATATAGACAAAAAGGGATGCTAAAAACATGTAAATTAAAGAGTTATCAGTAAGCTATGTCCATATCATAATCCGCTACTAACTCCATCCAACGCCTCTGCCTAAAATTCAGCTCTGGCTGAGTAAAAATGTACTCCAAACTCTTGTGATCTGTAAATACCTGTACCTTTCCGCCATACAGATAATACCTCCAAATCTTCAGAGCAAAAATTACTGCTGCCATCTCTAAATCATGAGTAGGATAATTAGCCTCGTGCTTCCGCAACTGCCGCGAAGCGTAGGCTATAACCTTCCCCTGCTGCATAAGCACACAACCCAATCCCACTCTGGAAGCATCTGTAAACACAACGTAAGGCTCGTTCTGCTCAGACAGTGCTAACACCGGCGTGGTAGTCAACATCTGCTTGAGGCTTGCAAAACTCGCCTCACACTCCGGTGACCACACAAATGGGACCTCCTTCCCTGTAAGCTTAGTCATCGGCTGTGCCATACTCGCAAAACCCCGAACAAATTTCCTGTAGTAACCCGCTAACCCCAGAAAACTCCAGATCTCAGTGGCACTCTGCGGCCTCAGCCACTCCCTGATGGCCTGAATCTTCTCGGGATCCACCAAAACTCCCTCTGCAGAAACAATGTGGCTTAAGAATCCCATCTCCCGCTGCCAGAAACTGCACTTACTCAGCTTAGCAAACAACTTCTGCTCCCACAACTTCTCCAGAACTGCTCTCAGATGTACTGCATGCTCCTCAGGACTCTTGGAATAAACCAGGATGTCGTAGATGAAAATGATGACTGACACGTCCAAAAACTCCTGCAACACGCTGTTCATCAGTCTCATAAACGCAGCTGGCGCATTTGTCAAACCGAACGGCATCACCACAAACTCATAATGCCCGTATCGCGTCCTAAAGGCAGTCTTCCTCACATCTGCCTCATGTATTGGAATCTGATGATAACCCGATGCTAAGTCAATCTTAGTCAATCTTGGAGAACCAAGTAGCACCCCTCAACTGATCCAACAACTCATCAATTCTCGGGAGAGGGTACTTGTTCTTCACAGTGACCCGGTTAAAATCCCGACACTCGATACACAATCGAAAACTCCTATCCTTCTTCTTAACAAACAGCACTGATGCTCCCCACGGTGAACAACTAGGACAGATAAAACCCTTACTCAACAAATCCTCCAGCTGCTTCTTCAGCTCTGCCATCTCTGTTGGAGCCCTCTTGAAGGGCGCCTTAGACAACGGCGTTGTCCCTGGTTCCAACTCTATCGTTAAGGGATCAGACCGAGATGGTGGTAACCCCTGCAACGACTGGAACACATCCTCAAACTCCTCCACAACTTGAATACCTCCAACATAAGACTGCCCCACAAACTCCAACATCGAAATTGTAACCAAATAGGCTTCACGCCCCTTCTCGATCATCTTCCCAGCATGCACAGCCGAGATCAGGAGACTCCCCGAAGTCGGTCTCACTCCCTCGAACACCAACTTCCCTTCTGGACGCTCAAAAAAAACTTTCCCCCTGTAACAGTCCAAATGCACCCTATGACTATGCAACCAATCCATACCCAGAATCACATCATACAACTCCATTGGACTGATAATCAAATCTACCGGTCTCGACTCCCCCACAATCAGAATCTCCATATCACTCGCTCGACCAAAGACTCTCAGGAACTTCCCTCCTGCAACCCTGACAACTCCCGTGCTCTCACCGGAATCTCCGCTGAGACAAGCGCTCTCTTCGCACTCAGGAGTAATGAAGCAATGAGTTGCTCCAGAGTCAAACAGAACGTGGGACATAAACCCGCCCACCGACAAGGTCCCTACACAAACTTCATGTGTTGAGAACCTAACATTCAATCACAAGCAAAAACAAACATAATCTGAACTATTGCATTGACCAAGTTCAAATCTCAGAAGTTATACCCTTGATCGCTCTTGCACTGGTGCCACCGGTCTCAACTATCAAGTACACTCGCGACGTCTGCTCGATCCAACCCACCGGCTGCACACCCTGCTGCACTCCTGGCTGACCTCTAGGCTGCACCGCTGCTACTGCCATCTGCTGCAACTTGGGACAATGAGGCTTGATATGCCCCGTCTCCCTACAATAGTAACACACTCGGGTATCTGTCCGCGGCTCCGTCACCGCCCGCCACTCCGTCACTGCCCGCTGCTCACCTCTCTGTGGACAGTTGGTCACCTTGTGGTCCCTGCTACCACACCCAAAGCATCTCGCACCACCGTACCTTGATCTCTACATATCATCAAACTTCTGCTTCTGCCCCTGTGCAGGCTTGCCGCCCTTGCTAGGAACAGAATGCAGCTGGGACCGCTGTGGCTGCCCTGAAGGACTGTCCACAACCACTTGTGACCACAATTCGTCCTCTATCCCAGCTGCAACCTCAACCAGCTCCGCCCTCGTAGCATAGCTCCTCACTCTGCACCGAGTCCTCCGATCATCCCATAGAGCCAAGCAGAACCGCACCTGTGCCGACTCTGGCTCACAAGCCCGGCCTGCATCCCCACAAGCCGACTGAACTCTGCATCCAGCTCCCGCACTGTACGGTCCCCCTGAGTCAACCCCAAGAACCGTGCCTCCATGCAATCAAGAGCCTCCTGTGGAAAATACTTAGAGATAAACTCCCTCACAAAATCCACCAAAGTCATATCCCGTTGCACCCTTCGTGTTGTCACCGACTTCCATCACACACGTGCATCACCTGACAAGTAGTACACTGCCAAATTCACCCTAAACTGGTCGGGACACCAAAGTGACAGGAAAAGATCCTCCATCCTCTCTTTCCACTCATCCGCTACACTCGGATCCGTACCTCCCGAGAAAGACCCCGCTCCCACTCGCTGCAGCTGCACCATCATCTGCACATACTGAGCGTCCACTATCTCGGCCCCCGGCTGCACACCTGACTGCAAACCCGCCACATGATTTACCGCTGGAACCTGCTCACCTACCACTGGTGGCACCACTGGAACCTGCCCACCACCCACTGGCGGCACTACTGGAACCTGCCCACCACCCACTGGTGGCACTACTGGAACCTGCCCACCACCCACTGGCGGCACTGCTGCTGGAAGCCGCACCAAAACCTGAGATAGAAATCCCATCAAGACATCCTCCCTGCCTGGAGCACCCTCCGTTGCAACCCTCACACCCGGGGCAACACCGTGACCAACACCGGGCCCATCCGCCCTGCCGTCACCCAAACCAGCCTGGTCTCCAGACACACTAGGATGAACCTGACCTCGTCCCCGACCACGACCATGACCCACGACCACGACCACGCCCGCGACCAACAGCATCCTCACCTCTAACCATTTGTATCACCAAGAACAGAAGGCTAAGCAACAAATAATTCTAATAACACAAGAACACAACTCACCGTGGAATCACAAAGCAGGCTCGAAGAGGATTTTCTAGGACCACATGCCACACACAATTGACTAACTCACATAATCAACTCTGGCATGAAATCCTAAACATCAACAGCAAAAGCACAGTGAACCCTAGACCTAGAACCGTAAGGGCTCTGATACCAAAATGAACAACCCTTCCCTTTTTTTTTTTAATAATATATTAATTTACTAGTGGTCCCATACCCACTAGCAACCTAGCAACAATCAACAACAGTGGATAACAAAACAATTCCATTAAACCAATAAGAATTCCAACAATAACAACCTAATAACCAACAATGCAATAATCCAGAACCAACAAGGAAATAACCAAGTTCCAACATCCTCCAATGTTCTATCAACTCAACACTAGCAACCTAACAATAGCTAGACCACAATCAATCAAGCCTCTATAACATCCTCCTCCTCATCGCCTTGATTCCACGATCACACTTTGCCTTTACCTGCACCACAAACACATATTGAGATGCATGAGTATTATTATAAACACTCAGTGAGGCCATCCTCTCATCTACTGGGATATACACACAAGCAACTGAGATTCTATTGTTAAGTTAAGTAAGTAAACACAATCAGCACATCAAACAAGGCAACACTCATCATCGGTTAAGATTGGTGTCGACCGACACCAGGTTGGTATCGATCAACGCTAGCACAACATGGTGTCGACTGACACCACACTGGTGTCGATCGACACTGCTTCTACAGACGCGAACTGCACGAATCCGAACGTCGATCCTCCGTTTCAAATCACCACGAAACCGTCTAAAACTCTCCCAATCGCCTTAGGAACCAATGGGAAACACGAAAACAACAAACCCAAGCAAGCAAACACCACAAATAGACAAAGAACAACCAAACAAAAGATATCTCAGGGTTAGATCAGCCATCGTCAAGCACTCACCTCTTATGCAGGAAGATTTGATTAAGAAACGGTGGAAACAACACCACAAGAAGCTTCTCCTTCGTTCCCAGCAACCACACTCCCTTCCACAACAACAGATCTCACCAAAAACCACCAAGAACAAGCCAAAATCTCTCAAGAACACTCACAAACGTTTTCTCTCCTTTTCCTCTCTTTGTCTCACTAAACGGCGACAAGACAAACCCTAAAAACCCTTAACTTGTCGCTTGCCCTCTTATATACTCGGTTTAGGTAACTAAACCAAACCAACCAAACCAAAATTGCGAATTAAAACCAAACTCGATGAACCCAGAAATAGTGGTGTCGATCGACACACCCCTGGTGTTGGTCGACATTCACTCTAAAAATCCAAAAAACTGGTTCGCGGATGTTATAAAATTCTACAACTTACGTCGGAAGATTCAACATCACTTTCATCAAAGAGGGAGCTGTCTGGAATCAATGAAGAAATCGTACGAGGACATAGCATAACTACTAGGAAGAAGATCAAGATTGAAAAGCAAGCATAGTATTATGCTTATTCTATGAATTATTTAAATAACATTATATGCTTTTGATATTTGTTTTTTTCAAACGTCAGGCCTTTAGTTGCGTTGATAAGAATATGATTATTTATTATTTATAAATTTTAAATTTATTAAAAGCTCTACATTTTATGATTCGCTAATTTAAACATATAGTTTTATTTATAAATTAAAATATGACAATTAGATCTAATCATGTTCCACTTACTATTATTTTGCATAGATACGACATAATCTAATCAAAAGCAAAAAAATGGTGATATATTCCCCCTTTTAAAAAGAAACATATATATACTCTCCTAAATTTAATTATGATTAAATAAATATATGTTAAGATAAATGAATAAATGCTAATTTTACATTTTTGATTATCCTTTTATTAATTAAAACGTCAATGTTAACAAAATTATGTGATATTATTATCCGTTTGTGAAAATATTTAAGTAAATTATAGTAATGAGAAGATTATACCTATTGATCATCATGTAAATTAAGAATATCATAGACCTAAAGTTATATATTTCTAAAGAACGCATATCACTTCGACTGTATGCATACGATGAGACCTGAAAAATTACCAATACGGAGAAAGAATGATCCGATTCATGTCGTGAATACAAAGGGTAACTAATATTCAGTTTCTGATATAAAAAAAAATAAGTTTTGATCTTAAATTAATGTTCAAATGTATAAACTTATTTGCAGGAGTAAACTCAAAACATGCAAGGATGATAAGAACGAAAACTCTGAAATCAAATAAAGCTCGAAAACGCAATGAAGGTCGTTTCTAAATCCACATGTTATAGCACATACTAAATATTTTATTGATAAATAATTATTTGTGTTCACCTATGTAGTTCCTACGCTGTTGCCTCCGATGGATGAAGATTTTGCATGTTTTCTTGTTTCTGACTCTGAGTCAAATAATGATAGCGATTCTGATAGCTCGATTGATGAATATGATAGTGAGTATGGTACCACGCCTAATGTAACATGTGAATTCGCAGCCGTAACATCTGGGTTACAAATAAATGGTATTTTTGTAAAGCTAAACTTTCTTTTTTAAAATAATTTTAAATATATATATACAGGTAAATTATTTTTGTATTGCTAATGTTATCAGGTTATTATGATGAAAGAGATCCTTCGTATATATGTGAAAATTGTGGAGCATATATGTGGTACGGAGAACGGTTAAACAAGCGAGTAAAGAAGGCGAAACCGATTTTTTCAATGTGCTGTAAAAAAGGAAAAGTCTAACTTCCCAAGCTGAAAACTCCAGCGAATACATTATCGGCGTTGTTATATAATCACGATGATAGGAGTGACAACTTCCGTGATAATATAAGAGCATACAATATGATGTTTTCCTTCACGTCATTAGGTGGGAAAATAAACCATTCTATAAATAATGGTAGAGGGCCGTACGTGTTTCAGATGTGTGGAGAAAACTATACCGTATCGGCGATATTTTACCTGAACCTGGAGAAAAACCGACGTTCTTACAACTTTATATGCATGATGTAGATAATGAAGTCCCTAATAGGATATCTGTGTTCGGGTCAGTTTCATAGCTTAAATAAATTTATAACATTATATTGATGTGTTACTAACCTTTTTTATTTTATTTTACTTGAAAGAACATCTGGATCTACAGAAAAAAATAAGACAATCAACTGTAAAGCTTCTAAAAAGGATGCTTGATAGTCATAACCCACATGTACAGGCGTTTTGGTCGGCTCAAGAAAGATTTGACTTAACCAATAATGTGGCAGATTTGAGGTTAAGAATTCCTGCAGAAAGAAATGCTGATGTAAGGACTCATTATCTACCTACATGCAATGAGGTTGCTGGATTAATACCAGGTGACTTCAATTCTGGAGTATTTAAGCGTGATATTGTTATAGAAAGTCGTTCCGGCGGTCTGCAAAGAATAAATGAACTCCATCTAGCTTACTTTCCACTTCAATATCCATTATTGTTTCCATATGGAGAGGATGGTTACAGGTTAGGCATTGACATTGGTTTTGTAGATACGGCTGGACGAAAAAGGAAAACATTCTCGATGAGAGAATTTATGCTTTCCGAATATTCAAAAGATATCAAGAATCTTCTACGATTATGATGTCGGGAAAATTATATCAGCAATTTTTGGTAGACGCGTTCACAACAATATACTCTAACAGACTGAATTATATTTGGATGAACCAAGACAAACTCCGGACAGAAAGAATCGATAAAATATTTGAAGCTGTTAATCAAGGAAACAAAGATATTGCCAAACACGGAAAAAGAATCTACATTCCTTCATCGTATACAGGTGGAAAACGTTATATGATGCAACATTATTTAGACATGGCTACTTGCAAGTACTATGGTTTTCCGGACATTTTCATAACAATTACTTGCAACCCCAAATGGCCTGAACTTGTTCGTTATCTAACAAGGCATCGTCTTAAGCAAGAAGATAGACCATATATATGCTGATGGGTTTTTAAGATGAAGCTAGATAGACTAATGGAGCAAGTGACTAAAGAAAAAACTTTTGGTGTTGTAAATTATGGTATGTTTCATATTATTATTAATAAATCGACTTTCTATACGTACCATGTTAAAACCCTAATTTATTAAGAATGGCTTTTTGTATGTGTGTGTGAAGTTATGTATATAATAGAATTTCAGAAGAGAGGTCTGCCTCATGCACACATGATTTTATTCTTGCATCCAGACTATAAAATGCGTACACCAGAAGACATTGATAGATTCATAAGCGCTGAGATTCCTGATAAATAACTGGAGAACTACTTATATGAAGTTGTTTCTGATGTTATGATTCATGGACCGTGTGGTATTCATCACAGAGAAAGTGTTTGCATGAATAATGGTAAGTGCACTAAATTTTTTCCAAAACCATTCATGGAAAACACTGTCGTCGACGATGCTGGTTATCCAATATAAAAACGGAGAAAAAACGGGAGATTCGTGCATAAAAAAGGTTTTGGTTGTGATAACAGCTTTGTTATTCTGTACAACCGTGATTTGTCTATCTGTTATCGTGCTCATATTAATGTTGAGTGGTGTAATCAGTCACGTTCAGTGAAATATCTTTTCAAGTACATCACCAAAGGGTTGGATTTAATTAGAGCTACTGTTGGAGAGGAAGACGATCAAAATGAAATCAAGAAATACTACAGCTGCAGTATGCCTATTTAATAATTTCATATAAATTTAACCCTATTGATTTAATATTTATTAATAGTATTATTCTTTTTTAGATATGTCTCCCCATGTGAAGCAGCTTGGCGAATATTGGCTTTTCCGATTTGCTATCGTACTACTCCCGTAGAAAAACTTTTGTTTCATCTTCCTGGACAGGAATTGGTAGTTTACAACAAAGAGGATCCTATCGCAGATGTTATGAAGCGTTCAGCCAGAGGATCTAAACTGTTGGCCTGGACGGAATGCAATAAAAAAACATTCGGAATGTAAAAGTCTCACATATGCTGAATTTCCAAACATGTTTGTGTGGGTTAAGAGTAAGAAAATCTGGAAACCAAGATCTAAGAGACGAAAGAGTTTTGCAGTAGGCAAAATTACATATGTACCACCTTCTATAGGCCCGACGTATTACTTGAGAGTTTTACTTAATACAGTTCCAGGAGCCACAAGTTTTGATTTTTTTAAGACGGTAAAACATAAACTGTACAACGAATTTAAAGATGCCTGCTTTGCATTGGGATTATTGGATGACGACAAAGAATATTTTCTAGATATAAAAGAGGCAAGTATATGGTGTTTTGGGCCGTTTCTAAGGAAGTTGTTTGTCATTCTATTGCTTTCGAAAAGTGTTTCAGTGCCTCTTGATCTCTGGGTCGCTACCAAAGATATATTGTGTGAAGATATTTTTTATTTTCAAAGGAACCGTACGAACCGTATGAACCCTATGAAAGGTCGATGTGTATCGGTCGATGCAAGGTTGTTTTCTGCGGACGAGTTTAAGTTAAACGTTGCGTTTTGGGTTAGGGAAAACCCTTAAGTCGAGTTTCTGTCTCATTCGATGAGTTCAGCCGTTTTTGAGAGCAAAGAAGGGAGAAAAAAGTGTTCTTGAGTTTTCTTGAGTGTTCTTGGTGATTCCTGGTGTTTGGAGGCGTTTCTTGTAGAGATCTGTAGCTGGGATCGTTGTAGGAGCTTCCTAGGAGCGTGTTCTTGATTGTTTAAGGTTCAGAAACTTCTTGGCAAAGGTAAGTGCATGACCATGGCTTATCTAAGCTGGAGATATCTCTGATTTGTTTGTAATGTGTTGTTAGACTTATTAGATTGTTTTTTGGGACGTTGGGAAGCTTTGGGGGAAAACGATGCTCGGCATTGCATCGGTCGATGCACTTTGTGCGTCGGTCGATGCAAATACGAGGACGGCGCGTAAAATCTAGGGTTTTCGTGCTATGTCGAGTATGCGTCGGTCGATGCAATGGGAGCATCGGTCGATGCAGATCTTGTGCCAGTCGACGCAACCTCCAACTGGTGTCGGTCTATGCATGTAGGTATCGGTCGATGCTGAGTCCTGGTTTGTTATTGTTGATTGTTGATTGTTTATTGATGGTTAGAGATGTCTCTATTGCTTGTGTTTATAGCCCTGTAGATGGTAGGATTGCCTTACTGAGTGTTTATAAAATACTCATGCATTGCAATTTGTGTTTGTGATGCAGGTAAAGGAAAAGTGTGATCGTGGAATCAAGGCAATGAAGAGGAGGATGTTCTAGTGGTTCGCTTGGTTGGCTGGCTTCTGTTAGGTTGCTAGAGTTGAGTCCTAGAATGTTGTTCAGGATTGATGGTTCTCTGGTTTATGGTGTTTGGATCATTAGTTTATGATTTAGAATTAATATTGGTTATTGGATTATGATTGGATTATTTATTGGTTATTGGTATTTGTGTTCCGCTGTTGGTTGTGTTTGTGGTTAGGTGGCTAGTGGGTATGGGACCACTAGCTGTAGTGAATTTATTATTATTATTTATTATTTATTATGTTAAAAAAAAACGGGTCAGGTCGTTTCAGTTTGGTATCAGAGCCCTTACGGTTCTAGGTTTGGGTTCACTAGATTTCTGTTCTTGATGTTGGGATTGCATGTCTTGATTGATTACGTGATTATGTGGCATGGAGTCCTAGAACATCCTCTTCGAGCCTACAGTGTGATTCCATGGTGAGTTTTTGAATTTTTTTTGTGTTATGTTAGTTGTGTGCTTAGCCTTCTGTGCATGGTAGTATAGTTGGTTAGAGAGGGTGTTGTTGCTGGTCGTGGTCGTGGACGCGGACGTGATCGTGATCGTGGACGTGGTCGTGGTAGGGGCAGAGTCCTAGTGGTTAGTGAGACCGAGGACCAGAGTGTGACAGCAGAGGGTGTCGGCGAGTCGCAGGGTGTCCAGGGGGATTTCGTGAGTGTGGTCGGAGGGGGCGGTGTTGATGCTCCAGTAGCCGGTGATGTTAGGACCCCAAGTGCGGGTGTCCCATTGGGTGGAGTCCCGGGTGTCGACCTTGCGGGTTTGCTGGCACAGTTGATAGTGCGGTTTGATGGCACAGGTTATAGCACCAGTGGTGGCGAAGGAGCGGCAGCCAGTGGCTGCGGATGTGGGGGTCCATTTTCGTTACATCATCATGCTGACAGAGATGGGTCATATTCATACCGAGCGGTTTTCGGGAGGTACATATCCTACCGCTGCGGAGGCGTGGAGGACGAGTGTGGAACGTAACTTCCATACTCTGAGATGTCCTGAGGAGTTTTGGGTGGACATTGGGGTTCACCATTTGACTGGTGATGCTCAGTTGTGGTGGAGTACTGTGGCACCCAGGAGAGTGCAAAGGGAGATGACTTGGGCCGACTTCGTCTTGGAGTTTAACCGCAAGTATTTCCCTAGAGAGGAACTGGATAGGTTGGAGGTACAGTTCCTTTAGCTAGCTCAGGGAACCCGGTCATTGCGGGAACTTGACTTGGAGTTTAGTAGACTTCTGAGGTATGGGGGTCGGGATATGGAGTCTGAGGAGACTCAGATCAGGAGGTTTTTGAGGGCCCTATGTGATGACTTTAGGGTTCACTATAGAGGGCGGAGTTACGCTACGCGTGCGGAGCTGGTTGAGACTGCAGCAGGGATTGGGGAGGATATCTGGGCACAGTCAGTGGCGGCTAGCCCACCAGTCCAGCCTAGCAAGACACAACATCAGGGAGGTTCTAGCAAGGGCGGCAAGCCTGCGCAGGGAGCCAAGAGGAGATGGGAGGCTACGCAGAGGCCGGGTGGTTCAATTTGCTTTGGATGTGGAGGCATGGATCACAAGGTTGCTAGCTGTCCCAAGAGGAGTGCTCAGATGGCAGCAGATCGTGTGTGCTATCATTGTAGGGAGCCAGGGCACATCAGGCCCTATTTGCCCAAGTTGCAGCTGGTAGCAGTGGCAGGTTGCAGCAGGTGCAGCCGGGAGGGCAGCAGGTGGCACGGATTGAGCAGGCGCCACGAGTTTACACGACTGTCAAGACTGGTGGAACCAGTGCTGGGGCGATCAAAGGTATAATTTCTGGTACTTTGTCATTGTGAATTCTTGGTAAGCTCAGATTTTATGTTTTCCTGTGATAAAGTGTTAGGTTCTCAACACATGAGGTTTTTGTAGGGACCTTGTTGGTGGGAGGGTTTAAGTCCCACGTTATGTTTGATTCTGGAGCTTCTCATAGCTTCATTACCCTGGAGTTTGCAGAGAGTGCGGGTATCGTGGGAGATCCCGGAGAGCGCACAGGAGTTGTTAGAGTTGCTGGAGATGAGTTTCTGAGGGTCATTGGTAGAGCGAGGGGTATCCATATTCAGATCGCGGGAGAGTCTTGGCATGCGGATTTTCTTATCAGCCCAGTGGAGCTGTATGACGTTATCTTGGGGATGGACTGCTTGCATTGTCATATGGTTCATCTGGAGATTCATCGGGGTAGAGTGGAGTTTGAGCGCTCAGGAGGGAAGTTGGTTTATCAGGGGATTAGACCGACTTCAGGGAGTCTCGTGATATCGGCCATTCCGGCTGGGAAGATGATCGAGAAGGGCCGTGAGGCTTATTTGGTTACTATATTTATGCCAGATTCAGTGGGGAAGTCTACGGTTAGCGGTATTCTGGTTGTGGAGGGGTTTGAGGATGTGTTCCAGTCATTGCAGGGATTACCCCCTTCACGGTCTAATCCCCCTTCACGGTCTAATCCCACTACGTGCATCGGTCGATGCAAGGTTGTTTTCTTCGGACGAGTTTAAGTTAAACGTTGCGTTTTGGGTTAGGGAAAACCCTTAAGTCGTGTTTCTGTCTCATTCGACGAGTTCAGCCGTTTTTGAGAGAAAAGAAGGGAGAAAAAAGTGTTCTTGAGTGTTCTTGAGTATTCTTGGTGATTCCTGGTGTTTGGAGGCGTTTCCTGTAGAGATCTGTAGATGGGATCGTTGTAGGAGCTTCCTAGGAGCGTGTTCTTGATTGGTTAAGGTTCAGAAACGTCTTGGCAAAGGTAAGTGCATGACCATGGCTTATCTAAGCTGGAGATATCTATGATTTGTTTGTTATGTGTTGTTAGACTTGTTAGATTGTTTTTTGGGACGTTGGGAAGCTTTCTTGTGGCTTGGGATCGAGTAACGCCGCGTTAAATCTAGGGTTTTCGTGCTATGTCGAGCATGCTTCGGTCGATGCAATGGGAGCATCGGTCGATGCAAGTTAGCCTTGCATCGGTCGATGCAGATCTTGTGTTGGTCGACGCAACCTCCAACTGGTGTCGGTCGATGCATGTAGGTATCTGTCGATGCTGAGTCTTGGTTTGTTATTGTTGATTGTTTATTGATGGTTAGATGGGAGGATTGCTTTACTGAGTGTTTATAAAATACTCATGCATTGCAATTTGTGTTTGTGATGCAGGTAAAGGCAAAGTGTGATCGTGGAATCAAGGCAATGAAGAGGAGGATGTTCTAGTGGTTCGCTTGGTTGGCTGGCTTCTGTTAGGTTGCTAGAGTTGAGTCATAGAATGTTGTTTAGGATTGTTGGTTCTCTGATTTATGCTGTTTGGATCATTAGTTTATGATTTGGAATTAATATTGGTTATTGGCTTATGATTGTATCATTTATTGGTTATTGGTATCTGTGTTCCGCTGTTGGTTGTGTTTGTGGTTAGGTGGCTAGTGGGTATGGGACCACTAGCTGTAGTGAATTTATTATTTATTATTTTAAGAAAAAAACGGGTCAGGTCGTTTCACCAAACGAGTTCTGCTTCTTGTGGATAAAAAGGTTAGAGTCGTTAGTTGAATGATTTTTACTTAAATTTCAAGTTCTAACAGTATTGTATATAAGACTTCTTACATAATTGTTGTTAAACTGTGAAGGGTGACACAATTCAAGCTCTTTATTTACCCGATACACTCGCAAAACTCCTGGAATATATAGACGATGGTGAGTGGTACAGTATTAGAAATTTCAAAGTGATCAATCCAACCATGGAGGAGAGGAATACTCATCATCCCTATTAGATTAAAAGATATTTACTCTACCTTTAAGACTGTTAAATGGCAGGTAAAAGATATTTACTCTACCTTTAAGACTGTTACGTTTTAAAGTTGTCTCTGTTAAGATTTTTATTGATTTTATAAACATGTAGGTGTGAGACTGTGAAGTGTTGTCTCAAAGACAACTACGCTTCTCAATTCATGACCATATGGCAATCAAGCGGGTGCCATCTCATATACAAATCCGAACCTGTGTTCTGTGTAATGCAGTTTATGAGGGTTAGAGAATATGAAGGTATGTAACATAAGTTTTTTCCGATATAATCATCATAAGGTAACCAATAAATTCACCTAAAATTCTAAATGTCTATAGGTGCACCATGTCTTGAAAATACCTTGGCCTCTTCGAAGATCTTCATAAAACTAGATTTCGAAGGACTGGAGCATCACCAGGCTATCTAAGATGTAATTATGTATACGAAATCAAGTTTTGTATGATGTTAAAGTAAATTTTTTAAAACACTTTATATATTTACAGGTCTGAATTTGCTGGACGTTATTACATAAACCATGTGATCAAGCAACAAGGTGAAAGCTCAGACACTCAAGTGTAAAGAATGGGGCATTGGCCGTTTATTTTTTGTCTTTTAGAATGTCTATAAAATTTAGTATGCTTGTATTAACTGCTACTTGAAATCCAACTTTATTATAATATATAATATATAATATATTATATTGAACTATTGAAAATTGCTTACGCTTTTAAAAATTTTGAATTTACTTATTGAATTTCAGTTTCTGTTTTCTACAGTTTAGTAGTTTGTTTTAAAGACTCAATTAATATTTCACATTGAGAGTATTATTTATCTTTAGTAAAATAATATTTCTGTATATATGCAAATACAAAAAGTTCTTGACAATCCAATAAAACATTTTAAACTTTTTCAAAAGATAACACTATATTTAAATATGTCAATTATTACATATTAAATCATACAAGAAACATATCATATAGTTACAAAACTGCTATTATCAAAATCTTATTACCGCGCTTACGCGCGGGTACCTCCCTAGTTCATACTTCAATATGTAGTAATGAATTATCATATGTGTATACATTTCTAATATTGAAACATGTAAATTTAACTACTCCTTGTGTTTCTTTCTAATTTAACTTTTAAATGATGCTTTAAAAATATTCACGTATATAAATTATGTTCCTTAATTTGTAATCATTATATTAAAACATAATTTTTTATCTAACTTTATTTATCCAATTTTTTAAAATATAAATTTAACCAAATGGTGAAAATTTAATTGCATAGAATGATGAAACCTCATTTAAAATTTATACAAAAATTCTTAAAAAATATTTTAAATAGTGCATAAGCATTTTAATCAAAAAATAATATTTAATTATTTTATAATTATTTGATATATACTTATTATTCTAGAATTATTTCTCTCTTGTTTCTTGTAGTCATTAAAATGTTATGAGAATACATACATAATTATTTGACAAAAAAAAAATTGTGAAAGATCACTAAACTAAAATTAATGGAGTTACAAAAAATGGTAAAAGAAATTAAATGTGAAAAGTTGGTAAAAGAAATTACAAAAATCCATGATTTTGGGTAACATAATAAAGTGTTATTTTTTAAGTAGTGGTCTTTTTTACGGTGAAAATTCGAAACCTTATATTCATAATGTACAACATATATACTGAAATAATGCTTATAGAATACAATGATTCTCTCGGGACATCAAATTGCATATCTTCTTAAAAATATTTAAATAAACAATAATGAGAAATCTAAAACTATAATGGACTTTTCAATAATTAAAACTAGATATCGCTTCTCATCTAGATATGCATTTTGGAAATATTTATAAAATAAATCTTGAAGTTGGCACTTATTTACAGGCATACCATTGACATTAAATAATTAATTTAATAAACAAATTAATTCTACTAATATTTGAATATTTTTAAAGAAACTAAGTGTTTTAAAAGGTAACAAACATAATTACAAATGTATACAAATTTTATTTCCTTATTTTATAAGGAGGTGAGTGAAAAAGTCATGCAGGTTCGTTTCTCCGATTGCTTCTACGATCAGGAGTCCCATTCCGACCACAAAAATTACATTTACAAGCCTTATGTTCTTTGTTGGCGGTTTTATTCCGTCTGGTACAATTGACGGTTTTCTGTCTCCTCTATTTCCGGAGAGTAACTGTCAACCAAAACCGCCATGGAACTACTATAAATCCTTCATCTTCCCTCGTTTTTCTCCAATTACTCATCCGATTTCCCTCCTTTTCATCACGATAACACAAACCATGAGTGATTACTTAAGAAAATCAATTCAAGATCTCGATTTGGGAATCGACGACATTCCAGTTGTTCTCCCACCATAGTTCACTTCCAAGGCGGCTGCCATTAACCGCTATTCCGTTGTTGTCATGTCGGTGAATCCACGTAAGCAGAATCTCCGTGCTCTCATTCGACAGATGCCTCGTGTCTGGGGTCTAGCCGACAAATGTGTGGGTCGGTTAATTGATGGAGCGCGTGTCCAATTCTGATTTCAAACTGAAGAATCAATGAACTTGGTGCTTCGCCGAGGCCCCTGGTCATTCAATGATTGGATGCTATCCACCCATAGATGGTTCCCTAACATCAGTGAAGAGACAATGCAAATCATCCCATTTTGGGTTCAAATTCAAGGTATTCCTATCCTCTATCTTACGAATGCTATGGCTAGGTGGGTAGGGAACCGATTAGTGCTTGTGACGGAAGTAGACTATGATGAAAATGTCAATCAAGTAGGGGCAGTCTGTGATAAGGTAGATTGGAATCTCGAAAACCCTCTTAGGTTTCAAAAGAACATCCAATTTATTGTGGGAGAAAGCACAATTGTTAAGTTCCGGTATGAAAAGTTACGTAACTTTTGCAAAAATTGTGGCTCCTTGAAACATGATGCCAAGGAGTGTCTATTGTTCTTTGATGCGAATGATGATTTTGATCCTGGAGATTCGGATAATGATCATGGAGGAATTGATCCTTTTGATGATGGAAATGATATGTCCGCAACTCCTACTCTGCAAATGGTTGATCTGGCGACTCTCATTCCTGGGCTTCAAATGCCTCCTCCTCTCACAACTTCTTCACCATCCGTAGGAGTTCACTCTGTATCATCTTCCACTCTACCAAGTCTATTTGAAGATACTGACTTGACTGCAGAACGTCTACGTTATCTTCATGCTAAATACAAGGGGAAAGCTGTTCAGGGAACAAGTGTACTTTATGCAAACAGCGACAATGCTTAATCAGAATTTGTCTTCATGAAGCGTAAGAGAGTGAGGTTTGAGGGTGAGTTTAACAAAGCCGAAGCTTCTGAGGAGATGGCGGTCCTGAGCCAAATCCTTAAATAAAGGTAAACCATCAGTTTCAATGGGATCTTGTTCGGCTGCTAATAGATTCAACGGAGGCGCGGGGGGCCCGATACTCCCAGATCCAATGTGAGAGTCCTCTCCTGGAACTGTCATGGCATTGGACCGCCGCTGACTAAATCTCGACTTAAAAGACTATGTATAACTACTAAGTGTGATGTACTCTTTCTTTCTTAAACTTTAAACAAGTGTGATGTATTATGTAAACTTAAGGATGATCTAGGTTTTTCTAACTTAATTACTGTACCCCCTCAAGGGAGGAGTGGTGGTTTGGCTCTGTTGTGGAAAGATCATGTGTCTCTCTCCTTAATTTCCAAGGATGAGAGACTTATTGACACCACTGTAACTTTTAATAATAACTCTTTCTACTTGTCTTGTGTGTATAGCCACCCAGTCCAAAGTGAAAGGCATAAACTATGAAAGGCATAAACTATGGAATACACTCAAAAACTTGTCACCATCGAGAATAAATTCTTGGGTTCTTTTTGGTGATTTCGATGAGATAATTTCAAACAACGAAAAATTTGGAGGACCAATACGAGCTGAATGGACGTTCAGAGAGTTTAGAGATATGATTTCTATATGTGATCTATTAGATGTTCGTTCTAGAGATGCTAGGTTCTCTTGGGTGGGTGAGAGACAAAATCATACTATTCACTGCTGCCTAGATCACGCAATGATCAATTCATCAGGTCGAGCAAACTTTCCCAATGTAGAACTTGAATTTTTGGAGTATACTAGATCCGATCATAAGCCTTTGTTACTTCATTTTCATAATAACCAATATAATCGAAGACGAACGTTCCAATTTGATAAGAGAATGTGCGACATCCCCACCTTTAAATCGGTGGTTGAACAAGGTTGGATAATGAGGAACGACAATGTTGATATTCCTATCGGACAAAGAATATCAAGCTGTAAACAGGCTATGGCAAACCTTAAGCGTAGATCTCAACTCAATGCTGAACACAGAATAAAGTCTTCTAACAACAGCTGAACATGGCAATGGAAAGTTCACAGAGATTTGTACGACAACGAATCCCTCATCTTCATGATGCACTTGCGAGAGCTTATGCTGACGAGGAAAAACACTGGCAACAGAAAAGTCGTAATCAATGGATGGTAGAGGGAGACCGAAACATGAGTTTTTTTTATGCTTTTGCTAAAATAAGATATGCACAAAATAGAATCATTTCTATACTGGACTGTAAAGGAAACCTTTTTAGTGGAGATAAGGAAATTGGAGAACATGCGCAAGAGTTTTTTACCAGTGTGTATGCCACAAACGGTCATTTAGTCTCTCCAACAGAGTTTTCAGATTTTAAGGTGACAGTAACAAAGGACATCAACATATGCTTAACAAGAGAATTTAGTGACAAAGAAATTTATGAAGCAGTCTGCCTCATTGGAGATGACAGGTCACCAGGACCAGATGGTCTTACAGCTCGTTTCTACAACAGCTGCTGGGACACCGTGGGAAAGCATGTAATTGAGGAAGTCAAGTCTTTTTTCAGAACATCAGTTATGAAACGAAGCATCAACCACACAAATATTTGTATGATCCCGAAGATTGATAACCCCACCACCATCTCTGATTATCGCCCTATAGCCCTTGCAATGTGCTATACAAGATAGTATCCAAGTGTTTAGTTCAACGACTAAAACCACACCTCAATGGAATCGTTTCCGAAGCGCAGGCAGCCTTCATTCCAGGACGTATCATTCAAGACAATGTCATGATTGCTCATGAAGTGATGCATTCCCTTAAAGTTCGTAAACGTGTTTCACAGACATATATGGCAGTTAAAACTGATGTTAGTAAAGCATATGATAGAGTTGAATGGAACTTTTTGGAAACTACACTGAAGGTGTTTGGTTTTTGTGATCAGTGGATAAAATGGATATGGGAGTGGTTAAGTCAGTTAACTACTCTGTTTTAATCAATGGGATACCACATGGTAACATAATACCAGAGAGAGGAATACGTCAGGGGGATCCTCTTTCTCCATACCTATTCATACTTTGTTCTGACATCTTAAGCCACCTTATAACTTCAAGAGTCACAGATGGAGATATTAGAGGAATAAAGATAGGGAATGGTGTTCCAAGTATCACTCATCTGCAGTTTGTTGATGATTCTCTTTTCTTTTGCCAAGCGAATAAACAAAATTGCCAAGCTTTAAAGGACGTGTTTGACATCTACGAATATTACTCAGTTCAGCAAATCAATAAATCGAAGTCAATCATAACATTTGGCTCCCGAGTCTATGGTTCGACGCAAGACAGGCTAAAGCTAATTCTCAATATACCAAACCATGGTGGAGGGGGCAAATACTTAGGACTTCGAGAACAATTCGGGAGAAAGAAAAAAGAAATTTTCACATATATTATTGATCGAGTTAAGAAACAAACTTCTCATTGGAGTTCACGAAGACTGTCACCAGCAGAAAAGGGATCGGTGGGATCCCTATTAATGAACTTTCGGTGGGATCCCTATTAAAGAAATGTTCACATATATTATTGATCCCTATTATTGATTAAGTTGCCTAGAGTTGTTACATCAGACATTGAGTCCCTATTAATGAACTTTCGGTGGGATCGGAATTCAAATCAAAAAGGGATACTGTGGATATCTTGGAACAGACTCAAACATTCAAAAAAAGAGGGTGGACTCGGATTCAGGGATTTGGAGAAATTCAATGATGTCCTGCTTGCCAAACAAGCATGGAGATTGCTTAAATATCCAAACTCTCTGTTCGCAAAGGTCATGAAAGCTCGCTATTACAAGGATGACAATCTGCTAGATGCGAAGGAACGGAAAAATCAATCTTACGGATGGTCTTCTCTTTTATATGGAATAGATCTGATCAAAAAAGGATCACGTTTTTTGGTTGGTGATGGTAAGTCTATTCGCCTTGGACAGGATAATGTGCTACCGGGACACCTACCTCGATCAATAACATCGAATGATCCAACTGGAAATCTTACCACGGAGGCGCTAATAAAGAAGATTGGAAGTTACCGTGTTTGGGACACAAATTATATTGATTCTAACATCATTGTAGGAGACAGAACAGCTATCAAAGACTTGTACCTTTCACAAATTGAAACACCAGATAGGTTGATATGGCACTACACTCTTTCAGGAGAATATAGTGTTAAATCAGGCTATTGGCTCCTCACCCACAATCCTCTAGATCCTGACCTTTTCCCATATATTCCTCACGGTTCAGTTGAACTGAAAAACAAAATATGGAAACTCAAAATATTACCAAAAATCAAGCATTTCCTATGGCGTGTTCTATCCAAAGCTCTACCAACAACAACCCGATTACGTCCAAGATGTCATCAAGAGGATGAAATAATTCTTCATGCCCTTTTCACATGCCCTTTTGCAAAAATGGCCTGACCTATGTCCAATATCTCCACCCAATACACAAATCAATTGCACACAGATGCAGAGTCATCTATTGAATTCCTACTCAATCTAGCAACTCAAAATAACAATCTACAAGAATCATACCTAACCTTTTGGTTACTATGGCGAATATGGAAAGCAAGAAATACTGCGGTTTTTTATGGTTTCAGAGAAGGACCCACAACTACTGTCTTGAAAGCTGTTTTTGAGACAAAAGAATGGACAGACACAATAATACATAATGATAACATACGTCTGATACACAGCACTTCACAAATATCTTCTTGGTCTAAACCAAACTATCATATGGTCAAATGTAATTTTGATGCAGCTTTTGATCCTCAAAGCCATTCAACCTCGGGTGGGTGGATAATTCGGAATCATCATGGAGAGGCCCTGATTTGGGGAGCAGCTAAATTACAATCTTCCGAATCAGTTTTGGAAGCAGAAGCGAAAGCACTTTTATTGGCATTACAACATGCGTGGATACGCGGATACACTTCCATAATTTTCGAGGGCGAATGTGAATCTTTGATCAAGATAATGAATGGACAGCATGAAAATGTTTCTATCTCGAATATAGTTCATGACATTCATCTTTGGAGATCAAAATTCCATACATTTGCTTGTAATTTTGTAAAGCGATCATGTAATGTTGTTGCTCATACACTAGCAAAATTTGCTTGTCAAAGTACCAGTTATTATGTTGAATCTTGTACAAAGCTTGGGTGGCTAATCGAACCTTTATGTAATGACTCTGTTTAAGCAATATATTACCTATTTGAGTAAAAAAAAGGTGAGTGAAAAAGTATTGTTCTTTAAAAATTTGTAAAAATGATTTGAGAAAAAGTGACTTTTAGCCTCACATACTATATTTTACTTTCACGGGTTTCGTATGATGAGTTTTTGCGGATTGAAAATTTTTGAACATGTTGCGTGATCCGCCTATCATGGCGGGTTTGGACTACAGAACCAACACTAAAACTATTAGTTTATTTCATATACTATAGATTTATAGTCATAGTTTGGAAAATTAACTTATTAATTATTTAGCATATAAACTACCAAATATTACACATACTACAACACATTCTTAATACATTCTAAACAAAATTATAAATTAATTAGATAAAATTTAATTAATTGAGAATTTGAAAACTAAATAAATTAAAAAATATTATTTAAAATACATTAATTTATAATTTAGTCTCGCGGTGTACCGCGTGTGAAAACCTAGTTTAGCTATATATTTAAAAGACTTGGCTAGAACTTCACTTCTAAACATAGAACTATATTTCTAAATTCAAGTAATCTACTAAAACAAAACAAAATCTGTAACATTCGTATTTCGGAAATAGAATTTGGGATGTGTTGAATAAACTAAAAGAGTGGATTTTCATCAATTTTGGTTTAATTAAATCCTGGTTTAATCTAATTAAACCAAAAATACTATTTGTTAATAAGAGGACGCCTCCTTACTCTTATTGTCGTGAACTGCTGAAAAAAAAAAAGAAGTGCTCGTTCACGTGTGAGAAGGAGAGCAAACTTGGTTTTGGTGTTCAAAGCAAAAGAAGCAGAATCGTGAGAGTATGAAAGGAAACAGTTTTGACGTATCAAATCGTTGTCAAAGGTAACAAAATTGGGTACAGTTATACCTAAGTTTTTCATCGTGATTCGCCTTTTTACAGAAGTGGATTTGGATTTAAACTCCGTGAGTTATGGGCAGTTTTGTCGGACACATTCTCTTAGTCATGAATTGAAACTAGCGGGTGTTGGAGGTATTAACTTTGGTGTAAAAAATATTTCTCATTAATTCATCAAAGTAGAGATACAAGTGTATTTATACTATACATTTAGTATATCAGAATAGTAAGCTAAAGGAGACTTAACTACTCTCATATACAAAATATAAACTTATATGATATATAAGTCAATATACCCTCCTCAAGCTGATATTTCCTTCGAGGAAGAAAGGCTTGAAATTGACATTTGCTGAAGCAGATGGTGAAACGGTCCAGGGTGTAGAGGTTTCGTAAGAATGTTTGCAAGTTGGTTCCCAGAGCTGAGGTGAAAATGCTTGAGAAACCCATTTTTAACCTGATCCAGCCAGCTGCTAACCCATTTTTAACCCATTTTTAACAGGCACACGATCGAGTGTCTGATCGAGCAGGTGATCGAGCACCTCCCCATGAGAAGATCAAGCCAGCTGTTACCAAAGAAAAAGAAGTCCGGTTCATTCCTCCTCCTTACAAGCCTCTATTGCCTTTCCCAAGAAGATTTAAGAAGCAGATGGTTGAGAAGTATAAAGCATAGTTTGACAAGCAAATTAGGGAGATTGAGCTTAAGATGCCTTTGATAGATGCTTTTGCTTTGATTCTTCCCTACCAGAAGTTCCTGAAAGATGATGTGATGGAAAGGATCAAAGAAGTTCAAGGGATGGTAGTTCTCAGCCATGAGTGTAGTGCCATAATACAGAAGCAAGTGAACCCACAGAAATTAAGAGATCAGGGTTCCTTTACTCTATCTTTCTCCATTGGTCCCTTGACCTTCAACAGATGCCTATGTGATTTGGGAGCTTCAGTCAGCCTTATGCCTCTATCAGTAGCTAATCGCTTGGGGTTTACAAGATATAAGCCATGTAATATATTTCTCATCTTGGCTGATAGATCAGTAAGATTGCCACATGGATTTTTGGAAGACTTACTAGTTAGGGTTGGAACAGTGGAAGTCCCAACAGATTTTGTAGTATTGGAAATGGATGAGGAACCAAAAGATCCTTTGATCTTGGGCAGACCTTTTCTAGCTACAGAAGGAGCTATAATTGATGTTAGGAAGGGTAAAATTGATCTCAACTTGGGAGAAGACTTCAGAATGACATTTGACATTGTGGAGGCTATGAAGAAACCAACAATTGGGGGACAAGTCTTCTGGATTGAAGAGATGGACAGACTAGTAGGAGAGTTGATGGAAGAGCTATCAGAACAGGATCACCTTAAGATTGTTTTAACCAAAAGTGGAGAAGAAGGGTTCCTCCACGAAGAGACCAAGGTTTATGAGGAAATATTAGATTCCCATAGAGGGTGTGACACTCCAGAGGCATTTGAGAGGTTGTCAGTATCAAGAGAAGAAGTCTGGTCAGTTGGGATTGCAGAAGCAGAGTGCTCGACCCCCACTTGAACGAGTACTCGATCGAGCACCAGTACCACCCGACCGTGTGCCCTCCTACAACACTCACAGATGACTGGTCTGAGCTGAAAGCACCAAAGGTAGAGCTAAAACCTCTCCCATCTGGGCTAAGGTATGTGTTTCTGGGAATTAACTCCACTTATCCAGTAATAGTGAATGCTAATTTGAGTAATGAAGAGCTTGACTTGCTAGTAATTGAACTTAGGAAGTTTAGAAAGGGTATTGGCTACTCTTTGGATGATATAAAAGGAATTTCACCTAGTCTTTGCATGCATAGGATTCACCTTGAAAATGAATCTTACTCTAGCATAGAACCTCAGAGAAGACTTAACCTTAACCTTAAAGAGGTAGTAATGAAAGAGATTCTTAAGTTGCTTCATGTTGGTGTGATCTACCCTATTTCTGATAGTATTTGGGTCTCACCAGTACATTGTGTATCTAAGAAGGGTGGAATTACTGTAGTTAAGAATGATCAAGATGAATTAATCCCCACTAGAACCGTAACCGGACATAGGATGTGCATTGATTATAGAAAGCTTAATTCTGCATCTAGAAAAATCACTTTCCTCTTCCATTTATTGATCAGATGTTAGAAAGACTAGCTAATCATACTCATTACTGTTTCTTGGATGGATACTCTGGATTTTTCCAAATTCCAATCCATCCTAATGATCAAGAAAAGAAAAAATTCACATGTCCATATGGTACCTTTGCTTGTTGAAGAATGTCATTTGGACTATGTAATGCACCAGCTACTTTCCAAAGATGCATGATGTCTATCTTCTCTGATCTTATTGAGGATGTTGTTGAAGTTTTTATGGATGACTTCTCCATCTATGGAGACTCTTTTTCTTCTTGTCTTGCTAATCTATGTATGGTTTTGAAGAGGTGTGAAGAGACAAACCTGGTTTTGGATTGGGAGAAGTGTCATTTCATGGTTCAAGAAGGGATAGTTCTTGGTCAAAAGATTTCAGAGAAGGGTAATGAGGTTGACAAAGCAAAAATTGAAGTCATGGTCCAACTTCAGCCACCAAAAACAGTAAAAGACATAAGAAGCTTTCAGGGTCATGTTGGGTTCTACAGGAGATTTATCAAGGTTTTTTAAAAGATTGCTAGGCCATTGACAAGATTGCTATGCAAAGAGACTGAGTTCAACTTTGATGAAGAGTGTTTGAAGGCTTTCATATAGATCAAGGCTGCTTTGATATCAGCTCCAATAGTCCAAGCCCCAAACTGGGATCTTCCATCTGAGATCATGTGTGATGCCTCTGATTTTGCTGTAGGAGCAGTTCTGGGACAGAAAAAAAGACAAGAAGCTGCATATTATACATTATGCAAGTAGAACCTTGGATGAGACTCAAGGAAGATATTCAACCACAAAAAGGAGCTTTTGGCAGTAGTGTTTGCATTTGAGAAGTTCAGAAGCTACTTAGTGGGTTCCAAGGTAATTGTGTACATAGATCATGCTGCTTTGAGGCACATATACTCAAAGAAAGACACAAACCCCAGGTTGTTGAGATGGATTCTGCTTCTACAAGAATTTGACATGGAGATAGTAGATAAGAAGGGTATAGAGAATGGAGTAGCTGATCATTTGTCCAGAATGAGGATAGAAGAGGCTATACCAATTGATGATTCAATGCCAGAAGAGAAGTTGATGCAGCTGGAGGCCACTCGACCTACCACTCGAGCAGGCACTCGATCGAATGTGTTTGGGCACTCGATTGAGCAGGACCAGATGGAGGAGTGGATGGCAATTGACAGTGATAATTTGCCCTGGTATGCTGATATAGTGAACTACAAGGTCTATGAGGAATTTCCAGAAGGCATGGATCCCTATAAAAAGAAGAAGTTGCTCAAGGATGTTAATAGTTACTATTGGGATGAGCCTTATCTATACAAGAAGGGATCATATGGCATGTTTAGGAGATGTATAGTAGAAAGTGAAGTAGAAGGAGTGCTATGGCACTGTCATGGTTCAGTTTATGGAGGCCATTTTGCAACTTTCAAAACTGCCCAGAAAGTTCTACAAGCTGGACTATGGTGGCCAACTCTGTTCAAGAACACTCAAAAGTTTATTACAAGTTGTGATGCTTTTTATTACAAGTTGTGATGCTTGCCAAAGGATGGGAAACATTACAAGAAGGAACGAAATGCCCCAAAACCCAACTCTGTAGGTTGAGATATTTGATGTTTGGGGGATTGATTTCATGGGTCCTTTTAATCCTCCTTCAAATGGTAATGTTTACATATTGGTAGCTGTGGACTATCTCTCCAAGTGGGTATAAGCTATTGCAAGTCCCACCAATGATCACAAGGTGGTTCATAAGCTACTCAAGACCATAATCTTTCCAAGATATGGAGTTCCAAGGGTTGTGATCAGTGATGGAGGGATACATTTCATCAACAAGGTCTTTGAGGGATTGTTATGGAAATATGGAGTTAAACATAAAGTGTCTACAGCTTATCATCCTCAAACAAGTGGGCAAGTAGAAGTTTCAAACAAGCACATCGAAGCCATTTTATCAAGAATAGTAGAGGCAACAAGAAAAGATTGGTCTAGCAAGCTTGATGAGACACTTTGGGCTTATAGAACAGCTTTCAAGACTCCAATAGGAAGAACTCCATTTCAACTTGTTTATGGGAAGTCTTGCCATCTCCCTGTTGAGGTTGAGTATAAAGCTCTATGGGCAATCAAGCTCTTGAATCTGGATTTAGAGACAGCTCAAGCCAAGAGAAGCCTTGACCTTCATGAACTTGAAGAGATCAGATTAGAAGCTTATGAGAGCTCCAAGATCTACAAAGAGAGAACAAAAGCCTTCCATGACAAGAAGATCCTAGTTAAAGACCTTCAGGCTGGAGATCAAGCTTTACTCTTCAATTCAAAGCTTAAGTTGTTCCCAGGAAAGTTAAAGAGCAGATGGGGAGGTCCTTTTGAGGTGAAAGAGGTTTTACCATTTGGAGCCATCACACTTCTTAACAAGGATGGTAGTGAATTCACAGTCAATGGGCAGAGGGTCAAGAAATACTTGGGATAAGCAGAGAAACATGAAAAGTTTACAATGTTTCTCAAAGATGCTCCTCAAGCTTAAGAAGCTTGAAAGAGTCAAGCTAAGTGACTTCAAACAAGCTCACTAGAGAGGACGTCCCTAAGGTATCCTTGTAAATACTAGTCTAACCTCTTGGTATTTTGATCTTGTTTTAGTGTTTTTATGTCGAGGGAAGAAAGAGAGATTAATTAGAGAAAGAGAGGAAGGATCGGATGCATGCTCGACCGGCTGCTTAACCATGTGCTCGATCAAGTGCATGCTCGAGTATGAAGAAGGACATTCACCGCAGCATGTTCGACCAGGCCACTCGCCCGGGCGCCACTCGGGTGCATAGTCGAGCTGCCTCCCTCTCCACCAGAAGTCCAAATGGATGCCCAAGACACTGGATACTCCTATGACAGCATGAATGATGTTGTAGATGATTTCTTCCACAACCCATGAGGTACCAACACCACCTATCTCATTGTTTATACCATTGCATTTAATGTTTTATTAGTTTTGATTCTTAAATTCACTTTCAAATTTTTATTACACAAGGGACTGTGTAATTTAAGTTTGGGGGAGGGTTTAAGACAACATTTGACATTGTTTTCTATTTTCTTATTTCAATTTTTTAGCACAAACATGTTAGTCATTGCATTTCATCTAAGGCATAGAAAAAAACAAAAAAAACTGAAACTTTTTCACAAAAATCTTTAAAAAACAGAGTGTTCATGTAGTTTGCATTGCATATCAGGATCTTGTTAGTATGCTTCTTGTAGGACTGTTTCATATATGCATTAGGGATCAATGATGAGTTTAGCCTTGCTAACTTGTTTAAATTCACTAAACTAGGATCAATGTCCAAGTTAATAGTACTTTGATGCTAGTTGAGTGGCTAGAAACATAAGATTGAACCAAGTCTAGAATTCTTATATTGCATTCTGGATTACATTGAAGCATGTTGTGATTTGACATAATTTCCTACTTATAAGAACCTAATATTGACTTTTAATTATCAGTTTGTGCATTGCTTTAAACTCATGGATTCTATATACATATTTGGATCATCTTTCCCCTTTTTACCACTCTTGTTGATCCAAGTAGTTGGTTTCATCATTAAAACAGTTTTTCCTACCCATAACCAACCTTTCTTTCAAGCCTTGTTTATTCTTGAGTGTTAGGCCTTTTGGGATTGAGCTTGGTAGAAAGTGTCAGGTTTGAGTTGACAGGAATAAAGCCTTGTGTAGTTCTAGTTTGCATTTTTCAAACTAGATAGGACTAGGTGGTTTAATTTCTGGGTTTGGGACTTGGTTTGGTTGAAAAAAAAAAAAAAAGAGGGAAAAGAAAAAGAAAAGGTTAAAATCTTTAGGAGAGAAGTGTGTTTAAGTAAATTTAAGCTCTAAGTGAAAGAATGGAGTAGTATAAAGGTTGTAACTAAGGTTCTGGTCAAAGAAAAGAAGAGTCTAGTAAAAAGCTTAATGACTTGGGAAGCAAGTAAGAAAGAGAACCTTAGTTTTTAAGAAAGAAACCTCCATTCCACTAGAGAAATCAAGTAAGAAACCTCTCCTAAGACTTAAAAACAAAAGAGAAAAAGGGTGAAAGAAAAGAGATGAAGTTAAAAGGTAGTACTAGGACCATTTGGGATTAGAATGTTAGGATCAAACACTTTGGGTGCCTTTGGGTAGACAAAGTTTTGTTCTTGTATGTGTCTAGGTGTTCTTACCTTTAGCCTTCTTCTAAAGCTCAATCCACTTATTGTGAGAGAAACCTTGTTCTTGATAAGCCTGATAACTCTCTAATTTACATGTTTTAGACACCCTTTTTTGTCTTTATTTTGCATTATATATACCCTAACCTTAGCATTTTTAGGTCATTAACTGTAGGAATTTGCATTTAGGGTATTGCATTCTTGCATTTGTGCATTTTGGATAAAAACAGGTGCTTTAGAGCCTAAAAATAGGGAAAAAACAAGGTCAAATCCGAGCATGTACCCAAAGGAGCTATTGAGCAGGAAGAACAGTACGAACCTCAACCCGATCAAAGAGGATCCAAGAGCAAGAAGAATAAACCGAAGACCTACCCGAGGAACAACCCGATCACATCCTCGTGCACCGCATCAAGCAGGACTGGGCAGCTACGTTAAAAGGGTTTCCATATATAAACCCCCCTCTTCTTCCTCTCGCCCAAGCACGCCGCAGACACTCAAAACAGAGAGCGAGAGCTTCTGAGCGAGAGACTGAGCGATTCAAACTCTTTTTCCATTTTGTTAGGATTTGTTTTTCATTTCTTTTGCTATTCTTTTAGATTTCGACTCTGTACTCTTTTATTTTTATCTTATTCTCAATACAATGCAATTTTTGTTTATTTGTGTTCTTATGTTTTCAGCAATGAGATCTGAGTAGTGAAACAAGGTTTCTAGGGATGGGATAGACAAATATGTGTTCTTGATCGGTTAGGATGTCTTAGTTTGACTGTTTATGTTATATAAATTCCCTTATAGATTTGTGTTCTTAATGTTATTTTCAGACCGAGAGGTTGAGTTTAGATCTAGGGTGTTTTGCCATCGAGAGATGTTGTTGAAATGCTTGAATCAATCAATGCTAGAGATTTACTCACTTAACCTAAGAGATTAGGTGTGTAAGGAGTTTATTGACAATAATGAATCGGTTTGTAATGTCTGCTTGGTCATGTTTCTCCAACGAGAGTTGGATATGGGAGTGGCCAAGGTTGATTGTTTCTATCACGAAAGTGTTTTAACAAGATTTTAGAGATTCATTGTCTAAGGAATATTTGCTTGAGGCATGTAGGACATCCATACTGGTCAGGAACACTTATGAGTCGATTACCCCATCCTTAGGAGCTTTCTTGTCTTTATTGTTTAACTTTATTCTATAACTCAATCCCTAACCCAAACTGGTACTCGATCACCAGCTTCGTGTACACTTCGAGCTGTTCATACTTGACTTCTTGACCTAATCTCTCCACCCGATCCTGTACTCGAATGCTTGCATCGAGTGCTTAGGTCGTGTGGTTCTTGCTTATTTATCTTCTTTTGATTATTTTAGGATTGTTAGTTTAAACCCCAACTATTGCTTGGCTTGACTTGCTTGCTTCTGATCACATCTTATCTGCTAGCATAACAACCATTTGGATTGATAACCCTTTGTACTACAACTGCATAGGGAATTGATACCCTGGGTGAAAATCATGTTATCAATTTGGCGTTGGTTCTATTTGGTTGAATTTAATTTGCTACGTTTTAGATTTCAGCACTTGCTATATTAAGTTCAGGTACAACCCGAGCACCCACCCGACCCGTCACCTGATCACCTAGATCGGGTAGACCTTCGTGTACTCACTCGGTTAATTGATTGTGCATGCAAACACGATCCAGGGGTAACCAACACTTGAGTCCTTTCATCGACAACATCGACAGACCAAGGTTACTCCGTCAACAACAAGTCCAGCAACCGCAACCAACCACAATTGAGGAGGTCATGAATAATCAGAATGGTCCACCAGCTCCTCAAGAGATGACCAACATAGGAGCAGGAGATGCTCCATCTACTCACACTTAAAGACATGGCATTGTGCCACCTGCTGTTCAAAACAACAACTTTGAGATCAAGAGTAGTCTCATCCAGATGATACAAAGCAACAAGTTTCATGGACTGCCAATGGAGGACCCATTGGACCATCTGGATGAGTTTGATAGGCTCTATAGCCTAACCAAGATAAATGGAGTGAGTGAAGATGGATTCAAACTTTGGCTTTTCCCATTTTCTTTGGGAAACAAAGCAAATATTTGGGATAAATCACTTCCCAAGGAGTCCATCACCACTTGGGAAGCATGCAAAAAGGCATTTCTAGCCAAATTCTTCTCCAACTCCAAAATCGCAAGGCTGCAAAATGACATATCCAGCTTTGTTCAGAAAAGCAATGAGACGTTCAGTGAAGCTTGGGAACATTTCAAGGGATACACAAGCAGATGCTCGCATCATAGGGATACTCAGCAATGCTTCGTTATTGAGTACACTATACCAAGGAGTAGTCCCTAAGATAAGGATGTTGCTGGACACCGCTAGTAATGGTAATTTCCTCAACAAGGATGTTGATGAAGGCTGGGATCTAGTGGAGAATTTAGCCCAATCTGATGGGCATTACAATGAGGAGTATGATCGCACAATACGCTCTTATGGAGAGGATGATGCCAAGTACAAGAGAGACATGAAAGCCCTTAATGATAAATTGGATAAGCTCCTCAGCCAGCAGCAGCATGTCCATGCCATCACGGAGGAAGAGCAGTTTTAGCAACAAGATGGGGAGAGTGCTGAGCTAGAGGATGTGAACTACATCAACAACCAAGGAGGTTACAATAAAGGGTACAACAACTACAAACCAAACCCGAATCTGTCATACCGTAACCCGAATGTTGCAAATCCTCAAGACCAAATCTACCCATCCGCAGTCAAAGGGAACCAAAGCCAGCAAAAGCCCTTTGTTCAATACAATCAAGGTTATGCTCCTAAGCAGCAATATCCTGACAATTACCACCAACCAATTGCACCCCCTGGATTCCTACCACTGCAAGGCCTGCCGAACCAATCTCAAGAAGCTGATCTACGCAGCCTAATACAGCAGATGATACAAAGTCAGGCATCGCCTGCAATGGACAATGCAAAACGGTTCCCAGAGATGAGCAACAAGATCGATTTTGGGTATAATGACCTGAATGCCAAGTATGATTCTCTCAACACTAAGTTGAAATACCTAGAAGGCCAAGACAACACCCAACCACCTCCAAAACTCAACCAGCTTCCAGGTAAAGCTGTTCAGAACCCAAAAGATTATGCCACAACCCAGGCCATCTTTCTTGATGATGATTTTGAGGACTACCTCATTGAGGAAAGTGATGTTCAAGATGGGGACGATATGGATCACTATGGGATGAATGAGTATCAGTACTACATATCCGAGTATGAACCCGATCCTTCACCTGAGGAGGCTGATCGAGCTGATGATCGAGCACTGGTTCGAGAATCGCAAACCGATGCATCATGTGACAACCCGTCCCATAAACCCCACTAGCCCACTGCTAGCTTGTCCCCATAGGCCCTAAGCTGTCCCTGCAGGGCATCGATCCTAACCCCTCACTGTGGACATCCAAATCCACCAGTAGGTTATTGGTGCGCCAGGAGTTCCTCGAACCCTGGTCCCCACCCTTTAACAAACTTCCCACAGTACAAGCTGTCACCAATTGATCTGCAGGTCTTAGGATTTTCAACAACTACTTGTGCGATTTGGGAGCTTCAGTCAGCATCATGCCACTTTTAGTTGCCAACAAGATGGGTTTCAGCAGTTCTAAACCGAGTAGTTTGTATTTGGTTCTAGCTGATAGAACAATCAGACACCCCATCGGTATCCTGGAAAATTTACCTCTCAGGATTGGAAGAGTGGAAGTTCCTACTGATTTCATGATCCTTGATATGGATAAGGAACCATAAGATCCATTGATCCTAGGAACACCATTCTTGGCAACAGTAGGAGCAGTAATAGATGTGAAGCAAGGGAAGATTATAATTGAGCATGGAGAGCAATTCAAAATGGAATTTGGCATCAAGAAGGGAATTAAAAATCCAACCATTGATGGTCAAGTTTTCTCCACCCAGGCCAAACCAAGAGGAATCAAGCATCAAGCTAATATTACATTTGTTGTGGAACCAGGACAAGGCCAGAAAAATCGGTTGAACCAGTCTGTTTCGGTGGAGAGGGTTCCAAAACCTCTCCCTCCTAAAACCCTTGCTTGAAGAGCATGAAGAGTCAAGCTAAGTGACTTGAAACAAGCTCACTTAGGAGGAAGTCCCAAAGGTATCCTTTATTTTCTTTTCATTTTATTTATTTTGTCTTATTTTAGATTTTTTTTACAATAATATATTTCTATAAGTCTATATACGTTTACATATATTCTAAAAAAAAAAAAGGAGAGAAAAAAAGGAAAAAGGAAATTTTGGGGAACCCGAGGCTCAACCCGAATCCGTACCCGACGCGCATGATCGTGTTCCCACTCGGATGGTGAGTGGAGTCCGAATTCCACAAAACCCTAGCCCACTCTCGGTGAAGCCCAAGTAGCCAATCCTCTCTATTTAAGGAATCTCAACTCCACAATTCAATAAGTTTTCTCTAAACCCTAAAACTCTTTGTCTTCCAAACTTCTTCTTTCTCCCTAGAAATCGAGTTTTTCAATCTTGGTGGACTAACCCTACTAATCTCGGCTTAGTCTCTGTTTTTACTTTCAAGGATTCAACAATATCTCCCAAGATGAAGACATACCAGAAGAAGAAGACAAGATCAACCTCCGCCGCTGCTGGAACCGGAGGTGAAGGGGTCGATGCTCGCGATTCCCGAGGAGGAGGAAACGTTCCGCATTCCCCACCGTTTGCTGGACGTTTCACATCCCCAACCCGATGCTCAACCCGATCCGTCACCCGAGCAGGTGCTCGAGGAACCGATCGTGCAGACCCCCGAGTTTGCTCACCAAGCCCGGTGGCGAGTGCTGTCCGCATATCTCCTCGACGTAGGGACCTGTCTACGTCCGAGTGAATTGTCATAGACCCTATGGAGGTTGATTCAGATGCTGATGGAGGACAACCATCAACCCTGATGGAGCAGAGCCGCAGTTACAAGAGGGAAGAGACCAGCCTCTAAAAAGGTTGATGAAGTAGTTGAGAGGGCGGCGGAAGAGGAAGATCGAGACACGGGGGGTGAGAGTCATGACCGCGAAGAGGAGCAGAGAGAACGCACCCGGTTGGCATTTTAGGAGGCCGAAGCAATGAGAGGTGGAGACTCCGGCCAAGCTCTTCAAGGTCCTCCGCAAGATGAGCTTCGTTGGTACCCGCTACCCCTACCGTGAAATAATGAAGCAGTTGGGCATCGCTAGAGACGTCGAGTTTCTCTTCAACATGTGCCACCTGGGACAGATGATTCGAGCCAACCTCGAAGCCTCTGAGGAGGAGATGGTTCACTTCCTTTTCACGCTGCGGTTACACTACTTTGAAGACCACCCGACCCTACTACCCGATGGGGGGATCAGGTTCATCACTTTCTCCGTGCGCAACAAGGAATACCGACTTACCTTCAAGGAGATGGAGGAGCTTTATGGTTTCAAGGCTGGGAGTGGAGAAGACATGGAAGTGAGCAAGGAGGAGATGAAATCCCTATGGCTGACAATAGGAGATAAGCTTCCCTACAAGTCTAGAAGCTCCAAATATGCTCAAATAAGGAGCCTTGTTTTGAGGTATTTTCACAAGTCCATAGCCCGCACTCTATATGCTATGAAGGAAACCGGGAATGTGAATGATCATGAGCTCCAACTTCTAGACATTGCCTTGGGTGGAGTATTAGATAATGCTAGGAAAGGTAGACCGCTAGTAGGAGATGTTGCGGATACAAGTTTGGTCTTTGTCTTGCTCGATCAGTTCTTGTATCTGAAATCTTGGGCAATGAAAACCAAGAGAAGGGAAGGATATGGAGAGATATCCAAAGGAGGTTTGATCACACCAATTTTGGTAGCTTGCGATGTGCCACTGAAGGGAGTGGTACATGAGCCGAGATGGCTGGACATCGACTACCTCACATTGGCGAGATTCTTGGCTTATGAAAGGCCAAATGATAGATTGCTCTTCAAGTTCGTTCATCCAGCAGTCGGAGCCACTCAAATGATTATGCCCAACGTCGTGTGCACCAAAATCCAGCTAGGGGAGAACATAGACTTCATGCCACCATTGGAGGAGTTGTACAACCCTGAGGGGGAGTCCGAAGCTGAAGAGTGAGAGCCAACAGGGCAAGGACAGAGTGACAACTCAGAGGACTATGATTTTGAGGAGTATGTTTGCTCTCAAAAGCAACCAGTTGGGGTGAGAGAAGCTCACAAGAGGATCGGATGGTTGTAGAGGATGAACAAATTCCTAGCTAGGAGAGTGAGGAACCTTACCGGCACAGTGAAGGTGATGGGAGGACAGATCAGGGAGTTGCAAGACAAGGCAAGCTGTGCCTCAGCTCCCACTTCAGCACACCCACATGGATGGGGAGGAGCGGACCACTAGGAGGAATCCGAGGATTAGTACCTCCAGAGCCTTACAGAGCGTCATCCTACGAGCCCCAAGCAGAGGAGGGTGTCACAAGACCCAAAAGATCGCGTAGAAGCCTCTCAGATGCCTATCATCGAGCACCCATTCGGGTGACCACTCAGGTCCTTTCCCTCCGACCTATCAGATGCCATATCTGATGCCGTACTCGATGCACCCTGCGAGCAGCTACACGGGTGACCATTCTGGACCTCTCCTACTATACCCGTCGTACTACCCGATGCCCTACCCGATGAGCTACGCGATGCCTTACCCGATCAACCTCTCGGATGCTGGTCTGAGCAAATTGTCTGTGCACATAACCGAGCTCTCTGATGAGCGAATCTCGGCGCCTACTGAAGCTGGTGACGATCCTGGGTACACGTTGGCGAGCATGGAGGCTGCCACAACCTCCTTCTTCACCAACCCATGAGGTACCGCTTTCATCCAAACCATTGTTTATACCATTGCATTTTATTTTGTTTCATTTTGTGTGATTCTCAGACTTCTTTTTCAGACTTTTATCTACATAGAGGACTGTGTAATTTAAGTTTGGGAGAGGGTCTGAGAATGTATATAACATTGTGTTTTATTTTCTTATTTTCTTATTTTCTTATTTCAAATTTTGGCACGCTAGTTTTATTCATTTGAGTCTGCATCTATTTGCAGAAAAAAACCCAAAAAAAAATTGAAAAATTTGAAAAATTATTTTAAAAAAAGTGTTCATGTAGTTGCATTTACATTACTAGGATTGAGTCTAGACTGCTTCATATAGGATTGTTGCATATGCATTTTAGGGGACAATGATTAAAACCACCTTGTTTAAAGTCAAACCTTAGGATTGAAGTTATAGCCCTTAATCACAGTTCATTGTTGCTAGATCAATCTTTGAAAAAAAATGAAAAAAAAATATTTGTTTAAAACCTTGTGTCTTTTGAAAGCTTCCTCCACTTGCTTGAACATTGCATCATCTCTATATTATTGGACTTAACCTGAACTTAAATTATCTTGCTTATGGAATTTGAATGCTTGCTCATGGTAACTCTAAATTCGGGTTAACACTCCATTTTTGCCAATCTTTTCATTTAACTCGACTTGTTTTTCCCTACGCTTGAACCCAAACCTTTCCTTCAAACCATGTTGTGAATTGTTGAGTGAGGCCTCTTCATTGTGCTATAGGTTGTGAAACCTTGAGATTATTGAGAACGACAAAGAACTGGCTCTTGTTTTAGCTAAGTTTAGAATCATTTGGACTAGCTAATAGAATCGGTTTTGAAACATAGGTGGTTAGCATGATTATTTGGGGTTGGGTTGAGAAAAAATAAATTAAAAAATTAAAAAATTAAAAAAGAAAACTCCCTAAGGTTTGGTTTAATTAGCTCTAAGTCTCTGAGTAAAAAAAAAAAGAGAAAGATCTTGTTATAGTCTCCTAGAAAAAGAAGAAAAAAAAATTATCGGAATATTATTAAGAGTTTAGCAAAGAAAGAAAAAGAAAAAAAAGAGCTAGATGTTTAAATTTTCAACCTTAAGGATTGTAAAAAAAAAAAGAGTTAAAATCAAGGTTATGGGTAGTTTTACTCTAGGGTGTTGGGCATAAAGAAAGTGAATGAGAAAATGGTAGATTATCAAGAGTTAAGTTTTGTATGCCCTAATTGTTCTCCATCTTAGATAGTTTTCACAACTGTCTAGCATTCATTCTTTTGAGAGTAAGTCACCCAAAGAAATTGTTTGAAACCTACCTAACAAAAAGCCTTACCCTTGAATCCGATTGAACTTGATTCACTTCCCATTTGCAAGAATTCGCCAAACACTTTAATGAATGTGAAAGAGATGTCCTTTGGAATTGCAAGTCTTTACTTTTAGTTGGAGGTTGAACTAGATCGATGCATGGTGATAAGCATAAAAAAACAAAATTTGTAAGTATGTTGATTGATCTTAGCACCATTAAACTATCTTTAAGGACTATGGCTTGAATCCTTCGCTTAGCACAAAAAGCTTATGAGTCCCCATTTTTAACCCTCATCCTCCTACTTCCTTGCTAGAGTACTAGCAAGATTTAAGTTTGGGGGTGTGATAACTCTCTAATTTACATGTTTTAGACACCCTTTTTTGTCTATATTTTGCATTATATATACCCTAACTTTAGTATTTTTAGGTCATTAACTGTAGGAATTTGCATTTAGGCCATTTAGGGTATTGCATTCTTGCATTTGTGCATTTTGGATGAAAACAAGTGCTTTAGAGCCTAAAATGGGGAAAACAAGGTCAAATCTGAGCATGTACCCGAAGGAGCTATTGAGCAGGAAGAACAGTCTGAACCTCAACCCGATCGAAGAGGATCCAAGAGCAGGAAGAACAACCCGAAGACCTACCCGAAGAACAACCCGACCACATCCTCGTGCACCGCATCGAGCAGACCCTCGGGCAGGACTGGACAGCTAGGTTAAAAGGGTTTCCATATATAACCCCCCCCCCTCTTCTTTCTTTCGCCCAAGCACGCCGCAGACACTCAGAACAGAGAGCGAGAGACTGAGCGATTCAAACTCTTTTTCCACTTTGTTAGGATTTGTTTTTAATTTCTTTTGCTATTCTGTTAGACATCGACTCGTTACTCTTTTATTTTTATCTTATTTTCAAGACAATGCAATTTTCGTTTATTTGTGTTCTTCTGTTTTCTACAATGAGATCTGAGTAGTGAAACAAGGTTTCTAGGGATGGGATAGACAAATATGTGTTCTTGATCGGTTAGGATGTCTTAGCTTGATTGTTTATGCTATATAAATTCCCTTCTAGATTGGTGTTCTTAATGCTATTTTCAGACCGAGAGGTTGAGTTTAGATCTAGGGTGTTTTGCCATCGAGAGATGTTGTTGAAATGCTTGAATCAATCAATGTTAGAGATTTACTCACTTAGCCTAAGAGATTAGATGTGTAAGGAGTTTATTGACAATAATGAATCGGTTTGTAATGCCTGCTTGGTCATGTTTCTCCAACGAGAGTTGGGTAGGGGAGTGGCCAAGGTTGATTGTTTCTATCACGAAAGTGTTTTAACAAGATTTTAGAGATTCATTGTCTAGGGAATATTTTCTTGAGGCATGTAGGACATCCATACTAGTCAGGAACACTTATGAGTTGATTACCCCATCCTTAGGAGCTTTCTTGTCTTAATTGTTTAACTTTATTCTATAACTTGATCCCTTACTCGAACTAGTACTCGATCACCAGCTTCGTGTACACCTTCGAGCTGTTCATACTTGACTTCTTGACCCGATTTATCCACCCGATCTTGTACTCGAATGCTTGCATTGAGTGCTTAGGTCGTGTGGTTCTTGCTTATTTTATCTTCTTTTGATTAATTTAGGATAGTTAGTTTAAACCCCAACTATTGCTTGGCTTGACTTGCTTGCTTCTGATCACATCTTATCTGCTAGCATAACAACCATTTGGATTGAACCCTTTGTACTACAACTACATAGGGAATTGATACCTTAGGTGAAAATCCTGTTATCAAAGCCCCACTCTAAAGAGAGACCATCTTTGTCTCTAAACCTTTATTACCAAGCCAAATGAGTTTAAACATTGTATAATCTGATTCATGTTCTTGTTTAATGAATGTTAAAGGAAATGATTGATCTGAATGCATGCGGATATCTAAGGCTTGAATCAGTTAAAGTTGTGAAAGGCTTGTCTAAAATCTTTATGTATAGCTCATTCACCTTGCATCATAGTATTAATAACTTGGACATTGATTCTAGCTAGTCTATTAAAAGGTTTTAGGTTCTGAGATCCCACTTTCAAACCTCTCTACCTACTTATGTCTTGTTTATTTGCTTAAGGGCAAGCAAAGACTAAGTTTGAGGGAGTTGATATGGATATATTTTACCATGTTTCCCCATAGTTTATTTACATCTTTTGCATAGTTTACTAGCAAGTTTTGTCATTATTATGTAGTTTAAGTTCTGTTTATGCATTAGAGTAGGATTTGCATTGTTTCATGTATAAACAGGTGATTTGACCCCAAGAAGCTTGGAAATGAGCTGAAGAGGAATAGAGTGCAACAAGTGAAGCAGACAAAGGCTGGAAAAGAAGGAAACCAAGGTTCAGAGGCCACTCGACCAGATATTCGACCATGTGAGGAGATGGACTCGATCAGTGGAGAAACAGAAGAAGAAGGCACTCGACCATGCACTCGACCGAGCACATGGTCGAGCACTCCCAGCCGCCTAAGTGTTTTACTTGTTAGCTAATTTAGAGCTTCCTTCCCATCCTATAAATACCTCTTGTACTCTATGGCCACCCACAAGTAGTGCCACCTCAAACCTAGTTTTTACCCTTTTTGGGTTTTATTTATTTTTCTGCATCATTGTCTACTTTTGTTCTTGCTTTTTCCAGAATGTTCTTAGTTTGTAATCTTCATAACTTTCTGTGTGTTGAGAATCTGAGTTTGATACTTTGTATTAAATTCAAGATCTCTCTCTTATCTTTCTAGTCAAGTTAGTTTCATCATTTTTGGGGTTTGAGTTCATCAGCATCATGTTTTGTTCATCTGAGTAGTGAGATAGCTTTCTAGAGATGGATTAGGCTGGTTTAGAGTTATGGTTATTAAGGCTGATCAAGCTTGTTTGTTCATAGCTCTCTTCCAGATTAGGTGTCCTCTAAGATGTTCTTAGACTGAGAAGTTAAGAACAGATTTTAAGCTTCATTGCATCACACCAATGTTTAGGTTGTTAGATAAAGCTAATACTGGAGATTATTGTGCCTAGCCTAAGAGATTAGTTGTCTAGGGTAGTTTTTGACAAATAATGATCTAGATCTTTAAAGCCTGTTTTTTCATGTCTCAGCTAGTGAGAACTAGGTCTAAGAGTGTCTAAACTTGATTACTTCTGTCATGAAAGTGGATTAGTAACTCTTTGAGATCAATTTCTAGAGATAGCTCATGTTGATTGAGGTTTGTTGATCAGTTTAGATAGCCATAGCTTGAAGACCAGCCCATGAATCCATCTCTAGGAGCCTATTTTGTTTATTGATTGTCTGTTATTGCATATTGTCTTGTTGCATTGCTTTTTAATCTGTTTAAGTTGTTAAAAATTGACTATGTTCTTCGTATTAAGCCACTAGACCTAGCCACTCGACCACACACACGGTCGTGTGCTTGATCGAGCACCATCTGGGTTGCTTAGTTTACTTTCTGTTTCATTCTTGTTTCATTTAGTTTACATTCTCCTTATGTTCTGCATCTTTGTAGTTTTGTTTCATTACATTTGTCTAGTTATTGCTTCTGTTTAGTATAGTTTCTGCTTAGTTTATCTTTGTTTATCTTGCAATTAGTCTCTGATCTAAGTAGTTTACATTCTGCATTTTCATTATTGTCATTAGGTTGTTAGTAATCAAAACATAATCATATCTGGCTTAACTTGAATCACTGTTCACATATTAAGTGCTTGCATAATCACCCTTTATGGATTGACATCTCTTATACTGCAACATCATCATAAGAGAACTGAAACCACTTTCATACGATCTGATCATAACTGCTTATGTTTGTATGTTATCGTACATTCATTGCATAAGAACCATAGAGTAAACCATGTTTCATTAGTCTTGATACCATGTTATGAACGGAAGAATGCGTGTATTATTGATAGATGTACAAGAGTATTTATACAAGATAGATCCTAAACTTTAGGGATATGAACTATACCTATACATTATATAGATTACAACAATATGAAGTTATCCTAATCTATATATATAATATCAATTTTTCATCTTGTAAAGATTTAAACTAAAATACTCTGTCGGATCGGATGTGGAAATATGACGACGACGTCGAGACATAATTAAATGTGAGAGTGGTAAGTACACATAATGTTTCGTTTTCACGTTCTGAATCACGCACTAATCTAACCTGACTACCTCTTTGTGACTTTATCCATTAAAGATAAGAGGCAGCTCTAAGTTGAAATGTTTTCTTTTTTTGGGGATCATAAGGTCCAAAACCGAACCGAAATCAAGTTCTATCCAAATCCTAATTTCACCATAATTGGAAAAAAAGAAACTGAACCGAAACCGTGTAACCCAAAAAAACCGTAACCCATAACCAGAAAGAGATTAGATTGTGCATTACCCAAGGGAGATATTATATTCCTTTCCCATTCATTACCAAACCAGAGTCAATTTTATTTGTTGTGTAATTTTTATTATTGTTACTAGGTTTTGAACATGATATATTTTGGTAAAAAAATTATTATATAAAACTTGATTCTCAGAGTTTGTAATTCATCAGATCATGACACGTGTTAGTATTAACGATCAGAGATCAAAATTAGTTAGTAACTCATCAGATCGTGACACGTGTCAATTTTAACGATCAGAAATCATATATCTTTCAAGCTTGGTAAAACTATGCATAAGATAATTGTAATCTTATTATATTAAAAAAAATTGTTAATCCTAAAAGGAAAATGATTGTAAATACACCCCTCTATATAAGCAAATAGATGATGACATATTTTTCACCAAAGAAAATAATTTTGACTAGCATTGTTTTTTTGATAAAATTTTCTTCTTTGTTTTTTATTAACCTTTTGTTTGATACATCATTGTTCTTGAAAAAGTCTCGAACGCAATTTGTTTGTTGTCTAATCGAAGCAACTATATAAAAAGATTTCTAGATATTACCATGTGTTTTCGTCGTCGCTTCTTTGAATTTTGTTTCGTTTCTCAATTTTATTATGCGTACTACGCAATCTTTGACTTTGAAATATTAACAAAGTTTCTTATGCATAATAACTAAGGTCTTTGAGATTAACAAATTTCTCACGGTGTTATTATTATTTCTATTAATTTGCAGGATGGGTAGCATAAAAAAATGAATACACAAGTGCAAGGTAACAACAAAGATTATATAACACTAGATCAATAAAACAGAAAGCGTTCTTATGCAAGAAAGTGAGAAGCAAAAAAAAAAAAATTTAAAAACAATGAGCTCATTGTTCTCATAAAATAGAAAAGGAATTAAGGAAAGTATAAAGAAAATTATTAATTCTAAAAACTGTAAATACTCACTTCTATATAAACATAGATCGTCTCATATTGTTCATCTAATAAAATAATTTATTCAAAAATATTGCTTTCAACTTTGTTCTATTGGTCAAACTTTTTTAATGGGAAGACAAATTTTCCATGTTTTTTTAAACCAAAATATACTCCTACTTTCTACTTTTTCAGTTTGGAATAGGTAAGATTAATATGTTGACCCCAAAAAAGTGGAAGATTAATATATGCATCTTCTTTTTCTAATACTGTATTTTAAAATTTATTGTAGTAGTTTTAGATTGTTTTATTTAATTTATATTTTCATCTTTGAATTATTTGAAATTCATATATTATCGTGCTTATAATTTTCTATTATTTCATTAATTATGTCAAATTAATTTTCTTCTAATTTCTCAACCTTGATTGGTTGGTCATAGACTTTTATTTTGTGCAAACATAATTGTTACTATTCGTTCAATCTCAAAAAGGAGATAAAGAGGAGAAGGTCATCAACCTAATGGTTGGATAAAATAGGCTAATCAAACACAAGCGTACAACAAACACAAATAGATTTGAAAAACATAAATCGTTATTGATTGATCTATAGAAGCTTGAAGATAGAGGCTACATCATGGTGTGTCAAATAAACTTTCATGAATACATTAGGAAATTTAACATTAGTTACTATCAAAAGACTTTGTGACGTTGGTTAAGGATCTTTAGTTTCATTGGTTGCTAGAGCAAGCCACTTTGAGATAGCTAAAAGACGTGAACATGTTTTCTCTACACAGGAAGAGGGCAGAGCCGAGATTCTCTCTATGGTGGAGGAGGTTGGACGCAAGGTTATCTCCCAGGTTCTCTCTATGGTTAGTCATACACTGTTATGATGTAATTTATTTTTTATTCAAAATGTTTTTTAAGCCAACAATTTTAGTGATTAAAGAAACTATGCAAAAGTGAAAGCAAAGATACATAGAATAGTTGGCTTAATTTGTTCATATAGACATTTTCTAGGTGGTGGTAAATAATAAATTTGTAACATACAATATATGTAGGTGTAAAAATACACTTTTAATGGTAAAATACATAAAAGATTTTTATATGGATATAAATCAGTGTATTATAGCAAAAAAAAAATTAAATAATGTATAATAAAGTTTAATATATTTTTATTAAATTTTCTTTTATTTACAAAACTTTAAATCCGCACATCGAGCGGGTCCTTATCTAGTTATATATGATTGATGACAGTTATGAAATATTAGCTTATATAAAATTTTAAATTACAATTGATTGGTGAAAATTTTACATTTAAAAAATATAAAAGTCACTTGTGTTAAAAATTCAAATCTGATCAAAAGAATCATGAAATTAATTGGATGTTCAGGCGAGGCGGATCGAACTGGTGACCTAGCATATCCTAAACAGTTTCTTTGACCATCAGACAAACAAAACATTTTTATAATCATGAATTAATCTTGTTTTCTCATATTAAATTGACCACCACCATCTATGTCTTTGTGATTTATTTTTCACTATGTCTTTGTGATTTATTTTTCATTGTTTTCTTATTCTTCATATCTTTCCCATCATTTTTATTGTCAATTTTTCATGATAAATGTCATCGTTACTTTTACTGACCGGTTCTTCATTATACTATTTCTTCTTCCTCTTTCTCATCAGCTTACTCACATTCTTCCACTGAATAATCATTTAAAACCTTTTTTTAGACTACCACACAACTTGTTAACCTATCAAACTCTAATACCAAAATCATTGCCTCTTATCTCGTAAAATTTGTGCAATTTTACGGACCAGCTTAGTCACTACATGCACCCAGTTATTGATACTGTCATCTGTATACTTACTCGGTTTTAGATCCACACGTATTGAAACTTTTCAAACCAAAATCCTTAATACTACAAAATTGCAAATTACAAAGTTTAAATATTTATAATATTTGAACTTTTTAAAAGTTTCAATAATTAGAATATTTAAAACTTTTAAATTTTTTAGATTTGGACGCCTGATAAATCAAGCTTCCTGGTCATTCGTAGTTGGAAGCATATTAGTCTTATTTATGGTGGTTCTCAGCCATTGTCTAAAAAAATTTTAACCGATGTGGGATGTTGTAAATACACTTATTTATAAGTATTTTAATATAGAAATTTAACATAATTTCAAAAATATTAAATATTGAGTTGTCTGATCCGGATTGGTTATTTAAAAAAATCTGAATATACAAAATTCTGGAAATTTTTAAAAATGTTAATTAGTGACATGTCTAATCACTATTGGTTGTTTTAAATTCTAGGTGGACAGCTTTAGAATCTTATAACTTTTACTTTTATTTAGTATAGATTTCTTTTCTGGTGTTACATTCAATTAGTTTAAGGTGTTGAATTGACCAATGTGTTTGGTTTGTATAAGTGAGACTTATGCAGGTTGGTTTCGAATTCAAGTTTGCCTCAACCCATTCTAACCATTGTGGGACTTATGTGTGTGTGCATACACAAGTTGCCTCAACCCAAGATAGGGTGCCTCAAGTTATTCTTCTAAATTACACAAGTTCAAGTAAGTGATTAGTCCCACTTCTTCTAACCATTGTGGGGCATTCAATAATGTCCCACTTGAAGATTGGGTATGTTTAAACCATTGGCGATGTATAGAGCTGAGATTAAAGGTGTTCTAACAAGGATTATGAACAACTCAAACCAAGTCATTCAAGCTAGAATCAAGGTGGAAACAATGATTTAATCTTGATATGGAGATTGAAGATCAATGGATTTGAAGGCTTAAAGGAAGAAGAACCTGCTTTAGATGGATGAAAAGGCATCGGGTTTGCAGCAGCAGGTTAAACAAGTTGCAAAATTGAGTTTGGTTCACAAACAACCCTCTCTACATGATGCAGAAGGTCACAGGCTCAATTAACCATACGTGACAAGTCTTTAGGGTGGTTCTTCATATTCTACTTCATCTGTTTCGTCATCTCCCTGAGGCACCATTAAGCCAACAATATTGTCACCCACTCCCCTGTTGGAGTTTACTTAAGGAAGACATAGATGCAGACAAATGCGTTTGGCAGCACCTCAACGTCCGGTTAGTATTTTCGAACATTATTAATAAGAAAACATGCTTTTCATAACCTTTAAATTACATAACTAAATATAATCCAAAAATGAGCGAAGGTAGGAAGAGAGACAACAAGACTTCTCCCCGTGAAAATAATTAAACAAAGCCAATTCCGAAAAGAATATTTACTTCACTTTTTTTCTATGTTGAAACAATTAAACAAATCAATCATTCTCCCCAGGGGAGAGCCTTCGCTTCCGTGGAGAGACTGTACTTTTGTTGAAATTCCCATTTGCTAACTCAAACTTTTAACAGTCTTTCGGAGCAAACAAAAGGCTTTCAACGAAATTAAACAACACACAAGTTATATAAGAAGAGTCTTCTGGTTCAGGCTGTGCAATTGTGTCAAATGAAATCACCCGGATGAGCTTGATTTACTACCTTCTTTCTCTGGATCTTCAATCTGCGTTGGTAATAGATTCAAGAAGCTTCCTTGGTTTGTTGTTGTCCCACCAGATGCTTCATCTTCTGTTCATTTATATTCCATAATTTGGTTAGAGAGATTCAAAAATGGATCGTAATCATCTTGATTTTATATATAGCATCCAAACAGATGATTTACCAAAGAGGGATTTAATCGATGGCCGCTTTGGCTTGTTGCTCTTCTTCTTTATCTCAGCTGCACAATTAAAACAGATTACAAATGCAGCAGACAAGCCATATTAATCACAAGGCAATCTAGTTATGTATTCTTCTTCAACAAAGGAAGGGGGTTAAGTGAATACCTATCCCTGGTAATTGGTCATCATTTACGATTTCTACGTTCTTGTAAGTATAACCAACGAAGTTAATGTCCTTGGATGAGAGCATCTGGAGAAGAAAAAAGAAAGCCAAACTCATGTTATGAAAGCCCAAGACAACAACACAAAATATAACTTCAGAGGCTTCCTTATGGTTCATGACACACATTCTAATGACAGATTATTATTTATCTGAGCTCTTTGTTGCATGTAATCTTTTAAGCTATGTCTATAATATTACCACAATACAATATATTTCGAGGAATCCACTTATAGACAAATTTTGAAGTATTGTTACTCATCTACTAGATAAAAAAACTAGATAAGCTGGTTAAATCTGATGGTACATGATGCCAAAAAGTCAGGGGTTATGCTGTACCTTTCTCCATGGACCTGACCTTGCTGACTTTGGAACTTGCTTGTCAGCCTGTTCCGGAAGGAATCAAAAGAAGAGTATTATACATTATTCCTTATCAGGAGCATACAAATCATCTGTGGCACCAATATTTCAGTATATACATCATGACACATCATTGGTGGCAAATATTGCACCAATGTTTCAATAGCTATACCAATGTATTACCTCTTCAAATTTCTCAAAATTTTGGGTGTCCAACTCATCATTGACTTGGGGAATAAAGGCAGCTTTCATTTGGTACAATTTTCCCCATTCTGTACCTCTGAACCAAGGGTGATTCTGAAAGAAACCAGTCAAACTTTTATTAGGATTTCTCACAATAATCTTAGATAAGGTTGGAAATTCAAAGTTGAACAAAGCATACAACACCTTAATTTCATCTGCTCCTTTTGTTCCAAGCCTTAGCTCAACATTGCATAAAAGCCTACAAATAAGATCCTTGGCTTCTACTGATAGTCTAACCTCATCTGGGAATTTCAAGTAATTTCTCCAATTTACTATCTGCATAAGGGTGAACATATTGAGAAAAGGTAAATTTCCACATTAGAAATAGAATTACCAAAGAGATACAGAAAGACTAAAATGAACGTAAGAGTTGATATCACCAGTGTGCCTCCAATAAATGAAAGGTACACAGAGCAAAGGATCTTACCTTCCTACAAGTTGTCATTGGATCATCTGAATAAAATGGCGGAAACCCCACAAGCATTTCATACATGATGGCGCCAAGAGACCACCTATAAAAATGCTCTCAATATTATTCATCCATATTAATTATTTGCACCAAAGCAACCGAAGAAAACAAATCCGAATAGGTTGGCTTCACCTACCAATCACATTCCATTCCATATCCTTTTTTCAGCAGAACTTCTGGGGCAATATAGTCCGGAGTTCCAACTGTGGAATAAGCCTGAAAGCAATAACCTAATAAATTATATCTGACAGAGATGTCTATATCAATGGAGCGAACATCTTTTCAGTGAGCGAAACACACTGAATTGTTTGGACATCTCTAAATAAAATAAAAATGATAGATAAGTGAAACTTACAAGCATCCTTCTATTTCTCTGCCAGTTTAGTAGTTGCTCTTGTTGGGTACGTCTTGTCGCCACAGGGCGACCATCACTTTGTAAAGCCCCACTAACGTTTCTAGCAACTGTGAAGTCTTTCTCCTGAAGATTACTACAGTCTAATGGTTTACATAATCCAAAATCTGACAATTTCATGTGGCCGTCTTTGTCAAGCAGCAGATTATCAGGCTTGATATCTCTGTATCACATTGGAGAAAAAATGACGTTAACAACAAAATAACAAAGTGAGCTACAAATAAATCACATGAATGGACCCAACAGCCAATGACAATTAACAAAAGGAGCTACAACTATCCTGCTTCACTGACCTGTGGATATAGTTGTGCTTATGAATAGACTCAATAGCCAGGACAGTTTCCCCAATATAAAACCTGGCCTCATCTTCAGTAAGAGTGTCTTTCCTCATAAGTAAAGTCATCATGTCCCCACCAGGTAGATACTCCATTATGAGATATAAGGACTCTTCATCTTGAAAAGAACAATACAATTTGACAATGCAATTGCTGTCAACTTCTGCAAGTAGATTTCTCTCTGCTTTTACATGTTCCACCTGAAAATCATATTCCAAAAATACATCAACAAACCAAACTAATGTCAGTCGAAAGCCAGCTGGAGGTGATTCGATACCTGGCCTCTGCGAAGCATCTCAGATTTTTTGAGCTTCTTCATTGCATAAACATTGCCTGTTCCCTTCTCTCTACATATCCTCACCTGCAAAGAGAGAGAGATTAAAGTTAGCATGAAATACTTAACAGGCTGCAGTCCAAAAAATGCGATAAGAACTTTCAAGATGATGTCTGTAGATACATGCCAATTAAAGGCTGTGAAACGAAAATCTGAGCTATAAAAAGATACGAAGCAATGGTACCTCTCCGAATGCACCCTTCCCAATCATTGTCAATGGCTCGAAGTCATCAGCTCCCATTTTATGCCTCTGACGGCGCATGTATTCAGTTTCCTTCATCTCCAAATCCTTTAGCAAGTTGTTCTGCTCTTCCTCAGAGACTTCTGCAGCAGCTAATTTCTTTTCTAGCATTTTGCGTCTGCATGAAAAATGTAATTACCAGGAGATGAGCTAAGGATACGGATTGAAGTTATTTTACGCAAAAAGATGCATGTAATGAAACCATACCGCTCCTTTCTTTCTTGCAGACTCTGCATTTGCATTTTGTAATGGTTTTCAATATACAGTTTAGCAGCAGCAGCCTTCTCCTTGGTTACATTTGAAAGTGCTTCATCACCTCCAGCTGTTTTGGGTCCTTCCTTTACATTACTTGTGGCGGTCTCCTTCTTTTTAGAGGATTTCACTTTGTCTTTAGATTTTAACTTAGTCAGCCAAGCTTTGGCAGTCTCCATTTCTCTCCCCCTTTAGCTTCCCCCTTCCAAACTAGATATTTAGTTATGTACAAGCGCAAAGCACAAGTCCCACTCCAATTATGTATTATCAGTTTTCATATGTCATGCACCTAGTGATTAGATTTTCACACCTGCAACATGATGACATTTATATTAGTTAACACTGACTCCAACAGAAAAATGTGTGAAAGTAATAAGAATGATCCAATCCAACAGCTTTGTAAAGTCATAACAAAGGTAGTGAAGTTGGTATCGCAAACTAACCTAAAAGCTGAAAACTTTATCTCACACACTAATCCTTAAACCCAGAAATCAAAGACATATCTGAATCTAAAACGACAGAATTCTCCATAGACAGTAAGTCAATTTCACGATCAAATTCAAAGTAGAAGAGAAACCTCTAATAGATCTGAAGAAGAAATGCCAAAATGCATACCAAAATTGGGGGATAATAAGAAATCAAACAAGAAACCCTAGTTTTGAGTCAGCGAGAATGAATGCACCAAACCACCTCCTAAAATCAACAAAGGAAAAAAATAAAAGCTCGATCTCAATCCTAAAGGAAGAAGCTTTGTAAAGGAGAAGAAGAAGAAGCGTTAGATTAGGGAATTGAAAAGAACAAGAACATGGTGAGACAAAACGCAGACACAAAGACAGAGACCCGTAATTAGTGGTAGTGAGAGAAGAAGAAACAAAGATTAATAAATTAAAGAAAAAAAAAAAAAAAGTGAAAGAAAGAGGAGAACGAAGAAGAAGAAGACCTCGATTCTTGGGATTCGATTCCTCAATTCTTGCTCTTGTTTTTGTTTTCAAATTTGAAGATCGTAAGAAGAATGAAAAAAAGTTTGAATCTTTATAATAATCTCTCTCTTTCTTTCGATTGCAAAAGAGACTATTCAGGAACAGAAACTACTCTTCTTCTTCTTCTCAGTTGTTTTTTATGTTTTCTCTTCTCTCTTCTTTGAGAGCAAATTTAATAGTAAAAAAATCTTTGGGGGAGGTTATAACTATTAACTAGTACTGATTAATAGTTTTCTTTTTAGTTTCTAAAGTTGATTTACCGTAAATTAAGGATTTATTGGTTAATTGGTTCTTCTATACCAAAAAAAAAAAAAAAAAAAAAAAAGATTTTAAATAGCAAAAATGAAAAAAAAATATTAAAAGAGAGAGAGGCTTTATTATAACCGCGTGGACCCCACCACGGGAAATATGTTCGATGGCAATGTCAAAAGCCAAAGAATAAATGTCAAACTTATTGATATTTATTTTTTCTTTTCTAAAATAAATAAATTGATGAGACAATAAGTAAAAGCTGAGTTATTATTATGATTTTCTCACAAGACTTTTTGCCCAAAAGAAAGAAAAAAAATGACCTTGCTAGTGTTTTGTTGGCACATCTTAAGTCCAACATCATACTATTATAGTATTATTATTATTATTATTATCTTTTCCTTTTGTAAAATATTTTGTGATTTTTTTGGAAGGTTCAATATGATAATATTCCTTGTTTATACTCAATCAATAATTTTTTTAAAAAGTTAATTACTAGATAGGGACTTATTTGAGGGGTGTTTACAAGTTTTGCCATTTGTCCAAAAAACTTTAAAAAATGCCATTTTTTATATTTAAAACACACAAATTTATACATGATGTTTGGATTTATTAGGTTCCAGTTTTTTTTAAGGTATAGTTTTTGTTATGAAGTATGTGTTTTATAAAAAAAATCTGAAATATTTCATATTTAAAAATGGCAAAAATGGCAAAATTATAAATTATTGAGACAAATGGCAAAAACAAAAGAGTTGGCCCAATAAATGGCATTTTGTGTAAGAATTCGTTTTTTTTTTGTAGCTAATTTTCCCTTTTAAAGATTCTTACCAAACATCTAGCGATGATTTTTTTTTGGTTTATTAAAGTCATGTAGCAAATGTTATTGTGCATATTAGATTTAAAATAAATAGAAAACCATAACGTTGATAAAAATGAAAGTTTTAGGTCAGATGCGTATTCATTTCACACTTCACAGGTAGTTGGGGTCTTCTTTGCCATTGTGGGAGAACAACGACGATCTTGTAGGAGTTTAAAAACCGTTTGTAATTTATATACTCATCTAAGTAAGTCATTGTTAGTTTGTTTAATGGATTAGTCGTTATTAGCTTTGTTACTGTTCCATTTTTTGCTTTGGACATAACCTTACGATTTCTTCCAACAACGACAACGTCGCTCCGGTGTCAAAACCAAACTAAGTTTTAGACTAGACACTACGCATTCTATTTACATTTATTATCATATTTATAGTTCCTTCTTCATTACTTTGAAGGTTTTTCACTTTTTCTAATGGCAGTACAATATTGTGAGAGAGATCACAAAATCAATTTTGAACTCCTGTTTTTGACTATTTGTAAGTAATCCTTCAAAAAATGTACCGAGTCCTTTTAAAAAAAATTGATAAACTACATGCTAATTTTCAATTAAAAACCCTTAAACCATAACAAATAAAAAGAATTTGCAGTTTTTGTATCGATCTTTACTTTAACGAGTTTTCTCTGCCAAATCATACAAACATTAATAAGAATGTAAAGAAAGAACAATAGTTATAAAAAAAAAAAACAACGTTAATAATAAATGTTTGCTAAAATAATGAAAATTTCTTGGTTGTAATGTCCGTGTCCGTGTACTGTGTTGTGTGGCTTCATCACTCCATATCTCTAAGGCTGTCACTAGTCAACCATAGCTTCTTCTGGACAATGAATACAACATTGTCTGAATCTTGATCTGAATCTGAATCTGTCTTGGCCCCTACTTCCTCCCAATGCAAAGCCTTTAGATACTTCTTCACTAAATCCACCACTCTTTGTTTATCCCTTATGATTACAAACCCGCTCGGGCGCAGTATTCTATCCATCTCCAGTAACAAATCCACTTCACTACACCCTTTTTTATGGATATCTGATAGAATGTCCCAAGCATGGAGGAGATCATATGTCCTTGGATATGTCGAGAATGCTTCACACCTGTGGAATGTTGAAACCGAATAATTAAAACCACAAAACATGCTAAAGATTTCAGATTTGGTGTAGACGCAATGTGTCATTTTGATTTTAAACTGACCAGCTATGAATGGCCCCCATCAAACCTCTGTCATATATCAGTTTAAGTGTGTTAGGTCCGTCCTCAGGAACAACATTCATTACCCAGACATCTTTTTCTTTCAGAGCAGCAGCAAAGGATCCCATGCTCGCTTTCATGTCCATTATGTTTCTCACTGTATCTGATTCGGTTCTAGGACTCAATAGATCCCAATAAGTATCCACTCTCTGCCTCCAAAGTTCCTGTACAAATAAGTAACATAATGATGTGAGTGACTAATTAGCCCATGTTCTTAGTTTGTCAGTTGCAAGTTTAAACAGAACTTATGAGTTTCTATATACCGTGTCCTTCTCAAACATGCCAGTTGAATATCCAAAATCAGCAAGCCTAGGAGGAGGAGAAGTTAACCGAGCCGGCCATGGAGCTAATCCACTTCCCTTGGCTTTGTGGTCATCTAAGGTAAAGCCAAAGAAGTTTTCAGTTTGCTATCACAAACTTAATTTAGGAAATATATTAAAAAAGTGAGCAGAAGCTTGAAAACTTACGGTCACTGTAAGGAGTGATGCAGGCTTCCATGTTCACGCCCCACACAGCATCAGGGTCACTATCAGAACGGCAAAGAGGAGGTTGAGTTCCAGGTTCTCTTTCCAGGTAACAATCATTTGTCATAGGTTTCTGCCAAATAACAGTTTGGTTCCTTTTTGCTGCTATCTTCCAACACATACGCTCTACAAGAGCACTCATTTCTCTCCAGATTTTGAGGTCCTCTTCATCTTGTGCATATGCTTCTGGAGATGAATATGCAAAATAACCACCAGGCCTGAGTACTCTGTCTAGCTCCAAGAGAAGAATCCCATCCCTTTGAAGCCAATCGATTCTGCAACGTGAACAGTGAGAAAGTTCAAAAGATCTGCTTGGGTATGGGAGCCTCTTTGTCCCTAACACACCAAGGGAGGCTGGAATCCCTCTCTCAAGAGCAAATTGGATTTGGTTCTGATGAACATCATTTGGAGCCAATGACATTGTGAGGATATCCAATGATAGAAGATAACCACCAAAGCTCGCAACACCACAACCAACATCAAAAACTGTCCTTAGCTTTCCACCGTTGTTCAAAACGTTGTTCGGATAGTTAAGCATCTGAAATTTCGAGGATAAAATCAGTGAATGAAGAATAACATATAGATCATTTGTACAAAACCCAAGTAACTGCCTTACATTAGCCATTGATGCAATATACTTATCAGCCCCATAGTGAAAATGTGTGCCTCCACCTGGGAAGTTAATCTTGTCTCCTTTGACAACCATCCAATTTTGGTCAGACTTCTCATGTGCAAGATGAGTATGGGGTATGTTCACTTTCCACACTTCGTCTCTGCTTTTTGGCCACTTAATAGGAACCTAAAACATATTGGAAGAGAAAACAGTTATGTCAAGACTCTGATCATTCATATCAAATAGAACTGAAACAATATACCCCACCTTATATCCATTAGGAGGAGGAATCAAGCAATTGAATCGTCTTTCAGCAGGAGGACAATGACGTTCATAATGCTCCATCAAAGACAAATCAAGCTTCAGTCTCATTTGGTATATGAGATTCCTGTCTAAGCAAGGAATAAGCTCTGAGTGCCGATCATCGCACACCTTGGAAGAGAGAAAAAAACAAAGCACAACAATAATATTAACAACTTGAACCTAGAACCATCAATACAGAAGAAAAAGAAATGAGAAAATTGGTAAAAAGACTCACAGGAAAGCTTCTCGGAGTGAAACCATCTTCAAGACTAAACGAGCTTGAAGTGTCGTCCTGTTTGATCTCATCATCATCACCACCCAAGCCTAGTTTTCTCCCATATTCAATAGCTGATGCTCTATGATCAGAGGAGCCATAGAAGAGATAAACGAAAACAAGGACTACAGCTGCAATGCAGACCAAAGCAATCACCTTCTTCTTTTGCCCTCCATCAGATCTTCCCCTCATCGCCTTTTTCTTTGAGATAAAGCCAAACGGAGATCCAATGTTCCGACTCAAAGGATGCAGACTACTACTAGTAATTGAAGACTCCAGTACTGCAAAGGAATTGATAATATTTCACCAGTTGCAAAAGTTTCGAATCTGTTCCATGTAAAAAAAATAGACAATGATCAGTATACGTAACCATGATTAAAATTCTAGAAACTAAGGGGACAGACATGTCAAAAACAAAAAAATGATCATAAAACATAAAACACATACATATACCAAATTTTAACCATTCAAATACCAAAGCAACAAAAAAACAAAGAAATGTATTCTACAACTCACTTAGAATGATAGATCACTTAGAGAAACTCAAGTCTCCAACCATCAACACTACCAAAGAATAAATAAGGAAGCAAGCACTCAATAGACAAAACAGTTGATCCTCAGTGTCCTGTTGGTGTGCTTTTTATTACAAACTATTTGGTCCGAATCTGTTCCACTAGGAGGAATATACTACAAATATTTCCTAGAATAAGAACAGATCTGGTGTGAGAAACACAGAAGTGCTATGAAACAGAAACGGATCGATTCATAAACACGTTATCCACTGGTATCAATTCAAAATTCAAACCATAATAAAAATGACCCAGATGATCAAAAGTGACAAAAGAGTGACTTACACAATTTACCCAAGAAGGTTCGAAAGAGACAAATCACAGATCGAGGCAGTGTATTAAAATCGATAAAGAAGGAGATTGTCAGATTGAGAGAGACTCGGATCTGAAAGAGATTTGGGTTCTCTCTATCTTCTAAATTAGGAAAGAAAGAGACCAACTTGTGTCTTCGTGTCAAATAAAGAATGAAGGCAGCAAGCGACACTGCAAGTGAACGAGAGAGAGAGAGGACGATCGGTGGAGGTCGTTATTTTCTTCATCGGTTTATAATAAATATGTAAAATATTATTTTGTCGGCGTTCTCTAAACTCTTTCTCATGTGTGGGAAAATTATTTATTTGTTTGTATTGCACCCTTTTTTTCTTTCATATTTGCAAATTCAAGCCAACTAACCCAATGTAGTAGATAAAGTATAAATATGATTGTTATGAGAATAATGAAGCCAAGGTAACCTATGGAGTTGCCACTTCAAGGTATTCTCTTTCTTGGAAACAACCTTTTTTTTTTGTTCTTGCACTAAAGAAATCCCTAACTAGCTTATTTCCTCTTATTATCTATCATGTTAAGCTCTTTTTTTTGTTGTTAACAACTCTTGTTAAGCTCTAAGAGCAAAAGAATCCACTAAACCCTTTTCTATTTTAGTGTCTTACTTGAAATGCAATCTAATTTTATTCTACTAAATTATACAGTCTATATGTTCAAAGATAAGTGTAGTGGTCCTATCTCTATACCTTTTTCTTTTAACCTAAATATAATCCATGTTCGAGACCTGGTTTTATAGATTGTTCTAAATGCCATCAACACACTTTTGTACGAATTTTTCTAAAATAAGATTTTTTTTTTCTATTTCCCTACAAATTTGAACTAAGGAAAAAAAAAGCTTGTAAACATTGAAGAAAATAAACTCTGATCAAACTTGTGACACACAAAGAGACAAACATATATGAACTTGTCATAGAGGAGATATATAATATGATGGTCCTTCTTATTCAAACACGGTATAGCTTAATGACCTGATCAATGTTGGCACGGCAAACAGGACAACCCATTTTCTTGCTTTTAATCTCTTTCAAGCAAGAAGAAACGCATCCAGCAACATGTCCACACGGCACACACACTGCTTCAGATGATGCATTCCACAGAAATCACACACAATCTATCTTCTTTAGTACCCTCACTGTTTATAGAAGGAGTGAGATGTGGACAGGATTCATAGCAGGATGAATGAGCATTGGCGGCATCTCACTCATTGCAGTCTGAGGTGAAGCAGAGGTTGTTTGCATAAACATTGGTTGTATAAACATTACCACCTACAGGCAGATTAAATTATATAGGGTGTAGTTGTTACTCACAGAGATGGTTTCGGAGCATGTCTATCACCATTTATTGCTCCGGATTCAGAGGATCTTTGGGTTGTTGATGGGGTGATATAAGAGACTTTGAGCTTAGACTTTGTTAAAATCTTTCCACTTCCCTTGGTGAACTAGACAAAAGGATGGCACCATTTAATGTCAATTTGTTTCCTCAAAAATGCTGAACCAAATGGGGGATTTCTTACTGTGTCTTGTGGTAGTTCATCCACATCAGTATGTGGAGGTGCAATGGTACTTTGCAGGAGATATTTGTCTTTCACTGCATGTCTGGAGGATACTCTAGTTGCGGTTGTTGAGTAACTAAATTTTTTTGAAGATGTTAATAATCGCAATGTTCAAGTTTTTTAACTGCCAATGAATGAAGAGAAGAGAGTAATGAAGAGTCATTGTACCACTAATGATGCAATAGTCAGTTTGTGGAGAAAAGATCTCATATTTGATAGATGTGAAGGGACTTGAGTAATATATATAGGGTTAGAGTCTCTCCACTCATTGCCAATTGGTTTTGAGTTAGAAGCCCATAACAAACCCTAATCTAACATGGTATTAGAACCTACACACGCTGGCCCGTTAATTAGTCCGGCCCGGATAGAGGCTCGATCACCCCATTAATTGATGGCCCAAAGGAAGACCCAATTCCATCGAGATAGCTAAAAAAAGGAGCATTATCTCGAGGGGACGTGATGGATTCTGTCGAGATTAATGGCTAGAAGAGCCATCATCTCGAAGGAGCGTGTGGAGAAAAGATCCCATATCTGATAGATGTGAAGGGACTTGAGTAATATATATATATATATATATAGGGTTAGGATCTCTCCACTCATTGCCAATTGGTTTTGAGTTGGAAGCCCATAACAAACCCTAATCTAACATGGTATGAGAGCCTACACACGCTGGCCCGTTAATTAGTCCGGACCGGATAGAGGCTCGATCACCCCATTAATTGATGGCCCAAAGGAAGACCTAATTCCATCGAGATAGCTAAAAAAAAGAGCATTATCTCGAGGGGGCGTGATAGATTTTGTCGAGATTAATGGCTAGAAGAGCCATCATCTCGAGGGGGCGTGTGGAGAAAAGATCCCACATCTGATAGATGTGAAGGGACTTGAGTAATATATATATATATATATATATAGGGTTAAGGTCTCTCAACTCATTGCCAATTGGTTTTGAGTTGGAAGCCCATAACAAACCCTAATCTACCGGTTGACTTACACAGTACTCGTGGAGCTGTTGTTTTGACCTGTTTCGGTGAAGCAAAGGATGATGTCATTGTACCACAGGAAGAAAGCATGTGATTGAAGGTTGGTCATGTGATTGAAGGTTGGTTGGTGGTTAATTAGATGGAGAATTATATAAGCAACATAGTGCTCAGTTTTATTGGCAACTTTGAGATCACAGTAGCTTTCAATTTCAAACTCGAGTTCCACTGTAACAATAATAATATTCTTAATAGACAAGAGAATTAACCCTCAACATTTTACGTAATCTAAAAGTCAGATCAGAACCCCAAAGCTCCTTTGATGTTGGTGTAAAACAAAAAGGAAAGCAGTGAATGATTTCACAATTTCGCAATCTCTAAGAGAACAAAAAAAAAATGATGGACAACACACAACAAATTGTTAACCGAGTTCACCACTAGTCTTGTGATATTTTATTTTGTTAAACAGACTCAAAGATCAACAAACAAAAAAGAAAACTTTCTCTAGAAATAACACTCCTCTGTGTAAGTATGCACTTGGGCTCTAGAACTCAATGTCAGCTGTCGTTTCGGCCCTTTAAAGCCCAATGCCAAACCCAACAACAAACTCCACCTTTCGGCCAGTATATCCCACAACCAACGACATCATCTGTTTCGACCACTGCCGCACGTTCTCCGACGGCTACCTCCTGCAACCACACGTTCTTTCTTCTCTACCGACTAGTCTCATCGTCTTCTTCGGACTGTCATCTTTTCCGATGAATCGGAACACCATTCATTCATCTCCAGGTAATCTCTCTTTTGCGTTTTGTTTCCACAGTTAGTGATTACTGATTAGGTTCTTCTAACTCAACTACTCAAGGTTTTAATTTGAAAACTCTCTTAAAAAGCAAGGGAATCCACTTTACCGGTTTCTATTTTAATGTTTTACTTGAAATGCAACCTAATTTAGAAATTATTACACAGTATGATAAATGAAGATAAGCGTATTGCAGTATTGATCCTATATCTTTAACCTAAATGATCCATGTTCGAAACCTGATTAGATTCTTCTAAACGCCATCTACACTTGTATACGAATTATTCTAAATAAGAAATTTCTTTCTATTTCCCTACAAATTTGGAATAAGAAAACACATTATTTAGAAAAATGTAACACTGAAGAAAAAAAAACTCTGACCAAACTTTGTTAACACAGAAAGAAACAAACATAAGTCGTGTCCACTATATTCCGACTTGTTTGACTTCATTACAAACTTAAAAAAAAAAATGGCGATCATAAAAAAAAAAAAAAGATAGTTTCAATATCTTTAAGCCGATGACATATAGACATATTGCCCATTTTATTCAAAGACGGTACAGCTTAATGACCTGATCAATGTTGGCACGACAAACAGGACATCCCAATTTCTTGTTTTTAATCTCTTTCAAGCAAGAAACGCATCCAGCAACATGTCCACACGGCACACACGCTGCTTCATATGATGCATCCACACAAATCACACACAATCCATCTTCTTTAGTACCCTCACTGTTTGCAGAAGGGAGTGAGATGTCGACAGGAGTCATAGCAGGATGGTTGAGCTTTGGCATCTCATTCATTGCAGACTGAGGTGGAGCAGAGGTTGTTTCAAATGTTTGCAGAAACATTGGTGGATTCATTGGCTGTATAAATTTCAAATCAGTATTCAAAAGTTTAAATGAGTCAGAGAGACACACAAACAGCATATCTCTTTCACTCTAAAGCTGTATGTATATATGTCTTATGTACCTGTGGAGTTCCTCTACATGCCTCACAAAACCACTTCAGTTGTTTCTTGTCGCCTTTTCTCTCAGCTGCCAGACGCATTTCTGAAAAGAAAAAAATGAGATCAAACAAAGGAAATTCATGGTTTTAATCTCTAAGAGAGAATTAGGGTTAAGAGGGAGCTAAGCATTCCTATCCTTCTTAATTCACAAGCAATAAAAGAGGTTCATAACATTTTTATGGTTACTACTGAATCTTAAAGAATTGTGTACACTTACGCCTATTGACTCGAGCCCAACGCCGCGCCTGAGAAACGAATGCGCCTTCTAGTCTCTGACTTTTGCCACTTAGATCTATCCATGATAACAAAGTTCAATCAATGAAGGAACAAAACAGATTCCTTTTAAAAATGGAAAGTGACAGGAAATTACTTGTGGAGTTTTTAACAATCATCACTGAAGGATCATCAGACTGTGATGATGGTTTTGGTTCATCCAAATTGGCTTTCCACAAAGGCATCTCCATCCTCGGTTGTGCATCCTAATTGTCAAAACAGAGTTTCATTAGTATAGAAAATCTCAACAAATATTGAAGAAACTCTTGCAAGAGAAATGATGAATTTGTAGTACCTTTAGACTATCATACACAGCCAACTCCAACTTGAAAGGCTTTGCAGGGTTTCGCGAACCAGTTGGTACGACAACTACCCATCTACGGAAACACATATTCTAAATAAGATTCATATTCATGTTCAACAAAAAGAAACATAAGAAAGAAATGGTGTAGTTAAGTAGGATACTCACACTCTTCTTGAAAAAAAGTCAGGAGCAAAGAATTCAAGAAAGCTTGGGCCATAAAATTCACGCATCCAACCAGAGAACAAGCAGCTGTGATTCTACAGAAACAATAGTTTAAAAGTTATATACCTCATGACACTCAATTTGATGTTGCATAAAATGTCAAATAAGCGTTACAAGCATACCTCGATGGCACGTACAACACTGCTATGACCTTCAGCTCTAGCAACCTCAAGAGCTGTCTGAATATTATCATCCAAAACCAGTGGATTTGCTGCCCATACAAAAAACAGATATGCAAGTATAAGTGCATTAAACAATATCATAGATATACTTTTCAATCATCAAATTGGTATCAATGCCAAAACTTACCACCGTGAGACAGAAGTAACTTAACAGTGTTTACGAGACCTCTTTTTGCAGCATGGTGCAGAGGAGTCCCACTATTGCTACCTGATACCAAGAAAAGAAAAAAAAATGTCCACATTCATATAAGCACAAACACTGCAAAAAAATAAGAAAGAGGCAAATGAGAAATAAGATTATTGATGATAATGACAATACCAGATCGATAAGCATTGACATTAGAACCCAACTGAAGCAGAGTTTTAGCTACATCATATAGATCTTCATTCATACAAGCTGAGATTAATGGTGTTCTCCCTAACTTATCCACCCACTGCATCCAAAACCAAAAGTGAAGAAAATTCAGAAAACAACAACACTAAGAGGATCATTTCTAGAGAATTTCAACACAAAAAAAAAAGATGGAGTAGAGAGGAAGAAATTAAAGACCTCGAGTCCTGCACCTTCACGGCGAAGGGATTTGATGGCTTCGACGTCGTTGTAACCCACTTGCTGAAACAGAAGCTCTTCCTTACACTGTGATTGTTGTTGCCCCATTAAAATGAATTGAACTTAGAAGAAGAGGGAAATAAAGATCTTGTTCTTGTATGTAGAAGAAGAAAAGTTATTGTATTGGTTTAGTGAAACAACTTAAAAGCTGTTGTATATATATAGAGGAAGAAAGTTATTGCATTGAGTGTTACTACATGAAACTGAGAAACGAATAACAAAGAAACGAACAAGAAAACACACGGCAACATCCAGGAATAATATACATAATTGCTTCAATAAGACAACAAACAAATTGGAGAGAGTTGTTCAAGAACAACGAAGTGTCGGAGAAAGTGGGGAATTGACCCGGTTAATAGAAAAACAAAAGGTTTAGGACTTTGGAGTTGACTCAAGAAAATCATAGAGTATTATTTTTAATTTTAATGTGTTCACATCATCAAAAATTAATTCTTAAAAACTAAATGTCTCAAACGTTTTTCATAAATAATTTTATTATTAGTGTAATTTAAGTGTTTAAAAGAGGAGATGCTAATATCTATAGGAATACATTTTTTTTTTGGTCGAATCTATAGGAATACATCATACATTTACAAAGAGAATGAGTGTCTAAACTTTATCAATAGAGGTGATCTTTTAGTTTATTTATGTATTTGTCATTAGGATCAGGAGTTAGGACTAGACTAGAGGTGTCAATTGGGCATTAAGCCCGCGGGCATAGTCCATTAAGTAATATTGCGGAGTGGACATGGACCTTGTATTTGAAGCCCAAAAGTTAGCGGACATAGCGGACTCAATCCGTTTGGTCAGAGTCGTGCCTAGAGGTTTAGAGGCCATAGGCAAAAAAAAAAATTAAAAAATCAGATTTGAAATAATTTATAAAAATATAACACTTCTAATATTTCATAATAATTTTATAATCAAAGGTATACAATAATCTTTCATAAAAAGTTCAAAAAAATAGGTAGACATAGTATTGTGTCGCTATCAACAACAAAAAATTGTTTCGGTGATTATATGAATTTTAAATAAACTATGGTGTAAAAATGTGATATCTAATTAGTACTATAAGAAAATATTAATATGCAGAGATCCTAACTTGTCCGTGTATTTAGACTTTAGAGATCCTACATATTGCAGTATTGGCATTGCTCTATATTCACTATATTTCCTTATTACATATATAAATTTCCATAACCTTACTTTGATACATGCATGAAAAACACTAATTGACAAAAATATGGCTTCTTAAACTTTCTACAAAATTAGAGGCCGGAGGCAAGTGTTTCTTTTTCCACCATGTAGGCACGGCTCTGCGTTTGGTCCGCGGTTTTGGTGGGCATGTCCGTCGCGGGTTTGCTGGTTTGCGGGCGACCCGAAGAGCGATGGAAGGTTCTTCATCTTCATCTTCGTTATTCTCCAAATCGGACGGTGAACTGGAGGATGCTCGATCAGATGCTAATGAGACTCGTTCTTTGCAACGAATCCAAGCTTGAGTCACTAGTCTCTAACCTCCTTCTTCTTTAAGAGTTCTCGGCTAGCCTTTGACAGAGGAGGAAATTCACGGAGAACAGGGGAGATCCATGTCAGTTCACAAGCGGTGGTGGCGAGAGCTCCGTCTCTGCTTCTGTTAAACTTGAATGGTATCGACATAATGATTGTTCACCGCATATCAATCTCGGTACAGTTTTGAATCTTTTTGGCTTAAAACTTCAATTGAATCAGCTTCAAAATTAAGAGATTTCTTCATCAATTCCATAAATGGTAGAAACTCTTTTTTTGTTACATCGTTATTGTAAGTTTGTGAACTTGGTGAAAATTACGAATCCATGTATCCTCAGTTTAAGAATTGAGCTTTGAAACTTTGGGGTAACTTATGTGTTTGGTCTCCTCTAAAGCTTCTTCAAAACTTTGAGATTTGTAAATTTGTGAACTTGATGATTCTCTATCTCACAGGTTTCTGTTTGCTTGCAGTGTGCCAAGCTCAATCTTGTCATTATCAATAAGTTTTTTTTTCCTTTCTCTACTTGTTTTGCTATATTGATGTTAATCCGTAGAAGGAGTCTCAATGTTCTCGGACATTACAATATTCAAATGCATAATTGTTACGTGGTTGCATATTTGTTGTTCACGGCATAGGTACAGACCATATGGAGCTTGGTGGAGGAGAAGAAGAGATGCCTGCGGGCATGCCCGTTTGTCCGCAAAACTAAGCGGAGCGGACATGGGCATTGTTACGTCGCCTGATGCCCGTGGCAGACCTGTCCGCGGCGGATCACTGAAAAGATGAGACTGTCACGGTCAGTCTGTTTGGGTGCGGGCATGCCCGTTTGACATCCCTAGACTAGACCTGTTAGAGCATCTCCATTAGTTATATTTGATGGGTGTCTAAATTTTTTTTATAATTAATTATAATTTTATTTAATCGTTAGTGTCTTAAATCTATCAAAACTGTCTTAAATGTCTACTTATAGACATTTTTGTTCACTTTTGGACACTCTAAAAGCATTTTAGTTAAATAATATTAAAACTAATTATAAGAATATAATTGGACATTCACCAATAAAATTACCAATAGAGATGGTCTTCTATGGCAATAAGGAGAAGAAGAGAAAAATATTTAAAAAATCTTTAAATAATTTAAACTTACAAAAAGTCAAACTGAAGATGATTCATTAATTTAAAATTATAGACTAACAATAAATTTTAAATTATTTAAAAATAAGAAAATAGAGTTAAAAAGATATAAATGTAAAACGTACATAATTGTTTTAGATAAAAAATAAATCTATACTAATAAAAAGTAGAAGCTATACGCTCCTTAAGGCGTCCACCTAAGCTTTAAAACCACCAATAGTTATTAGACACCTCACTAATTAATATTTTTAAAAAATTTCAGAATTTTATATATTAAGAATTATTTTAAACAACTTATCAGGATTTGACATGTCATTCATTAACATTTTTTAAATTTCCAGAATTTTTAGAAAAAAGAAAAATTTTAAATTTATGGAAATAAAATAACTATGTACAATATCCCACATCGGCTAGAAAATTTTTAGACAATGGTTCAGAACCAGTATAAATAAGATTAATATGCTTCAAACAACGAATGAGCAGGAAAGCTTGATTTATCAAGCGTTCCAGTTTAAAAGTTTTATTCGGTTTGATCCGGTTTTTTATTTGATCAAATTAAAACTTTAAAAAGTATCAAAAAATATATTATAATATTTAAAATTTTTAAAAGTTTAAATATTATAAATATTGAAACTTTTAAAAGTTCTTAGCTTTTAAAAAGTTTTAAATATTATAATTTTTAAATTTTAAAAGTTTAAAATATTATAAATATTGAAACTAAAATTTTAAAATATTATAAATATTGAAACTTTTTAAAATGTTCAAATTTTCTATTTTGAAACCTTTTAAAAGTTTAAAATATTATAAATATTCACGTAATACATAAATTATCTTATTGTTCTACGTTTGTGCTTTTTATTTCTTATGAGCTGTAAAATATATTTTTACGTATGATTTTATAGATGGGTTGATATTCTTTCATTAATTTTTTATTTTTTTATCTTATTTTTTATTTTTATGAGAAAAGAAAATATTTTGTTCTTGGAGTTTGATGGGTTAACAAGTTGTGTGGTAGTCTAAAAAAAATGTTTTTCATTGGAAGAATGTGAAGAAGTTGACGAGGAAGAAGAAGAAAAAGAGTATAACAAAGAACCATTCGGTAAAAATAACGATGACAATTACCACAAAATTTGACAATGAAAATGAAAAGAAAGAATATGAAGAATAAGAAAACATTGAAAAAAAAGCACGAAAATATAGGTGGTAGCGATCAATTAAATATGAAACGAGTTAAATTCATGATGATAAAATTGTTTCATTTTTCTGGTGGTCAAAGAAATGGTTTAGAATATGTGAGGTCATCAGTTTGATTCGCCTCGCCTCGACGTCAAGTTTAATTCATAATTTTTTTTATCAGATTTGATTTTATAACACTACTGATTTCTATATTTTAAAAAATTGTGTATCTGAAATTTATGTTTTTTCCTTAATACTAATTTAATTTTTTTTATAAGGTAATATTTTATTACCGTCATCAATCATATATAATTTTCATCAAAATATATCAAATAAATCCACGCGTAGCGTGGGTTCAAAACCTAGTATAATTAAAAACACTAAGTAGAAGATAGATAACTTTTGAGAAATACGGAATTTGTATTTAATTATATTCTAAACCGATAACATGGTTAAACCAATATATTCTAAACCGATTTATCATTTAATTATATTTTAGTCACTAGAGATCATAAAAAGAGTTAAATGTAAATTATGCGTAACTTAATTAAGTATCAAGCAACTCAAATAAAGCAAAACAAAAATTATTTTGCACTCTGAGTTCATTAGCATGGCAAGCCGTCCTTCTCTAGAGCATCTCATCCATGTCCCTCTGTATGGCTTTCCCAGACTCACCAATAGCAATAGGTGGCTGTTTTCAGTCTAATCTGGGGTCAATGGTCCTTTTAAGTTTTAACAGACAAAACAAAACATCAGTCAATAAAAATATATTTTTATGCAAAAATCATCCACTAATTTGAAAATAATTAATTGATTGTATAATTTAAAATCCTTTTTCATATACTATATCTACGTATTAGATTGATTTTTTTTTTCCAGTTTTTGAAAATCGTTTGAATTTACAATCTTCTTCTTATAATATTTTTTTATATTTTAAAATACATAACTTTTTTTGTGTAGATATGTTTTTTAAAATTATTTAAAGAAATATTTTTCTTCTAATTATCTTTATTGTCAGAACAAAAAACAAACAAATATTTTTGTTTAGCATGGCAACCCGCTCTTCTCTAGAGCATCCCATCCAAGTCCCTCCGTATGACTTGCCCAGACCCGCCAATAATGGCTGTTTCCAATCCAATCTAGGGGTCAATGATATTTTTACTATACAAAACAAAACATTAATTCAACAAATATTTTTTTATGAAAAAAAAACCACTAATTTGAGAAGAATTAATTGATTGTATAATTTAAAGTCTTTTTTTCTTATACTATATACGTATTAGATTGATCTTTTACAGCTTTTAAATCTTTTAATTTATAATCTTCGTATTATAATATTTTTACATTTTAAAATACATAATTCTTTTTGTATATACAGTATATGTTTTAATAAAAATGTTTAAATATAGATTTTTCTTCTAATTATCTTTATTGTAAAAAAACAATTTGTTTAACATGACAAAATCTCTAACTAATAAAACTGACATGTGTCAAGATCAAATGAGTTATTAATTCTAAATACAATAATTTATAGAATAAGATAGAGGTTTTGCTGTTTTTTTTTTAAATCCAAAAATATAAAATATCCACGAAATATTACATGTTTAATACACCATTAAATAATATAAATAATATAAATATATTGAAATTTTACCTATGTTTTATTTGTAATTTATTTTTCTTTTGCATAAATTTTACGTTTTTTTCATAAAAAAATTATATGATTTTATCCTTTATGCTTGTCCTGCCTCCGTTAATCTTCAATTTTGGCCAGTATTGCTGCCACTTCCCTGTTGACGATTGGAACGCTAAGGAATACCTCTTCTTCTCTTAGCTAGAAGATTAGTGGCTCTCTTGATTCCAAAAACAATGGTATCGGTCAATGTATGACATCTCTGATTCTCCATAGTTTCAATGGTGTTTTCATTGAATCGTTAAAGACAAAAACAACCTTGTATATTAAAAACATCAGCTTATAAAAGTTATTTTTTGTTTGATGAGGAATTGTTAGTTGGAGCTTGAAATGGATTCTGCAGAACTAGTTGCTCCGGAGGAGTGGCCGGTCTTCTCTACGCTGCTCGATGAATTCCAGGCTCTTAGCATCTCGTTACCTCCTTTCACTATCTACAAGATCCCTCGAATACCAATGTGAAGACTGATTGTTTAGCTCATTCTTCTAGATCGCTAGTGTCAGAAACTATCTTTGTAAACAACTTTCCTTCAATTTGAGCAACCAATTAAGAAGTTTTATTTTGATCAATGTTAGATTGACAATATATATATATATATATATATATATATTTTCAAAGGGAGATACTCCATATAATAAGCTTGTCGTTCAAATAATTGTTGTTTTAAACTATTTAGGACTAGCAAAAACTAATGTTTATCTTCGGTTAAACCATTAGCAAACAATAAATAATTAAGAAAAAAAGACAACTATAAATCAAGATTTGTTTCCCAACTAAGAAAAATTGTGAATCAAAACCTTGATATTTTGAAATGTATGTGTTACATAAAATTTTGAATCTAAAGTCGAAAGAAAACAATGTCTTTGTATCTGTGTATATTTTGGATGACTCGGATCTACATTAATGACATTCCAATAATGCCTTGTTGCCCAATCTATATGGCCAAATTAACTGCTATTATACAAACATGATGGCTAGCTTTCAAGAACTGCTTTTGAATCCTCTGCTTGATCAGAATTTGGTTGTGTAGGAGAAGCTGGTGGTTGAGGTTGAGTCGGTGTAGGAACTGACTCAGAAGCCGATTGACTTGATGTTGAAGCCTGATTACTATACCTCTTAAGCAACTTATCTTTTTTGCTATTCCACCATTCTTCTGCTTGATGCTCATCAAATCTCCTTTTACTGCAAAGAAACCCAATATTACACAAACATAGGTAGAGAGGGGGAGACATACGATTTGATGAAGTAATTTAAAGTACCTGAATCTAACTCTTCTAAAGATCTTTCCTCCGTTTTTGTGTAATACATAAGTAACATAAACACCAGGTTCATATTGTTCAATAAGTTCTTTGCCTCCTGCTTTAGACGGCGATGTAGCTTCTGATGACTCTGCTATGTTTGAGGGTTCTTGAGATCTCATGCTACCTCCACTGGATGATGCTTGTTCTTCTACGTTTTGATTTTGTGTGTTAGCAGAAGGGGTTGGGTCTTGTTGACCCATTCCCAAGGATGTTCTAGGTGTAGATGATTCAGATGCATCGCTCGCATTTAGATAGGCTTCGGCTTGAGAGTTCATGGATTCAAAAGCTTCACATCTAGATACTTCAGGAGGTAGTTTCTCTTTTAACTCTCTCAACTGTAATAAATAAAACAGTGATTAATTTCGTAAAGTCTCTTTGCTTGGTGTTCAAGTAAGCAATATTTTTAGAATGTTTTGTAAGGAGCTTACATGTTCAGCGACAGATTTCATGACCTCTGTTGCTGCCTTATGCTTTGAAGAATGCTTTACAGCTAATTCAGAAGCTTCTCTTGCTGTTCTCTTTAGTCTTTGGATCTCTGTACCTTGACTATCACATTTCTCTTTCAAATTTTTAATCTGAAAGTGTATATCAATCAATGTGTTAGATCCAGTACTTTACTGTTTCATAAACATGAGAAGTTTGAAATAATATTACAAACCTGGGTCTGCAGTTTTGTCATTTCTTTGTTTATAACACCGTTTGATTTCTTCAAAGTATCAATCATCCCCCTAGAAAATCCAGAACTGCGTGGAGGACTCGATCTTCTTGATGATCTTGTACTTGAGGAAGGTGTCGTCGAACTTGAGGCAACGGGTTTAAAGGCATTTTGAATTGCGCTTAGCGAGCTCGGGAATACAACATCTCTAAGTTGCTGGAGAGCTGGGACTTGTGAGGCTCTGACAATAGAAGATTCAGATCTTGATGACCTAACCTCTGAATACTTGACAGGTTCTGTTTTGGGGCACAATAAAATCTTTGACGCTCTTATATCTCTGTCTGGTCTTACTGACCCATCTAGTGACCGCGTAGGAGTTGTGGAATTTCTATTAGAAACATTCAAGTTATAACTAGATTCTCCAGCTTTAAGTTTTGCATAGCAAGCATCACATACTCGATGTGGCTTCCCTGGAGTTGGTGCTAATGCTGCTTTCAAAGCTTTCTTTGAACTACATGCATGGCAATGAACTAAACCGCAATTATAACAGTTATGTCTTTTTCTCGTAAACCCAAATGCTTGACGACAGCCAGAGCAAACTGACTGATCAGCACCTGAGACCCACTTATGGATGCAAATGCTTGATGTGAAGTTAGAGCCACATGCTATACTCTTCACATGCCTCTCTTTTAAAGCTTCAACTAATGTCGGTGTTTTTCGAGCTTCTTTGTCTCCATGTCCTAGTCTTCCATTTGAACCTTTTCCCCAAGTGAAGACTTCACTTCTAGATGTCAACACAGCAACATGATGATCCCCACAAGAGATTTCTTCAACGAATTCACCAACCAGTCGATCTTGAACCAAACAAGGCAATTTACCATCTGAAATTGAGCTACCGAGCTGACCATGTGAAGTCCCTCCCATAGTGAAAACATGTCCTGAAGTTGTGAGTGCAACTGTCAATGTATGACCACAAGCTATCTGGTGGAAGTTGTACTCAATTAGTGAAGAGACACAAGTGGGAAACAGATAAGTGTCTTTGTTTCCATGTCCTAACCTGTTTTTATCACCATCACCCCAAGTAAATAACTTTTTAGAGGGCATACTTGTACCAGTCTGACTCATAACTTCAACTATAGCTACCGTATGCCACACGCCACAAGCTACTTTCAAGGTTTTAAGGCCACCCAAAATTTTCACTTCTTTAGGGTATGAAACACTCTCTCTATCTCCATGTCCAAGAACACCAAAAGCTCCATCACCAAAGGTGAATAGTTTTCCGTTAGCAGTCGCAAGCGCAGAATGCCATGTGCCACACGCGACAGATAAGACTTGAAGTCCTTCCACAGGACCAGAGACTCTTTTCGGTATCCAGTGACTAAGATCACTACCATGTCCCAACAGCCCAACGTTGTGGATACCATCTCCCCAACTAAAAAAATCTCCAGCGGTGGACACAGCACAAGTGTGATATTCTCCACAAGCAACAAAATCTATGTTGGTAAGTGCAAGAAACTCTACAAGTTTTGGACGACTAACATCAATTTGAATACCATGTCCAAGCCTTCCTCCAGCTTCTTCTCCCCATGTAAATACTTCACCTTGTCTTGTCACAAGAGCAATGTGTCTTACGCCGCAAGCTATCTGATGAACATCAAGAACAACGTTTGATTCCAAGGGTCTTGGAATCAGTACATCTGTTTTTACGGTTCTCGTAGAGTTTACGATCCCATCATGTAATATCTCGTCGCTCCAAACTTCTCCCCAAACATAAACATCTCCTAAGGATTCTATGTCATCAGGACCAGACGTTCCACTTGAACAACTTGGTGCGCTTGAGACACTAATTCGAAAACCATCAATACTTGGTCTTAGCATGTTTCCACGTTCATATCCCACATCTGAGCTACCTAACTTTGTTGGAGAATTCTGGATTCCTAAATCAATGGATGTTCTTCCTCGTCGAGTATTGTTTGGGGTAAAATCTGATGATGCAGTAGAAGGACGACCAGTGGAGAAACAATCACTGTCATGTATCTGAAAATGAGTTACATTAGTTACAAATATTATAGGTTAGCAAATTATGGATACATATAATATACAAAAACAAAGTCACAAACAGAGATATATACGTACCTCAGGGATCTCACTTCTAGCGTGCTTATTACGGTTTTGTCTTATTAAAGACTTAAGTCCTGCAAACCAAACCTCTGTTTCAGCTTTGTCTTTGCAAATCTGTGAAGTGTAAACATGAACACATAAGATAAATTCAAGAGTATTAGAAACAATCATGTATATATTTTTTTAATATGTTATGTTGTTAACTAACCAGATCAAGAGATCTATCTCCGTTGTGATATATGAGAGAAAATGACAAGTAATCCTTTTCTGGGCGTAGATATCTCCGAAAAACAGCCTAAAAATAGTGAGTTCCATGATGAAAATAAGTTTTTATTGATGGAAAAAAAAAAAATAAGTTTTTATTAAATAAGAGAGTCAACTACGTAAATATTTGGGCTATGCTCACAGTTCTTTGTCCAGGGAGAATTCGCGAAACTGTAGATAACTTCAAACCTTTTTCTTCTCCGTGTGAGAGCCAAAACAATGTTGATTCATCCTGTAAAAGCGCGGTGACAAGTCAAAATGTTTTTGTTTTTGTAGTAGAGCATTAAGCATACGAATGTCATATTGTCGAAACACTTATATATGCGAAAGAAGGGGAGTAGATTTCTACCGGCGCAAGCCTGAATGAGCGAAACTTTGGCCTTCCTTTGCGGCTATACTTGAGTAGTTGACTTCCTTTTTTCAAAGCAATGAGTGCCTACAAGAAATTAATGTATATAAATGGACATATGAAGCTTTTGCATCTAAAATTCAAAACAAGAAATTTCCCTTAAATAGAGTTTAATCCATGTTCTTTGTTACCCAAATCACAAACTCTGTAGTTTGTAATCCTTTTTTTCCTTTAATTTTGTTCTCTTGAGAAAAAGTGACTTAAAAATGAATGATGTTTCAGTACCAACATGCATAAACTTAAAATTGATGGCTGGTTGTAGGCTAATGGTTTAGTTTGTATTACTGTAATAACATCATGTTAAAAAAAAAAAAACATGAATTCAAAAAGAACATTGAAGTTCTGGTAGGCGATTTGAGAGAGTTGATTAAGCTAAAAAAAATTCTTTCCAAGAGGAGAATTTTAATTTGATTCGTGTCTCTATTTTACGATATAAAATCATTCAAAATTAATAGAAGATTTATGAAAGAAAAAGAAAGATGGAGAAAACAAACTTGGTCGATGTCACGCTCGTGATTGACATAGCTAGAGGGATCTGCCATTCCATCTGAGAAAACTCGAAAGAAGAAAGCCGTAGAGAAGAATAAGCTCAACAAGCATCAGGTGGTTTGATTCACCTGTCTTCATAGATGCATCCGTCTTCAATTCCTTCTCCTACTTGATCCACTACTATGCTCATTCAATTTTATGTTTCTTGGAATTTTAACACACAATAATGATAACTAAAAATATTAATTTTTGAAATCAATTAAAAAAAATTAGGTTGAGAGTCTATAATGATCCTTCAAATTAGGAGAATGGTCAAAAAAAAAAAGGACAATTTCTATGGGAAGATCGCCATTTTAGGAGTGTTTGAAGCTCTCATGCAAATTCCTTTCCACATTTCACTCTCAGCATAATTCATATTAAGTTCTGTAAATTTTTTTAGCATATTATATTGTGCATCCATTTTGGTGTTTTGTGCATACAAATTCCACATGAAAATGTATATATTCTTACAAGCATATATACTAATCATAGCGCAGCAATTTAGTTTAAATTTTTTGACAGATTTAATACAATCGAAAATATTAAACAGTAAAACCTCTATAAATTAATAATTTTAGAACCATAAAAATCTATTAATTTCTAAAGTTGTAGTATGTTTGATAAAACATGTGAGATGGTGAATGATCCTTTGTCTGATTCAACCATCTCGTGGAGCAAGAGTGGCAAGAGTTTAATCGTTTGGAATTCATCCACCTGAACTTTCGACTTTCGAGAGATGTTTCATTAAGATTCTTTGGCTTTGACCACCACGATATCTGCTGTCTTCACGATATATATTGACTGTCTCGGCGATTTCTTATTCATTACCAAATTGCTTCACCAACACGGCTTTAAAAAAGTTGACTCTTTCTGAGCAACGGGAATTTGCAAATGATGACTTCGTGAGAGATAAACCTGATCTTATTTCGGAACATATATAAACGCAAAAGAGCTCAAGATCGAAACATTAAAGAACAGTTAAAGCTTAGGGAGATGAGGAAACAGAGGAGGAAGAATATGAAGAACCACCCTGTTCTAGTTAATTTGAAACACAATTACTAGTAAAAAATCAAAGTTTTTCAATGTTGGATTTACTGTAGAACAATGGGAAAATAAACATAAACAAATGTTATTTTCTACGTAGCCAACTCCAAAAACCTTTACGTTTATGAACTTTGACATTGCCATCTTCAGACACTTTTTCTGATTTGAAGTTGCATGTATGTCTATCTATACAATGGCCATCTTCAGAGATATTTTCAGATGCGTTGCTCCAATCGCTCTGTTTTTGAATTTATTCTCCATATATTCCAACACCACATTGAACAATCTCGTAGACGTCAGAGGGTGTGCAGCTAAAATCGAACAATATTTCATTGTCGTCAACTTCAAAACAACTATCTTATTACGACATCATCTCCGTAACTTCCGTAGCAAGTTAATGAAGATCCGATCACAGTAATTGATATGATTGCTCTTGTGATATGATACGATTGTGATCGTATAGTGCATTGATTGTAATTAGATTTTACAAGATCTCATTGTGTTATATAAACACCATGTAAAGCGTCATTGAAGAATATACAGAAAATCACTTTCCATTGTTTACGATTCTTTATGGTATCAGAGCAATTACATTAATTGTTTTCTCTTTCAAAACACCAAACACGTCCTCGAAAAACAATGGCGACCGACGGTGTGATTCCACCAACGAACTCGAACCCGACCATGACGACAACAACCACGACGGAGGTACGGCGAACCATATCTCCATACGACCTGACGGCGGCTGACAACCCCGGTGCGGTGATCTCGCATCCGTTGCTCACCGGTACGAACTACGACGAATGGGCTTGCGGCATGAAGACAGCCCTCTGCTCACGAAAAAAATTCGGTTTTCTTAACGGCACCATTGAGCGACCTGCCGAAGATTCACCGGATCTAGAAGATTGGTGGACAATCCAAGCACTGTTAGTATCTTGGATCAAGATGACGATTGACCCAACTCTCCGATCCAACATTTCCCACCGCGACGTTGCTAAAGACTTGTGGGATCACTTGAAGAAAAGGTTCTCGGTCACCAACGGACCTCGTATTCAGCAGATTAAGGCGGATCTGGCATGTTTCAAACAAAGGGGTCTTACAATTGAGACTTACTTTGGGAAGTTGACTCGAATCTGGGATAGCATGTTGAGCTATTGTCCTTTGCGTTTGTGCAAATGTGTATGCGATCTTGGTACTCTTCAAGAGAAAGATCGTGAAGAAGACAAGGTTCATCAATTCCTGTTTGGACTTGATGACACGATGTATCGTACGGTAAGATCGAGCCTTATTTCGCGCATCCCAATTCAGTCTTTGGAAGAATTCTACAACATTGTTCGCCATGAAGAAGATCTTGTCAAGAATGGTGCAAAGAGTCATGAAGAACCAGCTGAAGTGAGTGCATTTGCAGTTCACTTTACTCCACAAATTAGTAGAGATGAACGAGACAAGGGTGTCGTATGTAAACACTGCAACCGTACCGGTCACACCGCCGATAGCTGCTATGGAGTTATCGGTTATCCATATTGGTGGGGAGATAGGCCTCGTTCTCGTACCTCAGGCCTTCGGGGTCGTGGTCGTGGCAGTTCCAACGGTGTAGTTGGACTAGGTCGTGGTGTGGCTTTTGCCAATGCTGTTCATGTCGGTGTGCACGTGAGCGACTCGCAGTGGCAAGCTATCAAGCGTCTTCTCAATGCGGGGAAGACCAACGACCTGAAAAGTTAACCGGTACGTGTTCTATACCTTTTTGGATCATGTATACGGGTGCATCACACCATTTAACAAGACGTCTAGATATCTTAACGGATGTGAAAGATATCTCTCGTGTTGGGGTAATATTGGCCGACGGAAGAGAACGGTTTTCAGTTCAAGGAGGGTCAGTCAGGCTTGGGCCGAATTTGGTTTTGCGGTCTGTTTATTATTTAGAGGGGTTTCAGTCCGATTTAATCTCACTTGTTTAATTGATGGATGAGAATCATTGCGTGGTACAGTTGGCTGATCATTTCCTTATTGTTCAGGACCGTACTACGAGGACGGTGACGGGAGCTGGTAAACGTATGGGAGGGAATTTCCGTTTTAGCAGCATGGAACATGCCGCAGCCGTTGATGTTAGAGACGAAAAATCATTTGAACTCTGGCACAACCGTATGGGTCATCCAGCTGCTAAAGTCGTTGGTCTACTTCCAGTTGTTTCCAATGTTATTTCTTCTACATTTTCAAATAAAGCGTGCGATACATGTCTCCGCGCTAAGCAAACAAGATCGAGTTTTTCGATCAGTGAGAATAAAACAACAAGAATTTTTGAATTGGTTCATTGTGACTTATGGGGTCCTTACAAGACACCTACATACTCTGGGGCTCGTTTTTTTCTCACTATCGTTGATGATTACTCTCGGGGTGTATGGATTTACTTGATGAATGAAAAGTCCGAAGCTCCAAATCATCTCAAAAATTTCTTAGCAATGGTCACAAGGCAGTTTAACACTCATGTTCTGATCATACGAAGCGATAATGGTTCAGAATTTGTGTGTTTGAGCAATTATTTCAAACAACAAGGGATAATGCACGAGACGTCGTGTGTCGGTACTCCTCAACAGAACGAGAGAGTTGAAAGGAAACACCACCACATTCTTAATATTGCTAGAGCTTTGCGGTTTCAAGCTTCTTTGCCAATTGAATTTTGGGGGGAGTGTATCTTAACAGCTGGTTATCTCATTAACAAAACGCCTAGTTCTATTCTTCACGGTGGTACTCCGTACGAACGTCTGTACAATGTTAAGCCCTCTTACGACCACCTCCGCGTTTTTTGCAGTCTATGTTTTGCTCACGATCAGTCACACAAACACGACAAATTCGCATCTCGGAGTCGTCGATGCGTTTTCATGGGTTATCCTTACGGCAAAAAGGGTTGGCGGTTGTATGATCTGGAAAAAGAGCAGTTTTTTTGTCTCAAGAGATGTTGTTTTCTCTGAACATGAATTTCCATATGCTTCTGTATTAGATGCAGACAAAGAAGAAGTCGAAAACATGGCAGCTCCATTATCGGCATTGTTTCACGACGACGAAGGAGACACACAAGAGTTGGTTCGTCCATCAATTGTTATTGGGCCCTTATCAAGCCCAAATTCTGTTGATCACAATCCTCTAGGGCCAGTTCCTATTGGGCCTTCACCAAGCCCAACTACTAATTCATCTCCTTTCCTTCCCGACACTCGACAGCCGTCTGCGCCGCGAGACTCCAACGATGATGATAATTCAGATTCATCACCGCAACCACGATCGATACCGACGGTCGCGTCGCAACCAGTGGCGGCGTCGATACCAGAAGCAGCAGAAGCACGGCTTGGTCGAGGTCAACGCCAGAAAACCCAATCGGTCAAACTCAAAAAATTTATCGTGAATACGGGTTTGAAAACGACAAAGCAGAGTGATGCTTCAACGTCTCAATATCCGGTGGCCAATTATGTCAACTGCGAACGGTTCTCACCCCAACATCAAGCATTCCTGGCTGCGCTTACTTCGGGTGTGGAGCCTAAGACGTTCAAAGAAGCTATGGAAGATGAACGATGGACTAATGCTATGTCCACCGAGATTGACGGCCATGAACGGAACAGATCTTTAACGATTGAAGATTTACCAAAAGGGAAAAAGGCCATAGATTGCAAATGGGTTTATCGACTCAAATATCGGTCCGATGGTACGCTAGAACGACACAAAGCACGTTTAGTTGCTCTCGGCAACAAACAAATCAAAGGGGTTGATTACGGTGAGACCTTCGCACCAGTTGCAAAAATGGGCACTGTCAGATTGTTTTTGGATACAACGGTTGAAAGAAAATGGGACATCCATCAGATAGATGTGCATCACACGTTTCTCCACGGTGATTTAAAAGAAGAGATTTATATGAAATTGCCTCCAGGATTTAAAGCTTCGGGTCCTAACAAGGTATGTCGTCTCCACAAATCTATCTATGGTTTAAAGCAAAGTCCACAATGTTGGTTTGCTAAGTTAACTACGGCATTGAAGACCTATGGATTTGAACAGAGTTTGTCTAACTACTCTCTGTTCACAATGGATAACAATGGTGTTCAGATTCATGTTCTAATTTTCATCGATGATCTGATCATCACTGGCAGCACTGGGACATCAATGGAAGACTTCAAGGCCTATCTCTCTTCTTGTTTTCATATGAAAGATCTAGGTTCCTTGAAGTACTTCCTCGGCATCGAAGTCGCTCGAAACTCATCTGGTATGTATCTCAGTCAACGCAAATATGCTTTGGACATCATCTCCGATACCGGGTTACTTGGTGCCAAACCTGTCGCGTTTCCCCTTGAATCCTCCCATAAGTTGGCATTATCAGAATCTCCGTTTTTGCAACACCCGGAACAGTATCGTCGTCTTTTTGGTCGGTTGATTTACTTAGCTGTGACTCGCCCAGATTTGGCTTATTGTGTTCATTTTTTAGCACAATTTATGCAGAACCCACGAGAGAATCATTGGGAAGCAGCTCTACGTGTTGTTCGTTACCTGAAAAACAACCCAGGTCAAGGTATTTTCTTAAGAGCCGAGGGTCCGTTTCAGCTGCCTGGGTGGTGCGATAGTGATTACGCCAGTTGTCCGCTATCACGACGCTCTGTGACGGGATATTTCATCCAACTGGGAGGATCTCCAGTTTCATGGAAGACTAAGAAACAGAAAACGGTTAGTCGATCCTCTGCCGAAGCTGAATATCGTGCAATGGCTCACTTAACTCAAGAACTCATTTGGCACAAGCGTATTTTGTTGTCACTTGGAGTTAAGCACGATACGTCTATGCAAGTTTATTGTGACAGTGAAGCAGCTATTCACATTGCCACGAATCCGGTCTTCCATGAACGCACGAAGCATGTGGAAGTGGATTGTCACTTTGTTCGCGATGAAGTTCTATCCAAGAACATTGGTCTTACTCATGTTGACAGCCACATACAGCTCGCTGATATTTTCACGAAACCGTTGGGGACACAAGAATATAAGCAATTCTGTTACAAGTTGGGCATACAAGATTTGCATGCTCCAACTTGAGGGAGGGTATTACGACATCATCTCCGTAACTTCCGTAGCAAGTTAATGAAGATCCGATCACAGTAATTGATATGATTGCTCTTGTGATATGATACAATTGTGATCGTATAGTGCATTGATTGTAATTAGATTTTACAAGATCTCATTGTGTTATATAAGCACCATGTAAAGCGTCATTGAAGAATATACAGAAAATCACTTTCCATTGTTTACGATTCTTTATATCTGTTTCGAGCAAGTCATCGTGAAATAAACAAAGATGTTCCGATTGTATGCCAGGAGACTGTTCAGATAAGTGAAAAGAATGATAAACTTCGTTGATGGAGTCACCGTTTTTGCTTTTGAGATGACAAAATAAACTGATAAGCTTCCCCTCAGTGATCACCCCTGTAGGGGAAATCACGATGCATGCTTTAAATCTTGTGGATGCAGTAAAATGAGTATCACTCTCTGGACGAATGGTCAAGAAATTCCCGTTAGCTTGGTGCTCGAACGTCGCGGGCACTTCACTTCCTGGTAAAACTCTCAATCTTTGAAAGAAGGATTGTTGGATAATATCTTTTCGTGCTTCTTCGTTCAGTTTGAAGCAATTGGTGAAATTGTAGTCCACATACGAATTTAAGCTTAACGCGAAAGTTACACTCTCTAGTGATTCGCAGTCACATGCATTTAACCACTTGAGCGTAATAGGAAGCTGTGGCAAAGATTTGAGTTTTCTACAGCCCCCTATATGAAGAAAGTTTAGCTCAAGAAGATCTTCGATCCAATCTGGAATCTCCTCAATACTCGTACACCTTAGGTCTAGATACGTTAGACTTTCATGGAGATGTTTTAATGTCTTTAAGTTTCCACTACCTCTTATAAGGAGAGTCGTAAGACGAGTGCAAAGCATTATTGATTTAGGTAGTTCTTCTACCAGTGTGTCATCCATAAAGAGCCATGAGATGTGCGTAGAAATACTTGGAAAACTTTTCAGTTGTGAGCATCCATACATGTTGACGAAATCAAGAGACGCCAAGTTGATGAGAGTTGGAACAACTTCTAGCTTTGTGCAGTTGTGTATTACCAACGTATGTAGTTTTCTAAGTTCCGAAAAGGAGGAAGGAATCTCTACCAAACTCTTGCAATGACTCAGTTCCAATCTCTGGAGATTTGTAGCATTTGAAAGATCTGGAAGTTCCTTTAAATGAGAGGATCGTGTCAAATCCATTTTCTTGAGATTTGGAAGTGGCTGTTTTAAAACACAAGCAAAGAAAAAACATAATTATATTCCAAGTAAATAGTTTAACCTGTGTTCCTTGCCAAAGCTTCTCAAGATGGCTCTCCTGCAAATCAAGCCCTACAAGATATTCTGGATGAAATGTAGTAGGAAGAGCATTTCTTGGGTATGCTTCCCAACGAAATAACCTTAGATGAGGTGGAAACTCAAAGTCCTCATGTATGTCCACTCGATCATTTTTGACATTTCTTGTATTGTAGATACTTAGGAATTGAAGATTACGCATTCTTTTGAAAACTCCCTTATTTATGAACACTTTCTTGATTCGAGATGTATCAAGGGATATGCCTAAAGCAGCTCTACTATCCTAAAATATATACTCCAAAGGAAGAATTTGTTAGTCCAACGGAAAAAATGCTTACCTATACCAAAGAATAATTCAAATCGAAGTAAAAACTTACTTTATCATTCTCGAGGACATAACAAATCTCATCTGCATCAATTAAGATGTTGCGTTTCCAAGGCTCTTGTCTATGAATTGCTTGTCTACCCACTAGTTGTAGTAATTTGTGCATTACTATAATCCCACTAGTAGATGTATGAATAAGTGATTTATTGGTTAGGATTTTCAACCCGTTTTTGACATCCAAGTTACTGTCAGCGAGCATTGCAATCACATGATCATCTTTGTGGTAGTTGAAAAAGACCGCAACATAGAGAAATAGAGCTTGTTCTTCCTCATGTAAACAATCATACCCAACTCTAAGTGCTCCCTCGATATTTCGATCAATGCTAGTTTCTAGCCTGTCCAATAGAGCTTCCCACATGGTTCAAAGCTATGTTTCCCATATGGTTCAAAGCTTGACTCCATCTTTGCCTCTTCTCTTTCGTACTTCGGGAACACGTTTCAGTGAAAGCCATCCCAAACTCTCCCGTCTGTTTCCGCACATCAGATGGATCTACTCCATAGAAGACCGTCATCACTATTTGTCCCATAGATTCCTTACACTCGATAATCTCCAACAGCTCGTCCAAGCACCATCTCGAAGAAGCATAGTTCTTCGATAGCAAGACGATTGAGATTCTTGATTCCCTAATCGCTTGTGTGAGAGCAGGTGCGATGGTTTGGCTTCTCTCGATCCCTTGATCATCGAACATCGTGATTCCATTGTAGTTAAACTCTTTACGTAAATGACTCAGAAATGTTTTACGGACGTCAGCTCCGTGGAAGCTTGCAGAGACGCGGTATCTCCAGGTGCGGGGCGAAGAAGAAGCCATGGGATAAAATGGCGAGAAAAGTTCAAGATCACGTATACACAAATGATTCTGGATGAGCCGTATATGAAGAAGCAACTGAAAAACGCGTATCCATTATACTGACTTTTGACGACTTCTAAGAAAGAGAGAGATGAAGTTAATTTTATGGTGCTAATACCGAAAGAGAGAAGACTTTTGAAGTCAAATTATAAATTAAGGGCATTTCGAGCCAAGGAATGAAAACACGTTTTGTTTTGAATGTCTCAACTCTCAAGCTAGCAGTGATCATTTGTATGGTCTGAACGTGCGTTTTATTCGAAGAAGAGGATATATAGTTCCATGATGTTGGTAAAATAAATACTTTGGAATTATAAGGATAAAACAATGGTTGAAAATCAAACATTTTTAAGATAGAGAGTTAATTTTGATTTTTAACTGTGACATAATCAATTGTAATAACTTACGAAATGATGTCACAGGTAAACAAATGAGGTGAGAGTTAATTTGGTGATGGATATACATCGATCGACCACTTTGACGAATTATTATTTGTCAAATTATACAATATTTTGTCTTTTTTTTTATATATATATAAAAATGTCTAAGGATCCACTGATCCAGTTTACTTTTAAAATGTTTGCACTCACGTTGTGCATTAATTATTGTAAGCTTAAAAACAGTATTAAATTGCACCATTTTATATATATTTATAAACTATCATTTCATTATGCTTGGAAGCTTTGATATATTTATTTTTCGAGATTTGAATATAATGAAAAGTTTGAAATCTTCTGTTAACTCGGTTGGCTAGGACTCATTATGGAACAAACCTTTAATCGCAAAATCTAAACTCTCAAGCTTCTTTGAAGCTCATAAGCTCTCTTAATAACAAATCAAAACACAAGCCTCGTTGGAGCTCACTCTAACTAAAAAAATTGAACTCTAAACCTAAACCATTTGCATTAAATTCTAAATGTAAACCGCCATTTTAACGACGTAATAGTCTAAATGAAAAAAAACGCTATTGTAATAGAGAAATCCAAACAAAATGTCTTTGTTTATCTATCGAGGTGAAAAAGGCTTAACCGATAGAATGCTAAACCCTAATATACTTTAATGGAGAATCCAACACATTACCTTAACTAGCTCACTGGATGATAAAAACTTACGCTAAATTCAAACTCTGTATATTGCAACAAAGGGATCTCAAACACAATAAATTAACTATTTAATTATGAGATTGTTAGAGCATTTTCATTGAGCCTATCTAAATTAGATACTGTCACTAAATAATAACTAAGAAAAAAGTTTAAGAGAAGAGGTGAGAGGGGTTTTTAAAGAAGAATCTATACTCTTCATAAGAAACTTTCATTACTCATGTCAACTTTTCAATGATTTAGTTTTATATAAATATTTAAATTTAAATAGATGATTGAGTTATATTAAACTGTTCATATTAGTTTAAACGCCCAATTTAAGAACCTTACCAATGTGGATGTTCTAATTGGCTAAACGAAAGAACACTGATCCTAGTATCTAAAAGGTGCTAGCTACCGGAGTGTAGAACCTAATAATGCCTCGAGCTGGATCTGGAAATCTCTCCTATCCCTGAAGCATTTGGCAAAAGATCTAATTAGGTGCACTATCGGAGACGGTTTAACAACAAGTTTCTGGCATGATCACTAGTCACCTCTTGGAGTTCTTATCGATCTCTTAGGAAGGAACGGACCCTCTACGCTTGGTATCCCTATTCAAGCCTTTGTTGCAGACGCCTGCCACTCTCAAGGTTGGCGTCTCCCTTCAAGCAGATCTCGGAATCCTAATGTCATCTTGATCAGAAACTATATGCAATCTACGGACCCTCCTTAAGTATCAAGAGGAAGTGACTCTTACTCTTGGGAGGCAGGTAGTCGCTCAGCAACTTCTTTTTCAACTAAGCTGACATGGAACCAACTAAGACCTTCATACCCTCGAAAGCTCTGGTAAAAAAGTAGTTTGGTTTAAGACTCCTTGGATGGGGTATGCAAATATCTCCAGAATGCCCTCTATGCAACTCTGATATCGAAACCAGAGATCATCTTTTCCTCCATTGCCCCTACTCTGAAGAGGTATGGCACATTATCATGACTCGTCTTGGTCAACGCCTTTGTATCTTTGCAGATTGGTCTACGCTCATTTCTTGGTTGCTTTCCAAGTATCCAAATATCTCCACCACTCTGAAGCGTTTAGCTGTGCATGCAACAATATTTTTACTTTGGAAGGAAAGAAACACCAGAATCCATGACAATATCTCTGCTTCGCCCACCTCTGTTTTCCGTCAAATCGATCGTAGTATAAGGGATACTCTCCTTGCTCACATTTACCGTAAAGGTTGCGGTTCTCCCATGCCTAGCTCGTTTAAAGTTTGACTTGATCTTCTTTACAGACCTAATAGTAACTAAGGCTTTTTATTTTTTTTGGCCTTAGAAGCTCTCTGCCCTAGAGCATTTTGTTCCATTTTGGTAATTAAATTCACATTTTATCAAAAAAAAAAAAAATAACGAGAGAAAGTTAAATTTTAATACATTGTAACGGATCAACTTAAAACTAGATTTTGCTAGAGAGAACTAAGTAATGAGAGATTCTTTGGTCCAAAAGAAAAGAAAATAGTTAGTAATGTTATTTTGTTAGTTTACATATTACAAATGCGTTAGCTCTTATAAATTTCCTTATCAGGTCGTTTGTGGGTGGTAGCAGTTGCTAGCGATTGGAACCAATCACACAAACCACTCTCAATCGCTTCAAACCACTGAATTCCAAAAGCTGCTTCCCGCAAGCGTTTGCGGTTGTGGGTGATTGCGGTTGGATTTTTTTTTTTTTTTTTTTTGTAAAAAAACTTAAAAGAAATCAATGATAATGAAATTTTTTTTGTTATTTCTTCTATCTAACCATTTTACTCATTAAGGATGGGAGAAAATGAAGTACGCATACGATTGCAGCGATTATAAAATAAACAATTAGAAGAAAATAATATTCCAATTAACAATAACCCGGAAAACTTGATTTAAATTTAATGGCACATTGCACATAAGTTCAAAAAAATCTAAATAAATATAATAATTCATCAGAAATTTAAGAAAATAAGATTATTTGTGAAAAATATTAAAACAAATCACCAATGACTCTTCTCAACTCTCACTTGACCATTCCTACCGAAGCAACTACTTACCCACGATCTAAGAGAAAAGATAAAAGATCTACGATCTAAAGCATATGTTCTGTTATTTATCAAATTAATTGATTAAATTTTTGGTGAAAAGCCAAATACACAAAGGAATAAGTATTTCAATATAAAATTTATTTGTTTTTTGGATAATTATTTTAGTATTTTTTTAATAAATTTTAATTATAAATCAAGTTTAATAAAAATTTTGGTGTTTTTAAACATTTATATATTATATATCACATTTATTATGTTTCAACCGCTATTGCACCCGCTGGTCAACCAGTCGTAAACCTACCGCAAACGCACCAATTTTAAATCGTTAAACCAGTCATTTAAACCACTTGATAACGCTTAAAACCGTAATCGTCCGCTTCCGCAATCTCCCGCAACCGCAGTGTTTAAACCCGTCAGGCCCTCGGTAGAACAACACAACCATGTCTTACTTTATTACCAGCACCGTACGTTCGGTTCTATTAGCGTCGAATAATACAATAAAAAAAATAAAGTGTTTTTCACCTCAGCATTTTTGGTGTATTCCGAAGCTAACCAAGTCAGTTTTTGTCCAGTTGTAGTTTGGTGAATAAAAAATAAAATTCAAAATGCTCTATTGTTCGAAGGGCCTATGGTTTCTCTTTTAATTTAATGTAAAAGCATCTGCAAAAGTCATTGTGCACAACTTTACCAATTGACAATTAATCACACATTTCATAAGAAAATATAAAAAGAAAACGACCTAAACCCAAACTAAAATCAATTACAAAAACTAAAAACTGAAAAATCAAAGCCAAAAACTAAGAACCCAAAACTATAAATCTATTTAAAAAGTCTCAACCATTCATGGCCTAAATCTTAATTCTATTCAATGAATGGCTGAGTTTACAAACTTTGAAACCAATAAGAAAGATTACTCTGAAAAAAAGATTAGTTTTGAGTGTCAATAATGATCCTAGAAATCGGGAGAATGGTTTATAATAAACATAAAAAGAAAAAATAAGAAGATAGTTTCTAAAGGAGGACCGCCAATTTTAGGAATGTTTGAAGCTCCCATGCAAATAACCTCACACTTTAGCGCATTTGCCCTTCTCCATCCACATTTCACTCTCAGCCTAATTCGTTTTCTTATTTATTTAACATACTGTGTTATCACAAGAAAAAAAAAAAAAAAAAAAACATACTACGTGAGTGTTTTGGTGTTTGCAAATGTCTAATTTTAGGAGTAGGATAGGGGTCACTGACTGTTTTAGTCTTTTAGAGCTTCCTGTAACTCGCAAAAATAACATTACAATTATAAGATTACACATATTTTATGTTTCATAAAATTTATGTGCATTAAGAAAAACTATAGAAACTATCACCAATGCACATGGATCCACACGAACCAAGCTTGGACTAGTTACAAAATACTTTGACTCACTTTTAAGCTGCACCAACTCTTAAAGCTCAGCTTATAATATGCGACAAACCAAAAAGCCAATCTATATATGCTAATTCTTAAAATCCTAAACCAGATTAGTAGATTTCGTGATGTTAAAGATTAGTAGTTTTAAAGATGGCCAGATGCATGTTTTGAAATGATGATAGTTTCAGTTTTTTTTTAAATGATTGTATAACTAAGCTTACTGGAAATATCCTAACTCCTAAAAAAATACGTATACAGAATTAAGCAGATAATGTCAAAGACATGTCTTAAAAAAACTGGTTGGTATGAGTGAGGAATATAAAGCTATGGGCCTATGCCCTATGGTTAATTAGAAAAATCGAAATGTGCAGATAAATGTATGATTGATTGATTGGTTGTTGGTTAAAATAATAATTATTAGCTCAACAGTCTCATTCCAATAATTACAACTTATTATTAGTACTAGTCATTATCCAATAAAAATTATGGGCCTTCCCTTGGTCGGATCTCACATGGTCTTAGCTTCATGAAGCATTACTTTCAACTTTCATTTTCAATGTTTCTTTACAGAGCTTCCAAACATCTCAGGTTCATACATCTTTCAAGACACTGAACAATAGTTAAAAATATAAACATTTATTTTCAGATATTATGAAAAATATTGAACACCCTCATAAAAACGCTTTAAGACCTGAAGATGTGCAAAACAATATGCTATTTTTTAGCCAGAATCTGAGTTTTTTGCCATCCGGAGTAAGCTAAGAGAACCCACTTTTTGTTCCCTACTTTTTACCCAAAAGCAATGGCGTTTTAGTATTTTATTCGGAAAATGAAGGGCCAAGAACCAAAATATAAACCATTTCTTGACAATAATACACATTTGGCCAAACATATTTCAAGAAAAAAAAAAGGTTTGTCTCTGAATGGCTTCGTTGCGGCAAAAGAAGAAGCAACATCCGGCGAAGAGGGCATGGAAAAACTTCACGAACAAGGTCAAGTCCAAATTTAGAGACATGGAGATCGCTTCATCGGTCAGAGAATCAACGGCTCGTGTCTTCCGGTTCATCTCTCGCCGTCTCATCGCTTTTAGAACAAGGTACCTCCAAAACAATAGCTATACGGACAAAAACAATAACTACTACAGCCGCAACGAAAGCTCTCGGCAGTTTCTCAACTTCTCCTCTCGATCTCTCACAAAACCAAAACGTCGTCACTATGGATACGAGGATGACTATTACTCTCAAATCTATCAATACCAAAGCCAAAGCCAAACACGTGGCGAGGGGACGAGTGGTAGCAAAGAGAGAGTTGTGGGGAGAAAAGAGGAGAAAAAAGAAGAAGACGAAGATGGGATGCCGGAGATTGCTGATTCGATGGAAGATGCTTGGAGGAGAGTGGTGGCTGCGTCGCCGCATTTGCAGGTTGACGAGAGAGCCGACGAGTTCATCTACAAGTTTAGAGAAAGTATGAAGATGGAAAAAAAGAGTTCCTTTCTTGAATTCCAAGAAAGGTTAAAACGAAGTGCTTGATCGATCACAGTCATCGTGATTGTGTCCGATGATGTTCTTCTTCTGATTTATCTTGATCAAATTTTCTAAAAGAACTTTGTTTTTTTCACATTTTTTCTTCTTTGTTAAAAAATTCGTGAATTTTCGAAAGTGTTAACAAACTCTTTTCTTCATTTTGTTTTTCCGTTGTAATGTGAATACATATGGCTCACCGTTCTAAATTTTATGCGTGGGATAAAAAATCATTCTAGTTTTTTTGTGAATGTATAAACATTCTTCTTCTGCATAGATAATTTCACTTCAATATAATACTTTTATTAAGCAAATTGTTTTAAATGCAAATTTGAAAAGTACTATAAAAAAAAGCAAGAAAAGGGAAAGTACAACTAAGTTGGACCCAGAAGAACAAATTCTATTTTAAGCTTCCATCACAAATGATGAATCATGATGATACATGCCAACCAATTCCACTCTTCACATTCTTAGAACTGCTTTCTCTCATAACCTCATATGACCATATAGTTTTTCACTTTTTCTAGACAGATTAAAATATTTGATAAAACCCTCACTGCAACTTCATAGTAATGGATAATGTAAAGCTGGCATATTAGTTCCTAGATTTACTTGGATCGGTTCAGTTCTGTTCTGGGATGCAAAACAAAAAGGCTACACGCCGATTTGTTTCTTACTGTGTCAGGCACCAAAGCAGAAAATGCCAACTTACATGAGTGAACCATGCCCATACATGTTCAAATCCGGATCATCTTCATCTTCATAATCTGGTTCTGTAGATGGTCTGCTTCTCTTCGCCTCTCTGGCTATCGATTGTCCTCTCCCTTTCTTCGGCTTTCCCCTGTAATTGTATCATATTGGTTAAACAAAAATCAAAAATCATGTATTAGGACAGGTCAGGTCTGAACAAAGTAAAGTAAGCAAGGTTGGGAAACTAACTGTGCACTGGACAAACCACCCTTGGATCGCCCTGGCCCCAATTCAGCTCGTCCATCTATATAATACAGAGATAAAGCGTGTAATAAAACGTTTCATAATCAGCAAAAGTGAAATCAGTGGCTGCAGGGTTTACCTTCTCTTCCAACACCAAGCTCTTCAGCCTGAATACATTACCAGGGAAGATCAACATACCAGTCTAAAAACTGCGGTTAATTGTAAGCTACCACTTGAAAACAAACACCTTTTTCACTAAAGAATGCAAAGTAATAAACTAACAAATGGAAATCACAAGACAAGACACATAGGCATTTCACAGAATTCTAGCTTTTTCACATCATTGATTCAACATCTTTCACACTTGTTTGAAATCTACTAAAGATATTAGCCATGTAGTAGTAATCAACGATATCTTAAGAAACTGTATCCTCAACCCAAACTACGTACTATAAAGGGAACAAATGGTTCTTTTGGCAGTGATTCGATTTCCCACAAACACGAGAGAGAGAGAGAGAGAGAGAGAGAGAGCAAAACAAAACAAAAGAAAACCATTTTATGCATATGAGAGAAGGTGAGAAGATAGAACATACAGCAGGTGATGTGACTGAGGACAAAGAGAAGACTCTGTCTTCAGGCTGAAACTTCCTTGACCTCTTAGCACTGCAAAATGGGTTCATATCAGAATCAATCACAAGAAACTTATTAAAAACTGAGTAAGAGTTACCACATTCTCTAAAGCAAAAGCAATCAATTGCAAAACACAATACATATATAAGTTCCAATTTGTTCCCACAAAGGCAAGAGAAGAAGAGAATGAGAGAGAGAGAGAGAGAGAGAGAGACCTGGCACTACTCTTGGAGGAAGACAAAAACCCTTCAAAGCCTTTCAAAGCATTTCCTATATGGCTCGATTCTTGAAGATAGCTTGTCTCCAACTCATAAACCTAAAGATTACAAAAAACAAATTGAAATTCGAATTCGAACAATTGCGTGGTGCCAATTGAAGAATTTAATTAAACTGTGGAACATACGTAAATGCCGCTAACCTGTTTCTCGATGCTCCGTAACTCTTGGCGAAGCTTCTCTCGCTTGTTTAAAAGGGAAGTGAGCATCGCACCAGGATCCGTCGCACTCTTTTGCCCTAACGACATTTCCGGCAGCCTTTGTCTAGCCCTCGAGTTGGGTTTTTCCGATTTACGAAGGTCTCAGAATCTCAGATGAATGATGTGTGGATTGTGGGAATTGCGTATTTAGTTCCAATGCTCCGTTTTTTTTTTTTTTTTTTCTTTTCTTATTTTTGTTATTATTATTACTAAGAACTCATTTTAATAAAATAATTATTACAAAATTTCTTTACTTCTTTAATTAATAATAAACTTAAAAAATTAAAAAATTCAAAACTTCTATATACACATTTTCTAAGTACATTTAGCAAATAAATATTGAAGTTCAAACATATTTATAAGACTGTCATTGTATTAAATTTTAAATTTATAAGTTATAAATTGAAATTTAAAACCAAGATTTTGTACAGAACAAAAATTCCTAAAATATTTCTTTAATCAATCAACGACTAATTACAATATCTCATTAAATATCGGTTTTATAAAATTTTTAAATATTTCCTAAAATATCCCCTTAATTCATTACAATATTTGAATGCTAACAATAAAAATGTATGTGCAAATCCCAAATTAATTTTTACGTCAATATATATTTGTCCGTTTTCTCTGCAAAAAAATAATAATAAAAAGAATTATCATATCTATATATACACTTTTCAAGTACAATTTTTTAAAAAACCTTGAAGTTTAGAACTATTAACAATCATATGGCATTAGCATTTATTATTATTTTTAATTAAATTATTAAAGATGATTTTTGTTTCAAACTTTTTTCTATAATAAAAACTAAAAATTCCTAAAATCATTCTTCCTATAATCTCTACAATATCTTTACAATAATTGTTTTCAATATATAAAGTTATGAGAAGTCTATAAATCAGCTATATTCGATTTTGTATGTCCCTAATTACTCATCATATTTAATTCCAAAATATATTTTCTCCTCAAATCTTTATAAACAAATTCGAATGCAGGAAACAGATTAATGGTTAAGAAAATATCATCACATAAACTTGGCATATTCCCCAAAAAACTAGATACTATGCGAATATTTATTCTCTAATTACTTGGTAATCAATTAAATTTGTTGTGTGCTAAGGTGAAAAAAGTAAACCTAATTAATCGTCTATAAATACTTGACCCATAATCGCAAGTTAGCATTATCAAACACAACGGCTTACTGCAATATTTAGTCACAAACTCTCTCTTCAAAATGGATCACTTCATCTCCCCTCTAGAGAAGACTACATAAGAATCCAGCTCCACCGGTGACAACGTTCCTTAGTCTCTTCTGAAACCGACATGAACACGGCCGGTTTTATATCCACCACCGCCGGAATTAAATGTCATGTTGGAAGGCGGGGAATCGCTGAAGGCGTACAAAATAGATCTCATGATTAGCGAGGTGGACTCAACGACGCCCAAACGGGAAAGAGAAGGCTTGCAGATGAAGAAAGTGGAACCGATCAAGATCCAAAGAGGATGAAGAGGAGACGCTCTTCACGGAAGAGGTAGTGAAGCGATCTGGGAAGAGATATGCGGTGGTTTAAGCTCTTAGGAGAGCAAGGACTGATTGGCTCATGGGAATCGTTTCATCGTCACGCTTCGAGCTCTTCAGCTTGTGAAGCTGCTTCATCGTCCTATGATAAAAGCTCATCGGAGTTGAAAAAGAGATCTCAGAGAAGTGTCGTCGCAAACTTTTGGATATAAACATATTCAAACCGTTTGAGATTAATAAATTAAAGATCGATTGTGAATCTGTATTTTTACACGGTCAAATATTTTGTTCTCTTATTGTTTAATTAGAGCAAAATGTCATCATCTTCTTTTGTCTTCATTTTGATAATATATACACACATATTCTTTTGAAGTGATCATTGTTGTTGTAAGCTTGAAGTAGCTTGAAGTAGCTTGGAGACCAAGCTGAGTATATTTAGGAGAATGTAAATATACATATCAAATTGTTAGTTTTACTTTCTTTAGGAGATATCTAAAGTTAGTTTTCCAAAAAGTGTTTTGGAAATAAAGTTTATATATAAGGAGGTGCTAAGGTGTAGCACAACTTATGAGAGATTAGAGAGATTGAGATTGCTTTAGTTTTGAGAAGTTTCTAAAGTAATAAACGAGAGTTATTCGTTATTCTTGTGATCGATTCAATATTTGGTATCAGAGCTTATATTGAATCTCTAAACACAACTTTTCTTTTCTTGTTCGTGACTAAGCAAAATCGGGTTAAGAGATATGGGTGAAATCGTTGCTATGACATCCATACCTAAGGAGACCGGGACTTCATCCCTTCAGTGTCCAATGCTTACCAATACTAACTATACAGTGTGGGCCATGAAGATGACGATAATGCTGCGAGTGAATAAAGTCTGGGAAACGATCGAAACAGGGGAAGCAGAGGCCGATAAGATTGACCTAGCTAAAGCTCTCATGTTCCAATCTATTCCGGAAAACCTGACTTTACAAGTTGGAAACCTTATTACTCCTAAGGAGGTTTGGGATGCGATCAAGTCACGTTACGTTGGAGCTGAAAGAGTAAAGGAGGCAAGGCTGCAAACACTGATGTCGGATTTCGAGAGGATGAAGATGAAGACTACAGACACGATCGACGACTTCGTGAGAAAGTTGTCAGAGCTTGCATCAAAAGCTGGTGCTTTAGGCGTAACCACTGAAGAGCCTAAGATGGTAAAAAAATTCCTCAATAGAGTACCAAGGGAGAAGTACATTCATATTATCGCAGCCTTGGAACAAGTTCTTGATCTTAACAAGAAAAGTTTTGTGGACATAATCGGTAGACTAAAGACATACAAGGAGAGGATTCGTGATGATGAAGATCAAGAAGATGATCAAACGAAACTTATGTATGCCAACAATAATCAAGAGGGTTATGACCAAGGAAGTGGAAGGGGTACTAGAGGTGGAATGTTCTCAGGTCGAGAAAGAGGACGAGGTCGCAACAATTACCAAAACAGAGACAAGTCGCTGATTGGGTGTTACCGGTGTGACAAGAATGGTCACTACGCCTCAATTTCTCCAGACATGTTACTTAAACTTCAAGAAATTCAAGATGGTGCTGAATCTGATACTCAAGATGCAGAGGAGTTACTAATGCATGAAGTGGTGCTTCTCAATGAGAAGAAGATCAAGCCACGCGATTATGAAGCCAAAACGGAGGGAGATAATGTGTGGTATCTCGATAACGGAGCCAGTAATCATATGACTGGAAACTGGAACTACTTTACCAAACTTGATGAGACTGTCACAGGGAAGGTGAGGTTTGGTGACGACTCAAGAGTCGACATAAAAGGGAGAGGTTCTGTTCTTTTTATCACTAAGTCGGGTGATCGAAAGATTCTGGCTCAAGTCTACTGGATTACAATTATGTTGGATGTCGCTGTAGTTTTTTTTTTCTTTAAATAATTTAAAGTTCAAGCTTGATTAGTAATATTAGTTCAATATTGTGGTTAAATAATTTTAAGTGTGAGTAATTGAAAATTTTATATATGTTAAATAAAATAGCATTCGAAATCTATAATATGAATATATATATATATATATATATATATTATACCTTTTGTGAAAATATATATTATATACTCCCTACGTTTCATTATATGTTGTCGAAGGTTTTTTACACACTATTAAAAAAGCAAGTGAAATTCTTTTAGATATAACCTCAATCCGAAAAACTGAAATACTGGATCCAAACCTAAATGTATACCTGAACGCCCATCATAATTAAAAGTGTTTGACAAGAAAGATAGTATAAATTTATTTAAAAAATTGTGAATTTGCCACATAAGCACCAAAAACTCTTTTTTGATATATAGCTTAACCAATATCACACTAAACTAATAAACTTGCGTCAAATTTTTATAACAAGGTCAGAATATCACTAAAATATTCATCTTTTAATATAAATATGATTTATTTTGTTAAATAAACTTATGCTTCAAGTTAAATTAGAATTTTTGTTTTTGTTGGAGAAAGAAACATTGGGGATTTTATTTTCTGGTTTTATGTGAAATCTCTAGATACTAAAGATAATTTGGAGGGTGCCCACCAAAAAAAAAAATAATAATTTGGAGGGAGTAAGGTTTTATTTTCTTAACCATGTTAACAAAAATATACGAAAATAGGATTTCTTCAAAAAGACTATCGAAATATTGAAAGAATTTTTTTTTTGTAAAAATGAATAATGGGTGTTAGGTAAGAGAATTTTTTTTTCTGAATTTACTGTAGTAAATTATTATTATTACTTTTAATTAGTGAGGGGTCATAAATTTTTTTTGACTACTTTGTTGCTTGTTTACAAGTTTTCCATATATATCACATATTTTTAGTGTTATTTTTGGACAAAAAGAGGATAAATAGAAACTCAAATCAGAATTGACTTGAAAAATTGGTTTGGGTAGAGTATGAATATGACCATTTTACCCTAGTAGGTTTTATGTAGTCGTATCCATGGATAACAAATCTGATCCGCGTGTTACCTACTACTCGAATGGAGTAATCAAATAAAATTTACAATAATCGAATTTTTTTTTGGATAATTGCATACATACACATATTCATATACAAACTTAATTTATATATATCGAGTCAGTAAGTAAAATTTTGATAATTGCATAAATTTTTGGATAATTGCACAGAATTTCTAAATAATTAAGTAATATTTGGATAAAATTTTAGATAATCGAATAATATTTGGATAAAATTTTGGATAATCGAATACAAAATACCCGATCTAAGATTATCTAATTATTGCAATATTTATAAACAAATTCAAATAGGACATGACGCGAACCAAACAAGATCTAACATTTTATACATTTTATAATTAAATGGAGTTTAAGCTGCTCTATCAAAATATTCTAACTCTATCGGTTCTATCGGTTTCTACCCCAAGTCTAGTCTGCGTACCCAAATAGCCAGCCAAGCCTACGTGTTACGTTAGAGCATCTCCGCTTAAACTTGCTCCGTCAAGTCAAATTATTGGCTGTCACTCTCTCTCAGAAAAGTACAAATCTAGATGATATTAGGAGACGACTTGAAAGTCTTTATTTATAACTTTAATGAGTGAGTAAAATCGGGTAACTTTTTCTTTTTGATGATCATTTTTAATATCTATCTTCAATAGTTCTCCTAATTATTTTTGACTAAAGAACGACTTTTCCTTAATTATTTAATTTTATAGGTTACTAAAGAAGACTTTTCCTTCCAATCATAACCACATGGCTCGAGACATTAATGCCTTCTAATATAAATGGACAAACTTACCGTCTCAATCTCGTCAACCTTTTAGCAAATCGCCAAATCCTCTTGCATTACTAATCTCTTCACTCACCTGCACTTGGTAATTCACATTCTCTGCCCCCTTTTCATGCAATGGTTGACTGTTTTTATTTTAGTGGTCGGGAAGTAACTTAAATCTGTGTTTTCAAACAATTTATGTCATGATTTTAGGTTTGAGATGGACAGTTCTGAAGCAGATCTAGAGGCACAAATGTCTCATGATCAACGAAAATGACCATTCTTCCCCATGAACATACTTGGTTCGAATTCACAAGATTTCTCTCAAAGTGGAGGAGATGACGCAATGCCACCTACGGGGAACACCGAACCTGTGTCAGAGTTTCCTACTAACCTTAGATTGTCAGATATTTTCGCTCTCTCTGGTGAAGATATCAAGATGACTCCGGAAATTTTTAGTGGAATAAGTGATGGGAACAAAGAATGTCTCAAGAAATTGATAAGCGATAAAACAACAATGGCATGTCTTAGCAGCGATACAAGAGATTCAATTCTTCATCTTGCTGTTAAATGGGGTCATCTAGAACTGGTTCAGGAGATTGTATCTGAATGTCCCTGCCTTCTATTGGAGCGAAACTCCAGCGGTCAGACACCGCTTCATTTGGCAGCTCATGGCGGTCATACCACTGTTGTTGATGCTTTTGTTAAGTTGGTAACATTTGCTTCAGCTAGACTGTGTACTGAAGAGAGTAAGAGACTAAATCCATATGTTCTCAAGGATGAAAATGGAAATACTGCACTGCACTTGGCCATTAATGGACGCTATTTAGAGATTGCTGCATGTCTGGTGGACGCGAACCATGATGCTCCTTTTCTTGGAAATGACCAGGGATCATCTTCCTTGTTTATGGCAGTAGCTCGTGGAGATGTTTCCATTGTGAAAGCTATATTAGAAACTATTGTCAATGAGGACCTTGAAGGGAAGAAGTCTAACTTAGATTCAAAGTTACAAGGGGACAAATATCTTGCACATGCTGCTTTGATGGCCAAGAGTAAAGGTTTGTTTTTCGCTTAGTCGTCTGTTCAAATTATGTAAAACCGGCTCCTCAAGATGGTAAAGTCTTCCTATGTAATATGTATATATACTAACTGTTGTTCCCAATTGTTTGAGCAGATCTCCTTAATTTTATTCTTGATGAATATCCAAGTCTTGTAGACGAGCGAGATCACAATGGTATGACTTGTCTTACACTCGGAGCATATGTAGGGTATTATGAAGGAGTATGCAACCTCTTGCACCGGTCAAAAAAGAGTGTGTATGTCTGTGACGAAGATGGTTCTTTTGCAATTCATAGGGCTGCAGAGGAAGGTCATGAAAAAATTGTTGAAGAGTTTATAAAACAATGTCCAGATTCAAAACACCTACTTAACAAACTTGGTTAGAACATTCTCCACGTTGCAGCAAAAAAGGGGCGCTATTGGGTTTCAAAATTGTTGATGGACAACAAAGAAACGGAACATTTGGGTGTTGGGCAAGATGTGGACGGGAATACACCTTTGCACCTTGCCGTCATGAAATGGCACTATAGGTTAATTACTTTGCTTGCTAAGGATAGCAAGATAATGAAATTACGAAACAAAAGGGATTACAGAGCTAGGGATATTGCCGAGACAGAGCTGAAACCCAATTACATCTTTCAGGAGGTATGTTTGGTTCTACTTCATAGAATATGTTTGATACTACATAAATGATTTATAGCATGACCCATTTTTTGTATTATAGAGGTGGACATTGGCGCTCTTGTTATACACTATTCACTCAAAAGGTTTTGAATATGTACACTCATTAACAATACCGGCAGAGCCACTAGACCCTAAGAATAACAGAGATTACGTCAACACTCTTCTATTGGTAGCGGCTCTTGTAGCCACAATGACGTTTGCTGCAGGTTTTACAATGCCAGGTGGGTTTAACAACTCTGCTCCAAACTTGGGCAGGGCAACTTTGGCCAAAAACCCAACACTCTGCATTTTTCTCCTTCTTGACATCTTGGCAATGCAAAGTTCCGTTGCAACAATAGGTACTCTAATTTGGGCGCAGTTGGGTGATCCACTACTCATCCGCAAATCTTTACATGTGGCCTTGCCCTTACTACTTTTTTCTCTACTCTGCATGCCCTTGGCATTCCTTTTTGGCGTGCTCACTGCAGTTGGGCATGTGAAGTGGCTTTTGATCGTCATTTGCATTATATCTGTTTTATTCTTCCTTTGGGCGATCTTCATCCTTGGCCCTCACGTCATGCTACAGCGGCCATACGTTTCTCCCAAGTACGCTGGTTACTTTCTCGTGACTTTTATGCAGTATAAAGAGGTGTTTAGGGTTTTTGTGAATTTGATACAGTTTCTCTTTTGTTGTTATTGTCGTTAAAAGATTGTAGACTATTTAAAGGCATGTTTCGTATGAATAAAGCTTCAAAAGTTTTACTGATTAAAGGATTTTTTTGTTCTTTTGAAGCAACAGAGCTACGAGATATACATGTTCTATCAAAATTGTTTGTAGTTTGTAGAAAAGCCAGAAAATTACCTAAATGGAAGATATATCTTCCTCTAAAGTTATGCAGTTATTTATATATATGGTTTAGTGGATACCGATTGCTTCTCTCTCGAAAATTAACTCCATTCACGGAAGTTAGATGAGATGCGGATTTGGGTATTGAATCTTTTGTATGTGGATCATTCAATCAGAGGTTCCGGTTCCCTTAAGCCACCAGGAGCTCTTATTCATAATTTAACAAGATATGGATTAATCACTATTGTCTGTACAACCTATAGTTTTTTGTTTGTTGATTTAATCCTAACACAGGTACAAAACAATGCATAACACTTTAGTTTCAGGAACAGAATCTATACAGATATTTGGAAGTCCAACAAGATCTATACAAACACTTCGTTTCACTTTCGTAGTTATGAAGATCACTTCATCATATTTTTACATATATGTATCCTGAGACTAATAAGGCATTGCTATCTAAGGTAAATGAATTTGCTCCCTCAAACTATGTTGCTGGTTTGAGTAGAGTAGTTGGGATACAACAGTGAAACAATTATCAGGAAATTAAAATAGATGATTAAAAAACCAATTTAGAAGCTTACTGCAAGCACTCGGATGTCTAAATAGAAGTGAATTATAAAACGAAAATAAAGAGATAGATCATGAAGAGGAACGAGTGATTCATATCACAAACAGGGTCACTTTCTTCCAGAAACAAAAAAAAATACAAATTTAGACTATATTACAAGGAGAGACGACTTCAAAGTCTTCTAATAAGTTAGTAGTGACTCGAGTATCTTATAATCTCTGGCTTTCATGACATCGTACGATTTCATATGAAAACTCTGTGTGGTAGATTGCAATTTTCATTTGAAACAAAGACAAGTTTAAGACAGAAGATAAGAACGACCTTATCTTAATTTATAGGAGACCATACATGCAAGAAGTATTGGTTCTCAATGCTACATACCGCACAAATTAGTTGATCGATATGCAAGTAGTGGAAATTTTTGACATTTGTTTTGGTTCCTCATTCTGCTCTGGACTGACCAGCTCGAGAAGATAAGATAATGCCTACAATGAGGCCGTAAAGAGCAAGTGCTTCCGCAAAGATGAGGATAAGAATCATCCCAACAAAGAGCTTAGGCTGTTGAGCATTTGCCCTGAGAGAAATTTCAAAATCAGTTAGCACATCAATTTAAACATTCTCTACAAAAAGGATTATAGTTGAAAGAGGACAAACCTAACGCCCGCATCTCCGACAATACCAATGGCCATACCAGCTGAGAGACCAGCACCACAAGCAAGACCAGAAGAAAGGTGTGCATAGCCATCAAAGAGGTAGTAAGACCTACATGTGGTTAATTTCCACATTAAGGCTAACAAGATGTTAAGATCCTACATGTGGGACTTGGATTGTATTGTATCCCAACAATCTCCCCTTCAAACCAATGACCACATGTAGGATCTTAACATCTTCTTAACCTTAAATTTGTTAGTCAATAATAATTTAAACTCTTTTTTTTTTTTAACTCTGGATGTATTATTATTGACTGCGAATTATGAGAACTATTACATATGATTATACCATTCACAATTCCTTCTGACCCTATTATATTCACTACATAAACTCTTGCTCTCCTAATCCATGTTCTTGATGGACACCTCCTTCTCTATGCTCACCTTCAGCTGTATGTAGAATCACTGTAATGACCCTCGTCAAGGGGTAAAATTTCAGAACAAAAATCCCATAGGCCAAGGACGCGAATGGGAAGTAAAGGAGGAGGATAACGGGATTACAGAAGAAATGTCCGAGAAATTCTGGATGGACCAAGAGATGGCTGATGGTACCATGTACCATGTACCATGTACCGTACCGGACATACGTGTACGGACGGACATAGCGGACGAACGTCGAACGGTTTAGCAAGCGTACGGACATGGTTTAAGGAGCGGTAAAGAATTCTCTAAGTGGAGTGATTAAAATAATCAAAGTGGAATCTCCACTAAGATTATTTTAATCAAAGAGGGATAATGGAGGATTAGTGGAGAATTATTTTAATCTTGAAGAAGTTAGTGGAGGAATTAAATAATTCAAGGGAGTTAGTGGAGTTTAGTGGGAGGAATAAAGAAATCAAGAGAGCTTAAGTGGGATTCAAGGTGTCTTGCTCGATTTTCTCCAAGTGTTTAAGCATGCACTAATAGCTACTAATGAAGAGAGAGCATGCAACATGCATTGGCCATCTCCACCGCCCAAAAATCTCTATAAATAGAGCCTAAATCCTCTCATTTTCGCCCAAGACACAAGGGGGTAAGGAGAGAAAATTAAGAGAGAAGATGAGTAAGAGAGAAAAGAAAGAGAGATCACCGAGAGAGTGTTGGTGTTGAGAAAGGATCGGAAAAAAGAAATCCTTGAAGAGGAAGAGGTGGTTTTCGAGCCAAGTTGGCAAGTGGTTTCGGACGAAGAGGGTGTAAAGAGCGGGTAGCTGTTTGACGCCAAAGAAGGTTTGCCTGATCGGGTGGTGCAGTGAAGTCTGGATATCATCGTCGGCGTAAAGGTGAGTGCTGCGTTAATGCATGCATGTAGAATTAGTTTAATTTTGTTGCATGCGGTTCATGGTAGGCTTTATGAGAAGATAACCATGTGAAAATGAGTAGATGCATGTTAAGTAATTTTAGTCTCACCTAAAAGTTGAATGAGCTTGCATAGTGTTGCTTAGACTTATTATTGTAGGCTTGTTTGCCTTGTTGTTGTTTCCGTTACCTGTTGGGGTAGTCGGGTTGGGGAAGTAGAATCCTGTTTAGGATGAAAGGGGTACCCAGGCTCACTGAGTAATCTTAGATTACTCATGATATTATTTTTGTCTTGCAGGAAGCCTAAGTGAGTGTAGAGCTGGAGCAGACTTAGGGTACCAGATAGGATTGTTCTGTGTTCTTTGTAAAAACCCTATATTTTTCCTAAAGGATACTTGTATTATTATCTGACTATCTTTGTATAGTGCTTTAATGATGTTTTCATAAAGATGAAGTTTTAAAGTAATATATACGGTTTTCGGGGAAGTAAGGCAAGTTTGCAAATGGTACTCGGCCTTGTCCGGGTCAACACAACGCGCGTGGGATGCAAGGGTTGCAAAGCCTAAGTGAACCTCAGCCGCGGGCAAAGTCGCGTCCAGGAGGACTGGTCGGGAAGCTGCAGCTTCCGTCCCTCGACCGGACCACCAGGGTGCGATTCCCAAAGTAGCGTTCCGGTGCCGTCCGATGGCCTCCGTGTCCATAGAACGGTTCGGAGGCGTTACAACGGTGGTATCAGAGCGGTGTTTTCGAACCCGCGAGCACTTGTGCATTTCAAAGTTTTATCGAGTAATGTGTCGCAAAAACACAAGAATTTTATCTGGTAGTCTGCTTGTCTAGTTGTAAGTTGAACCTGAGGGTAGTTTAGCATCTGACCTTGTTTTGTGTGGGTTGGGATGTCTGCAGGTGATTCAGGTTGCGGGGATGGTTCAGGGAATGAGGGGCCGAGACATGAGGGTTGTGATCATCATAATGGGAATTTATCGACGAAGTCGGAGAGTAGTCATGAGCCAATAGATCTGAACACTTGGAGTGTGGATAGGCGATCGATCGGAGATAAGGACAGTATGTCCATTGAGACCGATCCATCCGAATGTTTAGACGGATCAGAAGAGGTGGAAGTGGATCAAGATGATCAGACGGTTGTCTTAGAAATTGGTGAGCCAAGTCGTATCCAAGTCAGGATAGACGCGCAGTGAAGTTCTTAAACTGTCCCAATTGGAGATCATGGAGAGGAGGAGATTGAGCTTGCCGATAAGCTACAAAAATTATTGTTGGAACTTGTGGAGGATCAACATGATGATGTTAATCCCGAGGATTATCTAAGAGAGTACCCGGAGGCAGTTGAGAGAATTCTAAACTTCTTGTTGGAGGTGCATACACCCGGAGAAGAAGTTGCTGCTAGTGGAAGTGGGGTAACACCCGATACTGGAAGTACCAGTGTGGGACGACCAGTGGATGAAAGAGCGGAGACGGCCGCAGAAATTTTTCGGAGGATAAATGAGTTACACTCACCGGGGGAGTGGATGTAGTGGAAAGCGAACCTAGAGTACCGGAGGCCGAGAGGCAAAAGAATCCAGGAGATGGAGACTCTAAGTCGGAGGAGCCGACGACGAAAAGGGAAGAAGTTCTGGAGGTGATAGAAATTCTGTCAGGTGATGTCGAGGGAGTACTAACTTTGGTGGTGGAACCAAGGAGTGATCAAGGATAAATGTCGAGAGACCAAAACCAAGAAGCTGCCGCAAGTGTGGAGTATAGAGAGGATGCGAGACCAAGGGCTAGTTCGAGCCAAGATATGAGAGACCAAGGTGGACCAGATCAAGTGGTGCCAGATCAAGTAGTATCAAACCAGATTGTGCTGAGGCATAATAGTCCTATTCGGGCTATACCATTGCGGATGGTGTTAGTTGATGAGGAGGAAGAACCAAGAGATCTAGAGTTGGGAAAGGATGTCGGAGTTAAGAAGGTTGAACCGAAATCATGTAAGGTTTGAGGAAGGAGAGAGTAGTTCCAAGAGGCCAAGAATGTCCTATAAGGAGATGTAGCTGAGAGAGCAGTTAGATGCACGACCAGTGACCTATCAGCCGAGAGGTCGACTGCAAGTAAGGGCCACTGCCCGGAAGAGGGTGGTCTATCCGAACCAAGTGCATATGAGGAACCCACCGTACTGTGACTTGTGCGAGGGAGTGGGACATTGGACCAAAAATTGTGGGAGGACGTCGCGGAGACGTATGTTTTCCCCGGAGAATATGGTGTGTGAAGAGAGGGCACTTTGCCTATCAGTGTCCGAACCCGGAGTACATGAGGCATTGGAGGCCATGTGATTCGTGTGGAGTGCCGAGACATTTGAACAACCATTGCTGGAGGGCAAGACCATAAGGTCTATTGATCCGAGATCATGTTATTTGTACGGAGTGTGGAAGGAATGGGCATTTTGCTCACAGCTGTCCGGATCGAGTTGTGCAAGAGATATTGAACACGTTAAGCCAACTTGTGCATACGGGGGAGAGCCCGTTTGACCGAGCTGTTCGAGAAGAAGAAGACCCGATGGATCAAGCCAGAACCTCATTGTCTGTTGCCTCTACCTCAACCGAGTCTCCCGCAGAACCGCAACTTGAAGAACTGGCTAGGGCGTGTGTGTGCACTTGTGAAGAGTGTACCAAGCATAGGAGCCAGTAGTGTGGTAGAGAGTAAGGGAAGTTTCTCTCTAAGTGTTTAAGTTTAAGGGTTGGATAAGTTTTCTTTGTGTGTGTAGGCTTCTAGACTGAACCTTTGTTGTGTTGTCTAGGATCCAAACCCTTAAGAGTATCGGCTAAGTGGTGTAGAACCCTTGTTTTTCCTCGTTCGTGAAAGTATCTTGGAGTTCTTTAGCCGTGTTTGTGGTTGTTTGTGTGTTGTGTGCTAATCTTTGTTTGTTTAACTACTTGCTTGATTTGCTTGAGTTTTATAGGTTGCATTGTTGGTTATTTTTACATAATTAACTTGCATAATCGCGCGATCGATGAGGATTCACGTAAGTCACCACAGAGCGCGATCAGATAAAAGAGAAGAAGATCAAGAAAATCTGAGAGGTTTTGATCAAGAAAGAGGAGTCAGTTTGAGTTGGAAGAGATGAGAAAACGGAGGAGATAAAGCAAATCCTAAGAAATAGGAGGAGCAAAAGAGTTTTACAAACCAATGGAAGTTGGCAGGGTAAATCAAGAGAGAGCTAAGTGCGAGCAAGGAAGTGCAAAAGTAATTCATGATCCAAGAGCTAAGAGCATCAGAGGGTGCAAGAAGATAATGAGAGTAAAAGGCGAGATTGTCTATGAATAGACAAAGACGGTGCAAGAAGATAATGGATGGCGAGAAAGCATTTCTATGCTAAGTAGAGGCAAAGAAGGAGCATTGTTATGCTAAGTGGCGAGAGATGAGTAAGAGTTTTCAAACCAAACCTTGTGAGAAAGGAGCTAAGAAGGAGTTAAATGACCTGAGAAGTCGACCAAGGAAAGTTAAAGCGTGAGCTGTGTTTGAAACCAAGAAGGTTTCTGCTGGGCCAAGTATGGCGAGGAGTTGATGAAAAGATAAGTCAAGAAATTGGAGTCCAAGTAATTGGGAAGAAAAGCTAAGTGAAGCTGAAAATTTTGGAAAAAGGTTGGAGACCTCTAAGGTGTAAGCTAAAGGAGCCAAAAGAAGTATCAGACAGAAGCTGAAGAAAGAGAAGCTTTGAGTTGGAGAATCCAAAGGAGCGGACGAGTGATGGCAATAAGAAAGGAGCCTAAATGCTTGAAGAGATGGAACATCATGTGGAACCAAGTGGTTGTTAGAGATGAAGAAGTCTTCCAAAAGCATCAGCGAATGGTGTGAGTGGAGCGAATGTCGAGTGGAGTAAAGCTATGGCAACGAGAAGAGCCAAGGAGAAGTAAAGGAAGTTTGAACTTCCAAAATTATTTTGATGAAGGTATTAAGGTGATGGTGATCACAAGATGAGGACGCGGATGTCAAGGAGTATCGACATCCCAAGAAAAGAAGGAGAAGGTCGGAGAATTCGGGGACGAATTCTATTAAGGGGGGAGAATGTAATGACCCTCGTCAAGGGGTAAAATTTCAGAACAAAAATCCCATGGGCCAAGGACGTGCGAAGGACGCGAATGGGAAGTAAAGGAGGAGGATAACGGGATTACAGAAGAAATGTCTGAGAAATTCTGGATGGACCAAGAGATGGCCGATGGTACCATATACCATGTACCATGTACCATGTACCATGTACCATGTACCATGTACCATGTACCGTACCGGACGTACGTGTAAGGACGGACATAGCGGACGAACGCTGAACGGTTTAGCAAGCGTACGGATGTGGTTTAAGGAGCGGTAAAGAATTCTCTTAGTGGAGTGATTAAAATAATCAAAGTGGAATCTCCACTAAAATTATTTTAATCAAAGGGGGATAATGGAGGATTAGTGGAGAATTATTTTAATCTTGATGAAGTTAGTGGAGGAATTAAATAATTCAAGGGAGCTAGTGGAGTTTAGTGGGAGGAATAAAGAAATCAAGAGAGCTTAAGTGGGATTCAAGGTGTCTTGCTCGATTTTCTCCAAGTGTTTAAGCATGCACTAATAGCAACTAATGAAGAGAGAGCATGCAACATGCATTGGCCATCTCCACCGCCCAAAAATCTCTATAAATAGAGCCTAAATTCTCTCATTTTCGCCCAAGACACAAGGGGGTAAGGAGAGAAAATTAAGAGTGAAGATGAGTAAGAGAGAAAAGAAAGAGAGATCACCGAGAGAGTGTTGGTGTTGAGAAAGGATCGGAAAAAAGAAATCCTTGAAGAGGAAGAGGTGGTTTTCGAGCCAAGTTGGCAAGTGGTTGCGGACGAAGAGGATGTAAAGAGCGGGTAGCTGTTTGACGCCAAAGAAGATTTGTCTGATCGGGTGGTGCAGTGAAGTCCGGATATCATCGTCGGCGTAAAGGTGAGTGCTACGGTAATGCATGCATGTAGAATTAGTTTAATTTTGTTGCATGCGGTTCATGGTAGGCTTTATGAGAAGATAACCATGTGAAAATGAGTAGATGCATGTTAAGTAATTTTAGTCTCACCTAAAAGTTGAATGAGCTTGAATCCGGTTGCATGTTAAGTAACTTGGAAGACTTAAAATTTGGTGAGAAGAAGTACATGCATCATGAGACTTAGCGAGTTTTATTAGCAAAGTAACTTGCTTAATAAACTGGTTGCATGCATGAAAGGTGGTAGGGTAATTGCAATTTTATTTGCATATTTCGGTTGAGGTTAGCTGATGCTAAATTAACTTAATGCATTTTAAGTATAAAACCGAAATAGTTGCATGCACATTTAAATGAGATTTACATGGTTAAATCATAATAATGGCATGCGAATGGATGAGTGTTTTGTTTAAGTGAATTTAAATAATTACATGCATATAATTTTAATCTTAAGATCTTTGAATTTACATTCTCGTTCTTGTTGATTAATGCATGTTGTATCGCATGATTGTTATTGCTTGTTGGCTCGACTTTCTTGCTTGAAGTGGTTGTAAGTGTTCTTAGCAAGTCTCTTGAATTCGTTTCTTGAGTCTTAGCTAGAAGAAGTGTAGTCGATATTTTTAGTTCCATATGTATGTACGTGTCTCGCAAGAAGTTCTCAAAGACCACTTACGCGAGACACTGTCACGGCTAACTAGCTATTAGCGTGACCGTTACATGACGATGTAACTTTGGTGGATCTCTGCTGGTTACCTTTGTGGTTTCAGCATGGGAGCTCATGTTGGTTACCGGGGAGGTTTCAGCATGGGTAGTGTGGAGAAACGGAACAGATTATCGAAGGGCCCTAGGTGAAGGAATCTAGGATAAGTCAAGAGTCCCTTGTACTATTCTAGTCGTCCTTACGTGTTGTGGTGGAGTTAAGAGTCTAAAGTGTCCAAGAGGTTCTTGTTCCTTTGGTCGTCTTTCTCTGTGGTTAGCGAGTTTAGATCGTCCGAGTAGAGTCGTGTCGTTCTATTTCTTTCTCGCTTATTTGTTGGTTGTTGTGTTGCTTCCACTATTGTTTCTGCTGTGTGCTTTGATTATTGTTTTGTTGTTGGCTTGCATGTTGATAGCTTCGTCTTGCATGTTGATAGCTTAGTCTTGCATAGTGTTGCTTAGAATTATTATTGTAGGCTTGTTTGCCTTGTTGTTGTTTCCGTTACCTGTTGGGGTAGTCGGGTTGGGGAAGTAGAATCCTGTTTAGGATGAAAGGGGTACCCAGGCTCACTGAGTAATCTTAGATTACTCATGATATTATTTTTGTCTTGCAGGAAGCCTAAGTGAGTGTAGAGCTGGAGCAGACTTAGGGTACCAGATAGGATTGTTCTGTGTTCTTTGTAAAAACCCTATATTTTTCCTAAAGGATACTTGTATTATTATCCGACTATCTTTGTATAGTGCTTTAATGATGTTTTCATAAAGATGAAGTTTTAAAGTAATATATACGGTTTTCGGGGAAGTAAGGCAAGTTTGCAAATGGTACTCGGCCTAGTCCGGGTCAGCACAACGCGCGTGGGATGCAAGGGTTGCAAAGCCTAAGTGAACCTCAGCCGCGGGCGGAGTCGCGTCCAGGAGGACTGGTCGGGAAGCTGCAGCTTCCGTCCCTCGACCGGACCACCAGGGTGCGATTCCCAAGGTAGCGTTCCGGTGCTGTCCGATGGCCTGCGTGTCCATAGAACGGTTCGGGGGCGTTACAATCACGGTGAACGACAATAATTGCGCATCACTAGAAATCGTCTGTAAATTTGTCTCCATTAATCTGCACAATTAAAGCATCTTATTATCCAGACTCGATCCCCAAACCTCCTAGGTGTAGAAGCATTAACGAACCTTAGGCTAAACATTTATTAGTGTAAAATATCCCACATAAGAAAGATGGAAGAGATTTAAAATATCCCACTTAGAGGAGAGTGGTGGCTGCGTCGTCCCATTTGCAGGTTGACAAGAGAGACGACGAGTTCATCTACAAGTTAAGAGAAAGTATGAAGATAGAGAAAGAGAGGTCGTTTCTTGAATACCAAGAAAGGTTAAAACGAAGTGCTTGATCGATCACACTCATCGTGATTGTGTCCCATGATGTTCTTCTTATGATTTCTCCTTGTTAGCGTAGATATAGGAATATCTACGATTCTAGTATATCACATATAGTTCGGTGTATATTTGACCTTATCTTGTAACATACACTTTATGTATCTTATGAATCCAATCTCTCTAACTACGGAGTTTCATCAGATTACATGGTATCAGAGCTTTTTCTTTAAAATCTCGATCCTCTTTTCTCTGTCTTCATCTTGTGTTTTTCGTTTCTTCTCCTTCTTTCAGTTCTCATTTCATTTTTTTATGTTCTCTTCATCATGTCGGGACCGCTGGCCACTGTGATCGTCACCGTAACCGCTCCCGCAAATGATAAGCCATACGGAATCGCTCAGATCCGAGCTTACATACCCATTCAGCTCGACCTCAAGAAGCTGAATTATGATGTTTGGCATGAGCTCTTTGAGACTCACTGCAGCAGATTTGGCGTCCTCGGACACCTTAATTGATCCTCTGACCCGTATCCCGACGATGAGAAGCAGTGGAAGGAACGTGACGACCTCGTGAAGATGTGGATCTACGGCACCGTGTCGGAGAAGCTTCTCGACACCATCCTCAAAGCCAAATCCACCGCTCGAGATCTATGGCTCACCCTCGAAGCCCTCTTTTGTGACAACAAAGAAGCTCAGTCCATTCAATACGACAACAAGTTTCGTACCCTTGTGATTGGTGACATGAGTGTCACTGATTACACACATAAATTGAATAATCTTGCTGATCTTTTAGCCAATGTTGATGCTCCTGTGACGAATCATGCGTTGGTCATGCACATGCTTAATGGGTTCTCAGCTAAGTTTGACAATATCATTAAAGTGATTCAGCATCAGTCCCCCTTTCCGTCTTTCATTAAGGCCAGATCTATGCTTCTAATGGAGGAGAAGCGTCTTACCAAGCAGGTTCCCACTCTGCCAGCTCATAACACTGATTCATCCCCAAACAGTGTTCTGTACACACATTCTGATCCTCAATAAAACACATGCCAGTAACAATTCAACAATCCTACCAACAACATCGGTTCTGGCCGCAACTACAACATGAACAGAGGTCGTGGTGATCGCAATAGTAGGGGCCATGGTTACTACAACGGCAACCAGTGGAACAATGGTTCGTATGTGGCACCACCATGGTCCTACCGATTGGTTTTTGCTTCCATTATTTTGGATATCGGATATCATCATATCCGAACCGATATCCAATAGATATTCAAATAAAACCGAACATATAAGAAACAGTTTGATATTCCGATAGATATGCCGCATATCTTTTATCTATTTGTATGGTTCTACGAGAACCTTACCATTTGCTTCATTTTTATCTTTTTTTGGTTTTAAATACTCAGTTAGTATGGTTATTTAGGTACATGAAGATTAAAATGTATCTGAATAAAACCTTATCCAATAACTTTTTGATTTAATTTTGGTTATCGACAATGATATCTGAATCGATCTAAAATCCAAATTATCCGAAATGAAACTGATCTGAATTTTATAAATACTTGAATGGATGTGAGAGTCAATATCAAAAAAAAATCTGAACACCCAGGCCTAGTTTAAGTTATTTTTATGTGGCTGTTATTAAGAGTTTGGAGGGTATTTAAAGGAATGGTTCATATGACTCAATCATCAAAATGTACCGATTAAAGGAGCTTTTTGTTCTTTAGAAGCAACAAAGCTATGAGATATGTCGGTCTCCCTAAGAAGTGACATCTTGATAAAAATCACACCAAATCTCTATCATTAGTTATAGAGAATCTAGAAAAGTACTTAATTAGAAAGTTCTTCCTCTAAAAATTATTGCTGTTATTTATATTTGGTTTAGTGAAATACTGGTTTGCTTATCTCTCTAATTTTTTAGCCACATTCAAGGAAGTTAATGAGATGCAGATGCGGATTGTACTGTTTCTTATGTATTTTGATCGGTCAATTAGAGGTTCCATTTCCCTTGAGTATCAGCAGCTCTTTTTCTGTTTGTTGATTCAATCCTACACACGTAAAAAGCAATGCATAACACTTTGGTTCCAACAAGATCTATACAAACTTGTCGTTTCACTTTCCTATGAAGATAACTTCATCATATATTTACATCTGTGTATCTCCTGAGACTAATAACGCATTGCTTATGGGTAAGATTTAGAGAGGGCTATGTAAGGTAAATAAATTAGCTCCATCAAATTGCTGGTTTGAGTAGTTAGGCTACAACAGTGAAAGTGTCACTGTGAAACCGTTCTCAGGAAAATAGATGATAAAAACCAATTCAGAAGCTTACTGCAAGCACTCAGATGTCTAAATAAAAATGAATTATAAAACCAAGATAAAGAGATAGATTATGAAGAGGAACGAGTGATTCATATCACAAACAGGGTCACGGTTGTCACTTTCTTCCAGAAAAGAAAAAATATACAAATTTAGACTATATTACGAGGACAGACGACTTCAAAGTCTTCTGATGAGTTGTAGTCACTCGGGTCATCTTTTAATTTCTTGCTTTTAAGACATCGTACGATTTCATATGAAAACTCTGTGTGTGGGGTTGCATTTTTCATTTGAGACAAAGACAGGTTTACGGCAGAAGATAATAACGACCTTATCTTAATTTATAGTAGACCATATATGCACAACTCCTCCCGATCATCATGGCTAGAGACGTTAAAGACTTCTAATATAAATAGACGAGCTTACCGTCTCAATCTCGTCAACCTTTTTCCTCTTGCATTACTCATCTTCTTAATGGTTTGGAACTTATATTTGTGGTTTCAAACAATTTGTGTGATGTTTTCAGGTTTGCGATGGACAGTTCTGAAGCACATTTAGATAGAATGGAGGCACAAAGGTCAACGGTTATGTATCATGAGGAACAGAAAGAAACATACCTCTCTGGCGAAGGTACATGAGTCATATACAGTAGCTAGGGAGTCAATTGACCCCACAAATTCTAAAGGAAAATTCCGGAAAAAAAAACAACCAACTATTTACCAGAAAAAAACATAGACTTTTTTTGATTGCCAGAAAAATAGATAGAATATTTTTTAGTTGATAAAAAATAAATAAAATTATCAACTATGCCATGTACAGTACCATTTCTCAAGAGAAATGCTATTTTCAACATAACTTTTTTTTAAATGCCATAAGACCCACTTTGATCCACCAAAAATGACAAAACTACCCTTATATTATTATTTTTTCTCTCGTATTCGATATCTCATATCTATTTCTATTTTCTTCTTTCCTTTTTCTTCCTTCAATAACAAAGAAATCATTTTATGGATTTGAAAAGCTTTTCTGATGATTGTTTCATCAGAATCACTCCACCAGAAAGAGATAGAAATCAGATTGTAACAACAAAGACCAAATCAGTGAAGAGATTAAACGATCAATCATTATTTCTATTAAACGATCAATCATTATTTTAATATGAAAAAATTTGTAAATATTTGTTTTCCAATGATTTTATGATCTTCAAAGACTAATACTTACACATAAGAAAAAAAAACTCATACCTTACCATACAAAGACAACACAAGGTTAATAACATTATTTTTAAAAATTATATGATACTAGTAAATACTAAATACAGTTTTCTTTTTTAAAATTAATTTCTATAATAATTAATTGAATATATATTTTTTTGGTTAAGGATGTAGGCAAATATTTCTAGCATATTTTTATGTCTTGTTTTAAAAACCGCTAGGCATCAATCGGGCGGTGAAAAAGCGCCTAGCGCGAAATCAGTTAACCAAAGATTATACGGGAATTGATGATAGACTAGTTTTAGAGTTTTTATCAATAAATAATTTAAATTTACTAAATATGTGTAACTATACAGACTTTGAAACAGTAAAAACACGTGCTAAGAACATGATGATTTAAAAAAAATTAGATAAGGTTAAATTCAAAAAAAGTAACGATTGTGTTATGATAAAAATGATTTAAAATAGGGAAAGTTACTCGATTAACCCAAAACAAGGGAATAATTGCTAAATTAACTCTTAAAATATTAAGGTCAATTGGGTTATTTTATGTCTAAAATACCCTTTAGTGCTTTGTTAGGAAAAAAATACCATAATACCCTTATAATTTTTTCTAGCGATTAGGAGAGCGAAAATTACAAAAATATGTGGTATGTGGTGACAAATTAATTTGACTGTCACAGGTTTTTTTTTAAATGGAAGATTTACTTTGGCAGATTTATTTTGGTTGACAGAATTATAAAAATCAGTTGTGACAGTTTTTTATTTACGGCTGATTTTTTTCCAAACAGCAGACTTTTTTTTAACGAGACAACAGACTTGTTATTATTTCTACCGGTTTGTTATAATATGTGGCCGACTTTTTATTTTAGTTGTTACAGTTTTTTTTTAAACTAAATATCTGTTGTAACGTGACAGATTTTTTGAGAAAAAAAAATTACTAATTTGACGTTTATTGATAACAGATTTACTTTTAGTTACAACAGATTTTAATAATTTGACCAATAATCTGCCGAGAGATAGCAGATTTTTAATCAAAATTTAAAATTGCTAGTTTGACCTACACTTTGTAGCATGTTATGGCAGATTTATTTTATGTTATGGCAGTTTTTTTTTTTTTTTTCAATAATCTGTCGTTTGTTGACAGATTTATGTAAGGAAAATAAAAATTGCTAGAATGACTTTACAAATTTGTTTAATGTTGTGACAGTTTTTTTGTTTGTTCAACTCATTTTTTTGGTTATGACAGTTTTTAATTTTTATATAGTGACAGATTATTTTTTTGAACTATATAATGACAGACTTGTTTCATAGTTCCAGATTCATTGTTTCAGATTTTTTTTTGAACTAAACATTGACAAACTTATTGTAGGTGTGGCAGACTTTTTATTTTAGTTTCCATTTATGCACGTAAACATTAAATTTTTAGGGTTTTCCATAAGCGGTTTCCTATTTTTTCTCCATCTTTAGCACGACGCCGCCCCATAAACTCCATTGAACATCATTTTTTCCTTTTGAGTTCACAGTCAATTATATCTCTCCTTTTCGATCTTCTAACGAGTTTTCTTTTTTTTTTTGGGTTTGGCATGGATCACGTGATTTTTGTCTGTGGCAAATGGATCTATGATGAAGTCAAGTGGTTGTTTGTTGTTGATAATAAGAGAGGGGGTCGAATTCTAGACTGTAACAACCAAATGAGTTACGATGATTGTATTCAATTGGTGTATAAAGATTACGGTTTGGATGAGAAAGTATATGATATTTGGTTGAGCTACAAGATTTCGAAGGTGTTATTACAAAAGTTACCAAGCGATACACCACCAGTATTTATCACCAATTCTCGACAGTTTCATGGTTTTCTAAAGCAATTGAAGAGTGACACACTTCGACTTTGTGTTGAAGTGACGGCTAAAGTTAGGAGTGGATCGAAAAAAAGAGCTAGAGATGATAATGTTTTGGTTGAAGGAGATACTGAATTTGCTGTGGGAGACATCATTAAAGAAGATTCAGAAGTTGACGATGATAAAGAAATCAGATTTGATAACTGTGATGATTCTAATGGAACAGATTATGATGATGAAAATTTTAATTTGTATGGGATTCCACCAGAAGAAGAAGAAAAACCTACTGCTATTTCACCAAATAAGAAGACAAGTTCAGGTATATTCATTGAAGAACAGAAGGAAGATGATAATTATGCAAAGTTAGAGTTGTCTTCTCTTAATTTGGCTGTTGGTCAATGTTATGAAACAAAGAAGCATTTGGAGACACGATTGCAAATACTAACTATAGTAGAGAAGTTTGATTACTATAAATATAAATCGAACCCAAGGTTGCTAATTGTCAAGTGCTGGGTAAAAGGTTGTAAGTGGAGGGTGAGAGCTACAACAGGAAAAGACTATCCAAAGTTCCATGTGCGTGTGTTTATTTCACAACATACATGTTTACTGACTGAGCGTTCTTCACGTACCAAACAAGCAAATCATGAGATTCTAGGAGCGTTGTATAAGGATTTCGTTGGTGGAGTTTGGCCCAAGGTATTGCCAATGCATGTTGCAGAAGCGTTAAATAAACGCTTTCAGATAAAGGTACATTGGTTGGTTAATATTTCATATTTTTAACATAGTTTTAGTTTGTATAATGTTTTTGTTAATAATTTATTTTGCACAGATGGAATACTGGAAGGCGTATCGAACACTACGACATGCTCGTCAATTGGTCAGAGGTAGTCCAGAGAGTGGTTATATGCAGCTAAATACTTACTTGTACATGCTAAAGAGGGCAAATCCAGGAACATATACGCAGCTTGAACTTGATGATGCTGGTAGATTTAAGTACTTGTTTCTAGCATATGGTGCAAGCTTGAATGGATTTCCTTTCATGAGGAAAGTGTTGGTTGTTGATGGTACATTTTTACAAGGAAAATACAAAGGGACACTTCTGACGGCAACAACTTAAGATGGCAATTTTCAGATATTTCCAATAGCATGGGACTGATTTTTCAAGCAATTCCGGTGTGTGATACCAGATGACGAAGGTCTATGAGCCTCATCCTCTTCATTGTTGTTTGAAGTCGAATCAACCGGGAGATTAGTGGGTTTTGTTTCTTTCATTCCTTTCAAATCTACCTCCACCATTCTAATCCTATCACTAAGCTTCTCATCTAACACACCCATTCTCTTCTCAACAAAAGCTTCAAATTTACCTTCTAATGCATCCATCCTACTGATTAAATTCTTGTCCAAGTCGCTAATTGACTCATTCATTTTTTCTATCATCCTCCAAATATCCAACAAGCTTTTTCTCTCATCTTCAACATCCTGCAATGATTTATTTGTTACTTTATGTATGTAGTTTATAACTTATCAAACTAAGATGAATACTAACCTCCATGTGTTCCTTGCCTTTACTTTCCTTCTTGGTTACATCTTTTTCTCCTTCTTCATCAATGGAGAAACCATCTTTCATTTTCAATTTCTTGTTACTCCTTCGACTCTCGCCATTCTCATTTACTTTAGCTTTCCGTTTATTTTTTCCCATGGGCACTGTTTTCACAACTTTCCAAACATCTTCTAGTAAACTATTGTGGACAAGATCAGTAATCAAGTTGTCTACCGCCGGATCCTTCTCCACGTCGTCACTCCATTCAGGATACATATTTTCCTCCGACACATGAACCATGTGCTTTACACGCACCTACATACATCATAAAACTAATATAAAACAGCAGAGACAAATTATAAAACAAATGGTGTAGTAATTAATCTCAAAAACTAACCTGTCCATGTTTAGCCATCTCATTCTTTATGAATTCATCAATCTTGATACCTTTCCGGGTTGATTGCCAATCAAGAAGTGGAATGCCAGTACTCGAAGACCTTCTCAGCCCATATAGTTCTCCAATGTCAGGCACACTCTCATACAACCAAATCAACAAAGCATGCACACATCCTTGTACCGTGTAAGAGTCTTTATCTAAGTCAACAATCTTGACTGAATTAACTAAGCAACTAAAAGCCACTCGACCCCAAGGATGTTTTTCAAAACCATCTGGATCAAACACCCTTTTAGCACTTGAAAGAGGGATCCTAGAGCCATGATGTATGCCATGTACTGCAACAGATAATAACATTAGCCTACCAACCATCATCCTTTTCTCTTCAGACCATGTCTTACTAAAATCCATAACCTTTTCAACCTCAGTGTACTTTGGACCGTCTAAAGTTGTTTCAATCTCCATTTCTCTCCAAAATGCATGATGATCAACATCTATGTTCTCCAACGAGTCAATTGGATGACAGTTTAATCCCGTTATTTCAGCAAACTCATTTAACGAAAATCTGATAGGTCTACCATCAATCAACGACCATACCTCATGCGAATTGTTGACTGCTAGCTGATGTGTAAGGATATAGTGAACTTTTGCAGCAGACCATGTGTATGATAGTTCAGCTAACTTAATAAATACTCCAAGAGATGATTCCTTCAACTTACCCCACACATCCAAGCCTAAACCCTCTTTCATTTTCCCAATTTTTGACAAATAGCAATTGTGGTTCATGCTCCTGTTTTGCAAGGTTGATCTTCCTTCTTCATAGAGGCCAGGAGGATATTTTGAAACTGTACTCGAGGATGTCATTCCTATACATATTGAAATTTAAATCATGAGTCAACAATTGATCCACAAAAACCCATGGCAAACAAATTTAAAACCCATTGCAAACAAACTTAAAACCCATTGCAAACAATTCGTGGGAATAATATAACCGATGCTAATCAGCTTACATAAATTTCACCTTCAAACCGAAACATCTAAAATTTCAAAACGAAATAGCAGCTTACGAATCGTGGGAATAAGATAAGAAACCAAAATCGCTTACATGCATACATCACACCTAGTAACCAAAAGTATAAAAATTTCACCCAGAAAGAAACAGATAAAGTCCACAAATTGAAAAAAAAGACTAGACACTATCGAAATTGAATATTGGATTTGCTAAAATTATAATCTAGGAATTGAAAGGAACTCACCAAATGTCTAAAATTGACAATAATGGAAGAAGGAAGTTGCGGCTGGAAGAAGAACAACACTGGCCGAAGATTCCAACGGAGAGCCGACTACACCGCCGGAATTAGACTCAACAACGAAGAAGATGATGACACTCGCCAAACCTTAACCGACAGAGACCCACGGCCAGCCAATTTCGATCTGTTAATCTCCTAACGAAACCTTACCCAATGTCGATCTGTTAATCTTCTACGCCGGACATTCAAAACAAGACCCACGACAAGCCAATTTTGTCACCGTTTTATTCTCTCCCACGCGGGAGAAGAAACCAAAGTCGTGTCTTTTTTTTTTCTTGTCAAACCCAAGTCGGGTTTTTGTTTTAAAAAAAAAAACTGTGAAGTCGAGATTTTTAGTTTTGGGTTTAATTAGAATAACCTAATTAATTTATGGACAAATGTCATGAAAACCCACTTTCTCTTAAAGTATTGTCACAAAAACCCACTTTCCACTTATGGTATACTTTCCCAAGTTTTTTGCTTATGTGTCCACTTTCCTTTTACATTTTTGCCCTTGCTAACAACTTACCTCTCTTTCTCTCCTTCTTTTCTCTCTTTTTCTCTTCTTTTTTGTTGTTAACATTTTAACAAAGTAAAATCTATTTATTTGTTATCATAAAACAAATTTTCTATTTATTTATATAAAATATGTTATGATTATATATTTTCTACATTTTAAGATACATATTGCTATATTTTTTATGAATTTTTAGATTATACAGTATCCATCAGTCGTTGAACATTTGTTCAATTATAAGTGGATAATCAATTGCAGTATTGTTAATAGATAGTTACTTGTGTTTATTCATACAAAATATACATACATAAATTTGGTTAGATCTTTATCCATAGCATATTATCCATAACACAACATAGACCAAATAAGTACAAAACCCTTTAATTTTAAATTTTAAATCCTAGAACATAAACCCTTGAACCTAAAACCAAAACTATTCACTTTAAAAAAAAAAACAAAGTTTAGTGGATAGAAAAACTGTGGATAGGTCTCCATGGATTTACAAAGCATATCTAGACATTAAGCTGAAGAATAGCAGTTGAATGGTGGCTATGGATGTGATCATGTGGATATTTTTTTGTGGATACCAATATAGACAGACCAAATAATCATCATACAACATCCACACAATTAAATCCATAGACACCATGAGCTCCTTGCTTCATATTTTGTGTTGGTCCAGAAACATATACACTCATAAGTGGTTAATAAACAAAATAAAAATTAACAACATTGATTTATTTAGAAAATTGAATATCAATCATGTGGATTAGTAGTTATGGATACTTATTTTATAATATCTTGCTCATTTTTTACATGAGCAGAAATTTGTCCAAGATAAATTAGTCACATAGATTTCTTTTAGCTAAATGTTTTTGTACTATTTTTCAGCTAGAAGGATTTCTTTTAGGGTTTAGGGTTTAGGGTTTAGGGTTTAGGGTTTAGGGTTTATACCCTAAATATTAAATCCTAACACCACATAGACACTAAATCCATATAAGCCCAAAAACGTAAACCTTATACCCTAAATCTTAAATCCTAAATCCTAAACCATACACCTTGAACCCTAAATCCTAAACCATGAATTAAAAATATAGACACATCATCCACATACCTAAACCTAAACTTTTAACTTAAACCCCTAAATCCTACACCTTGAACCTTAGACAATACAACTTGAACTCAAAACATAGACATTGAATCTATATACCATCTAAAGTCTAAACCCTAAACTATGGTGATGTTTGAACATGCAACAAACTTGTCAATAAATTTCATCTGGATTGCTTGTCCACGTGGTCAGAGTTTGGTGGATAGGCTTAGAGATTAATAATGACCATGTTTGTTGTGTAGTATGCTTCTAGTGACACTTCTAAGTTCTAATATCTCTAATTCTAGCTTAAAAATAGTACAAAAACATTTGGCTAAAAAACATCTAAGTGGCTAAACTATAGTGATATTTGAACATGCAACAAACTTGTCAATAAATTTCATCTGGATTGCTTGTCCACGTGGTCAGAATTTGGTGGATAGGCTTTGAGATTAATAATGACCATGTTTATTGTGTAGTATGCTTCTAGTGACACTTCTAAGTTCTAATATACCTACTTCTAGCTGAAAAATAGTACAAAAACATTTAGCTAAAAGAAATCTATGTGGCTAGAAGGAGAGAAAGAGAGGTAAATTGTTAGTAAGGGCAAAAATGTAAAAGGAAAGTGGACACATAAGCAAAAAACTTGGGAAAGTATACCATGAGTGGAAAGTGGGTTTTGTGACAGAACTCACACCCAAAGTGGGTTTTCATGACATTCACCCTTAATTTATTTACTAACCATTTAAATTAAAATTAAAAGAGTATTTTTCCAGTGTTTGGTTTTTTGGACTTTTAACACAAAATTTGTGTCAATTTGAGAATCGAATGTGGTCCAAATCAGTTATTTTGGCCAAATTGGTGTTAAACTGAGTAAATCTCACTTTAAAATATGTATTTCGTCATCAGTTGAAAGTTTTGGAAGTTTGTATCACACAATTATTTTGTATATTTAGATATTCGTATTTGCAAAATCGGTAATTTGAACGATACAATTTTAGTCGCTTGGGATAAAATCATATTTGGACTCGTACTACACCGGGGGATGAAAATTTCTTTTATATATACTAACGTTAGCTGTTTATAGTTTTTAATTTAGTATTAAAATTATATGATTTAAACTTTTAGTGCTTTTTGATTTAACATGTGGTTTAATATAGTAATTTAGTGTTAAAATTGCACATTTATATGTGTCAAAGAGATTAACAATTTTGTATAACTTATTCTACATCAGACTAATGCCAATTTTAACATGCCTCACCATTTGATCCAGAAACACTTGAGAAGATTTTATGTTATAAATCCAACCCATATCTTTGTTTTAAACTTTTTATAAACCTTCAATATTAGTAATATATTTAATTTTTATGTAGCTTTAGTATTATTGATATTTAAAAAATTTATAAGCCTTAACTATTAATCATAGTTTAAACTTTATATAAAATTTAAATATCATAATTATTTTAATTTTAAATATATATATATTTTTTTTTTTGTAGATCCAAAGTATCAAATTAAACCGAAGTTTTAAAGTTAAACGTCTAATAAGTGAAACTTCTTGTTCTTGAATTTTGAGTAATATATTTTTTGAGTAATATATTTCTTGAGTAATATATTTCTGATTTCAAATTTTGAATCACTACCTATAAAAAATTACTATTTATTTGTAATTAATTAATTATTCTTACAATAAATAATTATTTTGACCTGTGGCTACAAAACTTTTTAGTTCCCCTACTGCCGATGAACATACTCCGTTCACAAGATTTCTCTCAAAGTGGAGGAGCTGGCGCCACACTACCTACAGGAGACACCGAACCTCTGCCAGAGTTCCTTATTAACCTTAGATTGTCGGAAGTATTTGCTCTCTCGGGTAAAGATGTCCAGATGGCTCCAAAGGTTTTTAGTAGAATAAGTTATGGGAGCAAAGAATGTCTCGAGGAGTTAAGAAGCAATGGAACGCCAATTTCATGTCTCAAGAGCAATGAAGGATATTCAATTCTTCATCTTGCTTCTACATGGGGTCATCTAGAGCTAGTGAAGGAGATTGTCTCTGAATGTCCGTGCCTTCTATTGGAGCAAAACTCGAGCGGTCAGACACCGCTTCATTTGGCGGCTTATGGTGGTCACACAGATGTTGTTAAGGCTTTTGTTAAGATGGTAACATTTGCTTCATCAAGACTGTGTACTGAAGAGAGTGAGAGGCTGAATCCATATGTTCTCAAGGACGAAGATGGAAATACTGCTCTGTACTACGCCATTGAAAGAGTCAATGTGAACATTATTACCTGTCTGGTTAACGCAAACAAGGATGCTGTTTTTATTGGAAATAACAAGGGAGTTTCATCCTTGTTTTCGGCAGTAGGAACTGGAAAGATATCAATTTTGAAATCATTGCTGGAAACCACATGCAACGAGGACCTTGAATGGAAGAAGTCTAACTTAGATTCGAAATTGCAAGGGGTCAAATATCTTGCACATGTTGCTTTGGCAGCAAAGAACCTAGGTCTGTTTTTTTTTTTTTTTTTGCTTAAACTAGTAGCAGTTACATTCAGTTTATTCAAATTATGTAAAACCAGTTTGGGACGGGAACTTCCTCCTTAAGATGGTAAAGTCTTACTGTGTATACTAATTGTTGTTTCCAATTGTTTGAGTGAACAGATGTCCTTGATTATCTTCTCTATGAATATCCAAGTCTTATGGACGAGCGAGATAGTAAAGGAAGGACTTGTCTTTCATACGGGGCATACCAAGGTTATTACGAAGGAGTATGTAACCTCTTCGATCGATCAACAAAGGGTGTTTATGTCTGCGACCATGAGGGTTCCTTTCCAATTCATACGGGAAGGTCATGAAAATATTATTGAAGAGTTGATAAAACGTTGTCCAGATTCAAAATACCTGCTTAAATTTCCACGTTGCAGCAAACAATGGGCAACATTGGGCTTTAAATATGTGGATGAAGAATAAAAATATCGAACATTTGGGCTTTGGGCAAGATGTGGATGGGAATACACCTTTGCACCTTGCCTTCATAAATTGGAACTATGACTTTATACCTTGGCTTGCTAGGAATGGGACGATACTGAGATTACAAAACAAAAGCGGCATAAGAGCTTGGGAAATTGCTGAACAAAAGATGAAACCCTACTACATCTTTGAGGAGGAATGTCTGATGACTACGTCTCATAAAACATATATGATCCCACATAAATTATTTATAGCTTGACCCATTTTTTGGATTACAGCAGTGGACACTGGCGCTTATATTATACATTGCTCACTCGAAACATTGTATTGTTGAAAACTCATCATTAACAAGATCATCAGAGCCACTAGACCCTAAGAATAATAGGGACTACGTCAACAGCCTTCTAGTGGTAGCAGCTCTTGTAGCCACAGTGACATTTGCTGCAGGTTTTACAATACCAGGTGGATTTAACAGCGATGATAAAGAGCCAGACTTGGGCAGGGCAACTTTGGCGACTTCTCTGGATTTATCTACTTCTTAACATCTTGGCAATGCAAAGTTCCGTTGCAACAATAGGTATTCTTATTTGGGCGCAGTTGGGTGATCCAATACTCATTCGCTCATCCTTACATGTGGCCTTGCCCTTATTGCTTTTTGCTTTACTCTGCATGCCCTTGGCATTCCTTTTCGCTGTGATCACAACAATTGGGCATGTGAGATGGTTTTAGTCGTCATTTCCATTATATCTGGTTCATTCTTCTTTGTGGCGATCTTTGTCTTTGGCCCTCACGTCATGCTACAACGGTCGCGCGTTTCTCCCAATTATACTGGTAAATTTCTCATGACTTTTATGCGGTTTAAAGAAAATTTTGAGTTTCTTGCGGATGTGGTAAAGGCCTTATTTTGTTGGAATTTCTAAAATTGTGTAGCCTATTTAAGGCATGTATGTTTTGTATATTGAATCAAACAAAACAGAACCTCAAAGAACTCTTCTTGAAAAACCATTATTGCTTAGAAAATAACTCAAAACTAAGCTTCTCACAAACTCTTAATCTCTCTTAAGTTATGCCACAACCTTGACACATCCTTATATATAGAGTAAGAGACATAAAACCAAATCCTACTTGAAATAGGTTTTAACTAGATAACTCCTAAAACACTTTGAACTAATCCTAAACCATCTCGCGGTAGGAATAGTCTAGAAACTAATTTTAACTTTGCTTGTCCTTCAAGCTTAAGCTAACATTCTCCCCCTTAAACTTGACTTCCTTTCTTGCAATATCCTTGACACCCACAAGATCTCTCATCTCCATGAATTTAATCCATCCAAGAGCCTTTGTAAGTATATCCGCCTTCTGTTGTGTCTCTGGTACATGCTCCACTTCTATCAGACCATTCTCAACACATTCACGAATGAAATGGTACATGCGGTGAATGTGTTTACTCCTGCCATGGAAAACAGGGTTCTTCGTAAGGGCTATGGTGGACTTGTTATCTATCCGAATCACCACTTTCTCACTCTCTTGTCCAGTGATCTCCCCGAGAAGCTTCTGAAGCCAAATAGCTTGTTTAGCTGCTTCAGTGGCCGCCATGAACTCTGCTTCACAAGAGGACATTGCCACAGTTTCTTGCTTATGAGAACACCAAGTTATCGGACAGTGATTGAGATAGAAGACATGCCCTGTTGTACTCTTCCCATCGTCTTCATCTACATTGTGACTACTATCATTGTAGCCAACTAGTTCTGCCTCATCCAAACGATTGCGACTGATTTCACTGTAACCTATCAACCCTGTTTCAGCTGACCGAGAATACTTAAGTCCAAACGAGAGAGTTCCACGCAAATATCGAAGAACCTGTTTCAAAGCTGCACCATGAGATTGCTTAGGTTCGTGCATATATCTGCTCAAGACTCCAACGCAGAATGAGATGTCAGGTCGAGGTGTGTAATAGGTATCGTAGACAGCCAATGTTCCTTCTATAAACCCTTTCATTAATACCAGCTTCATCTTGTGCTTTAGACATCTTGAGACCCGACTCCATTGGTGTGAGCACTGCATTACAACTTCCCAAACCTGCTTCCTCTAGGATCCGACCTGCATACCGTTCTTGTTTCAGTAAGATACCATCATTATGTTGTGAGACTTCAATGCCTAGGTAGTAAGTGAGCTGACCGAGATCACTCATTTCGAACTTTGCAGCCATGCCATCTTTGAAATCCTGAACAAGTCTTATGTTCGATCCTGTTACAAGCAGGTCATCAACGTAGACGACTACTAAAAGAAGATGATCTTTCACCACCTTACGATATAGAGAAGCTTCCTTTGAACACTTTTCGAAGCCTAATTCCTTGAGAGTTTGATCTAACTTAGCATTCCACGCCCTTGGTGCTTGTTTCAAGCCATACAACGCTTTGTTAGCCTATAAACCTTAGACTCACTACCTGCAACAACATAGCCATCTGGTTGAGACACATAGACTTCCTCCTTTAAATCACCGTGGAGGAAGGCCGTTTTCACATCTAAGTGGTGTACTTCCCATCCTCGTGAAGCAGCTAACGCGATGATCAAACGAATAGTCTCCATATGAGCTACAGGCGAGAAGACTTCATCGAAATCAATACCGTACCTCTGAACATACCCTTTAGCTACTAATCTGGCTTTATATTTGTTAACACTTCCATCGGAGTTCCTTTTTATCTTAAACACCCATTTTAGTCCAATCGGCTTGGCACCTGCAGGAAGATCAACTAAACTCCAAGTGTTATTCTATGTGATAGAGCAGATCTCATCATCACAAGTGTTTCGCCAAACCTGCAACTCCTTTGCTTCGTCAAAATCCCAAGGTTCTTCATTCAGAACCAGCAACAGACGTTCACCCTCAAGTTCAGCTATAAGTACATAGTCATCCAAATACCGAGGCTTAGTTACTTCTCTAGTCGACCTTCGCAATACTGGTTGAACCTGTTTTTCCTCTTTAATCGGTTTATGTAACAAAACCTTCTTTCTTAGCAGAATTCGTGACCAAAGTCGTGATATTTTCTTCACCAATATCTTCATCCCCTGTTTCTTCTTCACTTTCCTCTATTTCTTCTATTTCTCGGATCACAACACTGTTACCGGAAGTTGGTTCAAAGTTTATCTTGAACGTTCCTGAGTCATCTTCCTCTCCTTCTCTATTCCACTTCCAGCTCGAATTTTCATCAAACACCACATCCCTATTAACAACAATTCTTTGCTTTGAAGGATCAAAAAGTCTCTAGGCTTTAGATCCTGGTTCTGTGCCAAGATGCACTAATGCTTTAGAGCGATCATCCAATTTCTTCAGGTGCTGGCTTTCGACCTTAGCATAACCAACACAACCAAACACTTGAAGATGCTCCAGGTTTGGTTTCTTGTTTTTGAACACTTCATATGGTGTTTTATTCACCAAAGCCTTAGTAGCCACTCTATTTATGAGATAAGTAGCATCTCGTACTGCTTCTCCCCATAAGTAATTTGGCACTCTCATGTGATTAAGAATACTTCTAGTCATCTCAATACAGAGTCTTGTTCCTTCTTTCAACCACACCATTCTGTTGTGGTGAATAGGGTGCTGTGAGGTGTCTAAGTATACCTGACTCTTCACAAAACTTGTTAAAATCTTCTGACACAAATTCTCCACCACGATCCGTTCTGAAAGTTTTTATCTTGACTCCTGATTCTTGTTCAACAATAGCTTTAAACCTTTTGAACCTTGTGAATGCTTCACTTTTATCTTTCATAAGAAGTGTCCACATATAGCGTGAATGATCATCAATTAATACAAAGATGTATCGATTACCAGCTGTTGTAGTAGGCGTAATAGGCCCACAGAGGTCTCCATGAACTAGTTCCAATATGTGTGAAGCTCGGAATGATTGCCTTATTTGTTTTCCAAGTAAACACGACGAGCATGTTTTTTTATCCATTGTGAAAACAGGTACACCTGTGACCATTCTGTTACGTAACATAGATTTCATACCCTCGATCCCTATGTGTCCTAGCCTGGCGTGCCACTTTGAGGACTCACTTGTGGTCATAACTTGTAAACATCGAATGCTCTCGACTTGCATCACCACCTTGTAAAGTCTATTTCTTGACCTATTAGCGTTGACTAAAGTTTTCCATCTCGGTCACACAAAGTTAAATAGTCCTTTCTCATTCTAACATCACATCAAGCTTCTGTTGCCTGACCAAGACTGATGATATTGCTTCTTAATTCTGGGATGAAATAGACTTCATTCAAGATTTTTCTACCGCCATCCTCGCACACAAACAAGATTGATCCTTTGCCTTTAATGTCAATGCGGGAATCATCTCCGAACCGAACCTTGCCTGTAATAGTTTCATCAATCTTGAAGAAGTAACTCAGATTCCCAGTCATATGATTATTAGCTCCATTATCTAAATACCAAATATTATCCTCTGCTGAATGTTTATCCAATTTGCTAGGCTTCACATTCTTCTCGTTTAGATAAACGACCTCATGCATCATCAATTCATCTGCCTGGTGTGTATCTTCTTCTTCGGTTTCTAGAGCTTCTTGAAGCTTTAACAACCTGTCTGGACAGTTATATGCATAATGACCTGCTTTATCGTATCTGTAACACACGATATTAGATTTATCCCTCTTGTAACCTCTGCCTTGTTGAGCTCCAAATCATCCTCGTCCTCTGCCTCGTCCGTAAAACCTGCCTCCACCTTGACCTCTGCCTCGTTGAGCTCCAAAGCTTTCTTGGTATTGTTGGGAATCCATGTTGGCGTACATGAGTTTTCCTTGTTCTTCTTCTAGCTGCTCTTCTTCATCACAAATTCTTTCTTCATATACCTTAAGTCGGCCGACAATGTCTTCAAAACTAGTTTTGTTTAGATCAAGGATTTGTTCGAGACTAGCAATAATATGGATGTATCGCCTTCTTGGTAGACTCTTAAGAAACTTTTTCACAAGTTTTGATTCTTCAATACTTTCTCATAGAGCTGCTGATTTAGTAGAAATCTCATAAAGTTTACCAACAAAATCATCAATATTGTCGCTATCCTTCATCTTCAACTGATCAAAGTCTGCAATCTTGCCTCTCGTACCATGTATGCTCCAATATTCCTAGACTTGATTGCTTCCCAAACAGCTTTAGCAGTAGCAAGATTTCCTACCTGCATGATTAGAGACTCTCGTATGGATTGGAACAAAAGACCTCTAGCTAGGTTGTTTTTTTCTTCATTATCCGATCCTGGTTCAATCACCTCCCATACCCTGTTTATACGAAGGATAACATCCATCCTCATAGACCACACGGTATAATTAGAGGCACTAAGCATTGAACATTGAATTAAGGAGTTGTTACTTTCCTTAGTTGAGTTTGTTACCGCAACCATCTTGCCTGTAGAACTTTATGTGTCTGCCATGATCTTCTTTTAACAACCAAAACCTTAAAACCTTTTGATATGCTCAAATTAATCCCTGGAGATACTCTCTCAAACAAGATATCAATGTAGTACTTAGGGGTCGAATCCACAGAGACTCAAGATCAAACATAATAAATTTTAGAGTTTTGTTGTTACGCTAAACGAATTAAGTTGTATTAAAAACGAAAGAAAAAAATGCAAAATATTAAATCAAAGGTTGTGAATTCAGAAAATCAAAAGGTTAGGCCTAGGGAATTTCTCAGGTAATTATGAAGTATTAAATCAATAAATTAATTAGGGTTCATGCAATAAAAATCAGATCTAGAACTCTAAACTTTTTGATAAAATAATTCAGTTCTCACTGCAATTACTATCTAAATTTAAAACCAGAAAATCCAAATCTCTTTGTAAAATTCTAGGTTAAAAATCAGCTTTAAAAACAGGTTTAGATTGTTCACAAAATCACTAATTCAAATCTCTTTGTAAAAAGTAATTTTGTTCATCAATGGTTTTAATCAGGAAAACAATTATATTTTCATATCAATTAATTTCCCTAAGATAATAATTCTAGGTGATCAATCAAGAATTATTGTGAAGAATAACCAAGGATGAAGGTTAAGAACCCTAAAAATCACAGATCTAATAAATCATAAAAACCCTGTGAAAAACCCTAAACCTAACAAGCAAATTACTCAGACATAATCAATGAAGCACAAGACATCATTCTGAATAACATGCAATAGATATTGAAAAGTAAAAAGAAGGAGTTCAGGAATTCTTCTCTCGAAGGAGTTCAGATCTTTATCCCAAAAGCTCTCAAACTCTCTCTCTCAGAAAGCTGCTTAGAAAATAACCTAAGGGCTTACAAAAGCCATAAACTATATATATATATATATATATATATATATATATATGTCCTAAAACACGTCAATGTTGCAATTATGGAAGACTTTGGGCAAAATTGTAAAACTTCCAATTTTTGGCTCTCTCGTCGGTTTGGACTGGGTGTCGATCGATGCTCCTTCAGTTTCGATCGATGCTGGTCAGTTGATCAAACTCCAAATTGACTTCTTCGGTTAAATGTTCGAAAAATTCCTTCTAATTGCTCCATTTTGCTCCTTTCATGCCAAAATCCTAGAAACCCTGTAAAGACTCTAAAACATCCCAGAAAACAAATCAAAAGACTCTAAAAGACTCCTCATATCATGGTTAAAAACCACAAAAATCATGATATATCACCTTTCAAAGAGAAAACTTTTGTGAACGGATCTTCCCTTGGTTTGTATCTGTTCTGGATGATTAATTCAATAATGCTCTGATACCAAATATTGAATCAAACAAAACAGAACCTCAAAGAACTCTTCTTGAAAAACCTTTATTGCTTAGAAAATAACTCAAAACTAAGCATCTCACAAACTCTTAATCTCTCTTAAGTTATGCCACAACCTTGACACATCCTTATATATAGAGTAAGAGACATAAAACCGAATCCTACTTGAAATAGGTTTTAACTAGATAACTCCTAGAACACTTTGAACTAATCCTAAACCATCTCTCGGTAGGAATAGTCTAGAAACTTCTTTTAAATTTGCTTGTCCTTCAAGCTTAAGCTAACATTGTATGAATCAATCATCAGAAGTTTACTTATCAAACTAGATTTTTGTTCTCTTGAAAAAAAAAAAAAACAGAGCTAAGAGATATGCTCGCCTCTCTAAGAAGCAAAATCTTGATACCAAGCTCTATCTGAGCTATCAATAGTTGTAGAAAAGCCAAAGAAGTACCTAATTAAAAGAGATCTTCCTCTTAAAAATATGCAGTTATATTTGTATTTGGTTTGGTAGATACTGATTTTCTTGTCTCTCAATTCTCAGATTTTAACTTTCTTCAGGAAAGTTAAATGATATGCGGATTGTTTCTTTTGTATTCTGATCGGTCAATATGAGGTTCTGATTCCCTTGAGCCAGCAGAAACTCTCATCCAAAGTTTAATAAGATTTGGATAGATCACTGCATATGGTCTTGATCTAGTGTCAAATAAAACCTAATGTGCACTCAACGACGATCTAGTGGTGTCGTCGTAACACTTCAGGGTCGAATCCACAGAGACCAAACGATACACTATGAAATTATATAGTTCAAGTATAGCTAAAGCAAAAGAAGGTTTGTGTTTCAAGTAATCGATTAAAAGCAGAAAATAAATAAATGTTTTGAAATCAAGGAAAGGTATTGGGCGTAGGGAATCAGTTGAGAGATACAATCACAAATTTAGTTGATAGATTGGGAAAGCATTAGACACCATTATTAAACTCAAAACTCAATTATAAAGCTAACCTACTTGCGCAGCGATAGCTAACTATGCAAAGAAATAAATAGACCCTAAACTTCCGTTTGGATCTAGCTAAACAAGCAAGCATTAAAGCTCAAGTTTTGATTCGTTCACAAGGTGCCTCAATTTCAACTTCTGTTGGCTAAAGTCCACCTTGCTCACCTATGTTTCTTTCAAGTAACTCAACAACACTTTTGGTGCCACGATGAGCTTAACCTAAGATCTTAATCTAGGTGATCAGTCTAGCTTAAGCAATAAGAACAACTATAGATGAAGAACAATAAGGTCAATCCTAAATCTAACAAACCTAAGTTTAGAGAATCATAAACCCCCTTTTGAAACCCGAAACCCAATAGTAAAACTACTCAGACATAGAAATAAAAGAACAGCAAAACAAGGATGAAGAAATCATAATTGAATTGCAAAGAGAAGTAAAAAGGATTCATAAATCTTCTCCCAAAGAGATACAAAGGAGTAGAGATCTTCTCCCAAGCTTACAAGTCTCAAAAGCGGTGTAGAATTTTTTTTTTTTTAGAGGTCGAGCCTCATGCTTAAATAGTAAAATAAAACCCTAAAAGTCGGTTTAAAACGAAAAAGAAAAAATTGCTTCGGGTACGGGATCAGTTGATCCGAATGTGGATTAAAGAATCAAAGACACAAAACCTTGAAGCTTGAACAAAGAATCTTTCCTTTATTAATGTTTAGAAAATCTTCTCAAAACTAAACACAAGCTCTGTTTTTTTTTATGATCATACATCCTTCTTATGATCTCTATTTATATTGTTCTATATAGAGGTGTCAAACCGACCGCTTGCCCGCGGGCCTAGGCCATCTAGTATCACGGCGGAGCGGGCTTGGACATCATTTTGTGTGTCCATGAAAGAGCTGCCCCTAGCGGATTTGTCCATCACGGGTCGCGGGTTGAAGCTGATTAACCCGTTGCGGATTGCTGGTTTGCGGGTCGACCCGTTCAAGTCTGAAACCTTTGTTTGAAACTGTTTCCCTTAGATTCTTTAAAAGTTTTAGAGTAAAACTACGAATACCCTAGACTTAAAAGTGTTTTCAGTTTGCTTAACAAGAAAACTGAAGAGTCTTTTATTTTTTACCACTTACATCTCCGACATAGAGGTGAAACTTGAGAGATTTTTGTTTGTGATTATCATTGGAGGCTTGGAAGCTGAAGCCATACCGATCTGCACACACCTGTAATGGTAATGTTTCATACTTATCCTTGACCTTTGATTACATTATGTTTTGAACTTTTGATTTTTCAGTTTACTGTTCTAAGTTAAACCTGCATTTTAAAGTGTTAAAGTGTTAAAGTGTTAATGGAATTCCATTACTATTAAAGTGTTAATGGAATTTCTGCATTTTCAGATTAGTGTTCTAAGTTGCAGATTTATGTATGATTGTCTTGCTATTAAAGTGTTAATGAAATTTCTGCATTTTCAGTTTACTGTTCTAAGTTGCAGGTTCATGTGTTCTGTTCATGTATGATTGATATGTGAATATGTGATTTGTTCATGTATGATTGATATGTGAATATGTGATTTGTTCCTGTTTTGTATGTTTTTTTCAGCCGTGATCTGTTCCTGTTTTGTACAATTCAGTTCATAGTTTCGAACTGAACTTTTTGTTTTCAGGCATTACAATAGTCGCAATGACTATTCGTTCGTTGTAATATCTGCAACTTTAATAGAGCTGGAAATCATTAGAGAAGTTGACGACTCTTTTTTCGTTAAGTAGCCTAACAAAGTTTTTTTCTTTTGTTTTGATAGGAGTCACAAGAGTCACAGAACTCTTATGAACAGAGATCAGTAGACCTGGAATTTCAGAGATTTATCAAAGTGAGAATCCGAGTTCTGTAGCCATAGTAACTGAAGAAGAAAGTAGCAACCCGTGAAAGAAAAACTGTTCTTTAAACCTGCAACCTTCTTTTCATCATTATTTGATTTCTCTGCAACTATCAGTATTATCTTTATTCTTTAAGAGGAAAAAACTATTGTTGATGGCATGATCAACATTCAACAACAAAATTCACTATTTCTTCCTTTTGAACATTTCCTATGAAGCTCTTTTTGATGAATTTATTTGCTCTTGGCTTTGATCACACAAATTCAACATAAAAATGAACAAAAAACTAAGAAAACAAACTAACAACCAAGAATGTACACAATGCCCACGGGCCTGACCGTTAACCCGCTGGGTCTTGCGGGACGGGTCTGGACATATATATTATGCCATGAGATTTTCTTGGATCATGCATGTACCTGCTCAAAATCCCTACTGAGAAAGCAAGATCTGGTCGAGTGTGTAACAGATATCTCAAGCATCCAATCCTTCTTCGATACATGGTCGCGTCAATTTCTGGTTCATCAAGTCCTTTTGATAATTGCAACCCGAACTCCATTGGTATTACTGTCGAGTTACAAGAGTCTAAACCAGCTTCCTTAAGAATTCGGCGAGCATAGGCTTCTTGCTTGATTTCTATTCCATTGATTCCTTGACTAACTTCAATACCCAGATAGTAAGTCAGCTTGCCAAGGTCACTCATCTCGAACTTAGTAGACATTCCAGCCTTAAAATCCATGATGATCTCCAGTGTACTTCATGTGACAAAAAGATCATCAACATACACGACCACAATCAAAACCTAGTTCCTTCTTCCTTGCGATACACATAACTTTCTTTCTGACACTTGTTAAACTTCATGCTCTTAAGGATTTGATCGAGTTTTGTGTTCCATGCACGAGGAGCTTGACGTAGTCCATAAAGAGCTTTCTTGAGTTTGAAAACCTTGTGTTCTTCTCCCTTCTTTTCAAACCCTTCAGGTTGTGAAACATAAACGTCCTCTGTTAGTTCACCATGTAAGAAAGCGGTCTTAACGTCGAGATGATGAATTTTCCATCCATCTGAAGCTGCTAATCCAATCAACATTCTAATTGTTTCCAGCCTTGCAACCGGCGCAAAGACCTCATCAAAGTCAATCCCTTCTCTTTGTGCATACCCTTTAGCAACGAGTCCAGCTTTGAACTTGTTGATTGTACCATCAGCATTCCTTTTGATCTTAAAAACTCACTTAAGACCAATCACTTTTACACCAAATGGTTTCTCACCTAGATCCCATGTATTGTTTTTGTTGATCGAATCGATTTCCTCTTGACAAGCCTTTGTCCATTCGATTGATTCTTTTGCTTCTTGATAGTTGATAGGTTCATCATTTAGCGACAGGAGGAGCATTTCACATTCTAGATCAGCTAGAAGAACATAGTCGGCAAGATAACTAGGAGGATTGTGTTGTCGACTGGATCTTCTAACCGGAACTGGCTCTGTTTCGATATTTTCATGATCCTGCACTTCCTCTTCTTCTGCAGTTTCTTGATCCTCTGTGGGTTGAGAACTGTTGTCGGTGAATGGTCCTTGTCCACTGTCTATAGTTTCTCCCCATGTCATTCGAAACACCCCTGGTTGATCTCCTTCGTTATCTGCTCCCTTCCAAGTCCAAGATTCCTTTTCATTAAAAACCACATCACGACTTACCACCACTATTCTCGTTGGGTTGTAAAGTCGATATTCCTTAGTTCCTGGTTCTATGCCAAGGTGAACAAGTGTTTGTGATCGATCATCAAGCTTCTTGAGATGTTCAACTTCTACCTTTGCATGAGCGATGCAACCAAAAATCCTAAGATGCTCGATACTCGGCTTTCTTTCTCTAAAGCATTCATATGGTGTTTGATTCTTTAGAGCTCGAGTAGGAACTCTATTGATCAAGTATGTTGAATGTCTTACAGCTTCTCCCCACAAATAATTTGGAACATTCATTGCCTTAAGAATGCTCCGAGTCGTCTCCATCAATGTCCGGTTTCTCCTCTCAACTACTCTGTTTTGTTGGGGAGTGTAGGGTGTCGTAAGATGTCTTTTGATCCCATTTGCATTACAAAAATCTTGGAAATCTCTTGATTTAAACTCTCCACCTCTGTTTGTGTGTAGAGTTACAATATTCTTGGCGCTTTCTCTCTCAACAAGAGCTCTAAAAGATTTAAACTTCTCAAAGGCTTCACTCTTCTCTTTGAGCAGAATTTTCCACATATATCTTGTGTAATCATCCACTATTACAAAGATATACTGATTTCTAGCAAGTGTGGCTGGTGATATAGGTCCACAAAGATCTGTGTGTAACAACTCCAAAGCTCGTGTAGACCTATATTGAGTTGCATTCGGAAAAACATGTCTCGTCTGCTTTCCTACCAAACATGATTCACACAACAATTTCTTACTAGTGATTTTAGGCATACCTCGTACCATCTCTTGTGTGGACATAGAGTTTATCGTCGTGAAACTTATATGGCCAAGTCTCGCATGCCACCTCCATGAATCATCATCTATCCTTGAGTGTAAACATGTTGGTTTTCCTCTCTTTAGGCTGATCTTGTACAGTCTATTGGGAGATCGAGTTACTTTGACCAACAAGCATCCATTAGGATCTCGTAAAGGGAGATAATCTGCTCTCATTCTCACATCACAGCCATATTCTGTAGCTTGTCCTAAGCTAAGAATATTGCTCTTTAACTTCGGAATGTAGTAGATGTCTGTTAAAAGTCTCTGTTCTCTGTTTTTTACTTCAAAGAGGATTGATCCTTTTCCTCCAATGCTGACACAAGATCCATCACCAAATTTTACGGTTCCTTTGATGTTCTTGTTTAACTCAGAAAAATATCCTTTCTCTCCTGTCATATGGTTGCTTGCACCATTATCCAAATACCAGATTCCATCTTCTCTCTTGTTTATTTCGTACTTCTTTGAAATCACCTTCTCCTCATTTAAGTACACGATTTCATGCATATACAAGGCTGTATCTGCTTCCTTTGTATCGTTTTTGTTGAGTTCTTGTTCCTTTACGAACTAGACTGGACAAACAGAGGCAAAGTGCCCTGGCTTCTCGCATCGGAAGCATATAATTTGAGATCTGTCCTTTTGATCTCTATATTGAGAATTTCCTCTTCCTCTTCCTCTGCCTGTGTCTCCTCGACCACGTCATCTGCCTCTACCGCGTCCTCTGCCTCTACCGCTGTCTCCGTCCATATTTGAGAACAAGAGGTTTGGTTGAGTTTCTTTTGCTGCTTGCCCATTTATACGGGCCTCAGACGCTTTAAATCTTCCAATAATATCTTCAAAACTGGTTTTGTTTAGATCCAAAACTTGTTCGAGAGAAGCTATGAGGTGTATAAATTTATTTGCGGGTAGACTATTCAGAAACTTCTTCACCAACTTTGGTGCAACAAGAGGTTGACCAAGAGAGGCTGATGTCGAGGCTAACTCTGATAATTTACCTGAGAAGGTATCGATAGTATCTGCGTCTTTCATCTTCAGATTCTCGAATTCAGACATTAAGGTTTGAAGACGAGCTTCTTTGACACGTTCTACTCCTTGATTTATCGATTTAATGGCTTCCCAAATATCCCTTGGTGAGTCTTGTTCACCAATTTGCAGAGTTAGGTTATCAGGTATTGATTGATACAACAAAGCTGTTTCAACGTCGTTCTTCTCTTCATTGTCCGTTCCAAGCTCAATTGCAATCCAAGCTTTTGGAACTCTTAACGTCGCCTTCATCTTCAATGTCCAGACGGTGTAATTGGTTGAATTCAACATCGGACATTGAACTGCGGAGGTTGATGTCGGCGTCTTCTTCGATGGTTTTGTCTCAGCCATGATTCGTATGAGCTCTCCTTACTCTAGGATTTGCTCTGATACCAAATAAAGAATCAAAGACACAAAACCTTGAAGCTTGAACAAAGAATCCTTCCTTTATTCATGTTTAGAAAATCTTCTCAAAACTAAACACAAGCTCTGTTTTTCCTTATGATCATACATCCTTCTTATGATCTCTATTTATATTGTTCTAGACTTCCTTTTCCAAAACATCCTAACTTCCTTTTTAGTTTAGGATTACAACTTTTCTTTTTCCTAACTAGATTCCTAATTGGGAAAATTATAAAAAAATGAGCTTTTTCCAAACATTTGGCCATCTACACTTTTTTTTGAAGATAGTCAATTGTGACGAAAATACCCCTACTAACAAATATATTGAAGTTTTTAGGAGTTTAAACCAAAAAACAAACAGTAAAATCATGTTAGTATACAACTGTGCAAAAAGTTTTTTGAAAAAAAAATGTTTTGAATGTCAAAAATCAGTTTGTAAATTGATGATTTCTGGTCTAAATTGTTCATAAAAGACTTTCTACGATTTTTTGAAGTTCTGAAACATTTAGATTAGTCATTCTACAGTTTGTACATGTTCTACGAAGTTAAGAGGGGAAATTTGTTCTAAAAATATCAGAACCTGAATTTTGTATGTTCTACCAAATTAAGAATATGTATTCTACATTTTTCTTCATTCTACATCAATTCAGAAAATATTTTCTACGTTTTACCCTGTATACTAAGGGGGGGGGGGGGTTATTGGATCCTTGATTTTAATGGATTTGAAATCCTTATAAGATTTGGAAATCCACATGGAATCCATGGATTTTAAAATCAAATAATATAGATTTGAAAATCAAATAATGTGGATTTGAAAGTCAAAGAAAGTGGATTTGAAAATCCTAGAGAATAGAATTCAAAATTTATAAAAGAAAAATAGTGATTATAAATAATCTTTCACGTAGCATTCTCAAGTGAATCTGTCCACATGTTTGATGATATTGTCTCTCTCCACTCATTGGCATATTCTCTTTGTTTTTCTAGGGTTGTAAGAACTTCAACATTATCAAAGAAGAAAAGCTGAACAAAGAGAGGTCGAGAAGAAAAGGAATAATGTATGGGAAGCTATCAAAGAAGTTCCTAATTTAGAAGAAAACGTTCGTTACGACGTAGACAAAGTGATTCACCAATTAGCAATGAAAGAGGTCATTTTTAGCATGTCCACTAATGAGCGTTATGGTTGGATTAAGCGTAACGTGATGGAGTGCTAATTATTATTAGGGGAACATCCTTTCTGCTTTCTCTTTATAAATTAAATTTTTTTCTTTTGGTATCGATAGAGGTTGAGTTATTTTTACTAGGTGCTTCATGATTTTTTATCTTCTAATATGGTTGGTTTGCTATTACAGTAAAACCTCTATAAATTAATACTCTATAAATTAATAAACACTATAAATTAATAAATTTTGCTGGTCCCAAGTCGGGCCAGTGTAAAAATTAACAATATTCGATAAGATAATAAGATAATAATTTTTTCGAAATCTCCTTATAAAATATGGTCCCAATAATATCATAAATTAATAATTATGTAAATTTATATATATATATATATATATACTGATATAATAGTGTATGTTTCTCCTATAGCTCAATTCTATAGAACAATTGTAATGTTGTATTTTCAACCTATAATAATATCTCTAAAATATTTTATAACATGTCATACAAATAATTAAAATTTAAAGTTTTAATTTTTAGATATGCATCATTTACAATTTGATAATTTGACAGATTATTAAAATAGGAGAATTGATATTATTATTCATAGATTTGAATTTATGTGTCTCATGTGTATAAGTCAATTTGTCTATAATATTTGTAATTTATTGTAAATAGTGCTTTCTAAATATTACAAGTTCAATTCCTAAACCATAAAATTTATAACATCGGAAAGTTTAATCTTATTTTGCTATAGTTGTTCCAATTCATAATTTTTTAAAAAATAAACAATTAAAAATATATCTATAAATTAATAATTATTTATTTACACTATAAAATAATAATTATTAATTTATAGATAAATTAATATCATTATAAATTAATAAAATGTCTTAGTCCCAACATTATTAATTTATAGAGATTTTACTGTACATAGTTTTTCAGTATTGTTATGTCCAATATTATACAGGTTGAATTATTTCGGATTCTTTTTTATTATCATGTCACCTATGTCTTGACTTCGTGCATGAACACCTTTATGCTTTTTTAAGATTTTCTAACTACCTCAAAGTCCTATTTCATGTTGTCGAAGTCCTAAAAGATGAACATCGATGTGTTTATTATTCTTTTTTACTTCTCTCTGCTTATACTTGTGTACGTGTAGCAAGAGGACCCCTTGTAGGTTGAAAAAAAAAACTACGTAATAGCTCCACCTAGTTGAATTATTATCATGCTAATGTTATTCTTTCTTTCATGATCTTTTATCTTCTAGTATGGTGGTTTGCTATTACGTAGTTTTTTCTTCCAAATCTTATAACTAAACATATTTTCAAATCCATCCAAATCCAATATAAAATCAAATCCATACTCAAATCTTTAATAATGAATAAAGGGTGATTTTAATTAGGATTTAGAATTCATAGATCCAATAACACATAATTTTAATAAAGATTTGAAAATGAATGATTGAATAACACATGATTTAACTTAGATTTCTAAATCCATTAAAATCAAGGATCCAATAACCCCCCTAAAAGAAGTAGAAGATATACCCTAAACATTTTAGAATTTATAATATGTAAAACTTAGAATACTGTAGAAATAGAAAGAAAATAAACTAAATAAGGAAAGTGAATATTTTTTAAATAATCGAAATTTATGGTTACGATTCTGTATTTATTGTTTAGATATGTTCTAATATGTTTTAGAATGTGGATTCTAAATTATTTAGAAGAAATACAAAAACAGAAAAAATTGACATTCGACTTATGATCGGTTGTTTACCATCTCTTCCACCTTCCACGAAATTTTCACCTAATTGTTTATGATGCAAATCTATGTTACTTGTGGTGTATGGACACTGGATGCCAACAAGGAGTAGAGATTAATTGATGATGAAGAAAAACATGTGAGATTACTGACTTTGCAACCCACTACGTCTCTTGAAGAATTGAAGGTGATGGTTTTAGAAGACTATGAAATAGAGCAAAGTATGTTTGATGTGGAATTCAGTTATTTACCCACAGAGGTTAGAGTTGATTCTCCTACCGTTGTATTGACAAATGATAGAGGAATGAAAAATTTTCTTGCATATCTGAAAAGGAAAAACATGATTTGGTTGTGTGTTACGTTCAAAGGAATAGTTGATGATGATAAGAGTAAAGTCCAGTTCGATCTGAATAAGGACCCACATGATACAAGTGATGGTGATGATGTGGGAGTTGATCTGGAAAAATCAGTAGCTATTATTGCAAGGAATTCACCTAAGCCAACTAATGTTGTATTAGAAAAGCCTACTAATGCTAATCTTGGTGATGCTTCTGGTTCAAAGTTGGAAGATTCAATGGTAAAGAAGGGCGAATATTTTAGCTGTAAGAAAGCTTTACAGGCTACTATGGAAATGTATGCAATGAAATATAACTGCGACTACAGGATTACAAAATCTGATAAGAGATGGTGGTGTAAACGCTGCATTGATAGTGCTTGTAATTGGAGGCTTCGGGCTGAGTGTTTACAAGCGTCTACATATTTCAAAATCAACAAGTTTGTTGGTAGCCATTCATGTTCGTTTACCAATTAGTAAAAAAAATTCAACATATTCGAATATATGTTGAAAAAAAAACTAGTCAACTAACCTTGTTTCCAATTGATTTCTCTACAAGGAGGAGCGCATCATATGATACTTTTGCAGCATCTTTCCAATTAGAGCATCGACCAAGTGTAATCTCTTTGTCAATCTTCTCTCCCATAAGTTGTCCAATGATAGGAATGGCTTCCATAACCCAAACTTGAAGAGCGTATGAGAAACCATTGAGGATGTAACTTATGGGGTTCTTCAGTTTCTTTCTTGCTTCCATTATAGAGCTAACTAAATGGTCAAAAGCTACAAGACCCCAAGGATAACTCCTAACCTTCTCAAGATCCATGACCAGATTGATGTATGAATGTGTTATAGCTTTCTTCTCATCCTTAGCCACTACCAACCCAGCAATTACACAAACATACACAAACCGAATCTTATCTTCTTTTTTTCTCCACGATGGAGCTGCTTCAAGGTGGGTCTTCATCAAACTTTGAATGGTAATGATACCACCTCTCTTCAACAATTTACTCCAAAACCCATTAACATCTGTCCATTCCTCTGAATCACCACTAAAATCATCATTGAACTTTAGCCTAGTAACTGCATGGAATTCTTGCATCGAGAATCTAAGCGGCTTCTTACCAAACACAAACCACAGCTCATGTCTACGCTTAGTAACCAACTGCCTACACATGATGCTGTGTACCAACCGAGCTGAGTACCCAAGACCATTCTCATACAATGCAAAAATACTTGCGAAAACTGGATCACACTTCACAATCTCATACTCCTCTAGTAATGCATTCTTGATTTTGTTCAAAATAGAAATTCGAGATGAGTTATTAATCTGTCCAACTTGTGGCTCACTTCCATCTTCCATAAGCCGCTTAGGATACCTTTTTTCCATTCCTAACAAATAAAACAAAAATGAATTAGTATGAATTAGCCACAACACAATCAAATCAAATCAGATATTTAGACATGATAAATGGTTTCTAAAAAATTTGTAATGGTATATCACATACCTTAAGAAGCGGTGAAGATGCAACAAGCGAAGATGCCACAAGCTAAGAAGCAGTGAGAGAAGGAAACACCTCTGAAATCATAACAAAAATCAACAAATACATGAGAAAGTTATATATTAAAAAGTTCAATTTCAAAAAAAAATTAATACAGATTCTAGAAACTATGATTTAAGAGCAACAATACTTAGATTATTAATAATTTAGATGCAAAACAAGAATTTAAAGTATGCAATGATGAAAAAAGGTCCCAAACAAAGAGATGATGATTACACGTACTGTTCTGGAAGACACTTTAGTTTCTTAATAGCAACCTAACTCAACCAACCATTTGTATATGCCAAACTGTGGCTGGTTGAGAAAGAGTCTAAGTTTGTTTTGTTTTAAGACTTAAGTTTTTTTTCAATTTATGCAGTGTATCCTAGATTCCTCTGATCCGATTTTCAAAAAAAATATCTAGCAACAATAAGGGACTAGAGACGCTAAATCATATGAGAATATTGCTGCAACAAAGTTCTAACTTGAGTTCACTGACTTCCCAATTTCGATTCTTTCCACCTCAACCTGCAGAAATTACAGAAAATGAAAAACTTAAACCAGTAGTAGCAACATTTTCTACCATCAAGCATTCAATAAATCCATATAATTTTTGCAAACTTTTTCAGACACAGCTAAAAGCAAGAGATTTATGCAAACTTTTTCACAAACGATCTAAATGATGATAAAAACAAAACAACGTTACAATCTGTTGCTGCTACAACTGTGGATACGCTTCAATCAACAATGTAATCGCTAATATCTAAGCTCATATCACCCTACTTAGAATCAAACAATCTAAGAAAAAGAAAAAACGAAGAAATCATAAGAAAAAGCAAGAGATTTATGCAAACTTTTTCACTAACCCAGAAGGAATATCAAACATAAGAAGGTCAAAAATCCCAAAAAGTGCAAAGCTCTAGTTAGCCTTATTGTTCATGTTCACGACTGTTCCGATCATCACTCTTGTTCTTGTTTCATCAACTCTGGTCCACTATTTTTCCTTTAAAGTCAATATAATACTAAAAATAAACAAACGAAGAGCTTCAATGTCATCATATTCACATTTTTAAGTAAAATCATTGAAATTGTTTGTAAAAAACTTATATTTACACAAATCTGGACTGAAATCGATTTTTTAAAAAATGACATAAGCTAATGAAACTAAGACATCATAATAAGATTAAACAAGGATAAAATTTAAACATGCAAAAAAAATTACACAAATTAACATACCTAATTTGATCGACAAGGAGCAATGGAGAAGAAAAATCCAACCGGATTGACCTTGAGATAGTGAAGAGGAGACCACCAAAACGACTAAGAAGCCGATGGATAGAAGGCGGAAGACAGTGAAGATGGATAGACAGCGGAAGACGGTGAAGAAATCGAATCGGAGGAAGATGGTGAAGATGGAGAGAGATGGTGACGATGAAGAGAGACGACGGTGAGATGGTCAAGATGGAGACAGACGACGGTGAGATGGTGAGAGACGACGGTGGTGACGATGGTAAGATACGGCGGAAGAATTTTGTCTCGATTAGCCCTTTCGGAATTTTTTTTACCTTAATTGTTTTCTTACTTTGTCGAGACAAAGTGAAATTTTTCTTAATTTGTCAAGACCTATTACGACAAATTAGGCCCACTCGATGGAGCCCCAAAATTATTTCGATTAAGTTTGCTGTTTTCTTAATTTCATGAGACAAAAAATCTACAAATTTTATCTGAAAATATAATTAAGGGTATAATTGGCTATTTTTATATCTTAAAACCTATTTAACCAAACTTTTCGAAAAAAAGTGTAGATGGACAAAAGTTGGGAAAAAGCTCTTTTTTATAATTTTTCTTTCCTAATTCCTCTAAGGATATCTATTCTAGAACATTCTAGAAGCTTATCCAACATGGATCAGCCGATCCAGGATGTTTTTTTCTGTGTTTTCTTCATCTGCTTGCTAGTCCGATCAGTCTATACCAAATTGGCTCCAGATGCTTGATTTCATCCCAAGAACACTCAGTTTCCTTCAAAAGCAACCTAGAACCTGTACAAACTCATAAAAGACTAAAAAGACTCTAGAAGCATACTTTGACTTAGAGTCGTCGCTAACTTTTCCAGGGCCACAATCAAAGGAAAAAAATGGACTGAATTTTTGTGACTGGGTATATTTTTATTAAAACAAAAACGAAAAATAAAAAAAAAATGAGCTACAGAAGGTTCGAACTCATGATGCATGACTCCCAATTAACACTCCTAACGCCACTAAACCAAAGAAACTTTAGAGAAAACAGGGCCGAATTTTGTATATATTTTATAGGGCCGCAAGCATATGCTTCATTGGCCTGGCCTTTTTGCCGGCTCTGCTTTGACTCAATAAAAGACTCAAAATAAACCTAAAAACTATGGTTAAAACCTATAAAATATAGATACATCAGGTCTGTACAACACGTACAAAGCAATGCATAACATCCTATAGTAGTCAACCATAACACTTTGGTTCCTGGATTCATGAACACAATATATAACGCTTATTTCAAAGTCCAACATCCCCAACTCGCCATGTGACTTTCCTATTATGATTACTTTTATTACATATTTACATCTATGAATCCTGAGACTAATAGGGCATTGGTTACGATTAATTAAGGTGCAAGATTTTGAGAGAATTATGTAGGTAAAATGAAACTTCATGTGTTCCTGATCAGGTCACTTTTTAGGTCAGGTGTGAAAGAGCATATATAGAGGAATTGTGCTTTATAAAGGAGGGGGAGAGATAATTTTTCAACAATGATTGAGACCAGACTTCAAACATGGTGAAAAAATAAGAATATAACAACAGAGAGAACATTAACCCCAACTGATATTATACAAACATGAAACCGCAACTACCATAAAAATGTCCTTTATCATCAATTATCTTGAGCTGGTTATTCATTCAATGACCAGTCCAGTTTGCAGCTATTATGGAGTTGAAACTAAATTTCTGACTAAATTTTCAAATCTTAACATATTACACAGATCCATCTAATATTATAAGAGATAGATAGTGTGACAAAACTGATCCATGAAGCTCAAAAGGTGAATTCAGCATAGTTGTAGCTGCAAGGTTTGCTTTCTTGAAACATACAGCAGCTGATGTGAGTATGTGACCGAGGACAATGAGAAAACTCTGTTATTAGGCTGAAACTTCCTTGATCATCCATCTCTTAACAGGTAGCACTGCAAAATGGGTTCTTTTGTGAGTATTTAAAAATGCATGTGTAAATAATAATAATAATAATAATATAAATTAAAAACATGACAGTGGGCTTTCCATGTTTTGCTACAAATAGTCTTTTTAAGTCTTTACTCAAAAATAACTATTATCCTAGGGTTTTTAGGTAGCCACCAAAACGTTTCTGAGTTTGTAATCAAGATATCTCTTAATTCTTTTAGTTTTTGCATTTAATTTATTCTGTAAAGTTGTTTATCTCATCTTTATCTATCTATTCATGCTTGATTTAGTGTTTTCTGGGTTTTTTGGATTTTTGATGATGATTGTTCTTGAGTAGTGAAATAGGGTTCTTGAGGATGTGATAGATTAGATGGAGAATCTTAGTCTAATAGAATGCCTAAGATTTCTCTTCTAGATTAGTGTTCTTACTGCTAATTTCTTATTGATCATTTGGGATTAGATTTTAATCATCTCAGCACCCAAAAGGTATTCCATGGGATGTTTGAACAAACTAATACTAGAGATTTACATTCCTAGCCTAAGAGATTGGATATCCAGGTTGTTTATTGACGTGAATGAACTTTTTTGTCATGCCTGCTTAATCATGTTTTTTTAGCGAGAGTTAGGTTTGGAAGTGATTGAGTATGAGTCTTTTCTGTCAAGAGATTGAATTAGCTAAGTTGTGATGTTCGTTGTCTAGGGATAGCTTGATTGAGTTCTGTTAGGCATTCTAGGTAGATTAAGAGACTCTACTGAAATCAATAACCCCATCCTTAAGGCCTCTACTTATCTGATTGTTTCTACATCTTAAAAACTTGTTCTTTGTTTTAGTTGCAATAGGTTGCTCATTTATCTCTGTTTGTTTAGCTTATTTTTGCTCTCTTTTGTTATCGCATTTTAGCTCTTGTTCTGCAAACTCGTTTTGTTCGTGCATCTTGTTCACTCTAGGTTGTTAGACAAAAAATCATTTTGAATCTGGCATAACTTGTGACTATTTGATTGTATCTCGATTGTTAGTAAAGTTTTTCATTTGGATTGACATCTTCTGTACTACAACTGCATTAGATTAATTGAGACCTAAAAAAGCCTAGTATCACTTATAAAATGTGCTACCGAAGTAAATTGGTTGGTTACGTTGTTTAAAGATAGAACAAAGAGGTTCATTAGAAACTTGTCTAACAGTTTGTTGCCGCGGTGATAAGAACGGATTAAGAATATAAAATGATGTGTAATCGTTAAAGTTGGTAATAGTTATGTATCTGTTTGCTTTCTTGGTTTTTTTTTTCTTATCTTTTGTAGCCAAAAATTAGTAGCCGATGTAAAATCTAACCAGTGCCTCGTTTATAATGGCTATATAATTAAGTACTTCGAAACTTCAACTAGATAAACTCTTGATTCTACTAGTTTTTTTAAAAATTGTTCAAGTAAAGAATTGTATAGTTAATTTTATTTTGTAAATGTTTTACGCAATCGAATCGTTGTTTGTATAGGTTACGAAAAAAGTAAATTGATTTTTATAGTCGTCGTGCGTTCCACATGAGTCGTTTTCAAGAGCAATATAATGTCACGAGATGATACTTCACAAGAATTCTTATTTTATGTTGTGGACTTGTGGTATCAAAGTTTTGTAAGTTGCGTTTGGGAACGACAAAGGACGTTACATTGGTTCCCAAGAGGTAGAAAAACTTAGGGACCCCTTTTATTCCTTCACTGTAACCACTGATCGACCACAACATGACTAGGTAGACTCTTCTTTTTATCGATGTTGATGTTTATACGATTTTGATGAGACTGGTTCTCTCAATCAAGATATGAATCATATCTCCAATAATCTATCATCTCATTATTCTCTCATTTATTTATTTTATTTCACTCTTTATTACTTAACAACTTCACCAGATAAATTCTGGATTATCTAAATATATTATTGTTTACTTAATCCAACTAAGCAATATTTAATAAATTGACTAATAGAGTTAACTAGCCCTTAGTGTTGTAAATTATAAATTTATAATGGATAAGTCTTGGTTGAAAATTTGTAGCTAGAACTGTTTAGGTTTTAGAATATTATATTCTGAATATATAGGTCTTATTTTTCCAACAGAATGGTATGGAGACAAGTGTCCTTATTACATGTACGTATCTTAACAGAAACTTATAATTTGGACATATGATGTCGTTTTCCCTATCAGAAGTTCAGAACTACTATATGAAATTCTTGTCTTTGGCTTGGCTGAGTTTTGTTTTCTTCAAATTATTATTCCTAGATTGTGTAGTTCTCAAGCTGATGCTCTTTTTCATCAAAATACCCATCAGCGATTCTTTTGTAGACGTTTTTGCATCCGATTGGTTTACCAACTCCCACTCCATGAAAGTATGAAACAAGTTACTATCCAAAAAAACAACAATGCAAATACGATAAAATTCTATAATAGTGGTTGATAGTACGAAGCTATCTAGATTCTTGTTCTAAAAATCGGTCTATTGATTAATCTGGTCCCTGGTTTATTACTGAGGACTTTAACGATATTATTTGTAATGAGGAGAAAGTTGGAGGACCTGTGAGATCTGAGGGATCTTTCTCTGATATGCGTACCTTCATGTTCACTTGCGACCTTTACAATCTGAAACATTCTGGCAATTTTTTCTCATGGAGAAGTAAACGATATTCCCACTTAGTAAGATGTCGACTTGACAGAACAATAGCAAATAGTGAATGGGTTATGGAATACCTATCTGGTAGAAGTAAATACCTGCATTTTGAGGGCTCTGACCACCGCCTCCTGGTAACCTCTTTTGATCTTGTAATGAGAAAACATAAGAGTCTGTTCAGGTATGACCGAAGATTCAAAGACAATCCTGAAATTACCGATATAGTGGCTCAAGCTTAGAACTCAAACCCCATAGCTTCCATAGACCAACGTCTGCACTTATGTCGACTCGCCATCATTCACTGGAACAAGGAACAATGCTTAAATAGTCAACAGGAGATCTCCACCATCAGAGATCAACTTGAAGGAACCATGTCTGATGAGTCGTCTCCCCAACCTATCATTGATGAGCTAAACCAGAAACTAACAGCCGCGTATAAAAAAAGAGGAAGAGTTCTGGAAACAACGTAGTCGCCAACTCTGGCTTATCCTTGGTGACAAGAACACCAGGTTTTTTCTGGCAACTACAAAAGCTAGAAGAGCCCAAAATTACATATTTGTTATAGAAGACACCTCTGGAACAAAAGTGTATGAAGAAAAAGATATTGTCACTACAAGAATATTGACTTTTGATATCATCAGAATAACGCTATCTAACAATACCATAGCGTTTTGACAAACATTGTATCTGCGCCCGTTGATACTAAGATTTTTGTATGTCCTAGCAGGTTTCAATTAACCTTATGTGTTGTAGTACTTAAGGTGTCCACCCAAATGGGATGTCGCTAGAAATCAAAATGCAATCAAGATTTCACAAGTCAAGCCAATTCAAAGAGAGTGTTTTTATCTAACAATCCTAGAATGATCAGAATGCAAAACGGAAACGAGTCACAGAACTAGAAACGAGAATGCATGACGAGAAACTAAAGTGAATGAAAACGGAGACGAGTCTAAGCATGAACTAAACAACAAGAATCGTAACAGTCTCAGGAATGTAATAAAAATCAGAAAGAAAGAAGTCCTAAGGATGGGAGTAATTGATGTCGGTGGAGTATCCTAGTCTATAGAGCGTTTAACATGCCATAAGCAAACCATCCCTAAACAATGAACATCACTTCTTAGCTAATCCAATCTCTTGACAGAAGCTACTCAAACTCAACCACTTCCAGACCTAGCTCTCGCTAGAGAAACATGATCAAGCATGGCATGAAAAACAAGTTCATTCACGTCAACAAACATCCTAGACAACTAATCTCTTAGGTTAGGAACGTAAGTCTCTGGCACTAGTTGGTCAGACATTTTATCGAACACCTTCTGGATGCGGAAATGTCTAAAACCTAGTTCCAATTGATTAGAGAGAAACTAGTATTTCTAACTCTAGTCCAGAAGGGAAACATACAAATCAATGCTTAAACACTCTACATCCTAAGATCTTCCACCTAATCTATCCCATCCTCAAGAACTACTACACTACTCAGATCCAAAAATCATCATCAAGGATGCAGACATAGAAAACATTGAAACAAGCATTATTAGGTAGATAAAAATAAGATGAACAACTTTGTAGAAGGAATCAAATGCAAAATCTCAATAAATCTCAACGATATCGGAATACAAGTCTCAGAACGTATTTTGTGGCTAGGTTAAAACCTTATGGGAAGGAAAACAATATGAGATAAAAGATAAGATGTCCCCAAACCAAGACTTAACAAAATGTATATATAGTAAAAACGTGTGAATCCCTAAAACTTAAAACGACAAGATAGAGCGTCGGTTCGGGAATCTCCTGAAGCGTGTGAAACCAAACATGTGCGGTCGAGTCGCGTGTTGTCTCTCCCTGGGGTGCGGTCAAGTGGAACAGATCAAGTCGAGGTCATACGACTCGATGTGGGTCGAGTGGAGGTGATACGACTCGAGCTGGGTCGAGTGGAGGTGATGCGACTCGAGCTGGATGTATATGTATTCAATAAAACTGTGATAACACTTGAACCACGCCACCGATTGACTTGAAATAAATAGCATTGGAAAGATGGCTCAATTCTCTACAACTTTGATGAAGACGTCAAAAGCCGAATCCCTCGACCGGTGGCTCGAATGATGGCTCGAGTGGAGACTCGAGTGGTGACTCGAGAGTGGCTCGATTATGGAGCTGAGAATGGCTCGATTGTAGAGGTTTAGGATGGCTCAATTGTGGAGGTTGAGGATGGCTTGATTGATGCCGCTGAGAGTGGCTCGATTGCGTCTGCTGAGAGTGGCTCGATCGTCTGCGTCTCCGACGTCTCCTAAACACCTGAAATACTTCGAAATACACAATGCATGCAAGGATGATGCAAAAACTTCCTAGATATGCAAAGTGTATAAAAGAGGTTCTAAAATGATGCAAAAAGACTAGTTGTCCTAGCTAAATACATGACAAATACAGGCTAAGGAGATGCAAAATATAGACATATCAACTCCCCCAAACTTATTCTTTGCTTGCCCTCAAGCAAACCATCAAGAACAAAGTATGGAAGAGAGGTGTGAAGATGGGGTCTCAGAACCTAAAACATGCTGAATAGAGTAGTTAGAATCAAGGTCCTTGTTTTTAGTTCTATGATGCAAGGTGAAGGAACTTTATTTCTTTAATCTACACATGCAATTCTATCAATCATCCCCTTTAACATTCATTAACAGAGAACTGTGAATCAAGCTAAGCAATGTCACTGAACTCATTTGGCAAGGGTAAAAGGTTAGAGACATAGATAGTCTCCTCATCAAGTGGTTTTATCAATACAGAACAACGTTCTCTCACGAAAAGGAGTTGAGCTTAAGAGAAGGCTAAAGGTTGAAACCAACTGATACATACAAGAGCAACGCTCTGTCTACCCAAAGAACATTCCAAACCAAAGTTGGTCCTATCTCTACCCTTCATCAGAAACTTCATCTCAAATCCATTATTTCATTCTTTAGATTTGGTCTTAGGAGGAGTTCACTTCTTATCATTCTAGCGGATTGGAAAATCTCTATTATCGGTAAGGTTCTTTTTTTTTTCTTCTAAGGACTCTAGACATCTTAAACATTTTTTTCTCTTTGTCTAATCTTTTCATTATATGCCAGAACCAACAAATCATTATTTGCTCAACCCAAATCCTTTACTAGACTTGTAAACTTTGAAAACACATCCCCCTCCTAAAGCCTTTATACCCTTTACTTTCTTTTTTCTGCACAAATCCATACTCAATGTCCAAAATCGAGTTCTCACTTAGTCCTACTAGTCCAGATAATGCGAACTAGAACTACACAGGATCCTACTCTTGTCGGTTAGAACCTAACACTTTCTAACAAGCTCAACTCGGAAAAAGGTCTGACACTCAAGAATACAATTGGCTTGAAAGAAGGGTTGGTTAAGGGTGCGGGGAACTGTTCCAAAAATGGGAATCAGCTACTTGGATTGACAAGGGTGGTAAAAATGTGAAAGATAATCCAAGTATGTGTATGGTATCCATGAGTTCAACTTCAATGCATCACAGGATAATTGCAAGTCAGGATTAGGTTCAGGTAGATAGGGAATGATGTCAATTCAAAACATGCTTCAATCTTACTTTTTCAAGTTCAATCAACATGCATCAAAGAACTAATAACAAGGGCCTTGATACTATCCTATTGAATCCAGCATGCTAACAAGGTTACAATCATCATCAACCCATATGCTAAATGCAACAACCCTATATGAAGAAACCTAGACTCAATCCTAATATGCAAGTGCAAACTACATGAACACTTTGTTTTGTGGAAATTTTTGATTTTTTTTCAAATTTTTTTGGTTTTTCTATGCAAATAGATGGATGCAAACTCAAACATGATATGATACAAAAAATTGAAATAAGAATCACAGAACACAACATCAGATACATCATCTCAAACCCTCCCCAAACTTAAATTACACAGTCTCATGTGTAAGAAAAATTTGCAGAAGGATTTGAGAATGACAACTAAAACAATGCATGAATGAAATGGTATATACAAAAGGAAGGTGGGAGTACCTCAATAGTACTAGAAGGAGTCGATGCTCGCCCAAGGAAGAGCGTTATATTGACTTTGTCCTTCACCTTGTTCCGGATCCGCAGGGGTGTCTTCAATGGTTTGGTCGACGTGCTGCTCAACCGCTTGCGTGTTCTGATACATGTTCGGCTGCTTGTCAAACTGCATGTCGTCGACTCTGGACTCGCCATGATCCGATACTAGCACAACCACCTCTATGGACTGATAATCCCCTTCATGTTTGATCTGCTGCTCAACTCCGTGCATGCCCTGATGTGGGCTCGAGCGGGTGTCGTGAGTGGCTCGAGAGAGGAAGTCGGAATATGGCTCGATTGAGGCAGTTGGGAAGGTCAGCTCGATTCGTCGGTTCGGAACAGCGATAACAGCGGCTCAAGTGAGGCAGTCGGGAAGGTCGAGTCGCGAGCGTGATGTGCCGGTGTCGGTCGAGTCGAGTTCCGCGCGTGTTGAGCTTCCTGGTCGATTGGGCCTTTTGACTGCTACTTTCACTTTTCCTTTTGTATTGCTCATACTTCCTTCTGTAGATTTCTGAACACAATAAAACTAAAAACCAAAATCAAAAACACAAGGATCCTAAAAAGTATTTATAATGATACCTTTGGGACTTTCTCCCAAGTGAGCTTGTTTAAAGTCCCTAGCTTGACTTTGCATACTCCTTATGCTTTGGGAGGGTCATAGAGAGGTTTTGTAGACCCCTCTAGAATGTCTTGTCTAACCATATACTCTTTAGCAATCTGCCCAGGTTCAATAAGAAAAGATCTTCTCTTCTTCATTATCCCCCCTCTGTCTTGCTTTTCTTGGAGAAGAAATTTTAACTTTATCCTGGAGCTGCATGATTTGCCCTCTCATCTCCTCCAACATGGTTGTTAACTCCGTCACTGTATCCCTTAAAATCTTGGTTGTTTGGGGTTCAGACAAACTGTCAAGCGCGGGAGGACTTGTCTCTTGCGATTGGTGATTACGAAGTAGGTCTCGACGCTTAGGGAGGGTAACGACTGCACTCGAGTTGGAGAATGGGCGAGTGACACTTTGAGTTTTCTCTTTGGTTACCAAAACCTCTGTTTCTACCTCATTCACATCCTCAAAGATGTCAAACCCAGATTTCTGATCTTTCTCTTCAATCACGAAGGTATGTCCATCAATAGTTGGTTTCTTCCTAGAATCCCTGATATCAAACTTCATCTTGAAGTTTTTACCCAGATTGAGATCAATCATCCCCTTCTTGACATCAATGACTGCTCCAGCTGTAGTTAAGAAAGGCCTTCCTAGGATTAGTGGATCTTTAGGCTCTTCATCCATTCCCAGCACCACAAAGTCAGTAGGAATCTCAGCTTGTCCAATTTTGATGGGCAGGTTCTCTAATAGACCATGAGGCAATCTAGTAGTCCTATCAGCCAATATTAAGCGGAGGTTGTATGACTTGTATTCGTTGAATCCTAGCCTCTGAGCTACAGAGAGTGGCATGAGGCTTACTGAAGCACCAAAGTCACATAGGCACTTTTGGAAGGCCAATGGACCTAGAGAACAAGACAAGGTGAAAGAACCAGGGTCCTCTAGCTTCTTTGGGATAATCATCTTCTGAATAACAGTCTTGCATTCATGAATAACCCCACCTATGTCATTCACTACCCTCTCATCTTCCAGAGCCTTAGCTTGATCTCCTTTAGCTATCTCCTCTTTCTCTTTGGTCATTTCGGTTACCAAGTCAGTTAAAAACTTTTGATATTGAGGCACAAGTGCAAATGCATCAAGCAAAGGCATCCTAAGTTCAATCTCCTTGACTTGTTTTTCGAACAGAGCTTTATACTTCTTAGTAAGCTGCTTCTTAAACCTCACTAGAAATGGTAGAGGTGGCTTGTATAGTGGAGGAATGAATCTCACAGGTTTATCCTGGGGAGCAGCGGGTTCTTTAGTAGCTTCAGGATCAGATTGCTTGGCTAACTTAATTGGATCCTTGAGCACCTCGACAGGATCCTTTATCTGAACTTCATCTTGAAGAAAATCCTCCCCATCTAAACTCTCAGTGTCCTCAGTGAGCCGTACATCTACAACTTGGGTGGTGATGGCATGGATAGTAGCATAGTCCTTGGGGTTTTGAACTGCTTTTTCGGGTAGTTGGCCAATTGTTGGGATAGAAGTAGAAACAGTCTTGCCTTCCATGTACTTCATCTTGGAGTTAAGAGCTTCAAACTTGACATTCAAATCATTGTAAGAACATTCCATCCGCTGACTGAGTTCAGCAAATTTCGTAGCAGTATCCAGAGAACCACTAGCTTGACCTTGAAGAAGTTGTTACAGCATGTGCTTCATTTCTTGATCCGGAGCTTGAGTAGGTTGAACTTGTTGAGGTGAAAATCCTGGTGGTGGTCCGGAAAGAGCGTGATAACCTTGCTGGAACTGTTGCTTAGGCACGAATCCTTGATTGTAAGGAACAAAAGGTTTTTGCGGACCTTGTTGTTGCTGCTGAGGAGGGTACACCTGATCTTGTGGATTTGCAACATTGGTGCTCCTGTAAGACAAATTGGGGTTCGTCTTGTAAGAGTTATAACCCTTGTTTAATCCACCTTGATTTTGAACGTAGTTGATTGCTTCAGACTGCTCACCCTTTCCATCCTGAACTTGAAAAGTGTCATCCTCAGATACGAAATAGACAGTTTGCTGCTGACTTAGCAAGAGGCGGTCAAGCTTGTCATTGACATTCTTAAAGTCCCTCTTGTACTTCTCCTCAGACCCATCATCACCTCTAACCGTGCGGTCATAGTCTTCATTGTAGTTACCGTCAGACTGGGCGAGATTCTCAACCAGTTGCCATCCTTCATCAACGTCTTTGTTCAGGAAGTTGCCGTTAGAAGCAGTGTCAAGCAGCATGCGAATTTTTGGAAGTACACCACGGTATAGAGTGCTTAGCAGTGACTCGTTGCTGAAACCATGGTGTGGACATTGGCTGTGGTGACCTTGAAAAGCTCCCAGGCTTCACAGAATGATTCTGAGCTCTTCTGAGTAAAGCTAGAAATCTCATTCCTGAGACATGCTGTTCTGGAGGTTGAGAAGAACTTGGCCAAGAATGCTTTCTTGCAACCATCCCAAGTGGTGATTGATCTCTTGGGAAGGTTTTTCTCCCATTGATGAGCTTTGTCTCCCAGTGAGAATGGGAAAAGGCGCAACTTGTAACCATCTTCACTCACACCATTGATCTTGGTGAGATTGCACAGACGGTCGAACTCGTCCAAATGGTCTAGTGGATCCTCCATAGGCAACCCATGAAACTTGTTTCCCTGAATCATGGAGATCAGACTGCCTTTGATTTCGAAGTTTTTGTTCTGCACGCCGGGAGGGACGATTCCAGCACGCTGAGTATGAGTGTTCGGTGCATTCCCAGCATCAATGTTTCGCGGTCCTGGATTTGGTCCATTCGGTTGTTCCATAGTGACTGGTACGGGATGATCAGTGGAAATACGAGTTTGTCGTGGTCTTTGCAACCGGTTGATGTCGTCGAGAACAGGAAGGAGATTCTGATGCCCTCTTGATCTGGTGTGCATGCAAAGTTGCAATCAACAGGTACCTGAGATGCAAAACAAACAAGCAGAAAGCCAAAGCAAGTCAGTACTCAGAATGAGAAGTGTAAAAGAACTTAATCTTGCAAAACTTGAAATCTTAAATGTAGCAAAACGAATCCCAAATGGCAACGACGCCAAATTGATACTGAGATTTTTGTATGTCTTAGCAGGTCTCAATTAACCTTATGTGTTGTAGTACTTAAGGTGTCAACCCAAATGGGATGTCGCTAGCAATCAAGATTTCACAAGTCAAGCCAATTCAAAGAGAGTGTTTTTATCTAACAATCCTAGAATGATCAGAATGCAAAATGGAAACGAGTCACAGAACAAGAAACGAGAATGCATGACGAGAAACTAAAATGAATGAAAACGGAGACGAGTCTAAGCATGAACTAAACAACAAGAATCGTAACAGTCTCAGGAATGTAATAAAAATCAGAAAGAAAGAAGTCCTAAGGATGGGAGTAATTGATGTCGGTGGAGTATCCTAGTCTATAGAGCGTTTAACATGCCACAAGCAAACCATCCCTAAACAATGAACATCACTTCTTAGCTAATCCAATCTCTTGACAGAAGCTACTCAAACTCAACCACTTCCAAACCTAGCTCTCGCTAGAGAAACATGATCAAGCATGGCATGAAAAACAAGTTCATTCACGTCAACAAACATCATAGAAAACTAATCTCTTAGGCTAGGAACGTAAGTCTCTGGCACTAGTTGGTTAGACATTTCATCGAACACCTTTTGGATGCGGAAATGTCTAAAACCTAGTTCCAATTGATCAGAGAGAAACTAGTATATCTAACTCTAGTCCAGAAGGGAAACATACAAATCAAAGCTTAAACACTCTACATCCTAAGATCCTCCACCTAATCTATCCCATGCTCAAGAACTACTACACTACTCAGATCCGAAAATCATCATCAAGGATGCAGACATAGAAAACATTGAAACAAGCATTATTAGGTAGATAAAAATAAGATGAACAACTTTGTAGAAGGAATCAAATGCAAAATCTCAATAAATCTCAACGATATCGGAATACATGTCTCAGAAGGTATTTTTTTGCTAGGTTAAAACCTTCTGGGAAGGAAAACAATACGAGATAAAAGATAAGATGTCCCCAAACCAAGACTTAACAAAATGTATATATAATAAAAACGTGTGAATCCCTAAAACTTAAAACGACAAGATAGAGTGTCAGTTCGGGAATCTCCTGAAGCGTGTGAAACCAAACATGTGCGGTCGAGTCACGTGTTGTCTCTCCCTGGGGTGCGGTCGAGTGGAACAGATCGAGTCGAGGTCATACGACTCGATGTGGGTCGAGTGGAGGTGATACGACTCGAGCTGAGTCGAGTGGAGGTGATGGTACTCGAGCTAGGTGTATATGTATCCACTAAAACGGTGATAACTCTTGAACTACCCCACCGATTGACTTGAAATAAACGGCATTGGAAAGATGACTCAATTCTATACAACTTTGGTGAAGACGTCAAAAGCTGAATCCCTCGACCGGTGGCTCGAATGATGGCTCGAGTGGCGACTCGAGTGGTGACTCGAGAGTGACTCGATTATGGAGCTGAGGATGGCTCAATTGTGGAGGTTGAGGATGGCTCGACTGGTGCCGCTGAGAGTGGCTCGATTGCGTCTTTTGAGAGTGGTTCGATCGTTTGCGTCTCCGACGTCTCCTAAACACGTGAAATACTTCGAAATGTACAATACATGCAAGGATGGTGCAAAAACTTCCTAGATATGCAAAGTGTATAAAAAAAGGTTCTAAAATGATGCAAAAAGACTAGTTGTCCTAACTAAATGCATGACAAATACAGGCTAAGAAGATGCAAAATATAGACGTATCACTCGTCATCGTAGATCAGACACTTAAGATAACGGTTTTCTATTATGCTATCATATCGTTGTCTATAATAGCGTTTATTTGTCTGTAATTAAACACTATATAATACTGCTATTGTATATTCAATTATTAATAGATATAGAGATCTGAATTTAAAATTTAAATTTTAGATTATAAAAATTTGTAATTTAATTTATAAAGCTAAAAATAATCAATAATATTAATTATAGTAATTTACAAAGACAACCATTTTTATCTAAATATTATTTACTCAATGTCGAACAAAAAAAATTAAAACTTAAATTTGAAATTGAAAATCACTAAGTTGTCATTCTATTTTCTTCTCCATCCTCTCCATCTTTATTTTTTTTCTTTGCATTCAACTATCTCACCCAGTCTTGTTGTTGGCATCTTCAACCCCACAACCCATCTCATACCTTGATTTTCATATCATGAAACAGTCCAGATCTCCAAGAAAAAAAAAACAGAGGACAAAATGAGAATAAAGAAGAAGATCTAATAGATTAAAGCTTGAATTGAGATAAACTTTAAGATCTGAATCAATTTTAAATCAAAGATGTACTATTAAACTGTAGCAAAAGTTCAAAGAATAGTTCCATTTAAGCTAAAATAAACAAAAATTTGAAGCTAAAACCTGAACAAACGAAAAAAATATCAATGAAAGAAACAACTTAATTTCGTAGAGAATCCAAGGCCAAGCTAGTATAAAGATTAAACCCTAACCTCTTATATGAGGTCACCTCAACTAGATTTGTCACTTTCTTCCCGATACGTTGTCTCAGTCCTCACCATATTGTTTCTTCCTTCATTAGTCGTCGTCATAGATTCCTCCCTTTCCACCGTCGAGAAGTCTCAGATCCAATGCTCCAACAAAAAAGCTCTTATTCTTAGTTCCCAATTATCAATCTATGAGAACATCAATTCCTTCAAAGATCAAACCACAAAGACATCTTTAGACATCGTGGCTCAATTAAATCAAACTACAAAAAAAAACCCAACACTAAAAATTCTCAAAATCATAAGATTTTTGAATGAAAAGCATAAATTGATGAACGCTAAAACAAAATCTCAACAGACTCAAATGCTAACATGTGGAAGGGCAACAGATCTGGGAGACGGGATGGTGGCGACGCCGACGAGGACGAAGGAGATCCCTTGAAAACTTCATAGAATCAACGAAACATCTCTGGTCACATCTTATTTGAATACTCCGGCGGTAGAGATTGAGCGGCGACGAGATCTAGAACAGATCTAGGGGTTCATAATTTTTGGTGGAGAAGAGGAAGATGACTCAGTTAGGTTCGATGGAGTAGAAAGGAAGATTATTCATCTAGTTATGAATCTGGGTTAAGGGTTTTGATGAGTATCCATAGATGAACAGAAGTAGTAGAAATTAAAAAAGCTTGATAAGTGAAACAATGGAGGGAGGAGAGTAAACGAAAGTGAGAGGGAGAATGAAATTTTGGTAGCCGCTTCCTTTTTTTACTAAGTTATAAGCGGACAAATGAATTAGGTTTTTCGCATCGATCAAAGATAGCGTCTCACTTTTGACAAACGCTATAAAAAACTGAGGAGTATGTCAACCATAGCAAAACACCATCAAACGCTATATTATAGTGCTATCAATACCTCAATTTCTTGTAGTGTGTTAAAGCAATTTCTGGGTATTTTGAAGATATTTTTACCTCACAAGAAGGAGCAAGAATCAATGTAGTAAACGAGGCTCTCTCCCCTTGCATTACTCCGGAAGTGAAAGAAAAACTGATTAGTATGTCGTCCACCCTGGAGATCAAAGAAGCCTGTTTTTCCATTCATGCAGATAAGGCCTCGGGACCTGATAGTTTCTCTGCCAGTTTCTTTCAATCAAACTGGCTTATAGACGGGGATGCAATCACTGCGGAAGTCCAATCCTTCTTCATCACCGGAGAACTACACGAAAGGCGAACCACACCCATGTGAGACTCATTCCAAAGATAACTACGGCCCAAAAGGTCTCGGACTATAGACCGATCGCTCTATGTTTAGTTTATTATAAAATCATTGCAAAGCTACTATCAAAGCGACTTTAACCTGTCCTGGACTCCTGTATCTCAGAGAATCAATCTGCCTTTGTGCCTCAGCGAGCTATCTCGGATAACATTTTGATAACACACGAAGCTCTCCACTATTTTAAGACCTCAGGTGCAAAGAAAAGATGCTTCATGGCTGTCAAAACAGATATGAGCAAGGCATATGACAGATTAGAGTGAGACTTCATAAAAGCTGTATTTGACAGGATGGGTTTTCATCAAACCTGGATCCATTGGAACATGCAATACGTGTCCACAGTCTCCTACTTTTTCCTCCTAAATTGTCAAGCAAAAGGCTTAGTTATACCCCAACGCTGTATCAGACAAGGCAACCCCCTGTCCCCATATATCTTTATTCTCTCTAGTGAAGTGCTTTCCAAGCTATGTTTGAAAGCTCAAGCTCAAGGCTTTCTACTTGGGTTACGGGTGGCCAAAGGTAGTCCAAGAGTAAATCGCCTCCTCTTTGCCGATGATACCATGTTCTTCATCCGCTCTGATAAGCACAGTTGCTCAAAGCTTCACATCATTCTACAGAAATACGAAAATGCATCGGGTCAGAAAATCAATCAAGCAAAATCTTCACGTACTTTCTCCACCAAAACGCCTCCAAAGATAAAGGAACAAGCTAAAAGGTTACTTGGAATTCATAAGGAGGGAGGACAAGGCAAATACCTTGGTTTACCTAAGCTGTTTGGTAGAAAAAAGAAGGACATGTTCGCTTTTATTGTGGATCGTATAAAGCAAAAACCTCTCAGTTGGTCCTCTAGGTTCCTATCCATTGCGGGGAAACTCACCATGCTCAAAGCGGTCTTTACTGCAATGCCAACTTACACCATGTCATGCTTCCATCTCCCAGCCTCCCTGTGCAAACGCGTTAAATCCGCTCTTACTCGCTTCTAGTGGGATACAAACACTGAAAAGAAAAAGATGTCTTGGATAGCATGGAAAAGAATCACAAAGCCTCTTAAAGTTGGCGGGCTAGGGCTGAGAGATTTGCAACTTTTCAATAAGGCGCTACTAGCAAAAATCAGCTTGAGACTACTCACAAAACCTAATTGTCTTCTTGCAAAAGTTCTTCTGGGGAAATATTGTAAGTCGTCTCCTTTGTTGGACTGCATCGTACCAACCTCTGCATCCCACGGGTGGCGAAGTATATGTATGGGCAGAGACCTTCTCAAATCGAATTTGGGGATGCTTGTAGGTTCAGGATCATCAATTCCCCTCTGGAGAACTCCATGGCTCTCTACTTCTTGTCCACAAGCACTATGGGACCACCAATGGAAGCCACTCAACTTCTCAGAGTTGCAGATATCCTTCTCCCAGATTCCCGAGACTGGAACCTTGATCTGATTAGAATCATCCTCCCTAACCATGAAAAGGAGATTCGTAAGCTCAAACCCACCGCCACCGGAGCTCCTGATATTTGGGCATGACTACCTACTAATGATGGAGTTTACTCTGCTAAATCAAGGTATCTTGAAGCCTCAAAACTTGCTGAAGGTTCGGTCACTGCTACCTCACCACATCTACCTATCCCTGACCCTTTTAACTGGCATTCCAATATTTGGTCCCTCAAGACATCCCAAAAAACCAAGTTACTACTATGGAAAGCAGCTTAGAATGCTCTACCTGTGGGAGAGAACCTCAAGTTCCAAAATATCTCTGACTCTGCTCTCTGTTCGCACTGCGGAGAGGAGGAATCCACTCTGCATCTTTTCTTCCACTGCCCTTATGCTCTGAAACTATGGTCCATGGTCCCGCTCAAAGATCCCTTCTTCCCTGGCAACCTAACCTCAGTTAAGGAGGGTATCATTAATTCCTCCAATCTCATTTGCTTACCTCCTTCGGGTATAGGTTTGGGACCTGTTGCCCCTTGGATCATTTGGATGCTCTGGACTACTCGCAATCGGTTTGATTTTCAGCAAGATGTGAATATCTGTGGAGGATGCTTTTCTCTTAGCCGTATCTAGAGCAAAAGAATGGCAATCTGCTCAATCCTCCCTACCCAGATCTAACAAGCCACTACGACCCATACCCAAACCTCACCAACCACCCACCTCCCTGATCAGCTACACATATGCCTCCTAGAAGGATAATGAAAAGGCGGGACTAGGGTGGGTCATAAAGGACCGTTTCGGAATCACCGTCTTGCAAGGTTCTATGTCGGTGACCGAGGTAGGTTCTCCGTTGATGTCCGAAGCGCTGGCAACTCTTACCACGGTGGGAGTTGCAATTGAATCGAACATCACAAATATCATTTTCGCTTCCGACTCGCAACTGCTGGTCCAAGCTCTCTATCAGAAGATCCATCCAAAGAAACTTCACGGGACTCTACACGATGTCCTTGTACTCTCTGCTACCTTTAATTCGTGTTCTTTTACTTTTATTCTTCGTAATCAAAATGGCAAAGCTGAGGCTCTCCTCCTTAGTTGTATTGTGCCCTGATTTTAATTAAATTCCTCTTTGCACAAAAAAAAAGATTAAGCGGTAATACACTGATGGGATTAGTGTATAACTAATTGGTTACAAATATCTGTTTTCTGGTTTATTTCTGTCTAGATCAATTTTTTTTTTTGTTTATTCGATTTTTTCCATTTTCTGATTTTTCTTTCTGATCTTTTTAGTTTCCTATTTTGGTCAAAAAAAATTATACAAAGTTTGATATAAATTTGGCCCAGTTACAAAAGTTTCAGTGACAATCCATTTATTTTTATAATCATTTATAATCTAATAGAGAGCAAATATAAAAACGTGGCTAAAGTGTTGATGTAATCAAGATCAAACAACTAGAGAAATTGTTAGAAATATGTTCATAGCTTAAGAAATTAAAAAAAAAAAAAAAAAAAAAAAATCAATCTTCTGTAAAACTCTTGTATAATTTCTGATTTTTTCCGCTAGAGCGATAAATACATTTCGAACATCAGATTAGCACCTAATTAATTATTTAACATGGAATATTAATGCAAACGTATTTAAATGTGTTTCTGACTTTCTGATTTTCTCTCTCTTTCTTCTTCTTCTCTTCGTCCATCTTTCAGTGCCTTAAAAAAAAGGCTGTTTTTTAAACCCGATTTGTCTTTCCCCGAATAGGAATTTTTGAGTGAAAGGAAAAAAATCGTGTCTTTTTTTTTAATTTCCACTAATATCAAATCGGCGAATATTGTTCCCACCATTCTTATCTCCTTGTCGTCACTCGGAATTTTTTTTTTTTAATTAATTGAATCCCTTTTTAAATAATCTAATCTCTCTAATAATTTATATATTTTTCTCAACCTTGGCGTCTCCTCCGTTGAAGCTTTCCCACATTCTCAAATCTGTTCTCGGAGACTCGACTCAAATGTATCCTTCTCTCGACGACGATTTCGTCTCTGATTTGTTTTGCTTCGATCAAAGGTTCTTCCTTTCTCACTCCCCTTCCTTCTTCCTTGCTTCGATTCATTTTGTTTTCGTTTCATTAATCGAATTTAATCCACTTTCCATTCTCAAAATCGTATCTTTAAGTCTCCTGGGTCCTGGCTTTGATTTCCTAATGTTCAATTCGATTTCTGTGAAAGGGTTGTTTTTTCTTCCGCATTTCATGGAAAAAAATTGTGTCTTTTGGTGATGATTTGAGTTTGATGAACCCTGATGTAATTTCTTGTTTACCCTAAGATTTGATTCGGTTTAAATTGTATAGGAGATGGTAACTCTATGGACCTTTTTGTTGTGTTAATCTGATAGTCTTATTGGTTATATATATACTCTCTACTGATGGATGTGGATCTCTCTCTGTTCATGACTCTCTTGCAGTAATGGAGCAGAACTCGATGATTACACACAATTTGGTGTGAATCTGCAGCCTAATCAAGAAGATACCTTCCCGGATTTTGTGTCATATGGTGTGAATTTGCAGCAGGATTCAGGAGAAGTCTTTAGCATTGGAGCTCAATTGGACTTGTCGTCGTTTGATGGTGTTTTGCCGCAGGAGCCAGAACAAGTAGGGGGAAAAGACTGTGGAACTGTGCAGGAAGAAGAAGTAGAGATAGATTCTGGATCATCTGCTGGAGCTGTTAAGCAGGAACAGGAACATTTAGATGATGATTATTCAAGAAAGCGGTAAAGTTTTGGAAAGTAATTCATACTTTTTTGTGAGCTGGTGGTAGTTGATTGTGTGTTTTGATAGAATCTATGATGGTTGTTAATAGGGCAAGGACTGGATCCTGTAGCAGAGGAGGAGGAACCAAAGCGTGTCGTGAAAGATTGAGGAGGGAGAAGCTAAATGAGAGGTATATAGAGCTTAGTCTATCTGTGTTGACTTTTGTTTTATGAATTAAGTTTTCTTAAGAAGATAAAATATGTTGGTTAGGTTCATGGATTTGAGCTCGGTTTTGGAGCCTGGGAGGACTCCGAAGACAGATAAACCGGCTATAATCGATGATGCAATCCGTGTCTTGAATCAACTTAGAGACGAAGCTCATAAGCTTGAAGAAACTAACCAGAAGCTTTTAGAGGAGATCAAGAGTCTCAAGGTTGGTTCATCACTTTCTTCATAAACCAATAATCTTGTTCTATTGAATTGAGAGTGGATTTTTAAGTTTTTACATATCTTTATAGGCGGAGAAGAACGAGCTAAGGGAGGAGAAACTAGTGTTGAAGGCGGATAAGGAGAAGACGGAACAACAGTTAAAGTCAATGGTGGTTCCATCTTCAGGGTTCATGCCTCAGATTCCAGCCGCATTTAACCACAACAAAATGGCTGTTTACCCGAGTTACGGTTACATGCCAATGTGGCATTATATGCCTCAATCAGTTCGTGATACATCTCGTGATCAAGAACTCAGGCCTCCTGCTGCATAGAAACTCTCAATTGTTTTTTTTGTTTTTTGATACCCATAGGGAACTTAGAGAGATATCTCAATCACTTGGTTTTAGGATTCATCCGTTTGGCAAGTGTAAAAGCTTTACTCTTGGTCTTGGGTTGTATTTTTAAATAAAAATGTATAATTTAACTCCTAAAGCTTGTGATTTCTTGTTTCTAGTAGATTTTATGCAAATAGAGACTTTGACTGTTCTGTTTTTTTCTCTAATCCGAGTCTTTTTACATATAGCCGGTTTATCTGTTAGCACCAAAATTTTAGGTCAGAACAAAAAAGTAATTGCTCTCGTTGAGAGTTGAACTCAAGACCTCCCGCTTACTAAACGGGTGCTCTAACCAACTGAGCTACGAGAGCTTCTTGTTGCTAACACCTTCCCTATGTAAATTAATATTTACCGTTCACTGAGTAGAGCCATTCAGATGACATTTACCAATTAAGTAATTAGCAACTTAGTGAGGAAGTAAAATGGGTTTTACTGAGGTTAGTTAACCTAATGGCTATTACGTAAGTTAATGAATCAGTCAAATTGTGAAATAAGACGTAACAAGAACAGCAAATTCGAAATTGAAATGGTGTCTCTCTAAAGATGCATAAATATCTCTACAAAATGTATCATAAGCTTCATGAAAATAAGCAAAATGATTTGCACAGACATTGCCTTTCAATGGCCTCATCAGATACAATCTTTAAACACATCCTGGATTACAAAATGAAAAATAAAATACAGACTCAAATAAACCGGAAGAAACACCTGGCCTTTCTTAGTTTGCTTTTGCCTTTGGAGCCGTCTTCTTCCTGAGTTGCCTACCGTGTCTCCTTGAGTTCTTCATTCCAATAAAGAAGAGCAGTCCTCCAAGGAGAGCCAAGCTCTGAAGAGACGAAACACAAAATAGAAGGTGGTCTCAGGTCTAGATCAAGATTGAATATGAAACATAAATTTCACCCTGTTAACCGCTACTTATATTGATTTTCTAGGAATGAGTTTGTTTGTAATTCACTCTAGTTTATTGCTATGCAAGGATAAGAAATAATAAACCAAAATAAGATTTGCTAACCTGAGTAAATTTTGAAAAGAGTTGGCCGAATTCCTTCCTGTCGACATCATAGTTGTAGAAATCATACAAAATTGGGGTTGCAACGGCTTGATGCAGAAGCTGAAACACGATATTGCTAAGAGTTTAACAGGTTTTTCTATATTCAGGTAAACAACAATAATTTAGAAAGGAATAGTAGTTGTTACATACCAAGAGATAAGCTCCCAAGGTGCTGCCAAAGACGAACATTAGTCCACCAATACCCTTCAAGGCTATGGCAGCAGCAACAAGAAGCTTCATCTGCAAACCAAGCAGATTTAACAAAACAAGGAAACTCAAAATCTATTTGGTAAATGTTCTTGGACAAAGTATATAATAGAAACGAAGAGGCACGTACATCAACTGGTGGCAAATGCTGGCCAGTATGAGTTGTCAAGTGGTTTACAAAGGCATTGAACTTTGGTTTCAAAGATTTAGCTGATCGGCCACCATCCTCACCAAAATCATTGAACCTGCTCGAAGAAACAGGTAAAGAACAAAAGTGGCATTAAAGTATCTCTGCGAGTGAAACAGATTGCAATGCATCTCATATAACCAAGTGGAGAGAGTCAAAGGGAAGAAAGGAAAAAGGAAATAGATTTCTTAAAGAGATAGATAAGTAGAGAAGTACACATATTACACAACCAAACTCCACTAAAATCGATATTTATCAATACTGCATTTGTAAAGTCAGTACAATTGTGTAACTACAACATAAGAAAGAACCTAACAAGGTTAGTTGAAGTAAACTACAGTAGAGTTTGGACACGTTCCAAGACTTACAATCACACCACCACCAACAAAGACCAACTCAACAAGCAACTTTTAACCCCCAACTAAAGAGGGCAGTAAAGTAAAAAACTTTAGAAAACCAAAGCACCAAAATTACAGAGAGAGAGAGAGAGACATAAATCAAACAATGTAATGAACTAATGATCAATCACAATCAAACTCTAACCAGAAACAGCTTATAATATATCACATCAATCAAATTCAAACCCATAGCAAGATCCACACTTTTCTCTTCAATCTCCTCAGAAACCACCAACCACACTAATCTATAAATCGAGCTACCAAATTAAAGAAATTAACGTAAATCCATTGACTCTGCTCTCTAAGACGACAATGCAAGGATATATCTCTCTCACGAATAAGCAACACATTGAACTAAAAGAGACAAAGGAGCAAAAAAAAAAAGCAAGATCCTAAAATAGTCAAAAGAGCAGATCTAGAACGAGTCGGAGAGTAGTAGAAGAGAAGAAATAGCTTACTCTTGCCATGCGGAGAGAAGAAAGACGGAAACAAACAGAGCTCTACCAAGGAAAGAAACCAACTCCATTGAAAGCTCTTTCTCTCTCTTTGCTTTCTCCCTTCTCCGGAATCAAAAACGCAGAAGACAAAAAGAGAGAAGTCAGATTTGGTTCCTTAAATCAAAAAGAAGAAAGAAAACGAAGAGGCCTCTTTTAATTTTTGAAATATTTTAGAAATTGGGGGAGGGGGTCAAAAAGGTTGAAGAAGGAAGGAGAGTTGCTTCGTAGACCGACACGCGCGAGTACATTTAATGTTGGCTTTTTATAATTCGCTACTTTGTTGGGAAGTAAATGCCACGTAGGATACTTAACACGTGGTTTAGCCAATGAGGTTCTTCCAAGAGTCCTAGTCATTTAAACTATTTAAGCCGGCGACCAATAAAAAACGCGGCTCATTTACTACTAACATTGTCTGCACCTTTTTTAATACATGGACCGCCCTTCTTCTTTCTTTATTTCCTTCTTTCTTTTTTTTTTAAAAAATATTACAGCATTTTTATTCTATTTAATAAGTCTACAATTTACGGTAAAACCTCTATAAATTAATAAAATCAAGATCATAAAATTTTATTAATTTATAAAAGTTTTAATTTATCGATAAATTATAATAATATATTAATTTATGATTTTATTTTCATTTTCATAGTTTTGAATATATTTTTATTGAAAATAAGATACTTTTGTTATTATTCACAGTTTTATAAAATTTTCTCAATTTATAATTTTGGCTATCGTAATATGATGGATGTCAATGGTTTACTAGATTATCCAGATAAAAATGATAAATGTTTAGAAATTCTGAGTTTAAAATAAAATTGATCTTACTATCCTTCATGATGAAGTCTAAGAAGATATTTATGTATCTTTATAACTAATTATATGTAAGGAAGCAACTATCGCGTCTAGGACGCTCAACAATTGTTTGATGCAATTTGAGAAAACAACACAAAAAAATTTTGATGCAATGAGAAATATTTTAGATGAATTCAAACAAGAATGCAAATTCAAGAATAAGCAAACAACAATAGAGTCATATTTTACTAAATATTTTTAGATATATGTATATATATATCTTTTTTATATATCATTATTAATTTATGATATTTATGGAACCATATTTTTACATAGGATTTCAAAAAAAAGTATTATCTTATTATTTTATTATTTTAAAATTATATTAATGTCGACTTAAACTCGTCTCATCTTTATTTTTCAACCAAACTTTAATTAAAATAGAACTCCAAGATTGGTACCCCAAACCGAAAAGAAAGTGTTTACAATAGAAATTCATGAGACTAACGATATAGGACGACCGAGCAATGCAATCCTTCTTCACATTCGACAATCGTGAAATCTTAAACAGGCTAAAGAGTGGAAAGAAAGTCAAGAAAACAACACAAATTTTTTTTGATGCAATGAGAAATATTATAGATGAGTTCAAACAAGAATGCAAATTCAAGAATAAGCAAACAACAATAGAGTCATATTTTACTAAATATTTTTAGATATATGTATATATATATATATTTATTTTATATTATTATTAATTTATGATATTTATGGGACCATATTTTTACATAGGATTTCAAAAAAAAGTATTATCTTATTATTTTATCGAATTGTGTCATTTTTTACGCCGGTCCAACTCGGAACCAGAAAAATTTATTAATTTATAGTGAGTATTAATTTAAAGAGTATTAATATATAGAGGTTAGAGGTTCTATTGTAGGTTGGTTTTGACGCAATTGCACACCAAAAAAAAATCATATATAATAATTTTTTTATATACATGGTATAAATTCGATCTTGCAAAGCAAAGTTAACAAAATTCTTGTCTTTGTTTTCTTCATTTGATAAGTATATATTGGAATAGTGTGTTATCGCCCGGCGGCCAATATATTGGAAGATCAATGAGATCACCATATATCAAAATTATGAACATTTAAAATTTAATAATGATCTAGATAATCTATATTTATTTTGATATAGTCGATATTATCAATCTACTGTCGCACTTGTATAAAAACAAAATTTAAAGAAATCGATAACTTCATCAGAAATTTAAAAAGACAAAAACAACTCACAAAATTTAATACCAACAACTAATCAAACATACTTATGTAAGAGCTGTAATTATGTAAGGACTGAATGCATATAATGTTTTTATTCAGAAATGTATTAAAATCAATCATAATACAATTAAAGTTGTGAACTGCAATATTATTTTTACCAATAAAATTTTAATTTAAATTAATTTTGGTATTTAAAATTCAGAAATTAAAACTTTAGTTATTAATTAAAAAAATGAAAGTATATAATTATATTATTATTAATAAATTAATATGAAATCCGTACCGCAAATTGTTTTTCACCAATCAAACATTATTTTGTACTGCTTATTTTGGAATAACCACACTTGTCCTGCAAATACATTTGTCCCGCACGTACCGCAGTTGAACCGTACCGCACTATCAAATTTTTTGTCTCGCACTACTAAATCCGCGATTACCATTCCGACCCTTAAATAGTAGTAGAATTTAGCTTGCGGCATACCGCAAAATATATTTTTCAACAATCATAATTGAATTAATTTAACATGTTTAGTATTCTAATATCTTGGTTTTAACAAAATAATATTACGATGATTTATTTGTATTATACCAATGGATTAATAATATTTTAAAACTATATTAATGTCGACTTAAACTCGTCTCATCTTTATTTTTCAACCAAACTTTAATTAAAATAGAACTCCAAGATTGGTAGCCCAAACCGAAAAGAAAGTGTTTACAAAAGAAATTTATGAGATTAACGATATAGGACGACCGAGCAATGCAATCCTTCTTCACATTCGACAATCGTGAAATCTTAAACAGGCTAAAGAGTGGAAAGAAAGTCAAGAAAACAACACAAATTTTTTTTGATGCAATGAGAAATATTATAGATGAGTTCAAACAAGAATGCAAATTCAAGAATAAGCAAACAACAATAGAGTCATATTTTACTAAATATTTTTAGATATATATATATATTTATTTATTTTATATTATTATTAATTTATGATATTTATGGGACCATATTTTTACATAGGATTTCAAAAAAAAGTATTATCTTATTATTTTATCGAATTGTGTCATTTTTTACGCCGGTCCAACTCGGAACCTGAAAAATTTATTAATTTATAGTGAGTATTAATTTAAAGAGTATTAATATATAGAGGATGAGAGGTTCTATTGTAGGTTGGTTTTGACGCAATTGCACACCAAAAAAAAATCATATATTATAATTTTTTTATATACATGGTATAAATTCGATCTTGCAAAGCAAAGTTAACAAAACTCTTGTTTTTGTTTTCTTCATTTGATAAGTATATATTGGAATAGTGTGTTATCGCCCGGCGGCCAATATATTGGAAGATCAATGAGATCACCATATATCAAAATTATGAACATTTAAAATTTAATAATGATCTAGATGATCTATATTTATTTTGATATAGTCGATGTTATCAATCTACTGTCGCACTTCTATAAAAACAAAATTTAAAGAAATCGATAACTTCATCAGAAATTTAAAAAGACAAAAACAACTCACAAAATTTAATACCAACAACTAATCAAACATACTTATGTAAGAGCTGTAACTATGTAAGTATTGAATGCTTATAATGTTTTTAATCAGAAATGTATTAAAATCAATCATAATACAATTAAAGTTGTGAACTGCAATATTATTTTTACCAATAAAATTTTAATTTAAATTAATTTTGGTATTTAAAATTCAGAAACTAAAACTTTAGTTATTAATTAAAAAAATGAAAATATATAATTATATTAGTTATTAATAAATTAATATGAAATCCGTACCAAAAATTGTTTTTCACCAATCAAACATTATTTTGTACCGCTTAATTTGGAATAACCGCACTTGTCCTACAAATACATTTGTCCCGCACGTACCGCAGTTGAACCGTACCGCACTATCAAATTTTTTGTCTCGCACTACTAAATCCGCGGTTACCATTCCGACCCTTAAATAGTAGTAGAATTTAGCTTGCGGCATACCGCAAAATATATTTTTCAACAATCATAATTGAATTAATTTAACATGTTTAGTATTCTAATATCTTGGTTTTAACAAAATAATATTACGATGATTTATTTGTATTATACCAATGGGTTAATAAAATTTTAAAATTATATTAATGTCGATTTAAACTCGTCTCATCTTTATTATTCAACCAAACTTTAACTAAAATAGAACTCCAAGATTGGTAACCCAAACCGAAAAGAAAGCGTTTAGAAAAGAAATTTATGAGATTAACGATATAGGACGACCGAGCAACGCAATCCTCCTTCACATTCGACAATCGTGAAATCTTAAACAGGCTAAATAGTGGAAAGAAAGTCAAGAACAAGTGGAATTCATCTAAAAGGTTAGAAAACACTGGTCAATCTCCAGAGATTTGGATTGTCGTGACTAGTTTTGCAACTTGTCTCATCTTATAACTCTGTTCCGTGATATTTTAAAATTTTTAAGAAGTTTAACAAATATTATATCTGCCATAGTTTAAGGGTTCAACTAATAATTAAATTAAATATATACAAAATTTAAAATTTGAATATGCTTGTTAAGTTAAAATTTCTACTTACTCGAATTTGGATTCAAGTTTGATCTTATATGTAATATGAATTGATTTGGATTCAAATTTGATCATAGTTGAAATATGAATTTTATCGTTGGCTAAAAATTTTATCTTTAGGCAAAGTGGAACGTTAAATTTTATATGTATGTTTTTAAAATTTTGAATCACAATAAAATGTAAGAAAAATTATTTTTATATTAATTTAATTTATATAATAATAATTTTTAAAAAAAATGTACGGTTAGTACGTAAAGTTTTGATTCGATTTCGGTTCCTCTAAATTCGGTTTTGTTTTAGTTGGGTACATTTGAATTGGCTTTTTGGCGCAGAACTAGTTAACACATTCGATATGATATGTTAAAATAAATTAATTCAATTATAATTATATGAAAAATTGTTTCACAATATACCGAAATCCTAGTTTAATGCTTTATAAGACATAGGAGCGCAAAGCAACACTGTTATCCTAAATACTTCAAAAATTTTGCACAAAATAGCGATGAGAGAGATTCCACAAAAAAATCTCTCTCTCGCAAAACCCTAGTTCTATACCCGCCGCCGCCGTCTAAAGTTTGTTCGTCTCTCCGCTGCCCGAGTCTTTGTCGGTGGTGTGAGTGGGCTCTGCTTTCCTTCTTTTATTTCCTAGTTGTAGTAGTAGGCGACCCGTTTTCCTCCTCTTCAGCGTGCTAAGGATCAGTCCTACTGTTTGCGTCGTGACGGTGTGGCGGATGGCGAGATCTCGGCTCGCCTTCCTCTCCGGATTTTGGTGGTTGCTCGAAGCTGCTTTAGGCGCCCTTCCTTGCGGCGGGAAGTCGGATCTGAGTTTGGACCACGAACTTCCTTCAGTTTCCTCTACCCTTCCGCCGGAGATGCTAGCTGTTCGGAGGTATAGTCGAGTCGGATTTTAGAGTCTTAGAGTCTACTGGTTGTTGATGAGGCTTCAGGGTGCGTTGGTGGCCGATATTTTCGGACACCCACAAAGCTGACGCTTTCCTCAAGAGCTTCCTCAATTTCTGGTGTCATTCCGACCAAGAAGCAAGACAACAAAGTAGATGCAATGTAGCCAATCCGGATATGCACCGTGAGGTGATGATATGCTATCTTGTGCTTCAACTCCTTATCTTGAGATGATTAGCATTTTGGTATTGTGTGACTAGTTTGGAAAAGCTTTAGCTCTTGCTGGTTGTGTCTTGTGTCTCTTGGTCGGGTCAGTCGGATGTATTGTTCGTTTTAGGTTTAGGACCAGAACAGTGAAAGTCGGAGAGACCAAGCTTTTATGATAATGCGCCTCCTGGGTATTGAAGTTATTGAGACAAGTTCTTCACGTCGATCATGAAGATCTCATAGCTAGGATTTGATATGCTTTCAGTATTGGTTTAGGCCTTCTTTGTGTTAGTATTTGTTTTCGTGTCATTGGGTCAATTTAGGTGGTTTAAGAGATGATTTCACTCTGAGTCGTAGTGTGTTCTATCTCGTTGTGGTTAAAAAATGCAATGGTTCTCGATTAGGTAGCGTTGGATCCGCCCAGTGTTCCAGGGTTGTACTTGATCAACCATTGTATTTGTTTTGTGGTCCAAGTCTTTTGGGATGAATGTAATGTGCCTTTGATTTGGTTGTATCATTTGGTTAATGGAAAATTGATGTTTGAGCCAAAAAAAAAAAAATAGCGATGAGAGAGACCAAAACAGCACTGTTTATGTCAAAACAACACTGATTCGAGAAAAGCAGACCAAAACAGAACTGTTTCTCCTTTTCAGATAACCACTTCAAGTTCAACCCCTAGCTAAACCAACTCCAATTCCCGGTTACCTCGAGTTCATTTATTTAGCTCTAAACCGAATCCTAATTATTTCGGTTACGGATTTAAAACCAATACTAAAGAACAACAACACTGAAAAAGCCAACATTGAACATGTTTATTATATCTGCGACCATAATTCTAGTTTCACATTGTGTTTCTCCCAAAACAAATGTATTCTTTTGTTTGAAACCAAAGACTCACTCTCTTAAAGAGGCTTTGAGAGCTTGGGAGTTGCAAGACTCTAGCCTCTACACCAAGAATACCACAAAGCTCACAAATATAATCTTTGAACATGTTTTGTTTATTATTCTGCAATCATAATTCTAGTTTTAAATTGTGTTTCTCCCAAAACAATTTTTTTCTTTCTTTGTTTAAACCAAAGACTCAATCTCGAAGAGAGGCTTTAGAGCTTGGGAGTTGCAAAGACTCTAGCCTCTACACCAAGAATACCACAAAGCTCCGGATACAAACTCTTCCTTATCGACGCATACACCTCACCACTCCATTTCTTCGCCGCCAACTTCTCACCAAGGCGCACGGTAGCCTCCACAACACCTTCCGCGCTATCATACGCCGCAGTGTCAACGATCCCCAAACCCACCGCTTCTTCTCCTCTGATTTTCTTCCCGCTCAGCAACAGCTCTCTCCTCGCCGCGCTGGTCCCGATCTTCGCCCTAACCAACGCCGAGAAATATTCCGGCATCGAAAGACCTATGTCAACCTCGCTCATGTACAAAACCCCACGGTCTTTCCTCATGAAGACGTAGTCGTGGCTCAAAGCCAGAATCAGTCCCGCGGCGGCGGCGTGGCCGTTCAAGGCGGCGATCGTAGGCATAGGGAGATCGAGAAGCGCTGCGACAACCGGTTTGAATGATTCGACCATCTGGTGAAGCCGGTTCGCGGCTCCGGTTTTGGATCCGGCGGTTTGAGCCCAGGCGAGGTCGAAGCCGTTGGAGAAGAATTTGCTGTGACCGGTGGTGATGAGCACGGATCCACGTTTGGACTGAGATTTGGCTTGATCGAGGAGGGAGAGAATGGTGGCGATCGTGTCGGGATGGAATCTGTGTTCGCCGTCGCCGGTTAGGGTTAAGAGGAAGAGATCGCCGCGTTTCTCTAACGTACACATGGTGGTGGTGGTGATCGGCGGAAGAAGGATTGATCTTGAAATGTGTGAATTTGGAGAGATCTTATCTTTGATTAATAAATATTTTGATTGCGATCGATTCAATTTTTAAAGGCCCAATAGGCCGGCGTGTACCAATCTCTTTTTTTTTTTGGTCAAACTCAAAATTTAATTTTAGATGACATTTCCTTAAGAATGGCAAAACAATCAAAAGACTATGTAGATAAACTTGAACTTTTGTGTTAAATAATGTTCAAAAAATAATATATCTATACTCTAGAGTAATGTTTTGAATTTTAATTTTTGCTCATAAAATAATAATTTTATTGACTATAAAAAATTTAATATCTGAATATTATATATGTTAACAAAAATTGTTAATTGCACTTGATTCGTCCTATTTTGGGTGGTTGACGACGATCCACACAATTCAAGACGTGACACAAATATATCACTCAAAAAATTTTGGTCTCAAAAAATACTCCATACGTGCAAATCTGTGTCTATCAAGTAGACTTTGATCTTCATAGCTACAGGACTTACACTCATTTTTTTCTGCATTCTTATTTGGTCTTCAAACCAACGGTACTAGATTAATGATGTGACATTCAAAATACATAATGTTACTGTAAAAAGTATCCATTTTTCAAGTGTAAAAATAAAAAGTATCCAACGACACAACTTCTTTATTTTGTTTTTTCTATTCAACATGTACTAAACACACAGGGTAAATTACTGCAGGGGTCAATCTATTTTTGACCCTACGCCAAAAAAATTTTTAAAAAGTTTAGAACTTTATTTGCTGATTTAAAAAATTTGGGCTCTTAATTATCATAAATCAAACATTAAAGGTCTTAAAAACCTTATATTTTTTTTAATAACGAGATATAATGTAAAAAAACTATCGGCATCGACCCTAAATCGAGATTAGATATGTGTATCTGGTTTTATTATTCATGGTCTCTCTTAAAATATAAGTTGAAAAAGAAGATCATAGTGCCATTAAAAGAATGTCAACAAGGCCGATCTTTAGTGTAACGGCGGAGAACAAGGAGGTGTGTCGAGTGTGGAAACTGGATGAGGTATAATTTTTTTTCCTTCTAATATATATATTAATAATATTTTATGTTGGTTTATTAATTAAGAAGATTAATCGTATAAAAGTATGATGAATCTTCCTACCACGATTTTAATAGAGTTTGACAATACATATACAGCTTACATTCCACCATATCCAATATGAAGTCAACCAAACTCTCGAATGTAAGGCGTACATGTATTGCACCTCTAAAATGTTAGAAGGAAAAACACAAGTATGATAATATTTTGTAGCTATAATTAATTAGAATCGTGGATAATTAATTTACTATCGTGAGTTCATGGTCTTTCAAATAAATAAATAAAAATATCTACATCTTTTCTCACAACCTAAGCAATAGATATTTTCAAGAAAAAAAAAAAAAAAACCTAAGCAATAGATGTATATATGAGTTGTTAACAGTATAGTTTATAACAGATGGTCTTGCCATGGGAGAGCAAACCAAAGTGATATTAGTCTGAATCAGACGTAATTAAGTATCAATTTGTAGTCGCTGGAATTTTCAGCTTTAGTTAAAACAAAATTTTGGTCGTCGCCTAAATCGCAGCAACTCATCTATGTTTGAGTTTGTTGCCCTAATAATTTAGTTTCTGGTCGCTGTAAAATAAGAAGGCCATATTATTAAAATTTCAACTTGCAATGTCACAAACTATGAAACTTTATACTTTATAGAGATAGACGTTGACTTTTGTAGGGCAGTAGTCATTTTTCAAACATTATTTGTCTCCCAACAAGACAATGAATATTTCTAATGGGCTTAGAGATTGTGACTTGCCATGTTATTTCCCGTTAAGTTCAGCATCCGACAAAGCTCCGGATACAAACTCTTCCTTATGGATACATACACCTCACCATTCCATTTCTTAGCGGCCAAACTTTCCCCTAGGCTCAATGTTGCCTCCACTACACCTTCCGCACTATCATGCGCCGCCGAGTCCACGATTCCAAGAGCCACCGCTTCTTCTCCTTTGAGCTTCTTCCCGCTCAGCAACAGCTCCCGCCTCGCGATACCTGACCCAACCTTAGCCACGACCAATTCAGAGAAGTAGTCTGGAACCGGCAGCCCAATGTCCACCTCGCTCATGTATAGAACCCCACGGTCTTTCCTCATGAAAACGTAGTCGTGGCTCAGCGCAAACATCAGCCCCGAGGCAGCCGCGTGGCCATTCAAGGCGGCGATCGTTGGCATGGGGAGATCGAGAAGCGCTGCAATCACGGTCTTGAAGGATTTGACCATTTGGTGAATCCGTTCTATGGCCCCGGATCCAGCGGATTGAGCCCATGCAAGATCGAAGCCGTTGGAGAAGAATTTTCCATGACCGTTCGTGATGAGGACAGATCCCTTCGTGGACTGAGCTTTGGCTTGTTCGAGAAGCGAGATAACGGATGCGATTGTATCCGGGTGGAATCTGTGCTCGTCGTCGCCTGTTAGGGTTAGGAGAAAGAGATCCCCACGCTTTTCTAACGTACACATGGTGCGTATGTTTAGGATTTAGGAGTGAGTTGGTAAAAAAACTGTGATGTTGAAGTGAGAATGAAGTTGAATAATTAATAGTGGGAGGGGGAACGAGAAGAGACACAACATGTACATTTATTAGACATGTTTTGCCACTAAGTCTTTAAATTGGGTAATCTTCCCAACCATTTTGATGTCAGTGTCACCATGTTATAGTTTAATAAATGCCGACGAGGCAATGTGTACTTGTGTAGGAATGTGTAATTTTCTTGCCTAAAACGAAATTCGAATTGTTTATTTCCTTGTACATGATGATCGATTACCAATTTCTCCTTCGACAACTAAGAGTGATTTGAGTACAGAACTTTCGTAAATCATTTTTTTCAATGACAGGTGATTAACAATTTCAGTGTGGTTAAACACTAACTAGACGTATGATTTTTTTTATCTATATAACTAGTTTGATATGAACATCTATCTATGAACATTATTTTCAAGCATATTGGCATGAGTTGATTAAGATTTATATTTTAGCATGAGGAGTCCATGGACATATTCGTAAGAGACCAACTTGATTAGTTAAATTAGTTCACTAACTCTAAGTTGTGAAAACAACAGTTGGTAGATCAGTCCACCAACTCTTCTATTAAATACATACGCTCTACATAGGAAAAAAAAACAGTATCTATAAATCTAGATTGGATCAGCCGGTGTTGAATGCTATAAAAGCAGACTCTTAACGATTTCACGTCGCATTGAACTTGAAAAAGACGGGCCGAAAATCGTAAAATGATGACTAAATCTAAATGTAAAGAACATATTTGATAAAATCCATGCTTTCGATTTTTAAAATTTTGATGTTTTAATATTTTCTTCTGAATAATATGCAATATGCGGGTCTCACTCCAGATAGGAACAATATGACGATATTAGCAGGACCACTAAACTACTTGATTTGGTGAGTGATATATCATTACATCAATCATGCTAGTCGGCCCGACCTGGCATGGATGAACATGATTTTCTTGGGATTAGATTTTTAAACTAGGTCCGGTCCAAACCGGGTATAGGGTTCGTCTAAACCGAAGAACTACATGGTTTGGTTAGTAACTTAGAAGAACTTAGAACGGGATAAGTGCATTATTTTTTTTTTATCTTTTGTCAAACATGCAGGTTCATGGTATGTATATACATAATCATATTCACTCATGGTATACATCTTATACTAAATCCAATAGAGCATATGTTCAACAAGTACGAGAGAGTGAAGCCAATGTTGTACAACACCACACTCTATGTTTATGAAAATATTGAATGGTAAAAATATGACAATACTATAACAATAAAGTTTTATAAAAAATATTTTCAAAGTCATCTAGATTTATAAAAAAAATTGAACACAATTTAAAGGTGTGTTGGGAAAATTTAAAAAGAATTTCAACAAAGAAAATAGAAGAGAAAATTCAAAAAAGAATTGGTCAAAGAATAATCCAAACAGAAACAGAAAAAAAAGGGAAGACAAATCAGCTAATTTTTCTTTCTTCAACTCTTTGACCAAACCCAAGCGTGTACCTTAGTCAGTCAACATGTTACAAGTCGTGTCCCCTCAGGCCTTCACCTTATATATACCAATCTACATAAAACATGAGATATCACACGCCAACATCAACAAATAATTTGTGTTCAGATACAAAACGTACTCAATCAGTATCAGTTCCTACCAAAAAGAAAAAAAAACTCAATTACCAACAAAGTTCACAAATCTAAGCTTCATGGCGTCAAGGATGCAAAGAACAACCAGTTGCCCCACTGGAAACGATCAGCAACGTAGCCAGCTACAAAGACGAGGTCCGTCTTTAATGATCAAACCATCATCATCGGTTAGTAACTGGAACGTGGTCATCCCTCTCCTCTCTCCGGTTGCTCCTTCCCCAGCATCGTCCTCCAAAGACCAATCGCATGTTCCTCCGCCGCAGAACAAGACTGAGAAACCGGGGGAAGAGGAGGTGAAGAAGACGCCGGTTTTCAAGAAATGGGAACATCCAGCGTCGCCAGTCTCCTATGAGCCGACGACGTTTGTCCTACCTTTCATATCTGTTTAGCGACCAGCCACAACATGTGAAGCTTGTTCGTGTTATATAACAACAACACGCGCGTCTTAACTTTTTTTACACGTTTTGTAAAAATCTAACAGCTCTTAGGCACAGTTTTTTCCTCTTTTTGAAGTTTACACAAAGGACTAAAAGAATAAATGAAGTTACGATAAACTCTAAAGATTATTTTGTTTTCAACGACACTAACTACTAGTCAAGAGAACTCGTTACAAATAATTTTATAATAATGTGAACCGTCATTTTAATGTTATTATTGTTTAATATGTATCGGATGCTCAATCTTTTTTTTTTTTTTTTTTGGACGTTTCAGCTGATCGATCAATCTTGAATGAATCACGTTAAACTTGGACTGAAACTGAACCATCAATTTCATTATCTTAAACACGAATCAGTACTCGATAATGAGACAAATGGGCCGAATTAGGCCTAATATAGGCCCAGTAAGCTCTCACTTTGTCTCTTCTTCTAGGGACTTGTAACAGTAGTATGAACTTTTTCGTACGTTTCTTCTCGCAAACCAAAAAAACCTTAAACGTTTATGAAATTGGATCAAAATCGAGAATCCCTTCGCAATGCTCTGATTCCTCTGTGATGATGAGTTCTTCGTAAGAGAGTAGAAGCGAAGACGAATCAAATGATGGCTCGAGATATGAACTATCGAAGGTTTGATTTTTGATGTATTGATCTCTTCATCCTTTGAATTTGTTCAGATCTCTTCAAAGATCTTCCGATTCATTCGTTTCTGAAATTTAATTTTTGAAAATTTTGATATAGACTTCGAATTACAGTTCTCTAGATTTTTGATTTGAGAAAAAAATTGGATCTGATTATTTTTGCAGGGAGAACCGTGCTTCGAGATCGTCACTCTTTGATGGCCTTGATGGACTAGAAGAAGGTAGATTGAGAGCTTCGTCTTCGTATCCTCATGACGAACGTGACAACGATGAAGCTTTGGAGAATCTTCAGGACAGAGTTTCGTTTCTTAAGAGAGTATGTTTCTCTACAACTTTAAGATTCAAAAATGATCATTACAAGTATGAATGAACATTAGGATTTTAGATATGTTGGTTTAACAACACTAATGTGATTCTTGATCCTGAATTTGGCTGGTTGCACTGATCTGACTTGTTTGATTAAACCTTTACCTTGAGAGCATTCCCTTAAACCATTGCTAAGTGTCATTGTAATGTTATTCTCTTCCTAGTCTTTTGAGATCTAGCTTGATTGAGATGTAAGTTGGGGCAACAATATGTTAGTTGTGCGTATAGAGTCTAATTGAATTTGTGACAATATCTTTGCACAAGACTCTAAACCCTGATTGAATCTTTTGGAGGCGACGAGCATTGAGCTAATGATCTAATGCTTTTAAAAAAAAAAAAAGCAAATGCCTTTTTGCTTTTTCATTTTAGATGTTATGTTCTTTCTACTCTTGTCGGATTTAGCTTGGCTGAGATATAAGTTGGTGATAATATTTTATCAGGTGACTGGAGATATACATGAAGAAGTTGAGAGTCATAACCGCTTGCTTGACAAAGTGGTAGGCTGAAGTTTGATTTCCATATGTTCCATTTTGTAGATCTGTGTCATATACTTTACTTCTAAGCTATTTTGTTGTCATATGTCTAGGGGAACAAAATGGATTCCGCGAGGGGAGTAATGTCTGGAACGATCAACCGTTTCAAGTTGGTATGTAAATAGATACCGTACCTTTTATGCATCTCCCTGTTTGTTTTGTTAATCAAACTTTTACATCTGAATAAGGATCGATTTTAAACCGACAGGTCTTTGAGAAGAAGTCTAATCGAAAAAGTTGCAAACTCATTGCGTATTTTGTACTCCTGTTCTTGGTCATGTATTACCTTATTAGGTAAAGTGCACTTCTTTGACTTGTGACAGATACTTTTTAACGGTCTGGTTCAAGTCTCTGTTCTTTGACTCTAACACAGAATTCTTATATTATGCTAATGGCTTGACAATCAATTGGATGTTGCAGGCTATTAAACTATATCAAAGGGTGAAATTTGGATGCAAGAAAAAAGGCAGTTTTACATGAGAATACTTGTTTGGTCTGGGAATCCAGAATAATTTACACTTCCTTTTTTGGGTTGCTCCTGATGAATGAATGATGCAGACAGTGAACCAAAGTCAAGGGACCCATATTGAAAACAAGACAAAGAAAGAGATTGTGAAGAGACTACTGAACTAACCGAAAGAAAAAGAAAAAAATGTTAGATAGAGACTTTTTTGTCTGATGCAAAATCATCTCATGTCATTTCATGTGTAATGTAGCAAAAGCTTCTTTATGATTTGTCAACTATTTGTTCGCAAACAAACAAGGTCTTGGATCGTGTTAGCAATTTTGTCTACAAAAAAGCTTAATTGATTGATAAGCTTAATTATTAGGTTTGTGTGAAAAAGTTTATATAGCACTTGTAATAGAAACAAAACAGATGACTTGACTTGGCCTTTTTGTGTATCAAACCAATTTTCAAAATTTTCAGGCGCAAATAACGTCGTGTACTGTACACGGTGTACATGAGAAAAAGAGTAAAAAAATTTGGACGACTAGTAATAATAATAAGGACAAGTTGACAGGACAATGAGGACACTATGCCGAAGAGCTTGATTTTTTCCACTTTAGGTAACAAGTTGACAATAATCGACAATTATATTTTTGGTTTTGTTATTGACAAGTTGACATGTACATTTCCAATGGTTCGGTTTCTCGGTCAAATCATCGTGTAACATTTCATTTATGTAGATTACACTCTCAACTATTGAATAAAAGACTGATTGATAAGTTGCTATGTGAGAGTGAATGATAAGTTGCTATATGAGAGTCAATAATAAGTTGCTATGTAAATAATTAAATTCTTGAAACGATTGTTTAGTCAAATGATCATTTAGCAACTTATTATCGTCAAAATTTCAAACGACACTTGAATACAAACTAAGGGAGTAGAAGATAATATTAGGTTTAGGCACAAAATATACAAAAAAGAAATAACTATTAAATTTTTGTTATCTTTATCAGATAACGAGTAACTTGTTGATTTTTTTTTTTATGTTCTATTATACTTTCTCTTTTCTTAGATAATTTTTTGGGTTTTTTGTTTCTCGATCTTTTACACTCTAAATTGATATATTTCTCATAAAGAATTGTTTGAGTAACATTGTTTTATTTGAAAATTAAGACATAGCTTACTTTATATTGGCTCTTAGAGTAATAGTGAAGTGAAAAGTAGTGTTGATACAATTATTAATTAGGAAACAAATGAAAAATTAAATCAATAAAATAAGATAAACTGATTTAAAAAGTAAGTATAATTATTTTTAAATATGTGTTAAAAACTCAGAAAATCATTTTTAAGAATAGAGAGAAAATATGTTAAGTACCGTGTTATTGTATGTGAATGTGATCTTTAAAGTAAATATAATAAAATAAATCAACACATGTTCTGCTACATATATTCAACAGTATATTATAAACAAATGTTTGGATTCACACGGAAAAATGTATAATGCATTGTGATTAATAATAACGTGTATACTTATTCTATTAAATGGGATCAGTAAGAACTTCGTCTCCACTCTCCACGATTAGATCCGTGAAATCAACTATTGGAAGGGAAAGAAAGTTTCATTCCATCCACTTTCATATATATGACACCAAAAGAAGCAAATAAAGCAGCCGTTCCTTTGGCTAAAGAACCAATTCATAGATATAATTGGTTTGTATCCTCATTTTTACATTCAATCTTGTATTTCACATTTCCTCCACGAGGATTTCATTCCATTAATATAATTCGATTGATGTTAAAAACAGAAAAGAATATACTTGCTGAAGAACAAATATGGTGAGCTACACGGTTGTGTAAGGTTTTGTTGGGAGTGAATCACCAACCATATCGCAACACATGTACAACGTACAATCGAAATCATTTCTAAGAAAGCGAATCGAAAGACAGTAGGTGACTTGCTTTCTTGAACAAACACTGATGGATGTAATTATCTACATTCGAGCTTTACGTCCTCTATCGACTCACAAATTATCTTCTTAATTAGTTTAATATCCACTAGGAACCGACTAAACTATAATACATACATCGGAGCAAGCCTGCTATGACATGTAATGTATTTGAAGCTCTTAGCAAAGCTGCAAAAGTGATACCTATTAGAAGCTATTTGGCGGTTCCATGACCTGGGTCATGTATTTGCCCTATATAAACACCTCTTCACTATGGTTGATGGAAAAAGATAGACAAGAAACTCAAGAACATCAACTCGTTTATTAAACCTCCCCACATACGTATATAAGCTTAACATTTATTTAATATATGTATTTGTATACACTCTAAAGTACATGCTCGATCTGACCATATGTCAGAGATATCACATCTTTTAAAATATGCGGTTAGACAAACGAAATTCATATTTTTATAGAGTTCATGGATTATGATTTAATTAGTTAGTACTTTGATCCAGATCATCTGCTTATTAAAAAATATAGTAGTATTTTGATATTAGTGATTATGTTTCATTATAAGTTTGGTTTTATATACAAACTCGTAATGCAATCATTATCAAACTAAGTTCTATGTTTTTAAAACCGGACCGGACCGGCGGTCGAACCACGTTAACCCGCGAATCGGCAACATATCTCGGTTGGGTTAATATCAAAACCCAAAGAAAATTGAACCGGTAAAAAAACCATATCAACCCGCCAAAAAATAAAAAACTATAGCAAATTAGCAATATTAGAGTCTCTAGTTAACACTCTTATTTTCTTATTGCTTTTAGATTTGAATTTCTAAAATATTTTACTAGTACGGGTTATACTTTGAGTTTGTTACATTTTGAATTTATTACTTTGTAAGGTTTTTTAAAAACATTATGATTATTGGATTATTTTATTTGATATATCCAATTATATCATAGTTGTAATCATTGAAAAAAAATAGAAGACATATCCATACCTATTATTTATAAAAATATCATCAAAATTAATTGAACCCGGTTGACCCCAGTCGAACCATATTGACTTATGATCCAGAAGCTTTCCCGATTTAGTTACCGGTCCGGTTTTAAAAACATTGGTTGTAAGTGACTTGTTTAACCATTAGCCACTTATGTTAAAACACAAAATATATCAAGTGTGTGTACACAGTACTTATATTAGATTTGAAGTGTTACTTTTTGGGTAAATTACATTAGAAGTTAATTGGATTAATTATTCAAACGTATTTAATATCAGTCATATCTTATTATAGAAATAGGGTGAGAGTTGTCGAGAGTGGAGACGTCGGGGCAAGGGAAAATGACGTGCTCCCCACCACCCCAATGCTCACGCGCACTATGCCCCACTCAACCCTAATTTCCAAAGCTAATCTATTAATTACATTTTAATTTATTTCTCGATTTATTAAAAGATAACTACATTTTTGGTATGTGAAAAGCTGCAAAACAATGCCACAACATGTATATACTACTCTCAAATTGAAGAAGAAAATGATCCTAGTTCCCGATGCCACAACACTCGAACACAATACATTCATCTCTTTCCAAATATTTGGAACAAAAAAACGAACAACACTTTTGGTCTTGTTCCCCATTTCATTTTTTGTTTGTTGTACAATTGTTTATACTGTCTCTTACTCTCTTACACGCTTGGTCTCCTAAAATATTGCACCATATGTGATTACTACAAAAAGGAAGGAAACCCAAGACTTTGTGTTGTGTAGGCAACCTCTCAGTAATTAATATGAGTGTGTATACTGATATTTTTATCTGCAAGCTAAGCTCTGGTAGAAAATGATAAGAAGAGTTCATTAAATACGAATACGTTATGCCGTTTATATATGGTCTTTCTGGAGCGTAGGACTTTGGCATAATCAGTATCCAATTACACTGTTGGTTTAAAATAGACTCATAAATGGGTCCAGTCTTGATTTACACATAGTATTGCGTTTATTGGATTCTATATATATAAACCCTATATAAATAATACTACTAACTCTTGTGGAAAATTAATTATTGCCCACTTTATCTCTCCCTCTCTCTCTCTGAGAGATTTTGATTCTTGGAAAGAAAATCAAAGTCTCAATAGCCTTTCTTGGCTTTGATTCCAGTTCCATTCCAAAATTGCATCTAATTCTCTTACCTTAGCCTTTTCTTCTTTATTTATCATCAACAACTCCAAAATTCATATGAAATTAGAGAAATCAAAATGAAATGAAAATTTTCAAGAAAGAGCTACATACACCTTTTGACCTTGTAAAGTTGGAACCCTAGACACCTTTCAGGCAAAATCATCAGGTTAACAATTCCTTCTTCTTTCTTTTAGTAGATTTCCAAATTTTGGGAAAGCAATTATGTCAAACCCTTGGTGGACGAACCAGAGTGGTTTAGCCGGTATGGTAGACCACTCAGCCTCCTCCGGCTACCACCAAAACCATCATCACCAAAGTCTTCTTAGCAAAGGAGATCTTGGAATAGCCATGAATCAGAGCCAAGACAACGACCAAGATGAAGAAGACGACCCTAGGGAAGGAGCAGTTGAGGTGGTCAACCGTAGACCAAGAGGAAGACCACCAGGATCAAAAAACAAACCTAAACCTCCAATCTTTGTGACAAGAGACAGCCCCAACGCACTCCGTAGCCATGTCCTGGAGATCTCCGACGGCAGCGACGTTGCGGACACAATCGCTCACTTCTCCAGACGCAGACAACGCGGCGTTTGTGTTCTCAGCGGCACAGGCTCAGTCGCTAACGTCACCCTCCGTCAAGCTGCCACACCAGGAGGTGTAGTCTCTCTCCAAGGCAGGTTTGAGATCTTATCCTTAACCGGTGCTTTCCTCCCTGGACCTTCCCCACCCGGGTCAACCGGTTTAACGGTTTACTTAGCCGGGGTTCAGGGTCAAGTCGTTGGGGGTAGCGTCGTGGGACCGCTCCTGGCCATAGGGTCGGTCATGGTGATTGCTGCTACTTTCTCTAACGCTACTTATGAGAGATTGCCCATGGAAGAAGAGGAAGACGGTGGAGGCTCAAGACCGATTCATGGAGGTGGTGACTCGCCACCCGGAATGGGTAGTAGCCTGCCTGATCCATCTGTGATGGCCGGGTCAGGGCCAGGTTACAATATGCCGCCGCATCTGATTCCGAATGGGGCTGGTCAGTTAGGGCACGAACCATATACATGGGTCCACGCGCGACCACCATACTGACTCATGAGTGAGCCATATCTAAATAGTCTATATAAATATAAATAAATATATAGATGAATATAAGTGATTTGAGGTTATTACAAAGCTTTGCTTGTTGGAAAAATAAATAAGTATACTATCAAAGCTTTGTTTGTTCTGAATGGAGAATTGAAATATAGAGCTTGGAAGGTACAGAGAGACGAGATTAAGGGACTTTTGTATTTTCATTATTCTTCCACGAAATGAATAAACATTTGTATTGTATATTAGAATGTTTGTCTTTTTGTTTTTGTTTAGTAGTATTTAACTACAATATATTTGCCGTTGTGACCTTTAGATACTTTACATTTTGATTGGCACAAAAGTCATAAGTTAATATATAATTGCTGGTTCAAACGATGAAGGAACATCGAGAGCATTGCTTATATGTGCGTTTCGATATTATATTAGTTCTGATTCGTGCGTGAGTATATTTATAAGGTTGCACTCGCACACCATTAGTGATTATTACCAGAGGTCCATTGTGGTCGTCTCTTTAAAACTTTGGGTAATGGTGCTACTGGGAGATTGTTTAGTATGACTTTACAACTAAATAATGAGAGAGGTTATTAAGAATATTGTTGACTAACTAAAAGGATATACAGTCTCTATGTGTATTATAATTAATACAGTTTATATAGTCCAACAAAGAATTAATGGCATAAAACATGAGGGAATCTAAAATCATGAATAAACCAAAAAATATGGTTGACGTTATTGGCGAGAACGATTTGAGGAGGCTCTTGTTTATTTGCTTATTTATTGAAAATCGTAAATATATATATATATATATATATATATATATATATATGAAATTGTTTATGCATGTTGTGACTATACGATCCTAAAAGTCTAACAAAAAAGGTAAAAGTTATTACCAAAATATGATTTATTGTTGTTAATTAATGCACTTAGATATATACTGTATTACAAATTGTAATTATTTGCAATTTTTAGAATGTTGTTTCAAAGAAAACTTGATATATAAACTTCTAATAGTTAAGACTCCCTTTGTTTTGATATAGTATACGATTTTAATGTATAAATTAAAACAAAAAGAAATTAAATATGTCATCTAGTATTGAGATTTTTTGACAAAAACGGTTTTAGTGTTTTTTTTTAAAATACTCTTTACTACTAAATCTAGAAAATTTATTAATTTTTATAAGATTTAGGAAGTATGTCTTGATGATAACTGCTATAAGGGTATTGTAAGAGTATTAAAAAAATTAATAAATTTAAGTATGTATTAATTAATTGTAAGGTTTACATAGTATTTATATGTTTTATAAAGTATTTATAAGATATTTTAAAAATGTTACCAATTATCACTAGTTTTAACGGTAGTTAATTTTTATTTATTATTTAAGTTTCATAATATACGATGTTTTAGAGGTTTTTGCTTGTTTCATAATATAAGATGTTTTTAATTTTTGAGGCAACTTTTAGACTACTTTTATATTTTATTATTATTTATTTTATGCAGTCTTTTTTGTGATTGGTTAAACTTTTTAAAAGTAAACATTTCTTATTATGCGTGTTTTGGCTAAAACATCTTATATTTTGAAACGGAGGGAGTATGAAATAGATAATGAATGAATAACTAAGAAAATTTTACATTTATGTTGCATATTAGTTAGTGAAACTTGGACAACTTTTATCTGGAGAATACATGCAAGTTATTGTTTTTCATGACTATTTTGGTGTAATTTGAAAAGCCAAAAATGATAAAGTTTTCAAAATTCTAGATAAAATCCCAATCAATTTATAAATATAATGATAAATCAAAATATACCAATAGGAGATGGCACACAATAATAGGTAATATAAAGCATTATAATTTAATCAATCTTATTTAACCTAAGGGTTTTGGGTAATCGGACAATTTATATGGTAATCATAAATTTAATTACGGAAAAATTTCACCTTATTACCATGACAGAAATTTCAACTTTTATCATAAATTTCACCTTATATATTTATACCATGACATGTATGTTTGAACAACAAAAAACAACACTAGTCTTGACATCAAACGTTTTGGAATGATGAAATTAGATTTGGTCTCTGGGGAATTGTAGAATTAGATATAGAATATATTTGACTTTACTAATTCACAAAATTTTGGTATTTATACAAAATAGTCATCACATAAGATTAACTTAAACCCCATGAACTATAGGAACCTAAACCCTATTACAACAAGACTTTAAATCCTTATTCGAAAAGGAATTAAAAAGTATCAATGTATCATTATATACATACTTATCCTCAATATCCCCTCCCCTCCCCTCATTTCTTCCATTATGTTAGAGTGTGAAGAGTTTGTATTTGAACATCCAACTTAATTATAGGAGTGAGAAACTGCCTATGATCAAAAATCTTCAAAAATCTTCAAAAAAATGTTCACAAGTTGGTCAGTAGTACAAACTTGATAAATAGTGATCATGACGTCATTGCTAATTCTTTTTTTTTTTTGACCTCCATTGCTAATTCATTTTATCGTTATATATTTTTGTTGTAAGTAGTGTACGACTTTTAAAAACTAGTTATAAAACTGATATTGAATATTTATATTAGAAAAAATTACTACAAATATAACATTTATGTTTTATGCTTTCTCTTAACTATTCTTATAGTATCATTTATTATTTTTCTTTCAGTTGAAACAATTCTATTGTTTTGTATTATAAATCCGAACCACTATTCCTATACTACTATACTGCCGCCATAGCCAAAATAGTGACAATCTAACAATTTTGGTTATTAAACTAATAAATTTTTTATAGTTCCTTTGTAGATACCATATGTATCACGTCAAGTCGGATCCTAGAAATGGCGAAACAAAACATCAAGGACCATCTTCACATGAATTCACGTGTCAATTGTCAAACCAATGGGACGTATATAGTGATTCTATTAATACAATTTAAATATTTTTGAATATTATATCGTATAAGTTACAACTTACAACATCTGGGGTCACATCATCGGAAAGCTTAGGGACAGCATTAGTTACATAATCAGGCCAATTTACTCCATTAACTATAATTGTCAAGTGCCATATAAGTTTCTGGTGATTTAGCACTTCATTATTGACTCTATAAACTAAAATTAAGATTAAAAGGTCATGTTAATTACGAGATGATTATGCCTCAGAGAAACCAAAAAAATATAGGTATTCAAACCAAAATCTATATATGTTTTGCGACATACGAACATTAAATATATGTATGTATATTATGTTTATATATATATTTGTCAAATTAGTGGAGTATGTTTTATCTATCTATACCAGTACTCATATATATATATATATATGAATGTACACTTAAATATATCATTTATGTAAATATATCTATATTTATATATACTATGTAAATATTGTTATTTTAACTTTGTGACGCAAGATCAATTAAAGTATTTATATTTGTATATAATAGTGCAAATTTTCGTATTGTATATATATTAAAGGATGAAAATGCCTAGGAGTGAATTGTTTTAGGATACGCGAAAAACAAACAAATAGGCATATGCTTAAACTAAATGTGTAATATAGATATATAAATATGCATATTTTATGTTTCTATTTTGATATCCATTGAACTTTGGATGAAGTAAATAAATGTTTTATTATTTAATTTGATTATATTTAAACAGTTTATTTTCTGATTAATTATATGAATGTAGATTACAATTGAACACTTGGGTCTTTTGTACAAACATCTTTCTTTGTAAGAAACTATGTACCCCAAAAAAAAATCGAGGATGACAAGTAAATAGATTTGCCATTTTTCAATGAAGTTGTAATGCACTTTGGAAGCTGCAAAAGCCGCAATTTCATTCTTAATAACTGCGGTGTATATTGGCATCCACTAAACCTAATTAATGAAATTTGGACCACTTAATAAACAAATGAAATTAATATTACTTCCATATTGCTCCTACTAACCACTTTTATAGTGAAATACTACTTTGTTCTAATTTAATCAGTCTATGAATCCATTTAATTCTCTTAATTATATCCTTGTATTAGTAGTATAGATTTTAATATTACTAAAGAGTTATTTTTGTTTTTCACAGTTTCATATATATACTTACACATATCTAATTTTTATCAACTAAATTTTATTTCCATTTAAATCTTTTTTGGAACAAAATATAAACCCATAATGTAATGTATTTTGAGAATTGCCCAAAATATTAGCCCATATTGTATTGTATGTTTCTCAAGTATTTATGATAAATTATTTTGTTTGACAATTGTATTATACATTTATAGTTGTTCTAGAATTACCCAAATATAAAACTTGCCAATATTTTTTTTTAAAGCAAAGAGTAACCAAAATATAAGCAAAAAAAAGAACGAAATTCCAATAAAACAGAGGTAAAATATTTTGATATTTACTACTCCAATATCTATACAATCTTATTATATAAAGTTGGGTTTTGAAAATTAGCCATTACCAATATTTTGACACTTTTCAAGTTATCAATCTAATATTTTGACATGTGTGAAAGTTAATATTTAAAAAGAGATTTAAAAGTTACGACAAAAAACAAAAAATATTGTTTTAAACAGAATTACAAAAATTAAACCGTTTTTTAAAATAATTATAAGGAGATTATATATATTAATTCTTAAAATTCGAAATTATAACATTATTTACTTATTTTTAATTTTAAGTAATTAATTCTACAAAAACATAGAATAGGGATTAAAGAAAATATAAATTATTAATTCAAAAAAATGTAAATACTTACTTCTATATAAACATAGATCGTCTCATATTTTCCATCTAACAAAATAATTTCTTCAAAAATATTGTTTTAAAATTTGTTCTATTGGTAAAACTGTTTTAATGGGAAGGTAAGTTTATCTTATTTTTTAAAATCAAAATTTTCTCCTACTTTTTTTTTTTTTTTCAATTTGGAATATGTAAGATTAATATGATGACCCAAGAAAAAAAGGAAGATTAATTTATATGTCTTCTTTATAATACTATATTTTAAAATTTATTGTAGTAGTTTTAGATTTTTTTATTTAATTTATTTTCATCTTTATATAACAAGATTCGTTATGATTTTAAAATATATATTTTATATTATTTTTAATTTTTTTAGTAAAGGATATGTAAAATCAATATTTATTTTTTTTCTTAATATTTTTAATTTTGAAGTATTTTTAATTTTTTTTAGTTTATTTTGTATCTCTAAATTATCTAAGATTCAGATAGTATCGTGCTTATAATTTTCAATTTTAATTTTTATTATGTCAAATTAACTATCTTTCAATTTCTCAAATTTTATTGGATTGGTCATAAACTCATTGCAATCGTGTAGATATTTTTTCTTTTTATCCACAATATTTTTGAGTAAACAATTTTAGAAATATTTTAGTAATTATACAAACTGTCACAAACAAATTTTAGTGGTGAAAATGAATTGTGTCAAATTGAAAGTAAATAAACAAAAATTGGTTTAATTTGTTCATGTAACAACCCGTTCCGTGGATCCCACTAGTCTCCCGCTAGATGCCCAAACATACCGTCCGTGGACCAAGCTAGCCCCCCGCTAGCCGCCCAAACAGACCTCAAGCTGGCTCTGCAGGGCATCGATCCTAACACCTCACTATGGCAGCTCAATTGGTGACAGCTTGTCATGTGGGAAGGTTGTTAAAGGATGGGGACCAGCCCAAGATGGTCTTGCAGGACATCAATCCTAACCCCTCACTCTGGACAGGAACTATTCATCCAAATCCACGAGTAGGTTATTGGTGCGCCAGACGTTCCTCGAACCCTGGTCCCCACCCTTTAACAACCTTCCCACAGGACAAACTGTCACCAATTGATCTGGATGAATAGTTCCTGTCCACAGTGAGAGGTTATGATCGATGTCCCGCAGGACCAGCTTGGGGTCCATTTGGATGGCCAACAGGGAGCTAGTGGGGTCCATAGACGGTCCGTTAGGGCAGCTAGCGGGGGCTAGTGGGGTCCACGGGACGGGTTGTCATAGTTCACAAAGTCATTTTATAGGTAGTGTTAAAGAGCAAACTTTAACAATAATATATTTTTAGATGTAAGAACATATTTTTAGTGGTAAAGCATATAGTAAAATTGTGCGTGGATTCTAATAAGATGATGTTTTGACAGGTTAACTCCATGTAAAACATGAATAAGTTGCGAAACGTTTTTGAAATTTGACAATATTGGTCCTTGGTTGACTAGCCAATTCTTTGCTTGGTTGTGGGTTTGACCTCCCGTAATACTATTCAGATTGATTAATGTTTAAAAAAGTTTTGGTGGCTCATAATATAGCTTTAGATTATTATAATAATAATTTTAAAATATAAAAATATAAATTAGTGTATTAAAGTAAAAAATTATCTCTAACTAAAAATATTTATATATTTACTTCTGGAAAATATATTTTCAAGTACAAAAAAATATTAATATATTCTTTTAAATTTTTATTTTAGTAGACATTTTTAAAATCCGCGCATCAATCAGGTCCTAATCTAGTATTGATTTAATAATGTATGCTTAAAAATATATAATTTAATCAATTCTATAAAACAATTATTAAGTTAAGGTGTCTTTTTTTTCTTTCTATAAAGCAATTATTAGGTTTTCTTTGCAAAACATAAAAGGCTAATCCTTCTTTGCAAAAGAAAACACTTAATCCTTCAGAAAAGGATTCTTTAGCACCTTAAAAAAGTTAAAGACGGTCTCATCCTAATTAAAGCACTCTGCTTCGTTTTTTTCCTGACGATTTGACGAGACTCTCCTATCCACCACAAAGGAATCATTTGTTACCGAAAATATCAGTAAACTTACAATTGGTTGGAATCTTAAAATGTCTAATTAATAAGCTGATTCGTATGATTGAACTAGACAAAAGATTTCCATCAATTGTATTACATCATTCCCCACTTCGCAATTGCATTAATATATACTTGTTTCAGAAAGAAAGTAATAAGAAAATATATTAATATATATGAAACGTCCAAATTGAAGGTTGTTGATTAAACCCTAGTCACATACCATTTTGTATGTTTTCTTTAACAAACATATCTAGAGTTGTCCTACTCCTAATATGTACTAAAATTTTGGCTATAAATTAAAGAGATTAAAAGTTGGATATTACTCATCTAAATCCAGCTTCTTGCTTAAAACGATAAACTAACATTAAGCTAGCATAACCTAGAAACTGATAATATTTCTTGCTACTACTTCCAAATTTTCAGTAGGATAAACTAACATTAAGTTAATTTCTACGGTTCTAACTTCTACCTAAACATACATTATACAGTAACCCGATTTTATATGTGGGTCACATCATTTGGACAAAGCGTAATCGGAGGCGTATTGACATTGTAAGATATCGATCCCACATGTTAATATCTCTTTGCTAACTATCAAAAAATAGTTTTTCATTATTTGGTTCTAGTTTATGTATTAGTGTAATATTTATGGAGTATTAATTTCTTAGGTAGTTATCATTAATTCGAAAATGATAAAATTCGTATAACAAAAGAAGAGAAAAGATTGGTGTTTTGTTATATTTCCAATGGAGAAAAATAAAGAAAAATAGGAAAGGCGCAACAAAAGTCTGAAACAAAGACAAAAGAAACTGGGGGATCAATGTCTCGCCAAGTTGTGTGCTCTGTTCTAATAGGGTTGAAAGTCATGAACATCTTTTTTTCCAGTGTGCTTACTCTTCGGAGTGCGTTTGCGGGCAGAATCATATCATCTCCACCAGCGGGTCTAAGCTCTATCTCCACCAGGATCCTTCAAGTAGCGCAACAACAACCACGTTCCAACGCTGCAACCATCGTCAAACTCGTCCTCCAAGTCACCTGCTATCTTCTTTGGCGGGAAAGGAATGCCAGGATCTTCACCAACGTCTCGTCTCCTCCTTCAGCGGTTCAAGCCGGAGTGGATCGTACAATCTGTGATCGTCTCCTGTCCCTACCTGGAGCTACTGTTTCTTCTTCGTCTCTGTTAGCTTCATATTTTGGTTGTATTAGTTTCCTTTTCTAGTTTCTTTTTCCTTTTTTGTATAAAGCTTAACCTTTTACAAAAAAAAAAAAAAACAAAGACAAAAGTGGAAACTGATCAGCTTTTGACTGATTCAACATATCCTCACGTGTACTTGCTTTTTCCTCCCGTAGATACCGGGCAACCCTCACCTCCAAATTTGTCTAACATTTATTGTAATCTTTTAATATAAAAATGAAATAGTATAATGTTGTTCCATCTTCTCTTTTATTTTTACTAGTATTGTATATCATCACTCTTACATGTTTTTACACATTTTTTTGCAAATACTTTATAATATGTTATGCATATGTAATATGTTATAAACATAACTACGAAAATATAATCTATACCCATCCACAATGACTTGTTGTTAACAATATGTATTGTGTAGTGTACGTTTGAACTCGAGTGATAAGACAATCCGACACCAATATGCTGCGACATACTATATCTTGTTCTTGTAATCATATGTGATGACTGATGAGTATATTCATTGTAGCGGATTGATCAACGATGTGATTAGGATATATGACTTGCAAACCCAAATTCAAGGCACTAGGACCGACTGGGGTCAGTTACTTAGGCTTGTAGAAACAGGATGAACTATTTTGGAATTAGTATTTTATTTTTAGCCCAACTGATTTATCTATTTTAGCCCATGATCGTAGAGGTGGTAGAACTTGAAGAAGGAGCATTTTAATTTCAAACTTTGTTATTTGGAAATCCGTGTTAAGTTTTTTCTCTTCTTTTAAGATTAAGATGTTTAAAAATGCAAAACACAATCAAATTAGTACTACATAACATCATTAATATGAAAGTAGAACTGATCCTAGGAACTCGCATCAGTAAATATTGATATTTGTAAACTCAAGTCAACATTTTTTTGTAGTGTATTCTGACTTAATATTGATCTTTATTCAGTTTTCTGAGGAGGAAATATATATTTGTTGTTTAGGCAAACATATTCTTCATAGTTTGGCAATACGACCCTGAGTTTTCTTAAATTTGTAAACTTATAATATAGAATATGTTACGGCAGCCACCTAAATGATTTTAACATATAGGAAGGTAACAATACTAACAAGTTTACAAACAGTTAACCCAAAACACTATCTTTCTCAGCACGCAAGGTCTTTAGCTTCTCAGCTTCCAATTCAATCTTCAGCTTCTCCACCATCTCTAGAAGCTCTTCTTCTCTACTCTTCTCTTCCTTTTCCCCACTCAATGCTTCGATTATAATCGACACTCTCGCTCTTTGATGCTCTAAACTTTTCTTCAACACCGTCAGTTTCTCTAACACCAAATCTTTATCAAACCCCACAACCTGAGCTTCCTGGTTCTTAGTTTCCTCCTTTGACAAATCAAAACCGAGTTCAGACCCGGTTATTGTGATGTTTTCTTCTTCCGGTTTGTCTTGGATTTGATCTTCTATACGTGGACTGGACTCAGAAGTGTCTGATTCAGTAGTTGGGAATACTGGACTAAGTTGGAGATCGTCTTCACGAAAATTCCAACCACTGATTCTTCTGTTCTTCACTATCTCTTCATCTTCATCTTCTTCATCATCTCCAACACTCTTGATCAAAACATGACTCTCTATAAACATCTGCTCTGCATTTGACAAAGTATGCAACACGTTCTTGACCACAAAGTCGACTCCTTTACAGTTCTTGAAGAACGGGTGCTTCAACAACTTCTCTGCAGATGGTCTTTTAGCAGGATCTTGCTCTAGACACAAACCAACCATTTCTCTAAATGCTTTTGAGAACTTCTTGTTACCCTTTTTGCTGCTTCCGCTTGTACTGATCTCGTAATCAGAAAAATGAAACCTTTTGGTGATCTTCATGAGCAAACTCTTCAACGGCGGTAAGTGAGATAGCGGAGGTCTCCCGTGAGCTAACTCCAACGCTGTTATCCCGAACGACCAAATGTCTGCTTTGAAACCGTACCCTGTGTGAGAGTGAACCACTTCCGGAGCCATCCAATACGGCGTTCCCGCTATATCAGTTAACCTTAAAGAAGACGATGTGGTTCCAGAGGACGTCGTCACAGGTTCATAGATCGATGCAGATACTCCGAAATCAGCGAGCTTTACGGATCCATCAGAATCTACAAGAATGTTACCGGCCTTGATGTCACGGTGCAAATGACCCTGATCGTGAAGATACGAGATTGCATTCAGAGTTTCCTTGAGGAATACGGAAATGCAGTTTTCTGGTAACCCACTAGGAAAAGAAGAAGAGACGATGGAATGAAGAGAGCCGCATGACATGAAAGGCATAACCACCCAAAGACATCGATCAACTGTGAATGAACAATAAGCATTGAGGATATTCGGGTGAGAAAGCAGAGACATGGTCTTGGTTTCACGGCGAAGGCTGTCGAAGTCAGCCCGAGACTGATCAAGATTGATAGCTTTGATGGCAACTACCATTGAGTTCATGGGAATGCATATGGCCTTGTAGACTGAAGCACTAACACCAACTCCTATCTTGCAGATGATCTCGTAGGCCTCAGAATCAAGAGGGAGTTCAAGCTTGTTACGAGCCATAAGAGATGAGTACACTCTCAGTTATTGAATCGTTAGTTTTTTGGTGGAAGTGTGGTCTTTTTGAGGCTAATAGTAGTATAAGGCTATTCATATAGGTGTGAGAAAGGAAAGATTTGGTTTAGCATGTGAACTCAAAAAAAAAAAAAAAAGCCTTAAATGTCAAAAAGCAGAACCTTATCCCTTACTTACAGGTGATGAATATGTTGATGAAACAATAAGATGAAGCATGTGAAAGTGCTAACTAACTAACCTTAGTTAATGAGATCCTAAACCTTTGGCCTTTTCAAGAACCCAAAAGGCAAACACAATCTTTCCACTTCAAACGTCAAATTTACATACCATACCCTTTTCTAGTTAAGATCAAGTTTACAGAAACAAGTAGATATTAACATAACATCAATGAAATAAGTCACTCCATGGTAACAAGAATACTTAATGAGTTAGTGAAGAAGAAGGGTGTGTGATTGCACGGTAGCTTGATGTAACATATGAGCATTCCCGTGACAACAAAAACACTACAGGCTCGGGTAAGAGACAAAAACAAAATGGAGCTATCAATATATCTTTCAGAAATTTAAAGCTACAGTCAGATATTCAGATATCTAGACCCAATTAAAGATATTTTTCGAGGCACTTCTGAAGGACTTGCTTTTGCCGTTGACCACATGAGATGAAAAGAGAGAATAGAGCAAAGACGTCAGCCTTCTTGTCATCTGGTAAAATGAATTGTTCAAGCATTCAAACATCAGTATGCTAAGATAAAATTGTCAATGAAACAGGACTTGTATAATTAAAAAGACTGAGATATGAGTCTCGATGTCCTTGAAACCTACTACTATATAATGGGCACAAGCCTGAAACTTATGAAACCTACTCAAACACACTCCACTGTTTACTTTGTCTCACACGCAAAGCAAATGCAAGTAAATCATTGCAGTCCAAACTCTAAGCTACACAGCCAAGAAAATAAGAAAACTTGTACCTGTAACTATGTGTTTCTTATTCCATGAAGTGAAGCTCGGTGTGCAACATAGCAGTTGCACACTTTTCCAATTCAACAAACACACGCTTTAGCCTGAACTTGTCTCTGCTCTGAAACAAACTCGCGAACTCTCTGAGGTTTACTTCGCATGGGCTCAATCATACTTTCGGTCTCCTGATTGATCTCTTTTGACAGATGACCCTCCAGAAAACTAAACAATGCTCCTAATGTCATCTTTCCTAAATCCACCTCCACCACTGTACCACGCTCATTCTTCAAATCTTCTTCAACAGGACAGCTTAGACCTTGGACTCCAGCATCAGTATCCTCCTCACCTTCAAAGCTCTTCTGCTCTGCTGTCTTCTTCTTCTTCTTCCCACAACTCTTTCTGGCTCGTTTTAAAACCATCTCCAATTCCAAATAAGAATCCCCAACAATATCAATCTTCTTGCTTCTCGTAATCCTCTTCTCCTTCAAAGTCTCTTCCTTTTCTACAATTCCAATGCTCCTGCTCCTTGTAGCCTTACTGTTCACTCTCTTCTTGATTACACTCCCTAAAACTTCCTCTCCCATTGCACAATCTCAACTTTAATTGAATCTTCAACTTCTACTAATCCATCAGAAACCCCTAATTTCTCAGAATTCTCGATTTTTCTAACTTTCCTAACCCTAAAACTCGGCTTATTAACATTTTTCACATCAGAGACATCCCCAAAATCGTTACTTTCGGAAACCCTAATTCGCTTCCCCGAATTACCCTGACGCTTATTGTTCCTCCTTGGTCGAGGCGGAAGCTTCTTCTTCTGCTCCTCCTGAACAACATCATCAATAATAAAGTTCACAACAATAGATGTATACTCACCGAGTTTGATAACATCGCCGTCTCGTAGATCTACCGGCGTCTCAGAATCGAGATCGTTCGAGTTCAGTAAAGTACCGTTGGAAGATCCAAGATCTTGGATTACCCAATTCCCAGAACCCGATTCTGCGATCCGGAGGTGCTTGGTGGAGATTCCGGCGTCTTTGATTACGATTTCGTTACCACGAACGATTCGACCGATACGAATCGTAGACCCGGGTTTGTAATCTAGAGTATCGCCTTCTCTTGGACCTTTGACTATTGCTAATCTCAGCGACGGTGTTCCCATTGTTCACTGTAATCAAACCGTTGCGCTTGAAGCTTGACTTGAGTCCCGAATGGGCAATTTGAATTTTTGGGTTAAGCGACTTCAGCACGTGTGAGATTTGTTCGCACGACTCTGTGCTAACTCAATTTTGAGAAAAAGGATATAAATCATTTCAAACTGCAATCTCAGTTTCGGTTTAAATTCGGTTAGATATTTTTTTGGTTTTTAGTTATTCACCCCTCTTAAGAAACAAATTGTTAATTAAAGTAAACAAATTTTGTAGATCAATAAATTTTAAAATTATTAATTCTATGATTATATTATATTTTTAAGTATAAAATCTAAACCTTAGCCATTTTTATAAACCCAATATAATTTTGTTTTATTGCGTAATTTGAACCTTATCCACTCTTTTATAAACTTAAACTGAAATATAATGTTGTTTAATTGTAAAATCTAAACCCTATACCCTAACCACTTTTTCATAAACCCAAAAAGACATATAATTTTGTTTAATTATAAAATCTAACTCCTAATCACTCTTTTATAAATCCAAACCCACAAATAATTTTGTTTAATTGTAAAATCTTAAACCCTAAAAACCCTAACCAGTTTTTTTGTAAATCCAAACCGACATATAATTTTGTTTAATTGTAAAATCTAAACTCTAACCACTCTTTTGCAAATTCAAACCAACATATAATTTTGTTTAGTTGTAAAATCTTAACCTTAACATTTTTTTATAAACCCAAACTGAAATATCATTTTTTCATTTAAAATATATATAACCCGAATCCTCTATTATAAACCCAAACCAACATATAATTTTTTTCATTGAAAAATATAAATCCTAATCATCCTTTATAAACCCAAACCGATATAACTTGAGTAATAAAAAAAACTATATAACGGAGCCTCTCCTTTCTCCTTTAGCAAAGATGTCCACATGTAACGAGTATGATCATCAACAAGGACAAAAATATACCTGTTTCCTGTAGCTGTGCTTGGAGTTATAGGTCCACAAAGATCCCTATGAATCAATTCTAGCATATTGGTTGCCCGATATGATGTTGCTTGTGGAAATACTTGTCTAACTTGTTTACTGAGTAAACATGAGCCGCAAATCTCCTTCTAAAAATTGACATCCGTAGTATCTTGGACAAACTTCTTTTCAAACATTGACTTTAATGTTGTCGAGTTTACGTCCCCCAATCTCGCATGCCACCTACTAGCGTTGCTTGTTTGTGAAAAGTTGAGGTTCGTAGTATCTCTGAACGTAGTACCTCTGATCCCCATTCTCACTTTGTAGAGACAGTTTAATGACCGTTCAGCTTTAGCAAGTAGTTTCCCGTGTTGATCGTGCATAGTTTAGATTCCTCCTCTTAGTATTATGTCACATCCTGATTCAGTGGTTTGCCCGAGACTTATGATGTTGCTTTTCAGGTTTGGTATATAGTAGACGTCTGTCATAACTCGTGGCTCTCCGTACATATCAGTAAAAGCAATGGATCCTTTCCCTTTGATATCTATTCGAGAGTCATCTCCAAAACGTACCTTCCCAGTGATAGAAGTGTCAATCGAATCAAAATAGCGTAGGTATCCAGACATGTGGTTACTGGCTCCATTATCATGGTACCAAACATTCTCTTCCCTTGTATTTGTTTCAAACTTGCTTGGTATGCATCGTTCTTCATTCAAGAAGACAATCTCGTGCATCTTGTGTTTCAGTTTTCTCATCTTCATGTGTTTCTTGCAACTTAAGCAATCGATCTGGGAAATTGAAAGTGAAGTGTCCGGTCTTGTCGCAACGAAAGCATGTTATTGTAGACAAGTCTCGACCTCCGCCAAAACCTCGTCCTCCACCAAACCGCCCACGACCTCTACCTCTGTAAAAGGATCTTCCACCTCGTCCCCTGTTTCGATAATCTCCGTTATAATCACGGTTTGTGTAATTAGATTGTCCCTCCATGTTCGCATAGAGCAGCTTGGTGTGGTCATCTTGTATCTCTGCTTCCTCTGAGATTCGTTCTTCATATGCTTTTAAGCGTCCAACAGTGTCCACGAAACTTGTGGTGTTGAGATCCAACACTTGCTCCAACGATGCAACCATGTGTATAAATTTTGTTCTTGGAAGACACTTTAAAAACTTCTTCACCATCCTTGATTCTTCAAGATTTTCTCCTAGTGCAGCCATCTTGGCTGAGATTTCAGATAGTCTTCCCACAAAATCATCGACCTTCTCGGTGTCCTTCATACGCAAACGATCAAACTTGGCCATAAGAGTCTACAGACGAGCCTCTTTCACCCTTTCTGCTCCCACATGTCTTGCCTTGATTGCTTCCCACATCTTCTTCACCGAGTCAAGTTCGCCGACTTGCAAGGTAAGAGATTCGGGTATGGATTGACAAGCAAGGAAATCGCCATGTTGTTTTTGTCAACGTTGATGGCGTCTGTTGCAGATTCTGGTTCTATAACCTCCCACACTTTATGGACCCTAAGCGCAATCCTCATCTTCATGGCCCATACGGTGTAGTTCACTGTATTTACATCAGACATGAGATAGAAGGAGATCCTCCTCCTCCTTCCTTTGATGTGATGGTTGAGATGGTAAGATCTCCCATCTTTGATAATCGTCTGAAGCTCTGATACCAATTATTGTTTTCAAGCTTTGAGATCAAACTTAAAAGAACAACTCTTCTTTTATTAGCTTAGAAAAATTCATCGAAAACTAAGTTCTCAATCTCTCAAACTCTCTTAAGGTTGTGTCAAAACTCAACACCCTAATTTATATAATCGTCAATCCTATTCCTAATTGAAATAACATTTGGTTTAGATAACTCCTAAACCAAACTCATCCTTATCTCTTTAACAAAACACACTTTAGTTAGGAATAGGATAACTTCTAACTAAGTCTATCCAACAAAAGAAACATTGACGCATCAATTTTTGATTTGTTTGAAGCATCAAATTTTTTTGGGCCAACAATAGTTGCAAATTGGCCAGTTCTTTCGAATCTGAAGCAATCGAGGAGATTTTTGAGATTAGCAGGATATTACAAGCGACTTTTCCAGAAACTTAATCACCTTTCAAGACCATTGACAACATTGACTAAAACAACATCTTTTATTAGGCCAAAAGAATCTCATATTGCATTTGCATAGGTGGAGACAGACGGTTGAAGAACATGTTGTTCATCCTTCTTAACAAAAAAGTGTGGATCTGTTCATCTTCTTCATTATGAGATTTTTCTTAAATTAATCTTATAATCGTTCTCTCTCTAGATTTATGGGTGTAATCGCTGGTTTGCTTATCTTGTTAGAGTTATTTCTCAATTCTATACTCTCAAAAGGTCGGAATGAGTCTTTTTTTTTTCAATGATATTTTAGTTAAGTAGCTTAGTTAAGTAGCTTATTACAGAGGAGAAACTAAACTTAAGTCTCCAAAATCTCAGAAGTCACAAGTAATCCGCCAAATATCATATTATATCACCGAAAAATTACTCGAAAAATAACCATCCAATCATCTAAACTTGTGTCCGTTTACCACCATAACCATCATATCATCTCAGAAACCCCGTGTTTGCCCTTCTCGTGGGCACTGAGAGCAGCCTCGTCCTTGAAAGGCCTTTTGCACGATTGGTAGAAGTATGGAACTTTTTTGGCCTTCTTTCCTGGTCGAGGAAGATCCTCCACATCATTCCCATCATGAGGATCAACATCATTCCAAAGACCAGACTTCTCCTTATAACCGTCTAGGTCCGGACTTTTGTAGCCAAGAAAAGTCACATCTCCTTTGCCCGTGTGAGTGTTTGTTCCACCACAAACATTAATTCAATTTGTTAGTTTGATTCTTAATCGAAAGTATTTGATTATTTTTATTACTAATTTTATGTAATTTTAAGCGGTTAACGTTTAAATGTAAAATGCTAAATATGATACTTTTCGACTTTTCGTCAAAATAACTTATACTCCTCCGTTTCATAACATATGATATTTTAGAAAAGTTTTTGTGATTCATAATATATGTTTTCAAGTTTCTATGCAACTTTTTGATTAATTTAATAATTTTTATTATGTAGTTTTGTTTATGATTGATGAAATTTTTAAAAGTAGTCAATTCTTAATCTGCTTTTAATTAAAACATCCAATATTTTGAAATAGATGGAGTATTAATATAAAAAATCATCGTACAAAAGATATACAATCCAAAAAGAGGATCTAGACAATCAGAATAAAAGTACAAATGTGGTAAAATCAGAAACAAAATACATATATTATGTTATACTTAAAAATATAAATAAATATTAAACTATAAAAAAGACAAAAACATTAATTTAAGGGCTGTTATTGGAGATGTGATTTCTAAATCCATATAGAATTGTAAATAATAGAAATCAAAACATATGAATTTTGAAATAACATGTTTTATCCTTGGATTTGAATCATTCTATTTTACGCTTTCAAATCCATTTAAATCCATTTAAAACATAATGTGGATTTTGAAATCCAAAAACAAATCATTAAATGAATAACATATGATTTTAATTAAATAATAGGTATTAACCTGCGGTAAACCGCAGACTGAACTTTTTATCTGATATAAATTTTTGTTGTTGTTATGTTATTAATAATCCTTTGTGTTATAATTTTGTTTGCTTATATATAATAATTTGTATGTTAGAAATGTTTTTTACAGAATTTATATAATGGTGTTTTAGATCATTCTTATTAATTACTACAACCAAAAACTTGTTCACCATAATTTTCTGAATCATCTACACTTTGAACAGAGTGATTCATTTATAATTAGTTAAATAAGTGAAGTTCCGTCAAAATTATATCTACCATTTGAAGAGTCTGATAAATCATCTTCTCGTATTTTGCTTCTATTCACCGGGGTACGTCGTCAATGATTATGCTTGTTTGAGTGGATATCTCATAACCTTATTAATAATAATATGTTAGTTATGTGAAATTTTTTCTAATGATAATATCGAAACATAATTACTATAGATTATGTCATTAACGGGGCTTTTCATCTTATTGTTTTTTTCACCTTCGTGAAAATGGGAGAGAAAGAGTGTGAGAGAGAAGCTATAATGATATCTTATTTTAGGTGCATGTATATCGGTATTTAGTTGCACTAATTATACAATCTTATAACTATTCACCAATTTAAAGTTTTGAAAAACAAAACCTTTTTCTCCTATATAAAAATTCTAATGACTATTTAAATATATGTCGCTCAGCAATCTTAACATGGTATCCATGCTATTGAATTTTTTGAAAACCCTAGACAATCATTTTGCCCTATAACTTTCCACCAGAACTACACTTTTTTTATTATTTACCATTTTTTATACAATTTTCTCATTGCATTTTTACACTTAGGATTATTTTAAATTAAACCAGTTAGTCTAAAAAATATTTATTTATCTATTAAATGACATAGTGATGTAGATAACCATGTGAACCATAAAAGATATGAATTTGATTTTAGAAACACAAAAATACATCAAAACTTTCTCCGCTAGGTTTAAATTTTTGTTCACGTTTACATATTTTACGGATTAAACATATTTTTACACAAATTAAACGCAAACTTGAATAAACAGATTAAAAACTTTACTTACAGATTTTATTTATACAAACAAATCTTAAATCTTAAATAATAATATTATTCATAATTTTTATTTGAATCGATTTATCCCGCCCTATGTACGGGTTGGTACCTAGTGATGTCTTATTTTAGGTGCAAGTATATCGGTATTTAGTTGCACTAATTTTTATTTTTACGCCAATTAATATTTTAATTAGATGAGTAATTGTCTTTAGTACCCTTAATGATTTTATCTTTGTTTGTACTATTTCTAATGGCATTTCATTATAATTTTTTATACATTCGAATGTTAATTTCATATTTGTACTTCACAATTAATATAGTAGGATTTATAAATTATATAACCAATAACACATTATCTTGATAAGTATTTTAAAATCAATAATTGAATAACACATCATTTTTTTTAATTTCCAAATCGATAGAAATTCATAACAAAAATCATAAAACCAATAACCCACAAAAACAAAAAAAATTCTATTTGAGAATCAACACAGTGTAAATGGGCCTAAAAAAGGCTTACACCACCACCTAAGTGTGAAACATTAGATGGCTAAAAGCTACAGGCCGAACCACTGTATAAGAGGCATATAATTACCCCAACATCCCAGCAACACACGTGAATCACTCTGCTAACTTATCTCTCTCTTATCCACTTTTTTTCTTTACCTTTCTTTTCTACACGCTCCCTTATCCCCGCGTCTCTCTCACCTCCTCAATCCTCATGTAGCTGCTATATTCTCAGTAAAAAAAATTCCTCAAAATCTTCTTTTCTTTGCTAATAATCCGTTCAACAAAATCTTTACCCTTCTATAATCTATAACATTCATTACTAATTAGGCTCTTAAATCTTATCCTAATGAGTAAATGACCCATTAGTATTTGACAAAACGTTGCTTCTATAATCTAAAACCCAACAACAATAATTAATTATTGAGAGTATATTCCTCTCATTACCGAACACAAACGCGCTTAGATCCGACGCGTAGTTAATATATTGTCGGTCAACGAAAGCGCCACGTCATCTCCACCGTGCTGTATCCCCCCTTATCATCTCTTATCACCCGCCAACGTCGTTTCAAGCACAGCAAATATCATTTTTTATTTTTTTTTCCGATTAAAATCACCAAACCCAATTAAAATTAAAAAAAAAAATTATATTATCCCTTTCTTCTCCGTCGTCTTCGTCTTCGTCTTGGATTCTCATGATTCATGTCGTTTAAATTTCTGGCGATCTCAGAATCCCATTTTCCTCCGGGAATCTAACATTTTTTTTCTCATCCAAATTGGATTAAAAAAAAAAAAGAACCCCACCGCCATGGATGATGAGACTTATTCTGATCTGTTGCATTTCTTCAAGAACCCTTCGTTTACAGAAACATTCGTCGACGTCTTGCTATGTGCAGTCCCGATTTGGCTTGCTGTTATGATCGGTTTATTGATCGGATGGTCTTGGCGTCCTAGATGGACCGGATTGATCTATTTAGGGTTTCGTTCTAAGCTTCGGTTTCTTTGGACTGCACCTCCTGGTTTTGGTGCTCGTCGTCTTTGGCTTGCTTTCACCGCTCTCTCTGCTTTCTCCGTTTGTCGCACCATCTGGTCTAGGAACGACAACAGAGCTAATAAATCGTCGGTTGGGTCTGCTTCCCCTGTTGAAGAAACTGATGAATCGGGGTTAGTGTATATGATATTAGCTGAAGCAATATAGATATACAAGTTTGGTTCTCTGTTTTGAAACGTAACGTTTGCTTTTTAATTGAGCTAGATTAAGGTATTTAGTTTGCATTATCTTTTAGTATAGCAATCACATTGGGGAAAAGAAGTGATTTTTTTTTTTTTTTTTTTATGGGTTAATTGATTTTGGTTATAATATGAGGGTATTTGTATTGCAGGGGTAGCAATAATACAACATTGGTGACAGAGGATATTGTGACAGAGAATGATTTAGAGCATCTGCTTCAGCTGCTTGAAGTTGGGAATGCAAATATGGAGTGGCAACCTATGATGGATAAGACTACTCCTAATATGAGCTACCAGGCTTGGCGTCATGAGCCTGAGGTAATCTCACATTTTTAACTCTTTGCTTTGTATCCGTTTTGTTATGGTACTGAATCATGTAGATTAAGGAAATAGCTAACTCATTGAGTAGTAGGCCAGATACTTTGTTGGAAAATTAAACGCTTTAGAGAAATTTGTTTGGCATATGATTCAGAGACCTGCTTTTAGATTATTGGTAATTTATGTGGGAGGTATGTTTCTTTGGGATAGCTATGGACGATCATTTGTTTAATGATCTATCCATTGTGGTTTTTAATAATATTCATTGTGTTTCCTTGTTTAGCTTCGGTTCTTTTGGGCACCATCTGATGCATTGCTGCATTTACTCCTTTGTGTGGCATTTTTATGACCTTTTTTACTTGAAAACTGTTTTCTTGCTCTATAGAATTGGGGAATTTTTAATTACTAGATGTAGAAACATTTTATCTGCTTGTGTTTTTAGCCTGAAAGGTTGTATTGTTTTTCAGTCAGGTCCAGTTATTTATCGCAGTCAAACTGTGTTTGAGGATGCAACTCCAGATATTGTTAGGGATTTCTTCTGGGATGATGAGTTTCGACCTAAATGGGATTTTATGCTTGCCAACTTCAAAACTTTGGAGGAGGACACTCAGACAGGAACAATGATTGTCCAGTGGAGAAAAAAGGTTTCTGGACTATTGATACTTTGGTCATCTTAGTTAGCAACTCCCAGTTTAATTGTCATTACTAATTTCTTTTGTTTGCAGTTTCCCTTTTTCTGTAGTGACCGAGACTATATCATTGGCCGGAGAATATGGGAGTCGGGAAAGAAGTTTTATTGTGTGACAAAGGTAATGTCATACTACGTTAACTTGTTGTTGCCTTCCACGGGTCGATTGCGTGTAGCATTTATCTCTGTAGGAGAAAGAACATCAAAGTTTGGCTTTGAGAATTCTAAATGCGTGGAGATACTTGTCACTTAGTTTCCAGTTCTATCAAGTTTCATTGAATCATCACTAAATCAGTGAAAAACATGGGTCAAATAAAGAAAAATCCAACATCTGTTTCACTTAAACCTCACATTAAGTTTCTATGGTGAAACAATGCTCAAAGCTCAGTACTAAGGCGCTTATCTTCTTTGATATTTCATGGAACATGCTTCTACTTCTCTGGGAGATGCATTTTATGGATATATCAGAGAAGATAAGCGCCTTATCTCTATAATGCATTAGCATAAGGTTATCTTCTTTGTTAGGTTTATCCATCACTAAATGAAGCTCAAATCTTAGAACTATACCTAACATCTGTTCGATATTGTAGGGAGTTCCTTATCCAGCTCTACCAAAGCGTGATAAGCCAAGGCGTGTTGAGCTTTATTTCTCGAGTTGGGTTATCAGAGCAGGTAAGCCTTTTGAAATGCAAGTCTTCTTTGTTAAGCTGGGATAGAATTTGTTTTTTAAGCAAATATAATACAAATGCAGTTGAATCCCGGAAAGGAGATGGACAGCAAACGGCTTGTGAAGTATCCCTAGTCCACTATGAAGATATGGGAATCCCAAAAGATGTAGCAAAGTTAGGTGTCCGTCATGGCATGTGGGGAGCCGTCAAGAAGCTAAACTCTGGTTTACGAGCCTACCAGGCCGCCAGAAAATCAGGCTCACCTCTATCACATATCGCCCAAATGGCAAGGATCACAACAAAATTGAACATGGATTCTGCAGAATCATCTTCAAGAGATGAAGACAGAAGCAGAGCAATGGATTATGCAAGGAGACAACGGGACCATTTGAGAATGGACTGGAAATGGGTCGTTGTAGGAGGTGTCGCATTGGCTTGCGGCCTTCACACCGGCGTCATTGGTAAGGCTTTACTCGCTGGAGCTGGCCAGAGACTGGCTCGTAGGTGAAAAACCTTGTGGATTTCTTACTATATCTTCCCTTGACAGAAAAGAGAAACATATACATATATAACCCAGGGAAATGTATTTTTCTTGCTACTCGTATGAGAAGGGCATGTGGTTTTGATGGTGAACCATGTAGGATAGTATCTTTAAACTTGTGGGTCTAAATTATTTGAGTCCTATCTTGTTACAGAGGAGAGTGAGATGTGTATTTTATAAACTATATAAATCTACATAGCTTCCGAAAGCTTAAAATCTTTGCATGTGACGCACTTAGTATCTTTCACTATTGATCAACATCGAGCAAGTCAAGACTTATCTCACGCATCAATTCACTGCACAATGCACACAATCCGTTCTTTGTTACCGCTTATGGTTGCACATGAAGGTCCTCATTCTGCAGATCTACAAAGGTTGCTTCTGGTGTTGTGGAGGACGCCAAATCATCACCAAACTCAGTGTCTGATTCATCTGAATCCCAGAGTTCATCATCTGAATCAAATTCAATTTCTGTTTCAGATAGTGAACCCTTGGCCTGGATCTCACCTTCACCATCTTCTCCCTCGTCTTTGTATGTATCTAGAAACACGTCATCTTGCTCTCCCTACAATAAACCAAAGAGAACAGGGGAATATGGGACATCAAACTCAAAACAAATGATGGAAATTCAAGAAAATAAAGAGATTATAGGGCAAACATATCATACATCTGTTTCTTCGGTCTCCTCATCAGAAGAATAAGCCATGTCAAGTTTGTCATATAACGCTTCATCTCCCTTCTCTTTTACAAGTTCAACTTGTTCCTGACAAAATGGATTCAGGGTCTTGGGTTAGCAAAACATTGCAGAACAAGAATATGCGTTTGTTGTTTGATTCGTAAATGATATATAGATAATTCAAACCATACAATTTCAGCTCTCAACTTCTCTGACTTCGCCTGTACCGCCTCAATGTGTTTAATAAGAGCCTGTTGAATAGAAAGTATCAAAACAAGGAAGCAAACTAAGTGTTAGTTCTTGAGGTTTATCACCTAATTGGTCACAAAAAGTAGAAATCAATTTTAAGTTTGCAGATTTTGAGATCAACAAACGTTGTTGCATATTTTTTTTTTATCACGAACCTCGCGTTTTTGGAGCTCAACCGAACGTGCTAAAGCTTTTCTCTTTGTCAAGAGGTTTTTAGGCCTCATCATAGAAGGCCGCTTATAGTCTTTTCCTCTATACACGATTATGGCATAACCTTTCGAAATCTTGTCAACAGAAACCAGGATACCTCCACTCTCGGCTTCAAGGGCCATTGCCACTTTCTTCGCACCCTCAAAAGTTTTTGCCTTTACAAGAATCTTGATCAGCTCCCGATATTTCCAGTGCAAATGCATGTTCTCCACAGTCCCATCAAACACCCCTCTTCGACCTGAAGTAATCAATACGAGTTTCTCAGATGAGTCCATATCCCAATGAGCACAGGTCAAACATACTTAACTACACAACACATCCGAAAAAGATGGTTTACCAAGAAGTAAGAAAGCTTTCATCTTCAATCCGAGCTTTTGGAACATAAATCTCTCTTCCTCAGTTATGCCCTCAAGGTCTGTTCTCTGCTCGGCTGGCTTCAGAGATTCCTCCACCTTAGCTAAAGCCCGTTCAGCTTTCAGCAACTTTTTCTCAGCCTAGAAAAGTTCATTTAAAATTTAATAACCAGTTTAATTCCAGGAGAAATCTCTTAACTCAGTATGTGAAACATAGCTTGACAGGTAGGAAGTACAGGGTCAAGTCAGGAACTCACAAAAGCAAGTTTCCTTTCCAACTTCCTGACAAGTTTTGCAGATCTCAATTTCTCAACCTCTTGTTTCATTTCCTCCAGATGATCATCGTTATCCAGATTCTTTCCCCACTTACCAGTTGCATCAAGAGTTTCTCCAAGAGTGCCGGCAAAAACAAGGTTTTGATTAACTTTAGTACTGGGGACAACCAGAGCCGATGATGCTCTTAGTCGTGCCAGTTCCTCTTCGTCTTGCAAAGTCCTATCAAGGTTTTGATTAGCTTTATTAGTTGGGACAACCAGAGCCGATGATGCTCTTAGACGTGCTTGTTCCTCTTCGTCTTGCAAAGTCCTTACAAGCCTCTCCTTCTCCATTAATGCTTCAGCTACATCTAGTGACAAAAAGTTCTTTCCTCTGTAGAAAACCAAGAAGTCTTTGTTCCTAGAGAGCAGCATACCTCCCGTCAATCTCTGCAGTCACTTACCAAGGTCATGATATCAAACAGTTAGCATCAAATATGGACACCTTCTAATTTGTTCTAAAAACATCTACATTAATATAATAACAATTACATGTGATTCGGTTCTGAATCCTTATTACCTTGATGTCCTCAGCCATTCTCTCACTGGTAGTCAGTTGTACACCACGTTTGAGGGCAACCTTGGCAATCAAACTCTTTTGCCATAACTTAACCATGGCTGTTGCCAACCCTTGCATCTGTCTACTTCGACCTGTACATCAAAAGAAATTCTCACTCTTCAAAGACTTTATTAGGTTCTACAAAAAGTCATAAAGGAAATCCAATACCTAAAGCAAAGTGTGGAGGAAGAACTGTAGCAAGTCTTCTTAAAGCGGTTGCCTCCTTTGTTCCCAAAGTTGATCTCACTCCATAAGGAAGTACTCTGAAAGGAGGTTCGTAACCAGGAACGATCCCTGGAAGCAAATCAGCATCAACAGGTAATGGATAACCTCCCTGCCAGTCCGTGTACCGAGGACCAAGACCCTCTAACAGTTCATTTATTTCATCTTCATATTCTACTTCCTGTTGGGATGTTCTGTCATTATTTACCACAATGGTTGTCTCCTTCTCTAGCTGCTGAGGAAGATGCACTTGTTGAACACTATGATCAACTGTACTTGTACTTCTAGGTAACGAAGACGGTGATGCCTCTGTTCTTCTGTATATTTGCTTGTTCAGGTTCCCTGATGCATGCCTGTTGCTGCCACCTTTGTAGTTGTACAAGGCCATAGAAGTCCCTGACCTCCAAATCACCAAACCACCAGTTTTTTTCTGTTACAGTGAAGACATAATTAGTATTACACTAGACCATGAACAAGAAAGGACATAAGAAACAAAGTACTACTTCTCAATTTAAAAACTCCATATATCATTGTACACTGATTGGGGGCTCATAAGAATAAAAACCTCTACTATCTCATGCATCCTTCTCATGTTAAGTGCACTTGATCCTTCAATCTTGAGTCTCACAATCTCTGAGCTCTTCCACTTATCCTGAATTGCATCTACCACAGCCTGAGTAACACCAGCACCCGTAACTCTCATCTTGCTCTTTGTTCGAAACATCACATTCCTCAATCGGTTCATCTCTGATTCCGAAAGAGTCATCTCCGCCAACGAGTACCTACTCACCTTCTTAGCTGTCCATTCTCCATTTACCAACTCCTTCTCATCCTTAGAACTAACCTTCTCCCAAGGAAACCTAACTTCATCATTCCCTTTAAATACACCAAATGGTGATTCCTCCGAGAATCCACCTCTTTCTTCTCCTTCTCCAACATAAACCCTATCCTCCACTGACTTTTTCTCAATCCTTCTCTCTTGTTCAACTTCCTTATTCTGAAACTGATCATCATCTACAAATCCGTACTCTTTCAATCTCTCCACAATCTTTTCCATTGTACTACTACTCCCACCACCACCAACATCACTACTTGGACTACTATTCTCACCACGCATAAGACCTAAATCCGCAAATCTCTCTTCTTTTCTACGATTCAACACAACCTTTGAAGGTCTATACTGAATCTGCTTCTGTGTTCTACTCCAATTCTCATTCCTACTACCTTCACACGATAATCGTTTAACCTTTTTCATATAAGAGAAACCAAATCTCCTCGAAGTAGCACTGTTATAAGACCTGAGTGAAAGCGATGAACTGGTTCCATGGAACTTGTAGAAGGAGCTTCCCAACGAATCGAATATTTTCGCCGAAGTAGTTGTCGTCGTCGTCGTTGGACAAAAATGGCGACTTGAAGTAATCGCCATTTCTGACACAAAACACTCTCAATTGGGTAACTCGAATAAAATACGATTCCTTAAAGATACAATCAAAAAAGTCTTGAGCTTTGATTCCTTGAGCTAACGATACTACGAAAGCTCTGAGCCTGTGTTATCCATGGCGGGGAAAGATGTTCGAGATGATTATAGGGTTGTTTGGATACTTGGTTTATCTTAACCAGACCAAGAACATAGCTCTTTTAACAAACATGATCCAAAAAGAAGGCGCATAATAGAAATTTATATTTGAGTTTGGCTAACATGCGCCTAATATCAGAAATGAAGAGAGTTCAGTAACGTACGCCTTATGACTGGGTCTATATTTTTTAATCAGTCAAAAACAGATAGATGAGTAGAAATCTCTTTGTTTTGTATGATCAAATTCTTGAGGGTGCTTCTCTCTCTCCCCTTTACGATCTCTTGGATCCTGTCATCTATGTGATATCAACTTTTGATTTCAAGGTTAGATTTTTCTCTTCCTACTACTTAACTTTTTTGCAAAAATTTCGCTTTTTTTTTCTTTTCTTGTTGTTGTTGTTGTTGAAATTGGGACTTGTAATTATTATTATAAAAAGGTTGGATTTTTTGGTTTCGATTTGATATGGGTTCTGTTTATCATTGTTTTTGAAAACTAGAGGGAAAAATTCAAACTTTTTGATATTCACGATGTTGGGTTTCACTGTCAATGAGGTTGTAAATGGTGGAAGCAGCATCGAAGGGTGTGTTTCATTTACTGTTATAACGTTTTTTTTTTAATTGGCATTTATACCTCCGCCAATTTGTTGTCATCAGTCGAAAAGAGATTTCTTTTGAGTTTTGAGATCAGACTGGTACTTATGTTTCTGTAGCTAAGTTAGTGTCGGAATCGTGGATCAATGTCTATTTCTCTGGAAGGTTAAGTGTGGTTTGCTTTGATAAGGGAGAAAGGATTCTTCTTGTATCTCGTTAGGATCACTTCTGATTGTTTGATTTTCTCAGATATTATTGATCCTCTGGTCTTGTTGCTGCAGTTTTAGTGCTTTTTTTTTTTTTGTTTTGTTTAATGTATCTTAGCAGTTCCAATTTTGAGTACTTTGCTTTGAATTTATCTCTTGGTTGATTTATCTGCTCTGATGTAGAATTGAGTAAGCTGATCAGTTAACTCTTAGCAGCTCTAAGTTCTTCTTATGCAAGTACCATATATGGTTAAATCCTCTAAGTTGAACCTATATAGACATCATAAAATTTGGTATCTGCGTTTATGGCCTGCGTTTTTACTGCTTTATAATCTTTATTGAGGGCTTGATGGTTATCATTTACACTTTAGGACTCATTTTCGGTTGTGTTTTTTTTCTATGAATAATGTGTGACCCTTATCTACTTGTGTCTGTGTCTTTTGATATGAATCCTCTTTGAACCTATAGTCTCCTGTGGTTCCTCTGGTGACAGTTGAACCGGATGATTTCAGAAGTAGAAATATCTCGGGACGTCGCTATATTTGCCGACCACTTGAATGGCCAATCGCCTCACCAACAGATTCTATTCAAACTTCTCCAAGATCTTATACACGAGAAAGCATGCAGGGAACACGGATTCTATCTCGGCATCACCGCTCTAAAAAGTATCGGTGACAAGAAGAACAACAACGAAGACAATCATCAAGAACGCACCCTCACATTCCCGGTCTCCTTCACATGCCGCACATTCTTGCCTGCAAGAGGAGATGTCTTGCAAGGGATTGTAAAACAAGTATTGTGGAACGGAGTTTTCATCAGGTCAGGACCACTTAGATACGCATACCTCTCGCTCTTGAAAATGCCGGATTACCATTATGTCCACTCGCAGTCTGAGAACGAGAAATCGTATTTTCAAAAAGATGATCTCTCCAAGATCGCTGTTGGAGTTGTTGTGCGGTTCGTGGTGTTGGCTGTGCGGTTTAAGGAGAGACCACACAAGAGAAGAAACGACTATTATGTTCTCGCGACTTTGGAAGGCTACAGGAAAGTCGGTCCCATCTCTCTTACAGGTTCGGATGAGCCGTACATGTGATTTGTTGTATTACTCCTTAAGTTGAAGTCTTTAGATACTTTTTGGTTCTAGGATAATCTCAGTTTCACTAGGTTGTTTTCTTATTTGTTCTTTCGTATAGGTGAATGAACTCATCTGTTTCTCAAGATAATGTTATAGTCACATGTATGCTTGTGTTGTAATACTCATTGATTCCACTGTTAGCTATCAAATTAAAAGCAGATATGATTAGCTGTTAAAGACATACCCGAAGAGATTCATAAAACTACAAAACTCCAAATGTATTTAGAACCTCAAACTTTATCATTAAGCCACACAGAAACAGAACTATTCCACAAAGTTCCAACAGAGTATATGAGCAATTGGTTGAAGCCAAACCAGATCGACAAGAAATATTTCTAAACCGAACCCACTTGGTTACACTTACATGTACATGTTGAATTGCGTTGGTGGTATCTTCAAACACCATCAAACTCATTGAAAAAGATCATCCTCATCCAAACTTCTCTATAACACCAAACCCCATCTTCAACACCTTAAGAATCAGGGCACATACAGTATTTGTATTCGTCATCACCATGGAGACATCTTCCATCTCCGAATTCATCAGCAGAGTCTGGATACTCTTCTGTGGTGTCGTAAAGCCCATCGAACAAACTCTCAACATCTATGAATTGATCGAGAACCAGCTGCTCTGGTTTGGTGTATCCATCATCCAAGTTTCCTGTAGCCATGATCTGATCCTGTTCTTGAGCTATCTTGTTGAAATGATCTATAGGTAAAGAATCTGATATTGCAAAAGTGGACTGAAGATTTAGGGTTTCGTGTGGAACAAGATCCTGCTTCTTGATGTCGTTGTTCTTCACGTCATCTTGATGATCTCTCTGATTCACAGAGTCCACACGATCACGCAGTTCCTTCAGGTTTCTCAACATTTTAGACATGGAGTCGATCGCACCCCTCAACTCCTCTGGATTTTCCGATTCAGCAAGATCCTCGTCTTCCCACCGTAACCCCCCTAACCCTCCAAGATTATCTTCTTCACGAAGAGAACGCTGATCGTTGAGAAAAGTAGCAACAACACCATCACGGAGGAGTGACCGAATGAGTAGAAAGAGGCGTGAGAGTTGGATGAACAAGGAGTCTTCAAGATCGCCATTTGTGCACCGGAGAGAGGACAAACTTTACAGTAAAGACCAGTACGGCGTTTGGATAAAGCAACGGCTCGTGACTCTTTCTTCTCGATCTTCTTCATCGGAAAATGTAATTTAATGGAAGCAAGATATATATTAGGGAAGCAAGATGCGGACCAAGTAATATGGACTCTAAAGTCTGTTAATGAAGTGAAGCCCAACCCAAAGAATAGTTTAGATATTTATATTACTTCCGTGCAAGCTATTTTCTTATGTGTCTAGAAAAGTTTGCATTATGCGGTATTAGCAATATGTGAAAGCTAATCACTATATATGTATGCCTTAATCTTATGAAACACAACTCAATAAACTATTATATTCTATTTCTATAATATTTGACATGGTATTAAAGCCTATACATGTTGGCCCGTTAATTAATCTTGTTCGGATAGAGGCCCGGTTACCCCATTAATTGATGGTCCAACGGAAGGATCAATTCCATCAAGATAGCTAAAAAAAGCATTATCTCCAAGGGGCGTGATGGATTCTATCAAGATTAATGGCTAAAAGAACCATCATCTCGAGGGGGCGTGTGGAGCAAAGATCTCACATCCGATAGATATGAAGGGACTTGAGTAATATATAGGGTTAGGGCCTCTCCACTCATTGTCAATTGGTTTTGAGTTGGAAGCGCAAGATAAGTCATAATTTAACATGGTATCAGGGCAGGCAATCCTCTGGATCTAAACGTTTTTAAATTCTGTTGTGATACCTTTGTGATCTTAATGATCATGAAAGGTGATGACATTGAAGATGATGGTAACCCAAGGCAAAATCTTCTTTTTCTCTTCCTTTGACATCCAATAAGCTGCAGGAGGCAAGTAAGTTTTCTTTCCCCGTGATTTTGTATGCAAGTGCCTTCATATTCCCATATCTTCCAAGTCTTTTCTTGCCTTCAATCCATATTTAGATTTAGAATTTTGCATCAGAGTGGACAACATAGCGTCAGACACATTCTTCTCCACATGCATGACATCAATGTTGTGACGCACCGGCAAATCCTAACACATTGTAAATAAGATTTTCAGCATTTACTCAAAATTATTTCTTAAACAAATCTAAACCAGTACTAACCTTCGTGTAAGGTAAACTAAATAATATGGACATTTTCTTCCACCTCCATTGATCACTGTCTTCATCATACTCTTCCTCTTCATTAACCTCACCTCGGCACTAGGAAGACCTTTTCCGCTTACGCTTCTTATCTGGAGATGAAACCATCTATGAAAATAACAGAGAGATGCATACCTTGGAAGCCAAGCCCATGCCTTGTCCATATTAGACCAATACGACCCAATCTCCACCACCAATTTATACATACATTATCATAATAACTTTAATGATCAGACACTCACATCATATACAAAATGTATAACAAAAAGGTAGAGAAATATTATCTTACACAAGTCAAAGAACAAGGTAGGAACGGACAAAAATTTTGAAGATTATGAATCAAGAATTTGCAAACAAAAAAACGACATGGATTATCAGAATCATTACAACACAACTCATCTTTAATTGAGCACCTACAAAGCCGTAAATACCTTGTAGTTCTTTTACTGAACAGCTACAGAGTCGCAACTACAGATCCGCAAATCCAACTACAATTCACAATTACAAGTCAACAAAATATCATCAACAACAATCAGACAAAACTGGTTGGTTCTATTTACTAGAGTCTTTGGCCTCTCAACAACAATCAGACAAAACTGAGTCAATTCCAATTCTTTTTATACCAAATTAGCTTCATACAGAATCTAAACGCAGAGCAAAAACACAGATTGAAAGTCGAACACCAAACTCACATAAGAAGAAATCGATTCCAATCATACAAACATCAATCCAAAACCCAATTACTTCAGAAACAACTGAAACAGAGCAAACCCAACACGAAATAAAAACTAAATCGTTTAGAAAAATAAAACCCATACATATTTTTTACCTTATGAATCAAATTCGGCGATTGATATGAGAGGGATTAGACTTAGCGGGATCGATAGTGGAAGAATCAAGCTAATTGGGATCTATGGTGTTTCAGATTTCGACTTTCAGAGATGAAGAGAGACGAGAGAATAGAGACGAGATGGAGAAAAGAAAAACCTAATTAAAAAACCTTTTCTTTTCTTTTTTTAACTCATGTTTTTTTTTTGTCTTTTTCTTTCAATTTTGGAGCCAATGACAAATTTGGTTCCCGGGTTAACCTACAATAACGTTTTAAGTTTACCTATGCTATAATAGAACCAACACTAAGCGCCACTCTAAAATAATTTTCCGCGCACAACCTACCATAGCGTTTACCTTTTGGCAAACGCTATCTATAGTTTCTTTATACTCAATTATAGTATAAAAATAAAAAACGCTATAATGTAATGCTATTAATACCCTTAATTCCTGTAGTGAAGATAATGAGACATGTTATTTTGTTGTAGCCGCGTTAAGTATTTGTATTTGTGTATTATGGTTAAGCTCCCACATATAAGTAAGGTCAGGCCCGGCTCATGGGGGCCGAGAGAGGGGCAAAGGCCAAGGGACTAACCCAAAATTCAGAAAATTTCCTTCTACCAAAGGGGACCAAAAAAAAAAAATTAGTGTGAAAAGAGTCCAAATTTTTTGGTTTACCTAGGGTCCAAAAAGATATTGAGACGGGACTGAGTAAGGTCAGAGAGTTCATTTGGCGTATGCTTTGTGTATTATGATTCTCAGATGCTAGAGAAATCATAGAAATGCGTGTGGTAGTTATGAATTGGTAACATATACTAAACTGATTTAGTTAACTGGTAATTTTTGGGAAATTAATTCTCATAAAACATAAAGTCACTTGCCTTGCAAAAAACTAGAGAAGCCAAAGTGAAATATGTGGCTCTCTCCCTCATTCTTCTTTCTATACCACTCTTCTCAAAGGAGAAAGCATTTTTTTTCCAACAGATGGAAGGTCCACTTGAGATACATATATAACCAAAACTCAAGTTTTTATCAAAAAGCCAAACCGAAATAAACAGAACCGGTTATCAAATCTCTTTTTCTATCCAAATAACATCCACTTGTACTAATCTTATCGACAAACAAACGACCGATAACAGCCCACGTGTCATCACGATACGATTGTTATCCTCTCTGATCCAACGGACCCAAAACATCTATCTCTCTTTCTCCCACCCTTTTTGTCTCCTCGATCTAAGATGGCGGATTCGGACAACGATTCAGGAGGACACAAGGACGGCGGAAATGCTTCGACGCGTGAGCAAGACAGGTTTCTACCGATCGCAAACGTTAGCAGGATCATGAAGAAAGCACTTCCGGCGAACGCAAAAATCTCCAAGGACGCTAAAGAAACGGTTCAAGAGTGTGTATCAGAGTTCATAAGTTTCATCACCGGTGAGGCTTCCGACAAGTGTCAGAGAGAGAAGAGGAAGACGATCAACGGAGATGATCTTCTCTGGGCGATGACTACGCTAGGGTTTGAGGACTACGTGGAACCTCTCAAGATCTATCTGCAAAAGTATAGGGAGGTTGAAGGCGAGAAGACGACTACGGCCGGGAGACAAGGCGATAAGGAAGGTGGAGGAGCTGGTGGAGCTGGAAGTGGAAGCGGAGGAGCTCCGATTTACGGTGGTGGCATGGTGACGATGGGGCATCAATTTTCTCATCATTTTTCTTAATTATTATTTTTTTAATTGTAAAATGATAAAAGCAAACTATCATTTGTATTAATTAAATATATATAAGTTTAACTTTTAGTATATATTTATAAATTTTTAATGTAAGTAGGTATATCAACACCCACTCGCAAAATGATAATATTTAAATTTAACTAGGATTGGGAAGCTTATGGTGGAATTAAGAGGAAACATCAAGTGAGATGGACACACTTAGCCGTCAAGAAAATCGGACTATGCTGCGCTTAGACGTGAGGCCAATTTTCAAATTATTTCTAGACTAAAAATTCACGCAACGCGACAGGGTACTTTTTAAAATAATTTTGTTGCAATATGAGTATGATTGGAAAAGATTTAAAGATTTGATATCTTGCATTTATTCATATTTTTATAATTTTTACTTTATTATATTTATATGTGTATATGTTAATGCGGAAAAAAAATGTGTATATGTTAATAAATATATATGATATATTTCTTTTTAAAATTAAATGTAGTACTTTATAGTAACGAAAACTTATATATTAGTTTACAGTATAAATTGTTCAACTAAACTTATATACATAACTTGTTTGTTTGTTATAATTTCTCACATAATATGAAAACTAAGCTTTATATATATAATAAGATAAGAAAATAATTTCTCATGTACGTATAACTTTTCATGTATTCATAGTTCGCAAATTTTCTTGAAGAAAATCTAATTTTACATTATAAACATAATTATATTGTTCTCTTTCTTAGGTTGCATCATTACGAATTTTATGTTAAAGACCAAGTTTGATATCACAATACTATTGATTTTTTTTTTTGTGTGTGCAAACAATAGCATTGATTTACTTGCAAATTTTCGTCTGGATTTCTCCGTTTCAATCCAAATTTTTTTTTAAGAAAACGGTTTATAGGCAATAATAAGCCTATAAAGTATAAATGGAACTATACAATTTTTTTGTGAAAACGTTTTCATGTATAAAAAGGAAGATACTAAAAGTAGGATAACATAGTAAAAACTAAGCTTACATTTGGAAAACATAAGCTAAGATAAGAGTGATATGGCTACATATAATCATATCAACCTGACCCATGGCCTCCATGGTTTCGACGTCATTTATTGGTTTGTTCCTTCCTGGACTGTTGTCCATTGCATCTCTTGAGCCTTCTTTGATGGATTAGGTTTTAGATAGCCGGCCTCTTTAGCACACTTCGACTACGGTAATGATTTTTTTGCTCCACCATATGGAGCGTCTTAGCGTGTATCACTTCGACTACACTTTCACTTCAACCATGATGGACTTTTTCCGGGGTTCAACCCAAGTGTCAGATCCAACAGGGCCACAACATTTTACGTTGCTACTCTCTTGTTCATGTCATTATCAGTTTATTGCACCTTTAATTCGCGGTTTACTAATTTATTTACAATAAACCGATATGGAATATGATAAATTTTCTTAACTGATATAAGAGAAACTAGGAGAGTTTATCACTCTTGTGTCGGTAAAAACTTTTTTAAAATAATTATTGTCTAAACTTTTTTATGGTCAAATATATCACTAACTCAATTCTTTTATACGCTTATATGGGCAAATATATTTTTAAATAATAGTTTAACTAATTTAACAAACCAAAAAATAAATTAATTATAAGACTAAAAAGGATTCCAACAAAAATGTAAATAGAAAAGAATTAACCAAAAGAAAAGCTATAATTTAATCTTCAATAATAGGGAACGAAAGTAATTTTTCTAATATAAACATAAAGTAACATAGTTAGGAGAGTTACCTGCGAGCATATGTATAAGTCTAATAAAGCTGACTTCTAATGTTGTGATTGAGCGTCTCTATATTGATAGCTTAGTATCCAAGTTAAACCTTCATAATTATCTATAGAAATTTAACATTTTTAAAGATAGAATTTTTCGAGAAAAATATTTACAAAAGATTTTAGTATTTATTTTACATTTTTTATAATTTTAAATGGGATACAATTATTTTTTTTTAACTCTGGATTTATTATTGATTGCAAATTATGAGAACTATTACATATGAATCTATCATGGACAATTCCTTCCGACCCTACTAGATTCACTACATACACTCTTGCTCTCCTGCTCTATGTTCTTGATGGACACCTCTTCCTTTCTCTATGCTCACCTTCAGTTGTATGTAGAATCATGGTGAAGACAATAATTGCGCATCACTGGAGATTGTCTGTAAATTTGTCTCCGTTAATCTGCACAATTAATAAATCGCATTATCTGGGGCTCGAACCTCAGACCTCCTGGTGTAGAAGCATTAATGAACCCTAGGCCAACCACTGGGCCAAGAGGCTTCCACGGATACGATTATTTAAATCCGTTTTTTTTTCTAATTTTCGTTTAAAAAAAATAATTTGTTTTTTTAAAATTTATTTTTAAAAGTGAAAGAAGTATTATTCTTTAAAACTAATCATTTTTATTTTCAATATATATACATTTTTAATTGTTTTATTTGTTCATCCACCTAATTATAATTATCAGAACTTTTTGTCTTATTTAGAGTATTTGTTCCTCTTTTTTGGAGATTTTGGAGATTTGTTATATTATATTATTATTATTCAAAAAAACAGAATTATAATTTAAATTTATTTGTAAATAGAAAGAAATCCAATTTTTTAGAAAATTACCATAAATTTTCCATGAATAGAATCCACCATAATATTTTTCTGCAACTATAACATTAGAAAAAAAAACATTAGCATCAATATTATTTTTAAAAATTAAGGATTCGAGTACCAAAGTTTAATACCTGAATTTCATTATATTCAGTTTTATAGATCTACAATTATGATCATCCATGAATTTACCTGAAAAAAAAAAGATTATGAGTTTATTTCAAATTACTAAAGAATAAAATAAATTATAGAGAACAACAAAACATACATGTTATAAAAGATAGAGAAATTGCTTGATCTTGATTTCCAAACAACCACTACAAAAAGATAGAATGAAAAATTAGAATCCGATGAATCATATAAAAGACAAAGATTATGATTCAAATTAAATTGGACACACATATATATATATATATATTTAACAACTTGGGCACACATATTATATTATTAAAAAATAGAATTATAATTTGTTAGACACACATATTATATTATTTTAAAAAAAAGAATTATAATTTAAATCTACTTGTAAATAGAAAGAAATCCAAGTTTTTAGAAAATTACCATAAATTTTCCATGAATATAATCCACCATAGTTTTTCTGCAACTATAACATTATATAAAAAAAATTAGCATCAAATTTATTTTTAAAAATTAAGGATTCGGGTTAACAAAGATTAATACCTGAATTTCATTATATTCAGTTTTGTAGATCTACAATTATAATCATCCATGAATTTACCTAAAACTAAAGAAAAAAGATTATGAGTTTATTTCAAATTGCCAAAGTATAAAACAAAATATAGAGATCAACACAACATACATGTTTTAAAAGGTTGAGAAATTGATTGATCTTGATTGCCAAACAACCACTACAAAAAGAATAAAAAGAGGGAATGGAAAATTAAAATCTGATGAATCATATAAAAGACCAAAATTATAATCTTGTTATATAAAGTTGGGTTTTAAAAGTTAGCCATCAAATTTATATCAAAGACTTTGACGTGTAAAAGTTAATATTTAATAGGATTAATTTGAGATTACAACAAAAATAAAATATTTTGTTTTAAACAATATTAATAATGTAAAAAGATAATTATAAAAAAACTCAAAAATTAAAAGTTTTTTTTAAAATAATTATAATGAAATTATGTATATTATATTTCAAAAAAACTAAACCTATCATGGTTATATATATTATATTTCATAATACATTTAACTTTCAACAGTTTGATTGTCTATGAGATGCTTATATTAATGCAACATTGTTTTGTCTCATATTATGTAGAACCAGAGGCGGCAACGAAAAGGAAGAAAGGTAAACAAATCATTTTCTTACTTTATAAGGTGAGATTAATTTTATGGGATGCTCATATAGAAATGTTTTTTGTCTCTTGAGATTTTTACGGTAGATCCCTCAGACCTATCTCGATGATCCAAAGAACATACACTTTGAGACGAACGTGAAGAATAAGTTATACGAGCTGAAAGAACTGCAATTTATTATTTTGATTATCTTATTTTTCTTATATTATGTTAATCACTAATTTTAACATTTAACCTTTTATACTTTAATCATTTTTCTGTATAAATTTCTTTTTACTATATAATTATAATAAATAATAATTGTAATTAAGTTGCAATTATTTTTCTTATTAATTGCACATATTTTCTTATTGAAAATACTAATTTAATAGATAACTTTTCTGTTAGAGTTAGTGATATAATAGGTTGTTTTTGGTTTATATACTTTTAAAAAAAATATTAATTCTAATCCTTTTATTTTTAGGATTTTTAATTTTCCTAATAATTATTAAATAAAATTTTCATCAAATATGTTTTTCTATAGAAGCTATATATATATAGTCTTTTGTTTTGTCATGTGGACATATTTTAATAAAACTTTAGTTATTAACTTTTACAAATTATATTGAAGAGTCTTCGTGATTTTAAAAAAATCTTGAGTGATGGAGACAGATTATAAAGGTAACATGTACAAAACAAATTATTCTTACAAATTAAAGTAAGCTTTCATAAAAAAAACATCCTGACAAAAAAAAGAAACATGGAGGAGTCGAGCAAGAATACTCTTGTCCGGTTAGAGAATTACGAGTTCCAAGAATTTCCGTTAGATCGATTTTAGAGAGATCTCGACCGTTGTCAAAAACCTAGTAAAATAATAAATTCGAGAACATGATAATAGTTTAGAGTTTTTTCCTTGTTTTTGAGTTATAAATGTTGGTTAGGGTATGTAGTATTTATAATAGTAGTTATGAACGATGATTTTAGGATTTTGACTAAGACGGTGTATTTTTGACATATTTTTTTATAGAAACCCATTTAGATTTTTTGCCATTTTTTAATGAATTTTGACTTTTAATTCATATATTTTCATAATTAATTTTTGAATAATTTTTAAAATTATAATAAGGATAAAAACGTCCAGAGGATGAATGTGGTGTGTTTCTGCAATCTAAATAGGAGAAAAAACTTGTCTAAAAATTTTTTAAATGCAATTTTCATTAAAGGCAAGAGAGGTCAAATTTTGTAAGATTGACTGTAAGCTCTTTTGAATATTCTTTTAATATATTAGATTATTAAATAATAAAAGAAAAACTATTAAAAAAAAAATCCTTATAATCGAAGAAAAAGGATGCCATAAACATAATGGGGATGAATTGGAATACCCATTAACATGCACATGCTCTTGTTCCCTACTGCTTTCATGGGTCCTGAATTTAATAAATTCTTCCAACATAATTTGAGAACAAAAGAGTAAAATATGTTAGGATGTGAACCTAAGTTTCACCATTAAAAAAAAAATTATAACATATTATGTTTTCCTTGTTTATACAAATTTACTAGTGATAAAGGAATTCAAAGTATTTTTCTTTTATTGTTTTTGTTCAGATGATGGAAAATAACAAACAAAAAATGAAATAAGAAAAAAAATCATTTGAAACAAAATATGATTAAAGCCCTGTTCGTATGTGAGTCTCAGCGACACCTTGTAGCGACTGTAATTATAGTGCAATTTTCTCTTTTAATCATTTCCAGCGACACCTTTTATAATTTCCAGCGACATCTTCCATGAATCAGTGCACCGTGTTTCTACCGCTGGTTTTTCCGGCGACGTATTTAGGCGACACAAGCGTCAATTTTCTTCATCTCTCTCACTATATTTAGTCGTTGGTTTTTAAAATTATTAAAGAATCAGTGTTAATTTGTTTTGTCGTTAGCGACATGTAAAAAGAACAAGGCCTAAAGTATCAAAATACTTTCATACATTCTAATCAAAGCAAATACAAAGGGAGAGATGCACAGATCTCAAAGTTTAAAAGTTTAAAAGGTTACAAAGGTTACAAAGGTGAGCATTCCCCAATACCATAAATGAGTAAATAGGTAACATCCAGGTAGAGCCCATGAGAGCTATGAAACAGTTACTAGGTAGCAGCTTGGAATATGAGAGATCATGCTAGCTCGATTGATCATATTCGAGAAAATCGATGGATAACAAGATAGTCAAGGTCTAGAGACATTGTGAGCCGTAGCGAAGAAACTTACCAGAGTGAGGGGCACTAACATGACCAGCGCATTGGCAAGGGTTCGGTAGACCAAGGTTTGATGGTCAAGGGTATATTACTTTAACATCAATTAGTTGCACCAGGAGTATATACTGGTAGCACCAAGAATAACTTCTATAATAATCAATCCAAGTGATGAAGATGGTTCTGAAGAAAGCTTGTTTTGAAGTCGTCGGATGAAATAGTTAGGTACCAGGGCATAAGATCATTACGCTTCAAGACTTTAACAAAAGACCATACAAGTCAAACTAGAGCCATAGATTGCCAAAGATAACATTAAAATCGTAACAATATAGGTGGGTTCTCTCTTACTTGGTACCCTTGGCCAAAGGGATTAATAGCACCACACAAAGCATGTAGTCGGTTTGACAGGGAGGGAGAAGGTATATGCTTGGTCTCTTTAGTTTCTAGCATCACGAACAAGGTTGAGGTGATGGTATAAGGTTGAAAACTGAAGTCACTAGATGAGATTGGGTTAAGAAAGCCATGAAACTTCAAGCTCGTAGAACCAGAAAACAATGTCACAAGTTGAGCAAAAACCAGGATTCTTATAAGATACTTGTAAAACCAAAGTAGTCTAGATGATTGAAGTTGCATATGGAGTCTTCGGCCAATGAGATCAAACAAAGCAACTAGACAAAACCTATGGAATGACAAAATGATAGATATATCAGACATGGACTTTTGGAAGTTGGGCTTGAACATTTGACTTGCTAATGGACCGATTTCAGGTTCAAGGTCCATCAACAGAAACCCTAGGGTTGTGCTGAGTGGCCAAGGAAGATTGAGTGTGAGGCAGCTGACCAGAGGAGGTGAAGGAAGCTTCTGACTCTCCGCTGGAAGCAGAGCCGACTTTGCCAAGCTCGAACTTTGACATGTGTCTGAGGCGGGAGACCCATAAGAGAAAGAAATCGTGACCCTGAGAAGATTATCCCCAAGCATCGACGTCGTCTTTGCCTGGCAAAGCTCAGGTGATGCTTCAGAAGAGGATTTTTCAGAGGTGTGACAGGTTCCATATCAATATTTGAAAAAGAGTGGAGGCTGTAGATCGCCCGGTACATAAGTTGGCCAAGGATAAGATTGGGTGGAGTTCGCCTGAAACCACCTCCATCTGTTGTAACGCCCCGCGAATCAGAATTTCGGTGCATCGATCGACGCTAAGAGAATGCATCGATCGATGCATATATACAGTTTGTGCTCAGGCTAGTTTTATTTTCTCTGGTTTGTTCAGTTTGATTGATGGAAACCTAGGGTAAATTTTTAGCCACTTTGTCGTTCCTAAAGAGTTAGAAAGAAGATAAAGGTTTCCTGTGAGTTTCTGTGAAATTTGGTGTCTATTTTTGGGAGTTCTAGCCTTTGGAGTGTCGATCTAAGAGTGGTGTTCGTTTGTGAAGCTTGTTGGGGGTGATTCCCGTCGTTTTAGAGTAGGAACTACTTGTTTTAGAGGTGAGTGTGTGACCATGACTTATCTAAGAGATTAGATGTGTGTTTTTGAATGTTGATTGCTTATGTGGTTGTTTGTGAGTGTTTGCCTTGAGTTTGGTGGCATTTGGAGGATGTATTCGGCATCACGAAGCCAAGAGAAGTTGGTGTAGATCGTGCTCGCCAATGCTTCGTGCGACTGCATTGATCGATGCAAGGTGTGCGTCGATCAACGCAAGGTCGCAGAGTTACGCATGTGTTCAGAATTGTCTGGTTTCCTTTTTTCGTGCATGGTTGCTGATATATCATGGTTTTTACGGTTTTTAACCATGATATAAGTGTGTTTTTTGAGTCTTTTTATTTGTTTCTAGGATTGTTTTTGAGTCTTTACAGGTTATTTAGGAATTTGGCACGGAAGGAGCAAAGTGGAGCTATTTGGATGACTTTGGAGCATTTTACAGAAGGAAAACAACTTGGACTCGGATGAGAGTAGCAGCGTTGACCGGCACCGAAGGAGCGTCGGTCGACACCTATGTTTATCCGACGAGAGAAAGAAGAAATTGGAAGTTTTACAATTTTACCCAAAGTTTTCCTAAATCGCAAGACAAGTCCTTAACGTGTTTTAGGACAAATAAATAGTGTTTTTGGGTTTTAGAAAACCTTTAAGTAATTTTCTAGCAGCTTTTTTGAGAGAGAGATATTGAGAGCTTTTGGGAGAGAAGGATCTGAATTCTTTGTAAAGAGAAAATTTCTAAACTCCCTCTTTTTACTTTTAATATCTATTGCATGTTATTCAGAATGATATGTTCTTCATTAAACATGTCTGAGTAATTTGCTTGTTAGGTTTAGGGTTTTTCACAGGGTTTTTATGATTTATTAGATCTGTGATTTTTAGGGTTCTTAATCTTTTATGATCTTCATCTTTGGTTGTTCTTCACAATAGTTCTTGATTGATCACCTAGAATTATTATCTTAGGGAAATTAATTGCTATGAGAATATAATTGTTTTCCTGATTAAAACCATTGATGAACAAAATTACTTTTTACAAAAATATTTGAATTAGTGATTTTGTGAACTTATCTAAACCTGTTTTTAAAGCTGATTTTTAACTTAGAATTTTACAAAGAGATTTGGATTTTCTAGTTTTAAATTAAGATAATAATTGCAGTGAGAACTGAATTATTTTACCAAAAAGTTTAGAGTTCTAGATCTGATTTTTATTGCATTAACTCTAATTAATCTCTTGATTTAGTACTTCATAATTACCTGAGAAATTCCCTAAGCCTAACCTTTTGATTTTCTGAATTCACAACCCTTTGATTTAATATTTTGCATTGTCTTTTTTTTTTTTTTTTTTTAATTCAATTTAATCTGTTTAGCGTAATATCAAAAACTCTATAATTTATTGTGTTTGATCTTGAGTCTCTGTGGATTCGACCCCTAAGTACTACATTGATCTCTTGTTTGAGAGAGTAGCTCTAGGGTTAATTTGAGCATATCAAATTTTGGCGCCGTTGCTGGGGACTCTTTGATCATCCATTAGATTTGAGTTTTGTATTTCGTCTAAATTTTTCTTTTTATTTTCTACTTACACGCTTTTGTTTCTTTTCTCTTGTGTGTTTCAGGTACATGCCTAAGCCAAATACCAGGAAGAATCCTATTGGTCCAGTTGTTAAGCTTACAAACCAAGAGTTAGGACAACTAGAGCGTGATAACATAAAAGCAGCCAAATCAGCAAATATGGTCAACCCAATCATATTGAGACCAGATGCAGATGGTGTTTTGAGGGATCAAGAGGGCCACTTGCACAATGAGCAGAGCCAAAAGCTTGATGCAGAAGGGAATGTTATTGCTGAAGCTATTGTTGTCAATGAGCAGGATGTTAGCGAGCAAGTTCTTGTTGTTGACAAACAGGCCGATGGTGCCGACCGATGCCAACAGGGCATCGATCAACACCCCCTTCCTGCAGACAGACGTGGAGCTGCAAAACACGTCGAGAATCCGGTTCGAAGACAGGAGAACAACCGAGACTTGATCAGGACCATTGCTGACTACAACTGGGCTGATCTTGTGTATGAGAACCGGTCTGCTATTGTTCTTCCTCCATTCCAGAGGAATGATTTTGAGTTGAAACTTGCTTACTTTCAACTAATTGGGCAAAGACCTTTCTCTAACCTGCCCAATGAGAAGCCTTTGGACCACATAGAGCATTTTGAGGATCTTGTAACCAGTATCAAGGCTAATGGAGTGACTGAGGATTACATCTTCTGCAAGCTTTTCCCTTACTCACTTGCAGGAGAGGCATCTCAGTGGTTGAAGCAGTTACCAGCTGGATCATTGACAAATTGGCATGACGTGAAGCCCTTCCTTAATTATTTTTATGATGATGCTATGTTAGATGAGCTAATAGTCAAGCTGTCCTCCTTCAAGCAAAGACCAGATGAAGCTTTAAAGGCAGCTTGGGTGAGATTCAAAGTCTATCAGAGGGACTGTCCACACCATGGATTTTCAAGAGTGCAACTGCTAAGCATCTTTTTCAGAGGAATTGACTGGGAATATCAGCTAGCTTTGGATGCTGCAAGCCATGGAAACTTCAAGACAAGATTCCAGAAGAAGCTGAAGCTTTGATTGAGAATTTGGTTTCCAACAATAGCACTAAGAGAGCAAATACTGAAAGGAAGAGATTGCATGGAGGATTTGATTCAAACCAGCTAGCTTCTGTTAATGCTAAGCTTGATTCAGTTCATAATCTCCTGGTTGGTAAGAAATCAGTACACTTTGCTGCTGAAGTTGAATCATTTGAGCCACAACCTGAGACTGGGAATGAAGAAGCAGATGTCAACTTTGTATATGGGAATCAGGGTCAGAGATTTGGTAATCAACAAAGCAACAAGCCTTACAGTGGGAACTTTTCAGGGTACACTCCTAACCCAGATTACCAGAAGCAGCAACAGAATTATGGCTATACAGGAACCTATGGGAACTCATCTTATCAGTCTCCTCTTCCTAAGACTTCTTCTGAGAGTAGAATAGAGGCCATGCTTGATCAGCTTCTTCAGGGACAGGAGAATATGACAGTGACATTCAATGGAAAGATCGACAGTGTCTACACTGAGCTGAATGGGAAGATAGATGCATTAAACATTCATGTCAAGAAGCTAGAGAATCAAGTTATTCAAACAGCTGGATCCATCAAGAGGCAAGAGGGATTTCTCCCTGGGAGAACTGAGTCAAACCCCAAGCATGCTTGCAATGCCATATTAGTGAGGGATGAAGAAGATGGAGAAATTGAAACTGCAGAAAAAGGAGAGCAATCGGCCAAACCTGAGACGGAGAATTCGACTTCAGACAATGGTGTCGGTCGACACCCCTCTCAGACAGAACCAGAAACTGCAAAATCTGAGGTTCCAACAGCTGTTGAAAGGGTGTACAAGCCTAAGGTCCATTTTCCTAAGCCAAGAAGGTCCAAGCAGGAGCTTGAGGAAGCTAGATGCAAGGCAATGATGGATAAGGTAATGATTGAGATGCCTTTGATTGATGCAGTAAAGCTTTCACCACCACTTAAGCGGTATGTGAAGAGAATGGTATCCAATGGTATAAGCCCTGAAGAAGGAGCACTGCTTACAAAAGATGTCAGTGCAATTCTGTTGAACCAGCCTGTTCAAAGGAGAAAAGAGAAGAAGCAAGAAGTGATAGTCTCTGAGAGAGTGAGTGTAGCAATTCAGTGTAGGACTGCTAAGAAGTTACCAGATCCTGGAAGCTTTGTACTTCATTGCTCAATCTCAACAGGTAGGTTTGCACACTCACTTTGTGATCTAGGTTCTAGTATCAATTTGATGCCACATTCTATTGCTGTGAGACTTGGGATGACAGAATTCAATCCAACTCAGATTTCTCTTATCTTGGATGATCGATCCCGAAGAATTCCTGAAGGTGTTTTAGAGGATATTCCAATTAAGGTTGGAAACTTCATGATTCCCACTGACTTTGTGGTGCTGAAGTATGATAAAGAGCCTAGTGATCCTCTAATCTTAGAAAGATCTTTCTTGGCAACAGCTGGTGCAATCATAGATGTGCAGAAGGGACACATAACACTGAATGTGGAAGGTTTGAGTCTGAACTTTGAGATGGATAAGCTGAGGAGAGCTCCTACTATTGATGGACAAACTTTTTATGTTGAAAAAGTTTCTGCTACAAGAGCAACAGGCTCAGTATTGATCGATGCTCCATTAGCATCGATCGACACCCCTCCACATCCGAGCCTGCACTTGTCCACAACTGATGCTCCAAGTAAGAAAACTGCTCCCAAACAGAAACCTCCCCACTCCACACTCCAGAATCCTCAGGTAAGGCCAAGGTACACATCCTCTGCACCTAAACCCCCTCCTATCATCAACAAGGCTTTCAAAGGTACAAAAACTGTTTTGCAGTTAACCAAGCCACAAGATTATCGTAGAGCGCTTGTTTCTTCTGTTGATAATTTTGCAGGACATAAAAGAAGCAAACCCATCCCAAAATCCCGCCTTGTTCCTATTCTTCATGTCCTTGGTAGACCTCACTCTACTACTGCTTATACACCACCTTGGATGAAGAGGTCATGCTATGGTAGGCATCCACTGCCACGTTCTGATCCACCTGATGCATGAGCTTCAACACAGTCAAGCTAATGACTGAAAACAAGCGCTTAGTGGGAGGCAACCCACTTCTAGGTTTTTCTTTTCCTTTTGAGTCATTTTTCTTTTTGCATTGAGTCAGTTTTTGTTTGAAATTTTGTTTGAAATTATGAACTATCTATCTATCATGTTGCTTTTAACTTGTGTTTGAGTGTCTCTTAACAGAATAATCATCCAAGGATTGATCCATCAACACAACTATCTGCAACTAACAAGGACTTACGGCAAAAACACCATTCGTGATTAGTGTCGATCGACACTAAAATGGTGTCGCTCGACACCAGCTGGTAACCCGAAAACAGTTCATCTTTTCCTTACAATTTTCAATACATTTTTTTTTTAGCTTTCCTCTTACTTGAAAACACTGGGGACAGTGTTGTTTAAGTCTGGGGGAGGTTAGTACTAACTACTAACTTAGTTTTGGGTTTTTAGTGTGTCAAAACCGATTTTTGTTTTTATTGAGTCAAATTTTTCAAAATTTTGGAATTATGATCTCTAACTAATGACTATTGTTCTTTGGTTAACACTCTAATGACTTTTGACTAAGCTTGACCTCAGAGCTGAAGTGTGGAAAAGACTATGAGCTGTATCAACAATCCTGAAAGCCCTTATTCAAAGGATATCTAGTTAAACTAACATTGTCTCAACTTTTATCAGGATTTTAACCGGACTTAATCTCTTACTTTGGGGTTAGAAATCAGTGGACTAAACTTCTTTTTCAGGCCATACAAGACAGTGCAATTTTTCAAAGTATGTTTCCCCTCTCCCTTCCCTTCAGTGTTTTGTGAAAAAAAAAAGAGAGAAAGATCAGAAAAAAAAGAGGAAGAATAAAAGATGAGATGATTTTGATCAGTTTAGAGAGGTAGGTAAATTACCTGTGACCTCATTATTCTATTCTTGAATCAAATGATCACACAAAGCTTGGAAGCGAGGGATAGGTAAATTACCAATGACCCCGGTATTCGCTTACATCTTTGATTTGAAAGAAAAAAAAAAAAAAAAAAAAACAAGAAGAGAAAGTTAGGAGAAACAACTCATTAGAAATGAGAAAAGGGAGAGGAAAGGAGATGTATGAAGAATGTCTTGGCCTAAAGAGAGTCCATATGCCACTGATCGATACACCAAGGTAAGACTCACTTGTACTTGCTTTAATTTATGTAATGAGATGACAATGGTGAGACTAGAGATTCCAGAGGATTGTGGGATTTGAGTAAGGAATGTTGATGCTTTTCAAATGAAAAAGTATATGAAGTAAGTTCTTGAGAGTCAAGGCGATGAAGAGTGCGAAGATCAGTTGTCTGCAGTTGAGGGAGTTCCTATGTTTTCAAACCTCTTACACAAGTCTAAGTTTCTGTTTTACTTGAGGGCAAGCAAATGCTAAGTCTGGAGGAGTTGATATATCATGGTTTTTACGGTTTTTAACCATGATATAAGTGTGCTTTTGAGTCTTTTCATTTGTTTCTAGGATTGTTTTTGAGTTTTTACAGGTTATTTAGGAATTTGGCACTGAAGGAGCAAAGTGGAGCTATTTGGATGACTTTGGAGCATTTTACAGAAGGAAAACAACTTGGACTCGGATCAGAGTAGCAGCGTCGACCGGCACCGAAGGAGCATCGGTCGACACCTATGTTTATCCGACGAGAGAAAGAAGAAATTGGAAGTTTTACAATTTTACCCAAAGTTTTCCTAAATTGCAACACAAGTCTCTAACGTGTTTTAGGACATATAAATATTGTTTTTGGGTTTAAGAAAACCTTTAAGTAATTTTCTAGCAGCTTTTTTGAGAGAGAGATATTGAGAGCTTTTGGGAGAGAAGGATCTGAATTTTTTGTAGAGAGAAGATTTCTAAACTCCCTCTTTTTACTTTTAATATTTATTGCATGTTATTCAGAATGATTTGTTCTTCATTAAACATGTCTGAGTAATTTGCTTGTTAGGTTTAGGGTTTTTCACAAGGTTTTTATGATTTATTATATCTGTGATTTTTAGGGTTCTTAATCTTTTATGATCTTCATCTTTGGTTGTTCTTCACAATAGTTCTTGATTGATCACCTAGAATTATTATCTTAGGGAAATTAATTGATATGAGAATATAATTGTTTTCCTGATTAAAACCATTGATGAACAAAATTACTTTTTACAAAGAGATTTGAATTAGTGATTTTGTGAAATTATCTAAACATGTTTTTAAAGCTGATCTTTAACTTAGAATTTTACAAAGAGATTTGGATTTTCTGGTTTTAAATTAAGATAATAATTGCAGTGAGAACTGAATTATTTTACCAAAAAGTTTAGAGTTCTAGATCTGAATTTTATTGCATTAACCCTAATTAATCTATTGATTTAATACTTCATAATTACCTGAGAAATTCCCTAAGTCTAACCTTTTTGATTTTCTAAATTCACAACCCTTTGATTTAATATTTTGCATTGTCTTTTTTTTTTTTTAATACAATTTAATCTGTTTAGCGTAATATCAAAAACTCTATAATTTATTTTGTTTGATCTTGAGTCTCTGTGGATTTGACCCCTAAATACTACATTGATCTCCTGTTTGAGAGAGTAGCTCTAGGGTTAATTTGAGCATATCAGTTGCGTTTGTCTTTTCGCTTGTGTGTATAGCCCAGTAGATGGGAGGATCGCCACACTGAGTATTTGTGATAATACTCATGCATCTCAATTGTTGTTTGTGGTGTGCATGTATGTGACGTGGAATCATGGCGATGAGGAGAAAGATGATCTCGGGTCTCAGTTATTGTGGTGTGGTTATGTTTATATGTTGTTGGAACCTTGTATAGAAGTATGATAAGCTCTTGGATAGAATGGTTAGGAGTGGTATCGTGTTGATATTTTATTGGAGTTGGTTACGAGTTATGTTTCCAATATGCATTTATTGGATGTTGATTTACTATTAATATTGTGGTTGATTTAATTAATTAGTATGAGATGGTTAGTTAATTATATCTATATAAAAAACGGGTCGGGTTGTTTAATCTTTAATCGATGAGGCACATGCCATTGCCTAGATTAGGTTTGTTGAAGAGGGTTTGGAGATATTTCGAAAAGGAACAAAAAGATGGAGAGATAAAAACATAAAACTAAAGATAACCTAGCAAAGATCTAAATAAAGCATGGAAGAGGATATGTTGTCCCAAGGCTGACGAGCAAAAGCTTCGACGATGGCAAAGGAGTTGATCGGAATAAATGCCTCGATAATTGTATCTAGGAGAGAAAAGGAAGGGTTGTAGATAGCTTTTCTCCCACTTTGGAATGTTAATTTTCACAAAAAAAAAAACTTATTACTAAAAAACAAACTGTTTTACCATTTTGTTTTCTATCTCCTGCTCCCCAACATCAATATGATAGTGTACGCCGATTGGTGTCCGATACGATTGCTGGAAAACAATAATGGATCCGATAGTATGGATTTCATAACTGAACAATATGATATTATTATAATTATTATTTCGAAAACAGTTTTTGTTCTATTTCTGATTTTAGAAAACCAATTATCAAACTATCTCTTGTAAAGGCTTTTCTGTTGGTTAAACAAATTTTACATTTCACAAGAAAATAATCCAACGTAAAACTTAACTATTATAAAATTGAATTTTGCATAAATGAAAACTCTATAGAATCAATATTACAATTACACATTAAAGTTTGATTTCTACTTAAGAGATGAAACATAAACACAGACATATTTAAACTTTCGACTTCTGATCAAATACAAATTTGTGACTTCTTTTTCGTAAACAATTCTAGTTCCCTATATACCCTTAATATTAAAAATTACAAACACATATGATCACAACGATACAAAATAAAAAAAAAAATCAAGAATCCATTATTGTCCTCATTTTTTTTCTTTGTTCAGGATCTGTTCTTGCACTTCTCCATTGCTCTTGGAGCTGAAACCCAATTGGGTAAAACAAAAGCAAGAACCATATATTGGATTATGAATTTTTAAGGAAACAGAAAAAAGGACACTCTAAGAACCGAACAATGAACAAAACGTACCAAGGCCAACTGCTTCGGATCCTTTCATAATGCGCAAACGTTTGCACGACTCGACAAACATCCTGAAATCGATAATATGGGTTGGTGACTAAAAACAGAAATCTATTGAAAGTCATATATAAATATACTTTAACGATAATAGTGAAAAGAAATTGATGTGCCAGCTACAAATGAGCTAACATATAAAATTTAAACATTTTATTTCAGTTCTCTGTCCCATGCCAACTTGTGCGTATTTTTAACACATGGATTTTGATTGTTCTTTGGTATTTCTTCCTAATGATTAATATCAATAATATATAATGGTCTTAGCAATTTAGAGAATACTTCTTATCTTTTGGATGGAAAACAATTATAAAGAGTGAGGCAACTATTGAAAGCAAGAAGATAAAGGAAACTCACGGCCAGGGGACATCACCAACGAGCATCCAGTCACCATCTTTATCCTCGTAGCTTGGAACATACTCGGAGCTGTTTAACAGATCCATCACTTTACTCTCGTTCATGAAATCTATCATTCCTTGTGCTCCATAACTCCCTTTAATCAATCAAAATCCAAAAGTTTATCATATTAGTTTAATAGCAAATAAATAGTACGACCTCACTGCCGATAGAAACAAAAAAGAATCAAGAGTATTGACTTCAACTGTTTGTATTTATATAGTTTGCGTTTACATGTGAAAATTTAGGTTATAGAAAATTTTTAAATCAAATCCTTTATCGAAAATTATTTTTTTGTAAACTATTTTTACAAAATGTAAACGCTAAAACATCATATAACGTTTAATTTGCGTTTAAAACTAACAGTTAATTTGTGTGTGTATGTCAGATGGTAAATATTTAAATATAGACGTACATCGTAAACGCAAAAGCACAAAAATTAATGATCTAAAACCTATGTTTGTAAATGCGTACCCATAGTAAAGGAGCTGAACATTTTGGCCAAGGCATCAGAGAGATCCTTGTAGCTGTTGTACATCTTGAGGTCAACCTTACGAAGATAAGGAGCTCCATCCATGGAAACCTTCACAAAGGCGACGGTTCCTCCAGCACTGCTCATTGCCTCATCCGGTTCGCCGTTCTTGTGATTAGCCATAACATTTTTACGGTAGTTCCTCACAGGTGGCCAACCCACCACTTGTGCTCTACATACAATATAAAAATCACAGACCCAATAATGTTATCATTTATGCATAGATGTCGTTAAAAAGTACTTTTGGTCTTCTTTTGAGAAATTTTGTAAATGTCTTAACAGAACTTACTTAGCAGGAGGCTTAGCAGGGTCTTTGAGGAGAGTCTTCTCTTTAATAGATCCAGCAACATTGAGATCCCCATGTCCTTGTTTGTTAGATTGAAGATTGAGTTTGAGATCAACGGTCTCAGAGAAGCCTCTCTTATTTCCAACACCCGACTTGGCCGGACTCTCCACGGTTTCAGTGCCTCCGGGGAGCCCAAGGCAGAGCTCCGTTTCCGTAAGGTTCATTTCTTCTCTCTTTCTTTGTTTTTGTTTCTTTCTCTCGTTATCTCTTTCTCTCTCTCTATTTTCTTGTTGGAGGTGAAGTTTGATAAGAGGGGAACAAGAAAAGGGTAATGAGAGAAGAGTCGATGATATAAGGAAGTGAGAGACTATAGCCTATAGACGGTAAAAAAAAAATCTGCGTTAACCCGCGATTAATTACTCACTTTCTGTAAGCAATCATTTAGTTGGAATAAAAACAAAGAACAATAACAATAGTAGGTGTATTGCGTATTTTATGTGCATATAAAAACCCAACATTTTCTTGATATGTGGGTTCCCAACACGTGGCCTTCTCCTAGATTTTACTTAGTAAAAATCTCACCATTCCTTGTCAAAAACCTGAAAAGTCTAAATTACGAATAAATAGGTGATAGATGATTATTGCGCCAGAGCTAAGCGTAGTGTAATGGAATGATAAATGATGACCTATTGAAAACTGGTTTACGTCGAAGACAGTAATATATGTCGTGGTGATGATTTTTATGGGTTGTTAAAACAATTAAAAAATTAAAAAAAATAATAAAATAATAAAATAAATAAGTTATTTAATTCTTTTTGACATAGCATATTGATTGTCAGATGAAAATGGAAACCATAGATGGTGACAGTTGGGGTGTCAACAAATAAGTATCAATTCATGTTTTTGTATATTCAACAATATATATATATATATATGTATGTATATAAATATATATATCTATTTACAGGAAAATATATGCTATAATATGAATTCTTTACACATATTAACATATGCATGCATATATTGTATTTAGGGTCTGAATGATGACTGCGTTCAAGGCGATCAAATTCGTCAGCGGTTTAGATAGTCCAAAAAATAAGGCGGCCAGCAGACCGCTGCGGACCAACTCTATTTTTATACAAAAATGGTTCGCAGTTGGTCCGCAACGGTTTTCTTTCTATTATCTTTAGACCGCACCACTGCGGACTGTATTTGATAAATGGTGAATAAAATGTGGTCTAATCCGCTGATAGATTTGTCCGTCCTGACCGCTACAACCATTCACATCCATAATGTAATTATAAAAATAGAGAATAAAATATAATTGAAGGAACTATTTCTGATTAAATTAGTTAAACTAAATAAAAATAAAATTAAAAATGATTTATCAAGAAGTAGAATTCATACAAATGTAAATACCTAATTAATATATACATGTGTCTATTAGATATTTTGTTGAATATATGAGTTCATCGGACTTCGACGTATTTATTATATATATAAGAACAATTTTCTTTTTGTCCGATCCAAACAAAACAGGATATACATATTTTGTTATTTGTTGTTTAATTTGGATCCGACAAAAAAAAATTGTTCTTATATTGAATCCTTATATATATGTCGTGTTTACAGTTTCCACTTATCCATAACCTTTCGACTAAGGTGACTCTGTTTTTCTTAGATGAATTGTATAAACTGACGTATAACAAGTCTGACATTAAAAATAATCGATATCACTATATATAGTTTGTAAGTGTAAGTATAATGGGATAACACATTCGTTTTTTTCCTTCTAACAATATCTTTGAATCCATAAAATCCAATTAATGAACTCGAATAATGCAGGTTAATCCTGCAAAATTAATAACAGTACACAATATAATTTTCATATATATTTCGTTTTTTTATAAACAGATATAGTATTTATTTTTTTCAAAATTCTATTAATTAGTTTAGAGTTTTCGTTATCATAATATACATAAATATGTATGAGGGAAATATATGTATATAGATATATATATATATATATTATATTTATATACGTAACAGAAAAGAATATTATACGTAAATTTATCAATCTCAAAGATTCGTGAAATAAATATTTAGGTTCTAAAAACATGTGTACTTCTATCAACATGTCTATTAATGTCTGTATTCACTTCTATGATTAATGTTTTTTCCTTTCTTTAATTGCCTACCAATTTGTTAACGTTGCCTCCATTGGTCAACTGTTCACGTATCACATCACATGTATAATTGTATACAGCAAGTAATATTGGGTGGTAAAAATTCCATTAATCGTATTTGGTCAACATTATTATATGATTAGTCGTATTTGGTCCTCAATGGCGTTCATATTAATTCGTATACTTTCGAAGTCAGCATCTGTGAAAGAGTTATGACCAACTAAGTTTAATCCTAATAAATTAAGATGTATAACAAATAATTAATGATGAAAACAATCTTTGTAAATATTAACTTCAATTTGGACCATCTCCTATCAACATCCTCCTTATTGTCCGTGAAATGATGAGGCAATTTTGGGAAAAATATGCTTGTTCAGTTGTCGATGAAATCATTATTAAAGTGCGTAGTTAATTTTAAAATAAACTTCTTTGCCGAACCTTCCAATCATGTGGTTCAAGTATAACCCACATGAACGTATAATTTATCCGACGGAAAGGGCGGGTTAGTGACTATATTTATTTGCATGCTTAATTTACTTTTTTTCCTTATTTTAGACGTATTATAGCCATATTCCATATCATTGAATTTAAGTTAATCATTAGATACCAAAAAAGAGAATAAGAATAAATAATTGTATCTATCTAACGGCCGATTTGAATATTCGAAGAGAAGCTCTATCTGTGGGTTGCATCTCTCCGAAATATTAGTCTCAGACCTTCCATAAGTTTGGAAATTTACTCTGAATTAACAAAATAAATAAATAAATAAATAAATAAAAATATAATGAGCCGTTTACAACTTATATAAAATTAAAGTGCACATGGATTAAAGGGGATGATTATTATTTTGGAGATAAAAGGATGATTATTTTTGTCTTCAGATACCTTATATATAAAACTCTGTACGATACCTAACCTTTTTAATAACCCAATAATGGATACTTTGCTTAAACAATATCCAGCAAAAATTGATATTCAAATCTGATGACAATATTAAAAGTAAATATATTAAGTAATAATAAATCAAGATCATGTCAGTTTAACATTATCGGTATAATATTGTCATCGTTCTTTTTTTTTTTTTTAGTATTAGCTAGTGTCTAAATAATTATTAATAAAATGTTAAATTTATTATATATCATTAAATCTGATCATAATACAAATGATATATACTTCTTCGTTTTTGTCAATAACATCATATATATGTGTTTTGGATCCATCAATTAATGTGTCATCACTAGAAAAAAATCATGCACCATATTTGTGGTAGACAGTTTAGCATTAATGATACTTAAGACCACACCGAATAAGTTAAACTACGTTGGAGATCTCTGGTACAATTTGTTTTCTGTAAACTACGTAATTTGTTGTTTTTCGATTTATTGAAAAATTAAATAAACTTTTTGTCAAACACTAGGTTATGAGCTTTAGTAAAAAATAGAACTAATTTAATTACTGTTAAATTGATGACACAATTCAACAAAGACATATATATATATATATATATATATTGCTTTTGTCTTTCCCTTTTTTTTTTTTTGTTGCTAACCAAGAACAATCTAATAACCAAAACGATACTAATATTTGAAATCTTTAGAGGTCGGAATTTATATCATTTAATGCATGGAGTATGACCAAAAAACACTAATAGAAGATAGTCCTTGACTGATAACTCGATCTCCGACCTATATCCACACGAAAACACATCTTGCGTTGTCAAAGAACTATTCAACTGAATCCGGTGAAGATAGTGAGACAAGTCACATCCAGTTGGGGAAGAAATAAACATACCAAACCCTCAAAGGCTATGTTTTTGCCTTGTCAACTTCTCTCAGTCCCCCCATATGAACCCAGTGTATCTATCACTCCCACCATTCATTTTCTCTTTTATTTTATTGTTTTCTTTTTAGATTTTTAAAAACGTTTCTAAGATAATAGTATTAACAAGATGAAGATTTTTTTTTTTTTTTTTTCTTTCTCTTGGAGCATCTTATTCGCGTTGGCCATCTTCCCAACCACAAATCCCTCTCTGCATGAACACCTTATGATAGATGCAGCAACATATGCACTTGTCCCTCGAATTAACGATCCTCATCAAATACTTTTGTTTTCTTCTTAATTGATTAGTAAATGCGTACGATTAGTTACGTTGTCTCCATGCAGATATGAATTGGGTTTTGTCTTTTGAATCTTATCTATTTCATTCAAGTTCTAAAAACTCGAAGCTGTAAATTTGGTGGACACTATTGATGTGGATATAATATGACGACGTGGATCTATTTTTAGTGTGGTAGGCTTCCGCTTGACTTTTAGCCATTAACTTATATATGTGCTTGTGGATTGTGGTAGTTGGCATGCATATCGCATTTAGTTGATATCGTACTGTATATATGTTATCCTTATATTGTTTTACTTACCATGTCTAAGCAAATGTAATTCTTACAAAACATTTGTGTGACTCACACTCATCTATGCTTTTAGTTCCAAAAAGGGTAAAGGTGCGGAATTTGGACTGTATATGTATACAAAAATATTACCCACATATTATCCAAAAATCGAAACGAAATATTTTGTTTATACATATATAATCCCCCCCTAGGACACCAGAAAATATCTACATCTAAAGTTCCCTCTATAATATACAATACATTGTTTGGTTTAGTTGGTTAAAGGTTTATTTATATAAAAATTCGCTATATGGTATAATTTAGGATTTGTGATATTTTGGTAGTTTTTAAAAACAAACTAGAAGTTAGCATCTTTTTTTCCAGAATTTCTTTTAAAATCATATATCATAGATCTTTTTATATAGAATAAGCAACTTAAATAATTTAGTTTGTTTGTCCAAAAAAAAAATTTAGTTTTAGTAACATGCATACACTAAAAAATAAAAGGATGGATGTCATGGAGTTATAAAAAAAAAATTACTTCAAAATAATTTTGTAGTTAGTAATACAATTTTTGTTTGAAAAAAAACCTATAATAATGATTCTATGCTAACTAGTAATTATAAAAGGAAACACATGCATATGTACAAGGTTTAGAGGCATGATTCTGCTTTTTTTTGTTTTTGTTTTTTTTTTTTTTCTGTTTTTCAATATTAATTTATCTCGGAAAAAGAAATGCTCAAGTGTTTACGTATACGTATATTAATGTACATACCACTCGTATATTTAGTACAAAAAAAAAAATGTTCAGTATAGTATTGATAAGGCAAGACTGGACAAGACGAGACAGGTCCAAACAAATTAGTGAATGATTGGTAGGACGAGATTTATGAGATGGTCCGGGTTATAATGTTAAGCCATTTTCATGAACATATACGTGTTGTTTTAATATGATATGCAAATCTCTTGTGGTCTCTCTGGTGACCACAACAGATTTCATTTGACCATATGATCTTCTATATAGCAATCAATTCACGTTTGGTATACAAATCCCTTATATATATGCCAAACAAAACAATTAATTCTTAAGTCTACCAAAATTAGATTTCAGATCAAGGTTCCAACTAATTTCAAGACTAACGTCCATTAGGGTTCATAGTTCATAGTTATTAGTTATCAGTTATCACATATTGGAAGATAGGCTAGTAGAAAGAGATCGTATAAATATTCAAATTAATTCATTACTTGAAATGTTATTCTTCATCATCCGAGAAAAAATATTCTAACATAAAGGATGAATTCATTAAATAAAAACATTATAAAAAGTTGTTCGGATCCTTTATAATACCCGATTGGATCTCGTCTTCAAGTAATACCCGTAAAACAAAACGAGTACCTGGATATACTAAACTCATAACGCCTTTAACATATACTATTTTCCTGTGTTTAATTGGATAATTCAGGTGTTCTCAGGTAATTTGAGTTTATTTCGATACAAAGTAACCCAAACCATAGTACTCCATAGATTTTTACTAATCATTTTAATATTTCCATTCGATTAAATTCAGAGTTTTCAGGTAATTCGACTAATTTCGAGTAGTTTGAAAATTAGATAGATTCACATTAAAAATACTCGTACCAAACAATATTTGAAAAACTATTGATTCATATCACATGTCCGTTCCCCAAACATCTTCACCTAAAATTAAAGTATCAAATGATTTTTTCTTTAGACATTTACATATTTTTCCTCTACCAATATTATTCCTCATCTTGGAAAAAATAATCTTATTTTAAAAAGTTATAATATGAAAGTATATATGAACAGACAAGAATATGACACTTTAATAAGTGAATATTAATGATAGATTAGCTACGAATTTATAAAGTTGATTCCGATTCTTATTATTTCCTTAGCAGAGATTAATATTTGTATTCAAATAAGTTCTTTTTCTAATAGCTGATATGTTTATTCAAAAAAATAGATGATATGTAGCGACGTAATTACAACATCTGAATTGTTTAATCAATATCCTGCTACTCAGTCACATTATGTAATTGTACTAACAGTTATATTTATTGTTTAGCTAGTGATTCAGTTAATTAGAATCACCTGTTCCAATAATAATAAATATAGAACAGCACCAATAGTGTTCTTGTAAGTGAAGTGAAGTCCTCATTTGGACCACTTTTAAGTTTCTTGGATCTGAAATATGTGAATAGGAACAACGCATTAATTCATACTTACATCAAAGTTTATATTGTTGTTTTTCAATATTATTTATTAATTAAAAATTCCTTACAAAGTCAAATTTTATTTTTATATCCTAGTGGTTAAAATTCTATTATTTGAAGATTAGTGTAAAGTTATAAAAAGGATTATAATGCAGAGGATTATAAACAAGGTCCTACATACGTTACAAACCATAGACATAATTAAGAGAATCTGGCACTGATAATATGATTCTTATTGTTGGTGGAACCAGAGACATCATATCACATGGTTATAGGACCATGGTAGGGGCTGACCATAGATAGGCACCTCCCTTTGCTTAAACATGTTTCAACGTATTATATACTTCTTCAGATAAAATTTCATATATTTTTTAATGACCGTGCATGGTAAAGTAGACCACAACTTACATTGTCAATTTATGTGGAAAATCTGATATAAACACATAACTAAGAAGTCATATATATGCAAATAAATATAAAGATTCAAATTCCACTTTACAAATATACTTCAAAATAAACTTTGCTGTGTATATTCAATGTTACAAAGACATGTGATTTTAATTTCATATGCGTTTATAAAACATGGGGTGTACTTTGACGAGACAAGAAAGTACCCTCCAAATAAATCTTAGACTCGTGAGTCGTGTTCAAGTTTGTAGCTCAATGCTCATAGTCATATAATATTGCTTCCCAATTTTCCATGGGTAATGGATGTACAGTATTTGAAAAACAGACACATTAGAAGAAGAAAACGAAATTAAAGAGAAACTCTTATAAATGTTTACGTCGATTTAGTATATTACCTTTTATCGGAAAAAAATGATTTCGTCGATCATTCCAAACTGTCCAAAATTCATACAGCCTTTTATAAAACTAATATGGCCCAATGCAAAAATCAAATCTAAGATGAACGGGCCATTTCCCTAAGAGGATACTTTGTTTGTTCCCAAAAAAAAAAATGTAAGATATATGTTAGCATTATTCCAAAAATCTTACGTTTTGTTTTCGTTTTCGTCTATTTTTTCTTTTTATTTTCTAAAAAAATGTTTTCTTTGTTTTACAGTTAAAAGCAACTGAATTACAAATCTTAAACAGATCAAACGTCAGAAATACAAGTTTACAAATGTTTCTTTGCTTTAATTTGTCTCGGTAAGTCAAATGGAGCCACCGTGTAAATGAGGTTCGTACCTATTTACACGGTGAAATAAGAAAGACATACCGTAATCCGTATCTATCGGTTTTCTGTCGGTTAAGTATCTATACATTACGGTAAATTATTTAAGTACTCTTTTTGACGAATTTAAAGCTCTTGGTAATTCCGTCAGTTATTCCTTGCTTTGAAACTTGTTTTATTTTTAGTCAAAGTAAAATATCTACTTTTATTTCACTACATAAAGAAATGTCCATAGTTTTTATACAAATGAAATGGGGCAAGAAAGAAAAAGGAAATTAAAATGAAATGGTTGGCCATTTTTGATATACCGACAATATTTTAAATTTTAATCATTTTGAAAGCACTACTTTATTCATAAGCATTATAAAGCATATATACAACTTTTGAAAAATCTATTTGAGTGTTCGTTTTCCACATCTATATATTAGTTCATTCTTATTTATTCTAGGTCGGTGTCCACGCTTGAGTGCAAGTTTCTTTTCTTCATTATTGTTGTACTAATTTTAAGTTACGTTGATATGTAAACTTTAGATATTATATATTAATAGGCCAAATTCTTGAAAATTTGAATCTGAAGTTTCTCTTAAATTCTTAATTAGCCAGAAATGGTACATAAAAACAACAATCACTGAATTATTTTTCTGTCTATATATGTATCTGAAATTGAAAAGAGATGGTGTTATAAAGACTTACGTTGAATTAGGGTTTACTGTGAATTTCTAACTCAAAAAACAATTGAGAATAAGTGGAGAGGTTTTAATTATTTATATACCACTTCATAATTTTTTCTACTATTAATGTGGGACTTATTACACACTACAAGAATTTGGGTTTTTGATAGCATCAAATGTGCGATTTAATTTTCTTTATGTTGGAGCTATGATAGCTTTTCTTATAGCTATGCTATTAATGACTTACCAATGAATTTATGATAGTGTTTATAAAAGTGAAACGCTATTATAGGTTTTCTCTAGAAAACTAAACCCCAACATATAAAGCTATAAAGTTTTTTAATATATCCTATTAAAACGCTATCTTATGGTTGGCAGATAGTCAAACTTTTGGCTCCAACATAAAAAAAATTAAGTCTCTTTTCTCTACTGTTCGACAATTTGCCTTTTCCTCTTGTCACTCTTTTCTTCTTCCCCTTTTCATTTGTTACTCTTTCGTTCTCTTTTCTTCCATTTGCCCAGAAAATCTATCGCTTTTGTCCAGAAAATCTCTTTTCAAAATCCCACTTTGTGTTAAAACACAAAACAAATCTCACTTCGTAATCTCACTCTCTCTTCGCAATTTTCTAAGTTATAGTCCTCGTCCAGCTCAAAGTTGTTGTTTTTATGGTTTTTGTTTCAATGAGAGTTTCGAGGGATTCAAATTCGTTAGGGTTCTCCTTTCGATGGGTTCACTTTTGTTAGGGTTTTGCTTCAAATTGAGTTTTCTAACTATTTAGAGTTTTTATTTAATTTTAGGTTTCCGACTTAGGGTTTTCGATGGGTTCAATTTTGTTAGGATTTTGCTTCAAATAGAGTTTTCACAAGATTTAGGGTTCTATTTCAATTTGGGTTTTCGATTTAGTGTTTTCGACTTCGTATTCACATTGAACATGTTTGTTTATGTTGTGTGAATCTATGATGTCTACTTTTCAGACATTTGAGTTTATCTAATTGACATGTAATTCATTGTTTATGCAGATCGATTTAAGACATACGAAGAACTATCAGTTAGTAATTGGCATTGTGATTTTCAAGTTTATTTGTTATTTGAGTGTTTGATTGATGATGAACTAATTATCACACTTGAATATAAAATTGGTGGTTATTTTTCTAACATGGACAAGGCTTGGGTTTGGCTTCCAAGGTGTGCATTTCTTTGTTATTGATGTTGTTGTCTTTTCTTAGTTATAGTGATTCTAAATATTGAAAGTGTGTTACATGTTAACTTAATTACAAGGCTAGCCTTGAGTATGGGGAAGTAGCTAGTAATTTTGTCTATTCATCAAAAAAGAGATTAGGTGATCCTGTTGACATGTTGTGTCCCCTGCATTGATTGTCATAATGTCTGCCATCAACGAATAGACACAATGTTAGATCATATAGTGATTAGAGAGATGGATCAGAAGTATAAGATGAATACATGTTGGAGTAAACATGGAGACATTAGGGATCAGAAGACAGTTGATGTTCAGACATCTGACTTTGAGGCTTAGGACTTGATTAGGACTGCATTCTTTGCAAGTGGAGGAAAAATGCAGTGTCAGGGAAACGATGGAGATCATCGGGATGAGTTTGAAATTAAAGCTGAATCTTAATTTAGGGAAAGTTGAAGGATGCTGAAAGTCAACTCTACTCGACATGTCCCAACTATACTAAGGTGTCTACAATCATGGTTCTCTACCACATTAAAGTTAAAAGTGGTTTATCTGAAAAAATGTTTAGATAAAAAAAGATTGCTAAGGATTGGCGTTGGCATTTCAACAATGCTAGTGAAGATGGTACAATACGACGCCCAGTTGACTCATTGACTTTGTCTCAAGTGAAGGATAAATGGTCACAGTTTTCAGCTGAACCAAGGAATCTTCGACTTGGCCTTTCTACAGATGAGATGAATCCTTTCGCCATGCAGAACACCAAGTATAGTACATGGCCAGTGATGTTAGTCAACTATAACATGCCTCCGACTATGTGTATGAAGGTTGAGAATATCATGTTGACAATGTTGATTCCTGGACCAACTGCACCAAGCAATAACATTGATGTTTATCTTACACTTCTGATAGATGATCTAAATGATTTGTGGGAAGATGGTATTGAGGTTTATGACTGACTCATGAAGGAGACTTTCACACTTAGAGTTATACTATTGTGGAGTATCAGTGACTATCCAACTTTAGGAACATTATCTGAATGTAAAGTGAAGGGGGAACAAGGTTGTAATATATGTGGCAAGGACACTACATAAATGGTTGAAGTATAGTCTAAAGCATGTTTATTTTAGGAAACAGGAAGCGTTTCAGGCCTCGACATCCTTATAGACGAAAAAGCATGGTTTGAGAATACTATTGAAGATGGAACTGTGAACAGAATCCAAGCTGGGTCTGACATACTCAATACACTTAAGGACTTTAAGAATGATTTTGGAAGACCTTTGGATAAGAAAGGTAAGAGAAGTAGAACCGATTTATGTGATGAGGATGCAAATTCATAAGAAGAATATGAAGAAGATACAGATCAATGGCGGTGGAAGAGTCGATCAATTTTCTTCTAGTTGGCTTATTGGAAGGTTAGTATTTACTGATTTGCTATTATATGAGTACTATTTATATCTTATTTCTTTGAGCTAACTTTAATTTTCTTGTCTGATAGGATATGCCTGTCCGTCACAACACTGATGTGATGCATGTTGAAAAAAACATATCTGATGCATTATTATCGACTCTTATGCAAAGTGTCAAATCAAAAGATGGCTTGAAAGCACGAAAGGATTTGGAAGATATAGGGATCAGAACATACTTACACACCGAGGTATTGGTTGCCTCTGATCCAAAAGAAAATTTGAACAATATAACACTATGTCCGAATGCTGTTGTTGTTAAGGCTGATATGGTGGTTAAAAGTGATACCTTTTGTGGAGAACAACTACTGATATGTCATTCATGAGTGATTCACTTAATGCAAACATTGTTTGGCCTATTCAGAAGACATAATTTATAAATATAACACCGCTAGAGGAAGCACCAAACAGATCAGCACCTACGGTATGTAACTATTTATTGTATTTTACTTGATTCAAATATATTTCATGGCTTGGGAGTTGTGAACGTTGGTGCATGCATGTGATAGAATCCTAATAAAATATTTTGAAATTACAGAGTCTAAGTAACACATCCACTACCAATAAAGTTGCAAAGAAAATTTGTCTTTTGCTAAATCTCCAAAACTCTGGTAGCATAGTTCCAGTTGCAGAAGGGCAAGTTTGTTCGATCAATCCAGCAGACGTAGTCCATTTTGTTCCCTTAGGTCCAAATGCTAGCAAGGTCTGGGTAGAAGTTTCAAAGATTGGAGATGCAAAAGTGTGGAGACCAAATTCAGAAATCCAATTCATTTCCGACGCAATAGGCACTATACTATAGCTTGGCCTGCTAATAGACTCATATTGCTCTGAACATGATCATGAACTATACTTGAGTTACTTTGTCTTTAGTTGCTATGAACTTGGTATGTTGTACTATTTCGGATGTTTATGACAATAATATTTTCTCCTTCGTATATTAGCTATATTGACTGTCAAGGACAACCCAGAATGCACAGGGAAATATTACAAATTAATAATATATAAAAAGAAAAAAATGTAGTGAATGCTATTGTCACAATTTATTAACGATATGAATGCTAATTATTTGTAGCTAAACAACTGTGCTGATATTAAATATAATGTAGTAGACAAAAAACCGCTATAATATTTGAGTTTAGATAGCACAACAGAAAGCGCTATCTAAAGTGGTCGAGCTATTATTGCGGGCAATATGATAGCGTTTTTAATAACGCTATCTTAATATTTGTTGTGTTATTAAAACCAAAATTCTTGTACTGACACTACACCCCTCCCCCTCATGCTCAGGCATGACCATCTGAAACATGGACATATGTGGTGATATATCATGGTTTTTACGGTTTTTAACTATGATATAAATGTATTTTTAGAGTCTTTTGATTTGCTTTTAGGGTCTTTTTAGTCTTTGTAGGACTATGTACCATTTGACATGGATGAGAGCATAATGGAGCAAATTGGAGTGATTTGGAGCACATTTGAACATTGAGGCTGAAGCTTGGAGACGATCTCAGATGATGGTGTCGATCGACATCGCATTGGTGTTGCTTGACACCCTTTGCGACACAAGAAGAAACCCGAGTTTCTCAAGTTCTAACGTTACAAAGTTACCCTAAAGTTTTCCTTAATTGGAACATAAGTGTCCGTATATATATATATATATATATATATATAGACTTTTTGGGTTTTAGAAACCCTTATCTTTTATTTTTATAGCAACTTTTGAGAGAGACATTCATAAAGCTTTGGACAGACAAGTCAGAACTCATCCTGTTGAGAGAGATTTCAAACTCCTTTACTCTGTTATTCTATGACTTAGTGCAGTTTATTCAGCTTATGATGTGTCATTCATTGATTATGTCTAAGTAATCAGCTTGTTAGGTTTAGGGTATCTCATTAGAGATTTTATGGTTTGTTGAATTGATTATTGATTGAGATTCTTTATCTTTTTGTTCTTCTTAGGTTGTTCTTAAGATTACTTCTTGATATATCACCTAAAATTAATAACTAGTGATAATTAATTTAAACCGAGAGTTTGATTGATTTTCAATAAAATCTTCGGTGAGAAAAATTACTTTATACAAAAATATTTTTTTTTTTTTTTTAATTTTGTGAGCAATCTAAACTTGATTTCAAAGCTGGTTTTATTCTTGGATTTTACAAAGAGATTTGGATATCTGGTTTTAAACTTAAATAAGATTTCCAGTAAGAAATGGTATATTTTACAATTGTGTTTATAGTTTAAGAACGGTGTTTTAATTGTTTGAATCATGTTTAATTTATTGATTTAATAACATGTGTTTCCTGAGAATTTTTCTATCCCTAGCTCTTATTCATTCTGAATTTACAAAACTTTTATTTACTTTTGCGTTGTAATTTAAATACACACTATTATGTTTAGCGTAATCATAAAACTCTGCAATCTATTGTGTGATTTTGAGTCTATTAGTACTTCTAGGGTATTACAATTTGAGCTTATCATGTGGCAATAACATCCACAGGGTGACCTAATAATCAGATGACTCTAATACCCTATAAAATTGTTAAATTAGGGTGTACTGTGTATTCTAACTCAAAATCAATTGGTAATAAATGGAGAGGCTTTAACCTTTTATATATTACTTCATAATTTATCTCACTACTAACGTGTATAACTGCCATTAATGACTTAACACCACTTTCTTAAATGCAACTCATAGATCTCGTTCCAAGTAAGGATTGTCTTTGACAAAGTGAAAGGCTAATAGTCTTGGTCAAGAAAATCCCTTGCGTTCACCTATTAATGAGCATTTGCAGTTCAGAGTTTCCACGATATTTTCAAGATGGTACATTGGCTTCTCGGGCTGCCCCTATAAGAGTTGACAGTATACAAACCGAGTATAGAAAAAGAGGTTTAAAGATGACACACATGCATTTCTTAAGGTATGGTGTGTGTAGATGATTTGAATTACGACTTCGATGTTCGTGGCTCAACTTTTTGTCCTTTCTATTATTTCATTTGGACCATACCTTTTCAATACATTACAAATTTTTGCGAAGATATCACACAAGTGCAAAATGTACCTTATACATCTGTAACATGTCACATTCATAGTTTAAAAACGAATGCAAAACTACAACTTATGCTTCTACCTCAGTTCACACAACGAATTTGTGAGAAAGAAAATTTAAAACCAAAATTCTTTTATTATAATTTCTTGGTTTGAGAGCTTAAGACTGAAAAAAAAAATTGGGGGGGGGGGGGGGGGGGGTATGAGTAATATAATAATGTTAACTTTCCAAAAAAATCAGCTTTTTTCAAATTGGAATAACAGAAAATTATGAAGATAGTCTACATTTTAATCAATACAATAAAACTTTTTGGTTTTTCACCAGGTGGTGACAGCTCAGCTTTTGTACTGAAGAAGAGACTGACACATCAGAAAAAATTTGTAACCAATTAAATTATAACAATTAATACAACTCATCTTTTTTTGCTAAGAGGGGCAATCGATTTCTTCTTCTTTCTATCACCCAATTTTAATATTGTTTTCTTCTTTAGCCGAAGACGATGGTAGTAGCGGCGGAAGTCTTAGCAGATTCGTCGGGAAGATTAACTCAAGTATTCGTAGCTCTCATACATATTGGCCTCTCGACAAAGCCACCTCCCTCCTACTTTTCGTTTCTAGGTAACATAATTCTATTATTTTATGTTTCTTAATTTTGGGGATTAAGAAAGATCTCTAGGCTGTGAATTTGAGATGGGGCTATGTGTTTGAAACTTGAAATTGAAGGAGATCGGAGGTAACATGTAAATTTTAGTCAATCGGAGGTACCATGTACATTTTAGTCAACACCACCAGAATCTGTAAATTTTGACTAAAAGTAATATGAATACTTTGATTTGTTACACATATTGATCATGGTTAGGGAGTCTGGTGATCCCGCACCTAATATAGTTGAACACAGACATGGTTTAACTCCTCCATTGAAAGATGCTCAAAAGAGAACATTTCGTATGTATGTGCATTTACTATTATCAATCTGTCAACTAAGCTTCCCAATTACACATATGATCATGTTTTTCCCCAATTATTCTTGGATGCATGATTTTGGCTCATTAGTTTTTGTTTTCTTTCTGCTTTGAGGACGATTTGGGGATTAGTTGTTTATTGAAAGAGTGTGTTGTACTGTGATGAACGAGAGTGTTACAATGAGTTTTTTTTTTTATGCCTTTTCAAGAACTAGGTTCTCAACACCATGTTCTGTTTTTAATTTCTTTGTTAGGTAACAGAGATACGAAACAAGATTTGGACATCCAAGTTCCAAAGAAGAAGAAGAAAGACTTGATTGTTGCTGTCTAGAAGGAGAAAACTGAGAAAACGGTACCGAATTAGCTAGAACCTAGCAGTTCTATGACAACCCGTCCAGTGGATCCCACAAGCCTCAATGCTAGCTGCCCAATGGACCGTCTGCGGACCTCACCAGCCTCACTGCTAGTCGTCCCAACGGACCCCAAGCTGGCCCTGCAGGGCATCGATCCTAACCCATCATTTCTCGAACCCTGGTCTTCACCTTTTAACAACCTTCCCACATGACAAGCTGTCACCAATTGATCTGCAGGTCAATTGGTGACAGCTTGTCCTGTGGGAAGGTTGTTAAAGGGTGAGGACCAGGGTTCGATGAATGTTTGGCGCACCAATAACCTATTGGTGGATTGGGATAGCCACACTGATGGGTTAGGATCGATGCCCTACAGAGCCAGCTTGGGGTATGTTGGGGCGGCTAGCAGTGAGGCTAGTGGGGTCCACCGGACGGGTTGTCATATAAAAATTGATTTTTATGTAACAGCCCGTCTTGTGGACCCCACTAGCCTCACTGCTAGCTGCCCCAACGAACCGTCCACGGACCCCACTAGCCTCACTGCTAGCCGTCCCAACGGACTCCAAGCTGGCCATGCAGAGCATCGATCCTAACCCATCATTGTGGACATCCCAATCCACCAGTAGGTTATTGGTGCGCCAGACGTTCCTCGAATCCTGGTATTGGATGCCTCACTACTAACCATACTCCTTATGTTTCATAATATATAATGTTTTAGAGAAAAAATTTCGTTTCAGAATATATATGATGTTTTCAAGTTTCTATGCCATTTCAAAATTAGTTTAATATTTTTTATCAGTATTGTTTTTGATTAGTTGAACTTCTTACTATTTTCTCATGCACCGAGTACTATCCAATCTAAACTTTACAAAATATAAATTAGATATTTATTGAATCAAACCGAATAAACGAATAGTTACGAAAACCAAAAACCTACCGTGATCGTGTGGTATAGAGGTCAAAAAGTCATCTTTACCTTCTCTTTTACTCGTTTGACCGTAAGAGAAAGAAACGGCTAGGATCTCGCGTACGCAACTGGCGGAGACAAATCATGACCGTTGAAAATAAGAAAGAAGCCGCGTCCAAAAATCTTTGTGTCCCACCTTTGTCCCCTTGCCTCTAGCTTGCCTCCTCATGCTCCCCGACAACGTCATAATTCCCATCTCTCTCTCTTTAACCCTAATTCCAAAGCAACTTCGTTATATAAATCTCTCTCTCTCCCTCACCATTTCACAAACACACAAAGCAAACTTCATCACATTTCAAGGATCTTACTTATCACAAACCCCAAGAACAAGAGAAGAAGTAGATCAAGAGTTAAAAAAGAGACTTTAATAGTTGAAACAAACAACAAGTATAGTGAGAGAATATGGCGTATGAAGAAGTCATCAATGGGCTTAACCTTAAGGACACCGAGCTTCGTTTGGGATTGCCCGGAACAGAAGAACAACAACTGGAAGTTTCTTGCGTCAGAAGCAACAAGCGCAAGAACAGCGACTCAAGAGAAGAATCTGCTCCTGTTCCTCCTTCCAAGTAAGTTGAGATCTGAATTGAATTAGCATTTTTATTCAAATCTCTTGATATAGATCTCTTAGTGTACTGATGATGAATCTTGTTTTGTAAACTTCAGAACACAAATCGTCGGTTGGCCTCCAGTGAGATCTAACCGTAAGATCAACAACAACAACAACAAAAACGTTAGTTATGTGAAAGTAAGCGTGGACGGAGCTCCATATCTCCGTAAGATAGACCTCAAGATGTACAAAAACTACCCAGAGCTTCTCAAGGCACTCGAGAACATGTTCAAGTTCACAGTAGGTGAATACTCCGAGAGAGAAGGCTACAAAAAGGGATCTGGATTTGTACCGACTTATGAAGACAAGGATGGAGATTGGATGTTGGTCGGTGATGTTCCATGGGACATGTTCTCTTCATCTTGCCAAAAACTCAGAATCATGAAAGGATCTGAAGCTCCTTGTTCCTTATGATCCCTGCCCTTTTAGTTGGCTTTGATCATCAAGTTTCCTACTTTATTTTAGAGATCTTTTAGACATAAAAAATGTAAAGAAAGAAAAAAGAGAAAGAGAGAGAGTTATGTACAATAGGGATGCAAATACTATATAGCCTGTTAATTATGTAAAGATCAGTTTTGATTATACAAAGTTTATATGTATCATGCTCAAGATAAACCAAACATTATGCACAGACCTGTACTGTCTCTGTGACTAATGAACCATTTAGACATCAAACTCAAAGCTTCTAAAGATATGTGGTGGTTACATTTGAGCTTCATTGTTCTCTATACTATATAATACAAACATCATTAACTAATAAAATTTGGGAAATAGTGAAAAGATATAAAATTTTGGATTAAGAAATGTGGGAAATTTAATGGATACCAACATCGAAAGTTTCGGACTTTATTTGTTTTGTTTTTAATATAAGATGGCGAGAATCTTTACACACCCACCAATCAGTTGCTTCACCAAATTGGGATTTGACTTGAGCTCTTCTCATCGTCATCTTCGTCGCCTTCATTTCCGACCTACGTTCATCACTCTATCACCCACTCAATCTCCGTAAGCTCTTCTTCTCTTTCAATCTCTGTGTTTTTGTTTGTGTTGGCACGGATTAAGCATCGTTGATGGTGTTGCTTTGATGGGTATCGTCTATTTGATCGTTTTCAATCCGAAAGTTCACTCCTTTGATTGTTTTATCGTATGTTCTGTTTTTGACGAATTTGGAGCAAATTTTATCTGTTTCGAACTGGATAGGTTTGAAATTATAAATGATTAATCTGATTACTGGACTCGTTTTGCAATCATTTATTAGAGATTTATGAGATACTTGTTTCAGTTGCAAGAATTGGATTCGAAGATTTGTAGCCATGGATTCATCTGGAACTGATTCGGCTAAAGAATTGCATGTTGGTTTGGATTCAACTACTGAGGAAGAGTATGCCACACAGTCAAAGCTACTTAAAGAGTTCATAAATATTCCCAGCATTGACAAAGCTTGGATTGTCAACTCTGATTCTGGTAACTTGGGACATTGGAATCAAGATTTTCAAGCGTTTTGTTGTTGAGTATGAATCATCTGACCAGATGAAATGATGATTCACTTTATTGTAATGGGATAAGTTTGAAGTGTTTGAAAACTTTTTACTGCAGGTCCTCAGGCAATGTTGGCCTTGAGTCAAGCAAACCTTTTGGCTAATAAAAGGAAGAAGTTTATGTTGTCGGGTCATATCTCGAAAGAAAGTAATCAGTCTGTTAACTTTCACTGGGCGCCATTTCCCATCGAGATGACTGGTGCATCAGCTTTTATCCCATCTCCATCGGGTCTGAAGCTCCTTGTGATTCGAAACCCTGAAAACGAATCTCCTACAAAGTTTGAGATATGGAATTCGTCTCAGCTAGAGAAGGAGTTCCATATTCCACAGAAAGTTCATGGCTCTGTATACGTTGATGGATGGTATGGCACTTTTTGTTTTGGCTATTTTAACGACAAGTTCTTGTTGAAGTATAAAAATTAGTAATGCTTATGTATGATGTAGGTTTGAAGGGATCTCTTGGAATTCTGATGAGACTCGTGTTGCCTATGTCGCTGAGGAACCATCTCGTCCAAAGCCTACATTTGATCATTTAGGTTATTACAAGAAAGGGAACTCGTTGGACAAGGATATTGGAAGCTGGAAAGGTGAAGGGGATTGGGAAGAGGAATGGGGAGAAGCATATGCTGGAAAAAGGCAGCCTGCGCTGTTTGTTATCGATGTTGACAGGTATTCCTCAATCTCTTCATAAGAAAAGAACATTTACTTATACTTTATCTGATGGTTGTTTCTCTTTTTCTGTTAACAGTGGAGAGGTCAAGCCAATCAAAGGAATTCCTAGATCGATAAGTGTTGGACAGGTTGTTTGGAGTCCAAACAGTAATGGATCAGCTCAATATTTGGTTTTTGCTGGGTGGTTGGGAGATAAAAGAAAGTTAGGTATTAAGTACTGCTACAACAGACCTTGTGCCATATACGGAATTAAGTTCGTATCGGATGAACCAAAGTGAGTTGGTGACTTCTGTAACTACTAAGAGACATCTTAATCATTACTAATTTCCTATAACTACTATAGAGTTTGTGTTTACTTGTGTTTCAGAGATGATGCAAACGGATTCCCTATACATAATTTGACTAAGAGCATAAGCAGCGGTTTTTGTCCTCGGTTCAGGTTTACATCTTATGAAGTTTTTTTTCCTTGCTTCTTAAGTTATGTATTTGCTAAGAGTATTTTTGTTTTCCTTGTTACTCTGTTTATAACTGAGCGTTCTTACACAACTTTTATTAAACAGTTCCCTTATATTTTGCGGTATTTATTTGCAATGTTTGTTTTAGTTATGACCTGTTACAACTTACAAATTTACTCTAGTCACCATACATTCCTTCCCTCGCAGCAAAGATGGCAAATTTCTTGTGTTTGTATCTGCAAAGACCGCTGTTGATTCTGGGGCGCATTGGGCAACCGAGTCACTTCACAGGATTGATTGGCCAAGTGATGGGAAACTTCCTGAGTCAACAATTATCATTGACGTGGTGAGATTATTCGGAACTTTTTCTCTCTTTATAAGCCAATAAGAGCTTCAAATATTTTTGGGTTGACCACTTTTTGTTTGTTAGAGATGTATAACTCTTTCCACACAATCATATTTGTTATGTTATTTGATGATATTCAAATATATCTTATATTGCAGATTGAAGTTGTAAATTGTCCTGAAGATGGTTGTTTCCCTGGGCTCTATGTTACTGGCCTTCTGAGTGATCCGTGGCTGTCAGATGGACATAGCCTTATGTTTTCTACCTATTGGCGGAGTTGTCGAGCGATACTCAGCGTAAATTTGCTAAGGTGACTGTTGAATTAATATGGAAAGTTTCAGAATTTTCTCCTGCTGCTGTGCTAACTGATGAAATATATATCTTGAGAATATTACAGCGGTGAAGTGTCACGTGCTAGCCCTGATGATTCAGATTATTCGTGGAGCGCTCTTGCGCTAGATGGTGATAATATAGTTGCTGGTAAAATGTTTTGAGCAAGTTCTTAAATCTCAGTTACTAGCTGCCACAATTTTACCTTCATGACACACCAGACTTGTAACAACAATTTTTTTAATTTTTCTGACTAGTGTCTAGCAGTCCAGTGGGTGTTCCTGAAATCAAGTATGGAAAGAAAGTTCTCGATGCAGCTGGGAAGCATTCATGGCAGTGGTTGAATGTTCAAAACCCGATCAGATGCTCTGAAAAGGTCAAAGCATATATTGCCGCCAGACCTTTTTGATTTAAACGATGTTAGGCTTTATTCTCATATATCTTTTGTTTTAATTGCGGCAGGTTATGTCAGGGCTTTCATCTCTTCAGTTCAAAATTCTAAAAGTACCAGTTAGTGATGATTCTGAAGGTCTTACTGAAGGTAATTTACACTTAATTTTGATTTTGACAAAAACTATTTGTTTTCTTGACTGTGGCCCTGAATACTCTGTTATTGTTTATGGCAGGGGCCAAAAACCCTATTGAAGCTATATATGTATCATCCTCCAAGTCTAAGGAGAATGGGAAATGCGATCCCTTAATTGCTGTTCTTCATGGAGGTCCTCATTCTGTTGCACCTTGCAGCTTCTCCAGGAATATGGCCTATCTCTCCTCAATTGGATACAGTCAGCTGATTGTAAATTACAGGTTTACTTACGAGAGCGTACAGCTCCAAAATTCCACTAGTTCATCAACCTTTTAGAGATCCTAACTTGGTATTGGTGACTCATTTGATTTGAAGGGGTTCATTGGGATATGGGGAAGATGCTTTGCAGTCTCTACCTGGCAAAGTTGGATCGCAGGTATTTACTATATGCGCCTGTATTGTCATTTTTCTTCTTTCTGACCTTCACTCTGCTTGATTGATAATCTTCTCTGACGCAGGACGTGAAAGATGTGCTCACGGCTGTAGACCATGCCATCAAATTGGGACTCGCAGACCCGTCTAAAATAACCGTGCTAGGTGGTTCTCATGGTGGGTTTTTGACCACTCACTTGATTGGCCAGGTACTGCAGTTACTTTACCTCAGTATTGATGGCACTGGATTAGTATTCATCATCCTTATAACAAACTTTTTTCTGTAGGCCCCGGATAAATTTGTGGCAGCAGCTGCAAGGAATCCTGTATGCAACTTAGCGTCAATGGTTGGGATTACAGATATACCTGATTGGTGTTTCGTTGAAGCCTATGGGGACCAGACCCACTATACAGAAGCCCCCTCACCTGAAGATCTTTTTCGGTTTCATCAAATGTCTCCTATATCACACATCTCAAAGGTCAGACCAACCTTTAATCCGGTTCTTCAGGACGTTTGAAAACATTTAATGATTCTTCTTCTTGTGTATTTACTTCTGCAGGTGAAAACACCTACATTGTTTCTTTTGGGAACTCAGGATCTCCGTGTTCCCATATCAAACGGATTTCAAGTAAGATCCTTTTTAGTTTTGGAAGAATCTTCAACTTGTTTCAAGTTTGCAAACTCAAACTCGTTGGTAATGGTGTTTAATCTGGTGTTCTTGATTTGTATAGTACGTGAGGGCGTTGAAGGAGAAAGGAGTTGAGGTTAAAGTTCTAGTATTTCCCAATGACAATCATCCCCTAGACAGGTAAAAACCAAAGCCTGTCAATTTTGTTGTTCATAGTTAAAACTTAAATCATCTCTGTGTGAAAGTTTGAAACATGTGTTTGCGTCTTGTGATTGTGTATGCAGACCACAGACGGATTTTGAAAGCTTTCTCAACATTGCTGTCTGGTTCAACAAGTACTGCAAGCTGTGAACACCTGATATTTTCGAATACCGAGTTTGTTTTCTTAAAAAATCGGAATGGAAAGAGTCGAAAGAATAATCATTTGGTTTTCACCAATCTTAGATTGCTTGCAGCAAAGACTGCGACTTTATGGTTTCATGTCATAAACCTTTGAAAATTAAGTGGTTTAAGAGGTTCTTTTATGCAATGAAAACACATGAGGGAAGAAAAATAAACGGCTAAAAACTTTAAGGCTTTGATTTTGTTTACACACAATGCATGAGTTTGCAGAAACGGAAGGTTGCGGTTAGTAACGTACGGTATTGAACTCAACTGACTATGGAGCCGGAAACGGATGTAATTGTATTGTTGAGTGGCACTAACATGTGTCATAACATATAAATAAACACGAATAACATAGTATTGTGATTAAATAATCAAACAATGTAATGCTTTCATCTTTGAAAAAATTATCAAGAAATGGGATGGAATACAAGGTACTTGTTCCAACTTGTGGAGTTTTCAGATTGATTCTTCTTCAATCTAAACGATATTTTTGCGGATGTCGACACCAAAAGAACTCCTGATTACATATTCTTACGAACTATTATATGTGTATGTAATTATGTATATGTTTACATATATATACATTTTTTTTTAACTACTTTCATTTCATACTTTAAACCAAACAGGGTACCGGTTACAACAGGAGCGTCTCCTTAAGAGTAACACCTACAAAACAAAAAACATACAACAACCGCACAGCACCAAACTACTACCAGAGCACATTATTATGAAAAGTCCCAAACCACGTCACTAGTTCAGTATCTCCTCGAGGCCTTGAAACACGACCTGGTCCTTGAGTTCTTGAGAATGGTTTAAGTGTGCTTTCTAATGATGAGTTTGATCTCTTCAATATAGACATTCCGGACGTGATGAAGCATTATGCAAGTCTTGAGTTCATTTCCTTCCAGAGAATGTATCGGCTAAACGAAGAATCATAGCCACATTCTTGTCTCTACAAGGACTCACTTCAACCATATTAATCCATCCTGAAACAATATAGTAATAATATCTCCAAACTTCTGTAAAGAAATCACAATCAAAGAACTCATCATGTAGATCACATAAGAGGCACGCTGAAGGAACTACCAATCCCTAATGTATGAGTTTGTCACTCGTAGTTAACCTGTGTCTTGCCACTATCCAAGTAACGAAGGCATGTTTTGGAATCCTTCCCTTGAACCACACATATTCATACCAATCCACCGTTTTCCCTGAGGGATTTAAATATTCCCACCAGGTTCTGGCCGTTGAGAACCTCTGAAGCTTCACTTTGTCCCACTTTCCATAAGTACAAATCATTCTCCCCATCCTCATGCAGGTGCACCACAGCATGTATATATATATATATATATATATATATATATATATATATATATATATATATATATATATATATCTTTTTTTTTGACAGCATGTATATATACAAGTACAGTATTTATATATACATAATTTTGTGTGTGTGTGTGTGTGTGTGTGTTTAATTTGGTAATCAAGTTGACATGAATAAATGGTAGGAAAAATATATTTTGTTATTTTACGTCAACAGCATAACATGCATCATGAATTACATGTCAATATTCTGCTTTTGAATTAGCTTTAAGGATTATTAGAAACTTTGTAGTACTCATCAATCACTATTCTCATTTTTGTATATTTATATGTGTCAAGAACATAGATAAAACTAAAACCATTACTTAGATGTATTAGTTAATTACTATAACTTAAAGATTTTAGTGATATTATGAGGCGAACGACTGTGTGACAAAGAAGCTGACAAAAAAATGACAAGAGGAAAATGCTTGAAGAGAAATTGGCTAATGCTCAAAGCATCATATATATGTATGAACATGACTAAAGTAAACTCATTCATATTTCATTCGCTATGTGAGAAATGAATGAACGTTGATGTTTTAGATTATTAAACCAAATTATCATATTTAAAATCGGATTGAATCGTTGGGCTATGTAAGCGTGGTAAAAAAAGATAAGATAGTGACATTCATGACTTCGCTGAAAGTTTCTTTAAAGCACGATGGACATGCTTTTAAAGCACGATGGACTTCGCTGACATTCATGAACAAGATCTTACCATGGAATGAACTCTCTCTGAGATAAAAACATCATCGATGGTTGCCGAGACCAATTCATCTTATATAAACTAGCCGATTTTGGACTCTCTAGATCTTCTCCGGTTGATGGTGAATCTTATGTATCAACAATCGTTGCAGGAACACCTGGTTACTTAGACCCTGAGTGAGTAATCAATCAGTTATCATAATCATAAAAATTTATGAATTGTAACATCTATAGTTAATATTTTGTTTTAGGTACTATGGAACAAATTTGCTAAGTGAGAAGACTGATGTGTATAGCTTTGGGGTTGTTTTATTAGAAATCATCACAAACCAACCTGTGATTGATTCAAACCGGGTGAAAGCACATATTACTGAATGGATTGGATTCATACTCATGTAAGGGGGCATAAGGAATATTATGGGAGAATTCAATACAAACGGTGTGTTGAAGGCTGTGGAGTTGACTTTGGCTTGTGTAAACCCTACCTCAAACCGTAGACCAACAATGACACATGTTGTGATGGACCTAAAAGAGTGTGTGGACTCTGAAATTGCCAGGAAACAGGGGAGTCAAGAGATATATTCAAAAGATTCTATAGAATTATGCTTCTCTCCTACTTCTAGATTCTCACCTAGACCGAGGTGAATTGAGAATAATCCATTCAACCCAATGATGTCTTATTGAATTTGAAGTCTTATGAATTCAACGATTGTTTAAAGAATCCATTGAAGTGTTTAGTTATCTGGAATTGAAAACACATTTTTTATGAATCTAGCAAGTGGTTTCTTAGGTAACAAGAAATCGATATTAAAGTACTCCACAAGGCACAAGGTTGACCATACTTGTTTGATTTGCTTGCTTGGATATTTATGTGTTTTTCAATTTTAAAGTGGTCAGAGAGATTTCTCTTGGAATGATGATAGGAAAAAGAAACCATTTTATTTTTAATTTCATTTTTACCTTCGTAGAGAGAATATTAGATTTAGGATTCGATGATATCATTCGCGGTTGAATTAACCAAATAGAAGATTTATTAGGAAAAAAATATAATCACAATTATTCTATAATTATATACATATCTTTCTAGAATAGAATGGGATATTGTCATCACCGCCCATAATAAGGCTATCTAGTACATCAACAAATTATATATTTTCTGAAAGATGTATAATTTGGCTAAAACAAATCTACAAATCTACCATTTGGCTAAAAGAAATCTAATCTGGCTAAAACAAACAAATTATATTTACATTCTTTTCAAGTTATATATTTTTCCTGAAATCAAAAGAAAGATGTATAATTTATCTAAGAAAAATCTACAAATTTTCTCATTTGTAAATCAAATCAATTATATATATATATATAATTTTTAATTACATTATCAATTCTAGTCCTAATTAAAACCTAACTAAAAAAGGAGAAATAAACCGCCGGCCATGGCACTTCCTTAATGTTTATATAAATCCCCATCATCTTTCAAGTTGCTAGCTGCCACGTACAACACAAACTCAGATTCATCATGTTTGATTCATTGTTCTCTCGTCGATGGCGAACAGCTTCCACATGCGAACAGTTGTTGCATGAAGCACGCATTATCAAGAGATCTACAACATCGTCTTAAGCTACTCATAAGCAAGAAGCACGCATTATCAAGAGATCTACGTTCGGACATCGTTATCTTCATCCGATCAATGACTTTAAACATGCTCTCCGTCGAACCGAACAACTCGTCCTCGTCAAAAACTCGGTTATCGTATACGAATTGTTGCTCCGGTTCACTAAATACATCATCTTCCACATCCCCTACATTGAAAAACACAGGTTACATATAATAGAATTCTATATATACATATTTTATTTCTTTTCTCTCTTGGTTCTACTTTTCTTGAAATACAAAAACAACTATATATTATTCGATAATCAACATGCAGAAAATTGTTTAATGTCAAGATTAACGATGCAGTTTCGAGCCTTGTCTTTGCCTCTGCGAGTTGTGGAGTACGTGAACTAGTTAGCATTAAAGAGCTGTTTAATCAACGTTACGGTCAAAGCTATGTAACAAGTGTTCTTCAGCTCCACCCTGGGAATCTTGTTAACCTCCAAGTTTCAACCTTATCACACTTTTTTACATTCTTCTTTTTTTTTTCTTTTCTTCTTTTGTCCGTATTAATCGATATAATAATAACAATCTCATTAAATGTCAATAACAGTTGTAATTTTTCATCGTACTTTTCCGTAAAAAAATATGTTGTAATTTAAAATATATATATATACAGTTGTATATGTTTATGGTATAGTTGTGTCTTTTAACCATATTTTTTCATTTTTTTAATCACTACTTTTCCTTTAAAATAGTTGTGTCTATTCATTATTCATTTCTTTTGAACTCTATATAGATTTGTCTCTTCACTAACAAATCATTGTTAGTTAAAACATGTTTTCTGTTTTATATTAAAACAAAATAAATTAAATATTAATATATTAATATCTATTATCCAATGTTATTCTATAATCTAACTTAGAGATTTTAGAATTAATTATAGAATTAAAAAATTTAAGTGAAATAAAAAAATTTATTATAGAAATAAAAAAATTTAATTTTAAAATATGATTTAGAGTTGCGTCTATTTATCTCAACACTTTGTAAAATATGTATCTTATTTTTAGAAGTTGTGTATTTTTACTATAATTTTCCTTAATACATTTTCACAAAAGACTAAATATATTTTGTACTTATAATTATTTTATTAGAAAGTTACATTACAACCATTCGTTCATATTCTCACTTAAGATCATTTTTATCATAGTTTTTTACTAATAATAGAAATATTAGTAATTGTTTTAATAGTTGTAATTTTGGTCATAATTTTTTACAAAATATCTTATATTTATAATACATTAAACAATATTTTTGACAAGATTGCCTCGATTTAATATGACTTTTCACGATATAATTTTTTTTTTTGAGTTGTCTCTTTGCCAAAATATTTTTTTATCATTAACAAAATTTTTGGTTTTCATTTAGATGGTTGTGTTTTTACTAACACTTAATGTTAAACATTTGTGTAGTTTTTTTTTTTTTGAGTTGTCTCTTTGCCAAGATATTATTTTATCATGAACAAAAATTTTGGTTTTCATTTTGATAGTTGTGTTTTTACTAACATTTTATGTTTGACATTTGTGTAGTTTTAGTACTACTTATTATTTTCTCTTTTTTTAGGATCATATACTCTTAAACTATTCTATTACTTTTAAATAAATATATAATATATAAGTTTACATTTCATTTAATTTATTTATTTTTCTTTGAAATTCTTCTTTCGCGACATCGCGAGGGTCTAAGTCCTAGTTATTGATTAAGGCCATGAAGTCAAAACAAGAAGAACAACCAAAATTAGCTACTCCACAGGTTCATCCTAAGCTTACTGATTATGACCAACTTGTAACATATTTTACAGACCTTAAAAAAACAACATTGCATGCATTGTTAACAATTACGTTATACTCGAATTGTCATGAGTTTTGATTTGTTTTTGTAAAGATGTTCACATACTTATATAATAATTCTTTCTTTCTCTATTCAAATTTTATTTTTAGATTCTAAACTTGATTACGTCGAGAAAGAAGTGTTTTGTATGTTTTTTTTGAGATTCTTATGTAGAACTTTTGTTATTAGGATATACCTAGCATATATTTTTGTAATTTTTGCGTTGTAAATTGTTTGGTAAAACAAATATGAATATATATTCTTTTAGCAATTTCAATGACTATAATTATTTTAAATAATTTACAATGCTAACATTTTTAATTTGAAATCTAGCATAACTCACATGTGAATAAATATAGTAAATATTAAATAAGGGGTTAGTTGGCTACCAAAATGGATTTAAAAACACTTTTGATTTAAAACCGTTTAAATTCACAAATGACCGTTTTAAAATTTGATATTAAACGAACAAATGTTTACGTGGGAAAACTAATCGAGCTCTCTTAATAAATTTTAACCAATTTACGAGGGAAAAAAATATATGTTTAAAATTTTATCTTATATAATATAATTTTACGCGGGAATCCCAATCAAACTCTCATACTAATATTTTTAACCATTTTACATGAAAAAATTATATGTCTCAAGTTTGATATTATATATACATTTTTACGCTGGAACCCCAATCAAATTCTAATATTTTCACTATTTAAGGTGAGAAAATTATATTCTCTCTATCTCTAATAGATTGATGTTCTATGATATATTTTGGTCTCAAAATATTGATATTGTATATTAATATAAACAATTTTATACGGGAAACCAATCAAGTTGTCATTATATCTTCGACTATTTTACGTTTGTGTCTTTGGCATCAAAGGTAAGAAAGAAGAGTGATACTCAAACTCAAGTGACATAAACAAAAAGTGAATCCACGAATCTTCATAATATTATATATATAACTTAACCATGAAAGCAAAGCTAAAGCCATCTTTGAGATTCTGATATTTCTACACAGCTAAAAGATAACCAACTCTAGCTAAGATGACGTCAGTTGTGCCATGAGTGCACAATCTCCTCAAGCTCTACAATTAGCTCCAACCAATGAGACTCCTCCTCCTCCTCTTCACCTTCAGCCACCTTCACCTCCGCAATAACCAACCCCTCCGCCAGCTCCACCACCTCAACCACCACGGCCGTCCTTCCTTTTCCCAATCCAACCACCTTAGCCTCGTCCTTCTTCTCCACTCTAAACCCTAACTTTTCCCCTATCATCTCTGCCTTCTCCACCACTCCTTCCGCTGACACTTTCGCCGTAAACCTCTTCTCCTTCCTCTTCCTCCTCTCGAACAAACCCGAAAGATCCAATCCCGATGATAACGAGATCAAATCAAAGGCTGTAACAGCATCACTCGACTTCGCCTCTTTCTCAAGAAACCGATCCAACTCAATCACGTTAGACTGAACCTCAAGAGACTTTTGAAACCAAGCCGTTCCAGTCACAGCTTCGATACTCATCCTCGTCTCCGGATTCGGATCAAGCAACTTATAGATGATAGACCGAGCCGGTTTAGAGATCCAGCTCGGGAACCGGTACTCTCTTTTATGAATCTTCCGGTACATCGCGACAATGTTGGAATCGTCAAAAGGCACATAACCTGCAAGAAGAACAAAGAGAAACACACCACAAGACCACGCATCAGCTTTAGCACCGTCGTAACCTCTCTGGGCAATCACTTCCGGCGCTGTGTAAGCCGGCGTGCCACAAGCTGTGTGAAGCAACCCGTTACAGCTACGGTGCTCCGGCAAAGCGGACAAACCGAAGTCGCAGACCTTGAGGTTCCCGTTCTTGTCCAAGAGGAGATTCTGCGGCTTCACGTCGCGATGAGCGATCCCGTCGCGGTGGCAGAAGCTAAGCGCGGAGGCGAGCTGCTGGAAGTAGCGACGCGCCGCCGATTCGTTGAGCCGACCGAATCGGACGAGTTTGGTGAAGAGCTCGCCTCCGGCGGCGTATTCCACGACGAGGTAGATCTTGGATTTAGTGGCCATGACCTCGTGGATTTTGAGGACGTTCGGGTGGTTTTGGAGACGACGCATCGCTTCGATCTCTCGGATGATCCTCGGCTCCATAGCGGCGTCGATGGTTCTTTTCTTGTCGATGATTTTGATAGCTACGAGTTCGCCGGTGGAGATCGAACGAGCTACATGGACTTTAGCGAAGCTTCCGCTACCAAGTCGACGACCGAGTTCGTATTTGCCGAGAAGAACGGTCCCTGATGGTTTCTCCGATGATTTTGAGGATGGAGAATCCATCGTTTATGGTGGTTGTTGCGGCGGAGATGCGCCGGAGATATTTCTTTTAAAAAGAAATTGAGAGGCTTCAAGGGACGGTTAAAGAGTGGTGTGGTGGAGACTGTTGTTTTTTCTTTTTATAGGGAAAGCAACAAATCACTTTTGATTCTTTTTTTAATTTCCGAAACTGCCCTTTCTTTTTTTTTTTTCGTTTTGTTCTCAATTGTGTATATTTTTGATTAAGTAATCTGAAATTGATTTTGATGGGAAATGTATTAGCGACGTAAAAACGTAAATAAATGGAGTTTTTTTTTGGTTTCCTTTTATAATAGCATTAATAATTATACTGTTTTTTTGGAGTTTTTTTATGACAGCTGTAATGGGTGAGGTATTAGTTTCAATTTTATGGTATTATTCTAAGAATTTTTTTCTATATTTGAATTCAGAAAGTTTTAAATTTTTATTTGAGCTAATAATTATAGATATATTTTCTTTCTGTTTTTTTTGTTATTTATGTACATAAAATGTATATGGCAAAAACAAAAAGTTATCTATATATTGCCATTTATATATCTAATTCAAATTTTGGTGAAAATACACATAAGGATGAGCTAATATTTTTTATCTTTGATTAAACAGAGCTGTTGGTGTTGGGTTTCGTCGACTTGAAGCCCATAAAACTCTGGGTCGGGAGAGTGATATTAGGGCAGGACCGGGTCCATGAAAGAGCGCCGATTAGGTGGAAGGCGAGGTCAAGTTTGTGAGAAAATCTCGGGATACGGGAAGCAAGTTGAGGCGAGATCGTTGGAGGAAATCAAAGGAACGGAAGAGATAATGTTTAGTTTAAATACTTCTATGTAAATCATGAAAGGGATAACTTGTAATCTCGAAATAACATTAATTAGTGAATACAAATCCAATTTGTCGTTTTTTTGAAGTTCATATTGATTTCTACCGAAAACCTATCCTAGATCTTACCTAATCAAGTTACCATATTAAATTGTTGTTTTCTCTGTCAACAACACTCAAAAAATAATTTTCTTGTCTACAAAAACAAGTTAAACTCCTCAATGGTACCAATAATTATAATTCTTCTAACATGTATCTGCATCTGAATTGAATACAGACATATATACTGTGAGAAAAACAACAACGAAAAAAGAATATGGAAATGTTAGAGATGTGTTTGTTTGCTGTAAATATGGAATTGGCAAGATTACCTTTTGCTGTGTATACTATAATTAATTATAGTAATATACTCTCTTTTTCGCTTACATTATTGTTTCCTGTATATTATATATATCATGTTGTTGCCTACAATGAACTATAAATACTATTTTTTTTTTTGGTAATGACTATAAATACTAGTGTTATATCAGTAGTTCGTTGATATATAATTTTTTGCTAATCCGCACGTGAAGAAATGTTTTCATAAAACTGTGAAGTTATTATATAGTCTGATGTAAGATGTAAAATTGTTATCATCAAAATCCCGTTTTACAAGTCTTTTAAAGTGTAACAGCTAATTAACTCTGAGAATTCGAAGACTAAACAAAAAAAAATTAGTTATGATTATCGAAATCAAACTAGTATTAGCGCAATAAAATAATTTTTGCAATACAGCCGGTAAAATAGATTTAGGATTTTAAGATCGCAAGGCTTTTTCAGTTTGGACTCAAGATATATATTGGTAGTAAATAGTTTATAAAATAAATTAAAATCACAAAAAGATAGACCATAGCTTTTTTGTGCTTAATAGTATTGTTTATTGGTCTATACGTGAAAATTAATTGTTAAATCTGAAACCAATATTCAAAGTCGATAAATGTTTTTTCGGTTGTAATACACTTATCATTAAAAAGCAAATATATATATTCAGACCCCGATTAGTGAAGGCTTTCAAGATTTTAAAAGCATTTAAAAGTTGTAAAATCATTTTTTTTGTCAATCATATTTTTATGACTTTATTATCTTTTAAAGTTTTAAAAGCCATTTTTATTTTTTCTTTCTTTATTTCTTTTCTTTTTTAAAACCTAAAAAATAACGCGGTAAAATTAACATCTAAATGAGATATTAGAGCATAACGAGATATTTCTTTTCTTTTTTTAAAATCATTTTTTCTCTATCAGTTATATTTAAAAGCTCTCCAAAATATATATATACTCACAATTTATTGATCTTCCAAATTTATACTCACAATTTATCGATCTTCTATTCTTCTTACAAATTGTTCATATCGAGTTTGGATAATTACAACTAGATATGAAGGTATATAAGCTAGTTATATAAATAAACGTTTGGAAGACTTTCAAAATTTGTTGGATTCCTCAATTTTTCAAGAAAACTGCAAATGAATTTGCAAAAAGTTTGATTTCGATTTGGAAAAGCATGATTCTCATATAGTCATCTCTACCTAGCTAGCTGTATTTCTTCCCATCTTTATCAGATTCTTGTAACTTTGTTATTCATTAATAAACGTTATTTAGATACCAACAAAAAAAACGAAGAAGTAACTTGCCTTATCACATACGTTAACGTTATAAACCAAGCTGTATTTTCTTAAGAATACATTGTAGAATATAAGTGAATAAATATTATAAGCATTATTCCCAAGAATAATAATTCAAAATATACGAGCAAAATATCTCGTTGCCACTATTAATCATGCGTTATAGAGAAAAATAATATCAACGGTCCGCATCGGTGGGACCTAAAACTCCTCAAGATATTCTCTAAGTACATGCAGTTCGCAGTCAAGATTTTTCTACCTGATAGGTTAAAAAACACTTCATAGATTTTGTCTTAACCACTCAAATGATAAATATAATATAAATCTTATTTGTACAAAGGGTATTCAAGTCACATATAGATTCCAAAGGTCAAATTGAAACTGATCATTTGGTAAAGGCTCTCCCCGCTCCTTCCTCGTGTGAGCAGCCTCAAAGGCTCACACCAACTCACCAACATGAGAGAAACTGTTTCAAGACAAAAACAACACCTACCGTCAAGATTGTTTGATACTTGTCGACAGTCAGTCAGATCAAAGGCTCTCACTACGCCATGTCATCGAATTTTATGGTGGATTCAAGACTCAATGTAACGGGAAATTAAAGTAGGCAACGAAGAAGGCATGCAAATTGACGTTTTAATTATTCTTTTATTTTTTCAGTGACTTTTTTGGATTTTTTTTCTTCCACTAAAGACTTGGCATATTCGTCCTTACTACAACGCACTTATATAACTCCGTATTTAAAGAACTATTTCAACACGGAAAAAAGTTTTCTTATATTATTTTCAGTATACGGAATCTTATCATGATGTAGTCAAAAATATCTCAGAAATTGTATTATATTGAAGGCCTTTTTCCAAAAAAAAAAATGTATTATACTGATAGTGGAAATAGTAATTAATATTGTTTGATTCATATAAATATGCTTTTATAGGTGAGGGTGAGTCACGTTGATTTTCATTTTGTGATTTTATAATGTAAATGGATGCACAAGATTCAGCCTCGGTAAATAGTATCAAAACCAATATTTGTAACGACAAGCTATAAGGAGTTATGTGGAATACTTTGTCACTGATGAATGTTAAATTTATTAGGCAAAATTGCGAAAAGGTATAAATACAAACTTTGGATAAAAATGAAAATACTGTAGAAAGGGTTAGGAGCTGTTAATTTAGTCTCCGAGCCTAAAATCATTGAAGTCTTAAAGAAGGTTTTCAAGTGAAGGTGTGTCTTGTTAGTGCAAAGAGCTTAATAACTACTAGCATTCCAAAATAGAATTTTAACTAGGTAATATAAGAATTATTTACTTTTACATCAAAAAATATTTGTTCAATAAAATTAAACATGTATCTAGTAATATTTTGATTTGGTCAAAATTTAGTAATTTATTTTAGTGTCGGCGTTATATAACCATTTAAATATTTAACTCTAATGTATGTTATAGAATATTGACCAAAACAAAACTTTATAAAATTTGATATAATGAATTTGGCGGAAGCACATGATTACTTGAAAGATAAAGAACCATTTTAATTAAAAACTTTGTTTCCTTTCAATGCATTTGTGGTTGTATGGTGTGTGTTGTTGTTGTTGTCCTATCTCAAATCATGTAGGTGGAGAAGGTGAAACGTAAGGCGCCAATGAAATGGTACGTTTAAATTATACGTTATAACATCTGATTTGTCAATAAGATAATCAAATCGATAATAAATTTGGTGATTATAATTTCATAAGACAAGTTAGGCGAGGCTGTTCATGGACATTTGGACATCTGGAGATGGCCACCCGAAAGTTGGGTTTTTCATTTAATTGGTGGGAAGCAATACAATCATATGCAGTTCAATTAGAATTGTCTATATGTTTTTATATGTAATATAGGATGTCACAGACACAATGATTTCTTTATATACTAAAGAAAATTAGTTTCATCATATGTCTTAATAATAGAATATTATGAGACTTGACTATACATTAATTAATTTAAGATTTCAGAGAAACAATTATTCCTTCACATATATAATAAAATTAATATCATTATAATCGTATGTCTTAGCAGTATACTGATGAGACTTGACTATGAATTTTTATATGTATTTCGCCTATTTAAAACCAGTCACATATAAATACAGATTAATTCAATTACGAATATTAGGATTATGTTTATTTTTTTTCAATTATAAAGAATATAAAACTTATGGAAACAAATATAAATATAGTATGCCAGTATTTTATAAATTATATAACTCATAAATATTGTCAATGTCTTGCTTTGATTTAAAAGTTGGAGTGGCACATTATTCGTTTTCTCTAAATATAGGCAAACAAATGAATTGAAATCGATGGTTGGACTTAGATTCTCTTATTTAATTCTGAAAGCTACATGGCCGTGGGAATGTTGCCTTCACAGTGATGTATGCTCCATCATTATTAAGAGTCACAATTTAGTTAGTATTTAATATTTTGTCGATACTAACATCTAAATGAGATATTAGAGCATACATAACCATCGGTCATTCTATGAATATGGGTTCTGAAATAATATTTTAATATAATAATATCATTTAATTTAAATTTTGGTTGTATCTAAAAGTTAGCCAATATTATGACATTTAGCAAAAAAAAAAAGGTGTGAGCGTGTCTCTATAAGTCTCTGTCCAGACCTTGTCTCTCTCTTAAAATTAGTTTCATCACCTTTTTATTATTTTTATGTTTTTTATTAGTTTGACACCCATCCAGGATGATCGATGAAAATGTTCTTACAATATAATTAACTTGTCTCTCCGAGCCCTTTGGTTTATTGGTCTATTGGTCTGATATTAATATTAAGCGTCGTAAATTCTAAACTCATATATTATTATTTTTGTTAAACAATTAAAAATTCGTCATCATCGCAATGATTTTGAGTATGGGTTTATTAGCATCACAGGTTCACGACCAATTATTTTCTTTTTCAATTTGTTGTGTCAAATCGTAAGGTTGATGTTTGTTTCTTTGTGCTTGTTTTAACTAGAATGAATAAACAATAGATAAATTAAACATCATCTGTATTTATGTATTTACATAAAGATGTTATATGCGTTTATTTATGGTCTAAATCGTAATACATATATTGAAAAAATGTTATTAAAAATCAGGAGAAGTTTAAAGAATGAATTTAAAAGAATAAGTTTTCTTCGTGTTGCATCCTTCCCTTTTTTGTTTGTCAAAAAAAAAGAAGAAGAAAAATTATTAGGAATGGAAGATTCAATGTAACGGATAAATTTCGAGTATTTTTAAAAAATAAAATAAATGAAACTAGAGTAGTTTTAATTTTAATATTCGAAATGGTTAGTAAAGAAATTATAAACTACTTCAAAAAAATGTGAATTCGAAATAAGTTAATTTAATTAAATTATTTAATTACAATAACAAAACGACAAAGATCTGTGTCGTTTAGAAGCTATAATAAGCACAGACAAAAGTCAAAATTAAAATCAAACCAAAAATTAAAAACCAAACCCTCAAGATTTTGTTTTCCCCCAAATCTCACAAAACAAAACAACGATGATGATCTCTTCTCTCACGACTCTCCTTTAGAGTCGACTCTTAATCCAATGGAAGATTCAATGTAACTGATGAATTTCAAATATTTCTGAAAAATAAAATAAATGAAATTAGAGTAGTTTTAATTTTAATATTGAAAATGTTTAGTAAAGAAATTATAAACTACTTCAAAAAGATGTGAATTTGGAATGGGTTAATTTAATTAAATTACTTAATTACAGTAACAAAACGACAAAAGTCTGTGTCGTTTAGAATCTATAATAAGCGGAGACAAAAGTCAAAATCAGAATCAAACCAAAAATTTAAGAGTCAAAATTAAAAACCAAACCCTAAAGATTTTGTTTTCCCCCAAATCTCACAAAACAAAACAACGAACATGGTCTCTTCTCTCTCGTCTCTCCGTTTAGAATCGACTCTCAATCCAATGGAGAACAGAAACCGCATTGTTGCATCGAAACTGATTCGAGTCTCTCTACACGAAGTCGAGAACCAACTCGAACTATCACTACGTCAAGCCTTCGAGTCTCTCGAGCCGAAACTACGTCCACCGTTCTCCTTAGATATCCCAGACCCACAAGAGTATCTTGACCTCAATAAAGCCATCGTCTATGGAGTTTTATGCGAACCCGATTCATGTAAAACCCACATCAAGCACTTACACGCTCTCGTCACTGATGGGTATGCGCTTTTCACTAGTTTGCTTGTTGGAATCGTTGTTGAATTGTACGTTAAGCTTGTTGATTCCGTTAAGGTTCAGCTGGTTTGGGTAACGAAGGAGATGATTGATGTTTCGAGTGTAGGGATTGAGGATTTGATTGTGTTATTGCTAAGAAGAATCGGAACTGGGGATTATGGTGATGAGAATGTTTGGCTTTGTTCTGAATTAGTGGGTTTGTTTCTTGAGAAATGGGATTGTTTGCTTGATGATTTGCCCTTGGTGTTGACTAGTGCTCTGTATAGTTTTCTTCGTTTGTTAGCTGATCATTGTAGGGTTTTAGGCGTTGTGAAACTTGATTATGTGAAGAGGTTGGAGATTAGATTCTGTGTCAAAATGTTTAGAGAGCAGGTTCATTTGTGTTTGAAGATTGGTAGGGATCTTGTCCGGTTGTTGCAAGATCTGTCTCATGTCTCTGAGTTCAGGGAGATATGGAATGATTTGGTCACAAACAAATGCTCTGAGATTTACCAGTTGAAGACTTCGAGTAGATACTTCTTTCTTCGGATCGCTCCTGAGATGGAAACGCAGTTAAGGTTTTTGCTTGGATATGTGAAACTGGGAAGCCATAAGCGGCATCAGATATGGTTCTTGAAGAAGTTTCTTTTGGGTCCTGAGAAAGAAACGCTTTTGATCGACATAGTGCGGTTCATTTGCTGTGTTATTCACCCGACAAACGAAATCATCAGATCAGAGATCATGCCAAGATGGGCTATCATAGGTTGGCTTTTGGAACTGTGTAGGCAAAACCATCACATCGAGCGGAGTGTTAATCTGGCTTTGTTTTACGACTGGCTCTTTTTCGACGAAAGAATTGATAATATTATGAATGTTGAACCTGCTGCTCTATTGATGGTATGGTCGATACCGCAGTATCCACACATCACTCACTCGTTACTTGAGTTCTTACTTCATCTTGTGGAAACTTATGATATAACCCGTCGGGATATGATTGTTAGAGGTTTGACATCAGCATTCAGAGAGATTGAGCGAAAAGGAGTTATTCGATCGCTGGATATATTCCTAACAAATCCTGCACTTGCGCCAGATTTGAAGAAGAAGCTAGCAAATCTGTTGTCATGTCATCCTGTGAATCTCCATCAACTTAGTGTTCCTTCTAAGCAAACATTTATGTCTTCAGAAGCTAATTTAAAGGAATGCAGCACCAAAATCGTTGATACCCCTCATCAGGGGTTGGACAATTTGGTTGAAAATGTAGCAAAACACTAGATCCCAGGTTTAACAATTTTCAAAAGAGTTTATTAGACCTTCGTGGTGAACATAACACTTTGTCTATGTTGCAAATCTTGCATCAAACTGCAGCCGCAATGGACTCTCACTACTTATGATCAAGACAGTGAGTCAGTACTTGAGGAGACAAACAATTGAACACCTTAAAGAGAACAAGAACACATGAACGGAGGTAGAAGAAGAAGAAGATGGTGAGACGCTAAGTTTATAAGCATGAAGTTGATCCTATCTCTCTAACGCCAGAACCGAATCTACAAGATCATGGAGAGCTCCACAAAGATGTTTATCTGTTTTAACAATTGTTCTAAAAACTCTTGGCTGATATCAGTGTTTAAAGCTGTTTTAACATAACACGTGGTTCTTTCCGCAGTTCTCTAGACCTCTACATGTGGTCCAAGATGTTCAAAAGATGAGAGACTCATGGTATTCATAAAAACAAAAACTTGATGAATGAATGTTCAGATCAACCGGCCAAGAACGGAATCTAGCAATCCACCATCTCAAGTTTAAAAGGTCATCAAGAGATTGTACAAACCGGAGGTTCACAACTAAAGTAAAAAATATAGAATTGAACACAGCTTTTAGTTTTGTTTTGACAGTCGTAAACAATATCTTTAGTCGATAAACCAATCAAAATCCTAGTATATGATGTTGACTTATGTAGGCCCAATGGGCCTTGCAAAAGTTACGAAATCTCCACGACCAATTGGAAGTTATTACCCTCGTCGTCTCCTCCAATCATGTCGTCGTTTCAAAATCCCAGTTTCTCACTGAAGAAGCAAGAAGCTCTTGCTGGGGGGAGTTCAAGTTGATTACTCCTCAATCGATTGTAATTTCCTCGGGAAACTCCATCCACAATTCGCAACGAGGTCAGTCGTTAATTTGATTTCGATTCCTCTCTCTGCCACAATTATGTTTCCCTTCCTCTGCTAATTTTAATTTTACCATTATCTGCTTCGCATCAAATCCCTAGGCTTTAAGAATTTGCAATTTAGTACTGTTTCGTAACTTTAAATTTTGTTGATTCTTGATTCCTATGCGTTAATTTGATTCAATTGATTCACCTTCCATGCTCAACAGGTGTATTGAAAAGTTTGTGTTTTTAATTCTTTGGTTTTACCAACTCCATTAGCAAGGAACAAGAATGCAAAGTCTTAGTCAACTTGGACCTTCGGAGATTTTCCTAGTAGCTCGAAGAGATCAACCCAGTACGAGGTTAGTTATTTCTGTGTTTTCTTCTACTTAATCTGGCTCGATACATCTGTACTGCAGTAACATTTCTGATTGATTCTACAAATTTTACAGAGCACAGCTTTGGTTTACGGGAAGACTCTCTTTTCGACAAGTAACAAATGGTGAGTGAATCAAAATGATGATACATTGAAGGAAGTGAATATATCTTCCTTTTACGAGTTTTTATACAACCGGGTTTCATAATGATGGTTGTTTTCTTTAGGGGTTCGTTTAAAGAATAGAGTAGAGTTTAGTCCAAGACCTGTGCCTCCAAATCTGATTGCAGCAGAGAAAGAAGAAGCTAAAGCTGTTTTAACTCTATTCTTCAAGAAGCAAGGTCTTAGCAACAGTCTCTCCTCTCGGTTAATCAACAAGTCTGATCAATTCATTGACCATTTAGTCTCCAGGCTTCACTCTGTTCATAAAGCCAGATACCTCGTAGGTTCGATCTTTCTTCTTTTTAAAACATTTTTTACTATGTAATGATAAAGAAATGAATAGAGCTTGACCTTGAACTTTAAAAGTTTGATTTATTTGATTGTTTTTAATTGTAACAGGAAGAGAGCTAACTACTCTTGAGATCCGAGACTCTCTTGAACCTTACCTAGAACAACTTCATGAAGAACACGGTAATCTTCTCTCTGACCTTGTTGTGAGCTACCCAGATCCACCAGCTGAACCTAGACCTCTTGCCTCATCTCCAGTTCCGGTCTTACAACCTCGTGGTGACCCAGATTCTGCTGCAGACAGTCGGAAAATCAGAGCCGTGTCTCGTGTCAGTGAACTTGATCAAGAAGGTGCATTACGTCCTCAGACTCTTTACCTTCTTGACCTCGGTTTAAACCTAGAGGAGATCAAAACGATCACTCGCAAGTTCGCTGCTTTTCCTTATTACAGCCTCGATGGAAAAATCAAACCTGTCGTTGAGTTCCTTCTAGACCTTGGAATCCCTAAATCAGATATCCCCACAATCCTATGCAAACGCCCACAGATATGCGGAATCAGCCTAACCGATAACCTCAAACCGACAATGGTCTTTCTCGAGACACTTGGCATTGATAAGACTCGATGGGCAAAGATTATTTCCCGTTTCCCAGCAATCCTCACTTACAGCCGCCAGAAACTTACTTCAACTGTCGACTTCTTAACGCAAGCTGGTCTCACAGAAGAACAGATTGGGAAGATCCTAACACGATGTCCTAACATCATGAGTTACAGTGTAGAAGACAAGCTCCGTCCAACTATGGAGTACTTTAGATCGCTTAACGTGGATGTTGCGGTTCTCCTTCATCGATGTCCTCAAACGTTTGGATTAAGCATAGAGTCGAATTTGAAGCCAGTAACAGAGTTCTTCCTTGAAAACGGTTATAGTTTAGATGAGATAGGGATCATGATCTCAAGATATGGAGCTTTGTACACTTTCAGCTTGAAAGAGAATCTGATGCCGAAATGGGATTACTTTCAGACAATGGATTATCAAAACTCAGAGCTCGTGAAGTTCCCGCAGTTTTTTGGGTACAGTTTACGAGAGAGGATCAAGCCGAGATATGAGCTGGTGAAGAGAAGTGGAGTGAGACTGCTGTTGAACCAGGTTTTGTCGCTGTCGGGAGTAGAGTTCGAGAAACTCGTTAAGAAGAAGATGATGAAACTTGTGTCTGTTAACAACATTGCTGAACAAAGTAGTGGTGATTTGTTGTGAATTTTCTAGTTTGGAGTAATTAATTTTGCAGGAGCATATTTGCTGAAGTTCCATGTGAGTTGAGAAACAAATATAGGCAATGCCCCGATCTTAATCTTGCCAATTTGGATGTAAGCAATTTATGTGTGCAATCGTGGTCATATAAGTAAAAGCGGATGAACACTTTGAAACATAACAAAGATAAAAGGGAGGTTGAAGAAAGAGAAGTTCATGACTTATCAGTTACCACGGTCTGGAGGTAGCCAAGAAACGGAGTTTAGTGGCGTTGTCTTCCCATTCAACACCTTCCAACCATTTGGTTTCTCCGTATTTTACAACAAGTTCTACTCCCGCATTTCCACTTTCGGAATCCAATGGAAGCTTTTTCAGTTTTGGACAATGTTCTTGTACGACGAGGTCACTCAGACGTGGAAAAGACAGAGGTGACCAGTAGATGCTCTTTAGCTTTGGTAAATCAGACAAGCTAAGACATTCTAGTTTTTGAAAAGGAATGATGATACTTCCATTCTCATCTGTAACACCTGCAGCTTTTTCTTCACTTATTATATCTTCAAGTTGTTCTGCGAAACGAACGTCAAGATAAGTAAGGTTTGGAGCAAACAATAGCCATGTCAAATCCTTTAGACCATCGCATTGTCCTATAACGACTTTGTAGAGGCTAGAAAAATATGATGATGCTCTTCTCTCGATCTTTATCTCCTTCATTCCACACTTCCATATGCCAATGCGACGTACATTATCCATGGTTGGAAAAGTCAAGATTTGAAATGGTTCTTCCTCAACCTCTATAAGCTCTACATATAGAATAGATTTCGCCAATCTCTGAGAGCATAACAAATGTTCCAAAACCAAACTTGAGAAGATATCAATGGTTAGAACTTCTATATGTTGTAAGAGTTGTAGCTCCTTCGCTGAGTTCACATCAAGAGCCTTTTTGGATTTTTGTAGTCTCAGTGTCCTCAAACTCAACAACTTAGACACTCCGGAAATACTCTCCAATCTCTTCATGGACTCCAAATTAAGATGTACTAGCTTTTTCAACTCTTGTAAACCAACAGGCAACCGCTCGATGTTTGTATATGACAAGTCAAGATATCGCAAGGAGACCAACTCTGATATTTGCTTTGGTAATCCAACGAGACTACTACTCCATGATAAATCCAAGACGACAAGGTTAGGCATAAATCGAAAGAATTCTCCGGAAATATTTACCAATTCGTGGTTTTTTTGGAGGAGGAGAGTTGTAAGTTGAGGACATGTAGGACAACCCAATATCTTTTCAAGCTCATTTTTCATCAGTGACATCCTTCTCACAGCTCTCCAGTTCTTCACTTCGGGTACTGCATGTAATCCAACACCGGCTCGCACAATGCATTGATCTTTGTGCTTTCCAAGATCAGATGATATCCATAAAGCCATCTCACGGACCACATCATGCATTTTCACTTCCACTTTCTTCCACCCTTCCTCCAACAATAAACATGTGCGGACAAGAGTACCGATGATCTCATAGCCTTCGTTTACCGCTCTCTCTTTACCGTCTTTGGCATCTATAAATCCTTCACATATCCAATAGTCTATTAGCTCCTCTTTTTTTATCTCATAATCTTCAGGAAATAAAGAGCAATATAGGAAACATGATTTGACATGCTCCCTGTTTAAATTATCATAGCTATACTTCAAAATGGGAAGAATCTCATCTTCCATGCATGAAAACTCTATGGCTGATGAAGTTAAAACATCAATCGCGTGACGCCATTCTTGAACTGTGCTTTTGCATGCCATAGTCTCTCCGATGACATTAAGTGCCAATGGTAGACCACGACATTTTTCAGCGACTTTTTTTGCGAGTTCAGGAATGTCTGGATGGCATTTCAAAGTGTTTTCTCCTACTTTCTTTTGAAACAAGTCCCAGGCTTCTTCAGGTTCCAAACAACTAACTTTCACCGGGTCATAAACTCCCATACGCCCACACACATCTAGAGAACGAGTGGTAAATGCTATTATGCTTCCATTTTCTCTGCTTGGATATGGTACTCCAACCGATTCGAAGTTCACTTTCTCCCATATATCATCCAACAATAAAACAAATTTCTGTCTCCTAAGGACATTGTGTATGTCTACGGCTCTCTTGTGTTGGGTTTTCTTGTCCCACTCCCCACCCACAAGACCAAGTCTTTTTGCAATATCATCTTGAATCCTAGAAATCTCTGGAGTTTTAGACACGACAACCCAAATCACGATATCAAATCCACCATCTTCTTGAGAAAACTTATTGTTGATTTGAGTGAGAAGCGTAGTTTTCCCAACTCCACCCATACCATACAAACCCATAATCTTGAATCCATCTTTCATCAGAGAAGTCCATACCCTTTCAAGCATTGTATTTTGACCAACAACTGTGGATTGTATAGACATCTCCTCAACTGGAGCTACTAGAACAACCTCGGTCACCACATCAAATCCTCCTTGAGAAGAGAGACTCTCAACTTCCTTCAACAGCAAGCTAACCATTTTCCCATAACGATAGCTCATTTTCAAACTTTTGGAGCAAACCCCACAAAAACACAGCCTCTGTATCTCGACCTCTTGAGTACTAAACAGATCATTGAATCGGTTATCGATAGCCGCGACATTAGTAAGCCATACCTGAACTTGAGAAAGCCTTTGACGACGCCCTGTAAACTCTTCTCTATGGACTCTTCTTTTCACATCATATTGCTCTGTCTTGAGCATTTCCATGGCTTTATGTAGTGCTGCAAGATTCTCGGGAAGGCTGTGAATATAACAACTACTACTCTTTCTAACGCATAACCATTGAGTGAACTGATCCACAATCCGATCACATGACACCGAGACCGAGATACAACCTCCCATCGCGAGAAAGAAGATTTGGATTCAAGTCCTCACGCACCGATCTTGAAAAGTCAATTTCCCACGACCACGACTTTTTAGTTATTCGTAATATTGTACAATATTAATGGGCTCATATTTAGTATAAAGCCCAAATGATTTCACAAGCCCAAATTGGCTTATTGTGCCGTTTATCATCAATCCCCCAATTTCACTCGATCGATAGATAAACCCTAAAAGCATCGATCTTGATCTCTGGGAATTGTTGTTCCAAATTGATCTCTCTCTCTCTCTCTCTCACACTATCGGGAAAGAAAATGTCATCTGTAGGAACATCGAAAGGGGTTCTGGAGATTGTAAAGTTCGGTGTCTACGTCGCAGTTCCGATCGTCCTTATGTATACATTCGCCAACAACAGCACCAATATCAAGAAATTCATGGGCAATGTAATCATCATCTCACTCTCGCTCTCGTTTTCTAATTCGCGAAATGATCATCATTGACTTCGTGGTGCTTGTGTTCTCTAATTTGGCAATAGTTTTTTTTTTTGATATAGTAAAATTGGTAACTCTTAACGCATTTGTTAAGAAACTCACAGGGCTTGAAAATAGAGTTAAGTTACTACTACTAGAGGATCTCAGAAACATGTTTCATTTGCAGAGTTGTTATCATCGTGTCGGTGATTCTGAATAAAAAAAACATTTTTGTAACTGAAGCTGTTTTTAAAACCTAGGTGATGAGAGGGCTTTCAGTTACGGATTTTGATGCTTGGTTATAAAATCAACCTTGTTAAATTGTTGTAGGAACATAGATTGATGCGTTAGCTGAATAATTAGGAATCCTGTCTCTCAACTTGGTAAACGCCATTGTTGCTTAAATCACTGTAACACCTGAGAGATATGGTTTAATCCCCTTGAATTGTCAATGATTCTTCGTCCTAGTTTTCATTTGCTTCATTCGAAGTTTCGATGGTAGTTACAGAGGTTTCCAGGTCTGACACATACAGCTAACAGTCTGCAACGTTTCATTTTCCCCAATTTGGCTAGTTTGTGAGTATCACCTGCAAGGTTTTGCTGTATAGTTAGGAAATGATAATTCTGCTATGAGTATTTGTTGTATTTGACTGTTATGAATCACTGATTGGATCTTTAAAGCATTCAGATCTGATTTGTTCCCCCTTTAATGTTCAATGGTTCTACATCATAAAGTCCTTTGACTTCATTCAGAATTTGTATAAGAAGTCGGTTTCTTTCCGGGTCTTACCAAAGCACAGTGCAATTGAGGCATTCCCTAATCTTTCAAATTTTGGCTATTTGTTGTGCAGCGTTCATATGTTGTCTATCCTGAAGAGGCACCTCGACCTCCTCCACCCGAGGAGCTAAGAGAGATGGCACGAGAGCTCGCCCGTAAGAAGAATATCTCTTGAGAGTTGTGATGAGACGGGAAGGACTAAACAGAAGAGTACGATGTTATCTGTTATAGTAAAATTGCTCAGCGTAGCAAACTGATATATAATAAGGTAATCTTTGGTTGTTGATTCCTCCTGTATAAGAAAAGCAATAATGAAGAAGAGGTGGCATTTGTTTTGTTCAAGAACCTTGGTTATATATATTGTGCATTCTACACATCAAAGGAGAAATATTTTCTAATAAATTTACTGAATCAGAGATTCATAACCACAGTCTAATTAGTGTTTTGCTTTTGGGTTATTATTATTAGACACATGTAGGACAGTTGGAGCGTAGAAGAACTTTGAAAAAAATAAGTATGTTAAATGAAACATTGATGGGCCATATTTTGGGCCTCGAAAGTTCAAAAGATGAAATTTAAAATGTTTGTTTATTGATAAAGCTTTTACATTTTGAAAATGTTATTTCGTGGAAATTTTGAATTTCTATAATGAACTTTATAATTTACTAGACAAGGGCGTGTACGGTGTACAGATTTTAAAATTGTTGAAGCAAATAAATCTTAAATCCTAAACAAATTTTTTAAAATAGAAACAAAAATATTTCATGAAGTAAATATTTTAATAATTTTAATTAGAGGAAAAAATCATATTTGTATTATAACAATTATTACAATAATCTAAAGCTAATTTATACCCGACCAAAACTTTTGCCAAATACTCATCATTACAAATATTATTATTATCAAATTTCAAGAACATTTCACAACTTCTTACAAAATATTTTACGTACAAAGAATTCATCAAAACAACATATAATTAAAAACCATATACAATTTTACTGTATGTTTTACCATTAAAAATATGCTCGTACACCCAAAATTATTTTATTGTTAAAGTATGCTCTTTATCACCACCTAAAATGTCTTTTAAATAAATCAAACAAATTTTATGTTGCTTTACTTTCATTTTGGTATAATTATAGTTCTTATAATTACTAAAATTGTTCTGTGAGATAATTTTTTTAACCATAAATTTTTTTACTCCAAAGATATTTTGGATGAACAACTGGTGAAAATTAACTACTCAGGTACAATGATTTTATGACCAATCCAATAAAAGTTTTTAATTGAGAAATTGAAAAAAAAGTTAATATAACATAATAAAATTAAAAGTTTGAAAATTATAAACAATTCAAAATAAAAACTTTATAAACAATCAAAAACATGATATATGTCATAATCACGTTAAATGATCGATGATATGTTTATTCCTCAGAAGTATCGTATTGTACCAAAATTACCAAATTACCTGGGTTTAAACGGTTTACAAATAAATCCGATAAAAAACCACATAAATCCGGTTTGAAACCAATTTTAAAACGGTTTACAGTTCTTACTTCTCAAATTTCAAAATCGCTTCTCAATTACTCGATCAAGTAGCTTGTGTTTCAGTACCGGAATCATTGACATTATCCAGAAGAGAAATCTCTAGATTTTTATAAGATACATCAACCATCGATTAATCTTCGAAATTTATAATGCTACTAACTATAGAATCACTTTTGGAACATACGTATCTCCATCCTTGATTAATTTAGCGGGCTTTATATACTTGACACATGTCATGATCTTTTTATAATAAGATTTTATGATTAGTAATTTTTTTTATTTCTTGATTTTTGTAAAAGATTTTTTCTTTTCAAATTAGAAATTTGTGTAAAATTGACAGTTGTCACGATCTAGTAAGTTAGTAACTTTTGAAATTGACATGTGTCATGATCTAGTAAGTTAGAAAGATTTTCTTCTTTTAAAATTAAAAATTTGTGTAAAATTCTGAATTATTTTTTTGTTTATCAATGTCAAAAGTTAATAAAGAAAACACATAATATAATTAGCGTACAATGAAAGACGATGTATTAGTTTGTTAATTTTCCTTTCTGATTTAGGAAATTTCTTGTTAGATATAAACATGTAGTTTTTTTGTAAATTTAATGCTATTATTTTAATTCGCTGTTTTGAAAAATAATAATTTTTGACACATGTCAACATCTGTGTCTTTTTATAATAAGATTTTATGATTAATAATTTTTTTTTATTTTTTGATTTTTTTAAAAGATTTTTCTTTTCAAATTAGAAATTTGTGTAAAATTGAAACTTATCACGATCTAGAGAGTTAGTGATTTTTGAAATTGATATGTGTCACGATCTGCTGAGTCAGATAGATTTTCTTCTTTTAAAATTAAAAATTTGTCTAAAATTGACACTTGTGACAATGTGAGGAGTTAATAATTTTTAATTGACACGTGTTATCTGGTGAGTTAGTAACTTTTAAAATTATACTTTATATAATAAGATATCATTTCTTTTAGGTTTTTAGACTTTAGTCTTTGATGTTAATAATAATCTAAATTCATTGTACTTGCATAATTTTTCTTTGATTCCGCGAATGAAAGATTCTGAATCCTTGTTTTTATATATATATATTTAATTGTCAAACTAATCTTCTTAGGGTTTCTTCTTATGGATAGATAACCTATGAATTCTTTAATGGTATCATCATCTTTACTTAGCTGTCACATGTTATTGCTTTTGCTTCTATTTCTTTAACGGGTCATAGTTTAGAGAAAGAGAAGTTCATGATGATGCTTCTCAGCTTTATATACTTATTGATTTATTTCTATATTGTTTGTTCCCTTAATCAATTCATGCAAGCTGTTCATGTTACAGTCTTTGATTATAACCCTTTCGGATAATCTAGCAAAACGTTTTAGGTAAGATAAGCCAAAATTGACTTTAATGATCTTCTCGCTAGAATATATCAAGTAGAAGAAAATGTGGGTTTTGATGCATACCTAAACAACACTGTCTTTTTGTATGTATTATATTTTATAATTTCAGAAAACTCGTATCAGTTTTAAGTAGCTTTCACATTTACTAAACACTAGTAGTAATAAAGAGTTTAAACACGTAAGTGAAAAGAAAAAGTAAAAAACAAAAGAACCAAAAGTCGTCAGAGTAACTACACACAAGTTCTGTAAAAAGTCTTTAGCCTAGAAATCTCACATCTGTTTACTTCTTGTTTCTATCTTTTTGAACTGAAAATAACAATATTTATGAAGAAAAAGTTAACCCATAGTTTATTTACCTTAAGAAGGAAAAATAAAAATAAATACTAAAAAGAAGTATGGAAGAAAAAAAGAAATCAAAAGAAGGAAGGGACCACATTTGTCACCAAATATTCGGGGTCTGATCTCAATGCGGATAAGTCTCTCTGTATTTATGTGTTCTATAAATAGAGAAACATATTTTTGTAATCTCAACAAAAAAAAAGTTCTTTATTGAAATCGACATTGTATGCATAAACTCACCTATAAATTATCTCGTAAAATATTTAATAAAGCCAAAAAAAAAAAATGTTTTGGAAGGGAATGAATGTTTCACAATATAATCCAATCAGATATTTGACGAAATGGTATAGAATTAATCATTTATCTCTAAATATTTCATTACACATTTTTCATAAACAGCTGATTGCATCTTACTGTTTAATTGTTAACCTTATTATTTTGTGGATTTAAATGAAAAAAAGAGAAATCATGTGAATAACAGAATAAGCCCATGACAATACGCCACACACAACAATCACATTCATCTTTGGCTCTTTCTGTAATTCTGATTTTTTTAGGGTCAATAATGTTAGTAAGACTTTAGGCATGTCAATGTAGATAGATATAGGTCTCTTTACCATTAGCCATTAGGTTCGTCATCTTGCAGGTTGGTCCCCAAACATTAACACGCTCTATACGTAATCCCATCTCTCTCTCTCTCTCTCTTGCCTTAAATATATACGTTTTAATCTACTCTTTTTAGTTTAAATTGACTGAACACTCTAGAATATAGTAACTATGTTTAGTTGACATAGTTTTTTATCACTGAAATTTTATGTTAGTAGAGCTTATATTTCAACATTTTGGAAAGTAACCTCCATATGTCTAACGATTAAATATTATCTCCATTAATTGTGTATATAATACTATAAGATAATTCTGATTTGCAAATCATTACATCATGCATGTGTCAAAAGAGCCAAAGATGTCCAATAAAATAATAACACTACTGTCACTAACACTATCACAAGTTGGCTGTGCGTAAATCTTTTATTCGTCTGACGACTAACTCACAAGTCACAAGGCAAAAACTCAGGTGATAAAAAGCAAACAGACAATGAAACGAGTATCCTAACTGTTCATTCGAATGAGTGTTTTCCCTAAGCCGATGGTTTTTGCTATATATCGTAAGAATTATTATGGTCTTTATAGAGTTTTAGATTATTTTAGCTCCAGCCAAAGTATTTAGATATCCAGCGAGGGTGAACTAACTCCAAAAACCAGTCCTCAGATTGGATTTGAATCTCTATGTAACACGTAAACTATGAAGACTAAATTGACCAAAGAAACATCATCCATCGTATCTACATCTAAATGTTGTATTCCGATGCAGAAACGAAAAAATATAAACTATAAACATTTTTCAAATTCACAAAACATATATCATAATTTGGCATCCTAATTGTATCAATCACACAACTGCCAAAAAAGTTTTTTTTTTTGGTTATCAAGATTCAAAAATAATAAAAGGTATATATAGTGTCTCATAATGGATTACAATGCCCCACAACAATGATTGTGATGCCATTACATATTGGTTTGGTTTAACCGTTTTCAAATCATAACACATCTTTACGGAAACAAAGTTAGGTCCATGTAAAAAGTTGGTCTCGGCTTCGACTAAATATAAAGCAAACACACAAAAACTTCATCTTTCCATTTCAAAAGTCTAACAGAACATTACATTACGTCTTTATCGAACTAACCACTATTCTCTAATCTAGTTTTGATTTAGTCTAAAATAAGACAACTCCTCAATGTAATTAACTAAATACAATATCTGTAGAAGGAAATATATATGCCTTTAAATCGTTATAAAATAGAATTGGATCATTTTTTTTTGTCCTAATCTAAATTCAAGTTTGGATCTACCGTCTACGTTAGAACTACTCTATTTATGTATATGTAGCCAAATCCACCAAAAGATTTATTTCACTGACATACGAAATTAATCCAAAACGTCCTACAGAAAGAAAAATATATATATATATATATATATATATATATATTTTAATAAAAGTAATTAAAAGAAAAGTAAAAAAAAAAATACAAAAGAGAATATTACACTGTTCAAGTGAACAGCTCTTAGAGCAAGATTATTGGTGGGTTCTTATAAGGGGGTTGTTAAACGCTGTTTGATTATTTTATGAATTAATTTTGTATTGTTTTGAATTTAAGAACCCATGATCTCTTAGTTAAAAAAATTTCCTCCAATGGTAGGTTCTAATTTTGAGTTTCTTATTTTTGAAAATATTGTTTTTTAAAATGTAAAAATTGTAAATAGAATATAAGTGGTATAAATGTGTAAACATTCAAGATTTTATAAAAATAGAAAATATTGCATTTAATTAAATTTTAAACATAGAAAACATAACAAAAACATTAATACATGTTACAATAGAAGTGCAATTCATAAATGAAAAAAATGCTAAATTTTAATACTGATATTACAATATGTGTATATATAACTTCTACCAAAAAGAAATATGTGTATATATAACTTCTACCAAAAAAAATATGTGTATATATAACTTAATAATACTATTGTTGTTTCACTATCATTTTTCTTCTCTTTTCCTTGAACAAAATAAATAAAAAGTAGGCGTATTCGTTTTGTTAAGATGAGCCAGGAACAAGCAAAGTGTACGTGCACAGTTTTTACTGGTATTATTCAAATCTGAAAGTAGCTTTCTCATGGAATACAACAAAAGAAACGAACAAGAACGTGCAGAAGAGGGTTGATTAAACCCCTAAAAAGTTCAGAAGCAAATTTATAAACTTCATTACACTGGTGAGTTGTTTCATATAAGCTCAGGGCCTCATGGACTCAGGCCAAAGTATATTCTTTGCTGATCCACCATTTCTGGCGAAGCAGTGTAGTAAGTCACTATGCTCATCACAAATTGTGATTCACAATAATAGCTATTAACAGACAAACATAACAGAACTAATCACACTGAATCAAAGCAGGCTTGTGCGGTAAAGCATGATAGATGATGTTGATTCGGAGACGTTAAACATGTATGGATGCATCATCATCAAACTGTAGCTGCCAAGCAATTCATTCATTAGGAACCGTAAGGACAGTACCAGACCAGTCAATCTTCCCCCAAATCTCCATTCTCCTAGAACCGCCACTACCCGCTTTACCTTCCCACAAAACCACAAGCTTTCCACCACGATTCGCCATTCTCTCCTGAAACCTGAATCATAATTCCAAAACCAAACCCTTTTTTGGTCAGAGTCAAAACATTTTCCGGAACATCAACACACTAATAAAAGTCAATAAGATAAAGTCTCCACAAAACACACATATGGTTTCATAAAATCAAGAAAGCTACAGTTTCTTAAAGTCTAAATCTTTGAATTAGAGTGAGAGAGAGAGAGATTGTGAAATCAAAAAACCTTGGAATTGGAAGCTGTAAGAGACGAAGAAGCTGGACACTCCTTGCCATTACCAGTAGGTATCGATTTCCTCTTCCTGGAGTTAGATTTGGTGGTGTGAAATCGATCAGAAACTGAATCTGGATCCAACAAAGAACTCTTGTTACTCTCCTGCGTTGTTGGTTGTGACCCAAGAACCCCAAACTCTCGATCGGATCCGAATTGGCCTGGATACAGAGGGAATCTGATTCCACCGGAGATTGGGAAATTCTCAGAGATCTGAGAATTCAGAGAAAAAGATTGAAGAGTTAACGGTGACAGGACGAGTCATTACTTCGCCTCCGTTACGCATCTCCTCCGACCGCAATCTCCTCTTCCTCAACACCCTTCGATTTCAAATACAAATCTTTGTCTTTTCGGGTTTTCAATCGCGAGAGAAAGAGAGAGAACAAAGAAATGAAATTCGATCCAAATAATTTTTTTTTTTCTCTTCTTTATTTTTTGGTTTGGCCAATAGAATACTGACACTTTTCGTCTCTTACATTTTTTTCCGTATACTATATAAGAGGCTCCCTTATATTTTTTTTTTCTTTTCTTCTGATTATTTTTTTTACAACAAAATACTAAGATATCCTCTATACACTCCAAAATGATGCCACAGAGACCATTTCTTTCTTCTCGAATGATGCCGGCATCGGAACAAAAAATAATTAAAATATAAATTCTGATTACCACTTTATTATCATCTTTACTAGTATACTAAGGAATAACCCGTACTATCTATGACATAAATTGATTTAAAGAAAATTATTATCCTAAACCAATATTTGTTTGTATTGCACATAATATGTAAATAAAGTTTTTTATTAATTTATTCAAATATGCACTTTTCATATAAAAGTATGTTTTACCCATGAAATCTTTGAATGTATAAGAGATTTTATGATAGAGAAAATATTGATAAAATGTTACTATTTATTGCAAGATGTCTTTCGTGTGGTTTAAAAATCAAATTCATATCTCTTATGTTTTATTTTGTAATCATAACAATTTTGCATGTTTCTTATGTAACATAACAACATATACTAAAGTACTCGATAGTTTAATTCAAAAAAAATTATTATATGTTAGTAAAAATCGGATTCTAAACTAAATTTTCTGACGATAATCTAATTTATTGATTTAATATTTTTGATTAGGCTATTTAAATCTTTTGATTTAGTCGATTTGTTAATATGACAGATTATTACCAAAAAAAACATTATGATAAATTAATGAAATTCCAAAATCAACGTATTAGTGTAAGAATACATTTCACCCATGATATATGTGAATGTGGTAAAAACAATATTTATAAAATGTTACAATTTATGGCAATATATATTTTAGTGTGCTTTAAAAATCAAATTTATATTTATGGTTAATTGATTAACTATAACAATTTTGCATAATCTAATAATCACTCATTTTAAATATATTATGATTTTTTTTTGGATACTAAGTTTATGTCTAATGATAAGGGTTATTGTTCCATTCCTTTTTAATAGCACATAGATTAATGTACAATTAGAATATATATTTCTATTCAGTTATCAATATTTCCATTTTTAATAAAAATGACACTAAATGTTGAGATTAATTAGTTTCCATACTTAGATATATATAAAAAATCACATTTCATGATATCCCCTAATTTGTTGTCATTTTATATTTAATTATGAATATATAGAAATATATATTTATTGGGAATAAGTTTCTTTTAATGAGTTGGAAATAATTCAGGAGTACTATACTTCTTTTTATAATCAATTATAATAACTATTGAAAGATTGTTATTTAAATTATTATGGTAATAATACTAACATAAAAAATAACATTTTGTTTTTATATGATTTTGTTAATAAGTTATATGTTTAAGAAGTTATATATTCTTTATTTTTATTAACTTTATTTAATTGATATGTTTTTATAGCATTTTTAGAATATTTTACTTATATTGATTTTAAGAAATATAAAATATTGATTTCTTAAAATCAATATAACTTTGACTTGTATATTTGTAAGTAAAGTTTAGTGAATTTTGCCATAAAATAGTATGTAGTTATTTAATTATATTTAATGTGTGAGAAATGATGACATATCTGATTATTATTCAGTTAATTGTTTTTTAAAATATAATGGCATGTTAATATAATTAGGTAGAAAATTTAAAAGTATTTTGCTAAAAGATATATCGAACTTTTTGGCCGCGACACATTAGTTTTCTCAATAGTGTGCTTCTTTATTAATATATATTATTAATAAGAAATATTAAATTTTCTGACTTCCATAAATACGCTGTGGTAAATTTAAAGTTTAAGGTGATTAATAGAAAAACATGAGAAGTTTAAAGTTGTCATAAATCTTCTGTTCCTTTTGCGCCAACATATTTTTAAACAGAAGTCGAGTACAAATTTCAAGAAAAGTAATTAATAACCAAAAAAACCTTCATTGCAAATTTTTCTTTTACTAAGATTAGACTATTACCAGGGTAATAATACGTCTCTGTTACTTTTACTGTTTTACATACCAAAACAGAAGTAGAAGTAATAGTAAGAGTAACTACTGTTATATTTTTGGGTAAAAATATTGGATAAAATGTTATATTTTTGTTTTTTTTCTTCTGCAAATTCTTGTTTGTTTAGATCAAAAATTAGAAAAAATTAGAAAATTTTCAAAAAAAAATCTTTTAGGGTTTATCTTTGAACAGTAAAGCTAATCCCGTGACAACATTTGCTTCTCTCTTCACCAGCTCTGCCACGTCATCATCATCATCATCTGTAATCATAGTCAAAGACGAAGACTTCAACGGCGGCGGCGACAAGAGTTTCTCCTCGAAAACCAGCAGCTCCGGTTCAGCTACGGCGGACGCGTCAGAAGTAACCGGCGACGGATCCTCGCCGTCGGAGGAGTTGTTTCGAGTATAGGAAGATAGCCATTTAGCTCTCATGTAATCAGCTTTCCTCCATGGCGGGAAATGCATACCTTTCTTCTTCAAGCTCTGTTTCGCCGCTTCAGACACCATTGACACGATCTGACGAATCCGATTAGATTTTCCGACGAATATCAAAGGCAGAGATTGAAGCAACGCCTTGTAACCACTCGTCTGCCGTGCGATCTCGAACTCCGATCTAAAATCAACGTCGATTAGAATCCTTTCTCCGTTCACTATCACATCTATGTACTCATACTCACCTGAAACAAATCATTAATTAGATTAAATAACATAAAAAAATCGAAGGTTGAAGAAGAAATCGGTTAAGGAGATTGTACCGGCCGGTTTAGAGCGAGATTTATCCCATTTGGATTTACAAATCGAAGAATCGTAACCGAGAGATGAGAGTTCAACAACAACAATCTTTCTCAATTCGTCTTTACGTTTGATTGATTTGTTCTTCTCTATAACCTTCACAGCTTCGTTTAACAGAGTCTTCTCAACAACGCTCGCGCATGGAATCAAGCTCTGTATAAATCAAATCAATACAGAGACTATGATGAACAGAACAAAGAGAGAGAGAGAGAGAGAAGTTTTGAGTTTTTTTTTATAATTATTATCATACCTTGAAATGGTCATAAGCGTCGCTGAATGAATCGACGAAACCATCATCGAACAAATCGAATTCGTCGTCAGAGCTATCGTTGTAATTGTTCCCGTTGAAGCAATTACAACGATGATTATTACGTCCGTTCTTAGTTTGCTTCTCGTTGTTCTCTTCCATGTAGCTTTGAACCATCTTAGCTAAGCTTGGCTCGAACTCTGTTCCATCGATTAGTAGTGATTTATCTGAGTTTGAGCTTCTTGTGAACGGTCGATCTAGTAGACGCTTGAGACGTGACTTGAGTACTGGTTTGCTTGGTGATTCAACTCGAGAAACGTCTCTGTTCGCCGGAGAATCGTTGTTAATCGGTTGAATCTTCATCGGAAATGGCATTATCTATCTCAAAATCAATTCGAATTTTCTCCAGATTTGGGGGAAAAGAGTCAAAAAACAAAAAAACTAAGAAGATCGGAGTTTTTAGTTAACGCCGACGATTTTCAAGGAAAACATGACGACGATTGTCGGAAACAGCGTTACTAGAAATGGAAACAGAGGAAAAAGTAACCGGAGTATTCATTTTCCCGGCGATTGCAACTTGCAAGAGAAGTTTTGTTTTGTTTTTTTTGGTTTTGGGGAAAGAAAAAAAAAAAGATCGGTTGATTTTATAGATGCAGAAGAGAGATGAGAGAGACGAAGCAGCTGAAGAGGGCAAAGAAGAAGAAAGCTGACTAGACGTGATGATGCCACGTCATATATTATTACTACGTGATAATATTATTTATGGTTCGTAATAATTATTACGTGGTAGATTTAAAATTACAGTTTAATTCTTCTTTAGTAGTGGGACGGTGTGGTTTTGTTTTTTTACTGGTGTATTGTTAGTAGTAATTGTGGGAGATTCTTCTTTTGGGCAAAAAAACTGCCAGTTAAAATTATTTGTAATGATGAAAAATATATTTACTGTTTTGTCCTCTCTCTCTATCTGTCCCATAGCTCCCACTACTGTAGCGTGGAAGATCGGGCATATCTTCCTCTCTCAGTAATCATCGGGATTTATTTTTATTTTTATTTTTATTTATATTTTTCTTGTCGTAATTAAAAAAGGTTTAATTATGTTATTAAAAAAAAGTTAAAAATGTTGTCACATTGCAGGGAGACTAGTTGACGTTGCGCTAATAAGAGTGCACCACGTAGCGAGAAGTTTGATACTGTATTTTTTTACTCCGTTGTTGAACTTGAATTGTATGACTCCCACATCAAACCCGATCATTTTAGTGAAAGAGACTATTTTGTACATTTTTTTAACTAATCCCCATTACTACAATAACTGACGATATATTACTATATATATATATATCTACTTAATTTTAGTATTTGTATGGTTTTTTTGGTGATGGTTTCTTCATTTTATAGATTGATTGATGAGATTTTTCTTCCAATCCATTATATGGCTTATTATCATTTATTGAAGTGAAAAAATATTTAAGCTTTAAAAGTTCAGTTCTACGCCATCATTATTTTATATGATAAATCAACGATAAGTATAGTTTTTTATTTATTTAGATATTTCTTTCTTAATTGGGATTATTTTTCATAATGTCATTTTTTAGCTCACCATAATTTTTAAATTTGTTATTTTCCCGAAAGTCTGTTAAATTGGCATTTTTACCACTTAAAAGTTTAAACTAAACATTTGGAAATCTTCTTCATAAAGTACATACTTAATGAAAAATACTATACCCTACATGAAGATAGAACCAAATCAACCCAAACATCATTGCCTTGAATGTTTATAGTTTTTGTAATGGTTTTTGGTTTTTTTTTTTGAGAATCTATTTTTTATCCATTCAAGATTTTGTAAAAATGGTTTTCCTAAAATTTAGGGCATCTGGTTTTTGGAAGATTTTAACAATTTTCAATAGTACTTTAAAAACCATCTTATTTGAGTTTTTCACTTTTCTTATAAAAAATTTAAGTGACTTTTTCTAAATTTTTAATTTGTTATTTCTTTTATTTTTGTAAAATCCAAAACCCAAAAACTAAAATCTAAAATCCAAAAACCAAAACTATAATCTAAAAACTATTTTAAAACTACCAACCATTCATGTGTATAATTATGTTTTTGGACATAAAAGAAATTGGCAAATTTAAAAGATTTTAAGAATTATGACAAAATATACAAATCCACCAAAAAAGTTATTTTCTCATAATTGATTCTCTCATTAAAATGTAGCTCACAAAAGTTTTTTTTTAACACATTCCAAGGATTTGTCGGATCCGTAACTAATGGGCCACGAATATTCGGGCCATATATAAACCAACTCTGTCAACATTTATATTCAGTACTCCACCGCTGGAAACCATCGTTCCTCTCTCTCTTCCACCGCTCCATCGTTCTTTCTATCGAGGTAGGTGATTTCCAACTAACCGTCTCAATCTCTAGTTATCTCATAATGTTTGATAGGAGAAGTTTTAAGTTCTAGATTAGAGAGACCTAACTGTCTGCGATTTTGTTTTGAGTCTAATGATTTGATATTTTTTTTAGGTTGTACGATAACTAAATACGAGATGGTGCACAACATGGCGATGCAGGAGGAGGAGGAGGTGAAAACGTTGGTGTGGTGGAACATTAACACCTGTCCGATTCCTCCTGGTTATGATCCCCGTCAAGTCGGTCCGAGAATAGTATCCGCTTTGAAGAATTCTAAAGTCTCTGGTCCTGTCACCATAACCGCCATCGGCAGACTAACGCACAACCCTAACGCCCCTGACGATGATGTCTTGCGAGACCTGTCTTCCTCTGGAGTTGTTCTTATACATGTGAATGGTTAATCTTCTTCTTATCTCTTTCTATTTAAGTTTTTAGTACCTTTTTTTCCATTTACACTAGGGCTTCGATATTAAACACGTTGCTTTTTTATTTACTGTAACAGAAGTTCAATCGGATTTGTTTGACTGGATGGAGAGGAATCCACCTCCGGCTAATATATTGCTCATATCTGGTCCTACGGAACTGGAAAGCCTAGCTCATACTATTTATGGGCTAGATAGTGAGGGATACACAGTTTTTCTGGCATATTCTCAACGTCGCCCAGCATCAGACTGGCTCTGGAAGAGCTTTTTTTCTGGGGTTTACAAAGAGTGGCTCTGGACAAGCTTACTAACAGGTGTTTTTCCATTCCATACCCTCTCTCACACACGGCTTTGAGCTTTACTGTTTCTGAACTAGTTTTGTGTGTTTTCCAACAGCTGATATGGATTCAGGGTCTGCGGTTTGTCAACAGTTGACAACCAGACTTGTCCTTCCCAGCAACAACTGCAGTGAAGCAGGTGAATCTCCCTGGTTTTGCTCATTTTGCTTTTTTGCTGCCCAAAGCTTTGAAGATTTCACTACTCATCTCAAGAGTGAAGAACATAGAAATAATGTAAGCATCATCTCTGCTTCTCAAAATACTCGTATCCCTCAAGTTTCCCTTTCTCACTTTTATGAAAATTTCTCTGATGTACATTTGGTTGGTCAAGCAGGATCCGGACTTGCTGAAAATGGTGGACTTGGTTGAAATGGTGGATGTGGTGAAGCTACCCAATTAAAGGCAAGTTTACATTCATATTTTTTAGAATCTGGAACCCACAATTGCCTCAAGTTCCCCTTTATCACTTGAATGAAATACATCTGATCTCCACTTTATGTAATGTATATTTGGTTGTCAAGCAGCCGGCTTTGGACTACTCGGAGTTTGGTGCTCCAGAACATAGCCCTGAAATGGTGGATACGGTGAAGCTTAACCAATTACAGGCAAGTTGAGGTTTCTAGTTTTTAGAATTTAGGTGAATCTGAAACCTACAATTAGCCTTCACAATAAATAAATACACGAGATTAATGCAATGCAGGGAGTGGAAGAGGAGGAGGAAGAGAAAACATTGGTGTGGTGGGACATAAGCAGCTGTCCGATTCCCACTGGTTATGATCCTTGTCTGGTCGGTCCGAGAATAGTTTCCGCCTGGAGGAGTTATCGTATGTCTGGTCCAATCACCATAACTGCCATTGGCAGACTCACACACCACCCTAATGCCCCTGACAACGACGTCTTGCGAAAGCTCTCTTCCAGTGGAATTTCTCTTATACACGCCAATGGTTAGCCTTCTTTACTTTGATCTCTGTCTCTTAGTTTTATATCTTTTTCTATAAACTACGGTTTCGATTAAACGTTGATTTTTTTCATTACTGATGCAGAGCTTCAATCCGATTTGTTTGACTGGGTCGAGTTGAACCCACCACCGGCTAATATATTACTCATATCTGGTCCTAAGGAACTAGAATCCTTAGCTCGTACTCTTTATCGCCTAGATAGTGAGGGATACACAATTTTTCTGGCATATCCTCAACGCGAACCAGCTCCAGCCTGGCTCTGGAAAAGCTTTCTGTCTGGTGTTTATAAAGAGTGGCTCTGGACAAGCTTACTAACAGGTGTTTTTTCTTTACCCTCTCTCACGCAGCTTTGAAATATATAGATTAACCAGCAAAGCTGTTTCTTAACTAGTTACTTTTCTTTCTTCATTTTCCCCACACAGATGAAATGGGTTCATGCTCGGAGGATGAGGACAAGTGCAGTCAAACGGGTGAATCTCCCACATGGTCTTGCACACTATGCGCTTTTTCTGCCCAAAGCTTCGAAGATTTCACCACGCATCTCAAGAGTAAACAACATGCACATGCTGTAAGCATCATTTATCAATACATTTAGATACAGCATGATTTTTTTATTTTTTATTTACTGACTTCGGTTGATGCTATAACACTGAAGGAAAACTTCAATTAGAGGGAGATTGAAGAAGACTTTGACGTAGAGGTGGACACGGAGTACTGTGAACTAGAACAAGAAGAAGAGGCGTGGAGCCGAGTCATTTAATTTTTTTGAGAAATGACAATTTTCCAATCTCTTTTCAAACATGCTATGCTCCTACTAATTTTTTGTCGTTTCAGAAATGTTTTTGGTAGCTTACCCACATTTTAGCTAAACTAAAATATCTTAGAAGAAGTCAACTGCCACATCAGCTATTACATCTTTTGGTTAAGCATATAACATTATATTATGACTCATAATTTATGAGTTACCACGTCACATACTTCAATCTCGGTTTTTTTTTTTCCCATAAGTGTTACCATTTTATATATAACAAAGTGTTGCAAGTGTTAAAACAGTGGAAACTTCCACTTATAGAGCTCTGCAGACTTTCTAAACTTTCAACCATAGATTAGATCAAACAGATCCCACTAATCTATTTTTCTAAACTACAAAAGTACAAGCCATTCCAAACTTTTACTTCTGATTTAAAGATAAACTAAGAGTTAACACCATATTGCTCATCTTGGATATGCACTTACCAAAAAGATTTCAGACCATATCCACTTATTCAAGACCTTGGCTGCATTCATTGAACCTAAGCAACATTTCCAAAAAATTGTTGACAGAATCAGTAGAGTGTCAAAGCTTTAACGTTTCTTTGGAGGTTTCAGAATCCCTCCCTCATTATGCTCATGAACCTTTTGCTTTTGCTTCCTTCGTTCTTCCTCATTCTTATCAACTGCTGAGATTTTGCGCGTTAAATCCTCTTCCATTTCATAATTCTTACCAGATTCATCTTCATCATGCTTTCTGGAACATTCTCCAACTTCAAACTTCCTTGCATCTCTGGAAGTTATCTCATACTCACTTATTGGAGTTATATTAGAGCCTATTGATGTTTGATTGCGTCTCCAAGGAGTCTGAGGAATTGGTACAGCAAAATTCAGAAACTTTTCATCTCTTGAAGGATGAAAATAAGGACTTGCAGCTGCAATCTCATCTAGGTTCAGAGGTGGCGTATCAACTCTTGGAGGTGGACTGATAGGTACCGGAAGGGAATCATCAGAATTATGAGCTTGCAAATTCATGTCTGACCTATGGAGCTCATCATGCAACGCAAATCTTTCTCTCCCATCAGTCAAATTATCTGCAGTACCAGTGTTTGTGACAGGTAGAGGTTGGAGAAAAGGACAATAGTTCCTGAGATGAGTGAACCTCAAACACCTGCTACAAAATCTTCTTAGACGTTCATACTGAAACCTGATTACTGTAGTCTCCCCAGAATCAAACCTAACTCTTCGGAAGAACCTTAGACGATCAGTTATGGCAAATCTAATTCTGATTCTGATATAAGCTACCTGAGTAGTAATAGCATCATGAAAGTCCAATTCCACCACTTCACCAAGCGCTTCAGCTATTTGTGTTACAGTTTCTTCACAAACATAAGGAAGAGGGATTCCTCTCATCTGAACCCAGATATCTATTGTTGTGAGGAAATCAAAGTCAGGAAGGTCCTCCCACCTCTGAAAAGCCACAAACCAATTGTTGAATATCCATGGTTTCCTTCTTTGAACTGAAATAAGATCCACCTCAGATTGGAATAGAAACTGAACAAAAGTATCATCCAGAACCCTTCCATGGACTCTTGCTGCAAATCCCCAAATTCTTGGTAGCGAAGAGATCACAGTAAAGAGGTTTTGAGCTCTCGGGTTAAGGGGTCTAGCTATCAAACTTAGCCTATTGCGAGCCACCGTAGCTGCATAAGCCTCATGAGGGAAAAACAATTCTGGATCTTCTCTACCCATAGCCAAATTTTGTAACTCATCCCATAACTCATCCGCCATAATTTAGAGAAACAGGAAAGCAAAAAGGAGATTGTGTTTCTCTACCCACTCAAAGTAAATATATATAGTAAGCGGTTAACGTAAAATAAGATATATGAAAAACTAATAATAAGATAAAGGAAATAGACTTTAGCATATCTTGTAAGAAAAGATATGTAAGGGAAGGAAAGGATAAGACTGAGAAAGGGTTGAAAAGAGTGAAACCGTAAAAAGAGACTAGTAAGAAAAAAGTATTATAAAAACCAGAAGACAACAAAATTTTTTTGTCACAGACGGGAAACATTTACAACATCTAAAGTTTCCTTATTCCTTAAACCGACTATACTTACTAGACACAAGAAAAATTTAACCTCTTCTATAGTAAAATATTATAACCCCTATCTCCCTACTAATTAACCTTTTCCTCTTCAAACAGGTTTCCTAGCCACTGTGGATGACCCTTACCAACGTAGGAATGTAACCTTAACCCAGTTATCACACTCATTGCTATTTCAGAAGCTCCTTTATTGCACTTTAAAGGTTCAATCCACATAAACCAGTTAGGTTTATCCTTGGTGAATCTTAAAAGTTCAGCAATATGACCTATTAAAGCTGGCCACTCTTTTGGTTTATTTAAAGCTTTAATAATCTCAGAGGTGGAAACTCCAAAGGTTACATTATCTAAATGGTGCTTATTCATACTATCTAATGCCCAAGCCCAACTCCTAAGTTTAGCATCAAAAAGAGAATGTACCTGAGAGTATGATCTGCGACTATGCATTAAAACTAAGCCCCTTGAATCTCTTACCACCCAGGACGCTCCAGATAATTGTTTTTTCCTTGACCAAGCAAATCCAATATTGCACTTGAACTCTCCCCAATTCGGAGGAATCCACTTTTTTTCCTTGGAATCTTCACTATTCCTTGATTGAATATCTCTATTCTGAGCTAAACTCCATTGTTGACAATCATCATATGCTTTGTCGACAATTCTATTTGCCATCGAACCAGCTCCTTCAAACAACAGTTTATTTCTGTTTTTCCATAAAACCCAAATAATCCAAGGACTTACAGAATTTAACTGTTGAGGCATGTCTTGATTCTGAGATATCTGTATCAAATGATTCATATTTGTGTAAATAGAATCCCCAAACCCATTCACAGGAGATGGCAGAATAGAAAGTGCCCAAACTTGTCTAGCCAATGGACATTGAAACAGTATATGGTTGATTGTTTCATTTTCCTCCCCACACATAAGACAACCATCTGCAACCTGAATACCTCTTGTTCTGAGTCTATCTTCAACAGCAACTGCTCCTCTTAACACCTTCCAGAAGAAAGTTTTAATCTTTGGAGCAGTTAGTATCTTCCATATACTTGCAAAAAGAGGATTTAAGGATGGATTTTCCGCAGCTTCTCGATACAAATTTTGATGAACTTTTCTACTAATTAGATCATAACCAGACTTGACTGTATATAAACCGTTGTTTGTACCAGCCCGGCAAAAAGTGTCTTCTCTCGAGACCAAAGGTCTTCTTCTTATCAAAATCTGAATATCTTTCCAGGGAAATAAATCTCTTAGCATATTCAGATTCCAATTCTTTGAGGAAGGATCAATAATCTGACTCACTTTCATCTCAATATCTATCAGAGCCTGTAGATTCATTGGTCTTCTATTTTGTCCATCAAAAAGCCACTTATCTATCCAAACCTTAGTTTGCTCACCATTACCAATAACCCGTGTCAATCCTTCCATTAGTAAATCTCTACCATATAAGATACTTCTCCAAGCATAAGAAGGTCTAGTTCCATTGGTTGCATTAAGGATATCAGTATTCAGAAAGTACCTGCTCTTAAAAATTTTATAGAAGAGGTTGTCTTTCTCATTAAAAAGTCTCCAAGCTTGTTTAGCTAGTAAAGCTTGATTGAAACACTGAAGGTCTTTGAATCCAATTCCACCTAACACCTTAGGCATTGTTAATCTCTGCCATCCTATCCAGTGGATTTTCCTTGAGCTTTGCATATTACTCCACCAGAAATTCATCATAACACTAGTCAGATTTTTGCATAGACCTTTAGGTAATTTAAAGCAGGTCATTGCATACACTGGTAAAGCCATAGCAATAGACTTTAACAAAATCTCCTTTCCCCCTTGGGATAATGTCTTTGCATACCAACCTGTCATTCTCGACTGAAGCTTTGCTTTAATAAACCCAAATAATTCTATTTTTGATCCACTTAAGCATTCAGGTAACCCCAAATACTTCCCAGTTCCTCCTTCAGTAAGAATGCATGATCTCTTTTTAATCCAAGTCTTTGTTTCTTCTTCTACTTTTGCCCCAAAGGTTACTGCTGACTTATCCACATTAATAACTTGACCTGAAATTTGTCCATATTTAGATAAGCACTCCATGATCTCTTCACACTCTTCTTTATTAGCCTTACACACTAGAAGAGTTTCATCAGCAAATAACAAATGATTCACTGAAACGCCAGCATTGTTAAACTCGATGCCCGAAATTTTACCCATCTTTTCAGCCTGATTGAGAATATGGATTAAAGCCTCTGTACACAGTACAAATAAGAACGGGGACAGTGGATCTCCTTGTCTGATCCCTCTTCCTGGATTAATGTGACCATAAGGCTGACCATTGATTAAAACTGAATAAGAGACAGATGATACATAAGCCATGATCCATGATATCCATTTCTGATTAAAACCAAGAGCCACCAGAATTCTTTCCAAAAAGGACCACTCTACTCTATCGTAAGCCTTTGACATATCCGTTTTAAACACCATAGACTCCTTGGATATCTTCTCATTTGTTCTCAGATTATGCACAATCTCATGGGCGATAAGAATATTATCTGAGACTAACCTTTCAGATACAAAGGCCGATTGAGTCTGAGAGACTATATCCGGTAAGTGCTTTTTGAGTCTTGCGGACAAAATTTTGGATATTATCTTGTACAACACCGAACACAGGCTAATGGGTCTAATATCTGTCATCCTCTGAGGGTTTATGATTCCATTCCTCTGGAAGAACTCCGGTGTGAAAGAAACCCAATACTTCCTTTATAATTTGTGACTTCACCAAAGACCAATGTTTCTGAAAGAATAATGCAGTGAACCCATCCGGACCTGGGGCCTTCTCACTATTAATTGAAAAAACTGCATTATAGATCTCCTCTTCCGTAACATCTTGAGTTAGCTCCTGATTCATGACTGATGACACTTTAACTTGAAAACCTTCCAAATAAGCACTGGTAGAACTTGGATAAGAAGAAGTAAAAAGATTCTCAAAGAATAAGGTTGCAACCTTTCCTTTTTCTCTATTTGATGTCTGTTCATTTCCATTCTCATCCAATAGAAAACTCAAGGAATTTCTCACTCTGTTGGAATTTACTACTGCATGAAAAAACCTTGTATTCTTGTCTCCTTCACACAACCATTTCTCTCGACTTTTTTTGTCTCCAATAGGCTTCCTCTTCATTGTAAGCGAATCCCAATTGTTCTTTAATAACCGCAATTTTAGGCCAACAGGGAAATTGAGCACTTTTATGATCATCTAGCTCTTTTCTCAACCTCTTGATTCTATTCTGAGAATTAGTATCAGAAGTTTTTTTCCAAACACTGATAGCTCTTCTACATTCCGCAATACTAAAGATAGTAGAATGCGTACCTTTAGAGATTTCATTATTCCAAGATCTGCAAATAGCTTCAATACAAGCAAGATTATCAGCCAATCTTTTGTCAAAGCGAAACTGTCCTCTAAAAGTTTCCTGATCATTAATAAAGATTACCAGTACCGGTCTATGATCAGATCCAATATTCTCAAGGAACCATTGATGAGAATTTGGAAACATAGAAAACCAAGAGGAATTTCCAAAACATCGATCAAGTTTACATTGAACCCATTGATCATTCCGTGTTCCTCCCCACGTATAACTATTCCCTGAGCTCCCCAATTCATGCATGTCACAGTTCTTCAACATATCTTGAAAAGACTGAAATGAAGAGATCAAACGTCTAGGGCCACCTAACTTATCCTTATTAGAAAGGATTTCATTAAAATCTCCTATCATACACCAAGCTTCTTTCCTATCAACACCAATACTACTCAATCTTTCCCACAAAAGAGGTCTGAGATTCATCACCGGATGACCATAAACACAAGACACAAACCAACTTTTATTATGTTGTGATACCTTCAAGTCTAGGAGATTTTTGTCTTCAAAAAGAATTTCAATCTCCAAATGATTTTTCCAGAAAATCGCCAAGCCACCACTTCTTCCTTCCGGTTCTACTGTATGCACATAATCATAACCAAGCCAACTAAAAACTTTTAAAACAAACTCATCTGAATTCATAGTCTCCATGAGGAATAAAATATCTGGGAAATGATCCTTTCTCATCTCCTTTAGATGTCGAATTGTCCAAGGATTCCTCAAACCTTGGCAATTCCAACTTAAGACGTCTTACTGATCCAACGGCGGTTCACAAGGAACCACCGGATTATTATCTGCCTTCATACACTTTGTATACACTTTCCTTGTTTATTATGCTTTCCTTTTAAAAACTTTCTCAAACTGATTTTGAGAGAGTAGTTCACTAACCTTTTCCTTCATAGGTAGTTGTTTGACCTTTTTAGCTTTTCTAGAACATGAAGTTTGCATCTTCCTTTTGTTATTCTCTATTGGAACTGTTCCCGAAGAACTAGCCTCCATACTTCTTGTACTAAAGCCGAGAAGAAGATCCAAGTCTGACAAAGCTTCTGACTCATCTTCATCAACTGATTTTAATACCACAAGGTTACTTTGATTTGAAGCACTTTTCATCGCATCGGCCATTATTTTTATATCCATAGAGTTCTCCTTCGGTTGCTCTATATCTTTCAGAGCGATCCCTTTCAATTTTTCTTGATCCTTAGAAACCAAGGAGGAAGGTTCTTTTATAACTGACTGCTTGAAAGAGCATCTATTCTTCTCATGAGTTAGTCTTTGACATTGAAAGCATCTTTTCCTGATCCTTTCATAATCAAAAGAAACTAAAACAATCTCCCCTGATGGTAACTGTACTTCTTTAGAATTACGCAAAGGATTTGAGACATCTAACAACACACGCACCCTAACATAGTCTTGAACTTGAGATTTCTCCTGATCGAAGACTACCTGCAAGACTTGTCCTACACACTCCGCAATCTCTTGAATCGTGTCTTTAGTATAGTAGTTAACTGGAATATTACGAAGACGAATCCAAGCCGGGAGTAACATCAAATAATCAATTGATTTAGAAGGAGTTTTGAAACAAGGAGTTTGGACTCAGAATGATTGGTGTGTAGTGATCGGTTCATTCTCAAAATACAAATCAATTGATTTAATTACTCTTAAAGCCAATATATCGTTTCCTTCTCGTGAAGGAAAACCAAATTGTCTCCACTTCTTTCTTAATCTTTATCTTCCTCCAACTTGGTTTAAGATAGTGATAACCTTTTACTTCATCTTTTACAAATTTTAGCAAATTTAATTAATCACATCTTCCTTTTCCGATCCTAGACCCCGTTCTCTTCAATCTTTAACTTCGCTCGAAATATTTGTTCCCTTATGATTTTTATGGTAACAGCTGACTAGCTGAGGAATAATCAAGTCGATGGGGATCTTGCAAAATCGAGCAGTGATGAAACGAAAGGACCTGGTCTTATCTCGTGTATTTATTTATTGTGAAGGCTAATTGTAACAAGAGCACTACTAGACTTATTTGAGAGAAGCAAAGGTCAAAAACCAAAGTGTTTGAATGGTAATGCCATCTCATGGATCCCCTGATGTAGAATGCAAGCAAATATTTTGTTTTCTACAAATCTCCAGCATCAACAATCAAAATTGAAATTTTGTATATGTACGAACTGTACGTAGTATTGTTTATATTATTTTCTTTAGGTTGACCTAGGTACAAGGAAGGAAGGTCAGATATTTTTTTTAATTTCCCTACTTGTTATTGAGAAAAAACATATTTGCTCTATCAAAGTTTTTTTCTATAGTTATGTTGACCTGGTTCAAAAATCATCTAGGTCCAAAATTTGTGAATATAGCGATACTATTTTGTTAGACCATCTCCAATGTATTATAGAAGAACTATACAATAGAGATGATTTTTACTTTAATGTATTTCTCTATAATAGATAACTCTATTTTTTCTTCTAGATTTTTTTTTTAATTTCTTTATATATAAAGGTGAAAATATAGGTGGATTGGAACAAATTTACTTTAAAATAGGGTATAGAAACAAATATAGAGATGAACTTAGCGAAAAAAAAATATCGATCATATTCTTCATCAACATATTCTCGTACAACACAAGGATACATGTTATGGTCTCTGTTTCCTTTTGAAGAGATTACTCCAATTTGTACGTACATGAAAAAAACAAGGAAATTTGTTAAAAATACCGTTTTTGAGATATCCTTTTCAAAAATACCCTTTTTTGAACATTTTTATTTTTATACTCTTTTACATAATTACAATATTTTAAATTAATTCTTAATTTTTTTATAGGTTTGGGTTCTTTATTTCATATTTAGGGTATAGATTTTAAGAGATAGGGTTTAATATTTAGGGTTTAAGGTTTATAATTTAATCATTTTATATATTAAAAATGAGTATTTTTGAAAATGGACACCATGAAAGTATATTTTTGAAAAGTGACATAGAATCTCCCAAAAAAACAAACTTACGTGTAACTACGCTTAAGAAGTCAGAAAAGGATGAATATACTAAGGTTATGTGCATTGGTAGTTACTGGTAGAGTTTTTCATAACTAAAACAAATGAAAAATAAAAAATAATATTATTTTAATGAAAAATAGGAGAATCGGTTCTTAAGGTCTCTAATAAAATTAGTTTTCTAACAAGTTCCATTATTCATAATTTTATATTATATATTTATATTATTTAAAATTAATATTAGTTGATACAATAAAAATATTAGTATGATTAAAAAAATTTTGAGAGTTGAGAAAAAAATAGTATTGTGAAACTTTCACTAACTATATTAGTATTTATAATTTTATCATTGATAATATCATATAAAAATAACTAATTAATAAAATTAAATGAATTTAATAAATAACTTAATATGTTTTTTTTAAAATGAATAACTTTTTCTAGAATTTATGATAAAATGCAAAATAATTAAATAAAATAAAAATTCAAAAAACTTACACAAAATATTAAATTACAATAAAATATTATATTGGTGAGAAACTCAATGGACACACAATTAATCAATACAATAAAACTTGAATGTTTTTCTGGAGAGCATGACACATCTGCATTGGGAAGCATTCTAAAGATGATACATTAATTAAAACAGGTAACCAATGAAAATATTTTAATTAATACAGCTCATCATTCTATTCCAATAATAATCATCTGTTCCACGTCACTTTATTCTTTTTATTTAATTGATATTCTATTAAAGACCATAAAAAATAAAATGTTACAAAATCTATAAGAGTTAACCGGCCCAGTCAAAATATATTTAGCAAACCAAGTTTAAATCTAAATAGTCCAAGTTAGTTGGTCCATGAAGAATAAATCAAATACTAAACTTGAACTTTTCACATGGATTGATTTGGTTTGGTGTGTTTCATGTAGTTGTGTAAAATTATAAATATGTGAATATGTAAAGAAATGCCACGAGCCACGAATGCGGGCATTTGACTTAAGTTCTAAAAAATAAGGACGCGCCATCGAACATACGCGGTAGCAACTCCGTCAACTGTCGTGCTTGGTCCCCGAAAACCCTCACAGTGAAGCATATAGTTCAAGATTCTGCAGTATCCGACACAAAAAGAAGAAAGCTTCATTTTTTTTTAAGTTTTTGTCTCCTTTTAATCCACTACGGATGTTTTGTTCTCTTGCAGTTGTGATAACACTATTAGACTTAAGAGAAGACTGCTTCAAATGTGCTTTGATTAATGGTAAACTCCTATTAAATTACATGGGTAACACCATGACAACCAATAAGGAAAGACGATTTCTTACAACTATTCTTTAATTACATTTATCCGATTTTGTTTTGTTTTTGTGAATTTGTTTTTTTCTTTTGTAAATGGAGAGGAGCATTATAAAAACAGAGGAGGCGACAATTGCGGCGATGAATGCAGAGATTTGAAGAATCAAATCTCGATTACTTGAAGAAATTCCAAAACTTCAAAAGATTGCTATCAAATAGTTTTTTTTTTCCCGTGACCTAATTTTAGATCAAAAGGCAATATTTTAAAAAACTGATGATTTGTTTCTTCCGTATTGTTGATTGGGTTTCTTAGATCTCATGATAAGAAATTGGGCTTGTTAGTTTGGTTGATGCAGGCGGCTGCGTCTATGTTTTTAACCGTTGAATCGAAACAACATTTAAAAATATTAGATGCAGGTCACAGCGTTTGCCGCATCGTCATGACGCAGGTACCTGCGGCAAGCAAACGAACAACCATACTTGCTTTTGCCGCTGCCGCAGGTACCTGCGACTGCGAAACAAACAAGCCGTTATATATTTTCAGGCGAGAGGGCTTTCAAAAGTAGAGTTTGATGATGGAAGAATGATATGGATTTGTCATTGAGAGATAAAATTGAAGGCATGCCAGATATTAGTCTTTGTCTCTTGATGATGTTTACACAACCTATTAAAGCAAATCTCATAATCTTAGCGTATTGTTCAGAGTCAGACTATTGCTCTTATTTTGTTTGGTATTAGTTTTGTTCCTAATTATTGCTTAACTTGCATAATATTGCGTTAGACCACTATTGTGGATTTAGTTGGTCATTCAAAGAATTGGAATTGATTTTGGCTTTGCCATGTTAACATGAGTTTTGGAAATGCACAAAGCACAATGTTCTCTTCTCAAAATAAAGTTTATTAAAGGGCATTTATATTACTTTCCGGCCTAGAATTTTTTTCAATGCTTTCCTTTAGAAGCTGCATATGATTTTTAGACAAATGCAACAAACCATTTAAGTGGTATGACGACGTTAAGAGTTTGGAAAGATTACGTGAAATATTGTCTACACGAGTGCATACAAAATATATGCAGGGACTTTACGTCACTATTATTTATAAATGTAAACATGTAGAGACTTTACAATATATTTACTATGTAAAACTAATATCTGTAACATGTATTTATTAATGCATGCATTTGAAATAGTAAAATAAAACTACTATAATGGGAGCAAATAAAAAACTATAAATCTTAAATCATCTTAAATTTTTATATTCATATAAAAGGTTTTATTAAGTATGATAGTCGATGAATATATACACACATATATATATATATTACAATATAAAGACAAATTAATTATCTGTTAAAAAAAATTAATTATTTGTAAAAAGTTATACACATAAAGTAAAAACATAAGGAAAAAACAAATACAATCACTGTACAATACATTCATCATTTTATATAGTAATGTATATCATTTTTTTTACAACAGTACAAATTATACGTTTGTCCTTGAGAAAGACTGAGTTCTAACCGAGATTTAGTGAGAAGACAATAGAGGTGAGTATGAGTGTCTTCTCATTTATATATGTCTTGTTTCAGTTTTTTCATGAAATATTCACAAAAAATATTACTCAAAACAGTTTCGTATAAACTCTCCAATAGAGATACTAATCCTCTTGATTCTCTCCAAAAGATAATGTAAGGGACCATGATTCTAGAGTAAATAACATTAGTTTGTTAAGTTTTAGAGACTGAAACACCAAAATATTGTTTACTTGATTAGTTTTAAACACATCTTACAAAAAATACTCCACATACCCATTTTGTATGATGTGTATAAAACTAATCAAATTGTTTGTTTATTTTTGTTGCATTTGCGTATAGAGTATATTCCAAGTATGGTTACTTTTTAACAGTGATTTGTAAATATATTTTGTGAGCTATGATTATAAAGCTAACACTAACAATGGTTCTCCAATGAATCATAACACAAAAAAAAAAAAATTTGATTTTAGTCTATAATTTCATTACAATAATAAAATAAAAAATAACCAGAAACAAATTCTAACAAAAACCTAAAACAAAATATTACCAATAAAAAATTTTCACAAACTATATTAATAATGATTTTTAATTACAAACACCATACAAATTATCTTAAAAATAATTAAAATAAAAAATACAAAAAATAATCTCACGGGACAGCACGGGACACTATCCTAATATTAATAAAGACTTCTCAAAATTTTATACGTTAAAAACGTTAATATTTTATGATGAAAAACTCAATTGATCTCTCACGAATGCACATGTTCTAAGGAGTAAGTTTCTTGTATCATAATTTGTTTTACATACATTGACGGCATATGATGACTGGAGAATCTAGAAAGCCTAAAAGGAATTGCTCATGCCTCGTAGACTTTTCTAGCCAATATTTTTCTATTTAGGATTACTCAATGGTGTCTACATCTTGATAAGAGAAAAGTGAAGATGTATATTCTTGGGAATAAATATTTAACCATTTTTTTATCTTATCAAAAAGTATAGAAACTATGAAAAGATAAATTATTCAGACTAATAATAAATAAAAATGAAATTCATTTTCTAAATATAATTACCACAGAAAAATATGAGAAATATATAGTACCACATATTGTATGTCATTTTTGTTAATATGCCGTCATATGATTAAAAAAAGAAATGTAAAACTAAATTAAATAATTTAGAAGAGTATATCGCGATATGGCGCGTAGCCAGGATTTTTCTCCAGTCTTTAACTATAAAAATTGACCAAAAAAAAATAAAAAAATGTACACATAATTTACTCACTCATCTTTATTCAATCTATTTCATTTGAATATGTAAAAATGTTTCTCAATTTTGTGATTAAAATGATCTAATTATCTTAATTTTAAGTTTATTGTTTTCCATACGACTAATTTTTCTTTTATGTAGTCAGCTTCATTTCCAAATTAATCGTTTTTCTCATTTTTAGTTTCTCTTTCGCGTTTCAGATTTGACACGGAACGAGGTGGTGATCTTGATTTAAACGTGTCAATCTCTCCGAATGCTTAATCTGATGTTTGAATAGAGAAGGTTTAGGTTCTTGATTAGAGACCCTAACTGTTAATTTTGTTTTGAATATGATGTTTTGAATCTTTTAGGTTGAATAAATAAATAGGAGATGATGCACACAACATGACAATGCAGGAGGAGGAGGTGGTGAAAACGTTGGTGTGGTGGAACATAAGCAGCTGTCCGATTCCCACGGGTTTAGATCCCCGTCAAGTCCGACCGAGAATAGTATCGGCTTTGAAGAATTCAGGGGTCTCTGGTCCTGTCATTATGACTGCCATTGGCAGACTAACACACAACCCTAATGCCCCTGACGATGATGTCTTGCGAGAGCTATCTTCCACTGGAATCGCTCTTATATACTCCAAAGGTTCAAAAAAATTCTTCTTTTCTATAATTATTTGTACATCAGGGTTTAATACGTAGATCCAACATTGCTTTTACTGAAACAGAACTTCAAACGAATTTGTTTAAGTGGATGGAGAAGAATCCCCCTCCGGCTAATATAATGCTCATATCTGGTCCTAAGGAACTGGACTCCCTAGCTCGTACTCTTTACCTCTTAGAAAATGAGGGATACAAGATTCTTCTGGCATATCCTCAACGCCATCCAGCTCCAGACTGGCTCTGGGATAGCTTTCTGTCTGGTGTTTATAAAGAGTGGCTCTGGACAAACTTACTAGTACGTGTTTTTGACCTTTTCCTCTCTCACTCTCACGTAGCTTTGAAAGAACCATTCTGATTTAGTTGGTTTTCTTAACAGATGGATGATATGGATTCAGGGTCTAAACATGAGACAAAAAGACTTGCTCTTCAGGACAAGTGCAGTGAAACGGGTGAATCTCCCTGGTCTTGCTCAATCTGCTTTTTTGAAGCCCAAAGCTTTGAAGATTTCACCACTCATATCAAGAGTGAAGAACATGCGAGATTTGTAAGCATCCTCTCTTGCTTCTAAAAAACGTATCCCACAAGTTTGCCTTTCTCACTTCAATGAAAACATCTCTGATTTCCATTGGATGTATATTTGGTTATCATGCAGGTTTTGGACTTGGTGACAATTGCGGATGTGATCAAGCGTAACCAATTAAAGGCAAGTTTTGAGATTATTGTTGCTTAGAATTTAGAATTTAGAATTAAAGGCAAGTTTTGAGATTTCTGGAACTTAGAATTTGCCTCAAGTATCCCTTTCTCACTTCATTAAAAATACCACTCATTGAAAATGCCTCTGATATACATTTGGTTGTCAAGCAGCCTTTGGACTATTCCGTGTTTGTTGCTCTCGAACATAACCCTGAAATGGTGGATACGGTGAAACTTCACCAATTACAGGCAAGTTGAGATTTCTAGTTTTCAAAATTTAGGTGAATCTGAAACCTACAATAATTGCCTTCAATTAAATAAATGAATACGAGATTATGGCAATGCAGCAAGTGGAAGTGGAAGAGGAGGAGGAGAAAACGTTGGTGTGGTGGGACATAAGCAGCTGTCCGATTCCCCTTGGTTATGATCCTTGTCAGGTCTGTCCGAGAATAGTTTCCGCCTTGAGGAATTATCCTGTCTCTGGTCCTAATCCTATCACCATAACTGCCATTGGCAGACTCACACACCACCCTAATGCCCCTGACAATGACGTCTTGAGAAAGCTCTCTTCCAGTGGAATTTCTCTTATACACGCCAAAGGTTATAACCTTCTTTAATTTTAACTCTTTCTGGAAGTGTAGTATAGTCTTTTTCTATATAAACTACGGTTTCGATTAGACGTTATTCGTAAATGAAACAGAACTTGAAAAGGATTTGTTTGCGTGGACCAAAAGGAATCCACCTCCGGCTAAGATATTGCTCATATCTGGTACTGAGGAATTGGAATCCTTAGCACGTACTCTGTATAGCCTTGATATGGATGGATACACATTTTTTCTGGCATATCCTCAACAACGTCCAGGTCCAGCCTGGCTCTGGAAACGCTTTCTTCTTGGTGTTTATAAAGAGTGGCTCTGGACAAGCTTACTAGAAGGTGTTTTTCCTTTGTCCTATTTCAGGCAGCTTTGATATTTATAACCAGCAACGCTGTTTCTTAACTAGTTCGACTTTTTCTTTTTCTTTCTTCCCACACAGATGAAATGAGTTCATTGAATGCTGATAAGGACAAGTGCTCTCAAACGGGTGAATCTGTCACATGGTCTTGCACAGTATGCGCTTATGCTGCCCTAAGCTTTGAAGATTTCACCACGCATCTCAAGAGTAAAGAACATGCACAGGTTTGTAATTAAGCATCCTCTATCTTACCACATGAACATGCACATTTGATATTGTCTTACCACAAGTTTCCCTTCCTCACTTCAAAGAAAATATGTGAAGCTGGATTCACTATTTAAAAGCAAGTTGAGATCTCTAACTTTTAGATTGCATGATTTTGGATTTACGTACTGACGTTTGTTGATGCTAAAACATTGAAGTAAAACTGCAAGAAGAGGAAGATTAAAGAGGTTGAAGTAGAAGTGGTACTGTAATGTGTGAACTAGACGAGCCAGAAGGAGAAGAGTGATCAATGAATGGAGCCGAGTAATAATACAGTATCTAATAATAGGTCAATTACCGGTTTAGCTGATAATTGTCTCGGTTTAAAAAAAAATATATACCAGTTTGATGAAGCGCACATGCAAAAGGTTTCGATTGTGTTTGTTAGAAGCAGTGTTCAAGAAATCGCCCTAGGTGGCCGTCTAGGCGCTAGATGCTGGACTTAAGGGTCCGCCACGATTTCTCTGTAATCGGCAGTACTAAGCGGGGCAAGCTATTTGGCAGTCTCGGCAGCGTTTAATCGGATTCGTCGGTTTTAGGCGGCTGCAAAAACATGTTCTTAACATAAAGCTAATTTACAAACGAAGAAGACGATGATATTTTACGCTTTTACTCCGTGAATAGAGAGTCACGTGAACAACTTAACTTTTTAATGGGCTTAAAAAATTGGCATAGTTTTTCTTATTAGGCCCAACAAATGTTACATTTCTTGTCTTTCTTTTTTGTCCTCACGTTTCTTGTTATTTTTATTCATTAGAATAGCTTTTATTTAATAACTTCACCAAATGTTACGATAAAATACATTTTTCTTCATCCCTATTTAAATTTTGGTTATATATACATATACATATTATATATTATATATTATATTTTTGCATAATTGTTTATATCCGCCTAGAACGCTTAAAAAACGTTTAAATTCCGATTAATCCTTCTAGGCGCTAGGCGTTGAGTTACCGCCTAGATTCCGCCTAGAGTTTTCTTGAACACTGGTTAGAAGTTATACCAAATTACAATTTACAAACCAACGATTGTTGCGTTCGATTTTATCAAATTTCAGTTAATTTTAGAATTTAGTTCGGCTATGTAATTTATTTATCTTTACGAAGCTTGAGTCTACTATCTCCATTGCTCTTAGAAAGTGGCATGTCTCATAGAATTTCTATATATCTACCTTAGTCATCTCATCTCCGTTCATGCGCTCGAGCCCTATGGTGATTAGAGATGGTACAAAATATGGTTTAACACCAAAAATTGTAGTAAACTGTAAGGTGTGAAAAATGATAATCTTATTATATAAAGTTGTGTTTTCAAAGTTAGTCATTAACAAGATCATGACATGTGACAAGTATACTGATAAGATGTTGATATGTGTCAAAAATTAATAGTTTTCAAAACAGCTAATTAAGATAATAGCATTAAATCTACATAAAATTTACATGTTTTTTATATCTAAAAAAATTTCCTAAATCAATAAGGAAAATTACCGAACTAATATATTTTTTATTGTACGCTAATTATATTATACGTGTTTGCTTAATTAGATTTTGACATGTATAAAAAAAAGAATTCATAAAACATGTATATTATTATTATCAATAAATCGGGAATAACAAATCTAAATAGAATAACATAAGTTATGTCAAAAGAATTATTTTTTAAAAACGTAATAGAACACCTAATTAAGAAAATAACGTTATATCTACATAAATTGACATGTTTATATCGAAATTTTTGATCTTTGATTTTTTTTTTTTCTGATTTAATTTTGCTTATCTATTGTGGGTCTATGATTCATGCAGGTTCTTCAATAGAAGTTATCATATGCAATGATATGGAATCAAAGTATATAAAACCTGCTAAATTAATCGAGTATGGAGACACTGATGGAGGTTCCAAAAGTGATTCTACAGTTAGTAGCATTATAAGTTTCGAAGATTAGTCGATGGTTGATGTTTCTGGTCAAAATCTAGAGTTCTCTCATATGGATAATGTCAATGATTCCGGTACTGAAACAAAAGCTACTTGATAAAGTAATTGAGAAGCGATTTTGAAATTTGGGAAGTTAGAACGGTAAACCGTTTTAAAATTGGTTTCAAATCGGATTTATGTGGATTTTTATCGGATTTGGTTCGTAAACCGTTTAAACTCAGGTATATAGAGAAATATATGAGAACTTTTGAATCCGGTAGAAATAAGCTGAGAACTTAAGATTCGAGAATATTTGAGACAAAGTCATGGATCCTTTAACGTGATTATGACATATGTCATAATTTTTTTTGTTAACCAAACATTAATTAGAAAAGTACACCAGAATTGGTGACCCAATTCGGAGGAAAAGATTTTACAAACGAAATAGATGAACTTAAAGATCTAGACGACCGAGAAGACAATCCGCTCTCAAATTCGATGAAAGAGGAATCTTGGACAGGGAGAAGAGAGGAAAGGCGGTCCGAAGCAGGTGGAAATCGTCAAGGATATTAGAGAAAGCCGACCAATCTTCAGGAGATTGAATCATCGTAACTAATTCGGCGATGTCCGTCTCAAAGTGCTGACAAACAACTCCATTTGCAAGGAGACACTCCATTGCCCAAAGTAGAGCCTCCAATTCTGCATGAAGCGGGGAAGGGCTTCGACGAAGACATCTAGCACCCAACAATAAAATCTGATCTTCGCCAACTCCACATCACCAATCTGATCTGACATATGTCATATTTTGGATTATTTATGAAGTTTTTATTTTGTATGTCTGAATTATTTAAGACTGATATATACCATCATGATTATAATTTTCAAATTTTTATTTTTGTTATGTTATATTACTTTTTTTTTGAGCAAATATTATGTTATATTACCTTTCTTTCACTTTCTCAATAAAAAATCTTTATTAGGTTGGTCATAAAATTATTGTACTCGAGTTAATAATTTTCACCAGTTGTTCATCCAAAATATCTTTGGAGTAAAAAAATTCATGGTTATTAAAATTGTTTCACAAAACAATTTTAGTAATTAGAAGAACTATAATTATGCCAAAATGAAAGTAAAGTAACATAAAATTTGTTTAATTTGTTTAAAAGACATTTTAAGTGGTAATAAAGAGCATACTTTAATAATAAAATAATTTAGGTGTAAGAGCGTATTTTTAATGATAAAACATACAATAAAATTGTACGTGGTTATTAATTATATGTTGTTTTGATGAATTATTTGCATGTAAAATATTTTGTAATAAGTTGTGAAATGTTCTTGAAAATTTACAATAATAATATTTGTAATGATGAGTATTTGGTAAAAGTTTTCGTAGAGTATAATTTAGCTTTAAAATTTTTATAATATATTTAAAATATAAAAATATAAATAAGTGTATGAAGGTAAATACAAATATGATTTTTTCTCTAATTAAAATTATTAATTTATTTACTTCAGGAAATATTTTTTTATATATTTTTAAAAAATTGTTTAGGGTTTAAAATTTATTTTCTTTAACAATTTTAAAATCCGCATGCCTTATCTAGTAATTTATATTAATGAATATAAATTGTTGGCCCATTGATTTGCTTGCTACCTCTCATTGGTGTTTTATATATATATATATATATATAAATGTTTTATATACCGTGTTTACGAACTTATAATGCAGACCGATAGCGATAGGGGTCAATATATTGATCAGCGTAGCATACATGCATTTTCCCTATTGTTAGAATACCAGATTCAATGCAAGTCTCTCCTAAAATCTTTCTTAGCAATGATTTCCCGATTACGATCTTTCAGCAGTAGCTAGATATTCTTATTAATTATCATATGTGACATGGAAAACTATTTAATCCGATTTATAAAAATAGTCACAATTCCACAATTATTCAACTAAAACTAAAAGTATAAAACACCACTTATTTCGATTTTCTACGTTCACTTCAGTCTGGATCTGTAATAAGTTATCATCCTAGAAAAGGTCATCGATTCATTTTGAAAATGAAATGATTCTTTCAATATTTATTTAATTATGCTTCGTTAATAAACGACGTATCATTTTGTGGGATTCTATAGATTTCACAAGATCATGCTGGCCAAGTTAAGCTTCATAGCAGTTTCGTGATGCTTTCAAGTTTCACCCCTGTGGACCGTACTCGAGTTGATGTGGAGTTTATGGACACTCAGGAGCATGGAAGATGTTCAAATTGCTCTGGATTACCTAATGTAATAATGTTGAACGGTAATTAAGATGGCCGTTGATGCCATTACACAACCTAGGGAGTAGCCAATATTTTTGTATTAAAAATATAGAATCAGGCGTATATTTTATAAGAAAATAAAAAAAAAATATAAGAAGAATGATTTGTGGAACAAATTTTGTGCCCATATTTAAACAAATTGTCCGGACAAACGTACAGACGATTAAGAACTAGATGATTTTTAAACTAATCTTATATATGTGATTTAAATTTTATGTAACAGGCAACAATTCATATTATATGCGATTGGGTCATGTGATCAGAATTAAATTCTTCAGTTCAGTAGTGCTAGAAAACAAACAATTTAAATTGTACTTGTCATTCAAATTAAAATATTATGATGACTTAATAAAAGGCTCTAAAGTAGTTGAAAAGTACATGAGTCCAATGTACAAAAAGGTCTTGTCACGAGTCTCACGACTCTACAAATAGACCATAAATCAGAGAGTACTTCAAACCTTGAGCTCCCTCATCTCTCTCTCTTTTTCTCTTTCCCCCTAAACAAAATTCTCAGAAAACAATATGGAAGAGACAGCACTGACAAAATATCAGATCACTGAGTTCAAAGAAGCCTTTTGTCTCTTCGACAAAGACGGCGACGGTTCTATCTCTTTTTCTCTAACATGTTCATAGAATAATATACTTAAGAACAGTGATATATATATATATATATGTGTTGTGTGACATTTTCACTTATCATTTTTTTTTTTGGAATCTAATAGGTTGTATAACGGTGGAAGAACTTGCAACGGTGATCCGTTCTTTGGATCAGAATCCCACAGAACAAGAACTTCAAGAAATCATCACTGAGATAGACTCTGATGGCAATGGTACCATTGAATTTGCTGAGTTTCTCAACCTCATGGCCAAGAAACTTCAGGTTCCTCTCTCTCTTGATCTCTTTATGTATTACATGCTAAATAGTTTTCTTAAGAAATATACACTTTTATAATTAGTTACATCAAATGAACTATATATTGTTTTTTTAGAGACAAAAAAAAAACTATATATTGTTTTTAAATCGTTGCCTCATTCGTTACGCTTATGTCTTCTAAAAGTTGGTAGCTTTTTTTACAATTAAGGAGAGATATTCAATTTTGTATATATCACAGCAAGTTTTTCTTTCTTTCTATGTTTTTACTTGTTCTCTACAGAAAAAAAAGATTTGTTGTAAAGATCTGTGTTTATATTCTAAACAAGGACATTGTTTATATTATATTACAATTAGTTGTGTAATGTTAATTTGTTGTCGTGATCATGTGATGATATAGGAAAATGATGTTGAGGAAGAGCTGAAAGAAGCTTTCAAAGTCTTTGACAAAGACCAAAATGGTTACATCTCTGCCAGCGAGGTCTCTGTCTTTTACTCTTTTTTTCGCTCTTTTTAAATTTATTTCTAGTTTGGTATATGTTATATAGTTAGATGTCTATATATATGCTTGACTTATTAGAAAACTTATGCGGAGAAAAGAACTTATAATATAACAAATTAGTTCGATGCACTGGAATACTGGATTGCGTTTTTGTACAACGTTCTCCAATAATACCATGTACGGTCTAAAACTGTGTTTTGATTTGCTTATAAATGAATAAAGCTATAATTCTATATATTTTTCGTGTCTACTAAATCCTTCCTAAATTGAGTTGTCGAATTTAAATACGGTACATGAACCAATTTCATAAATGTCTTCTCTGCTAAAATGGTACATGCTCTATATCTCTATAAAGTGTCAAATCCAGGCTAAGCATACCAATAATGGTATTTGTAGAAACCACTTGATATCAATTAATTCTGCATTAACTAGAAAACCGAGAAATCCAGCTAAAACACACTTTGATATATTTAGAATCAATATGACAAAAATCAGACAACAAAGCCAGACAATCTTCCAATTTAAAGAGATCCATAGTTGTTGTCTCACTTATGTTCTAAACATTTTTTTAACAAGACATGGCTATTTATTTATTTCAGTTTATCCTTCCGAAAGTCTGTTTTCCAATCGTGAAGCCTTAGAGCTAGCTGGCATTGTGAATCTATTAGAGAAGAACAGGAGGAACAAAAAAAAAAATTAATAGAAAGTAGTTAGATAGATTAAAATGTGTATGATTCTATTGGTGCACTGGACAGGAGGGCACATGGTTTACCTAGTTTAATTCAATATCTACACATTAATCAACATCCTCAAAAATACATTAATGCGTATACTTTTTTATTTGTATACAAGCACATTTTTGCATGCACATATAAACTATCTAAGTATTAAAAAAAAAAAAAATTGGTGTTCATGATTTTTCTTAATAGATCAGAAAATAATATTTATGTTAGGCTTGACCCATACCGCTCTGATCAACACGCGTACTTTTGATTTATTCTTGGTCGATCGATGGTGCCACATTTGAGATATTAATGTGAAAAGTTGTGTTATTGCAGTTGAGTCATGTAATGATAAATCTAGGGGAAAAGCTAACAGATGAAGAAGTTGAACAAATGATAAAGGAGGCAGATTTGGATGGTGATGGCCAAGTCAATTATGATGAATTTGTCAAGATGATGATCAACATTGGTTAATTTTTTTTAATTCTCTTAATTATATAAGCCAATGATCCTTAATTACCTTGTTAGTTTTTTCTTTATTTTTTTGTCAGCGTGATTTAATTACCTTGTTGGTTTGAACTCCTTTGTGTTTACAATATCTCAACAAATTCTACTGTATGCATAGAAAAATATTAAAATTAAAATTTAAGGCAGTAAAACTGAAAATACAGAAAAGCCCAACTCAGATATACAGAAAATCCAATCCACACGTTCACTTGTTTACTCCAATTTCTCAAAGCAATAATTAAACAAAAAAAAAAACCCATCAAATCACAAAATAATTTGTTTAATTCATGGCAGTGGTGCAACAAAGGCATGTTCCTAAGAGCGAAGATTTGCTCCGTTTTCTGACTATGCCTTTCATAGAACCCGATGAAGCTTTATTGTCCACCAAATTATCTTCATTGTGTTTTTTCAACGACCCTAGAGACATCTCCATTATGCCTCTTGATTTCACAGACTCACTTCTCTTCAGGATCACAGTTTTCTCTTCCACATCGATTGTTGCCTCGTATATCTCAGTCTTGTCCTCACAGATCAATGGAGTTTTCTCTGTTAATTCATAGCTTCTTCCTTCGATTCTTAGGTCATGACCAAAGCTAGGAGCTCGCATCTCAAGTCTAGCTTCTTCATTGCTTTCAGTAGTTTCTTGCGCTTTGTTGCTTGCTACGCAAGAAACAAGCAGAGTCTCAGTTGTGTTAGCTTTCTCTAAACCCATTTTGTTTCTTGAAGGGAATGCCACCTCTGAAACTAACTGTTGAACCAGCGAATCTCCAATACTTCTACTATTCTGGCTCACAGGGAGGGATCGCGACATACGTCTCAGGCTTGATTCTCTTTTGTCCTTGTCTTCCATATAAACTCCAAAACCGGTCTCTTGAATAGCATTTGACTCTTGTGAACAAGGTTTACTGTTAGAGATCGCCTTATCGGCTTTTCCTTCATCTGTAACTTCTTCATCATGAACAACACGATAGTCGAGATTCACAATCTCATGTGGCTCGCTTTCAGGAAACCCTTCCCTTCCTATTCTGTTTTCCATACCAGTCTCTTGATCAAGCTTTGCAACTTCCTCTGAATGAACAATTTCGTCCAGAGACTCATTCACCATGTTTTCTTCAGTTCCAACAGTTTCAAAAAAGCTTGCAGATTCAAAGACCATCTCATCAATCACACAGAGCTTCTCTTCAATACTAGTCTCTCTCGAATTGCTCACAACACTTTGAGTTCCAATCACAAAAAACCCTTCCACTTCTGTCGCCTGACTCACAGTTTCAAAACCTGTTCAGGAACAGAGAGAAAATTGCATTAGGTTAAGTTTCGAATATGAAGAGAAGAGAGAAAAAATTAAGATCAACCTTCAGCAACTGATGTTTGTTTCTGGAGCTTCTCATCGGTTTCCATTAAGAAGCTCTCCAAGCCACTCTGGTTTATCTCTTCTTTGAAATTCTTTACTTTCGATTCATCGACTGAGTCCTTGCTATGTGGTTCTGTTTCTTCAACACCATCAGGCAAGCTCTCTTTCTCTTCATTTCCATCTCCATCTTTTACTTCAACTGCAAGAAACAACTGATCTTGTCTGGTATCTACGGAAATAGAGTCCAACGGAGACATTCCATTGGTTTCTAGCTTTAACCTCTCTTTCTCTGTATCTCCATCTTTATCTTCACCCTCAAGTAAAACATGTTCTTGCGTGGTCTGTACGGAAACAGACTCCCATGGAATCATTTCTTTGGTTTCTAGCATTGAGCTCTCTTTCTCTTTATCTAAATCTTTGTCTTCACCTGAAATAAACAACTGATCTTGCACGGTCTCTAGGGAAACCGAGTCCAAAGGTATCATTCCTTTGGTTTCAAGCTTTGAGCTCTCGATCTTTTTATCTCCATCCTTACCTTCACCTGCAAGAAACTCTTGATCTTGCGTTTCCACGGAAACAGAGTCCAAAAGAGACATTCCATTGGTTTCTAGCTGTGAGCTTTCTTTCTCTTCATGTCCATGTTTACCTTCACCTGCAAGAAACACCTGATCTTGCGTAGTCTCTACGGAAACAGATCCCAATGGAGACATTCCATTGGATCCTTGCTTTGAGCTCTCTTCTTCTGCAATTACACAGACATAACATTAAGTGAGAATACTAATAATACAAATACACACACACAAAAAAAGAAGATTTGTTGGTTTACCTGTTAAAATGGCGTTTGCGTTGGTATTGCCCATATCATCTCCTTTGTTCAACTTGCAATAAATCAAGATCTCTGGATAAATCTGAGAAATTGAAACAGAGAGCAATAAGAGGCGATTTTAGCTGAACGGAGGGTTCCGAGTAGTGTTTGTGTCTGCTGGATTAAAGCATGTTTGGTGTTTTATTGAATTCTGTTAGTATAAATTAGTTAAATGCTTATTAGTTGGCGTCACTTTGTTAGGACCCTACGCAACATTATGAGACCATATGATATGTAAATGTTTCATACAAAACCGTAAGGACAATTCTATTTCTATTTCTAAGTTGGAGGCACAATACATCTAATATTGGACCATTTTAAAGTGAGAGGGCCAACCACTAAATTAAGAATTTTATTTTAGCCATAACTATAGTGTTTCAAGAACTCACCAAATCTCTACATAAATTTGTGAAATAAACACTTAATTAGTAGTATCTACTAAAATCTAGACTTGTATAAAACAATGGATATTATGATAAATCAGAGTAAAAACTTAAAAGATAGATAAATAATATATAATAAGAAAAATATCACTAAAATGCTAGTTTTATAATAATCAAGTAAAATCTTGTACCGGAATAATAATATATGTCCATCTATAAAAAATATACATAGATATATATATATATATATATATCTCATTTACAATAACTAAACAGATTTCGAATATCAAAAGCCAAAGGGTGTGGGTGTAGTTTTGTAAATCGTCTCTATAATTTGAAAAAAAAAAGATATATTTTTCTTGTTTTTGGTTTTTGTAATTTTTGTCTCCTATCCACAACACGCACACTAGTTTATAGATTCTAGATATTTTTGTTCTTTTCTTTTTGTTGTGAATCATAAAATACCATTCAAAACCCAATTATTGGTATTTTTCATAGTCACATCAAATTGAACTCGACAGAATTTTCCATAATACTTTGTCTTTGTTAATGAACAAGAGGTAGATTCTAGAGTTTTATATATTTACGAGTCTATGGCCCAACCATTGTTCCAACCATTCATTTTTTTTTTCTAAAAAAAGAATTATTTCCAACCATTCTTTGGTCCTTGGAATACATAAATTTTTGTTAATGATTCAATGTTTGGTGAGCTAATAGAGTATTAAGAACTTACAAGGGACTAATGGTGGTGGGTCAATATGTTCATCCCTTTTTAAGTGAGGAAATTATTCATAAATATATATAATTCTAATATTGATAAGAAAACTCTTATGATGAGCCAATGGACCTCTCATCTTAAATAATTTTTCTTCTCTAACTTTTATCTTGGATTATATAATTTAAATGATTTGAGCTACAAAATAGCCAATAAACAGCTTTCAACTTTTGAAAGCATTCTCTCTTCTTTTACGTTTAATTTAAAACATAAGAGGTCTTCTTTTCTTGTTTTTTTTGCTGGAATACCTCAAACCAATCCTTTTTGTAATACTTAATCTTAGAAAATAAATTTAAGTAGTAAGATTAACAAAAGTATTGTATGGACATCATTTGAATTAGTTCACATTGAATTATTGGTTAGCATTTGGAGTGACTTCGGCTGTTTCATCATGTAATGATTACAACAAATTGGTTCTTTCTTTATATATTCAATTGTTTCTCTCAAACTTTTTTCAAGTCATTTTCATTCTTTATATATTGGTTCATTCTTTATATGGTTCATTCTTTATATATTCAATTGGTTCTTTCTTTATATATTCAATTGTTTCTCTCAAACGAGAGTTGATCACAGAAGTATCAACGAGGGTTGAATAGAATCAACGAGAGTTGATCATTGTGTTGGAATTCTTAATTCTAACCTCTCTTAGATTAGATCTCTCTTTTCTATATCTCACTAGATTTGGTTTGTTTAGTCTAGAGACAAGAGAACCTTTTTCTTAAGCTTCTACATCGTTAATCTTAGATAAGGTTATCTTACAACATTTCATCACCTTTATACTTAGGTTTCATTTTTAACCTAATTACTATATCTAACCAACCAAACCCACTAACATTTGTAGGCCTAATACACTTACAGCCCAATAGCTTTATTACAAAACACAAGCCCAAATTCTCTTTTGTTGACTTGTTTCTTTTTCTCTTTGTGTCGTTGACTCTTCTTCCTCCTTTGGTCTTCGCACGAAAACTTCTTCTTGTTCTTCTCTTTCTTTGCTTTACTCTGTTCTTCTTCTTCTCCTCACTTGAAGCTTTCTTTGTTGTAGGATTTAATCAGAAGATTCAATCTCCAACACTCCCTCTTGAATCTTTCGAGTAAATCCCAAAATCAAATTAGGGATTTTGAATCCCATGCTCCTTGTTCTTCTTCGCTGAATTCGACTCTCCTCTATCAGAATCTCATTCACGTCATAAGCATAGCTCACTGTAAGCTTGCTTTCTCTTTCTCCCTCTTGCTCTGAACCTTCACACATCACTCCCCCTTTTTCCCTTTTTTTTTTATATATGATTTTGTGAAGTTCTTCATCATCTCTCTCTTGCTTTGATTCTTCTTTAATCAAGCTTCTTCTGCTTTCGCTACCAGGTGCTTGGGAGTGGAATCTCTCGCCAGTCTTGCCGTGTCTCTTCTGGTTCGAGTCTTAAGGCCTTTTGCAACCAACTCAATCCACGACTCAAGGTACTTTTGTACCTCTTCCTTCTCTAGCTGCAGTTCATTGTCTGACATCACCATCTTTAATGGTTTCTCTTTCACCATGTTGACATAGCTCATTTGCAAGCTAGCTCTTTGAGTCTCCCTCATAATCTGAATCTCTGTGGATCCAGTTTCCTCTTTTTGCAAATATATATGTCCTCTTTTTGACATATTTTCTTTGCATCTCCTCTGAATCTCTTTGATCAATTCCTTGACCAATTTTTTTCCCTGCAAGTCTCGTTCAAGCTCTTTACTAGCTTCAGCTCCCTCTTCGGTGAGCTGCTTTCTTGTTCAGTTTGGTGTCCTATTCGATCACCAACATGTGCGTCACTATTGTTCACGTCTTCTTTGGCACTTTGTGCAACCGGCTAAGCTCCCTCTCTGGTGAGCTTCTATTATCCTTATTCACCTCCTTCTGTGGCGAGCTTCTTCTTCTCTGTTCTGTTGGTATCGACCTTGATCTTAGCCTCTCCATCCAGCTTTTTGCTCCCTTTCACTCTTTGGCAAGCATTTTCTTTTTTTTTTCTGTTTGGTTTCAGCTTTGATCTTTGTTTCTCCAACATCTAGCTTGTGTCGTTCTCTTAACCTCATGTATGCATTTTCCCTTTCTTTACTTTGAGTCTTCTTTGATCACCAAGTTGTGCATTTCCATTCTCTAAACCATCACTTTGGTTGACTTTAGTCTGTTTGGTTCTTTTCACCATCATGAAGAGATTGACTTGGTTTTACTTCAATGGTCTAAGTGTAGAAGACTCTCTCGGTGGAAGAGAAGGATTACTCTCAAGATGGTTTAAGTAAAACATGTGAGAAGCACGTGTGATGTTTGACGACTGATGAAGACGAGGAGCTCAGCGTTGACCTTTAAAACGTTGGTGATTCAGCTGAGTGCAATCCAGCTGATATTTTTACTAAGGTGGTTCCGGTGGAGAAGTTCGAAGGAGCATTGCAGGTGCTCCGAGTTTCAAGTCATTGAGTGGTAAAACTCAGGGTATTAAGAGCGGTCAAGCTCAAGTGTTTAGAGCGGTTAAGCTCAAGTATTGATGGCGGTGGAGCTAAGGAAGAAGAGACGGTAAAGTCTGAAGTATGGACGGTAAAGTTCAAGTTCCGGAGGTGGAGTCCAAGACTAGAATTACAGAGACAACAAAAGCAAAACAAAGTCAAGGTGGAGAATTGAAGAGATTGACTTGGTTTTACTTCAATGGTCTAAGTGTAGAAGACTCTCTCGGTGGAAGAGAAGGTTTACTCTCAAGATGGTTTAAGTAAAACATGTGAGAAGCACGTGTGATGTTTGACGACTGACGAAGACTAGGAGCTCAGCGTTGAACTTTAAAACGTCGGTGATTCTTCTTCTCTCTAATCTTATCTTATAAGTTTGTTAGATCACAAGTTTGTTAGATCTAGAGAGATTAAGAAGAACGAGTGAGAGAAGAGAGAAGAGAGATAAGATTGAGAGGTTGTAATCAAGAACAAGGTGATTCTAGTGGATTCCGGAGTACAATCTCCGGCGAGACCTAGCATTCCGGTTTGGAGCGTGAACTCGTTAAATTCGCGGTGTTCTCGTTTTTATTCGTTTCTTTTCTCGAGTTCTGGTTCGTTGATTGTTCATTCGGAGATCGATTCAAGTGTGTTGTGAGTTTACTCGTAGTCACGATACTCACACAACACCTAAAGCTTTTCTCTAACCTCGGTCTATTTGGTTTTTCCAGAATCTCCAACACTAACTTGAGTAATCAAAAACTTTTCCAAACGTAAGCATACCTCTCTCATTTCAACTTCAGCCACAGATTCTCCCTCTCCCTCATGGTTTGATGCTTCATAGGTTTGTTCTCAGCCTAAACCTTCTTCCCTAATCCATCTCTTTTGAATTTGAGTATAGTTGATCTTCGAACACTGGTTTTATGCACACTGACCTCATGAGAATTTCTTTTCATGGCTGCAGCTTCCTTTCATTGGTGATTGAGCTTCTTCTCTGCTTCAGCCCCACTCTTCTTTGACACATCCTCCAAGAGGATTACACCTCTTCTATTCCAGCCTTACACTCTTCTTTCCTGTGCAGGCTCCCTCTCTTCACCTAGGTTTTTCTCTAACCTTAGCTTTGGATTCTTGAATCATGTCCGACTTTGTTTGTTTGATTCCTTACACCTCCACTTTGGTTTTTCTCTAACCTTGGCTTCTTCTTCTTCTTGTTTCAGTTGGAGAACCACATGGATCCTCAACTTCACCAAGCATCTTCAAGCTTCACTTCACCATGTCAAAACAAGAATAGAAATCACCCCACAACTCTGTCTTCACATCCGCACTATCTCCACAGCTTCTTCCAGAGACCTCCTCGCCTTCTTGGATACTCTTGAAGGTACGGTGTGAAAGTGTTTGTGGTAGCTGATGGTGCTCTTGTCACCACATCCTTTTCCTTCTTTTCTTCTTTGACAGTTTTAGTTTGCTCTTCTTTGTTCTCTTATTTTTTTTTTCTTTTCTTTCTCAGCCTTACACTTCTCCTTGTGCAGGCTTCTTCCTTCCTCTCCCAACAAGATTTGCTTTGAATAATATGCTGGGTTTCTTTCTATTCACAGCCTTTGAGCTGCTTCTCCTTCTTTTGTTTCACGTTTCAGTTTTCTCCTAACCTTTCACCTCTCTGTTTCAGGTCTGTTCATCTCTCAGTGATGAACGACTTCATGGAGGCTCCATCTCTGCTCATCTGTCACTAATGAACAGCTCCCTCTCATGCCTTTCTCAGGTCACAGGCTCTTGACGTCTTCTCTGTGACACCGGCTCAGACCTGAACCGTGGTGGAGCTTCACCGTCTCAGGTTTGCTCCGTCTTTACTCTTTTACTCAGCTCACCTCTCAGTGATGAGCTGCTCCATCTCTTCTCTCTTCTCTTCAGTCTCTTCTTAGACTGCCTTTTCTCCCTCTCGGCCTCAACCCCTTCTTCTTCTTGCATTCTTCTTGCAGGCTCCAGGCTCCAGGGACCTTCAGCTCTGATACCATGTTGGAATTCTTAATTCTAACCTCTCTTAGGTTAGATCTCTCTTCTCTATATCTCACTAGATTTGGTTTGTTTAGTCTAGAGACAAGAGAACCTTTTTCTTAAGCTTCTACATCGTTAATCTTAGATAAGGTTATCTTACAACATTTCATCACCTTTATACTTAGGTTTCATTCTTAACCTAATTACTATAGCTAACCAACCAAACCCACTAACATTTGTAGGCCTAATACACTTACAGCCCAATAGCTTTATTACAAAACACAAACCCAACTTCTCTCTTGTTGACTTGTTTCTTTTTCTCTTTGTGTCGTTGACTCTTCTTCCTCCTTTGGTCTTCGCACGACAACTTCTTCTTGTTCTTCTCTTTCTTTGCTTTACTATGTTCTTCTTCTTCTCCTCACTTGAAGCTTTCTTTGTTGTAGGATTTAATTAGAAGATTCAATCTCCAACACATTGGAGTATCAACGAGGGTTGATTAGGATCAACGGGAGTTGATCACAGGAGTATCAATGAGGGCTGATCACAGGAGTATCAACGAGGGCCGATCACAGGAGGATCAACGAGGGTTGATCATTGGAGGATCAACGAGGGTTGATCACAGGAGTAGCAACGAGGGTTGATCATTGGAGGATCAACAAGAGTTGATCGGATGTTGTGTTTGCTGCAGTACGCTCATAATAATCCCTAGAAGAATACGAAAAATATTGAGTTAGTATCCAATTTTACAAGATATGTATAAGCAGAAGATCGGAAAGATTGAGAAACACTAGGTATAAAAGAAGAAAAGAAGAAGAAGAAAAAAACCTAGACACATAACTAGATTAACCTCGATGACAAGCCAAACCCTAACAAGAAGATCAATGGTCAGACAAGGAGCTTTGAAGGATAATATGCAGAAGCTACAAAAAAACAAATCTACAAGAACTTAATCATAATTAGAAACCAGACTCGAACAAAAATACCATGATCCATCCTTTTTTCATTACAAAATAACACACCGTCTTCTTATTGTTGATCAGCGATGTTTTTCTAATATATAGAGGGAGATTAACGAGATGATCAACGAGAGTTGATAAAGAGGATAAACGATCATCCACCACATTATATATAGAGGGAGCAAAAACAAAATTGGTTTCAGATTGAGGAGAGAACCTACGGTTGTTATTTATTTAATTAAGTAATCGACAGTGCAGATCAACCACAATTAGAAAAGGCGGTTAAAAACACAAAGTCGGTTAACTTTGGTTAGATATTTCACCTTATCAAAATTCAATACCAATATAGTAGAGAAAGAAACTTCTAGGTTCTTCTCTAAAACGAACATCGTCTCTAGGTTTACGAATCATCATCTGCAACGTAAGATCAAATGTTCTCTCTTTATTTAAGAATCTGGATCACAATCTATAAATGTGCCAGCAACGTACTTAGAACAAAAAATAAAACAGAAACGATTTTTCACATTATATATCTAGCAAGAACAGCGCCGGCGCAATCAACGGAGTGACCAGGTGCAATCACAAAAAAATGTCCTATTTTTTACTAAATAATCAGACCAAAAAAAATATGTCACTATTGCTTGTTGGAGTTGAATGATTTATCCATCGTATAATGAAGAGCACCTGATTAATAGGAAAATAAAGCGACATATTTTGCTTGTTGAGGATTGAGAAGCAGGTGAGATCGAATAAAAAGAGAAAAAGAAGCAACGATAGTTTAGTTTTAGGTTTAAGAAAAGAAGCAACATTTTTTTGGTCCCAGTGCAAATGCACTTGTTGCACTGGTCAATCGCCAGGTCTGACCAAGACGAACAGAATGATTAAAAAAATAAAGGTGAGTATTTTTCCAGGCATTTAAACAGACAGACACAGTGCGCAAGCATGTAAGTAACCAAGGGAGAATCATCCAAAAAATTTAATTAGTTATGTGAGATATCTGAGAAAATAAATTTTAAGTAGTAGGCTAAAACTAAAATAATTGACAGCATTTTAATCAGTTGGCATTCAATTTTTGGTTAGCAATTAGAGCGACCTCGCCTGTTTTATCTTGTAATGATCACAACAAAATGGTTATTTCTTTTATAGTTTTTTTTTTTTTTTTTGACAACAATAGATCAGCTCATGAGAGCCAATGAGAAGGAAAATCGTTTACAAATAAAACAGGATGCGGAGATGTACGCGCGTAGCATGCCAAAGAATATGCACTTACATTAGCATTTCTTGAAATTACATATAAAGAGAAAGAAGTAAACTCCTCCCTGTCTATCTTGATATCATCGAGGTATGTCTTGAAGGCCGGCCAGTCTTGAGGAAAAGACACTATCTTCACAAAGTCTAAGCAATCTGTATAAAAAGCCACCTCTCGAAAGTCATGACCAATCATGCACCGCAAAGCCCAAATAAAAGCTTCTACTTCTGCATGCAATGGGGAAAGGCTGCGTCAGAAATTGGCGGCGCCCCTCGTCGGCAAAACGTCCTGGGAGGATAATTACACCCAACCTGCACCGGCAAAAACATCTTCCGCTTTCCACGATCCATCAACAAAACACCGATAACCTGAGAAAACAGTAGACAGGTGACCTACCCGCCCCGATTCCCGTACACTAGAGGCGCTGGGACCTTGGGCTAAAACCTCCTCCACATCCTCTGTCTGAGCCTGCAACCATGTAGACGCCTCCCCCACCGCTAACCGAACGACATCCTCTGGTTTTTCCAGAAGATTCTCAAAGAGGCGAGCATTCCGCGCCTTCCATATATACCACATAATCCAAAGAAAGGCCGCTGCTTGGGAACCCGGAATAGACGAACCCAGGAAATGATCCATATTAGCATACAGGGAGTCCGTAGAAAAAGAAACTTGTCCAACCGGAACCGGAGCTAAAGCCCAAGCCTGTCGAGCTGGCGGACACCCAAAGATAGCATGATTAACTGTTTCCTCATCAGCCCCACATCAAGCACAACCTGAATCACAAGCAAAACCCCGCCGCTTCAGGTTTGCCGAAACCGATATGCATCATGATATGACTTGCCACATGAAATGCTTAATCTTTGGTGGAAAGGCCACCCTCCAAACTCCCGCTAAGAGAGGGGTGATGTCCAGTCCATACCGAGTAACCTGAGAAGACCTCTGTTTCGCCAAACGTTCCGCATCATACCCCGATTTAACCGTATACTTACCGATTTTTGTAAAATGCCAACCTAACGAGTCTTCCAATTGAGAACTACCCAATGGTAAAGCCCCGATCAAAACAGCATCTTCCGGAATAAAATGCTCATGGAGCATATCCATTCGCCAAGAATTAGTTCGGCGATCAATGAGATGTGAAATTTTTAACGAAGGGTCCTGAAAAGGTCCCTTGCTCAAAGCTGGTCTTGGGGATTGAGCTGGTATCCATGGATCAGTCCATATAGAAATAGACTCTCCAGAGCCAACTCGTTTAATAAGGCCTTTGTTTACCAAAGATCTAGCTGAAACGATACTCCGCCGCCCATAGGAAGGAGAGTATGAACGTATCGGGTCCATAGGATTTGAGTTCCTACAATACCTGCCTTTGAAAACCCATGCAAAAGGGAGTCAGGTGCCTCAATCAGCCGCCACAATTGTTTAGCCAACAGAGCGGAGTTAAAATCATCAACATTCCTAAAACCCAAACCACCCAACTGCTTACTCCCACATAACTTCTCTCAAGCTCCACCAAAAATTTGTCACTACACTAGTAAGTTTAGACGTGACTGTTTTTGGCAACCGAAAGCATGACATGACAAAAGTCGGAACCGCAGTTGCAACCGATTTTATCATGACCTCTTTTCCTCCTCTGGAAAGTTGTTTTACCGTCCAACCATTTGTTCGGCCCTGTAGTCTATCCCGAACAAACGAGAAAATCTTTGTTTTGGACCCTCCTAGGCTCTCAAGTATCCCTCGATATGAACCCATCCCTCCCAAATGCGATATCCCAAGAACACCCTGGACCTCCCGCTTCACCACCTCGTCAAACTTGTGTCCAAATTGAATTGAGGACTTATCAAAGTTAATTTGTTGTCCCGAGACCGCCTCATATTTCTTTAAGACATCCAAAATTACCCCACTTTGATTCTTATCGGCCTTGCGGAAGAAAAGACTATCATCCACAAACAACAAATGCGTAATAGGTGGACACTTATCAGCCACCTTGATTCTGTTATCTGTTTATCCTTCTCAACCTTCCGAATATTAGCAATTAGCACCTCCATACAAAGGATAAACAAATAAGAAAAAGAGGGTCGCCTTGCCGCAACCCTCGCTCCGAAACTATCAAACCATTGGGTTGGCCGTTAATCAATACCTTGTACTCAACCGAAGATACACAAAATAAAATTTAGGAGAACTATTTTTCCACAAAACCCAGCTTTCGTAATAAGGTTATTTCTTTTATAGTTTCTTTCACACTTTTCGAGGTCATTTTCTTTTTTTATTTCAATTACTAGAATTTAACCCGCATTACACCACATGGTAAATTTTTATTTTGATATATAATAATTTAATTTTTATAGATTTTTAGTTTGATGTTAAAGTTATATAATTTAGTTTTTTAGTGTTTTAAAATTTAATCCGCTGTAAATATGTAGTTAAGTAATTTAAACTGCAATACACTGCAAAATAATTTTTATTTTTATATTTAAAGATTTTAATTTCTTATAGTTATAAATTTGATATTAAAATAATATGACTTCAAACTATCAGTATTTTTAGATTTAACCTGTGATACATGCGTAATTTAGTAATTTGAAACATTACCGAATAATTTTTAATTTTTACATATAATGATTTAATTTAGTTTCTTAGAATTTTTAATTTGATATTAATAAAACTGAATGAATTATATTTTTAGTTTTTTCAAGACTTAACCAGTGTGTAATTTAGCGCTATTCAATTGTATATTTAGATATATAAACGATTAAAAATTATATCTAAATCATCATACATAGAAATTATGCCAACATTGATCATGAACAAGTTTTGTTTTCAATTTTACATCTATAGAAAGAATTTCTTTGTGGACTCCAAGGAAGAAGGACGCAAGCACCATGCTAACAGTATAAATTATTGTTAAGAATAGATGTAATTATAGTTAATATAATTTTGATATTATGCTAACTAATATAATTTTTTTTGACAAGCTAACTAATATAATTTGTGATGAGAGTAATATTGTATTGTAGCAAGGCATATGCCATTTTTTTAGATTGGTTAGTATATTAAGTTTCCATGACGCAAGTTGAATAACTCATTTTGATTACTAGGATCACAACCTTTACCTCTAAAGTTTTAGATGATATCTTGTACCTCTGAATGGAGCTAAAAAATTGCGTCGATTTGCAAATCCACAATCAACTAGATAATATTTTCCTGTAATTCATATATGAATATTAATAGTCATATTAACAAAAAAGAAGTAACGATGTTATGTGTAATGCATATGTCTATACCTTCGGGAACATGTAGCTTGCTCTTACTTCTCGTTAAAGCATCACTTAATACTTTTGAATCGTGAGCTGTACCTTCCCATCCACTAAGAACATATATGAAATCTAGATCAAAGTTACAAGCAGCAAGAACATTTTGTGATGTATATCCTTTCCGATTACGATAGCTTGGTGCATCATCAGCAGGCACCATTGCATGAATGTGAGTACCGTCGATAGCTCCAACGCAATCCTGTAAAAATCATGATAACGAGAATTCATTAGTTTCATTAATGATTCAGGCAGCCCCATACCCATGTCACTTCACAGCTTTGTTCGTAATGTAAAGCAGCTAATGAGTCTTTTTATTTAATAACGTGGGTTCATAATTCCACACACCTTCCCACGAGAGCTTGTAATTAAACAACGTGGGTTCATAATTCTAAAGTCATATCTTCTAAGAAGCCAATTAAATAACTCACAACTAATGAAGAGATAATGAGATACTAGCAAAAATAATAGCGTGTTTTGAAATAAAAATTTGTAGTAAACATACCTTGAAATAAGGATAATAACGTGTACTTTCTCTTATTTTTGCAGAAACTGTGAGTCCAGGTTTGGCCATCCAACTTGGTGCAATCATGTTTAATGCATCTAAAACCTTGTGAAAATTTGTACTTGCAGCAAACTTTGATCTCATAAATGTGATCATTGTATACTTATATCTTGAGTTTTGACATGGTGAGCAAAAATGTAGCCACCATTTCTTCAAGACAAGTCTGTCGGGTATCTCTTAAAGAAGTTTTTTCTCTGATAATATCACATAACTTCAAAAATACTTCAGGGTACATACGGTATACCTCTCGAAAGCTTTTATGATCTTCCTTTAGAAGTTTCTCCAGGTAAATGTAGCCAATTCTTGTGATAGGCTTACGAATCGGACGCTCAATACGTTTGTTCATACAGTAAGCTCTTGTCGTATATTTCAGTAGTAATACCACAATGTCTATTTCTGATTCGTCATCTTCATGGTGAGATTCATCCCCTCTCACAATCATGTGATCCATGATATACAGTCCCTGAAAAATTATTTATAAGTTAGCTGATAAATCTGAATAAAGATAATTCAACGTGTTTATGTTTGTTAAATGTATGTTCTAGTCCACTATGCATCAAACATATAAACACAAAAAAAGAAAATCTGGGAATAAAAAATAAATTTCAATTCCAAGTAGGAAAATATTGTCTCACCAAACAAGAGATAAAAAAATATAAAAAAAAAAACTCAAAAGCAATAATATAGAGCCAACATTGCTATAATCATATAGAGCCAACATTGCTCTGAATCCAACCAAAACGTTCTTCTACTGACATGTCTATGAAGACATCTTTCATTCCAAGCGAGTGAATCAAGGTAACTGCTTTGTAGCGAATATGATTTTCTAAATTAGGAATTTCCTTCATCGCTTCCCAAACATTGTTTTTTTTTTTCAGCTTCTTTTTCCTCAGCTTCCAGTTTTAGATTATCTTCTCTTTTCTCTGCTTCCCTTTGTTGTCGTTCTTATCTTTGTTGTATGACATTTAGGATCTTATTACTAACTATGATCATAGGGTCCTCCTCATCAGTTTTCAGCTTATCCACATTACTAGTAGCTAAGGTTCTAGGCCTCTTCTTTGTTGGAAGTTTGCCCAACCGACCTTTGGGATTGGTGCCTTGAAAGGGTGGTGATATATCACATTCTCTTGATGCTGATGGATCTTGAGATGATGGTTCAAAAGCTTCATCACCGATTATGTTATCTCTCACTCTTTTACTCTCCCCAATAAAGCTTCGATCATCAGTGGTATCACCCATTCCAATAGCGGAACCACCGGTAGCTAAGCCACATCCAAATATGAGTTGAAGATCTTCAAATCTTTCGTTTGACTCATATCGTAGATGTTTATGTTTAGGATGTTTCTGTAGATAAAAATAAATAAATAAATATATATATATATATATATATATATATATATATATCACTCATGATATGTACGTTAAAAAATAATGGTGAATGCTTAAACCATATTTAATCAAATACATACCTTGAAGTACTCTTCCCACACTTCATCCGGAGCAGTGAACTTTTTCATTTCAGGATCCCATCCAAATCCAGAATTGAAGCGTTGAAGATCTAAATAATGGTTGTACCTTTCTCTCAAGTATTTCCATCTACTTAGGTACTGATTGTGATTTTTTTGGCATCCAAGTCTTTCACTAAGAACTGGTAAAAAATTTTGCTCCACAATTAACTTGCTAAAGTTACCGCTATTATCACGCCAGTTTCGGTGAACTCCATCAACAAGTAACTCTACTAGCACTTTTGTCTCTTCTGGTCCCCATTGACTATATGAACCCTTTTCCTTACTCTTTTGGGAATCTCCCATTAACTAAGCATATATGTGTAAATAATGATAAGAAAAATATAGATAATCACTAGATTATCTCACTAGTCAAAGAAACGAAAAATCAAACACTCTAAAGAGTATATAATAATACATAAACCAACGTACATAATCTAGATAACAGAAAGAATATATAATAATACATGAACACAAAACCAACGTATAATTCAATATAAGAACACGGGATGAGATAAGCAACTATCGTTAGTCATCATCTCAAAAAAAGACATCCTAACATATGATCTTCAACACTCGTAATTGCAATATGTTTATTCAACCAAAGATAGAATACTTTAATGCATAGAAAGAAGATGAGCAAGTCTAGTTGTATTATACCTGCAACTTGGAGATCGAGTATGTTTTTTTTTGTGATAAAGCCAAAACCAACGATTATGTCAAAAGGCGTTTATAAAAAAGATATATGACTTTGGCAAAGATATTGTGCAGTATTTTTTGACCAAGATTTTACAAGATTTTATGAGTGATTTTACAAGATTAGGAAAAACAAATTAGCAAAATTTTAAAAAACTTTCTAAACAATCACTAAGAATCAGCAAGATTATACTTTCCATGATTTTATTTAAAGTCATTAAAATTCTCTTAAAATCTCAAACCAATACCCCCTAAATCTCTTAAGTCTTTGTCATCCAATATATTCTCATTTTCTTTACTTTTTCTTAGATTAAAACTTAGTGTATGACTGTATCTTATTCAATTTGAGTCGCATACATTGTTATGTTTCATATTTAGTTTATTTTTTAAAAAAATGTACGGGTGAATTGGATCAATATTCATAGAGTCATTTTATAAGTTATATATAAATGGAAAGTCACTAGTTAGCTTACATTGAGACATCATCTTTTGCTTGTAAAAAAAAAAATGGTATTCTTTAGCTTAGTTTGAACTTTTAAATGCACTTCTTCTTAAATACAAAATGGTTGACCTGACGAATGTAATCGTTTTCTCTTTCCCCATTCTAAAAAATTGAATTTATTAGTTTTTTTTTTCTAAATATTAATTTTTAGGTTTTATACTCTTTAATATTTAATAATAACAAATTTTAAAATTTTAAAAATATTAATTAAAAATGTTCTGTGGAACTACTACTGGTTTAGGGTTATGAGAAAATAGTTTAATACAAACAAATGATGCATTTATATTACGTATTATTTTTGTTTTGATAATGTGTGTAATAATTCTTAAAATATCTAGTTTAAGAAACATAAAAAGTACTAATAACTTTCAACTTCTCTGATCAACATCCTTTATTACATTCTTCACAATATGAATGTACGATCCAACTTACAATTGGAAATAATGAGGATTATGTCCTTGAGTCCATTTATCAAAATGATAAGTTTTTTCGGAGAAAGTGAGAACCTTGCCGAAGGAAAAAAAAGTTCAATCATAAGTAACTGGAAAAACCAGCCTAGGCATTCAGTTTATCCGGTTTAATCGGGTTCGTCTCAAGAGCCGACCCAGAACTAAAACTGGTGAAGCTAGTAAAGCTTGTGGTTTAGGCATCAAGTAGATATTACTCTACTGAATAAGATCAAAAATCATAAAAAAAAACAAAAATATATGTTTCTGGTATTTCTGAATTTTAATCATTTAAAAGTTAATTTCAAAATTAACCAAAAAAAATGATAGAAAACTAATATGTTATAGAGACACTCGTTTTCGTGGCACCAACTGGTTACTCCGCATATTCCCCTTATGGCATGAGGCAATAAAATTTGATAAAATATATGTGATTACTATCTAAATATTAAACTGATAAAATTATTGGCTACTATTTAAATATTCTAATTAAGTAAATATTTTATATTGCAAAAAATAATTATATATATCTTGTATAAAGAACGTGGCATTAAACTGATAAAATTATTGGCTACTATTTAAATATATTATATCTAAATATTTAAATATTTAAATTATCTTGTATAAATATATTTAAATATATATATTATATTATATTTAAATATTATATATTATATTTAATTACCTGGCATATTATATTTAAATATTAAAATTATCTTGTATAAATATATGCGATTACTATCTAAATATTAAACTGATAAAATTATTGGCTACTATTTAAATATTCTAATTAAGTAAATATTATTATATTGCAAAAAAAATAATTATATATATCTTGTATAAATAAATCTTATTGTGTGAAGAAATATAATTATTATATATATATATATTAAGTAAATATTATTATATTATTATATTATAAATTTTATTCAATGCCACGTTCTTATACTTTGGATCTTTAGGCTCTGTATCATACTTCAGTACCACAAAGTCAGTGGGAATCATGAAGTTTCCAACTTTAATTGGAATATCCTCTAAAACACCTTCAGGAATTCGTCGGGATCGATCAGCCAAGATAAGAGAAATCTGAGTTGGCTTGAATTCTGTCATCCCAAGTTTCACAGCAACAGAATGTGACATCAAGTTGATGCTAGAGCCAAGATCACAAAGTGAGTGAGCAAACCGTTCTGTAGAGATAGAGCAATCAAGTACAAAGCTTCCAGGATCTGGTAATTTCTTAGCAGTCTTACACTGAATTGCTGCACTCACTCTCTCAGAGACTACCACTTCTTGCTTCCTCTGTTTTCTCCTTTGAACAGGCTGGTTCAACAGAATTGCACTGACATCTTTTGTAAGCAGTGCTGCTTCTTCAGGACTCAAACCATTTGACACCATTCTCTTCACATACCGCTTAAGAGATGGTGAAAGCTTTACTGCATCAATCAAAGGCATCTCAATCATCACCTTGTCCATCATTGTCTTGCATCTAGCTTCCTCAAGCTCCTGCTTGGACCTTCTTGGCTTAGGAAAAGGAATCTTCGGTTGGTACACCATTTCAGCAGCTGGAACCTGAGATTTTGCAGTTTTGGATTCTGTCTGAGATGAGTGTCGACCGACACCCAGGTGGTGTCGATCGACACCATCATCTGGAGCCGACAGATTTTGCGATTTCTCTCCTTTTTCTGCAGAAACAATTTCACCATCATCTTCACCTCTCACTGATATGGCATTACAAGAATGTTTAGGATTTTACTCAGTTCTCCCAGGGAGAAATCCCTCTTGTCTCTTGACGGATCCATCTGTTTGAATAACTTGATTCTCTAGCTTCTTGACATGAATGTTTAATGCATCTATCTTCCCATTCAGCTCAGTGTAGACATTGTCGATTTTTCCATTGAATGTCACTGTCATATTCTCATGTCCCTGAAGAAGCTGATCAAGCATGGCCTCTATTCTACTCTCAGAAGAAGTCTTAGGAGGAGGAGACTGATAAGATGAGTTCCCATAGGTTCTTGTATAGCCATTTTTCTGTTGCTGCTTCTAGTAATCTGGGTTAGGAGTGTACCTGAAAAGTTCCCACTGTAAGGCTTGTTGCTTTGCTGATTACCGAATCTCTGACCCTGATTCCCATATACAAAGTTGAAATCTGCTTCTTCATTCCCAGACTCAGGTTGTGGCTCAAATGATTCAACTTCAGCAGCAAAGTGGACTGATTTCTTACCAACCAGGAGATTGTGAACTGAATCAAGCTTAGCATTAACAGAAGCTAGCTGGTTTGAATCAAATCTTCCATGCAATCTCTTCTTTTCAGTATCTGCTCTCTTAGTGCTATTGCTGGAAGCCAAATTCTCAATCAAAGCTTCTGCATCTTCTGGAAATCTTGTCTTGAAGTTCACATGGCTTGCAGCATCCAAAGCTAGCTGATATTCCTAGTCAATCCCTCTGAAAAAGATGCTTAGCAGTTGCACCCTTGAAAAACCATGGTGTGGACAGTCCCTCTGATAGGCCTTTAATCTCACCCAAGCTGCCTTGAAAGCTTCATATGGTCTTTGCTTGAAGGAGGACAGCTTGACTCTCAACTCATCTGACATTGCATCATCATAAAAGTAGTTGAGAAAAGCCACTTTCACTTGTTGCCAAGAGGTCAAAGAACGGGCTGGCAACTGTTTCAACCATTGAGATGCTTCTCCTGCAAGTGAATATGGGAAAAGCTTGCAGTAGATGTAGTCTTCAGTCACACCATTGGCCTTGATACTAGTCATCAAGTCTTCAAAGTGCTCAATATGTTCCAAAGCTTTCTCATCTGGCAGGTTAGAGAAGGGTTTTTGTCAAAATAGCTGGAAGTAAGCAGGCTTCAGCTCAAAGTCATTCCTTGGGAATGGAGGTGGAACAATTGCAGAGCGGTTTTCATACATTAAATCAGCTCTATTGAAGTCTGCAATAGTCCTGATCAGCTCCCGGTTTTGATCCTGTCTTCGAACCAGGTTGTGGACGTGGTTGGCAGCTCCACGTACGTCTGCTTGTTGCTCCTTGTGTGAGGCTTTGGAAGCATACACCTGAAACTCCAAAGAGAAGAAAAACAAAAATGTGTAAGTAGAAAATAAAAAGAAAAATTTAGACGAAATACAAAACTCAAATCTAATGGTAGATCAAATAGTTCCCGACAACGGCGCCAAAATTTTAGCATATCAATTTTTTTTTTCCTGGAAGAACTGAGTCAAACCCCAAGCATGCTTGCAATGCCATATTAGTGAGGGATGAAGATGATGGTGAAATTTTTTCTGCAGAAAAAGGTGAGCAATCGACGGAGAATTTGATTTCAGATGATGGTGTCGATCGACACCACCTGGGTGTCGGTCGACACTCATCTCAGACAGAACCTGAAAATACGAAATCTCAGGTTCCAGCAGCAGTTGAAAGGGTGTACAAGCCTAAAGTCCCTTTTCCTAAGCCAAGAAGGTCCAAGCAGAAGCTTGAGGAAGCTAGATGCAAAGCTATGATGGATAATGTGATGATAGAGATGTCTTTGATTGATGCAGTAAAGCTTTCACCACCACTTAAGCGGTATGTGAAGAGAATGGTGTCAAATGGTTTGAGTCCTGAAGAAGCAGCACTGCTTACCAAGGATGTCAGTGCGATTCTTTTGAACCAGCCTTCTCAAAGGAAGAAAGAGAGGAAGCAAGAGGTGGTTGTCTCTAAGAAAGTGAGTGCAATGATTCAATGTAGGACTCCAGAAAAGTTACCAGATCCTGGAAGCTTTGTACTTGATTGCTCTATCTCTGCAGAACGGTTTGCTCACTTACTTTGTGATCTTGGCTCTAGCATCAACTTGATGCCACATTCTGTTGCTGTGAGACTTGGGATGACAGAATTCAAGCCAACTCAGATTTCTCTTATCTTGGCTGATCGATCCCGACGAATTCCTGAAGGTGCTTTAGAGGATATTCCAATTAAGGTTGGAAACTTCATGATTCCCACTGACTTTGTGGTACTGAAGTATGATACAGAGCCTAAAGATCCTCTCATCTTAGGAAGATCTTTCTTGGCTACAGCTGGTGCCATTATAGATTTGCAGAAGGGACACATAACACTGAATGTGGATGGTTTAAGTATGAAATTTGAGATGCGTAAGCTGAGGAGAGCTCCTACCATTGATGGACAGACATTTTCTATTGAGAAGATTGCAGAGATAAGCTGCAAAGAAGCAATTACACGAGCAACAGGCTTAGCATCGATCGATGCTTCATCAGCATCGGTCGACACTCCTCCACATCCGAGCCAAACCTTGTCCAACACTGATGCTCCAATTCCTGAAGCTGTTTCCAAACAGAAGACTTCCCCCTCCACACACCAGAGCCATCAGGTAAGGCCAAGGTACACATCTTCTGCACCTAAACCCCCTCATATCATCAACAAGGCTTTCAAAGGTACAAAAACTGTTTTGCAGTTAACCAAGCCACGAGATTATCGTAGAGCGCTTGTTTCTTCTATTGATGATTTTGCAGGACATAAAAGAAACAAAACCATCCCAAAATCCCGCCCTGGTCTTGTTCCTCATGTTCTTGGTAGACCTCACTCTTCTACTTCTTATACCCCACCTTGGATGAAAATGACATTTTCTCAGCAGCATTTAATGCCACGTTTTTATACCTGGCATATTATATTTAAATATTAAAATTATATATAAATATAATATATAATATTTAAATATATATATCTTGTAAAAACCATAATTATATTTCTTCACACAATAAGATTTATTTTCTATTAAGGTTTTCCTAAAACTATAGTATAATACAAGTTATCAACACCGAGGAAAACAAAAACCAAAGAACTTCCTTTAAATGTATTACAATTGGTCTATCTTCTTAGAGACTAATAAGCAAGAAGATGGTTCATATGCAAGAAGCTGCATCCAGACACTGTTGAAACTAGTCTTTTGATGAAACGGGAGATGGAAGATGTCTCAATTGGTATGACTAATCCAAATACAAGCTCTTGTATTGAAGCTGTGATGAATTGTTCAATTAGATACCCAGCATCGCTCCACTTGGAAATACAAGATACCAAAACAAATCAACTTCTTATTTTTCTTATATATATATATATACATGTAATGTATAAACCACGACTATATATGGTAATATGGGGATTAGTTTTGTTAACTTTGGTTAGATGACTTTTGGTTATATATTATGTATACATATTGTATTTGAAGTTTTATGTCCTTTTTATAAAACTACTCGGGTATGTCATTAATAGCACCTAATCTTCTTGTCTGTTTGAAATTTGGTAGCTAACCAGAAAAAGTAATCATAGAAATCATTTGAGTATTACAAACACAAGCATATATATGACGAGATGACCAAAACAATATGTTGAAAACTTGAAATTTTAAAATCCAAACAATGTTTTTCCTTGAATCAGGGAAATTGAACTTGGTACGCTACTACATCGACTTCGTTCCAATCACCACAACCTGAATCGTAGACATCTTCTCATTCACAAAGATCATACATATGTATGAGAGATAAGAGGTAAACATTCTCAATAGGACCACACCTCCATATAAATTGATCTATGATTCTGACACGAACTAGTGCTGTCTATGCAATTATGTAGCTGGAAAAGGGAAGAAAAAGCAGGAAATAAGATAGACGCATAGTATAGGGGGAAGGAGACCAAGGACAAGAATGAATATTAACCAATACCGTACAATCCACGAAACCTTTTTAATAGGGTTTTAGACATGCCAAGCAAGCGCACCTGTCATGGCAAAGGTCGTATGCATCCCTTTCTTTTTCAGTTTGGAAGCCCAAACAAGAAAGTAGATCTATGGAGATAGATTCAAGTTCCTTCTTTTTAAAAACTCAACGAGAGACGTTGATTAGAATCAACAGAGTTGATGGTTAGAGAGTCAACGAGAGTTGATGGTGAGAGGTGTTAGGTTTGACCCTAACCAAAGTAACCAGAATTGATTAAGGGAAGAGAAGATAGAAGATTAGAGAGAAGATAGAAGATAAGAGAAAAGATTAGAGGTAGAGAGAAGTAGAAGAAAGAGATTAGGAACTGTTTTGTTGATTATTTATTTGATGAAGAACCCTAAATCGGGCAACCATCTTAAATACAGACCCTCAATGTATCTTAGGATCAAAACGACACAGCAACAGCTTAATTGAATTAAACAGTAAACCTTCTCACTAAGACAGAAGCTCTCCCACACTTGGCTACATCTCTCTTCTTTTGGCAAACTCTTCCCCAAGGCTCGAGCCTTACTTCCCTTTGGCCTCAGCTTCCTCTTTATCCATTCACTCAAGATCCTTAACCTATCAATACTCCGGTCCTGAAGAGCCAACTTGTCCTCAAGTTGCAGGTCCATCGCCAAGCCACAGAGTCCACACTTCACATTCTTCCCTCTTGAGGTTGATGCCTTGCTCCTAGTGATCTCATAAACGCTTAACACCTTCTGGTTCTCACTATATCCATCGTAAGATCTCGCTTGCGTTGGAGTCCACCATATTGACCTTACTAAGCAAATAATTAGCTCTGGTGACCTTGGAGAATGAGACACTCCAAAAACGACGATTCTAACCAAAACGTTCTCCACAGGATAAATAACATCTTCCATTCGAAGGTGACACTCAAGCAGATGCTTTGGAATGTAGACACTTTTTTCTTTGTCCTCTAGTAACTTTGTAACTTTGGAATGAAGGGAGATCCATCTAACATCAACAAGACTTCTTTGTAGTGATAAATAAGCTGTTGTCCCTTCTTCGTACAAGAACTCGTTCGCATGTATCTCACTACATTCACCTTGCACCAGCAATTCAGTTTTCCTCCAAATCCTTGAGCCCATTTTGCAGTGAGACAGCTCCGGCGGCCTTGGTAAATGCAACGCTTCATAGGTGAAGAATCTAATCAAAGATTCTCATACTGTCCCAAAGTAAGTTTGACAACCATACCTCTTTTGACAGTATCTGCAGTGCTGATGATAAAATCCAAGCAGGTCGTCACCAAATTTATAAAGCCATTGACGAATTGAGTGAACTTTGTTGCTCCAACAGTCTTACTACACCCACTCCATATGATCCGTTTGATCTCTACCCTGATGAACGAAATATGAAGTCCAACAACTTCAGTCTTTCCTCTAGACTCATCAAGGACCATTTCTTCATGTCGAGCTTCAACTGTTTTGACATGTTGCACAACAGAAACATCTCCATATAATCTCAATTGTTGGCCCCTTTCTGATATGTCATGTTGTGTTCTCACTCCCAAAGACATATAAGCTGACTCCAAATTCATGTTATGAATACCAAAACAGAACGACAACCTCCCCAATTTATGCCCCCTCTCTAGAGCTCGAATCTCCGTCTTGGATCCTTCCCTGTAATGGCACTGAAGATTCATACTCTGCATTTCATGTCTTCTTCCATGTATAACATCACAAGTACACAAATGTGTGAGAATCCACTTGTTGTTTTTGTTGTTTTTTGCCAGAAAACCAACTTGGAAATAAATAATGACTTGTCTGAACTCTTGCACTTTCTGACCGTCAACTCGCAGTTCTTCACCATCTTCAGACCATAAGACTGAATTTAGCTCATTTTTATCAAGCGCTTTCTGTATATTTGTCCTTGAGCTAACACACAACTTCTTGACCAGTGACAATGTTTCCTCATTAATGGCCACCAGCTTATGACTCTCAAATGTGTGATTCACTACAAAATAGCTTTGACACTCTTGTCTCATTCCTTGGTAAATGATCTTGTGGTTCCTTTTCGTGAGCTTAAGAGCTTTATCTTCACTGCAATAGTCACCTAACATATCGCACAGAGCTTTATCAACACTCCCTCCTGGATTCCACTCCCACTGAGCTTTGTCAAACCAAGTCCCACCTGGATCCCAAGCGCCACTAAACCATTGAGAAACTCGCAGCAACATCATCATCCAATTGCTATTGTAAAATCTCACCAACAAGTTCCATTTAGATTGTTCATCTAACAAGTCTCCAGGCTCCCAAACACTCCTAATCCAAGATAAAGTTGTCTTTTGTTCCTTGAACTCACTAGCTTCCATCGGAATTTGATTAACATCTAAGATAGTTTTACAAAATATGGCATCATAATTCCGCTCACTAGCTGCTGAAGTGTTCTGACCCCAAGAAGTTATCGCAAAAGAAACCAACTGGAAAGTCCAGCCTATATCAATCATCTTCCAATTCCTACGCTTACTAGTTTGTTCAATGATAGTCGTCCGATTATCCAATTTCTCAGAAGATAACAAACAAAACATACTCAACATCTCAAACAGTGATGGAGAATATTGGAATGTTTTACCTGTTCTCAGTGATCCTTGAGTGAGTTTATTTGCCTTGATCGGATTTCTGGATTTGTACCGTCGACTCCACAAAGTTATCACACTCGATTCTACCTTCCTTCCTCTTTTAAATCGAGCTCGATGGAACCGATGCTTCACCGCAATCCATTTACGAGACTGATGTTGTCTGGAATAAAGAGGTTTGAAAGCCCATAAATCACAATATTTTTCCGAAGAGACCTTCTGTGTGTCCACCACCTGTTCGACCAAATCACCCAAAGGAATTTTCGAGTTTTGTTGAGATTCGTCAACCTTAGAATCATTGGGTTTCTTCATCTCTGTAACCCAGACACTACGATTGTTGCACTCCTTCTGTTCCCCACACGACTCTGGATGCAACTGTGACTCCCGCGGTGGAGGTGGTAAAAGCCCAACGCGATGAACACTGGCAGAGCCAACAGCCGGAGAGACCGTGACTTGCTGCTGCGCACCTGACACCGGACTCGAAAACCCAGGTGGAATCGAGTCGTTGTGGACCCCATAGACTTGATTTCGCAGTATCTTCTCCACGGCCACCTTGAGATACTCGATAACCTTGTCATGGTTGTCGACTCGCTGTTCCAGAGAAAGCGGCTGAGTCGAAGTCTCTGTAGCGGCGGAATCGAGTTCCGAATCGACAACTGGTTTAGACTGAGCCATCGTCTTTGCACACTCAAACAATGAAAGCACCAAATGTTAGGTTTGACCCTAACCAAAGTAACCAGAATTGATTAAGGGAAGAGAAGATAGAAGATTAGAGAGAAGATAGAAGATAAGAGAAAAGATTAGAGGTAGAGAGAAGTAGAAGAAAGAGATTAGGAACTGTTTTGTTGATTATTTATTTGATGAAGAACCCTAAATCGGGCAACCATCTTAAATACAGACCCTCAATGTATCTTAGGATCAAAACGACACAGCAACAGCTTAATTGAATTAAACAGTAAACCTTCTCACTAAGACAGAAGCTCTCCCACACTTGGCTACATCTCTCTTCTTTTGGCAAACTCTTCCCCAAGGCTCGAGCCTTACTTCCCTTTGGCCTCAGCTTCCTCTTTATCCATTCACTCAAGATCCTTAACCTATCAAGAGGGCCAACGAGAGTTGATCAGATACTCCACTTATATACCCGTAGGCTCACATATTATTTAGGGTCTTCGACTTGCCAAGCAAGCACACCTGTCATGGCAAAAGTCAAATACAACCCCACCCAATGCAAGAACCTTGCTTCTTTTATCAACAAGGGTTGATGATGAGATCAAGAAGAGTACTTGATCGTGAGAGCATCAACGAGAATTGATTAATATCAACGAGTGTTGATGATGAGATCAAGAAGAGTACTTGATCGTGAGAGCATCAACGATTAGGATCAACGAGTGTTGATGATGAGATCAAGAAGAGTACTTGACCGTGAGAGCATCAACGAGTATTGATGATGAGATCAAGGGTTGATCGTTAAAGCACCGACGACGAGAGTTGATATCAGATGTTGCGTTTGTCCCAGCACGGTCATATATATTGATCCCTACAAGAATACGAAACAGATCGAGAGTCAATTTTACAAGATATATATATATATATGTATAAGCAGAAGACCCTAGATATTTAGAAACAGAGTAACAACGAAACCGAGAAACCCTAGTCTACGCATGTAAGGAAAAATATAATAAAAACTCCTAGACATAGAAGATTACGTATATACCTTGATGAGTTGATGACAAGCCGAACCCTAACAAGAAGAACATCGACTTCTGGTTGTTAATCAACGAGTGTTGAACATGGAGATCAACAACGAGAGTTGATTAGACATAGATCAACGAGAGTTGATGAATTAGATGATGTTTAATTTGTCACAATATATAGAGAGAGCAAACACCATAATCCTAGATTCCTAGTTGGTTTATGATTCAGGAAAGATCCTAAGGTTGTTATTTATTCTAATCTTAAGTAATCCACGGTGCAGATGAAACACAATGAGGAAAAGTCGGTAAAAAGACATAACAAAAGTCGGTTAATATAATACAACTTAATCTAGATTATTGGTTCGGTTATCTTTGGTTAGATACTATATTTCTTAACAATCCGGTTTGACCTTGATCACGAAAGAGGAAAGCAAAAAAACACTAACAATAGTTCACATGCAGGTGGAGAAGATCATTACATTCACAAAGATCACAAAGGTTTTCATTGTTTGGTACGACTTGAGAGAGTAACCAACACACATTAACTAAAGATTGAGTTATATAGACATGAGAGATTGCCCAAAAACCCCCACACCACATGAAGAAATGATAGCAGATCACTCCTCAAAGATTGGTCCAAGATAGTCACCTTCCAAGCTAGCCAACGCCTGAAACTCTCTCTCTGCCTCCATCCACTTGGTCCCAAGCACCACGACCCTCACTGTAGCCTCAACCTGGATCCTAGACATCTTATCATTCATGAAGATCGGGTTCTCTCCTGGGATGTACTTGTAATCCGGCATCTTCGTGTATGAGAGGTAAACATTCTCGATAGGACCACATCTCATGAACACACCGTGCTTCAACACCTTGTGCACCACACCGTGAATTATCTCTCCTTTAAAGATCTTGAAAGTCATTCCGCTGAACATCACCGGGAACAGAACTTCACCCGTGTGCTCCCTGATTTTGCCTTCTCCAATCTTGTCTAGAGTCGTGACTGCCACGTAGTAGCCAAGCTCCTTGGTTGCTTTCTTGGAAGCAAATGCCTCTAGTAACTGGACTAGTATAGCCCTCTTTAGAATCAGCCCTTTTGCGTCCATGTTTTCAGCTGGAATCATCACGTTCCATGGTAACTGGACTTTGAGAAACATTTTTCAACCTTCACAACCAAAACCAAAAAATTGTCAAACAGCTATATGTAAAGGAACATGCATATACCTATCATCACATTCACATAACATTTTTCTCAAAGGAAAAGAACAGAGAAAGACTCTTTACAAAACCAGAACAGAAAAGATCATAGAGAAAGAAAAAGATAGTAGACAGAAACTTCTAGGTTCTTCTCTGAAACGAACATCTATGTTTACGAATTTTCATTAGCAACCTAAGTTCAAAATGTTCTGTCTTCGTTTAAGAATTTGGATCACAATCTATAAATGCACTAGCAACGTACCAATTCCACCTATCTACAGTACTCAGAGCATAAAATCAGAAACCGATTTCACATTATACCTATACCAAGACTAACAAAATGATTAAAAAAATGTGAGCTTTTGACTGAAAAAAAACTTCAGTCAGGCATTTAAACAAACACTGTGCAGGCATGTAAGTAACCAAGGGAGAATCATCAAAAAATCCATCAAAAGCTAACAACTTTACAAGAAATGAAAAGACCCACAACAGCTTTGAGTTTGCATTTTACGATTTTAGTACTCAGACCATTATTTCTTCCACATTTTCTCTAGCAAGCTACAACGTCCAAACCTTATAGAACTGAAAAATGTCTGAGAAAATAGTTGAGAAAATCGGAAGAGTAAAGAACCCTTACCTTTGTTTTAGATTCCGAAGGTAGGAAACAAACGAGAATCGAGCAACAGAGAGAGTGAGACTGATTTTGAAGTATCAATAACAAAGCGAGGCGAGGCGAGGCGAGAGAGAGAGAGAGAAGAAAGAGAGAAGAAAGAGAGACGAGACTTGACGCTCTCAACTCTTAAGAGACTTCAATAATTTGGTTGTTTAGGAAGTTAATGGGCTATAAAGGCCCATTACTATTGACCCATTAATATGCAATTTTTTCACCTGAGCGTAACGTTTAAAATCAAATAAAATATGTCTTTCTCATTGGAAGAATAAATATTAGGATGATTAACCTTTGGACCTTATACTGAACTATCTCAATAGGTGTTAATCTCTACTTTACTTCTAAGGATTAGCTTCTATATAGTGTATGATTGTATCTTAGGTGATATATTTGTGCAATTCTTCTATTATAATCTGAAAATGATCTAATGTCTGTTAAATTAAAGGTTCTACAACCATGGCTTTTTAACAACTGGGTTGCAAATTAATTATATTTTATGTTTATTTATCCCAAAAACCGAAATAAATTCACAAATATATATATATATATATATATATATATTTGTATTTATTAAATATATTTGATAACGATTAATCATATTTTATGTATTTTCTGTTTCTTGTAAAAATTAATTTCCCCGTTTCTTTACATATAAATTCACGAATTAATCATTTTTTATGTAAATTAATTCAAAACAAACGAAATAAATTTTCAAAAAGAATCAATACAATAAAAGTACTAGGATGTTTCTCTCCAGTTGACACATCAGCTTCTATATTGAACCATAAGCTGACACATCAGTAAAAACAAACAACCAATAAAATTATAACAATAATACATGTCATTTTTGTTTTGCCAAGAGGGACACACTGATTTATTTCTCCCGATCGAGAAAACCAAAATTTAAGAACGATCGAGAAAACCAAAATTTAAGAATCTCCACCGCCGATTCTTCTCTCCGCTTCAAATCCAATACCTTCTCCGCCGAGTTCTTTTCCCTGCAAACCAGGAGTGTGCCGATACCCGTTTTGTTTTCCGATCAACGGCGCCGGCGAAGCATGGAACCCTCCAACGTCTATGTTAGTCAATTCTTCTTTTTTTTTTCTTCCTTTTTGATGTTCAATTATCTTTTCGATTATGTTCCGGAGAAGACTTTTGATGTAACCAAAGTGATATTGTTATTGGTTTAACTTGAGTGTGTATTGTTGTTGCTCTTTGATTTTAGTTTATGGATCTCCAGACTCCTATTTAAACTAATGATATTCAGTTGTCTATATTTGTTTTCTTTTAATGTTTAGAACGAACCGTTTAGTGAGCTGAGGATTTATCCAATTAGCAGCGGTTTTTCACCATGGATGCGGCTGGTGAAAGTTCTTTTAATCAAAAAAATGAGGTAGGAGAGAAGCCTGTCATTGTTAGAGTTAAGGGAAAAGTGGGACAGTCTCTGCTAGATGCTTTCTGTAAGTTTCTTCACTCTCTCTTTTTGCTTAATGTCCTTTGTTTGTTGCTCTTGGTTCTTTTCTCCGTCTGTAGCTATTATGTGGACGGGGAAGAACTGATTTTGTTTAAAACTTGAAAGTGAATAGTAGAGTAATGATAAAATAACTTTAGCAGAAAAGAAAAATAAAGTTGTAGCTACATATTGTGGTCTTAGAAATTAAAATCCCAAATAAGATTAATAAAAATTAAACATAGTGCATGTAGTCGATGAAGCGATAGATTTCCTTGTATATAAAGCAGTCGTCGCAAACGTCATCAAATTCCCCAACAACACATGTGTCCCCAACTTCAATCTTAGTTAGAAGCAGATCGTATTCACGGTATTTCCTCACGCTCAATTCTAGAATGACATGACGACAATTTTGCTGGCATTGTCTTACCACCTGCATCCCTTGATTCTTCCACAGTTTAGTAACATAGTTGGATCCTTCTTCAAACTGCCCTTCTCCGATTAAAATCATTCCGTAAACATACATGGCCGAGAAATGAGTAGCTTCAGCGGCATAAGAAATTTTTGCTAGGCCTGTAGAAATTTTCTTCCTGTAATAATAATCTGAAAGAGCACATATAAAAATAGCATGTATATTTCCAGCCTTAGCACATTCAGCTAAAAAATCGATATTTTTTGGAATCTTATTCCATGGTGGTGGAAACACTTCAGCAAGATTAAGATTCTTCAAAACATCTGGGAATTTTGAGATACCATAAAAAGTCTTGCAAGTAAATATACAAGCTTGAAAATCTTCAGCTGATGATTCACCAACTTTAGAAAGAATAATTGCTAACATATCATCTGGAAGATTGGTGAGAACCGGTTTGTAACATCTAGAACTCATGGTTTTGTTATACGTATTTGTATTTTTGAATTGTAGAATCAGTTTATACTTTCTGATCTGTTTATAATTGTCATTTTGTCCTTTCGTTTAATATATCATTATTTAAAAGGGTTTAAAAAAGATATGTAACGACAATAGTAATTTGATTATTGTTTACAAATATTTGAATGAGTCTTTCCCAAGGTTTAGCCATGTTCTTCTTATGTCTGTCAGATGCATTGTGCACCTTGAACTAAGTATGAAAATAAAAAATATTCGAATGAGTATTTTCTTTTAATGAGTATTTTCCCAAGGTTAATCTATGGTTTTCTTAATGTATATATTAGATGCATTGTACACTTTGAATTAAGTGTTGATTAGTTTTCATATAAGTTACATTGAACGACACTATTGTATATACAAGGAATCTATTTGAATTTAAAGCTTTATGAAGATATTGAAGGCCACATTTTTAACGTGTATAATAAATGCATAATCTTAAAGTCTAAATTCATGTATCTAATGTATTTCTCCTACTCGACAAACCTATATATATACATTTTTCCCCCATCTTGTTTACAAGCTACTAAATCATTGTTGTTGTTCTATTCTCATATTGTAAGTTTGCGTGGTTTTGTTTAACTTGTTTCTTTTAGTGCCAGTGGATTCACAAGAAAGGAATTTACTTACACTACTATCCAAGAAGATACCTCTCGATGATCTGGTCATAGGGAAAACTATGCAACATGTTGCTGTTCGTATCTTGCGTATGTGGGAAGCAAGAAACTTCAAACTTAACGGAACACTCATGAGTTTGGATATGCTCTTTTTGGATGAAAAGGTATTTCCTGTTTTTAACCTTTGCCTTGAAGTTCTTTTAAATCAATTGTTGAAGTAGATAGAATTTTTGATAAGTGGTATTATGCAGGAAAATGTAATTCAAGGATCAATTTACCACCGCCGAATTGCCAAATTTGAAGACCATCTCGAAGAAGGGAAAATGTACCTTATTAGCAATTTTGAAGTTGTTCCCACCTACGGCTATTACAAAGTGACAGACAATCCATTTACTATCAGATTTTTGGATTCAACTCAGATTGTTCAACTTCCCGAAGATATCTGTACAATAAACGTTGAAAAATTCAGGCTATACACTTATGCTGAAAATCACAAATTTGTCGGGACCAATATCCACTTGTTTGGTACGTGTTTATGTTTTTTCAAATTAATTTTCTTCATATTTAAATTATTAAAATTTCTTACATTCCATATAAATGTAGATGTCGTGGGACAAATATTGGAAGTCCATGGGTCTAATTTGGAGGTTTCTACCTCAACTGAAAGGATCGTCCTCCTGCTCTTGCTAGCAGAGTTAGTTTCTAAAGTTATTTCTAATTAATTTTTGAGATTTGGTAAACTATAAATTAACATTCCTTTTTAAAAATGAGCAGCAATGAATCAATACGAGTTACACTTTGGGATGAGCAAGCTTCAACCTTTCGTCAACAATTGCAGCAAACTAATCGACAAAACAGTGTCATTGTATGCACTTGTTTGAACCCAAAAATGTTTGCAGGTACTCAGAATACATTTTCCCAAACCTACACTAAATATTTATATTAAATTCAATTTAGGCAAAATGCATTTGAACTCAAGTGGAGCAACGAAGACATATATCAATGATGAGTTAGAAGCAGTTCAAAAGTTGATGAAACGGTAAATACATACTTACTAATGTTCATTATATTAATAAGTTCATTGCTAATGTAATAAAAAAATTTAACAGGATGGGAATAGACAACAGAGCAAAACCTCCAACAATAGTCGAACAAAATAATCTGAAAAACAACTTGGGAGTTTGGACTATTGGCCAAATATTTGAATACATATATAGTGGAGCAACTGAGGTATTTTGAATTTATGATTCGCACTTATTGTTAAAAAAAAATTATATTAATGCTATTCTATTAACGAATTAGTTAAACTTATACAATGTTAGGAAAAAGATTTGTTTTGTCAAACAAAAGTGATTGGCATTTCTCAACACAATGGATGGAAATATTTGGCGAAATGAAAGAATATCTCAGTGCTGACAATATCGCCAACGATGAGAGTGATATCGATGGAGTAAACCTTCTCTACACAACAGAGTATCTAAATGCAATCAAGTGCTCTGGATTGCCTAATCATTCACTCGCTGTTGAAAAAATACGCACCGGTTATTCTATTGAGAAACATAAACCAGAAAGAAGGGTTATGTAATGGGACGAGGCTAATGGTGACACGTTTAGGTGAAAAGGTGCTGGAAGCAGAGATATTAGCATGCACAAATGTTGGCAAAAAAAATACTCATTCCAAGGATCATCATGACAAAAGCATATACCAATTGTCCATACAAGATGACGAGACGACAATTCCCAATCCGAGTTTGTTATGCTATGACAATTAACAAGAGTCAAGGGCAAAGTTTGGAGAATGTAGGTGTTTATCTACCAAAACCAGTTTTTAGCTATGGACAACTCTATGTTGCACTATCAAGAGTCACCTCAAAAAAAGGATTGCGAATATGGAGCCCAAGATCAAACAAAGCAAAGAAGACATCAATCAAAAATGTCGTCTACAAGGAGATATTCAACAATGTCACAAGTAATAGCAAACAAAAAACCAAACCAAAAAACAACATTTAACCATTGCTTCTCATAAACACTAACCTACACCCAAAATTGCAGGTGAAGAAAACCAAGAAAGAGAAGAAGATCAAGTCGGACTAACTCACCTCGTAACTTCACCCCCTACCCCATTTTAAAGCAGCCCATCTCACCTACAAAAAACAACTCTTTTGAATTTATTTTTTCAGTTCATAAACTACGATCAATGTTTGAAAAAAAAAACACCAAAAGCTTCGTTATTCGAATAAAATATATGTTGTTCGTTATCCACCAAAAGAAAAGGAAAAAAAAACCCAAAAGCTTATCGAGTGAGAGCGGTTTGGCTCTTACTCATTTCACTATGCTTCAATAATATTACTATTGTACGTATTATATTCATCAGATTTTAAAGTCGTACAATGAAACAACAAACATAAAATATCAAAAACATTACTATAGAAAAATTAGATATATGTATTTTGTCTCATATGAAAAGTACAGAGAGAGAGAGATCAAATCAGCAATACATTCATCAATTAGGTAATCACCATTAAGCACAAAAAGCATGTTCTCCCTGTCACAAACCTGAATCAAACATCCATTCACAATTTAATTTGGTCATTAGACAAACAAGCCAGATCAAACAAGGCCATTGGTCTAAACGAAGAGCATATGCAACATGAGCTTGATCATTACAAGGAGAAGCTCGATGAGTCTACCAAAAGTCAATTTCTCTTGCAACATTAGACATGGCATCATATATATAGTCTTCTCGATTATCCAAACATGATGAACATTAAAACAAACACAAGTAATCTAACAAGCGATCCAGTTTCTTATAAACTAAGTCATTCAAATCCCCAAATCAAGAAACAAGCCACATAGATACACAAACACCCAGAAAAAATCAAAACCAGAAAAATTCAAAACCCAAAAATCAAAAATAGTTTCTCTCAGAGTCAATATGTTTCTAAGATATCAAAACCCAAATATCTAAAAGAGAAACAGACGGAAAGAGGGAGAGAGAAGAAAAAAACCTGAACTCAGGCGAAGATGAGAGAGAACCAGCTGCCTGGTTCACGCCGATGAAGATCCAACCCTCAAATCACGATGAATGTGTGTTTTGAGAAAAAAAACAAACCATTAATTGGTTTATTCATTTTGATTGGTTTACAGATTTTTGGTTGTTTTAACCGGTTTAACCATTTGACTCAATAAAAATAGAATTGATAGATTAAATGGTTAACTATTACCCATTACAACTCAACTTATTTGATCCACTAAACCAAGAAACTCATTAACTCATTTTATTCATGAACTCATTAGCATAAATTTTGTTAACTCATTAGGGTTCATGGATTGGATCGAGTTGAATTGATCCATAAAACTTGACACATTTTGACACTTTTACCCGTATGACCACTATTAATCAAACAAACAGGTGATAAACAAAACCTTAGATGACAAAACACAAAAAACAAAAACAAACCTCAATTTCTTAATTAATCTCTACGATCAACTGTTTCAAGATTTCTATCCGCAAATCATATTCAAACTTCCACCCTCAAATCAAATTCTATTGGGAATCAATGTAATAGGCCACCAACGATTCCAATTTACTCAAAAACGAGAAAAAATCGAAATAAAGTGGAAGATATTTTAAAGGATTACAATTATGGGCCGGCCTAAAGGCCTTTTATGTTTTATTTTTTCCAAAAAAGAAGGTATATTATGTTTCCAAAGTCAATATTCACGTACTAAAGTAAAAAAAAAAAAAAAAAAAAAAACAGAACCAAAACAAATTAGAACAGTAAATATCAATAAATAAAAAAATTAAAAAAACCTAAATTACCAACAAAATACAAAAAATCCTACAAAAACAAAACATAAAAAAGAACCAGAAAAACAAAACAATATAACAAAAAATACAATACAACCAAATTAAACAAAAAAACAAAAAAATAAACAAAAGTAAAAACAAAAACATACTACAAAATAATTAAAAAAACAACAACAAAAAAGCAACCCCGCGGCGTAGCGCGGATACTATCCTAGTTTGATGTAAAGAATCGGAAGAATTACTAATTGCCAAGGTAAGGAGACTAGTTTCAGAAGGGATCTAAGTATTTATTTATTTTTATTTTAACTAGGGCTGGGCATTCGGGTAACCCGTTTGGGTTCGGGTATTACACATTCGGGTTCAGGTAAACGGGTTTAGAAAAATAGAACTCATTGGGTATTTTTAGATATATGGGTTCGGTTCGGTTTGGGTACTATCAGGTTCGGGTCGGTTTGGGTTACAAATTTTAGAACCCGATTAGTACCCGAACTACCGGGTACCCGAAAAAATATAATTAAATTTAAATAAATTTAGTTAAATTTTGACTTACATAACAAAATATTTTAGATATTTTGATTATTTTTGATATTTAGGTATAAAACTAAATGAAATATTCAAAATTATAATCATAATTTTGAGGTAATTGCATTATATTAATGATAAATATTATAAATATGTTTATATGTTCGGGTTTAATGGGTACCCAAACGGGTACCGGGTATTACCCGACCCTAATCCGAACCCACATGTATTAGAATATAGAACCCAATAAAGTTTTATAGGCAAACCCGTACCCAACCCGAATCCGATTTTTCGGGTCGGGTTCCGGATATCGGGTACGGTTTTTATGCCCAAACCTAATTTTAACTAAAGAATTAAAGTATATATATAGTTAATAGTTCTCACCTCTCAAGCGACTCAGCGGCAGTTTGGTTATTTTCTTTTTAGAAGAAAGTTTTATTTCCTATATTTCTTTCGCAAAAAAAAAAATATTTACATTGGATTTAGGGTTTCTTATTCAAGTTACCTTAACCAAATTCGATTTGGATAGTCGGAGAGCTTCTCAGAAAATAAGAAATCAGAATCCACAAAATCTTGGACAGATAAGGTAACTTGATTCAAGTTTCTTGTATAAATTATATTCAACAACGTGATGCTTGCTTACGCTGTGAGGTGAAGTGAGAGATCAAAATTAGTTTAGGGTTTATCTCTGGTTTCTAAAAGGGTCTGTTCAAGTTTAGGGTTTATTTCTATTGTTTCTTGTTTGATTATAGTGATCAGGTTTTGGTTTATTTGTCTCTCTTGCACTGGTTTAGAGAGGAAGGCGACGATCGATGATGAATGCTACGAAATTTAACCCCAAGGTCCAGGTTATACTTGGAAACGTTCAGGCGCTTGCCGTAAGATTGTTGCATGTCCAAGTAACACCTCTGCATCTCGGAGCTACTTTGATTGTTGACCGGACTTGTGTTTTCTATCGAGCAATCACGCGTGCAGGTGGATGCGATACCTCGGCTCAGTCAGCTGTGAAAGTAATCAACCAAGCCTTGAACAACCTCCCAAAGCAGGCTCCTCCTACACCAGTACCAAACAGAGCCATTCCTCAAAATCCAGGTCTTAACATAGCCCAGCAGATAGTACAGAATCTTACCTTACAAGCTCCAACCATTCCTCAAAATAATCCAAGTCTTGTTACGGTCTTAACTCGTGCACAGAAGAAGACCAATGTGGGAGAAGAGGATTTGGTGATTAGTCTTCTTGAAGATTCTCAAATCAGGGATTTGTTGCAACAAGCTGGTTTTGTGCCAGAGAAGGTCAAGTCTGAGGTGGAGAAGCTTCGTGGGGAAGTAATCCTCAAGGCTTTGAAGACTTATGGGACAGATTTGGTTGAGCAAGCAGGTAAGCTTGATCCTGTCATTGGCCGAGACAAGGAGATTAGAAGAGTTGTTGGAATTCTCTCAAGGAGAACCAAGAACAACCCGGTGCTAATCGGTGAGCCAGGTGTTGGAAAAACTGCTATCGTTGAAGGTTTGGCTCAGAGGATTTTGAAAGGAGACGTGCCTATCAATCTTACTGATGTAAAGCTCATTGCCTTGGACATGGGTGCATTGGTTGCTGGAACAACACTCCGCGGACAATTCGAAGAAAGATTGAAGTCTGTCTTGAAAGCAGTTGAGGACGCTCAGGGCAAAGTTGTTCTCTTTATCGATGAGATCCACATGGCTCTTGGTGCAGGCAAAGCAAGTGGTACCACGGATGCTTCTAATTTACTTAAACCTATGTTAGCAAGAGGTCAGCTTCGTTGCATTGGAGCTACTACACTTGAGGAATACCGAAAACACGTTGAGAAAGATGCTGCATTCGAGAGAAGGTTCCAGCAAGTGTTTGTAGCTGAGCCTAGTGTCCCTGAAACTATCAGTATTCTTCGAGGGCTTAAAGAAAAATATGAAGGACACCATGGTGTTCGTATCCAAGACAGAGCTCTTGTTGTTGCTGCTCAGTTGTCTGCCCGCTACATCACTGGTCCGTTGCGCAATCTTTTTTATTTTAAATATGTTGTTGTTGTATGATATTATGATTCTTTTATTTTGGCTGATATGTGTTCTGTTCTGTTCTGTATATGCTTAGGTCGACATTTACCGGATAAGGCAATTGATTTGGTTGATGAGTCTTGTGCACATGTAAGAGTCCAGCTTGATAGTCAACCAGAAGAAATTGATAACCTTGAAAGAAAAGGGATGCAACTAGAGATAGAAGTTCATGCTCTCGAAAAGGAGAACGACAAAGCTAGCGAAGCTCGTCTAGCCGAGGTGAATCACTATCAAAACATGTTTTTATCTATATCTATATATATAAGAAGACTGCATTGTGACTGTTGTTAGAGTTTATATACGAGCTTCTTTGATTTGTACGTTATTCTGCAGGTGCGGAAAGAGCTTGATGACTTGAGGGACAAGCTTGAGCCTCTTACAATAAAATACAAAAAAGAGAAAATGGTAATTAATGAAACTCGGAGGCTTAAACAGAGACGAGATGAGCTCATGATTGCTCTACAAGAGGCTGAGAGACGATATGACCTTCCTAAAGCTGCTGATCTAAGATATGGTGCAATTGAGGAAGTAGTATCCGCCATAGCGAAATTAGAAGAGAATGCTAAAGATAACGTGATGCTTACGGAAACTGTTGGGCCAGATAATATTGCAGAGGTAGTGAGCCGATGGACTGGGATTCCAGTAACAAGACTTGACCAAAACGAGAAGAAGAGACTACTTTCTCTTGCAGATAGGTTGCACGAGAGAGTTGTTGGACAAGACGAAGCCGTGAAAGTTGTGGCTGCGGCAATTTTAAGGTCGAGGGTGGGCTAGGAAGGCCACAACAACCGTCTGGTTCTTTTCTCTTCCTCGGTCCAACTGGTGTTGGCAAAACTGAGCTGGCTAAGGCTCTTGCTGAGCAACTCTTTGACGATGAAAACCTACTAGTTAGGCTTGATATGTCGGAGTATCATGAAAAATACTCTGTTAATAAACTTATAGGGGCACCGCCTGGGTACGTAGTGCTTAACTCAAAAGTCTCTTTTTACGTGTTTTGTAATTAATGGTATAATGGAAACTCACATGATAGTACACTTTCTTTTCTAGGTACATTGGTCATGACGAAGGTGGACAACTAACTGAACCCGTGAGGAGACGACCTTTCTGTGTTGTACTATTTGATGAAGCTGAAAAGGCCAATGCTACCGTATTCAACACGCTACTTCAAGTGCTAGACGATGGGAGATTAACGGATTCGCATGGGAGGACAGTCGATTTTAAAAACACAGTTATCATAATGACTTCTAACCTTGGGGCTGAACACCTTATTTCAGGGCTTACAGGTGAAGTGGCAATGCAAGAGGCTCGAGACAGCGCAATGAAGGAGGTCAAAAACTATTTCAGGCCAGAGCTGTTAAACAGATTGGATGAGATAGTGATGTTTGATCCTATGTCCCACGAGCATTTGAGAAAAATCGTTCAACTCCAAATGAAGAGTGTTGCTAATCGGCTTGCTGAGAAAGGTGTATCTATGTCTGTCACAAATGATGCATTAGACTACGTTTTAGCAGCCAGTTACGACTCGGTAAATGTCCTTTTCCTTATCCACTTAAAAAGTATGTTGTGCTTGAGGTTTTTTACATTTGTTGTTGCATCACTTAATATTGTATGATTATTATTGTAGGTGTATGGTGCTAGGCCCATTAGGAGATGGCTAGAGAGGAAAGTGGTCACAGATATGTCAATGATGATTGTGCGAGAAGAAATCAATGACGACTCCATTGTGTGCGTTGATGTAAATGAGGATAAAACTGATCTTGTCTACCGAGTAGAAAAGCATGTGGAAGTGAAGACCGAGCAAACGTCAGAGGTTGTGAGTCATTCAAGGAATAAGAGGGGAAGTAATAACGAAGGAAACATCGTGACTCTAACCAAAAGAATTAAAAATGAAGTCATAGTGTTAGATTGAAGAACGATGAAGGATTGAAAGTTAGATTCATATTGCTTTTACGCTCTGTTTTTTTCTTTCTTTTTTTTTGGTTTATATATACTATAATAATATAACTCAACACTATAATGAAATATCTTTCTATAAACTACAAAGGTTTGCCTCCTCTTATAATTTGGCTAAATTCACTACTGCCTCTGAACCCTCTCTTTGAACATTGGTTTTAAACTATGAGCAATTCTACTTTCTTATGCTGGCAACTCTATATAACTTATATAAAGCTTGCTTTTAATAAGATATCTAAAATCGGTATATCTCAAAATTTCAACACCATTGTTCATATAAACTTTTCCAAATCTTATTACCATGACTAATCATTATTTTGAGATCTTAAAGAAACTATAATGTTATTACTTTTCTAAAACAAAACATACAAAAAAAAGAATGTGTTTAGTCTGTCTTAGACCGGAATCTTCTCTGGGAGTCTGGTATTTCCGGTAAGAGTCAAACTGTCATAGTAATCCACAAGCACTTTCCAGCCTCCAGGGCACATAAATCCATCAGGAGGGTTTTCTCTGTTCTTTGCCAATGCTCTCATCTAATAAAACAACACCAAATTAAGCTTTCATCAGGAACTGAATAGTCTGGTTAGATTACATTATGTCCCAATTGGTCTGAGAAGCTGTACCTTCGTGCCAGAAATGAACAAGAAATCCTGAGCTCTCGAGGGATCAAAGAAAGCCATCTTGCCTTGTGTCTTATCGTATGCAGCAACCTAAAACCATTTGAAAACAGAAATTATAAAGCTTAAAAAGACTAAATCTTAGAAGGAGATACCAAGGTTTGAGTATGTGGTGGTTAATATATATACCCTGAAAGGAAGAATGTTGAGTCGTTCGAGTCCAGGAGCCATGCTTAGTACTTTCTTCCCGTGATCAGCATCATACAGGTCACGTTTCTCCACAGGGTGACCCATTCCAGCCGGATCTCTACCCACAATGTAGAAGTTAGCACCAGCATTGATCCTAGCCTTTGCGTGCCACTGCACTTCGGTTGGACCAGCATAAAGCATTGGAGATGGGAATATAGACACCACAGTCGTCTCTGGATCAAGAACACCGTCCTCTAGCACCTAATTAAGTCATGAGAAACCATTTTAGCATCTCCTATAAAATAACTAGGACCAACACACACAAAAAAAAAAGACATTGCTTCCATTATTTACCTTCTCGTGCTGTTTCATTCGCCAGCTGAGAGGAACATCATCCGCTTTTGTAAACCCTCCCAACGGATGTAACAAAAGAATAGGGTTTTTGTAACCCATCTCAAGAAGTCTCCTACGAGTATCAGTCATAAGAAGAGCATGTCCGTTATGAACCGGGTTCCTAAGCTGAAACGCAAACACAGCATCCGCGCCACGTTTCTCTAGCTCATTACGCAGTTCCAACGGCGAAAGCCTGAAACGGTCAAGCCCATCATTGTACTTAACAGGTTCCAAAACCTCAAGATCACCACCAATGAGCCAGTTCCCAGCATTGGTTACCGCCTCTTCTACATAAGGCAAACCCGGCGCAGTGGTACCCCAAGTTCTCGCTATCCGTTCTTCTTTCGGATGTTTATAAATCTCAATACTGAATAAAAACCACATACACATTACTTCTCAGTGACCAACATAACTACCAGAAAAAAATCTAAACTTGATTCCTCAAATCCTATGGAAACTTTGAAAAGCCATTAAATTGAGACTTACTCGTTGAGGATAGCGATAGGGTTATCATCAGAATCAACAAGAGAGACTCGTTTCGATTCACCAATCAGAGCTTTCTGGTCATCATCAATAGCAAGAACAATAGGCACAGACATGTTAACGACGGATCCATCATCGAGATTGAGAAAATTGAAATGAAGGGTTTGGAGGAACTCTGATTCCCTCATAAACCCTCGAAGCGGACTTGCCCAACCTTCACTCAATACGTGCATCCACTGTAGATCAATCTCCGTCAATCTCACTCTCGGCAAACCCGCCGCTTCGTGTTTCTTCTCTCGCCGTCGCGGCTCTGATACGACAAGATCCACGAGCTTCCCACCATCTGGCTCGATTAGACCAGCTCGTACGCGTGACGTTCTTAGGCTACGGTTTCTTGAATTCGAAGGGAATGAAACTGATGTGGTGATTGAATCGGATTTGTGGGGTTTGGTGAGTGGTTGAGAGATGAAAGAGGTTGATTTGGGGAAGACGGTAGACATGGAAGACAATGAAGGAGGGAATCACAAAATAGCGAAGCTTTAAGCTTTTACTTACTCTAATGGAGGAGAATGAGAGAATCTTAAATAAAAATTGAATTTTGAAGTGGAAGATGAAGTGTGAGAGTGGGCTTTTTATAGATCAAAGTGATTAATTGAAAATGTACCTAGACATCTGAAACACTAAACTGAAGAAAACATTTATTTATTTGGCAACACAAAACAATAAGTAGTAGTAGTAGTAGTATTCATTTTAAATTCATACAACCGATGCTAGAATCGAACTTTATCCAAGAATTCGTCAAAGGTTCGACGAGCACTATGCTCATGACTCATGACGACGGTTTCAACTAGGCAAATAAATATTTATTGGACCATATGATGATATCACCCCAATATTCTTTTTTTTTTTTTTCTTTTTGTTTGATTCTCACCAATATTTTTTTATTTATCCCTCTAATTATTTTTCTTTTCTGATTATCTGAGTTTGTGAAAGCATTATCATATTAAAAATACTATATAATGCCAGCTTAAGAAAGTCTATCTATATATATATATTTTTTGAAGTACATTTTAGTTTTGTTTATTTAAAATTTTAGTCTCTACAAAATTGCACTAAAACAATAAGTAAAATATGCTAAATTGATAAAATTAATTTTTTTATAGAACTAATTAATTCTACTTAAATTCCTTATTAATATCAAATTTCTTTTCTATATATGTGTCCCAAAATAAAAATAAAAATAGAAAATAAACAATCAGTTAAATTAAATAATTATATATCAAACAAAACAATAATAGTATTATTTTAAATAAATAAAAAAATATTATTCTGATTAATTATACATTATACAAACAGTTATAATTCATAATTTTAGTGTTTTATCATGATAAAATTATAATACTTTAAGAATAATTGTATCATCGCTTAAATATACAAAATATTAACAATTTAAAATATATAATTTTATTACTAAATTAAATACCGCTAAAATAAAAAAATAATAAAAAAAAATAAATAATTGTCCCGTGGTGTACCAGAGGTTAAATCCTAGTATATTTGTATTTGTAATACTTACATTTTGTTACTCCATTATGGAACTCATCATGTACTTTTGAGTTTTTGTTGGAATTCTTACTTGTAACCTCTCTTAGGTTATCTCTATCTCTTAGATTTGGTTTGTTTGTTAGAGATGAGACAAGAATTGGTTTTACTCCAAGGATTACATTGTTAAACTTGGATAATTGTTATCTTACACCATTACAACACTTTTATACTTAGGTTTCATTCTTAACCTAATTATTATAGCTAACTAACCAAAGCCACTAACATTTGTAGGCCTAATACACTTGCAGTCCAATAGCCTTATTACAAAACACAAGTCAAACTTCTCTTTTGTTGACTTGTTTCTTTTTCTCCTTGTGTCGTTGACTCTTCTTCCTCCTTTGGTCACACGACAACTTCTTCTTGTTGTTCGCTTTACTTTGTTCTTCTTCTTCTCCTTACTTGAAGCTTTCTTTGTTGTAGGATTTAATCAGAAGATTCAATCTCCAACACTCCCTCTTGAATCTTTCGATTAAATCCCCAAAATCAAAATTAGGGATTTGAATCCCATGCTCCTTGTTCTTATGATGATTCGCCTCCTCCTTGATTCTGCTTTAGTCAAGCTGCTTCTACTTTCATCCACAGGTGCTTGGGAGTGAAATCTCTCGCCAATCTTGCCATGTCTCTTCTGGTTCGAGTCTTAAGACTTTTTGCAACCAATTCAATCCACGACTTCAAGGTAATTTTGTACCTCTTCCTTCTCTAGCTGCAATTGATTGTCTGACATCACCATCTTTAATGGTTTCTCTTTCACCATGTCGACTTGCAAGCTAGAATTTTAATTCTCCCTCTTCATCTGAATCTATGTGGATCTAGTTTCCTTCTTTTGCAAATATCTTTGCCATCTCTTGGCTGGTTTTCTTCGCAATCTCTCCATGTTTCTCTTTGATCAATCTCTTGGCCAATTTGTTTCACTTGCAAGTCAGTCAGCCTTGTGACTTCATATCTATAATATGCAAGTTTCTCCTTCAAGTTGGAACGACCCAACCCGTTTTTTTTTTAAATACTATATATATAATTAAGAGTCTCATACTACTTAATTAAATCAACCCAAACCACAAAACATCATTTAAACCAGCCATAACCATCTTACACAGCGGAAACGTACAAACAATACCAAACCAACATATCCTTAATACAATAACATTCCTAACCATTCTATCCAACAACCTATCATAACTCTAACCAAGGTTCCGACACATAACCATAAATAACCAACAACACACAAATGAAACCCTAGGTCATCCTCCTCCTCATCGTCTTGATTCCAGGTTCACACTTGCCTTTACCTGCACCGCAAACACAAATTAAGATGCATAAGTATTTAATAAACACTTAGTGAGGCCATCCTCCAATCTACTGGGCTATACACACAAGCAACTGAGATTCTATTATTAAAGCCAACAACCAAAACACAAACAACACAACAAACCAGGAAAACAAGACTCGGTCAAGTCTGGTGTCGACCGACACTAAGTCGGTGTCGACCGACGCTAACGCGTCACTGGTGTCGACCGACACTAGGTCGATGTCGACCAACACTCAACCAACATGGTCTCAACCGACACCAACTTGTGTCGATCGACACCACCTTCACAGAATCGATCTGCACGAAGCCGAACGACAAAGCTCCGTTCCAAACCCTCCCAAACTCTTCCAAACTTCTCAGGAACCTATGGGAACATGAAAACAACCAACCCACACAAGCAAAACACCACAAACACAAAGAAACAGCCAAAACAACAGAGATCTCAGGCTTAGATCAGCCATGGTCAAGCACTCACCTCTTTTGCAGGAAGATTCTCACTCAACAACGACGAATCCAACACTTAGAAGCCTTCTCCTTTGTTCCTAACACAAGATCTTCACTCCACAGCAATAGATCTCTCAAGAACAACAAAGGATCTCAGAAATCTCTCTCAAAAACGTTTTCTCCTTCTTCTCTCTGCTTCTCTGTCCAAAAACGGCTAAAAAGACGAAATAAGTCGAGTTCCCTTTTTAAACTCGAGTTTAGGGCTTCTCTTAAACTAACCACGCAAACCGGACGATTAAAATCGAACCAATTGAACCGTCAGCAAATGGTGTTGACCGACACCACATGTGTTGTCGATCGACACCCAAACCGAAATTCCAGAAATTGGTTCGCGGGCGTTACACAAGTTTTCCCGCGAGCTCTCCTCACATTCTTGAAGTCTTGTGTGTGACTCTTGTTCACGTCTTCTTCGGTGCTTTGTGCAACCGACTTAGCTCCCTCTATCTCAGGTGAACTTCTCTTATCCTTATTCAGCTCCCTCTGTGGTGAGCTTCTTTCTTAGTTCACTGTATGGATTCAGCTTGATCTTTCTCTTTCTAACCAGTTTGTTCCTCCATTTCACTCTTGGTGAGCATCCTCCTTCTGGTTTTATTTTGATCTCTGCTTCTCCAACAGCTTGTGTCGCTCTCTCAACTTCAGGTATGCATTCTCCCTTTCTTTACTTTGGGTCTTCTTTGATCACCAAGTTGTGCATTTCCATTCTCTAAACCATCACTTTGGTTGACTTTAGTATGTTTGGTTCTTTTCACCATCACCTAAAGCTTTCTCTAACCTCGGTCTATTTGGTTTTTCCATAATCTCCAACACAACTTGAGTAATCAAAAAAATTTCCAACCTTAAGCATACCTCTCTCATTTCAACTTCAGCCACAAATTCTCCTTCTTGGTTTGATGCTTCACATAGTTTGTTCTCAGCCTCAACCGTCGTTCTCAATCCATCTCTTTTGAATTTGAGTCTTGTTGATCTTTGAACTTTGATTTTATTCACACTAACCTCATGAGAATTTCTTTACATGGCTGCAGCTTCCTTTCATTGGTGACTGAGCTTCTTCTCTACTTCAGCCCCACTCTTCTTTGACACCATTGATGCGGTGCCTCCCTTCCTCTTTTGCTTCAGCTTCTTCCGCTGAAAGCCCTTTTTTTTTTTCCTTTTTTTTTCACAAAAGTTTTTCTCTAACCGTAGCCTTTTTTAGTTCTGCTTCTTGTTTAAGCTCAAGAATCACATGGATTCTTAGCCTCAACAAGCATCTTTAAGCTTTACCTTCACCATGTCAGGAAGAATAGAAATCACCCCACAACTCTATCTTAACATTCGCACTATCTCCACAGCTTCTTCCAGAGACCTCCTCGCCTTCTTGGATGCTATTAAAGCTACGGTGTGAAAGTGTTTGTAGTAGCTGATGGTGCTCTTGTCACCACATTCTTTTCCTTATCTTCTTCTTTGACAGTTTCAGTTTGCTCTTCTTTGTTCTCTTATTTTTTTTTTGGTTTGTTTGTTAGAGATTAGACAAGAAGCGGTTTTACTCCAAATACTACATTGTTAAACTTGGATAATTGTTATTTTACACCATTACAACACCTTTATACTTAAATTTCATTCTTAACCTAATTACTATAGCTAACCAACCAAACCCACTAACATTTGTAGGCCTAATACACTTACATCCCAATAGCCTTATTACAAAACACAAGCCCAACTTCTCTCTTGTTGACTTGTTTCTTTTTCTCTTTAGGTCGTTAACTCTTCTTCCTCCTTTGGTCACACGACAACTTCTTCTTGTTGTTCGCTTTAATCTGTTCTTCTTCTTCTCCTCACTTGAATCTTTCTTTGTTGTAGGATTTAATCAGAAAATTCAATCTCCAACAGTTTTTGACCTCACTCTATCTTGACATGAAGCCACCAGGTAATTTTATCTGTCTTTGTTTCATTTTTTATGGTAATTTGTTACTCTTTTGCCCATCTTTCAAAAGGTCAAAAGTATGATTAATACGACAATATTTTAAATGCTCCATCTTACTTCAAAAATAAATAAATAAATACAATAGAGAATGACTCAATTAACTCGGTTTTTGTGGGAATATTTCAGGGCTCACATTTAAGATATGCAAATAATAAATCAGAGAGTTCCCCTTTCCTCCTCATTTACTCATAATTACCTAGCGGTTTTCCAATTACACACTTTGTTTTTTTTTTGTGATTAACAAAAAAAAGGTAATCAAATTTAGATTTTAAGAAATAATTTATTATCAAAATGTCTTCAGTTATGCATGTACATGAGAAATTAATCTTGTAGTTTAAATAAATTTAGATAATTAAGGTTCCAGAATAGTAAGTTTTGCATGTACATTTTTTTGGGAAAATCTCACAACAACTCCAGAATAGTAAGTTTTGTTTTCAAATCTAACACATTACCTCTAAAGTTCTAAAAATAGAATTATGTTTCAAAATTAACTATAAATTTTAAGGGTTCGAATGGTGACTGCGTATTTGGTTGTGTGAGACAAATAATTTAATAATGCGGTACGGTTCAACTGCGGTTCATGGAAGAAAAATATATTTGCAGGATAAGTGCGGTTAATACAAAATAAGCGGTACATAATGATATTTGATTGGCGAAAAAATAATAATTGTGGTTCACAATAAAATCACACATATATTTCTATATTATAGTAACGGTTTCAAGAATAAATTAGTAAATATATAAATAATTAATATAATTGTAATTTATTTTCTATTTTAATGTTAATGAAAAAAATATTTCATAAATAATATTTATTTAAACTCAGAGTTCAAGTTTTTATGTATATATTTTTTATGCATAACTAAAAACACTATTTATTTATTAATATTTATGTTATTTATGACAGATATGAATTTATTAATATTGATCTTGTTATTTATAGTTATGATTATTTCTTATATAATTATTAAATTATTATTAATCAATTAGTCAAGAAAGACAGATTTTAAGGTGTCTCGCACCGTATGTGGAGTTATGTACTATATAGTACGTTATTCATTTTATCCAGACATAACAAACAAAAACGCGAATTTCCTTTTTGTTTTTACAAAAACTGGAAACTAATATAATTTGGTTGATTGGTGTAGTTATTGTGGATTTCAATTTTTTGGAAATATGTTCCGCTTATTTAAGTCATCAATCATGGCCTTAGAGTACGAAACTTGCAGGGAGGGGGTAATTTACTTGGGACTAGAAGAAGCCAATAGACCAGTGACGACATCCCATTTTGCATCCTCTTTGTTTTGTTCTTTGCTTTGACTCTCCACTATTCTATTCTGAAAATGTGGGTTTCTTGACTATAGAATACTATCTTTGCCTCTTCTTTTTGTTTTTGTTTTCATAAATAAATAATAAGTTATAGCCAGCTGTACAGTATAACTAAGATTCTTATGGTCCGAATGGTGACAACGGATTTGGTTGTACGGGCAAATGATTTGACAGTGCGGTGCGGTTCAATTACGGTTCGTACGAGAGAAATATAATTGCGGGACAAGTGCAATTAATACAAAATAAACGGTGCAAAATAAAGTCTGATTGGTGAAAAACAATTTGCAGTACATTTTATTTAAATCTTTTAACAAATGTATTTTAATACATTAAATCTTTTAGCAAACCTATTTTTGTATTAAATAATTTGGAAATACATTATAAATCAAATGTTATAGAATAATACATATATTTCTAAAAGTTACATATAAGTGGAAGATATATAAAAGGTAGAAAGAGAAGACAAAGAGAATTTCTTTTTTTAATATTGTATTTCCATTTTATATTTTATAAAGTAATATAAGATATGTATTATTTTAATATGAAAGTAAAACAAAAAAAATGAATTGGTTTGTGTGGTTTTCTAGAAAAACGCTGGGTAATGACCCATATATATTGAGAAAGCGGTTCGAGGCATAATCTACTAGACAATACCGCCATTTTTTCTAGAAAAACACAAAAACAAGTATTAATGGTGATTCGTGACTGAAGTGTGGTTTTCAATAAAAATAATTGAATTCAACTTTGTTTTCAGTGATTGGAGAACACCTAAAAGCGGAATTTAATGCGTTTTTTTGAAAACCGCCTCCATAATCCCAATCAATAATTTTTCTATGATTTTTTTTTTAGCAAAAAAAAACAAATAGGTGCGAATTTATATCCTTTGGATAATAGTCTTGGACCACCTTTCCAAAAAATAACACCATTTGTCCAACGGTTTTCCGATAAACGCAGTATATTTCGTTTTTTTTGTTTTTATTATAATAATAATTATATATTATTTTATCCATATAATAAAAATACAAAAAAAATAAAAAAAAAATAACCTCTCTCTTTTCTCTCTCACATTCAACTAATTTTTAGAATACATAATAAAATAACCCTTTGTCATCTTATCTTTAAGAATTTCATAAATTTCAAATAATAAATCCATTAATAAACCGCAAATCATTAACTTAATACGTTTAGTAGTATATATACACATATAACCATTAACAAATCTTTTTTTTTCAAGTAACAAATAAATTTATTTTTGGAACATTATATGCTTTAATTTTAATTTCAGTAAATTTTATATTTAAAGTTTAGTAATGATATATTAAAATTGTTTGTTCAATAACACTAACTTTTTAATTTTAACTATATGTGAAATATTTATTTATTAATTAAAACAAATCAAAGTATATAATTATATTAACTAATAGTAAAATAATATGAAATCCGCACCGCAAATACTTTTTCACCAATCAAGCATTATTCGTATCGTTTATTTTCCATAAACGGCACTTATCCCGCAAATATACTTATCTCGCACGTACCGCAATTAAACCGTACCGTACTTGTCCCACAAATATATTTATCTCGCACGTAGCGCAGTTAAACCGTACCGCACTATTAAATCATTTGTTCTACACTATCAAATTTGCGGGTACCATTCGGATTGCCTATTTTTCTACAACTATTACCTAATTGTTGTGAGTACAATTTTTTCTCACGAAAGGTTGTATATCTTCTGTAATTCATTACCCTGTGACTTTTTGAGTCATAAAACTTATGACTAATTATTGACCTCATATGATGTTACAATATTGAGTCTTTGAAACAAAATTAAAGCCTAAACTCTAACATGTAGTGTCTATAGGAGGGGAAAAACGGCCAAAATCAACCCGGATTATTTGCGGAACGCTTTTTCATACTGATACTCTGCATATATCAAACTGAACATAATAAAAATGTAAAATTTCTACCTAAACTTTATAAATTTAGCGGATTTCAACCTCTCCTTAAACGGTGTTAGTTGACTATTCGACGGTGCTGAGTCATACGCCAACAAGACAACACATGACATATATAAACGACAAAAAGACAAAAATAATGCTCAACCAGGACTCGAACCTGCGTGGCATAGTATGTCAAACAGGCTCCTTAACCACTCGAATACGTTAAAGTTTTTGGTTATCATAAACAAAAACATGGCCATGAATGGTGACGTGAGGAAAGCGGAATTAGAAGAAAAAAATATAAATACGTCTTTGGTTACCAATCAATAATACGTTTTTACTAAATACAATTATTATAAAAGTAATTATATATATATATATATATATGATTTTATTGTGAACCGCACTTGTTTATTTCACCAATCAAATATTATCCGTACCGCTTATTTTGTATTAACTGCACTTATCCTGCAAATATATTTCTCCCGCATAAACCACAGTTGAATTGTATTGCACTAAAAAATTATTTGTCTCGCACAACCAAATACGCTGTTACCATTTTGACCCACACCCTACCAATAGGTAGTTTTAAAAAACAAAAGTGGTCCACTAATAATTCTCATCATGAAATCCGCAACCCATTATTTACTATTGTTATTTTAAAATAACGCAAATCACATACAATTGTGTGATTGGTGACTGACCTAAGTTTTTGGGTTCCGAATGGTAACCGCAAATTTAATAGTACACGACAAACAATTTGATAGTGCGGTACGGTTCAACTGCGGTACAAGCGGGACAAATGTATTTGCGAGACAAGTGCGGTTACTGCAAAATAAGCGGTACAAAATAATATTTGACTGGTGAAAAACAATTTGCAGACAAAATTCATATTATTTTATTAATAACTAGTTTTATTATATAATTTTTACTTTTAAAAAGTTAGGAGGTGGTATTGGTTTGGGATTTTAAAAGAATTTTAATGACTTTAAATAAAATCATTGAAAGTATAAAATTGAGGATTTTAAGTGATTGTTTAGAAAGTTTCTAAAATCTTGCTGATTTATTTTTCCTAATCTTGTAAAATCTCTCATAAATTCTTATAAAATCCTTCTAAAAAAATATTGCACAATATTCTTTTTTTTCGATTTAACGCTTCTGTGAAAAAAAAAAAATTTCTGCACACAACAATGGTGGTAACCGTAAACGGAGGCTCTCTTTTTCTTTGATCACCGCACAACCTTCAACATCGTCATAGTCGTTGTGTGTCTCATTGTTATATACAAAAAGGGTGTCATGATCCTTAATGTACTTGGAGCGTGACGTAAACAGACATGCACACACACAGAGAAGAAAGAGAGATAAAGAAATAAGAGAGAGAGGGTACTCGAAGTGAAAGTTGAGAGAAAGAGAGAGAGATGAATATAAATACACATTGACTTCTCTGTTTCACGAGGATGCACATGCTCCTCTCTCTCTTTCAGAAGTTTTTGTTTTGTTTTTTGTTTCATTGCTCTCTCCTCGTCTTCTCACAATTCACATGCTTTGTCTCTATCTCCCTATCTTCTATTGGTCTTCCCAATGCTCATTTGAACAACCGTTTGGTGTTATCTTCTTCTCCCATTCTTCTTGATTTTTCCGGTGACGGTAGTCATAAAAGATAATTCTGTCTATTTTTTGCTGGGTATATGAATTTGGTTAAGATTGGTGGAGATATGATGGAAGATGATTGGGAATTTGCGACGTCATCAAACAGTGCCTCTTCTTCTCCGCCTCCCAAAAATTCATGGACTATGATTGTGACAATCTCTCTATTTGATGAGAGAGTTTACATGACTTTTTATGAAGAAAATAATATAGAATACTAAACCAATAACATAATAGTTGAATTCCTTAACAATGCAAGATTGTTTTTTTTAGTTGAATAACATAAAACTTTTAATTATTTTTATAAAACTCTTAATCCAATAACAGTAGATTTATGAAGATTTTAGATAACTTTTTACAAATCCACAACTAATAACACCAAATTTTAAAAAGTATTGATTGAATAACAACATATTATACATAACTTTTAAAGTCATTAAAATTCTATTTAACTCTCAAACCAATAACCCCCCCCCCCTTAGTGTTATTGAACAAACAATTTGAATATATCATTTCTGAATTTTTAATATGAAATTTATTTTAATTAAAATTTAATCATATGTATATATTAATTGTAACATTGGTTAAACAATTCATGTATATTCTTTGGAAGAGAGCCATAGAATTGAGACATGTGATATCTCACAACTCAATTTCGTGATGATCTATAAGGAGCTAGAAATCCTTGTTTATTTGGATAGCCATAATCAACGAGATAATACTTCTCTAATGGAGGCTGAGGAAACTTGGTATCACTTTGTTGCCATGTTTTAAAAATCGTTAGGCGTTACTCGGGCGGTGAGGGAGGGTCTAGCGATTAATCGGATATAAATCGGGAATTAATCGCGGACTAGTTTTAGTGTTTTTATTATTATTTATAATTAATAATATAATATATAACTTATATTAGATTGTTTACTAACTTGTTCAGAAAATATTAGACAGCTCAGCTGGTTGAAAGCTCATTAACAGAGGGTGAGGTCACGTTCAACTCCCCCAGATATGTGTTTCATCTATTTTTTTCCTTTTATTAATAAGGGGCAAAAGAGTAATTTGATTATCATCTTCTCCACACAAGACCCCGATGCTGTTAAACCTAATATATGACTGTCAAAAAATATTTTAACTCAATTTTTTTCTTATTTTATCATATTTTCAACTGTATATGACATAGAAATAGTAGATCCCCACATTTAACATCATATTTTGGTGAAAAATCAATCAAAATCGAGTTTTTTTTTCGATTTAACTTCCGATTTTGTCATTATCGCGGCGGTTCCTCACTACCTAGCGACTCCACGCCGTGTAATCAGCCAAATCGACCAATTTTTAAAACAGGGCTTTGTTGTGCCATTTGTAGAACAGATGTATTGTGGCATGATCCTGGTGCTCCATTCCAGATATATGTGAATAACATATTCAAATCACATATTGCCATGATGTTCAATGACGCATTATCTTGGCAATTCCAATACATTCCCTGTAACTCAGTCTTTACTTTGACGCATACATGAGTCTTATCCATAGCTCCAACAAATCCACTAAAATATGGCCAATATCTCCAGTCAACTTGAAGTCTTTCAGGAATTCGATAGAGTTCCTGTCTTGTTGGAGTTTTAATAAAATCACATGCTAATAATTCAGTTGTTGTAAGAACTTTCCTAAATTTTCTCGGTACAGTCTCTTGATTTCGGCCAAATCTTAAACCAACATCTCTTTGAACTTCATTGTGTCCGCTTATCCATAAAAACATAGCCACACTTTCTTCAATACTTATATTTAATATTGGTTTTAGACCATAATTTATTTGCAACATATTACACAATATTTTGAAACATGGAAGTGACATCCATAATAACTGAAGACAAGCAGCATCATCATGTTGTAGTTGATGCCATATATTTCTCTATCCCAAACCTCCATTAGTTTGGGCTGGTGCTTTTTGAAAATATCGTTCATAATAAGCCAAAGCTATTTATATTACTAACCCTTCAAATTGTTCATTTTCTAAACTCCACAATTCGACTCTCTCTTCGTAATTTAGATTGTTTGGGTCTTGTAATCGCAATTGACACAAAATGCGTGAAATTACAAACGATATTTCATTAAAGATAAAATGATTTTAAAATCTCACAAATTACAGAAAAAATTTTAAATTAACTAAGACAATATAAATCATAAAAATACATAAGCGATATTGATTAAACATGAAGCCATATATTATTCATCTCCTACATCACTTTGATGACTTTCATTTGGTTCTTGCGGGGTTCCACAAATATTGAAAAGGCCTCATGGTCTAGGTGTTGTGGCATTCATCCAGATTCAAAATAATTAGTGAAACCGAGACCGGCTGAAGTTTCTTGTTGACTATTCCTCACATTTTCACCTCGGTCACCTAGTGAAAATCCATATTGAAAATTTGTTGGAGTTGTTCCAGATGAACCGCCTTGCTGAAAATTTGGTGTTTGTTGCCATGAATGTAAGTTGGATGGTGAGCTCCACTATGAAGTATTTGGTGGTGTGCCCCACTGTGGAACATTTGGAGGTGTGCCTCATTGTGGATGATCATTTCGTGGTGTGTCCCATTTTTGATAACCAGGACCCCAACAACTAAGTGGAGTTTGCCCTCATAAATTATTATCCACATATGATGGACTACTAAATGATAGACCTCCTGAATGCGGACTGCCAAATGAATGACATGAGCTTAACTGTTTGCACATCTTGGTTGTTCCGTGAAACACCCGTCATAACTTCTAACAATTGTAGCTCATCTTCGTCAGTGCTTCCTGCTATATCAATAAAATACTTACGCCAAAAAACTAACTCCTTAAGTGCGTTAATGCATGCCCACTAAAATTTTATGTAGTTGGCTAGATATAGCGCAAAGAATATTGCCTCTGCTTTTTTAAATTCATCATAATCATCTTGTTCAAAACCACCGGGACAAAGTTATTGAAAACTTTGTTGTTGAAATTCTATATACCCAACAATGGTGTCTTGTCTAGTTGTTTCAAATGATTGTCGCCTACGATTTCCTCGTGAACCACTTCCAATAGAACCTCGGGAGCTTCGCCAGATCTTTTTAATCTACTCCCACGCCTACTAGTCGACTGCAGATTTAGTTTACTTCGTTGTTGACTTCTAGAAGCGGAATGTTGTAAGGTTTCATTGTCATCAATAGTACTATACACTTCTTCTTCTTCTTCTTCTTGCGTCTCAGGAACTTGTGTTTGTGGTTCGTCATCACTATCGCCATCTCCATGCGCGTTAAGCAATTGTTCTCTTCTTTGACGAGCAGAGTGTTGAGAATGTGATTGAATATCATGTAATGCGAGACATCATTTCATTACGTTCGATCCCAAAACTCAGACGGTTTTTAGTTTAAGCTTTTTGTTAATTTGTAGTTCTAAAATTAAAGTGGATTAGTTTTTAAAGCCTAAATTTTGATACATAAGTTTATATGTACGAGGATAATGTGAAATTACAAACTCTTGGTCCGCCCGCCATGATTCAGATGCATATATCATACATGTATCAAAATCAACCGTAATCAAAGTTTTATGCATAAGAACCTTCCACCTTTTGTACTTTTTTTTTTTAATTCATCAAGCTTGTTTTTGAAGAAACCATAAGTTATATCCATGTTGAACGCTTGATTGAACTTTCTAACCATATACTCTCTACTGATCGCAGTAGGATTCTTAAGAGTGTAAGTAGACATGACAATTGCTACGTCAAACAATTAAATGAATGTTTTCTCCCAAATGTGCGACCATTTGCACTTGTCTTTGTTCTACATATATCGATTACACAATATTAATTATTGTATAAAATTATTAAGTATTTTTGAAAAATACAAAACATATATTTATCTGAATTGTTGCCTTTGTTGGAGGAGTTAAAATTTTGTTTGGATTAGTATGACGTTTTGAAGGATTATTGTTTCGTCGACGATTAGATGATATATCTACGTTAGATATAATAAAACAATTACGATGCATCCAAAATGATAATAAAAATTACTATGAAAATAATAACAGTAGTAAACATTAGTATGAGAGAAAATATAAATATATATAATAATTAACAAGGGTAATAAATTTTTTATAATATTATTAAACTATTTTTTTGAATATTTTTAAACTTAAATTTTGTAAACATAGTTAAAATAAAAATCCATAAATAACTAAGTTGATTTTGTACATAGAACTATTTTAAATTAAATATTTAATAAACACTATCTGTAGTAAATATATGTATCTATTTTAAAATTAATGAAATATATAACCTACTACTACTATAAAAACATTAAACTGCAAAACATAAATTAATAAATATTGAATCATAATTTTAATTTTAATAAGTTTAAACTAAAAAAATATATCTTATATATTTTATAAGAGTGTTAATTTATTATCTATAATAATAGTAAAATAAGTTGAAAAAAAAAACAATACACATCACCTTAATATATGCTAGAAGCCTGAAAACAAAGAGACAATTTTTTTTATTTTTTTGGTTCAACGTGAATTTTTTATGTGAAAGGAGTGAAAATAGGGAAAGAGAGAAAGAGTTGTTGTAATTTTGTGATTTGTCAGAGAAAGAGTTATTTGAATAAAAAAAATCAGAAAATGACTATTCACCGCGAATTTCTATTGGACCGCTGTATAACACACTCCTCTTATATAGAAATGCGGTCCTGTTTTAATTTTGTCACAAAATCCGCAATTTCTTTTTTGGAAAACGTGAATTTGTTTAAAAAGTCTTGATTGGTGACTTTTATGTATTTTTGAAAAATGCAAGTCGAAAACCACCTTTTAATGGCTACCATTCATGGCCTAAGAGTGTAGAAATCAAAATCACAGTTTACAACATCTTTGTTTATATAAAATGCTCAGTAATAGTGTTATACAACAATATTATGTATGTCATTAGAGAGCCTAGCCACACCGAGCGTACAATATCATGTGGCTCATACGAAAAAAACACAATATGATTCATTATCCACCATTGAATCTGATGTTAAATTTATATCCGACAAAATTATTTAAAAAAAAACTTTCTAAATATAACTCTAAACGCAATCTTATCTAATAAGAGAAGTTTTTTCTCAACTTTTTCTAAGAACATGACACCTGGCACATTAAAAGCAATTGTTTTATATTTTAATATTAGGCCTTACAAAATAAGACCAACTACAATAAAATTGACAGTCTTTCTACCCATCAGGAGCATACGAAAGAAACGACTTCGATTTCACTTGTACTCACCTTCCCACCTTCTTCACCATCGTTCGCAGCAGCTACCAGCTCTGATGTACCTTATCCATAAAGCCTTTCTCGTTTTGTCCCGAACTATAAGCCACTGGTCTCCGTCCTTTGTTGCAAGGTCTTTGGTCAGCTTCCCCATGAAGATCTCTTAGATCCATCGTAGTCATACTTAGTTCAAGATTTTATTCGGTCTCATCTTTGGTTCCCCTTCATTGAACGGTAAACCTCCAACTCACCATCATTCATGTTCTTCCCCCTCTGGTTTTTTTTTCCAAAAATCTCCTAATCTTTGGTTTTCTTTGGTTTATTTCTCCTACTCCACCACCAAATTCTAAATCATTTCCGGTTTGATGTTGTTGCATCCTTTTACCGTTATCGTAGCACCAACCACAAGTGGAGAATTGTTTTCACAGAGAAAACGTCTTTGAATTGTTAAGAAAACAACAATGCTCTATTGCTTATGATTATTTTAGGTTCTCTACTTTTTCAGACTTGCTTGATTTGGTAGACAAAGGTGAGGAGCTTCCAGGTAAAAACATATTTTGCAATGTTCATTTTTATGGTCTCTTAGCTTCCACTTTGTTCTTCAGTATATGATTTATATCTACATTTACCCACTCACCAGATGTTGTTGGCCCAATATCTTCGTTTCGAACATCTGAAAATAAAGATCAGAACAACCCTTCGAAGACAACTTTCAATTTAATATTGACTTGCAATTTAGAAAGGTATTGCTTTTGTTTTGTATTTTGTTTTTCTCCAATTTAGCTTCGTTCTACTCTTTGTCAGCCTGTAACTGTTTTACATTTTTGGTGTTTGTTGTAGTAGTGACAACGTACATATCTCTTTGGGGAGAACTTGCAGTCGAACCCATGCCAAACTTTTAACCCTAAATGATGAAACTATTGTTGTCATTGCAACCCACAGAAAACTAGGCGTAAGTACTTCTTCCTTTTAATCATAAGTTGTCCTTCACTTTTTGTTGTGATATAACTTGACTTCTATTGTTTCTTACATGGGTATTGACTGTATCTTGCATCTAATCAGGCTACTTGTATTTGAATGGTACATCCTCAAGCCAGATTTTTCTTAACCATGACAATATCGTCTACCAAAAGTTTTGCCAAAGGTTTTCATCTCTTCAATATAATATATTTGACTATTTACACCAGCTTGCTCATATTTAACAAAGTTTTCTTTTATGTGGCGCCAACAACCATTTCAAAGATATTGTCCCACCAATTGTAGACAGGAGTAGCCTTTTTGACCCCAACGCTTTATACATGATTGAATATGTTGAGACTTACGTCAAAGAACAAGGGGCAAGGTATTACTTAAAACAAATATTCATGGTTTAATTAGAGAGTTTGGTTCTTTAACTCAATGTCTTAATTGGTTTATAGGAAAAGAGCTTCTGGTGTAAAGTGAAGGTGGTTGATATTGTATTACACAATGGTTGGAATTACATTTCATGTGCATGGTGCAATCTTAAAATGAAGACAGCTGGCTACACCATATCTTGTCTCACTTGCCCTCCAAACCAAGCTGTCGAAATACTTCGGTAAGGTTTTTCCGTTTCTATTGTCTTCCTCAATTCTTGTTGGCCACTTACATGTTTCCATCTAGGTACCAAATTCAAATTATTGTTGATAATGCCACAACAATGCAAACTTTGTAATTCTTAATCAAGAGGCAACAAAACTGTTAAAGAGAATAGCTTCTGACCTAGCTGATGACAAGGGCCTCAATTTTCTGCCCTATTAAAATGGTAATAACTATCCAATATATCAATTGCAGATGAACTTTCATTAGTCTGCGAAAGATGTGCCTGACGCCATCAAAGAATTAATAGGGAAGAATTTTTATTTCAACATCAAAGTGGCACACTACAATTTCACTGCCACTTACCAGATGTTCAATGTCACATCCTTCAAAGAGGAAGAAGGAGACTCACCCTTAAATTTATTACTTTATTTTCTGTAGAAAAAACCAATTTAACGTATAACTCCTTTAAATGTGAATAGACCATTACTTTTTAGGCTCACACTATTTTTTTTGGAAATTTGTGACTGTTAATTAGACTTCCACAACTGGGGGAATGCCAAATCTTGAATGCCAAGTCGAACCTTCTGGTACATCTGGAAGGAGAGCATCCAAGAAGTGTCATTCTAACAAAGCCGATGACGAGCTGTCTTTCACGACGATGGAGAAACCAAACACCAAAAGGTAATCTCTTTTGAAAACAACAATGGTTTGTTTCAGATTGGATATGGACAATTATTTTGATTTTTGGTTTCACCCTAACAGGAGATACAACAAAAAGTTGCTTCTGTTGTTATTAGCAACGCACATGACAAGGGAAGTAAAACATTAATGTTTGTGAACTTGAGACTTTTTTCAAAGAAACAAAATGGAAATGTTTATGAAAAGCTTTGTGAGATACATTGTTCTTTCTTTTTGTGACTTTTATAGGAAAATATGTCAAAATTTGTGGTGTTCTATCGTTTGCTAAACTTGTGGTGTACATCGTTTGCCAAAATTTGTGGTTCTACTATCATACAATTTTATATCACATGTCATCTACTATGCGAAGGTACACATGCACATGGATCAGAAAATTGAACCGTAACGTTCTAAACCAATATGTGAATTCTGAATGCACACCATGTTATTGTCTTGTTTTAGTCTTCTTCTTGTCTTGTTCTTACCGTATTCTTCTTCCTCTTGTCTTCTTCTTCTTCTTTTTCTGAATATACACCATGCCATTGTCTTGTTTTCATCTCATTCAAGGACACAAAGTGAAACACAAATCAAAGAACAAGTTCATAACAAGATTTGAAACATACAAAAAAATTCTCAAACTAAACACACAAAATATAGACGTTAGGAAGCAGATAAAATATAGAACAAACTACATAACAATGCCAAGAATCAGGTCAATTATTGGCCCAACACAATAATGGAATTTAAGTACTATTATGTTACAAACAAACCAATCGCTGAAAAAAATCACACAACAACAACAAAAATTTGATTACAAAAATTAAAATCTGAAATAAATATCAAATCAGTTAAACAAAATGATAGACATGCACTATGTACGAGTATAAAAACCAACAGCCCAAGTATGGAAAACACTAAACAAACAAAAGAGGAAAAAATATTTACATAGTATAGCAAACACAAATCCAATGGATTATATACTATATGCAATGTACTATGCTCTGATTCCAACGTAGACACATCCTAGAAACCACCTCCATCCCAAACTCAGAAGACCACATTGAGGAGAAAACAACATCGCACATACCATCCCGTTCACCAATGAGCAAATACTACATCCGACTGATAATCACCAATTTCTACCTCATATTCCATGATATTGACGAAGCAAATTCAGGTACAATAATCAATAATTTAACGGATTTTATTCATTCAGCTATTCTATTACTTGGAGCGGAAACTACACAAAAAATATAATTTTTTCTCGAAATTGTAGATAACAACCCAAATACAACAATAAGGCTAGACGTGGAAGTGGTAATAGGAGACTTAGAAACTTCCCAAACACAAGTGACAGAAGAAGAAGGGGAATGCTCAATATGTCTTCAAGATCTAAAGGGGGAGAAAAACATAAACACTCTAATATGCAATCACAAATACCACCATGAATGTATTATAATTAAGTTGGTTACATCACAAAACAACATGCCCTATTTGTAAAAGACAAATACTCTATGCTTTACTACATTTTGTAATTCAAAAAAAACAGGAATTTTATCATATTCTTATTCAATAACAACAACACAATAAAATACTATATAATTTTATATATAAATAATGGTAACTGTTTACTTCTACCACAAAATCTCCAACACCGTAGTAGAATATAAATTTTAGATATTATGTATAAAATGGTAACTCAGGAAACACAAAACAAACAAAAAAAATGACAAATACAAACAAAAACAAAAACATATATTATCTAACTAAGAAAAACAAAAACAACGCAAACTAAAACTGTGTGTAGCACGGGGTAACTACTAGTATATATATGAGATACTTATAAAAATAGGCATTTGTTAAGCAAAATATTATAGATTATGAACTTTTGTCCGTTCTTATAAGATTAGGCATTGTAAATACTTGTTTCCGACAATTTTGCCCTTGCTTTTGTTTGACAAGAAGAAGAAATTTTGAACTGAGCTTCGACCACTGTAGCTCATATCTAACTGCATCATTTATAAGGAATGTAAATGTGGAAAATGGTTTAAAAGAAAAGTTCATCTTATGAAGGTCATAGAATTCCAAGGCATAGATTCATCAAATGATTTACCATCAAATAGTCACAAGCACTGCATACCAATAATTTGATGTTGCATATGCACAAGCCTTACCATCTTATGCACTTGACGATTATATAGATTATGTTATCCACTTTGATCACTTCACATGTGCACCTAACATCAAATGAAATGGATTATGAAGTGAGTTACAAAAATCTATTGTTCATGAAGATCATTTTGCTTACCATCAAACAAACTGTGAAACACATTTCATATAAGCTCACATATAGCAAAAAATAAATTAATGGACCAGAGTACAATTGTATATATCTAGTGAGACTAAATAAGGAGTTTGACAACTGTTAGGAGCCATTTTACTTTACCATAACTTACAAGGGGAAGAGTAAACTAATAAGATTGAATGAATGTAAAATAGGACAACACATGTATTAAGGGAAAATATACCTTAAAGATTGTAACTAAGGGAATCCAATGACCAAATCAACTCAAAGGCTTCATGAATTTGACTCAAAGTGCTGAACATGAGTCAAAACATGAAAATAAATATTGAACAATGAATGAGTTAAAAAGGATAGTTAGAAGAATCAACACAAGGGAATGCAACAAGGTAAATAAGGAAACTAAACTCTAAAGACTACAACAAAGAGAAACAAAATGGGGACAATAAAACATGAAACTGCATATTGAAAGAACAATGCGACAAACAATCAATAATGTAATTTCCAATGAATTAGAGAAATTAAATCCTAAAGCCAATTATAGATGTCAACCCAAGGGAATTACATACATGGCTATCGAATAAAGGAAACTAAACCCTAAGGTTTGGAAGAAATGAGAACCTAATAGGCATGATAAAACACAAGCCAATGAGATCTAAGTTTCATGACAGAGAAGAAGAGGTAACATATCAAATTCAACTCACAATGACCAAAGAACATTACACCATGAGAGTGGATGCTTCCATTCATCATCCATTAGAGGAAATCATCAAAACCAAGCATTACTTGAATCTACATCCCATGAAGCAAGCAAAAAACCATGATGAAATAGATAACAAATTCAGTATATAAGCAGTGACCAAATTTACTAATCAAGCTTCTACTCTTAACAATGATTTAGGAACATGCGTAAATGTCATTATAGAAAACGAATAATTAAGAGCTTAACCTAACTTTATACTTTATAAATAAAATTTCATCACAACTATATGAGAAAGCAAAATTCAAGTAGATATATATATATATATATATATATATATATATTAATCCTCCTTTTTATTCATAATCTGAAACCAAGAGGGCTGAGATACATTGATGGAAGACTTAGCATGAGTTGGCTACTTGTAATCGAAGAACACATCAAGCAGATAAATCAAAACTGCAATTTTTTCGTGATAAGATATTTTACCTGGATTGTAGCGGACGTTGATTTCATGATTAACCAAGCGACTGCTGCAACATTCGAATAAGCCAAAGTCGAATTAGAGGTCAAAGCTGCAAAATTAGGCCTATTCCCCTTCTGTTTTCCATGAGGCTGACGGTCAGCAAAACGTGTATCAGTGAAGAGATCTGAGTAGACACAGCGGTCAACAAAACGTGCGCATCAACAGAGAGATTTCGTGAAAGAAAGATTGGTTGAGGCGAGAGATATTAAGAATTGTTTATGTGATAAGGGAAAATTATGTCTTTTTGCTAGAATTATAATGCTCATTTCTGTAAGTACGGATAATCATTCCTAAATCCATAAAAATATGAAGAAAAATGTTCAATTCTGTAATTAATCCATATATAGATGGAATATAATCCAATTCATCTCAGGAAAGAAGAGAATACATACACATTATTCAAAATATTTTATATGGTTATAATACAATATCTACGGTTCCAAATAGTGAAGATAGTGAAATCAAACCAAAATAACGATCCTAAGTGCTAGAACTTATACAAAACTGTAAAATATATCCATCTCACTACAGATGCGGAGATATATGCCGATGCGGGGATATATGCCGATGCGGGGATATATGCCTCTATACCATGATCACAACTTACATGTTTATATACTCTAAAGAACAATCTCAAAGAACAAAATATGTGCATCGTGTGGACACCCCCAAAGCAAAGTATATATATAAGTTAAACCTTATGCAATATGCCCACAAAAGCTTAAACAAGGTCATATTGAATATTAGGGGACAATAAAGTTTGTCACATCCAGTAATAAGTACTCCTTCTGTTTCACAAAAACTGTTATTTTGATATAATTTACACAAATTAAGAAAACATAAAGTTATACATGTTTGTCTCTATTTAATAATTGATTAGTGGTTTAAATATGAAAATGAGTTTTGGGTTAAGAGTAAAATAGAAAATTTAATGTAAAAATCACATTGGAATTGTAAAGTAACACTGTTTGTGAAACAATGAAAAATCTCCAAAATGACATTCTTTATCAAACAGAGAGAATATTAACTAAGCAAGAACAGTAGACTTTGTTTCTACAAGCTTTGTAAAAAAACAAAAGGCAAGAACAGAAGAATGCTTTTGTGCTTCTCTTTTTTTTCTCGTTCTTATTATTGTTTTGACGCGAGTAAGCGTATGGGCTTCGGGACTTATTGTTCGACCTTTCAATGACCTTATAAGAGAATTGGAGTCTATGTGAACACTTTCCTCACGTGAACACTTTTCGTCTTAAACTCAAAACTCTCAAACACTGAAACACATATATTTAACAATTATTTCGTATTTGATTTTCAACATGTAAATAATTTACGTCATAAGTAATAAACGTATATTTGTCCTCTGTATGCAAAAGGTAGTATATACTACAAGTTTTTAGCAAATACCACATTTTATTGATGTAAATATGTGTGTTCTTAGTTACCGTTTCAATGCGTAATATAAGGGAACGTAGGAGAATTGGGCACGCAGCCGTGGATGGGACACAAAGAGGATCAAAAGGAGTCAGCATGGGTCTGCCATAATGAAGTCAAGTAAGTTCCAATACGAAACGAGATCGACTTCGACTTCTCTCTACCAGAAACAAAATCTCCTTAGTGAAATGAAATATTCTGAGCCGTTAACTTTGTGTCTAAATATTTTGAGACCATCGTTTATTTCTTTCTCTTTACGTGTTTTTTACCAAACTCACTTGGATGTGTCTCTGTGTGTGATGAAAGAAGGCACGTCATCAGTTTACTTACACTTTTTCAACTAGACGTGGCTCCTTTGAGATCTCACCTCACATTCCTCCCGTTCCTTTAATAAAAAAAATTCTTGGCTACTACGTGTCTTTGTCTTTGTGTTTATTAATTTTTTTATACAAATAAACATTGACCAATGAATTTGTTGGTCATTACAATAAACATGGGAAAAATCTCATAAGTTTGAAAACATTATTACTAATCAGGAATCATTTTTTTATATCTGTTTCTACTTATTACTCTACTACACACCACAAACACAATATAAAATAATATAGTAATTTTGATATATCCCATAAATCAATAAAGATAAACAAAGATAAAATTCAGAAAATACTAGACCTATCATTCACATTTCACCTACTCTATAAATAAAGAGATGGTCTTTGAGTTACACCACAAACCAACTCCATCTCAAACCTCAAGTCTTTAGAGAATTCAATTCCTCTCACTAGTTCCAATCTTCTTCGATCTTTAGCTTTCTAAAACTACTCAGAAATGGCAACGGCGTCGTTCAACATGCAGTCAGTGCTCGCCGCTCCTTCCGGTGGATTGATTTCACGCAACATCAGAAACACAAACCAACTCTTCTTCAAGAGGAATGCTCCAGTTGGAGTCAGGTGCATGGCTCAGGGTGATCCTATCAAGGAAGATCCTTCTGTGCCCTCGACCTCGACCTCGGCCGCTCAACCGCAAATGCCACCGTCTCCTCCTCCACCAGTTAGCAAGCCTAAGGTATATTTTTATATATGATCTAATGGTCGAAGCCATTAAAATATATCATTAGAATTTGATTTAACAAAAAATTGTGAGCTGAAAAAACTGTTGATTGTTTTCTTGATTTAAAAGATTTCTGAGTTGAATGAATTGTTTTCTTGTTTAGGTGAGTACGAAGTTTGGAGATTTGCTAGCATTCAGCGGTCCAGCTCCCGAGAGGATCAACGGAAGACTAGCCATGGTTGGATTCGTGGCTGCCATCGCGGTGGAATTGTCAAAGGGAGAGAACGTGTTCGCTCAGATCTCCGACGGTGGCGTCGGGTGGTTTCTTGGAACAACGGCGTTGCTGACGTTGGCATCGATGGTCCCATTGTTCAAAGGAATAAGAGCGGAAGCAAAGTCAAAAGGGTTCATGACGTCAGACGCTGAGCTATGGAACGGTCGTTTCGCGATGCTCGGCTTAGTTGCTTTGGCCTTCACTGAGTACGTCACTGGTGGGACTCTCGTCTAAGGCTTTTTTGCTCCAGTTTAAGGGAAAATTATATTTTGAGAATTGTAACGCATAGATTCAAATTTATTATAAGATTTTTAAAAACGAAATGTTGACGCGGATTAAAAATTAATATAAGATTTTTAAAAGCGAAGTGTTGACGCGGATTAAAGTTTATTTGAACTGAGAATTAGGCTAATACACTACTGGGAGCTGGAAAATGACAATAAAACGAAATTGAGAATTGGGAGCTGGAAAATGACAATAACAAAGACGAAGTAGAGAAAATAGTCATGGGTATTATAGATATCTATTCTCCTCAAATGTGAGCGACTCCAACACGTCTTTCGGGATATTCTCACGACGGTTATACTTTACTAAGGAAAATCACTGAAGAGGAAGTCAAATGAGCCTTACTCTTCTTGATTCATATAAAGTTCCATCTCCTATTATGACAGCTTTGTTTTTCTAACGTTTTTTAGAGAATAATTAAGGCTGATTTTATTAGATGGTAAATAAAAAAAATATTTCTAGGATATTTGATGAAAAGCTAAGTGAAACCAACATATCTGTTAAGAAATCTCTCAACCTCACCGACTCTCTCACTGTGTATCGCAAACGGTTTGAATCGATTTGAAGAAACAAAACGCAAAAAGAAAAAACAACGAACACACACAAGATTGTTTACCCAGTTCAATCAGCGTCTGGGGCCGAATCGATTCAGCAATCCACTATCTCAAGGGAGTACGAATTACAGAATCAGAGCAGAGCTCAAAAACAATGGAGTCTCTCTCTCTCTGAACTTTTCTGTTACAAGAGAGAAGAAGATGAAACGATAATAATGAAGAAGATAACGATCAGCTGCGATTAATACCAAATCGCAGCGTTGAGATGGCTAATCCTCTCTCGCGAAAAGAGTATTAACCTTACTCCTTCAAATCCCGGTTCAATAACTTCCACCAAACCGAATACTGATTTCCTCTAAACCAACAGCTAAACCAGCCATTGAAATTGAATCAGAAACCATACCTTTTAACACTCCACCTGATTCAACTTTCAAACACCCTCTAGTGAACTGCACTACTTGAATCTAACCTCTGGCTCCATAATCCCAAGTGATTACTCGACCAGCTTTAGAAACTCTAAAGCCTCTTTGAACTTCTGAACTGGTATGCCTTTGGTAAGCATATCTACAGGATTCAAAGCTGTATCAATCTTCAAACTCCTACTTCTCCAGCTTCGATCACATCCCTGATAAAATGAAACTTCACATCTATATGCGTTGTCCTCTCGTGATAAGCATTATTCTTGGACAAAAATATTGCCGATTGTGAATCACACCACACAATAGCAGTCGCTGGCTTCAAACCCATGTCCTCCAGCGGACCTCTAATCCACATTGCTTCTTTAACTGCTTCAGTAAGAGCAATATACTCTGTTTCTGTTCTTGATAACGCCACTATCTTTTGCAAACTCAATCTCCAGCTTACAGTATTGCCACCAACTGTAAAAACGTAACCACTTGTTGATCTTCTCCTCGTAAGATCCCCAACATGATCTGAATCGCAAAAACCATGAACATTAAAGTTCTCGCCTTTCGTGTACACCAGACTCAAATCAGTAGACCCTCTTAAGTACCGAAGCAACCATTTTACTGCTTCCCAATGGACTTCTCCTTGTTTCCTCATGAACCTACTAACCAATCCAACTGCATAAGCCATATCAGGCCTTGTTCCAATCATGGCATACATCATACTCCCTACTGCACTCGAATAAGGATTTACCTTAGTGTCGATACACTGACTTTCATCTTTAACCGCTGACAGATTAAAATGAGCACCAACAGGCGTATTAACACTCCTAAAATCTGTCATCCTGAACCTTTGCAAAACCTTTTCCAGATACCCAGACTGAGACAAAGTAAGAGTACCTTCTTCTCAATTTCTCGAGATGTCAATACCAAGAATCTTACTAGCAGCTCCCATGTCTTTCATCTCAAAAGTTGAGCTCAGAACGTCCTTAAGCTTCTGGATTTCTGCCTTGCTCTTGGCTGCTAATAACATGTCATCCACGTACAAGAGTAAATAAACGTACTCACCCTGTTTTACCTCCTTAGCATAAACGCATGAATCATGCTCACTCCTCTTAAAACAATTTTCAATCATGAAACCATTGAATTTCCTGTTCCACTGTCTCGGAGCTTGCTTCAAGCCATAAAGAGACTTCTTCAACAAACAGACTTGATATTTATTCAGATCCACCACATACCCATCTAGTTGCTCCATGTAGATAACCTCATCAAGTTCACCATGTAGAAACGTTGTTTTTACATCCATTTGCTCCAGTTCCATGTCTTCATCGACCACCTTTGACATTAAGATCCTGATTGACACATGTTTAACCACAGGTGCAAAAACCTCATCATAGTCAATACCTTTCTTCTGACTGAACCCTCGAGCTACCAATCTAGCTTTGTATCTACTCGCTTCAACACCTGGGATTCCCGGTTTATACTTGTAGATCCATATGCAACTTATTACAGATTGATCTTTAGGTCTGTCAACTACGTCAAAGGTTCCCGTTTTTGTTAGAGAAACCATCTCATCATCCATACCAGCATTCCTCTTCTCCCAGTCTTTATCTTCTTTAGATTCGTGATAGCATTGTGGTTCTTCAACCTCGACCTCTTCTGCAGCTACCAAAGCAAAGGCAAACTGGGTGTAGTCTGCCAGTTTCTCGGGTGCTCTTGTAATTCTTTTCTTACAGTCTATAGCCAACTGATAGTTCCTCAAGTCTATCGTATGTATCAGTGGTTCTACTATATCCTCATCAGATTCTGCATTCTCTTTATCACCCACGACAGAAGCTCCACCTTCAGCTGAACTTGATCCAGCTTCTTTAACTGTTACCACCTCAGTTTTAACTGCTTCTGCGACATCCTTGACTTTATCTTGGAAAACTTGTTCTTCTTCAGTCTTGAGATCCTTGTAAACTAAACATTCATTAAACACCACATTCCTGCTAATCACACACTTCTATTCCTCTAATAACCATATTTTGTAACCTTTAGTGCCCTGAGGGTAACCTATAAACACACCTTTAAGTGCTCTGGGTTTCAAATTCCCTTGATCTTGATGAACATAAGCAATTGATCTGAACCTCCTCAGATGCTTGTATCCTGGTTTTCGGTTTAGCCAAAGCTCTTCACGGACATTGTGATCAACCGGTAACAGCTGATGCAGGTGATCTGTTTACCAAGTAAGTTGTTGTTGCAGCTGCTTCAGCCCATAATGGTTCACCTAGACCTGACTCGTCGAGAAGGCACCTCACCTTTTCCATAATAGTTTGGTTCATCCTCTCGGCTACACCAGTTTGTTGTGGCGTATAAGTACAGGTCTGATGTCTCTCTATTCCATTCTTCTTACAATAGTCATCAAACTTCTGATTGCAGAATTCCAAACCATTCTCTATCCTCAAAACCTTGACCTTCTTACTGACTTGATTCTCAACCAACTCCTTCCACTCGCAAAATCTATCGAAGGTTTCATCCTTAGTTCGGAGAAACATCAACCAGACTTTTCTTGTCTTGTCATCAATGATAGACAAAAAATATCGTTTACCCGAGAGAGAAGAAGTAACATTCGAAGAACCCCACAAATCAGCATGAACATACCCCAAAGCATCCTCCGTGTTGTGCCTACCAACATTGAAACTCAGCTTCTTTGACTTACCCATCACACAGTGCTCACAGAATTCCAGCTCGACAATATCCTTCTTATTCAACAACCCTTTACCGGTAAGAATCTTCATATTGTTCACACTCATGTGACCCAACCTATTGTGCCACAACTTCATATCTTCACTTGCTTTCCCCTCTGCATTATAACTCTCGCCTAGCACAATATGTCCATCAAGAATATACAATCCATGCACCAAATTACCTCGTAGAGCTGTTTTAGTATCCTTGTAGAAACAAACCCTGCCATCTCCACCTTCATGCTTATAACCAAGCTGATCCAAAGTACCTGTGGAGATGAGATTTCTTCTCAAGTGTTGATCTTGATGGTCCCACTTCCTTTCGATTCAACAGTGTGATGATCCCCGAGAAGTATCGTAGTAGACACATTCTCCTTGAATTCAGTGAACCAATCCTTCCTTGACGTCATGTGATAGGTAAAACCGGAATCAATCACCCATTTATCCTTGGCATCTTGATCATTCATACTCAACGCCTCTGAGTACACAAGCTTCTCAACGAGAAGTCCAGCTTCTCCTCCTTGACCTTCCCCTTCAAACTTCCGCTTCCTAGCATATCAATCTTTCTTAGCATGTCCCTCCTTTTTACAAAACCAGCACACAACCTTTGATTTAGAGTTAGACCTACTCTTGCTTCTGCCTTTTGACCCATTATGTTGTCCTCTGGTTCGTGGTCTTCCTCGCTCATTCGTAAAAAGGGCTGCAGACGAACCAATGTTGCTCTCTTTCAACTCAGCCAGCTCTCGTTCCAGTGACTTAGCTGACAAGACTACATCTTGAACCGAAAGACTCTTGTTGCCATACTTAAGCGTGTGCTTTAGCTGGCTGTAACTCCACGGTAAAGAATTCAGTAGCAAGATTGCTTGAACTTCTTCTGTTACCTGAATCTCCAAGCTTCCTAGTTCTGCAACGATCTTCAAGAAATCATCAACGTTCTGATCTATCGTCTGTGTATCACCCATCTTGAACAAGTAGAAATTTAACTGCACATAGATCCTGTTTGGCAATGAAGTCTCCATGTACAACTTGTTTAGCAAAGCCCACATCTCAGCCGCAGACTCACAATGATTTACCTTCCTAAGTACCTTATCACCGACGTGGTTGATGATGATGGTGAGAGCTTGCTGCGACTGATCAATCTTGATCGGATCAGGAACTTGTTTTGTTTGCAGTGATGATCCATCAGAGGATTCATCAGCGGAAGCCTTCCTTTCCTCACTCTTAGATAACGGAACAGTCTTTGTAAGATCGAACTCAGTGAGGATGCTCTTTAAACCAAGAACACCTAATTGCGCCAAGATTCTTATCTTCCATAGCGAGAAATTGCTATCTCCATTAAACACCTTGATATCTACTCTAGTTGTAGTCGCCATAGATTGGATTGAGAGAAGACGTTAGAACCGAAGCTCTGATACCAATTTGTTAAGAAATCTCTCAACCTCACCAGCTCTCTCACGGTGTATCGCAAATGGTTTGAATCGATTTGAAGAAACAAAACGCAAAAAGAAAGAACAACCAACAAACACAAGATTGTTTACCCAGTTCAGTCAGATCGGTGTGATCTGACCTATGTCTGGGGCCGAATCGATTCGGCAATCCACTATCTCAAGGGAGTACGAATTACAGAATCAGATCAGAGGTCAACAATAATGGAGTCTCTCTCTCTGAACTTTTCTGTTACAAGAGAGAAGAAGATGAAACGATAATAATGAAGAAGATAACGATCAGCTGCAATTAATACCTAAACGCAGCGTTGAGATGGCTAATCCTCTCTCGCGAAAAGAGTATTAACCTTACTCCTTCAAATCTCGATTCAATAACTTCCACCAAACCGAATACTGATTTCCTCTAAACCAACAGCTAAACCAACCATTGAAATTGAATCAGAAACCATACCTTTTAGCAATATCTCTTATCCCAAAAAGAGATAAACCCCGTAATATCTTTTTCAACCAATTAACTGTTTTAATGTGAGTTCTAAATTTCTTAAAACTTTGATGGGAAAAATGGGCTCTGATCAACGATGGGTGGGGTGGATTATGCATTATATTACATCCATTTCCTATTGATTTGTCATCCAACTTGTGGGATAAGACAAAAGGATCAAGTTTCTCTGTATTTATTTATATTATGTACGGAGGTCTTAATTGTCGGGATAGGAGGGCTAAAGTAGAGGGAATAATATGTTCGGTTACAAAAGTCTTTTTTCATAGTGGTGCTCAACAAAGCAAGAAAGTAATTGTTGTAATCCGCTTTTATGGTGAAGTGTAAGATAAAAAACATTTTTTCCAAATCATTTGTTATGTTTAGAAATGAGGTCTCGTCCCATATGCAACAAGAGATCCAATGCAACCTATAGTAAGAATATCAAAAGAACGAGATATGAGGATATATTTGGGTCTTCCTATGAAAAATCATGGGTCAAACGTGAAGGTCTCCGCATATATAAGAGATTGACTACATAAGAGGGTACATTTATGGTCCTCAAAATTCTAATCCAAGGAAAAAGAGAAAGTGTTGATAAAACCAATGGCACAAGCGCCCTTAAGATATATGCAATGTCGTGTTTTTTTTTACCAAAAGTCATATGCTCCAAGTTGAGTTGTGTGATTGCGGATTTCTAATAAAGCAATAAAGCATATAATACAAGGTTAAGTTGGATCTCATGGAGCAGATTTGTATTGTCTTACTCGCAAAACAGATATGGAGACTATTAAGATTCACAGACTCTTTCTTTAGCCCAGTTCTCAAAGGAAGATATTTTATGTATAGTAATTCACTTAAGATACAGTATCAAAACTGCATTTAATAAGGCTAGTAGAGTAAGTTGGCGGCATTACATGTTCTAAGTTATAAAATTCATAAAACTATAAGCTCGAGTTTCAACACGTATATCTGGCCCGATTAATGAATACCGGATATTCCAGCTCGCTAACCAAGTTCACACAAATAATACCAATTTTCAACAACAACCAAAAAGAAAAGAAGTTACGGTCATAGGGTATTTTTATGTACGTATTTGAAACACATAATGTAAATAATTTACGTGATAGGTACACAGTAAAACCTCTAAAAATTAATAATATTGGGACCAAAATTTATTATTAATTTATAGTAATATTAATTTATCTATAAATAATAATTATTATTTTATATTATAAATTAATTTATAGGTGTATTTTTAAATTTTATAATTTTTAAAAATTTTGAATTGAGACAATTTTTGCAAAATAAGATTAGAATTTTGGATGTTGTAAATTTTATGGTATTGGAATTCAATTTGAAATAATTAAAAAAAATATTTGTGACAATGAATTACAAATATTATAGACAAATTCACTTATGCACATGATATAGATATTCAAATTTATGAATAAGAATATTAATTATCATATTTTAATAGTCTATCAAACTATCAAAATGTAAATGATGCATATTTAGAAATTGAAAACTTTAAAAAATTTTAGCTGTTTTATGGCATGTTATAGAATATTTTATATTATTATAGTTTTTTTTTATTAACTCAGAGAGTAAATCCCCATACCTATGGAGGGGTCCGAGACTAATCTCTCTGGGGAGAGGGTATCCCACGGGTAGGGTCCCTCCAGGTATACAAATGGGCCGTAAGCAATAAGCTCATACCCATGTAGCCAAAAGGATAAAGATGAGCAATTCTGCGCTTGGGAGAATCGATCCCTGGCCTAGACAATCAGGGCGACTCTTCCACCAAGACTAGAACCACTATAGTTTGAATAATCATTATAGTTTGAAGATACAACATAACAATTGTTTTATAGATATGAGGTTTAAGAGAAACATACTTTACTATCTCAGCATATATATAAATTTACATAATTATTAATATATGTTATTATTGAGACTATATTTTGCATAGAGATTTCAAAAAAAATATTATTTTATTATCTTATCGAATTTTGTTATTTTTTATATTATCCCGACTTAAAACTAGTAAAATTTATTAATTTATAGTGTTTATTAATTTATAGAGGTTTTATTGTATTTATTAATGGTGTAAATATGTGTGTATTACTTATTTACTGTTCCAATGCGTAATATAAGGGAACGTAGGAGAACTGGGCACGCAGCCATGAATGGGAAACAGAAAGGATCAAAAGGAGTTAGCATGGGCCTGTCATAATGAAGTCAAGTAAGTTCCAATACGAAACGAGATCGACTGCGACTACACTCCACCAAAAACAAAATCTCTTAAGTGAATATTCTGAGCCGTTAGCTTTGTTTCTAAATATTTTGAGACAATCTTTTGTTTTCTTTACGTGTTTTTACCAAACCAACTTGGCTTTCGCCAATCAGAAAAAGACAAGGAAGATATGTCTTTGTGTGTGATGAAAGAAGGCACGTCATCAGTTTACTTGCACTTTTTCAACTAGACGTGGCTCCTTTGAGATCTCACTTCACTCTCTCGTTTTAAAATTCTTGGCAATGGCTACTACGTGATTTTGTGTCTAGCCTTCAACTCAAATTCCTGGTATAATAGTTTTTCACATTTTCAACGATTTCAAGTGAACTAAATTAATTTATTTTTACAATAACCAATGAATTTGTTTAGTTGTTACAAACATACAATAAATTAAGATGGCAAAAAATCTCATAAGTTTGAAAAAGACATTTATACTGAGGAATCATTTTCTTCCCAAAAGAGTGGAAGTTTCATTTGCAATTCAGTTTATTTCTTTTCTTTTATTATATTTGTTTCTACATATTACTCTACTACACACCACAAACACAAAATACCTGAAATAAGTAATCTTTGTATCCCATAATTAAATCAATAAAGATATACAAAGACATATAATTCAGAAAAATACTAGACCTATCATTCACATTTCACCTACCCTATAAATAAAGAGATGATCTTTGAGTTACAACACAAACCAACTCCATCTCAATCCTCAAGTCTTTAGAGTTAATTTTTCAATTCCTCTCACTACTTCCAATCTTCTTCGATCCTTAGCCTTTCAAAAAACCTATTCAGAAATGGCAACGGCGTCGTTCAACATGCAGTCAGTGTTCGCCGCTCCTTCCGGTGGATTGAGTTCACGCAACATCAGAAACACAAACCAACTCTTCTTCAAGAGGAATGCTCCGGTTGGAGTCAGGTGCATGGCTCAGGGTGATCCTATCAAGGAAGACTCTTCCGTGCCTTCGACCTCGACCTCGGCCGCTCAACCGCAAATGCCACCATCCCCTCCTCCAGTTAGCAAGCCTAAGGTATATAATCAATGATCTAATAGTCGAAGTCATTAATATAAACATCATTAGAATTTGATTTTGTAATTACGATTTTGCGTTAGCATAGTCTTGTAATCATTATTATTTTTATTTTTTTTGAATTGAATGTACATTAGACTTGTGAGTTGATTGATTTGGTTTCTTGTTTAGGTGAGTACCAAGTTTGGAGATTTACTAGCATTCAGCGGTCCAGCGCCCGAGAGGATTAACGGGAGACTAGCCATGGTTGGATTCGTGGCTGCCATCGCGGTGGAGCTTTCAAAGGGAGAGAACGTGTTCGCTCAGATCTCCGACGGTGGCGTCGGGTGGTTTCTTGGAACAACGGCGTTGCTGACGGTGGCATCGATGGTTCCCTTGTTCAAAGGAATAAGGGCGGAGGCAAAATCAAAAGGGCTCATGACGTCAGACGCTGAGCTATGGAACGGTCGTTTCGCGATGCTCGGCCTAGTTGCCTTGGCCTTCACTGAGTTCGTAACGGGTGGGACTCTCGTCTAAGTTTCAGTTTAAAGAAAATCATATTTTAAGAATTGTAACGCATATATAGTTTGGTATTTTGATAAGATTTTTTAAAAGCTTCCAAGTGTTGACAACTTGACATGAATCAAAAATTTATGTGAAGAAAGTATTAGACTAATATACTTTTGGAGTACGGTGCAACAGAATTAGTCAGTAAACTTCGTATACTTTTTGGTAACACAATATTAAAAAGATTTGACCAAAAATTGTCATTTTTATGGGTCGAGTTAAAAAGGTTAAAATGAAACTGAGAATTGAGAGCTGGAAAATGACAATAGAGTGTACGTTCAAGTCGTTTTTATTTTCAACTCTTGGGTCGATATTGAAGAAGGAATAGAAAAAGTAGCTGTCGAGTATTTTAGTAATCTATTCTCCTTTTTAAATGTGAACTCGATTGTGGTATCCGCTAGAGCCGCTTATGACCATTTATTGTTCGAAGATTTTTTGAAGCTTGGCTTCAAAGACAAATTCGCCTTGGCTCCAACAGATTTTTCAAATATTGCTAAGTTTGGTAAAGTTGGAAAACTCATGAAGCTCTTACCCTTATTTTCCTTTGTTTATCTTGTACCTTGTTGTTGTATGAACTCACTTCATTTAAGGCTTTAATTTCTATGGAAGTTGTTTGACAAAAAAAAAAAAGCGAATAACGCCGATATGATTCTTTGGGCCTTCCATGACTGAGTGCCTTACTAAGAAAATTATCCAAGAAAAAATCAAACGAGTCTTATTCTCTCTGAATCCAAAATGTTCAATAACCGAATAGGATAATAACTTTGTTCTTCTAATGTTTTTGGGAACAATTAAGACTGATCTCACTAAGATGGTGAATACTTTATTTATCTATGGGATATTTTATGGAACAAACATATATGTATCCCGAAAGGAGATAGACCCCATGAAATATGTTGGTTTTTGACCAATTAGCCTTTGTAATGTGAGTTATAAACTGATCTTAAAAATCTTCAGATTGCGCATGCATAAAAAAACTTTTACCGGAGCTAGTATCCAAGACACAATCTGCTTTTGTGGCAAGAAAACAAATACAGATCATATTCTCATTGCTCAAGAAAATTTCCACGCTCTTCGATCGAACCAAGCCAATTGGAATTTATAGCAATTAAAATGGATATGAGCAAAACATATGATCGAGCGGAGTGGAATTTTCTTACAGCCTTGATCAAAAATATAGAATTTGATCAATGATGGGTGGGTTGCATTATGAAATGTATTACCTTCGTCTCTTATCCAATGTTGATCAATGGAGACCCAACATGACGAATTAGACCAACTTGGGAGATTCGTTAATGGGACCCAATTCTCTGTTTATTTATACTATGTACATCGACCTAATTCCTCGGATTAGGAAGCCCGAGGGGAGGATCGATCCAAGGTTTTGTACTTCAAACGTAAGCCCATGAGTTTCCCACTTATAGTTCACTGGCAACCATTTTTTTTTATGCAAAGCATATACTCAACAAAGCAAAGAAGTAATAGGTATAATTTGCTCTTATGGCGAGGTTTCCGATCAAGAAATTAATTTTTCCAAATCATCCATTGTGTTTGGAAATGAGTTCCCGCCCATATGCGACAAGAGATCAAATCTATAATAGCAATATCACAAAAGGAGGTATGTGACATACTTTGGTATTCATGAGAAGATTCATGGGTTAAAAGTAGAGGTCTCTGCATTTGTGAGAGATAAACTACATAAGAGGGTAATTTATGATCCTCAATATTCATATCCAAGGGAGGAAAGGAAGTATTGATAAAACCAATAGAGCAAGCAGTTTCAATCGTGTTTTCATTTACCAAAACCCATATGCTCCAAGTTGATAGTAATAAAGCAGATAGCAAAGGATGACATTGGGTCCCATGGAAGCAGATTTTTATTCAACTTTTAGAAGGCATAGTAGGCTTTAGAACATTGGAAGAGTTTAATCTTGTCATTCTCGTAAAATAGTTATGGAGGCTATTAAGATTCCATGACTCCCTCTTTAGTCAAGTTCTTAAAGGAAGTTACTTCAGATATAGTACTTTACTTGAGATACAAGTATCTAACGGCCTTCATATGGTTGGAGGTTTATGTTGGCGAATAACATGTTCTAAGTATGAAATTTGCAAAACTATAAACCTGGTATTTGGACCGACCCATGAATCTCGGATATTCCAACTCGCTCATCAAAAAAGATTATCTAATGATAGAAATTCATTTATCTATGTTAACACCTTGATTGATTTTGATACAAAAAGGTGAAAAATGGATCATCACCAAGAACTCTTCCTCCCTTCCCCGGAAGAAAACTTCCTTATTTCATGAACCCTAAGGATGTCTAGTAACTATATCGTCAAGTCTAGATACGGAACCGTGAGAACTATCTTTCGTCCAATTTGTGACCTCTCTTTTGAACCTACTGTTACAACACTGAAGACACGAGCATGAAAGATTAAAACTACACGAAAGCTGAAGCATTTTGTGTTGTAAAGTATGATTGGATGTTTGGCTACATGTCAACGTTATATTACCCAGTATATTGGTAGAGAAAAAAATTGTCCAATATGTGGAGCTGGGGAAACTATAAACCATATGCTCTTTGAATCCCCCCCCCCCCCTTAGCTACACAACTGTGAGCTCCATCGATCATCACCCCTTCCCCTCCTACGGTGTCCCCATCATCTTTTGTATATAGTAACATTGATTTTATGTATGGGCGAGGTAAAAACTTTGGCCATTTTAGCAAAGCTTATGAATATTCCCATGGGTGATGTGCTATATTTGGAAGGTAAGGAACAAGAAAGTTTTTGAAAATACACATGAGTCTATGTAAGATACATTAGAGAAAGCTACACAACAAGAAGAAAAATAAAAGAGAGACAATAATAGAGACATAGTACATGTGGTATAAGAAGCTGGCGAACATGCGACCCTAATTACACAAGATTCTCTTTTTTATATAGATGGATCTTGACATAATAAGAAGTACAAGTAGGAGCATGGTCGGATTGTTCTTATCGGTGATAGGATTTTTCACCTTAGGCTGAATTTTTTGCGTATAAGTCTTTCTCCATGACATGCTGAGTTGGATACCTTTATTTGGGCAATGGAGTGTGTGTTGACCTTGAATATAGATAAAGCTCTTTTTGGTACGGATTGTTAAGACCTCCTTAGGATGATGTCTTATATCGAAGATTGACCTATCATTACATCATAACTAAAAGATTTTACTTATTTTAGAGATTGATTTGCTGTTTTTAATTTTTTATATATCTCTCGAGGTGATAATATATGTGGTGATGTAATGCCCCAACCGCCACTTCTTAGTGGCCACATGTCCACTCCCAGTCCGTGGGCCCACCTTCTTTAATGGATCTCACGTCCTCTCACTAGGCTCGTGAACTCATCTATATTTTGACGGTCGATTTTTCTATGTCTGAGAGGCTTGAAAGACTTGTTTATCGTCTCTACAAATCACCAAATGATATTTCCCTGTGTTTTGTCCTCACTCCCACAGTTCTGACAATTAATTCCCGGTAAGTCACCCATCCTAAAACTACTCCATCTCAAACATGTTGAACTCTAGAGTTCGCCCAGGTCCCTTGACCAAAAAGATAACTGCACTTCGGTGAAATAGGTGGCCAAATCAATTCTTTAAATCTTCTCCGCAAACTGGGGTATCATAATTCACCCCCACTAACAGATCACAATGTCCATGTTGCGCACCAAAACTGTCACTCCTAGCGGTGTGAGCCCACTCGACTCCACACTAGTCTGGATTTGGCTCTGATACCACTTGTAATGCCCTAACCGCCACTTCTTAGTGGTCCCATATCCACTTCCAGTTCATGGGCCATCTTTCTTGTAAGCTCATCTTTATCTGACGATCGGTTTGCTACATCTGGGAGACTTTAAAGACTTGTTTACCATCCCTCACTCGCACAGTTTTGACAATTACTTTCTGGAAGGTCACCCATCGTAAGACTACTCCACCTTAAGCACACTTAACTCTAGAATTCTCTCAGAACCCTTAACCAAAAATATAAGTGCACTTTAGTGACATAGATAATCAATTCAATTCTTTTAAACTTCTCCACAAACCGAGGTGTCATAGGCGATAATTTTGCGAAATATACAAAGATGTGAAGTTTCTATTTTTTCATGTAAATTCGTTGATACCCAGTTAGTTTTTTTATCAAAGAGATTTTTTCCTAATTTATAAGTATATGAAATTTGAATGTCAAAAAAAAAAAAAAAGTGAACCTCATCGACTGCATCTCTACCAGAAACAAATCTCCCGAGTGAATATGTAATTCTCTAGCCGTTAATTAGTTTTTAATTGGAGTCTACGAGTGCATTGCTTCCTCACAACTCACGTAAACACTGTTCGTCTTGAACTCAAAAGTCTCAAATACATAGTTCACACAAGTAATGGTCACAGATTTTTTCTACGTACGAATTTGGAATACAACATGTAAGTAATTATCCTCTTTGATAAGTATATTTATTGATGTAAATATGTGTGTGATTCTTATATACCGTTCCAATGCGTAATATAAGGGAACGTAGGAGAATTGGGCACGCAGCCATGAATGGGAAACAGAAAGGAACAAAAGGAGTCAGTATGGGTCTGCGGTCTGCCATATTGAAATCAAGTAAGTTCCAATACGAAACGAGATCGACTGCGACTTCACTCTACCAGAAACAAAATCTCCTAAGTGAAATGAAATATTCTGAGCCGTTAACTTTGTTTCAAAAAATTTTGAGACAATCATATTTGGATATAAAGCCACAAGAACTTTTTCTCGTCCGATTTGCGATCTCTCTTTTTAGAGATCTACGTGAAAGTTGAATCATATCGTGTAAAAAGTATGAATGGATATTTGGTAACATACCAACGTTTACATTATCGTCGTATCATCGTATTAGTAGAGAAATATAAATTAATTGTCCTAGATCTGGAGCTTAGGAGGCATTATAAGCTATTTGAATCCCTCTCCCCCCCCAGATAGAAAAGTGTGGGCTTTATCGACGATCTCTTCCCCTCCTACAGTGTTCCCATCATCTTCCCTATATAGTAATCTTGATTCTATGTACTTGAGCAAAGCTTACGAATGTCCATCTCTACTAGAAACAAATCTCCAGAGTGAATAAATATTCTGAGCCGTTAACTACTTTTAAATATTTTGAGACAAACTTCCTTTTCTTTCTTCTACGTGTTTTTACCAAACCCACTTGGCATTGAAGTCTACAAGTGCAATTTACTTCTTCACCACTCACGTAAACAATGTTCTTCTTGAACTCAGTCTCAAATACATAGTTCACACAACACAAGTAATGGTCACATATCTATATATACATTTTTGGAGACATTTATGAAATAAATCCTGAAGTTCATACCTATTTACAAACATATCATTAGTATTAATTATTAATTTATTTTTTATTTAATTAATTCATATTAGGGTTCTATTTTTGAAAACAAGATTTCCCATCATAAATAAATTTTCAAAACAATTGGAACCACTCTCTTTAACAATAATTATTAAGTTTATAATTAATTTAATTAATATTAAGTTTCCAATTTTACAAAACAATATTTTTTCGATACACAAATTTCCTAAACAATCGGCCTAATCAATAAACGAATTGAATTTCGATCTTGGAGGAGGATTTGTGACCGAGATTTTTGATCTCAACGCATTGATCTCAACATATTTAAAATTAATTTTTACTTTCACGGGTTTCATATGATGAGTTTTTGCGGATTTAAATCTTTGAACATGTTGCATGACCCTCCTAGCATGGCGGGTTTGGACTATATAACAAACACTAAAACTATTAGTTTATCTCATATATACTATATAATCATAGTTTTGAAAATTAACTTATAAATTATTTAGTATATGAATTACAAAATATTACACATACTATAACACATTCTTAATATTCAAAAATAAAATAAAATTCTAAACAAAATTATAAACTAATTAGATAAAAGTTAATTAATTGAAAATTTGAAAATTAAATAAATTAAAATTTATTATTTAAAATACAATAATTTATAATTTAGTTCCGCGGTGTACCGCGGGTGAAATCCTAATTTTTTTACATACGTATTTGATGCACCATATAAATAATTTACATGATAAATATATTTATCCTCTATGATAAGTATATCCTCTATGATAAATATATTTATCCTCTATGATAAGTATAAAAAATACTTTGGGGATCCAAGCCGAGGGAGGAGCAGGAGTCTATCTCGGGTTACCAAAATGTTTCAGTGGGTCAAAAGTTGAGATGCTCAGTTATCTAAAGGATAGGGTAAAAGCCAAGTTATCAGGATGGTTCACTAGATGCCTTTCACAAGGAGGAAAAGAAGTTCTTCTGAAATCAGTGGCTATGGCAATGCTTTTTTCCCATGTCCTGTTTCAAACTTCTTGTTTCGACTTGTGAAAACATTCAGAGTGCTATGGCAGCTTTTTGGTGGAGCTCTGAAGAACACTCAAGGAAAATTGACTGGCAAAGCTGGGAAAGATTGTGTATTCCAAAAGATATGGGGGGAATGGGATTTAGTGATATACAATCCTTTAACCAAGCTCTTTTAGCAAAACAGGCTTGGAGGTTGCTTCAAGAACCAAATTGCCTTTTATCCAGGTTAATGAAAAGTAGATACTATGAAGAGTTTGACTTCCTACAAGCTTCAATGAATAAAAGAACATCATTCGCATGGAGAAGTATACTTTGTGGACGTGATCTTCTAATAAATGGTCGGGTGAAGAAGGTGGGTAATGGGAAATCTCTAAATGTCTGGATTGATGAGTGGATTTATGACAACGGATATAGAGCACCTTGGAGGAAAACCCAAATTTTTGAAGTCAGCTTAAAGGTGAGTGAACTTATTGATGAGAATACTGGGTTTTGGTATAAAGAGAAGCTTGAGGATCTCTTTCTCCCCCAGGACATAACAAGGATAAAAGCCATAAAACCGATTATATCTCAAGAGGATTTTTTCTCCTGAAAATACAACAAGATTGGTGATTTCACTGTCAAATCAGGGTATTGGCTAGCGCATAAAGAAAGGAGTGTTGCACTCATCGAAGAAGTTTCAGTCTTACCTTCAATCATTGAGCTGAAAAAACTGGTGTGGAGGTTGCATACGGATCCAAAAATTAAAATTTTCCTCTGGAAAGTATTGTCAGGGGCAATCCAAGTGGCTCAGGCTCTTATTGGAAGGGGAATGAGCATTAAATCGGTCCGTCAAATTTGTGATGAGGAGGGAGAGTCTATTAACCACTCCCTTTTTAATTGTCCGATTTCCAGACAGATTTGGGCGTTGTCCGACTACCCTTTTCCTCCTCATGGCTTCCAAAATGGATCACTCTATTTGATAACATCATTATTTTACCCATTTTAGCTATAGTTTTAATAAGCATTTAGGAAGAGTTTGATATGATTTCAAGGCTTTAATATCCATTATCAAGTATTTTAGGTTTCAAGAAGGTTTTACAGGTTTTATAGCAAAAAGGACCAAAAGGCAAGGAAAATACGTTTTAGGAAAGTTTCAGAGCTTTACAGTACGGGCAACGTTTGAAGAACTTCCAGAACTTACATTTCGACGTACTTGGTGTCTATGGAAATCTGAAAGAGTCATCTTTCTCCTTGAAAAGGAATCAAGTCAATCCATCCAACCATCCGGACGTTATGCCCGATTTACCGAGACGTACCTTAAACTGACGTAAGGAGAACCATCAAACCAATGGGTTTTTATTGAAGGCCTGACCAGCTACCACCACGGTGGCCCAGTCCAAGTCTTCACCACCGTTATAGAAGCTTCCTACGCCGCCCCTTGTCATGCACTTAACAAGAGAAGACGTTTCTACCCTTACAAAACCCTAAATATAGACAGAACCCTATAAATACTTTTCTAAGCCCTAGGGTTTTGTGTGTGCAATCATTGGAGCAACCAAAAGACACGACCAGAGGAACAGCTGACGTCCAGACCTCTCCCTCGTCCCTCTCTTTGAAGTTTTGAGATCCACCAACTCTTTCTATTCTACTTGCTTTGTACTTTGTTTCTAAGGGAGAAGATCCTACAACTTTGTTTGACAATCATTGAAGTAATATCTAAAACCCTTTTCTCTATTTATTCTTTTATGTTTATGAATTGTTTAAACCTTGCTTTGATGATTCCCTTAAACATGCTAGAGTAGTTTTCTAGTTGGGTTTAAAGGGATAAATCAAAGGGGAAGATGATCTTCGTTTAGGTGGCAATTTTTAGGGTTTGTTAGATTTAAATCTGTTTATTCTATGCTTTAATTCTAAGTCTTTACTTAATGTTTTAAGTTAGCCTCATGAACTAACTATGATCTAAAGTGTGTGTGCTTTGCCAAAAGCTTGCATGTGTGCTTGACCTAGCTTAGATGTGTGGGGAGACATAGGAAGCACATACCCCTTACCTATGGAATTCCACGGATTATAATCGAACCTGTTTTAAATGCTTTGATCTATACGTCGTTGCCTGCGACAGTTGAGTAACGAATTGTAGTGATCTTAGACGGTTAGCTTGAGAACTTTAAGTTAACGGTTCATTAGTGTTTCGTAGTCCGAGTTTTAGATAAACAAACTAACCTTAAACTTTCCTAGATAGATAGATCATTGAACCACTACGATTCCTCTTGATGCCTAACGCTTGTTTTATTATTTTACTTGCTTTTATTTACATTCATTTGCTTGCTACAACCGTGACAACCAAAACCCTATTTTTATTGAGTCCTAGCCTTACTTACCTCCGTCAGATTCCGTTAAACAACAACTCTCTCTCTCTGTGGGATCGATCCTTAAATACTACTACCGATTAGCTGTGCACTTTCAGCAGTTGTGTGGTCTTTTTAAGGTAAAAGATTTGAAGTGAAAAACCACACACATCAAAGCTTTTTGGCGTCGTTGCCGGGGAGAGATTGTTGTTTACAAGAGTCTAGGAACTAGAGTAACGTCTAGGACACCTTGCTTTTAATTTTTCTTTTTGTTTTTCATTGTTTCAAGAGACCTTGAGGATGAACTTCGACGCTCTCCCAGGAGATTTTGAGAATCTCACAATAGCCGAGCTCATGTCACGCTACCAAGCCACGGACGGAGACTCATCCGGTCCGCAAGCCCACTCGTTGCAAGGTACAAGCATTGGTCACTCTCGACCAAGCATTATACCAACACTTAGGCGACCTTGTCGCAGTGCTTTCACTCGACCATCTGGAGGCCGAGCACCACTTGGACCAGCTTACTGCCGAGCTGACCACTCTTACACGCCGTACCACATGGATGTGCCATGCTGTGCAATGGACCATCACCTTGATCCGCAAGAAGTTATGAATGTCGATGTCAATGAAAACTTTTTTCTATGACAATTGAAAACCAATCACTTCAAGGAGCTCTTACAATGAACACAAGCTCATGAAGATGATGGATGAACTTATATCAAGTCAAGAGGAGGCTGATAGAGTTCTAAATGCTAAGTTGGATAAGATGAGCATTGAGTTTGGAGCCAAACTCGAGACTATAACCAAGGACGTTACACGCTTGGAGGAGCAAATCAATGCTGTCAACAATCAAGTCTTAAACAACACGGAGTATATTGATGATGACCGAACAAAAATTATCAATATGGGTTACACCATTGACACCATCAAGAGCCGTTTAGAGTGGAAGTTTGAAGCCTCACAAACCTTATTCAACAACCCGGACGAACGCAACAACTGGAACTATGATCAAGTCTGTCACTCTGATGATGCTGAAGAGGAACATGGAGCCTCATTTGATGATCCAACCGATCCTAACAAGTCCAAGGAGTGGACTTGAGAAAAAGATTACCCAACCGATGAGGAAGAAGCTTAATTCGAGGAAAGAGCTATAGAATATGAAGATTTGCCAATGGAGAATGATGAGCCTTATGATCTATCATCTGCTAAAGAAGATGGAGAAGAAAAGCTCAAAGACTTCTACTGTTGCATGACATATCAGTTGCCTAATGAAGAAGTTACCGAAAATAACAATTTTCGACAATTTCAACACCATGAAGAAGCTTTTTACCGAGGTAACCCTAGAACCCGACCATTTTCAGCACCATATGATGTTTATGAAGATTGGGAACCTGTCCCAAGTCACCGTCCATCACGTTTTCAAAGACCCTATCCAAGGAGAGCCGAAGCCAATTTAAACCATCCCTACCGAGATCCTTTCCGACTTCCACACCAAGTGTACCAAGACAACCATCATAAGTCTACATAACAAAAAGCTGAAGAAGAAATGATGCTAAACTTTATAAGTCGGATGACAGACTCTCTAGATGGGACTATGAAGATGCTACATGGAAACCTTGCTATTGAAGTTAAAAGAATAGATGATATTTCTATTGAAGTTAAAAGAATAGAGGAGGAAAGTTCTAAAACTGCTGAAGCCATTGAGAGGAAGTTCCATTGTCTTGAAGAACAGCAGAATCAACATTCAAAGGAGATAAGAGAAAATGCTAAGGAGATTAGCGATTGCAACATGAAGATTAACACTTTGGAGAGCCGTTGCTGCAATAACACCGAAGCTATTCTTAACAATACCTTCGACCTGTGAAACCATATGGAGAAGTATGAAGAAAGAGCTAAGAAAACCGAAACCAAAGTGGAAGAGATTGGTAAACAATTTGATACCTTGGGAGACACTCTAACCGAAGAGTTCACTAGTCTTCTTGTTCCACTACTTAAGTCTAATATTGGAGCTAAGCAAGCTGCCATGGAAAAGAGAATCAAGTATCTTGAGGAGAATCTGGAAAGCTCAATCTCGTGTGTTGCTGGACACACCAAGGAAGAAAATCGAATCGATGGAGAAGAAGAAGGAAGAAAAAAAGAAATTCTTAATGAAAAAGGAAAACTTTCATGTTTCCTTTTAGGAAAAGGAATTCTTGGCCCTATAAAAACAAGGGAGAACCCTACTCCTCCTCCACAATATCTCGACGTGAAAGAAGTTCCCCTAGAAGTGGAAGAACCTAAAAAAAAATTTTGAGAGATAAGCTACAAGTTTCGATGGAGACCAAGAGTTCTACACCCGATTTGCAAGAGATCTCTCAAGGAGAAGAAGTTTCAATCCTTATCAAGGATTGTTTTGCTGTAACAACTCTTGAAGCCTCACCACCACGAAACCTTGAAGGTCTAGGAGAAGAAGAAATCGTTGAAGAAGAAGAGGAGCATGAAACCGACTATGAGGATGAGTCCATTGGAGATGATGGATCCGATTTTTCTAACCCTCAACAAGGAGAACCAGAAGCTGAGCTGATTGTAGAAGAAGGAAAGGAGCACCAAACTTCCGAGTTTGGAGAGATACAAACAGTCTCTAGATGGGATGAGCGCCCAAGAGACAAGTTTAAGACTTTGATGAAAGCTATCCCACCCCACATCTCATTCGAAGAAGCATGGAGCAAGTTCCCATTGAAGCGTTTCTTCATGGAGAGCTATATTACTGAAGAACATGTGGAGGATCACTTTAGAGAGGCAAGACTATCTCTCTATCCAAACGCACCAGCCGAAACACAAAAACTATGGCGTAGAAGACGCATTAGCGAGGAAGACTTGGAGAAGTTCAACAAAGCTGTCAAAGCTTTACCCCTTGGTATGTCTTTCATGAATGCTTGGTGCCAACATGATATCTCTCGTTTATTTTTGGAAAGCAGAGAATGGGTAGAAGAGATTAGAGATCTGTTCCTAAAAGCTTTGGAACCTGAAGATTTGTGAACACTACACAAAGTTGAGAGCCCTGGCCGATTCCTCATCACTTGTTCCATCAATGGTGTTAAATTCGAAGATGCATTATGTGATTCCGGTTCATGTATCAACATCATGTCAACCGATGCTGCAAGGAAGATTGGCTTGAGACACTTACAACCCTCAGACATACGCATAGGACTCGCCAACTCCTCATTCACAATACCCGAAGGAATGGTCCGAGACATTCATGTGAGAGTTGGAATCTGCAATGTTCCAACTGATTTTCATGTTATCAATGCTGAGAAAGGAAGGTTTACACCACTTATCCTTGGAAGAGCATTCCTAGCCACAGCCGGAGCCGTCATGGACTGGCCTAACCGAAGAATGACTCTCACCAACATCAATGGAGACATCTTCTATGAAGCTAAACCATTCAACCCACCTACTCGACGGTGTAGAGAAGAAGACTATGCAAGAGAACCACCCGATAAATTTGATGGAGAAAGATCCAAGAGAGCTTGTCTTAGGACAACCCACTCTCCTCATCCTGCTTGATAAAGCAAGCCAAAGTCGAGCCAACGACGTTAAACAAGTGCGCTTCTTGGGAGGCAACCCAAGCTAGTAAGTATTTATTTTTAGGATTTATTTTCTTTTACTACTGATATTTTTGCATTTTCGTTTCAGGTTTTTATATATAAAAAAAAAAAAAAAAAACACAAAAAAAATAGAAAACAGAAAAGCCAAAAAAAAAGAAGGAAGAAGAAGTACCCATGGATTAGCAATGCACAACTATGTCTAGTGGCAAGCACCACCTACTGACCAGCCATGTTCAATGTGACCGAAGCAAGCCGAAGGCAACGGATCAATCACAATCCTCATGTGATCGATGTCGAGAGTCCCCACTAGCCATACCAGCCATAGCAGATGCCATGTCCTGCACCGTGTACCACGTACCGCACCACCGTACCAGCTGCTATGTCCGCATCCGTTCATCCGTGTACCGCGAGACTAATCCGAACCACCACCATCCTCACCACCAACCATCACCATTCTTTTATTTAGGTATGCATTTGTTATTTTTATTTTCTCGTTTTTATTGATGGTTTTAGGTTTTTGTTTCAAGGAGGATGCATTTAGATATATCAAACAGAATTTGATTGAACTTAGCCTAGTTCAAACTCGATGTCAAGCAACCAAAGGAAGTTACAAATGGTTAGTCACCACATTTTCATTCCACAGCCGACCTCTAGACAATTTTTTGGGAAACCATAAAATGTTTTAGAGTCGACACAACATCATTCCATCAAGGTGACATTGTTCTTAAACCCTACACTTTTCCTACCGAGGACGGTGTGATTTAAGTCTGGGGGGAAGGATGTTCCATCCTATACTAATGCTACTTTCTATTTTGTTGACTTGAGACCTTTTTCCACTTTTTACATCAATAATTTTGACATTTTTATCGAGTCACATTTTTTTTTTATTGAGTCAAAACTAGTAGGGGATTATGATCTTATTCTAAAGGTTTATTTGATTTGGATTAGCACTCTTATGATTCTTGATTATGCCTGACAATAGAACCGAAGTTTGGAAAGACTGTGAGCCGACTCAACAATCCCCCAAATCCCTATTCGATGGATATTCAGGTGATCTAACGTTGTCTCTAACTTTTATAGGACCTAAACTGGACTTAATTATCAAGCCCTGGGAATTGGTATACATTGGACTAGATCTCTACATTAAAGCCACACAAGACATTGCACTTCTTCAAGAGTATGTTCCTCTCTCTCTTCCCTTCAATACTATTAGGAAAAAAAAAAGAAAAAAAAGAGTATAAAAGATGATATGATTTTGATCAGTTTAGAGAGGTAGGTAAATTACCTGTGACCTCCTTATTCTACTCTTGAGTCAAATGATCACACAAAACTTGGAAGCGAGGGGTAGGTAAATTACCGATGACCCTAGTATTCGCCTACACCTTTGATTTAAAAAAAAACAAAGAAAAAAAAGAGAAGTGAGAAAAGGCCGAGGAAAGGAATCATATGAAAAAAGTCTTGGCTTAAAGAGAGTCTGCAAGTCATTGATCGAAGTTATTGCTTGCGAGTTCTCTCTACCAGAAACAAAATCTCCCAAGTGAAATGAAGTTGAGCCGTTAACTTTGTTTCTAAATATTTTGAGACAATCTTTAGTTTTCTTTACGTGTTTTACCAAACCCACTTGGCGTTGGCCAATCAGAAAAATACAAGGAAGATATGTCTCTGTGTGTGATGAAAGAAGGCACGTCATCAGTTTAGTTGCACTTTTTCAGCTAGACGTGGCTCCTTTAAGATCTCACCTCACTCTCTCGATTTAAAATTCTTGGCTACTACGTGCTTTTGTGTCTAGCATTAAATTCTCAAATTCCTGATATTTTAATTCTTTTTCACATTTTCAACGATTTCAAGTGAAATAATTTTATTTCTTTTCTTATATTTTTTTCTACTTATTACTCCACTACACACCACAAACACAAAATACCTAAAATATAAGTATCCCATAAATCAATAAAGATAAACAAAGACATAAAATTCAGAAAATACTTGACCTATCATTCACATTTCACCTCGATCTATAAATAAAGACCTGATCTTTGAGTTACACCACAAACCAACTCCACCTCAATCCTCAAGTCTTTAGAGTTAATTCAATTCCTCTCACTACTTCCAATCTCCTTCGATCCTTAGCATTTTAAAAAACCAATTCAGAAATGGCAACGGCGTCGTTCAACATGCAGTCAGTGTTTGCCGCTCCTTCCGGTGGATTGAGTTCATGCAACATCAGAAACACAAAGCAACTCTTCTTCAAGAGGAATGCTCCGGTTGGAGTCAGGTGCATGGCTCAGGGTGATCCTATCAAGGAAAACCCTTCCGTGCCCTCGACCTCAACTTCTCAATCGCAAATGCCACCATCTCCTCCTCCAGTTAGCAAGCCTAAGGTATATAGTCTACAGATGATCTAATATGCATGTTACTGATTGATATAAAAGATTTGTGAGCTGAATGATTTGGTTTCTTGTTTAGGTGAGTACCAAGTTTGGAGATTTACTAGCATTCAGCGGTCCAGCGCCCGAGAGGATTAACGGGAGACTAGCCATGGTTGGATTCGTGGCTGCCATCGCGGTGGAGCTTTCAAAGGGAGAGAACGTGTTCGCTCAGATCTCCGACGGTGGCGTCGGGTGGTTTCTTGGGACAACGGCGTTGCTGACGTTGGCATCGATGGTTCCGTTGTTCAAAGGAATAAGGGCGGAGGCAAAGTCAAAAGGGATCATGACGTCAGACGCTGAGCTATGGAACGGTCGTTTCGCGATGCTCGGTCTAGTTGCTTTGGCCTTTACTGAGTACGTCAGCGGTGGGACTCTCGTCTAAGTCTTTTTTTGCTCTAGTTTAAGGGATAATCATATTTTGAGAACGATTTGTACATGTAATGCATAGTTTGGTGATATTTACTATGTTTCTAAAAAGCTTTGAAGTGTTGACATGAATCAAAAATTATTTATTGACTCGAAAATAACAAGAGAATAAGACGGACGCAAGACTGAAAACTAGTCTAATACACTACACAAAGGCTTCTATAACGGAATTGCAAACTGGGAGCTGGAAAATGACATTGAAAGAGAAATTTTAATTGGTCATTAACCCGGATAATTGGATCAAAGGGTCATAGGGTATTCGTATCCGTATAAGCCAAAAGATTGTAGCTTCGAACTAGTTCTATTTTTTTTCTATTTTTGATGTATTTTGTCAACATGAACATCTTCTGATTCTTATTTAATTATTGCAGAATATATAGACGACATAAGGGTGGTAAGTTATAAGTTAACATACCATGAAACATTACAACAACACCAAAGCCACACGAATGAAAGTGTCTTCAGGGAGACTTCATCTAAACATATACATATCCAACATGAGACAGATCTCTCTTTATTGTACACATATCCAACATGAGACAGATGTCTCTCTTTATTGCACGCGTAGTTTATAAAAATCTCCTCTACGCTGACGCGTCAATGGCACCGCCTCCGTTCACCTTCACGAAGTTATCGATGTACTCTTTCCTGTAAAATAGCCGTTTCAAGTTTCAATATCCATAAAACAGTTTTCTTGTTTATTTGCTTGGATAACGATCGGAGAGTAAGCTTTTGATGATACAAAAGGGGAAAACAGGACATTGTACCTTGCAGGGAGATGGTCGTGTGGGCGATTGTATGGTGTCCACACCGGTTCACCCACAAAAAGCCGCATTGCCTGTTTAACAAGATGTTTCAGTTTCTTAAACAAGCAAAAGTATATGATAAAATTAACCAAGGGAAGCTAATATTGAACCTTGATATAGTTGTCTGAGTCCGTGGTGAAGCGATGATATATTCCAGCAGGCAAAACTATCATACCACCTTTCTTTACCCATACTCTAATCCAAGCCTCATTGTGATCTCTCACATCAAAGTACCCTTTAGTCCAAGGAAATTTAAACATGAATCGAATTGAAGTCTTACAAGTAAAGCAGCCAATACAAGTACTTACCACTTCCTGCAACGCAGTAACGGATCTCTTCATCAGTGTGCAAATGTTCATCAAAAAAGCTCTTTACTTTCCCTTCATAGTTTGGAAGCTTTTCCGGGCATACCTCACAAAAGTCCTGGAAATTTAAACAGTTTTCAATCGTCAAACCAAGACTCGAGCAGATAAATATACACACACAAACAAAAACGTTTGGGAATCATCGAGTTATTAACACAAAAAAAAAACTTTAAGCTCGGAAAGTGTAACAGAGAAGGAAACGGGTTGTTTAATCTCCCTTGGATAGCTAACGTTAGCGGAAGAAGAACCAGAGAGATTTGATAGTTAATGACAAACAAATAGCAAATCTTAAAATCTACCAAGAAACAGTATAAACCCATTTTTCACTACTTGCTCTCTAACGAAGTCACAACTGCTATATTCGGCTACATTCATCCCTTGGCTAGTTATAAATAAGGTTTAAGCCACTGAATGTATTGAAATGTCAAGAAAAAGCACTTGGTTGAAACTGAAGAGCTAGCAATTCAAGTCCAACGGATAACAAAACAAAGATATATATAAAGAAAAAGGTGACATACCGTGTAAGAGTAACCGCGAGATTGGCGGATCTTTTTCAGTTCTTCATCGGTTTCATAGTTATCAGCATCAAGTCTCCAGCTAAGCACTCCAAGCTCTGTACACTCAAAACATTACACATAAATAAAAAAAGCAAACAACAGTAAAAAAAAAACATTACAGAGAGAACACAAGAATGAAGATAAACACAAAAACCTGCAAGTTTGTCCAAAGATACAAACTCCTTAGGATCTTTGTGGTGAGGAAGTCTCTGATCCTCATGGCTATCATCCATATACCAAGCCTGGATCACTTCCTCTCTTCCATACTAAGCAATAACACACAACAACAACAATATGTGAATCAAGAAGACATCAATCTCATGGAGTCATGGTCATCACATCAAAATCAGTTATTATAAACCAAACCACTAATCCAATATGATTAGCCACTGTATAAAGAAATTCAACATTAACCAGAGAAAATGTTCTAAAGCAATCAAATTCGATATGTTACAAGTAACATCCGAGATAAGGCAAGCAAGCTAAAACACTGTATGAGCCAAAACATCAAACACGAATCTTATGGACATAATAATATTAATATAACAATCGGCGAATTCATGTTTCCGATGAGGAATTGAGAAATTCGGAATTCAGAAAGAAGAGATTTACGATTACCTTGACAACTTCTTCACCCATGGTTATACTTGTTTGTTCCTCTTCTTCTTCTTCTTCTTCTTCGTTATGCCTTTTTTTTTTATCGTCTTCAAATCCACGCGATTAATAATGACCTCTCCTTTTCGAAAAGAAAACAAATGCTAAAAGACTAAACTACCCTCCATCCGGCGGCGTGCGTGCGTGCGAGCGAGGGTAGCGCCGCCTCTCTCCACATAGATCCGTTTCAGACTATTATTGGTAAGTTTAAATTAGAAAAATTATAGTTTGGCATAGTGTTTTATGCGTTAGAATCATCCATGTCAACTCATATCACAATTGTTTAATCTTTGACAATCAACAGGTATTGTTAAAAAAGTTCAATGATGGTAAAGTAAAAATTAATGGTTTAGAAATGGTCAAAAGAAGTGAAAGGTTTGGTAAAGAAGTAGTCAAAGCTAAACAAACAGTTTGGCGAAAATAGTCTTGTCGTTAAAAAGACGGCATTTACACATTACTAACAAGAAAAATGAAAGCCCTTGTTTCATTTTTCCCTCTCTTGCTTCTTGTTTCTCTCTAGTCCCCCCAAAAAAGAATCAGAAACAAGAACTTACCACTAACCTACGAAGCTTCACAAAAACTATAGACCAAAAATTATGAGTGCGACACGGAAACGCAAAGAAGCCCATCTGAAGAGAAGGTTCTTCTTATTTTAATAACCTTACCAATGCTATTAATAGCACCTCCACGTTTTGGCATCTTGTTAAATATCTGTAAACCAAACCAATGAGAGTTTTTGAGTCAAGTCATTCAAACCTATTGGGAACAAAGCTTGCCATATTGATCGTCTTCTTCTTACCTTCACTGTTTAGATCAACTGATAGATTGGGACTTTTTGTTTGGTTTTCAGGTGACTGGCTCTGCAGTGGAGATCTTGTTCGGCCAAAGTTTTGTGAATATGCAGCATTCATTCGTGGCTGACGATTTAGAAACAGTTCCACGCTAGAAGACGCAACTCCTGGAGACTTTTTGGCCTTAAGGAATCTTCTGCACATAAACAAAACGTATCAGTTTTTAGCGATTTTGGAATTAAAGTGGTAAGTGTAATATAAAGAGCACCTGTCCTTCCGCTTTTCACGATATCTTTGCAACGACACCTTTCTGTTCGCCTGACCCTCCATATCTAAATAACGACCCAAAAAAAAAACATATGAACAAAGGATAAATATAAGATGTAGGTAGCAGGTCAAGCTTATCCGCCTCCAAGTTAGCAATTTTAGCATAGCATTGCACAGGTGAAAGCAGTGTCGATCAAAATTTTATTCGCCCGGGCCTGGTCACTGCGACCCCCTTTGACTATCAAAATCGTGAGCATCAGCATGTAGATTCATTAAGAAATATGAAACTGTTTATAATTGTACCAGAATCACGAGAAGAATTCGCCCTCTCAAGACCAGTTAGGGGGAGTTTCACCATCTTCTCTGCAATAAGAATTCAAAATTTCAGTTTAACTATTGACTAGTTCAAACTCGATTGTCAACAAAGAAAGTGAAATCACTATCACAAAAAGGTGCAATGCATATTCATTCACAAGCTAGTATAGCACCACACAGCATTTAGAAATGCTTTATTTGGTCAAATGCCTCCTTTCAAAATTGGACAAAACAAAAGCAGTTTTTGACAACAAGAGAAAATTAAAGAAGATCTATTGCATCACAAAAGCTGGTCCATTAACTTTTTCAGTTTGATGATAGACAAAACAAAATCATTTCAAGTTTGAATCATCTATCTATCAACTGAAAAGCAAATCGGACACTTTAGTAAAAGCTTACCTTTACTCATGGGCGTACTAGTAGAAGAAAAGATACAATTTGCCGGCAAATCAATTGGATTGGCTGCAAAGTGCATGAGTGACTGGGCCTAAAAACCAAAATACAGGATGAATGATCAAAACCACCCCATCAAAATTTCTATATTCAGGCTAGACAGAATAATGTGATTCATTTACCTTTTCAGATGGTACTCCATCATACACATTCACTTTTCCACTATAGAATATCGTCATTTGCCCAACTAGTGCACTTGACTTAGCTGGACTTCTGATGCAACATTACAGACAACTTGTTTAAACAGCATTCGAGTAGTTAATTTGCTTATACAATAACATATTACATGATAGCGAAACTTCTACTAAAAGCTTTCGAAGATGGACTACCACAACAAAACAAAAAAAAGCCTCAGAAACTAAACTTTTTGTTAACAAGGCATGTTATCAGTTCAAGTCACATCATTCCCATGTCACCAAATTCCACAGAAACTAACACAGAACAAAGAAGATATGGAAACACTAACTAGAGATACAGAGGAAAACCACAATGAACTCACTTTAAATCACATGAACTGGTTGAAAAGATGTGATGCTAAACCCAAAATACTGTCAAACCAATCCACCATCAAAGCCATGAACCATATACTTATGTGACTCTTTTGACACAAGGAAGTAGAAAGAAATCACATTGATTCAAAAAAACCAAAAATGTAAACCTGGGAGTAACAACAGTCTTGTAGGTATCTTTCTCAACTGAACCACCGGAGAACTCAGCTGATCTTGGAGAATCCCTTCTATGGCACGGACCTTCATCTTCCTGAAAACGATTCTTGCCACAAGGTTCGAGCTCATTGCTTAGCTCAGTCGACGTTGTTGTAACCTAAGGATCCACAAGTACACACAGAGCAACACACAATTTCCCCTAAATCAGCACAAACTAAGTAACGATTCTACACGAAACAAGAAGGCAAAATTAGGGTAAATATAGAAAGCTCACAGGAGGCGGATTTGGCGGCTGAGAAACGAGGATCTTACGGAGGATTCCGGCGCCGGAATCGTCGCCGGGCTCATAGAGAGCTTTAAGTGATAAAACTTGCTGGATCGCCTGAGATTTGTTCCACGAAGGCCTGCGCATTCCTGTTTCAACACGTGTCAGTCCAAAAAGCTCATCGGCTTACAAAAATTCCGAGAAGGTACAAAGGTAGAAGAAGACCTTTCTCTTTGAGGAATTTGCGGCAGTCTTCGCGAGTGAGCTGAGAAATGTCCTCTTCAGTCAACAGTTTCAGAGGCTTCGCGAGTATAGACTTCGCTGTAGACACTCCTACATCCATCTCCTCCTCTTCTTCACCGGAGTTCCGACGAGAGAGAGCAGTGGCGTTTCAGTAATAATTGGGAGGGTTTGGGGGTAAAATTAGGAAGAAAGAGAGAGAGAGACTTGAATGAAAAAGAGAGAGTGAGGTCGAATAGTATTCTATGGGCTTAGAAATTTGGGGGAATGGTTTCTGGAGCAGGGGAGCTCCCTAGACTGCCACGTATGATTTTCTCTTCTCTCATTCTTTTTTTTTTTTTTAATCCCTTAATCATGGCTGCTCCGAATAATTATACTTCTTTTTTAATCCCCGATTTTTTTCATTTTTATCTTTCAACTAGACTTGCCGAGATTATAAAATAATTTACTCTGCAATGCTATGATTTTTTATAGAAATTGGAAAATAGAGGAAAAACGTAAAAAGGAAATGTGTTTTAAACCTATGTCCTTTTCAAACCTCATTCCACGATACGAGTTCTTTTTTTGGAGTTGAAGATGAAATGTGTTTCTTCACATCGTCCGTGATTTGGAGTAAACCAAAGACATGGAGAGCCACTGACAAGAACGGTTACACGATACGCACGCAACTAGTGCCTTACGATATACGTTCGTCATTCAGGATATTGCACATACTGATACTAGAGCCAACTAGTTATTTATTTAGTTGCAACAACCACAAAGAAACGTAGGAAAACAATGATCCCACTGTAATCCTTGCGTATACGACAAAGATGGTATAAGAGATCCATATCATAGAGTGTAATTAAGTTTACAACAACTCAAACATACCAAAGCCAGCATTCTACACAGGTATGCATTATAAATTATCCAATAATTGAGAGGAAAGCTCTCTTTATTCTTTAAAGGCCTTGTTTATAGATTCTTCACTTCATAAAGCAAGAAAGAGAGACCCTCCCTAAGCGGAGGCGTTGATCACAAAGTTATCGACATACTCTTTCCTGTAAAGTATCAGAATTTCTTCCTTGAGTATCTCGCATTTGTAGCACAAGAGAACAAACAGAAGGTGGGTATATTTGATGAGACAAGAAGGGAAATCAGGAAATCATCATACCTTGCAGGAAGATGGTCGTGTGGGCGATTGTATGGTGTCCACACCGGTTCACCAACGAAAAGCCGCATCGCCTGTTTAACAAGATGTTTCAATTTCTTAAACAAGCAAAAGTATATGTGATAAAATAGACTACGAGAGCTGATATTGAACCTTGATATAGTTTTCTGAGTCCACGGTGAAGCGATGATATATTCCAGCGGGTAAAACAATCATACCCCCCTTCTTTACCCATACTCTAATCCAAGCTTCATTGCGATCCCTCACATCAAAGTATCCTTTATTCCAAGAAAAAGAACATTGAGGACTATATACATATATCAATTATTTTAAAAGTAAAGCAGCCAATAAAAAGGACCTACCACTTCCTCCAACGCAGTAACGGATCTCTTCGTCAGTGTGCAAATGTTCTTCGAAAAAGCTCTTTACTTTCTCTTCATAGTTTGGAAGCTTTGCCGGGCATACTTCACAAAAGTCCTGGAAATGGAATTTAAACACTTTTCTATCATCAAAACAAGACTTGAGCTCTTGCAAACATCAACTGATTTTCATAAACAGTTCCATTTCAGTCAAGTGTTTACAATTGAGTAAAACCCTCAGAGAGTTAGAACAAAGACTTGGTCAAAAGTAAAAAAAAAATCTAGCATTCAAGTCTAATAATAGGATAGCAAACAAAAACGTGAGAAGACAATCATCATATAAAGAGCACAACACAAACCGTGTAAGAGTAACCGCGAGATTGGCGGATCTTTTTCAAATCCTCATCAGTTTCATAGCTATCAGCATCAAGTCTCCAGCTAAGTACTCCCAGCTCTGCAAACTCAAACATTACATGTTAAAAAAAAAATACAAGACAATAGGAAGCATTGCAGAGAGCACAGCATTAACACACCTGCAAGTTTGTCCAGAGATACAAACTCCTTAGGATCCTTGTGGTGAGGAAGTCTCTGATCCTCTTCGCTATCATCCATATACCATGCCTGAATCACTTCTTCTTTTTGATCCTTCACAAACACACACACAACGAAATGACATCATTACCTTTATTATGCTAAGCAAAAAAACGCATATCCAAATGGGGAAAAAACATGTTCAGGCATTACAAAATCTGATCTTTTAACCATTATAAAACTTCACTAATTAGAAAAATCACCATCGATATCAAATCCCGAGATGATGCCCAAAAGAATTAGTGATGATGATGATTCGAAAATCGTCGAAACGAATCGAATCACAAACCCGTACCTAACGGAAAACGATCGGCGATTCATGATGGCATCGCAGAAATTGGAAACTATCGATCCTCATAATCAAATCAGAAAGCAGAAGAGAAGAAGATAGAAACATACCTTCACCGCTTCACCCATCGTCTTCTCCGCTATGCCTTATTCCCCCTTCGTCTTCAGAACCACGCGATGATTACTCAATTCAGGGTATCGTTTTCAAAACTAGGAAAAAAAAATAAAAAACTCAAGAAAAAGACGAAAATACCCCTATTTTATCGGTCAACCACAGAGATGCTTTTCCTATCATTATAAAACAAAAACAGTTGTGTTGATCTCACATGTTTAAAAAATAAACATATTAAATTATCTCAGACACATCACAATGAAGTTGTGTTGATTAGAAGAACCTCAAGATTGGTATCATCATCAATAAGGTCTCTCTCATTATAAGACATCATTTACATAATACAAACCGCCACATTCTCCTCTCGTCTCTAGCCTACTCAAAACTACATACCAAAAAAGATGGGATACACAAGCCGTGAAACAAAAAACCAGACACTGATCCAGCTCAAACTCTAAAAGCCAATGCTTCTTCCACAATGAACGAGAACATTCACTGTTTGATTTTTGTACTTGGCAAATTTGACAAAAGAACAGTATTGAGCTTTACAGCTCGCCTTGTGACCCGAACGGAATCTCACCTCCAGTTTTTGTTAAAGATCTATAAAACAAGCGACAGGTATGTTTTGAGGGGAAACCATTGGGAACCATTCAAACCAATGCTATTTATTTCATACCTTCACTCTTAAGATCGCTGTTTAAATCAACTGAGAGATTGGAACTTTTTGTCTGATTTTCAGGTGACTCGCGAAGCCCTGTGCCGCTAAGGTTTTGTGAATATACAGCGTTCATCCGTGGCTGACGATTCAGAAACATCTCCAAGCTAGATGATGCAACTCCTGGAGCCTTTTTGGTTTTAGAGAATCTTCTGCTCAGAAAGAAAGGTTTATCATTATTCAGCCATTTTTGGGATTAAGCGCAAGAATGTACACGACATTATTGCCACAACGATTGTTTCTTTAACGCACCTGTCCTTTCGCTTATCAAGATATCTTTGCAATGACACTTTTCTGTTCGCCTGACCCTCCACATCTTCAAAAAGACCAACAAAACACCAGGAATGATTGTTAATTAACAGGATTTCCAGTTCATACATCACAGAACAAGCAAGAAAGTTTATCTGCCTTAAGTAAAGTCTACTAGCATTGCATGTAGAGGTGAAGAGGTAGACCAAATTTCCTTCTCACATGTTTATAGCGCTCTCAGTGTTTTAAGCATTATTAATATAACAGGTTTCTATATCATTATAAGGCAATATGAGCACTGTCTGTACCAGAATCACGAGAAGCAGTTGCCTTTTCAAGACCATATTGGGGAAGCTCAGCCATCTTCTCTGCAAAACCAGATCAGAATTTCAGATGCTTTTGGACAAGATTGATCATCCGAAATCAAAATCACAAACAAGATCATCTGCATATTCTACACAAGCTAGTATGAGTAGCAGCATTTAGAGATGCTTCTTCGGTTATTTAACCATGCCAAATTTGGACAAAATGAAATCCATGTTTGTAAAAAAATATAAATATATAGAAAAAGATCTACTCTAACTTTAAGAAAAGCTTGAGATGCAGTTCCATTCACATTTTACAATTAGATCATACAAAACAAAATCATCTAAAGTGTGAAATCATCTATCTGTTAACTGAAAAGCGGATTAGACACTTTAGCAAAAGCTTACCTTTACTCATGGGCTTCGAAATCATTCTACTAGAAGCAAAAATACCATTTTCAGGCAAATCGATTGGATAGGCTGCAAAGTGCATAATAGACCGCGCCTGCAAACCAATGTACGGTAAGCATCATCAAAAACATGCCATCAAAGTTTATTCCTTTTCAGGCTGGACAGAATAATGTTGTTCATTTACCTTTTCAGGTGGTACTCCATCATATACATTCACTTTTCCACTATAGAATATCGTCATTTGCCCAACCAGCGGACTTGTTTCAGCTGGGCTTCTGATGCAACATTAGAGACGAAGTGTTCAAAAAAAAACTTGTTTGGAAAACACTGAAGTAGTAAATCGTTTATATAACAACAAACACATAATGGCAACAAGCTTCCGTACATTGACTACCACTGAAATTCTAGTTACTAAAAAGAAATCATTGCAGAATCCACAAAATATCGACCAATGGGGTAAGTAACTGAACTTTTTGTTGACTAGCAATGATCACATCAAGTCATACAAAATCCCCCTATTGATAGTCCTTCCTTTCACCAAAAAAACCAGAAGAGTAGAACGAAACCAAGAAGATCTGGAAACACCAACTATAGATGCAGGATAAAGCCTCTATCTGACTCTTTTAACCTAATCACTCTTAGACATGATCCATACAGAAACTCTCTTTTTCTAAGGGTGTGATGTCAAAACCAAACACTTCCTTCTAAGATCACAACTTAATTATAGCTATTCTCTGTGATAAACAACATTCAAAGAGCATAATAGACTAAAAATGTAAACCTGGGGGAAACTGTCTTTAAGCTATCTTTCTCAACTGCATAGTGAGGAGAACCACCAGAAAACTCAGCTGATCTTGGAGAATCCCTTCTATGGCACGGACCTTCATCTTCCTGAAAAAGATTCTTGCCACAAGGTTCCAACTCGTTGCTTAGCTCAGTCGACGTCGTTGTGACCTAAGAATCCACGAGTACACACAGAGCAACGCAAAATTTCCCCTAAATCAGCACCAACTAAGCAACGATTCTACACGAAACAAGAAGGTAAAATTAGGGTAAATATAGAAAGCTCACATGAGGCGGATTTGGCGGCTGAGAAACGAGGATCTTACGGAGGATTCCGGCGCCGGAATCGTCGCCAGGCTCATAGAGAGCTTTAAGTGATAAAACTTGCTGGATCGCTTGAGATTTGTTCCACGAAGGCCTGCGCATTCCTGTTTCGACACGTGTCAGCCGCCATTCTCGTAAGGAGAGAAGAAAAACAAAAAAAAAAAAAAAAAGCTCCGAGAGAAGTAGAGAAATTGAAAAATTGACTAAAGCAAGCACACACACACAAAAAAAAAAAAAAAAAAAAAAAAAAAAAAAAAAATCCGATACCAAGATCCTCCCGGAGAAGACAATAAGACCGGAGAAGGAAGAAGAAGAAGTAAAAGACCTTTCTCTTTGAGGAATTTGCGGCAATCTTCGCGAGTGAGCTGAGAAATGTCCTCTTCAGTCAACAGTTTCAGAGGCTTCGCGAGTATAGACTTCGCCGGAGAAACTCCTACATCCATCTCCTCCTCTATCTCAGATTACGGCCAAACGGCCTCACCGGATCCCCCCCCCCCCCCCCAACAGCGAGAGAGCAGTGGCGTTTTCGTAATAATCGGAGGGTTTTGAGGGCAAAATTAAAAGAGCGAGCGAGAGAAAAAAAGAAAAAGAGAGAAAGAGAGTGAAGAAGTAATAGAAGAAGGGCTTCAATTTTAGGGGAATGGTTTTTTTTTTCTTTCTTTTTTTTTGAGCATGAAGCTCCCTAGACTGCCACGTAAGCATCCTACTAGTCTCACTATATTATAGCCTAATCATACCTTGTGCTGATTAATTATTTTTTATTATAAGGTAGAAACAGTTTATATTAATTTAAAAATAATATATATAGGATATTTTAGCTAAAGCATACAGATTAAGAAATTTTTACTTTTAATAAATTCAATCAATCAGAAACAATACTGCATAATATAAAATATTAAACTAATCTAAAAGTCGCATAAAAATTTGAAAACATCCTATATTATGAAACAAAAAACTTTTTTAAAACATCTTATATTTTGAAAGAGAGAGAGTATAGCATTAGTGCAAACAAAAAAATGACAAAAAAACTTATTTTAATTGTTGTTCAAAAAAAATAAAACTTATTTTAATTAAGAGTATATTTTTTTGTTTATTAGTGAGTGGATGTCAATTTGCATGGGATATTTTGGATTATTAATAACTAATTATTTCTATAAATAGATAAGAGTTATTCTAAAAGTAGAAAAATATATCTTTTGGTTTTTTTGTTTGTATACTACTTTAGTCGATTCTCTTTGAACAATGAAAATATCTATCTTTGACGATTTTATTTTGTTTGGTTTAATTCATTCTTTACGATTATTCAATTTGTGGAAGATGATCAATCAGGTTCTTTAATTTGTTGACAAAAAAAAAAGATCAATCAGGCACTTAACATAATTCGGATAAAGATTTATTCTTGTTATACTCTAATTCTCTAAATAAGAGTCAAATAATAACAGCGAAAATATGATTCAGATTTGTAGGCCAGATTTTCAAATCACTTTCTAGTTTATCTATGTTCTACTCGATGGGACTTGGTTATTGCGACATGTGATATGGCAGCCCTGTTTGTCAGCTTGGTTCAGTAGAGGCAATGGTATTAATACTGTTCATTAAGGTCGTTTGTGCTAACCATCGATCGGATAGGCTTTGAGGAACTGTTACATTGGAAAGTTTATGTGTAGTGTAGAGGTTGTGATTTGTGAATGTCTTGAGAAAGTTTGAGACAAAGAGTTTAGAGAGAGACTCGGGCATTGCCACACTTTTCAAAAAATTTACATATGCAGTGTTTAAGATTTACATATGCAGTGTTTAAGACAATTATTGTTCATAAACATCACCCGGTAATTAAACACCAAAAAAACTATTCAATTCTACTACTAGTACTAGTTGATAACCTATTTTTGATGGCTTAACATATATGAGAGACGTAGATCATTTTTTTTTTCAAACAAACCCCATTTCATTAATCTAGTAACAAGAGCTCACTTCTAAAATGAGTCTTTACAACCGTCAACACACTTACATGGGAAGATATCAAAGCAAATATGAATAGGTTCCTAGCAAACCACATCATCCCAACATGACAATAAAGATACAAACATAAAGTACGACAACATAAACTAATACTAAGAAGATAGAAGGGTATACAAGCCACATAGATAGGGTGAACACAAAGCGGATAGTGCACATGAGATGGCGAAAGACTGTCCAAAAATGAATCACCGGTCGCAAAACGACAAATTGCCACAATGGAATGCAAAGATTCTGACGGGTTTTTAAAAACCTAACTCGCACTAATGATAAATCATTAGCTCCCTGAAAAGAGAGACAGCATGTAAGATGGGAATGAATTCCCAAGAGTCGAGTGCTCGAAAAAAAAGTCCAACATCAATACCAAGATGGAAAGAGGGACGTAGATCATTTAGATACATGTAAATGGAAATGTATCTCCACGTAAAAAAAATAAAGACTAGTCATTTTCGGAAGTGAATACCAAAACGATTGAAAAATACATGAGAGTAAATAAATTGACAAGACGAAGGAGGAGAAATATACATTTTTCACATGAGTCTGACCAATATCGATTCCCCCATAAACCTTGCTTGGTCTGCGTGACAATACATCCCTTCGCATTATCCAACCCTTGTCTATTTGTAATAAAAAGTGAAAAAAAAACTCATAATAATTATTTCAATATATATGCGATAAGCTCCGTCCAAATCCAATATTATATATTTTACTTAAACTGACTATTTATATAGTGCTAGATGCGATACATATTACAAAAAAAATATATATATATATATACATATTGTTATATACTCGTATTTGGCAAAATTAAATAACCATATGCATGATTATTGATTAGGCAAACAATAAAAAGGAAAATTATATAGGTTCCTCATCCATTACCTTCTAGGTTAAAAATGATTAGATAAGCAAACATATTATTATTTCCACCCAAAAAAAAAAAAGCAAACATATTATTATTATTGTACCATTGTATCGTTCATGTGATATTGCAACTTTTTCTTTTTAGATAGACTATGACATTTCGAATAATGATCCCTAATCTTTTTGGATAAAAGATTATACAGAACGTGTAAACATTTTTTTTGTTTCGACCTTGTGTGACTGACTACAAAAAGTTCACAAACGTATTTCATCTCTCTCTCCAGATACAGAAATTAAGACTCGATATTGGACCCGGTAACACTGTTTACAATACTAAAAACCAATTTTTTCAGTTGGCTAATAAGTTGTAAATCGTGAATACTCAACATAAAGAACGGTTTAGAATTTGCGAGTAGTGGAAGAAATAAGTTAAAGAAGAGGGAAACAAAAACTAATTTATATATATAGGAAGAGTCGTTATCGAAGAAATGGATCCAAGTTGGTACCATGCCTTTCAATCTCTGGAGGATTGCATATATCTAGCTACCATTTCTATCAACACCACCACTCACCAAACCCTACTCTATTTCCTTTTATTAAAAGCGTTTTCAATTATATACTGGTGAACTTTTTCCTTTAATATATTTGTCTTTCTCGGTTTTTCTCAAGTGTGTTGTCGTCTCAATTGTTTATTGATCTTGAGTCTCAAGATCTTGGGATTAAGGCGAATTAAGTAGAGATTTAGAGTCACATCATTGAATCCTAACAAACTTAATGGTTTACCTTTCACATTCAAACACATTCTTGAATCAAAATATGATTTATGACACACCAACATAATTTTACTCTTATACATTTTCAGGCTTTTGGGGAAAAATATCTAAAACGAAAGAACTATATGGAATATAACTATTATTAATTTTTTTTTCCTTTATAACTAGTACTAATGTTAAAAATGAGATCATAATAAATTAGCTGTCATCAAAAAACAAAGTAAAGTTATTTTACTACAGATGGTAAAACTCTCTCTTAATATATCTTTTTTTTCTTTTTCTTTTTGTAACTGCTAAGATTTCCATATAAATATCATCTACATAATCGAGTACAATGAATATGAAAACTACTATGCCCATATACAAGTTTTTAAAAAATATAAAAGAAAAAGATGAATAGTGATTGAAGAAGCGTACAGGTTATGTTTGTGCAGGGAGAGAGGGGTCGCGAGTGCGTGGGTCGGGTACAGAGGATGAGTCAGTGAGTCAGGACCTGTTTCCCCCCCCTTTGTAAAGGACACTCACTAGTCACATAACATCCTTTAATGGACCTCATCTTATCATAGGCCCATTTAGATATTTCTTGGGCCTCATTTATAGTTCTCGCGATTTGAACTATACCTGATGGTGATAACAATCGAACGACCACAAAAACCACCCAACCGTTTTTGTGGACAAATATTTTTTTTTTTTGATATAATGGATTGTCTCATGATCAAACCATTAAAAGAAGTAAACCAGCAACAACAACCCATGTTCCACGTACTGACATTACATACACATAGTCAAAGAGTTATCAATAATTTGGACTTTACCAAAAAGATTTACAAAACCATACTAGTCAGCTTTGATATCTTGGTTTTCAGATCTTATTTTATTTTGTTGTTGCTTATATTTGTTTTACCCAAATTGTTGACAACAAATAGATTAATTGAATCGTATTTTTATATAGATTACTCAAGATTGTAATTTTGTCTTACATGTAACCGTAGTCGGTCGGATCGTCTACGGGAATCACACGTGATGCGCATGCTTCCGATTTGTTGTTAGTCTTATGATGGTTCGAAGGTGTTACAAGAGTGGTTAATGAATCCTAAGAAAACTAGTACTTACTACATGGCTACATCCTATAGTATAATATATAATAGGTCATGTAAAGATTTTAAAGATAATTCCACTCCGAATTCATCTAGATTGTATATAAATGAAAAATGTGACACAACAAATAGGAGAAACGTGACACAAATAATATATATATATATATATATATATATTGGGTTTATTCAAAAGCTGAAACTAAAGAAAAAGAAACAAGAGACATACATATATATCCAAAGTATATAAAAAATAAAATAATTATAAAAAAATGTAGGACTGAAACCTAAAAAGAAAAAGAAACATTAAAAGGTTGCAGAAATAAAATATAAAAAAAATACACGAAAAGAAAACCTGACCAGAAATTTCCATAAAGCCCAACCTATTTATTTTGCCTACAGTTTGAGTGAGCTCCCACTCATTTAGTAGCTCAACTATTAATTTACATGTCATAATAGTAATTTAAGAACCTTTATATTTTGTTTAAAGCTTCATTTTTTCAGAATATATTTTTTCAGAACATTAAAAGTGATCACTCACTAAAGTGTAATTGGAAGATAAATGTATATACGACTAGTATAAAAGGAGAAAAATACAGTCAAATAATAGAAATAAGAAAAAAAAAAAAAAAGAGATCGCAGTTTGAATTTAATATTTGGATTCATGGGTCTATTCTACTGTTCAAAGTCTCTCACACACTCTTTCTATCTAAGCTTCTTTTTTGACTTAAGACCAAAATGAATAGCCCCAAACCCCAAACTCACAAACATAAACCCAATAAAATCTCTCTTGTACACAGAAAAGTAAAACACACAATTTTTCACCACAAACACTTGTCTCTCTGCTAACGTGCGCGCATCCTCGCCGGTTCTTGACTAATATGGGCGCCTTCCGTCGCCGCCGTCGTCGCTTTCTTTTAGCTGCACTCGCCGCATTTGCTCTCCTCCACCTCTTCTCAGTCTCCGCTGGTAAGAACCCAATAACAAATATTATAATTTCTTGATTTTCTAAAAGAGATCTCTTACTAAATTTTGGTTTGTTTTTTTTTCTTTTTAAAGCTATGTTTATATATATATATATATATATATATACTCCAATGGGTTATTATGTTTTTGATGTGTAAAAATGGTGAGCGAGCTAGTTAACTCGGTGGTTGTTAAATTTATTAACCAGATGGTGGATGGATTGGTCAGAGACCCGGGTCGGGTTTACCGGGTGGATTCATGGGGGATAATAAGAGGTTTGGAGGTCCGGGTTCATCACCACCGACGTGTAGAGCGAAGTGTGGGAGATGTCAGCCGTGTAAACCGGTTCACGTACCGATTCAACCCGGTTTGAGCATGCCTTTGGAGTATTACCCTGAAGCTTGGCGGTGCAAGTGTGGCACCAAGATTTTCATGCCCTAATTACTAAGTTTGATCAATTAGTATTAAACAATTCAGAAGGAGAAACAAGAAAAAAAAAACATCGTTTTAATTCTTTTTGTTTTATTTTTTTCTTAGTTCCTCATTTCTTGTGCTTGTCTGATTAATTATTGTAATGAAAAATATGTTAATATTAAAAAAAAAAAAAATTGGTCATGTGAAGAAATTGAGGACTTTGGGAAAAAGCAAAAAACTTTGGGGTTCGGGGTGATATTACCGAGAAGGAAAGAGAGAGAGAGTACTCATCCTTTTTTACTCTAACGACACTTGCTCCATTGTTGAACCAATTAGAATTGCAGATGTCTCTAATTTAAGAGTATCTCCAACCCACCTATATTTGCTTTTTAATTCTATTTTTAAAATAAAATTTACTCCAACTCATCTCTATTTCTACTTCTATAATAGAAATATCTATTTTTTCTATATATATAGAAAAACTCTATTTAATACTCTATAATAGAGTTGAACTTTTTTATTTATAAAATGGTCCTTGAACTTTTAACACTTTTATATTTATGATAAAAATAAATAAAATATATATTTAAATAGTTTAGTAATAATTATTTTATATGATGCAATGTATTTCTTTTAATAAATGTGATATTTAAATAATATTTATGAATGTTAAAAATTTAAATAATATTGTAATTTTATGAAAGTTTCACAAATACTAAAATAAATGGGTTAGTTTGCAACTTTTATAAGTAAAACATATTAATAGTAAAATAAAAAAGGAATCTCTGCGGAATATTCTTTTTTAGAGAAAAAAATAGAGGTATCCATTGGAGCAAAAATCACCTCTATTATAGAGTTCATCTATTTCAGAGGTAAAAATAGAGAAAACTATTGGAGATGGTTTTAGGTGGTGTTTCTTATCTTCTCTTTGTAAAAAAAATAGTTTGAAACAATTTTTAATAGCTTATATTGTAATTTAGGTAGTGTAGAACTTGTGAGAAGATTAAAAATGTCATACACATATATAACAAATCTTTTGTAACCAGTAGCATGACAAAGGTTTTAGACATATAAATAGTTTAACAGCTGAATATTCTAATATGTGAACGAAAAAAAACTGAATATCCTAATTGTAAATACTAACAAAATATGATATTTGTTAATAATTATAAAACATTTTCAAAATGGTTTACCCCTACTAAATTAGTGATGTTTTTTTAATAGTTATATTTTTTATACATATACAATGAATATCTAGCAAAAAATACTTTTTACAAAAAGTGTAATTTGAATAAATATTTCGAAAGGTCAAATTAAAAAAAATAAAAATGTGGAATATATAGAAATGGTAAAGTAAACCAATCACAAAAGATTAAAATAATATATAGAAATAGATAAAAAATGAAATGTTGAAATAATTTTTGGACAGTTCACTTAATTATTTTTTTGTTCTTTAAAATCTTTTGAAACTCTTGGGTGAATTATCTGAAAACAAATCCGCCAAAAAACAATAGTGTAATGATGGTTTAATTTTTTTGTGTGTTTCCAACTTTCCATATAGTGTTATCAGTAAAATCATTGATTTGCCCCCTTATTTTCAAGCAAATCCCTCTTTGCAAAACAAATACTACTACTACTAAGGTACTTTATTTGTCTGCTTATGCATGTTTGTTTGGACCCATAGGTTTTGTCCCTCGACAGCTAATGTAGTTTTCATTATTGCTCTTTGATGATAGTAGTAATTTTTTTTATAAGTTCATCAACATAAATCATGATTAATATTTATCGTACTTGCACGTGTAAGTTTACAGCAGGACCATTTTATTTAAAAATATAAAAAAATGAAATTGTTATTATAGAAACGAATGTAAAAAGTAGTAAAAGCATTTATGGTTTGGAGTTTTTCCCATTTTCACTACAAAGCCGCATCTGTACTCGTGTCGTACTGCATACTCTGTTCCTTATAAGTTTGCAATATCTGAATTAATTTATCTCCTTCTCTTTTATTTTATTTTTCCTTATGAGATGTACCAATAAATTCTACTTTTGATTTTAGTATTTGGAAAAGCATCGACTGGTCTCATATTTTTAAACCTACAACTTTAGTTTTTGAAGATAGAGAGGAAACTTGGCCTTTTATTTGCCTATAAAAGATATGCAAATTATTATGCTTTGTAGATGCCTAATCAAAAAGCGTTATAGTTACTTACAACAATCATTGTATAAGTTGGAGAATGATAAGTTGGAAAATATCACAAAGATTGATGTTTTAGAATATTTTTTTGTTTCACAAATATTGATGTTTTGTAAACTTAAAAAAGTAATTATTGAAAATATTTAATTTTTTTGAATTGTTATTAGTTTATATTTTCTATCTCTAGCAAAAAGTAATTATAAATTAATTTATAAATAAAAACTAAATTTTTTTTTTTTAATATGTGTGAAAGTATCAAAACATCAATCTTTGTGAGATAGAGAGAATAATACTCTAGAGTCTAGACTGTAGACTTGTAGATTATCGAACAACGTGTAATTCTCGGAGTTGAACGAAACACAACTTTGGTTCTAGTTGGACAAGTCATGGTTATAAATTTGTGTAGATATATAACATAAAGGTGAGCATTATTTTGATTATGAGCATTGAAAAATTGGAAACACGTAACTCATTTACTAACCTCTAACCACTGTCCTATATTGGTCGTGTGGGCCATTTTGTACTCGACCCAAACGTTGACTGATAATGGTATAATAATACTAATACGTGACAACTGCAATAATAACAACTGCATGGTGATGGTGTTGTATCAAAACGAACAACTTTAGGATTTTACAATTTTCACTCTCTTTTTTTTTTTGTTGCTGGTGGTTTCGATTTTATTTATGCTCCTTTATTATTCCTTAGTTTTATTTTTATATGATGGTACCTTCTACTATACGTGAGAAGAAATAACATTAGGGAGCTATTACCGTGCTTCCTAGAGGTGTATGTTTCAAAATCAGCTGCGTGTTTTTCACATTTTTATTCAAAAAGAAAAAAAACACAGACACACACATCAGTTATTTACGCGTTTACAGCAGCATGTTTTTGTCAGTTTTGACCAAATTTGGTTATATGGTAAACAAGTCCAAAAGTTAATGCAAAGAGATGAAAAAGGAGAGCTTTCAAACAGCTACGTATCTTCGTTGTCTTGTATACAAGTATGTTAATTATTTGAAATATTACACTTTTGTTATCCATGAATCATATACTTTATATACTTTGAGCTTATAGACGTTAGATTGTTTAAAAGTGACTAAGCTAGTGCCTAACACTTTCATAAGCAACTGACGTGTGATTGGTAATTTACGGACGTTATGTCGTTCATCAAACAAGCGAAAAAACGAAAGCATTTTAACGTAAAGAAAAAGCAACTAATTAGTGTGTTTATAGGAAACTGTAAATAGTCAATAATGTCAAAAGGGATCGGGGAAAAAAAAGCAATACTCAAAAGAGTTTTTACAGAGAAGAGACTGATGTGATGGGTTTGGTTGGGTTGGTGGTGGACTGTACAGACATATAGCTTCCACTTTTTCTGTAAATTATTTTCACTCTTTTTTTTTTTTGAGAATAACTTTGTTTGTCCATGCGCCGAGGAATATCTATTTTATTGTTCATACTAAAAATGCTTTAGTTAAGGTATGGATACTAAAATTGCTTTTTGGGTTCATTCAAAATTTGAATGTTATATATGACTTTGATTGGTAACATAATTAAGGATGGCAATCGTGTTCGTTTGGTTACCAACTAGATGATCGGCTAAAATGGGCGAACTAGTTTACCTTCATGGCCTGGATACAAGAAAAGTATCTTCAATGTTTTGAATTAATAAAATCCAAAACTGAACCATAAAGAGGGAAAATACTTACATGTTCCTTTCAAATTAACTGTGTACGTAGAGTAGTTGTTGATAGAACATACTTTAGAGTAATTCTATTTGTAACTTACATCATCTGTTGTAGTAGATCAAAACTAACTGATGATAAATAAGCTTGTAAGTTTTAAAATTAATATACAAAATTTAGGAAAATGTTTAATGGTAGTTTTTGAAATAACTTTTCTGGTAATTTTAAGAATATTAATCAAAAATATTTGGTAATTGGAGTTGGAAATAGTACTCCCTCCGGTTTTTATTAGTTACTGTTCTAGAGCTTTTCAAATAAATTAAGAAAACATATAAATGTTCTATTATATCTTCATTTGACTATTATAATTTAAAAAAAAAAATTCATTTAACATGGGTAAATGAGATAATTTTATACTATAAGTCATATTAAAAAACGAAAACGACAACTAAAATGAAACAAAAAATTAAGCATAGAATAATCACTATTTTAAAACAAAGGAAGTCATAAATAATTTTGAAAACAAATATGTTTTGTAACGAGTATATTATAATTAAAAGATAGTAGTATATAATTGGGAAAAATGTCATTTAAATCACCAACTTTCAAATTGTGGCCATTTTAATCATGAATTTCTTAGGTGACCATTTTAATCATGAAGTTATTGTTGACTTATATTTTAAATATCATTTTTTGTTGACCGAGCCAAAATTATCACGACGTTAAATTGTTTAACAGAGCTAATAACAGACGTTTATGTGTCGTTAACCATCATCTAATAGTGAGAAACACCATTGTTTGGCAAAAACTAAAACCCCCAAATCCATTAAATCGAAATCCCTAATTTCTGAAGTCATAATCTTCTCCAAATCGATCCTCTCCTTCTCATTTTTTCAGTGTCTCGTCCTTTTCACCAAGCTCGTTTTTCCTCTATACTTGATTTCTCCATCTTCTCCTTTAAGTTATGAGTTGCAATTCTAGGCAATCGAGTAGTGAAAATATAAAACGCGGGTTTCCTTCGAAGTGTTATTGTGGGTTAGACGTTGTCATCTATACATCGACCACAAAACAAAACCCAGTAAGACCTTTCTTTCGATGTCCAACCAAACGAGATGTAAGTAATTTTAAATTTTATGTGTTCTTGTTCGTTAATAATTATTATCGTTTGCATTTCTAGGACCATTTGTTTAAATGGGTCGAAGATGGTGTGTATGAGGAGGTCATAGAAGTTTTGCCGAAAATATCCATCATTGACAGCGAGATAAACAACGCGAAATCTGAGGTTGCAGTCGAGATTCAAGTGTTCAAAGCTATGATCGAAGGATTGAAGGTAGAGGAAATGTGGAGCAAAAGGGAAATTAAGAAATGGAAATTGATGATCAAGTTGTGCTTCATGTGCTTTTGTTTTACTGTTATTGTCATTGTGATCCTAATGTGATGTACCACAAAAAAACAGAGGATGCTTGTTCTTGGTTATTAGTGTATTATGTCTTAGTTTTGTGTCCTTTTATTGTTGTTTTGTGTCCTTTTCTTGTTGTTTTGTGTCTTGGTAATGAAATGCTACTTTGATTATGAAATGTTGTTGTGTTAAATGGAAACAGAAATGTTACAAGACAAAATAGATTAGCTTCTTTCAGTACAAACAACATTAACCAAACCCACTATGCATTAAGTTCAAACGATTTGGGAAAAATACAAAGATAACATAGTCTCAAACCTTGATGCAAAAACAAAACAAAACAATGCAAACCAAAGACGACAACATAAATTAGGTCCTTTAAGTTCAGACAAAAAAAAAATGCAATTGCAAGTTGCACAAAGCTAGGTGGAAGTCTCAAACCATGATGCAAAACGCCCAAGTCCTTGTCTTTGTGATCCTTTATCAAAGTGTGCTCCTTGTGATCCATGTGCTCCTTGTGATATGTGTGCTCTTCCTATGTGTGCTCTTCCTTGGGGCTGTGATGCTCTTCTTTGGGGTAGTGATGCTGGTTGTCTTCCTTGGGGTTGTGATACGGGTTGTGATGATTGTCTTAAGGGTTGTGATGCTTGTCTTTCGGGTTGTGATGCTTGTGATCCTTGAGGTCGTGATGCTTGTCCTTCCCCTTGTGGTTCTTGATTTATCCGCGGTCTACCTCTCGGTCTTTTTGGTAAACTTGCAACAGTCGGATTTTTGCAAGCTTGTTTATTGTGTCCTTCTTCTTTGCAGTTAGAGCATGTCATAATCCTCCTAGCCCTTGACATCTTGTTATTTGAAGAAGAGGAAGATTCGTTTTTACCTTTCCTCCTAGCATAATTTGATGGCCTTCCGGGATTGTCTCTTCTCCATCCCGGTGGCAAGAGAGGAAGCCTATTCAACCTTGGCCACAATGGCATCCCTTGGACAGGTCTAATACCTTCTCGGTATGTTTCTCGCCACCTTATCTTTGTGTAATAGTCACTGACATTGTTTTCAACCTTCTCCTTTTTTCCAATTATCACACTTGCAGCATGAATACAAGGGATTCGAACCATCTGCCACTTTTTCCAACCACAAGTATTTGTATTCATATCGACAAAAGTAGGTAACATCATTCACCTCAATCTCGTGCAAGTTGTTTCTCGCCATATATCTGATGCATTGCGAAGACCCCATTATCATCTTCTCAATCTCAGCATGAGCTCGCTTTGTGAATCTTGTTTTCAGCCTGTCAGCAATGATAAACCTCTTTGCATTTCTGACCATGCATTGCCTCCTGATGTATTCTAGTAAATCTAGCAATGGCTTTTTCCTCGCCTGTCGAATAGTCCTATTAAAAGACTCACTAAGATTGTTGAGGTTATCATTGCAACACGTACCAATCCTAAAGAAAGCTCTCGGCCATGATTTGGGATTAATAACTTGCAGAGACGTATAAGCTTGCATATTATACTTCTTTAGCTCCTCCATGCGATCAGTGAACTCTCTTGTTGTGTATGCTCGTGCTATCCTCCAAAACATGCGTTGTAGTTCTTGATCATGACTATCTCTTTTCCAGTTATCCATGATGTGTTTTGCACATTGTCGATGCTCAGCATGTGGAAGTACCCCATGGATAGCTTTGACTAGACCCTGAAAAAGTTTAAATGAATCATAAGCTAAGAAAGTTTTAAATGAATCATTACTAACCTTTTGTGTTATCTGAGATGATAGCTATGTTTGTTATTGTATGAAGACCCAAACTTGAAGAGAGATGTCTCACAAACCATTCCTAGTTGTCATCATTTTCTATCTCTACAATTGCCCAAGCAATAAGAACAATTCGATTATCTCCATCTCTTCCCACTGCAGCTAGAAGGTGCCCTCTAATATCCCATTTCAGAAAAGCTCCATCTAGTCCAATGATGGGTCTGCAAGTTTCCTTCCAAGAATCTTTTTGTGATTTAAAACATATATATAAACGAAAAAACCTCTGTTTGCTTCCAATGACTGGCTCTGGTACTGTCTCGATCTCAAACTCGGAGCCTTTGTTTTGGTTTAACACCTCTGCTTGGTAATCCCAGATTCGTGCAAACTGGGACTCATGGCTAGCCTTTATTGTACGCAAAACTTTGGTCTTCGCCTTAGCACACTGATCTGGACTCACCTCCCACTTGTATTCTCTTTTAATCTCAGCAACCATCTCATGTCTTGTAAGCTTCGGATTGAGTCTCAACCTTTCTTCAAACAAAAAGGCAATAGCAGACCGCTTAAACATCTTTGAATACCCTGACCTCACACATATATGCCCATTGATATAAATCTTTATTTGCATCTTATGCTTCCTCCTCTCATATGAACAATATACTCTCCATGGACATTTATTACCATCTTCATCAACATAACAACATTTTGTACCAACCAACAGAGCTTGAGATCTATATAGTTTGATGTCATACCGTGTCTTTAAGGAGTACTTCAAAACGGCGAGCTTGAAATCCTCAGGAGAGTTGTAAGTTTTCTCCAATGCTAACAAACCCTCTGGATCTTCGCTGTCTTTGTTTGTATGAGCTGCATCGTTCTTGTCTATGTCTTCCAACTCATCCTCGTCGTCAGATGACAAAGGATCTGGAATTTTGTCTTCGTCCCAGATATCATCACCACTGTCGTTATCAGAACCAACATCTTCAAGTCTAGCAGCCTCTGGAAAGTCTTCTTCAATGTTTATGTTAGCATCTTCCTCAATAGCTAAACCATTGTCCACTTCCTCATCATTGTTATCTTCACCACCTACTGCATCATCAACAATATCACAATCTTCATTACCATACACCCTACAGTCATCTTCACTGTCAACAACAAGAGCCAAATCCATGTCTTGCTCCAAATCATAATCTTCTTCCACTCTGACTTTTCTTCGTTTACGACGCCGTTTTGAAGCTCCATGAATCGACTTTGATACACATACAATAGCTCTATTTTCGCCACCAGAATTCAATATGTCTTCAGTCTGAACTCGATCTCCGTCTCTGCCACCAGATTCCGGAGCGACTTGCAGTTCAACATGAACTCTATCTCCGACAACACTCTGTGATTCACCTCGTGGTGGAGGTTCAGGTCCGTCTCCGACAACACTCTCAACACTCTGCGATCCAAGTCGACTTGTTTCTATCAACATCTCAATATAGCTACTCTTTCTCACATTCGACATTTAGTGAAAATGATGATTTGAAATCAGGGATCTGGTTTTCAGAAATTAGGGATTTCGATTTAATGGATTTGGAGGTTTTAGTTTTTGCCAAATGATGTCGTTTCTCACTAACAGAGGATGGTTAACGACACATAAACGTCTGTTATTAGCTCTGTTAAATAATTTAACGTCGTGATAATTTTGGCTCAGTCAACAAAGGATGATGTTTAAAATATAAGTTAACAATAAGTTCATAATTAAAATGGCCACCTAAAAAGTTCATAATTAAAATGGCAAAAATTTGAAATTTGATGATTTAAATAGCATTTTTCCCGTATATAATTATATATTAGTGAGAGAAATATATAGATTTATCACATTAAGCATTAGCAACAATTACTTTCTAAAAACATATTAAAATATTACATTTATCTTCTTCTTTTTCATTTAATTTAATCAATCATTCCCCCCAACAAACGAATGAGCTATAAGTTTAGCGCCGTCAAACCCAATAGTTTTTGATTAAAAACGCTAAACCAATAAACAAAGCAACCAAGAAAGAATAACAAAATATAACTATGAAATGCACCAATTCTCTAATAATAGACTTGAAACCACACAATTTTTTGACTTTTTTTACTACCTACACGAACTTGTTAATAAACTTGACCAACAGCCACACGAATTATTAAAATCGAAGACGCTATATTCACAAGTAGCATTGTGTGAAAAGGGAAAAGAAATTGTTGTCCTCTGAACTTCTAACAACATATTCTGGTTATGATCCAGATGAATGCTTAGTGAAGTGACCAGCCAACAATATCTAGCAACTAAACAACAATATTTATTTTCAACACAAAAAAATGAGAGGCAATAATCACAATCTCACTAGAAGCCATAAAAGGAATAAAAATGAGAAGCATATATACACATGTGGATGTCGTTAGTGTTATGAATTTGCCTTAGGAATCATAAATAAGATATTAATAGTAATAGTAAAATGTGGTGACTTTTGAAAAAGAACTGAAAATGAGAAGTGCATTGTCAAATCTATCGCATCAAACGATACTTTTTTCATATAATTTTAGATAAACATCAGAGAACAGTCCTTGAGTAGGTTCATAGACACCAATCCTACACTTGGAAACTTCAATTAATTCTTCTCTACCCCACTTTTTTATTATTTTATCAACTTCTTCATACAAACTAATGTATAAAAAGTTCATAAATTCCTTGTAAGTTGTAACTCTTCTAACCCAATGGGCTTTTGGTTGTACGTTGGAGTATTCCATAGTTTCCAATGAACTTCAATTGGCCCCAATAGTTTATAGGTTCGGCCCTCTCGTTCTACTATTGTTGGAGTCCGGAGATGGTTCGACTTAGTTGATTACTAGTACACAATACACAGTCATAGACTCATAGTTTCCATTGATGTCTTGTTTAGTAGCCTCTTCATCCATTGATTTTTCATTATTAACATTTCTTCATATTTAGATATCTTAAAAACTTTCGATGTTTAGTTGGCTTTTAAATACCCTACATCTCCAGCTTCGGGTCATGGTAACCCATATAGATTTTATTTTTCAAAACCTAGATATATAGTATAGTTTAATAAATTTCTAACCCCTATATATATCTTACGAGCTGTTTGATACTCGTGCAGGTCATGAGTTGTATATATATCTCGTCTAGTATGTTGATAAAATCTTTATTTTTAAATTCACAACTGATGATTTGTACGTTAATCTGGGTTTTTCTCAATTAAGTCCATTTCCTATATTAATCTAAGTTATCGTGTATCTTCTTAAAGTATACAATCATGAGTCATGATTCATATATTTTTTTTGGTCTTCATCAAGTAGTTCAGATTATAACACTTTTTACACCATTTAGATAATCTCACGAAACACATCTTTCTTGACTTTTTTTGGTTTAGTTTGCCTTGATCCACATGTACAAAAGTTATTAATAAACCGAACCTTTTGAGATTGAACAAAAGCCTTATATAGTTTAGTAATTCATAATCAAATAACATTATAAGAATGTTCGTTAACGTTTCCGCTAAATGATTCTAACTTTATATAAAGAACAAACTCTACCGAAGACGAATTAAAAAAAAAAAACACACGAAAGTTTCTCCTTTTTAAAGTATATATATTTTCGAGACTTCGAGTATATATATAGTGAGCTTTCTGAATCTCTTAATTAGATCATATATAGTAAATATTAAATACACATCATCAACTCAACTAGATTGTCATTTTTTTTTTGTCATATATAACTAAGATAAGCATGTACATCTTGCAAGAAAAAAAAACACACGTAATTAGTAGTTTGTTAACAATTATAGAAGTTAGGTAACAAGTGTAATGTCATTAATTATAGTATATATATTGCAATTAAAAATTACCAATATAAGTAGTATATATATATATATATCTATAAACAGTACAGCAAGCTTTATTATGTACACTCTGGTTCCTTTTCCATTCCCATGCAAAAAATAAATAAACGACAAACCCAAACACAACCAGCACTATGCTACGTGGCGTATTATGATTGGTTTGTCTGGAGAAAACAGAGCAGTGTTGCAGAAAACACACATACTTTCCCGGCAATGCAATGTTTTGGTTACACAGTCACCCGGGGAAAAAACGCGTCCGATGTATTATTCCACCTGGCGTAAATTAATTGGTTAGTTAGTGTAACAACAATGACGGAACAGTAACACAAGCATTACCTCCCCCTTTTCCCCAGTCACTTTCTTGGTAGTTTCCTGAGAAACTCTCTCTATTTACTTCATAGCTTTGGTTTTGTGATTTTTGGACGAACAAAAAAAAAAAAAAAAAAATATGGCGAAATCTGACATAGAAACTGGTGTTGGTGGTGGTAACGAGCTGTATCCAAACATGAAAGAGAGCTCGGAGCTTCGTTGGGCTTTCATAAGGAAAGTGTACACCATCTTGTCTCTTCAGCTGCTTCTCACCGTCGGTGTCTCCTCCGTGTTCTTCTTCGTCCGTCCGATTCCTGTCTTCATCACCGAGACTACCCCTGGAATCGTCGTCTTGTTCGTCATCCTCCTTCTTCCTCTCTTCCGTTACGTCTCCTTTTTTTCACATATTTTGTTTTCTTTTGTTGATCTTTCGATTTCATGCTTAGTTAGGGTTGTTCTTAGCTCTGTTTGGGTTTAGTCTTACCTACATTTCATCATCGTTCGTCGCTTAGGGTTTTTTGAGTTACTTTACTTGTTCGATTCACCGAAAAAAATAAAAGCTTTAGGATTTAGATCGGTGTAGTGTTCACTTTGCTACTATTGTGTTTCGTTGATTCTTTGTTAAGATGACTTAGATCCATGTACTCTTCATGACTTAGGGCTACACTTGTTTCGTTGATATAGTATATATACCTTCTCTACTTCCGCTTGATTCATCGCTTGAAAGCTACTGTTTTTGTTTATAGAGTGTGTTTTGGAGGTTTCACTGAGTGATTTGGATTTTGATGAGGTTTGTTTATTGATGTGTTTGTAGTGATGTGGCCTCTGTTGGCTTTTGAGAAGAAGCATCCCATTAACTGCATTGTCCTTACCATCTTCACTCTCTCCATTTCCTTCGCTGTTGGTATTTGCTGCTCTGATGCTCTCTCTCCAAAGGTAATGGATGGATACTTGTTCTGCTTCTTCTAGTGTTGGAGTATTCTCTGTTTAATAAAATCAACCTAACACTGGGTAATGGTGTTGCATCTAGATCTTTGTTTCAGATGTAGTCTTGGTATGATCTGTGACTAGCTAGGTAGTACTGTTTTCAAAATCATATAAGTTCGTAACTTGTTGGTTTAAACATTGTGAATCATGAAAAAGAGGAACAGGGGAAGAGATGATTCATGCTTTTGTCAAGAAACTTATTAACTTACCTCTGTTTCTATAACAAAAGAACTAACTACAAGTCTTGTGAAAAACAGGGAGGATTGTTATGGGGGCTGCAATTCTGACAGCAGCGATGGTCTTTGGACTGACGATCTACACCTTCTGGGCAGTAAAGAGAGGCCATGATTTCTCCTTCCTTGGACCATTCCTCTTTGGTTCACTCCTCATTATCCTTGTCTTCACTCTGCTCCAGGTACTACCAGAATCAACACTAACTCTCCAATCTATTCATAGTTTTGGGAGTATTGAGATATATTACTATTACAAGCTAACCAATGAAATGAATGCAGATCTACTACCCTCTCGGGAAGCTAACATCAATGATATTCAGCGGTGTAGCATCAATCGTGTTCTGCGGATACATCATCTTTGACACAGACCAGCTGATCAAGAAACTCAACTACGACGAGTATATCATTGCTGCGATCCGTCTTTACCTGGACGTCATGAATCTCTTCCTCAATCTCCTTGGCATCATGAGCAACGGCCAGTAGTGACATGTGGTTCCATCTTCTCTGATGGTGTCGTTACTATCCTACTAATTCTAGACATAGATTTATCGAGAGTATTAAGAAGACAATATTATAGTGTTTTACTGCTTGATAAAGTTGGTTAACAATACCAAAACATTCTTTATAAGCAGTTATAAGTATAACATGTGAGAAACGATCCTTTGATGATATATGTTTTCTTGTGACTTGTGAGTTATACAAATATGCTCAGGTTCTTTGCTTAATGGATATTTCCAACAATAATGGGACAAAAAAGAAGCATATTTGATGTTCCCGAACAAGTATGAAAATGGACCCATTCATTTTTTATAAATACTTATCTATTACTTCAACTTTGTTTTCTATACAAAAGAACACCACCAACAACAAAAAAATTAATAATCTAAGAACATAAAAATTACAGATCACCCCACCCACTAAGTTCTGTTTACCCCAAATCCTTACTCACCTTTGTGTTGAAATCTTGACTGGTAGGTCCATTTCATACTATACCCAACCCAAAAAACCATTACCTTAAAAGAACCCCCTACAATTTGAGATTGACCCCATAAGTTAAAAAAAAAAAACTCACACTTACTTAAACCAAGCAGGGCATTGAACGGTTTTATTCACTACATGTCTACATCCTAAACTTCCTCTCAGCAGCCAGAACAAGAAGCCTTGATACACCTTGTGTCCACATTTCGTACTCCCTTTGGCTCTTGACCTCAAATTCCACATCACCTCGCAGAACCGTCTTCAAACCAAAGTATCTCAGATCATCTCCTCCCTCTAGCAAATGTCGTCCGGGCCAGGCCGGGACATTCTTGATTACTTCAAGCACAATGTCTGTTACAAAATTGGGATATTAGTAAAATAATTAGTGAAAGAGTCTTCAAGTTCACATTCAAAAGAAAGACAAAAAAGTAAAAGATTGAGGCGATTTGATCCTATAGTTTACTTTAGTCACATATACACTTTTCCTTTTTTCCTTTTTTAGTCTCGAATCCCCAAATCCAAAGCAGACCCACATCAAAGTTTTGAATTCTCTTTACCAGGGTTCACAAATAATTGACTCATTGACAGTAGATAGTGACAAAAAGTGAAGCTTTCAATATCAAACTACAATCCATTAGAAGAATCATTTTTACTGTCTTGGAAGGAATTAGAGATAACTCCAACCACTCTAATCAGGTTTTAAACGTTTGTAGTTAAGGAAAGCGGTGTTATACTTGTATGTAATAAAAGTAAATGATCTCTTACTCTTTTTCTTCTTGGTGAATGTTCCTCCAACATGCCTGCTCTTCATCTTCAACATAACCTATAAGTTCAATTAGATCAAAACAATGAATAAACAAATTAGTGATTTGATTCTCTAACTTAGCAAAGACAAAAGTGGATCCCATGACTTCATTTTCATCATCATTGTCATAACAGTACTTTTTATTTTAGCTTTAGTTTTGTTTCTACTTTCTCTTCTTTTCCTGCCGTTTGAAATTTCTCTTTTCTCATCTTTTTGTGTGTTTCATATAACAAAGTTTACATCCATGTGAAGTAACTAAAGATTCCCCACTGATTAACAAATAATTTGGCTCTCTTTAATCTTTTTCATCAGATCAACGATCATATCTAAAGTGAACCGAAACTCGAGGCACCATAAGGAAAAAAAAAATCTTTACCTGATTCGTTTTGTTGATGTAAACAGACACTATTTTCCAGTGGAGATCACCTGCAAAAGTCACACAACATTAGACAAAAGATCAAGAACTAAAGTGTAAAATTCAAACACATAAGATTGAACTTTTGTTACCTTTGCGAGTGCGTTTGAGGAGTTCACAACCTCTAGCGAGCCATTCTCGGCTACAAGTTCCCAAGAAATTCTCCTGTTGTACAAGTTCACCACTGTGACTACTGCTTGAGCTTCCATTGCTACCATTAACATTATTGTTGCTGCATCCTCCAGTAGAAGTAGTGAGTCCTTTGTCCATTGGAATCACTGATGCAATGTTCCACACTTCCTTCATTGCCCTCGCCTTCAATGTCTGCACTCCTCTTAAAGCTACACAAAAAATACACAATCATGTAACCCAAATTTAACTATGATTCCTTCATAAAGTTCCAATTTTTAGCCAATCCCTAGATCAATTCTATCATTTCCTTCATCAAAATCAGAACTTTAGCAGTCCCCATCACACCTAAAATCAAATGATTCGATTTCTCCATCAAGTTTCAACTTTTCAGTCAATCAAATCCCTAAATCAATTGCATCAAAATCAAAACTTTATCAAAAACCATTAACAGAGTTTAGAGTTACTAAACAAACCTGTAGCTGCTCCAGCAGTGAGAGTCATGATATCTCCAGCAGAACGAACATTAACAGCAGAACTAACAACAGAGGCCAAATACTCTCTCTCAGCTCCCATAACTTCAGCAGCCTCCACACACTGAGCAGCCACAAGGGTCGCAGCAGAAGCAACCGCCATGTCGGTTTTAGCCATCTGCTCATCCTTACCGCAGCTAGAAGACGCAGCAGTGGCTGCTGCAATAGCAGCAACAGCTGCAGCCACGCCAGCAACAGAGACAGCAGCGTGAATCTGAGCGTTGTGAGCTCGAGTCTCCTCTTTCTTCTTCTCCCTCCGATCCTTAAGCCACCGTCCAACCGTCTTGGACTGTGTGGCCGTGGCCGTTATAGTCCCCGGAGTAGTCGCCGTTGAACGGAACTGAGAGTTTATATTGTTCAGCGAATTGTTATTTGCTCTGCAAAATTGCTGCATTTCAAGAAACGAAAAGATTAAAAATTGGACTTTTAATTTAAAGATTCGCCAGAAATGGATATACAAAAGAGTGAAGCAAAATCTAAAAAAGGAAAAATATTTTAGAAGAGGAGTGACGAACAAGAAAAAGACAAAATCAAATCAAGTAAAGGAGATTGCTTTAGACCAAAGTGTAGTCACTAAAATAATAATACTAATTAAAAAAAACCAATCTTGAGCATGTTCGTTAATGGGTTTAAGGAATAATTATCGAATAAACAATGCAAATTAGTATAAAATTAAAATGAAATGATGAGTAATCATCGGAAACAGTAGTGGGAGAAAGACATGATCTCTGGCCTCTGGGTATGGTTGGATAAAGAGAAAGGTTATAGTGAAGATTCTTTTTTTGATTTTTTTCATTGTCTCTCATTGTGTACACAAAAATGTCAGTGACGCAGTCGAAAACATTTACATAGAGAGAAACACCAAAAAAAAAAAAAAAACGCAGAAACCCAAATACATGCTTAAGAATAGTCACAAAACCCAAATTAAAAAAGGTCAAGAAAAATTGAGAAAACCTTAATGCCGTCGGATTCGGGAGGAGACACAGGAGGACTGTCGGTCAATGAACCGTTGAGTGGACCACTACTATGTGATAGCCGACCAGATGTTCTTGGTGACACTTCTTGCTGCCAACACAAAAAAGTTAAAGGATGAGACAAAAGTAGAATCAAGAAGAGATGATGATGACAAATCCATGAACTTGTTATTATGTTTCTTGGGTCCCCAGAAAGCGAGTGTGTAGCTCTAAATCATAACTTTTTTTTTCTTTTGTTGATTAATAATAATTATAATTATTGCGCGTGAATATTTTTTTCCCCTTACGTAAGATTTATGAAACATATAATTTGCTAAAGATTGAAACTTTCATGAACAATGAAAATAAACTTTTGTCAGTATCTTTGAGAATGCTTAGTTTTGTCCGCAAATGCTCTGTTTTTATCTGAAAACAGAGGAAAAAGGACTTACAGAGTGAGACAAGATACGATCCATGACCATTTGAGAAGTTTCGGAACAAGCGAAGGAGAAAGGGTTCCCGGAGACAAGTCCGGTGTCCTCGCCGTCGACGTCTCCGGTGGAGATGGGTTCTTCTACTTCTTCTTCTTCTTCGGTTTTGGAGAGGAGGATCTGAGGATTAGGTGGTGTTAAAGCCTTGGAGACTTCGAGAGCAGAGACGCTCCATGAACGAGCTAGGAACTCCATAGGCTCCAGTGGTGTCTCAGGTGGACGGTAAACCGGGTCGGGTCTCCATGTCGAAACCATGGGTTTTTCCATTTTTTCAGAGAGAGGAAGAGAGAGAGAGTGTGATGAGTGAATAATACAGAGATAAAGAGAGAGAGAGAGAGAGAGAGAGAGAGAGTGATGGAAGTGAAAGGTTGTCAATGGGGAGGGGATGCGATATATAGAGAGTCACAAGTGACAACGAAGCTGTATTTTCTCATCACTCTTCTCTGCTTTTTCCTTCTCTTCCGTTTTTTTTTTTCTTTCTTGCTTTTTCTTATTCTCTCTCTTCTCTCGAAAGGATAATAAATAAACTAACCATTATAATTACTTTTTTTTTATAATCAAATTATACAAATAAGTATTTTTTTTTTCTTAAACGGCCCAAATGATTGTTTTGATTTTCTAATATTTTCCTTTTTATTAAAGTTTTTTTTACTGGTGTATTTTTATATTCGTAAAAAAGGAAGAATTGGTTAAATTTAAATTTTCTATGGTTGAAAGTTGAAACAGACTTACAAACAAAAGATAAATGTTTTACTCTTTTTGATATAAAATATCTATCTTTTTTTTTATAAGTCTGTTTCAAACCTAGAAATTTAATAACCAATTCTACATAAATTTTTATCGTAAAAACAAGGCAACTATAATGTTTCATGTTGTACTCTAATTTTTTTTTTTTTTTTTTTTTTTTTGGCAGTTGTTGTATTTGCTCTATTTGGAATACACGAAATAAGTATACATATGGTTCAATTGTTTTGAAAATTTGCCACGTTTCATTTGAAAACTGTTGCTTAGTCAGGAAATCGAATGGAGAACAGTTCTATACTGTTTGAGTTCAGTTTATAATCGAACGATTTTTTAATAAATTGGGCTAGGTTGTAATGACAAGGAGAATTCATAGATAATAATAAATTAATAACCCGACCGAAAAGATAAGGGGCTAAATGAAAGAGACTTATAAATAGAAAGAAATGCACAGATTTAATTGGATTTGATAAGTGTGTTTGAGGGTTTTGTTAGTATGGAGGACATAAATGGAGAAGTCAGGAAAGTGACCTCTCACACTATCTCGTATCTTTCATGAGTAAACCTACGAAAGGCATGGAAGAGAAGGTCTCTGATCTCCGTCGATCGATCTTGATCTGTCAAGTATCAACTAACTACTTCGAGTAAATTATTAATTACTCGATCGACTGATATTTTCTTCTAGCAAACAACAATCCCATGCATCTTGATATTTTCTTGATATTATTCAGTTTACTTTGATTTTGGTTGTTACCATGCATCTTGGCAATATAAGTAACATGTAAACAACAATCCCATGTTATCTATGTTATGGTTCGTACGTCACTCAGCTCGTTATAGTTCTTTTATACATGAACCACAAGCTCATGTCTTGTTAGTTTTTTTTGTTAAATCATATCTTTTTAGTTTTTTTTTTTTTAATTTTTTACTCAAGCAAAACTGTTACAAGCAGTCAAGCACAGACATGGTTAACGTTAATTCAAACACCATTTCACTAAGTATAGGGATGGATTTTTTTTTTTACCGGGCTAGATCTTGAGCCGAAACTCGAAATTAGTTTTAGAAGCCTAGATATATATAAAAAAAACTGGATATTTTATCCTTTTAAGAGTATATATTGGCATATTGCGACCAAGAGAGAAACCAAACAGTTTTGGCAGATTGGTGAAACTCGTTCTTTGGTCTTGCAAGGGGTGAAACATGTCACACATATCCATTAGTCATGTATAGTGGTGTCATAGGAGACTGTATTAATATGGCTCAGGCCATAATTATCTCATTGGTAATCAAAGTAAGCATGAACTTAGATTCTGAAGTATCTCATTGGCAATCGAAGTAAGCACATTCTTCGAAGTAATTAATAGCTACCTGGGATTATTAAGATGATAGTATATAATACTCCCTCTCGTTTTTTTTACTTGTCATTCTAGACTAAAAATTTTGTTTTTCAATATTTGTCGTTTTAGGTTTCCAATGCATATGTTTGACAAAAATACCAATTTTATCCCGACTATTTTTATGATTTGACCAATAAAAAAATTAGAAAATGTATTAAAGAAAAGGTATAATAGAACATTGATCTAGTTTCTTAATTTGTGTGCAAAGCTCTAGAACGACAAGTAAAAAAAACCGGAGGGAGTATATTATAGTATAGTTGTACACAAGAATTTCGTAGTTCTAAAATTAATTACCAATACGTATATTATTAAGTACCAAAATAGAAACAGCTGTATAAGATTACAAAAGTCTTAAGAGTAAATAAAGTTGGACAACTGCAGTTTTTTTAAATTGAGTAAACACAAACTATAAGGGAAAATACTACTAGTAAAAAGAAAAAGCTAAATTCTACAACGGTACGTCGTGTTGGACTGGAGAACTACACTCCACTCCAACTTATTTGTACGTTAGATTAGATTCTCAAATATCTGATCTTCTTCTCTACTTTCTATGCACACAAAAAGTGAATGCGTTCCGTACATTCAGTTTCACAATATTCATATTAAATGCATCTTCGCTTCCCAAATTACATTTTTTTCGTCAGCCTTCCCAATTTAATTTTTGATAACGTACGTGGATGGCAAATTCAAATGGTGTATGTGAATTAGAAATGATGATGTTTTACCACTAAATGGTGGTACGAAGTTGGATTATATATACATAGGTGATAAAGAAGAGAGTTTTCTTGTGTGTTCTTTTAGGTTAGAGATATGAGTTCTTTCGTATAAGGATCTCCACCAATGTCAATACATTAGTGACAACTAAATTTTCTCTACAGATTCCGATAATTATATTCGAGTTCTGAATTTTGGCTACTTGTGATCTTAAAATAGTTACTGAATTTTGGCTACTTGTGATCTTAAAATAGTTACTGAAATTTTTTGCTACTTGTGATCTTATTAGCGGAGTGATTGGAGGTGTATCGTAGAGAACAAAAAGGATCGCCTCAGTCAGGAGAATATGGTCCCCCATCTTGATATGGAACAGACACACTCACTCGGCTGTTAGCAGTACTGTTCTGATTTCATGCGTTTGTGATTGTGGTGGTTATTATGATCTCTGATTTCAACTACTTTCTTTGGTACTGCTACTACTCTTTTTCTTTATCATATATTTTGTATTATATTTATTTAATATGTATCATCATATAACCATTCATTGCAGATTTTTTTTCGGATTTTGTTTTGATTAGTTCAACACTAATGAGTAATGACCCTCTCTCTATATATCTCTCTCTCCTAAACCTTACTAGTATTAATTAAAATCTATGGAGAGAAGAACAAAAAAGTGGTTCCGAGGAATCCATGGGAAATGTAGCTGAAGCTCATGATTTCTTATGGTCCCTCTTAATGACCACTACCAATTTACTAATCTTTTCCCTTTCTTTTTCTATTTAAATATATTAATATTAAAAAAATTCACATAATAAGCATATCTAATCAGAATTTCAAAAGACACTATAACTTAGATTATAGTATGTAGTTGACAATATTTCTACAATTATGAATATGTATGTATATAATAATATACACACTTTGCATTGATATATTTAGTGACGCATATATAGAAACGTTTGATATGAATTTAATAGATTGTGACAATAAATACAAGAGGCCATATTGGGGACTAGAGAATGATAGAGAAATTTAATATATTTGTGGTTATGCGGATGGGTGGATGTGTTGGGGACTCCACAGTAATCTCTATCTTCATCATCATTAAAGTTTGACACCATGCATTCCTACCTATTTTATATGCCCAGAGTCCAAGCCCCGATTTTAAACGTTTTCAGTTTTGACTATCCCTTTAGACATACAGATCTTTTCGCAAATAGATAAATACTTGCATTATCTTTTTATCAGTATGTCATCTCTATCAAACATAGGGGATAAAGAATATGCCATTCGTTTCACATTTTTATGTTTTGAAAATGTGATTCCGTTAACTACAAATTTGTCCAAAAAAAAAAAGAAGATTAATTACAGTTTGAATATTTTAAATGTCAAAAATAATGAAATCACATTTTCGAAATACCATTCATATCCACATAGTGCATATGACCAAACTTATTCACGAGCAAACAATATTTAAGATGTAGAACTACATTTACAAGAAATCTATAGTTTGAATGGTAACACTTTTTTGTTTGAATTATCTGTTAATAAATCAATAAACGGAATATTAACATTTCGTTCTGAATTACTTAATTGAAGTTGATAAATTTTGTATAATAAAAAATAATCCACTATTAGACGTTTAGCGTCATGTCGATATAATTTTCGCAGCAAATTCAGCAGTTTTTTTTCCCTTCTATAGTTCTATTGGTTCCAAACTTCCAATATAGATGCAACACCAAATTGTAAAACAACCGACATTACAAAGACACATAGTGATATTTAAAACAAGAAAATGTTATTTGTTCTATTAGAAATAATAGATTATTTACATATTTGTTTTAGTAATTAACATAGAATAGTTAACATATTTGTTCACTTTAGCACTTTATAGTTAATATAAACCTGATTAACTTAACCTAAAAATAATACTGTAGTGTCAAATGAATGATACGGCAATTATGACGTTCAACGCCACTGAAGAAAAGAAAGGAAAAAGGCCAATATAGATTCCTTCTTTGGTATATTTGAAACTAAGGATTGACATTTTCAAACTCTCTCACGCACTAACATCGAGGTCTCTATTCCGCAAATTTTCTCCGACGCCGGTGTAGCTCCTACTCACCGGTGTCAGGATCTCTTGTTTCTCTACTTTCTTTTAGTTAATCTTTCTTTCGGTTATTTAAGCTTTTCCCCGTCTTTAGTCTTGTTACAAACCTCCCTGGCCTCCTCAGATTTCGGCGACTTTTCGATCAGCAGTGACAAAGGGCAACGGTGGGTTCCGGTTAACCCCCGCACCTTGTCTCTAATTACTTCAACCGGTTTACCAAATCCACGAATATTCAACATGCACAACCTCCGATTGGGATGTCGTTGCACCCCTGGAAAAGCCTCTATTGAGGCACCAAGCTTAACAGGCGAGCTCCTCTCTGGACCACTAGCCAAGCTTTATCCGGTGGAGACGTTGGAGGCACACGACGTCCCCTTTTCCATGTCAAGAACCCATCTCTCTAAAATTGAACTGTCGGTGTGGATACTCGATCAAGCCCCTTACAACAACTCTGGCTTGCTTATGCTGAAGGTTTGTTCCCCGGAGATGCTCAGTCTCTTGCAAACCTATTCACCCTCTCCGTACAACCGCCACCGCTCACTCAATTTTGCTAGGTCAACCATCATGTTCTTCGATGTTCTTTTGGTGGGCCTTTCCCTTATTGTCGGCCCATTACGCTTTCAGCATGCTAAGCCCATGAACACAAAATCCAGGTCAAAATTTTCTGAATATTTTCTAAGTCCACTTTCATTGTCTCTTCGTTATCTGGGTGCTAAGGACAGAAGCTTCCTTATACATCGTATATCGATAGCTTTGATGTGGGTCTATGAATGTCAATGGCAATCTCTGGTACAAAGCAACCCGTCGTTTATCAATTTTCATCCTAGCGTTTGGCTATTGGGAATCCTGCCTTTGTTTTCAAACAACATCAATGGAGAGAGGAATATCGGCATTATGACTCCGCCTCTACGGAGCGGTGGTTACCGAAATTTCCTCAACCCCATGTTTCCATATCCCATGATCTCTGAGCCTAAGCATGTACAATCTACCAAATTCTGGGAAATCGTCCACACAATGGTTGGTCCAGCTCTAAACCTCTCTAAGCCCAGGTACGAGAATTTACTTCTCTTGTTGACGCCCAATTTTAGCCAATGGTGTGGTCAAGTTTACGAACTCTGTGGATTCCATTTGAGTTGTAAATCATCATTGTTGCTGTGGCATCTCTCTCATTCCTTGAGAACCTTGGTTATAATATCCCTTTCGGTTTAGACCCATGAATCCTATTGCTTGATGTTCTTTGGTAATTGGATATTATCTCCAATTGGTCCGAGTTTAGTCTACGACTTTGGTTTGATCAAGGTCTCTCTCTACTCTATGGCAACTCTACCAAACATCTTTAAGCCCCAGAGCTCCACAAACCTTGCTCGAAAAATTGTCAAGCTACTACCTCGTGTAGGCTTCCTCAAACCGGAGAGAAATTCAGCTTTGATCCCTTTATTACCGCCAACCAGTTTGATGACAGTGGCAATCTTCTCATCCGTTGGCTTGTCCATGGAAGAGCTATCGACAATCTTGATCTCACATGTACCAAAACTCCTTCAAGAATTTGGCTCAAAGCTCTCAAGAACCTATTGCCGATTAATCCTATCTTTTCTTTGTTCCTATGTTATTTTGGCATTGATTAATGAATGCAAGTTGTTTGATAAAAAAAAAAAAAAATAGATTCCTTCTTTGGTCTTCTTCACCAACACAAACGCATATTGTACTTACCGACTGGGCCAACAGAAAATTAAAATAAAATAACAGTTTGCATATTCTTTTAAGTTAAGAAAATAAAATGAAAACAAAATAATCGTATTTATTAAATGACATCAGTTTCTTGTTACATATGCAGTTCCGTACTATATATTTGAAGGTCTAAAACAATGTGGATAAACTTTGGCATTTCGATATATATTTTCCATACATTTAAACTTTATACATTTTGATACAATATCTATATATATAAAGTTAACTTTGCTCACTTCTCGTTCCTCCACATCATCATCCACCTAATCAATTTTTTTTTTCATAAAAAATACTATTTTTAATATTCATTCATTGCATATTTATTAATTATAATTAATAATAGTAATAAATAATTTAAAAACTAATTAACTAAAATTAATTAAATTTTAAAATAGTATAAAAAATAATATAATTTTGTAATAAATAATGAAAATAATAACTAACTAAAAATGAATTAAGTAAATTAAATGAAAATTTTAAAATAGTAAAAATAATACTATAAATTTGTTTTAGTAATAATGTTATTATTAAAATTATAACCAAAGAATGATTATATTCCAAAATTTATAATGGGTTAATGAGTTTTAGAATGTATGTAAGATTTTAATGCATGGTGGAGTAAAAAACAAGTTATGTAATTGTATTTATAAAAATCTAAACATGAATATAAAATTGAAGTGAAACATTAGTTTCTAAGAAACATATACCATAAAGATTTATTATTAAATTTTACTTATAAGAAAGAAAAGATTAATTACTTAACTTAACTTAACTTAAAAGTTTTGATCTAAAACAAATACATTGTAAGGGGGACACTTTTTTTTGGGAAAACTATTAAAAAGAATTTTGAAAAATAATCTATCTAAAAAAACAAAATCAATGGTTTGGAAATATAGACAAAATGATATGCAAGCCGTTACAAAAAGTGGCATATGATTTGTGTAGCATATCTCATAAGGTATATTATAAACTGGAGCTACAATTTTATAACATGATATAAAACATATATAACAAATATATATATATATATATATAAATATTATCAAATGTTTTTAACCCAAAACATTGGCAAAAACAACATATTTAAAGTACACTATGTTTTTTTTGAAAAGACGAAGCTCGGGTTACATCAAAAAATTAATATCTGCAAATAACATATGAGATTAGTGAATAAATATTCATTGTGAGGTTTAAATGTTTCATCATTTAAGCATTCTTGACTTAGTCTAAAATTTTATAACGGCAGATGATGCATTTGGACAATCTTATTGTAGTGACATAGGAGTAAAACTGTTCATGAAACTTTGTATATTCGCATTTAATGTAGGATATCAATATGATTAAATGGTCTCTATAATTAGGTCAAGACATTGACGTTAGAACTTTTAAAATTATGTTTTCATAGGATATGAATATGGAACGAACTCTTTTAAAGATAAAAGGTCAGAAGATTGTCGACAATATTATTGCGACACTACACAATATATGTTATATATAGATTAGTAAAATAAGTATGAAATTTGTGTAGAATTATCTTTTAATCTTCAAATTATATTCATATTCAATGATTCTTATTGATAAAAAATTTAACTAAATCCCACATAAAATCGCAAATAGATATAACAAAGAAATATTATCTTAAAAAATATATATGTTGTATATCACTAAGTAAAGTAAGTTATATATTTATACTCAAAAGTTGGAATGATTATATTGAGCTCAACAATTTCAATTGATAAGAAATATTTTAAATTAAAATACCGCGCGTGCGCGGGTACAAATTCTAGTTACAATATATTATATATATATAACACTATACAGTATATGAAAAGGGTTCAAAATTAGTGAAACCAAGACACCAATAACTCTTCGCTAAACTCATAATAATTTTTATAAGTTATAACTATCGGTTTAACAAACTTTACTCCTCTAGTATCAATAGACATATTATGTATGACTTGAGCATCAACTTTTTTCCCGAAAACACTACATTAGTATCTTACAACTGACCGTATTTTTTGTGATGTTATGATTCCAACGATCTCCAAAAACAACCGCAAGATGACAACACTAATAATTCAACACGAACAAATGTGATTTTAAATTCATAGAAAATACTACAAACAAATACTTACTATATAAAGATTTAAGAAAGGTCTGATACATAAAAATGTTTAATTTGGAAAAATGAGCCTACATACTGAGCCTTCAAACACGGGAGATAGATAAAAAAAATTACGGGAGTTAGATAAAAGATTTCCATTACCATCGAATTAATGTAGAATCATCCCTATCGCTAAAATGTTACATATATAGTGCTCACTTATTGTTTTTTTTTCTTGTTGTTTGAATGTGTAGTTTATTATATATGGATGGGATGGAACTATATATAATTTACGTAGCATGTAAGTATAAATGTCATATAGTTAATTTCTGCATAATATGAAAGTCAAATATATAGTCGTAGATTATTTACAATTTTACACATATCAACATTATCTATGTGTTATAAGTTATGATACAAGTTAAGGGTCATTATGATTTCATTGTGTACGTAATTTTTTCTTTGGAACATGTCCTCCTGATTCGTTCAAAATATAAAAGACTGACCATAAAAAAAAAAATTTGTTTCTTCTGATAGTTTTTAGTAATGTTTGAACTTCTTTGCATTTGTTTTTCATTTATGGGTTTGTTTTCTTTCCAGATTTGAAATTTTCTGCTTTGTGTTTATTCTCTTGGTTTCACTTTGATTTTCGGAGATTTCTAATCGTTTGCCGATCTTGTCTTCCTCTTATAAACTTTAGACTCCGATTTTTTTTTTTGTTTTCTACCGGCTTAAATTATATTTTACAATGTATACTAGTATCTAATTATATCAATATTATCAATTGACAAAAAAATAAAAATAAAATTTGATGAAATTTGGTGTCTTAAAATTAGGATATCCCGTGAATAGCCCATGTGTCTCTAGAGAAGAACTAAAATACTTCTTTTTCTTATATACTTTTGTTGATAGCGCGGCTAAACTAAAACATAATGGTAGATTTTGTTATTATATTAATGACTGTTAATTTCAGTTAATGTACAATACGTGCATGTTTATTTGTTTTCTTTTAAACACAACTTTATTTCATACTCAATATTTTATATAATGGTTTACAAACATTTGGATCAATATCATATGAAGATTTTATCATTATAATAAAATTTCTTTCTTTCTTTCCAGAGCTTGACACATCAGCTTTGTTATTCAAGCAGCAGTTGACATCTCAGTTAAAATTACTAACCTATCAAATTGTAACACTAATACATATCAGTTAAAATTTGTCAATATTTAAGATTCCAAAAAAAAAATTAAAACCCTATAGAAGAGGCCCATTAACCGAACATTTTAAACATTTTATCAAAGTTTTGTTTGTGTGCTTTGTATGATTTGGTTTTTATTTACAAGAATATTGTTCTGTATTGATTCGTCGTTGTTGTATATTAGAACGGAGGAAAGTATGTTTTTTCTTGGAATCATACTTGGAGGAAAGTATGCGTCAGTAGCGGGATCGTAATCGCCAGGAAACGGGTGGAATCGCAGTGGAATATACCAGTCAACAAAAATAACCTCAATTTCTAACAAAATTTAGATATTTTTATATACTAATATTAATATTTATATTAATTAGTAATCTAAGGTTCCTAAATTTAATCTTATTTAAACCATAAAACTTATATATAATATATATATATATTTAAACGTTTCCAACAAACGTACCCGCTTCCTAATTTTTTAGAAAAATTCGCTTCCCTGCTTCTAAACGCTTCCTTTTCGACGTACCCATTTCCGATCCATGCAGCTTAAATATTAACGTATATTATTTCAAGTTTGTATATCTTCTCAAATAATTAAAAGAAAAAAATATAATAAACCTAAATAAAAAATTTCCCCCTTCTAGCAGCTGCCTCTTACTATTTTTTTTCGATTCGAATTCCATCGAGTTAAGCAAAAGCTGAGACTGTGGATAATGTGGAAAATAAAATATGCTATCTCTGAATCTAAGACTTATTAATGAGTTTTTTTTTCTGATTTATCTTTGTGTTCGTGGTTTTGGGTAGAAGAGAAGTTTTGAGTTTTTCCGATTGAATCTCGTTATGAATTCGGTATTCGCTTTGATTCGAGGGTAGAAATGAATTGAAATTTGACACTTTCAGAGTATTTCTTTGTTAGGTGATTGAAGATTATGAATAAAGTCGACAGCTTTATAATGTAAACAAGTTTTGGTTTGTGAACATTGGCCAAATTGGTATGGAACTATAGGATTTATTTCAATGGTGTTTATTTCATGAACTAAACTGCAGTTTGATATCGAATTGAATATGTGAGCAAATATTCACGGCATAGTTGTTTTTGTTTTGCTTTATCTGGAATTAAGTTTTTGGAAGGTTCTTTTTTGAGATTGCAGTTTAAGAATGCTAAACCAATATAATAAATTATGCTTGATAATAATTTTTTTAACCATAAAAAACACTATATAACAATTATGTGATTGAATTTGTATAAACTACAAAAAATACATCACATATTCAAACTGTATTAATAATATATCTCCTACAAAAGATAAAGAAAATAAAACAGAGCATACATTAGCGTTAGTTAGGCTATTTATACATTAAATATTTAAATATATCCGATTTAAATGTAAATATTTATAAGTTATCTTAAATTTGAGATTCTCTATTTTTATCTTATTAATGCATTTTCTATCTTATCATTGTATAAACCATAGTCTTTACAGTTAATCCAAATTTTTAAAAAAATATATTTTCAATAATTCAATATATCTAAAAATAATTATAAAAAGTATCTCACGGCCTAGCGCGGATCTAACCTACCTAGCACGGATCTAACCTAGTATTTATAATTGTCCCACGATACCAAGGACAGTCTTTTAATTTCTACGTTTTTTGAAAATGAAATTCAGTGATAAAAATGATACTTGATTATATTTGATTAGAAAAAAACAGAAGAGAAAAAACGAAAATATACTTTACACTACGTAGCTCTTCTTAGTGTTAATTAGCATATTCGTTGGGTACTTGGGTTATATTTCCGATCACAGTATAAAAATAGGATAAAACTCCTAACTGAGTGATGGAGCTGTGATTTGAGGAAATAGGATTAATCAACGATGTGATCGATGCGTAGCACATATAGGAGGAGAGTTATATATGTAAAGGATAAATGTGTAAATAGTAGTAGTGAAACCCACGTATCATATGTATATATATTGTAAAGTCATTTCACTAATACACAAGCCTTCATTACATGGTATCACAACTATAAGATCCTAAGACCTAGCTCTCCGCTTTTTTATTCCGTCGCTTTCGTCTCTTTTCTTCTTCTTCTCTTCTCTGTTTCAATGTCGTCTTTTCCATCTGATGTCATTGATTCTTCTAATACTAATACACTACACACCGTCAACATGTCAAACGTGACCAAGTTAACTGCTTCCAATTTTTTGATGTGGAATCGCGAGATTCGTGCATTGCTCGCCGGCTACGGTCTCGCCGGTTACCTTGACGGCACTACTCCTGCACCAGCTTCTACCGTCACCACAAATGGTGCTTCTACGGTCAATCCTGATTACACCTTATGGGTGCGACAGGATCAACTCATTTACTCTTCTCTGCTGGGTGCAATCTCTGTCGAAGTTCAGCCTATTTTGTCTTAAACATCCACCTCTGCTGAGATCTGGAGTCTTCTCTCCTCTACCTATGCTCGCCCAAGTTGGGGTCACATTAAGCATATCCGTGAACAAATCCGCAACTGGAAGAAGGGCTCCCGATCAGTTGATGAATACGTTCAAGGGTTTGTTTCTCGGTTTGATCAGCTTGCACTTCTTGGGAATCGATTATGTTCTCGCTGGCCTTCCGGAAGACTACAAACCTGTAGTTTATCAGATTGATGGCCGTGACACACCTCCATCCATAGCGACGCTGCATGAGAAGTTGATCAACTATGAGTTGAAACTTCTCTTCCAAGTTCTGTCTCGTCGTTAGTACCCCTCACGGCTAACGTTGCTTCTTACAAAAACCACGGTTCTCACCACAACAACAACCGTCACTCCAACCGTTCGAACTTTCGTGGTCCACAACAATATTCTCGTGGATCCCAAGACGAGGCTATCAAGGTCGTTGTCAGCTGTGTGGTGTCTTTGGTCATAGTGCGCGGAGGTGCTCTCAGTTATAAATGTCTGGTTCCCGCTCTTAGTCATCTACCGGAGGGTATACACCAAACATGCCGTGACGACCACATGCTAATGTGGCCACTATTCCGTCGTACAATCCGGCCAACTAGATCATGGATAGTGGTGCTACGCATCACTTGACTTCTGATTTGTCTAATCTCTCGCTTCATCAGCCCTACACCGGGGCGAGGAGGTGTCCATTGCTGATGGTTCTGGTCTTAAGATTGCACAAACGGGTTCCGGTTTACTTTATACACCTTCTCGCCATCTTGCATTAACCGAACTGTTATATGTTCCGAATATTAGTAAGAATCTTATTTCCGTGTATCGTTTGTGTAATGCTAATAATGTCTCCGTTGCATTCTTTCCGGCTCATTTTCAGGTGAGGGATCTGAACACAGGGTCAAGTTACTCCAAGGCAGAACTAGGAATGGACTGTATAAGTGGCCGGTTCATCACAACTCCATTGACGTTTTCGCGGCTTCACTCTCACCAAAAACCGATCTCTCCTCTTGGCATCTTCGACTTGGTCACCCATCTTTTTCGGTTTTAAAATCCATTGTTTCCAAATTTTGTTGCCTCTCTCTTCATCCTCCCAAAACAATTTGTCTTGTTAGGATTGCTTTATCAATAAAAGTCACAAGCATCCATTTGCTTCAAACACAATTGCATCTTCCCAACCTCTTGAATACATATATACTGATGTGTGGTCTTCGCCTCTTATCTCCATTGAAAATTTCAAATACCACCTTTTTCTTGTTGAACACTTTACACGATACACATGGCTTTACCCTCTTAAACAAAAATCCCAAGTTAAAGATGTTTTTGTGGTTTTTAAAGCTCTAGTGGAGAATCGGTTTCAAACCAAAATTCAAACTCTTTATTCGGATAATGGTGGTGAGTTTTGTGGCTTTGAGATCGTTCTTGGCAATACATGACATATAACACTATACTACGCCCCCACATACCCCTGAACATAATGGTATCTCCGAAAGGAAGCATCGCCATATCGTTGAACGGGTCTTGCAATGCTTAGTCATGCTTCAGTCCCAAGTACTTATTGGCCTTATGGGTTTGCGACGGCGGTCTACTTAATCAATTAGATGCCCACCGATGTACTTCACGGTGACTCTCCCTACTTGCGTCTTTTTAAGACGACTCCAAACTATCTCAAGCTTCGGGATTTTGGATGTGTCTGTTACCCTTGGCTGCGTCCATATCGCCACAATAAGCTTGAAGCGCGTTCCACACCATGTGTTTTTGTTGGGTATTCACTCACTCAGAGCGCGTACTTATGCTTGGACATCAAGACAAACCGTGTGTATACATCACGTTATAGCACCAAATAATCACCAATGCATATATGAAGTGAACACACACATTATTCTTTTTTTTTGTGAACTGGCGTTGTATTATATTGATTTAGATTGTACCAAAGAACATACATATCTTTTGGTTAGCTGGCAATTTAGCCTTTCTTTTTTCCCTTTACTACCCTAATCCTTTCAATCAGGCCTATACAAAAAATGTTAGACCCCTTCTATGGCCCAAAAAACTCCCAATCAAACAGCCGCTCCCCGACTTTCTTCTCTAAACAAACCATCAAGCCACACAGGATGTCCCGATGCCACATATGACTGAAGTCTACCATCCTTGGTGACGCTTTGTGCTATCAGAGTAGCTCCTCTATTTGAGAGTTTTCCAAAACGAAATTCCAATCCTTACACCATCTTAAGGATCTCCTCACCTCCATAGATTGGTATCTAAATGAAGGCCACATCGTTGGCTTGGTAATCGCTTTTACCAAAACATCAACCTGTAACGCAAAAGTTACTTTCTCCACTCCATGATTCCTCATGGCCTCAATAACCCAGATTAACCCTTTCAGCTGTGCTTCCTCTTTTATCTTTCACACCAGTGAGAGCTCGTCTGCTATGTAACAGAACCATTCCTTCATGATTCCTCAGTACCCAAGCTACCCCAGCTAGCTTGTTCCTATTTGACCAAGACACACCGACATTGCATTTTACCCAATTCAAGGCCGGTGCTCTCCATCCCCGTTTCTTCTGTCCTCCATTTTTTCTTTCCTGCAACCTTTCCCTTATAACCTCTGTTTCCCCTACCTCTTCTTCAATTGGTTCCACTATTTGAGCATCCCTCCATTCCATCCAATCCTCTCTTATTTTCTGAGTAGTTTCCAGGGGAGTAAAACCCTTTCCTTCAAAAGATATAAGGTTCCTGTTTTTCCAGATTCTCCAAAGGGTCCATGGGAATGACCTCCTTAGTTCCTCCGGCCAAACCTTATTCTTAATATTCAGGAGAAGGTACTGAATATTAGAGAAAACCGACCCCTTAGGGAACCCATTCTCAGGAGAAGGGATGCCCGTAAGGGCCCATATCTGTCTCGCTAGTGGACATGTGAACAAGACATGATTCACCGATTCATCATCTTCTCCACACGTTTGACATCTCTCATCAATTCTCATTCCTCTTCCTCTTAACTCTGTTGCAACCGGCAAGGCACCACACAAAACCTTCCATAAGAATACTGTTACAACACAAGTATTCATTTGCCAGATTTTGGTGAGACACAAAAAAGTTAAGGTGTAAAAATAATGTTGTATGTTGGGCCGAGTAATAGGGCCCATGTAGACTAACTGGGCTGAGAGTTAAAACGGCAGCCGCCGAAGGAAACCTTAGTTCTCCGAGATGAGTTTTCTGTATGTGTTTTTTATATGGCTTTTCGTCTTCTTCAATTCCATTTGATCTTTCTCTCTTTTTCGTGTATGTTTGTTGTAGTTGATTGATTTTTAGGGTTTACTACAAGAGGATTGTCATGTTTTAATGGGTGTGGAAGGTGGGTATGTTTTCTTGGTGACACTTCTTGCTGCCAACAAAAAGAAAAGAAAAGAAAAAAAAGTTAAAGAATGAGACAAAAGTAGAATGAAGAAGAGATGATGACAAATCCATGAACTTGTGATTATGTTTCTAGGGTCCCCAGAAAGCGAGTATGTAGCTCTAAATCATAACTTTTTTTTTGATAAGAGAAGAAGAAGATTCATGAACATAATTTGCTATAAAAAATGAAACTTTGATTGACCCTATTTGGGAAAAATCAATGAACATGAAAGAGAGAAAGTAAACAGATATAAAATTTGTCTAACGTCTTACAAGCTTTGTTTGTCCGCAAATGCTCTGTTTTTATCTGAAAACAGAGAAAAAAGGAAGAGAAAGACTTACGGACTGAGTGAGTGAGACAAGATACGATCCATGACCTTTTGAGAAGTTTCTAAACAAGCGATTTAACGAGAATGGGTTTCCGTTGCGGCCAACATTGGATTTGCCAAAATGGTTAGTTTCTACTCTCTATTAGCAGCAGTCCCAGTTTCCTAATAAAAAGCCACAAGGTTTCTTTCTTAAATTTTAAAGAAGCGATGATTACTGGTTCGTTCCTGCCAATGATGAGCCAGGAGGGATCTTCCCCATCCGTTTATTTCTCCTAGACGAAAAATTCAATTGTTTGTTATTATTACTAGCAGCCACGAGTTGGTCAGACTGGTTTTCTTATGATTTTTTCCCATTAGTCAAGTAGTATCCAAAAGAGGGAATTTTGGGTGAAGAAAAATATCCAAAAGATGGGAAATTTGGTGAGCAAGTCATATTCTTCTGTATTAATGGAGACTTGGTGACCAAGTCATATCGTTCTGTATTAATGGATAGGGTTTTAGGAGGAGAAGATCACCAATTGTTTTTTTGTCTTTTCTTAATTCTCTTCCTTTCCGTGAAGAACATAATTCATGTCTTTGCTTCTCGCTCAGCCCTCGAAGTTCTGCTTTCGAAGACCTGTGTTGGTGAGATCCTCTCCTCATCTCTCTAATGCCCTCCCATCGTTGATGTTGCAAAGTCACTGTCATTCTCTTGTCTTGATCTGCGCTGATCCATGTAAAGTTCCCGGAAAAATCATCATTAGGAGGTCAGGTCTAAGTTTTCACAAAGGCATTTCTTTTGAAGAGTTGGTTAGAAAGTTGGATGAGGAAGATGAGAAGGATAACAAGTTACGTAGAGATTTGTATAAGGAAATGGGAACGATGGGACCATCCAATGGATGGCTACCTACTTTGAAGAACGGCGTGTTGATTCTGCGAGAAGTAAATATAAACAGTGTCACAGATCCAAAAAGCATTTTGCTGCCTCCTCTTGTAACTCTGCCTTATTGCCAAACCCAATATATCACCAAAGTGGCCATGTCTTCGTCTTTCCCTGAAGAAGAGGACTGTGTTGTGGCTGTCAAGTTCTTGGGTCCTCAGCTCAGCTTTTGCAGACCGGCTCAAAGCAACTCCGAGTGGGTCAACGTCCGAATGACAGACCCCTGCTTCTTCTCCTCCCCTGTCATGTATTCCAAGAAAGATAACATGTTTCGCATAGCCGGCTCTGGAGGCCACCTCATCGGATGGGATCTCCACAACCCTAGCAACAACCCAAAGTTGCAGAACTTGCGGTTTCAAAACCTTCCCAAGTTGTCCGAGACAAAACGAGACCTTTTGTATTCGTGCTCCACAAGCGAACACTTGGTGGAGTCAGTAACCACCAGTGAAACTTTCATGGTTAAGTTGTACAGGAAGACCGCAGAGATCGTCGAAGGTGTTCCGAGAAGGAAAACAGAAGCAATAATGGTGTTCAGGCTAGACGAAGAAGGAAACGCTGTTTACACTCAAGACATCGGAGATCAAAGCATTTTCCTCACAAATTCTGAAGCTTTCTGTGTCCCTTCTTCGAGCTCCAATTCCTGCATTTGTCGATCTAACACGGTCGAATTCTTCTATGTTGACGAACATGTCAGACTATTCAGGCTGGCGAAGCAAAAGTGGGATTCTTAGAGTCACTACTCCATCTCAAAATAAAAAATTGCTTTGGAATTGAGTTTAGAGTCTAGAGTCTGTCTTCTCTTTTAAACCTTTCAAACATCAAAATCTATTTTTGTATAATCTCTGTGAGACTGATATATAATCTTGCAGAAACGAACTTTTGCTATATAATCTCTCATCATTAAACATATAGTATGATTTAAGTAAATGTGTCTGTGTATAAATCATAAAACCTTGATTACACCGTTTATAATTGCCGTCATAGACATATCGCAAATCGTATAGGCAAGAGTTGATTCAATCACAGTACGGACACATGGTATCTTCACCAACCCACTCCTCCATAAACTACACAACATTAAAGGAGAGCTTCTCTGCTTAAGGCTACTTGGTAATATAATATACTAGAGGATACCCCGTGCTACGCACGAGTTTATTTTTACTTTTGTTTTACAATCAAACCCCATATATTGGATTATTGAAAAAAACTCTAACCGACACTCTAGTTGTAATATCCCGACCGCCACCTTTTAGTGGACCCCATGTCCAATCCAGTCTATGGGCCCACTTTTTTTAATGGGCCTCACGTCTTCTCATTAGGCCCGTGAGCTCATCCATATTTGTCGGCTTTAAAGACTTGTTACCTTCCCTACAAATCACCACATGATCTTTTTCTGTGTGTCCTCACTCGTACAGTTCCGACAATCACTTCCCGGAAAGTCACCTATCCTGAGACTACTCCAGCATAAGCACACTTAATTGTGGAGTTCTCTTAGGACTCTTAACCAAAAAGATAAGCTCACTTTAGTGACATAGGTGGCCAAATCAATTCTTTTAAACCTCTCCGCAAGTCGCTGAAACCGGGGTGTTACAATTCACCCCACTAACAGATCGCAACGTCCTCGTTGCTCATCAAGACCGTCACCCCCGACAGTGTGAGCCAACTCGACTCCACACTTATCTGGGTTCAGCTCTGATACCACTTGTAACGCACCGACTACCACCTCTTAGTGGGCTCCACATCCAATCCCAGTCCATGGGCCCACCTTCCTTAATGGGCCTCACGTTATCTCATTAGGTCCGTGAGCCCATCCATATCCGACGACTGATTTGCTACATTTGAGAGACTTTAAAGACTTGTTACCATCCCTACAATCACTTTCCGGAAGGTCACCCATCCTGAGACTACTCCAGCATAAGCACGTTTAACTGTGGAGTTCTCTCAGGACCCTTGACCAAAAAAATAAGTGCACTTTCGTGACATAGGTGGCCAAATCAAGTCTTTTAAACCTCTCTGCAAGTCTCTGAAACTGGGGTGTCACACCATTACTAAAAGCAAACCTTGATGTTTAATTAGTCTTGTTTAATTTATTAAATAACGAAATGTAGAAAAGATTAAAATATCTCTCTATTCTACAATTAGAATGTGTTGTTTTGGGATGCTACCAATTTGTAATACATATACGGTGAAATTTGAAATTTGTACTGTCTTTTTTTTATGTGGCTTGTATAAGTCTTTCCTTTGCAGATGAAACGACAAGTGATTTTCTTCCCTTTGCCTGCTGGTTTCTCCCAACATCAGAAGTTGTTTTACTTTTGTTGTTGTATTTCCTGTCAACATTAGACCAATAATGTTAAAACCCAATCAAACCCCATTTAGTGGCTTTTATTTACTTAGTGAATAAATCTTTTGATAGAGAGGAAGTTTTTAATATACAGTAGGTGAGATAGGTGTGGTGTGGATTAGGTAGTTGATTTACATTTTCGTCTAGAAAGAGACATTTAAAGTTGAGTAAAAGATTGTTTCTTCCAAAGTATGGAGCTTCCCAAAAACAATCATATTTTTACTGGTGGTCATCGTTAGAGAGGAACTCTAGAGTAGAGTAGAGAGCAATTTTTTTAGGTTGTAACATTTTTAAAAGCGTAGTTAGTGTGTGGGGTGTGGATGTTGATTCCCAGTAGATTGAGGAAGAGAGATTATAATAATAATAAAAGTAATCAGAAATTGAATTCTATTGGATTATAATTTTATGGAAAACAGATTACTAATATTTAATTGGAAATAAATAAGAAAGTAACTCAAGAGTAGAGTAAAGAGCAATTTTTTTAGGTTGTAACATTTTTAAAAGCGTAGTTAGTGTGTGGGGTGGTGGTTTTAATTCACACCACACCTATCTCACCTACTGTATATTAAAAAAGAAAAACTTCCTCTCTAACTAATAAAAAAAAATATATATGAGAAGGTTTTTCTCAACTTTTGCTAAGGAGATGACATTTGGCTTACTATATTTTTAACATTTGTATTTTTTTGTTTGGACCTAATTAACTGTAGTTTAGACCTAATTAACTACAAGCCCATGAAACCAAAAAAAAAAAACCCATCTACATATCATTCATTCTTTAATTAGAAACATATGCAACCCCCAAGAATCTAAAGCCACCTTATATCAGTCTGTGGTTGGTTTCATTTTGGAACTTAAATTTGATTAAGTCTCTAACACATCCCCTCTAGATGATTTACCAACATTTAATTAAATTTATAGGTTTGAATTCTTGGGTTTAATTTCTGTGTTTGAATCTTCTATAATTTTCACAGGCACAAACGGAATCAAATTTAAGTAAGATGGTAGGTAGGTATTATTTAAGTAAATTAGTTTATTTTTTTTTTAAATTGTTTATATTAAATTAAAATTTTGAGCTTACTTTCAGGAAAATTACGTAAGATTATGATATGGTTTTGATCTATCTATAATTTTTAGTTCGATTCTCACTAATTATTTCAAACGTTTTGGTATTTTTGAATTACATAAAATTTAGAAGTTTTCATATTAGGAATTTCAGAATAAATTATGAACATAATCAGTTATGTTTTGATTTGAAATAATACCATCATTTTATGCATTGGCTTATACCCACTATTTTCCTCAATTTTCATTTTTTTTTATATTACTTCTCATTTTAAAACTTATTATTTTGAAATACTTGCGAATCTCTGATCATTAATATTTGATTTCAATCCTTTCTCCTTCTTAAAGGCTCAAACTTTCTATAAAGTTTAGTTTTCTAAAAACAACCTAGTACCATACAAACACATCCTCTTTCAGACTACTGTGAAAACTAAAACATTTACTTTCTATTATATCCTCGATTCAATCTCCACTCTAACAATTAGTTAGAGTGGAAATTTTTAATATACAGTAGGTGAGATAGGTGTGGTGTAAATTAGGTAGTTGATTTACATTTTTGTCTAGAAAAAGACCTTTAAAGTTGAGTAAAATATTGTTTCTTCTAAAGTATGGAGCTTCACTAAAACAATCCTATTTTTACCGGTGTTCATCGTTAGAGAGTGACTCTAGAGTAGAGTAGAGAGCAATTTTTTAAGGTTGTACCATTTTTAAAATTGTAGTTAGTGTGTGGGGGTGTTGATTCCCAGTAGCGAGGGAAAGAAATTATAATCTATACTAATAAAAAGTAGGAGCTATAAGCTCTTTAAGACGTCCACATAAGCTTTAAAACCACCAATAGTGATTAGACACCTCACTAATTAATATTTTTTAAAAATTTCCAGAATTTTATTTATTAATAATTATTTTAAACAACCTATCAGAATTTGACATGTCATTCATTAACATTTTTAAAATTTCCAGAATTTTTAGAAAAAGGTAAAATTTTAAATTTATGGAAATAAAAGAACTATGTACAATATCCCACATTGGCTAGAAAATTTTTAGACAATGGTTCAGAACCAGTATAAATAAGATTAATATGCTTCAAACAACAAATGAGCAGGAAAGCTTGATTTATCAAGCGTCCAAGTTTAAAAGTTTTATTCGGTTTGAACTGGTTTTTTATTTGGTCAAATTAAAACTTTAAAAAGTTTCAAAAAAATATATTATAATATTTAAAAAATTTAAAAGTTTAAATATTATAAATATTGAAACTTTTAAAAGTTCTTAGCTTTTAAAAAGTTTTTAAATATTACAATTTTGAAATTTTAAAAGTTTAAAATATTATAAATATTGAAACTTTTTAAAAGGTTCAAATTTTATATTTCGAAACATTTTAAAAGTTAAAAATATTAATAATATTCATGTAGTACAAAAATTATCTTATTTATCTACGTTTGTGCTTTTTATTTCTTATGAGCTGTAAAATATATTTTTGTGTATGATTTTATTGATGAGTTGATATTCTTTCATTAATTTTTTATTTTTTATCTTATTTTTTATTTTTATGAGAAAAGAAATGATTTTGTTCTTGGAGTTTGATGGGTTAGCAAGTTGTGTGGTAGTCTTAAAAAAATGTTTTTCATTAGAAGAGTGTGAAAAAGTTGACGAGGAAGAAGAAGAAAAATAGTATAACAAAGAACCAAACGGTAAAAGTAACGATGAAAATTACCAAAAAATTTGACATTGAAAATGAAAAGAAAGAATATGAAGCTATAAGACAGCATTGAATAAAAAACATGAAAATATAGGTGGTAGCGATCAATTAAATATGAAAACGAGTTATTTTATGATGATAAAATTCTTTCGTTTTTTTGGTAGTCAAAGAAATGGTTTAGAATATGTGAGGTCATCAGTTTGATTCGCCTCGCCTCGACGTCGAGTTAAATTCATGATTTTTTTTATCAGATTTGATTTTATAATACAACTGATTTTTATATTTTAAAAAATTGTGTATCTGAAATTTAATTTTTTTTTTTAATACTAATTTAATTTGTTTTTATATGATAATATTTTATTACTGTTATCAATCATATATAATTTTTATATAATCATATATAATTTTTTTATAAGATAACTATACTAAAAGTGAAGATCAATAACTATTATTGCTTTAGTTGTGTGTAGGGGAGTTTGGGACAATGCGAGCGCAAGTATCTTTGAGAAGCGCCACCTAATGGGAGAATAGCGACAACGATACCGAAGCGTATGTCGCTTATATTTATAAAGAAATAATGTCGCAAGTGTATCGAATGATCGTGTAGCCTATTGGCTGCACGCCCTTACTGATTCTTTGACAGGGGGGCAAGCTTCCTGGTTCGATTCCCCACAATAGCGGGTTTGAAAAGAATTTTCCTTTTTTTCATTTTTTAAAAAATGTCGATTTGATCTTGTCTCACTGTGAATTTCAATTTCATTCAATCGTTGAATTCAATCCAAGTCTCGCTGTCTTATCTCACAAAGATGGAAGCTGTTCTCTTCTTTTTCCGAACCAAAGCGTATGTCGTTTCGATTAATATAGATATAATGTCGCTAGCTTATATCAAAAACAGTTACATATTATAAAGAAGAGTATAATTATACCTAGGTTTGATAATTATATCTGGGAAAAATGTCAATTAAATCATGAATTTACACAAAAACACCAACTAAATCCTGAACTTTCCCTAAAATCATTTAAATCATCTAATTGTGTTGACAAATCTAATTAAATATCACATTTTATAAAAAACACCATTTTATCTGGAATGAGGGCGATATTCCTCATTGTATGAAGACTTAAACTTGCAGCAAGAAGTCTCACAAACCAATCCCAATTATCATCATTTTCTATTTCTACAACTGCCCAAGCAAGAGGAACAATTCTATTATCTCCATCTCTACCAACAGCAGCTAGAACATGACCTTTTATATCCCACTTTAGGAATGCTCCATCCAATTCTATGATAGGTCTACATGTTTCTTTCCAAGATTCTTTCTGTGATTTAAAACAAATATATAACCTAAAGAACCTCTGCTTGCTTCCAACTACCGGCCCTGGAATTGTCTCAATCTCAAATTCGGACTCTTTGTTTTGCTGCAAAACCTCTGCTTGATAATCCCATATACGCGCAAACTGGGATTCATGACTAGCTCTTTTTGCTTTCATAACTTTAGTCTTTGCCTTTGCACATTGGTCTGGAGTCACCTCCAACTTATACTCTCTTTGTATCTAAGCAGCCATCTCGTATTTAGTAATCTTTGGATTCAATCTCAGCCTTTCCTCAAACAAAAAAGCAATTGTAGACCGATTCAACATCTTCGAATAGCCTGACCTCACACATATATGCTCATTGACATATACTTTTATCTGCATCTTATGCTTCCTCTTCTCATATGAACAATAGACTCTCCAAGGACATCTCAAACCATCATCATCCACATAACAACAATTCGCACCAACTATCAAAGCTTGAGCCCTATAGAGTTTAATATCGTACCTTGTCTTTAACGAGTACATCAACAATGCAAGCTTGAATTCTTCAGGAGAGTTGTACATTTTCTCCACTACTAACAAACCCTCTGGATCGTCATCATCTCTACGACCTCAATCTTCTTTGTCTTGGACCTCGTCTTTGTCATCAGATGACAAAGGATCTGGAATTTTGTCATCGTCCCATATATCATCACCGCTGTCGGAATCAGAACCATCTTCTATTCCTCTAACAGCCTTTAGGAAGTCGTCTGCAATGTTTGCGTTAACATCTTCTTCCACACCCTGCATTTCGTTATCTTCACCACCAACTCCATCATCAACATCATCGAAGTCGTCATCATCATACGCCACACAGTCATCTTCACTGTCGTGCTCCACTTCAGCTTTAATAGCCTCGTCTTCATTGCTTCTTTTCTTCTGTTTTCGACGCCGTTTTTTAGCTTGACCTTTATCACCGGCCTCTGATACAACTTCTTGAGCACCAAATCCTTCTCTGACCTCAACCTCTACAGGTCCAATTCCTTCGACATCAGCCTCCGAAGCTCCAACTACTTCGATTACCTCAACCTCTACAGCTCCAATTCCTTCGACATCAGCCTCCGAAGCTCCAAATCCTTCGACTACCTCAACCTCTACAGCTCCAACTCCTTCGACATCAGCCTCTGAAGCATCAAATCCTTCTCCGACCTCAACCTCTACAGCTCCAACTCCGTCGACCTCAGCCTCCGAAGGTCCAACTCCTCCGACCTCGTCCTCTGGAGCTTCATACATAATTAGACTATTTGATTCATCTCGCGGTGGATCTTCAACTCTTTCTCCAACAAACGAAATCACACCCTTGTTTTTAACTTTCGGCATCAAATCGATTTTTAGGGTTAATAAAATTAGGGATCGAATGATTTGGGGATTTCGAGTTTTTTTTTTAATTAGTCTAACGGGTTAAATTTAACAGATATTAACGGTGTTAAATGGATGTTAGTTCTTCTGTTACCCAATTTTTCGCGATGTGTTAATTGGTGTTTTTTTATAAAATGTGATGTTTAATTAGATTTGTCAACACAATTAGATGATTTAAATGGCCTTAGGGAAAGTTCAGGGTTTAATTGGCGTTTTTGTGTAAGTTCATGATTTAATTGACATTTTTTCCCATTATATCTAGGTATAATTATCAAATTTATAGCATTTTAGAATTAATTTGACGTTATTTTCAAGACATAGTTTTTATAATATATGTTGTTCACATTTTTCTGCTTTTTTTTATCGGGGGAACGTTTCTCATTCTATTTTATACTATCTATTAGCTTTTTACCAATTTTTTTTAACATTATTACTAATTTATAGCATTTTGGAATCAATTTAACGTTATTTTCAAGGAAAATATTGTTTTAATATACGTTGTTCACAATTTTTTATTTTTTTTATCGGATAAGTCCTCTAAACATGTCAAAATGTAAATTAGTAATAATATTAACAAAATTGGTAAAAAAACTAATAGAACTAAGGTTAAATTAGTAATAATGTTAACATGTTTAGAGGAGTATTTTTTTACATGTTTACATATTATTATTTTCCAATTTTCACTAAAATTATTACCAATTTGCCACTATGTTCAAAGGGAATCTCTACTATTAGAAAAGTTTTATAATATGCCGTTCACGTTTCAAGTTCTTTAAAACACATGTAGATTTTGGTTGTTGTTTGTTATTTTTTGTCAACGTTTCTTATTTGTTGTATTTTACATTATCTATTATTATTATTACAAATTTTCATTAATATTATTACTAATTTGACGTTATTTTCAAGGTAACTATAGAGTCAGCAGAGCTTTGATCTAGCCCCTTTTATCAAATACTAGGTTTTTAATCCACGCTACGCGTTGGTTTATTTGATATATTTTGATAAAAATTATATATGATTGATTACGATAATAAAATATTATATTATAAAAAATTAAAATTAGTACTAAAGAAAAGAATTAAATTTCAGATACATAATTTTTAAAAATATAAAAATCAGTTGTGTTATAAAATCAAATCTGATAAAAAAAATCATAAATTTAACTTGACGTCCAGGCGAGGCAAATCAAACTGATGTACTAAAGTCGTCCACATAGGATTTTAAACCTCCAATTGTGCTTAAACACTTCACTAATTAACATTTTTTAAATCTCCAGAATTTTTTATATTAAGAATTATTTTAAACAACTAATCACGATTTGACATGTCATTCATTAACATTTTTCAAATTTCCAGAATTTTTTAGAAAAAGGAAAATTTTAAATTTATGGAAATAAAAGAACTATGCCCAATATCCCACATCGGCTAGAAAATTTTTAGACATTGGTTTATAACCAGTATAAATAAGATTAATATGCTTCCAACAATGAATGAGCAGGAAAGCTTGATTTATCACGCGTCCAAGTTTAAAATTATATTCGGTTTGATCCAGTTTTTTATTTGATCAAATTAAAATTTTAAAAAGTTTCAAAAAAATAAATTATAATATTTAAAAATTTGAAAAGTTTTAATATTATAAATATTGAAACTTTTAAAAGTTCTTAGCTTTTTAAAAGTTTTTAAATGTTATTATTTTTAAATTTTAAAAGTTTAAAATATTATAAATATTGAAACTTTTTAAAAGTTTAAATATTTATAGTATTGAAACTTTTAAAAGTTCTTAGCTTTTAAAAAGTTTTAAATATTATAATTTTTAAATTTTAAAATATTATAAATATTTGAAACTTTTTAAAAGGTTCAAAATTTATATTTTGAAACCTTTTAAAAGTTTAAAATATTATAAATATTTATGTAAAACATAAATTATCTTATTTATCTACGTTTGTGCTTTTTATTTCTTATGAGCTGTAAAACATATTTTTGTGTATGATTTTATAGATAAGTTGATATTTTTCATTATTTTTTTGTTTTTTTATCTTATTTTTTATTTTTATGAGAAAAGAAATGATATTGTTCTTGGAGTTTGATGGATTAACAAGTTGTGTGGTAGTCTAAAAAAAAGTTTTTTAGTGGAAGAAAGTGAAGAAGTTGACGAGGACTAAGAAGAAAAAGAGTATAGCGAAGAACCAGACGGTAAAAGTAATGATGTCGATTACCACAAAATTTGACAATATAAATGAGAAGAAAGAATATGAAGAATAAGAAAACATTGAATAAAAAACACGAAAACATAGGTGGTAACGATCAATTAAATATGAAAACGAGTTAAATTCATGATGATAAAATTGTTTTGTTTTTCTGGTGGTCAAAGAAATGGTTTATGATATGTGAGGTCATCAGTTTAATTCGCCTCACTTGGATGTCGAGTTAATTTCATGATTTTTTTTTTCAGATTTGATTTTATAACACAACTGATTTTTATATTTCAAAAAATTGTGTATATGAAATTTAACTTTTTCCTTAATACTAATGTAATTTTTTTTATAAGATAATATTTTACTACCGTCATCAATCATATATAGTTTTCATCAAAATATATCAAATATACCCACGCGTAGTGTGGGTTCAAAACCTAGTCTATACTAATAAAAAGTAGAAGCTATAAGCTCCTAAAGGCGTCCACCTAGGATTTTAAACCATCAATAGAAATTAGACACTTCACTAATTAACTTTTTAAAAATTTCCAGAATTTTCTATATTAAGAATTGTTTTAAACAACCTATCAGGATTTGACATGTCATTCATTAACATTTTTTAAATTTCCAGAATTTTTTAGAAAAAGGAAAATTTTAAATTTTTGGAAATAAAAGAACTATGTACAATATCCCACATCGGCTAGAAAAATTTTAGATAATGATTCAGAACCAGTATAAATAAGATTAATATGCTTCTAACAACGAATGAGCAGGAAAGCTTGATTTATCAGGCGTCCAAGTTTAAAAGTTTTATTCGGTTTGATCCGGTTTTTTATTTTATCAAATTAAAACTTTAAAAAGTTTCAAAAAAATATATTATAATTTTTAAAATTTTTAAAAGTTTAAATACTATAAATATTGAAACTTTTAAAAGTTCTTAGCTTTTATTTTTTTTTTAATATTATAATTTTTAAATTTTAAAAGTTTAAAATATTATAAATATTCATGTAATACATAAATTATCTTATTTATCTACATTTGTGAGAAAAGAAATGATTTTGTTCTTGGAGTTTGATGGGTTAACAAGTTGTGTGATAGTCTAAAAAAAGGTTTTTCAGTGGAAGAATGTGGACGAGGAAGAAGAAGAAAAAGTGTATAATGAAGAACCAAACGGTAAAAGTTACGATGACAATTAACACAAAATTTGACAATGAAAATGATAAGAAAGAATATGAAGAATAAGAAAACATTGAATAAAAAACACGAAAACATAGGTGGTATCGATCAATTAAATATGAAAACGAGTTAAATTCATGATGATAAAATTCTTTCTTTTTTCTGGTGGTCTAAGAAATGGTTTAGAATATGTGAGGTCATCAGTTTGATTCGCCTTGCCTCGACGTCGAGTTAAATTCATGACTTTTTTATTAGATTTGATTTTATAACACAACTGATTTTTATATTTTAAAAAATTGTGAATCTGAATTTCTTTTTTCCTTAATACTAGTTTAATTTTGTTTATAAGATAATATTTTATTACCGTCATCAATCATATATAATTTTCATCAAAATATATCAAATACGTGTGGGTTCAAAACCTAGTAATAATAAAAGTAATCAGAGATTGAATTATATTGTATAATTTTATGGAAAACAGATTACTAATATTTAATTAGAAATAAATAAGAAAGCAATTATCAAATTACTTATTTTACTTTGATGGCAAGACGTTACGTTTTCAAAAGCAAATTGCAAAACTAAAACTAAATTCGAGCTTCAATTTAAATACCGTATGGGAGGAAGAGAAACATAGAGGCTGCAAGTTCAGATTTCATTTGTTTGTTCGTTAGGCAAAATTTTTAATTACCAAGGGATTAAGTTGACAATTGTAGCTATATTTAATTAGCAATGGATCTTAAACATTTGTGTATAATAAATTATAAATTAAAATTAATATGAGGACACTTATCAGTTATATAAAACGCCGGATGTCATCGTCCCAAACAAAGTTTAGAAGAAACCTTCTCTTATTGTATAAGATACATTTGCGGCTAAATATTTGGTCCACCAGTTCCATCGCATTCTACACAACAACCAAAATCCACATCAGGATTTACTTTTATTTATTTATTTCACTTTGGTCTCTCTAATGATTGATTGCTTCTTCTAAGGGAATTGTGTCACTGACGTAAATATCATTTGACGTCAACAAAAACATCATTTTAAGGACAAATGCTAAAGCCAAGAAGGTGTATATATAAAAAAAACTGTCAGTTAACAATTAAGCCTGTGCGGTCTGTTCGGTTATAAGAATTAGAGTGCAAAAACTACTCAGGAAAGCTTGTTACAGAGCTACTATAAGTAATTGGGATCCCTTAGATAAGTGTTTTGTAGAAAAGAAACGAGCCATGAACAAGAACAAGTAAGAAGACAAGTTCTCCAAAAATCGCTGTGGTTTCAGTTTTTTACCTCTTCCTTCACTGTATCTGTCTCTGTGTCTGAAAGACCTCTGCTGTCATTACCATTACAAAAAAAAAAAAAAAACGTAAACATTCTCCAAACACTTTCAAGTCAAAATCAATCACAAATCGTCGCTAAACTATTCCAAATCATCAGCCTTATCTCTCAATTCAGGCTAATTCGAGTGATGGATAGAAGAACCTAGTTTAACAGATTTACTCGCCTTCGTTCTAAAAAAACATCACAATTAGATTGGGCCAGGTAATATGGCCCATGTAGTTTAATTGGGCTACAAACAAAACAAAAAAAACCTAAAAATAACTTGCAGCCGCCGGGGGGAAACCTTAATTCTGAGATGAGTTTGTGTATTTATAATGATGGTTTCGTCTTCTGCAAAAACGTAGCATCTCTCTCTCTCTCTCTCTCTCTCTCTCTCTCTCTATCTTTGTATGAAATCTGAATTTGTGTTTCTAGATATTAGTTTTTTTCACTTTGTTCGTTTCTCCTGATAATGAACTGGTGGTGATATTTAGGGTTTTGTAATGTTTTTGAATGGGTGTTGTAAGGAAAGGGGGTAAGGATGATATGGTGATGACAAAAGTGTATTTTATGGACTAGAGTTTCAGATCTGGGATTCTTCTCCCAGTAGTTGATGATTAACCCTTGGCTGTCTGAATATTATTAACCTCCCTTTCTTTCATACTAAAATCTTGTCTTTTTTTTAAAATCCATTATTGAATAAAGTTTTGTTTTGAAGGTTTTTTTTGTTTGGATTGGATGTGTTTTTGTTTGGGGTATGAAAAAGCTGATGATGATAAAAAAACAATTATCTTAGCGGATTTCAGTGAGGTTCTTTGAATCTATGATGTGAATTTGTTACACACACTGAGGCTTTGTGTTTCTTACCATTTGTTTTGTTTTTTTTTTTGTGTTTTGGTTGGATTGTTATTGTTTTGAAATGATGAGAGAAAAGCACGAAGAGTGTGAGAAGAGCAGTGGGTTATACCGTGAGCTCTCCTTAATTAAACGACTTCTCCTTCCACTGAGCATTTTCCTTTATTTTGTTTTTTTCCTAATTGATGAAAGTTTTTTCTTTGGGTTATTTTTATTGTGGCGTCCATTACCAATTCTGATGGATAAAACACAATTCCTTCAGGTATAATGGCTTGTGACGCTATATATGTTGTGGTATATCCTGATCATCTTGCTTTTCTCTCTGCCTTTTGATCCTGGAAATGCCTCGTATATTTTATTTATCAATCACATTGGGTTTTGTTTTAATAATTCATATGACAACTTGGTTGAGGGCTGATGGTGGTGTAAGTTTTTCCTTTGTTAAATTTTTGAACTAATTTCAATTTACAGTCAATTGTTATATGTAATTGCAACCATTGTGCTTGTACACGAGTTCAAAAGTGGCGAACCTGTGTAAGCTGATGTTGGTTGGAGTCGAGGACTATAACAATGGATAGTGACCAAAGAGGCTGCAAGATGCTTTCAATAGGTCGGAGGTGTGTTGGCAATGTAAAATAACTAATCATTTTTACTCCGCCGAAGGGTCGGAAGTTTTTTCCAAACACTACATTCAAAACTCAAACACCTAATACATCGAAGGAATAAAACACGTAATGGAAATGATTTTCATAATGAAAATGAAGTTGTGAAAGAAAATCTTAACAAAGATCTTGCGCTTGAACGATTTATCTTTACTCCAATCGAGAGACCATGCAATGAAAAGAGCAATGATGTGCAAGTACGGTAATGAAAAGAGCAATGATGAAAAGAGCAATGATGTGCAATCGAGAGACCATGCAATGAAAAGAGCAATGATGTGCAATCCAGACCTAATTAATTTAAAATTACAAGTACGGTAGCAACCATGCAATGAAAAGAGCAATGATGTGCATCTGCATCTGGTGTCCCCAAGCCTCTTCAAGATGAGAGGGTACATGCAACGCCACTTACAATTTATGCAAAATCGGCGAGACATACTATCATTGACGACCACTTCATTTGGTATGCCAGAAACCGCTATTGTGCTTCTTGGCATGAGCCCTGATAAGTCTCCTATCACACACTTGTTGAATCTAGAATTCACACAATGAATTTGTTTGAGTGGGGGACAAATTCACTTAAGATCTCCCTCTAAAACAATGGATTAAAACTAGAAAATAAAGAGGGGTTTTGATCTCTTGAGAAAGAAATTAGGGTTTTGCCCAAGAACAATGAAGAACTAGGGTTTTTGTATTAATTGTTGGATCCTTTACAATGAGAGGATATCTCCCTATTTATATGAATACATTGATTATAAAATAAGTCTATTTTCCTTAAATCTCTGATCTTCAAATATGGTAAATTTCCTCTTCTGATGATCTAGTCGGGCTTAGGGGGCGGTCTCGGAGGTCGGTCAAGTGACTTCGTCGAGCTTCTGCTTTTGGGCCAGTTTAGCTAGCCCAAAAAGGGGGTCCCTCGGTTTAGTTAATGTACAAACTTTATTAATATATTGAATTGTTGGTGCGGGATTTAGCACCCGCACGGTTCCAATGCCGATAGCTTTCAGGCCGATTTGACCGGTGCTTATGATACTTAACTATGATTTTCGTTTCCTTCTCTTCTTTTTCTTTTGTCGTTAACCTCGCGGGTTTGAATACCCTTGTAAAACATTGCCGACTCGCTCGGCCCATTTTACTGTTATTTTATTTTATCATAAAAGGAAAAACTGATAAAAAAGGGAATTTTCTCTTTTAATTCGCATTCTTACCATTTGGCACGGAAAGTTGCCATATTTTTTTTTTAAAAGGGAATTTTCCTCCCAATACCCGTATAAATCTATCCGGCGCTGCCTATGGGTGAAACATCCCAAGAAGAACTCTTAATCAAGACAATGTCAAGCTCGGTTAGCAGCGTGGAATCCCCGCTAGTTGGTAACGATGTGCCGATGTTCTCGAATGCCGAAGCCATTGAACGGGGGATGGCGTATTACCCGAACATCCGCGCTCCCTGGATGTTGATGTTCCACGTCAAACCGGAAGAAAGGCGCGAACTGGAAGAATTTCTTCATGAGGTGGAAGATCGCCATACGGAATATCGCGATCGTCTTGCCGCGTCAGAACAGGTACAGCGAGATCTGGTACTCAAACTCGAGATGCTGGAATCTCACCCAAAGGATTGGATTAGGAACGGGTTCGATAAGATAGCTGCTTTGCCGCCATGTCTTGTTGCGTACTGCGACGAATGCCGAAGGGAATCAGATCGGAGATCGACGCATGTGGACCCTGCCTTGATTGGTGACTTCATTCCCGGCAACGTTAAGCCGTTCTACATTAACCGGCGTGCAACCAGTGCTGAACTTGCCGAGGCCGACGCCTTTTTCCGTGGGGTAGCCACTACCCTCTTTTCCTTTTTGCTTTCCTTACGAACGATCGAAATTTGTCTTCTTCGTACTAACCCGTTGTTGATTTTGCGTTTGCAGATTAAGGGTACGCACCAAGAGCTGACTCAAGATCTTCAGTACTTTCATATGAAGAAGGGCAGGATCGATCGACGGCTGAGGACTCTGGAGTCCGAGATCGCCCTACTCAAGGCGAAAAGGAAAAGGACTACTGACCTGCTCGATGAAACCGAACAGAAAGTTAGAGCATTGGAGAGTCGTCCCGAGGAATGGGAAAAGACTGGGTTGCAACTATTATGGCCGATGCCGAAGCGACTCAAGACGAGCATTCGCGAGATCGCTGCAAATGGCGCATCAGTTCGGAATTAGAATGTTCCGTTTGATAATAAGATATAACTGCAATATAGCAGGCGAACTTGAACTTTGCTCGTTGTAAAATCTCAATAAAACTTTTTCAGTAATAATAAGAGATTTATTTTGCTACTTTATTTCCTAAAATATGCCAGAAGCGAGACGTCTCCCGGCTTACGTCGGGTAATCTTAATTAAGTGACGGTAGACAAAATCGATTAGCGCCTCAGAAGCAGTCTATGAATTTTGAACGAAGTGTGTTTGATCGGAGAGCGAGATACTGGGCTCGGCTTATCTCCTTTTACTTTAGTTCGGTAGCTGGAGTGCGAAATAATTCTCTGGGTTCGGCTTACCACAACGTCCGAACTACGGGCTCTGGAAAGGTTAACCGCTTCGTCGAGTGGTTCCAACCGAACTGAACCGTCGGATGACTCCTCCGCCCAAGAGGGCGTAGAGACTTTCCAAGTATGCGCACCTGTCCCACCTGTCGACATGGCGGGTGTAGAAGGGAGCCTCGTGTGCCAAGAACTCCGAAGGTATCGGGCTCGCCGCTATAGGCTGGGGGCTCACCTTATGGCGAGACGTCGTAGACTGGCCGAAATCTGTCGGCTATACCGTTTGGACGGGACTATACGGGTCTTGCACGAATTAATCGCCGAGGGTTTCTTCTTGGAGAAGTAGCGTATGACCGGGCTGCTTGCCGCGCGTGCGGCGTGCCAAGAACTGGTGGCGAGTATGGAAGTGCCTGTCCTTTTCGAGGACGACTGTCAGCCCCTCGAAGATACCGCGCACCCGTTTACCGTGGATATCTGGGCCTACCGGGCTTCCGTAGAAAGATTAAGGCGGTACGCCAATTTCCTGGAATCGGCTGGTCCGGTTTTCCGTGAGAGGCACCTGGTCGAGGGCCCGTGCGCTTTCCTGGAAGACTTGGTGTCAAGAGGCGTTGAAGTTCCGAGGGAGAGACTGGATGCCCTAAGGCAAGCTCGTCAGTTCTCGCGAAGCGAACTGGATAAGGTAACAGTAGAGGAACCACTGGCGGACGATCTGTCAGGTCCGCGGCCTCCACTTCGTCTACTGGACTGCCCCAGACAGTAACGGCGAAACCCTGAACGTTTCGGATTTTTTTTTTTTTTTTTTTTTTTTTTTTAGGAGAGCGCAGTCGTTGAAGGGGTTTCCCCCTTTGCGTCTCTTTTCTCTGTTTTTCTCTTTTGTGTTGGTTATCGCTCCAAAGCATGTAATGAGGACTGACTTATTTAGAAAAACTTTATTTTAATTGGAATTATCAAACCATGTAAGAGAAAATCAAATCCATGGTCGATATTTCGTACATCGGCTTGCCGCCGAACTGGATGTGTTCGAATAACAAGAAGAAGTTTTTCGACCGGACGAAACTTTATTAATATATTGACTGCGTTCGCTATATCTTTAACAGATAAGGAATTGCCTACGTACCCCGAAGTGGGGATCAAGCCAACCGTAGCTCGGAGTCCCGAAAAACTCCTGTGTAGGATCGTAACAGCGACTTAGCTATAATAATGTTTCAAGTGGGCTGCGTTCCACGAGTTTTTGATCCGTTCCCCGGCCATGGTCACGAGTTCGTAGACGCCTGGACGAACCGCTCTAGACACGAGGTATGGACCCTCCCATCGAGCGCCGAGCTTACCGGCGTTCACTTCCTTGGTGTTCTCGAAAACTTCTCTCAGAACTAGATCGCCCTCGTTGAAACGTCTCTGACGAACAGTCTTGTTATAGTATCGAGCGGCTGCGTCTTGGTAATGTTGCACTCGAACTAAAGCTTTATCGCGCAACTCCTCGGCAAGGTCGTTGTGGTCGACCAGCATTTTGTCATTGAGTTCGGGATTATCCACCATCATAGTACGGCGAAGTGTCGGGACTCCTGCTTCGGCCGGGGCAAGTGCTTCGAGACCATATGCGAGAGAGAAAGGGGACTGTCCTGTGCTTCGCCGCGGGGTTGTGCAATATGACCATAGCACACCGTCCAAGTGGTCTGCCCATGATCCCTTCCTTCGACCGAGTCGTTTCTTGAGTCCGTCGACGATCGATTTATTCGTGGCTTCGGCATGACCATTACCTTGCGGGTACCGAGGAGTCGAAGTGCTGAGACGGATTTGCCACTTCGACAGGAAACGTCTGGTGATCAGCGAGGTGAATTGGGTACCGTTGTCAGTGACAATCTCGTACGGAAGTCCGTGGTGACATATGATGTTCTTCCAGATGAAATTGGTCACGTCTAGGGATTGGATTCTCGTGAAAGATTCTGCCTCCACCCATTTGGTGAAGTAATCGGTCAGCACCAGGACATACTTCTTGGATTTGGACGCCGGCAGGGGTCCTATGGCGTCCATGGCCCAGCGCATAAAAGGGTACGGAGCTGTCACGGTATTTAGCAGTTCGGGCGGGACGTGCCGCATTGGTCTATGGCGCTGACAAGCTTCGCATTTGGCCGCGAAAGTTTCGCAATCGGACATCATGGTAGGCCAATAGTGACCATCCTTTTTAATTTTAAGAGCAAGTGCGCGTCCGCCAGAGTGGTTGCCACCCTCGCCTTCATGCACCTCCATCATGATCCGTTCGGCTTCGTCCCGAGTAACGCAGGTAAGGAATACTCCTGACGCACTTCGGCGAAACAGCTCACCGTCCAAAAGGATATACCTGGCACTTCGGGCCTTCAGTCGTCGAGCTGCCCATCGGTCTGTCGGGACGATGCCATCGGAGATGTAAAGTTTGATCTCAAGTTGCCAATCCTCCGGGGGTTTGGCGACGTCCGTCAGATCTTCTATTGGCTCATCGACTTCCATCGGGACTGAGTCGTCGTTGATGACGGCAATCTGGCTGTCCGGATTAATGCTGGGAGCATCGATGCACTCAATTGGAATGGTACGTCGTAGCTCGGGGTCGGAGCGGTTTGCCAGGGCTGCGAGGGCGTTGGCTGATGCATTCTCGTTCCATGGGACCTTCGTTAGGGAGAAGGACGCAAACTCCCCGGATAGCGTGCGGACCAACTATCGATATGCTCCCATTCGTTTGTTTTTGGCGTCGAATTCTCCGCTGAATTGGCTGACTACGAGTTGGGAGTCGCAGTAGACCTGCAGGTGTTTGACTCCAAGTCCCCGGGCTAAACGTAGTCCGGCGAGAACGGCCTCGTATTCGGTTTCGTTGTTCGACGCTTTGAAGTTGAGTTTTAATGCTTCCTCAAGGATCTCACCGGTGGGGGATCGAAGGATGAGTCCCACCCCAGAGCCATGACTTGTTGACGAACCGTCGACGAACATCGTCCATTGTTCCACCGCGGGGGTGGGGTCGTCGAGCTCAGGCGATAGTTCGGTGATGAAGTCAGCCAGAACTTGCGACTTCAGACTTGGTCGAGAACGGTATTCGATATCGTATTCGCTAAGTTCGACCGCCCACTTCGCCATGCGTCCGGATTGGAGAGGGCTATGGACGACGGTTCGGAGTGGCTGGTCAGTAAGCACGACGATAGAGTGCGACTGAAAATAGGGGCGCAGTTTCCGTGCTGCGACGATTACCGCAAGGGCCAGCTTTTCCAGCGTGGGGTACTGTGATTCCGCGTCGTTAAATGCTTTGCTCGTATAGAAGATGGGCTTTTGATCATTTGCGATCGTCTCGGACTAACACCCCGCTGACCGCCGAGCTTGAAACCGAGACGTAGAGGTACAACGCCTCGCCGTCCTCCGGTCTGACCAGCACTGGATGGCAAGTCAGATACTCCTTCAGCTGACGAAAGGCGACCTCGCATTCCTCGTCCCAACGAAAATCTCTATTTGCACGAAGCAATTAGTAAAAGGGGAGGCACTTGTCCGTTGATCGGGCGATGAAATGATTCAGAGCGGCGATCCGGCCGGTCAGGCGTTGTACTTCGCGCTTGTTGGTCGGTGAGGGTAGTCCCAGGATGGCTTCGATCTGTTTAGGATTTGCCTCTATGCCCCGTTCAGTGACGATGTACCCCAAAAACTCTCCGGAGGTTACTCCGAACGTACATTTCGTTGGGTTTAATTTCATCTGGAATTGATCCAAGATGTCAAAACACTCCGTCAGATGTTGGACGTGCTGTTCTGCGATCAAAGACTTGACCAGCATATCGTCTATATAGACCTCCATGGTTTTGCCGAGCAGATCTGCGAACATCATGTTTACCAATCGCTGGTAGGTTGCTCCGGCGTTTTTCGATCCGAACGGCATTACCTTGTAACAGTAGGTGCCCCTATCTGTGATGAACGCCGTTTTCTCGCGGTCGGCCGGACTCATGGCGATCTGGTTATACCCCGAGAATGCATCCATAAATGAAAGCAGTTGGTTGCCGGCCGTAGCTTCAACGAGACGGTCTATGTGCGGCAAAGGGAAGCTGTCCTTAGGACAAGCTTTGTTGAGATCGGTGAAGTCCACGCAGACTCTCCACTTGCCGTTTTTCTTTTTGACCACCACCGGGTTAGCCAACCAATCAGGGTACTGGATTTCCACTATTCGTCCTGGACCGCCTTGACTCGATCCGGGCCCAAACGCCTGCGTTTCTGCCTGACCAGCTTGAATGTGGGGTCGATGTTGAGCCTATGGCACATGACTTTGGGGCTTATCCCGACCATATCTTTTGTTGACCAGGCGAATGTGGAAGCTCGAGACTGCAGAAAAGCGATCAACTTCGTCTTTATGCGTTCGTCGAGTTCGGACCCGATGCCGACGGTTCGCGAGGGGTCGGAGGGGTCTATATTAACCTGTATGATCCGACACTCCGGAGACCGGAAGCGATCCCGCTCCGGCTTGTGGGGACCGGTAAGACGATCCCCGCTCTGTAATTGCTATGCGTTTTCCGCCGTCCTCTGTTTTTTTTCGATAACAGAGCATACTCGGGCTACCCTTTGGTCGCCATAAAGTGTGCAAATTCCTGTGCTGGTCGGGAATTTGAGGCAGAGGTGATAGGTCGACGGTACGGCTTGCATCGCATATATCCATGGTACCCCCAAAATGGCGTTGTAGATCGGGGGTGCATCAATGACCGCGAACTTAGTCTTCCGGGTCACTCCACCAGCTCGTACTTGTAGCTTTACGTCGCCCATTGACATCTTAGCAACCCCATCATAGCCCGTCAGCGTTCGAGTTTCGGGTTTCAGCTGGTCTGGTGTGACGCCCATTTTTTCTAACGTTTCCCAGCATAGTACGTTGACGGTGCTCCCGGTGTCGATCAGAACTCGTTCGACGTTGAAGTCGCCCATTGTGACCTCGATAACCAAGGGGTCAGAATGGGGATGTTGGATTCCTTTAGCGTCCTCCGAAGTGAATGATATCGGGTCCGAGCAGAGTGAAGGTTCGCTCGGAGCTGTTCGAAGGGTGCACACCTGTCGTGCCCTCTTCTTTAATGCGCGGACGGAGTCTGCGCAGTCCTCCGGTGGGCCAAGTATCATGGTTATTCGTCCTCGGGGAGGGGAATTGGCTCGCTCTGGGTTTTGCCCCCTCTGCCTCTTTGGCGGGCCGGGCAGTTCGTCTGCTTGGGGCGCCTCCTCTTGGACGTTCACGAATGCTTGGTTGACCGGCTGTTGGACTGCGTTGGGCGGTGCGTTGTAGCCTCGTCCGCCACCCGCACCGCGGCCTCCGTTAGATCGTCCGCCACGCCATCCCCCACGGCGACCTCTGCCTCCGCGAACGTTTTTAGGCTGAAAGACAGCGTCGACTTCGCCAGAGAGATACTTCCCGTACAAATAATTCTTCAGGTGGACGCACTCATGTGTGGAATGACCGGAGGTTATGTGGAAGTTGCAGTAAAGTTCCTTCGGGTCGGTTGGCTGCTTGTCTTGTTCATCCGCCTCGGAGACTGCGTGGATGATGCCCTTTTTTCGGTCCTGAGGTTCGTGGTGCTTGCGGGGTTCGTGATGTTCGACCCGGTTTTTAACCTTGGGGGGATGCGTTGATTGTTCGTCGTTGGTTTTCGCGGCTATTTGGGCCTCTTCTTCCTCATCGAGTGCGAACCTGGAAGCTCGGTGCAGTGCGTCATCAAGGTCTTTGGGTTCCCGGATATTGAGGTCCTTTCGCAATGGTGACCCAGGGATCAGGCCCTTCCTGAAGGCTGCCATTGCAGCGTCCTCCGGGACGTTGACCTTTGTTAGCTTTTCCTTGAATCTGTTCAAGAAACTAGCGATGGGCTCTCCTCGTTCTTGGGCCATCTCCCAGAGATCCGAACTTGTCACGCCTCGTTCGATGAGGATTCGGTAATTTTTGAGGAAAACCTTCGACAACTGGTCGAAATTTTCAATTGAGTTCGGCTCGAGCCTTGTGAACCATACCAAGGCAGGGCCGGAGAGGCTATCGATAAATAACTGACAGCAACCGGCATCCCTTTGTTCGTCAGTGAATCGTGCCTTGGACATGGTCGCCATGAAGGACGTCATGAACTGGACCGGATCCTTGTCTCCTTGGTAGATTGGAAGTTTCAGCTTGACGTTCGGCACGGTAGCTCGCGTTATCCGTTGAGTGAAGGGCGACTGCCGAGTCACCTCGACAATTCTATCAATCTCCGGAGCCGTGCTGATAGCCCGATGGAGGAGTGTGTTCATGCCGCTAATTTGCGACTTGATTTCTTCGAGTTCGAAGCAAGGCCCGGGGCGGCCGAGCTCTCGTGTATCCGCGAATTTGGATTCGTTGGTCGGATACTCGACGTGGTATGAGGGGGAAGATTCCTCCTGTCGAATTGTGCGTCCGAAAAGTCGAGACTACGAGTGAGACCGCCCAAGTTAGGCGATTGTCCGGCAGAGACTTGTGATGGGTTTGTCTGGGTCACTACGGCGTCGACCCTGCGATTGGTATCAGAGATCATCTGGTAAATTTCTTTCGTCATGGAGCCGAACAAGATCTTGAAATCCTCCATGGAGATGACCTGCGGGTTCTGGATCGCAGGTGTGGCATGAACAGGGAGATCTCCGTTCTGTGCGCCGAGCTGCTGCTCCGTGACGCCCGCAGCCTCCTCGTTGCGGTGTTGTTCACCGGTAAGCTCTGCGTCGAGGTTGACTAACTCTACTTGAGTTCGCCCCGCTCCCTGGTTGGTCTCCCCTTCGGATCTGATCCCGACTGGGAGTTCGGCGGAATTTTCGGCCGGGTTTGTCGTTGCGTTGACGCACTGACGGGAGTACACGGCGATGGCCGGCCTAGTCGAAACGCCACCTCGTGTAGCGACGTCATCCTGAGTGGATGCGACGCCAGTGAGATCGAGCATGCTTGAGGTTGTGCGGTTTGCTTCAGGGATTTCGTTGATGATGGAAGACATTATTGTCGGGCTAGAGAGTAAGTTTTCTTAGAGACGATTTGCGTCCCCACAGACGGCGCCAATTGTAGAAACTGGGTTTCCACAATGAATTTGTTTTAGGAGGGAAACAAATTCAATAGAGTTATATCTCTAGAAAACAGATCTAAGCCTTCGAATTAAAGTAAAGAAGTAGAACTCAAAGGAATTAGGGTTTATTGCTAAGAACAAAAGGAGAACTCAATTATCGTCTTTTTTTCCTCCCCTTACAATGGAGAAATCCCCCCTTCTTTATACACGCCCTAAGATTACAATATATATTCACTTTCCTTATCGGCCGAATTGAGATATGGAAAGCTGCCTCATTGCTTCATTCGGCCGCCGTGCCGAAGTGGAAGTCGGCTCCTTCTTCTTCAAGGTGACACTTTGGCCGAACTGACTTCTCGTTGACCTAATCAAGCCCTTAACCGATTTCCCGGTTAACTAATCAATTAGTATTTATGGTTTAGCTCGGTATGTCGGTTCAGCCCAAAAGAGCAATGATGTGCATCTGCATCTGGTGTCCCCAAGCCTCTTCAAGATGAGAGGGTACATGCAACGCGACTTACAATTTATGCAAAATCGGCGAGACATACTATCATTGACGACCACTTCATTTGGTATGCCAGAAACCGCTATTGTGCTTCTTGGCATGAGCCCTGACAAGTCTCCTATCACACACTTTATATGCAAACTAGCTTGCTGATCTTTACAAGTGTAAAACCATTTCTTTCTCAGAAATGTGTCACCAACATTTCCCACTTACCTTGTCGTCATAGCAAAGTGAGAGAAGATGACTGTCAACTCTATGCTTTACATCATGTGGTAAAGTGGCGCAGTCGAAGCCCAATGAAAATCCACAAATCTTTTCAATATAAGAGAGCGCAGGATACGTCAAATTCCACATATAGAGTTCACAACACCAAATCATGAAATTGCATTGAACACATATGTAAGGGCTTCGATCCCCCTTGAGTCCACAAGCATTACATGTAAAAGAATCGAGTCTTGGGAGAAGGGTGAGCTGGTGATCATGCGCTTTCACCTTCAGAACAGATTGTGGTAGTGGGTGAAAGACACAAAGTATATCAAAGTGAAGTTACACGAAGAACAGTGATAAAAAGAATCATCATCAATCTTAATATAGCAAAGACGACACTTTTCATCAGAATACTCCCGTGTGATTGACCCATGAGGAGCTTAAGAGGGTGCAAGGAGTGGTGTGAGAGTGGTTTACCTCTAACGGGAGTTTCAACTCGGATGAGTCCCATACGCAAGCCACATGGAAGGCAAACTATTCATGACATGTGTAAGCAAAACTATCATGACCAGTCTTCCCACATTTAGCAGCACAGTCAAACTTGGTATGCTAATGCTCCTTGAGAAGGGTGAGCTTGTGGTCATGCATCCCGGAAAATTCAACAACCAATGGTGGTGGAACCTAACACAGTATATATATCGACGTCGAAGTCACAGATCTCACAGTGGTAGCATAGATTTTCAATACTCCTGTCACATAAATCACATATATTATGTGGTTTACTTCGAAGCATAAGAGGGTGAATGGAGTGACATGGATGTTCGATAGATCGAGGGGACTCGCCGCATTTCTTGTGGACGAAGAAATCACAGCTTTTGCAATAGTAGCCCTCACTGATAGCTTCCAAGCGTCCACAACAATCACCTTTCTTCAGATTATTCCAAGGCATCATGATATGGTGGGTGGCTATGTGGGAAATACACTCCATCTTGAATGTCCATGGTCGTATACTTAAAGATTGCGAAGAAAGGAAGAAAACAGTTGGATCTGAAATCTCAAAGCTTCAAGTCTCACTCTCTCTGAAAAGTCTTCGTTAATCTCAAAGATGCTTTTATAAAACTAATCGATACAGTTTAATACCAGACTCGTTTGGTGTTTTTTTTTTAATATTTTAATTAACAATAGAATAATTAGTTTGCTGATGGTTGGATGAGTGACAATATAACTAATGTGGAAAAGAAAAAAATTACCAAAATTCACTAGTTGACTAACATAGATCACAAAAAGTATCTTTGGTGTTGAGAGTTCCAAATACTTTTAAATTTTGGACTTTAAAATTTCTCAAAACGTTGATTTTATAAATATCAAATATAATAATAGTACAATACCCATGAGCAACATCTATAGTAAAGGATTTGTACACAAAATTTGAAACCTAAAGTAAGAGAGATCAAACGTAGAGAAGCCTCCATTGTGCTAAAGAGACGACAAGCAGAGATGTTATCCACCACAAGGATGATCCTCTTAGATTCAATCCTGCTGCTGCAATTAAAAAAACTTCTTTCATACTTAAGAGATCTTAATCAAAAAAGAATGAGCCAGCATTTTCAAGAGTTACAAACCTTGATTCTTGCTGCTATCAGGCAAAGCCGGTGGAGAAGACGATGATGAGTTTGACAAAGGAATATCAAGATTCAAGCAGTCCATTCCAAGTGCACCTTTTCAAACAACAAAAAACAACAAGATTAAGTTCTTTGTTTTTTCTTCAATCAGTAAGAATACTAATAAAACTGTTCTTCTTACAGTCCTTGAAGCAAGGAAATGTGGTGATGTTCATGAGATTTTGGTAACCATCACGGCAATCACAGCTGTATGCAAACGCAGTTGTCTTGTTGCACGACCCTCCTCCACAATCCACCCAATGGCAAACTATACACATCGAGGAAGCAAATGAGTCTAGAGACCCAACGTTTTTTCCCTACTAGTTTTTTATTAGGAGGACCTTCTTAAGGACGTGTGCCTCAAGGTCTCAAGTTCGAATCTCTATGATGGGGAAGGAGTAATATCCACCTAATCTAATCCTTGGCCCGAAGGGTTTTACAGGCCTAAAGAAAGAAGGATACTAGAGAAGTAGATATTCATTATTACCGTCGAAAAATGAAGTGTTGTTGTCTTTGGGAGACGTTTTGGGCTGTGCTGGAGAAGCAGCTTCACCGCATGTTAGATCAAAGGTACCTAAAAAGATGAATATGTATACTTTGTTATGTTCTCGATATGAATATGATCAAAACCAAACTAAACCAGTGATCAAGACAGATAGAGAGAGAGATAGATTTTACAGTTGGGGGCGATGCAAGGGAGAAATTTGAGGTTATGATCAAACTGTTTCCAACCATCTTCACACTCACATTCATACATAAATGTTGTGTTTGAAGATGCTTTGCATTTCCCTTTTCCACATTCCACTTCCTTGCATATATTATCTGTTTTTTTTTTTGTTCACAACCAACTTTAAAATAAGTCACAATGTATTAAATTCGAAATTTGAGAATGACCCTTCAAAGAAGATCACTTTTTAACTACTACTCATAAAGATACTTTACTTCTGTCACACAAAAAGAAAAAAGTCTGTCTACTTCAAATCCCGGCGGGAGTTAAACCCTAATCTGAACAGAATCACACTTACATGCCTAAACTAAAACTAGAGGAACTTAACTAAAAAATTTTCTAACAAAATTACGGAATCTAGATTTGGATTAAATGATTCCACCAATATCCAAATTTGAGCCAAACAAAAAAAACCCAGAAAAAAGTGAGGAAGAGGGAAAGAGAGACAAACCGAACATAGGAGCGAGAAGAGGAGATAGGAAATCGCAAGTGGCTGTCTTCTGGTAGATGAGAAGTAAAGCTGCAACAAGACAGAGTTTGTTCCTAAGACAAGCCATGAATGAATCCTGTGTCTGTCTTCTTCTCCGTTTAATTTTGAAAAATACCAAATAAAGAAAACGAAAGATCGTTCTATTGGGCTCTGTTTTAAATTGGTTGAGGATTTGGTAAAATGTGTAAGGTGGTGATGTAAAGTAAATAGTGATGTGGACCGACCGACCTGGCCTTCATATTTTTTCTTGAGTTAGTTATTCGTTGATCGCTGAGATCCAATAAATGCGTATAAAATTCTCTTTTTCTTTCTTTCTTTTTCAAGGGTCAACATGATTAATCAATTAATCTTGAAAAATATAAGGGATAATTACATTTTGTACCTTTATTTGGCCTTTAGTGCAAGATATTTGAGAAACATAACCACTAAGGGTACTGAAATTATAGTTGACTCCCTTACAACCAAACAAAAAACACAAGCCGAAATAACAGATGTAACTCAGAGGAAGTCTGCAATAGATTTATTTAAGATAGATTATAAATTGAGTATATGTGAAGACATAAGGGTAGGTCTACTCTTTAATTATAGTTTAAATTTTAATTAAAATTTTTATAAAAAATAATTTGATAAACCTATTGACCAAATATTAACCACATAGACTTCCTGCATTGTAATAAAATAAATTTACCTATAAACGATTCAAATTAAGGGAGGAAAGGCTGATTAGGTTAATATTATATGATTTAGGGTTTTGCTTAAGTAGACTTCTCTGTGGAATTTTCGTGGTCGACTTTGTTATGCCATCAATTATTAATATTATATTAATACCGATAATTTAACCAAACCGTTAGTTGAACCTAACCGAATTTGTACTGATTCCTTGTTTATAACCTAACCGAATAATTTAAAAATATATATACTTCTTTTTGTAGGTCAAACCAAGTTTCTTACGTGATCTCTCTCTCCGAAATTTCTCTCTCCAAAATTTCTCTCTCAAAAATTTCCGAAATTGTGTTCTCGGAAATTCAGATTCTCAGACTTCTCTTTTCGAATCTCAAGAACATCTCAGATAAGTATTTCTTGGTTTATCGTCGGCGATTTGCTTTTGTGACGTTGTAGATATTTTTGTTCGTAAATATATATGTTCTCATCGTTTTTTGTTCATTTTGCACACAGATATGGGGTTACACAGCTACACTCAGTTATCTTCTAGTTCTTTGCAAGTATGGAGTGAAGGTCCACCAGAAGTAAACTTTCTTGGCCTAACAGTTGGAATTCCTGACAAATGTTTCTGCGGAAGGGAAACCGTTTTGAAATGTTCCACCATAGCCAACAATCCTGGAAGAATTTTCATTGGATGCAATAACCATGAGGTTGTTAGATTGTCTGGTGGTTTATTTGTTGTTATTATTTGAGTATATAATATTCTCATGGTTTATTTATTTCTATTGTATAGGATAGAGAGGACCATATTATGAAATGGTGGGATGAGACTATTATGCAAGAACTTCAGGCAATGAGAGGTGGACTTGCTGACCAAAGGGATTCTATAACAGCCATCCTGGAAAATGATGAAATGTTGTGGGTTCAGCAGGAGCTAGACAAGGTAAAAGACCAAATGAAAGAATTACGTCTGTCAGTTCGGCGTGTAAGGGGGGTGGTCGAGAATGTCTTAATCGCCGGTATAACATTCATCGTGGTATTAATCTCATTGGTTTTGGTTTCGTAGATCTTTCAGTTAAGTTCTAAAATCTGTGAACCTTTCTTCATCGTGTCTGTTTGTTTGAATGGCATATTTATGTCTGTAATCTGTGAACTTGCTTCAGTTTTTGTAATAGTTGGATGACTTCGTTGATTTCAATTCAGTTGATAACTGTTTACATATTTTCGGAAAATTAAGATTATGAAGTCTACTACTTAATCTGTGTTAAGAAGTCAGGCGTTGAAGTCTGCATATTGGTTTTCTTCGAGGCGACGTTTTGCCTTACTAATTAATTATTTATATGTAACTGTTCATTGCAACCGCTTCGTCTCGTATATATAACCCAAATAGTGGGTCTTGAGATTATTTTAAAACTGCAACCAAAAAAAGTATCCATCCTCTCTCATCTTATTTCTCTTAAAAAATTTCATCCTCACGACAGAGAATTTGGTGACTGTTCACGGACCGTACCAACAAAGTGATATTGATCTTTCAGTTTCATTGGAACGGTCAATATAAATCATCACAACCACGAGGAATTGGAGATTGTTCACGGATTGGGTAATAATAGAAACTTTCTCTATATCACTTCGTTTTAAATATAATTATAAGTATAGAATTCTAACATTCACGGTTGGGTAATTATTAGAAAATTTATATTGAACTCCATCGAAGTTAACGATGTATTAATTCGGTTGATTAGATAGATTTGCAAATAAACGGGTTCATCACAGTTAAGTGAACATATATCATAGAAACAGGTTCATCAAAGTCTACGATGTATTAATTTGGTTGATTAGATAGATTTTGCAGGTTAAAGTATGTTTCAGTTTCCCAGGAAGAAATCTCCTTGAGAAGTCTACTAGATCGTACATGTATTAATTTGGTTGATTAGATAGATTTGCAGGTTAAAGTCAGTTCCCCAGGAAGAAGTCTCCTTGAGAAGTCTACTAGATCATACATGTATTAATTTGGTTGATTAGATAGATTTGCAGGTTAAAGTATGTTTCAGTTTCCCAGGAAAAAGTCTCCTTGAGAAGTCTACTAGATCTGACATGTATTAATTTGATTTGATGGGCTTGTAGACGGTTCAATTTCTCGTGGAGAAGTCTGTCAGAGAAGTCGTAAACATAATCATTACAAGGTATAAATTGATTTGACGTTAGTTGGCGGTAATATTATTTTTGTTTAAGAAACCGATAAGCGGGAATTGGTTTACCGATAAACAGGATCCGGTTTTAAACGGGTTCTTTACAATTTTCCGATACTGTTTCGAGTAAAACGGTTTTGGTTTTATAAAACCGGGATTATTATAATTATTATTATTTTATACAACCTAAAAACTCAGATAACAATATTGTTATCTCTAATTCCGTCTTCATTTTCTTGTTAACTTTCCTCTTCCGCTTATCTATTTCGCTTATCACTAACAGTTGATTTTCCCTTTACTTTTGTGTTAAACTTGAATCTCTATCTTTCAGATTGTTTTTTTGACTTCCTACGCTTAACGTTTCTGTACCAGATCTCGCCGAACTCTGTATTATCCAACCCCGCCGCTTCATCTTAACGTCTTCGCCGTCGTTTCATATTCGATTAAACTGAAGGTTAGCTTCTTTCAAATCGATTGTAGACTTCCTTTTCAATTCAATTGTAGACTAACCGTTTTTGTCTTTCTTATATCTCAAAACCCCGCCAAACATAATTTTATTTTGCCTTATTTTGCAGAATGGAGGAGGCGAACAATCTAAAATTTCTCTGGAGGTTTTTCACGAAAGGAGAGGAGCCGTTGCCATGTAAAAGCATCAGATATTACAACAACGATACGAAGCTGTTTGATGAACTGTACGAAGCTCTCGCAAAAGATGAATGGGATGAGATTCGAGAGTCTCCACTGGGTGTCTTCTTACAGTTCAACCGTCTCAAATTTGAATGGGCTTCCAGACTGTTTCACTATATGCTCAGCTTTCAGCTAGTCTGTAACAAAAAGTACGAGATATGGAGTCTGGTTGGGTCTAACCCATTAAGATTTTCTTTAAATGAGTTTGAAGCCATCACTGGACTTAACTGTGAAGACGTCGAGTCCTTGGAGCAACCACAAGTTGATGTTACAGACGAGATGGAAGATTTTTGGGAGAAGCTTGGAGTCAGTTTAGACATCGGTCCGAGTATTGATCAACTCATCGCAGCATGTAAGAACGCTGCCGAGTGGGATAGAGTTGATCGTATTAGGTTGGGTTATCTAGCCATCTATGATAGGTTATTAGGATGATGTTTTGTTTCTGTTGGGGGATCTTGTTATTTTGTGGGTTGGATATATTATTAATTAACTTGGATGATGGGCGGTATCCATATATTTTTTGTGGGATCCTCCTTATTAACCTCTATGTAAACGAAATTACCATTCTTTTATTCGTAACTATCTATTTTCACTAAAACAGTGGTTCATCCTTATGTCCACAATTAAAGCCAAGGTTGCTACAGAGTTTCAACAATACCAGCAAAGCGTCTGTTTAATTGTACATTTGTCTGTTCCTCATTAGTTAGTTATTAAAATATTAATTATTTATAGTCTCTGTTAAACAATAGCGTATCATAATAGACATTTTTATGAAGTTAACTTATAGACTTCGAAGGAATATTGTTGTTCAATCGAATTAGAATTTCATTTTGGTAGTTAAATTTTATGGTTAACTCTGATGATAGGGTGCTATCTATATTGTGGGATATTTTTATTAATATAATATAAAACAGTGCTTCATCCTTATGCTGTCGGACCTAATGCCAAGGCATCTACAGAGTTTCAATAAATGCCAGCAAAGTGCTTTTTTACCTACTATCCCTACGATACTCACTCTACACTGTTGTCGAAACCGAGAAGCAAAGTAAAATAATATAAAATGTGACAGCTTTCTAAACTTTATAGGGGAATGTGTTATTTTCAAATCTTAGTAAAAATTAATAAAATAATACAGAAAGAGAGAGAAAGTTGTTACATATAAAAAAAGAGAGAAAGAGGAGAGAACCGAAAACGTTTCTTTTTTTTTTTTTTCCTTTTTTTTTGGTCACCTCTGTTTATTTTTACACTTGTTTGGTCCTCATTAGTTAATATTTAAATATTAATAACTTGTAGTCTCCACTAAGCAATAGCGTACAACGAAAGCCAAGTAGACATATTACTGAATTTAACTTATATACTTCTAATGGATATTGAAAATATCTAACTTTTTGCATCCTCTCGTCTTTTCCAATACCACCTACCTAACTTTTTCGTAATAAACTCGATGAGATATGTGATGGGATAACATTTGGCTTTCTTTAGCATGGATTTGATAGATTCCGCAATGTTGCTAGTCTTGATGTTGTATCTATCTCCTGGACAGTAAACTCGAGACCATAAAGCTGGATCTGCCTCATTCAAATACGCTGCAAGAGCCGGATTTACGTTAGTGAGCGAAGCCATGTAGCGGTTGTAATCATCATGCGTATGCGCATATGCTGCCCCTTTCACCAAGTACATCAGTTGCTTTCCATTGAAATTAGAAATTATGTTTTGTTGAAGATGGTAATAACATATCCCTCGTGTTGCCCATGAGATAACATTGCGACATGCCTTAGCTATTGAACTGTGCCTATCCGAAACTACTACCAAAGGATATTCATCAGAGATACACTCACTTAATTTGGTGAAAAACCAATCCCATGAAGCATCACACTCCGAGTCGACAATTTTAAAAGCCAACAGAAATATCTGGAAGTTATCATCCTGTGCACAAGCGATTAACAATACACCTTCATACTTGCCAGTGAGATGGGTCCCATCAATCACAATAACTAGCCTATGCTCGAAAGATATGAAAAGATACTTAAACCTATGCTCGTCATCAACAACTAGGTCAACGACACTGCCCGAGTTTGACTGCTCTATTTTCTGAAGATAGTAAGGCAACTTTGAATATCCATCTTTCGCGCTTCCTCTCACATATTCTTGCGCATATTGTAAAGCCTTGTACGAAGTGGTGTAATCCAACGTCATGCCGAACATTGTCCTCATTGAATCTTCGATATCTTGTGGAACAACACCATCCACTATTCCTACACGGTCGATGAAAAGCCTCCCAATATATTTTGAGGTGCAACGCTTACGGTTAGCTACGCAGTCCACAATAGAACATATATGCACGTTTAGATATTTGGTGGACCAAAAAGTGTTTGGATCATTCTTCACAGTGGCTACGACCCTCCATGTGCATCCTGGAACAGAGCATATTACCACCAACAGAGACTTTGTGGACTTCTTAATTTGGAAAGAGAATTTTAACATAACCGCGGTCAAACGCACCTCAGATATGACGTCAGCTTTGCATGCAAAGCATTGACCTACTTTCAGTTGGTCTATCCAAGGATTTTTTAACTGTCCATGAATACCACCAAAAAACGGTTTCCCTTCTTCAGCATCTAGTCCAAGGTCATCTCCATCTCTTTCGTCATCTTCATCTTTAAATTTCCCGTACTCACTGTAATCGAAATCCATGTCATCAACATCTTTCGGCTTCTCATCTGTATGATCAGTTTCATGACATTCTTCTGCACATTCATCTGCACACTCATCGGCACCTGGATCTACATCGTTACCAAATTCAGCTGTTGGCTCTCCATTGTCAACAGAACGAGAGTTGAGCGGCATAACCGGATGTCCATCCATGCACTGCGTAGAGACGCAAAGGCGAACAACATTCCTACTACTAAAATCTATCAAGTTCTGAACTGATCTATCATTTGTGACATAGACAGGAGCAGTATCTTGAGGCAATTACTGAAGCATCATCTCTGTTAAGGGATACTATAGTTGAATCATATCTGTTTCTTTGTCAATCAGATAATCTTCTACAGCCATTTCAACAAGCTCAGCGTATGTACAACCGTGCCGCAAAAAAAACATTCTCCCACCTTTGCGTCCATCCATGTCAAAATGCCAAGACCCATTTCTCGTCAGCCATACTCCGAAAACAACAGGTATTTGCGCCATTTACCTGAAAGAATAAGCAGCAAGTTAAAATACCATAAAACCTAAACCCTAAACCCTAAACCCTAAACCCTAACCCCTAAACCCTCAACCCTCTAAGGAAAGCAAAAAGTATAAAAATTTTATCATCGTCAAAATATACATAGGCAATTACATAACCGATATAACACAAACGAACTAAAAAATCAAAAAAAAATTCTTTATAAATTTCCAATTAAGACCATTTCAATTGTACAGACTTTAGAGATAAATCCAACAGTTTGACTTCCTAAAATAAGTATAATTTAATAACTTAACTGCCTATGAAAACCAAAAACTTGATTTCTCCATATGTATAATACATAATCATTTCAAAAACATACAAAAGCAAGTACATATCATATGTCAAAGAGTACAACAAGAAAATCTTTAAAATTATTCACCAACTTGTTGCAAATTGGTTTTCAAATTCTGAGGACTTCATGTTGATGTCAACATTGTATACATAAACAAGTCTCTATACAGAGACTACTTGTGAAGTCTATTACTTGTGGTCTATTTTTGCAATTACAATTTAATAAAGCAGACACCTTTTGAAGTCTACTATTATTGTTGACTTCTTTTGTTGTCTTCCTTTGTTAATTTTTGTGTCAGTTATGCATTTCAAAACATAAAAAAGAGTAGACTTCTTTGAAAGTTTCAAAAAGTTAATTTCGATTGCAGTCTACACTGGTTATTTTTGCAATTGACCAAACCATTGACTTTGTAGTAGACTTCTATCTAACAAGTAGACTTCGTAAATCCGTCAACTATAAAAGTTAGACTTCGTTGTGGTTAGTTTTGCAATTGACCAAATTTGACTTTTCACAATTAGACTACTTACGAAGTCTCCAAAAATGGTGACTTCGTTTGCAGTCTGTCCTGGTCATTTTTGGAGTTGACCAACATTTTAATTTTTTCACTAGTAGACTTCTTTTGCAGTCAACTTGGTAATCTTTTATAAATAATACTATGGTCAATACTTTTATATTTTGGTCAATTGCAAAACTAACCACTATAGAAGTCTACTACCTTTTTTCATGCAAAGACTTCGTTTGACAGTCTGGACTAAAAAGTCAATAATTTGGTCAATTGCAAAAATACACTTTAGTAGACTGTAAAGGAAATATCCGTTAGAAATATTATAATGCAGTCTAAGACATATTTTTTTGTTTCCAAATGAAATTAAGGAGACTGGCATTTTAGTATACGGGCTCGAAACTCGATAAATTTTAAATTGCAAAACTGACCAAATAATAGTCTTTACATTATATTATGATGGTTCGACTAACAAATGAAGTCTAATTTCAACAAAAACACAAGGAAAATCACGAAATCTACCGGAAAATAACCTGACGGTGGTTGTTTGCAATGTCAAACACCAAGGACGTCGTCTTAAGTCACCACGGAAGAAATCCAGCGCCAACTTAATCACTATCCAAGAATCATGATATATAACAAGATAAATGTTTTCTAGGATTAAAATGGAGAGGAGATGGAAGAAAATGAAGTTCTCTTAGCATTGACTGTTATTTAAGCTTACAAATTCAGGTTGTTGAAGCATTAAGAGCTTCAAATTTGGTTGTTCATGGTTGTTGGAAATTGATGGCGGTGGTACAACCGTAAATAAAAGAAGAAGATGAGGATATAGATGTAATAAACATTTTCGCAAGAAATTCAAATAAATCATAAATAATGGCATTTTTGTGAATACAATGAATAGACAAGGATTTAATAGAGAGAAAGTGACAAATGTTGGAGAGAGAGAAAAAAAAGGGTCTAACATTGCAATTGACTCAAGTTTGTAGTCTAGTTTTGCAAGTGTCCCGATATGACATTGATTCAAATTAAAAAGAAAAAAATGCCACTGATATTGAAGTTTTTTTCATATAACATAGCTATTGTGTTTACTTATTGAAGTTCTTCTTTCTCCCAAGCATGTGTAAAACTGCCTAAGTATCATACCAAGAGGAGCAAATTTCCCATCACCCACCACACATGAAAGGAACCTCTTTTGTCAAACATCTAACTAAGACCATCTCCAATGGTTTTCCCTATTTTTACCTCTAAAATAGAGGAACTCTATAATAGAGGTGACTTTTGCTCCAATTGATACCTCTATTTTTCTTCTAAAAAAGAATATTCCATAGAGATTCCTTTTTTATTTTACTATTAATACATTTTACTTATAAAAGTTGCAAACTAACCCATTTATTTTAGTATTTGTGAAACTTTCATAAAATTATGATATTACTTAAATTTTTTCACATTCATAAATATTATTTAAAATAAATATTTAATTTATTTATATTTAATAAGATTTTATATAAATAAAAACTAGAATATTTAAGTTATTTATATTTAATAAGATTTTATATAAATTTTCTTTTGCAAATAATAGTCTCAAATTTTAAAAATGTTTTTCTATACAAAAACCTTTAAAACCAAAATATTAAAATTAGTCAAATTTAACTTTATAATCAACTAGGAAAGCGACCCGTGCATTGCCGCACGGGGAGGTGAAATCCTAAATTGAAATTTAACATTTGTAATTCATCCTAAATTCTTTCTTTTCTCAATCAATTTGATCATTTTCACTTCTTGCTATTGCTTTCTGCTGATTAAAAAGCCAAAAATTCATTTCAATGTTATTATATTTTATGTTGTCACACACAAAAGTGAGCCTTTTTTAGAGCTTGATTTACTATGAACATTACTTTTAACCATATATAAAATTTCATTTATGTTTGTCTCCGACCATATGGTGCTATATATTGGTATCCTTTCTTAATTCGCTATTAGAAATTGTCTTTGTTGTTGATCATTATCAATCGAAATACATACGAGGCTGCTTATCTCTTGGTTTATTTACTGTATCGAGAAAATACTAAATGCCACTTGTCGAAGGAAGGTCGAAGATTGGGATCGGAGTAGATGGCTGGATTGAGTTTTGTTTCCCCTTCACTTTGATACGTGATTTCTCTTTCCATAGATTACTGATTCACAAATCACAATCAATATTCCGATGTTGTAAGCAAGTGGAGTTTGTATACAAATGATTTACTATGAACATTACTTTTAACCATATATAAAATTTCACTTATGCTTGTGGATGTTTTTTTCTCTCACTTTTAGATATGTACAAAACCAAATTTTATATGACCGACCAATCAAACCTAATTGGTTAGTATAGAGTAACTCACATTCTTCAGCTACAACTTTTAGAGATATATATTTGGCTATAATGCTTTCCACAGTTACATGCATGTTGGTCTCACGTTTTCTGTCAAAAGACCCCCTTCTTTCCTCCCTTTTAATGGGTTAATCTTGATTGCCTTATTTCCTACTAACACATTTGATACATGGATTTGTAATATTTGCTCCAAATCACATATTCCTCTGAAAAAAAATCAAGACGTAACAGACTAAGAATGCATATAGACAAAACTTGTACACTCATCAGCTATTCAATCAAAGCAATTCAATTAAACTACAAAAGTTCAGAAAATTAATAAAATATAGAACAGAGGATTTTATGTTGGTCTCTCCCAATCCATCCCATTCCACCGTGTCGGCTGCTCTCCTTCCAGGCTGCATCTCCCTCTATTTGATTTCCCACTTATGTCTATGAATCGGTACCATCATGTTTTTCAATAAACACAGCGAAAACGAAGTCGATGTGGTGAAACAGGTGATAATAATATCTCACCTTTTATGTTCTCTTATTTAGGTTAAACACTAATTTTATAAATTTCTTGCATTTTCTTTTTTTTGGCAGATTCCAGATCACTCTAAAAGTGACTGTTATACATTATGTTTTTAAAAAATTGTATATACAGATTAGAAAGTCATCAAAGACTAAATAAGTTACCTTTAGTAGATCTTTTCTTTCTAACTTGACTTGTCATTTGGTCGTGCTTACGCTTTCTAGAATTTAATTTTGTGTTGTCACAAGTATGTCTGGCTTTTTCTTCGGCACTCTATTTCCATGCTCATTTGTAATATTTCTATATATTATCAAAATGTTTGATACCCAGAAAGTATAAGAAATTATAATTCAACTAAAAATTTTAAAAACTTTATTTACAAAAAATGTAAACTAACCTGGATCATGAACATCTAATGGACATCCTACAAACAAAAAAAAAATTGAACATTTATACCATGTTTGTTAGAAAAAATAAATAGGTTAAAATAAGAATATATATAAACTTATAATTATACCATGTTTAATAAAAAATTTTGGCTTATCTGTAGCTCTAGCATCACTGCATATCATCATGCCTCTCGTATCTTGGTTTTGGTTTTTCCAGAAAGTCAAAAAATAAAATCTGCACATTGAGAATCAAAAACATTAGCCATGCAAAAAATATGGCACACGTACTTAATAAAATTAGCCATGCAAAAACATGAAAACCGGAAAGGCTAAAATTTTTGAAGAGACTAAAAGTTAACAAAACTAAGATTAATGTATGAACTTAATAGTGTCGACTAACAATAATAATAATCTAACCGAGAAACACTACAGGTCATTCACAGCAAAAATATTAAATTACCTTGAATTAGAGATTGATTCTTGAAAGTTAAAAAACACTTCAATAATACAATTCTTTAGTACTCAGAAAACAATTGTTCGAAACTTGTTTATGTATTCAAGAAAAGTTTATATATAATAAACAAAGAGGTGTAAGACATAGAGGTGTGAAATGTAAATGTGTAAAAATTAATAGATGTGAAACTTGGAGGTACAACAAAGAGGTGTAACACATAAATGTGTGAAATTAAAAGGTGTAAAAATTAATGGATGTGATTTTTGAAACCAAGAGGTACAACAAAGAGATGCAAAGACTAAGGAGGTGTGATTTAAAAGGTGTAAAAATTAATGGATGTGATTTTTGAAACCAAGAGGTACAACAAAGAGATGCAAAGACTAAGAGGTGTGATTTAAAAGGTGTAAAAATTAATGTATGTGATTTTTGAAACCAGGAGATACAACAAAGAGATGCAAAGACTAAGAGGTGTGATTTAAAAGGTGTAAAAATTAATGGATGTGATTTTTGAAACCAGGAGGTACAACAAAGAGATGCAAAGACTAAGAGGTGTGATTTTTGAAAGATGGGGGTGCGATGAAAAGACACGATTAATAATTTTAAACCGTTTGATTAAAACTGTAACTAATCTCATCCGTTGGATTAAAAGTTGACACAAAAAAGTGGGTTTGCTATTATATATAGATTATCCTATTAATATACAAATTAAATTATTATTTAAATATTTAAATTATTATTAAACTATGTAAATATATATTTTATTTTTATTATGTTTTATAAGTTATATGTTCTTTATTTTTATTAACTTTATATGTTTTTTATAGCCTTTTTAAGTTATTTCTTAAAAATAATATAACTTTGATTTGTATATTTGTAAGTAAATTTTAGTGAAATTTTAACTTAAAATAGTATGTAATTATTTAACTAGTTTTAATATGTGATATTTAAATTTGTGTGAAAATTGATGACATATCTAATTATTATTCAGTTAATTGTTTTAATTTAAATATAATGGCATGTTGATGTAATTAAATAGAAACATTCTAAGGTTCCTTTGCTAAATGTGTCTCAAGCTTTCTGGCGGCGACACATCAGTTTTTTAAAGAGAGTGCTTCTCTATTAATATATAGGGGATTATTATTCAGTTAATTGTTTTAATTTAAATATAATGACATGTTGATGTAATTAAATAGAAAATTTAATGGTTCTTTTGCTAAATGTGTCTCGAGCTCTCTGGCGGCGACACATCAGTTTTTTCAAGAGAGTGCTTCTCTATTAATATATAGGGGATTATATGATTTTGTTAATAGGTTATATGTTTAATAAGTTATATGTTCTTTATTTTTATTAACTTTATATGTTTTTTATAGCCTTTTTATGTTATTTCTTAAAAATAATATAACTTTGACTTGTATATTTGTAAGTAAATTTTAGTGAAATTTTAACTTAAAATAGTATGTAATTATTTAATTAGTTTTAATATGTGATATTTAAATTTGTGTGAAAATTGATGACATATCTAATTATTATTCAGTTAATTGTTTTAATTTAAATATAATGGCATGTTGATGTAATTAAATAGAAAATTTAAGGGTTCTTTTGCTAAATGTGTCTCGAGTTCTCTGGCGGCGACACATCAGCTTTTTCAAGAGAGTGCTTCTCTATTAATATATAGGGGATGTTCAACTTAATCGTAATATTTTGTATTATTTTGTTGTTTTATATCCCATGTTTATTTTCTAGACATATATTACCTCAAAACTTGCACGTCTAGGTAGTTATCCCGTGAAACAGCATGTCAAACATGCTCAACTAGTTTATAAATTACACCGTCCATTTTATCATGTAGAAAGGCCAAAAAAGTCAAGTCATCGGTCGATCGAACACGCTAATGTATTAAATATCACAACTTTAAGCAGTCGCCATTCTAAAGCAAAATAGTGTTTATATTATTTTGAATATTATTTACTACTTATTAGTAAATTTTGTAATGTAACAAACAAACTATCAATTTATCATTTTCCCCACATGAAGGATTTTTGCTATTCCTTTTATTTTTTAATATTTATCCTCCCCACAAACGTTCTCTGCTACTTTATAATTCAATTTTAAAATTACTTGATTATATGTGGAGATGTTCATGTTATACTATAGTAGATTCATTCTATTCCATTTTAAAAGTGGATTTGTAACAAGATGCTTCAAAATGAAAGCAGGATTAGCCCATCATTTTATAAATATACACTACTATACAAATTAACTGATAAGTTACTGGGCCTTCCATAAGTTAAGTTACTGGGTATTGTCCGTTTTTTTCTACCATGTGAACTGGTGAAGTGTTCTTATCCATAACCTCAAGAACAAGCAAGAAGCGATTGTGAAGGGAGGACCCTTCATGCTTTTTCTCTTGGCATTCATGTCTTCTTTTTGTGTGGAGCTTGTTGTGGAGATCAGATTCACGGTGGAACAATCAAGCCACATTTCTTAGTGATACTGGAAACAGTGGCGGGTTATATAAATATTTCTCCATAAGACCATAACGAAATATTGATTGGGTTTAGCTGACTATAGTAATGGGCCAAATAGCTATTAGGACCTTGGGCTTCATACTTCAATGCTTCCTCCGCCATTTATAAACTTAACATACACACTTTACCTAACACTTCTAAAATGTAGCAGAAATAAACAATTCGAAAATGGTGTTCACGTCAATCAAATAAAGTTGAAACAGTGAGATAGGTTTTAATATGTTTTTGTCTTCTTGAAAAAGTTGGATTGTTAAAAGAACCGGAAATAGAAGTAGAAGTAGAAGTAATAAGAAGCTACAAGCCTACAATTGTACGCAGAAAAAAATCGACATGATCCGAGAGTTTCGATATGCACACATTTCATTTATAATTACCAAATAGTAGTAACTCTAAAAAAATTGACAGCTCATCCAGTTTAGTAAACATTTAATACGTAGGAATTAAGTTGTTATGTGGTCCATGCATGTGTCTCGATACTAACACGTAAATGGGTTGGTTTTATTCATACCTATGTTTCTGTATCCTCATATAAGTATAACCTATCTTTTTTAGTTTCTAAATTATTAATTAATGGAGTACATGTACAATACATATCGATGTCTTCGCCGACTTGTTGATTTGGATCTAACGTCACAGTTAACATTCGATTAAGGGTTTTTATTTAATCTTTTGCATAATGTTGCTAAAGTATTAAATAATTTGGGTTATTATGTTTTACTGTTTTAGTTAATCAACAACATGAAACAAAAACGAATTAAAAAAAAAACCAATAAATAATATGTGCATATATATATACTATATATTTAAATAGGTCAACCTTGAAACCACCAAAAAGAAAAACTCGAAACAGAATACTACATTATATATACATCAAGAATATCGGATCGAGAACTCATGTCAACTTAAGTATACATGGCGTGTGACGAATCTAAAGTTCTAAACAGTTTTTGAGAAACTAAGTATGTTGGAGTAAGGTTGAAGGAATCTAAAGTTCTAAACAGTTTTTGAGAAACTAAGTATGTTGGAGTAAGGTTGAAGAAAGCTTAAAGTGGAAACTAGTTTTAGTTCTATTATGTTTGTGATTGATAAAGAAATAAAGATCAAATGTTTAGGAGTTATCTAGATATGTAGGATTCCTATTAGGATTAGGACTAGCAAAGTAATATATAAAGATGTGTTGAGATGTGACACAACTTATGAGGTTTTGTGAAAAGAGAGATTGGAGAGCTTAAGTTTTTGAGAGATTTTTCTTAAGCTAATAAAAGTGAGTTGTACTTTTATTTCTTGTGTTCTTACAAACCTCTGTTCTATATTTGGTATCAGAGCTTTGGTCGATCATCAAAGGAGTTATGTCCGAACTAGCAGTCACGTCACCACGACCTAAGGAAGGAGGAGGCTCATCCTCCATCGTTTGTCCCATGCTGAATACGACAAACTATATTGTATGGGCAATGAAGATGAAAATTGCACTCAAAGTCCATAAAGTCTAGGATGTTATTGAAGCTGAAACCGATCAGATCAACGAAGACCAAAATAATGTTGCCATGGCCTTCCTGTTTCAATCAATACATGTGACAACCCATCCCGCAGACCCCACTAGCCCACCGCTAGCCGTCCCAACGGACCGTCCGTGGACCCTGCTAACCCACCGCTAGTCGCCCAAACGGACTCCAAGCTGGCCCTGCAGGACATCGATTTGAACCCATCACTGTGGATATCCCAATCCACCATTAGGTTATTGGTGCGCTAGGCATTCCTCGAACCTTGGTCCCCACCCTTTAACAACCTTCCCACATGACAAGTTGCCACCAATTGACCTGCGATTTTTATGTGAGAACTCATCCCGCGGACCCCACTAGCCCACCGCTAGCCACCCCAACAGACCCCAAGCTAGTCCTGCAGGGCATCGATCCTAACCCCTCACCGTGGCAAATGGAAATCAATTGGTGACAGCTTGTCCTATGGGAAGGTTGTTAAAGGATGAGGACCAGGGTTCGAGGAACGCCTAGCGCACCAATAACATATTGGTGGATTGGGATATCCACAGTGATGGGTTAGGATCGATGCCCTGCAGGGCCAGCTTGGAGTCCGTTTGGGTGATTTTTATGAACAACCTGTCCCGTGGACCCCACTTGCCCACCGCTAGCCGCCCCAACGGACCGTCCGTGGACCCTGCTAGCACACCGCTAGCCGCCCAAACGGAATCCAAGCTGGTCCTACAGGGCATCGTTCCTAACCCATCACTGTGGATATCACAATCCACCAGTAGGTTATTGGTGCGCCAGGCGTTCCTCGAACCCTGGTCCCCACCCTTTAACAACCTTCCCATAGGACAAGCTGTCACCAATTGATTTCCATTTGCATACATTAGCTTTCTCTGGTCGCTTGAAGACTTATGAGGAAAGGATTGCTTCTGAAGAGGAAGTTCAGGAGGAACAGAGAAAGCTAATGTATGCAAATTCAGAGTCACAAGCTAATCAACACAACAGAGAATACAATGGCGATTTTGGAAACTATAGAGGAAGAGGTTGTGGAGGTAGATATGGTTATAGAGGACGTGGAAGAGGACGTTTTGGTGGTAGAGATATGTCCCAAGTCACCTGCTTCAGGTGTGATCAAACTGGACACTTTGCTTCTCATTGTCCTGATCGACTACTCAAGCTGCAAGAGACACAAGAAGTTGATAACAAAGACACGCAGGATGTAGATGAATTGTTGATGCATGAGGTAGTCTTCTTGAATGAGAAGAGGGTTATTCCAAGTAAGTATGAGACTAGCACAAATGAGGATAATATCTGGTATTTGGATAATGGTGCTAGTAACCACATGACTGGTGATAGAAGGTATTTCGATAAACTTGATCTATCTGTTACTGGAAAGGTATGCTTCGGAAATGATTCGCGGGTTGACATAAAGGGAAAAGGAACAATTGCTTTTATCGATCAGAATGGTAAGTCGAGAGAGATGACTGATGTCTATTTCATTCCTGACCTAAGAAGCAATATTTTTAGCCTCGGTCAAGCTACAAAATCGGGTTGTGACATACGACTAAGAGGTAACTAATTGACAATGAAAGATCGAGAAGGAAATCTTCTTATCAAAACAGAGAAATCAAGGAATCGATTATACAAAGTTCATATGGGGTTGCGAGACAATGCTTGTTTATACTTTACAGAGATAAAGTGGCATGCAAGATTGGGGCATGTGAATTACACCACATTATAGTCAATGCTGGATAAAAAACTAGTCTTAGGAGCTCCACAGTTTAAGATGAAGAAAGAAATCTGCAGCTCGTGCTTACTTGGGAAGCAGACCAGGCATGTGTTTCCTCAGGAAGCTAGTTTTCGAGCAACAAAGAGATTGGAGCTTCTACACGGTGATCTTTTTGGACCGATAACACCGAGTACTTCAGCAGGAAATAGATACGTGTTTGTGATCATTGATGATTTCTCAAGATATATGTGGACTATGCTTTTAAAGGAGAAAGGGGAATCGTTTCAAAATTTTCAGAAGTTTAAATCTGTGGTAGGAAAAGAAGTTGGAGAGAAGATACAAATATTAAGAACAGATAGAGGAGGAGAGTTTGTGTCTCAAGAATTCAACTCTTTTTGTGAAATATCTAGTATACAAAGACATTTGACAGCCCCATATACACCACAACAGAATGGTGTTGTTGAAAGACGCAATAGAACTCTAATGGAAATGGCAAGAAGTATCTTGAAGCACATGCATATGCCAAATTACCTTTGGGAAGAAGCCATAAGACATTCTACATACCTTATAAACATAGTTGCTACTCGAGCCTTGAAAGATAAAACTCCATACGAATGCTTTCGTGAGAAGAAACCAATTGTTGAACATATTAGGATCTTTGGGTGTATTGGTTTCGCAAAAGTAGAAAAGCTTAATCTCAAGAAGCTGGACGACAGGACATGACGAGAATGCTTGTTCACTTGGGAACAGAACCAGGATCTAAAGCGTATAGGTTACTAGACCCACAATCAAGAAGAATCATTGTAAGCCGTGATGTTGTGTTTGATGAGACAAAAGGATGGCATTGGTCTCGAGATATTTCTAAAGAAGGAAGTGATGAAAGCTTTGTAGTGGAGTTTGGTGGTTTCGGAAATCATGGTCTTCTGGAAATTGATGAAATTACTGAAACAGAGCAGGGTAACAGAGATGAGGAAAGTTTAAGTGATGAAGAGCCTAATGATAATACTGAGAGTCAGAGTTCGATACGAGGTTAAAATAGAGCCTCACCAACCTGCAACTACCGAGACACAACCTGCAACTACAATTGCAGAATCTGAGTTACGAAGGTCAAAACGAGTGAAAGTTAAGCCAAAGCATCTTGAAGACTACATATTACTTGCTGAAGAAGAAGGAGAAATCTTGCTTTTGTGTCTCAATAATGAGCCTAGAAGTTTTTATGAAGCTAAGGAGTCTAAGGAATGGGTAAGAGCTTGTGAAGATGAATTAGGATCAATAGAAAACCTAAGAACTTGGGATCTTGTAGATCTCCCAATTGGAGCAAAACCAATTGGTCTCAGCTTGTAGCTAAAGGATATGTGCAAAAGTATGGTGTTGATTTTGAGGAGGTTTTTGCACCAGTTGCTAGGATCGAGACTATAAGACTTCTAATTGATCTTGCAGGTTCACATGGATGGGAAAACCATCACCTTGATGTAAAAACAGCCTTTCTGCATGGAGAACTCAAGGAGACTGTGTATGTTAGTCAACCTGAAGGCTTTGAAAAAGGAGGTATTGAGGGAAAGGTCTACAAGCTTAATAAGGCTTTGTATGGTTTACGACAGGCTCCTGGAGCATGGAATAACAAGCTGAATCACATTCACGGAGTTACAGTTTATCAAGTGTGCAAAAGAACCCTTGGTGTATCGGAAGAATGTTGGCAACGATCTTTTGGTAATTGGGGTTTATGTTGATGATTTATTTTTCACAGGAACAATCTTGGTTATTATCAACAAATTTAAGGAGGAGATGGCTAGTAAATTTGAGATGAGTGATCTTGGGAAATTGACATATTATCTTGGAATGCAAGTACATCAACATCAAGATGGGATTACTTTAAGTCAAGCTCGGTATGCTTGTCGAATTCTGGAGGACACTGGGATGTCTATATGCAATGCGGTTCTTATTTTTATGGAGCCAGAACTGAAATTGTCAAAAGCCGAGGATGAAGAAGAGATTGATGCAACACTATATAGAAAGAATGTAGGATGTTTGCGCTACTTGTTACACACTCGGCTGGATCTCTCTTATTGTGTGGGGATATTGAGTCGTTATATGCAGAGTCCAAGATATTCACATGGAGTAGCCATGAAACATTGCTTAAGATATTTAAGAGGAACTACTCATCTTGGACTGTCTTATGGAAGAGTAAAGGTGCCAAGATTAATTGGTTACAGTGATAGCAGTCATAATGTTGATCCTGATGATGGGAGAAGTACTTCAGGGCATATATTTTACTTTGGTAAGAGCCCAATCACATGGTGTTCACAGAAGCAGGATGTTGTGACATTATCTTCTTGTGAAGCAGAGTTTATGGCTGGAACTGAGGCTGCAAAACAAGCAGTTTGGCTGCAGGATTTGTTAGTCGAGATTACTGGTTTTGCAGAAGAGAAGGTTGTCATTCGGATCGACAATCAATGGGCCATAGCACTTACTAAAAATCCTGTTTTTCATGGTAGGAGTAAACACATTCATAGACGCTATCATTTCATAAGAGAACGAGTTGAGAATGGTCAGATTGAGGTTTAGCATGTTCCGGGTAATGAGCAAAGAGCGGACATACTTATAAAGGCATTGGACAAAAACAAATTCAAAATCATGAGAGATCTCTTGGGGGTTTAAGACTTGTCAAAACAAAGCTTCAAGCTTAAGGAGGAGACTGTTGGAGTAAGCTTGAAGAAAGCTTAAAGTGGAAACTAGTCCTAGTCCTATTATGTTTGTGATTGATAAAGAGATAAGGATTAAATATCTAGGAGTTATCTAGATATGTGGGATTCATATTAGGATTAGGACTAGCAAAGTAATATATAAGGATGTGTTGAGATGTGACACAACTTATGAGGTTTTGTGAAAAAAGGAGATTAGAGAGCTTAAGTTTTCGAGAGATTTTTCTTAAACTAATAAAAGTGAGTTGTGCTTTTATTTATTGTGTTCTTACAAACATGTGTTCTATAAAGTAAGTGTTAATAACTTTCTGCAGTAGCACAAAAATAAATTAGATTGTGTCCAAAGGAAATCAATCTCTGGATTTTTAAACCGCTTCAAAATAATTGGAGGTTAGGTGAATTTTGTATACAACCATTTTGAAAAATATCTTTTATTGAAATGAAAGACCTAAATTTATCTATACTGAAGTAAATTTTAGAAAAAGTTAATTTGGAGTCATAATAAAATCTCCTGCAAATGTAATAAAGAAAAAAAATAAAATCGACTGATTTCGACCAACTAAACGGTACGAAGTATCATTATGTGATTAGTCCATTGTCGTATTCTCTAGCAACTCCACCTCTAGTTTACTTCCTCGAGAGAGTGTCATATCATACGTTAAGTCCATATCGGCGAATTCTTGACCAAGAGAATATGAGTGACCAAAAACCAATATATACCAAATAGAATAAAATCTCGAAATTTAAAGTGTTCGATTAGACTCTTATTCCAACAATTAGAAAGTCAGAACGAAAAATGAATCGGCAAACGGCGCCGTATTTGTTGCCGGCCGCCGGAAATTAAAAAGAAAAATAATTTGGCCACAAACATCAAAGTAATGGTTTGGATAGATCGATGAAAGTCATGAAACCATAATGGAGGAAGCTAGTCAACGTATTGTAACATGCCATGTGATTGACAGCTTCATACAAAGACACCGACACGTATTATCAGGCTACTGTACATATATCGATATTAATATATTGCTCATTGAAGAATTTTTATAGTTAACTATTAATAGTTTAATACACGTAAAGGAGTGATGAACAAATCCCCGTGTATATAGTTTGGAACAAAGTTCCGACTCATGCACTAACCACTAATAATAATCGTCAATGACAGTGCGAGAGGCAGCAATCTTCTCTCATGATTGGCTTTGTGATTCAACAACTTAATTATATCTATGTTTGTTTGGTGCAATTTGATATATATATATATATGTATTAATTTTGCATTCCAAGACATTCTTATCATATTAAAACTTTATATGATTCACAGGCTCAATAAAGTTAATAATACTCTTGCATGTAAAATACCTATGACTCGAAGACTAAGCCGTTGCTTGTAGTACCAAATTTCCAACCATTTCTTTTTTGTTTGGCTTACGATATCATTTAGACGTGTTTTGAATATGGCACAATTATATTGTACTGATAGAATCAACAACACAAACAACTAATTCAATATGTATGGACAATTTCTGATTGCTATAACGTGATTTCAGCTAAATCATATTTATTTTGGTATCTACATTTCCCGTGTATATAAGCACATTTAAAAATATTTGTCGATTTCGACAACTGTCTTTAAACCCGAATTGTCTATAACTAGAAGTACCCATCATTGTCTTCAAAAGCAAAACAATTGAATTTTGACCTATCACATAGGCATCATATCTAATTATCATTTATGGGTTTACGGGGGAAACAAACAAAATATATACTTATTGGTATAGAGGGTCTAATTAGTGTCAAAACGTGTCCTACATTTTTATTAAGGGGTTCCTCCGACCATGAAAATAATATTTTGCAATTATTCTTTAATGCGATGAAGACATAAAAGATAAGTACTATACCAATTTTATTATTTTGCGTCACTTACTGAAAATAGAATTATCTTTTCCAAATTTTCAAATATGATTACAATTCCTACAAGATTTCTATTTATGCATAGAAGAAATAAAAACATGAAAAGGTTATATATATCCATCGAAGTTATATGCCACAATTGACTAATGTCTAATTCACATGGCAATTGTATCCCAGAAGGCCAGAACTAGCTCAATTTTAGGTCAACCCTAACTTCATTTACCATATTTTTGGATTATATCTTCTTGATGGAAACAATACGAAGCATATAAATTGAATAGTCTCATTCGACTAACCACAAAGTAAACTACTAACATCATTTTCTCATACATTTCAGTGTGGGGGCCAATAAAGCCAACCGTGTTTTTATTATTCTAAATGTTGAGATAATCTTATTATAGGGTAATGGTAATATATGTCTCATTCTCATGCTAAAATCCATGAACACAGAACGTCGCTTATACGATAATGATAAATTATTTCACACGGATTCTGCATGTTCTTTTACCCTTTTTCACATGGCTCATTCACCCATCTTAAATCTCGCTATCTAATCCAGTGACTTATTTACCCCCTTGTTAATCCAAGAGTTAAGGTGTCTGTCTATTTTGGGATGAGCAGTAAGGCATCAGTATCTCATTATGTTACGTAGCTATCTAGCTAGGTTCATGATCACACACGCCGTCCTACATAATCAAGTATTGAATAGAATGCGCAATTCATACTTCAACCAAACGTTACTATCTTACACAGACACACACAAAAGTTGGCTAAACATTTATACCGATAGCTACTCCATCTGAATGAAAATTCAAACTCTAAAACATTGATGACATTATCAAACGATTGATATATGGTTAACGCCACTTGATTTTGTAATATAGCCATATATCATTGTACGAGAAAAATATGAGTTGGGTCTTACGAAGGATGAGTTGGGTAAAAGGGTATTCTGGTACTTTGTGATATCAAGGAATACAATCTGATCTAATCTGATTTATTGGGATTGTTGGCGTTCGAGTGGATAAATCGTGGCCGTGGAGACCTCCTAAACACTTTTACTACTTCACTTGCAATAAATATATACAATAATATCGTCATAATTAACCGATTAAGTCTACATAGCGTTATACTATTATGCTCATGTGTTTTGATATTTACATAAGTAGACCAGAAATCAAAATAAAGACAAATTAACTAGAGTTTAAACATTCCAACATAATTCAAGTAAAATTCAACCAAAAAGGTAGTACAAAAAAAGAAGAAATTAAATGTTATTGAGTGATGGGTGGTTAAGTCACTTATGGTGTTAGGCTGTCCGAAGAAAGAAGCAGTTAAAGAGTTTGTGAGTACAATGTCTTAAACAAGAAAATGTCTGTCCCATTATAACCTCTCGAAACCACACACACACACACAGTACAATCTCTTCTTCTCTGACATTAAAATGGTGGTTTTGAACAAAAACTTTTGAGAAGGATAATAATGGGCAAAACAAGCAAATGGATTCGAAGTCTCTTAACCGGAAAGAAAGAGAGAAGAAAGGAAAATATTATACAAAGCGAATGTGGATTCACTTCGTCAACTCCAGGCACTCCTAAGGAGAAACGCCGATGGAGTTTTCGTCGTTCTTCAGCCACTGGACCACCAGCAGCTTGTGCTATTAACCTCAAAGGTTCATCTCCACTGCCTCAACAGCCACCCCCACCTCCCCTACCACCTCCACCCGTACCAGAACCATTTGTGGTCGCAATCTTGGACAATGAAGAAGAACAAATCAAGGACGTGTCAGCCACAGAGATTGAAGAATTTGCAGCAGTCAAGATTCAAGCGTGTTACCGTTCTCATTTGGTAAAAATTTTACAAAATTTCCGACTAATCAACTTCTCTACTTTGGTTTTAATTACTGTTAAACGAATCTAATATTAATAATTTTTGTGGCAGGCGAGGAAAGCATTAAGAGCGTTAAAAGGGTTGGTGAAATTACAAGCATTGGTGAGAGGTCATTTAGTGAGGAAACAAGCAACAGCTACACTTAGATGTATGCAAGCATTAATAACACTTCAAGCCAAAGCTCGAGAACAGAGGATACGTTTGATCGGAGATTCAACAAATCCAAGAACATCGATTCACAAAACTCGGATCAGTAACCTTTACCACGTAATGGATCTACAAAACCCAGATCTCAAAATCCAAACTTGACAACACCCAGATCCTCGATTTGATCTCTAACTTTTTTACAATCCTCTGTTTTTTGTTGTTTGCAGGAGAATGAAGAAAACATCAAGATTGTGGAAATGGACATTCAATCTAAACTCTACTCTCCGGCTCCTTCTGCTTTAACTGAGATGAGTCCTCGAGCGTATAGTAGCCATTTCGAGGATTGTAACTCGTTCAACACAGCACAAAGTAGTCCTCAGTGTTTCAACAGATTTAAAGAGTATTACAATGGAGATACTTTGTCTTCTTATGATTACCCACTCTTCCCAAACTACATGGCTAATACTCAGTCTTCTAAAGCCAAGGCTAGGTCTCAGAGTGCGCCGAAGCAGAGACCTGCTGAGATCTATGAGAAGCCGCAGACGACCGGGAGGAGAAGATCTTCCATGGAAGCACCGAGGAACAACGGTGTCCCTAGAGCTGTAAGGATGCAGAGATCTTCATCTCAGTTGGGTTCAAATCCAACAGCCAAGGACAGTCAACAACAACAACATCAACATCATCATCATCAGTCCTATCCGTGGATGGCGATTAAGCTCGATAAATCTAACATGTCGCTTATGGAGAGTGAATGCGGATCCACCAGTACCATTATGAACAGTACAAACTACGGAAGACATGTTGATGTGAGTCCGGAAAGATTACTTGTTTTGCAAGAAAGCATGCATTGAGATTTGGAACTGATGTTTTTTAATTATGTGTGTTTGTTGCAGGTTCAAGGGAACAACATGTACTGAAAAGGTGTGATTTAGATGTACTAAAGTGATTTGAGAAGCCTAGAAACCGAAGATCTCTATGGTTTATAGCATCTGATCCATGAACAAATCCTTTGATGTAAAGCAAGAATTTAGTAGAAGTGACATCTCGTCTTAAATCTTGATTCTTCCCTTTTTTGTCTTTATTTATCATTCGCATTAACTTTATGATATTTTTAGATAACTTGATAGTTTGTTTGTCATTGTTCAACTCCTAGTTCGATCGGCGCTAAAACCTGACCAGCACCTATGGAATTTGTATTGTCACTAGGCATCAAACTCAATTGTAATCAAACAAGAAAGAATAAAAGTCAACAAAAATGTATATATACTTTGGATAATTAGTCTTATAAACCAATAACAGTATCGTAGGAGAGTGATTTAGCACCATACAATTAACCTGATTTAAATCAAAAATAGTCCATAAAACCCAAAGAGCTCGGCCCAGTAATCACACGAAACCCTATCAGTTCAGGTTTTATAGCCTTATAGGGAACCGCTAAGCGACATGCAGAAAGGTAAAAGAAAGATAAAATCGAATATATGTGAATATGGAACAAGTTGGAGAAAATGAAATATTCTGCTCCAAAGAATAAGGGAAAACGACTTATCTGAGATGACCTAGCTAGCTCGACGACCAAGTAAGACAACACTAAAAAGCTCCCAAGAACCCTAGGTTCGATATTTGCAAAACCTTAACTTGTTTTCGATGCTAGTTATCAATAAAAAAAATCGTTTTCTTGATTTTTTTTTGTGCTCATATTTAGCTGGTTTAGTTCCGTGTAAATCCTACTCGCACAACAATCAAACCAACCAAGATAATCCAAATCATCATTGTGCAATGGGATGAAAGCTAAAGTAAACAACCACGATCCAAATTTTTCTAATCAATGGTTGGCCACTGTAGATACTTCAGATTACAGGAAATACTCAATTTTTACATATCTAATATCCCCCAAAACTAGTCCAAATTTATAAAATCTGGTTTGCAATATGAACACTCCATTAAACAAAATTTACTAAGAAGTTAACTGGGTATGGACCAGTCAGGTGATCAGCCCATATAAATTGTCTATATCTGAAAGCCCACGTAAATCTTCTTCTTTTGCTAAGTAACAATCTATAAATTAAAAATGGGTATGAAGACTTGAAGAGTTCTTCAGTTCTCAATAATATAACTTTGGGACTTCTCGCCTTGACTTGTAAAATAGAGATAATTGAAATACATCTTACACAGTTGGTTTCCCTAAGAAAATTATGTATTTTATCACCTTCGTAATAGCCGTATCGTTCTATTTCATCTAATGACATGGGACACACATTTTATTCATGAATGGGTTGATAAAACTGTCGTAGCAATTGACAATTGTACATATATTGATATAGAGAATTGAAGACGGAGTTGGTCATGTTATGGTTCGGTGTTGTTAAAAAATTCACCGGGATGTGAAGGACAATAATGCCACCCTCTTAACAACGACATTTCTCCATACCTAACATTGACAATTCACTGACCATATGGCAAATATGAATATAATATAAGGACCCTACTCTTTATCTTACATAAACGTCCTAATTGGCTTACATTTGTCCATGAAATAATGTAATTTCCATTATCACACAATGGTTATATATATACTTAGATAGCTAGATTGAAATCAAACCAGAAAAAAAACTTTTTATCTTTTTGGCTTTTGGTGAGGACTTTTACATAATAACTGAGTTGCGAATGTTAGCCTCGTGTGGTGACAAAAAAGACAGGTTACTACAAACTTGTTCTCACATATAACTCTTTTTGTGACATCCCACCATTTTTTGTGTCTTTTGTAGTCACATTTTTTTTGTTTGGGAGATCTTGATGACCCCTCTGCTTGATTATCCTCTTTTTAGATCTTGAACGTACACTTATTGATGTTTGTTTGTTGGTGGAAGTGTAGTGTGGCTTGCGTGCAAAACAAAAAGGAAAACTATATCAGCACCTTACGGGTTTCGGGATTCCAAGATTGTAATTTGTCTAGCACTTTATTAAAACTATGATACATGTATGTAATCAAATGTACCAATGAATTAGTACATAATAAGAAATCATTTATTTAATTGTGTTTGTATGCATTTGTTTTAGTTCTAGTTTTACTAAATATACTAGATAAAGACCCGCTTGATGTGCGGGTTTAAACTTTTGTAAATAAAATTAAATTTAACAAAAATATATTAAAAGTTGTTGTACGTTCTTTATAAGTTTTATTTTTGCTATAATACACTGATTTATATCTATATACAAATCTTTTATATATATTACCATTAAAATATATTTTTATACCTAAATATATTGTATGTTACAAATATATATATTAACACCACCTAGAAAAATGTCTTAATTTCTTTACTTTATATGTTTATTTACTTTCACTTTTGCATAGTTTTTTTATTTACTAAAATTTTTGGCTCAAAAAAATTTCGAACAAAAAGATATTATATAATATACTAATCAATGATGTATCATCACAATAGTTTATGACCAACCATGGAGAGAACCCCGGCTCCACCTTCCTCCCTTATGGAGAGAACCTTGCATCCAACCTCCTCCACCATAGAAAGAACCTTGGCTCCGCCTTCCTCCCTTGGGGAGATAATTAACCTTGTGTCCAACATCCTCCACCTTCCTCCCTTGGGGAGATAACCTTGCATCCAAACTTCTCCACCATCGAGAGAACCTCGGCTATACCCTCCTTCTGTATGGAGAGAATATGTTCACGTCTTTTAGCTATATAAAAATGGCTTGCTCCGACAACCAATGAAACTAAAGACCATTTTCTAACGTTACAAAATATTTTGATAGTAACTACTGTTATATTTTCCAATGTATTCGTGGAAGTGTCTTTGACACACCATGATGTAGAGTATGTCTCTGCCACCTTGCTTAGTGAGCCCCACGTCTAATCACGGCCCATGGGACCACCCATATATGACGACCAGTTTTTTACGTCCAGGAGTCTTTAAATACTTGTTTACCACCCTACACATCACCATATGATCTTTTCCTGTGTTTTGTTCTCGCTCGCACAGGAAAAAATCATATGGTGATGTGTAGGGTGGTAAACAAGTATTTATAGACTCTTGGACGTAAAAAACTACTCGTTATCAATCACCATTAGGTTGATGAGTTTCTACTCATTATCTTCTTCTGGGATTGAATGAATGAAAACAATTATGTTTGCACAAAATAAAGGTCTATGATCAACCAATCAAGGTTGAAAAATTAGAAGAAAACTAATTTGATATAATTATAGATATAATAGAAAATTATAAGCACGTTAATATATGAATCCAAATAATTCAAAGATGAAAGATATATTAAATAGAACAATCTAAAAATACTAAAAATAAATTTTAAAATACAGTATTAGAAAAAGAAGACGCATATATTAATCTTTTTTTTTGGTCAACATATTAATCTTACGTATTCCAAACTGAAAAGGAGAAAGTATGGAGGAAAATTTGGTTTAAAAAAATAAGAAAATTAAAATTATAGATATAATAGAAAATTATAAGCACGCTAATATATGAATCCCAAATAATTCAAAGATGATCTTTCATAGAACAATCTAAAAATACTACAATGAATTTTAAAATACAGTATTAGAAAAAGAAAGCGCATATATTAATCTTTTTTTTTTTGTTAACATATTAATCTTACGTATTACAAACTGAAAAAGGAGAAAGTATGGAGGAAAATTTGGTTAAAAAAAATAAGAAAATTTACCTTCCTATTAAAATAGTTTTACCAATAGAACAACGTTGAAAGAAGTGTTTTTGAAGAAATTATTTTGTAAAGTGAAAGATATGAGACGATCAATGTTTATATAGAAGTGAGTATTTACAAAATTTAGAATTAATAATTAACTGTATATTTTTCTTAATCCCATTTTTATATTTTTGTAGATTTAATAACTTAATTTGAAAAGTAAATAAATAATGTTATTATTTCAAATTTATGATCATATATATAGTCTCCTTATAATTATTTTTAAATAAGTTTTTAAATTTCAAATTTTTTTGATAATTATCTTTTTACATTATTAATATTGTTTAAAACAAAATATTTTATTATTGGTTGTAATCTCAAATTCCTCCTATTAAATATTAAACTTTATACATGTCAAAATCTCATATTAATAATTTGACATATGTCAAAATCCTATTAATGACTAACTTTCAAAACCCAACTTTATATAATAAGATATTTTAAATCAGTTTTGACAGACAACCAATTTTTCTATTTCTATATAATCTCTTAGAAATATCTCACTAAACATCATACTAATATCGATGACGATGATGATCACATCTTTTTTCCGGGTCCAAAACTATATATCTATCTTTTTTTTTTTTTTTTTTTTTTTTTTTTTTTTGTTAAAACTATATATCTATCTCACCGATCCTCCCGTGAGTTAATAATAGTTCATTTGTCAACGGCTATAATTTTTTTTTTAATCATTATTCCGTAAGATCTCTTTGTAACAAATTTTTAATTAATTAAGAAGAAAATTAAAATATTTGGTTACACCTTAGCTATACATATGATTAATAAGGGAACATAAAAAGGTAATATACATGAGTACACGGCAATAATGTTCTTCAACATGTCTCTTTCTATAAAGTGAGAAGTGAAAATATTTTATTTTTGTGGGAAAAGTAGTTATAGCCTTATAGGTGATATGTTTGTATAATAGAACAACAACTGAATATACATGCATGCCTAACAATTCTTAAAATATAGCATACCCAACTTATTGCTAACTTCAGACTAATAAATGAGAAGGTGTGACACATGCTATATATATATATATGAGAGAAGTTTAAATTAACAACATGTTTCATGCTAGAATACATCATTTTCTATTACATAGTTTTCATCGAAAAAGCAGAGCGGCATTTTCTAAAATTAACTCATTATTTCGACTAAAAATAGTAGATAGTGTGTCATTCAGAATCAGAAACCTTTTTATGTACTAGGGATTAGCGCGGATTTATTTTACGTTTACTTTCATCAAAACTATAGAGTAAGATTGTAAAGTTTTATTTTTATTTGTATTTGATTTTTTTTCCATAGTTATACTTTCTTAATTACATCTTAATTATATATATATATATATATATTAGATGTGCTTAAAAATTAATTTTATGTTTTTTGTTTGTTTGTGTTTTCCATAATTTATATTTTATATTATAGTTTGTTAATATCTGTTTTTTTTTGGGTTATTCGTACTAAAAGGTTATTTGATTTTGGAATGTGGAATAGTTGTAGAAATGATTGCATCCATGTAGAATTTTTTTTTTCTTGAGTTAGACCATGGTATTCCTACATATTAGACAATTGTTTTTTTGCATATAACCATGTGATTATACATTCATGGTGATAGTCATAGATGTGGTTACATTTAAATGTAAATGATGAAGACTTTTCATAAAAGTGTGATTTCTACTTTCGTTCTCTAACCTTTTAATAGTTTTTAGGTGTTAAATTTGGGCTTTACTGTGGGTTTCCAACTCATTATTAATTGGTAATGAGTGGAGAGACTCTAACCCTTTATATATTACTCAAGTTCCTTTACATCTATCAGATGCGAGATCTTTTCTGCACACGCCCCCTTGAGATAATGGTTCTTCTAGCCATTAATCTTGACAATCCATCACGCCCCTTCTAGATAATGCTCTTTATTTAGCTATTTCGATGGAATTGGGCCTTCCTTTGGGCCATCAATTAATTGGGTGATTAGGCCTCTTTTCGGGATAGATTAATTAACGGGACAGCGTGTGTAGGCTCTGATACCATGTTAAATTTGGGCTTTCCTGTGGGCTTCCAACTCAAAACTAATTGATAATGAGTTGGAGAGACCCTAACCCTTTATATATTACTCAAGTCCTTTTACATCTATAGATGTGAGATTTTTTCTCCACATAAGGTGTAGGCTTGATATACAGTGTATGACCTGTTTCTGTTGTTTATTATGCAAAAAGTATTAAAGTCATATGTTGTGAACAATCTTATTAAGTGTGTTAATACTGATTCCAGCTTTCCGGTTCTTAGATTTATGCGAAAGACAATTAAGCTGAATCATTGTTCTACCATGCTAACTAATTACTTGTATCGAGGGTATATTTTTTCTAACTGTGACATAAGCATGAGATTCTATTCTCACACCCCACTTTTCCATACCAATTTGAAAACCAAAAGATAAGCAGGTTAGGAAGTAATGAACGTCTTTGCCAACGGGTAGCTTACGGCAATAACAACTCTGCAACTGCAAACTAAACAAAGAAAATAACCCAAGGCATCCGGTACAACCTAACCCAATTTAAGAAAGGAAATAAAAAACAGGATAATTATGTATAATGTATGGTTTCAAATATCATATTGCTGCTACAGGTATTTGTAATTTGAAGAAGCAAAAGATAGAGAAGATTGTGAGATCTAATTAAGGAAAAGACTGTGTTTTTAAAAAAAGTGAATTTCCGGAGCAACTCACACTTCCTCACCACAAATGATATGTCAATGGTCTCATCTTACTTCTTATTGTTCTGTATATTCTATATTTGGATATAATTTGTAAGATGTAAGTTTAAGTTATGGTCTACTAATTCAATTGCACAACACAACAATCGACTTCTTATTGACTCTCTTATTTTTTATACGTCATCCTCTCAATCCTTACATATTAGTTTGTTCCTCTCATTCTCCATCATGCTGGAGTCTTTTTCCAGACCCTCCAAATCGTAGCAGTTAGTTGTTTATTACAATTTCATTTGTCTTAAAACGATCAGGTTTATATAAGGTGAAGACGTTTAGAAATTTTAAAAGTACAGTAAGGTAGTTAGGAACCTTTATTCATCGAGCCTCTTCCATGCAGTTGCCAAGGAAATTCTCAAATTTCTATCAAATATTTTTGTACCTCTATTGAAGAACAAAAATACTGTTAATTACATATCCTCCGGTCCACTTTCCCAATAGTAGAAATCGAAATAGCACATACACCCAAAAAAGTAGAGCTGTAAGCCTATAAACTTGTTTGTTTCTAACTTTCCTACTTTATTTTTCCTTCGTAAGTAATTAAAGAAACACTATACAGAAAATAGAGTGAAATAGTAAGCATGTAAAGTATTCAATCTCAATTAAAGAAATCGAGTACATAGCTAAAGTAGAATGTACCTTGACATGACTGAGTACAGTAGACTCCGTTGCTTCGAAATCTATACATAAGCGGCCACCATTATTGAAGATAAGATTCATTTAAATGGACGAAGCAATACTGATCCCTTCTGAGCTATCAAAAAAAAAAAAAAAAACAATTTAAGTTTGATATTAAATCAAGCAAGGAGTTTTGGAATATGAAAAATTGTGACTCTGCATGATTGAGCTGCCTAGAATTTAGGCAACGAATGCTTCAAGGGCCTGCAGTTTTAGAAGTGATATAGTTTTTTAACACATATACAGGATGATTATAACATAAAACTAAAGACAAACTCTGGGAGGGATGTTGATCATCTAAAAGTATCCCTCCAGAACAGTGTGTTCGGATTATCTACCAAATATACAGAGAAAGGTCATTCTCTTTGTTTTTAGTAAAAATAAGATATTGAACCATCATTAAACACACATAAAAGGCATTTAAGTATTTTTAAACACTACTGAAGACATTAACATGAATCAAATTGTAATTACCATATGCAACAGAACAGAGGAGTGCGTAGATGATACCTCTGTCTATTAAAATGTGAAAAGCTGACACACATGCTCCTTTTGATCTGGTATTTCTCCGTGCGGAGTTCATAATTCACAACATTTCACAAAGGCGAACAGTTAGGAACTCATATATGTTTCAAAAAGCTAAATGCACAATGCAATGCCTGCAACATCAAAACGATTTTAGTCTATCGAGAGAAGACCACAGATAGTAAAGTAAGCTTTGGAAGCTTGTTTTTTAGTTACCATCAGGACTGTGCTTATATATGATAATTAAGCCTAGAACCGTGACAAACTGAATTCAAACGTGTAATAGGCATACGTTTTATCCTGTGTCTGATTATCAGAGATCGAGACTAAAGATGGAGGGATACCGGTGGATGTGGGAAACCACATGAATTTGATATGTGGATCAGAAGCCAATTTTGAAAATTCATTATCTCTACATGAGCAGAACTACATGATATCAATAAATTGATCAGAAGCAAGTGTTGAAAATCCATCTACAATGAAAAGCGGGGAAGAAGAGTGACATTTTACCTAGAGCAGCGTGAATTTTCCAGTGAAGAAGGCATTGCGGATTTTGGAATTGAAAACCATACTTAAAACTGAATTTATCGTGGATTTGTGTACAAATAAGATGAGAGGAGCTTGAAACCCTAGGTGATAAAAGTGAATCCATAAGTGAATTTATATAGCCAAGTGATGGAGACTACTTGAAACGTAAGAGATCATGGCCTTGTGGTTGTGGGAGTCGATGGGTTTAGGGTTGAAACCGAAGAGATAATGACTTTGTAGGAGTCGATGGGTTTACAGTTGAAATTTAAACTTGTCGATTCGTTTGGTTGACAAACTTTTTTAGGAAAAAACTTAAATTCTACTTTGGATGATGTGGCTTCTCCTAAGAGCTTTTTATTTTGCTGAGGTGGACACTCTAAGAAGGCTCAAATTGTCCCTTTTATTAGTAGTAATTATTTTATTAACGAACGAGTTGTGACTCACAGTAAATAACAAGTGGCAATACTGGGAAAAAAACCAATCCAAATGTATCAAACCAAACCAAACTGCATTGAGAAGAACCAAAATTGAACCGAGATTGATGTACTACCAAAAAGCGAATGGATATCCAAAATACAATTTTTATTTTTCAACTAAGTACCGAACGGACACGTTGCGCCAGCTTATCCGCTCAACCATTCTGTAAACAAGAAATCAAAATCAAAGAAAAGATGGTAAATTCATCTTTATCAGCTTCAATTTCATCCAAATAATTTCGAAATACAATTATTATATATCTAAAATGTTAGCTATTTTATACCGGGTAACTAAAAAACATATGTATAACAAAAAAATTTATCCGAATAAGCGAACTAAAAACCTTAAAAATATCCAAAATACATTTAATTACCCAAATAAGCAACTAAAAATATCCAAATGTTTTAAAATCCAAAATTACTTGAAAAAACTAAAGATATCGAGCCGAACGAAGAGGAACCGAAGGTAATCGAACTAAAATTCTAAAAAAACCGAACCAATAACAAACTGATTATGGGTTTTGTAAAATCGCTGGATGAAAATAATTGTTCAAATGACTATTTTATCCTTAATTTATAAAGCTAAAAAATTATTGCAAAACTAAGTCTAAGTGGGAATCGAAATTGTGACATGAAAGTTTATAATCCGTACTTAACCAACAGCTCTACATAGATTTTCAAAAACTTGTGCTACTGAAAATATAGTTTTTAATGTAGTTTTTAATATAACTTACATAATGTTAAGCAGCAAAAACATATTAATGACTATACCAATACGTACCCGTTTTCTAATATCTACTAAAAACTCATTTTTTGCTTCTGCTCGCTTCTTGATTCCATCAGTTTACTATTTTAGACTAAAAATCAAATAAGATATTCTGAAGTATGTAAATCTAGAATTCAAATAAGATATGTATTCTGAAGTAAATCATTGTCGAAATTAGATTAAAAAAAAACATATATAGACATCTATTCACAATTATAATGAGTTAATGACTGTATTTTTAAAGTGGACTCATTTTGTCGTATGTTGAATAGTTTGATCTGTGAGAGAGATGTTAATGTCACATTGCCTCAATCTGCATACTAAAGTCTTTCATATTTAAACCCTATCAGATTGCCGACACATAAGAATCCTTTTTTCTTTCTTTCACTAAAATCTAAAACCATACTATATCATAAAGATACAAAAATTTCCATAAATTTCGTTAAAACACAAGATTATGAAGAAAACAAAAACGTTAATTTTCTATGAATTAATTACAAAATGACAGCGAGATAAAGAAGAGTCCAAAAGGTGTTGTCGACAAAAAAAAAAAAGGTAACAAAAATCATTTAAAAAAATCGGATATTTTACTGTATGGAGAGGAACCAATCATACTAATCATTCTCTTGTCACGCAGACGAAGAGAGAGAATGAATGTTGTGTTGTGTCTCTGTGTGTTTCTCCATTGATGGCTGCAACTGAAGAGACAAGAGATTGAATTACAATATTTTGACAGCTTTGGGTTTTTTTTTTTTGTTTTTTTAACCCTTTGTATATATTTCTCGTTCGGTAAGTGTATTTTGATCCTTTACAAATTTCTCTAAGAACAATCGTTTTCGCTTGATGTTTCAGTTTTTAATCTTTGCGTCGCTGTTGCTTGCACTCATCTCCCAGTTTTTTCTCCTGAATTTTGATAAAGTTCCTTCCTTTGCAAATTTTGTTGCTACCCATTTCATATTTCTGGCAAATTTCATATGAAAAGCTTCACTCTTGTTTGGTGTGTATGTAAGTTTTGATTAGTTTTGTTCCCAAAGCTTGACATTTTGTTATTTGCTGTCTCTATTATTGGTGGGTAATGATGAACTCATCTGTCTTTGTGATACATTTTTTTAATTTGTTAAGTCTGCAGTTTCCAGTTTCTACCTACTCAATTCTATTGAGCTATGCTTCTGATCCTTATTTTCTTATGATACAAAAACAAAACAAAAAGACTGGTTTTTCCCCCCTTTTCTCCCAAGTCTTGATTGTGTTTTGTTATTAACTATGCATTGAAGTAACTCATGTTTGTATTTTTGTCCATATTCTTGAATTTGTCTCTGACAATGGTCAGTTTTTTTTTTCTTCTTCTTCAGGAAGATCCACTGTTTATATTCTTATATAAGGATACCAAAGTGATTATTCAGCATTTGGTGCAAAACCACAGTGTAAAGGTTTGTTTTGCAATAAGAAAACGATTTGAAGCTTAAGTAACTTTACTTTATGATTGTTTTGACAGACTTGCTTTGTTTCAGTTTTGTAGAGTTTGTTAGTTTCTATAGAATATTAGTTGGTGGATCAAAGGGATCAAGCATTCTTGACTTTTGATCTTGCTGGAATAAGGATCCAACCCCATACTTTGAGCTTCTTGCCCCCGCGCTGCTATGGCCATTTTGTCGCAGTCAGGATCCAGGCGGTTGTACTCGTGGTGGTGGGATAGTCACATTCCCAAAAACTCAAAATGGATTCAGGATAATCTTGCAGGTCTCCTATATATATCGTCTTGCAAATGTGTGTTCAAATGGATTTTATGTCTTTTTGGAAGTTTATTTAACATGGAATATTTGTTTGTGCTGAACCAGATATGGATTCCAAAGTCAAGACAATGATAAAGCTCATCGAAGCGGATGCAGATTCGTTTGCAAGAAGGGCAGACATGTACTTCAAGAAACGTCCAGAGCTCATGAAACTGGTGGAAGAGCTATACAGAGCTTATCGTGCTTTAGCTGAGAGGTATGATCATACAACTGTGGAGCTAAGGCGTGCGCATAAAGTCATGGTCGAGGCGTTTCCTAACCAGATTCCTTCCGGTATGATTGAGGATTCTGCATCATCTTCTTCTGAGCCTCATACGGAAGACTTGCAAAAGGGCGGTGCTACAATTGAAAGGAGTCTAAGTCAGCCGAATGATTTATGTGGAACTTCTGATTCTCACGAAGCAGATTCTGAAGTTGAAAGCTTAAAGGAAACATTGCTTGAGCTTCAAACTGAAAAGGAGGCTTTGAATCTCCAATATCAGCTAACCTTGACAAAACTATCAAGATTTGAAAAAGAACTCAACGATGCTCAAAAGGATGTTAGAGGATTTGATGAACGTGCTTGCAAAGCTGAGATTGAGATTAAAATACTCAAAGAATCTCTTGCAAAGCTAGAGGTCGAGAGAGATACATGGCTTCTTCAGTATAATCAATCCATGGATAGAATTGCAGATTTGGAAGCATCGGTTTCTCATGAGCAAGAATATGCAAAGGGGCTTACTGACAAAGCATCTGAAGCAGAAAGGGAAGCTATGAGTCTCAAGCAAGAGCTTTCTAGATTGCAATTTGAGAAAGAGGCTGGCTTAGTCAGATACAATAAATGCCTTGAGTTGATATCTGTTTTAGAGAAGAAAATTAGAGATGCTGAGGAGAGTATTAGATTCTTCAGGGACCAATCTGAACAAGCAGAAAATGAAATCAAAGCTTTGAAACTAGAACTTCTGAAGTTGAATGAAGTGAATGAAGACTTGAGTGTTCGGTATCAGCAGTGTCTGGAGACAATATCAAACTTAGAGAGAGAAGTATCTCATGCTCAAGATAATGCCAAAAGAATGAGCGGTGAAGTTCTTGCTGGTGCTGCAAAGATAAAGACTGTGGAGGAACAGTGTGCTATTTTGGAGAGCTTCAATCAAACTCTAAAGGTAGAAGCAGAAAATCTAGTGCACAGAATGTCAGTTAAAGATCAAGAACTTTTCCAGAAGGAAAACGAGCTTGAAAAGCTTCAAGCTCTAATGCAAGAAGAACAATTGCGGTTTTCAGAACTTGGAGATAGCCTTCGAAATTTGGAGAGTTTGCATTCTCAATCCCAAGAGGAACAGAAGGCTCTCTCTTTGGAACTTCAAAGCAGGATTCAAATGTTGAAAGAACTGGAGATGCGCAACCATAAGTTGGAAGGTGACATCAGCTCAGTTGAAGAAGAAAAGCGAAACTTAAGCGAATTGAATGACACTTCTATGATCTCCTTCGAGATTCAGAAAAATGAGATCTCTTGCTTGAAGAAGATGAAAGAAAAGCTCGAGGAAGAAGTTGCGAAACAGATGAACCAGAGCAGTGCCCTTCAAGTAGAGATCCATTATGTGAAGGGTAATATTGACAACATGAATAAGAGATACCAAAACTTAATTGATCAAGTGAGGCTCACAGGTTTTGATCCCGAATCTCTTTCCTACTCCGTTAAGAAACTACAAGACGAGAACTCGAAGCTGATAGAGTTATGCACCAATCAGAGAGATGAAAAAAATGCTGTTGCAGGAAAGCTATGTGAAATGGACAGCATTCTAAAGAGGAATGCTGATTTGGAGAAAAATCTTTTGGAATCAAACACCAAACTAGACGGTTCCAGGGAGAAAGCAAAGGATCTGCAAGAAAGATGTGAGTCTTTACAAGGAGAGAAATCTGAGCTTTGTGCCGAGAGAGCTAACTTTTTCTCCCAGTTGCAAATCATGAATGCAAATATGGAGAAGCTCTTGGAAAAGGACTCTTTATTAGAGAGTTGCCTTTCTGTTGCAAACATTGAGCTTACAAGTCTCAGAGATAAGTCAAAGTACTTTGAAGATTTCTTTCTAATGCTCAAAAATGATAAGTCTGAACTTATGAAGGAAAAAGAATCTCTTGTCTCTCAATTGTATAAGGTTGAGGAGAAGCTAGGAGTCTTGGAGAAGAAGTATACAGAACTGGAAGTAAAATATGTCGATTCACTGAGCGATAATGAGCTCAAAACCCATCAAGTAGAAGAGTTACAGGTCTCACTTGCCGCTGAGAAGCAGGAGAGTGCTAATTACAAGAGATCAACCGAAAGCAGATTAGCAGATCTTCAGAAGAATGTGAGCTATCTTCGAGAAGAGTGTCGCTCCAGGAAAAGAGAGTATGAGGAAGAGCTTGACAGAGTTGTAAACAAACAAGTCGAGATCTTTATCTTGCAAAAGCTTATAGAAGATCTGGAGCAGAAGAATTTTTCTCTCCTGATTGAGTGTCAGAAGCATGTAGAAGCTTCGGAATTCTCAGAGAAACTTATCTCTGAACTGGAAAGTGAGAATCTCGAGCAGCAGATGGAAGCAGAAATATTTTTGGACGAGATTGATAGCTTGAGGGGTGTAATTTATCAAGTGATAAAGGCACTCCAAGTTGAAGCAGACTATAAGAATTCAGAACAGAAGATTGCGAAAGACCAACCTTCTGTTTCACTTGTTTTGGGAGAGATTGATGGTCTAAAATGTTCACTTTCCAGCGCTGAATATGAGATGCAGCGGCTTGTAGTTGAGAACTCAGTGCTCTTATCTCTACTTGGACAATTCCAGTCCGATGGTTTGGTGCTTGAATCGGAGAAGAACATCGTCGAAAAAGATCTAAAGACTATAGTACAGCAGTGTGGAATGCTGGAAAAGGACAAGCAAGAGCTAGTGGAGACGAACCGGTTGTTAAAATCAAAACTGATCAGAAAAGAGCAACAAGAGCAAGAGCTGAGAGCTGAACTGCAAACGGAGCATCTAAAGTTTGAGAGTTTGCAAAAGTCATACATGGTTTTGCAACAAGATTATTCGTATACACTCAATGATAACAAAAGTTTGCTTCTGAAATTCTCAGAACTCAAAGATGGAATGTGTGTAGTTGAGGAAGATAATGATGCAATTCTTCAGGAAGCTGTTGCTTTGAGTAACATGTGTGAGGTTTACAAATCCTTTGGGTCTGGAATAGCTGATGAGGTTGTAAGTTTTGTTGAAGCTATGAGAAGATTACAAGAAATTAGTACAGGCCTGAAGTACAAGGTTGAGACACTGGAGGAAAGGTTAAAAGGTAAAGCGGCAGAAAGTCAAGGTCTTAAAAAGATGATAGAGAAGTTACAGGAAGGCATTGTAGAAGACAAGTTCTTAAATGGACTCTTGGATCATCAGATTTGTAGTGTAGACAAAATCTTGGAACGTAGGGAAATGGAAATTCTAGAAGCAGAGCATTTGCTTAAGGCTACACACACTGCAAATGAAGAACTGCAGAAAGAGGTTGAGGAGCTGAGGAATGATTGTGAAAAATCAAGACAAATGAGGGGAAACTTAGAGAGGCAGATTTTTGAACTGTCAGATGTTACTGGAAAACAGGAGGAAGAGATTAATAAACTTAACACTATGAATGAGAATTTGGAGTCAGAGGTAGATTTCTTACACGAAGAAATCCAACGACAACAAGTTCGAGAGGAGTACCTGAGTTTTGAGCTGCAAGAGAAAAGCAATGAGATTGAACTTTGGGATGCTGAAGCAACATCTTTCTACTTTGATTTTCATATCTCAGCTGTCCGTGAACTCATTCTTGAGAACAAAGTTAACGAACTCACAGGAGTTTGTGAAAATCTAAATGATGAAGTTGTTACAAAAACGATGAAGATAAACCAGATGAAAGAAACAATTGGCTTTTTGGAGTCTCAAGTGACTGAGTTGAAGAGTAAACTGTCAGCTTATGATCCTGTGGTAGCATCTTTGGCAGAAGATGTAAAGTCCCATGAAAAAAGTACTCAGGCTTTAACGAAATTTCCTGCAACAGCCTATCAACAGAGAGAGGTAAAATTTCCCACTCATTCATGGATTTCAAATTTTAAAACTCATCTCCTAGCTGCCCCGGTCTTGAAGAATTCTAAATCCTTCCATTTTCTTCAGGGAGACAATCTGGAAGAAGCTGTCTGTCAAGAGACTGAAGAAAGTGGCAGTACCACCAGTCCATGCAATGGAAATGTGATTCTGAAGGAAACTAAACCTAGTAACAAAGAAAAAGGCAGGCTTACAAGGCAAAGAACACGAAGCGCCTCCCACAAAAGCAGAGTGAAGATTGAAAATATACAACTTGATGACAAGTTCTCGGGTGAATCCAGACAGCCAAGATTGAGGCCTCGGATGACCGAGGTGAAGAATGGATTATCGATGAAAGACATTCCTCATGATCTAGTCACAGACTCACAGATCTGTGGCAGAAGTCAGGGAACTAGTCGTCGTTCCAATGAGATGTTTGAGTTTTGGGAAGAATCTGATGAATCAGAGACCAGTATAAACTTTCTCATCAACACTAACGAACCGCAGAGGCCATTGAACTCCCGTCTTCGTCGCCTAAGCCGGAATCCCTCAATAGAGTCTGATAAGGCAGTTGACAAGGCAGAGTTATCTAGAAACAATGAAGACAAGGCAAAGATTATGGAGAGACTCTTGTCTGATTCAAGGAGACTGTCTAGTCTCCGGATTAGCCTAACAGCTCTGAAAAGCAAGCTGGAGATGAATGAGAAACACGGAAGATTCAGCAACGCTGATTTGGTTATAGTGAAGAGACAGTTGAAAGAAATGGAAGAATCTGTCTTGCAGCTTGAAAACACAAACGAGATTCTGTCCAAGGAAATTGAGGAGACCGGAGATGCCAGAGATATATACAGAAAGGTGGTCGTGGAGAAGTCAAGAAACGGGTCTGAGAAGATAGAGCAGCTGCAAAATAAAATGCAGAACATAGAGCAAGCAGTGCTGAAGCTTGAAGATGGCACCAAAAGCAAAGGAAGCAAAATGCTTTCGGAGACAAGGACAGTGATTCTTTTGAGAGACATTATTCACAAGAGCGGGAAAAGAACTGCAAGAAAGAAGAAAAACCGGTTCTGCGGGTGTATAAGATCTTCAACTAATGAAGAATAGGGTTGTTTCATAAGGTAATAACATATAGTCTTTCATAGACTATCGTAAAGATATTCACTGAAATGACTCTAGTAGTATTGTATGGTATGGTTTTTGAAATATCTTAGCAATTAGCGTAAGATGTATTTTAAAATAAAGCTAGAGCTGGGGTTGAATGAGTAAATGGCAGAACTTGGAGTTTCAGAGCGGACACAAATATGTTTCACTACCTCTTCTATACTTCAGTGGACAAGAATTTCAAAAGAAGAAACCTATATATTACAAGAAATATTTTGTTTTTGTTGTGAAGAACATGATGGATTGACATCTTTATTACACAACCACTAGACTACAGACATAAAGTGTGCTAAGTGCTAACTTAACTACCAACTAGAAGTTGACTTTTATCATCTTGAAAGAAGATTCAAAGAATTTTCATAGGTACACCAACAAAATGCTTTCAGTGTTGGGGAGTGAGAGAAGGAAACGATGGAATTGACTGCAGTATCAGTTTCCTTCCGCCGCTTCTTCTCCCTGAAACTGACCCTGAGCTAGATGATTCCATATGAGGAGGAGAGACCCTCTTGCCGTTAGGAGAGACACTCTTGATGTTAGGTATAGGGGAGTGGATGAGAATCTCAGGCATTTCTTCCGCTCTATCCTCTGCAACTGTCTCGAAAGACTTCTCCATCCGGGATTGAGTCAAATCAATATCTGGTTTTCTTATATATTGACTGTTAAATATCCCTGAAGAACATCCACCTCCAAGAAGAGACTGTGGAGGAAGCATTCTGTTCTTAGATGATGAGAAAGGTAGTTGAACCAGTTCTTGTCTGCACAGAAAAATTCAATTTCAGCTATTCAGGTGATATAAACTCACATCAAAAGTCCTTTTTAAACTTGAGATTTTACCTGTAAATCGGCGTTGGTGTCGTAGGTAGAGCAGAACTCGCCTCCTTTCTCATTAAAAACTCAGTGTTCTGTTGGCTTTTGGCTGTTCTGTTTTTCTCAGATGTTTCATTTTCCTCCTCTTGTTCAGCTTCCATGTCAACAATGGAAGACCCTGAGATATACATTAAGTAGGATCAGAACTAGAAAGAGAACTTAAGGTTATTAGTATTGAAATCTCAGAAGCAGAGAAGCTAACCATCTTTGCGGCCGAATTTGTTCTTACATCCTTCACATCTACAGTTTATGGAACAGCCCACACCACCCTTTAAAGAAACATCAGACCAAAATATAGGTGTCAGACCAGAGGAAGTTAACCACAGATCTACTGGAAGTACAATGATGGCAGAAAATAAAAACCTGATAGCATTCACAATATTTTTTCAAACAGTTTGATTTCTTGCAGTTGCAGCCACGTTTATGGCGAGCAGAAGCTGGAGTTTTGCTTGCATCATCCTGTGTGTCAGTTTAATATTATGATCACTTCAAGCAAGATGATTGATGGATTGATGTAAAGCACTAAAAGGATGGGGAAAAAGATCATACCCCGGTTTCAAGAACCGAGTCAGAGTTCCTAATGACTTTAGGAGCAAATGCAAGTGGATTCCGAGATTCAATCTGTTTTCGAGTAGCCAAGACGGTATCTTCATGAATAGGCTTATTGAAGCAGTCTATACATGAACATGGCTCTATGCAATAGACTCCAGCAGCAAAACATTCACAATAGCTGCACACAAACATCAAGAGAGACTCAAAAAACCAAACCTTTTTTAGCCAAAGATCAACAAGAAGTGGAACTTGGAGCTTACAGTTTCAAACACTTGGACTTTTTGCAGTTGCATCTCTTACACGAGTCGCCTTCTCCAGAATCCAACTTAACTCTGTGTGTTTATTTATCATGCCAACAGTTAGTAAGACAGAAAATAAAAGTAATCTACAGAGATTAGTTATTCTCAGAGCAACAAACTTACCTCTTCTTCTTAGGGCTGCTCAAATTCAACTCTTGCAAGGCTGGTTCAACGGGAACATCTTGATCTGCATCTTCCCGGGTTTCATTTTCTGTTTGGTCCAAAGTTTCTTGCAATGTACTAGAGATGGAGCTTTGTAAACCCACTTGTATATTCCCGGAACATGAGTAGTCCTGAGTTACATTGGTTTTACAGTCCTTTGAGGACATTGCAATTGCATTTAAATGAAGACCAATACTCGGTACAATACATCTCGACGATGATTCACAAGCCGCGGTGTTGTTCTCACTCAATGTTTGCTTATTCCCCGGCATCTCAAAGTCCAGGCAGCGTCTTCTTATACCACGGTGCAAGAATGAAACAGCCTATCACACACAAAAACAAACACAAAGAAGACAATTCTTTCAGAGATAGTATTCATTACAGAACACTGAAGATAACTAATTGAGATATCATTCCTGAGTTTACCTCATAAGGAATCGCATCTGAGGACTCCGGTTTCTTGTTTGTATCGGGCTGCATTGTTTGCATTCCCACACCAGTGTTAAAACGTGCTTCGGAGGTTGAAGCTCTCTGCATCATAAAGCATCTAAAAGCTTCTGAAGCATCAGGTGAGTCGAAGATTAAAAGCTCTGAAGCATCTGAAATCAAACTTTCCCAATCCGGAGTTTCGGTTTTCCCTTGAACATTATCAAACATCTTCTGCTGCAGCTCCATTCCTGAACCCTCACAAGAACCATTCCCTCCTTGAGTAGGAGCGTACGGAACAAGCGAAAGATCGGTAGTACTATCTCTACCACACGGCGAAGCAACTGGACTACCAGGATTCGTTTGTGGCAGCACCATTTCAACTGAAGCTTCCTCTGGCTTGGAAGCATCATCAACGTTGACATCTTTTGTATCTTCTGCTGCTTCTGCTGAGACTGATTCATTAGAAGTAGACTCGTTTTCTCGGGATTCAACGGGGTTGGTAGGGTGAGAAGAAGAAGAAGAAGAGTTGTGAGTCTTGAAGAATCTGGACTCTTTGTGAGAAGAAGTAAGGTGTGGTGAGGTGAAAACAGAAGGAGGGGAAGTGAAATTCAAAGAGCTAAACTGGTGAGGGTTTTGAATGGATTTGACTGGTCTTATTGGAGACAAAGTGTTTATGTAATTGAACACTGGTGAATCCTGCATTTTCAAACAACACACACACAAAAAAAAAGGGAGAATTATGAATCTTTTTTATAATAATGTAATTAAGGTCACAGATTCCAAATTTAAGAATATCAAAAAACAGAACAGATTCCAAATTGTAGTGAATTGGGGATATGATTAATTAGATTCTTAGCACTTCACTATGAAAATTAAACAACTGAAACCGTAAAAGTAAAACAAATCTAAAAAATGCTTAAATTATGAAACTTTTTTTGTTATATTAAGGTAAAAAGCAAATATCACAGATGCCAAATTAAGAAACTCAAGAAACAGAACAGAAACCAAAAAAAAGTACAGATTTTGAAGTGAATTGGAGATAACTGATGATCATAAATAAAAACACTTCAGTCAGTGTTAAAAGTGACCAAACTGAAACCGTCAAAGTCGAAACAAATCTAAAACCAGTTACAGTTGCGTTCTGTCTTTGAACTAACTGCATTGACTTCAAACACAAAACCAAGAAATAATTTTTTTTTGTTAACCAGTGAATTGAAGAAAAAAAATCAGAGATGGGCACCAAATTTTTTGAGAATTGACACGATAGTAACACAAAAAACATTTATTAAAGAAAAAAACACAGAAGTTTGACCAAAACTATCTATAATTAAGTTTTAAAAGAGAGAAAAAAAAAAAAAAAACCTCAAATCTGGATTTGGAAATTGGAGTTCCGATCTGGGCGATACTCTTCTGAGGCGTATCCATTTTCCAACACACAAACAAAAACAAAATCACATCCACTCACACAACACACAAAACACTTTCTCTCTTTCTTATCTCTGATGAATATTTAACTTTCTCTCTCTTTCTTCCTATGACTTATTATTAGTGGAAGAAGATGAAGGAGGAGGAGGAGGAGAGATATTCAAACGAGAGCAAAGGCGGGAAATGGGGGACTATTTGTCAGAAACAAGACCCACCACCACTTCTCCCCACTTTTGCCCTAACACCTGTCTCTCTTTCTCTGTATTTTATACAACAAGTGTCTCCCCATATATGTATAAATAATTATGTATTTGTATAAGTAAGTGAATAATGAATCTTTGATACTTTGCTTTGTCTGCAATCTAGTAGCCCCAACCCAACTAATAAGTACAGTAATATACTCCCTCGATTCCTAAAACCCTTTTAATAAAGTAACGGACACCAGTTTTTTTTTTTCCTTTTCTCTCTCTTACTTTATTATTTATTATTGGATAGAAAAAAATTAATAAAATAAGGAATTGTGGGAATTAGTAGTTTACACAGCAGTTCTATTATTCACTGCTGCTGTTTCTCTTTTGTTTGCATGCAATAAAAAAATCTGATTTCCTCTCTTTTCTTAATTGGTTTATCTACAATGAGATTTTCCCCACTAATAAAGAAAAAAAACTCATTTATTAAAGACTATAAATTTCATGCAATATATATATATATATATATTTACTCCATGTAGGCTAGTATAGTGTAGTAGTAATAGTAAGTTCTTTTTTATAACAACGATAAAGGTTTTATCCGAAATAAGTCATGCACGTTTGTTAGGGGAGACTTGGTGTGAAGAAGATTAATTAAAAAGACTGTGACTGACAGAGAGGATAGTTAAAAGGAGCACATTTATAAGGCTAAAACTGGGAGAATTATCTCCTGTTAAAGAAAGATCCACTGAAATAATCTGCTAATCACGAGACAGCTTTTGTGGTCAAATTATTCAGAATAATAATAATTAATGACTAATAACGCGCAATAAAATCAAGTACATTATTGCATAAATTTGTCTTTTCTTGTCATAAACATTCAGAATTCTTGTACCAATCTGTTTGACTAAAATAATATTTTCTATTTATGATTACTTTGTAATTACCCGAACACGCCTCTAACAAAATTAAGATGAAGAAATCAATAAGAAAATGATTGCATGCATTTTATTGTTTTTAGAATAATTTTTCTATACCAAAACTGTTATCCATGTGAGTCATGTGAAGATCATTAGCTCATCAAATTACCCTGTACAAAATAAGTTATGTTATCATTAATTTTCACAATTACACAAGATCATAGGTTATAAAAATGTACATAGAGCCGGGCTATGATGGAGAGCATATTGTTTTAATTGTTTTCCACCACAACAATGGATATTAGCAGTGTTCAAGAAAGCGCTAGGAGGTATCTGGGCGATGACCCAACGCCTAGCGCCTAAAACGTTTAGTCGGGCCTAGACGGTTTTTAGGCGGTTTAGGCATTTACAACATAAAACATTATATATATATAATTATATTAAAATATATGTTATAAAAATAAAAAATTTATAAATAACGGTAAGAAAAATATATTTATTTAAGTTATATTAACAACATATAAATGTTTATAATTACGTATTAAAATAATAACATATAAATGTTTATAATTACGTATATAAAACATAATAATTTAATTATATGTAATTTAAAAATCAAAAATAAATATTAAAATAAAATATATGTAATTTTAAGCGGATTAGGCGGTTATCTAGGCGCCTGCTGAGCGCCTAGCGCCTAGACAGCCGTCTAGACCGCTTTCTTGAACACTGGATATTAGTAATAAATAGCCAAAAACATGCCTTCCCCGTGACGCCTTTAAAGTTTAAAAGACGTATGATATTTAATATAAAATCGCCGGTGGGGTTACGTTGTTGTTGTTACTACGTGATTTTTTTCGGACGAAGTTACATTTATATCCATGTCCTTATCTTGGAACCATAATGTTGTCCCATGGGTACCTTCGGAATTAACGAAAATGACAGCTAGGCGTTATGTGACCTTGGGCGGGAAAATGGATTATGGTACGCTATTGAGATTTGTGGGATCTGATGGATGAGAAGATAGATAGACACGTGGGTGGGTCCTGTTGACTAAATTTGGCTTCGAAAGTTACAGTGTACGATCGCCGGAACTACGTGGACTTGTAACCAAGATCTTGTGTCTACCATCCATCGTACGTACTCACTACTCAGTGCTCTTTGCATTGGTGAAAGAGAGAACACACGTCAAACCGGCGCACTATTTTTTGTTCGAACGAATGCTATATAAATAATGATTGAAGAATTGAAGATATATTATGTTATTAAATAGGCTAATTTTTCTTTTGTCGGATTAAATAGGCTAATTTTGACACTTATATGTAAAACTAATGAGTATCGATCATCCGATTACGAGTAGGAGAAGTAGAGAATTGAATCAAACCAAACTACAACTAATGCATGTTTTTAAGATAATACGTTGCCTACTTCTCTTCCTAATCGAAAGTTATTAGCCCTTCAATTTTGTAGTCGCTTGTTCTCACCAGAGTAGTACGTTTACATCTTATTTGCTTTCATTTGTAAATTTTCTCATCGTATATTATTTCTTCTTGTAATCTTTCAGACGATATCCCTCTTAAAAATGGACGGAAAGGATATTAAAAATAAAATAAATGATGCATAAAGCTTAAGATTTTACACCTCAATCCTTGCCCAAAAAAAAATAAAAACAAGGGAAGAGGTTGACAGAAAAACATGTTTGAGTAGGGAACACCTAGACAAATTTTAGTCAGACCAAAAGCAAATCCTTAAAGCCCTTTCTCCTCTGTTTTGCCAGAATGTCATCTCTGATTTGTCTCCAGACCTTTGAACAAAATCCAGACCTTTGAACAAAATCTATTTCAAAAACTTCAAGTTTAATGAAAATTCACATATTTAGCAAAAAAAAAAAAATGATGCAGAATATATATATATATATATATATTACATATTTTTGGCATGATTTAAAGAAAAAGTATGTTTATATTAAAAAGCTCACTTATATACGATTTTGTCATCATATTATCTTTGTAAAATTAAGTTATCTGCCTAAATATAACCATATATATTTTATCAATAATATATTTCTATTTTCGGTAGATTTATTGATGGTCCATCAAAAATTTTGAAACACTCTTATCAGTATTTGGCATCAGGTCGTAAAGTTATATTCACATTTATGAAAAATGTGTTTTTGACATACGTGTTTGTTGGCTTGAAGTAGGAATGTTGAAAAATGTGTTTTTGACATATGTGTTTGTTGGTTTTAAAGTAGGAATGTTGTACGTTATGGTGGTGGTTAATTATATTGGTGTAATGTGAGAGGGACATTTGGTTTTTGAACGACGAAGGATAGAATTAGTCAAAAATTAATCCGTTAACTATAATTATTTTAAAAAGTAGTGAAATGTTGACATTTATTTATGGCTAATATCACTTATAATTGAAACAGCATGAAACTAAAATAAGGAAAAAAAACCATCATTCATTTCCTATGATTCTATATTAGTCATATATATATATAGTGATATATTTATGTTTGTGGGATCTCACATAAGTGATAACTGATAAGTATTTTACCCACTGATAGGATAGGTAGGTTGAACCCAATCTTTATAGATGTCAAACAACTTGAAGATGAGTGTTAGCTACATATATATAGATCTCAACTATTACTGGCTTGTGGCCAACCACTGGGTTGAGTTATTTTTTTTCCTTTTCAAAAATCTTTTAAATACTTATATGTGTGTATAATATATATATATCACCATTGGGTGACTTATCTTTTGATCCCGAACTCTTTTTTTTTTCGTATAAACTGAAAAAACTGAAAGATATTTGTTTTTATTAGTAAAATGATAGTGAACAGTCCTACCATTCATCAATGTAAGTCATGCTCGTTGGTACACTTGCAATGATGCAGATTTACCCAAAAAGTGAAGCAAATATACATATATGCCGCAAATCCATGCAATGCATAATGGCGATAATATTAGACACCAAAGAAAAAAAAAAAAAAAAAAAAAGAACATTCAGTAAAGATGGCAAAAATAATATGGAAAATTGAAAGAATTATATAGAAATACGGAAAATAAATTAAAGTACCCAAAGTAATACATTTGGAGCGAAGTAAAAAAGCACATTCTTCTGGCATAAAGAAGCTCCATGCTAAAATCATAGTGTCGACCAAACATGCCGACTGCAAAAATCACTTGCCTACATGCCACATCACGTGACATAAACACATAAGAAAAGATATCCTTCGTTATAAAATTTTCTTCGTAAGATAACATATTAAACTTATACACATTGAGTCTTTAGATATAATTGTTAGTACATAATTATTATAAAATTAAGCTGCTTGTCCAATAAACAAAAAAAAAACTATTATAAAGTTGATAGTTGAACTTTTAGTGGATGACAGGTTCTTTGATACTTAATGACAGATTAGTAAACGACTACAAAATAAATAACTATCTACATTTTGATTATTAAGTCAAGATCCTCTCTAAATGCTTCTCACAAAATGACCATAAGAAAAGGACAACGTACCAAAGTCATTATTTAGCTCAATATGCTTGTACCGTTAATCATATTATATTCCCTCTCGTTTCTAATAATCTATGATCCCTTGTATAATTTTCCGTATAAATTAACAAATTCACTTAATTACAATATATTAAAATATATATATATATATATATATATATATATATATTGCTTCGATGAATTATATGGTTTTTACATAGTAGACATCTAGTTTTAAGACAAACAAAAGAATTTGTATTGAATTTTTCGTCTTATATTTGTTCTCTTTAAAAAGTTATCTATTTAAGAATATTAAGATGGAATAATTATATATATATATATCTTTATATCTATATCTCAGTCGAATATTTATTGGTGATTACAAAACTAATTAAAGTTATCAAAATATTTTAAACCTATTTTCAAATGTCCACTATTTTCCAAAAATACATAATTTTTCCTAAATATCCATCTCGAGTTGAATTTTAACCTATCCTGAAACCGAACCTTAATATATCAAAGAGCAATAGTTTCGATAGTGAACTTAGCTATCTCAGTTTTTTTATTATGTCCCATTGTCAAAACGTCCCATATCATATCGAAAATAGTTTAGAGAGTTAATTCATAAAACGGACCCGACAACCGCATGAACTTCGGATTTAGGCATCATAGGCACTGAACTTCGGATATAGGCACTTTTAGTAGGTTAAAAGACGTCTTTACCCTTGCTGGTGTGACATCATCCTTGCTCTAACCAAGTCGCTCCTAGTTTCCAAATAGGATCTGATTAAAAAAAAAAAAAATTATGACGAAACAGACAAAACCCCTTCCACTCAATCTTCCCAACCTCCCATACTATTCATTTACTCTCTCTCATCTCATCCAGCCGAACCATCTTCCACCTCCAATGGTGAAGAAAAGGAGTAATTGGCATCTTAATGGGTCAGATCCTTTCCTTAGTGGCATCGACAAACCTCACCCAACCCCAAAAGTGGCTGGGCCGTACTCATAAACGCCCTGGTCGACTCGTCATTGAGGACTCAGAACGGTGCGACGCTACCCGCCTCCTCTAATTCCAATCGGTGGTAGTAACCCATAATTGATGGTAAACTTATGTTACCATTTAGCAAGAATTCGACCGAATGTTTCAATAGTTGCTTTGCATAATATGATTTGTGGAGATTCTGTTTTTTTTTTTTTTTTTTTTTTTTAATTTTCGAAACACTTGTGAAGAGGAGGAGTGGAAGAAGCGGTTCTTGGGTCGATGACTCCGTCTTGGGATCGAAGAGGAAGCTTAAAGCCCCATGTTTATCCACTTCTTGTTTGATTGAAATCACCAAACTCCAATTTCATAATTAGTTGGTACTTTTTTGTGCAGTTTCGTGAATTTTTGTGTTGTGTTTCGCTCTCCTTACTTGTATTCCTCACTCGTTTCAGTTTCAACAAACGCTGAGGAATAGTTTTGAACACCACAACAAAGTTAAATTGGTTTCCCCTTAGGTTTAGTCATCCTCTTGCCTTTAGGTTATAGTTTTGAACACAATCCATCTTTAAATTGGTTTCCCTTGGATTCATTCAACCATCTTGGCTTTAGGGTATATAGTTTGAACACCAACACCTAGAAACATGAACGTATATATTAAGTCGCTTAGATGGACAAAAAATTGAGAAATCTCCAACATCTGATGCATGTTAAAGTTGTCAACTTATTTATATAACAAGCATTATAAAGATGTATTGGTTCCCAATGTTCTATGCTACTACTAAACTGTTGATCTGAATTTGTGTACATCTAAATATGTAGTCTTCTTCGTTGAAGGGTAAATATGTCTACTACAGTGTGAAATTGACTTTTTTCAATACCTCCTTAAGGTGCGATGCCTAAATCCGAAGATTGATTTCTTGGAGTGCCTCTTTTGATAATAAGCTCTAGTTTAGATGGTAATTAATTATTATCTGATTCCTCATCTTTGACCCTTACTCATCATTTTTCGTCATAATATCCGAAGTGGACGGTTTATTTATTAGTTTTTGATTAACTTACGAATGAACTGCTTGACCTATGGAAAATGAGCAAGATTGAATCTGCGGTCTAGAGCAGCTCCGAGTCAAGCTATCCCAATGGAATTGAAGGACTACCACAGATGAGGACGTGAGTCGGTTGCAACAAGCATAATGATATCATTAACTACTAAGTAATAACATGATCAAATGATTCTTCAGAAATACATATGAGCTAGAGTATTTTTAAAAAAATATTGTTTGATACTTAAATCAATACAAAACTACTTTAGTACTTGTTAAAGAATATGGACTGAATTAATAAAGATAATTAGATAAACATAAATTTGTTTAAAGCCTAGATCAATAATATGATATGTGTCCGATGGCCCGACCTTATATTTGAGTTAGTTGAGAAAAGGATCGGAGATTGAAACAAGTTAAGATACTCATTTTATGTTGATTGCTTGGAGGTCAAACCTATATATAGGACTGTAATTAAATGTGTTGATAAGAGATAGGGTCCTTATATAATCGAACTTTTGATTATTTGCCATCTTTTTAACCATGCAAAAACGATTTCTATAGAAAAGATTTCGGGTTGTACGTCAATTAATTTTCAGTTGTTTGGTTTGATACAAAGTGAGATGATTCCTACACTTGAACGTTTGAATGCATGCACGTAAGCTTATATTTTCAACATACATTTTCGTATCCAAAAATGGCTAGTTTCGCATTTTCAACATACATTTTCGTTAAATCAAAGTACGAAACTAGCCATTTTTTGATATTTTGGAAATAATATTCATACTTAAAAAAAAAAAAGTAACCAAATGAACCCCAAAAAGAAAATGTATGTTGTCAATTTTTCCAAAGATTTAGTAATGGCGAGATGTCTATGTATTCTTTCGTGATTTACTTGACAATCGAAAAGTTTTCCTTACAATTACTCCATCAAAATTTTTGAGCCAATTCTAATGTATATGTAAGATTTAAATAAGTTGGTAGTTGACGTTTTGTTTTCGAAAATGCTAGTTTTTTTTCATAATATTTGTCCGTTCCTCTTAGATTGAAGTGAATAATTGTATTTGATATTTTGGGCTGACCTTGGACTTTGCGAGTGTTTTCTTCCCTTTCTCTTTTAAGTACAAAAAAGTTGGTATGCAGATCTTTTGACTTATATGTGCTCACAAATCAAGATGAATTTCAACTTTTCCTTTTTTCATGTCAATATCTTAGTTCCAATATAATAAAAGTGGAGCCACGCCGATAAATCTCATATTAGTATAATGTAGTGACTCTTTTTTTTTTCTCTCGAATGTGTGGCACCTTGAAGAAATAACAAAACATCTTATAAAGACGGATGTCCATTTGATCTTTCAAGATAATAATATATTTTTTCTAATAGCTAGTAAGTAGTGTCTGAACCTGAGAAAGTGATGAGAATGTTATATTGTTATGTTTATATACCACCTCATCCCCGATTTTCAACTTTTTATTTCTCTGCCCGAATTCAACTTTGGATCTTAAAGAAATAAGACTTTCACTTATAACGGGATAAGTGGAAGTTTTTATTTATTAATTTTGGGTTATATGTTACAATATACATTTTTTTTTTTTTTTAACTAGGAGAAGCTCGGGCCTAGGTCTTAATTTTCCCATAGTTCAGGACCAGCCTTTGCTAATATCTTGTGACATGGCCTAAAGCATCCCTCCCACCGGAAATCAAACTAGGGAGCACAAAGATCCAATTCCTGCACTTAAACTATTAGCACACGGCACAGGTGGTTACAATATACATGGTTTAATTATTAATATTCACTTTTTGAAGTCAAGTGGAGATTTAACTGCAATAATTTTTGCTCAAGCTGTCATGCAGATTAAATGGTAGAGATGAATGATGTGGGATCATAACACTTTTGTAAGATAGAGCAGGAATGATTATAAAGGAGACTATGGCTTTCAAATGGTTATGGTTTTGAGAGCGTACATGTACTATTATCTGTGTATAGATTGATGAATGGGAAGCTTGACATGCTTCAGTCAAAGACAGTAGTCAGTAGCAACTAATAAGTGTGTTATTAAATGTTCGTAGGTCACCTATAGGTTTATGAAGTCTAAAAATTGTTTTTTTATGTCACAAGTCTAAAATTGTTGTTGACTTCTACTTAGACATGTAACACAAGTAAAAATTGAGTTTTATATGGGTCTTAATTTGGGTCATCCTTGCAATGACTAAAATATCATATAAATGGGCCTTAAGATTTCAGTTTGTAGTCTATGACAAGCCTTGACATTGATAACAATTGTGCTTGCATTTGCCACCTGCAAATTTACAATCTGCATGATATTTTTATTTCTTTCCAACTCCTAGTACTTTTATTATATATATAATATGCATTAAATAATACATTGTATACGAATTTTAGTATTTTTATCTGTAGATATAAATTTTTAGCAGAAAAGGTTAAATTATCACAAAAACTTAAAATATTTAGAAATATATAAAAAATACAATAGATAAGTATATTATTGAATAGTGGATATTTACTATAATATCATACACGTCACGATATACTTGGAAAAATATAGATGATTACCACAGATTTTTTTAATATATATAATTTTGTTTTTGAATAATTTTAGATGGGAAAGATTCAAGTTATCAGAATCGAATTTTTTTTAAACAATAGCTTAAAAAATAAATTAGCCAATGGACAAGATAAATATTCAAGTTAGTTTTTTTTAGTATTATATTTTATATATAATAAATTCGAAAACCAAAAGATATATTTTGATGATTTTTCTTAATATTATCTTAAAAAAAAAAAAAAGTGTATCCTTAAAACCAGCGTGAAAGAAACAGCTTCTCTTCCGTCTTTCACTCTCCATCTCTCTTCCGTCGTTTCCTAAGTCCTTTTCTTTTGTTTGAGATTCTCTCTTTTCATCCATATACCCAAAAGAAAATTAAAAAAAGTAGAGATTTTTCAGAAACAATCTCGCTCGCTCTGGTAGCCTCGTATCCCAAAAAAAAAAACCCACCATTAAAATACTTCTCTTTCGTTCTCTTACCATTCGATTTCTCAAAAATCGTATTGCATCCTCTGTTTCTGCATGTCCTAGTTTGATGACACATCTGACTTCTGCTTTTGTCTTTTTCATTGATTGAGTTTTTTTTTATAAGTATTTGATCATTCTTGCGTTGTGCTATATTAGATTATTATTAAGATCATTGTGGCGTAACACAACACAAGTCGTTTTCTTAAGGTTTACGTTTTTTCATAACCTGAATATTAGAGCATGTGTATGATCTTGTGATTGATAGTTTCTTGTAGTTAAGCTTCTCTGTGGTTTCAATTCATATATCTAAAAAAAAAATACTTGATTTCGTGATGATGATGATGATGATGATGAAGAGATTGATTCTAAGTCAGAATCTTGGTTTTCGAAAGTTTGTGTGATTTTATTTTGCCTAGTTAAAAAAAGATTTGGTTTCGAATTCTATAAGACATGGAGAACAAGTCAGAAGATGATGGGAGTAACATCAAGAAAGACAAGGTCTTTCGAGCTGATAAGATTGATTTGAAGAGCTTAGATAGACAGCTTGAGAAACATCTGAGTAGGGTTTGGTCGAGGAATCTTGAGGCGAATCCTAAAGCCAAGGAGGAATGGGAGATTGATTTGGCTAAGTTGGAAACAAGTAATGTTATTGCTCGTGGTACTTATGGTACTGTCTACAAAGGCATTTATGATGGACAAGATGTTGCAGGTAATATTATTAATAATCCAATACCTTTACATAAACATGATTGTCTTATTTTTCCATTAGTGATTGTGATTGTGTTTGGTGGTTTTTTGAGTATTGGCAGTGAAGGTGCTTGATTGGGAAGATGATGGGTATGAAACAACTGCCAAGGCCGCTACAAACCGAGCTTTGTTTCGTCAAGAGGTCACTGTTTGGCACAAACTCAACCATCCAAATGTCACAAAGGTTTGTTAATTAGTTAGTTAATTAACTTTATTATAAAATTGAGTGAGTAATAGTATTGAAATATTAATATGGAACAGTTTGTTGGAGCGTCAATGGGCACAACAAATCTTAAAATACCGTCAGGAGATTCAAAAAACTCGTTGCCTCAACAAGCGTGCTGTGTGGTTGTGGAGTATCTCTCTGGTGGAACATTGAAGCAACACTTGATTGGTCATAGGAACAAGAAACTCGCTTTTAAAGCAGTTATCAAACTAGCTCTTGATCTCGCCCGCGGGTAATTATTCGTCTTCTAACACTACTTTTCAAATATTTTGTACAAGCAAAACCTCTTATTGTTATTATATCTTGTTGTAGGCTAAGCTATTTGCACTCAGAGAAGATTGTGCATCGGGATGTGAAAACAGAGAATATGCTTTTGGATGGTCAAAAGAATTTGAAAATAGCGGATTTTGGAGTAGCACGAGTAGAAGCGCTTAATCCAAAAGACATGACAGGAGAAACCGGTACTCTTGGATACATGGCTCCTGAGGTAAAACTAAAAGTTTCCTTTCTCTGCTTTCAAAACTGAATCGAAGTAAAACTCAGTGTTTCTGCTTATAGGTCATTGACGGTAAGCCATACAACAGAAGGTGCGATGTCTACAGCTTTGGGATATGTTTATGGGAAATCTACTGTTGCGATATGCCTTATCCTGATCTTAGCTTTGTCGATGTTTCTTCCGCGGTTGTCTTACATGTAAGTTTTGATATAAGGAAAACCCTATCTAGTTTCCTTGTTCTTTACGTAATTAATGTGAAATCTTGAATCATTTTTTTCTTTCTTTTCAAAAAGAATCTGAGACCAGAGATACCGAGATGCTGTCCAACTGCATTGGCGAGCATAATGAAGGCATGTTGGGATGGGAATCCGCAGAAACGGCCGGAGATGAACGAGGTGGTGACACTGCTTGAACAAGTTGATACCACTAAAGGTGGCGGAATGATACCGGAAGATCAGAGTCCGGGATGTTTTTGTTTTGCTCCGGCTCGTGGACCTTGAAATTCCTCTTCTGTATCTCTATTTGGTTGTCTTGTCTTGTTTTTTCTTGACGTTAACTGAATGCCATTTTTCTTTTTCTCCAAGAAAAGTCTTTTAAACAATATTTGTTGATTAATTTATTTTGGTCGTTTTGATTTGTAAATATTCAAGTTAGGATGGGAATTTAGTAATTGTTTTTTTTTTTTTTTTTTTTTTTTTTTTTTTGAAAAAAAAATTTCTTCAAAGGATTAGGAGTTCTCGACCCCGTGGAATGAACATCCATGATTCCGTAAGGATGGTGGACAATTTGTAATGCCTTAAAAACTTCACTGAAAAACTTAACTACTAAAGCAACTCATCATTGGTTTCACAAGTTCATCAAATTATATAGCTTTAACATGATTATATAGTAATTGTTTTTTTTTTTTTTTTTTTTTTTTGAAAAAAAAATTTCTTCAAATGATTAGGAGTTCTCGACCCCGTGGAATGAACATCCATGATTCCGTAAGGATGGTGGACAATTTGTAATGCCTTAAAAACTTCACTGAAAAACTTAACTACTAAAGCAACTCATCATTGGTTTCACAAGTTCATCAAATTATATAGCTTTAACATGAAACTTCTCTCATTCCAAGTTTATCAAATTATATAGCTTTAACATGATTATATAGTAATTGTTTTTTTTTTTTTTTTTTTTTTTTTTTTTTTGAAAAAAAAATTTCTTCAAATGATTAGGAGTTCTCGACCCCGTGGAATGAACATCCATGATTCCGTAAGTATGGTGGACAATTTGTAATGCCTTAAAAACTCCACTGAAAAACTTAACTACTAAAGCAACTCATCATTGGTTTCACAAGTTCATCAAATTATATAGCTTTAACATGAAACTTCTCTCATTCCAAGTTCATCAAATTATATAGCTTTAACATGATTATAGCAAAAAAAAAAAACAAATTATAGAGTAAAGGTGGAACTTACAGAAGAAAATAGAGAGGGGAAAATGAAATGCTAGAATGATAAGTTTTCCTCTTACGTTTTGTAGAGTAAAAGTTTTGATGGGATCACAATTCTTTTGAAACCTCAAAGGTAAAAAACCAACAAAGCTTAAATTTCAAAAATCACATAATTATATATTTTCCTTTAATTTGAAACCTCAAAGTCCAGATTAGTTGACGTAAACAAGTTAATTACATAATAACAAAATAAATAAATACCCAAAAATCGAAAAAGAAAAAAAAGTGAATTTTAGTAAAAAATTATGTTTTTGAAAATGAGAAGCCGATTCTGCCGATCAAGTTGACTTGGCTCAACCTTATTTTTGTCAAATTTATCGGAAAAGTTATTTTGTTGTGGTTAGTATATATATATACTACGAGAGTTTACAAGTGACAACAACAAATTATATATATTACATATCAGTTTTGAAGCATGAGGAGGTGTACTGCATTGATGATGTTTTCTTCTGTTTTTATTTGTCTGACGCCATGTTGAAGGTAGATAATAGGTGTACTGCATTGATGATGTATTACTAATTTTTTATATTTCTATAACCTAAATTTTGAATGATTATACATATTATAGAGGCGGAAGCTGGAGCACCTCCCCAAGACTGTTGGGATGAGATCCGATTTCCGGGAAAATGTGGTGTTCACGGAAAGAAAGATTGCTTCAAAAAAAGTGGAATCCAAGATAAAACAACGTGTTCTTCAATGTTTCTGTAATGATGTAGAAAGAGGTCCCAATACATCTAAGGACGAACATTACTGCAGTTGTCAAAGAGAGAATCCCTATGAGTGTCATTAATTTCTAATCTTAATTCTTTAAAAATATTTCAGCTAAATTAAAATTTATTTACGCGAGTTTTTTGTGTCACAGCTTGAAAATGGTAAGCTAATGTCACTTCTGAATGATAAGTTGTTGCCATATAACTTCTTTTGTATAACCAATTTCAATCATGTAAGAATCATTTTTTTTTAAACTGTTTAGAAATTATATATATATATATATATATATAGAGAGAGAGAGAGAGAGAGAGTTTTGTTTAGAAATCAATATCATCATGTTTTGAATTTATGAAGTATTTCTAAGCTATATAAGATTTTACACACTTATAAAAATAATTTGTATATGTTTTTATAAAGTTACAAACTTATTTGGGTTTAGCTTAGATTTTTAGGATCAGTTTTGATAAGGTTCAAAAGCTTATGTACAATCATCTCTTAGTGCTAATATTTAGTTATTTACCACTTGCAAGTTCTACCTATTTTTTGTATCGCTTACCATTCTTTTTTTTTATTTTTGATACAAAATGTTTATCTCTTTATGTCTCTAATCAATTTAACCATTCATCTTGTATTTCATGATACAAAATTTATGAGTCCAACTATGGACTTTTTTAACTTATGGGAAAATCTAATTATAAATTTGTGAATATATAAATTAATAAAATCAGAACTATCCTACCTAATATTTGATGAAAAAATATCAAAATTTTAAGTATTTATGTTTTGTCGTTGTTGAAGATTCATACGAACAAAAAAGAGAGGAAAATTGTTCATTTTGTATTAAAAAAATTGATAACTTTCTTATTAATCTCATAAATCTTGGTTTTTTTTTAATGTAAATTGCTTGGTTTTTCATATGGATTAATAGTTATTTCATAATGGGGTTAATAGAAAACAAATATATTCATATGGTTGAAGTTGTGATATGGCAGAGAGCATATGGATTGAATAAAAAAAAGAATGTGATGAGAATTTGGTTAATGTGAGCTAAATATTTTTTTTTGCAAATAAACATTAAGATGTTTTGCACTATCGTCCAGCAATAAATAATTCGTCACAAGCACAATAAACTCTCTTTTAATGTGATATCAAACTCCCACTTGATATCTCCAGGGTAATTATTTGAATAAATTAGAAAAAATCGTTTTTAATGGTACTTGTGGATTTTTACAGTTATGGTTTAATATTTTAGATTATCATTAAAAAAAAAAATTAAATAAGATAATTTACACACTATGTTTGAGTTTTTTTGTTCTATATTTTTGTATGGTTTAGTGTTTCTGATTAAATATATATTTTATATTAAAAAAATCTACAAATGTATAGTTTTTAAGTTGTTAAAAAATGGTAAATCTACAAACCTATTCAACAAATGACAAATCCAAAAGATTTGGGTGAGGTGACAAAATGACAATTTTAACAATAATCCATAATTAATTAATTTAGTCATCTTACACGACTGACCTTTTTCAAAATTTGTACAAGAAAACCTCTTATTATTGTTTACTAGATTTTTTGTTGGTGGCATTGGTTCGCTCCTTTTTTTCTTCTCTTTGTTTGTGAGGGATTAAGGATGAATTTAAGAGATTTGATGATGACTTTAAAAAATGCACACATAAATAAGAGGTTGAGATTAAGATGACACCAAAATATAAGGAAAAAAATGGATTTAGATGGACATCCCAGTATATTTAAGAAGCAAGAAAAAATAAATTTTACATTTTAAAAATATGACTAATTATTAAATAGTTTGGAAAGGAGAAGTTTGACATTAAAATGAAAATTAACATGACAATAAGCATTATTCCGGTAGTCGAATTAAGAAGTTTGACATTTTAAAAAAAGGTTAAAAAATAAAGTTCAATCAAAGATAATAAATTGGTTAATTTTATATCTTATAATTAAAATAAAGTACTAATTATTAAATATTAAGCAAAGCTAATATACCTTTATAGTTGTTGTTACGGTTGATATGTACTTTAAAAACTGTTTAGAATTGTACTTATCTCTAGATAATGTTTTATATTTGTGACTAGAATATGACCCTTATTAGAGCACGAGTTGAAATTCATTCTTTTTGTTTATTTGGTAATTTTTATTTAAAACATTGTATATGTGATTATTTTATTTGTTTTAAAAGATTTTTTTATGGAATACTATGAAATGAAATCATATATTGAATATGACTTATGAAAATAACATATATTCTGTTAGATATATTCTAGTATATCTAGATTTTGATCGCGATATAACGCGGATTAAGTTGTGTGATAAAAAAATTAATTTTTGTTTGTTAATTTTGTTTGATTTGTTTAGTGTTTAAAGTTAGATATTGTATTTTGATTGTTAATTATATGACTTAACCTATAGTATAGCGCATATTAATTTAAGGACAAAATATGTAACATATGTTTGTCAAAATCATCATGACCGAGAAAGCCTACCAAACAACATTATTCCAAACTTAAATTTAATCCGAGAAATCATATTTTTGAAATTTTTAACCCGTGCTCTAGCAAGTAATCATATTTCTTAATTTATCCCCCTTTTAATAAAATGGAAGCACACGACTTAGTTTTTGTAGACTTTACATTATTAATAAATAGTTAGTAATATGTTACGCATATAGGTTATAGGTTATACATTAATTCCAAAAACGAAATATTAATAAACGGTTACATCTTCACAACTACATATAACTTTCATAACTAATAAAATATTTCACCAAATGGTTAACAAGATTTATTCAAGTAAATCTTCCACCAAACGGTTTATCTTAAATATTCCAAAATATATACTTCAAAATATTTGATTAACAAATCAAATCGTCCTTTATCATGTCGTTACCTAAAATCTCTAAACTCAATATTCTAATTGTATATTTCCCACGAATTTATTAATAACCAAAGGTATTTAGAAAGTTAAGCAAAGGTATAATAATATGAATCAAAAAAAGGAATAAAATCTTAATAATTTAACAATATCATACGAAATCTCCGATATCGTATTCTTTAACTAAAGAAAAAAAATCTTCAAGAAAATCTTACTTTGTATATAAGTAATGCTAATCGACTTTCATTACGTATATTCAGAGATTTTAAGAAAACAGAAGAATGACGATACTTTCTCAGTTTACCATGCTAAACAATCTCAAGCCATACAAGAATTCATGGTGTATTCGAGCTAAAATACTGCATACTTGGACACATTACGACAAGGATGTTGGTATGTCTTTTGAGATGGTTCTCTCGGATCAAGATGTAAGTAACCTACTTATTTATTCTCATTACTATCATCTGATTTCTTGAGAGTAGTATTCAATATGCATTGACAATCTTTTATATTGATACTTATCACTATAGGGTAACAAGATTCAAGCAGCGGTGAAGAAATAGGATGTTTCGATAAAATAAATTTTCTGTATATAACAGAAATTTCTCCTTCAGATCCTATGTCCAATAATATTTGGCTTGATTTGGTTAATTTTAACAAAATTAACAATGGTGCCCTAGATCTAAATTACTTGGTCGGTAAGTAAACCCTTCCTTATTATTTACTTATGTATTACTATTGATTTCTATTAGTTATATTTCAAAGTAATATTCGATTTTGTAAATGTAGATGTTATTGGACAGTTGGTGAACGTGAGAGACATAGAGCTTCTTGATGTCTCTGGAACCCCAGGAAAAAGATTGACTTCCAATTACGAGATGCTGAGTAAGTCAATCCATTAGAAATACTATAGATATATTACTAAAAAATCAAAAGATCTACATAACATTATAATGCAAATCTGTGCGAAAATCGGTTACAGGAATAACTAACTCAACTGTACTCTTTGGGGAAAATGGGCCGACCAAGTGAAAGAGGTATCTAAAGAAAACATTGGTGGGATGGTCATTTGTTTAATTCGATGGGGCAAAATAGTAGAGTATAAAGGTTAGTAATAGTCACATCTTATAATGTTAGTAACTAATGTGGATTTAGTGGATTTACTACTCTTTTATGTCCATTTTGTAATAGGTGTGAGGAGTTTGACCACTTCTTTTGATGCATCTGATGTATGGTTTAACCCTGACATACCAGAGACAGTGGATTTCAAAAATTTGTAAGTATTTTCAAGATCCTTAAAATTTTGATCGCATTCGTTGTTTAAGAAGTAACAGTAATGGAATATATCTTAGGTTACCTTCGGATGGTCTTGCCTTATCCATGTTGGGACCTAAACCGAAATTTAATTCCCGGAAAATGGGCAATAGAAAATCTGCTTCCGTGGAGAACTATATCAGAGCTTTGTGACTCTTATGAGGTGAGGGTGAATTCCATTAATCGTTTCTCATTAATAAACATGTGTTTAGATATTCTAATGCAAGTTTTATGACAACAGCCTGAAAATGTTTGCATCATGTGCTCAATCCTAGGATTTGACACTGACTGGTCATGGTATTACTACAGTCATGTTAGTTGCAAAAAAAAGGTAACAAAGAAAAAAACTAAATACCTTAATAAGAAACAAGTCTATTGGTGTCAAAAATGCAGACAAGAGGTCACTGAAGTTGTTTTAAGGTAACTACTTTTTATTTGCCAAATAATTGGATAATAGAATCTTAAATTAGAATATACTAATCCTTTTAACTTATACAGATACTGGCTACATTTGCTAATAAAGGACATCACAAGTGAGGCGAAGATATTCTTATTTGATAGTACTACACAGGAAATCATTGGGCAAGAAGTATCTGAAGTAATGGAAAGCTGCGGTCCTGAGGTATAATAAGACCTTAATCTTGCTGAAACATAATAATAGAATAATAAATGTTTCTTAATACAAACGTCACTTAATTGTTAGTGGTTAAATTTTCAGATTCAAGACCCATGCTATCTACCTACTGTGCTTACTAAACTTATAGGGCAAAAACATCAATTTGTCATCTCAATCGCGAAAGACAATATAACTGGAAGTAATGATGAGTACAAGGTAGGAGAAGTGCTACCAATTCACAACTTGAATGATGATTCATGTGCTAGCCATTAACAAGGCCCTATGGAACTATCTACAGTCAGTTCTACAGACCAGGTAGTTACGTGATTACCTCAAGTTCAATATTTTTGATAGTTTTATAGAGGAAGAACCTTGCTCAGACTAATGGTTATATTTAATATGATTCCAGGTTTTAATGCTTACTAATAGTTCCGAGAAATCAGACTGCACAATGAATTTGGTGTCTACTCCCTCATCTAAACGAAAGGAAGATTCAGGTGACGGATCAAATCAGTCATCCACAAACCAAAAAAAATGCAAGGGAATTGTGGACGAAGAGATTATAGATCTTGAACAGAAAGCTGTTGATGGTACTAATCTCATGCAAAAAATACAAGCTGTGGCTGACAATGAAGCAGATGGTAATCAAAAAACTGTAACAAATCATGCTGAAGAAAGTTAAGATTGAAAAGATAGCCGAGCAAAAGGATGTTTAAATCCATGGTGGCTGTGGTCAAATAACCGTGTTTCGGGTTGAACATGTGTTTATTTCCTATTTATTTAAATAAACTTGGGTGTGTGTGTGGAGCAATTATATTGTTATCATTACTCTATACATACCACCAAAATATTCCGCTTTCAGATCGTATCTTATTATTTTTACCAGTTTTTTTGACTTTTTGAGTTTTTTTTCTAAACTATCGTGGAATAATAAAAGGGGGATACTTGACGAATTTTTCAAAAGACATATAAGTTATATCAAAAAATATTACTCTAGGAGGTGGTCAATTTACCTTTCATAACTCATTAACTCAAGTCCTTAGCTTCTTGATGACATGATCTTGAACGACGCTATCCTCATCAACGAAACATTACCCAATCCTACAAGAGTAATTTAGAACAATGTAATCAAATCCGCAAATAAGACTACATAGACATTACAAAAGTTTCAAAATGTTTGAAAATTACATATTGCTATGATTACATTCATAAATAAAATAAAAAAGAATTATTTTAAAATTTTGGTAAGCAAATATTCGGAAGAGGTTTTCACTATATTGGGTTAGCAAATTGTGGGAAGAGGTGGTCTTATTACGCAAATTGTGGGAAGAGGTGGTCTTATTACACAAATAGTGGGAAGAGGTTAACATAGATTATATTAAATCGGATTCTAATGAAGGATCTGCAATTAATAACGACTACAACTATGATATCCCACAAGTTATGCTAGAAGATGTTGACAATATAAACTCAAAAACAGAATTTGGACCATATAAACTGCTATCACTTAGGTTTTACTAGGTTCCTCATTCGTTTATACACACAACCCTGCCTTACTACCAGGTAAATCCATCATTCCCCATTCTTTTAATCATCTGCCTTACAACTTTTAACTCTCTCCAACAGTTGTAATATGTATAAACAACTTCAACAATGTTATGGTGTGTAACAGGACTCATTATCATGAAAAAAAAAAGAACCGAAGGAGAGAATGGTCGAGAAAGTACCTCATACTTCTAAAAGGAAAAGGTCTGCAGAGAATTCTACTTCTCATAACCTTCACACAAATGACCAAGACAGTACTATGACGACTCCGGTATCGGTTAAGTCTGTCTTTAGAAGGGTTTTATCTGATATTACAAACACACCACCATTACAGTCGGACAATCATCACACGACAAAGCTTCGACACTATGCAATGAAGAAACAACACCTCAAAGCACGCATGATTATCAATTTTCTCATAACGCAAAAAGCCATAGGATTAGAAGAAGAACATCACAGAGTCCCATTGAAAATACTTGGACAACTCAAACTTCTCTTCAAAGTAAGTACTAGAGACAATCTTTCTGTAGTTAATTAAATATAAGTATACAATTAGAAAAGTTAATACTCATTAGCCTATGATACATTTTGATAGCAAGAAATACTTACATGATTTTTGAACAGGTGGATTGTTTACAGCTCTTACACCAAATACACCTGCAAATCAAACAGATAGTGCAAATTTTGCAGGTTAGATATGCAGTCAACTGATTATCTAACATCTAAATCAATTTATTCACACTAACATTTGAACTTTATCCACATCATAGGTAATCAGACACAGTTCAATAGTGTAAACAGAAAAGATCTTTTCATTCATAATCACGGAAATAAAAGAAGAGTTGATAATGAGCATGTAGGAGTAATGACATACACATATGAGGATTCTGAAATACTAGAGTTTCATGATTACGATTCAGGTAAAATATCAATTACAAATGCAATTGAAAATTATACCTCAAGATCTTTATGTTCTATTCCTCATATTCTTTACCATAACATTTTACTAATTAAGCCTCTACTTATTTACCTTTAACAGAAGATCCAGAAGATGATTACCATCAGGAATTTTACTGTAGTAGCCAGGAAGATACAAGTAGTGAAACTTCTTTGGAGGAAATCGATATGATTGGAAGAAATGAGAAGATTTCAGATGAAGAGATAAATCAAGCCAAAGAACATTATGACATCCTTACACTTTTAGAGAAAAGTATAGAAAAGGTTTTTGGGACCAAAACTCCAATACCCACCAAGGTTAACAAATCAATCGAAACATGTAATATAAAACTAATCAATTATCAGATCAGTAATAAAATAAATTAGTTTGTCTACTTCTCTAAACTAATAATTATCTTTTCTTTAAATAATCAGCTTATGTAGATGAGGGTGATCCAGACTATAGTTGTCAACACTGTGGTGCAATCTTTTGGTATGGAGAACGACTAAACAAGAGGAGGACCCCTAAAAATCCAACCTTTCAGGACGTTGTATGCAAGGCCAAATTGTATTACCACCACTTAAAGAGTCTCCTGAATTGTTGTGGCTAATGCTTACGGGAGATGATGAATTTGCCAAAAACTTTAAAGAGAACATAAGAGCTTACAACATGATTTTCTTATTTACATCCATTGGTGGCAGAGTTGATCATTGTGATCCAAAAGGACGTGGGCCTCCAATGTTTGCATTGCAAGGTGAGAACTACCATCTAATGGGTGCTTTAAAACCAAAACCTGGTGAAATACCAAAGTTTCTACAGCTCTACATTATCGACACTACAAATGAAGTGGATAACAGAATGAATATAATGAGTTATTTAATCGTTAAAGTAAAGTTTTCTTTTTCCTAATTTTGGTATACCATTGTTAGAGTTTTCACTATCATCTAATAAAATATACAAATTTCATTATATTCTACAGTAAGGAGAGAAATAATGATAATAGCCAAGGAAAACAAAAATTCAGAAAGAAAATCATTGAAAGTATCATCAAGCTACTCAACAAGATAAACCCACATGTTGAGGCATTTAGGTCTGCCAGAGACAGATTTAATACTAATGATGAAGAAAGTTTTCATATGAGGATTATTGCTAAACGCACAGGTGATGGAAGGGTATACAATATGCCAACAGCATCCGAAGTCGCAACTTTAATAACAGGGGATTTTCATGAAGATATGGATAAACGTGATATCGTTTTACAAGAACACTCTGGAAAGCTAAAAAGAATACATGAACAGCATGTAGCCTATCTAGCACTGCAATATCTTCTATTGTTTCCATATGGAGAAGATGGTTATAGGCTTGGTATAAAGAAAGTAAAAACATCTGGTCGTGGAGAAAAGGAGCAAGAAGATGTCAGTATGAGACAATTTTTTGCGTACAGATTTCATGAAAGAGAAAATGAAAAACATGTTTTGCTAAGGTCTAAGCGCTTGCTGCAACAGTTTATGGTTGATGCTTTCACAATGATCGAGTCAAATAGGTTGCGCTATATTAAAAAAAAAATCAAATCAAGTTCAGGACTACAAATATTGAAACAGTTCAGAAGGCAGCTTCCTCCGGTAACAATGATCTACAAAACCAAGGCAAAAAAGTGACTCTCCCACCATCCTTTACAGGTGGACCAAGGTACATGACACAAAATTATTTGGATGCAATGGCCATATGCAAACATTATGGTTTTCCGGATTTGTTTATAACCTTTACATGCAATCCAAAGTGGCCTGAGATAGTTAGATTCTGCAAGAAACGCAATTTGAGGCCTGATGATAGACCAGATATTATATGCCGGATTTTCAAGATGAAACTTGACAGACTAATGGACGATCTAACAGTTAAGCATATACTTGGGAAGATGGTTTCAGGTAATTTAAATTATACTACTTTGTGCGTTTAGGCTAAGGGGTTTGTTTATCTAATTCTGACTTATTTACTTTTCTTTCACTGCATCCATGTACACAGTTGAATTCCAGAAAAGAGGACTTCCTCATGCTCACATATTATTATTTATGCATTCAAGTTGTAATTTTACAACATCTGAAGATATTGATAAGATTATATCTGCCGAGATTCCAGATAAAGAGAAGAAACCAGAGCTGTATCAAGTTGTTAAAGACTGTATGGTTCATGGACCATGTGGAGCTGCTAATCCAAATTCACCATGTATGGTCGATGGTAAATGTACTAAGTTTTTCTCAAAAAACTTTAACAACACTACTAAGGTGGATAAAGAAGGATTTCCAGTTTATAGAAGGCGGAAAAACGGAGGTTATATAGAGAAGAATGGTTTCAAATGTGATAGTCGTTATGTCATTCCATACAATGAGAAGCTATCTCTTCGTTACCGTGCTCACATTAATGTGGAATGGTGCAACCAATCAGGTTCAATTAAATATCTCTTCAAATATATCCACAAAGGACATGACCGTGTTACTGTGACTGTTGAACCACATAGAAATGATGCAGATGTTGAAATGAATTTGAATGGTGGAGCGACTACAAACGAAAAGGAAGTCGATGAAGTTCAAGATTATTTTGATTGCAGGTATATTCAAACACTTTTCAACATCTGCATTTCTAAATTTTTTAGTGTACAATTCTATAAGCTAAGATTTTTAATTTTTCCAGATATGTTTCAGCATGTGAAGCTATGTGGAGAATTTTTAAATTTCCTATCCATCATCAGACAACACCTGTTGTTAAACTTACTTTCCATGAAGAGGGTCTGCAGCCTGTTGTAATCAAAGAAGGAGAGACAACTTAAGCCGTGATGGAGAGATTAGGTAATCAGATGACTCAGTTTTTAGCATGGTTTGAGCTTAATATCAAGAACCTAAATTCCTTTAATCGTTCAAATGGGAAAAAAAGGAGAAAAAGGTTGTCGATCCCAAAACACTTCTATATGAGGAGATTCCAAATCATTTCACGTGGAATAATAAAGAGAAAAAATTCAGTCCAAGAGAAAGAGGATTTGCTATTGGTAGAATTAATTTTGTTCCACGTGCTATAGAGGATTCTTATTATTTGAGAATCCTCTTAAACATCCGAAGAGGTCCAAGAAATCATATGGATCTAAAAACAGTTAATGGTGTGGTCTATAGCTCTTACAGAGATGCAGTTTTTGCGTTTGGATTACTTGATGATGACCAAGAATACATCAATAGTATTAAAGAAGCAAACTTTTGGTGCTCAGCAAAATATATCCGAAGGCTTTTTGTCATCATGCTTCTATCAGCAAGGTTAAGCAAACCAGAGATTATATGGAAAGAAAGTTGGAAAATTCTATCTGAGGATATTGAGCGGAAAAAGACATGAGTTGAAGAATCCAGGTAACAAATATTCATGTTTTATGAAAATGCAACCTACTTAAACTTATATTGTTTTTATTCTTGATTATAGTACCAAAACTGTTATTTGACTTATATTATTAAACTTATTGTGCAGATCTTATTATCAGTGACGATGATAAAGAAAAATTTGTTTTACAAGAAATAGAAAAGTTGCTTATCAGAAATGGTGCATCTCTTAAGAAATGGAAACAAATGCCTCAAGTTGATATGGAAGAGGTAGAGAAGGTCAATCAATTTCTGCTAGAAGAACTGAAGCACAACAATCCAGAATTGAAAGTTAAGCATGGTGAATGGTTATCTATGGCTACTTCAGAGCAAACTGAGATATATACTGAGATCGTTGATGCTGTTTATAAAAATAGAGGAGGAGCATTTTTTGTTTACGGTTTTGGGGGAACTGGTAAAACGTTTCTATGGAAACTCCTAAGTTATGCTATAAGATCTAAAGGAGATATTGCATTAAATGTGGCTTCAAGTGGTATAGTTGCATTGCTTCTCGATGGTGGACGAACTGCACACTCTAGGTTTGGGGTCCCAATAAATCCTGATGAGTCATCTGTATGTAATATTTCTAGAGGCACAGATCTTGGTGAGTTAGTTGAAAAAGCAAAACTAATTATTTGGGATGAGGCACCAATGATGAGCAAGTATTGTTTCGAGTCTTTGGATTGTAGTTTGAGAGATATAATGAATTGTGAAGACAAACCGTTTGGAGGAAAAGTCATTGTATTTGGAGGTGATTTCAGACAAGTATTGCCTGTGATTAATGGTGTTGGTAGAGAAGAAATTGTTTTTGCTGCATTAAACTCTTCATATCTATGGGAGCATGTCAAGGTTTTGAAACTAACAAAGAACATGAGGCTTCTGGCAAACATACCGGAATCAGAGAAAAAGGATATTGAAGAATTCTCAAAGTGGATTCTAGATGTGGGTGATGGTAAAATTTCACAGCCTAACGATGGTGTAGCAGAAATTGATATTCCGCAAGAATTTTTAATTACTCAAGGAATAGATCCCATCGACACAATTATAGAGTCAGTATATGGTAGTTCTTTCATGAATGAAGAGGATCCAACATTTTTTCAAGGAAGAGCTATTTTATGTCCAACAAATGAGGATGTCAACTCAAGTCAATGAACGAATGCTATCAATGTTGAATGGTAAGTGTTCCTACAGTTATTTAGTAAGTATATTCTACAATCTAAATTGAAATAGTCATGTATAAGTTGAAAAAATTTTGTGTGATTTATATGTAGGTGATGAAAGAGTATATTTAAGCTCACACAGTATTGATCCTTCCGACAAGAGTTCTACAAACAATCCAGTTTACTCTCCAGATTTTCTGAATGGTATAAAAGTTTATGGGTTGCCTAACCATTGTTTGCGACTAAAAATAGGTTGTCCGGTAATGTTGATTAGGAACATTGACCCATCTAAAGGGCTATGTAATGGAACAAGGCTACAAATCACTCAAATGGCAGATCATGTGATTGAAGCTAGGGTTATTACAGGTAATAGAGTTGGAAAGATAGTTATTATTCCTAGGATGCTAATCACGCCATTAGATGCCAGATTGCCATTTAAAATGAGGCGTAGGCAATTTCCTTTAGCTGCAGCTTTTGCTATGACTATCAACAAGAGTCAAGGGCAGACACTACAACGTGTGGGAATTTTTCTACCTAGACCAGTTTTCTCACATGGTCAATTGTATGTCGCCATGACTAGAGTTCAAAGTAAAACTGGTTTGAAGATTCTCATTACCGACATAGAAGGACGACCACAGCAAACAACAAAGAATGTTGTTTTTAAAGAAATCTTCCAAAATCTTTACTAGAAAAAAAGATCAACAGATTCCACTACTTGATATTAAAAGGTAACAGTTTTATTAATAGTTCATGTCTTTTATGATTTTTATGATTTTACTAATTATGTTACATATAACTTTCATATACAGAAGGCTTTTATACCAGCTCAGGAGTGATTGTAATTTTGAAGCAAAAATATTGTTTCTCATACAATAAATTTTATAAAACAACTTTTTATTTTCTCATTATTTTTCGAGTTAAATTAGCAACTATGTTTAAACATTTCTCCATTATTTTTTTCATAATTATTATATAATAAACAAAAACAATTGGATCATTTCAAGTACTAACCTCTTTATCGAAGAAGAAAAACGGGTTATCTATGAACTCTGTCTTAATGTCTGATCATTCTAATTGACTTGATTACCATCAAATCCTGCAGAGGAAAATATCAAATGATATCATTTTCTATATCAACACTATTTTCCTCATCCATAGTGTCGTAATTGATAAACCAACTTATGAAGAAACTAAAACTATAGATTCTTAATAAAAAAGCTAGAATACTTATCTTCTACCTAGAAGAATATATGTAGATTCCATTTACTCCTAAAGCATTGTTTTCATACGATATTAACAATTTCCATGGATGTTCATCAGAAAGCTCAGTATATACAAACCTGTGGAATATACAAAATCGTGTTAGTACAAATAAATGATATAAAAATTAAGAAACGCCAATACATATAGCTTTTTGAGAAAACGACGATCCGGATTCTACAGTTTAAAAAACAGAGTTTTCGATTATACAAAAAATTGAAGTATCAATTGGATCATCTAACGGATTAGTGATTTATAAATTAGAATACATAACTGATAGGAGAAGATGGGAAAAGCAATTTGAATTTGCTTACCGACGGCGAAGAATATAACTTTAGAGCATCATCCCACACCTGACCTCACCCACCTTTAACAATTGGAAAAGAATAAGATCCAATAAATTGATCGAATCAACCATGCGTATTTGGAAACTGAAACACAAACGCCTTCTGGTTTTCCAGATAAATCGGTGGGTGATGGTTTGTCCAAAAACATTCCCGATTTCTGTCTTTTCAAGAAAATTTTAAAGGATAAGATACTTTCCTTTTTTTTTCTAATCAGATCATTGTTTTAAAATCTAAATATTGAAAAGATCCATATATATTCATTTCGGACCAATATTCATATTTAAAAACTTACAATACACATGTTATAAAAAAAAACTAATACAACAAAAAAAACCATTTTTAATAAACTAAAATTCAAAATTAATAATATAAAACGTACATAATATGTTAACATTCCACGAGTTATATTTACCACATATATTTATTGTATCAGTTGCATACAAATATTATTATAAATAATTACATGTATAATATATAGGTGATAATAACATTTTTTCCAACTCGTGCTGTAGCAGGGTCTAAATCTAGTTTTCATACTATAGTGACATACTATTAACCCATGCTATAACAAATCAAATTAGAATATTTATAATTTTTAAATTTTTGATCTATCATATAATTATGGTATTCTTAAAAATATCAAATTAACCTATTTTTAAATTATTTAAATTAGATTATTTCCAAATTAAATTATTTAAAAAAGATTATTATAGTATACATAACTATACAATTTAAGAAAAGAAATATATGAAATAATATATATTTTTTGGTCAAAATATGAAATGAATTTAAATATTCAAATTACTCAGTCAAAATTTTCTGATAAAGTTAAGTAAGATTTTACTTTTTAGTATAATCAGAAATCACTTATAATCTACGGAAGAGTGATTACTTCTATTAATTGATGAGATTTTTTTGTCCATATATGGTTAGTTAAATATTCTTTGAGATTTTATTTTATTCTTTGGAATATCTTTTTTTAAGAAGATCATAATCCTAAATCTATATAACCTATCAAATAATTAGTCCATATAACCTATCAAATATAATTCATCTTAGTTATAATCTATATTTGTAACATCCGCGAACCGAAATCCCAGTTTAGGGATTGCATCGACCAATGCACATATTTTTCTGCGGACGAGTTTAAGTGAAACTCTGCGTTTTGGGTTAGGGAAAATCTTTAAGTCGTGTTTTTGTCTCATTCGACGAGTTTAGCCGTTTTCAGAGATAAAAGAAGAGAGAAAAAGAGTTCTAAGTGTTCTTGGTGAGTTTTTGGGAGATTGGAGGCGTCTCTGTAGAGATCTGTAGCTGAGATCGTTGTAGGAGCTTCCTAGGAGTGTGTTCTTGCTTGTTGAGGTTCAGATTCGTCTGTGACAAAGGTATGTGCATGATCATGGCTTATTTAAGCTGGAGATATCTCTGATTTGCTTGTTATGTGTTGCTAGTCTTGTTAGATTGTTATTTGGGACGTTAGGAAGTTTTCATGTGGCTTGGGATCGAGTTTTGTGGTTGTAGGAACGAAGATCTGGCGAGAAGTTTCGGGGGGAAAACGATGCTCGGCAATGCATCGGTCGATGCAGATGCGAGGACGGCGCGTGAAATCTAGGGTTTTTGTGCTATGTCGAGCATGCGTCGTTCGATGCAATGGGAGCATCGGTCGATGCAGGTTAACCTTGCATCAGTCGATGCAGGTTAACCTTGCATCGGTCGATGCAGATCTTGCGTCGGTCGACGCAACCTCCAACTGGTGTCGGTCGATGCTGAGTCCTGGTTTGTTATTGTTGATTGTTGATTGTTTATTGATGGTTAGAGATGTCTCTATTGCTTGTGTGTATAGCCCAGTAGATGGGAGGATTGCCTTACTGAGTGTTTACAAAATACTCATGCATTGCAATTTATGTTTGTGATGCAGGTAAAGGCAAAGTGTGATCGTGAAATCTAGGCAATGAAGAGGAAGATGTTCTAGGGACTCGATTGGATGTAGTCTGTCATTGATAGGTTGCTAGAGTTGGGTCATTAGAAACATTGCTAGGTTGCGGGTTCCATGTTTTCTTATGATTGGTTATTGGTTATTGATATATTGATTATTGGTTATTATTTATTGGATTATTTATTGGTATTGGTATTTGTTATTTCCGCTGTTGGTTGTGTTTGAGGATAGGTGGCTAGTGGGTATGGGACCACTAGTTGTAGTTATTATTATTATTATTATTATTATTATTATTATTATTATTATTATTATTATTATTATTATTATTATTATTATTATTATTATTATTATTATTATTATTATTATTATTATTATTTATTATTAAAAAAAAATGGGTGAGGTCGTTTCAGTTTGGTATCAGAGCCCTGACGGTTCTAGGTTTGGGTTCACTAGGTTTCTGTTGTGATGTTTGGGATTGCATGTCTTGATTAATTATGTGAGTTAGTCAATTTTGTGTGGCATGGAGTCCTAGAACATCCTCTTCGAGCCTACAGTGTGATTCCACGGTGAGTTTATAATTTGTGTTTATGTGTTATGTTAAGATTACTTGTTAGCCTCTATTCTTGGAAGTGCAGTGGTTAAAGGTGTTTGAGTAGTTGTTCGTGGACGTGGGCGTTGTCGTGGTCGTGGTCGAGCGGGTTCCCGAGGCCAGCGAGTGTGTGGTCCAGAGTTCCACGAGGAGGTACGTCGTAGGATCGCAAGGGTATCAGGAGGGACCAGAGGGGATTAGCCGATGAGCGTGCCGGGGGTGCTGGGAACCCAAGTGTGGGGTTGCAGCAGGTGGAGTCCAGTGTCGAGAGGATCGCTTGGTGGATCTGTTGGCGTGCTGTGGGAGTGGTTACTGAGAGGGGTACCAGTGCAGGCTCCAGTTGTACCGCATGTGGCGAGGTGCAGCCGAGGACTGCGGATTTTGAGGACTATCCATCTTTTGCTAGGAGGATGGAGCAGTTGTAGATGACCGGTACGAGATTCTTATCGAGAGGTATCGAGCCTAGAGGGGCAGATAGGTGTTCATATGCAGTTGGATCAAATACTTCTCTGTTTTGTGGGTAATCCAGGTTGATATGAGAAGTCGAGTGGGAATGTGTAACATTGCAATGTTATACTCGGACCACATGAGGTACTTTTGGTCGAGAGATGTTTATAGTCGTTAAGGATTGTTGCTCCTAAGGGGATGGTGACTCTCCTGAAAACCGATAGCTCGAGGGGCCAGGGGGCTCCGAGAGTGGCAGAGAGGATTATGTTCCCCTGAGGGGATGAGTAGGTCTCCTGATACGGAGATCTTGAGGATTGTGGTCCAAGAGTGAGACAGTATAGCTCGAAGACGCTGGTCTGAAAGTGAGATCGGTATGGCTCGAAGGTTGCGACCTAAAGGTGGAGGAGTTGGGAGCAAGCAATACCTAGGACGTTAGTTTAAACAAACCGATTGAATGTAGACCTCGAGAGATTGGCAGTGGTTTAATCTCGGGTTTTGGATGTGTTGACCAATGGGTCAGGGTTTTGTGACCAGAGCGGTTATGAATGTGTGGCTGTTGCGCCAGGATTGTGAGGCTGGTGGTGTTGGAGTCCCGGGAAGGGGAGGTGCTGCAGGTTTGAGCCAGATACATAGGTTCATGAGAAGCCTTCATGGCAGGATAATCTAATCATTGTGACGATGTTGGTTTACGTTCATTGGAGATGGACAGGGTTGCTAGATTCAAGGTTTTTGTAAGCTTCCTAAGGGAAACAAGGAAAGTGGTTTGAGTTAGCGGCTTGTAAAGCATTTGATGCGGTGAATCAGAATGTGCGAACGTATGGTACTTGTTTGTTTTATTACGCTCGTATTGATGATTTCCTGTGGAGAATTGCTAAGCGAAAATCTAACTTTGTAATAAGCTATCTTGTGGAAGTTTTCCGTAAGAGAAAAGTTACTAAAGGTTGTTGGATGGACAAGAGGTGTTGATAGCCGGGTGGTGGTGAGTTGATGTTAGCATACTTGATTATTAGTCTAGTAGAGCTGAGGAAGATAATAGGAGGTTCTTACGTCTTATCACTTCACCGTGGGGAGCGTCGGTGTTGTTCGTCAAGTAGAAGGACGAGGTATGGGTTTATGAGTTTGTGGTGATGATGTTTGGGTTAACAAATACGCACCAGCAGCATTTATGAGATTAATGAACAACGTGTTTCAAGAGTTTCTGGACGTGTCTGTCATCAATTTCATCGACGATATCTTGGTTTATTCTAAGAGTCATGAGGAGCATGCAGTGCATTTGAGAACAGTTCTGGAGAAGCTGCGTGAGCAGAAGTTGTTTGCTAAGTTGAGCAAAAGTAGTTTCTGGCAGCGTGAGATGGGTTTTCTGGGTCACATTGTGTCTGCAGATGGGGTTTCTGTAGATCCAGAAAAGATTCAGGCTATAAGGGATTGACCTAGACCGGAGAATGCCACGGAGATCAGGAGTTTCCTAGGGTTGGCAGGTTACTAAAGGAGGTTTGTGCAGGGGTTTGCGAGCAGAGCACGTCCTATGACTAAGTTGACAGGGAAGGATGTTCCTTTTGTCTGGTTACAGGAGTATGACGAAGGCTTTGCAAGCCTGAAGGAGATGTTGACTAGCGCTCCAGTGGCATTCTCCACTGGTTTGAGGTGTGTGTTGATGCATCCAGAGTTGACTAGCGCTCCAGTGACTTTGCAAGCCTGAGCAGGGAGAACCCTATGTGGTTTATACAGATGCATCCAGAGTTGGTTTGAGGTGTGTGTTGATGCAGCATGGGAAGGTGATTGCCTATGCTTTGCGGTAGTTGCGGAAGCATGAGGACAACTACCCTACTCATGACTTGGAGATGGGTTATGTAGTTTTTGCCCTGAAGATTTAGAGATCTTATCTTTATGGTGCAGAGGTACTGGTGTTTACAGATCATAAGAGCCTGAAGTATATATTCACTCAGCCCGAGCTGAACTTGAGGCAGAGGCGGTGGATGGAGCTGGTGGCGGATTATGATCTGAGATAGCTTATCATTAACTTGGTTGCAGATTCTTTGATTCGGAAGCGGGCGGCTTCGACTCAGGAGCAAGATATGGATTCTCTGGTAGGGGAGATCAGTGTGTTGAGCTTGTGTGCGGTTTCTCAGGAGCCGTTGGGTTTGGTTGCAGCTGATAGAGCAGATTTGTTGAGCACAGTGCGGTTGGCTCAAGAGACGGATTTGGAGCTGGTGAATGCCTCAAAGGATATTGATTCAGAGTATCAGGTTTCGGCTAATGGTACTATTCTGGTGCATGGGCGGATCTGTGTGCCCAAGGATGAGGAGTTGAGGCAAGAGATTCTGAGAGAGGTTCATGCTAGCATATTCTGCGGACGGGTTTAAGTGAAACTCTGCGTTTTGGGTTAGGGAAAACCCTTAAGCCGTGTTTTTGTCTCATTCGACGAGTTTAGCCGTTTTCAGAGAGAAAAGAAGAGAGAAAAAGAGTTCTAACTGTTCTTGGTGAGTTTTTGGGAGATTGGAGGTGTCTCTGTAGAGATCTGTAGCTTAGATCGTTGTAGGAGCTTCCTAGGAGCGTGTTCTTGCTTGTTGAGGTTCAGATTTGTCTGTGGCAAAGGTAAGTGCATGACCATGGCTTAGAAAATAAACTATTATATGTGAAAGTGGAAAATGTTATTATGAATTTTGTTTGTTATTTTATTTCTAAGATGGTTAATTCTAAAGCTATTTGATACTAAGATTTTTGAAAATATATGATACCAATATACAATTAGCATATACTACTCAAAACTATAGAAGTCAAATTAATCAGATAAAGTTTAGAAAAACGCAACTCATATTGTACTGATATAAAAAAAAACATCACAAGCTTAACAACATGGCTCTTTAAGCATATGACAGTAAACATACAATTTTCCTTTTTTATAAAAAGTTTTAAATACGTTTTTTTTTTGCTTAAAGATGAAGACTACTAAAAAACTAAATTTACAATGGAGACATTCATATGCATCATCAAATCAGAAGAAGTTTATCCTGCTTTACCATATGAATGTCCAAAAGGAAAAAAAATTGAAATTCTAAAATATAAGAAAGGAACAAAACCTAACATGCCCAACATATTAAATCATGATATAGTTCCTTTTTCTCACGACGTAGTAATATTAACACAACAACCAAGAAACACGACAACCCTGAAGTAAAGATAAAACATGGTTAAAGGCTATACCCATAGGCCAAGCAAGTTAAGTTAAAGATTAGGACATCAATTTTTTTGGGCCATATTTTAGGCCAAAAGTTTTAGGTATTTTTATGTAGACAAAATCAAAATTATAAGTTCGATTATTAAATCTAATAAAAAAAGTTTCCATATTCGAAAAGTTTTAAAAGAATAATGATTTATTTGGCAATATAATATTTATTTTCGTATGAATATTTAAATGAACATGAAAACGTTGAAAAGAGAAAGAAAAATGTGAGCAAGCAAAAAATGAACTAACAATATGAAAAAAAAAAATTATATTAGTATATTTTATAATTTTGTTTACAATAATAAAAATGAGTTTTAAAAAAATATTAGCGTATGACATCCAAAAATGCTGGACCGGCTCATGGAGAGTATGAAAGACATACATAAACACTCTAATGAATAAATAAATTTGTCAAACATTCTCACATAATTTTTTTATGTAGTATTAATGTGAACAACAAACATGATAACCTGCAAAAATAATTTTAAAATTATTCAAGAATACCTATTGAAATTTGGAAAGATATATAAAAATAAGATAATTCGTTATAGGAACGTAATGACTGAAATTAAATAATAATAACTGAAATTTTGTTTTAAAAGGAGAGTTCTTTGGGATTGAATTCTAATTTCATGGAAAACAGAATGAATTATACTTTTATGGAAAAAAAATTGGTAAGATCTAATGAGAAATAAACGAGTAAGCAATTATCAAATTAAATACGAAAAACATCCCACCATTAGATTATATAAGATTAAATGTCATAAACTAAGCAGAAATGGGAATCCAAAATTTTATGAATTTATAAGAGAATTTTAAGAACACATAAACATCCCACAGTCTAACATAATCTAGAATCCTTTCTTGCCCATGATGAATCATTTATAAGATTGAAACCCAGAAATAAATTTTATACATAATTTAGAATCCGGCTTTGCCCTGGATCATACATAAGACTGAAACCCATATTTAGAATTTCAAAATAAATTATAATTAATTTTTTTCCTAGGATAAAACCACAAACTGATAAATGATGGTTTTAAATCAGAAAGGGACTACAATTGGTTCTTATTGAGGAAGGGATAAAACCACAAATGTTAGAATCCGGCTTTGCCATGAATCATACATAAGACTGAAACTCATATTTAGTATTTCAAAATAAACTTGAAACAACGCGACCCGTTTTATTTTTTTAAATAACAATATATAATTAAGCATCTCATACTACCTAATTAAACCAACCAAACCACCACTCATCATTAAACCAACAACAACCCATATGCACAGCGGAAACATAGTAACGATACAAGCCAACATACTATCAATACAATAACAAACCTAATCATTCTAACCACAACCTAGCATGACTCTATTCAAGGTTCCAACATCAGTAACAATATAACAAACAACACACAAACGAGACCCTAGATCCTCCTCCTCATCGCCTTGATTCCACTATCACACTTTTCCTTTACCTACACCACAAACACAAATTGAGATGCATGAGTATTGTCATAAACACACAGTGAGGCAATCCGCCCATCTACTGGGGTATATACACAAGCAACTGAGATACCAATGTCAAACACAACCAACAAACAAGACATACAAACTAGGAAAACAGGTATCGTCTTCACTGGAAAGGAGGTATCGACCGACACCAGCCAAGTGTCGACCGCCACTAGATTGGTGTCGACCGACACTACCCCACAGTGTCTATGTTGATCCTTGGTGTCGATCGACACCCACCTGGTGTCGATCGACACTGACTCTGCAACTGCAATCCGCTCGAAACCGAGAGTCAAATCTCGCTTCCTATCACCTCCAATCCGCCCAATACTCGAATCCAAAGCCATATGAACCCATAGGAACCCTATAGCAACCATAACAAGCAAAAAAAATACCACAAACAACAACAACCAAGCAAGACAAAGGAAATCTCAGGCTTAGATCAGTCATGGTCATGCACTCACCTCTTTGCAGGAAGTTTCTGACCAACCACGACGAATCCAACCTTCCTAGCAAGTTTCTAACACGTCTCCAGCCCTGGATCTCCACTCCCACAGAAAGATCTCACCAAATAAGCCTTGAAATCTTACAATCTCTCACAAGAACTCAAGAACATTGTTTCTCTCATTTTCTCTTTGTCTCAAGCGGCGTAACACAACCAAAACACGACCTAGGTCGTTCTCCCACTTATCACGGTTCGATGGTTTTCCTTAAACCAAACCGACCAAAATCGACAAATATGACAAACTCGTTGAACCATAAATTATTGGTGTCGATCAAAACCCCTCCCCAAAACTTACATTATAGTTTGCGGATGTTACAGAACTATAATTAGTTTTTTTCCTAGGATAAAACCACAAAATGATAAATGGTGGCTTTAGATCATAAGAGGTCTACAACTGGTTCATATTGGAGAAGGGAAAAATGACATGTTAAGAGTTTTTTTGTTTGTTTTATGTGTTTAATTACTTCGTTCCAAAGTACAAATGAATTTAATTAATTAAGTCTAAACAACAAAAGAGGACAGATGTTAGATAGATAATGTTATATAAGATTATTGATGTGGCTAAGCTATTTGCACTTATAAAAGGTTGTGCAACTTCATGTGAACATTAGAAAATGTGTTTTTGGGTTCTCATAAAATTTTGAAAATAGTCTATTGGGGAAATGTACAAACTAATCAAATTGTCATAAAAGAAAGAATTAAAAAGAACTGAGAGAAAAATTATTTCATCATTTAATTCAACAACATGAATTGGTTATATCATGGAACGCATGCTATATATGTCTTACATCTCAAAGCATGTCGTTTGCTTGAACAAAGTGGTAAAATAAACAAATAAATCAAATGGGTTATCTACTGTTAAATTTTCAATGAAAAACACATGACAACTTTAGAATGCTCCACTATCAAGTAGCTAAGATCTTGTAGCACAATCACTTGCTTTACTTTTTTCTTAGTGACCACACCAACGAACAGAACAAGAAAATTATCCAACCAAGCTTGAAGTGTATTCTCAGAATTTTTGTCGCCTTAGATATCGTGAGACGCGGGTAGGAGAGTTTAATCTATTTCCCTCTAAGAATTGCTCAATCAATCTGTACAATCCAGTCGTTACTTTGGATCAAAAAGTGGAGCAAAGCAGAGGAAAAGATAATGCCATTTTGCTAATTCTAGCTACTTACAAATTGCAGATAGACTTTTGCGAAGTTGCTACTTCGCGGTCAGGAAAAGAATCCTCTAGCCTTAAGCTTAACCATACGTACAGATCCAAAACCTGTTCAATCATCATCTAGTTAAACTAAACAAATCCAAACTTTTCTCTTGATTTTGGTTAAAGAACAAGAAAGATGTTACCTTGTGAATGGATTCAAGTTCCTTGAGTTCTGTTGGTGTTTTGGGAACCTTAACTCTGTCGGGTGCAAGTATCTCCCGGAGTCTCACAACGCCTGCCTTTGAGAAGTTTTGAGCAAACTGATGGAAGAAGAAAAAAGTAAAAATGAACTATTGTTTTGCACAAAACGATGCCACTATCGATCACTTAAAAGAAAAATGATAAAGAGGTCTACGGTTTTTACCTGCGCAAGTCCCTGACCTGAAATTTCGTCATTCACATCAACTGGACTGCACACAAGTAACGCTAGATCAGCCAAAGCTTGTATTTGTTTGAATTTTCTTGGATCCAGAAAAGACAAAAAAATTATTATTTTGCTATTACCTGACCACAAAAAGGTATTTCTCTTGCAATCCGAGGGGTAATTCATCAACAATAGCGGCAACTTTCTGAAAAATTAAGACTAGGATATTGTGTTAAGAAAACAATCTCTTTCTGATGTCTGAACAAAACTACATCATAGCTGGACTTTACCATCATGTCTTCAACATTAGAGATGAAGTAGTTCGAAGAAAGCTTAGCATTTTCAACAAAGTGTTCCTGCCAAAGTTAATGAGCCATGAATTCAGATCCACTCAAAAGGACCAAAAATAACAAAAGTAGAAAAATGTATCTTACCAATATCTGGTACAACCCGTGTTTAGGGTGTGCTAGGGAATACCTACACAGGAGGTCAAATGTTGGAAATAGTCCAGCACGCTGCATGATAGACGTTTCATGTAAACTTAGACGAGAAGGAAAAAAGATGTAGAGAACTAACTTAAAGCTATAAAAATAACCTCAAGAAGAGGTGAAGGAGACTTGAGAGACGCGTGCAGCAACGGAAGATCTTCTTTGTGCAAACAAGTTACTTCACCAATAGGGAACTTTGATTGGAATCGGCCAGCTCTCCCTACGTAGGACCATGAGAACATAAGAAAGGACATACCATCACTCTTGCAGTTTTTAATTGTTTTTTTTCTTGTTGAAATATACCTGCAATTTGTTTAATCTCAGATACTGTTAGGTCTCTGGTCCCGGTACCATCAAATTTTTGGAGGGTCGAGAAGATAATCCTTGAAATATTCAAATTAAGACCCATGCCAATCGCATCGCTGGCAACAAGAACATCAAAGTCATTGGTCTCGTCATTAAACCTTGTCGCCTGCAGATTTTAAAGCATTTCATTTGGGGAATCAAAAGAGATCATTCTTAGACCATCCAGTTAAGCCTAGAGCCAAAACAGTACGGAACTCAAACCTGTGCCGTGCGAGTCTCGGGAGGCAATGAACCATAAACCACAGAACAAAGATGGTTCCCCGCACGTTCAATAATTTTCTACAAAAAGGTATAAAACATGAAGACTAAGAGTAAAGAATATGTATAGGCAACAGAATAATATTCAATACTCATGATGCGTAGAGGATAGAGCTATTTAAGCATTTAGTATGATGCCAAAAAGTTTATTTTCTTTCTGGCAGCAAACTCAAGCAGAAAAATGCAAAAAAAAATACAGGAAGAGAGAACAAGATAAATAAGTGCTAACCTTATATGCATATATATCTTTTCGGGAAAAGGTGACAAGGCAGTCCCCAGTTTTAATACTGGAAACTGATGAAACAGGCTCCTTCAGAGGGACTAATGGTGAAAGCCTCTCATATGTATGAACCTTAATACGAAATAAAAGGAATCAAGAGGTCATGATTACACCAAGGGTGTCTTAAATAATACAGTATTTTAATATAGATAAGAAAGAATTAAAAAAGAGAAAGGTACTCTAGCTTGAATAAACATGATATACCTCGACATCATCTCCAGTTACTTTCAGTATATCTTCAACAAGAGGTACGACAGCAGGGTCGCCGCATAAATGTAGCTCATCAGCTGCGATTCCAAGTAGAGCACGAGTAAATGCAAATCCCCTTTGTGTACAACCCACCATCTGAAATTAGGGGAAGAAAGGAGGAGAATAAGAAAACAAACAGCTATTTTCAATTTCTTCAGCCAAAGTCAAGCAAGACTAGCCTGAATTTCGTCAATGATGGCACAGTCGTAGACAGATGTAACATCAGCCATTTCAACTGTCACAGCTTTGTGTGTTGCCCCTTCCTTTAACTCTTTCTCTTGTCCCGTGATCAAATCACAAGGAACATTTGCTTTGTTTAAACGTTTAGCTACCTCCCATGCCAACAACCTTAACGGACCACAATATACACCTTCAAGTGAAAAAAGCAAATCATAAACAATTCAAGAAATGGTTTTCCAAAAAAAACAAAAGGTTTAGTAGTCACCTTCTAAGGCATACCTGAAGAACTCTTCTCAAGGTGCTTAAGGGCACTATATGTCTTCCCGCTGTTTGTTGGGCCAACATGTAGAATGACCTTACGCTTCTTCTTCCGAGCAATAGGATACCATGTATGAGGACAGCTGAAAATTTCAAGGTTATGACATGAATACTAATTGTATCTCTACAACAACAGCATAGTTAAGATCTAAACAAAGAAACTGCAACAAGAATCACGATTCATTGCTATTAGGGAGCTAACATAATATCCATGTCTTATCAAACAATGAACCTACAAGAAGTATTGGTCTTACGTGAGATCAGTGAAATCGAACGTTGAGGTAGCTTCCGTGCCAGTGAAGTCGAACTTTGGGGGTCCAGAGTTCTTTCTGTAGTTCCTAGTCAATGAACCTAATCTCAAAACCTCACCAAACTCAGTTTCCAATTGAAACCGCCACAAACTTCCCTTATCAGCTGAAAATTTTAGCCAACACGAAGACATCATAAGATACAACATAACCAATCTAATCTTCTTCTAAACACTACACATAGTCAGAGCTCATAAAGTTCACATTTTTGCGAATTCACAATTTAAAAGTTTCAAACTTTAAACTGGACTCAACTATGTAAATTCCCAGTAATTCCTAAAAAACTAAACTTGAAAAAGAAAAAAACAGAGCATAAAGGGGTATTGATGATGACCCAACCTTGAAGAACACGAGAAATCCCCAAAGCTGAAACCTTTCGAAACCCAACAACAGCAGAATACGCCATTTCTAAGAATTTGTCGTAGCTATTGAAGCGAAGAACAGAACACTTTTCGTTATCCCTTGTTCACCATGATCAATACAGCTCAAGTAGAATCACGACACCTTTCATTTGCTTTGAACACATAAATTAAACTCCTTTTGATTTCAATCGAGGAGGAGGAGACAAACAAAAAGGAGAAATTAAATCAAATACTCTTTTTATAATTTAGAAATTGAAGGCAAACAATCTCAGAGTTCCATTGTTAGACCTTATTCTTCTCAGAGGGGTCGGCGACTCAGCAAGAAGCGGGAGAGAGAAGAAAACGAGAGGTTCCTTTTTATTTACAAATCAACCCCTGAATTTTTCCTATTACTCTAACTTACACCCTCCTACTTTAATAAATAGATATTTCAGACATTAGTCCTTATTGTAACGTAAGTTGTCGAAAATACCCTTGTCTATCTTATAGAATTACGCAAATCAACCCATCTTGTTCGCCAAGTCGCTTTGATCTATAAGCTCCCAGCGACCGGAAGAAACGAATCAATCGGGAAAAAACGAACTGAGAAAATTTTTTGGCTGTCTGAGAAGAAACAGATCTGAAGTATGGAGTGTGTATTTGGTCTAGTTGGCAATGGATTCGCAATCGTGGCGGCGGATACTTCGGCAGTTCATAGTATCCTTCTCCATAAGAACAACGAGGACAAGATCATGGTTCTTGACTCTCACAAGCTCATCGCTGCTAGTGGCGAGCCTGGTGACCGGTAAAAAAAAACTTCATCCATTTCTCTCTATCTCTCTCTCTCTCTCTCTATGTGATCAGTAAGTAGTACATGGGATTTGATTTTGTGTGTTTTGGGGGCTTTTTAGGGTTCAGTTTACGGAGTATGTTCAGAAGAATGTGTCACTTTATCAGTTTCGTAATGGGCTCCCTTTGACTACTTCTGCTGCTGCTAACTTCACTCGTGGAGAGCTCGCTACTGCTTTGAGAAAGGTCAGCTGTCTAGGGTTTTCAATTTTTTTCAGAATTTTGGGAGTTGATTTATATCTGAGATTTGGGGAATTAAGAGTTTCTAATCTCTTTGCTTTAGATGCTTTTATGAAATAGTGAGATAGTGGAAGATCAGTAGATAAATCGATTGTGGAGTAACCACTTAGTGCTGCTTATTCATGATTTTAGTTTCCTCTTAGGTTTCATGTAAATTTTGTTGAATGTTTCCTCTGTCATACTGTGGTTTTGATAGTATTAAGGTGTTTGATACTTGATGCTTGTTGATTAGCTTAACCCCTTGGGTTTTTCAGTTCCTCTTGTGTGGTGTTGTAAAACCATTGTTGTGATACAAGTAGTTCTGAGATTCCAACCATGATGAGTTGAAGTTAGCTATACTTTTGTTCTCCCATTACGATTTTCATTACCTCAGAGTAGCTAAATGCCGTTGGAAATTATACCTAATGTTGTTCATTATTTAGACAAAGTGTGGCCCTTTAGAATATTCAAGGTAGTTGAGAAAGATAATGAGACTATTCTACACTTTGTTGCATTATTATGTGTTTGGATGTTACAAAAGTTTTTCTTTGAATTGGATGAAATTATGAAATTAAGAATTTTGATGCAGAAATTTAGAAAGCCTGACAGTTTTCTTCTGCCAAGCTTGATAAGAATATACAAGGTTACTCTGATTTCCGTGAAAATCTGATCCTCAAGGCTAACTGATTTGGGATTAGTTTACCCATTTTGGGATGATCTTCCAACTTTTAGACGGTGTGGATAGTGGGGTAACCCATGAAGCCTTTGCTACAAAGATTGTTAATGATTTGATGGATGATGTGGCTTCTTTTGGTTGTTTATGACTGGTCTGCATATTCGCACTTAAGTTTTGAGATTTCTCATTGCTGTCTGTTCTGCTTGATTCCAGAACCCGTACTCGGTGAACATCCTGATGGCTGGATACGACAAAGAAGCCGGCGCATCTCTATACTACATCGACTACATTGCAACCCTTCACAAGGTTGATAAGGGAGCATTCGGTTACGGCTCATACTTCTCTCTCTCAACAATGGACAGACACTACCGCAGCGACATGACTGTTGAAGAAGCCATTGAATTGGTCGACAAGTGCATACTCGAGATCAGGTCAAGGCTGGTCATTGCGCCACCAAACTTTGTAATCAAGATTGTTGACAAGGACGGAGCCCGTGAGTATGGTTGGCGTCTGTCTGTAAATGACGTCACCACCGCTGCTGTCTGAGTTGTTTTTTATTGGGTTTATTAGACGTTTATGTTATTACTCAGCTCATATTTACTTCTCTGTTGAACTTTCAAGCTCCCTGGATATTAAAAGTTCCTAGATAATGATGATGATATGCATGTGTTGAACTTTGAAATGAACTTTGTCTTTTTTTTTCTTGCGTATGATATGAAGCAAAAAGTAATGAAATGGAAAACCTAAACCTCTTCTTCCACTATATCATCTTTGTTCAAGGAAACACTACTCAAAGCTGACACAGCCACACTAATAGTAGCAGTAAAGCAGCTGAACATACTCAACAGTAGAAAGATTTTAACTACACAGCCCAATGGTAAAATCTATGCGTCAATGAAGTAAACCTAAGCAGTAAGCAAGCAAGCACAGAGAGCTTCATACCATACAGATGCGTGTGAGGAGTATAGAAGTGGCCAGAGTCATGATGATGGTCGATAGAGACCAGAAGTTTCTGATCTTTGGATAGCTGCTAGAGATGTATTGTGGAGCCGGTGGTGGTGGTGGTGTTACAGCAGCTGTTTCCGGTGAGAATTGATCGGAACTTGGTGAGGTTTCTGGTGCTAAGCCGACCGATTGAGGAGAAGCGGATCCTCCATTACCTGCAGATTTTGACATAAACGAAGCTCAAGTCTCATATCAACGAAACTTAACAAAATCCATCGGAATGATCCGTTTCTCACCGGGAACAAACGGATTAGTGAACTGGATACTCTGAAGCGGCGGAAGCTCCGGCGACTCTGCACCACATATCAAATCCCTAAAAATCACACATCTACGATTCGATTCAATCGGAATAGAAGGACTCGAAATTAAACCTGATGGCGAGCAGCGAGACTCAAAAGATTCGTCGGAGCTCCGATCGGTACAGATCTGGGAAAGAGAAACCAATCTAGATCGATCCAACGGGAACCCAAGGATCATCGGCTGCCGGAGAAGATAACAGAGGCAGTTCCCGGCGCTGGAATAAATCGACGAGGTGAAAACGGAGCAGCAAATAGGATTCGGAGTCTCTGAGATGTTGTTAGGTGGAGCGGAGACGTAAGGAAGACAAGGAGAAAACATGACGAGCTCCTCCGTACAGGTCAGGATCTGTGGAGCTGAAGAAGACGAAGGTGCCTGAAGCGTCGCGTATACGGCGGAGGAGAAGAGGATCGCGAGTATAAGGATGAAGACGACGGTTTTGATTGTTGCGGCCATTGTTGTTTCTGTTGTTGTTTCAGATCTCTCTCTCTTCTTCTTCGTGATGAGTTAGTTACAGAGCTTTGGCTGAGTCGTAGTGACGACGAGTATATAAGGATGGTGGCTGGCGGGAAATAAAAAAAAAAAAAAAGCTTGTGGAGGTTTTATGTGAAGTTACGAATTTGCCCCTGCGTTGATTTTTTTTTGGGTGGGTTGATGATGCTGCTGAGTTGGTTATTAGTGACTGGGCCACTAAGGTGCGTCCACGTGTAGAGATTGCTTTTGATCTGGTGGGCTTTTAAATGATAGCTAAAAAGCCCGTAATGATAACGCAAAACATTTATAAAAAAAAACTTCATTAAACCAGTCACAATAACGTAACCAAATTCTTTCACAAGGTGTTTGGAAAAGTTTGGTCATGCAAATTGAGCCACATCCTTGTTTTTCGTCTTTTTCTTGCGGCCTCAACTTCTTTACGTACCTCCTACAAAATACTCAAAACACTAACCATTATACACAAACAAACTAAAATTTAATTCTTGAGAGATTTTTTGGAGCAACACAAGTAAAAGTTAACATGAAACCTGGAATGTGTTTACTGTTGTTTATAGCGTTAATGGCAGTGATGTCGACAGTTTCTGCTCAGTCGTCGAGTTGCACGGATGTCCTAATCAGTATGGCACCGTGCCTCGGCTTCATCACTCAAAACACTTCTTCTCCGTCTCAACAATGTTGTAATCAGTTGGCTCATGTTGTCCGGTATTCTTCTGAGTGTTTGTGTCTAGTTCTCGAAGGTGGAGGTTCTCAACTTGGAATGTTTGTTAACGAGACACAAGCTCTTGCTTTGCCTAACGCTTGTCATGTTCAAACTCCTCCTGCTAGTCGCTGCAATGGTAAAGATAAAGACTCATCACTGCCCATTAGATTCATCTTTTCGATTTCTTAATTTAGTCTCTCACGCATTAGGAGTTTTATCATTTTCAGGTGGTTCTTCGGATAATTCGCATGCAACTTCAGGTAATGAGATAATTAATTAATTATATGGAACCTAATCGTATCGTATCTATTTTGACATAGTTATTATCTCTATGAACAGGACATGGACATGGATCAAAAACAGTCCCAGCTGGAGACAAGTCATCATCTGATAGGAGTTCTAGCAATTTCTCGTTCCCTCTACTCGCCATCCTTTCGGCAACTTCGTACATCACAATCTTTATAAAATACTGACTTATTTTACCCATAAAAAGCTTTCGGCCTAAAGAACATATTCGTTTTTAGTCTCTCTATTAAATCGCAGTGTATTTGTGGTATTGGTTTGTAGTGCAAAGAGTGTTGCATCTCTTTTCTTTATGCAATGATATTATTTTCTACAACATGTTTGAATTATATATGCGATATGTTTTATACTTTTATGTTTATATAAGTTATCATTCTTTGCACGTTTTTTCTTTGTTAGAAAGTTGGACCGCGCTATGCCCCGGTTTGGATGTTTATTTATTTTTATTATATTTTTTTCTATTTTTTCGGATTTCATAATAATTTAATATATGTTGTTTAAAATCAAGTTTCATAATAATTTCAATGGTAATTTTTTATTATTATTATTATGATTTACATCATCATATGATACTTGAATTTTTTATTTTATAAAATCATTTTTGGATATATTTTAAATTTTATTACCCTAAAAAAGAAGTTTAAAGATTTCAAACACTTAGTCAATATGACCAAATGTATTTTGACTTTATGAATTCATAAATAAAATTCTTTCAATATGACCAAATGTATATTGACTTTATGAATTCATAAATAAAATTCTTTTTTTTTCTATGAAAAAAAAAATTCAAACACTTAATTCTTGATTTGTTTCTCACTCACAAACCCTTTAGAATAGTAACAGAGATTACTGTTTGATATCTACATTGTAATTTGTAAATGTTTTTGATGGATCTTAGTCTTTTAAGCTTAGCACTTCAACCTTTGTCTCATCTCACATAATTTATCTCTTACAACATATTACACTTATTCTTGTCTTTTAGTCTATTTAATTTTTCTGTTAATATTAATTGTAGACTTAAATAAATAATTACATAAAATTATTCAAAAATTGTAGCCTTAAATAAAGAATTATGATTATTTAACAGAAAATTAAATAAACATACTCATTTACATATATGGGCATAAACTACAATAATAGTCCAATGGCTTTTTACCTTCATTGACCAAGTCACATTTATTCTCCTTTGCATCTTCGTCTTCGTCTTCTTCTTCCTCTGCAACCACACCACCAATTCATCTGGTCATGCTTCCTCTTTGCTCTTAATCATCATAGCATCTTTCACTTCTAGTTTTCCTTTTTCTTTTGCAATGAATCAACTTTCAACACTCTCTCTTGATTCATTTGCTTAATCCCCGAAATCCAATTCAATAATTTGATCCCAAGGCTTCTTATTCTCCTGTGTGATTCACCTCTTCAATGTATGAATATCTTTCATGACATTGTCACAGCTTAGTGGTGAGTAATCTTGCTCCCTCATGAATCGATTCTCCTTAATTGTTTTTTTTTTGGTTTGTGAGCTATCTCTCTCACGTTTTCTTCTTTAGTTGTCTATGCAACCTCCTTCTGGTCTCTCTGTGGAGAACTTGAAACGCCTGCATAAGAAGGAATATATTTTCCATCTCTTGTTAGTTTCATATCATAAAATCAAAACAATCCACATAAGAAAACCTTGGAAGTTTACAACAGAGACGGGGTAAACTATCAACCCTGCAATAGTTTCCTTCTTCAACAAAGTTAGTTACTTTTTATTAGGTGATAATACGGGGCACAAACCTTTGAGTATATTGATGGGAGTTCAGAAAATAGATTTAAGAAACAATCAACGGAGAGAAAGGGAGGGATCATATTGCATCAAAACCAAATGTCACAAGACATAGACACAGAGAGAGGGAGGGAGAGAGATCGGCCAACCTGGAATTCAACAAACTGATATTTAACAAAATGTAGCACAAGACTTGATTTTGCAGCCCCCACATCTCCAAGTAATACCTGAAGCACTTAAACCAAGTTAATCACCTAAACAAAATATAAAAAAAAAAAAAAAAAAAGAACAAAACAGACTTGTCTTTCGCTATAGGTGCTAACAAAGAGACCTTAAGTATCCACAATTAAATACCATAATCATTCCACGAGAGTGTTTTAATATCCAGATAGTTCATATTGCTTCAGATAAGCAAATCATTATAAAAGTATCAAAACCACCTCCTTATTGTTTTCTTATCCAGAGCACAATTTTACATCTTTGACACATAACATATCATAACACTAACAAATTTGCTTGGATATTACAATTTTCTGGGTTTAGAACAGACCTCAAACTGATTGTCAGAGATTAAGGACAAGGACACCTTGAAACTTTTCAAATGCTTGAGTTTTAGTTTTCGACCAGACAAACTAACTCGGTCCAGTGAGTGCTATCAAGCTTGTTGCAATGTACTCACAACCTCCGCAGCTTCTTATTGTTTTATGATAAGATATGTGGTTTAAAGCTAAAGAATCAAATCAAAACTAAACAATATGTGACCCATCTCTAAGCTTATCTCCGTAGCTATCACACATCAAGTTCAAAACATAAACCCACAAAAGCAATCAACTTTGTAATCAAAAGGAGAATTAGTTTAATACCCCTTTGTGAGCTCATTTTTGGGAACAAAGAACCACCATAACGGGATCATATTTCGGACTACGGAGACATCGAGATTTGAGGGAGACAAGAAGAAGAAGAACCACCGTGACGGGATCGCATTTCGCGTGACGGGATCACATTTCGCATGACGGAGACATCAAGATTTGAGGGAAACATCCAGATACGACCTATTGCTAATATTGTGAGTCACCAAAATATTGTGCTTAGCTGTATTAATTCTTTTAATTTGATTGGATATTCATTTTAAATGATGTGTCAGTCTCTCCTTCAATACAAAAGCTGAGGTATATTCTGTGAAACATCAAAGTTTTATTGTATTGATGAGTTTATAGATGCGTTGTTTTTGATATAATATAACCAACTCGTTCAATAGATATGTCGTGTTATACATTTATTTACTTGGTTTCTTGGTTTATATGATTTATTTGATTTTGGCCTGTTGTATATAAGAAAACAAATATAACGCATATTCCCTCCATTTGATATTAAACTTGGTCAAAATGAATGTTTTACTTGGTTTTATTGGATTCTACTTTATAAAGATTTTTGAAGAGTTCAACAAAATCATTAAAAGTGAATAAGTGAAAGATTGTTAAAAATTGCTAGAGAGTTTTGTTGATTATTTTTCTAAAATCTTATAAAGTAATCCAAAAAATTCATATATTTTGTGATACTTTCCATAACTTTATTTTATAAATAAAGTGTCTAAAACTATGAACCAATATTATAATAATTGAATTCATTAACAATTCTAGATTCTTTTGTTTTAATTAAATAACACAAAACTTTATAAAAGTCTGAATCCAACAATCCAAATTTATAAGATTTTAAATGACTTTTTACAAATCACAAACTAATAATATTAAACTTTAACAGAGTTTAACAAAATTTTAATCTAATAACAAGAGATTCTACGTAACATTTAAATTCTTTAAAACTCTATTCAAATTTCAAACCAATAACCCCCACATATATGTTTTAATACAAAACGTATTACTTATCTTCCTTAATTTTCTTCAAAATATAATTGACTAGTTCTTTGGTTGGTGTTTTGATATTAAGATACAAAGTTATGAGCGCGCGATAGGCTGTAATAATTTTTTTTTTATATATGTATATTAGTCTGAAACATCACTTAAAATCTAGAGGGAGTACGATTGCTATTACACAAACACATGCATTGTATGAGTACAAATTGTTATCTCAGTCAGTAACACATGTATTGTTGCTATTTTAGTCACCACTTCTAAATATAAAGCTTTGTCCGCTACCGTAAATGTTAATGTCTCACTCTAATCTTTTTCGCAGAGTGTTGTCTCTATCAAAAACAAAAACAAATGTTGCCGGTAATTTTATGAAGGGAATTGTCGTCTTTCTAAAAAATTTTGTAAATCGTCTATTCGTCTTGGTATATTTTCTTTTATTATACATTAGTGTATAGTGATAATCCAATAATGCTACCAATAGAAAGAACGAATGTATGATGTGGAAATTGTAGACATGCAATTTATATATGGCTGAAACCTGGAAGACACTTTCTAGCAAGACTCAAACAAATGTCTAGAGAAGTCAAAGCAAAAATGATAATCGAAATTAACTAATACCTACTTTTTATTACTCTAACTAGTGATTCTCTTATTTTAAAATGTGTGATTGACAAGAAAAAAAAGAAGATTCAGCAAACTCTACAAAACCAGTCCAACTTATTAGAACCTATCTATGTGCGCGATATGATTGCATCTTTCGGCCATCCATATATATATAAGCTGGTTTTGCAGAACAGCCATAAATTTCTATTGAATGCATTTTTTGTATCATAATGAATTTGTAGGTTATATTTATAAGTTATATAGTACCAGTTATTAATTAATAGATATGTGCATGAAATGAAGATCATCAAATAATGGTAGAAGGGGACCCCTTGAACAAGACCACCTTTGTCTCCATTTCCACAAATCACAATCCTATGTCCCTTAGAACATGGAGCCAATTATTGCGACTTCTTGCCCTCCCTTAGTTTTGTTTATATCAAATCTCTTTATTTATCAACACACACATTGGTATCCTGCAATAAATACTTTCATAAACGTGGACTAAACACATCTAAAAACATATCATATCAAAAGTCACGACCTACGATTTCTTTGCTATTGAAATCGTATATTGCTTTCAAAGTTCGGATTGAGTTTATCCTTCTATCTGCCCCCACCTTGAGATCGAGGAATTATGTGGTGCATGCGTTAGTTGAAAAAGCTCTAGCTAGCTAGGGTCATTAGAAATAATTTTATGTTTTGATTTTATGACAATGTACTTCTTTTTCTCGATTACTAATACTAATAATGTATTTGCAAGGTGTAAATAATGCATTTGCTCTACTTCTCAATTTCTCTAGAATATATATTATTTATTGTTCCAAGTCTAGAGCCAACATAAAAACCCCACCATGCAACATGTGTATTATTACGTGTATATAACTTATAACATTTAGCTTTTGTGTTCAACATTCTCATATATATCCACGAAAGCATTCCATAGAGAGAATCATAAATTCTGAAAACTGTGAATATATTTTTCTTTCAGATTTGGAGCTATAGATTGGTTCAATAATGGAGATTGAATCGGTGACGTGTGAATGTTGCGGCTTAACGGAAGATTGTACACAACACTACATTAGTAAAGTCAAAGCTAGCTTCGCCGGGAAATGGCTTTGTGGGCTTTGCTCCGAGGCGGTGAGTGACGAATTCAGCCGTAGTCCGAAGACGACGACGGTGGAGGAAGCTGTGAATGCTCACGTGTCGTTTTGTGGCAAGTTTAACGCCAACCCGGCAGAACTTGTGGCCGACGGCATGAGACAGATGCTTCGGAGGAGGTCCGGTGAGTTGTCGCCGAAGACGTCCAAGAAGTCCGGTAGATCTAATACCACGTAATTGTACATGTGTACTCATCTTTTTCTCATTATCTTCTTTTAGAGTTGGCTAATGTAAAATATGATAAAAGATTGAATAAGTAATCTTTGGAGATAATTGTTTGGAACCCTAAATTGTTTACTTAAGAATGATCACAGTAGAAGAAACTTTGGCGCTCTAACTTTTACAAAGGTTAAAGTTTCATGATATGAAACACCACTAGTAAACATAACTTTTGTGCTAATCTAAAATAATTTTGAATGGAACATAAGAATCTTAGATTATTTAGTATGTACATAACTATAAAATAGAAACTACTCACCAGTAATCTCTGCAAGAACATAGACCGTCTTTATAATGGTGGAAACCTAGTTCGATCTCTCACTATGATCTCTCGTTCATACACTTTGGAGCCGAGCTTGAAGAACGTGTGACAATCCTCACAGACCCTCAGATTCTTTACTATCCTAATTACACCACAAGAGATTCTCTTTTTCTTCTTCCTTATTCATCTAGACCCACAGCAGAGTGTGAGCTTTTAGCTATTGCCATAGAACCAAATCCCTCTTTTCTTCCTCTTCGTCATTCACCAAAACGCTACCAGAGTGTGGAACATAACCGGCCAACTTGAGTTTACTTACAACATCGTCTAGCGTTGCATAAATCTCATCTGATTGCTTATGCCTCTTATCACCAATGAGAAACTCGTGTGATATCCCGTTTAGATCAATCCGACTAAGACCTTTCTCCTTGAACACATTCTTTTCCTCCATAACACGTCTTATTTTCCTTACATCGCCCCATCTCTGTTCTCTAGCGTATATATTGGACATTAATACAAGAGCCCCGTCATGATCAGGCTCCAACTCGAGGATGTGTTTGGCTGCAAATTCACCTAACTCAAGCTCCCCATGGACTCTACAAGCTGACATCAATGATCCCCATATGACTACATTAGGCGCCATTGGCATTGATTCTATAACCTCAACAGCTTCCTGTAAGCGATTAGCTCGACCAAAGAGATCCACCATACATCCATAATGCTCAAGTTTTGGAGTAATATTGTATTCATCAGTCATTGATGCAAAGATCTTTTTACCTTCTTCAACTAGTCCCGAGTGGCTACAACCGTAGAGAACTCCTACAAAAGTAACATCATTGGGCACGACATTTTCCTGCCTCATCCGGGCGAATGAGATAAGCGCATCATTGGCTTTTCCATGCATAGAATAGGCATTGATTATAGAACTCCACGACACTACATTCCTCGTTGGCATCTTCCCAAACACGTCTCTTGCTCCATCCAAACTTCCACATTTTGAATACATGTTAATGAGAGCATTATTTATCGACAACTCTGACTTGAACCCGTTAAGATGCGTGTAACAATGAACCCATTTCGCGTTATCCAGAGTACCAAGGCTCGCACAAGCTGATATAACACTGAACATGGTAATCACATCAGGTTCTATCCCACAGTGACGCATTTCCTCAAAAACTCTTAAAGCTTCTTGAGGATGATCACTTTCAGCATAAGCTGAAATCATTGTGGTCCAACACACCAAGTCTTTCTCTTCCGTTTGGTCAAATATAACCCGGGCATCGTCAAGTCTCCCAGCTTTTGAATACCCAGAAACCATGGCAGTCGAAACAAACAAAGTTCTCACTGACAACTTCTCAAAAAACTCCCTTGCCATATCCATACAGCCTGCTCCAGCATACATAGTAACAAGAGCAGTCAACAAATGAGTATCCATCCTAACATCATTCTCTACCAAAAAATCGTAAATCGCTCTGTTATAGCTCATATTCCCAGTACGACAACAAGCCGAGACAATGTTACATAGAATCATCTCATCTGGCAACACATTAGAACACTTCATCTCCTCAAAAAGCTTAAAGGCTTCATCTAAACGACCGCATCGGCAATACCTACAAACAAGCTTGAAGTTTAAAACTTTAGAGAAGATAAGAAACTACATTGCACTCTGTTTATGAACCTAACCTCTCAATCATAGTATTCCAAGTAACAACATCTCTATGAGACATTTCGTCGAACACTTTACGCGCGCAGTTAATTCTACCGCAAGTCGCATACATATCCATAAGACAAGTCTCTACAAACGGGTCAGACAAAGTCGCAATCTTGAACGCAACGCCGTGAATCTCCATACCTTCGAAAAAGGCCGAGACTTTAGAAGCCGCTTTGAGAATCGGAGGGAAACTAAACTGATCAAGACGACCACCACCATGTCTAATCCTCTGGTAGAACAGAATCGTCGCTCTGGGTTCATTGGAACGAGAGAGATCCCGGAGAAAGGGATTGAACTCTAGTGATTCCGGAGGAGGGGTAATAGAAGAGGAGAAGAGTGAGAGAGCGTAGCTGAGACTGATAGAGGAAGAAGAGATACAGAGGTTGAAGAGAGTGGAGTTGAGGTTGTGGTCGTTTACTGTACGGAGGATATGGGCGTGGAGTTGCTTGACGTTGTTGAGTGTTTTGAGTTTCTCGAGAATGGTATCTGCGGCGGAGACGGCGGTTGAGTGTATCGGACGGTGCATGATTTCATTATTTCAATTTTTTCGGATGTGTGATTTTTCATTTTGTTTGTTTTCTATTAAACTGTTTTTTTTTTTTTGCATAAAGGATAAATTTATTAGACTTTTGTTAACTAATTATTATTGTATATTTAGATAATTTTATATAATTATTAATTTATATTATTAATAAGACAATATATTTACAAACGATTTTCAAAAAATTATTATCTTATTATATTATCGAATTATGTCCAAAATTACAGTAGTTCTCACCTGGAACCGAATAAATTTATTAATTTATCGAGTATTAATTTATAGAGATTCTACTTATTTCTTAGATTATCTTAATTATATATTAGAGTATATTTCTATTTTTTAGCTACATTTTGAAGTTGTTTTTTATAGTATAATTTTATTATTTTGTTCGAAAATTATTCTTTCATACACACCTACATATATGGCATAAAATTACGAGTTTGATTTTTTTTTTTTTTTTTGACAACAAAGGATACAAGATTGGCTCAAACAAGCTAATACGAAGGAACATTGTTAACATAGGTAATTAAATGCGGAACTGTGCGAACGCGACGCGCAAGATTATCCGTTTTACCATTCTGTGAGCGCGGGACGTAGACTAATGAGAAGAAGGCAAACTCCTACTTATCCGCCTGGATGTCCTCCAAATACGGTGTAAAAGCTGGCCACTCGGAGGGCGAAGACACCATCCTCACTACGTCGGAGTAGTCAGTGAGAAAAACAACAGATTGGTTATCCGCTCCAATCATACATCACATGGCCCAGACAAGGGCCTCAATCTCAGTATGAAGAGGGGTCAGACTACGACAAAGATTGGGAGCTCCCATAGTGGGGACGTCACCATAGGGGGACGTGTAGAACCACCCTCTTCCTGCATAACGGTCTGTTGCTTTCCAGGAACCATCTACAAAACAAATGTAACTCGCCAAAGAACTAGGAACCCTGAAACCCCTGCTTCCCTGGGGAACAACCGCAATAGGGATAGTCGATGGGACCACTATGTCCTCTGTTTGAGCCAAAGCCCATGCTTTTGCCTCATCCTCCGCTAGCCGCAGGATCGCTAGGGGGTTGGAATCCAAATTACTGAAGAGTTTATCATTACGCGCTTTCCATATATACCATAGGATCCATGGAAAAAATTCATGTGTCGGAATATTTGTGAATCTCCAAAATAGAAAATCCATGTTTGTGAAAATTGAAGGCGATGGAAAAACACCCAAGGCTGTCGGGAACTGCGACATAGCCCAAACCTGTCTAACAGGTGGACATTCAAAGAGGGTATGATTAACTGTCTCCTCCGGAAAACCACAAAGACCACACGTGGTATCACAACTCATCCCACGTTTTCGTAGTTTAGCTATAATCGCCACACAACCCAAAAGAACTTGCCACATGAGATGACGAAGTTTCGGTGGGCACCTAATTTTCCACACGAAGGCCTGAACAGGAGTAATATCCAGCCCAAAAACGTTCGACCCAGAGGAGGCCATCCGTTGAGGACAGGGACAGTGATATCCTGATTTAACTGAATAGTTACCGCAATTGGTAAAATGCCATCCCGGCAAATCCGGCTTATCCGGTTGCCGCAAAGGTAAGGCAGAAATTATAGCAACATCTTCCGGTACAAACGTAGCCGTAAGCTGAGCCATATCCCAGGAATTAGAACTCCACTCAAAGAAATTTGCAACTCGAAGCAGAGGATCAGAAGGCGATCCTGTGCTCAATGCTGGTCTCGGGGATTGAGCAGGGATCCAAGAGTCAGTCCATACAAAGATGGAAACCCCAGATCCTACTCGTGTAATAAGTCCTTTGTTCACCAGAAAGCGAGCAGAAACTATACTCCTCCACCCGTAGGACGGCGAGTAAGATTTAATTGGATCCAAGGGATCAGAATGCCGACAATATCGTCCTTTAAAAACTCGTGCAAAAAGCGATTCTGGTACCGTAATGAAACGCTAGAGCTGCTTTGCTAGCAGAGCAGTATTATAATCATCCAAACATCGGAAGCCTAAACCCCCGACTTCCTTGCCACTACATAGTTTATCCCATGACACCCAATGGAGCCCTCGTGATTGTCCCGATTAACCTCCACCAACAATTAGAAATCGCACTAGTTAACTTCCGCGTAACCGTCTTAGGTAAACGGAAGCAGGACATCACGAAAGTAGGGACAGCCGTAGCAATAGACTTAATCATTATCTCCTTTGCCCCTTTTGACAAAAGCCTAGCCGGCCACCCACTTGCTCGGGCTTGCAATTTGTCTTGGACAAATGAGAAAAAATTTGTGTTTGCCCCACCCAGGCTTTCTGGGATACCTAAATAAGAACCCATGCCATCCAAATTTGTGATCCCCATAACCCCTTTTAATTCTTCCCTAATCCCAAAATCCACTGTGTGGCCAAACTGGACCGAAGACTTCTGGAAATTGATCTGTTGGCCCGAAACCCGTTCATACCTTTTGAGGATCCCTAAAACCACTTCACATTGCTCCTTTGTGGCCCGACAGAAAGAGAGACTATCATCCGCAAATAAGAGGTGTGAGATAGCAGGACTAGCGGTCGAAACCTTGATACCCGCAAGGAGTTTCAATTGTTCTCCTTTCTGAAAGTGTGCAATAAGTACCTCCGTACAAAGAATAAAGAGATAAGGGGACAAAGGGTCTCCTTGGCGCAGACCCCTAGAGGGAGTAATAGACCCATAGGCTTGCCCATTAAGTAAAACCTTGTATTGAACCGACTTGACACAACACATAATCCATGTTATCCACATCTCACAAAAACCAAACTGCCTGAGTAAATGTTCGACGAAAGACCATTCGACCCGGTCGTAGGCCTTACTCATATCCGTTTTAATAGCCATGAACTTTCCCTTACAAGAGGGGTTTGTTCGTAGGTCGTGAAACATTTCTTGAGCAATCAATATATTATCTGAAATTAGGAGACCCTCTACAAATGCCGATTATGTCTCTGAGACGAGAGATGGTAAAACAGTGCGGAGTCGCTGGCACAGAACCTTTGATATAATTTTATAACCAACGTTGCATAGACTAATAGACCGTAACTCCGTCATCCGTGTTGGCTTGTCCACCTTTGGGATAAGACATATATTTGTCACATTAAGCCTCCTATCAAAATCCCCATTTCTCAGGAAAGAATTGACCGAAAACACGAGATCTGCTTTAACCGTAGCCCATGCCTTTTGGTAGAAAAGAACAATCATCCCATCTGGACCTGGAGCCTTGTCCGGATGCATCATGAAAAGTGCCTGTTTAACCTCAAGTTCTGTAACCTCTCGAGTTAAGAATTCATTTGTTTCCATCGAAATAGAGGGTTGAACCTCATCTAACATTTCCGCAAAATCTGTAGGTTCCAAGGATGTAAAAAGATCCTGAAAATAGGAGACCGAAATATGTTGGATATCCCTCTCTTCCGTCATCCAAATACCATGCTGACCATGGAGACCAACAATCCGGTTTCGAACACGTCTTTGCTTTGTTTGAGCATGAAAATAACCGGTGTTCTGGTCACCAAAGCGCATCCACCGACTTCTGCTTTTCTAGTACCAATACACCTGCTCATCCCTATAGGCCTCCCTTAGGCGCCAAGTAAGCTCCGCCAGTTCATCAACCGAGGTTACATCATCTTCCTGGGCTAGCGCTAATTTGGCCTTGATATCCTCAGTTGTCTCCCGCCCAAAAGGTAATTGCTCTTTCCTCCACCGAGAGATAGCACGACAACATTTGGTGATTTTGTCTACCAGAGAGGAAGAGGTTCTGGCCCCCGTCGAGTCCTCCCATCCCTCAGCAATCGCATCAAAGAAACCCTCCTTATCCAACCACCGCCTATCAAATCGAAAACCACCCCGACTTCGTCGACTTTTATCCTCAATAACTGCTAACAAGGGTTTATGATCCGATGAAATCATCGGTAAATAGTTCGTAAAGGAATCTTTAAACAAATCATGCCACTCCTCATTCGCCAAGGCCCGATCTAAGCGACACCCTATCGGCTTCTTATTCTGCCACCCTCTCCAGGAGAGACTATCTCCAAGAGCAGGAAACTCAAGTAAGCCACAGTGTCGAATCATTATATTAAAAGGTACAAAAGAAGAGGCATGGCACAGAGTACCACCTCGTTTCTCATTATTGCCTTTTAATTCATTAAAGTCTCCAATTAAAACCATGGAGCATCTCTATTCAAACTGATTCTTGTTAATCGTTCCCAAACTATTTCCCGGTTCTTTTGAACCGGATCACCATAAATAAAGGAGAGATAAATTGTTTTGCCTTTGTAAGTATCTTCCACATCAATAATTCGATTGGACTCAAATAAAATGGAAACATTATTATTATTATTATTATTATAAAAAAGTGCAAGACCACCACTATAACCAACATGTTCAACCGTTTTTAAATGTGAATAACCAAAATGAACAACAAAAGGTTCTAAAACAGAAAAAGATTGTCTAGTTTTAGAAAGAAATAGAAAATCAGGCCGATGTTTCCCCCATAAATCCCTAAGATAACCAATAGTTACTTTATTCCCTAACCCTTGACAATTCCAGCTCAAAATCTTCATTTTTCTGATATTGGTTTAGGCGGCTTTGAACCACCAGCTGGTCCCTTCTCCTGCTCCTGGTTCCTCGGGACAGTACCCTCCCCAGCTACATCAGTAGTCTTAGGTGCAGGGCGTTTTCTTGGAGTTGTGCGCAAATACACATTCAGCTTCTTGGAGGCTGCTCCTCTAAAAGCCAAAGGCGGCTTAGCCTTACGAACCTTATCCAGCTGTGGTTCCGAAACTGCCATAGCATCAGCGGTGACCGAAATATCCATAGGATCTCCCCCCGTATCAGCTTCACCCATATCAGCTTCATCCGCTCCTACAGCCGTAGAGGTCGAACCAGCATCTAAAGAAGGATCAGCCAAAGAAACTTCCAAATCTCTGTCAAGCGTGAGATTGGGATCGGCTACCTCTGAAATAAAAGTTGTATCCCCAACCTGATCCATTAGCGGGTCCTCAATTGCCCCAGAAGCTGTCCCGATGATGGTTTGAACCTCCTGAGCCATCGGAGTAAGTCCCTGTCCAGCCTCAGACTGAACCGTGAGATCACTCTAAATCTTTCCTTCGGAATGCTCCACCAGTTTAGGACCCAAATCAGCAGAACTTGAGGCTGTCAAGTTAACCTCCGTACCAGGACCTTCAACATCTCCATGTTCAGCATTCAGTACCGTTCCAGATTCTTGGAAAAGAGGTCGGCGGACTCTCTTGAGCGGAGGGACTCCACCAGTAGAAGTAGGCCTGGCTCCTTGATCCTCGGCTCCCATGATTTGACCTTGTTCCAGGTCATCACCCTGAACCTCCGTTGAAGAGGCAACAATAGTGGCAGCAGTTTGGATCATATAACGATGCTCATTAAACTGTGCATAGTTGTTGTACCACCGGGGTTTAGCAGAGGGTTCACCTGACTCACCATCAGACCCGAAATTGATACCCAAAGCTTGTTTCCCCTTAAACAACCTCTGGTTCTCCTTATTATTTGACGTTCCTTTGTTGTTCACTTCCTTCCCCTTCCCTTTGGTTCTATCAACCCCTTTGTTGTCCATGTCCTTTCCTTTGCCTTTTGATATGTCACTTGTGACAGCTCCTCTATAGCTTTGAAAGGATCTAGATACATCCTCCTCCATGGGGATAGGATGACCGAAAAGCTGACCAGAGGTAATCCTTGAAGAATGCTATAATGGACAGTGATCAACATCGTGGCAGAGACTGTGACACTTCTTACAGAAACTGTGAAGTCTCTCAAAACGCAGAGTAACAATAGTTTCCTGGCCATTGTAAAACTCTATCACCGTTTCAAAGCAAAGAGGGAGAAACCCATTCACCGTCACATGTACCCTTCCTCCATCAATGTCAACCGCTATGACACTTCCCAACTCTGCACCAATGCTTCGAAAAGTTGGTTCAGCCCAAAATTGGAAGGGAACTCCCAACACACGAACCCAGAAAGTCAGGCCAGAAGGATAAGCAGAATCGACTGTTGGCGTCCATCGCACCATCGACACCATCCAGCAATCAAAATGGAAAGGTTCCATTTGAAGAACTTCCGTGATATCCTCCTCATTGTCGAAGTCGAACTGAAACTTCCCAAGGCCTAGATCAACTCCCACCACTTTACCCGCCTAGGTATCTTGATCCTCCGCCTAGGAACCAGACTATCCTCACCCTTGCCAGACACACTCTTTCCCAACAGATCAGCTTGAGACATGATCAAAAACGCAAAGCTCAAACCAACCCACCAGAAGTAATGAAGGAAACAAGATTTTTTTTTTGAAAGCTGTAAGAGCAAGAAACTTAGATGAGAACTGTGATGAGAGAATATCTCTACAGCTCGATCCCTTTTAAACTCTCCAGCCTTCCAAAATAGTCGACCAAACAAATGCATTGATTTGGTAAAAAGATAGCGATTGATGTCCTCTTGATTTGCATACACCATCAGAATATGGAACCGTATCCCCATCGCACCAGAAAAAGGAAATTGAATCCTTACCAAACACATCCAAAGGGCGATCCATCGTGATCTGATACAGAAAACCAGATCCGACAATAAGACCAAAATCCCAGAATAGGAAACCCAGATTTTGTCCGCTTCCATACAAGAATCAGAAGGTTCTGGTTTAACTCGAGTAAAAGAGCTTGACAATAAAACCACATCTCCAGAGAGGAAAATCCCAATCCTAGACTGTCGCAATCGAGATTCACTCTATCTTGATTTGCTCATAGGACAGATCCCATCTTCTTTCCAAATCCTGTTACCCCAATCGCCAATTAGATCAGATCGAGCAACCCAATCAACCCGCGTAAGGAAACAGAGCCCAAACCTTGTAAGCAAGTATCCAATCAGATCGAAAATCCCATACTTGGGTCCTCTCTCTCGCTAAAACATAATAAACTAGATCAGAACCATATCTCAAAGTAATGAAAAAAAATTTTTGCGAGAATTCCCACAAGACTTTCGCTCATTCCAGTAAATACCCAATCTTAGGGAGAATTCCGAGTACCAGTAACCCTCAAAGAATCCAAACCAACCATAGTAGCAACCATACCAATTCATTCAGAACCCTAGATTCGCCGTCGCCATCATTATCATCTTTTTTTTATTATTATTTTTTTTGTTCGTACAATCCTGTTTTTTTTTTTTTTGCACAAAATATTTTTTCTTTCCTTTTTTTTTTGGAACATTACGAGTTTGATTTGACCATACATGTTTTCTTCATTTCTTGATTTATTTATTTTTCTTTCTTACCTTTCTACATTTCAAAGTTATTTTCTGATTTTAATTAGAAGTTTAGCCAATGGTTTTTCTTGGATCACTAGACTTACATTGATTATTTCACTATTCACACATTTTGTGCATAGTTTGGAATCAATATCTAGACCGAAAATAGCCAAATGTAAGAAACAAATTTTGCATATATCTATTAATACTAAATTCTCTCACAAACCTTGCACTTTCCCCTTTTTTTATTTTTCTCAAAAATGATTGTCATAAGTCATTAAAAAAAGAAAGTTGTCATATCTCATAAACTTGTAAAAACAGTAACAAAAGATAAGACCAAATCACACAAAAAGTGATGACCAAAAAAAACAATAAACATAAACCCCACACGTAATCTGCAAGAAGAATTAGCCATTCCTTTTGTCTTTTTTTCCATCTCTTGGCTTCTTCATATATAACAACCTCTCATCCATTTTCATCACTTAATTTGCCTAATCCCAAAATCTTTGATCATAATAATAAATGATCAAAAGATCTCAAGAGTGATAGAGAAAGAGCAAACAAAGACTTATAAACAGAGCCGTAGCTTTTCTGGCAAAAACTTTTGATTCCCACAAAACAAAAAAAAAGGTGATCACTTTTTTTCTTTTATAAAGATTCCTTCATCATCTTTTTTTCTCCTCCTATTAGTTTTGACCCAATCGCTTCTTATCACACTCTTCACAAACCCCAAAATATGAGAATCCTTCCTTTACCTAGAAACAACATTCTCATCCATCATAACGCTCCTCTTGAACCCGGAAAGAAGCTACGACGTCTACCACATATCTTCAGCCGTGTCTTAGAGCTGCCCTTGAAGTCAGACGCTGACGTGGCCGTTCAAGAGAATCCTGACTGTTTCAGGTTCGTCGCGGAAACTAACGGAGGTGGAGGAGGTGTGAGGGCTTACATGGTGGAGATTCATCCTGGTGTGACCAAGATACTAGTGAGAACGAATGGTTCATCGTCTCTTGGTTTGTCTCTGGATGAGCTTGAGCTTGACGTGTGGCGTTTCAGGCTACCGGAATCAACTAGACCTGATCTCGTCACGGTGGACTGCGACGGCGATGGTGAATTGATTGTCACGGTGCCTAAGATTGAAGAAGAAGAAGACAACGGTAGAGATTTGATAGTGCTTGTACATTAGTTAGTAATCTAATGTGATTTGTTGATCATATGATGTTTCTGAAAAATCAGAAAAATCTTGACTTTTTAATCTAATGGCATCAAAGTTACGATCTTTTTAATAGTTTTACTTAGGATTTGCAGAGAGATTATGGAAATGGACAAAAGTATAATTTTTTTTTGCAATTTTCAAGAGTTCACAAGTATATATAACCTATAATGGTTTAGAGATAGAAGCCTTTGAGAGAAGAGAATTTATCAAGGATCTCTGCTTCGCGTTTAAGAGCATTGTCTTTCTTCGTTTCCCAATCAGGTTTCTTCAAGTTCGCTGCTTGAACTTCTTGTACCACTTTAGGTATTGAGTTTGCAACCATCTTCTGACCAAAGCTTAGATCAACCTTCTCTTTCTCCTTTTTACCGTTGCTTCGGGTCAGCTCTGTCCGTCTAGCTTGAAGCTGCGTGATTTGCTCGTCAATTTCACGGATTGTCTTGGTGTTTGTATCAACTTCTGTTTGAATATTTCCTAGCTTCTCCTTTAAGTCGCTGTATTCGGACTTGAGTGATGCGACTTTGCCTTTGTTAAGCTCGAGAGCAGAGAAGAACCTGTTTGCATCTTGTATCACGTTTTTGTTCTCTTGAAAAACTTCGCTCAAAGTAGGAATCTCTTCGATAAGCTTCAACCTTACTATTTCTTCAGCTGAAAGGCTTGGATCTTTCTTGAGTTTAGTGGCCAAGCTTGCTATCTCCACAGCTTCATTAGACATGAACAAGGAAGATAAATCTTTTTCCAAGAGCGATGAAAGCTTCGTCCGAGCTTCTGCCCATTCATGTTGTTTCACTGGAGAGCTTTCACTGACGGGAAGAGATGATGAAGACTCATGTCCCGCTTCTGAAGGCTGTTGCTGAAGAAGGTTATCTAGAGAGTTGAGATAACTGTCAAACTCTTCAGGGTTTATATCCACAGGAGCGTGAGAGACTGCAATGACACCGTTTATAGGAGAAACATAGATATGAGGAACCGATGTTTCTGCTTTTTCCTCTGCGAAGTTACCTCTGCGTTTCTTCATTTTCTTGCCGTTCTTCTTTGCATCTTCGTCCAAGTCAACCACATCATCACCTTGTTGTTGTCTTGTGGAGCGTCTCGAGGAGGATTGCCGAGCTGAATTCTGTTTGGTGGCTGGAGGAGTTGTTGTAACTCTCTTTTTACTAGGTGTTGCTTTAGTTTTTACTTCAACAGGTTCATAACTCTGTGCCTGCTGCACCAGTTTTCTCTTCCTCTGGCTGTAACGTGAAGTTGTTCCTTCTTTTTCACCAACGTCATCTTGATTCTGTCCTTCTTTGGATGTCTCTTCAAACAAAGACGCAGCATCAACTGCAGAAATAGAAAAGAAAAGGAAACATCATTCATGTGTTCATGGCAGATGCAAAAGAAGAAGAGAGAATTAATATATACCTCTATTCGTAGGCTGAAGCAAAGCCGGAATAGACCAAGTAAACGATGCAAAGAATGATTTAACATCCATATCAGGAAACCTCGTTTCAAGATAACGAGAAAGAGTGTTTTTGCCTGCAAAATGTTTAGGTGCATTCTTGCCCTTAAGCCTGTCAGGGAGAATAAGAAACCGATCCTTATGGAACCCGGTAGTATTCACTCTCTTCCCAACTCTCCAACTCCAAACATCACCAGGACTCGGGAAATCAACAGGTGCATATGGCAAACCTTGACCACTAGAATCCGGCGGAATCGCCGGGAGTTGGTTCAAATCAGCTCCCTCGGGAGTCAAGGAGCTTCTGTTACCATTTACCTTCTCATGATCAACATCATCACCTTCCTTATGGAATCCGTTTTCCCTAAAGTCCTCTTTTACCACCCGGACTGGTTCAGTCTCCTTACTCATTAGAACTGATTCATCATCAAATCTGCGCAAAGTTCATAAATGTAACTGAATCAAACAACATGACTTTTACTAAATGTTAAAAGCTAACATAGATTTGATTATTCTATTCCCAAATTAAACAACATTGATCATACAATGTCTCAATCTAAAGATATAATAATCAATGCAGAGACAGAAACCATATAAAACAAGTGTAACCAAATTGATGAATGAATTGAATTTGAATTACCCATGAGGAGTTTGACACATCTCTTCTTCCATATCCATTGAAGCTGCAGACCAAAAAAAAAAAACCCTAATTCCCTGCGATAGAGAAAACAACCAAAATACACAAAACAAAGGTGAATTATACAATTTGTAACAATAGTTTTGGAGACAAAACTACACAAAATTAACAAATTCAAAGTTGAATTGAAGAAAACAACCTATAAAGATACGAACTTTAGGGACTCGAGAATAGAGAGAGTAACGCCGATCTAAAGAGCTCAACAACAAGAGATGAGAAGATTACAAAACTGTTCGATTCATTCCTTTATATACTAGTCTCTTTCAATCAGACGCGAGCGCAAGTTACTATTATACCCTTTGATTGGTACATCTTCGTCCAGTGAAGGATTTGAAAATTACCATTATGCCATTCGATGTTTCATTCTTCTTCTTCACCGGTCTGAAAAGTGAGAAAAGCTATGACCTTTCCGATCGCCAGCGTTAGTGATGAGCCTCCTCTCCGCGGACGCACTTGGGTTACTTCTCAAGAACGCAATCTCCACGAGTTCCTTGCGCTTGGGTCGCGTCGTCCACGGGAGAATCGTCAAAACCCTCGATTCACCGCCTCCACCGTTTCTCGCGAACTACCTCATCAGCTTATACTCAAAACTCGACCATCCCGAATCAGCTCGAATCGTTCTCCGGCTCACGCCTGCTCGGAACGTCGTCTCTTGGACCTCACTTGTCTCTGGACTTGTTAACAACGGTCACTTCTCCACCGCTTTGTTTGAATTCTTCGAAATGCGACGGGAAGGTGTTGTTCCAAATGATTTCACTTTCCCTTGCGCTTTTAAAGCTGTGGGTTCTTTGCGTTTACCCGTTACTGGGAAACAGATTCATGGGCTTGCTGTGAAGTGTGGAAGGATACTTGATGTGTTTGTTGGGTGTAGCGCTTTCGATATGTATTGTAAGACTAGGCTCAGAGATGATGCACGGAAGCTGTTCGACGAAATTCCTGAGAGGAACTGTGAAACTTGGAATGCTTACATATCTAACTCTGTGATTGATGGGAAGCCCTTGGAAGCTATTGAAGCCTTTATAGAGTTTAGAAGGATTGGTGGGAAGCCAAATTCGATTACTTTTTGCGGTTTCCTTAATGCTTGTTCTGATGGGTTACACTTGGATCTAGGAAAGCAGTTGCACGGGCTTGTGTTCCGGTTTGGGTTTGATTCAGATGTTTCAGTGTACAATGGGTTGATTGATTTCTATGGGAAGTGTAAACAGATTCTTTGCAGTGAGATTGTTTTTGCTGAAATGGGAACCAAAAATGCTGTTTCTTGGTGCTCATTGGTTGCTGCATATGTGCAGAATCATGAGGATGAGAAGGCGTCTATGTTATATCTACGTTCAAGGAAGGATATTGTTGAGACCTCTGACTATATGATCTCAAGTGCTCTGAGTGCGTGTGCTGGTATGGCAGGTCTTGAGTTGGGAAGATCTATACATGCTCAAGCTGTGAAGGCGTGTGTTGAAAGGACTATCTTTGTTGGGAGTGCCCTCGTTGACATGTATGGAAAATGCGGATGCATAGAAGATTCAGAACAAGCGTTTGATGAAATGCCTGAGAGGAACCTAGTGACTCTGAATTCACTGATTGGAGGATATGCTCATCAGGGTCAGGTTGATCTGGCATTGGCGTTATTTGAAGAAATGGCACCACGTGGATGCGGTCCGACTCCAAATTATATGACGTTTGTGTCCTTGCTTTCCGCTTGTAGTAGAGCAGGGGCTGTGGAAGATGGTATGAAGATATTTGATTCGATGAAGAGTACTTATGGCATTGAGCCAGGGGCTGAGCATTATTCCTGCATCGTGGACATGTTAGGGCGAGCGGGAATGGTAGAACGGGCTTATGAATTCATAAAGAAAATGCCAATTCAACCGACAATTTCAGTATGGGGTGCTCTTCAGAATGCTTGTCGGATGCATGGTAAGCCACACCTGGGAATACTAGCAGCTGAGAGCCTTTTCAAACTTGACCCTAAAGATTCAGGCAACCACGTTCTGCTTTCCAATACGTTTGCAGCAGCTGGGAGGTACGTGAACCGTATTGAGAGTTTCCATGTTCCATTAATTTTGCTAGGTTGGAATGTTATCTTGTATTCGGTTACTTCTGATCTAACTAAATACACCGATCAATAATAGGTGGGCGGAAGCCAATACCGTAAGAGAAGAAATGAAAGGCGTAGGGATCAAGAAAGGAACCGGGTACAGTTGGATCACAGTGAAGAACCAAATCCATGCATTTCAAGCCAAGGACAGATCCCACATAATGAACAAGGAGATTCAGACAATGCTGACCAAGCTAAGGAATGAAATGGAGGCTTCAGGATACAAGCCCGACTTAAAACTCTCGCTTTATGATCTGGAGGAAGAAGAACAAGCAGCGGAAGTCGCATACCACAGTGAGAAATTGGCTCTAGCATTTGGCCTAGTGACTTTACCACTCGGTATTCCCATTCGAATCACTAAAAACCTTAGAATCTGCGGAGATTGCCACAGCTTCTTCACGTTTGTATCTGGTAGTGTCAAGAGAGAGATCATTGTGAGAGACAATAACCGGTTTCATCGTTTCATGGATGGGATATGTTCTTGTAGAGATTATTGGTAAATTAGTAGTATCAGTTTATAAGGTTAAACAATTAATTATATCTTAACATCTTAAAGATAATAATATGATCATCTTCTAGTTACAAGACTTGGTAAAATCCGCGTTGTAAACACTTTATTTAAAAAGTTGAAGCCAGCTACGTTATGGAGATTGCATTTCACTACGTGACCTCCTCTTTAAGTTGTTAATACACAATTTGTTTTGCATGTATAAAATAAGCATTACTAAAACAAAGGTCTTAATCATTCCTCCTCAATTATACATTTGATTCAAAAGCCAAATAAACAAAAAAAAATGTCGAATTTTCTAAGGAAGAAGCTACACCTCTGCTTCTCATCCACCTCCGGTGGTCTCTCACCGTCGATTCCTTCTTCTCCGATCATCGTATCAAACCACAACGCTCCATCTCATCATCTTCACAAAACCCCCTCAATCTTCATGAACAACTTCAACTCTCTATACGATCACCTCTCTGTTTCCTCTCCTCTCCACCGCCGTCACAGTTCCGATAACCCCGCCGGATTATTCTCCTCTATCCGCCGCGACGAAGTAGAAGAAAACGACGACACTTCCGCCGCCGTTTCAAAACTATTAACCGGCGGAACAGCGATCATGAAGCATATAGATTCACCGGATCCGTACAGAGACTTCGGACGGTCGATGAGAGAGATGGTGGAAGCTAGAGATTTAACGAGAGACGTCGCCGCCGATAGAGAGTACTTACACGAACTGTTGTTCTGTTATCTCTCTTTGAATCCGAAACATACTCACAAATTCATCGTCTCTGCTTTCGCCGATACACTCCTCTGGTTACTTTCTCCGTCGCCGGGGAATTCTTTCATGTCCCAGTAGTTCCTCTCTAATTTTAATATTTGGGCCTGTGGGCTTACAAAGGCCCAAACTTGTAACAACTCTTACTACTCATTGCTGTATCTGATCGTTACTTCAGAGATATGTGAATTTATCCACAAACGAATTAAGAAAAAAGTTTCCCAATTTCGAAAAAATGTCACTGACCGCACAATTTTCGCCGCCGGTCACCGGAACAACTAGGAGTCTCCGGGATACGAAATCGTCAACGTCCACTCGCCGTGTGTTTCTTCCGATTTACACTGAGATTAGAACTCCGGCGATGAGAAATCTTAAGAAATCGTCGTATTTTGTGGTTAAAGCTATCGAACAGAGACGGGATACAGCTGGATCTGAATCGGAGTCAGAAGCGACACCTTCACCGGCGGAAGAGAGCGGAAGCGGAGGAGCTAAGGAGGTGGAGATTAGTGCGATAGGAGCAGAGATAAAAGCGGCGATGGAGCAGAGGAAAGCAGCGGAAGAGGAGAAAGGGAAGAACGAGTTCTGGAGCGGAGTGGCGGATGAAGTGAAGGAGATCGAGTGGCCGGCGTTTCAAAAAGTGCTGGGAACGACTGGTGTTGTGCTTGGTGTTATCGCTGGTTCTAGCGTCGTTTTGCTCACTGTTAATTTCGTTTTGGCTGAGCTCTCTGATCGTGTGTTCATCGGTAAAGGTGTTCAAGATTTCTTCAGCTGATAATTGCGGAAATTGATAAGATTTGTGTGTACAATTTTAGTAATTGCAATGATAAGATTGAGAAAGGTTGTTGATTTGTGTAGATGAGCATTACCTTCTTCTTCTTCATTGTCCTAATCTTTATACTTAAAAACCTCTCAAATTCAGAAAGATTCCTAATTCGTGGCTTTGGCTATGTTGGTTTAGTTCAGATCATGAAACATAATGATACTTATGGACAAAGACTTCATTAACAGCAAGTCGTTCACAAAACAAACAGAGGAGTTTCATTTTTTAATTTTTATTGTCACACGAAAGAAGATACAGATAGAAGCAAAGACGCACTGCAACTGCAGATGAAGAGTCTCTCTGTAGGAGAAACTATGAACATCTCTTTTATTTTCGCGTCTCTTAAGAAGAAATGGGAGACTTTTTAAGCCTCGAAGGTCATGGATTCTGCTTCTTTCCTTGTCGCATCGAATAGGACTGTCGATAGATACCTCTCCCCGAAACTCGGGAATATCGCCTGTAGAATAGTTCAGTAGATTTAGTTTTACATCAGCATCAGAATGAAAATACTATGGACTTAAAAAGTGGAACACTGGTTTTGCTTGTTTCTTGTTTCTAGGTTTTGTTAGAGCTTTTTTAGCTTTGGGGTGATAAATAATAACATAACCAAAGAGCTTACCACAAACAGCTTCCCAGCGTTTTCTGGTTTCTTTGCAAGTTTGATTGCTGCAGCTGCTGCTGCACCAGATGATATTCCCACCTACAATTTTTAGCTTTTGTTGTTAGACAACCGTTTTTAATATGAAATGAGAATCTGCTGCCAACCCCATACCATATGAACAACTGATCCTAGTGAAAGCCACATTTGTTTCTGAGTTTTGAATCTTAATGGTCTCAACTTATCTAAGTAAAGATCAAGGAACAAAAAACAAATTTGTAGCATTGCAGGGAATTGTGATCAAGGTAAAACTCATTCATTGTGAAATGTGAAACACTTACAAGAAGACCTTCCTTAAGAGCAAGTTGTCTTGCCATGTCGATGGATTCATCACTTGAAACCTGTAGAAAGCGTTACAGGAAAGGTGGAAAGAGGCAAGTAAGAAATGTAGCTCTCTCAAATCCAATGTGTTTTACTATTAGTTAAAAAAAATTGGAAAGATGTCATACCTGAACAACTTCATCTATAAGATCAACATTCAATACACTTGGAATAAACCCAGCTCCTATCCCTTGAATTTTGTGAGGGCCTTAAATCATTTTCAGAAAATATCAGGTGTTAGTCAACTCCAATAAACAAATAATGAAGCATGAGGCCGAACGAAAAAACGAGAGGGGGACATGCATGATTAGAGTAGGAAAACGAAGGAGGAACCAAAATCACCTGGCTTCCCACCGGATAGAATAGCACTTTCAACTGGCTCCACTCCATACAGCTGACAGACGAGGAAACAAAATGAGAAACCGTGCAAAGACACATAACTTAGATAACAAAGCCACTTGTATGAGAAGAAGGAACTCTCACCTTTACGTTTGCGTTTTGTTCTTTAAGATATTTTCCTGCACCTGTAATGGTACCACCAGTACCAATTCCAGAAACAAAGCCATCGATCTTTCCATCAGTGCCTTTCCATATCTCAGGTCCAGTAGTCTCATAGTGAATCTGCATTGGAGAGTAAGATGTTAGCAACTTAAAAGTTCAAAAACAGACAAACCAGATTCAGTAAAGCACGACTAATTAATAAGTATTCTACCTTTGGGTTGGCAGGGTTCTCGAACTGTTGGAGCATGTAACCGTTGGGTGTTTTGGCCAAAATCTCTTCCGCCTTTGCGATAGCTCCTTTCATGCCCTTAGCTGGGTCAGTCAAAACCAACTCAACTCCAAAAGCTAAGAGAATGATTCTTCTCTCAATACTCATTGAAGCTGGCATTGTAATAATAAGCTTGTATCCCTTGGCAGCAGCCGTAAATGCTAACCCAACTCCAGTGTTTCCACTTGTTGGCTCAATCAGCACACTCTACAGAACAAACTAAAACGTTAAAACCAATTTCAAACCAAAAAAGACCACAACATAAAAATAGTGGGTTAGGAGAATTAACCTCTCCTGGTTTGATAAGACCCTGTTTCTCCGCATCAGAAATCATGCTAAAACCAATCCTGCAAGAAGAAACAAGGTTTTACACAAAAAACCGAAACGAGGAAACATGGCATAGTTCAGTACTAAAAGCAGAAACCTGTCTTTGACGCTTGAGCAAGGTTCCATCATCTCAAGCTTAGCAGCAACACGACCAACACATCCTTCAGTCACGTTGTTCAAATACACCAATGGAGTGTTCCCAATCAACTGAAGAAAATAGTAAAACAGAATCAGTCAATATACATGAACATGGAACAAAACGCAACTCCTTCGAATATGAACAGTGAAGAAGAACTTACTTCAGTCACATCTTTAGCAATTCTACACGCCATGATTCAAAAAGGTTCACTGCTTAATTCACAAAGAGAAAAGACCAAAAAGGAATAAATCATCCGAATCAATCAACTAAATCACTAGATTCTCAACATCGGAGTAAGCTTAATCCGGTACAATTAGCCGATCAAAACCACATATAAATCGAAATCGGTAGAGGTATATAAGCAAAGCAAATCGAAAAGTATGAGACGAAGAAGACGATGATGATACCTGAGTGTGAAAAGAGTCAACAGTTTGACCAGAATCCGTTTTCTTTTTTTTTGAAGAAAATGGAGAGAATCGTATGGACTTGAAAACCTCGAAATGGATGATTATTATGAGTTATGATGAAGACTGACTTTTTTTACAGGTGTCATTCACATGTTTTCGGTTTTATAAAACGCGGTGGTTGGTCACCAAAATCTTTTTCCCGGTTATTTCCGGTTTTAACTCTCCCACCTGGACATTCGGTTATGTTCGATTTAAATCGGTTCACATTTTTTTTAGTTTCGGGTTTTCGGATTCGGTTCACTTTTTTTTTTTGTTCAATTCAGTTAGAACTTGGAACAAAAATACTATAATAATTTTTTCTGTAACTAATATTGTAAAAATTAAGTATATGCTAAATATGTTTTTCTACATACAGCTTTGTTAGAAATTTTTGCTATTCTGTTTAAATTTATGTTGTCATTCAATCAAAATAGTCATATTGCATGTATAATTTCTACTTTGTTCATTTTCAAATATAATTTATACTTTGTTCTTTTTGAAATAGTTATTTTTTAGTTAGATGTTCTAAATCATCAAAACCCCCTCGTATACAAATAAGCATTTTCTATAACATTTTTTTTTAAAAAAAAATCTTGCTGAAAAGCAAAAAAACTCTATTTGTTGTTTCATCAGTTATCTATTAATAAAATATAATTTTACATATTGCCTTTTTAAAACATATACACAATTATTATAAAATATCTATATATAGCAAACCCACTTTTTGGGCCAGCTCATGTCATCAACATATAAAAGAAAAAGAGAAATAATGGTTGATAATGTTTGGTTGACAAAAAATTAATAAAAATGGTTTAGATTCAAAGCATTTGATCATATGGTTGAGATTCAAGTTTTTTTCTATATATATTTTTCAATGTTTGCGTTTCTTTTCCGCACTCCTTCACATCTAAAGTTTGTAATAATTAATTCCCACACTTTTTGTGTTCATATATAAATTTATTAACCTTGATTTTTTCGCTTAAAATCTGAGTTTTAATTCCTTCTTCGTTAAAATATTGTTGTTTATACATTTATCTTCATTTTTTTTTCCTTTTTCGTAATCATCGTTGTTGATACGCTCATATTCTTTAAAATCTTAATATTTTTTTAATTGAGTCCATAATTTAGATTATTGTTTTTGATTTTAACAATTTTTTTCTTTGTTATATACTTATATTGCATTTGTAACACATTAAATAAATGATAAAATATATAAATTTGAATAGTTAACATATACAAACATATATAGTAACTTAGTTAAAAAATAACAAAATAGTAGAAAAAGAGAAAATTGCAACACTACTTTTAATTTGTCCATGCGGCAACTCTTGGGTTGTTTACCTACTTAAATTAAGAAGGGTAGATCAATATTGCTTGTTACAAAAAAGCAAATCTATGGTATCTTATAATAGGTTCAAGACATTTCATATTGTATGCCAAGAATACAAAATACTAGAACCACAATAAACAAATTTAATTAAATAGTCAATTTTCTATGTTGTAATTCATGTGGGAGATAATTAGTCGGAGATATTAAAAAAATTGAATTCCAACCTTTTTTTATCAACAACATAATCAGTTTTTTGGGAAGGAAATTGAATCCTAAACTATTTTAGGTGATATTAATAGTTTAATATTATCAATCCCATCATGATGTTTTTTTGTACGAGTTATCATTCGAGACAATTGGTAATATGAAAATATAATATAAGTATCAGATCAAAAATAGAGATATGTATATAAATCAAATATATATATATATATATCATTATTATACTGATATAATTTTATTTGTATATCAAAATTCTAAAATATGTTTTGAAATAAACGATTTTATTTATAGTTTTATTTTGTACAATCTATGTTTGTCATTCAATCCAAACAGTCATATAGCATGTATAATCTCTAATTTGTTCATTTTCTATAGTTTTTTCAATCTAATGTGCTAAATTTTTAGTCTCTTACTAATTTCAATCTGATAAAAAATTGTATACAAAGAGAAATAAAATCTCTTAATAATTTTGTTGGGTTCCTTTATAATAGCTAAATAAATATATTCTCTTACAATTTTTCTTTTTTGAAATATATACAGCATTTGAATCAAGAGCATTATAATTTCTTGGATCATAGATTACGAGCAAAGTATAGTCATTGAAATTATTTTTTTTTTTTAATTTCTCATCATCTCTTCATCAATATTTCCATTAATATAATCAATTTTATTTTCACATATTTTATAAATTTTACTCAAAAACTTATCAAGTGTTTCGTTGTTAGATTTATTAAACTCGTTTACTTTTTCCTTTTTCTTTCTATTTTCATAGCCTAATGTTTATACCATAACTATCTACATCCATAAATATAACATACAGTATATAACCCAAAGAAAGTGTGTTAAGCTACAACCATGTGTATATTCTAAACCATGTGTGAAAAAAAAGATTTAAGAGGAATTCCGGTTTGATGTATAGTTCGGTTCGGTTCTTATGCAGACCGCTATCCCGAAGATCATCAACGTTATCTGAAGTTATCTCCGTAGAGACCACAAATAGCTCATCACTCTCACTCAACGCAAGAACTCTTTTGTCTCTGTCTCTCATGGCGACTCTTCCTCTCTCTCAAACTTCCACAATCTCTCTTCCTAAACCTTATCTCTCCAAACCCTTTTCAATCCCACTCCGTAACGCCACACTCTCAACAATAACAAATCGCCGGAATTTTCTCAGCTCTTCCGGAAGGATCGTGGCTCGGTCATATAAAGTGGTGGTGGAGCACGACGGCAAAACGACGGAATTGGAAGTTGAACCGGACGAGACGATTCTATCTAAGGCTATTGACTCAGGCCTTGATGTCCCTTACGACTGCAACCTCGGCGTTTGTATGACTTGTCCGGCTAAGCTTGTGACCGGAACGGTGGATCAGAGCGGTGGGATGCTGAGTGATGATGTGGTGGAACGTGGCTACGCGCTTTTATGTGCTTCGTATCCAACTTCTGATTGTCACATTAAGATGATCCCTGAAGAAGAGCTCTTGTCTCTACAGCTCGCCACTGCCAACGACTAATCCATCATCTTCTTGATTGAATTCGGTCCTTTTGGTGTTGTTTTGTAACGAATCTTTGCTATAGAGACTTTGAAATCTTGAATTTTCAAACAAGAAAATGGTTTTTATTTTTACAACATTGCAATTTGGATGGATAAGGGGAAATAAAGTGATGTACATTTTGTATCAGACATAACATAATCCGTAGTACTAGTTTTGCCTATTCCTCGAGTCCATTATACTAGTCTCAAAACTGTTTCTCCAAACGAAACTACAAAATGAATAGTACAAGTTTAGGCCTAAACGCCTTATCCAAGTAGAGTCTAACAATAGCATAAAAGGGAGTACTCCATTTATATTGTCAGAGAGAAAGTAGCAAATGAAACAAGGCGAAGACATGTAACAAACAGAGCAATTCTGATTTAAGAGGAATCTATCTTAAGTACTGAACTAAAAGTTTGTTGATTGAAACATTAGGAAAGTAAAGAGATATGTATAGTTTAAATTAATAAACACATAAGAGGGTAGAATACTACTAATTCAGAGCCAGAGAGAGTGAGAGTGTTAAGCTACAAATTTTAGGATTGAAAGAAAGAGAGATTACAATAAACGACGTAGACAAAACGTAGACACAGAGACACCAGGGATCAGTGGTTGGTTACTTACCATCTTCCTTTTTCCTGTCATTGTCTAATCAGTAGTAAGCATGCTGAATATGGTGGTGCTGGTGGTGCGGGTGAGGATGGTAAACTGGAGGGGGTGGAGCAGCCACCGGACTGCAGTATGTACCATATGCTACAGGATAACTGACTGGAGAAGCTTGGTACGATCCATGAACCGCCTCAGGTGAGTATTGGTATGGAGGGCTCCTGTTGTTGTAGATGGTAGGTGGGGATGTGGTGTATGCTGCTGGTACACCGTACTGAGGAGAGTGGCTAGGGGATCTGATGAATGTTGGTGGGGGAGGTGGGAAAGAGGAGACATATGCGTTTGTGATACGCCCTGCTTTCGCTGGTGGCATTGGACCGTTGTAGCTTGCTCGGGTTCTCTTGTTGGCGGGAATGGCTGCTGGTTTTCTTTTCTCGGTTTTGGTCTTCTCTAGCTGATCCAACCGCTTCTTGAGATTCTCGGGAGGGAATTCTTCCTCGAGTTTGTATTCTTCTATGCATTTTAAGACTGCTCTGAGTGCTGACTGCTCCTTGCGCGCCACAAGATGCTAGGAAAATAATAGCAACTTTGTCAGAAGGTTTACACATTTCTAAGAGAGTCCACCGAAGAAACAGTTTACAAAAACCTCTGCAACGGATCCAGAAAAGAAAAACTGAAAAACTAATTTGAGATAAACAAGTAACACAAATGAAGGCAAGTACCGCAGATCGGCCAGGATTGTTAGAATCCTCTGTGATTAAAGCTGTTGCTTTCTTGGCATCCCTCAGATAAGCTTTGAGCAAAGGAACAGGAGGGAACTTGTGTACAAGACCAACTTCAAAAGTGAAATGAACCGCATCAAGCTGTTGTCCCCTGATGATCAACTCTTCAATCATATCTGTTTAAAACCATAACAACCCAAAACCATCACTCTCCATTTCAGATAATACTCACAAGTTCCCATGAAACAATACCATAAGCTTCCATGAAGTTTATATACTAAACAAGAAGTAGCAAAGAAAAGTTACCAGGCATTTGGTCACCCAAACCAACTGAAACAGCAAGCTTAGGCATCTGTTTACGCCAAGCTGAACCAACCACAAGCTTCCTGTAAAGAGCAAGATCATCCTTCTTCACAATTCCAAAAGTCACAAGATGCTGCAGAAACGTATGAACATCAGGTGTTTTCACATTCTCTATCCCTCCTCTCTCTTCCAAGCTCGCCTTCCACGTCTCAGCAATCTCCTTAGCTTTCTCCTTAACGCTCGGAGTTACAAGCAGCCTCGATTTCCCCATCAATGGATCAACCATAACTGGAATCAAACTCTCCAAAATCACCACACAAGCCCATCCGAAATCATTGCTCACTTTCTCACCACCGCCTCTTTTATCAACCGGAAAAACCTCAGATACAGCCTCGAGCACTAGCTTCGGCGGATCCACACAATCCACCAACGCCGCCGGAATCTGCGACCGGAGATTCTCCAATTCCTTCTTCCTCGCAATCACAAAACCCCAAAATCCTCTCGCGTCCATCTTCAAACAAATCGATTTCAGCGCCGCCGATAGAATCCCTTCTCCGTCGCCGTCGCCGTCGTCAACCTCTCCAGTATCATCATCATCATCATCATTCGCCGTCGCAGTATCACCACCGTCTCTAGCTTTCTCCAGCGATTCCAACGCGGCTCTAGCTCGCTCCTCAACTTTCCCCGCCGCGATCTCGACGCTGTGGTCTATAGTGACCTCACGATGCTTAAGCAACTCAATCGAAGTCTGAGTCTGATTATCTAAAGTTTCAATCATCTGTTTCAGAGCTTCAGATTTCTTCATCAGACTCTGCTCCATCGAAGTGAAATGTTCGGAGAGCTCTTTCCACAGAAGATTACAGCTCGTCATCAGAGACGCCTGCTTCTGAAACTCGAAGAAACTCGGCTGATCTGACTCAACTAACTCGCCTGGATCGGGGGAAGACTCCATCTCCGGTTAATCGGACGGTGATTAAACTCAAAAAGTTCGGTTCGATTTTAGCAGAGAAGAAGAAGGTTAAAAAAACAAAGTGACTGAGAAAACCTAAAAATGGCAGAGAGTATAATAATAAGAGAAGAGTGATGACGTGGATAAGTGAGAAAAGCGACACGTGTTATGGCGTCTGTAACTATGGCGCGACTATGACAGCCATCTAGAGTGCGTGCGTACTTTAATGACGGCAGCAGCAGTAGCCAGCCACTATACATTCCTGATTGGTTGTTGTTGCTATCGTGAACGGAGGACAATGCGTAGGATAAGAGGCTTGTGTTGATGTGTAATTGTGTATGGTTATGTCCAGCGGTTTAGGTATTTGGATTTTCGGTTTGGATCGGTTCGAGTAATTTGGATTTCAAAATTTAAGGGTTGAAATGTTTAAAATCCAATTGGAATTTAAATGTTTTTCCGGATTGAATAAGTTTAGTTTGGATCTAAATTATATTGTAAATCTAACTTATCTAAACTTAGTTAGAGTCATTACACTCAACTCAAATATGTGTATGTATTGCTTCGGTTTAGCGAAACACAAATCATATTCTACATACATACAATCGATGGGTTTTATTGAGTAAACGAAACCGTATAAAAACCGGGTTTTTGGATCGGTTCGTAATATCGGATTGAATTTTTGCGAGTCGGATTTTATCCCTTGCTGGTGACGTTAAGAAAAGGTGTGGTAAACCGGAAATGTTTTGTCGGTTAACGTATCAGTTTAGGTGGAACCAACAAAAAAAAAAAAGGAAAAGAGAGGGAGAAAGAAGTAGGCCAGACCCACTGACCACCACATGCGTTGAGTCAGAAGACAGTGAAGCATTGCCGGCATAAATGTATGCAAAATTTTACTTTACGATATTTTTAATTTTGTGTAAAACGAATAAATAGTGTAGAAGAGAATGTTGTTGTTGGTATTATTATTCCAAGAATTAAAGTTGTACGTATGGAGAAGAGAACTTGTAAAATGGTGGTGTAATGAAATAGGCATGCGTTTAAGTTTGTTGGACCCAACGTGATGTTTAAGTAATCACACACAAAAAAAATAAAACCTTTTTACACTAATTATTAGTGTTTTTACATAATTCATTACATTAGTAGTAACTTGATAACATTTATTATAGAACCTAAAAATTCCGAGCCAAACTCAGTTAGAGAGGTACGGTGTGTCATGTGTGGTCATATATAGCCTCCAAATCACATGTAAACTTTTGAAGTCCAAAAACATGTTTTATATTATGTTATAGATTTTGTTCAACTCTTTCACTATAAAAAAAAAAAAAAAGAAAAATAGTTGGAATATACGTATGTGAAAAGTTTTAAGTATTTTTTGTCATCTAATCTAAAATGGCCAACCATAGTTAAAAAAATATCGTAGTAGGTAGATTTAAGGACTTGGATTTTTTCAAGTGATGAGGTGAACTTTTAAACCACTTACTAGTAATTAGTTAGGTAGAAGAATATACCATAATTATCGTCTTACGTTCACAAATTAAAACCTAAAAGAAGAACAATTTCCATATCACACAGTATTAGACCACAACACTGAATAAAATCTATTGTGGAAAAGTCTATGTTTTAACTTCGGATGGATGAGGATATACTAATGAAATTATTGCTTTTAGCTACTTACAAATGATTGCAACAATATATAGAATAAAGCAAATGAAACGAAATATTGCACTTTTTGGATAATCAATAATGGAGTTGACAACTATAATAATTGATTGTTTTGGAGTAAACATGATTAGTTTTTTTCCCGGGCCGGCATGTTGAAACAGGAATGAGGGGAAAGTGAGATTAAGATGATTCAAATTCACAAGTGAGAGATATAATGATTTAAAGTCGTGCAGAGTATGCAGTGATTTGACATGAAACTTATAGTAGTAACATGATAAGACACTCTGACACTGTATAAGCTTAAAGCTTTTAATCATTTTGTATGTAAAAATTTAATTGTCCAATGTCCTAATTGTGAATGATGGTCATAATATCATAATGGGTTTGAATGGTAACTGTGGTCAGGGTGGCCAAATCCATCTACGGTCTGGACCGCTCTATTTTTAAAGCGGATTACAGACCGCTGCAGACCAACTCTATTTATATGCAAAAGCGGTCCACAGTTGGTCCGCTGCGGTCTTGTCTCTGCTTTATTTGGACCGTACCACTGCGGACTATATTTACTGAATGGTAAATAAAAAGCGATCTAGTCCACAAATGGATTTGTCCGTCCCAACCGCTGCAACCATTCACACCCAATATATGATAAACCAAAACATTCATGATTCATGACACTTCTTCCTGTCTTTTTTATCTTGAACTACTAAAATATGAAACCATGATTATACCATTTCAGGCCATCTATTTGAAGATATATGAAAAAATGGTCTAAAACATTAAAAATGGATAATATTATTTAACAGCTTGGGAGAGATAGAGAAATCAAAAGGTAAAACATCTTTTTTTTTTGTTCAATGCGTGCAACATAAGGTAAAAACTACTTATTTGATTAATATTTTTCATACCAATCCATATAGAAGACTAAATAGTCACCAACACAGATATCTGAAGCTTTGAATGCAAAATAACAATTACTTAAGACCTATATAGCCCATGACTAAGTTAGCCACCAATTAACAACCAAACCATTCGCACAAGATACTCTTCCCTACCACTTTCTTTACTATAGAAAACAACCATAGAACTCTGAATAGCTCTTTTGCATGTGACTTAAAGATAGCAAAAGGAGATGCCATTGGCTGGCCAAAAATCAGTCACCACTTTGCGAGTAGGGTAAAGAAAAGGGGGAGAAAAGCACAAGAAGCTAAAAACACATATATCACCAAATCTATCAAGTTTCTAAAAACATCAAGAGCATTATCTTAAAAATTTCAAGGATTGTTTTCAATATATGAGAATCATATAACATGCCTCATATCAAATGTTTAATTAAGTTGTACGTTTTAGGCCATGAAAACTGACTTTTTCCAAATCTATTACCGTAGCCAGATAACTATAGAGGCTAATCTATTCACAACCTTCCCCCAATTTTATGTTTTCTATGTCGTTCACGGCTCATCCTCGATCACATTACAGCCTTTCTTTTTTTTTTACAACACAAACTGCAAATGTGAGAAGCTTCAAGTACCAATTATTATAGATGACGTATGGCTATGGGGTCCGAAGTAAATCATATTAGATTCACATGCACATTTTAATTTTAGATGTGCTTGGATTTAAAGAAGCCCCTGATACGAGAGAGATTAGTAGAGGAAACACAATGAGCAACTTTTCATCAAACAATAAAGTTGCATACAAGCAAGAAACAAGGGAAAGAACTTGCAAAAGTAATCGCATTTAGCCAAAAGATCCAAAAAGTTCTCAATTCCGACATTCAATAGTTTATTGGCTACTAAGTTGATTCATCTTTGGGACGCGTGCGAAGCAATTCACAGCGACTTCATCAGGAAGTAGTACCAGAGGCGAAGAAGAAGAAGAAGCCGGTTCATTTAGTTTCTTCTGTGGCGGTTCTAAGCATTTATTCTAGGGGATTAATCATAAAGAAATCCCAAAAGACTATTAAGACTCGCAACCAGAAGACTCTATCAAAATGACTAAAGTCAATTATTTAACAAAGACATGTTTGCAGACTGCAGAGCTTTCGTGATCTGATCATGAACATATAAAATAAGAAGATATCAATACCAAAATCGAAAAACCGAAAATTTTCAACTCAGATTACGACTGGCAATTACTAGATTAATGTCAAGAAAGAACAATAATCTGAAATAACCAATATTAGCTATAGATAAAAAATCATCACTCTGCACCTAAACATCAACAAATAACTCACATGTATTATGTGTTAAAAGTAGTCTCCAACAACAAAATACAAATTAAAGCTAGACTGTTTTTTTCCCAAAAGCTAACCTTAAATACATAGACCTTTGCAAATGAACAATGATCCAGCACTAGCAGGTTTGACACTGTAAATAAGACAACTGATCCTTGCTCATGAACTCCCATCAGTATACTGAAACTTTTGTTTTCACCGCCTCTTACGACCTTGACAAGACTCCTTTTGAACTGCAAATATGCAGTAAAACTAAAACGTTAGACTTGTTTTCTCAGCCATATTTTCCTTCTTTCCAATACTGAATGATACCAAAGATTTTTTCTGTTTTTGTTATGATGAAACTTGGCATCTTGCAATTAATATTGGAAGATGAATGAGAGGTATAATGTAATGTGTATGTGAGTGCCTTTTTCTGAGGTAAGAATTTGAATAAGATTAGTTTTGCATTTAAGAATCAAAGCCAAACCTTGGTATTGTCCCACCGCGACGTGGATCAGACTCTGTTGCTTGTCGGAGAGCCCTAGCAAAGGCCTTAAAGGTCGCTTCTATTATATGATGAGAGTTTCTACCGGCAAGCTGTCATAACAAATCGAAATAAAAGATAAGAGTTCAAAACATCGGCGGGTTATAAAGAAAAGACTTGTGGAAAGATCAATTTGCTGTTATTTTTCTTGCTTGCTTTGTGAAACGATTAGAATCGAACCTGTCGGATGTGAAGTGTCATACCAGAAGTATTCACCAATGACTGGAAGAAATGCTCCACCAACTAAATAGTAGAAGATTCATTTAGTGAATAGTGATTCGACAAAACCAAGAACCCAAAAATTAGAAAAACCCTGAAACTGTATGGACCTGAGTGTCGTAAGTTCCTACTCTCTGAGTTGGTATCTCTAAGTTGTAACCAAGATATGGTCGACCAGATAAATCCTGCCAAATTCCAAGAACTCCAAATTACTGAAAAACAAACAAACAAACTAGATAGATGCAACACCAAGTTCAAAGATTTGTATTATATACCAGGGAAACATGAATAAGTGCTTCATCAAGAGGAGCTGTAAAATCGCCAAAACGGTTAATCCCTTTCCGCTCCCCAAGCGCATTCAACAAAGCCTGACCAGAACACACAACAAAAAGCAATCACAACGAATGCTACTCGATTCAATTTACTATATAGAAGACAAAGAGAAAAAATCAGTTCAGTACTAAACTGTTCCAATGGCAAGAGCAACATCTTCATTAGTATGATGATCGTCAATATGAGTATCACCAGTAGCTCTCACATGTACATCGAACAAGCCATGTGAAGCAAGTTGCTAAACACAAAGAATCCACAAAACACACATTTTATCAAAATTCCAAAGACTCACAAACAACATACAGAGATGAAATTGAAAATGCTAAGAAAAGCAAATTCGTAGTTACATCTAACATATGATCAAGGAAAGGGATCCCAGTGGAGCTATCAGCAACTCCATTGCCATCCAAATTAATCTTTACGGATACATTCGTTTCCTTTGTTTCTCTCTTCACTTCACCTATTCTAGCTGCTGATCATCGAAACCAACAACACAACAAACTCAAAAAGAAAACAAAAAATCAGAAAAATGAATAGTGAGATTTGAGATTCTTCTACCTGATTCGATTGGAGAAGAGGTAGTAATCTCCGGGAAACCGTTATCTCCGGGAAAAGGAGGAGAAACGCATGAGATAGATTGATGACGATGAGAATCAGATTCCATCCGTAGGAATCGACAAGGAGGAGGAGAAGAAGAAGAAGAAGAAGAAGCGATTGATGTTCGTTGAGGAGGAAGTAAAACCCTAAAGCCGAGATGTGGTCTCAGAAGCTGAGCCGGCGAAGAAGAGAGCTCCATTGGTGTGGGTACTACTAACTAGAGAGACAAGTGTGAGATTTTGCTACTGTAGAAACCATAACGACGTCGTATAATATCAGTGCCTTTTGTTGTAAACTACAGATAGAAATAAAATATAAATGAAGTTGCGTTTGCCTTTGCTCTAGTAGCTTGTCTGGTCTGCGAAGGCATTTGCAAATGCAACGCGTGACACGTTCGATGCTTCCAGGGCAAAGGCATTGATTGAAACAGAGAGCGAGTATTATATATTATTAGTTTATACAGAGGTTTTACTGTATAAATCTCATCATATGAGGTATTCTAAAATACCTTTTCTTTTTTTTTCATTAGTAAAATAGAAAAAAATATATATTTTTACCCCTGGCCCTTGTAGGATTTGTCTATCTATATGTGCACAAGTATGATACGAATATAACTGAAACAATGTCTGTTTGCTTTTTGCTCTTGTAGCGTGTTTGGTCTGCGAAGTCACATTAAAGTGCAACGTGTGACGTGTTCGATGCTTCGAGCAAAGGCATTGAGAGAGATGGTGACTATAAGTGATGCTTCTATAAATTATTAACTCGACAAAGGTTGAAGTTTCACTGTCGAGCAAATCATATGAGGTATTCTAAAATACCTCTTTTTTTTTTTTTGTCGAAATCTACAAGGTGACTTATAAAATGGTTAAATTGATGGAAACTTTGCTTTATATTAGTTGAGATAACATTATATTAACTATATGGAGACAATATTTGCTTTGGCTCTCGTAGCTTGACTGGTCTGCGAAGGCACGGTAATGTGCAACGCATGACGTGTTCGACGCTCGAGCAAGGCATTGAGAGAGATAGAAAGAGAGATCAAAATATATATATATATATAGATAAAATAATAATAACCGTTTAGCGGCTAATCAAATGAGGTATTCTAAAATACCTTTTTACTTTTCTTTCCCAAACAACAAAATTTAAGAAATTAATTTACGTGATGGTGGCTGAATTTTCTCAAAAATATGTGAAAGTGAACAGAAAACAAATGATTCTATTCTGCCAAATATCAAGATTTTCAACACATTCCACTATTCTCATTTAGTTAGGTTTATAGTTAGACTAGCATTTGGCGAGTTAGATTAAGGTGTATTTAAGGTTTTTTGTATATATTATTTTTTGGTTATGTAAATTAATCTTTGCGTCTGTTTTTGTAGTTATTTTTCAAAAATTAGAATCATTATGTGTGTGTTTTTAATGTTTTTTTGAAAAGTTTATAACGAAAAGTTAACATTGTGTAGTAAAAGTTGTTGTTTGGCTGTAGTTGTCCTTAAATTCTGATTATTTAAAATTTTGTGGTTGGATTGTTATTTGGTTTTTTATATGTAGTTGTGGGTTAGAGTTTCAATTATTTTCATATGTATTTAGTAAACTGTGGGAGTAATTTTTTGTCAATGTTTTAGTGTTTGGAGTGAAAAAGATTGTGGATTTTATAAAGAAAAGTAAATAAATTCAATAACTTACATTTCTGTTTTTTTTTGCTTTTATTTTGTGTTTGAGCCGTTGGGCTCAATTTCTCTTAAGGCTTAAAATGTGTTGGTCTATTGGGTTATTATTGGTATGTTATTGAGTTGGGAATGGATTAGTTCTATTTGAAAATACGATGTACTCGTGAACGGATAGCAGAGGAGCAATGTTTGCGATCTAGAGGACAATATGAGTATTGAACCTATCACTTTGATGCTCGTAATCCTTCTTTCGGTCATTTCTTTCATCGATCCATAATTTTTTTTATTTTGTTTGCGTATTTGGGTGATTTCCTGCTCGCTTCGCATCTATAGGGGATATTTGGTTATCCCCTGTTGATTTCGTTAAAAGTAAGTATTAATTGGTGTGCAAATTTGTTTATCTGAAAATGTGTTGTTTTCCTTTGATTTCCTAATTAAGTTGTGAGTTGTTTATGTGTTCGTAGTTGTAATTTTTTTTCCGTTTTTCCCCTGAGTGTGTCTGGATTTGATGTGAGTTGTGTTTTGGGAAAAATTAATTTTCGTGTTTATGTTGCTGTTATTTTATACAGTCCGGGTTGTTTTTTTTTTTTTGGCTCAATTTTCATTTTCATAAAATTTAGTGTTACGGTTATCTAATTGTGGCACTCATATATCTGAATCTCTTTCCAGCATTGATCACCCTTTGCTTTGTTTTGTTTTCAGCCTAGCTTGTCGAGCCAAAATTTTCCTTTCGCTACGTCACCCCTGCACAACTTCAGAATTCTGTGAAGGTAAATAACGTTGTTGTCACTACCTTCTGCTGTCTTCTTCAAGTGTTCCAACCCTGTCTCTGTGCTGCTCTTTTGAAAATATTCTTGGATCCCTTTGATTAGGCGTGACATTTCCACTTGCAATGCATTTGTCCATGAGGTCTTGGTATTTCGTTAGTGCTGCTAGTAGATTCATAGCTAGGAACCTTAGATTGATATTCTTGTAAATTCGGTGATCTTGGGCTGCCTTGGCTAGATGTGGTGATGCTTGCATAACCTGTCTCACAGTTGTAAGTGAAAGCCGAACAATTCGAGAGATTTTATCTCCAACGACGTTTTTTGGTAGTTTTTCAAGGGATTAGGGTGTGTTTCACAACATTTTTTGCAAGTTGTGTGTGATTTTTATGTTCAGACTTTTTCCTACTATTATTTATAGGTTTTACATCTGTTGCAGTTACGTTTGTGTGTGTTGTAATATATATTGTTTGCCTCCCATTTCTTTCTTTTCATTGTCTCTTTGTTATTGATGCTGTAATGAGTTTTGCCATTTCCTTTTTAATCATTAATTTAGGTCATAATTGTGAGTGTAATTTGGCTGAGTGGGGTTTGGTATTAGATTTTTAGTCCTTTAATATTTTCACCGTATTAAAATTGTGAACAATTAGAAGTTTGTTTTTAAAAGTATAATTGTAACACATGTGGCGTACAAGTGAAATCCACTTTGTGTGGATTTTATGCTTTCTAGAATACTATTTGTTATGTATATCTATCATAACATAGGTGTGTTACTTATTAACTTTTCGAATTGTTATTAACATTATTAGACATCATTTTAAGTATTACTCTAACTTTTGTGTATGTTTGTTGTCCGTTTATTATCCGTTTTTCTTTGGAAGTCTGTCCTCTCTATTTTTTTGAAATTTTTTATTTTTCAACTCTGTCCCCTCTTATCCATCCCGTTAGTTTATGTGTGTTTGGAATCTTATTTTTCGTGGTTTTTTTTATTAAAGTTATGAGTTTCTTATTTGTAGGAGTTATGAGTCTTACAATTCCAACTTGAACTTGGAGTTTTGAACCTTTTTAGAACTTGAGAGCCATTTTGAACTTGAGAAGGACTTAAATATAGTAATTAGTAATTATCACAAAAAGTTGACAAAAATGACTGACAAAAAGAAAAGACGATATAGTGAACAATGTGTCTTAGACAGATTAGGACAATTTGATTGATTCTAGAGACTCACTCATTGCACCAATACAATAAGCGTTTGTCAACTGTTGCAAAAGAGAAATACCAAAAAACTTAACCAAATCTTTCAACGCCTTTTCCTCTGCTTCTGCTTTTGATGCATGTTCTCGTTCTCATCTAAACTATTCTCCATTTGCTGATTTTCGTTCTCATCTAAACTGTTCTCCATTTCTGGATTCTTCTTCTCATCTTGCCGCCTCCTCTTTCTTGAAAGCATATTCTTCTTCTTTTCTAAACTATTCAGCATTTGCAGATTCCCTTTCTCATCTGAACTATTCTGCATTTGCTGATTCTTGTTCTCATCTAAACTGTTCTGCAGTTGTGACTCTTCTTCTCATCTAAACTGTTCTGCAGTTGTGGACTCTTCTTCTCATCTAAACTGTTCTCCATTTCCAGATTCTTCTTCTCATCTAAACTGTTATGCGTTTGTGGATTCTTGCTCTCATCTAAACTTTGCCGCTTCCTCTTTTCTGAATTCTTCTTCTTTTCTAAAGTTCTCTGCATCTTCTGATCCTTCTTCTCATCTAAAAGTTGCTGCAGTTTCAGATTCTTTATGACACGACTCAACGGAGAAGATTTCAGAGTTCTTATCATGTGGGAGGCTGCATTGTTTTCAGCAATCTTCTTACGTTATCTTTTGAAACCTTTGATGCATAAGGTACCTTCTTCAGTTGAAGTCTCAACCTTAACTGTACAAATATATACATTTTCAAAGCTCTTAAAACTGAAACGATTTGAACAAAGTAGCATAATGGTTGTATCTGTTAATATGGCGCATTGAGTCACTCACAGTAAAAACAGTTAAACGTGTAAGATATTAGTAAATGCACTCTGCTTCCTGAGATTACAAGATCCTAGAAACAAGACATCTCTAAAGTGAGTAGGACTAATATATACCTGAAACCCCGGGTTTGACAAGTTTCTGTCTTTGCAAATCCCAATCAACTTCTCTTTTGCATCTTCATATCCAATGTAATCATTTATAACCATTTCAATGGGCGTAATCTCCGACAACGTCTGTAAAGCCGCTCTTCATCTTTGCCATATTTCCACACTTATTAGGCTTCCCACAAGCTATAAATTTATCATCAAGGTATACCTCACCAGTAATGGACCGGCTGCCAATTTTGCGATACTTGAACTCAACTCGCTTGCCTTGTTTATATCCCATGCCAAAAAGCGTAATAATTATATCAAGTTGCTGCCGCAAATCATCAAGTGTTAATACTGGCTCCAAAAGACTTCCCATTATCTGCAAATTTCATTTTTTTTTTTTTTTTGTAAGTTGAGAATCATAATATAATAACACAAAATTCAAAAACACAAAAAAAAGCGAGTGAGAACACAACAAACCTCCTAGAGTCTTTTAACATCAAGATTCACATCTATATAAACAGCTCCAGCTATAGAATCTATAAGGTCAGTGATTAATTTTGGGGATTTCACAAATCTGTATGAATCTGGATCATCTTCTTTGCCTAACAACTCTATGAAATTTATAACCTAAGAGATGACACCAAAAATAGTGAGTATATATCATAAGAAGATATGTTCTCGATCAAAGCGAACATTCACAAGAGATAAAAATGATTTACCTCTCTTTCTAAATCGGGAACACTGTATATAAGGAATTTGTAGATGCCATATGGTTGACATTGATCGACCCTTCCATGACACAACTCTAGAGAAGATCTTGAAATCAGATACAAATGAAAACATCGAATAACTGAAAAGTCTAATTGAGATGGATACAACCTTCTCATCAATGAGATGGCCCATGGAGTTGGCTTTCTTTTTTGACGTTGCGGGCAGGCAAAGTGACGAAGCATTCTTCCGACGATCTGTTGGTGAAGACGGCCAGCTTTGAGATTTGCAATCCATGTTAGTCAGGAGAAATTTCAGAGACAAAGCAAATTATAAGAAGCAGGGAATTGGAGGAGATGACATTATAAACAAATGGGGATTTAGAAAGAGATTGAATTTAGGGTTCATACCAACACCCCCGAGCAACGACTGGTTCCTGCGCTACGAACATCCTCAATTTCTCCATTATCGGCATTTTTTTCTTCTTTCGATTTCAGTCTCTTCCTCTTTTTGGATTACGACCGAAGCTCGTCGTCGTCTTAAACTAACGCCAATTTAAGAAATAGTAGTGGGTCTTATTCAAAGAGAGAGCATTGAATTGCTTCAATTACCGTTATAGAGGAAGACGTTACACTGGAGATGGAAGACATGGAAGACAGTGAAAGGGTGTGGAGGGACGCTTCAGGTCGCTCAAGGGGGGCGACAGAGTTGAGTTATGTGGAGAGGGTTTTAATTTCGTCGGTAAACAAAAAAGATCTAGGTTGGGCTTTTAAAGAGATATGGGCCAAACAAATAGGAAGAGCTTAGCAGGCAATGTCGAAAATTTGGCCTCGTTAAACAAGGAATGGCTGACAGTGGCAGCACCAGGAGGAGTGAGTAAACCTAACTTTATATATATATAGATTTGAAAATCTTGGGAGAAAATAATGCTTCATAAAACCAAATTGTATACAAATGAACGCTCTAAGAATTAAGAAGTATTTTCATCAGAAGGTGATGGTGGACAAACAAAGAGGAATAAACGAGATGATAACACATAAGAGAGAGCAAAAAAACTCACCGTCGTGAAGCTTGGCAGCGAGAGAAGGAGAGACATATACAAATATAATCTATATGCGTAAAAATATATAAACATTATTAACAAATTCTATGTTTGTAGTAGACACCAAAATGCTTACGAGGGCATATCAACAATCTAACTCTGTTTCATTTCGTTTCCAGAGAATCATCATCGCCTGATCCATAGACATCTTTGTTTCCATTTTCACCAGTTTCTGAAGGAGAGCGGATAATGTGATCTAAGCAAGCCATGTCGCTGTTCCGTTGAGGAGGAGACTCTACAAAATTATCTTCTTCATCTTCTCCAACAAAAGCACTAAAGGAAGGTTTTGCAGTCTATCTACTTTTCCATATCTGATGATGTCCACCATCAGCGTGTTGGTGTCTGTAGACATGCCGAGTTCCAATGAACGACATCTCAGCTAGACTAGACAGTTACATGCATCAAAACCAATAAACAAAATTCTTACAGTGCAAAAGATAAGCATTCACAAGCTAAAAATTTCTTGACACCATGATTGAAACTGAAAAAGGATACTAAAAAAGGATAATCAGGAGAGTAATAAAACAACCCTGGTGTAATTAAGAGTTTACATATGTTTGAATCTTATCCGTTCATTTAGCTATAAGTATTGTTCTAAAACCTGTTTATACTAAGCACCACATAAACCATTGCACCTTTATTAAATTAGCATTGACTTGTCAAAATTAACCAAAACAAGAAATATATACGGCAAAATCAGCATACCTGTATGTCTAGGCATCTTTGGTGGACAGTTGAGGGACAGCTATCACAACAAACTAATTCACCTCCATCTCCACAAACACCACAAGCATTGTCATTTGGATCATCAACAATTACATCGACCGAGCAAAAACCAATGTGCCCAGTTTTGCTTATCATATGCATCTATGTGGCATTGAAGAAAAATTCCAGAATTCAAAAATATGTTCTGAAATGGCTGCCGCAGTTTGCTTCCAGCGTGTATCTCAAACTTAGAAACTGAAAGAATTTTACTACATCAACCACAGTGAATCCCGTCTCTAGTTATCCAACCCTCAAGCATTACGCGTAACCGTCGTTGGAACATGTACATCACCGTTTCGCTCAACTGTATGGTTCCACAATCAATCAGCCAAGCCATACCGTCTCTTTTCAGATGAGGGTACAAAGCCATCACTCTCTGAATTATCTCCCCTGAATGCACTCCGTACCGACAGTGTACTCCTACCATGTTTGCTATTTGTCCCTCCGTCCACACGGTGAGAGGAGCAATCAGTTGATTTTTCAATTTAATAATGCAAAGGGCTTTCACCTTTTGAAGTTGTACCTCGTGAACTATCTCTGCTACTGACCTCATCCTTCATTGTCATGACATTTCGCTGTTCTTTATGAACATACCTGTCATCATTTCCAACTTCATTTTTAACAGGTAAGAAATTTCTTGCAAAAGTCGCTTTTCCATCATTATCACTGGCAGATTGTTCTTCCCTCTTCATATCTATACCAATCTTTCTTTTTGTTTTCCTAGTTAACTGACTGAGTATCTCATCTGAGATCAGAATAAATGAGGAACTATCTTCACAAGGCTTGTGAACTTTTTCTCCACTATTTAACTGCTTCAGAAGTGCTTCATAAGCCTTGATAATAGACCAGTATGCTGTTCCCCTGGGGCTTATATAAACTGCATCTAGGTAGTCTCTGTTCCTCCTAGGTCTATAGTCAATCGTCCACTCCGCTTCCAGTAACATTTCCCTAATTCGTTCACGTAATCTTTGTTTTTCTGTGCCTGAACCACGCCTAATCATTCCATCTCTGATTTTTGAAGAAGTTGACGCTTCAGGTAAAGTCTTTTCTCCTCCAGTGCTTGACATCTGAGAGGGCATATGAGGTTGTATTATTCTCTTCTGCACGCCCCTTGAGCTGACATTATCTTCAAAATCTTGGTCATGTCCCTTACTCTTCATGGTTAACTTCGTAGGCAAATTTAACCCATTTGACTGTATTCTGACAAGGGGGAAGCAGTTTCGGCAAAGTTTCAGTTTTTAGAATGGTTGGCGAGTTGATGGCAACACGTATTTTACCAGTCTCTTGAATCTTTGAGCCATATTGAGTTTGTTCAGCTTTCGCATTTTGCACTAACCCTCCTATATTATTATGCTTGTTCACCATCACCTTAAGGACACCATTTTTGCCCTGCATCCTGATTGGTCCATCAAAAATCATGTCACGCTTGTACTTCTTCTGCAACAATAAAGGATGAGTAGTTTTACTTCCGTTTCCACTCACCTTACACCTGTTTCTATAACTTTGATTAGCAAAACCTACGTTCCCTGATCCATCTATACATGGTTTTCTTCTCTTCTCAACATCTAAATCTTTACGATTACAGCCAGATCCATATTCCCTATCATTACCAAATTGCGCAGACCCCAAATAAGCTTTCTGACCAATATCAACTCCGCTACCATCAAAGGACCTCCTCATCCTCATTGCCATTAGTTCATATTCACGCTCTCCATCCTCATACGCATCATCATCATCTTCATCTAATATTTGCCTATTACTCTCCTTCCACTCTCTACTCTTCCCTACAACACGACCATCCCCAAAACGACTCCCTTCTACATTAGGGTAGTGGCGCATATTATGAGGGATGGTGGCAAATTTATCGCTAGACTCAGAGTCACTCATAATCATCCTAGACCTCTTTTTAGACTCCCAATTCGGACGAGTCACAGAAAATGAACAAAGCCTACCAACACCATCATCGTTCTTCTTCTTCTTCTTCACAATCAAGCAACCAGATGAACTTCGTTTCTTAATCAATACCCCTGGAGATTCACCAGATCTCCTCCCACCTCTCTCCATATATACACAGCCCCCTAAATTTCCCCCAAATCCAGCAAAAAATCCGAAATGCAATCACCGTAGACCATGAAATGTATAACGTCGATGAACCCTAGGAACGCCAGATCTAAATCGATCTGCAAATATCACCTCGATGAAAGGCGAATCGTGACAGAAACGCGACAATGGATGGCTCCTCCGATCAGCTAACATGGATTACTCCGGCGGTGGTGGAGGTGGGCGGAGATGTAATTTTCCCGGCCACCAAGAACAAAATAAATCGAAACAAAGAGATGAGAGAAGTTTTTCACACGGCCTAATGTCGACAAAAAAAAACAAAATTATTATTGTAAACAGAGATATTTAAATTTTAATTGTAATTATAATGTGTGCTTAAATTTTGTTTCCCTCCAAATCACGTTGGACGACGCTAATCTCTTCGGTACCTACGTGAATACGTGGCAAGATCTGAGAGCTATTTCTCGATAATTAAGAATGACGTGTCAAGATCTCAACGGATCTCACATGTTTTACTTTGCATAATTTTTCTGTCAAACTCCTGTGTAAACCATCTTCTCATAGAGAGCCCAGTGAGCACTTCTCAGACCATCATTAATGGGAGAACACCAAAGGTGTTCTTAGCCCAAAAAAATTATAAAAATAATGAATAGTGGTTTAGAACACTTTTTTTAGTTCTTGATGTAGAACTGATCTAAGCCCAGTTCTTATTTGACGTGGCTTCATGTGATTGGACGAGATTTTATGGAAAAAAAAAAATATTTCATTTATATAAGGAAGCAATTTAAATGTTAATTTATAAGTTTTTATAATTGTAATATGTTTAAGAATATTATATTAATTTATAAGTATACAATTGCTTTTATATAAGTAAGCAATTTAAATGTTAATTTATAAGTTTTTATAATTGTAATATGTTTAAGAATATTATATTAATTTATAAGTATACAATTGCTTTTATATAAGTAAGCAATTTAAATGTTAATTTATAAGTTTTTATAATTGTAATATGTTTAAGAATATTATATTAATTTATAAGTATACAATTGCTTTTATATAAGTAAGCAATTTAAATGTTAATTTATAAGTTTTTATAATTGTAATATGTTTAAGAATATTATATTAATTTATAAGTATATAATTGCTTTTATATAAGTAAGCAATTTAAATGTTATTTTATAAGTTTTTATAATTGTAATATGTTTAAGAATATTATATTAATTTATAAGTATATAATTGCTTTTATATAAGTAAGCAATTTAAATGTTATTTTATAAGTTTTTATAATTGTAATATGTTTAAGAATATTATTTCACTATATCTTTATTCTAAGAACACCATAATTAGTTCTCCCATTTTTTTTACCTATGATCTTAACAACTGATCTAACATTATTTTCACTATATATTTAATCTAAGAACACAAAAAAAAGTTCTCCCATTAATGATGCCCTCATGTCTTCGACGTAGAGGAGAATCCCTGACAAGTAACATTTTCCACAACCCAACAAACAGTATTGATCATCAACAGAAGAGAGACATGGCGTCTGGACACATGACTGCATGATCTGATTTTGACGTTGGAATTGACCATCTAGACTCCAAAACTGCATCATTTACTTTGGAGTTTAAAGGCATTCACATGGCTCTAGGTCTCTCTAATTATTTTAGTCCATGTAAAATCATTGAAAGTTGCGGTAAGGTCGCATAGAAACTGAAATTGTGTGGTGGTCTTTATATTCATCTAGTGTTTCATGTTTCTCAACTTAAGGTTCTAGTCCGAAATATATACACATCTATTCAATTACCATTTATACTATTTACATTGTATGGACGAATTTTAAAAAAATTTGGTTAGTTGCCGGGGCAAAGCATCTACTATGAAACTAACAAAATGGACTAATGAGACTCCTATGGTAATAATAAAACGAACTAATGAGACTGTGGATTTGAACAAATTGCATGTACCTCTTCTTAGATGGTTTAGAATTATATATATCAATATATGTTCTAACTTCTAACTTTGTATCCATTTTTTTGTTTTTTTGTAAAGTGAAAAAGGAAGTCTATTTTTATTGCTTCGAATAATATAGTATTATTATTTGTTGATAATATAAAACGTGTGTTGACAAAAAAAATATATATATATATATATATATATATATAAAGTGGATTTAATTATTATTTATCCATCGATTATAAATTTATAACTTTTTTACTTAAAAAGAAACAAATTTATAACTTTTTTTTTGCTTCAAATTTAGCATATTGTTGATTTTGTTAAGCTCAGATATAATTGGCCCAACTTTATCGTTGATTTGCAGCTTTATAGTTGAGACATTGCTTTCAACCAAATTTGTCTAAGCAACTTTAAAAATATTAAATGGTTTTATGACGATCTGATCGATTACACATAACACATTATGTAAAATGGTTATATGACGATCGATTCAAACGTAGACAAAACAACACTAAACCACATCCACAATGAATGGAAAACGAGTCACAGAGTGAAAGAGTAATTAATACAAAGTTACAAACGGACGATTGGGCTATGAGTCATAGCTTATGACACATCGTAATCATCTAGAAAACGTTTTCCTTTAAATAGTTAAACCCCAAAACTTTGAAGGTCAAATAATTTGAGGTATCTTTTACTAACTTTTAACCTGATTAGAGAAACTAAAATGAGAGAGGAGAGGGAGAAATGGAAATGGAAATGTTTTGTACATTGAACTTGACCACTTTAAATTTCTTGTTGCGTGAAAGTGAAAATGATAACGTCTAACGAAATAACAGGTCTTTTTCATCTATCGGTAGCCACCCTTACATAATGGTGATAACACTTACTTCAAAATTATTGGAGGGGATATGCATTAAGGACGAAACATGCTGTCAAAATGGATTAAGATAAAAAAAAAATTATCTAAAATGTAATAACTGGACCACTTCTCTTTAATGGTCAAGTTATACACAAGAACTTTCTTTTATTTGTTTTTTGGAAGGAAGGGTCCGATTTTTAATATCCCATAATTACAAAAACAAATTAGTATACCAAAGGTTGACAGAAAGTAGGATAAATCTTAAGGTTTTACTCTACTTACAAATTTACAATACTGAAGTCTAACTAATCTTTTGACAAAAAAAAAAAAAAAAAAGTCTAACTAATCAGACCACATAGAAAATTACTAAAATTGACATAAAATTAAAAGATTTTTCTGAAACAATATTTTTTCTTAACAAAAAAAATCTGGGGAGAATAATTTAAGGATTTTTCCTATAATAAAAATAAGAACTATTGCATTCAATAAATTAATTTTTTTACCTTTAGTCAATGATACAGTTCAAGAAAATAAAATGTTTAAAATTTAACACACAAGGATATACCTTATTATTCTATAACTCAATTGTCGACTGTTTCATTAGAGTCTGACTAGAAACTGAAAAAGACAACATAGGAAATTACATTAAACTTTACATAGAAAACAATCAAAAATATAAATATGATACTGAACATATTTATGAACATATAATACTACAGTAAGTTATTTTATTACTATGGTAAGTTTACAGCTTACTAAAATGGTAGTATAAATAAGTGTTGTTAAAGAGAGATGGTCATTATCAAATTAACCTCTTCACTAAAATTAGAAGAGAGAAGCTCCAAAAGCTCTTCTCCTTCTCACACTCTCTCCTCCCCAATCTCTAATTTCGTAAGACCGGAGCGATGGAAATCGACGGTGGAGATCGCAATTCCGGTGAGCGGCCGATCATCATGGTCACAAACGACGACGGTATCGACGCGCCTGGCTTGCGTTCACTCGTTAGCGTCCTCGTCTCCACCAATCTCTACGACGTCCGCGTCTGCGCTCCTGATTCGTACGTTTTCACTCCTCTAATTTTTTTTTTTTTATTTTTTTTTTATAGAAAATGTAGCTTAATTGTCTTTTGATATTTACAATCGCCTCGGCTCTTGTGGTGATGAAATTTGAATCTCCCTGCCCCCTAAATAGCGATTTGTGGAGATCTCTTTTTTCTTGTTTTTGTTTTGCTTTTGTGGAGTGGAGACTATGTGTAACTCTTACTTTGTTATGGCATTTTTTTTGGCAGGGAGAAATCTGCTGTTAGTCACAGTATAATATGGAATAGACCACTTACTGCAAAACGAGTTGATATTGATGGAGCTACGGCCTATGCTGTTGATGGTTCGTTTCTCTATTTTGCTAATGAGTTTATCTCGTTAATCTCATATGGTTGTTTGTCACATATGTTGGCTCTTGTCTTCTTTTATCCTCTGGATAACTTGGTTCTTGTATGCTCTGTAGGAACCCCTGCGGATTGCACTGGTTTAGGCTTATCTGAAGTACTCTTCCCTTCTCGTCCTGACCTGGTAAAAACCATTTTTGTTCTGCAAAATTAATAGTGTCGTTATAAAAAGCCTTCTGATGCATATTTGTTTAAAATAGTGTGCCAATAGACATAAGTCATAAGGCATTCGATTTGTGTTTAACAGTAGCTACTTTTGCCACAGGAAACATCTAAGATCTGTTGGTTTATTATGTAGTCTTTCCATTATTTTTGCCTTCTATTTGCTTTTCTGAAGATTGTGATGTTTTGTTTGTTTTCTCCTTGCAGGTGCTTAGTGGTATAAATGTGGGTAGCAACTGCGGATTTCACATGTATGTGAACATTTCCTCCTCTTTTTCCCGTTGTCCTGGTTTCCTATTTCCTTACTACGTTACGTTTTGTACCGATTATTAGGGTGCAGCTGTTATTTGTTGTTCGTTCGAAAAATTGCATTTAAGTTAAGCCCCATAAAACTACCTAGGTTGCTGAATCAGAACAAGATTTTGAGAATATAGAAGGAGAAACTCTAGCTATAATGTTTCACTGATAACGAGACTTCTTCTCTAGCCAATTTAAATTGTTTTATATATCCTGTTATGCTTCTATTGTTCCTGCCTGAGTTTTATCAAATTAGCACTTACCTGGCTGTTAATTCCGTCACAGCGTCTATTCTGGAACTGTTGCCGGCGCTCGTGAAGCCTTCCTTTATGATGTGCCTTCTGCTTCCATATCATATGATTTTGATTGGTAAGTGTATAACATCAAGAAACTAATGTTTTACTTGCAGAGATTTTGCTTCATACTTAAGAATTTTCATAACATTTATGCTATTTCTTCTATGTTATGATCACACGCCTAACTTTTTCTTTAGCCTTTATACAGTGTTATTGATACCATCTTCTCTTTTTGTCACTAATAATGCCTTCTAATTTATTCAACCTTAATGCTTTAGGAAACGTGGAGAGATGAATGCTAATGATTTTGTCCTTTCTGCCCAAGCTTGCTTGCCGATTATCAACGGCATAATCAGTGCGATCAAGAACAAAACTCACCCTATGAAATGCTTTCTGAATATTGATTTGCCGACTGATATTGCTAACCATAAGGTACGTCTCGTCTCATCTTTCAAGGATAATCTCTTATGCCTACACCTAACTGTATAGCTGAGTTTTGTATGTCTAATTCTTCTTTCCAAATGAAAGGGATACAAACTAACTAGACAAGGTAAAAGCATGAATAAAATGGGATGGAGACAAGTCGAAGAGGAAGCACAAGGGCCGAAGATGTTATCAACAATGACAATGGAAACAGAGTCGGGAGTGGTCTCATCAGACAACGACGCATCTATTCATTCAAAAGATAGCCGTTTATTCAAGAGAGAGGTATCATTAATGATTTTTCACTATTCTTTCAGCTCTTTTACTTGCTTCTGTATTCATGAAATTGTGTCCCTTCTTGCTCTTTTGGTTTTTAGGTAAGGGATAGGGTAAGTGAAGAAGGGACTGATTCTCACTTCCTAAAAGAAGGATTTGTAAGCATATCCCGCATATTTGTCTCTTAACGCATCTTTATACTTTATCCAAACTTCAGAAAGTAACAAACGCTCTTTTTATATTGCAGATAACGGTGACACCGCTTGGAGCTCTCTCTCAGACTGATGTGGATAGCCAAAATTACTACAAAGAATGGCTTCCCAAGATTACAAACCAGTCATGTTCCTCATCCCTCTGATGACACAACATGAAAAAGAAAAGAAGAAAACTCTATTAAGTTACCCATTGTGGACCACACCACAATTTGTGGCAGACCTATTCTAATATCAGTTCTAGTTGTTTAGTTATTTATGTTGTGAGCAGCAAAGTCTTTGTTGGAACATCTAGGATTTTTCAAACTCTATTTCAGTATTTCCCTAAAAAAACATAAGATTTAAAAGTGACTTTAAAATGAAATCTCTTTTAGACTTTCTATTCACTTTTCTATTTTCAAAAAGCAACATCAGGGAACAAACTTAGTTAAAAACACTGTTTTCCCCGCCTCCCTACAACTCTCTAGATATAGCTTTAGCTATTGACAAGATGATGACACTTGGTTATGAGCCTAGCCTTGTCATGCTTACCTCGCTGCTCAAGAAGATGGAGAAAGTTGACATAGAGGCTACACAGTACAATCATTGATGGTCTTTACAAATACAAACATGTCAAATGATAAACCTCGACCTATCCAACGAAATAGAAAACAAAGAAATTAGACCAAGTGTTGTTGTACTAATAGCTCTCCCATAAGCTGTATTTTTTAATTACGGAAAATGCATGAGTAAACTTACTTACTCCTGGCATGATCGATGGATTTGTGAAAGAGGGAAAATTTTTAAAGGCTGAAAAATTTGTATTTGGAAATGATTCAAAGGTCTATAGATCCTGATTCTGTCACATACAACATCACATATATACATCACACAAACCTTGACATGCTGCTCCATGAGTGATTCTTCTTCATAACGATGGTCGATGGAGCCAACCGAGATGGCGAGATTGGTAAGTTACAAGTCATTTTACTACCCTGTCAGCAAAAAGTCTTCTCGATGTGTTCATATCGAGCAGTACGGGTTGAAATGGTTCATTCATGCAATTTATTTGAGCTGTTTATAGTGAAGGTAGAGCAGCAGAGAGGCACAGTAGTACTAGCTAGTGACCAAGGATGGCTACTGGCGTATACTGTAACGAAAAGCACCACCACTTTGCTAATTATATGCTCTTTGAGCACAAACAAACGCCATCTAAGACTTCCTAAGCTTAAGCAGAGATGGAGACTGGAGAGAACACGAAATGGTATTTTACAACAACAACAACAACAACAACAACATCCTAGTAATTTTTTGCTAGCTAATGTTGTTGAACACAAACACATCTAAGAATCTCTAACAACACAACGTTAGTGCTTAAGCAAATGGAGAGAAACACGAAATGGCATTTTACAACAACACACCCTTAAGATTAACACTCAAAACCAGAAGAAATAAAACACACATCCAATAACAGTACTACGTAGGTCTCATTGGAAATTTAGTTATCTATTTAATTAAAAAAAAAAAATCTTAAGAGAGAGAGAGGCCATGAGCGAGTGACACATGGATGTTCCACTCAGTACTTTTGAAAATACATTTTTTTTTTCAACCAAACATTAATCTAGAAAACAATTCCAAGGTTGGTTGCCCAAACCAGAGGGAAAGAATTTCCCAAACCAGAGGAAAAGAATTTTAAAAAAAATTTCAGAGGATAAAGACTTTGAAGAACGAGCAAGACAATCTGCCCGTACATTTGACGTCCGCGGGATCCTCGAAAGTATGAAGGAAGGAAAGGATGGTCGGAAGAAGCTGAAAGCATCCAACAAGTTGGAGAAGGCGGGCCATTCATCGGGAGACTGCACCATAGCCACTAATTCTGCACAATCTGTCTCAAAACTCTGACAGTCAACACTTGCCACCAATAGAGACTCTATCGTCCAAATCAAAGCGTGAAGCTCCCAATGTAAGGGAAAATGCCATTTTTATTGTATACAAAATAGTAACATATATAATCATCATTAATAAAACAGTTTCTAAACCTATTCGTTTTTGTGCTCATTTTCCTCGTCTTGCTTTGTCTTTCTTTGTTACGAAAAAAAAAAAAAAACTGTATTGCATAACCACTTTTTTTATTATTATTGAAAACTTTTCTGTTTTTAATTTTACTTAGAGTTTTAAGTTTAGAGTTTTAAATTTGTTTTTATTAAACAAAATTTTACTTTAAAACTCATTAACAACAAACTTAAATTAACATTATATTGATGCTCACAATCATTCATGTTCAAGTAGAAGCCTAATAAAAATTAAAAAAAAAAAAAATTTGTTTTTGCATAAAAACGGCTTCACATGGGCCGGCCGAGCCTGCGATTGGCAAATAAAAGATGAGAGAAGCTTCTCTTGCAAGTTGCAACAACACATTATGCTTCACCTTCAACAACACATTCTCTCATTATCGTACGAAACGAACTCCGAAACCATGGAAAACGCAGTGATGCTTCTCTCTCCCTTGGCGGCGGTGAAATCGCCGAAGACGTCTCCAAGGAATCTATCGGTAAGAGTCGCTCCTTTGTCCCTTCTCCGTTCACTCTTCTTTGCTATATGTTTTTTTCCCGTGTAATTGAAATCCTAATCTATCTTTTTGGCTAGGTTGCTGCTGGCTCATCAACTCTGACGGCCGTGAAGACGCCAACCTCCGCCGCTAGCGTGAGTCTTCTTTTACCTTCTCCGTCGACGCCAACCTCCCACGATTCCGTAAGTCTCTCTGTGCTCTACTCCCTTTGTACACAGTTGTGTTGATGTGAGTTGGAGGGTATCCCGTGACTCTTACTCGTTAGCTTTTGTTCTCACATGCTCGTGTGGCCATCACCAAGAAGCAGATTAGGTCAGAATCAGCCAGGAAACGGAGGAAGCTCTCTCAGACCACCGCTGCTATATCAGACTTTGGGACTAAGTCTGGCTTTGAGTTCGGGGCCACCAAGAAGCGCAAGCGCTTGTTCTGATAAGGAAACCAAAACCAAGTCTAGAAACATTATTCTTCTTAGGTAATAATCATTACAAACTAATTACCACCACAACAAAAAAACCAATATGCTCTCCAATATTATGTGGTTGGATATGAGTGTTTGTTTGTTTTCTTGCGAACAACTATCGGATATATACTAGTATATTTGTATGATGCAAATGGAGTGTAACTAATATCTTATTATATAAAATTTACTCATTAACAAGATCGTGACACGTGTCAATTGTATCATTAAGATGTTGACACATGTTAATTCTAAATTTATTAAAATTTTAACAAATAAAAATGTAAAAATTCAAAATCCACGATAAAAAGGTTTCATATAAAAGTAAAATAGAGAAAAGAAAACCTAATTTTATTTATTTTTTTTTTAACTTTTTTAAACTTTCAAATGTAAAACAAAAGTTTTGTTTTTAACAGTTTTAAAAATATTAAAAGGTAATTATAAAAAAAAAATTAACAGCTTTAAAATTTAGAAAAGATCATTATAAGGAAATAATGTATATATATATCATAAAATCCGAATTATAATATTGTTTACTTATTTTAATTTTAAGTTGTTAATTTTACAAGAAAAATGATTACTTTTTATATAAGATAAAAAAATGATTCAATGATGACAAAAAAAAATGATTGTGAAAATTATACAATTATTAATGTTTCTAAAAAATGTAAATACTCACTTTTACATAAAGAAAAAGATTATTGAAGTAAAAAAAAATAAAATAGATCGTCTCATATTATGTTCACCAATCAAATAATTTATTCAAAAAGACTGCTATTGTAGTATATAAGATAGGAGTATGTAAGATTAACATATGCATTTTTGTAACTATAAAAATGTTAAAGTGAAGAGACATATAGTAGTAGGTTATTTAATGTGTTCATAAAGATAATTTGTTGATAGTAGTAAAGACTAAAGAGTATGTTTTAACAGTAAAATATTTGTGTGTACAAATACACTTTTAGTGATAATGTAGATAGTAGATTTGTAAATGGATATACTGTATTATAGCAAAAAAAAACCACTATTTTCCATAACTATAAGTTTATATATTTACTTTTATACAATGTTTTTAATTACGAAAAAATTAAATATATATTCTTTGTTAAATTTAATTTAATTTTAATAAATTTGAACTCATCTACAACTATTTTCTTTAACTAAAAGTGTATATATTTACTTCTTTTTTTTCTTTTTCAACCAAACAATAAATTAAAAGGAAATAGCTCAGTTAGTTGCCCCAAGTTGGAGGGAAGGAGTTTACAAAAGAAACTTCAGAGATAAGAGAACGTGAAGCACAGACAAGACAATATGCCTTCATATTTGACGCATGCGGGATCCAAGAGCTGGAGAATAGTGGGAAGTACTCCAGCGAGTGAAACTCATTGAGCAGGTTGGAGAAGGATGACCAATCTTCAAGGGAATGTACCATAGTGAGTAATTCAGCACAATCAGTCTCGACATATTGACAAGCGATCCATGCAGCACGTATCCGCTCCATGGTCCACAACAACACTTCTAACTCCGAATATAGGGGAGGTGATCCATCTTAGACACTTGGCCCCCAAAAACAAGGCACGATCCTCACCAACGCAACACCACCAGCCCAATCCTGAATGCACATTGGTTGCTTTCCAAGAACCATCAATCGGACAACCACGTGAAGAAACCTAGACATCCGAAAACGGAGATGGAGCTGACATGACCGTCATAAAAGAGAGTGACTCTTCCCAGGCTAACTTATTGTCCAAAGCCTGAGCAATTATATCATTCGCCTCGATCTCTAAACCTTGAAAAACTTTTTTATTTATGGTTTTCTATATTGCCCATAAAATCCATAGTAGCTGAAGAAGTTGATCAGGATCACCTGTTGAGAGGCACCCCTCCAGAAAAAAAAATCCAAATTCGAGTACACCGACTCATATGGAAAACCCCTCTGACGAGACCAGAGGTGAAGATAAATTTCAAACTTCACACGAGCAAGGGCATTCAAAGAAAACGTGATTAATAATATCAACCGCATAGTCACACCTTTTACACCAAATATTACATTGGACACCTCGGTGTATCTATTTACTTTTATAGATAGTTTTTACTTACTAAAAATATTTACTTTATATTCTTTGTCAATGATACTAAGATTTTTGTGTGTCTATCCTAGCAGGTTCAATTAACCTTATGCAGTTGTAGTACTTAAGGTGTCAATCCAAGTGGGATGTTGCTAACAATCAAGATGCAATCAAGAAATCACAAGTCAAGCCAATATAAAAAGAGTGTTTGTCTAACAGTCCTAGAATGCTGAAAATGCAAAAATAGAAATGAACTACAAAATTAGAAACGAAAATGTATGACAAGAAGTAAACAAGAGTAAAAACGAAAACGAGTCTAAGCATGAACAAAACCGCAAGATAAGAAACAGTCTCAGGAATGCAATATCAATCAAAAAGATAAAAATCCTAAGGATGAGAGTAATTGATTTCGGTGGAGTATCCTAGTCTACAGAGTGTTTAACATGCCACAAGCAAACTATCCCTAAACAATGAACATCACAACTTAGCTAATCTAATCTCTTGACAGAAGCAACTCAGACTCAACCACTTCCAAACCTAGCTCTCGCTAGAGAAACATGATCAAGCGTGGCATGACAAACAAGTTCATTCACGTCAACAAACGTCCTAGACAACTAATCTCTTAGGCTAGGAATGTAAGTCTCTGGCGCTAGTTGGTCAGACATTTCATCGAACACCTTTTGGGTGCGGAAATGTCTAAGACCTAGTTCCAATTGATCAGAGAGAAACTAGCATTTCTAACACTAGTCCAGAAGGGAATCATAAAAATCAAAGCTTAAACACTCTACATCCTAAGATCCTCCACCTAGTCTATCCCATCCCCAAGAACTCTAGCGCTACTCAGATCCGGAAATCATCACTAAAGACACAAGTCCAGAAAATATTGAACAAAGCATAATAAGATAGACAAGAATGAGATGAACAACTTTGTAGAAGAAATCAAATGCAAAAACTAAACAAATTAAAAGATATCTGGACACAAAGTCTCAAACGTTTTAGGTGGCTAGGTAGAACCTTAAGAACAAAACGAGAATAAAAGATAAGATGTCCTCAGCAAGACTTAACAAAATGTATATATAGTAAAAACATGTGAATCCCTAAAACTTAAAACGACAAGATAGAGCGTCGGTTCGGGAGTCTCCTGAAGCGTGTGAAACCAAACATGTGCGGTCGAGTCGCGTGTCGTCTCTCCCTGGGGTGCAATCGAGTGGAGCGGGTCGAGTCGCGTGTTGTCTCTCCCTGGGTTGCAATCGAGTGGAACGAGTCGCGTGTCCTCTCTCCCTGGGGTGCAATCGAGTGGAGGTGATACGATTCGAGTGTCGTCTCTCCCTGGGGTGCAATCGAGTGGAGGTAATACGACTCGAGCTGGGTGTATATGTATCCACTAGAACGGTGATAACTCTTGAACCACACCTCTGATTGACTTGAAATAAACGGCATTGGAAAGATGACTCAACTCTCTACAACTTTGATAAAGACGTCAAAAACTGAATCCCTCTACCGGTGGCTCGAGTGATGGATCGAGTGGCGACTCGAGTGGTGCCTCGAGAGTGACTCGATTGGTGCAGCTGAGAGTGGCTCGATTGGTGCAGCTGAGAGTGGCTCTATTGTCTGTGTCTTCGACGTCTCCTAAACACCTGAAATACTTCGAAATGTACAATGTATGCAAGGATGATGCATAAACTTCCTAAATATGCAAAGTGTATAATAGAAGTTCTAAAATGATGCAAAACGACTAGTTGTCCTAGCTAAATGCATGACAAATACAGGCTAAGGAGATGCAAAATATAGACATATCAACTCCCCCAAACTTTTTATTTGCTTGCCCTCAAGCAAACTATCAAGAACAAAGTATGGAAGAGAGGTGTGAAGATGGGGTCTCAGAACCTAAAACATGCTGAATAGAGTAGTTAGAATCAAGGTCCTTGTTTTTAGTTCTATGATGCATGGTGAAGGAACTTTATTTCAAATCTACACATGCAATCCTATCAATCATCCCCTTTAACATTCATTAACAGAGAACCGTGAATCAAGCTAAGAAATGTCATTGAACTCATTTGGCTAGGGTAAAGGTTAGAGACATAGATGGTCTCCTCATCAAGTGGTTTTATCAATACAGAACAAGGCTCTCTCACGAAAAGGAGTTGAGCTTAAGAGAAGGCTAAAGGTTGAAACCAACTGATACATACAATAGCAGCACACTGTCTACCCAAAGAACACTCCAAACCAAAGTTGGTCCTATCTCTACCCTTCATCAGAAACTTCATCTCTAACTTTTTACACTTAGTCTTAGGAGGAGTTCTCTTCTTTTCATTCTAGCGGATTGGGAAATCTTTATTATCACTATGGTTCGTTTTCTTTTCTTCTAGGGACTCTAGACATCTTAAGCATTTTTTTTTTCTTTTCTTTGCCTAATCTTTTTATTTTATGCCCAGAACCAATAACTCTTTTTACTTTGCTTAACCCAAATCCTTCACTAGACTTGTAAACTATGTAAACACATCCCCCTCCTAAAGACTTTCTACCTCTTTACTTTTCTGCACAAATCCATACCCAATACCCAAAATCGAGTTCTCACCTAGTCCTACTAGTCCGGATAACGCGAACTAGAACTACACAGGATCCTACTCTTGTCGGTTAGAACCTAACACTTTCTAACAAACTCAACTCGGAAAAGGCCTGACACTCAAGAATACAGTTGGCTTGAAAGAACGATTGGTTAAGGGTGCGGGGAACTGTTCCAAAGATGGGAATCAGCTACTTGGATTGACGAGGGTGGTAAAAATGTGAAAGACAATCCAAGTATGTGTATGGTATCCATGAGTTCAACTTCAATGCATCACATGATAATTGCAAGTCAGGATTAGGTTCAGGTAGATAGGGAATGATATCAATTCAAAACATGCTTCAATCTTACATTTTCAAGTTCGATCAACAAGCATCAAAGAACTAATAACAAGGGCCTTGATCCTATCATATTGAATTCAACATGCTAACAAGGTTACAATCATCATCAACCCCTATGCTAAATGCAACAACCCTATATGAATGAAACTAGACCCAATCCTAATATGCAAGTGCAAGCTACATGAACACTCTGTTTTTGTGGAAATTTTCAAGTTTTCTCAATTTTTTTTTTTTTTTAATGCAAATAAATGAATGCAGACTCAAATATGATATGATACAAAAATATGAAATAAGAATCACAGAACACAAGATCAGATACATCATCTCAAACTCTCCCCCAAACTTAAATTACACAGTCTCCTGTGTAAGAAAAATTTGCAGAAGGATTTGAGAAGCACAACAGAAACAATGCATGAATGAAATGGTATATACAAAGGAGGTTAGGAGTACCTTAGTAGTAGAAGAAGGAGTCCGTGCTCACCCAAGGAGGGGCGTGAAACTGACTCTGTCCTTCGCCTTGTTCGGGATCCGTGGGTGTGACATCAACTGGTTCGTCGACTTGCTGCTCAACCGCTTGCGTGTTCTGATACAAGTTCGGCTGCTCGTCACACTGCATGTCATCGACTCTGTACTCGCCATGGTCCGATGCCAACACAACAACCTCCGTAGGCTGATAATCACCCTGATGTTCAACTCGCTGCTCAACCTCAATCTCAACCTCATGCTCATCTCGAGCTGCAGAACGACGCGCGGATCACCGACTAGAGGAGGCTCTGGAACCTCGCGAACCGCATCTCTGTCTCTCCCTAGACTCGTGTGACGAGTGGCGTGAAGGAGTGGGTGAAGGTTGACGCTCCCGTGGCATGTATGAAGATTGACGTGCTGGAGAGGGAATCGGTGGTGTTCGCTCGAGTGTCGCGGAGGCACGTCCTGGTATGGGTCTGGCGTCCTCGGGGATAGACCTAGGGACGGCGATAGTGGAAGTCGAGCAGCTAAACTTACGCATAAAGTTCGTCATAGTCTTGGTGAAGCTGCTGAAAGCCTTGTCTCTGGCCTTCCCCCATCACTGAAGCTTGTTGAGGCGTTGATGAGCTGCTCTGACCCCTTTAGCCATTCTTGTTTCTGTGTACTCCTCGAAGTAGAACTGCTCTGGGCGGTACTCTTCTGTATCCTCCTCCATTGGGTCTGTCCCTGCTTCTGCAACCTCTACTCGCTGCACCTCATCCCCAGATTCGTAGAGAGTGTCCTTGGGAGGTATGAACTCGACATGTTCACCCCTCAAGATTGTAGTCAGCTCGACGTAAGGCAGGAGTAATCTTGAGGAACCGACCTCCGGATGCACAAACTTGTAAATCAATCGTCCTTGCCTCAAACCCCGCTCCAGAGTGCGCAACTGTCGCAGGTTGTTCACGTCGATCCAGCGTGGTGGGTGTGGCTCGGAAGATAACAGAACACCAGCTGCCTCAAGAAACCAAGTCACCACGCCGCCCATACACATCACTCCAGGAGAGTGGTTGCTGTTGAGTCGCGAGACCCAAGTCCTGTATGACATCATGTAGTTGATGAGGTAGAGCGAGACGGAAGTATTGGACGTGTCACCTTGCAGCTCGGTGCCATCCATCGCCGTGAATGAGAGTCCCTTGAGCGCGAGATCAATCATTTCAATCTCGCCATTCGTGATGTATCCCTTAATCTCCTTGGCATAGAATGCATTGACCACCGCCTTCTGGAAGTAACGCAACATTGGGCTTCTCAGGTTCAGCGCCTTTGTTTTTGACGAAGTGAATGTAGGCGTGCTTCCAATCGTCGCCCAGAGTGCTGATATTTCGTCCCTATAAAACTGTGGTGTAGTCCCCGTTCCGCTAGGAAATCCAAAAATCTCTTCGATGGTTCTAAAAGTAAGCGTGTAGAACTGGCCATGAACGCGGAATGTAAGATAGCCCAGGCCTCCATCGGTCATCATGCCTGGCTCATCCGCATACAAGTGCATCTCCAAAGTAGAAAGGAGCTGAATTGTCTCCTCTTTGTATCCACTCTTGGGGGTGTTCATGATTCTCTCCAAATGGCACCGCCGAAATAAATACTGAACATCCTCCCCAATCCCTAGTAGCTCCATCGTCTCAGGATGCGGATATCTTGTTCCACTAAATTCGCACTGCTGGAATAGCTCGTAGTACTCTTTGGGAGTCAACTTCGTCTCAGTAGATTTCCGTCTGACAGATTTCCTAGGAGCTTGGTCTGAGCGCAACTCAGGTTCCTCCTATTTGTAATCACTGCCCTTTTCTCTTGAGTTAGAAGCTTGCGCCGATCTCTTCCCGCGACTCTTGCTCTTTGTGAGCGAATTGGCCGGTCTGCTTGATCCTGCTGTTTGGCCTGAATCCCCAACAACTCCGCCGACCATGTTTTTCATTGCTAAGAAACGCTTCGTCATAGATTTAGGCGATGAGCGCTCTCCTGCCTTACAACCATAGGCTTCTCGCATTTCCTCTATTATCTCAGCACTCTTTCTGCTCCGCTGAGACATCATAAACTGAAAGCTAAGCGTCAATATGTTAGTGCACAAGTGACAAAAGCAATTATGAAGTTTTAAACTTGAAAGTGCAAAGGGAGGATAAACCAGACCAGCGTGTGCAGTGGAACTGGCTCGATTGAGGCAACGAGGGAGACGGCTCGATTGATGAATTCAGTAGCGGATGCGTTGAGTGGTCACGAGATCGACTCGATTGAGCTGTGCGAACGTTTCGGGCGTGTCGATGTGCGGTGACTTGAGCAAGGGTGTGTCGTGCAGGACGAGTTGTGTGTTGCAGCGAAGGGAAGGCGACTCGATTGAGGACTCGGTTGACGGCGAGAGGGACAGCAACGACAACGGCTCGATTGGTGTGCAGTGAGACAGCTCGATTGAGGAGAGGTAAACGAAACAAAGTGAGAACAAAAAAAACAAAGAGTGATGAGGGAGTGTGATGTGAGAGTGTGAGGAAAGAGATATGGAAGAGTCTAAATAATTAAAGGAAGAGTGAAGTTAGGATAATAATGGTCGTGAGAGGAGTGTTTGTTTGGTAGAGGTGAAGAGTGAAGGGAGGTGAGAGTTTAATTTAAAGGGCAGGAAAAAAGGAGGAGTAGTGGAGTGATGGGAAGAAAGGAGACATAAAGTGATGTGTTTGTTGGGAGGGAACAAGAAAGAAATGGGGAAGCTTTCACGTGGGAAGGAAAAGTAAGGGAGTGAGTGAAGATTGAGTGAAGAGGAAAGGTTCATGTGGGTGTCTTCAGTCGGACCATTTTTTTTTTTTTTTTTTTTCCTCACTCTTCTTTTCACTCTGCTTTTGTCTTCTATGTATCCTTTGTCTCTTTTCTGTAGAACTCCTCATACTTGACTTGATTCTGAACTCACTTTTTTAACTGCTATATATTTTTTCTGTTGCCTGTACTCCCTTCTGTAGATTCCTGAACACAAGAAAACCAAAAACAAAAATTAAAAACCAAAGGGTCCTAAAAAAAATATTTACAGTGATACCTTTGGGACTTCCTCCCAAGTGAGCTTGTTTTAAGTCTCTAGCTTGACTTTTCAGCTTTTTATACTTTTTTCGGTTCATAGAGGAGCACAGAAAACCCCTCTGGTCGGACTTGATCAGCTAAATATTTCTTGACTCTCTGACCATTTACAGTGAATTCGCTACCATCCTTGTTCAGAAGAGTGATGGCTCCGAATGGCAGAACGTCCTTGACTTCAAACGGTCCAGACCACCTAGACTTAAGCTTTCCAGGAAATAACTTAAGTTTGGAGTTGAAAAGCAAAACCTGATCTCCAGCCTTGAGCTCTTTGACAACAATTTTCTTATCATGAAAATTTTTGGTTCTCTCTTTGTAAATCTTTGAGCTCTCATAGGCATCAAGTCTGGTTTCTTCCAACTCATGTAGATCAAGAGTCCTCTTAGCCTGAGCTGTATCAATGTCCAAGTTCAGCAACTTGATAGCCCAAAGTGCCTTATACTCAACCTCTACAGGGAGATGACATGCTTTACCATAGATCAACTGAAAAGGTGTTCGTCCTATTGGCGTCTTGAACGATGTTCTGTATGTCCAGAGAGTCTCGTCCAACTTGACAGACCAATCTTTTTTCGAAACTCCAACAATCCTTGACAAGATACCCTTGATCTGCTTGTTCGAAACTTCAACCTGTCCGCTGGTCTGAGGGTGATACGCAGTACACACCTTGTGCTTGACCCCATACTTTCTCAGCATGCTCTCAAAAACTTTGTTGACGAAGTGAGTTCCACCATCACTGATCACTGCTCTGGGTATCCCATACCTTGGAAAAATTATACTTTTGAACAGCTTCAGAACAACCTTGTGATCATTGTTAGGACTGGCAATGGCTTCGACCCACTTAGAAACATAATCAACTGCCACCAGAATATAGACATTCCCATTAGATGGGGGGTTGAATGGTCCCATGAAGTCTATCCCCCAAACGTCAAATATCTCCACTTCTAGGATTGGATTTTGGGGCATCTTGTTTCTCCTTGTGATGTTGCCCATCCTTTGACAAGCGTCACACTTGGTGATGAAGTTGTGAACGTCTTTGAACAAGGTTGGTCACCTGAGACCTGCCTGAAGAACTTTCTGAGCTGTCTTGAATGTGGCGAAGTGACCTCCATAGGTGGAACCGTGGCAGTGTTCAAGTACTCCCTGCACTTCCCCTTATGCTATGCATCTCCTAAACAGACCGTCAGAACCTCTTTTGTACAGATAGGGCTCATCCCAGAAGTAGTGGTTGACCTCCCTAAAAAATTTCTTCTTCCTGTAGGGATCCATGTCATCAGGAACTTCTCCACAAACCTTGTAATTCACGACATCTGCATACCATGGTGCAGTCTCAGAAGTGATCGCCATACAATTGATTTTTAGGTTCTCAACCCCGGTGTCATGCATCTGCTCACAAACCTGGGCGACCAGAAGTTGTTCCTCAGGGATTGAATCATCTATTGGAACAACATCTTCAATCCTCATTCTAGACAAATGATCTGCAACTCCGTTTTCTATGCCTTTCTTGTCAACTATCTCCATGTCAAACTCCTGAAGAAGCAGGATCCATCTCAACAGTCTTGGTTTGGTATCCTTCTTCGAGTAGATGTGTCTCAAAGCAGCATGGTCGGTATACACTATGACTTTCGAACCCACAAGGTAACTCCTGAATTTTTCAAATGCAAACACAACGGCTAGGAGTTCCTTCTCTGTGGTTGCATATCTTCCTTAAGTCTCGTCCAAGGTGCGACTGGCGTAGTAGATGACATGAAGCTTCTTGTCTATTCGCTGTCCCAGAACTGCTCCAACTGCGAAATCTGAAGCATCACACATGATCTCAAAAGAATGATCCCAATTCGGAGCTTGTACTATAGGTGCCGAAACCAAGGCCTCCTTGATCTTGCTGAAAGCTTCCAAGCATGCTGCATCAAATTTGAACTCAACCTCCTTGCACAGCAACCTTGTCAAAGGTCTTGCAATTTTTGAGAAGTCCTTAATGAATCTCCTGTAAAACCCAGCATGTCCCAGAAAGCTTCTGATGTCCTTCACTGTCTTAGGCGGTTGAAGCTGAACCATGACCTCAATCTTAGCTTTGTCAACCTCAATTCCTTTCTCAGAAATCCTGTGTCCCAGAACAATCCCTTCTTCAACCATGAAGTGGCACTTCTCCCAGTTCAGCACCAAGTTCGTCTCCTCACATCGCGTCAATACCCTGCACAGATTTAACAAACAGGAGGAGAAAGTGGAACCGTAGACAGAGAAATCGTCCATAAACACTTCCACTGACTCCTCAATCAAATTCGAGAAAATTGATGTCATGCACCTTTGAAAGGTGGCAGGAGCATTGCATAAATCAAATGGCATGCGTCTGTAGGCAAAAGTGCCATAGGGACAAGTAAACATTGTCTTTTCCTGATCATTTGGGTGGATAGGGATTTGGAAGAATCCATTATACCCATCAAGGAAACAGTAGTACGGATGACTGGCTAATCTTTCTAACATTTGATCAATGAAAGGCAAAGGGAAATGATCTTTCGTAGAAACAACATTCAACTTCCTATAATCAATGCACATCCTATGTCCTGTGATGGTCCTAGTTGGGATTAGCTCATTTTTTTCATTTTTGATGACAGTAATTCCTCCCTTTTTAGGTACACAGTGCACTGGAGATACCCAAGTACTATCAGAGATAGGATAGATAACTCCAGCATCAAGCAGTTTTAAAATTTCTTTCTTAACTACTTACTTCAGGTTAGGATTCAATCTCCTTTGGGGTTCAATACTAGCATAAGACTCATTTTCAAGATTGATCCTATGTGTGCAAAGACTAGGTGAGATTCCTTTGATATCTTCTAAAGAATAACCTATAGCCTTTCTAAACTTCTTAAGCTCAGTTACTAGCATCCCCAATTCATCATCACTCAACTTAGAATTCACTATGACAGGATAAGTAGAATTGGTTCCCAGAAAAACGTACCTGAGCCCGGAAGGGAGAGTTTTGAGTTCTACCTTTGGAGCTTTCAGTTCCGACCAGTCGTCAGCATGGGAGTCTGGAATGATCACGGTCGAGTGGGAGGTGTGCAACTCGATTGAGCGGGACATCGGTCTCTTGAGTCGGGTCTTGACGTCGGTAGAGTGGGAGGTATCAAGTTCTGAACTCTCTGTCTCAACTGCACGTACCTCCTCTGCGTCAGATAGCTGATCAAATTCCTCTAATCCATCCGTTTCTCTGTGGGACTCTAGCAAATTCTTGTAACAAGTGGTCTCCTCATGCAGGAACCCTTCTTCTCCATCCTTAGTTAGAGCAGTTTTGAGATGATCCTCCTCAGCTAGTTCCTCCAACAACTCATCAGCCAACTTATCCATCTCTTCAATATAGAAGACTTGTCCTCCTATTGTTGGCTTCTTCAAAGTATCCTTGATGTCAAACTTCATGATGAAGTCATCGCCGAGATTAAGATCAATCCTGCCATTTTTGACATCAATGATGGCTCCAGCAGTCGCCAGGAACGGTCTTCCTAAGATCAGAGGATCTTTTGGTTCTTCATCCATCTCCAGAACCACAAAGTCGGTTGGCACTTCCACGTTTCTGATCCTGACAGGTAAGTCCTCTAAGATACCATGTGGAAGTCTCACTGATCGATCTGCAAGGATGAGGGAGATGTCGCATCCCTTAAACCTTGTGAAACCCAATCTCTTAGCCACAGAGAATGGCATCAGATTAACTGAAGCGCCAAGATCACATAAACACCTCTCAAAAGACATGGGTCCAATGGAGCAGGGTAGAGTGAATGATCCAGGATCTTTGAGCTTCTTGGGTACAACCTTCTTCTGGATGATTGCACTGCACTCAAGACTTAGTACCACCATGCCTTGAACTTCTTTTGATCTCTCCATCACTAAGTCTTTGAAGAATTTCTGGTAGTGAGGGACAAGTGCGAATGCATCCAGCAATGGCATCCTCAGCTCAATCTCCTTGACTTGTTTTTCGAACAAGGCTTTGTATTTCTCAGTAAGCTGCTTCTTGAACCTCACTGGAAATGGTAGGGGAGGCTTGTACGGTGGAGGGATGAACCTTGCAGGTCTGTCTTCAGAAATAACAGGCTCCTTAACAGCTTCAGGTTTGGACTGCTTCACTGGTTCAACCGGGTCTTTGACTGCTTCGACTGGGTTCTCCATCTGAGCGTCATCCTGACCAAAATCCTCCCCATCTAATTCCTCACTGTCCTCAATGACGTCTGGAACTCCTTGCCTGGGAGGTAATGTTTTCCCACTTCTCAGCGTAATGGCATTGGCGAACTCCTTGGGGTTCTGAACAGCTTTACCTAGGAATTGGCCAGGTTTGGTGCAGAAGTAGAAGCGGATTGGCCTTCCATGTACCTTATCTTCGAGTTTAGAGCTTCGAATTTGACGTTCAGATCGTTGTAGGAACATTCCATCCGGTGACTAAGGTCAGCAAACTTCTTAGCAGTATCCATTGAACCGCTAGCTTGGCCTTGAAGAAGTTGTTGCATCATCTGCTTCATTTCTTGATCTAGGGCTGGGGTAGTCTGAACTGGGTGAGGGCGGAATCCTGGCGGTGGTCCTGAGGGAGCTTGGTAACCCTGCTGGAACTGTTGTTTTGGAACGAATCCCGGATTATAAGGCACAAAAGGTTTTTGTTGACCTTGCTGTTGTTGGTGAGGAGGGTACACATGATCTTGTGGATTAGCAACATTGTTACTTCGGTAAGACAAATTGGGGTTCGTCTTGTAGGGGTTGTAACCTTTGTTGTATCCACCCTGATTCTGGACATAGCTGATCTCTTCACTCTGCTCACCCTCCCCATCTGGAACTTGGAAAGGGTCGTCCTCAGAGACGAAGTGGATGCTCCTCTGCTGGCTCAGCAAGATACGGTCAAACTTCTCATTGACATTCTTGAGGTCCTTTTTGTACTTCTCCTCAGATCCAGTATCGCCGCGAACTGTGCGGTCATAATCCTCATTGTAGGTTCCATCAGACTGAGTGAGATTCTCCACCAGTTGCCAACCTTCATCTACGTCCTTGTTCAGGAAGTTACCGTTAGAAGCAGTGTCAAGCATCATGCGTATTTTGGGAAGGACACCACGGTAGAGAGTACTCAGTAATGACTCGTTGCTGAAACCATGGTGTGGACACTGGCTGTGGTAACCCTTGAAACGCTCCTAGGCTTCACAGAATGATTCTGAGCTCTTCTGAGTGAAGCTGGAAATCTCATTCCTGAGACGTGCTGTTCTGGAGTTAGAGAAAAACTTGGCCAAGAATGCTTTCTTGCAACCATCCCAGGTGGTGATTGATCCCTTAGGAAGGTTTTTCTCCCATTGATGAGCTTTGTCTCCCAGGGAGAATGGGAAGAGGCGCAACTTGTAACCGTCCTCACTCACGCCGTTGATCTTGGTAAGACTGCACAGACGGTCAAACTCGTCCAAGTGGTCTAGTGGATCCTCCATAGGCAACCCGTGGAACTTGTTGCCTTGGATCATGGAGATCAGACAACTTTTGATTTCGAAGTTGTTGTTCTGCATAGCGGGAGGGACGATTCCAGCACGCTGAGTATGAGTGTTCGGTGCATCCCCAGCACCAATGTTCCGGGGTCCCGGATGTGGTTCATTCTGTTGTTCCATAGTAACTGGTGCGGGATGATCAGTGAGTTGACGAGCTTGTCGGGGTCGTTGCAACCGATTGATTTCATCGATCACAGGAAGGAGATTCTGATGCCCTCTTGATCTAGTGTGCATGCAAGGTTGCAATCAACAGGTACCTGAGATGCAAAACAAACAAGCAGAAAACCAAAGCAAGTCAGTACTCAGAATGATAAGTGTAACGGAACTTAATCTTGCAAAACTTGAAATCTTAAATGTAGCAAAACGAATCCCAAATGGCAACGGCGCCAAATTGATACTAGGATTTTTGCGTGTCTATCCTAGCAGGTTCAATTAACCTTATGCAGTTGTAGTACTTAAGGTGTCAATCCAAGTGGGATGTTGCTAACAATCAAGATGCAATCAAGAAATCACAAGTCAAGCCAATATAAAAAGAGTGTTTGTCTAACAGTCCTAGAATGATGAAAATGCAAAAACAGAAATGAACTACAGAATTAGAAACGAAAATGTATGACAAGAAGTAAACAAGAGTAAAAACGAAAACGAGTCTAAGCATGAACAAAACCGCAAGATAAGAAACAGTCTCAGGAATGCAATATCAATCAAAAAGATAAAAGTCCTAAGGATGGGAGTAATTGATTTCGGTGGAGTATCCTAGTCTACAGAGTGTTTAACATGCCACAAGCAAACTATCCCTAAACAATGAATATCACAACTTAGCTAATCCAATCTCTTGACAGAAGCAACTCAGACTCAACCACTTCCAAACCTAGCTCTCGCTAGAGAAACATGATCAAGCGTGGCATGACAAACAAGTTCATTCACGTCAACAAACGTCCTAGACAACTAATTTCTTAGGCTAGGAACGTAAGTCTCTGGCGCTAGTTGGTCAGACATTTCATCGAACACCTTTTGGGTGCGGAAATGTCTAAGACCTAGTTCCAATTGATCAGAGAGAAACTAGCATTTCTAACACTAGTCCAGAAGGGAATCATAAAAATCAAAGCTTAAACACTCTACATCCTAAGATCCTCCACCTAGTCTATCCCATCCCCAAGAACTCTAGCACTAGTCAGATCCGGAAATCATCACTAAAGACACAAGTCCAGAAAATATTGAACAAAGCATAATAAGATAGACAAGAATGAGATGAACAACTTTGTAGAAGAAATCAAATGCAAAAACTAAACAGATTAAAAGATATCTGGACACAAAGTCTCAAACGTTTTAGGTGGCTAGGTAGAACCTTAAGAACAAAACGAGAATAAAAGATAAGATGTCCTCAACAAGACTTAACAAAATGTATATATATTAAAAACATGTGAATCCCTAAAACTTAAAACGACAAGATAGAGCGTCGGTTCGGGAGTCTCCTGAAGCGTGTGAAACCAAACATGTGCGGTCGAGTCGCGTGTCGTCTCTCCCTGGGGTGCAATCGAGTGGAGCGGGTCGAGTCGCGTGTCGTCTCGCCCTGGGTTGCAATCGAGTGGAACGGATCGAGTCGCGTGTCGTCTCTCCCTGGGGTGCAATCGAGTGGAGGTGATACGATTCGAGTGTCATCTCTCCCTGGGGTGCAATCGAGTGGAGGTTATACGACTCGAGCTGGGTGTATATGTATCCATTTAAACGGTGATAACTCTTGAACCACACCTCCGATTGACTTGAAATAAACGGCATTGGAAAGATGACTCAACTCTCTACAACTTTGATAACGACGTCAAAAACTGAATCCCTCTACCGGTGGCTCGAGTGATGGATCGAGTGGCGACTCGAGTGGTGCCTCGAGAGTGACTCGATTGGTGCAGCTGAGAGTGGCTCGATTGGTGCAGCTGAGAGTGGCTCTATTGTCTGCGTCTCCGACGTCTCCTAAACACCTGAAATACTTCGAAATGTACAATGTATGCAAGGATGATGCATAAACTTCCTAAATATGCAAAGTGTATAATAGAGGTTCTAAAATGATGCAAAACGACTAGTTGTCCTAGCTAAATGCATGACAAATACAGGCTAAGGAGATGCAAAATATAGACATATCAGTCAAATTTATTTATTTTAAAAACTGTAAACCCGGACATCGGGCAGGTCCTAATCTAATAGTATAGAAATTTTTGGAACTATATCACTTGATGTCGCCGAGATCCTTAGGATATTTTTGGGATTGGGATATTAAACTCTTGGTTTGATTGGGATGATAATATTAAATTCTGGTTGTGTTGCTCTCCAAAGTACTGGACCAATGTTATTTTACTTATGTTACTTCCACTCCCTGTTTTAGAAATCGCTAGGCGCTAGTTGGGCGGTCGGGTTGGGCCTAGCGCATAACGAGAAAATCGGAGATTAAACGAGGATTAATCGGACACTAGTTTTTGGGTTATTTTATTAAATTAATAGTAAATTATAAATAAATAGTACTAAATATATGTATAATTATTTTTATGTGAAAAGAAAAATATCAAATAAAATATAAAGCTATAGTATTGTCTTTAAAATTACGGTAAAAACATAAAAACGTAATTTTAAGAAAAAAAATTATGATTTTAATTAAAAGTTTGTACATTAGTTATTGTGTAAAACATCATAAACTCTTAATTTAAATGTCTAAATAACAAAATATATATATTTGATTTATATTTGGCTCCAAAAATAATCGGTATATACAAAATTATGCGGGAATTAATCGGATTAGACGGTATAATTGGATAATCGATGTTAAGCGGGAATTAATTATTAATCGAGACGGAGAGAATGAGGCTAGCGATTTTACGAGGTATAGTTGGTAGTAGGCGGGAATTTTTAAAACAAGGCTTCCACTACATACCTTGATTGATTTAATATAGCATAGGAAGAAAAAATATATATATTACTAGGAATATATAGGCAAACATGATATCTTATCTAGTTCACGGCTATTTTTTCTTTCTTTCTTCTTTTCATTGACATTCATTTGAGACCGTTTCCTAATCATTACTAAGGGCCTTTGCCCATTATGATAGCACCCCAAAAAAAATCAATTAACAATAGCACTAGCAAAAATATTGGCTGAGGTTTAAGAAAATACGAAGAATTAACATTTTGAACACCTTCCCTCCTATTCGAGCTATATATATACTAGTATTATACCCGGTGCTATGCACCTAAAAAATAATGTTATGCTAAATTTTATCAAAATTTATGAAAATTTAGTTTGTATATAATCAAGTGGGGAAAACTGTAGTTGGTTCTCTGAAATGATATAGTGAGAAAATTGTAGTTGTATATATTTGTTTTTTAACAAAAAAAAAAGTAATATATAGTCTTCCAAATATTAAGAATTAGCTTCCAACTTCAATGTTTTATATAATATACTATACATAATCTATAAAAGACAAACTTACGTTTAACTTACGTTTAATATTCAAAGACGATCAATACAAACTTAAAACCATTAGATTAAAATTCAAGGTCATAGCCACAATTTTTTACCGGGGTGAAGTTGATTCAATACAAAGATGATATCACTTGCGTCTTGATGTTCTAATTCGTCTTCAGCCTTTGCCACGGGTGCTGCTCTTGCGCAAGTCTTCATCTCTGTTTGCGTCTCCTCTTCTATTCATCAAGTTTGCCTTTTTTAGCGGTGTGGTCTATAAAACAAAAGTATATTAAACATACATATAAGAAAGAAAACAAAAATTTGAAAAAAAAGAAATAATATAATCATATAAAAGGAATGAATAAAATAAAAGATACGTAACATACCAGAGGCTATATGCCTTATATGATGAAGTCATCGGAGATTGTCGGCGTTAATAACAAAATTTTGGAATTTATTATATGTTGTTCTCTTACGAAGCATGCCTTACTCCTAAATGAGTTTAGCCTCAACTTTTAACAATAAAACTAACATCTACAACAGAAAGATGATCAATGAGATACGTATATATAGCTTTGATGACGTGGCTGTCAATAGTTTGAATAAAAGAGATCGTGGGATTATGGAGGCGAAATATCCTCTAATTTATTTTTGATTTTCTTTTTAGAGTGATATGATCATGAAACCATCCAGGAAGACTCTTGAGTCTTGTTCAACACGAATGAAGTCGAAGATCAGTTCTTCCAGGCAAACGACTATTTGGAATACATTCTTACCTCATTTAGAGCATATCTCGAAATAGAATCAGTCCAATCAGAGTTCGTATGAAGAAGTTATTCATTTTACAAATCAGGTGAAATCATGGCTACGCGATTTGGACCTACAAGCATTCAACGGAGGATTCCAACCAAGTCAGAAAGATTCAAGCTATGAACCTAACTGTTCTGGAATCTTGATCCGTTCTGGAACCATGGATAATTGGAATCACATTGAGATCAGTTCATATGTTAAAGATATGGATATTTCAAATCAGTGGATCTATCCCAGTACCACTTTCACGTCTGAGCCAAATATCGTCTTACACAGAGCAACTCAGAAACAATTTCGACACGAAACCACTTGGAGGATGTTAATAGATCTCTTATGTTTCCAAGGAGCTCAGAAACGGAAGATTTGGCCCAAGGAATACAAGGATACACTTCATTTGCCAAATGAGGTCAATCTAATTCTTCACATGAAGAGTTTTAGGTCCAATTGGTTTAGGTGCTTCCAGAATTATGTTTGGCAGCCAGGAGTTGTTTCTACTAAGCCCAAGGGGAAGAAATCATACAATCCATGTTGTTTCTCATCAGCAAGTTGGATCAAAGAGTCAAAGTCAAAGAAGATCAAGAAAACACTTAATGGGTCAACTCAAGAGCTTATGGCCAAATGGAATATAGGAAATTGTATTAGGGATGATATCTATCAAGTCCAGCCCACTTTGAGCCTAATACAAGCCCAAGAAGGCCCAAAATAATCGCTTTGTTTTGTGGTCAAAGAAGAGTGACGAAAATAAGAGATACATGCACCAAAAGTCACTTTGGAGGAAGGGAAACATGCACCAAGAGTTGGGTCTTCATTCAACTTAGTATCTTTAATGTTTTTAGTTTCAAGAATAATCAATATTTGGCTTTGTGACCAAGTTTTCTACCTCTTTATAAATACATGTAATCTCATTTGAGAAATCATTCAATTAAGAAATCTTTTATCTTTTATTTGAGAGTGGTAAACTCCTTTGTTCCTTTTGGAACTTGTTATTTCTCCTCGGTGGGTTACATCAAAGAGTTATCCTTGGTGGTTTACATCAAAGAGTTTCGGTATATCAAGTGATTCCACAGCACTTGACGTTGCCATTCACTAGCTGAGGATTGAAGAGACGTTATAAGAGAGTCTAGGGCACAAGGATTTTTGGGATTCGTCTCACGCCTTGTCATCTGTCTCCGCGAAGCTTCTATCTAAAGTTCCACCACCTTGCTTTGTTTGGTTTGTTTTAAGAGAGTTTGGGGCATAAGGATTTTCGAGTTTATCTCACGCCTTATCATCCAGCTTCGCGAGCCATCGAAGTTCTAGGATTATCAGTCTACCTACCTTAGAGTGTCGATTGCTTGGGAGAATCACATCAAGTGGTATCAGAGCTTTCAAGAATCACATCATAGAGTGATAATGTGATCGTGGGAAGTTTAACAATTATGCTTTAATCCTGTAAACTTTCACTTTAATTTTTTATCGACCAATAGATTTATTGTTTCACATAATTATTATTTATTTTTGGATAAAATTGCCACATGTCAAAACATGATTGATCAAGTGACTTATGCTGTTATTGCATGAGCTTTTTATGACCACTTTGACAAACGAACAAAACGGAGTCGTACACGTACTGACGTACGTACCGGCTTCTTACAGCCGTCGACTACTTTAGCGTTGTTCTGTATACTCGCAGTCAGTCACAATGGGTCATCAAACACTTTACACTCTCGTCGGTCCTTTTCTTTTCTTTTTGTTCCATTACTATTGGGCTATATGGGCTTCTTGAATTGCACCAAGATCATGGTCATGTTATCACAGCCTTCCACTACAAGAAAACATGGATTTACCGACTGCAAAAACAATCACTATACAGTCGCTAACTACTTAGTCACGACTGATTGGCGACTAACATACGTAGTCGCTAAACAGTGCGTCGCTAAAAAATTCAGTCGCTAAAAAGTCGCTATGGAGCTACTAATTGGCGACTGATAATTGGGGTCGCTCTTCCCTCGCCAAACAGTCGCTAAAGTTGCGACTGAATTGCAACGCTTTAGCGACTGATATGGTTACTCATTTGCGACTGTTTGGGTACTGTTTTGTTTACGTTTTGGTGACTGTTTTGCGACTGTTTAATTATCATGTTTTTAAAAAAATTCTGGTAAAAATGCATTATTTGATTTTGTAATACCAAAACTGATTAAGAAAACATGTACTAAAACATATCAAACATGAAATTAAACAAATACATAAGTACCATGTTTTTACAAAAGTTGCAAATCCAAAAAACATCCAAATATCCAAGAGTGTTGCAAATATTACATGAGGGAACCTAACTTTGAAAATCAGTAGGGTTTAGGTCATTGGTTTAGGACTCAAGGAAGGCGACATAGTTTGGGTTAGTTTGGAGGAAGCTCACCAAGCGTGAGGTCTCTGCTTGTTGCTCAGATGCAACCCGCAAAGCCTCAGCTGCAACCCGTGAAGCCTCTGCGTCACGCTCACCTTGTAGAGCTGCTTGTTCCTCTATCTTGCGATTAGCGTCTTCAAGCTGTTGTTGTAGGGTTGTGAAAGTAGAATAGCTTCCAGGGTACTTCCGCTTCCCGTTGATGTAACTTCCTAGGCTTCCAACTCCAAAGTATGTTCCTCTATCATTTATGTAAGTAGACTCCATACACAAAACAGAGAGAAAAAGTTATTATAATTACTTAACAATGAAAAACTTAATAGCTTATTAGAAAAAAGCAAATTACCTGAAGAAAGAGCTCATCATCCTCCTCATGAGATAGCTCTGATCGACGTGAAGTACCATCTGAAGACTTATCATTATCCTGAGCAGCCAACTTAGCTTCCCTTCTTTTCTTATATGCCTCATGAACTGCTTGCGCTTTCTTATCCACAAAAGTACCATCTTTTTTGGTATGAGTCCTGAGAAAAACTTCATGAATAGTTGGCGGTCTTCCCAATTCTACTTCCTGGAATGTTAGACAATGAAAAGGTAAGAAATCATTTGATGTCAAGTAATTAAACAATGAAAAGGTTATGATGTAACTCACCATCTCTTGTTCGATTTGTAAGTAAGACTTTGGCCCTGATACATGCTTGTGAGGGCCAAGACCATTACGGTCAGACATTCGAGCTGTTGAAGTGGTTGCACTCTTTTCCATGGCTTCTTCTGTGTTCCAATAGTCACACATTTCTTTCCAAAGAGTTCTCTCAATCCACCTCGGTTTCACTTCCTCTTGCTGAGCTGCTGCCTTGGAAACCATGTCTTTCATACGGTTTTGACAAATGCTATAGAACTTTGCTTGAACCACACCGGTTAGAGAGGGATCCCAGGTGTGTGTTTTCTACAAAAGAAGACTAGTGTTAGTGATAAAAAAAACAAAAAAAAAATCTATAAATACAGAAATCAAATTGAAAGGAGTAGAAGTTTACCGCGAATTCCAAGAAGTAACCTTCTCTTCCTGCATTCGGAACACAACCCCAACTGTAATATGGACCATCAAACTTGTTTGTAAACACTTTTGTAATCTTTCGGGTAAGTGATGACTTGTCTTTACCAAACCTTCAAACACAAACAAATCAGTAGTCAAATTCCAATCAAACACAAACAAATCGATCAATCCAAGTAAAATTCTAATCACAAACACACACAAACAATCCAAAATTCGAAAAATTCTGATCACAAACAAACACAATCAATCCAAAATTCTAATAATTCTAATCACAAACAATCACAAACAATCCAAAATACAAAATTCTAATCCAAATTCTAATCACAAACAAACAAACACAATCAAATTCTAATCCAAACAAACAAACATAATCAAATTCTAATCCAAAATACAAAATTCTAATCCAAATTCTTACCAAGTGGTTTCACGCTCTAATGAGGGAGAGAGGACAGTGGTATACTTCTCACGGCCTGGTTGGACAAGCATGTCATGTAAAGAAGCGAGTACATCAGTTGGGAGATTTGATTCCCTTGCACCGTCATCCTCTGAATCAGCTTCTTCCTCATGTGAGTTTTGCGCTTGAGAACTGTGAAGCGATGCAGAAGCTGCTCGAGGTTGACCAGGTTGAGAAGAGAGTGGTCGATGAGACTGTCGAGGTAGAGGAGACTCTCGTGGTAGATTCGAGACTTGAGGAGATTGTCGATGATGATTCGTGACTGACGATTGAGGAGACTCTCGAAGTTGACTCGAGAATTCTGGTGGATTCATCGCGGAGGCGAGAGGTTGAGGAAAAGGACGGCTGGTTGGATCTTCGCCGGAAGGGGATGTTCCGGGAAAGCTCCTCGAGTGCTGGAACAGATTTGTCGGAGGTGGATAGTCTCGGTAAGAAGGTGTAGGTCTCGCTGGAGGCTGGAGGTTTGGGACAGGAGTTCTCTGAGAATCAGTCTCTGGAACTCGATGGTTCGCCGGCGTGAAGGTATACTGGGGAGGAAGATTGGCGGGTTTGTGATTCGCCGTTTGTGAGGTTCCAGAGGTTCGATTAGAGGGGTTTCTTCTTCCTCCGCCTCTTTTCTTTACTCCAGCCATCAAGGGTTTACGGTTTCGTTGAGTGAGAGGAATTTAGATCTAGGGTTTTAAGGTTTTGCCGTTTCGTCTCGAAGAAGAAGAAATGAGAAAAGAAATGTTAGATTAGGGTTTGTTCGGAGAAGAAAACGAAAAATAATGGGTTTTCGTGTTTTGTTACGGCCCAAATTTTATTAAGGCCCAAATTTATTAAAGCAGTCGCTAAATAGTAGCTCTTTAGTCGCAATCTTTTAGCGACTGTCAAACTGGTCTCCAAATTAGTCGCAAATTGGCGACTACACTACGACAGTATGCATCAGTCTCTAATTAGCGTTTACTAGGCGACTGATTTATTTTAGTAGCCATTCAGTAGTTAAACAATCGCAATTCAGTCACTAAATTTAGCGACTGTGTTTTTAGTCGTAAATTGCAGTAACCAATTCCATGTTTTCTTGTAGTGTTCACCACCTGCGGTATTTGGCGCCAGACATCTATCGAGAACCTTTTCACATACTGCCGAGAGTTTGGTCTCCTGAATGTAACTGTCAAGAAACCTTAGTTTGAGTAGAATAGGTTTTCTTATCTATCGTAATACACAGGTTGTGCCTTTACTGCCTTATATACATGCTAATAGCTCTACCCTTGACCTAATTACAGATGATATGGATATGGACTAAGACATATACGAAGCCCATATAGCCCAATAGAGGAAGAAAGAGATGATCCCTTGAGAGAGAGACAACGAGATAGGAAATAATCTCAAGTTGCTTGTTTCTCTGGCTTTCTGTTGAATTGGTCGTTTAGTAAATCAATCGAGGCCAGGTCTGTATATATATAAAAACACAATTTGACAAAAAAGGAAAAACGAAGAAAAAAAAAGAAGAATACACATATATCAATACTCTTTCCTTTTATATAGCTAAAAAAAAGGAAAGACCCATTCAATAAAGGAAATATTTACATAATAGATCATAGGACTGACTGAGAATATTCACATGTCCCTTAATTTTGACATATAGCATTTGAAAAGTAAACAGATTAAACTCAAAAATGCGCTTTCGTCATTCTAATATTACAAAACAAAACTGATTTACATGTATTAATTCGGGGTAACTATGTTCGGATCGTGATTAAGTATTTGGATATGGAATTAAGGCACTTGGACATTTTGTGTCTTCGTTAACTGATGTCCTCGCAACAATTAATATATGCATACTAGTATCTGATCCCCGCTACATCACAAATAAAAATATTTAACGATATGTACAAATTAATTCAAATTGGTCAAATAGAAGTAGTAAAAATGTTTTAAAAAAAAATGAACATAATAAGTTTAATGTGAAAATGACAACGTCTAACTTAAATAATAAAGGTCTTTTTCTCTATCGATAGCCACCCTTACATAATGGTGATTACATTAAACTTTACATAGAAAACAATCAAAAAAAAATATAAATATGATATTGAACATATTTATGAACATAATAAGTTTTTTTAACTATAGTAAGTTTACAGCTTGCTAAAATAGTAGTATAAATCCTTTATATAATAAAATGGAAGTACACAACATTGTTGTTTTGTAGACTATATATAATTTTAATAAGTTTGTTACAAATAGGTTATAGATTAATTGATAAATTAATTGGTTACAAGTTAAATAGTGGGTGCAACTTTAATTTATTTCCTAAAATCTTAAAAAGAATATTCTAAATAATCATTTGATATCATCTAACTTACCATATTAATTTCTTTGATATATAACTTAACATATTAGTTTGTTAATTATCATTATACTTCACCTCTCATTTTTTATATATGAGTCTATTTTGTGAAACAAATAAATTATCATATTATTTATTATAATTATAAAATAGTTTTATTTCTGAATATACAATAAGTTGAATTTTTAAAAACAAATATAAATTGTTCAATATATAAAATATTCAATCTTTAGTAACATTATTCTTTAAAAATAATATCTATTGATTAAAATTTTTACTGAGTAACGGGTCAAAATTTGAATATTTAAAGTCGATTTCATATTTTTTGTTGAATTTTATAGTTTTATATAATATTATAAACTTTATAGCACAAATACTTATTTAGAATCATTAACAGTATAAAACTTACAATAATAAATATTTTTTTCAAGTAATCATATCTAGGATATGATTTTACTGCATAATATTTTATCAAAAAAAACTTTTTAAAAGAATCACATAAATTATATTTTATATAAAAATTACAATATAAATAAAATGAATTTCAACCAGCACGGGTCTTAATCTAGTAAGTATTGTTAAAAAGAGAGATATGGTCATTATCAAATTAACCTCATCACTAAAGTAGAAGAGAAGCTCCAAAAGCTTTTCTCCTTCTCACACTCTCTCTTTCCCAATCTCTAATTTCGTACGCCCGGAGCAATGGAAATTGACGGTGGAGATCGTAATTCCGGTGAGCGGCCGATCATCAAGGTCACAAACGACGAAGGTATCGACGCGCCTGACTTGCGTTCCCTCGTTAGCAAACAACAGGGAGCAAAATTAGTTACGAACACTTTTTTTGCCGCTGATCCCAACAACTCTCTTTAGCTTTAGCTATTCTTGACAAGATGATGAAACTTGGTTATGAGCCTAGCATTGTCATACTTACCTCGCTGTTCAAGAAGATGGAGAAAGGAAGTATAGAGGCTAATGTTGTAATCTACAGTACAATCATTGATGGTTTTTGCAAATACAACATACTCAACCTATTCAACGAATACAAAGGAATTTGAGCAAATGTTGCTACCGGTAGCTTTCTCATAAACTGTATTTCTAATTACGGAAAATGCATGGAGTGATGCCTCTTGACTACTGCATGTCATGACTGTGAGGAAAGTTACTCTTGGCATGATCAATGGGTTTGTGAAAGAGGGGAAACTTTTTGAGGCTGCACAATTGTATGAGGACATGATTCAAAGGTTTTTAGATCCTGGTATACTGTCACATCACTGATCAATTTGGTTTTGTAAGCAAGACCGCCTAGACAAGGCTACGCAAATGTTTTTTTTATTTTTTTTATTCACTGATAACTGATTAATTTCTGCTAGTCTCTTTGAGATTATCCAAGCGCAAAAGATCAATGACTACATGTATAATTCTTCGGCTTTGTCAATCAAATAAACGTAATTAATTAGCTCAAAATTATATATTTTAGCTTATACATATCTAGTTAATTATTCTCTTCATTTCTAATCAGTTTGTAATTTGTGCGTTTTAGAATTTAGTTAACGTAAACAAAGTTCAAACTAGCACTGGCGGCAGGGAGAACCTGAGATTGCAATAACATCATCATGTGTGCAAGTGGGATCATTAATATAGTAGTCATCTTACATAGTTACATATATAATCCTTGGTTTATACTTCAAGTTATGACCTTATTTATATTTTATACATCATCCCATTCGAATAATAAGTTTGCTCGCTCCCTTGAAAGAGAAGGAAGAGTATATATAAAATATGCCACGTGATAATTATTTTTTCATCTTTACGTTTCTCATTTTAATGGGTCTCATTCCACGACTTTTTCCTATATGTATATTTATTAATCATATCGACGCACCTACAAAACATATAGGTGCATGCATATAAATGTATTAATTGTTGTCGTCTTCTTCAATAACAACTCCATCAATTTCTTTTAATGGTCTTATCAAAAGTTTGACCATAAATTTTCCATCAATGAACAAACCAATACTTGCCCTAGTCTTTCTCCTACAATGTGCTATAACTCTTGGGCTCCATTTCCACCCACTTGATCCCTTAACTCCTCAAGAAATCAACAAAACAAGCTTCATCGTTAAGAAATCTCATCTAGGCAATCTCAAAGATCTCACATTTCACTACCTCGACTTGGATGAACCAAACAAGAAGCACATCCTCCAATGGCTATCGCCAAATCCCTTCAAGAAACCACCACCCCCACGTCGTCGATCACTCGTGGTGGTTCGAGCCGGTGGTCAAACCCACGAGCTCATCATCGACCTAACCACTAGCAAGATCGTATCCTCCCGCATCTACACAGGCCATGGCTTCCCTCCATTCACATTCATAGAGCTTTTCAGAGCCAGCAAGCTTCCTCTAACATACCCATCTTTCGAGAAATCGATTCTTGATCGAGACCTAAACATCTCCGAGGTTTCTTGCATCCCTTTCACCGTTGGCTGGTACGGAGAAATCACCACGAGACGCGAGGTCAAAGCCTCTTGCTTTTACAGAGACGGTTCAGTCAACGTCTTCACGAGACCCATCGAAGGAATCACCATAACTATAGACGTTGACTCAATGCGAGTCGTGAAGTACTCAGACAGATTCAGAAAGCCTCTCCCTGATAAAGAAGGTAACGACTTTAGAACCAAACACAAACCTTTCCCGTTCTCTTGCAACGTCTCCGACACAGGCTTCAAGATACTCGGCAATAGAGTCAAGTGGGCTAACTGGAAATTCCACGTCGGATTCACGGCGAGAGCTGGAGTAACCATATCGACGGCTTCGGTTCTTGACCCGAGAACCAAAAGGTTTCGACGAGTGATGTATAGAGGACACGTCTCAGAGACTTTTGTTCCCTACATGGATCCAACCAATGAATGGTACTTCCGTACGTTCATGGACATCGGAGAGTTCGGTTTCGGGAAATCCGCCGTGAATCTGCAGCCGCTCATTGACTGCCCGCAAAACGCTGCGTATTTAGATGGACACGTTGCGGGACCAGACGGGACAGCTCAGAGGATGACCAATGTGATGTGTGTCTTCGAGAAAAACAGTTATGGTGCTTCTTTTAGACACACCGAGATTAATGTTCCAGGACAAGTGGTAAACTTCAAAAACATTTATTTTATATTTTTTTAAGGAACCTTGATTAGTAATTTGATTAAGTGTTTTGCAGATAAATAGTGGGGAAGCTGATATTCGTTTAGTGGTTAGAATGGTGGCCACAGTTGGAAACTATGATTACTTTTTGGATTGGGAATTTCAAAAGAATGGAGCCATCAGAGTTGGGGTACGTACTGTTTACTTCATTTTTATATATTTCACTTTTTTGGGTTGACGTAAGTGTTTTTAGAACCAACTAACGTGTGCTTAATCTATATATTAGTATGGTATTTGATTTTTCTAAGTAATTGACTATTCTTGGTTGAATACATATATAGGTGGGTTTGACTGGAGTTTTAGAGGTAAAAGCAACGTCGTACACGTCAAACGAGCAGATAACAGACTGCATCTACGGGTCGTTGGTGGCCAAGAACACCATCGCCGTTAACCACGATCATTACCTAACGTACTATTTGGACCTCGACATCGACGGTAACGGTAACTCCTTGGTGAAAGCCAAACTCAAAACGGTAAGAGTAACTGACGTTAACAAAACGTCTTCTCCGAGGAAGAGTTACTGGACGGTCGTGAAAGAGACGGCGAAAACTGAAGCTGACGGTAGAGTCAAGCTCGGGTCAGAGCCGGTGGAGGTGTTGATTGTTAACCCTAATAAGAAGACAAACATAGGAAACACGGTTGGTTACCGGCTGATACCGGAGCATTTACCAGTCACTTCTCTTTTAACGGACGATGATTACCCGGAGATAAGAGCCGGTTACACTAAGTATCCGGTTTGGGTGACTGCCTATAACCGGTCAGAAAGATGGGCGGGTGGGTTTTACAGCGATAGGAGTCGTGGAGATGACGGCTTAGCTGTATGGAGTAGCAGGTAATTAATAGAAAGATTTATTTAATTTTGTGAATAATAGTACAATTTAAAGGAATAAATGTATGGTTTTGTCTTAACGGGAACAGGAACAGAGAGATAGAGAACAAAGACATAGTGATGTGGTACAACGTTGGGTTTCATCACATTCCATACCAAGAGGATTTTCCGGTTATGCCAACTCTTCACGGTGGATTTACTCTTCGACCTTCTAATTTTTTCGATAATGATCCTTTGATCGGGTAAATTCGTACATGCATCACAGAAAATTGGTTCTTATGTATTTACTTTTATTGTTGCATATATAAATTTGTTTTCGAATATGATTTTTATTCGATATATATAGTATTATAGTGAGAATGGTTTAACTACACATTACTAATACCTTATGGAAACCTAATTCATGTGCCAATTATTTCACCTGTTTTTCCTTTAAATATATTTTTTGATAGTAATTTTAAATACTTCAATTTTTTTTCTATATTTTACATGATCATTTATTTGAAATAAACAATTTAGATTTGATATGAATTCGATTGGAAAAAGTAAAACGGATTTTATATGTGAGAGGTTTCTAAAGATACTAAAATTCGACACTACATTCTGAATAAATTTTAATTTTTTTAATATACTAGATTTTAACCTGCGGTGCATCGCGGAACTATTTTTTTGTAATTTAAAAATTTAAAATACAAATTGTATAATTTTATTTTGATTGTTAATTTTAGGATTTAACCCGCATGACAATTTTTTTTTACATAATTGTAATTTAATCAACTTAATTAGATATGTTTAAAATTGCTTTATGTATACACAAAATATTAATTCATTTAGTTTTTAATCAATCAAAATAATTTCATTTGGAATTTAATCAATCAAAATTATTTTCAGTTGGAATTTAATCAATCAAATTTAGTTGATGTGAAACTAAACATATGTTACTATGTATAATACTAATAATCACAAGTTTGATGGTACAATTATATATTTTTGCATATAGTATTGTCGGAAGATGAGATCAAATCAAAAGAGGAGGATTGTACATATTTTTATTTTCCTGCAAGAAATTAAAGAAAAATTATTAAAGATCTTAGATATTTGTTAAAATCAAATCAAAAAGAAAAGCACACATAGAAAACTTAAAAAAAAACATATAAAAAAACATATATGATGAAGATAGTTTAAAAAAACTTTAAAATACATAGTAACCTTATAAAAATTGTAAATCAAAAAAAAAATTATAAAATTTAAAAATAAGAAATTTCATTATTATACGTACCCTTCACAAAAAAGAAAGAAAATAATATATATGTAAGTTTATAAAAGAAAATCGTTAGAGATTTAAAATTCTGGGAGAAATAACCTTTGATTTGATGAAATATAATTTTTATCTTATATTAAAAAACCAAATTTATTTTTTCTAAAACCAAGTCCTTAAAACAAAAGAAAAATCTATGAAAATGAAAATGAATAAGATTTTTTGGAAAACAAAAGATTTATGCTCCTTATTCTTAAAAAACTCATATGATGGACAAAAATATGGTGATGTATTCTATATCTCATAACATAAAAAATAAGAAAAAATAGTTATTTAGAAGGAAAAAAAATAAACATGAAAGATATAACAAAATAAGAGAAATACTTAAAAGTTTCTTACCATCATAAATTAGCTGGTAAAGAAATCTGTAGCATAATTAAAAAAAAATAGGTGGAGATTAGCAAAATTTTAATAAAGTTTAGATCTAAAACCCAAATTGACCATGGTGTAAAAGCACATACCTTCTCATGCACCAATCCACTCTTATTGCCATGATTACAATTGAGCTGCAAAAAAAAACAATACGAAGTATGTATTAGTGATGCTAATTGTGAAGAAATCTACTATTTTCTATCATAGATGAATTGAAAAAAAAAACTAATAACAAAGTACAAATGTGGTTATTTAGTAGATTGACGTTCATAGGTTATTTATAGTGCTAGTGTGATATCAAATTGACTAAAATATGGTGAGCAATCAAAAAGATTTGATGACATAATTCAAAATATTTAATATTTACATAAGGCATATCTAATTAAATAGTCGTGTGTGTTTTAGTTAGTTTCTATTTGCAGTATTTTAGGAATATGTAGAGATATTGTCGAAATATTTAGTTATTATGATTTTAATTATTTTTATCTTTTTTACTAAAACACTTAAATCTTTTAGGTTAAAAAGGAAAACACAAACTGATTTCCTAAAGATATTTTAGGAATAATTGAGTTTAGGAATATTTTATTTATTAGGAGAGATAATTTAGGAACTTAATTGATTTTATTTAGTTATTGTGATCGATTAGGAATATTCAATTAGTGTTATCGATTTTGATTTTTCATATTTAACTTAATATTATTTTGTGCAAATATGTTGTGATCAACTTTGTAAATAGGTTTTTAAAGAAGTTAAACTTAAAGGGTAGAACCCAAAATGTAATTCAAAAATGTATATATAGATGTTAGTTAATTGGATGATGTTCCCGATATTCAATATAGGTACAATAAATATTGTATTCTTAGTTTATTGGGAGAGATACTTTAATATTATTGAGATAGATATTTTAATAGCACGTCAAAGCTTTGTTATTACTAGACTAGAACGAAAATATTGAAAATCTATCTCAACATTTTTGGAGTAAATTTTTGTGTCATCTTTTTGTATCTTTGTATCCAAACAAGTCCCAATTAAATTATCGACAATCCTTACAACCAAACACAATCATTTCCTTATTTGATAATATTAATTTCAAATTTCCTAAATTTTATCTACCTAATTTAAAACAATATGTTAGATAATAATATAACTCTCCTTTCACTTTTATTTAATCTTATATTTAATTATTTGAATTACTATATAATACATAAAGTTAATAAAATATTATTTTTTCTTTTCAGCATATGATGTGATTTGAATTTTAATAAACGGTTATCTATTTTAAAAATCTATCTTAACATTTTTAAAGTATATTTTTGTTCAATAATCTTTTTTGAAATGATTTTCCAAAAAACCATGGTCTTAAACACTATTAATCATCATAAATTTGATTTTAATCATAGTTCATTGTATTTTTGACCATGGTTTAAGTCTTTAAGACTATGCAAAAAACCATGGTCTTAAAATAAATTTGATTTTAATCATAGTTCATTGTATTTTTGAAAGTACACATATTTATTGTTCTTTCAAAGTCAACCCATATAATTTTATTAATAAGTACTGTTGATTATTTTAAAAACACCAAAATAAAATATATATAAGTGTATTGATATTACAAAACAAAGAAATTTACTATGCGGTAAATTTTGCAAATACAACAGCATATATATAATATTGTAATATTTATATTAACTAACTAAAAAACCTGATTATATTAGTATACTAACCTATTTAAATGATTTATGAAAACGAATAGACCCGTGATGTACCACAGGGTAAATCCTAGTTACTAGATATATTTTCTAACCATTTGTATCTTTATAACATAGTGTACACAAAAACGTTATTAGAGACCAGAGTTTCTAATTTGTTGCCAAGAATAAGGTAGAAGAGGAGCCACCGGTGATGGCTTGGAGATGCCTCCGGTGATGGTGTGGAATGCCTCACGACGGGAGATATGGCGACGATGGAGGGGAAACCTATTCAATATCATCCAAAATCGGAGACTAGGGTTTCTAATTTGTCGCCAAGAATAAGGTAGAAGAGAGAAGAGGAGCGTCTCACTGGTAGATTTCTTAAGGTGGTCCTTGGAGACGTCACCGGCGATTTCGCTGCCGCCACAAGAGAGGGAACCATCACTGCGTTTTCAGCTTCCATGGTTTGAGAATTCATACGATGATGAGAGAGACTCAAGAAAGGTGAAGCAGAGTTGTGTGCAAGAAAAACTTATTTATTCTCTTTATTTGCTTGTGATACGTGAATCTAATCGCATGCTGATCCATGTGAAGCCTATTTATGCAAAAAACAAAATAAGTTTTTAACTTTTTTTTTTTGGTAGGAAACCAGGAGAAAGCCTTCCGTGTAAATTTATTCAAGAACAAGAAAGAAAATTACAAACTAACTGAACGAGGACACACAAAACCCGACCTGTCCTCCTGAAGCAAAGAATTAACACAGTCTGGTACAAGATTAAAAGCATGAAAACCCAAAGGTAAAGTAAAAGCATAGGTTGCTAACCCATCCGCAAGGCGATTAGCTTCCCTATTACACGTGTGAAACACTGACATTCCAGTCCTTCGATAAAAAGTCATGGCACAACCGCACCATGAAAGACAACGAATGCGTATCGACGATCCCTTTCCTAAGAAAACTCACCACCTGCTCCGAGTCCACCTCTACTTCCAGCCGCGGTATCCTCTTCTCCCATGCAAGATAGAGACCATAATAAACACCCCATAACTCAGCCAAAGGAGAGCAACAACCAATGTTTAAAACAAATCCACCACACCATTCTCCAAACTCATTCCGGATCACTCCTCATGCAGTCGCTGGCCCTGGGTTACCATGAGAAGCCTCGTCCGTGTTCAATTTGTACCATCTGCTCATAGGACACACCCATCGGATCATTACCTCCCTTCGTTCCACCAACTGACTTTTAGTTCCCACATTTGCAGCAATAACCTCCTTCGCAGCATCTTTAAGGAACTGGACTCGATCCCTCCATAACCTGTTTTCACCAAAAATGTTACCACACCTCCATTTCCATGCCCACCAAATAGCCATGGCAAACTGGGTATACCAATCTTGGTTATTGCTAGAAATCCCTCCGCCTAAGTTCCAATGGACCCATTCTAACAAAGACAACTCAAAAAACACTCTCTACTTCCTCACCGGAACAATCTGTATCCAAACACCGGACATAGCTGGGCAGTCCCTAAGAACATAAAATGGTCTCCACTCCGCCTTTACATGTCGAGCACATATATGTGTCACTCAAATGTCGACGGTACCGCTCAGTATTTGTCATAATTATTTGTCTCACAAACATCCAGACAAAGACACGCATGCGTTCTGGAACCCTAAGAGCCCAAACCTTCGAGTAAAAGGAGCCCATGTTTTGAGTCAGAACCGCCTCCCTTGTTAGCAATTCATACGGAGATTTAACCGTGAACTTCCCATCATCAATTTCTCCCCAAGACAAACGATCTGTAGCTACCGTAACCTTATCCATAACTACCGCTGCCAACTCTAAATGAAGATCTTCAGAAATATAAGTGCGATCCTCTCCATGATCCACCCAACACCATCACGCCATAACTCACAGGCTCACATCACGTCATAGTCTGCTGGGAGTTCACATGTTACCAAGTCCACGAGAGGACTACTAGTGATCCACTTGGCTGTCCAGAACTTAACCTGCTGCCCATCTCCAACCACCCAACGAATCCCTTTACACACTACCTCCGTCAAACCAACACAAATGCTTCTCCAGGTGGACGACCAGTGCCCTTTCTTCCTCAACCAAGTCCGGTCCAGGATATCCCCTACCCTGTATTTGGCCCCACTCGTGCCCATAGGCTTTGTTTATCATGAGGACTCGCCACCCCACCTTCACAACCAAAGCCTTGTTCATATCACTCGCTTTCTTTACCCCCAGACCACCCTTCCATTTAGGAAGACAAACCTAATCCCACGCGAGCAAGTGGAATTGTCGTTTCTCTGTGGTAGAACCCCATAAGAAGTCGCGAGAGACCTTACCCAGTTTATCCAAGATACTAGCCGGCAGTTTGATCGTGCTCATGCTATGAATTGGGATAGACGATAGAACCGCCTTTGTAAATGTGAGATGACCTGCAAAGCTTAGCATTCGACCCCTCTAGCCAGCCAAGCGAGAGGATACTTTCTCGAGGACCTCCCCAAATGTTTATTTGTTGATCTGTTTCTGTAAGATAGGCATTTCCAGGTATTTTCCTAAATCTTTTGTTGATGAAGTTCCACTTTGTGCACTTATTAAATAAGTTTTTAACTTTTATTAGGCTTATACATAAACATGAATAATTGTGAGCATTAAATTAAGGGAGAGTTACTATAATAGAACATAAAAGCTTCGTGATTATTAGAGTAGAATGAAAAGGTTGGAAATTACTAGATATATTTTCGAACGGTTTGTACCCCTATAACATAGTTTACACAAAAATGTTATTACCAAAGATGCCATTACAAAAAGAAAAAAAAAACTTGAGAAGAACTAAGTCTACCGTTGGTGTAATGGAAGACTAATCGGGTAAATGTAAATGGTAGATTTATTTGGTAGATTTAGTTGGTAGATAGGTAAACAATTTGATTGATTTAACCGAATGATTCCTCAGTTGATGCAGACTGTTTCCCAACTACTAGGTAAAATCGGTAATGTATTTTTAAATGAAAAACAAAAATTAAATTAAAAAAAAACATGTCCAGTTAAACTCATGGTCTTCAAGTCTTTTTAATTGAATTTGAACCCGGTCTGACTCATTGTGTTATTAAATTCGGTTATATTCCTCATCTCCGGTTCAACCGGAACCATGCAACAAAAATTAGGAAGACCGTAATGGGCTTTAATAGCCCAGTAACCTCTTAAACAAAAGACTCTAATAGAACAAGAGTTTTACAAACTCAGTTTACTCTGCCCTTTGCGTCCCCCATTATCTCTCAGAGTTTTGTTTTGTCTTCTACAAAGACCAGATCTCTCTCCCATCATCAGTTGTGTTCTGTTGGTTTATCTCAACCAAAGCCCACACGTCACGTTACAAAGAAATAAACTTTTAAAAATTGTTTTTTTTTTCCTCCAAAGCAATCTATTTCCTTCTCTTTATTACCCAAATCTTGAATTCCACCGAACCCATGTTCTTAAATCCTTGAAGACATAGGAATCTATGTTAAAAATCTCTTTTTTTATTCCGTTTGAGATATATATATAGTTATTTGGTAGTTGGTGACGCAACTAGGTTTCCACAACACAACACAACATGGGATCGGCTGCGGTTGCGACTTCTTCTTCTTCTTCTGATGTTGCTCTCTCAGGCAAGTTTCTTCCTTTTTTACCTTTGATCAATTAGAATTTTACCCCAATTCGTTCCGGATCAGGGAAGAAGATTAGGATCTTGGTTATCGTTTCGAGATCTGAATCATAGCTTTTTGATTTGTCTGGTGTAGAATATATAAGAATTTTTGAGTATTGATGATGTGAAATCGATTAGATTTAATCTTTTCTAGATTAGTTATATTGGATTAGTCATCAATCTTTTAGGTTTGTATGAAGGTGATAGAGCATAAAGGCTTAGCCTTTTCTTTGAATTGTTGATTTTTCTGATAACCCATTAGCTTATATAGAAGACTCACATTTGTGGGGATTAATATTATTATCTGTGTTGAACTTGCAGCTCTGCGTGAGAAGCATGAGAAGGAAGTCGAGAATCTAACACTGACGACACAACCTTTTAATACATTGAAGTTGTTTGTTGAGGCTACTATTCAGTACATCAAGCGATCGGTGTCGTATCTATTGGCTCATGGAGGTTGGTTCATACTTATAACCACTTTGTTAGTGGCATCTGGTGGTTTGCTTGTCACTGTTGATGGACCTCATGGAAAGGTAAATTAATACTCATTTTAGACTTCTTCTTTGTTCAATCTATAATTGTAAATTGTCATCCAACATATGTGTGTTTGTTTTTGGTTACAGCATGTTGAAGAAGTATTAGAGTATGTCCGATATGGCTTATGGTGGATAGCACTTGGTGTTGCATCTTCTATTGGTCTTGGTTAGTCACACAAAACAAACATAACTTTATTTCCGCGTTTAGAAGCAACTTATATTGTTCTTATTTTGTTCGTTTCCTTGTATAGGATCGGGTCTTCACACGTTTGTTCTCTATTTGGGTCCACACATTGCATTGTTCACTCTAAAAGCGACACTTTGTGGCCGGGTTGATCTAAAATCTGCACCATATGATACAATTCAGTTGAAAAGGGTTCCATCCTGGCTTGATAAATCTTGTTCAGAATTTGGTCCCCCGTTAATGATATCAGCTGCTGGATCACGTGTACCCCTTACCAGCATATTGCCACAAGTCCAGTTGGAGGCGATTTTATGGGGTATTGGGACAGCTCTTGGGGAGCTTCCTCCATATTTCATCTCAAGGGCAGGTTTGTAGATTGCCTTTCTTTTTGTTTATGTCAAAATAGATTAGATAACTCGCTAAAATGTGTTTGCATTGGTTTTGGTTGTTTATTGTGTTTTGCCTTTCTAAAATTTTCCAGCTAGTATATCTGGGAGCACAGTGGATGGAATGGAAGAGTTAGATGGTTCTTCATCTGAGGATAGCGGGTTTATGGCGACTTACCTGAACCGTGTTAAGCGTTGGTTATTAACCCATTCGCAGCACTTGAATTTCTTTACTGTCTTGGTTCTTGCTTCGGTTAGTATACATTCTCCAACTTACTTTTTACCTTCTGTAGTAGCAATTGATTATGACTGTATTTACCGTGTCATGTAACATCTTTTGCTTTCTAGTACTCAGGACCTTACACTGCTTTTATCTGAGTGCAGGTTCCAAATCCTTTGTTTGACCTTGCTGGAATAATGTGTGGACAATTTGGAATCCCATTTTGGGAATTCTTTTTGGCGACTTTAATCGGAAAGGCGATCATCAAAACTCACATACAGGTGCTAAATCTCTTGTCTCATAGATTCAAGTTTAACACCTATATGGTTTTCAAATGTTAACTTAGTTTCTTTCTTTCTTGATGAAGACGATATTTATCATCTGCGTTTGTAATAACCAACTGCTCGACTGGATGGAGAATGAGCTGATCTGGATACTAAGCCATGTCCCGGGTTTGGCTTCTATGTTGCCTGGACTCACAGCCAAACTCCACGCCATGAAAGAAAAGTATATTGATGCACCATCTCCGGTTCCATCTCACATCAAGGTAAATAAAACTTTTCATTCTTTATAAACTTAAACTCTTTTTTTCATTAGTTGCATCTTTCACAAAACTTGAGTTGAGTTTGAGTTCTTTGTTTTGTATTGGGTTAGGTGAAAAAATGGGATTTTTCGTTTGCATCGATCTGGAATGGGATAGTGTGGCTCATGCTCCTCAACTTCTTCGTCAAGATTGTGACAGCAACTGCACAAAGACACTTGAAGAAAAAGCAAGAGAAAGAAATGGCTGTTTTGACTCATTCAGATTGATAAAAATAGCAACCCCACAATCTTTGTTCCTTTTGCTCCAACATCAAAACAGACACTATCCAGGTTTTGAGATGAAGAATGAACAACAACAACAAAAATTGGCAGCTTTTTTCTTCTTCTCATCTTTGACACATTGTTTCTGGTGGTACTGTTCTGTATAGAAAGAACAAAAAAAAGGAAAAAGTTAGGAGGAATTGGGATTATGAGATTGCAGGAGGTTTATTTTGATCCTGTGATTCCATAGTTTAAGGTTATGTGGGAAGAATTTTTTTTTATAAAAAAAGAAGCATTAATTGCTAATTTACTTCTCTGTTAATTGTTAGATTGAAACCTAGTGTAAGCTTTTAAGGCCTATGACAACTTCCAATGTTTTACTATTTGTCTTTTTAATTTCACAGTCAATTTTTATTATCACTGATGCATGGTACTTTCACAAGAACATGAAAGAATAGATTTGTGACTGATTGGAATTATAATTTAGATCATAGCTAGCTTCTAAGGATATCCGTTTGCTTGGTCTATGGCACTATGGCCTTTTTATTCAGTTTCCAAATTATTCATTTTTATCAAGACAAATAAGCGTGGCCATGTTTCTAAAATACTTTATTTATTTTGAATTGGCATGTATAGAAAAAGGCCAAACCTTATCGTTGGTATTGTAGACTTTGCCATTGACATTATATGTTGTCGGGGCAATAGATTTATCTCACTATTTTGTAGATTTATTTTAGTGGGGAAGATTTCATGAGTTTGGGTCCATACTCCATAGAGCTTCAAAGTAGGCCGGCGGCTTCTTTATGCATTATCAAGTGGACCCTTATATAGTTTCTTACCCTAAACGTAACCCCATATGTTTTTGGTTGTATGAATTTGGGACCTCCAACTTTTTAAATTGTGTGGCTCTTATCTTGCGTTGCGATAGCGAATATTACCCGCCTCTAATGTGTAGTATGTTATATAATAGTGCCGTAAAGGTCGGGATGGTGTGAATTTATGGCTTAGCTTCTTTAAAAGAGACAAAACCCTAATGGAGAATAATACTAATTATTAATCCAAGGCGTTAGTGTAAAACAACAAATCAGTTTATTATTGGGTGCAAATTTGACTCGACTGAAGTGTGCAGTGAACTCTACATTTAGTTTGGACGTTAAACGTGTCGCACAATAATGTCCCAAAATGTTAATTGCGATGTGAAGGTGTCACTTTATCGAAAAGATTGGACCCTCCTACAACTACTACTAGTCGTCTATTACTACACTACACTCTCTACTCCGAACATTTTGGTTGATACAATAAAGCTTTTGTGTTATTCAGAAACCAAATTCTTTAAATCGGAAATAGTTGAAAGACCCCCAAAATATAACCCTATAGAAAAAGATTACCGGAAAGCATTTACGAACTTTTATGAAAAATTCATAAACTCTTAAGAAATATTTATATAACTGATTGATAGTCTTCCTGAAAACATAGTATCAATTTTGTAAATATTTTTATTTTGAGCGCCCTATATAAAAGATTTCACTACAAAAAACTTAAATAAAAGTTTTGATGGAAAAAAACTATGTATTCGTTTCTTACCCTACATTTCTTTTTTTACGAAAAGGTTAAATAAATGTAACAATCACGTTGAATACGACATAAGCTTCCGTACATTGAATACAATCCTTGTAAAGTTCGAAGGATTGAAATCTTGTGAAAGTTGACAGATGTATTGATGACGTATTCTATTTAGACACTATGAAAAGGAAGAAGAGAAGATGACAATTTTGCATGTGCGACCACCAAATAAAACAAAACAAAGTTTTGGTTGTCAATTTGACAAGTTTGTGCGCGTTGGAGACTTCGGCATCACCCAATTAACCACTTTACGATACGTCTGTATGTGTACAAATTTGGTTTTTTTTCTCCGTCTGGTCATATGATATATTAGATGTTAAAAATTCATTACAATTCAAGCTCTTGCCTGAGCCAAGATGATCAATATTAGGAATTAAATTAACAAATCCTAACCTACTAAAATATTTAGTAAAAGATGAGGACAACAAACCAACAAAAACAACCTTAAGTTAAGAAGAGACTTTCTCATCGCTAAAAAATACCATGAAGCCAAGAGGGATATCCCCAAGCTACATATATGATATAAATGAAACATGTGATCCAAAGTCAGTGATTGCACAATGAGAGAAGTTCCTCGATTGGTTGTTGAGGTTTCCAACCAAAGCTCCGATGATGTCTTGACCAAATTTATATGTTAAAGTAATCTTTTTATTGGTTATTACTTATTACTACTAACTCTATTTTTTATTATTCTCTAAAAAGATAAAGAGGAAGAGAGATCTTTTAAGGGAATCTTAATTTTGTGTACAGCAGTCGTACGTACTGCATAGTAAACCACACGTGAGGAATAAAAAGAATTACACGACTTGTCATTGACAAAAGCACAGAATAAGCATTTTTTTGAGTTCCACGACTAGAAATATAACTAAATACATCCCTATATATTTACTTTCGCATCACCCAATCAAACCACTTACGATCCATCCTTCTCTGTGTACTAATCTGTTTTTTCTTCGTCTTGTCAAAGACCCAGTGATGTCTTGACCTTCCGAGGCAAATCTTGGTTACTACTTACTACTATATTTTTTATTCTCTAACTGACCAAAAAAAAAAAGAGTAACAAAGATCCCTTTCTCTGTTTCTTCTATGAGAATATTATTTTTGTGTACAGGCGTACGTATTGCACAAAAAACAACACGTTAAGGTTTAAAAATCACAATCACAATCACAATCACATTCACATTCACAAAAGCAAAAAACAGAACTAGCCAATAATAAACTAAACACATTCTTTATATTTACTTTCTAGCCAAACCACATGTACATACAGATTACACACATGCATTTACTTCTCCATCATCTTGACACAAAAATGGTTCCTTTTCTTTTCTACTCAATAGAATAAAAGTCTAAGCTACCATTACCAAACAGCAACAGTTCTGCCTTTCTTCCTTTGGGCTACCCGTTCTTTTAATTCAATCAAAAACAACCCTACTCCCAATAAGAAATGAATAAAATTCTTAAAGCTAACCTTGAATGATCTATTCTCTCTACTTGCTCGAGGATTGTCAGAAAATAACACTAACTTGGTTGGAATACAGTTCTTAAAACACCAAGACCATCCCTGTAAAGGTCTCTCTCCTCTCTCACTGGTTAGTGAGTTTGGGGGTGTTTGTTTCTCTTCTGATCCGTCATTAACACTTAACCAGTTTCTTAGGACCTCACACTGTTCAAAGTCTACCGTCCCTCAGCGCCACGGGATTTAGAGGAATCAACAAGCGTGAGGAAAACTCCCACATCAGCATCGAATGGGTTTTTAAGTTTCACTCACCCGCTTGTTGCTTCTGATCTCCAGGTTTCACTTGACCCGCGTGGACGTATGGAAATCCTGGAGGGACTTGCTGCGGATGATGATGATGCGTCTTCTCTGCAGTCTGTGTATGCTGCAAGTTGATGTTGCTCCCTCCACCCTTCATATTAATAGCTTTTGCCGGATCTGAAGTGACAGTGGTGCAGCTAGATAGGGTAACAGATGGGGTAGCAGCTGATGATCCTGCTTGTTGCTGTTGTTGCTGTCTTTGGATGTAATAGCCACTAAGAGAAGACATATTCATCTGTTGTTTCTGCTGATGATGATGTTGAGCTTGCATATATGGGCTTGAGAAGTAAAGCTGAGCTTGTTGCAGGTGTTGTTGTTGTTGTTGTTGTTGAGACTTATAAGTAGGATTTGAGGTGGTGGTAGTAACGTGAGGATTTCCGAGAATAGACGGCCCATTGTTCCTTCCACCTGTAAATGATGCCGACTGTGAGTGCTTGGATGGTTGAGATGAAGGCAGAGAAGAGGAGGAAGCTTCACCATGTCCAGCTCTGTTTGCGATTGAGGTTGGGGCAGTTGTTCTTGGGATTGCTCCGGCATTTTTGGAGACAGAAGACGCAGTGGGTGATGGAGCCCGGTTACTACCCGCTCCTTGCTGCATCGGAGAATTAGAAGGCAGAGTTTTAGAGTTTGCTGCTGCAAAAGATATATGTGATTGGTGGGGTCGACCTTGCTGTTTCTGCTGTACGTTTTTAAGTGACGAAGACACAGATGGTGACAATATGGAAGGAGACTGAGCTCTGGGTGAATTGTTCTTCCACTGAGGAGACTGAGCCGGACTACCATTGCCGGATTGAACAAGATTCTGAGGAAACCCTGACGTAGCATTAGGGTTATTGGATACCACCGAAGGCGCGGTGTTAATATTATGATCCAGGAAACCACTCCCGTTACTCATCACTGGCCCTTTGCCTCTAGCAGCAGCAACGGCATACTGTTGTTGCATCTGGAGATAATTGCTATACTGCTGCTGCTGAGGTTGATTTCGCTGCATATGTTGCTGCTGGTGAGAGGTCGGTGCAGAACTGGAACTCCAGGGCTGAGCAGAGCCGAGGTTGAGCACCCGAGCTGAGCTATCAGTGATTGCCCCACCTGTTACCGCATAAGCAGATGCATCAACCGAATCTTGTTTGCCAGAGAAAGCAACAGACTGCCCAACACCTGCAGTTGCTGTTTTCCCATTTGACCCTGTTGTCTTCCGTACTTCTGTGGCATTAGCAGAAGCATTAGACCCTGATTTCCCATCTTCCGGACCACAATTAGTCATTTTATGGTTAGATGATTGAGAAGCCGCAGCAGCTGCCATCATCTGATGATACCCTTGCCTTGCTGCTTCTGGAACGCCATGGAGTATAGCATGATTTTGAGCCGTAGATGGCATGTTCAGACCTCCGTTGAACGCCGCAAAGGTCATTGCATAAGGCTGCGACTGAATAGATTCCGCACCCACCTTTGATCCCTGCTTTTCTGGTGGCCTTTCACTATGATTGTTAGAGGAACCAAGCACTCCACCACCTGAGGCTGCAGAACCCATCAAACCCATTTTAGTTGGCTGCATCGGCAAAGCAAACTTTTGGCCATATGAAACATTAGAACGAGAGGCTCGGCTGTCAGTAGTGGATGGGCTGGCTTCTCTTGCAGTTTCACTATGTTGAGTTGCGTTTTCCCTGGGATGCTGCCTGTGCTGAACTTTCTGAGTAGGAAACCCTTGTGAATTTACTGGTGGCCTTCGTTGTTGGTTCTGGAGAAGCTTTTGTGCAGCCGCGGAACCAGTGGAAGCATTTGTGTTCTGGTTGCTGGGAGCATGGGTCTGTTGCCCTTGACCAGGTTGCTGTTGTGGCGGAAGATGTGGACTGTGGACAACTTGAGAAGGATAGAACGAACCATTAAAGAATGGCATAGGCTGCCCAGTAACTCCTCTATAAGCAGGTGGTGGGCCAACATGTGTCGGGACTGGAAATGGATACCCATTATTCTGCAAGATAGCCACGTACTGAGTTTCATTGGTGGGCATATTTGGGTAGCTGAAGCTCATTGCTGTAGCAGCTGCTGGTGCTGCTGACGGAGGACCATTCACGGATGCTGAAGCAGCCATTGCACCAGATGAAACAACGGCGTTGTTGGTGTAAGGAGGCCTGACAGAAGCGGCAGCTATCGCAGCGGCTGCAGGAGGCTGTTGGCCCAATGGGAAAATAAATGCCGGGCCATGCTGTAAATGATACAAAAGCAAAGAGAAGACCAGTCAAATCCCAGAACTCCAACAGAAAGATATGAAAAAATTGACGCTAGAAGAAAATACAATAAACTTACCATGATGTTGTTACTGGCTCCTGCAGGCAGAGCTTGCTGGAGTAAGATTTGCTTCCGTTGGGCTGTATCTGAGCTGTTAGTTGCAGCAAGAGAGTTCTGCTCGGGTACAGTGTTTGGACTTCTGCTCAGAACACTCCCTTGTAGCTCACCAGAAGGCATGAGACTAAGATTGCAGGCATTTGACCCGTACAACGGTACCGATCCTGCTGTTGCAGGCCAGAAGGGATTTATTTTCGTGAATTGCTGGTGATAATGGATATTCCTAGCGATATAACAGTGAGTTGCACATCTCTTTGGCCTTGGTTGGTTAAATAACAAATGCGGAGGCTGCACAAAAAACAGAGTCAGAAACAGAACAAAGGTAAAAAAAAATTCAAGTGAACATAGCAATGAAAGAAATTATAACCACCTGCATGGTTGTGGACGGTAATAAAGAGTTGGTATCTGTCGGCATAACACCATGTGTAGGTCCCCCCAGGTATCTGATCATAATAACAAAATACAAACATCTCATTAACTCAAACGAACAATAAAAAAAAAGTGGCAAAAAGAAAAGGATTACTAAATTTATTGCTAATATTAGCCAAGCATACCCCATTGTAGGAATCCCTCCAGACCAGCTTGGTATTGACATATGCAGAGACAAATTAATAGCTTCAGCTGTAGAAAAGAAGAGATCCAAATCAACAAAAATTGCAGAAAGTAGCACAATAACAACTCTGGAAAAAAAAAAAAAAAGACTTTACCTGGTCTATCAGAACCAGATTGCTTGTTTTCTGGGTCAGGTTTCTCAAGATCGAGCTTAAGTTGACAGTTTCTATCAGATTTTTGAAGTTCATCTTCTGCTTCAGATCTTTGATCTCTACCTTCTTCAGACTTCAAACTCAGATCTTTGCTCACATCTTCTAAGAGAGGCTTTGTTTCCTGCATATATTTATATAATAACAATAATATACATAAAATATCAAAACATATGGAATATTAAAAAAGGGGAGAAAAAGGTCAATCATGAATGGATATATCTTCCATTGTCGCATTACCAAAAAAAAAAAAAAAAAAAAGAAAGAAAACAGGGACCACTAACCGATTCTATAATCGTGACTTTAGGTTCTGTCACCACCACACATTCAATACCACCATCTCTCGCCGGTGACGATCTCTTTTCCGATGGCGTCTGGTACAGGTGACCAAATTATTATTAAAAAAAACAAATAATAAAAATAATATTTAAAAAAATAATATTTCAAGAAAAAGAATTAGACATGCACCATCAGATTTATCTCAATCTTCTCCATTTCCGGTGTAGGCAAACTCCTAAGATAATAATAAAATAAAATAAAAAAAAATCAGAATTAGGTTTAAGAGATAATTACAGAGACAAAGGGGGGGAAGAATCTTACGCTTTAGTCACATCAGATCTTATCCCAGACGAAGATTCCATTTCCGGTGATACTTTTCCCTCTTTGGAGATACCATTTTCTTTCTTCTCCGCGGCGGAGCTCAAATCTAATGACGTCGACGGTTGCAGATTCGTTGAGGAGAGGTTCTCTCCGGTAAATCTTAAAGAGACTTCGTCTTCCGCTGCCTTTACGGTTGTGGAAACAACTGTATCGTCTTCGTATCTAACTACTCGCGGCCTCTTCCTCTTAGGAGCTGCATTTATAATAAAAAAAATACTGAGCACAAAGATCACAGACCTAATAAGAGATCGTTGTGAATCGGAGAGAACTCGAGATGACTAACCGATCGCCGAATTTGCATTTGCTGCTGATGGAGTAGCAATCTGCGAGTTGAAGACCGACTTCTCTTCTACAGCTGGTTTACTCGTCTCACCGGAATCATTCGCGGCGGCGTCTTGCTTAGCTGGTGGTCCTTGAGGTTGTCTCATCATTCCGTATAAAACCTCAGCGATCTCGATCTCGATTTCGTCTTGTACCGCCACCGGAGATTTTGGCGGAAGCGGCTTCGGTTTTGGTCCAGGAGTCTTTTAAATAAAATAAAAAAAATTAATTAGACAAAATAAGCCAAAGATGAAGATGAAGAAGAGAGTGAAGAGATATGAGAGAGAGACTAACCATCTTCTTCCGGACTAAAACGTTGGAGGAAGATGGAGACAGAGGAGCTGGTAGTGATGGAGAAGCTAACATAGAAGCCGGACTCGATATTTGCCGGTGAATTTTCTCACCGGAAGTGAAAACTCCACCGCCGCTAGTCCAAGACTCATGCGGTCTCTTAGTACATGCTGTAACCGTAAACACAGAATTAGAAGAGAGTTTCAAACAAACAGATGAGATCAGAGCAAACCAAAGGAAAAAAAAAAACACTAAGTGGATAATGCAATTTTTCCACCTCTCTACCTGACCGGGCTTTTCTAGGAATCGACACACCGATCATTTCGTCGGCGGCTTTCCATGAAGATACAATAGGAGACGATGGCGTCGGAGAAGGAGACGATCTGAAAGCTTTACTCTGAGGAAAACTCTTCCTCTGATGATTCGTCATAGCCGGTGGAATCATCTTCATCGCTTCACCGCCGTCGTCGTATTCTTCATCATCGTTAACAATCTCCTCGGAGGTATCGTCGTCGTCGTCTTCTCCGCCGTCGTCGTCTATATTACCTCGTTCTCGTCTTCTCCTTTTACTCCGGCTATTTAACCGATCTCTCCCCTTCTCCCTTTCTCGATCTCGATCCTTCTTAGAACTCGTTCCTCGATCTCTTAACCTCGTTGTCTCCGTATACTCCACCGGAATATCCTCCTCTGTGATAAAAATGACAAAAAACACCAAATCAGAGATCAAAAATAATCTCTCCTCAGATCTGAAGGAAACGAGAAAAGGGAGAGAATTAAAAAGAAACCTGGAGAGTCTCTGAAACTTCCGGCTCTATGTCTCCGTCTAGTAGAGAAGCCATTACCGGCGGCCGCCATGGGCACTCTTCGAGCTTCTCTATTTCTCTCCATCTCTCTCTCTCTATCTTTCGAGACTTGCTTGCTTCCCATTATCTTCCAATATATATTTTGGGTTGTATAAAAAGAGGCAGTATAACCAAAAACAAATCAACGGCTCATATCAGAACATTAAAACATTGTAGTAATCCACACCGTTGGTATAAAAGATCCAACGGACTTTATTAGAGAGAGTTCCAGCGTGGCGAAATCTAGTCCCTCCAATTATTTAATTATTATGTTCTCGTCAAAAGAGATTTGTCATGTAAAATAAAACTAACCCATATTTCTTTCTTGTCTTTTTTTTTTAAATATAATTTGACACCACTGATATATTTCTTTATTAGAAAATTTTCTTTATTTTAATTAATATGTCTCACATTAATCTATTCACAATAAGGGAGACAAAAAAACAAACAAAAACTATATAGTGTATTCAAAAGAAAATAAAATGAGTTAGTAAGCAACACACACTTTTTAACAATAACCTAAATGAGTTTTTTGTCTCTTCACTTCACTTGACAAATTTTCACATTTAACCTTTTTTAAAACCCATAGGTTTTTTATCTTTGATAAAAGAAGTCTCTCCAATGATAACATAGTATTCCTTTTAATTTCTAGTTTTGTGTAATTTTACTATTAAAATTGTATTTATAATTCTCTATATTACATACAACGAACAAAAATAATTTGTTTTATCTTGTACATTATCATTTGATTTACTTTTATTTTATTACAAATGATCAATCTTTACATCTATCAACTTATTTATGAAGTTTTTTTTTATCGAGTGGCTCTAATTGACAGTTCTACACAACCTCTATAAATTAATAAAGTCGGGACCATGAAATTTTATTAATTTATAAAGGTTTTAATTAATCGATAAATTAATAAAATATTAATTTATGAAGAGAATTTTTTTATCAGAAATTCAAAGTTTAGAAGAAATTGCTGCTACTATTTTTCAAGGTGATGATGAAGTTGAAGAAGATACGACGATACTTTTAGAACCAGTTACACGTAAAGAAGCAATTATCGCGTCAAGAACTCTCTACAATTTTTGGATGCGATTTGAGAAAACAACACGAGAAGTTTTTGATGCAATCAGAAAGATTAGAGATGCTCTCCAACAAGAATGCAAATTCAAGAACAAACAAACAGCAATAGATTCATATTTCAATAGATATTCTTAGATATATATATATATATATATACTAGTTTATTTGATTATTAATTTATGATATTGATAGGACCATATTTTTACATGAGATTTTTTAAAAAGTTATTAATTTATTATTTTATCGAATAGTGTCCAAAATTACACTAGTCTCAACTTGAGACCAGAAAAATTTATTAATTTATAGAAATTATTAATTTACCGAGTATTAATTTATAGAGGTTCTACTGTATTTGCATTACAAAAATCTACGTTAATGTATGACTCCCTTCACCATATTCAAGATGGACATCTCCACAGTCTCCACTCTTTGGCAAACAAGACCACAAAGAACTATTTTACTTGTATCACACTAGAATTATTTGATAGGTTTGGTTTATGAATTTGCGATAAACCGCAATCTATGGAAAATCAAACTTCAAATTTGATGTAAAAGCATTAATTAACTTTTGGTTAACTAGTAGATAAAGAAGTACTTAGGAGGATTATTGGTTCAGGATTTTGAATAAATTTTTAAAGACTTTAAATGTTATATAGAATATGTTATTATTGAATCAATATTTTGTTAAAATCTGTTAAATTTTAGTTTTTTAGTTTGTGATTTGTTAAAAATCATTTAAAATTTTAACAAATTTGAGTTATTGGATTCACACTTTTATAAAGTCAACAAAATTTTTGTGTTATTCAATAAAAATAAAAGAATCTAGGTTTGTTAATGAATTCAATTATTATGTTATTAGTTCATGATTTTATACATTTTCTTTACAAAATTAAGTCATGTAAAGTATCACAAAATACATTGATTATTTGGAACATTTTACAAGATTTTAGAATACTAAACAACAAAACTATATAATACATTCTAGCAATCCTTAAAAATCTTTTGCTTATTCATTTTTGATGATTTTGTTGAAGTCTTCAAGATTCTTTATAAATTAGAATCCAATAACAGTCCCTTTAAAATCCTAAAGGATAGGTGGAGCCCCTTTAAAATCCTAAAAGATAGGTGGTATCACTTTTTATAAAAAGTAATAGGAAATGCCATAAATTAATGCCAAAATGTAAAAGTATTTATTGTAGAAACTTAATTAAAAACAGCTGATTATTAATTTGTTATTTTTAATGTATGTGCCATTTAGAATTGCAATATAAATATTATTTCTCATATTTGTATTATTGTAATATTTTATGTGACAAAAACAAAATTGAACGAAAACACACGAAGAAAATGTGAATTTAAATAGTTTTTTACTCAAATCAATATGAGAAAAAGGTACAATGTATGTGTATAATATTGATTTTACATAAAAGATATCGAACGCCTTGTCATAGATTTCTTCTTTGTTTTTATTCTCTTTGTTTTGAATAGTAAATCGTAACGTTTAATAACATGAATGCCAAATTCATCGCTTTTAATGACTTTTACGTTATGCTTTGAACTCCGAGTTTGTAACGCCTATCTCGATGGGCAACACTTCGAAGATGGACTTTTGGATTAGTCCTTGAAACAACATTTGTTTCTCCGAAGTGAAGTGTATGCATGCTTCTCGAAGAACTAATAGATAACACCATAAATCTGAGTGGAAGCAGGTTTCTTATCCATCCGGATTATAGGGTTTCTACGGTCCATTGTGCTTTTTATTAAGCGGAATCTCTGGACAATCTCTAAACAAAGAACTAACATAACAACAATTGTGATTTTTTTATTTTACATATATTCCATAAACATTTTTCGTAACAACCTTAGTTTATTACGCAAGCTAGTCTTGGATATAGATAAGAAAAAAAATATTGTATTATACCTTTAACCTTTCATTAAAGCCAGTCTTGAGATTTTATGATAAAAAGCTACCTTTTATTAGAGCTCGTCTTGTGATTTCATGATAAGAATCGGAAATAAATTTGTGAACTTGTTATGTAGTGAACTAAAAAGAAAAATGGTAACATAAAAGGCAAAGATACAATCTCACTACCTCCTTTTCAATAAGTTATAGCTACAATCAACTTTGATCATGTTTGGCGAAGCGACATCGACCAAAAAAGAAAAAAAAGTAACAGAGAAAAACTTTGATCCCCTATTAGTTTTAGATGCATCGACTGATTTTAAATTTTTATGAAGAAAAACTATCAATAGCTGGAAATAACAACGATACTTTTTCCAAACTAGCGACAGTGGATCTAATATGCATTGATCTAATACTTTTTTCTGATCAGTTGTAGTTTTGCCTTGGTCGGTGTCATTGTTTTCGGTTATTGTCGATGTCGCAAATGTCAATCCCTCAAACATGACTTTAGCTAACGAAACTTCCAATAACATATCAACCGAAGCAATATATATTCACATAAAATCGTAAACATGTGTTTTGAGTTAGTTTCTTTTGTTCAAGGCCGGCTCTGCGTTTCATACTTGTATAGCGTTGCTTATTGCTACTAATGATTTATTCTTTATCTTTTGTAACCTCCCTAATAGAACTTCTTCTATTCACATGATAGAAATGTGAAACAGTGAATCCTCTTTTCCCTTAGTTATTTTATCTCTACTTGTCCGTTTATTCAAAATTATTGCAATTTAGTACCCATAACTTTACTTATTTAGATAAAAAGCCCTCACATCACATCCTAAAAGTGGTGTAGAAATTTCACTTGATTTTGGAATTTTCACATACAAAACCAAATCGGATCCAATCGATGATGATTCCGGCGAAGAGATTTCTGTTATCTCCGTTTGTTGGCGTAACGACGACCGTCGTTCTCGTCGCTCTCTACTTCAGATCTTCTTCCCTCAAGTCTCCACACCACCAATTTAACCAAGTAACTCAGTTCTCTTCTTCCAACTCTATCTTCCTAGTTCTGAAATTTCCCAATAGAGACAGACGAACTTAGCTGGACTGAACTAGACAAGAGGTCTTGTCTGTGTAGTTGTTATGTATGGGTCAGAGAATAATCACAACTGAAATAGAGAACCAGTGTTTTTATGATGTCTCATGCCTTGGATTTGATGGTTTGTTTGTGCTTTTTTTTGTTGATGCTGTTTCAATATTCAAAAGAGGTTATTCTCTGCTGAAGAGTTGGCATTGTATAATGGCACTGATGTAACGTTACCTATACTCTTAGGGATTCTTGGGTAAGTCTTTTCTTCCTTACTGCTGTCTAAACACATATGTGAAAGAAAGAACCTGTAAAAAGAGTACCTTTACATATGGAATACACAGATCTGTGTTTGATGTGACGAAAGGAAAATCTCATTACGGTAGTGGAGGAGGTTACAATCATTTTGCTGGAAGGTTTGTTCTGTTTTGATCAATTATGTGGAGAGATTCTCATATGTTCTTGTATATTTGGTTTTGTTTGTGTTAATCTTGTATGCTCTAGCTGATGTGATGTGTATTTCCATGTAATTCTTGAGCTCAGAGACGCTTCTCGTGCTTTTGTTTCTGGGAACTTTACAGGTATTTGTATATTGTTTGCTGCATTCTTCAGTGAGTGATGAAGAGTTTTTAGTAAACTTTTCTAGGAGATAATCAGCATACCTTTTTAATCCAACAAACGTTTTGGGAATTTAGTAGTTGTGGTCTTTGCTTCTTTTGGTACGTATGGAAATTGATTTGATATCCCCTAGAAATGAGATTTAGTCTCTTATCTTGCTAATCTTAAGTGAGAATATGCCCATTTTCTATGGTGTTCCTCCCATTTCACTTCTTTGGGTCCTCATAAAACATTGTTAGTCGTGCATAAAGAAGTCAAAGTCATTCAAACTTTGTTAGTTATTTGAGGAAGATTGTACAAAAAGTCCCTGAAATGTTTAAACTTCTCATGTTTGTGCTATGATTCCTTTTCTTGTGCAGGAGATGGACTTACAGATTCGTTACATGGGTTATCTAGCAGTGAGGTAATGCTTTTTTAGCTTTACATAGTTTATCAATGAGAATTATGGAAATGTCTACAACAGTCTTGATCTTGCCATTGTCCCAGATGTGCTTATTTCTTTATAGATATGTATTGCAGTAACACATAGTTTGTTAACTGTTTGATATTCTATAAATCCGATTATTTTAAATTAAATGTTTGATATCACTTTACAAAGATCTCTTGTCCGCAGGTGAAGAGCATTGTTGACTGGCGAGGTTTCTATTCCAGGACTTACATGTAAGTTATATGTTTCATTCACACAATAGAAAGCTGATGCGTAGTAATAACTGAGAAGGTGGTGTATGAATAATGCTTGGCTCTCCTTATTCCTTATATAATAAGTCATATTGGGTTGGCTCTCAGCTTATAATTTGTGATCAACAGTCCTGTTGGGAAGCTTGTTGGGCGGTACTACGATAGCCAAGGGAATCCAACAAAACATCTAAAAGGAGCTGAAGCAAAAGCCTCCAGAGGTGCACAACTTATGGAGAAACAGAAGACCGAGGAAGCCAAGCAACCGAGTTGCAACTCACGATGGAGTCAAGATGAAGGTGGAGAGGTATGAATTCTTGTTATCTCTCTCTCGGTTTGGTTTAAAGGGGAACTTTAGATTTAGAACGTAGAAGTGAATCTTTGATGGAATTAAAAGCATTAAGATACTAAAGGATAACCTCTTTATGTAGGTTTGGTGCGATGTTGGGGTGCCGAGATTGGTACAAAGACCTTTAGAGATAGCAATAACGGGTTCAATGAGCAAACGTTGTGCTTGTTTTGAGGAAGACCATCTTGATCAGTCTGGCTTGGAGATCTATAAAGACTGCGAGCCTCTTGCCAAGACTTGCAGGGTTTAAATGTGATCACGACTAGTTCCCTTCTAATCTTCTATGTAGCCTTCGTACTCTTTTATACACATAGTAGAAGTCTTTTGTTTTTTCTGTATCGATGCATTGCGTGTAGTTTATGTGTAATTATTACAAATTAAACGACAAATTCTAAAATTCTATATAGTAGAGGTGTATTTGGTTACACATCGTGCTGTTTTTGCTTTTGCGTCGACAAATTGCATAGTTAATGTGTAATTAAGCTAAACGGACACATAGTTCTAAAATCCACTATGTATTTTAGTTACACACCGTGCCGTCTTGCTTTTGCGTCCACAGGGTGTGTGTTGAAGGTGGACACTGGCGCATCCTTCGCTGAAAATTTTGGCGGTAGCTTCCTCAGGGTTACCAAATTTTGAAATCTAAATTTCTTCAGAAAAGTTGTTAATTGGAGAATCAAGAGGCGAAATCGAGAGTAATCTCCGTAGTTATCACCGGGGAAAATGGTGTTTCTCTCAGGGAAAAAGCCTCCACCGCCTCCGCCTTCGTCATCATCCTCAGCTGCTCCTTCGTCTCTTAAAATCCCCCAGCCGCAAAAGGAATCAGTTGAACCCGACGCGGTGGAGAAGATGACTGCGATTCTAGCGGAAGTCGGATGCACACTGATGAACCCGTACGGTCCGCCGTGTCTTCCTTCCGATCTACACGCTTTCCGCCGCAATCTCACTATTCGCTTTTCGTCTTGCTCCGCTAATCCCGGCGAGAGAGATAACGTCGCTTCCCTTCGCTCCGTTTTCATAGCTGGGTTCTCATCGTACATTCAATCTCAGAGTAATCTTCGTAGGTCAGCAAAATTTTCCAACTCGATATTTCCCAAATCAAAATTGAGAATTCACCAAATTCGTAATCGGATTTGTTCATATTTATCGTGTAGAGTGCTTTCGTCCTCTTCATCAACTAAGAGAGACGAGAGTGGCTTAGTTCGAAATCTCCTGCTTGTATCTCCTATTCAACTTGATATTCAGGAAATGCTACTCGAGAAGCTTCCGGAGTACTTTGACGTTGTTACAGGATGTACTTTGGAGGAGGATGTTGCTCGTCATATTATCAACCATTTCCGTTGGCTTGACTTCATTGTTAATCCTGATGTGTTCACCGATAAGCTGATGCAAGTTCTATCGATTTGTCCTTTGCATTTAAAGAAAGAAATCATTGGATCGTTGCCTGAGATTATTGGGGATCACAACTGTCAAGCTGTGGTTGATTCTTTGGAAAAGATGCTTCAGGAGGATTCTGATGTTGTAGTTCCAGTGCTTGATTCTTTCTCCAACCTCAATTTAGATGATCAATTGCAAGAACATGTGAGGTTTTGCTTCATCATTGGTTTAAGGTTCTGTATTTGTACATATTACTGATGGAATGTATTTTTTCCCTCTTTCTTAAAGGCGATTACAGTAGCAATATCATGTATAAGAACAATCGACGCAGAGCACATGCCGTATCTACTTAGGTTTTTGCTTCTTGCTCCTACTCCTGAAAATGTTAGAAGAATAATCTCCCAAATACGAGAACAGTTGAAATTCACCGGAATGTCACAACCTTGTCCTTCTCAGAATAAACTTAAAGGAAAAATACCTGCATATAACGCAGAAGGTTCTATTCTCCATGCTTTAAGATCAAGCCTTCGGTTTAAGAATGTAAGTTGGATTCGTTACAGTTGTTGTTTAAGCATGTTTATCATTATCTAGCGTCACTATATTTTTTGTTTATAGATACTCTGTCAAGAAATCATAAAGGAGCTGAATAGTCTGGAGAAACCTCGGGATTTCAAGGTAATTGATGTATGGCTGCTTATTCTCATGTACATGAACGGAGACCCCATCCGGAAGAGTATCAAGAAAATATTTAAGAAGAAAGTGGTCGATGGATGCATACAAGAAACCCTGCTTGATCAATGTATATGTGGTAATAAAGAGTTTGTGCAGGTGATCTTCTTAACAATTTTGAGAAGTTTCTGATTCTTGCAAAATGTGGGAATGTTCTTTTGCAAATTTAACCCGATTTACTCATTATTGTAGGATAATTTTGCATCATTTGTTTCTTTGGCTGAACACCTCTTGTCATGCAAAGAAGAAAAGGCAAGGGAAATGGGCTCGCATATCTATACTCGTCTTTTTGAAGGGTTTGCTGACAATTATTCAAGACAAGAGGTGAGTACATGCTAACATGTCATAGTATAATCACTTGTAGCATAATTAGTCCATTTTGTTCTAATTCGAAATTTCGAATTGGTTGCAGATTCTAGGTGCTCTAGTGACACATGTGGGATCTGATAACAAATTTGAGGTCAGTTCGGTCTTGGAGATGATGACGGCTCTGGTGAAAAAATATGTGCAGCAAATCCTTCCCTTTTCTTCCCACATAAATGGTATCTCTGGAACTTGTTCCTACAATAATAACTGATCATTTAGTTTTATTTTTCTAATATTTTTATTGTTTTGTGCTGTATAGGTATTTGATAGCAGGTTTTTTCACCCAGAGTATCAATTCCCTATGCAGTTGTAGTACAAAGGGTTATCAATTCAAATGGTTGTTTATGCTAGCAGGAAGGATGCAATCAGAACAATGCAAGTCAAGCCAAGCAATTATGGGTTTTATCTAACAATCCTAAAATAATAAAAGAAAAGAATATAAACAAAGAACCACACGACCTAAGCACTCGATGCAAGCATTCGAGTACATGATCGGGTGGGGTGATCGAGTAAGCAAATGAAATATGAACAACTCGAGGGATTACTCGATGCAGGTTATCATGTACCTGATCGGGTAAGAGATCGAGTGATGAATGAAAATGCAAGCAATTAAAATACGAAAGCTTCTAAGGATGGGGTAATCGAATTCTAAGTGTTCCTAACCAGTACAGATGCCTTACATGCCTCAAGCAAATATTTTCTAGACAATGAATCTCTATAATCTTGTTAAAACACTCTGGTGATAGAAACAATCAACCTTGATCACTCCCCTACCCAACTCTCGTTGGAGAAACATGACCAAACATGCATTAAGATCCGATTCATTATTGTCAGTAAACCCCTTACTCATCTAATCTCTTAGGCTAAGTGAGTAAACCTCTAGCATTGGTTGATTCAAGCATCTCATCTACACCTCTCGGTGGTAAAACACTTTAGATATAATCTCACCCTCTCAGTTTGTTGACAGCATTAAGAACACCAATCTAGAAGGAAATGTATTAAAGATATTCAATCAACTAAGACATCCTAACCGATCAAGAACACAAAATCATCTATCCCATCCCTAGAAACTTTACTTCACTACTCGGAAATCATAGCAAGAAACATAACAACAAATATGAAAGAAAATTGCATTATATTAAACGATAAAGTAGAGGGATAAGAGTACAAGAAAGAAATCTAAAAGAAATGATAAAAAGTTATGAAAATAAAATCTAAAACAAAAGGGAAAAGTGTTTGAGTCGCTCAGTTCTCTCATAGAAGCTCTCGCTCTCTGGTTTGAGGGTCTGCAGTGTGCTCGTTTGCGAGGAAGGAGAGGAGGGGTTTATATATGGAAACCCTTTTGACCTAGCTTCCCAGACCTGCCCGATGGTCCACTCGATGGGGTACACGAGGATGAAGTCGGGTTACTCCTCGGATAGATCTTCGGGTTGTTCTTCCGGCTCTTGGATCCTCTTCGATCATGTTGGGGTTCAGACTTGTTCTTCCAGCTCGATGGCTCCTTCGGGTACATGCTCGGGTTTGTCATTGTTTTTCCCCATTTTAGGCTTTTAAGCACCTGTTTTCATCCAAAATATGCAAATGCAAAAATGCAACACCCTAAATGGCCTAAAAGTGAATTCCTACAATTAATGACCTAAAAATGCTAAGTTAAGGGTATGAACAATGCAAAATATGGACAAAAAATGATGCTAAAAACATGTAAACTAGAGAGTTATCAGTATTTTGGACTAGTTAGAGGGTTTTAGTATTGAAAATTTGCATAAGGCGGGTATTTATCTTTACTGCTTGGTATGATGATATATTGTATATAAACTTATTAAGTGGACATAATTGCAGGTCTATGAGGTTTTCAGTCTCCTTGCACTATCAGCTCGCGCAAGTGCTGATTCTTTTCGATCTTCAATTTCAAATGAACTTATGATGATAGTAAGGAAGCAGGTAGTATGAATTATCTCGCCTTCTATTTGGTTTCTTAAGTGATGGCAGCTCACTCCCTTTCTTAGGTGATGGCAGCTGACTCCTAGTTGTCCTTTTTTATATTGGCAGGTTAGTCATCCAGACCTCAAGTACAAAAAGATGGGCTTAGTTGGAACTCTTAGGATTGTGTCGTCACTTGGGGATGCAAAGAGTGTTCCTGACTTTCCATCATCACAGGTAACATCCAGCAATTCTCAGTAGTTAATTGAAATTATCTTTGTACCTTTCATATTTATTTCCCAAAAGGAAATATCTTATGTCCATTATTTTTTTCATAAAGCAGGTTTCAGATTGTGGGGAGATTTTGGAGCTCTTGAAGACATCTGTTGAGTCTTGCAAACAGTCTAACTTAGCATTAATTATGTTCTATGATGAATTTGCTACAATTCTTAGCCATAAGTCACTTCAACCAGAAATTATGGAGTGGTGAAGATTCAGTAACAGTTTTCTGCTAGCTTGTTTAGTAATTTTCAAAGGCTACACAATAATCTTAAGCTTCATCATGACTATATTTTTATACTGCTTTTCAGGATTGGGAAGCATCTGGGAGAATTTGAGTCGCTGTTTCTAGCCGATCTTGAAAACGGAAAGATGTCTGATAAGGGTTCATATTGTGGACTAGAAGGTATAAATATACTGACCATGGTTCAACTTAATTAATTGGGTATCTTTTGAGCATTGTATAGATTGATCTCCATTTCTTTTCATCTCATCGCTTTAGGGGATCTTTGGATGAACTTGGATGGTAGTACATCACCAATTTGTTTGAACATTTTACCCATGGCATCTTCATCCTCAGAGTTGGTCTTTTGAGATTATCCATGTTTTCAGTTACTGTTGAAGATTTCTCTCTAGCAACTGTTGATTGAATTAATAAACATATTGCCTGCAGGTCTTGTTGTCTGCAGATTCTGCCTTCAAATTTTTTCTTTTGCTATCAACTGTAAGATTTTCATTCACTTGAAACTGAGAGGTTATTTTAAGAAGTCATAACGAACCTGAATGTTTTGTGTTTATACTCAGGTTGAGAGGTTGACAAATGATGGATCCCTTGCTGGGATCGATGCTCTGCTCGGATGCCTTTTGCACCTCCCCTCTCCGAAGGTGAAGGACTAAATTTTTGTCATAAAACATATGGCTATGTTTCCAATTTTTGACAAGTTTTGATCTGCACTCCAATCTCTGCACGATTGTAGCATACACTGTTAGGCTTATTTTAGAAAAGTTTAAATTCTAAACATGAACCTTGAAGATAAAGTATTAACAACAGATCTTCCCCACATTTATATATGTGTACTGTCCCAGTTTGCTGATGTTTGACTTTTCCTGTCCAATTTTTAAGTACTTTGCTGCAGCTGGTTGGCAGTCTCTAACAAAGAAGCAGAGAGAAATCCTCTCTCTCTCTTTATATTATGCTGCAAACTGGATTCGAGAACTCGTAAGTGATATGACCTTGTTTATCAGCAACCTTGTTATACTATGATTGTCTTTACATGTTTATGTTTCCCATTGCAGCTTAACGCTTTCAGTTCCCAAATTGATGAAATATTTGGCTGAATTAGTCAGGCTACAGAAAAGGATGTAACAACAAAGCTTCTGAAGAGACTTAGAAATTTAGTGTATTCTACTTTGTCACCATCCAGGCTTCGTAAATGTGTTTTGTTTGTTTTATACTATTTTTCAGATGTTGTTGGTCGTCTAATGCCTATTCTTGATGAAAACATATTCTTGGAAAGCTTATTGAGCAATTAGATTACACTATCTCCTCAGTCTCTACCAGAGCTCCACCCTTATTCTGAATCTCGTGTAGAACATCCGGAGAAGAAGAATGAGAAGAGGAAGCTCGACGATGATGGTTCCCAACACAAGGGAAGCATGAAAAATAACTTGAAAAAATCTAAGCATTCAATGAAAAGCTCCGCCAGCCAACTAATATGGATGCATTCAAGAAAGCAGGAGTAGTGATGAGTCAAAGTCAAACACAACTACATGGAACCCCTTCCCTTCCATCTTTGGATGGCAGGACAGCAGCAACACCAATGAATGATTTTTCTGATGATGAATCTCTAATTGTGAAGATTCCTCAAGTTTCATTGGCACTTGAAGCTCAAAGATTCAAGTTCAGACCTCTTCTTCCTCAATGCCTTTCCATCTTAAAATTTTTAAAGGTCGGCCTTGTCAAACCTTTTTATCTGGTTGATTATTAGTATCTGCTAGTCTTTTGAATGTAGTAAAGTCATCATAGATACTCCATATAAATGTCCCATGAATTCACGTCGAATTTTAGCCGCTGAGTTTTTATTAATATCATTATTGGAATGCCGTCGAAGGCAGCAGTGCCTACCTACTAAATTTTAAATGTATATTTTTGGCTTTCACTTGTAGGTTCCAAGCCAAGACATAGGCAGTCATGAGTATAAAGCTGAGGTATGAAGATAAATACCAACATATTCTGTCAAAGTTATTTTCGATTAGAGATGAAAAGTGCAACTTACCATCTTGTTATTTTCTATCATAGCTACCTGTGTATTTGTATCTCTTACATGATCTTCACAACAAGCTGGATTATCTTGTTCCTCATGGTAAACAACATCCTTTTAAACGTGGAACCGCTCCAGGTTGTGTCGGAAGATTCAAATTGGTTGAACTTCTTAGTCAAATAAAAGGACTTTTTCCAAGCCTCAGGATACATATAAATGTAGCAATTTCCTTGCTAGTAAAAGGTAAGATAACTGGAGATTACCAACCTGCTGCGAGCTAAAGATATTGATTTAGCTTGGTCTAATCGGACCTAAATGATAATAGGGTGATGAAACTTCTCAAATTAGTTGTTTTCTATGGCTGGAAACCCGAACACATCCAATATTGTGGTTTCTGAATCTCTGGTTTATACAATGGTGTGCAAAGAAGTGTTGTACTGTTTCAGCAAGGTAATTTATATCTTATCCTGATGCCATTTTTTTGTGATGCATATGGTTACCAAAGTTGCTACTTCCTAACTTAACTAGTTGTACATTGGTTGAATTTAGTTCCTTTAACTTAGATACACATATGCTAATTCCAATTCCCAATCTTTTGTGTTATTTCTTCCTGAGTCACAGATGATGATCCTCCCTGAGTTTGAAACAGACAAATCACTGCTGCTGAATCTTCTTGAAGCCTTCCAGCCAACTGAAATATCAGTTGCTAGCTTTTCGGACATCCAACCTTTCCCAGATTCCCTTCACCTGGGACAAAGGAGTACTTGTATATTGGCGTTTATTATTTCTTTGAAGATATTTTAAATAAGGGTATATATCTTGGTTTTTACCGATGATTTCCTATCATATGCTATATCTTATTCTAACTCCCGTTGTGATTGTTAAATGTTGCTGCAGCATGTTCCTTCTCCTTTGATCTGGCCTTCAAATGTCTTCTCACTCTACAGTTAGTGATGACCTCTGCACAAAAATATCTTGGCAAGGTATCAGAAGAAGTTACCAAAAAGAGATGTCCAGGCCATTCTCAGGGTATTGTACCCAGTCTACATGCTAAACTGGGAACTTCTGCTGAGAAACTTCTCAGGCATAAATGGATCGAAGATAGTACTGAGAATAAGGGTCTGAAGAACAAAGTATGTCCATCTGTGTCAAATTTAATGGGTCAGACAATTTATGGCAGTGCTCAATATTCTCAATGTGAATAGCTTTGGATTTCTTGCAGGGTGAGATGGTACAAACCATATTGCGAATATACTTGGAAGCCAGTGGATCCACATCTGATTTCTTGATGAGCTTGCTTGTACTATTTTGCCTTAGGTACATGGAAAAATCTCTGGGCTCCACTTTGCATAGAGTTTGATGCAATCTGAAAGTTTTTTTAAAACATAAAACGACCGCGTGGGTCATGTTTAACTGTTACATTCTGAAATAGAAATCTGCAAATGGTTAAATACATATTTCATAGGAAAACGTGTATCATTTAACTTAATTTATATCACGTCTCTGGAATTTGTTTGCATTAGGCCTCTCTATCCAAGTCAACAGGAGAAGATGATGATCCCCGTGATCATGAATCCCTACTCTATGTGCAGCTACTTTCAGAGGATGGTACAGGACATTGGTAAGCAAATTCTTAGCTATCTCGTATTTTTTTGAGTCAGTAATCCCGTTAGAGACTAATAACCTCACTTTCGTTGGTACAACATGAAGAGAATATTACAATTCTTAACAAACTGGTCAGTAATCCATCTACGTTTTGTCGGGTTCTTTACTTATTACAATCTTCTCTGATATAGAATTAAAGTTATTACTTTTGTGTTCTACCATGTATAATTAGGTGAAGACGGTTAGCTCATGAAACGACAAAGCTGTCAATCTGAAGCTACTGAAGCACACTTGAAAAAGATTCAGAAAACTGTAAATGTGGTAGTGTCTTTAGTCAACTTGTGCCGATCTCATGAAAAGGTAACCACTTTTTGCTGCTAATTATCATGAGTATAACACATTCTGCGTGCGAGATTCATGTAAAGATGAACTAAAAAGGTGACAATCCATGGCATGGTTATCAAGTATGGTGGGAAGTATGTGGACTCGTTTCTAAAAGGTATAAATTTTCTCCAGCTTCTTAGCTTATCATACAAGAGTTGAATTAGCTGATTAGCTGGCTTATTAATTTGATATTTCATATTGGAAAAAAAAAACGCAGTTTTTGATTTCCTGGAAGCACATTTTCAAGATAATAAGGAACTCGTCATCAAGTTGGTAAGAAGTTGTATTCTATGCATTTTCTTTGACTGTATCTCTCTCAGTCAACTGAAAATCTTCACAATTGATATATGAATCAGGTCAAAGATCTCCAGAAGGCTACAAGAACATTACAGACTCTATGTTCTGAAGCCAAGGTTAGTTTCACACACCTCTTTGTGTCTGTTGTTTCTTTGCTTCTTCTCAGAGACAGAATAAATATGACAATGGAGTACTGTTTTGGGGAATTAAGGTTATGAAACAAACAGCCATAACCAGCAAAATTGCAGCAACAAAGAGATCTTTAGAGCGTTTTCTGTTTCACGTTAAAGCTCTTCTCCATACAACATCAGGCGGCTCCAACTTCTGGATGGGTACTACACAAAAAACAATTACTTTTGCTTTTGTCTCTCTCGAAATTCACTAATCTGTTTTCGTGCCTCTCTACTAAGTCAGTAGCATTTGAGCACTCTTGTTTACGGAAACTGAGTTGTGAGATATTAATTGAATTTGCAGGTAGCTTGAAACAAAAGGACTTGAGTGGGCAGATAGTGAGTTCCCAGGCTTATGTAGATAACGAAACAGATGAAGTTGAAGAAACCATGTCCGGAAAAGAAGAGCCCATGCAAGAGGATGAACTTCCCTTGACACCTTAATTAGACTGCTAATTATAACTTTCTATGTTAATTAATTTCTTAGTATCTATACACGTACCTTTCTATGTTTCTCATACCATAATCAATATCACAAATTCACACATATATATATATATATATATATATTGGGTTTGTTTAATCACATTTCTCCTTGTAACTTCTCATTGGACCATATAGGAAGAATGTAAATATGTCACAAAGCCGAATGTTAAGGCAGTCATTTCTTCAGCTACAATAGTCTCAAAATTGCAAATTTGTTTTCTCTTTGTGATTAACATTTCACCAGTTAGTGTTTTTGGCTTCACAGGTTTTTGTTTGACCTTAGATAAATTGATGTAACTATCTGAGTAGACCTCTGGCTCTTCATCATCTGTTCCTGTTCCTTGAGGTACTTATCAGGTTGCTCGATCCTCGAGCCACTACATATATTCAATGACACCAAGCTTTTTCCCAGGTATGTATATATGTATTCGCCATTGAGCTCTTTGGTTTTACCTAGTATATATACAACAACCTATGTGCCTGAACTCTTTCATTTGTGCTATTCGGCTCTTAGAATCATTTTCAGAACTCTTTCAAACAAACTGATGCATTCATTGTCTTTTTTTGCTAAATAACTGAAGCATTCATTGTACTAAAGGTTTTTGGTTTGAATATAATTTTACATTCAATTAAAAATTAAAACAACATACGTGTATAGTGTTTCTTGCAGCATCTGGATACATAACAAATGGCTCATTTTATCAGTTTTAAGGTCTACCCTAATGTGAATGCACAGTTCATCGAACAAATATAGCCAGTAGAGTAGTCTTTTTCTTCTATAGGAACTTTTACACACGCTGCAAGAAGGTCGAGTCACTCCATTGTTGGCATACATTTGGAACCCGGTTTCTGTGTCTTCTACCTTCACATAATATTATACATCTCCAAGAACACAATCAAGATGGAGACTGAGCCCACATTCTTCACAGGTATAGTAACATACAATTGGATCTGTCTTGGTCTCACAAATATCACACCACAAGTCAGCGCTTGCGTTTCCCACACCTTGAAATAATGACAGAATTTGGGAAACGCAAGCGGTAACATATATTTTTACATAATTTTATATATAATATCATATATATATAATGATTTTATGTTGTAACGTCTAAACTGCCTAAAGACGTCTAAACCCCAACTACGTGTTTTAGGCACTGGATTACTGCCTACGTACCGTCTAACGTTTTTTTAAACATTACGAAAAATACTAATAAACCTCTTGTTGGATATTTTTCTTCGTCTGGATTAAATTCCACCGATATGTAGTTTTAAAAGACTTTTCTTTTATGTAAAAGCCTTTTTTTTTTTTGACAATCATGTAAAAGTCTTTGTTTAATCTTGCATATCTCACAGTTTACAAAAAAAAAAAAAAAAAAAAAAAAAAACTTGTATATTTCACATTAATATATTACATATATAATATTCCTTTATTTTTCCATTATTTTATTGGGTAAAGTAATAACTACTAGTGTGTGGTTGTCGTTGGATCCTTAGATGGTGGATCTGCAAATACTATCTGATATAGTGTTATTCTATGGATTAATAATACCAAATTGCAATATTTCCAAATTTAATTATGAAATTAACAATTACAGTTATCTTTTTTTATATATGAATTATTGATAAAGCTAGCAAGAAAATGTAAAAATAAACTTTGCTACTAACTTTTATGCAGAAAATTTTCAGTAGTAAAGTAGACTATAATTTTTTCTCTAATTACCATACTTGTCATTTGTGAATTGTGTTTATCTGTAGAAATATTTAAGCCATATTTTTTTTTGTGATATTTTTTTTTTTGTTTTTGTGATACATCATTGATCATTCGATGATATTTTCAGAAAATAATGGATTCCTTCACATAATCCAATATTTCTCTTAGAGCTGTAATAGATTCCTTCCACTTTCCAAAAATTCATTCAAAATTCTTACAAAAATCGATTTTCTACGAGACATTTCCTATGAGCCTTTTTGTAAGAAAATGGTATAGGAAACATTTTTATGTTATTTGCGGTAGGAAATCAAAGTTTTTCTTGTAATCAATTAGAGTTTTACGCAGAAATGTTTAATCGAACACATAACTTAACCAATTTAGTGTTGAATATGGTTCACATTTAATGTTGATATGGACACATAGATCAAATTTGAGATTACGGAAATCAATTGTCACTATTCAAGTGATCTTCCTTTTGATTTTGAGAGCTTTCTCACTCTAAAACGTTTTCCTCTCTCTAGAATTCTCTCTTTGTATTCATCTTTGTACATTAATCAATTTTGTAGCATCGTACATTTACCTTTCTATATAGTTTGATCTTTGGTGAGGTTGAATCTGAGAGATGCAAAATTTGTGTTTATTTCTCATAGCGTAATTAATATTACATAAATATAGCTATTTTAGTTAGTTTATTTATTTTTAATATAAATGCAATCTTTTTAAATGTCTACCGGTTCTGGTCTATTTTTTTTAATAATTTTTTAAATCAAAGGTTTGTACATAAATTTTGATCACCACAAAATTTACATAGTACGTTAACTTTAATTTGGAGATCCCTAACATTACTCTTTCGACCAATGAGGACTCAAAACATGCTTCACGTGTCAATGGTAGACTAGGTAAAAATAAACAAATAGTAAAAGTATTCGTCGTCGCCTGCAGAAAAAAGAAGTCGGTTAGGCTAGGTAAAAAGTACAATGTAGACACTTCGTTACGGCATAAGTACATGTAAGAGAAAAAACATCAAGTAAAAACAAAATTCAGAAAACAAAAGTAAAAAATTCAGACAAACATGAAGACCTCATCATATCTCAGTTCGGGTCATGTCTTTTTCTTGTATGAAAAGAAGATAAAAAGGAAAAGGAGAGACAGCTAAAGTGCACGTGGCATGTGAGCAGTTCCAAGCTTGAAAAAGACATGCTTCACGTGTCTTAATTCCTACCATTTTCCAAAATTACATTGGCTCCACTGTCCATAACTACCACTCCAGTTTTTCGTTGGTTTAGTTTAGACTTACTTCGAATAATTAACTAATCTCAACCGGATTCATAGTTATGTTTCAAATTCCTTAATACGTTACTTCCTCTCTTTCATAATATAAAATGTTTTAGAGGTTTTTTTTTGTTTTATAATATATGATATTTTAGAGGTTTTTCTTTGTTTCATGTTTTCAACTTTTTAAGTAACTTTTAAATTACTTTTCTATTTTTTATTATTTATTTTATGCAGTATGATTGATTGAATTTTTTTAAAGTGATTATTTTTTAATCTATATACTTTCACTCAAAACATATTATATTTTGAAACGGAGGAGAGAATATTTTCTTTATATATATAAATATTGACATTACCAGCTTGAGAGCGACTCAAAGGAGCTTTATATACTCTAGTAGTACCAATAAGCTTTGCATAAAAGCATAACAACATTTCAAGTTTTCAACTTCTTACAAAATAACAGAAGTATACATTCGAGACATATGATCCAAAAGAAACAACGTTTTAAAAACTTTGCGTTCCTTATTATTACAATGCCCATATTTGAAAACAGACCCACAAGAAGCTAAGACAACAAAAGACCTCTTAGCCACGCACGCCACCACAATTCACCATCACATGTCAAACCAAGACCATCACATCACCATTAAAGCAGCACCATCAGCATCATCGTACACCAATCACCATTCACCATCAGTCTATACAGGGGTCACAAACACTAGTCTCCTTCCAAACTCCTAAAACCCTAAATGAGTCCTACCAGATAAGGAGTTTTCCATCACAGAGCAACAAAAATACAGCTCCTCCGGAGAGAATTCAGTTCCTGTTTTTACCAACTCCCACTTTCATTTTTTCCCTTTCCCCAGCTTTCAACCACCATAAGGAGGAACTTAAAGAAGAAGTTCAAAGACAACTAAAACGCACCAATCTAAACGAACAACACATTTTATCACCTGAGCCCTTCTACACCAGCAGCCACTCACACCACCGCCCATGATTGTTTCCTATATGGTTATTAAAACTTTAACCCCTCACAAATTCTGACTTGATCTGACCACCACTTGCGCGGGTTGTTGTTGTTGACTCGTTAACTGGCGATGCTCTACGACCAAAGTTTAGTAAGAAATTCCTCTGGTCTTCATTAGTATGACGTAGACTCGCACGTAGAAGCTCAGCAGGCATCTCCCTCTTTATAGCTAGCTCCAACACATCAGATGCATTATCCTGGTTCTGACCATGGATCATCTCATACTTGCTCCTGCAATATTTAGTAAGAAGAGAGAAGAATTCATCAAACGAAGCTCTCCAGAGTCCATCATTCGAGTTGTTGTTGACACGTGGAACCGCCGCCACTACTACTACTACTTCAGCAGCTCTCTCAAGGAGAGATACCAACACAACTGATGCTCCATCACCTGAAGGGCTTCCTATGGGACGGAGTGGTGGCTGTTCTGAAGAACAAACAACAGCTGCAAGACAAGCACTCAGTGCTCGGAGGTCCATTGCTTGAACACAAACCGTAACTGCTTTAGCTAGATTAGCTATTGTCTCTGCTGCAAGGCTATCTGACGGTAAACCACCAAAGAGAAACCTGAGGTGGCGGAATACAGCCATACAGACAACACGAGCAATCTCAGTACCAGGGACAAGAAGCTGTAGATACTTTGTGAGCAGTTTCCGACCCTTGGGAAGTGTAGCTATGCGTAGAAAGACAATATCATCCTTGGCGGTTAATCCTGTTTTCTGGCCTGTTTTGCTGAAGGGATCAACAAGTTGAAGCGAAGTTGCTAATCCTTCAAGCAGGATCTGTCGTTTTCTCTTGAGCTGAGCTCCTCCATCTTGTGGCCTGTTGAATTGGAGAGTCCTATCAATGTCAACTATATCAATAAGAACTCCAAAAGCATCTTCAATAGTGACCCTAGCTGCAACAAGAGGCTCATCTTCCAGATGCTTTTCAGATCCCTTATGACCAGACCTTCCATCACCAGAGCTAGGCGGAGAGTCAACCTCGAGTAAGGCTCGTGGCCTGGAAATAAAAGGAAGTGTAATCTTTCCAAGAGCATCCACATGAACTTGTGGTTGCTGATCTGAACTACTATTACGGGACCGGGATTGGTGATCCTTCAAATGAGAAGGATACAACTGAGGAGGCTTTGTTCTTGATCCAGCTGACTTTTTGGCAAGCCGAGCTTGGTGGTAATAGTCATTAACATAAGGGTCACTACTGTGAGAATTGGAATGCTGCATCTTGAGAATACTCTCTATCTCTTCTGAAGTCATGTACTTTGATCTAAACTGCAACCCACTTTCACTTTTCTGGCTAGCCAAATCCGAGTTCTGTTGGGAGATGCCTCGGTTCTTTCGACTTCTATGAGATGATTTATGTTTGTGTTCCCTTACTTCACCAACACCAAAAGGAGCTTTTTGTGATGGAGAAGGATAGGAACTATACAGTTGAGATTGCAATGCAGCGAGATGAGCTAGAGATTGTCTCTGCTGAAGGGATATCAACTGTTGAGAAGTGAAACCATTCCGAGGAGGCAATTGTTGCAAATGCTGCTGTTGTACTAGACTGTGTAACAACCCCGAATGCTCACCGTACAGAAGGCCAGGGTCAGTCACCCAGTGAGGAGGTTGCATCATGTTACCAAGAGTAGGACCACATGAGGCATATCTAGCCAAATTACTACCGTAATGCGGCGGTCCATGTGACAATCCTGAAAGATGGTAAGTCGAGTTTGACAGAGGAGATGCATTTGGAGCAGAAAAATTCGACTGACTACCACCAGGAAGAGAAGGAGCACGATGAATATGGCTCGGTGAAGACTGTTGTGATCTTTTGCCAGGCGAAGGAAAAGATGTAAACGCGGATTCTGGTACAATAATCGGTTCGCTACTGTAATGTTGCAGCTGTGTTTGCTTCTGAGGATATGAGGATGTCCTGTACAGAGAATTTGAATTGGCAGATGACTGTGGCTGTGAAGGCCAACTAGCTTCCTGAGCTTGTTCTTCAAGCGTGTGTTGGTCCAACCAGCTTGTGAACTCATTATCCTGTGTCCAATCTGTAGCAGTGGAACCTGGAGATAAAAGTACTGTTTAGAAAAAAGCTTGTAATGAATTGACTTGTAATTGCAAATAGAGAACCAAAATCATCATTTCAACTACCACAACTCATCTCTCAAAACCAAACCATCACCTCCAGAAAGAGGAGATAAGATCATAATATTTTTGAACCCATAGTGTATATATCTAAAAGTACTAGCTCACAGTTTTTACTCTCAGTTGCATAGTTCAAGAAGAAGAAAAAGTCACCATAGAAGAACAAGAAAATAAAAGCAAGCTACAGAAAACTCTTGAAAGTAAACAGTAAAAACCAAACTCACTTTCCCTTGAAAAGGACCCTGATCCTCTGTCACCAATTACTCCAAGGTGTTTGGGCCCAGTAACATTTCTGTTCAGCTGCAGAAGATAAGACCAAAATATTAAGATAAGTAAAGTAGAGAACAAGTAAGAATAAGAAGCTGATAAAGACAGATTGATTTATCTCAAGAGAGACGATGAAAAAATGGTAACAAAAGGATGGATAATAATAGTATCGAAATTAACCGCATTTCTCAGCGAATAATACTAAAAATATGCTAACCTTTGCAAAAGTTGTGGCAAGATCATCCATCTCAGACAAAGATCCTAAACCAGCACCCTGAAACCACAAGTGAAAAAATATTTGTTTTAATCATCCATTTATTTCGTATAAAACCATCCAAGAAGAACACAGTCCAATTGAAAAAAAAAAAAAAAAAGATACCATTACCTCTCTTTTATCAAACAAGTGATACTCTTCATCATCAACATGTCCACGAACAGACGCATCTTCATCAAGACCACCCAATTCAACTTCTTCAAGACTTTGACCAAAGAACTCATATTGAGATGCGTCAAAAAGAGCATTATTATTATCTGCACAAGAATAAAAAATAACAACCGTTTTCATCACACACATGTTAGTTGAACAACCAGAATTAAAACTAGAACTAAAGCTCTCAGTGTAAACAAATCTCAATTTCATTTCATGCTTTGGAACGACACTACTTAAAGCAAAACTTCTAGGTTCCAGATCAACTTGAAAAAATCATCTTCTCTGTTACATCAAACATATATATAAATAAAGTTTCTTTAAAAGTGATTCCAAATCAGAAGCAAATCAAATCATTCCACATCTCGGATCAAAGAAAGAAACTTTACACGATTTGAAACAGAGAGAGAGCTTAAAAGAAAGAAAGAGAGAAGTAGACCTGAAGAAGTCGTCCGAGCGAAGTTATAGAAATCTTTAGAATTAGATCTCTCCATGATCAAATATTAAGACAGCTCAAACACACACACAAAAGAAACAGAGAAAACACAAACGAATCTCCAAAAGGGTTTTCTTGCTACTACTCCTTGTCAAAGAAGAATTAAAAGAAAGGTAAGTGAAAAAGATTTAGCTCCAGATTCTCCGGGGAATTAGAGGAAACCTCTCTTCTCCTCTGGATTAAAGATTAGAGAGGAGAGAGAGAGAGAAAGAAAGAGAGAGCCTTTTATTATTATCTGCTCTCTTTTCCCTGCGCTGTGCGTAACATTGACACATCAATGACCTTCCTTGCCCGAACAAATTCTCTCCTCTACTCTTTTCTCCTTTTTATTTTATTTTTATGGCTATCTCTGTCTGAATAAGCATTTTTGCTTGCTTTATTTTCTCTTTTCTTTCTACTTTTTTTTTGGTGAGTTAAGTTTAATCATATAAATTATTCGCAAGGAAATTTTAAAAAAAAAAATTATTTTCATTTGTCGTCAAGGAAAAAAATTCTCTTCTGTTGACAAAAATATAAAGTAAATATTCTACTTTCTCTGATTTTCCTTTTTAACTTTCTATTAATTAATAATTAGCATTATATGTTTACTAAAATTAGTGATTATTAAAGAATAAACCCTCTTTGTATTCTTTTATACTGTGTATAGTGCCAAAGAAGTTTAGATGCACGGCATGTATTCGGGGTGTCTTGCTAAAATCAGTGTAAATTTATTGAGACATTTATTTATATATCAGATCTCAGTTACGCCGGTTACAAAATAAAGAATATCAATATATAGATATTGATTTTTGTCAATATAGACATATAAATTTGAACTAAAAATTTTGACACCTTTATTATTATGATGTACCTAAACATTATAATCTTACCTCAAACTTTCTTATTATCAATTAACAACTAAATGATAGATCATGTATATTTTATTTTATACTTTTTCCTAACATTATTCTCTGCTAAGAATCGAACTTCATACCGTATATAGAGACATTTGATTTTTTTTCTAAATGTTTAACATATACTATAAGATTTTACAATACACTAAGTTCATAATAGAAAAATATAGTTTTAATCTATGAAACACGAAAAACAATTATATATGTAATAACATCAAAAAGTTTACAACAAAAGATCGATTTTCTATACTCAAACAAAGAATTGGGTTCAACCACACTAGAAAATGAGTTAGCTTATGGTTTGGTTCTTGAACTTAGAAATCTCTTGATTATAGTAACATTTATTTATTCTTTTTTTTCTAAAAATAAATAAATAAAAACATGACATATTTACTGTTAAACGAATTTTTTGTTCGAATAAGTTATACATTTATTAAAATAAATAACAAAAAAAAAAAAGAAGAAGAAATTTGCAACGAATTTGTTTTCACCAGCATATGTACTTTGGGAACCAAACACTTAACATTTGATCAGCTTTAATCCTTTAAATAAACTAGTGGGCTAATCACTACACTTTAACGAAATTTTTCATAACTGATTTGTTTATGTGTGTAACTGTTTTGGATAACTATGAAACAAACCAAAAAAATTGGTTGATATAGCTTTATTGATACCATATCCACTTACTACACAATATGATACTAATCAAAATGATATTTTTATGTGATTCGAAGTTTCGAACAAATTTTCTCCTTTTCAACTTTATATATGCTTTTACTTGTTTAAAACTCAACCAAATAAGTTAGTTATGAATATTAATTGCATAGAGATTAACAAAAAATTAAATGCATATCGACGATATTTTTTAAAAATAAAATAACAGGGAGAGACAAGTTCTATGGTCCATGTGAATGGATTTCATTCGGTCGGTTCAGTTTGATCTTATTTTGTCATTTGTATTTATTATACACAATTCTAACGCCCTATACTATATATAAATAAATATATATGACACCTACACTTACTTGCGCAGACTTGATGTAACCGGCCAAGCAAAGTTTTTAAAATTGATATGTAATCAATCCACGGATTTGTAAATATTGATGATGTTCACACTCCATAATCATAGGGGCTTACAAAGTCAAGCATACCATTTTTAAAATATAATAAAGCTGGATGACACATTTTAAGCACACAAAAGTTATCAACTTGCTGCTAGAAGAGTTTTCGAGCAATTGCAAGGCAAATCTAGTGCTATACAAAAAGTAGTCACACGTTTGAATGTCTCGGAGTATCAATAGTTTTGTTTCTAAAATAGACATTAAAATTAGTAATTTTGATTTTTTTAAAAAGGAGATAGAGAACCTTAAAATGGTATGGAAAAAAAAAAAAAAAAAAAAAAGAAAGAGAAAAGAGTTTACATTTCACCGAGCCGGGTTTCATCAACAATACAAAGCCCAAAATAGAAATGGGTTTGACCTAACGGCCCAATAAGAGGTGCTAGGGTTTTTTCTCAGTCCTCTCCACAAAGAGTTTTTGGGATCACTATTAAAGCCGCATTTCTCATAGAATCCGCCACTTAGGGTTCATAGCAGCCAGAGAGACGAAACCAGAGAAGGAGAAAGATCTCAGCATCGAAGTTCAACAATGGTGAAGTTCTTGAAGCAGAACAAGGCTGTGATCCTTCTTCAAGGACGTTACGCCGGGAAGAAAGCCGTCATCGTCAAATCCTTCGACGACGGTACCCGTGACCGTGGCTACGGACACTGCCTCGTCGCCGGACTCAAGAAGTACCCGAGCAAAGTCATCCGCAAAGACTCAGCCAAGAAGACTGCCAAGAAATCTAGGGTTAAGTGTTTCATCAAGCTCGTTAACTACCAGCATCTGATGCCCACGCGTTACACACTCGACGTGGATCTCAAGGAAGTGGCGACCCTTGATGCCCTTCAGTCCAAGGATAAGAAGGTTGCTGCTCTTAAGGAGGCCAAGGCTAAGCTTGAGGAGAGGTTCAAGACTGGCAAGAACAGATGGTTCTTCACCAAGCTCAGGTTCTGAGAAATTTCGATTTCCGACAAGGACGCTTTTAAGCTTTTTGTTATCGAAATTTTAGTTTCTAGGGTTTCTCATTTCCTATATGGTTAAAAATTGTGGAACCTCTTTTGGATTGTGTAAGACGTTTTGTTTGAGTTTCGATTATGGATTTTGCCTTTTATTCTGTTTCTCTTATCCATTTTGATTACATATTTGTTTCCATTGAAGTATCTGCTTATGTTATACGAATTTGTCATTTCTTTAGTTGATTATGTTAGATTCTAGATGATTCATTTGGAAGAATCTTGTTCATTATCTCGATTAGAAATTGATACATTTTGTTATTTTTTTGAAAATGATAACCTCAGAAATGTTCCAGTTTCACTTAACCTTAGGGTCCTTAGATTGGTTTTACTCATTGGCATATACATGGTTTTGAGTCATTCATCAATTAAATGTCTTTATCTCCCTTGTTTAAGCTTCTAATACAATTGTAGAATCAGCAACTGTGTTTACAAAAAGTTGAATCTAGTAACCTTTTGTTGTCACATTTTTAGTTGATTTTGTTCGATTCTGAAGATCTCTTCCCAAAAGGTTGTTCATAATCTCGGTTAGGGCAATGACAAGTTATTAACTAGAGTCGTACTGTGCTGCATATTCCACATCGTTTACCAACATGTTTTCAAGCTATTGTCATCAACAGTCTGAAAAGGTTCTGTCAATAGTTTCAGCAAATGCATTACAAAGATGTTGACGTTAGAGACAAATACTTAACAGAGTATAATTGATGCATATCAATACAAAATCTCTTTTATTGTATTACAAACGGAAGCTAAAGATTATCACAATATTGAGGTATTGTATATCTTTTAAGATTATCACAAGACAGATTCGTAGCCCTTTGTCTGATTTCACTTGGGAACCAATAGATCGACAGCTAAGTAATAACTTCCAACGATCACCGTCGATGCAACAGAGCTTCGAGCCATCCTTATACCAATACCTCGGAACAGAAGATTTCTATCTGTAGGATGTATTCCTGTCCATCTCTCTAATCTCTTCCCAGGTTTATTCCATTTCAGGAACTTCCTCTCTTTTGCTGTATACTGTCAAAAATCAATAGAAAACCAAACATAAAGAAATTGAAAACAGAGCTTTGAGTTTCATATATCCCTTTGTAAGATAATGAGGGTAGATTTTGTTTTACCTTCGGCAATATTACACACTGCGCACGTGTTCTTGCTGTGTCAAAGCTATGAGATGCTGCAGCTGCAATGGCACCAGAAATCCCAGCTGCAATGCTAATTGCTACCGGAGATAAAGGTCCGATTTCTTCTTCAGAACTGAATTCAACAAGTTTTGCAGAATCAATAAAGTTTCAAGTTGATTCAGAACTCTATAGTTTGAGAGTTAAGTACCTGGGTAGGGGATTCATTCCAACAGCTTTCCAACCGACCATTGCCTCATGAAGAAACTGCCACGTCGAGAAGAACACTCCTCCATAAAGACAATCTCTTACAAGACCCGAACGTAGATTCCTCCATAAAGCTCTATATCCTTCAAGTGATGCAACATCGAGCGGTCTCTTAACATCCATGGCTGATGGTGGGTTTCCTGTCCCAGTCATCATCCACGGGTACTCTTGCAAAGCGGCTGTCATGTTTGGGTGTTTATGATTCAAGACGGATAAGAGACTAACTGTTTGCGTCAACGACTTTACATCAAGAGTGTATCTTCTCAGCAGTTTTGTGATCATGGGTGAAACAGGTGCGGTCTCTGCAACAGCGGCAGCATTTGGACCCCGTGATGCAGCAGTCACTTGTTTTCTGACTTTGATTAGCTCAAATGGAGAAGTCACCACTGTTTCTGCTGCACCTCCCACCATTCCAGCTAGAAAAGCTTCACCAACACTCACATAGTTATCATGTCGACCATCTGAAACAAAATGAATTCATATAGTAAGTACTCTATAGCTTTCTTCAAGACCAAGGTTCCACTCAAGCAGGTATTGTTCCTTATATCGAATCATCGAATTTAGACACAACAAACGAGACACGGGAGCTGTGTAATACCTTTGTAGAAAGCTGTTAGAATCTCATAGACACCAAACCTTGCACCAACACCTGAAATTCTTCCTAGAGTTAACGATCCAAGACCACTGTACAGACCTGCATTGGTGTCCAAAAATGCCAGAAACAGTCGACAATATGCCCTTTTTTGCTTGATGCAGAATCAGAAAACGATTGAAATCTAAAAAAAAAGTAATTTGCGAACCTGAATAGCCAGAGAAACGAAAAACTCTATTCACAACTTGAAAGGGGCCTAATTTCTTACTGGGTCCTGAACCAACCTATACAGTTCAATGTTGTAATCAAACTCCCACAGAATCGAAGTGATAGAAAATAACAGAATACAAATTTGTTGAAGAAGGAAGAAACCTGGATAATGGTTTTGATTGTATCCAGAGGATAAGCGAGAGCAGTTCCTAACGATACAGAAGCCGAAGCAGCGATGGCATGCGTCGCAAACTGATGATTCTCAAGAAGCTTATCCATCTTAAACTCGTCCTCTAACTGTTCGACGAAATGCCTCACCGAAAACAAATGTACATACACCTGCACATTTCAATTCAGCAACTACAGTATTAATATTCAAACACATACAATGCCCACTCATTTCTTGCTACAATCTCAACATCACGAGTTTTTAGAAGTAGATCAAACAAGTTCTTCTTATCATACTTTCTGAGCTTTGATCAATCACAAAATAAACACATACCTCTGATGCTGTCTCAATCAAGAAGACATTTCGCCCACAAGAAGAGATTAAGTAAACAGAAGAAACCAGATCAAAGACTGAGAGAGAAGACGACCGACGCTAATCGGAGAAATAGAACACGGCGTCGAAAAAAAAAGAAACGATGTCGTTTAATTAGAAAACGCCCTAAAAATCAAACGATGTCGTATTAATGTAATTAAAAGGATAAGTAACGAAATGTTAAAAACGGAAAACAAATTGGGTGACGCCATAATAAAAGATTTGCCCGATTTATAGGTTCATTCATATAAACCAGAAAAAAAAGCTGCCAAACCTATTTCTGCAAACCCTAATCGGGCCGGGTCAATTTCTCCCAAACATTGCATCCCTCTTATCTTCCTCCGATTCCCTCCGCCGTTCGTCGGAAATCTTCACCTCCGGCTGGTTTTAGCTCCCTTTTCCCCGGAACCGAAGCTACTGTACCGGAATTTTATCACTTTTCTACGAAACCGATTTCTTCGTAACCGGCCACAAACCAGAACAGGTTCGTATTTCTTCATCAATCCTTGTACAACAAAATTTGACTGGTTTGTTTTTGTTTTGTTTTGTTTTGTTTCTGTCTGAATTGTGTAGTTTAGCCGAGATTTGGGTGCATGTGGTTTTTGAGTTTGCTTTTTAAATGGTTCAATCAATGTGGCTTGTGTAAATTATCAGAATTTGAGATCATTGGAGGGATCTTGGCTTTGTTTATTCCTTGAGTTCTTTGAGAATGTTAACAAAGTCTCTACCTTTTCTTTTTCTTTGTTGAATGAGTACAGGCTTTATGGATCCGGAATTGGAACCTGTAGCTCTTACACCGCAGAAACAAGACAATGCATGGAAGCATTGTGAAATCTACAAATACGGTGATAGACTTCAGATGAGGTGTCTCTACTGTAGGAAAATGTTCAAAGGTGGAGGTATCACTAGGGTTAAGGAACATCTTGCTGGTAAAAAGGGACAAGGCACGATCTGTGACCAAGTCCCTGAAGATGTGAGGCTCTTTTTGCAGCAGTGTATTGATGGAACCGTGAGACGTCAGAGGAAGAGACAAAAATCCAGTTCAGAGCCTTTGTCTGTAGGTGCTTTACCTCCTATTGAAGGAGAAATGCTGCTGCTTCCGTCTGATGTGAATGACGATTTTAAATCGCCTGGTAGTTCGGATGTGGTTGTGCAAACCGAGAGTGTGATGAGTGGCAGAACAAAGCAGAGAACTTACAGGAGTAAAAAGAACGTTTTTGAGAATGGTAGTGGGAGCAACAATATTGACCTGATTGGTAGAGACATGGACAATCTGATTCCCGTGGCGATTAGTAGTGTAAAGAACATTGTGCACCCTTCTTTTAGAGATAAGGAGAATGCAGTTCATATGGAGATCGGACGGTTTTTGTTTGGCATTGGAGCTGATTTTGATGCAGTAAACTCTGTTAATTTTCAACCAATGATTGATGCTATTGCCTCTGGAGGATTCGGAGTATCTGCCCCCACTCATGATGACCTTCGAGGTTGGATACTGAAGGATTGTGTTGAGGAAATGACTAAAGAAGTTGATGAATGCAAAGCAATGTGGAAGAGGACAGGCTGTTCCCTTTTGGTTGAGGAACTAAACTCTGATAAAGGCTTTAAAGTCCTTAACTTTTTGGTTTACTGTCCAGAAAAAGTAGTCTTTCTGAAATCCGTGGAGGCGTCTGAGATATTGTCTTCTAGTGATAAACTGTTTGAGCTACTTAGGGAGCTGGTTGAAGAAATTGGCAGTACCAATGTTGTTCAAGTGATTACAAAATGCGAAGATCACTACATTGATGCTGGGAAAAAGCTGATGGATGTGTATCCTTCTCTATATTGGGCGCCTTGTGCTGCACATTGTATAGATCAGATGCTTGAGGAATTTGGGAAGCTAGGTTGGATAAGCGAGACTATCGAACAGGCTCGAGTTATCACAAGGTTTATTTACAACCGTAGTGGTGTTTTGAATTTGATGTGGAAATTTACTTCGGGTAATGATATCCTGCAGCCAGCATCTAGCACTTCTGCCTCAAATTTTGCTACATTGAGTAGAATAGCCGAGCTCAAATCCAATCTGCAGGCTATGGTTACTTCAGCAGAGTGGAATGAATGTTCATATTCGGAAGAACCAAGCGGGTTGGTAATGAATACCATCACCGATGAAGCGTTTTGGAAGGCAGTAGAGTTGGTTAACCATTTAACAGATCCTCTCTTGCGTGCTTTGAGAATAGTTTCTTCTGAAAAAAGGCCTGCAACGGGGTATGTCTATGCAGCAATGTACCGAGCAAAAGATGCAATCAAAACACATCTGGTTAATAGGGAGAACTACATAGTTTACTGGAAGATTATAGATCGATGGTGGGATCAACAACAGCATAGTCCTTTGGTTGCTGCTGGCTTCATTCTTAACCCGAAATTCTTTTATAACGCCAGTGAAGAAATGCGTAGTGAGATTAGCTTATCAGTGCTCGATTGCGTCGAGAAATTGGTTCCTGATGACAAGATTCAAGACAAAATCCTCAAGGAGTTAACCTCCTACAAAGCTGGTAGTGGAGTTTTTTCCAAAAACTTGGCAATCAGAGCTCGGGACACAATGCTTCCTGGTATGGTTACTTTTCCTTGATTTTCTTTTTCTTGTGTAAATCTCATTTGTGCTTCACTTACTTGGACTCTCTTTACATGCTTGGTTCTTAGCTGAGTGGTGGTCTACATATGGAGACAGCTGCTTGAATCTGTCACGTTTTGCGGTACGTGTTCTTAGTCAGACGTGCAGTTCATCAGTTAGCTCCAGGAGAAACCAGATACTTGTCGAACAAATATACCAATCAACGAACTCCATTGAGCAAAAACGGCTCAGCGATCTTGTGTTTGTTCAGTACAACATGCGCCTCAGACAACTGTAAGTTGTCCTTCTCAGCCAAATTTTTAGTTTCCAGGGAGTAAGAAAGGATAGATGTAACGGTTCTCTGTCTCCTCTAGGGGTCATGTAAGCGGGGATGACACGTTAGACCCGTTATCACACAACATGATGTATGTTCTTAAAGATTGGGTTTGCGGAGACCAAGCTTGTGTAGAAGGGAATGGAAGTGCTGACTGGAAGTTGCTAGAGTCTATTCATAGGAATCAAGTAGTACCGATCATGGATGATACTGAAGACTTGGGCCCAGGTAAAAAAAGATTCAGCATCATCCTTATACAATCTGTGTCTTTTTGAGAAGATTTGAGGTTTTTAAAAAGTTGAAAACATGTGTACAGGTTTCGATGATGCTGAGATATTCAAGGGAGACAAGGAAGAGAGAGATGAAGTTTATTATACAAACACATCAGAGAAGGTATTCACGTGATGTCTAAAAGCTTCTTGGTTGGCGGCGGGTCTTTTCTAACTCAAGAGGAAGCTGTTTGTAGTCATATGGTTTGATTTGTAATTTTAGAGTCTTTTTACCCTTTAGATTTGTTCTTGTACAAGACGTTTCAGTATTCTTTCTTCTTCTTACTCCCCCTCATTGTCCTCTTAGGTGTTTATTGTCAGGTTCTGTTCAGATGTTTGACAAATATATTCACTTCCAAATTCCTATTTTCTCATATATATGTTTGATAGATATGTTAGCACATTTGAATCACAAACAGTCCCTACTCCCTATGGCATATAACTACTCCATTGGTTGGCGTTCTGAAGTGATATCTAAATGAAGAAGGACTTAGAAACTTCGGCTGCATCACTTCTTGGAAACAAATGAAAAAGTTATTCTCAAGGCCGTGTGATGTGTAGTTGAGAGAACAGAGCATAAAACAAACAATATGTCTTGTAGTAGTACTAGTCCCTATTGCTGCTGCTAGGCGCGCACGCAGTAATCTGGACATTTTATCATTTCAAAGGCCCATATTGTTTGTCTATACGGCCCAGCCCATTAAGAAACAATTGGTGTAATCGGAGGAAAAATAGACGGAGATAAGCTCAAATAAGGTCTACGACAGTTCCAGCGGACATCGGCGGCGAGACATGGCTTCTAAGGCTACGATCAGATCTGACATATACGACAGAGAAGAACGCAAGCAGTTAATCTTCTTTTCTTTCGATTTTGATTTTGATTTTGATTCCTTCTCTGTGTTCTTCTTAATTTGAGTGTCTCAATCGTGTCTCTGTAGGCAATACCAAGCGCATATTCGTGGTTTGAATGCTTACGAGCGGCATAAGAAGTTTTTAAAAGACTACGGTACTACACTTCTTTCATTGTGTCTCTTTCGATTTTTGTTGTAGTTAGATAGTTATTTAAACGGACAAAAGTTTAGGGAATTTAGGGTGAATAAATGGCTTTCTATTTACCCAAATCCATATGTCCTAAATCAAAAACTGGTTGATGAACAGTCTTCTCCTCTGAGCTAGGAAGGAGGCTACAGTCAGCCTTACATGTTTTTGTTTTTTTTGGTCTTCATTAGAAAGATTATTCCTTTTGCCCTGGAGTGAGCTACTGTTTCATGAGGTTCATCTTTTTTTTTTTTTTTTTTTTTGTCACTTTACAGTTCGATTTTATGGGACGGATAAGCCAGCTGAAGTCAAGTTACCCGTTAAAACGGATCAGGACACACTGAGAGAAGGATACAGGTATATTTTGTATTGGAATGCTTGCTTTAATGAATACTGCGACTTTCTTTTTGTGAATCTTATTTGGTATACGCCATATGTTAGCTTATATATGTTACTTTTTCTTTGTTTATGAATTGTAAAAGACAGTTTCTTGTGTTTTTTTCTTGTGTATCTCTTGAACTCTCTGTAATTTTGGGTTTTTGTTTTTTTGTTTTAAAGGTTTATACGTTCTGAGGAAGATGATTTGAACCCTTCTTGGGAGCAAAGATTGGTGAAAAAATACTATGATAAGCTTTTTAAAGAGTATCCTTTCATACATTGTGCTGCTTTGAGTTCATCATCACCAGATAGATAATCTTTAGTTTATGTTCTAGTATTGTTTAATGGATTGTGGATGAGTACGACATGTCTATCTCCTTGACTGATTGAAGATACTGTATAGCTGACATGTCAAGATACAAGACTGGTAAGGTAAACTCTGATGCATAGTTACTGTATCTCACGTGGTTTCCTGTATTACTTTTGTTCAGTTGACTTATTTTTGAATGTTTGTAGATGGGTTTAAGATGGAGAACGGAAAAGGAAGTAATGACTGGGAAAGGTTAATATTGCTTCAAACTTTTTCTCTGTGATTTATTTTAAGGTAGCTGCGATGAGAATTTTGAGTGTGAATGAAACTGCTTTCTGTCAGGGCAGTTTATGTGTGGGAGCAAACATTGTGATGAAAAGGAAGGGTTAGCAAGCTATGAGGCATGTATCGTTAGATATTTTCTCACTTACTTGTTCTGATGTTTATGTCGGATTATTTCACTGAGCTCTGTTGATTTTGCAGGTGAATTTTTCTTATCATGAAGCTGGAGAAGACAAACAAGCCCTTGTAAAACTCGTAGCTTGTGAGAGGTAGGCATTCATTGTATAGCTTGCTCATCTCTATTTTCTATGCTTTCTGAATTGAATTGGTAGTGGTTTTGAATATTGAATACCGACGACCATAGTACTTGTATTCTTGGTTTTTTTCAATGTTTTTGTTGTGTAACACTTAATTGGTCTCAATAAAGCTTGACAACCTGGTTTCCTAAGTTTTCACAATATCAAACATTTTTGGCACCAGATGTGCGGATAAGCTCTATTACAAAAAAAGAAAGGAGGGCGAAAAATCAGAGAGTAAAGAAAAGAAAAAGCAGAAACGAAAACGGTATGGAGAAAGAGGTTCTTGTTAATTTACGAATAAGAGCCATGCGTTATTCTTTTTCGATTACATTAAGTTGGATACATTAACTTTGAAATATAGGAATCAATCATGCAGTGAAGATGACACAGATGAAGAGGAAAGGAGAAAAGGTGTGTAATATGCAAAGTTCAATATATTTTGGGTCTATTCTTTGTAGAAAAAGATATGGAATATTGTAATTTTGGGTAGGTGTGAAATATAATGTGTTTCATATTGTAGGGAAAACGGGAAAGCGCAAGTCGGAAGGTGGTGATAGAGAAGGCAAGGATGATGAAAACTTTGACGAATACATGGAGGGAATGTTCCCAGCAAAGGGTGATAACAAGAGTTTCAAAAGGTGAACCTTCTGCATCATAGCCTACACTGTGTTTGAACCCTGAAATGTAAAGACTTACAGAACCCCTTATTTTACCTAATAAAACGTAATTTTAATATCGAGAAGATCTTTAGACACAGATCATAATAACATAGAATACTTTTATTATATTGACTTTGGGGTTGATGACTAAGTATACACAACGATTGGACTTCTCACATTGTGTGATCCATCTGACCAAATCAGAGACGCCGACACAATACTAGAAATACCAGCAAGACTCTTGCCAGAGACTGTAACTGTGAAAGACTTCTTCTCCCCAGGTGACTTGAAAGAGATCGTGTCTGGTTCGACTTTTATACTGAGTTTGGGATCCCCAGACAATTTTGCCTTGTAAGTGGATCCCTTTTTCCCAACGTTGGTGACTGTTCTTGAAAATGTGATATCTGAAGATGATGAAGCTGAAACTTTGGCTGACATTGAAGGGTAGTTGAGATTTCTCATAGTAAGCTTTGATTTTTCAGAACAAGTAAAGTTTCCACCGGCAAGAGTACTAATGCCGACAGATGAGTAGTCCAAAGAGCAAAGCATGTTCAAGTAATCCTCTTTGGCTATTTCGTAAACAAGCCCTGGATCAACTGCCACTGTAGGGTTAACAAATCCTGATCCATACGCAAACTCAGCTTCTGCATTTTTCGAAGCGTTCATTGCCCAAGCTGCATAAAAAAAAAACAGGATCGATCCAAATCTCATTAACTCTTTTTTTTCTTATTTAGAGATTAGATCGATTAGATGTTCATAATTACCCGTAGTCATGATAGCGGATTTTACGGCAGAAGCCGACCAATCAGGGCGTATTGTCTTGACATAAGCAGCTACACCTGCAACATGAGGGCAAGCCATAGATGTTCCGGTCATGAAATAGTAATCCACGCTTTGTCCAGGAAGTGCCGTTTGAGCTAATGGTGAATATGCTGCTAGTATATTCACTCCTGGTGCTGTTATATCAGGCTGCATATATATGTCAAGTCATCGATCAAATCCAAATTCCCTCAAATATTATAATCACTTAGTTAGGTTAATTTGTTTTGAGTGTTTGTTACCTTCAAAATGTCACTAAAGAGCCTGTTTGGACCGCGAGAAGAGAAGGTAGGAACGATTGGAGCATCATTATCTTTAACTGTCACAGTCTTCAATATAGTTCCTTGCGGGTTTCTGTCTCATCTCGAAAAAATTTCATTAACATCTTAAGAGAATCTAATCAAAGATTTGTTTACATGTAGCATATATATACTTACGGTGAGGAGAGAACGTAAGATCTTAATGCATCATAATTGGTATCATCTAAGGTTGCAACCGGAATAGGACCAAGACCGGGAGTATCAACATCAGTTACATGAAGGATTGTTCCAACCGCACCCCCTATTTTCTGTTCCGTAACATTATTTGGAACATCACACACCACAATCTTTCCCTTCACATTGTTCAGGCAGCCGCTATCACAACCCCTACCATAAAACACAAATGTAATATCCATAAACATATAATTTCTTGAGTTGCGAGTTAGGTCACTGTGGATTCTTTGAGGCACAAGTTACCTTGCTAGCTCCTCTGTACAGTTGTTTGAAGCAGTTTTCCCGTACACCAAAGGATACTTCTTTCCTTTTAAGTCGAAGTCATTGATCGATCTCCCCTGTATGTACATAATTTAATCACATCACCATGATAGATGACGACACACACTATATATCAAGTGAAATAAGGGAAAGACTTCTTACAGGTATTATCTTTTCATCTCCATTAACCACATTAGTAACAAATTTTCTATCCGTCGAGCAAGCAGCCACGGATATGAGCCATGGTGCAACGTTATCCGCTTTTCCAAGTTTAGAGCCGGCGTTTCCAACCGCTACCGTGGTAACAATCCCTTTGTCCATCGCGTGAAATGATCCAATAGCAATAGGGTCGATATCAACTTGAGTAACACCGCCTCCAATAGAAATGGTTATAACATCGACCCCGTCCGCTATAGCATCATCAAATGCAGCCAACAGTCGATCACCACTACAACCCGCTGGCTCGCACACTTTGTAAACAGAGATTCTACCTAAAGGCACACCGCCTCTTGCAGTTCCTTTTGCCACACCGTTCACACTCACTCCTTTTACTTTGTTTCCAGCAGCTGTCGAAGCCGTGTGTGACCCATGAGCGTCAGTGTCTCTTGCAGAGTCCTCCACATAGTGTCGTGCTCCAATCACCTTCCTGTTGTATTTGAATTAGGGTAATTAATAACTATCTTTTGATCCTTTCTTGTCACGCAAGAAATTTTGAGAAGGTAAAAAATGACAATGTTACTTACCTGTTGCATGTGAAATTAGCTCCTCCTGCGCATGTTCCTTTCCATTTTTTTGGTATTGGGCCAATGCCTTCGTCTGAGAAACTCTTAGATTCAGGCCAGATTCCACCGTCTATTACACCCACAATTACATTGCTCTCAACCTCAGGGACATGGTTGCTCCTATCACCAAGTCCCATGAACTCATAAGATCTTGTCGTCATTATCTTATAAACCTTGCTTGGGAATACCGAAATCACACCTTCCATGCCTTCAAATCACATATCACATCAACATCATCATGTTAACGATCAAAAAGAGTTTCATAATCTTTTTTATATAATTATAAGAACTCACCAATAAGTTTATCTCTTTCAGATTCAGTGATTTTGGCTGCAAAACCATTGAAACTTCTTCCATAGCTTCTGACCAAAGAATCTTTTACGGAGCTGCATAATAATAATAAAAAAACAATAATGTCAATAACAAGCAACAAGATTTGGGTGATAGAGATTTGAGTCAACTCAAGCCGGCTCATCAACAACACATTGAAATATTAATCTGTCCTCATTGTTAAAAATTATGTATAAAAACTATTTAACCTTGATTCAATAACTTCTTGAAGGATATTATGATGGTGAGACATAGGAGAATAAGAAGATTTTGCAGGAAGAGCTCCCATGTATGCAATATACACCTGCGTCAAAATGTCACAATCACAACCAATGAATATTAAGAGGCCAATACAAATTTAGAACAAATATACTTGTATAGTTTTTAGGGTTACAAGACGAAACATATATGACTTGCCTTTCTTTCATCTTCAATAGCTGTAGGAATTTGACAAAGGCTCATGAGAAGAACTGAGGAAAGACATAGGATTACGCCAATGGAAGCCATTATCGATCAAGACCTTTTACCTGTTGACAAGAGATTTCAATTCCGTGAAGTTGCTTGCTGGTACATATTTATAATGAGGGGCATTACATATAGAGAGAAATGATCGTGACAATGCCATGAATATGGGAATTAAATGTATACTTACAAGGTAAGTTATATCCAAATTTTAGATTAAATATATATATGAAATTGGTTACTAAACTTAATTTTATAAAATACCAATATCTATTTTAGGATTTTCAATTATTTCTTTTATAACTATTTAATATTTTTTATTGTAATATGAACAGATTTTTTTTTTTTACTCAATATGAACAGATTTGATTGATTGTTGTTTTCATATTATGTTTTCTTTAATGGTATTTAATATTTAAATTACTAAACATACTTATATGGTTTTCTAAACATATTTAAATTACTAAACATACAGATCACTATCGTTTTAAAAAATGATTTTCTTCGCTTGATAATTTATAAACCTGATCACATAACGGTTCTTAATTTTTTTGAAAATATGGTATAATATCATTATGATATCTCTATATTATATTAATTGGGAGAACACACTCTAAAAAGGAGAAAACTGATTGAGGAGTATAATTTAGAGAGTTATAAAATCTATAGAAATTACAGTAATTATGTCATTACATGTAATTAGTAGTTTCTATAATAGATATTTCTATATATTTTTCCTTTTCCAAAGATATTTTGATATTATATATTCTGATATTAAGTTTTTGTAGTATATAGTTCAAATCAAAAGAATATTTTATAGATTTTATGATTGTTCACATGAAATTTTAATTCCAAATAAGATATATTTACTTCTTGATTGGTAAAGCGTTTAACTAGCCTTAATGCGTATTCCATATCCAGTCAAGTATTGTGATTAAGGTGAGCATTAAGTGTTTAAAAAATAGAGATTTCTTACCCCGAAAAGACAAATCTATAATTTCAAAATTTTTTTTTTTGCTTTCATATAAATCGTTTAATGTCTCGTCTAGCAAAAAAAAAATCAATTGTTTGCAAACAATCATCGGTCCTTGTGTTGTGTCATTCTAGTCCATCTGTCCTTGTTACCTCGGTAAAAAATGACCTTAAATACGAGCAGAACCGTGCCAACATTTACCATAAGCGAACAAAAATATAAAAACCAAATTTTATTTTTAAGTCAATAATACTAAAATCCATTGTATTCGATATCAAATAAGAAACATATAAATAACTAACTAGCAAACATAATATTAATAATAAAAACATAAATTTTTTACATGACAATGATTTTTTTCGATATCGAATTGTCAACTAATTATATTCTTGTTTAATAAATGGAATAGCCAAATGCCTCAATAGATCTTACAAATATACTTCAACAAGATAGTGTTATACTAAGAACAATTAAATAATGTTAAAACAGCTACAATTGCAATTTGAAACAATTAAACGATTAAAAACGAGAAGAAGAATATGTACTGTAAGGTTACTATGATAAACAATAACTAGATTAAGATCCATGCTAGAGCACGAATTGACATTCCTTTTATTTATATTTTAATTTGTATATAAAATATAATTTATGTGATTGTTTTTAAAAGTTGTTGTGAATAAAATATTATGCAATAAAATAATATGCTAAATATGAGGATTTGAAATATTTTTAAGTTTTCTTATGATTGTTCCGCGGATTAGCCTAATTTTTTTTAATTTAATCAAATCAATTATAATAAACATTATTTCTGTTATTTTGATATATAGTTGCTAGTATAATCGAAAACCACTCTTAATCCGCAGAAAAGTGATTAAGTTTTGAGATTTTGTTGTCTATATATGGTTAATTAAATATTCTGTGTAGATTTTATTTTATTTTTTGGAATATCTTTTTTTAAGAGATATAAAATTGAGATTTAACTAATGATTACAACTTATATAACCTATAAATAATTAAATAATTAATCTTATAACTTATATTATATAGTCTACCAATAAAATGTTATGTACTTCCGTTTTATTATATAGAGGATAAATTGTTTTTTTTTTTCACTTATCAAATTGATGGAAATCAACTGTTTCTAAAAGATCTAAAAAGCAAGAAAAGTAAACGGGATAATTAGTATGATAAAACTACAACGAATAATAACAAAAGGGTTACGTTAATTATTTTCCCAAGATGATGCCGTAGGCGGAAGTTTAGTTTTCATACCTTGTGACATGAATCTGGACATAAGTTATTCTACATTTCTATAGATTCTAAAGAATCCAGGGAATGACAAGCTTTAGTTGATCCGAAAACTAACCGCTCTCCAAAAATTCGAGTAAATGCTGAAAGTTTGAGTAAAGAGAATGAGTGCATCAAAAACCATCACTTGGAAAGGGAATCTGTGATGAAGCCCAAGATTGTCTGGCTACTCTGCAACTAAACAATATGTGACAAACTGTTTCCTCTGCTATACGACAAATGCACAACTAATTTTATGGGTTGTGTTCATACCACCATAATTCTGTTGGAGTAAGCTTGAAGAAAACTTGAAATGGAAACTAGTCCTAATCCTATGGTGTTTGTGATAACATAGAGTTAAGAGTCAAGTGTCTAGGAGGTATCTAGTTATGTGAGGATTCCTATTAGGATTAGGATTAGCAAAGTTTTATATAAGGATGTGTTGAGTTGTGACACAACTTATGAGGTTTTGAGAGATTGAGTGTTTAAGAAAGAGACCAAAGTTTTGAGTTATTTTCTTTGGTATTAATAAAGAGAGATATTCTTTGTTACTTGTGTTCTTAAAACAATCTCTTGATTCTATATTTGGTATCAGAGCAAGAGTTCTTGATCATGTCAGAAATCACCTTAACAGCCTTCCACGAAGAAAATTCATTCATATAGTAGCCTCTCTAGAACAAGTTCTAGATTTGAATACCATAAGCTTTGAAGATATCGTTGGACGCTTAAAGGCTTACGAAGAGCGTATACAAGAGGAAGAAGATACTCAAGATGATCATAGTAAATTGATGTACGCTAACACAGAGCCACAAGCAAATCAAGCAAATCAGCAATACCGAGATTACAATGGTTAAACTGGAAGTTACAGAGGAAGGGGTCGTGGAGGTAGATCTTTCTACAGAGGAAGAGGACGAGATCGCTACGGAGGCAGAAATCTCTCACAGATTACTTGCTTCCGTTGTGATCAAACCGGCCACTTCGCAGCACAATGTCCAGATCGACTGTTGAAGCTGCAGGAAGTAGAAGAAAACAATAATAAGCATATAGAAGATGCAGACGAGCTCTTGATGCATGAAGTGGTTTACTTAAATGAGAAGTTAGTTGTACCAAGTAAGTTCGAGACATGTACAACTAGAAACAACATATGGTATCTCGACAATGGTGCGAGTAAACATATGACAGGGGACAAGAGGTATTTCAGCAAGCTTGATGTTTCTGTAACCGGTAAAGCACACTTTGGAGACGATACACAAGTTGATATCAAAGGAAAGGGAACCATCACTTTTATCGATCAGAATGGAAAATCAAGAATAATGACTGATGTTTACTACATTCCCGAGCAATATTATAAGTCTTGGTCAGGCCACTGAAGCAGGTCTTCACATACGGCTAAGAGGTAATTATCTAACTATGAAGGATGAAGAAGGGAACCTACTTGTGAGAACAGAGAAATCAAGAAACCGGTTGTATAAGGTTCAGATGGGATTGCAGGACAACACTTGTTTGAATTTTTCAGAAATAAACGAGCCAAGTAGGTGGCATGCAAGGCTGGGACATATCAACTATGCCACCTTAACATCAATGTTGGGAAAAGGATTGGTTCTAGGAGCTCCAAAACTTGCTCTTGAAAAAGAAATTTGCAGATCGTGTTTGCTTGGAAAACAAACAAGACGTGTGTTTCCTCAAACAACCAGTTTTAGAGCTAAAAGGAGATTAGAGCTCTTACATGGAGATCTATGTGGTCCAATTACACCAAAGTACACCTGCTGGAAATAAATATGTTTTTGTGATCATTGACGATTACTCTCGGTACATGTGGACTATGTTGCTAAAGGAAAAAGGAGAAGCGTTTCATAAGTTTAAAGCTATGATTGAGAAGGAAGTTGCTAAGAAGATACAAACTTTCAGAACAGATAGAGGAGGGGAGTTTGTATCTAATGAGTTTAATGCCTTCTGCAACATTGCTGGTATAAAGAGACACTTGATTGCACCATACACTCCACAACAGAATGGAGTAGTGGAGAGGCGCAACAGAACCTTAATGGAAATGACTAGAAGTATCATGACGCATATGAATGTGCCTAACTATCTTTGGGGAGAGGCTTTGAGACATTCGACCTACTTACTAAACAGAGTAGTGACAAGAGCTCTGAAGGATGTGACACCATATGAGTTCTTTCGGGAAAAGAGACCTACTGTCGAGCACATTAGGATTTTTGGGTGTATCGGGTATGCTAAGATAGAAAAACCAAACTTGAGAAAGGTAGATGACAGAACAAGGGAACTCGTTCACTTAGGAACAGAAGCGGGTTCCAAGGCTTACAAAATGTTGGATCCTGTGTCAAAAAGAATCATAGTAAGCCGTGATGTGGTGTTTGATGAATTTAAAGGATGGAGTTGGTAAAAAAATATAGAAACAGAGAACGGTGATGGAAGTTTTAAAATTAGCCTTGATGTGTTTGGGAATCATGGTCTTCAAGAATTTGGTGATAATACTAGTGGAGTACATAATATAGATGATGATACTTTCAGCAAGGTTGAGGGAGATGAACATTCAGAGAGTATTGCCGAAGCTGCAGATACAAAACACAAGTCATACGAAACTGCAGAAGACTCTGGAACTTCCTCTGTAGAGCAACTATCTCCGGAGCTACGAAGATCAACTCGAGTGAGTGTTAAACCGAAGTACCTTGAGGATTACATCCTACTTGCAGAAGAAGAAGGTGAATTCCTGTTGCTTAGTATTAACAATGAGTCTAGAAATTTTGATGAAGCTCGAATATCTAAGGAGTGGACACGAGCATGTGAAGAGGAAATAGGCTCGATCGAGAAGCTCAGGACATGGGATCTTGTTGACTTACCTATTGGGGCAAAACCAATTGGCCTAAAGTGGGTGTTTAAGTTGAAAAGAAACTCAGATGGTAGTATCAACAAATACAAAGCTCAGCTAGTTGCTAAAGGTTATATTCAGAAGTATGGAGTTGATTTTGAAGAAGTCTTTGCACCGGTTGCTAGGATAGAAACCATACGGCTACTCATTGATCTTGCTGCGTTTCATGGCTGGGAGATTCACCATCTCGATGTCAAAACTGCCTTTCTACATGGTGAGTGTAACGCCCCCAAACCGTACTATGACCACCAAGGCCATAGCACAGCCCCAGAACGCTACTTTGGAAACGTTCGCCAATGGTCCAGCCGGGTGCAAGAACAAATCAGGCCCTTCGGCCGGTCCTTTAGTGAGGTTCCCGACCACACGACACGTCCTTAAGGCTTTGCAACCTTATAGACACGCCGTGCGTTGAGCCGACTCGGACAAAGTCTATATCAGTACGACTCGTTCGATTAGAGAAAATCCGATTAATTGATACTTAAAAGGGTTTACTACAAACGGTACACAAAAGGTTCACAAGGCCTAACGCCAAAGTTTGGGTCGCAATACAACATACTTGAATTTTACAGTAGACACAAAATAAAAACTATTCCGGAGTCCTATCATTCACCACGCCCTCTAGTTCTCTCTAGGGTTACCTGGAACACAAATATTTATCGTAAGTAATCTAAGATTACTTAGTGAGCTCAGGGTTCCTGCAAAGAATTAAACCCCAATCCCAAACCCCATCAAAAAAAACAACAACATGCAAGCATAAATAACAACATGCGAACATATACAACAACATGCGAACATATACAACAACATGCGAACATATACAACAACATGCGAACGAATCCAATCGACATGCAAGCAAAAATAACTAGCATGCAAGCGAGTTAAACATTTGATAAGCAAGCGCACAATACACAACAGTCAGAGATAACATGCGGAAGCTAACAAGCCAAGCAATATTGTTCGACAAGCAATCGCAACTACAAACAACAACAAACAACAACATGCAACAATTTAACTTGAACTAAAACAAACGTTTTAACAAGTTTTATTCTATTGGGCCCGGCATGCATCCTTTTCCCTTAACCCCTCATGAATCTCCGAATCACAACCACTAAGGCATGCGATCGGATAACACTCAAAGCCACACCGTCGTGTAGACAGCCTCGGCCAGGGTAGCGAGCCCAGTAACCTCCGAGCTCTTTGTAACCAACCCTACACACACACGAACATGGGTTGCATGTCGCGGCTGTATGTGGTACGAAATGGGAAGGATTTATATGGACTAAAACGCCTTAAGACTTCACCGAACTTGATACTTGAGTTTATATGGTTTTAAGCTCATAATATTACTAGTATCTTAACTACTTATCACCCTTGTTACTAGAACATTTCGATCTAGTAACCGGTGTAACCTCACCGCGCATGCATTTAACAAGAAAAATACCAAAGAAATTTCAAGTAAATGCAACTAAATGCTTCATGCAAACCGCGCACTAGATGAATGTCTTTAATTCCCCATCTAAGCCGGCAAAGTATGTGCCTGAACTCACAGTAAACCGTCGATGATCAGTCTCCTTCGACGCTGCTTCTCTCGCGGCACAGTCGGATCTTCTTCTTTGGTTAGAATCGATTTCCTTGTCGATTTAACATTGGCCGATTGTCGATAGTCTTAGCTTGCTCCTTCTCTTCTTCTTTCGGCGGCAACTCCCTTCTTCTCTCTCGCTCACTTTCTCTCTCAAATTTTCTCTCCTTACCCCCTTGATCACTTGTGCGAAAATGAGAGAGATGAGAGCTTATTTATAGAGGACTTAGGCGGTGGAGGTAGCCAATGCATGTGGAGCGCTCTCTCTTCCTTAGTCGCTATTAGAGCATGCTTAAACACATGGAGAGAAATCGAGCTAACACCTTGATTCAACTAAACCTTCTTGATTTCTTTAATCCTCCCACTAAACTCCACTAATCCATCTTGAATTAGTTAATTCTTCCACTAACTCCCCTTAGATTAAATTAATCCTCCATTTTGAATAAATTAATCTTCCACTTTGAATAAAATATTCAACTCCGTTAGTGGGCTCCTTCCCACCTTTAATTCGCGTCCGCGTACGCCCTTGTTCGTTCGGCGTTCGGCTGGTACGTTCTGACGCGCACGTACGTCCGGTACAGTACATGGTACATGGTACATGGTACCATTGGCCATCTCTTGATTCGTCCAGAATTTCTCGGACATTACTTTTGTAATTCTTCTACCCTCCTTCCTTGCCTTCCATTTGTGTCTCTTGCACGTCCTTGGACCAGGGGTTTTTATTTTAAATTTTACCCCTTAGTGAGGGTCATTACATTCTCCCCCCCTAATAGAATTCGTCCCGAACTCCATAAGGTTCTGATGGTCCTGCATCATCTTCTTCGACGAATAACTGAGGATACTTGGCTCGAATTCTATCCTCATCTTCCCAAGTAGTGACCTCACGGTTCTGCTTTCCCCAAAATACTTGGATTTGAGGGATGCTTCTGTTTATCAACTTCCAGGTTCTCCTTTGCCCTATTCCAAATGGTCCTTCGGGGTATGTGAGATTTGGCTCCAATTCTTCGATAGGCTCAGCCACAATCATGCTAGGATCTGGTACATGCTTCCGTAGTTGTGAAACGTGGAAGACTTTATGCAATCGCATTACCTCGGGCATAGATAGCCGGTAGGCTACTTCTCCAACTCTTTTCTCGACCCGGTAGGGTCCAAAAACCTTACCGCAAGCTTTCCCACTTTACCAAAATGATCCTTCCCTTTTTGCGGTGCAACTTTCAAATACACCATGTCTCCAACTTCAAATTCCACTTCTCTCCTTTTACAGTCTGCGTACTTCTTCTGGCGATCCTGCGCTTTCCTCATGCTCTCGTGAATGAATTTGATCTTCTCTGTCGTCTCATCGATCAACTTGTGATTGAAACTTGTCCTCTCTCCAACTTCGGTCCAACACAAAGGCGTTCGACACGGCCTTCCGTACATCGCTTCAAATGGCGACATGCCGGTACTCGAGTGATAACTGTTGTTATACGCGAATTCAACCAACGGCAAATTCTTCTCCCAATCCGATGACCATTCTAAAGCACATAGTCGGATCATGTCCTCTATGGTTCGGATAGTCCTTTCCGTCTGTCCATCAATCTCTGGGTGGAATGAGGTGCTCATATGAACATCCGTTCCCAACGCTCTATGACAATCTTGCCAAAATATTGATGCGAACTTTGGATCACGATTAGAAACAATATTTGCTGGCACTCCATGAAGCTTCAAAATTTCGTCTATATACTTCTCGGCTAAGACGGGTGCTTGGTCCGTACTCCTTACTGGAACCAAATGGGCTACCTTGGTCAAACGATCAACCACTACCCATACTGCATCATTGATTCGCCCTTTTCTTATCGGTAGACCGATAATGAAATCCATCGAGATCGAGTCCCATTTCCAAGTTGGTATAGGCAAGTTGCGAAGCAAACCTGCTGGCACTTGATGCTCTACCTTGATTCTTTGACATGAGTCGCATTGGCTTACCCATTTTGCTACTGCTCTCTTCAGTCCAGGCCAATGATAGTACCTTCGCACGTCCTTGTACATTTTCGTGCTTCCCGGGTGTATACTTAACGCTGAGCTATGGGCGGCTCCTAGTATCTCCTCTCGTAGTCTGTTCCGGTCAGGTACAGTTATTCTCCCGTTGAGAAGTAAGGTGTCATCATCCGCTAAATGATAACCACTAGCATTTGGTCCTTCTGAACTCTTTAATTCCTCGATGATCTTCTTTAGGTTCTCGTCCTTGGGTTGCTCTTCCCGAATGCGGTGTAGTAGGCTCGCTTGAGTTACAACTTGTAATCCCAACGGCTCACTAGACTCCCCTTCTAAGGCTAGAAGCCTTACTTTCTTCAATTCGTCAACTAGAAACTCCACGTCTTTCTCGGCATCAACCTGTGCTCTTCTTCGGCTTAGCGCATCTGCTACTACATTTGCCTTGCCTGGGTGGTACTGGATCTTCAAATCGTAATCAGCTACAAACTCCATCCATCTTCTTTGACGCAAACTAAGATCTGGTTGCGTGAACAAGTACTTAAGACTTTGATGATCCGTAAACACTTGAACTGTTTCTCCATACAAATATGATCTCCATGTTCTTAACGCAAACACCACGGCTGCCATTTCTAGGTCATGTGTGGGGTAGTTCTCCTCATGCTTCCTTAACTTTCTAGAGGCATAGGTAATCACTTTATCTCCTTGCATCAAAACACATCCAACTCCAACTCTCGACGCATCTGTGAACACAGAATATGGTTGGTTCGGTTCGGGTAAGGCTAATACTGGTGCTGATGTCAGCGCTCCCTTTAGCTTCCTGAAAGCTTCCTCCACATCTTTGCTCCATATAAACGGTACTCCTTTACCGGTGAGTCGTGTCAATGGTTTTGCGATGGATGAAAACCCCTTTACGAACTTTCGGTAATAGTCTGCAAGGCCTAAGAAACTTCTAACTTCTGACACTGAGGTTGGTTTTGGCCAATCTTGGATCTCGGCGATCTACTCTGGGTCGGCGGACACGCCCTGCTTCGAAACTCTGTGCCCTAAGAATCCAATCTCCCTCTGCCAAAACTTACATTTGCTGAACTTGGCAAACAACCTCATTTCCCTTAGCCTCTCTAACACCTTCCTCAAATGCTCCATGTGCTCTTCCGCACTTCGTGAATATATAAGGATGTCATCGATGAATATTATCACGAATCGATCCAAGTAATCATGGAACACTTCGTTCATTAACCGCATAAATGCTGTCGGCGCATTGGTAAGACCAAACAGCATTACCACGAACTCATACTGCCCATATCTTGTTTGAAACGCCGTCTTCGTTACATCTTGTTCTGCTATCGGGATTTGATGATAGCCGGAGGCTAAATCAATCTTTGAAAACCAACTTGCTCCTCTTAGCTGGTCTAACAATTCGTCAATCCGCGGCAGTGGATACTTATCCTTGATGGTTATGTTATTGATTCCTCGGTAATCAATACACAAGCGCATGCTTCCGTCCTTCTTCTTTACAAATAGTATTGGGGCTCCCCATGGCGATGAACTTGATCGAATAAAACCCTTCCCCAACAAGTCCTCCAATTGAGTCTTGAGTTCAGCCAACTCGGCTGGTGCCATACGATACGGTGCCTTAGCAATTGGGGTAGCTCCGGGCTCCATATTTATGGCAAAAGGATGGCTTCTGGATGGAGGCAATCCTTCCAACGGTTTAAACACATCTTGAAAGTCCTTGACTATGGCAATGTCCTCAACTTCCATGCCTTCCCTGTCTTCTCCTCCCATGGCAGTAAGAGTGACTAGATAGACCTCATCTTCTTCAATCGATCTTCCAATCCTTCCTGCCGATGCAAAGTATGCCATTTTACTCGGGCTTATCCCTTTGAAAACTAGAGGTGTCCTTCCTCCATTTTCGAATATAATTCTGCTTCTGCTGCAGTCTTTATGGGCTTGGTGTTCCGATAACCAATCCATTCCCAAAATAGCATCGAACCTATCCAACGACATCACTAGAGGATTTACCGGAAGGTTCATATCCTGCAAGACTATCGACACTTCCTTGAACCATCTTTTTGTCTTCAGAGGCGGTTGATTACCAGCAGTGTAGACATTGATGTTCACTTCTTCCTCCTCACACAAGTCTCCAAACTTGTCAGCCACTTCGGGAGTCACAAAACTATTGGACGCTCCCGAATCGAACAGTACATGCATGGGGTTACCACCAACAAGTAATGTTCCTAAACGCAAAGCAAATATAACAAAATGCAATGTTAAAACTAATCACACAAATACACAAGCAATCACAAACAATCACAAGAGAGTTAGAACCCAATCAAACCTGTTATAGGGCCCTTCGCGGCCTGTGGTTGTTTAGGTGGCTCTACTCCTAAAGCAAAAACTTTTGCTGGGGTTGCTTGCTTCTTCGCTGGGGGTTCTTTCACTTGGTTCGCTGTCTGGGCACGGTTTACAGTTTGGGTGTTCGGTTTGGCCGGCTTCGATGGACATGAGTTCGCATAATGTCCTAACTCGCCACAGTAGAAGCATGTGACGGTTGACAGATTGTTGCTCTTTGATTCCTCAACGATTAGACAAGCTCGAGCAAAATGCCCAACTTGACCACACACATAGCATCCCCGTGGATCCATGTTACTCACATTACGTCCTCCTTGGTTAACATTCATTTTAACTTTACCGCGGCCTGCGCCCCAATTTCGTCCTGCTACTTGATTCACCCTCCGAGTGTTCACAATCTTAGTCTACTGGACTGGTTCCTTCTTTTTCTCCTGGGCCGTAATCTCCTTTTCCGTCTCAATGGCTTCCTCAACACTTACCGCTCTTTCTTCTACTTCTGCGACACTTCGGTATGTCACAGCGTGCAACCTTCCCTTTATGTCTGGCCTGAGTCCATTAAAGAATCTCCGGGCCATAGCTAACTCATCGTCGTTTCCTTCGTACAAATATCTCCGAAGTCTTGTAAAAACTCTTCCATAAGCTCAAACAGTCATATCACCTTGTTCCAGTCGCAGGAACTGATTCTCTAGTCGATCACGCGACTCTGGTGGAAAGTATTTTTGCTCAAACTCCCTCTTGAATATATCCCATGATATAGTCTGATATCGATAGCGAGGAACCACGCTATCCCACCATGCACGAGCATCCTCTTCGAGGAAGTTAACTACTACCGGTCTTCTAAACTCCTCCGGACACCTTATCATTTCAAAGTGGGTCTCCAATTCTTTTATCCATGCGTCTGCTAACACTGTGTTCGGATTTCCTTTGAACTTGCGGAACCCTAGGTTCCTCATCATCATTACCAGTTTTAGAAAATGATCGGATGGATCTTCTACTGACCGGTTGGCTTGGTTCTGCTGCTGCTGGATCATGTGACTCAAAAGGTCTTGAATCATTTTAAGCGTCTGTTGGGTCTCTGGTACATTCGGCTCGCTCGGGCCTTCCCCACGAACTTGGTCTCCTCTTGACATGTTCTCATTTGGATGAGTAGCGAACGGTCCAAACGGTGCAAATCCTGGCGGATACATACCCTCCGATGCACTGAACCGAGTTGAACTTGATGGTGTGTACCTTGGCGTCGCGACAGGTACATCCCATTCAGGCATATAAATATTTGATTCGAATATGCCTGGAAACGATTCCTCCCCTTGGGCATCCCCAAAATGCGAACCCCATTCCTCCGGACCAAACTGCTGACTTGAACCCCTCCCTGTGTCCGGCGAACGATGCGTCGACCTAGTCCTTTCAGATCCTTGACGAGACATCTGCATCCACGATCAACAAAGGGTTTTCTTAATCCCATCTAACCCTAAGTGATGAACGAACCGGATTATCCTAAGTGTCTACTGCGACCATTTGACTCGATAAAACGTTTGAAAACATGAGTAATATACAGCATCATAACCATGCTCTGATACCACCATTGTAATGCCCCCAAACCGTACTATGACCACCAAGGCCATAGCACAGCCCCGGAATGCTACTTTGGAAACGTTCGCCAATGGTCCAGCCAGGTGCGAGAACAAATCAGGCCCTTCGGCCTGTCCTTTGGTGAGGTTCCCGACCACACGACACGTCCTTAAGGCTTTGCAACCTTACAGACACGCCGTGCGTTGAGCCGACTCAGACAAAGTCTATATCAGTACGACTCGTTCGATTAGAGAAAATCCGATTCATTGATACTTAAAAGGGTTTACTACAAACGGTACACAAAAGGTTCACAAGGCCTAACGCCAAAGTTTGGGTCGCAATACAACATACTTGAATTTTACAGTAGACACAAAATAAAAACTATTCCGGAGTCCTATCATTCACCACGCCCTCTAGTTCCCTCTAGGGTTACCTGCAACATAAATATTTATCGTAACTAATCTAAGATTACTTAGTGAGCTCAGGGTTCCTGCAAAGAATTAAACCCCAATCCCAAACCCCATCAACAACAACAACAACATGCAAGCATAAACAACAACATGTGAACATATACAACAACATGCGAACATATACAACAACATGCGAACATATACAACAACATGCGAACGAATCCAATCGACATGCAAGCAAAAATAACTAGCATGCAAGCGAGTTAAACATTTGATAAGCAAGCGCACAATACACAACAGTCAGAGATAACATGCGGAAGCTAACAAGCCAAGCAATATTGTTCGACAAGCAATCGCAACTACAAACAACAACAAACAACAACATGCAACAATTTAACTTGAACTAAAACAAACGTTTTAACAAGTTTTATTCTATTGGGCCCGGCATGCATCCTTTTCCCTTAACCCCTCATGAATCTCCGAATCACAATCACTAAGGCATGCGATCAAATAACACTCAAAGCCACACTGTCGTGTAGACAGCCTCGGCCAGGGTAGCGAGCCCAGTAACCTCCGAGCTCTTTGTAACCAACCCTACACACACACAAACATGGGTTGCATGTCACGGCTGTATGTGGTACGAAATGGGAAGGATAGCAATACCAAATCTTACAACGCTTAGCTGGAATTTCTCGCGGACTAAAACGCCTTAAGACTTCACCGAACTTGATACTTGAGTTTATATGGTTTTTAAGCTCATAATTTTACAAGTATCTTAACTAGTTATCACCCTTGTCACTAGAACATTTTGATCTAGTAACCGGTGTAACCTCACCGCGCATGCATTTAAACAAGAAAAATACCAAAGAAATTTCAAGTAAATGCAACTAAATGTTTCATGCAAACCGCGCACTAGATGGATGTCTTTAATTCCCCATCTAAGCCGGCAAAGTATGTGCCTGAACTCACAGTAAACCGTCGATGATCAGTCTCCTTCGATGCTGCTTCTCTCGCGGCACACTCGGATCTTCTTCTTCGGTTAGAATCGATTTCCTTGTCGATTTAACCTTGGCCGATTGTCGATAGTCTTAGCTTTCTCCTTCTCTTCTTCTTTCGGCGGCAACTCCCTTCTTCTCTCTCGCTCACTTTCTCTCTCAAATTTTCTCTCCTTACCCCCTTGATCACTTGTGCGAAAATGAGAGAGATGAGAGCTTATTTATAGAGGACTTAGGCGGTGGAGGCAGCCAATGCATGTGGAGCGCTCTCTCTTCCTTAGTCGCTATTAGAGCATGCTTAAACACATGGAGAGAAATCGAGCTAACACCTTGATTCCACTAAACCTTCTTGATTTCTTTAATCCTCCCACTAAACTCCACTAATCCACCTTGAATTATTTAATTCTTCCACTAACTCCCCTTAGATTAAATTAATCCTCCACTTTGAATAAATTAATCTTCCACTTTGAATAAAATATTTAACTCCATTAGTGGGCTCCTTCCCACCTTTAATTCGCGTCCGCATACGTACTTGGTCGTTCGGCGTTCGGCTGGTACGTTCTGACGCGCACGTACGTCCGGTACGGTACATGGTACATGGTACCATTGGCCATCTCTTGATTCTTCCAGAATTTCTCGGACATTACTTTTGTAATTCTTCTACCCTCCTTCCTTGCCTTCCATTTGTGTCTCTTGCACGTCCTTGGACCAGGGGTTTTTATTTTAAATTTTACCCATTGGTGAGGGTCATTACAGTGAGATCAAAGAGATAGTGTACGTATCTCAACCAGAGGGATTTGAACAAAAGGGACATGAAGTGAAAGTGTATAAGCTCAACAAGGCTTTGTATGGCTTGAGACAGGCCCCTAGAGCTTGGAATAACAAATTGAATCACATTCTTCAGGAGTTGCAGTTTGTTAAATGTTCAAAGGAGCCCTCTGTTTATCAAAAGATCATCGGTTGTGATCTTCTCATTATTGGAGTTTATGTTGATGATTTGTTCGTTACAGGAACAAGCTTGGTTGTTATTAACAAATTTAAGGAGGAGATGTCTTCTAAATTTGAAATGAGTGATTTGGGAAGACTGAATTATTACCTTGGTATGCAAGTGGATCAACATCAAGGTGGTATCACATTGAGCCAAGCTTGTTACGCTCAGAGGATATTAGAAGAAACAGGAATGTCTTAAGTGTAATTCAGTTCTTATACCAATGGAACCAGAACTGAAACTATCGAAAGCAGAGAATGAGAAGGAGATCAATGCAAACACTTACAGGAAGAATGTTGGTTGTCTACGCTATTTGTTACATACCAGACCGGACTTGTCGTATTGTGTTGGAATTTTTAGTCGTTATATGCAGAGTCCTAGGGAGTCGCATGGAGCAGCTATGAAGCAATGCTTAAGATATCTTAGAGGTACCGTTACTCTTGGATTGTCTTATGTAAGGATGAAGGTGCCTAGGTTAATATGATACAGTGATAGTAGCCATAACGTTGATGAAGATGATGGTAGGAGCACTTCAGGACACATTTTCTATCTTGGAGAAGGTCCTATCACTTGGTGTTCACAGAAACAGGATGTAGTGTCTTTATCATCCTGTGAAGCAGGGTTTATGGCTGCGACTGAAGCGGCAAAGCAAGCTGTGTGGTTGCAAGACTTGATGGTAGAGATTACCGGAGCTGCAGAAGTGAAGGTCATGATCCGGATCGATAATCAGTCGGCAATCTCACTCACCAAAAATCCTGTTTTCCATGGGAGAAGCAAACATATACATAGGCGTTATCATTTTATTAGAGAAAGGGTTGAGAGTGGCTAATTGAGGTAGAGCATGTCCCGGGAACCGAGCAAAGAGCAGACATACTCACCAAGGCTTTAGACAAGAACAAGTTCAGAGTTATGAGGGATCTCTTGGGAGTTCAAGATTTGGTGAAACAGAACTTCAAGCTTAAGGAGGAGATTGTTGGAGTAAGCTTGAAGAAAGCTTAAAATGGAAACTAGTCTTAATCCTATTGTGTTTGTGATAACATAGAGTTAAGGGTCAAGTGTCTAGGAGCTATCTAGATATGTGAAGATTCCTATTAGGATTAGGATTAGCAAAATCTTATATAAGGATGTGTTGAGTTGTGACACAACTTATGAGGTTTTGAGAGATTGAGTGTTTAAGAAAGAGACCAAAGTTTTGAGTTATTTTCTTTGGTATTAATAAAGATAGATATTCTTTGTTACTTGTGTTCTTAAAACAATCTCTTGATTCTATAAATTCATCTCTTTTGTCAGATCACTACTCAATGCTTTCCACATTAAGTGTTTAACCTTAGGCACTTGTGTAACCTCATAAAAACTGCGCCATAATTCATTTTTCCGAGGAGTTTGAGACCGTTGAGGAGATTGATGAGACATTGGCAAGTAAGCCACACCAAAAAAAAATTGAAAAGACTGACAATAAATACGACAATATAAGTTTCATATTATGGAACCAAAAAAACATTGTTCGAAAATATTTAAAAACAAGGAAAAGTAAACGAGTTAATTAGTATGATAAAACTGCAACTTATAATAAACTAGAATTTGTATCCGCGCACACACGGAATTTTGATTTAAATATTTCTTATCAATAAAAATTGTTGAGCTCAAATATAATCATTCCAACTTTTGAGTATAAATCTATATAAATACTAAACTTACTTTACTCAGTGATATACAACATATACATTTTTGAAGATAATATTTCTTTGTTATATCTATTTGCGATTTTACGTGGGATTTTAGTTGAAATTTATATTAATAAGAATCAATGAATATAAATATAATTTGAAGATTAAAAGATAAATTTATATAAATGTCGTACTTATTTTACTAATTGTCCTGTGGGAAGGTTGTCAAAGGGTGGGAATCAGGGTTCGAGGAACGTTTGGCGCACCAATAACCTACTGGTGGATTGAGATATCCACAGTGATGGGTGAGGATCGATGCCCTGCAGGGCCAACTTGGGGTCCGTTTGGGCGGCTATCGGGGGACTAGCCTCCCGCTAACCGCCCAAACGGACCCCAAGCTGGCCCTGTAGGGCATCGATCCTAACCCCTCACTGTGGAATGGAACTATTCATCCAAATCCACCAGTAGGTTATTGGTGCACTAGACGTTTCTCGAACCATGGTCTCTACCCTTTAACAACCTTCCCACACGACAAGCTTTCACCAATTGAGCTGGATTTGGATGAATAGTTCTATTCCACAGTGAGGGGTCAGGATCGATGCCCTGCAGGGACAGCTTGGGGTCCGTTTGGGCGGCTAGCGGGGGGCTAGTGGGGTCCGCGAGACGGGTTGTCACACTAATCTATATATAACATATATTGTCAAGTTTCGCAATAATTTTGTCGACAATCTTCTGACCTTTTATCTTTAAAAGACTTTATTAATATTCATATCCCATGAAAACATAATTTTAAAAGTTCTAACGTCAATGTTGTTCGTTGTCCTAATTATAGAGACCGTTTAAGCATATTGATATTCTACATTAAATGCGAATATACAAATTTTTTTGAACAGTTTTATTGTTATGTCGCTACAATGAGGTTGTCCAAATGCATCATCTCCCATAATAGAATTTCCGACTAAGTCAAGAATGCTTAAATGATGAAGTATTTAAATCCCACAATGAATATCTATTCAATAATCCAAGTTACATATTTTTCTAAAATCTCATATGTTATTTGTAGATGTTAATTTTGTGATGCAACCCCAGCTTCGTCTTCTCAAGAAAGAAATTTAGTGTATTTTAAATATGTTATTTTTACCAATGTTTTAGGTTAAAACCATTTGATAATATATATATATATATATGTTATATTTATATATATATATATATATATATTTTATACCATGTTATAAAATTGTAGCTCCAGTTGATAATATACCTTATGAGATATGTTACACAAATCACATGCCGCTTTTTATAATGGTTATAACATTTTTCTATATTTCCTGACCATTGATTTTGTTTTTTTAGATAGATTATTTTTTCAAAATTCGTTTTCCCAAAAAAAAAGTGTGCCTCTTACAATGTCTTTATTTTAAATCAACACTTTTAAGTTAAGTTAAGTTCAGTAATTATTTTTTTCTTTCTTTTATTTTCCACATATGATATATATTAATCAATGGAAATCATTACAGAGAGTTTGAATCAGCCAATTTGGCACAAAGACAATATTAGAGTAATATTGATTATCAGTACAACCAAATTTAGCTAAAACATGTGCCACTCTATTGCTTTCTCTCCTATTGAATTCAAAGGAAATTTTATGGAATTTAGAGGACCAAAATTTTATGTCATTGAGAAGGTTTGATAAAGAAACATTCAAGAATTGACCGTTAACCAGTTTGATCAAGACTTCACAATCTCCCTCAAAAATCACTGTTTGATATCCTCTTATCCAGGCTTGCTGCATAGCAATAAGAAGACTTTTTGTTTCAGCTTCTAAAGGTGATCCAGCATTACTTAATCTTGTTGCACCCCATGCTTTGGCTTCCCCTTGATAGTTTCTAAATATCCAGCCGCTTGTTGCTTGACGGGTATGTGAATCATAACTAGCATCAAAATTACATTTGAGATACGGTTGCAACGGAGGTGACCAACAATTGATGTTTGATTCAGTAGATGTTTGTCCACTCCTTGAAGGTTTTAAATGTGTAATCCCCTCCTTTGTATCAGACCTCGATTGTAACACTGTCTTAGATGGGCTCTCATGGTAATCATTAAAGACTTGATTGTTCCTTGCTTTCCAGATTCGCCATAGAAGAATGAACGGCAGAACTGAGTTGAATATAGTAGCACTCTGTGAATAGTGGGAAACAAGTTGACTAATGATGTCCTCTATAGATTCTGGTAAATCGTTGATGTTTAAAACATTGGTATTTGAGAATCTCCAGGCCATTGTAGCAAAAGGGAATGAGAACAATGCATGATGGATAGTTTCCTCAGTTTGGTGACATCTTGAACACATTTGATCAATATTCATACCCCTTGTCCGCAACCTTGTTTTTGTTGGAATAGCTTGTGAAACAACTCGCCAGAGAAAATGTTTTATTTTAGGAAGAAGTTTGAGTTTCCAAATTTTTTTTTTTAATTCTACAGAGCCATGTGGGATATTAGGTACAACTCCTGGATCAAAGGGATAGTGTGTGGTAAACCAGTAGCCGGTTTTGACCGTATATTCTCCCGAACGGGTATAATTCCAAATAAGTTTGTCAGGTTGTTCATCTTGAGAAAGGTAAATGTTTTTGATTAGCTCCTCCTCTTGCTGATCGACTAATAATGATAACTGGTGTGTGTCCCACGATCTAAAACCTCTGTCATTCGAGATTACATTATGCAGTAGCATCTCTGTTTGTGGTACTGTGGTTACAACTGCTCTCAGGGGATGAGTGTCGAGAAAGTTATCTACTCCTAGACGTATTGTTTTCCCATCACCTACAATGTAACGTGAACCTTTTTTTATCAGTTCTAGTCCAATCAGAATAGAAGACCAACCGTATGACTGTTTTTTTCTTTCTTTTGCATCTGGAATGGACTCATCCCTGTAGTATCTATGTTTCATGATTCACGCAAAAAGTGAGTTAGGGTATTGTATTAAACGCCATGCTTGCTTGGCCAAGAGAGCATCATTAAATTTTGCTAGGTCCCTGAATCTCAAACCCCCTTCCTTTTTTGGTGTTTGTAACTTTTTCCAAGCAATCCAAGGAATACTTCGTCGGTTTGAGTTCTTTTCCCACCAAAATTACATGAGGAGAGATTCTATTTTTGTAGTTATTCCTATTGGCAATTTGAAGCAACTCATAGCATAGACTGGCATAGAGAGAGAGCTATTGAATTTAACATGATTTCCTTGTCTGCAGGAGATAGTTTTTTTGCAGTCCAACCGGAGGTTCGTTGTTTAACTCTATCTACTATATATTCGAACATTTCTCTCTTTTTACGGCCAAATTGTTCCGGGAGCCCTAAATATTTGCCTCCTCCACCATGATTAGGGATGTCTAAGATTGATTTCAGTCTTGTTTGAGTACTTGCAAAGACACGACTTCCAAAAGTGATCATTGATTTGGAGGTGTTAATTTTTTGGCCTGAGTAGTACTCATAAATGTCAAAAATATCTTTCAAAGCTTGGCTGTTTTTGTTGTTAGCACAACAGAAGAATAAGCAGTCGTCTGCGAACTGTAAATGTGTGATAGTTGGAGCACCATTACCAATTCTAATGCCTTGCAGAAGTCCTTCTCGTTCACTTGAAGAGATTAGGTGACTAAGAATGTCAGAACAGAGGATGAATAGGTAAGGTGACAAAGGGTCTCCTTGTCTTATTCCTCTTGTTGGTTGGAAATGACCATAAGGAGCCCCATTGATCAGAACAGAGTAATTTACTGATGTCACTACCGCCATAATCCACTTAATCCATTTGTCACAGAAACCAAAAAGTTTCAAAGTTGTTTCTCGAAAACTCCATTCAACACGATCATAAGCTTTACTAACATCCGTCTTTACAGCCATGTAGTTCTGCGAGACTCGTTTTCTGGATTTTAAAGAATGCATGACTTCGTGTGCTATCATGACATTATCCTGAATAATTCGTCCCGGTATAAAAGTTGTCTGTGCGTCAGAGATTATTTCATTGAGATGTTGTTTCAGTCGTTGCACTAAAAATTTTGACACTATTTTATAAAGAACATTGCATAAAGCTATTGGGCGGTAATCCGATAGTGTTTGTGGATTTTCAGTCTTAGGTATTATGCAAATGTTTGTGTGGTTTATTCTTGGTTTCATGAACGAAGTGTCGAAGAATGCAAGAACTTCTTTGATAACATGTGGACCAACAGTCTCCCAACACGCCTTTTAGAACCTTGCTGTTAAACCATCTGGTCCTGGGGCTCGATCATCCCCAATTGAACATACAACATTGTAGATCTCATCATTGGTAAAAGCTTTTGTTAAATTATCATTTGCCTCCTCTGATACTCTTGTTTCGAAATCAGCAAAGAATGACGGGGAGACTTGATGGTTTGTAGATGTAAAGATCTTGGTGAAAAACCTTTGAGCATGTTCCCCAATTTCTTTATCTCCCTGATAAAGATTATCCTGATCATCAGAAATAGAAGATATAATTTTTTTGGCGAATCTTGATTTTGCACATGCGTGAAAATAACTTGTGTTTTGATCTCCCGCGGTCATCCACTCATTTCTACTCTTTTGCTGCCAGTATTTCTCTTCATCTCCGTATGCTTTCGTTAGCTCATCATGTAACTGTGGGATCGTTCCTCTCAAAACTGGATGTAAGCTTTCCATTGCAAAGTTCAAACGACTTTGAATCAAGGTAATGCGTTGTTCTGAGTTCAGTTGTACATCCCGCTTTAGTTTCGCCATGTTCTGTCTGCAGTTTTTGATACGTTCACTGATAGGTGTATCAGTACTGTTATTATCAAACAGCCAACCTTCTTGGACTCTCGTCTGAAAATTTGGTTCATCCAAAAGACGTTTATCAAAGTGGAAAATCCATCTCTTATGTCTCACCCTGTCTTTTAGATTCAGTAAGATTGGTTTATGGTCCGAGCCTGCATATTCCAAGAATATAGCCTCTGCATTGGGAAAAGAAGCAGCGCCTGCAGAATTGATCATAGCTTTGTCGAGACAACATTGTATCGTATGTGTATGGCGTTCTCCAACCCATGAGAAGGGGTTTCCTCTAGTTTGAACATATTGCAGGTCACATGTAGATATCATATGTCTAAAATCACGGAAGGTCCATTCTGCTCTAGGTGGTCCCCCAATTTTTTCATTGTTGGAAATAATCTCATTAAAATCGCCTATCTGTATCCAAGAACCATTGCGTGAGAGTGCTAAGAATTCAAGTCGTTGCCAGAGTTCGTAACGTTAAGTGGGATTGGGATGTCCATACACACAAGACAAATGAAACATAGTATTATTACATTGGACAAATACATAAATGAGTCTCTCATCCTTGGAGATCAAGGAAAAGCTCACAGAATCCTTCCAAAACAGAGCCAAACCACCACTCCTACCATGAGGGGGTTGGATAATACAGTTTCAGAATCCTAAGTCACACATAAGTTTAGATATTACATCAGAGTTATTCAGAGTTTCAGAAAGAAAGAGTACATCACACGTAGTATTAAAACAGAGTTTTTTTAAACGAGATATAGTTAGAGGTGGCCCAATGCCTTGGCAATTCCAGGAGAGGATCTTCATATTGGAATGTCTGGGGGTACCGGGCCCCCCACGCCTCCGTCGAATCGCTTGTTAACAAAGCATGAGCCCACCGAGTCTGTACGGTGGCATTTGTGTCGGAGTCGATTCAGGACCATCCACTCCTCTGCAGCCTCTGCTTTGTTGAACTGAGTTTCAAAGTGTACCCTCTTCCGCTTCTTGAAGACAAAGTCAATCTGAGCATCGTCGGAGCTTTTATCAAGAAGACTCTTAGGACCATGGTAATCGGCACCCTGTCTAGTGTACTTAGCATTAAGATAGCGAATGCGTTCAGCAGTGAGATCAGTGTCTACAAAAACACTAGATAAAGCCTGGTTTCCCACCGGGTTGGAAGCGTAACCTTGACCCGGAGCAGTTGCTGGTGGTGCCATGTTGAGACCAGGAATGAGTTTTACCGGGTCGATAGAAGGAAGAGTGTTTGCATCAGACATGTTTTTGTCACCATCATTTTGATCATTATCATCACTATCGTTATCCGAACCATCAGACCCCGTATCATCAAAGTTAAGTGAACACTCCTTTGCATCGTGTTTCAGAGAACCACATTTGGTGCAGAAATTTCTCAAACGTTCATAACGAAACTTAACAACAGTGTTCTCATCAGCAATAAACTGAATGTTCCTCTGAAAACGCAGAGGGTCATCAATGTTCCAATCTATTCTAAAACGAGCAGACCCTACTTGGTTTTGATTTTCATCATAATCGACCTCTGAGACATAGCCTATCTTGTTCCCTACCCACCTAGCCATTGCATTTTTTAAACAAAGGGTTGGGATACCTTGAATTTGGACCCAAAAGGGTATGATCTTCATATTGGTCTCACTTATGTTAGGATACCACCGGTGAGTGGTAACCATCCAGTCATTAAAAGACCACGGTCCTCTTCGCAACACCAAGTTTAGACTGTCTTCAGATTGGAAACGGAATTGAACATGCCCTCCTTCAAGAATACGTCCCACACATTCATCCGCGAAACCCCAAACCCGTGGCATTTGCCTGATTAAAGCACGAAGATTCTGTTTGCGTGGGTTGACAGGGGTGACAACCAGAGTGTGCCGGTTAACAGAGATCGCACGGGAGAGGAACTCCGGTCGAAGTGTAGCCGGGGCATCATCAATGCCCAAGTCAATGTCTTGAACGGATTTACGAATGTAATCACTCATTTGTGATGAAGAGATGCAATTGGAAATGAAAGAAGTGAAGATGATTGAGAAATAGCGAGGGAAAAGTGAAGATTTATAGGGTTTCCATGGCGGTTTCGGTTGGCAGTTATCTCCCGTGAAAGAGGGAGAACGATAACTGTCAACTTTAATTGACAGAACAAAACCGCCGAAATGGTTTCCCAAAACATATTGAAGAAAAATCTCGGTCAGAATCAAACTCCTGATCTGAAACACGATCGGAGACAGAAGATTTAGAAAGGAACAGTGACGATCGCCAAATCGATCGCCCAGAGACATCGTCTTAATCGAAATATCGATTAAGATTTTTTTCTTTCTTATAAGTAAAATTTAATAATAAATCTGTATGGTGTATGTTTCTTAGAAACTAATGTTTCACTTCAATTTTATTTTCATGTATATATTTTTATAAATACAATTACAAAACTTGTTTTTTTTACTCCACCATGGATTAAAATCTTACTTACATTTTAAATCTCATTAACCCATTCTAAATTTTGGAATATAATCATTTTTTGGTTATAACTTTAATAATAATATCATTACTAAAACAAATTTATAATATCATTTTTACTATTATTTCACTTAAAATTCATTTTTAGATAGTTACTATTTTATTATTTACTAAAAATTATATTATTGTTTATACTATTTTAAAATTTAATTATTTAATTCGTTATTTGTTTATTTTTTACTATTATTAATTATAAGTAATAAATATGCAATGAATGAATATTCAAAATATTATTTTTTATGGAAAAAAAAATTTAATTCGTTATTTGTTTAATTTTACTATTATTAATTATAATTAATAAATATGGAATGAATGAATATTAAAAATATTATTTTTATGTAAAAAAATTGATTAGGTGAATGTTGATGTAGAAAAAAGAGAAATGAACAAAGTTAACTTTATATATGTAGAAAAAAGAGAAGTGAACAAAGTTAACTTTATATATGTAGATGATGGTTTGCTTTAATTATTTTTTCCAAAGAAAATATTTAGTATGCCGTACACGGATTTTTTTTTTTCATTCTTTGTGGCACAGCTCTGAATATGAGGCTTATAAAGTTTTTGAAAGGAAAAAAAAAATGTCTGTATACAAATGATTGAGAAGCACATACTAGCTAATAAATAACCTAAAAACGATAAATATTTCATGAAATATACATCATCATAGTTAATGTAAAAGATTATGGGTTATATAGATTTGTTGAAGGTAGAGAAGTATTTAAGTTACATCACAAGGATACCGTTTATGTTAACCATTGACTGAGTTTGAAGTTTGAACCATGAAATGTAAAACGCAAACACACAACCCCTTCTCATATTTGTTGAGATAAAATGAATTTAAATAATCAAGAACATAATAGAAACAAAGACCAGCAAGGCTAATTAAACAAAAACATCAAATATGTACATTGTTATATATTTTTTTTTGACATCAAACTTTAAACGAACGTCAAACATCAAATACATTTATTGGATTTGGAGGTTATGCCTAATTAAGTGTACAAAACAATAGGACTTCTCACATGGTATGAACCATCCGACCAGACCAGAGACGCAGACACAATACCAGAAATACCAGCAAGGTTCTTTCCAGAGACTGTAACGGTGTAAGACTTCTTCTCCCCCGGTGACTTGAAAGAGAGAGTCTGTGGCTCAACCTTGATTCTGAGTTTGGGATTCCCAGACAATTTTGCCTTGTAAGTGGATCCCTTTTTCCCAACGTTGGTGACGGTTCTTGAAAATGTGATATCTGAAGTGGATGAGGCTGAAACTTTGGCTGTCATTGATGGGTAGTTGAGATTTCTCATGTTAATCTTAGATTTTTCAGAACAAGTAAAGGTTCCGCCGACGAGAGTACTAATTCCTCGGGATGTGTAGTCCAAAGAGCAAAGCATGTTCAAGTAATCCTCTTTAGCTATTTCGTAAACAAGTCCTGGATCAGCTGCTACTGTAGGGTTAACAAATCCTGATCCATATGCAAACTCAGCTTCTGCATTTTTCGAAGCGTCCATTGCCCAAGCTGCAACAAAAACAAAAAACGATTCAGGCCACAAGTCACTTAAACTTTTCTTCAGGGAAGAAATAGTTCGATGTTGATACCGCTAGTCATGATAGCTGATTTAACGGCAGAAGGTGACCAATTCGGACGAATTGTCTTGACATAAGCAGCTACACCTGCGACATGAGGGCAAGCCATAGATGTTCCGCTCATCATATAGTAATCCACACTTTGTCCTGGAAATGCCGTTTGAGCCAATGGTGTATATGCCGCTAATATATTCACTCCTGGAGCTGTTGTATCTGGCTGCATATATATATATATATATATATTAGTTGTCAAGACACCGATCCAAATACCAAGAAATGCACATTATACACACAAAGTTCTGTGAATTTTGTTTTAAGTTTTTAATTAGTACCTTCATAATGTCGCTAAAGAGAGTGCTTGGACCACGGGAAGAGAAATTAGCAACTATGGGATGATAATCTTTAAATGTACCACTCTTCCTTATAGTTCCTTGCGGGTTTCTGTTTCACATCGAAAAGTTTCATAAACATCTTCAAAAAATCTAATCAAATAATTTTTATGGAAAAGTTTCTTACGGTGAAGAGAGAACGTAAGATCTGAAGGCTTCATAATTGGTATCATTTAAGGTTGAAACCGCAATAAGATCAAGAACAGGATCAACATTAGTTACATGAAGGATAGTTCCAACTGCACCTGCGTCTCTTTGTTCCATAACATTATTTTGAACATCGCACACAACAATCTTTCCTTTTACCGTGTTCAGGCAACCGCTAGTGCACCTCCTACCAGAGAATGCATGCCAAATAAATGAAGTATATACATAAAAGTGTAAATTCTTGAGTCGCAAGTTAGGTCGTTGCAGAGTCCTTGAGTCACAAGTTACCTTGCTAGCTCTTCTGGACACTTGCTTGAAGCAGTTTTCCCGTATGCCAAAGGATACTTCTTTCCTTTTAAGTCAAAGTCATTGATCGATTGTCCCTGAACGTCCATACATAATCACCATGAGTGATGACAATATCACATTCATATATCAACTAAAACAAGAGAAAACCTTCTTACCGGTATGGTTTTCCCTTCTCCGTTGACCACATTAGTAACAAAATTTCTATCAGAAGCTGCTGCCACCGTTATGATCCACGGTGAAAGGTTAGTCGCTTTTCCAAGTTTAGGACCTGAGTTTCCGGCAGCAGCCGTGGTAACAATGCCTTTGAGCATCGCGTGAAACGATCCAATAGCGAGAGGGTCAACATCGACTCTAGCAATACCTCCTCCAATAGAAATGGTTATAACATCGACTCCATCGGCAATAGCATCGTCAAATGCAGCTAAAATTCCTTCGGCATTACAACCTGCTGGCTCGCAAACTCTGTAAATAGCAACTCTACCTAAAGGCACGCCACCTCTTGCAGTTCCTTGTGCCACACCGTTCACACTCACTCCTTTTACTTTGTTTCCTGCGGCTGTTGAAGCCGTGTGTGACCCGTGGGGTTTATCGTCCCTAGCCGAGTTCTGCACATAGTGTCGTGCTCCAATCACCTTCCTGTAAAAGGTGGATTGATCTTTATCTTTTGATATTTTCGTGTCAAGCAAGAAAACTGGAAAAGAAAAAAAAAAGTGAAAATGTTACTAACTTGTTGCAGGTGAAATTAGTTCCTCCTGCGCAAGTTCCTTTCCATTTTTTTGGTATTGGGCCGAAGCCTTTATCTAAAAAACTCTTGGACTCAGGCCAGATTCCGCCGTCTATTACCCCAACTATTATATTGGTCTCAACATTAGGGGCCTGCTTACTCTTGTCACCAAGTCCCATGAACTCATAAGATCTTGTGGTAAGAAGCTTATAAACCGTATTTGGAAAAACCGAAACCACACCGTCCATGCCTTCGAATCACACATGAAAAACATTTTCAAATTAATTAACCATCATGACGAGTGTCTCATAATAGATTTATAATCGTAAAAAAATTTACGCACCCATAAGTTTATCTCTTTCAGATTCAGTAAGTTTGGCTGCAAAACCATTGAAACTTCTTCCATAGCTCCTGACCAAAGACTCCTCAACGGAACTGCAGATCAAAAAGCGAAAAATAATAACGTAAACAACAAGGAACAAGATTTGAGTGATGAGAGATTTGAGAGTCTTTTATCAAACCTTGATTCGATAACTTCTTCAAGAATATTCTGATGGTGAGACATAGGAGAGTAAGAAGCATTTGAAGGAAGAGCTCCCATGTATGCAATATACACCTGCATGCGTCAAAATGTCAAAAGTCACAACCAATAATGAGAGACCAATACAAGTTAAGAAAACGTAGATTAGTTCTTATGGATAACGACCTTTCTTTCATCTTCGATAGCTGTAGGAATTTGACAAAGGCTCATGACAAGAACCGAAAAAAGACATAGAATCAAACCAAGGGAAGCCATTATCGAGATGTTCAATTGTTTGATTAGAATTCTCAATATGTGAAGTTGCTAGTACATATTTTAGAGAAATTATCTTGACAATCCTCTATATATTAATAGAAAAACACTCTCACAAAAATGCTCAGGTGTCGCGCTTACATAGTTTATGGGCAGTTTTTAATAAATGTTCTTACATCTTATTATTATTTACATAAATATGTCATTGAAATATATATAAGGCAATGTTATTTTCTATTAGTTTTTAAAAGTGAAAGATTTTATCAACAATTAAAATCCAGAAATGTATTTGATATCAATTTCATAACATATTTAATTATTAGAAGTAAATGACATTTCACAAGCAATAAAAAAATTATTCATTTATTTACCACTTTTATACATTTTTCTCATTGCATTTTTAAACTTAGGATTAGTTTAAATTAAATAAATTAGTCTAAAAAATATTGCTTTATCTATTTAATAGTATAGTGATATAGATAACAATGTGAAACATAAAATATGTAAATTTGATTTTTAAAACACAAAAAGACATCAAAATATTCTATACCACCTTAATTTCTTTTCCAAGTTTAATTATTTTACGGGTGAAACGTATTTTACAGAAAATAAACGCAAATTTGAATAAACGAAAAACTTTACTTACATATTTTGTTTTACATAAAAAAATCTTAAATCTCAAATAACAAATTTACTAATAATTAATTCATTTAAATCAAGTTATCCCGCACATTGTGCGGGTTGGTACTTAGTTAATGAATTATTTATGCTGTAGAGATATTTCTATTTCATTAATAAGCTCCTTTTGTTTTTGTACAAATCACTGATTATCATTCATATGGAAGCAAAATCCATACTTCATGTATGTTAGATCCATATCCTCAATCAACTCATAAATCAGATTTTATAAGATTTCCCAAAAAAAAAAATTAAAAAATTCAAGATCTTATAATAATATTATATAAAATTTTCACAATTCAAAAATATTGAAGACCTTTGTTATTAAATATTATTAATATACTTATTATGTTTCTGTAAAATTACAATCTATTAAATTATTGGGTAATATTAATTTTGAGATTTTGTAGTAGCTATATTTTTCACATGTACAAATTCAATCTAAAATTAATAAAGTAACAATATAAAACAAATGTGAATAAATTTGATTGATAATTTTTTTTATAGTTTCTTTTTTATTAATTTTTCTTTAGTAGTATTAAAGATTAATATAATATCTATATTTGAGAAGTCCATTTTTATATCTCTATTTTGTAATGATTTGTGTAGAGAATGGGTTTAGTATTATGGAGGACATGATTCCTTCTTATGTTTCCACTATATTATTCTCTTAATTTTTTTGAAAATGTGGGTGAGTATCATTTTTATAATTAAAATAGGGAAATAAGATAGCTTGAATTTTTTATATAGGATAATATTTGTAATTTTTTCCTATTTAACCAATATAATAAGGAAATGGATCTTGGGGCTAATATAAGAGAAATTCCTTTAAATACCACAAAAAAGAATATTTCCAAATATACCACATTTTTTTTTCAAAAATACCACAAAGGTATTTTTTTTTTCAAAATTATCACAAACACAAAAAATTGATTTTTAAGGATGTAGAATTTTTTTTGTTAGGTTTGGGTTGACACATTTAGTTTAAAGGTATAGTTTTTAGGGGTAGGGTTTAGTATTTAGATTTTAGGAATTAGTTTTTTTTAGTATTAGAACTAGATCAATTATGTGATATTTTTGAAAAAAAGTATATTTTAGTGGTGTTTTTGGGAAAAAACTAAGTTATGGTATTTTTGGAACAAAAACCTATTTTAGTAGTATTTATGACAATTGCCCTTAATATAATTTGGAGGTAGTATTCTTATATATATATATATAGAATAATATTTTTAAAAATATGGGCATTTTGACTAAGAGATTTACATGTTGGGTAGTGAAATTGAATTGACTTTGCTAACGATGAAAGAAGATGTTTTTTTTTGTGTGTGATATGTGGAAATCTTGTTTACATATTAAATAATTGATGTTATAATAGAACACACACTATAACATCAAATTCTTGAAATTTGGAATTGATGCCTAAGTGTACACAAAAATAGGACTTCTCACATTGTGTGATCCATCCGACCAAACGAGAGACGCAGACACAATACCAGAAATACCAACAAGACTCTGGCTCGAGACTGTAATGGTGTAAGATTTCATTGTTGGTCGATAATTGAGTTTGGTTAATAGTTGCAACGTTTCAGTCTTGACGTTGCATTTTGTACTGTTTCACTAGAGAGTCACCAAGTATGAAGAGACACAATTCATTGTTTTGTTTCATCTATTTGTTAACTATATAAACTAATTTTGTTTTGATTATATTTAGTAAATATATGATGTATATCCTAATAAAACAAAAAGTTTCGATTTTATATTCTTGTTTTCTCTAAAAGAGAAGAGAAAATGTCTCTTTCTCGGTTTCTTTTCTTTTTCCTCTCAATATTCTAACATGGTATCAGAGATTATGTTGGTCTTGGAGCCTGTCCAAGCAAAACAAAAACAAGAAAAATTGCGCTGTAAGAAGAAGAGAAAGATGGAGACAACAAACCAAGGGTGAGAAGAAGAAGAAAAGAATATCAAAATAAGAAAAGATGATGGTGACAAGAGAGAGTACCATCAACCTTCACAAATGTTCACAAACGTTCACAAACAGTACCTTCAAGAAGAAGGCTCCAAAGGGATGAAGGAGATAGGAGATCTTCTCAAAAGGAAATGGAGAAAACAGATGGTGAGTTAGAGTTGTGGAAGGAGAATTCTGAAACTTGTTCGAAGAAGAGGTGGAGAAGATTCACTCACTGCACAAATTGTGAGGTTACACAGATAACCGAAGAAGAGACGTCACAGAGACATGATGGTGTTCAAAGAGTGACACCAAGCAATAAAAATGGATGCTTACCTCATACAAAAAATGGAGCAAAGGAGGATGCTTACCTCAGAAAAAAAATGGAGCACTTTATGGTGATCAAAAGAAGACACCAAGCACTAAAGGAGGAAGCTTGCCTCATAGAGAAATGGAGCATTTTATGGTGATAAAATGGAGACACCAAGCACTAAAGGATGAAGCTTACCTCAGAAAAAAATGGAGCACTTTATGGTGATTAATGGAAGACACCAAGCACAAGCACGAAATGAGGATGCTTACCTCAGAGAAAAAATGGAGCATAAACCGGTTGATAAGATAACCGAAGAAGACGCTAAAATGTTACACGCACGAGACGTGAATGTGATGGTGATCAAAGGAAGATGATGTTGATCAAAGGAAGACAACAAGCAAGAAAGGCGCTGCTTACCTAAGAGAGAAAAGGGAGAAGCAGCCAGTTGCAAAAGGGAAAAAGAAGCAAGCTGGAGTGGAAGATGGTTGCGTGAACAGCCAACGAAGATGTGACAAAGTTCATGGAGGAGATGTGAAGAAGCTCACGTGGAGAAAATTTGAAGGGACAAAGGAGAAGTGTTGATGGAAATAGAAATTCCAAGATCTTCCAATGTCAAACTGACAAGAAAAAAGAAAAAAACAAATTATCTACGGGATGAAGAGACAAGTTAATACCTTGTGTGATAAGTAATCACCAAGAGGGAGATAAAAATGTTGTATATTCTACACAAATGAAGTTGACAGCTGCGACGAACGATTGGGGAAGCTTAGTGTATGATCGAAACTCAATTAAGGGGGTGTGTTGGTTGATAATTGAGTTTGGTTAATAGTTGCAACGTTTCAGTCTTGACGTTGCATTTTGTACTGTTTTACTAGAGAGTCACCAAGTATGAAGAGATACAAGTGATTGTGTTTGTTGCGTCTATTTCTTAACTATATAAACCAAATTTGTCTTGATTGTAAATAACAAGTTTAATGTAAATAAAAGTTTCAGATTTTGTATTCTTGTCTTCTCTAAAAGAAAAGAGTTAAAGTCTCTTTCTCTGTTTCTTTTCTTCTTACTCTCAATATTCTAACATTCGTATCCCCCGGTGACGTGAAAGAGAGAGTCTATGGCTCAAACTGATGCTGAGTTTGGGATTCCCAGACAAATTCTTCCTTGTAGGTGGATCCCTTTTCCCCAACGTTGGTGACTGTTCTGGAAAAAGTGATATCTGAAGTGGATGAGGCTGAAACTTTGGCTGTCATTGATGGGTAGTTGAGATTGCTCATGTTAATCTTAGATTTTTCAGAACAAGTAAAGGTTCCGCCCACGAGAGTACTAATTCCTCGGGATGAGTAGTCCAAACAGCAAAGCATGTTCATGTAATCCTCTTTAGCTATTTTGTAAACAAGTCCTGGATTAACTGCTACTGAAGGGTTAACATATCCTAAGCCATATGCGAACTCAACTTATGCATTTTTCGAAGTGTTCATTGCGCCCAAGGTGCAACAAAAATGTTAAATTAGGGTATGTTATGGGCTTCCAACTCAAAACCAATTGGCAATGAGTGGAGATGCCCTAACCTTTTATATATTACTCAAGTTTCTTCTAGCCATTAATCTCGACAGAATCCATCATGCCCCTCGAGATAATGCTCTTTTTTTTGTTAGCTATCTCGATGGAATTGGGCCTTCCTTTGGGCCATCAATTAATTGGGTGATCGGGCCTCTATCCACGCCATACTAGTTAATGGGTCAATGTGTGTAGGCTCTGATACCATGTTAAATTAGGGTATGTTATGGGCTTCTAACTCTAAACCAATTGGCAATAAGTGGAGAGGTCCTAACCCTTTATATATTACTCAAGTCCATTCACATCTAGCAAATTTAGGACATTTTCTCCACAGAAAACACGATTCTGGTCTCAGTATCTTAAATTTTTTCTTTAGGGAATAAGTCGGTTCGATGTTGATATTGGTAGTCATGATAGCAGATTTGACAGCAGAAGCGGACCAATCAGGACAGATTGTTTTGGCATAAGCAGCTACACATGCAACCTGAGAGCAAGCCATAGATGTTCTGGTCATGAAATAGTAATCCACGCGTTCTCCAGGAAGCGCGGTTTGAGCCATTAGTGTATATGCTGCTAATATATTCACTTCCGGAGCTGTTATATCAGACTGCATATGTATAGATATTTATTTCAAGATATCTATCCAAATTATGTAAATTATAAATACAGAGTTCGGTGATTTTGTATTGAGTGTTGTAATGTCGCTAAAGAGAGTGTTTGGACCACGAGAAGAGAAATGAGCAACGATTGGAGCAGCTTTAAAAGTCCCACTCTTCAATATTGTTCCTTGTGTGTTTCTGTTTCACATCGAAAATTGTTATAAGCAGCTGTAAAAGAATATAATAAAAGAATGTCTTAAGGAAAAAAGTCTTAAGGTGAGGAGAGAATGTAAGATTCTAATGCATTATAATTGGTTTCATCTATGGTTGAAACCGCAATAGGACCAAAACCAAGGAGTATCAACATCGGTTACAAAAAGGAGTTCCAACCGCACCTCTCCTTCTTTTTGTTCCATAACATAATTCGGATTATCGCACACAACAATCTTTCCTTCCACCGTGTTCAGGCGCAAGTCCTACCAGAGAATGAACGCCAATAAATGAAGATATATCCCTAAAAGTGATAATTATCAAGTCACAAGTTAGGTCAGTACGGATTTCTTGAGTAACAAGTTACCTGGCTTGGTTGCTTGATACGTATTCATATATAACTGAAACAAACAAAAAAAACTTCTTACCGTCATGGTTTTACCTTCTCCATTAACCACATTAGTAACAAAATTTCTATCAGTTGTACCTGCTGCCACGAATATGATCCACGGTGCAAAGTTAGTCGCTGTTTCAAGTTTAGAGAGAGGAGAGAGAATCGTTTCTATCAGTTTCTCACATTAGTAACAAAATTTCTATCAGTTGTACCTGCTGCCACGAATATGATCCACGGTGCAAAGTTAGTCGCTGTTTCAAGTTTCTGGCTTAGTACCGACTATAAGGCTTGCCGGAAAGCTTTGTCGAAATGTCATCAGAATTTTTCTATATACTTTTTCCGAAACTTCCGACAAAATTACGACCCGACGACTTTCATATGGTCACATAGGCTTCCCGAAGAAGTTCCGACCAATACTCCGGTCAGAATACCTACTCTGTAACTGTGGTCGTAGTACAACATATTTAGCTTTTCTATTTTGGATTGATTATATTTTCTTAGCCATAAACTTATTATTCCATAGGTTTACTAGGTTTATTTGGTTTTTGGTTATTTGGTTTTTGAAATGATTTTAGCAACAGCTTTGTAAAATGTTTATTTTCTTTTGAATATAATTTAACATTAAATTCAAAAAAAAAAAAAAGAAGTAAAAAATTTGTACAAATCACTTGCAACTTTTAATTTGCAATATACAAGAAATTCAAAAAAAGGGGCAAAACATGACTAATATATCATAGGCCCAATTTGATTGAAGACTCAAATATATGTAGTACAAAATGGGTATAATTTAGATAAATTTCAAATTGATTAATTAGTATATCTGAAACATAAAAAAAAGGCCAAAACACGTACTAACTTCAAACAAAATTCCATCAGATAATTATGATACTAAGTTCTGTGTGACCTTTCTGGAAGTTCCTTTAGCTCTGGAAGAGGCCTTTCTACCCCTAACTTGTTACTTAGAGGATTGGACGAAGGTTTGATTAATATGATCCTGACCCTTGCGTTATCAAGCGCTATGCTAACGCAAACACTTCTTTAGAACCGTTAATACAGCCATACAGTATATGCATGGAAGCAAGTAAGCAACCGTTAGAGCAAGCTCATTAGGGCATCATTAATGGGAGAACTTTTTTTTGTGTTCTTAGATTAAATATATAGTGAAAATAATGTTAGATCAGTTGTTAAGATCATAGGTAAAAAAAATGGGAGAACTAATTATGGTGTTCTTAGAATAAAGATATAGTGAAATAATATTCATAAACATTTTACAAATTATAAAAACTTATAAAATAACATTTAAATTGCTTATTTATATAAAAACAATTGTATACTTATAAATTAATATAATATTCTTAAACATATTACAATTATAAAAACTTATAAATTAACATTTAAATTGCTTACTTATATAAAAGCAATTGTATACTTATAAATTAATATAATATTCTTAAACATATTACAATTATAAAAACTTATAAATTAACATTTAAATTGCTTACTTATATAAAAGCAATTGTATACTTATAAATTAATATAATATTCTTAAACATATTACAATTATAAAAACTTATAAATTAACATTTAAATTGCATACTTATATAAAAGCAATTATATACTTATAAATTAATATAATATTCTTAAACATATTACAATTATAAAAACTTATAAATTAACATTTAAATTGCATACTTATATAAATGAAATATTTTCTTTTTTTCCAAAAAATCTCGTCCAATCACATGAAGCCACGTCAAATAAGAACTGGGCTTAAATCAGTTCTACATAAAGAACTAAAAAAAAGTGTTCTAAGCCACTATTCATTATTTTTATAATTTTTTTGAGCTTAGAACACCCTTGGTGTTCTCCCATTAATGATGGCCTTAGTGATCTTTTGATCAGTATCTTTTTAACTAAAAAAAAAAATTAAAAATGTGAGAAGAGAGAGCTTGTGTTTTGCAGAAGAAAAATTAAGACATCCACATATACTCTCTCGCCTAGCTGTTAGCTGTCACCATCTCATTGCTCATTTAAAAAATTAGAAAACTAGGAGTAAGGGTAGAGTAAACTACTATTTTGGGTTTTGTGGGTTAATAGTAGTAGTGGATAGGGGTGGACGATGGTGGTGGTGGATGGTGGCCAGGAGGTGGTCTGGTGGTACTCCAGCGATGGTCTGGCGGTTTTCCAGAGATGGTCCGGTGGTGGTCTGGCATATTCCAGCGGTTGTCTGGCGGTGGTCCGACTGTAATTTGGTGGTATTCCGGCAGTACTCCGGCAGTGGTCTGGCAGTTGTTCGACGATGGTCCGGTGGTAGTTCGGCAGTTTCCCGGCAGTGATCAGGCAGCTGGAGGTAGTGTGATGGTGGTAGGAGGTGGTTTTAAGAAGTAGAGGAAGGGTGGTTGACTGATTGGTGGTGGTAGAGATGGATATAATAGGTTAATATAGTATATATTATATAGAGAATATATCAGATCTATGGTTAGAGTAGTTAGTTATTTAATTTTGTTTTTTTCTTAGTCATTCTTGCCAATTTCCCTACATTTTTCTTTTGATGTCAGAAAGAGAAAGGATGATAGTTTTTTTTTGGAAAGACGAAAGTCCTACAGCAGAAAATGGTTATGTTGGAGATGATCTAGTTGGAAGCGTGCCATTGAGGGAGACATTTTTTTGACACATTCGATTAATTTCGCCATTTCTATATATGTCTTTATAGTTAGTAGAAATCTCTGTTCAATTTATAAAAACTTTTTCGAAGGTAAATCTTACAAATATGCCATTTATGCAAATTTTTTATAGATTTGCCAATTTTAAACAATTAGGCCCTGACTTTAAAAAAAAATTAAGCTTTGACAGCCATTTATTTATCAATCAGACTTTTTTTTTTTTTTTTTTTTAAAGCTCTGTAAGTCACTTTTTTTTCCTTCTTTGTTTTCCCATATTTTTGAAAGCGTGAAAATCAGGTTTTAAAATTAAACAAATATAAAATTTTAATTTTTTCTCTTCCCATTATACTTAAAAGCTCTCTAAAAGTTTATATTTAACTTTTACATAAATTATTTTTACACAATAATTATTTTTCTTTTCATTATCATCAGTTTAATATATTTTAATAATAAAAGTAACAGCTTCAATATTAAAAGTATTTGTTACCAATTAAAATTTATACAGTCAAAGCATCCACTGCCAAATTCTCTACAGCTAAAATTTTAAAGTTAAAGTCTTTACAGTCATAACTAACAGCCGTTACCAATCGGGGCCTTAATAATGTCTTTTTTTTTGTTGTTGCTAAAATACATATTTTATAACAATTATAAAATTTTACAAACAAACTAAACCAACTAAACCCAAATATAATGGCATAATATTTTAGATAAAATAGAAAAATCAATAAATAACCTCATGAAAAATGGCATATTCATATTTGATTTAACTTTTTTTTAAAGAAAGTAAGAAACCCATAGATACGGCATTTATTGAATAATAAAGTCAATGTAATGTTTTTATTTATATTTCACAAAGATCTAATTATTTTCAGATATTCCCCGGACCACCAAAAAATATAATATGACCGTCATGAGGGTATTTGGAAGTCCTTGCGTCGTCTAGCAAGTTGTAGCCCCGATCGTTGTCTGTAAATTCTTGGAGATAGTCCACACTGCGGTCTACTTTATAACTACCATCGAGTATTGATATACGTTTCATATATGCATCGTAACGCAACGCTTCAACTGGAAAATGTCCATATCCCATTTCAGGACTCGGTAATGATGCACTGTACACTTCTCCACCCCACTCGACCAAGTTTCCAAAGCCTTGGTGAAACCTACTGGACGGCCAAAATCCAACTTCTTCTCCCTGATTACCAAATTGCAACCACCAGTTTCCATTCTTCTGGTCCTGTTACCCCAACAATAATTGGTAAAGTTTGACATTACATTAAGAAACAAAAATTATTTATGTTTAGTCGAACGTTCCAACAGAGCAACACTTTCGATTGTCAGCAAATAGAATCTTATTTTTGATGTGGACATTGATAAGAATGAGAGAAACCTTGATTAGACCAAAGATTCCATAGTGACTTGTCTTAGCACCACGAATAGACACTGGCTTCAATGCCGTACCAAGTGGAAAATCTTGACGAACGAGTAACATCCCAACATTGCAGTTGCTATTGTAACATGATTTTCCACCTGCCTGTCCCATCATTATATATTCAAATTAAACATATTGATAAACCTAAAAAGGAGAATATACAAGCATGATGTGACTGACTTACGTATGTATAGACGAACGTCCGAGGTTGGTGGTCCTTGTATAATACTGGATTTACCTGAATTAGTAAATATATTTTGTGTTCCTTTTTAATTATTTATTAAAAAGATATAATAATACATTATGTTGAACTAATTAAATAAATTACAGAACTCTTCGTAGCTATTACATGAAGAAAAAGAAATCGTATAGTAGTGTAGTTTTTTGGTTTTACACGAGTGCAAGTTATTGACAGATAAATAAATAAATTAAGTGACTTACCGTAAAACCAGTTTGGATGAAATCCTTTCCGATCTGAATGTGAAGTCTAGAAGCACTGTATTGGGTTGGCTTAACCTTAGGCGCAGTTAGGCAAAGTTCCATTGTTGCTCCATTAAACCTTTGTTCTGGGTCTATCGATCGAGCCACTGCAAACTAATTCCATTCATTTTTGTTCAATAACGAAACATTATTATCACTATATATATATATATATCAAAATGTTATTTTGAGAATCTGTTTTTTTTTTAATTAAAATAAGCAACTTACATGATGTTGGTTGAAATGAAGAACACTACTAGGATCATCAGTGGTAGTGTTCCAAGAGCCACGAGGTATATGATCATCGCCAAATGTGTCAAGTCTCAAAAGATCGTCTTTGGTGACTCTTGGTATAGGGACCGTACCAATGGGACAACCCACACCATTCTCCCATAAGTAACCAAATCCAGTGTTGTTTGTCTTTTTCTCTCTCTTTCCCTTCCATATTGGACGCATCTAAGACATGTGTCAAACACCACAAACATATTACTGTCCGGTTCTTTTTATGTTTTAAGAAAAAATAATATAAGTATATGGAATTGATATATCCGAAATTATACCGTGTAATGGTATGTGTGATTTGTCATAGAAGGGTGATCAAATGCTGGTTGCTTGAAGAAATCCACACACCCATAGCTTTCTCCATCTATAGTCTATTTTTTTTTCAGTCATTTATATATATATAGAGGTTAACGTTGACCAAAAAAAAAAATGTTAACATGTTTGACTTAACTGTATAGTTTATAGAGAAAACAAATCCAATTGTGAAAAAAACAAAAGCAAGATTGTGAGAGATTTATAAAAAAACCTTGATGATCTTGACATCGGGTTTGTTCATAGCCTTTAGTCTCTTCTCGATTTCTAAATCTTCAAATTTAGAAAATCTCTTGGCTTCGACGAAACCATTGTTATGACTTATGCTTATGCAGCAAAAGATGCAACAGATTAAGAACACCCATATCACTGGCACTTCCATTTTTACAAACAATTAAGAGAAAGAAAGAGAATGAGTTGACTGATTTTGAAGGAGGAAGGATAAACGTTTAATATAGTATAAGGTTGAGGATGCTGGTTAAGGAATATACGATTTTGTGCTTACAAATTTTCTGACCATTGACCATTGACCAAAAACATCTCTCGAAAGACTTTGTATGCTGATAAATTAATCAGTTAACATTAGATAAAATGGATTATGTTGTAAAAGTTAGAGAAAGAAGAGGTTGTATTATTTTTTCTTCTTTTTATTGATTTAATCGAAAGTATTACATATATATAGGGATAGATAACCCTAAGTACAAAACCGATTAAGACTAAGAAAAAATGGTCGATGGGCCTTATGGACTTAGACAATATATAGGCCGGTTATGGAGATTCATCTTAAGTGATTTACAACATTCCCCCTTGGATAACATAACCATGCAAATGCTAAGAGATCACCCTAATACACTTGGGGATGCTGCCTCATTAAAACCTTACCATGAAAACCCATTGGAACAAAACCATGGTGAAGGAAAAAGAGTACAACACATATTACTCCCCCCTGTTCCAAGCATCACTAAAAGTCCTTAAGTCTCCGCATCCCAATCTGGTGCGTGGGCTTCTTGAATGTTGATGTCAGTAATGACTTGGTGAAGAGATAGGCTGAATTGTCGCAAGAGGGAACTTGTACCACTTAAACTTCTCCGGCCTTTTGTAGTTCATGTGTGAAGAAGAATTTCGGTAATATATGCTTCGTCCGATCTCCCTTGATATATCCTTCCTTGAGCTGTGCGATGCAGGCTGTATTGTCTTCATATATAACCGTCGGTCCCTTATCGTCGGCCATGCCACAATCTGTCCTGATATGTTGAGTCATCGACCTCAACCATACACACTCACGGTTGGCTTCATGCATAGCCAAAATTTATGCATGATTAGATGAAATGGCCGCAATGGTTTGCTTCATAGAACAACACGAAATTGCTGTATCACCGTGTGTAAATACATAGCCGGTTTGCGACCTAGCATTATGTGGATCCGATAAATAACCTGCATCAGCAAAACCAACTAAACCTTCTTTGTTATAGTTAGTATAAAATAAACCCAAATCCAACGTTCCTTGTACGTAACGCAACACATGTTTGATACCGTTCCAGTTCCTTTGTGTCGGACAAAAACTAAATCTTGCTAGGAGGTTCACGGCAAAACAAATGTCTGGTCTAGTGTGGCTAGCCAAGAACATTAACGCTCATATTGCATTGATGTTTGGCACTTCCGGACCGAGAATTTCTTCATCGTCCTTCTTTGGACCGAAGTTTAAGCTTCTCACAACCATTGGGCTAGAAATGGGTGAGCTTGGTCCATATTAAACCTCTTGATTACCTTTTCAGTATATGTCATTTGATGCACAAGGATTCCATCATTTATGTACTCAAGCTGCAATCCCAAACAGAACTTAGTTTTACCTAGGTCTTTCATTTCAAACTCTTTCTTTAGATATTCACCTGTTTGGGCGATTTCCCCAGAGGTTCCTAGGATATTCAAATCATCCACATATACTGTTATGATTACAAACACTTTGTTTGCAAACTTCTTTATAATAATACATGGACTGATGGGATCATTCTTATAGCCTTCTTTAGCTAAGTACTCACTTAGTCTATTGTACCACATATGCCCACTTTGTTTCAGTCCATAAAGGGATTTGTTTAGCCTTATGCAGTTTTGTTCTCGAGAACCACTCTTATCTTTGAGCTCAATACCCTATGGTAATCTCATATAAATTTCATTATCCAGTGGACCATATAAATATGCGGTCACTTCATCTATTAGCCGCAAATAAGGTTTTTCTCTTATAGCCAGACTTATTAAAAATCTAAAAGTCGTTGCATCCATCACAAGGGAGTATGTCTCCTCATAATCTATTCCTGGTATTTGAGAGAATTCTTGTGCTACAACCCGTGCCTTATATCTCACGATTTCATTATTCTCATTTCTCTTTCTTACAAAGACCCATTTGTGTATAAGTGGCTTTATATCGAATGGTGTCCTTAAGATCGGACCAAACACATTCCTTTTCTTTAATGAATTCAACTCCACGTCAATGACTTCTTTCCATATTAACCAATCTTTTCCACGAGTGCACTCTAATATAGACGTGGGTTCATGATCCTCATTTATTTCAAGTGCTACCTTGTATGCAAATATATCATCAATGTCGACATCTTTTCGGTTCCATTGAATTCCAGACATGATATAATTTATTGAGATCTCATTATTATCAATACCTTCAGGACCTTGAGGTTCAACGTCCCAAACCTCATTTGGTACCTTAGGATTTATCGCGGCCATGTCTATAATTTCCTTAACCTCGGTTTAATTTGCACCTTTCTTAGATTTCCGAGAGTTCTTATATTTGGAACCTATTGCTCTACCATGTTTCAAACGTGCCTTAAGACTCTATAGCAACTTGATTATTATGTTCCTTTTGAACATCAATACATTTACAAAAGCTAGCTAATCAATTGCCAGATTCCTTTGCTGACCCAAAGAGAGTTATGAAATCATACATACCAGCTTGTAATGCACCAGTACGTGCTAGAGTCCTCTGCCTCGCATGCTAGAGTCCGAGGATCTTGCCAATTTAAGGATGTTTGATTCCATGATATTTCTTTGACTAGCTTGTTTGTCTCTCCACCCAACATAGGAAATTCGGATTCAGTAAACTGACAATCCGCGTATCTAGCCTTAAATAAATCACACGTAGTTGGCTCAAGATACTTAATAATGGTGGGAGAATCATATCCAACATATAGTCCCATCCTCCTTTGAGGTCCCATCTTAGTTATCTGTGGTGGAGCAACCGGTACATAAATGGCACACCCGAATGTTTTTAGATGGGATATGTCTGACTCATGACCCATTAATAATTGGGATGGCGAATATTTATGCTCACTAGATGGCCTGATGCGTATAAGCTCTGCTGCATGTAATACTGCGTGTCCCCAAGCCGACACAGGAAGCTTCGACCTTATGAGTAATGGTCGAGCAATCAATTGTATTCGTTTAATGAAGAATTCAGCTAATCCATTTTGTGTATTGACATGTGCCACGGGATGTTCCACACTTACCCTTATGGACATACAATAATCATTAAACGCTTGAGATGTAAATTCACTAGTATTATCTAGACGTATAGTCTTAAGTGGAAAATCTCTTTAGTTACTTTGACTGGTGACGGTCTTATAATGAGTTTCCCTTGTGCACACGCTACACAAGTGAGATTCTTAGGGATAAATCGTCTCTCTTTTAGAGTGTGCCCATTTGAATTCATAATTAGCTTACGCGTCATATTATAACCGAGATGAACAAGCCGGTCATGCCATAAAGTGAATTGTTCATTGAACATCTTGTTAATTGCAAAATTAGCCTCTATCATATTAATCTTAGCATGGTAAAGACCAGTGGATAATGCAGGTATAGTCTCTAAGACTTTCTTATGGCCTTGGGTGATTCAATTATATATAGGAACTCTTGGTTTCCTTCACCCTTAGTTTCAACATGTAAACCATTTAAACGAATGTCTTTAAATCTCAATAAGCTCCTCTTTGAGCCTAATGAATATAAGGCATAAATTATTTCAAGATGTGTGCCATTATGTAATAAAATATGTGCCTGGTCGTAGCCTTCAATTAGGCTCGCTATACCCGCTATTGTGCTAATATTGGCATTTTTCATAATGAGATTAACAAAATATCTCTTATCTTTCAAAATTGTGTGACTTAATCTATCCACCACAAGTATTTTCTTGTCCTCAACCATTTCTTAATATGGACAAGAATTATGTTTTAGACATAAAGAATAAAACAAACAAATATATTGAAAGAAATAAAATCATTGAATTTAGACCAAAATAATAATCCAAAACATAATCCAATAGGCCCACACAATCTCTGACCGTCACCACGGCCCACACAATCTCTGACCGGACTGAACATCATCAACAAGTAGCAAACAAGAAATGAGGCTTGCGTATGTGTTTCACGATACTGTTGCTAAAGCAGTATGTTATTGGTGTGAAAGGTTGAGAATGTCTTCTCTAGCAAGTCCTCCTCAGTAACCTCCTTACCACATAGTTTCAAGATCGAGACTATCTTAAATAGCTCTGAACACTCATCCACGGATTTAAAATCCTGGATCCTTAGGTTTTTTCAATCGAATTGAGCCTTTGGTAGGAACACCTTCTTTTGGTGTCAATATCTGTTTTTCAACTCTGTCCAAAGGTCAAGAGGATTCTCAATGGTAAGGTACTGGTTCTTGAGACTCTCAGCAAGATGATGGCGTATATACAAAATCGCGTTGTATCTGTCTTTTTCGGTGGTATCATTACCATCCTCGATACATTCACATAGATCCTTTGATTTCAAGGTAATCTTAGTATCCAGTGCCCATTGTAAATAGTTGTCTCCAGAGACATTAAGTGCAGTATATTTGAGATTGTTGATCTTTAACATCTATAAAAATAAAACAAGCACCTGATTATTATCATGCGGTATTTGAGACCAAACCATGCAATCGTTTTAGTCTTAGGCCATGCGGTATTTAAGACCGAACCATGAAATTAATTTTTTCTAGGCCATGCGGTATTTAAGACCGAACCATGCCGATTTTAGTAAATAATTTCTTGTCTTTTATATATAGTTTTGTCTTTTTAATACATAGTTAATATATGCATGAAACAATCCTAGACAATATTTTTAATCTAGTATGAACAAGGAAATATGCAAGCAATTTTCTATTTTAGGGGATTTCCTTTTATTAAATTTTCTTTTTCTCTAGATAAGATTTCCTTTTCTAGTTTAGGATTAGGACAAAAGCTTTAGGAAAAATTTTTCTCTAGATTTTCAATTTTTCTAGGGTTTTAATTTTAGGGTTTCATTCATGAACATAGAATCAATCAAACAATGACAATCAATCAATCCTAAGCAATTCTAAACCTCACACAATCCGAATTTTAAAGTTTTAGAATTTAGGGTTTGAGGCTTTAGAGATTTGATCTAAAGTCAATCGGGTTTAGGGTTTAGCTTTAGGAAAACGATTTGTTGATTGTGTAATTGTAGACTTTAGGGTTCTAATATTATTTAGAGATTAGTTTTGATATATGTGTCCGATGAGTTTGATTTATTTACCTTACACCGTTTGGGGTTGACTGGAATTGATCCGGGAGCTAAAGACCTCGGATATACCTTGAGTTTGATCACGAACCTCAGCCTAGTCACGAACAAAAACTTGATCACGAACGGAAGCTGACCACGAATCTGGATTGATCACGAACTAGAACCGATCGCCGAGGTTGAACGAACAGGAACTTATGTGATGCGGCGGTTTAGGATTTTAGGGATTTTCTCAGCTGGAGTTTTAGGGCAAACTCGTGCTGATAACGTGTTGTAAAAGTTAGAGAAACAAGAGGTTGTATTCTTTCTTCTTCTTTTTATTGATTCAATCGAAAGTGTTACATATATAGGGATAGATAACCCTAAGTACAAAACCGACTAAGACTAAAAGAAGATGGTCGATGGGCCTTGTGGACTTAGACAATATATGACGGTTATGGAGATCCATCCTAAGTGATTTACAACAGATTCAAAGGATTCTTACTTATATGCTGATAAATTAATCAGTTAATTAACATAAGATGAAATGGATTCTTACTGGAGTGTGGAGTATGGTACATGCAGTGAAAAAATTATCTATCTCACACAAAAGATATTTGACGGTCCGTATCTTAAAATCTGCATGATGACTGGGGTCATTGTTACCTTGCATTAATTCATATGCATATTTACGATTTTTGAGGTGGCTCATTTCTCACCAATCACCTCAAGTTTTCAAAACGTGCTTTCCCTAGTCAATCTTGAGACTGGTGGGTCATTAAAGTAATTCACATGTCTAACCTTTTCACTCGGAGTGTTTGCACTAACGATCAACTGCAATTTAAAAGTAGCATTTTGAAAATTGAGAACAAGCTAGTTGAAGTTTTGAACTTTTGACAACTCGTTTGGAAATACTCATACTTTAAGCTGTTTTTTTCAGACAAGATGGCTATGGTATTGGTATTCAGACTTGTCAGTTGTTATGAGCACTTCAATGCTATCATTCTTAAGGTCAAGCAAGACGAATGTTAGAAGTACCCCATAACTAGTAACTTGCTTCATATAAACTACATGCAAATATGAATATATGTAACAAAGTAACTGTTTAGCATTGTATATTTGATATATTATGTTTTTTTATAGAATTATAAAAATATTAAAAAGTAAGTAAATAATTTGCTAACTAGGCCTAGCTCTCGCCTTAAATCCTTAGAATATTTCTTTAATTTTCGTTGCAAGTTTGTAGTATACAAGCACTTCCAAAAAGGGGCAAAACATGAGGACTATGTCAAAGACCCAATCTGATTGAAGTCTTAAAAAAAAAAAATTATAAATAATTTATCAAAAAAATCAGATAAAATTCAGGACTTGAAAGTTGAAACCACATAATTTCAAAATTTAAAGCAAATCATATTTAAAGCAAATTTAAAGTATTTTTGGGTTTTCTCTTTGAATCACCAATAGCTAGATTCCAACCAAATTCTATCAGAACATTATGATACTAAGTTCTGTGTGACCTCTTTTAGCTTGGCCACTGCGTCTTCTATCTCTAATTTGTTACTTAGAGGAATCGACGATGGTTTGATTAACATAGTCCTGACCACTGTTCCTTGTGTTATCAAGCGTGATGCTAACGCAAACTCTTCTTTAGAACCGCTTAAGTTAAACAGCCATACAGTATATATGCACGGAAGCAACCGTTGGGAAACAGTTTTGTCTCTTCGAAGAGACATTAGCAAAAAAAAAAAAAACCATGTATATGCACGGAATTCCCAAAACTTCCTCTTTGTTCTTCCGTACAAGACTCAGCTTCTTTCCTGGGAGCATTGCTATTCTATATATACACAAAAAAGAAAGAAAAATAAACCATGTATGGACATATCACGTGCAGGGCAATGGCCAACGTTGTTAAGAATTTTTTTTTTAGCTAATTCAATCATTTAAAATTAGAAGACATGACACTAATTAAGTTACCTTATATACAATTTCTAGTTCTTCCATTTCTCCAGGCCATGCAGATAAAACTCCTCTTAGCATATCTACCTCTTTTGTATTCGTTAAGTCTGCACTCATGACTGACATCGACCAAAAATTTTTCATATATTCACTTGATCCACTCATCATGACTTCATGCTCAATGCTTGTTTTGTCCTAAGTTAGGTTATATATATATATATATATATATATATATATTCAAAATATCAAACTATGTGTTAACATCATTCTACGAAAATAAAATTGAAAGGAAAAAAGAAATATATACCTGAAGAGGGCATGCTATAGAATAGCTGGTGTGAGGATATAACTGTCCAGCTGCCCAATAGTTTCGATTAAACTGGAATCTAGGGTTTGCAATGAAAGATTTCTTCATCTCACACGAGAGAGATTGGACGGTCAGGATCTCAACACTGGGTGTAGCCACTTCAATTCCATCAATCTTACGACATGATAAATACAATAACTTTAACTTGCCGTTCTCAATTTTCAGAGGACCACTTCGTTTTCGGCAGTTGAGATTTACAGCGAGCACATTGAGAGAAGGGCAAGCCAGGAGCACTGCGTTAAAGACTTCGATCTCGGCAAAGTGATAGAGTTAAGAACCATAAACTCTATTGATAACTCTCTATACTTCTTTATTGATCAACAATGGTGAATACAAGAACCCTAACTAATAAGAAGAGTGAGTTACAGTTCTCAAACTCTTATCCTTTCTAGATTTATCAATAGAGAAACTCAAGCAGGAGAAACTCACAACTCTGATCATGCAGGATAAATCCTATATTTTTCCTCTCTACCTCTATTTATACTCTATCCTTCACATGCTTCTCTTTACTCTTAACATGTGCCTCTCACATGTGCTCTCTTATCAGAAAGACGCCAATAAGTTTTAGTCTCTTTAGATTCCAGTAGTTTTGGAAAGCATGTGGATCTTTTAAGTTATACCGACCAAGATAGAGTGATTCGAGGTTTTGATGGGAAAATGACTGTGGAGGCAAGTCGAGTCGAGTGTATAACTTGTTTTGATTTTTGCTGATGCAAAGGCCATAACAATTTATAAGTGTGAGATGCTTGACAAGTTTCACATGAATCAGTGAGCGAATACACGCTTCGACCGTCCCATCTTCACATTGGTATGGGTAATGGTCGATTGTGACTCTTTGGAAATGGCCACAGTGATCGTTTATAACTTACAAGGCCAAAGAGTGATTTAATTAGGGTATATGAGTATATGACAATGATAAAGATAAATATATCATTTTACTATATATATGAATCTTTGTAAATGCTGCACCACTACGTTTATTAAAGGGAATTACAATGAATTACGAAGAAAATAACTCTTTAAATCTGACAACAATACATTTTATAGTCTGTATATATAGGTCATTTAGTTATATATATGAATTTGTATACTTTACAATTCTAATTAGCCTTTTAGCATGACAAAAAAAATATATATACAGTATATATATATATATATATATATATATCATATTAGGTTTACATATTTATATATGCATGTAATTATTCTAGGTGGGATAAGGCAAGATATCATATAGATTTCCTATTCACTAACTGTTATAACTTATAAAAAACTTACTACATATACCCAAATTCAAATGCATTGATTTGAAAATATAAACTTTTTCAAGCAACATATTGTTAAAGTTGTTAACCTTTCTTTTTAGTAAACGCACGAATTTTATAATAATATGTATTCATGAGCTATCAAAATTTGATTAGCCACTTCAACAAAAAAAAAAAAAAACAAGAGATTCAAACATTTTGCCTCGTGGATTTGAATGATAAAAAATACAAATAGTGAGTTTTAAAAACACAACAATCAAAATGAAAACTTATGATAAAAAATATTATGGAAGAGACTCGAAATGAAAAAGTCATAATGAGTCGAGCCAACCTTATATACTTTTTATATAATATAAGTAATAGATATTTTATACAAAATTATTTTTGAAGTAACAAGCTTCATAAAAATTATTGATATTTCTCTTATTTATAAACAAATATTATGACGAATTGATTATTAATGAGAATATCAAATGAACGATTATGATAAGTAAATGCAGCTTTCTATTAAATTTATTTTAAAAATAAAATAAATTTTATCTTGAGTGAAAATTTATCGACCAATAATTTTAAGAAAAATATACAACTTCTAAAAATAAATGATTTAATAGTTAAATCTAAAAACATATATTTTACAAAGATCAAATTTCTATATTACTATAATCATTTCTAAAATATATTTAGAATATAGAATAATGTTGGATATTCACTATTAAAATTCAAATGAACGATTATAATACATAAATGCAACTTTTTCTTAAAATAATTTTAAAAATAAAATAAATATTATCTTGAGTGAAAATTTATTAACCAATAATTTTAATAAAAATATACAACATCTAAAAATAAAAAGATTTAATAGTTAAATATAAAAAACACATATTTTATAAAGATTAAATTTCTATATTACTATAATCATTTCTAAAATTTGTTTAGATTATAGAATAATGTTGGTTTCATATTATTTAGATTCAACAAGAGATAGAAATTTGTATTCGATGATTTGTTAGTTAATCTATGAAGAGACAAACAAATATATAGAGTTCAAAAGACATAACATACACATAACTATTTGAACAAAAAGTTGTGAATAATATATGGTGAAAAGACACAACTCTACAATCACTACAAGAAACGAGGTTGATTGGGTCATTTATTTTGCTTGATTACATCAGTTTTTGATTGATGCAAACGAAATTACATCGGTTGTTTAAGTGACTCTGATATTGATGACTGTAATACTTTGGGTCAGTTTAAACAAGTGATGCAACTATTTCCATCAATTGATGGAATTGATGTTAACTTGTGTCACTTGAATAAATGAAGTTAATTTTAATATCAATTAGTATAACTGATATAAATATTTGTATCGGTTATGACAATTGATGTTAAATATTTGTATCAATTTTTCTAATTGATGTAATAATTGTATCAATTATAAATAAGTGACATTAAATTTACTGTCAGTTTTTATTAGTGATTGGAATAATAGTTTCATTTATCATGAACTGATATTAATTTTTGTATCACATGTAAACGACACTGATGTATTGGTTTTGGGTCATTTTTTTAATCGACCATAAATGATTTACATCATTTGTAAATGATATTAAAAGTTTTTTTAAATTAAATTATATACAGAATTAAAATATGCATAATATACATATTAGTATCTTAATTGCAAATCATTATATTAGTGCAAATTCCAAGACAAATAATCCACTACAACACATCGTCTAAATTTATAAAACAGAAATCCTAAGAGAAGTTTAAACTAATAAAAGTAGAAAAAGATGAAGATATGTTTATAACAAAGATAGGTCAACTAACTCCATGCCCATTGCCTGAAAATCCATTGTTGTTCCGACCATTGACGTTTCGGCCATTAGTATTCCACTGTTGCCATTCAGACGATTGACGTTCAGAGCCATTGATGTTCAGACCATTGACGTTCATGCCAATTTCATTCATACCATTGACGTTCAAACCATTGTCATTCTGGTTTTCATTGAATTCATTTCCTCTTTCCTAAAAAGAAACATATATCACCAAAAACCCAATGTATTACTCATTTATAAACATGAGTTCTCCACAAATTTAAAACTTAGAAAGTTATATTTACCTGAGAAGATGAAGAGCTTATTATATTCGCATAAGTTGCCCATGTAGGTGCCTAAAATATTAATACAAATATTAGAGTTAAAACAACTACAAATTATTGATGCCACATAATCTGTAAGGAAAAGAATATCATAACATATACTTGATCGCTAGTAGTTGTACTCAACAGCTGTTGTAAGATTCCTGACAGATTTTTAACATTATTCTCTAATGATGCCATCTTTGTTCTCATCTGAACAACTTCAGCATTCTCAGCCTCAGTTCTTGCTGCCGTAGAGCGCTTGAAAAACTTTGAGGGAGTAGGTCCACGACCAACACAACGTACTCTACCAGAACGCTCTGGACCAAACACTCGAGAATATTCATCATCCAAACTAGCTGGCATATTGCTTGTGACTTGCGTTGATGGATTTTGGGTCATCAAAATTCTTAGCTCATCCTAGCAATTGCAATTAATATATCAAGAACATGTACAGTCAAACCACAAGTAAATCCATAGAAAATACAATCTCACATGTTTATAATATCGATAACTATAAAGCTTGCTAACCATCTACGTTACCCAAAACACTAACAAAGAATATTATTAAAAAGAAGGAAACTAACCGCATGCCTTTTAGCCTCCTCAGTTACGAAATTTCCATCAGATTTCTTGCGAGTCTCGATGAAGAATTCTGCTCGGCATGGTGTTTTTCCAGTCACATTTTTCTTTATTCAAAAGCACATGTAAAATCATCAAACAATGTTAGTTCCTCCTGTTTACACATACGATACAATAAAGGGTGACAAGACGATAAAAACAACTAACTAACACTTACATAACAAGTAATTAAAAGTAGAAGAGAACTCAAGAAACATATACCAAACAACTGACATTAATGATTGGTTACTCACAATTTCACGTCTTTTTCTAGCAAAACTCTTTCTCCCACATGAATGAGGCATGGTATGGTTGCTTCGGCTTTTGATGTTTCGATCTCGAACTCTCTTGAATCAAATGTTGACAAGATGTTATTTTAAGCTAAAATAGCATTTAAATATATAAATAATCAGTATAAAAACTATACCCTCCACTTATCAGTGAACCTCGTGGTAACAAAGTCATGCCATTGGTCTTCAGGTATATCAGTAGGACGATTCTCCAATGTTTGAGCTTGATCATTTTGTTTATAATCTCTCCAAAGACGCAATTTTAAATCTTTACACCTGCTTCCTAGTACACCAATCACATAATCCTTTCTTGTCTCAGGATCATCAAACCAAAATTTGTTCTACAAAAATTACGAGAAGTTCTTGGTTAGCTATACTTGAAATGTATGACACACAATAATCCTTAACCCTTATTAAACGAAAAGAAATTTACAAAATGAAAGTGTTTACCTGGATTACTTCCCATGCCTTTGCTTTTTTTGTGAGAACTGAACAATCTCCAATCACTGTAGTTAATGGGTAACAAGTTCACATCAGTACTCAGCTGACCTAACCATGATCCAAGTAAGCCTCCAGAATCTTCATCAGGTTGACCGCTATCTTCATCGAAGTGAACAATCACTTTACGATCTTGTAACTTCCAAACATCTTTGGTTGTCAGCATTTGGTCTTCTATGTTGTTATCATGATCTATTTTAACAAGTAGAGCTCATACATTAAATATATTCACATTTGATATACGTAGTAATTTAGTAAAATTCCTTAGTAATATATAAAGAATCTAAGCACGTCAAAACTAGAGAGTCATTTTTCACAAAACTTATGAATAACAAAGTACTATATAAAGAATTACCTATTAATTGAATTTTCCATTTGTAACTTTTGCATTCCTGAGCAAGTCGCGGAGGAGAACTGTAAACCTGCTCCAAGTACTGCAAATCTTCTGGTGCTTGTGTCTCTGATTCGGTGAACTGCACTGAATCACTCATCCTGGAAAAAAATAAAGAAACATGTAAGTAACTGATGGAAAGAAAAGGTTCATAATGAGATTGAGAGGAAAACATCAATACAATATACAAGAGTCATATTTATATGATGCTTCAATCAGTCTCCAGAGATGCGGCGGAGGCTGAATTATCTGGATCTCCCATGTCATATAAATCTCTAGGCTGAACAGTAACAACAAACTCCCATTCTTTCTCGTGTGAGTCTTCAACGTAATATACCAGTCTTGCTTGTGAAGCCAATATATATGGCTCATCATCATGATCATCCCCTGTGTGTAACAAGCGTGAAAAATTAACCATCTGATGACCGTAGGGATCTGCTTTATATCCTCGTTCATTGCGAGTATCAGCCCATTTGCATTTGAATAATACAACTCTAAAAGTCTCATAATAGTTCAGCTCTATAACTTCAACTAATTTTCCGTAGTAAGCTACATCTCCTGCTCTAGGGTTACAATCACGAGAGCTTGCATAACTCATTGTTTCAGCAGCCACATAAACACCGCTATTTTGTGTTTTAAGACTATCTTCTCTTGATATTGTGCGAAATTTAAAGCCATTGACATTGTAGGCTGTATACTTCACAACCTTATCAGATGGACCTAGAGCTAAGCACCGTAAATCTTCTGTGATATCATCAATGTCATTCTTCTCAACTCTCTCTTTGACCCATTTTGCAAAATTTATGTGTATTTCTCTGTCAATATCAAGAGCACGGCTTCTCCTATTCTGACGAGATTGCTTTCTTGCTAGCTCAGTTCTGAATTTCCTATATACACAACTATATTAGCTTCTACAACAGAGAAGATAAAGACGATATATCCACATTGTCATTGAATGATACAAACTTACTCTCGTAAGTGATCAAGAAGTCGACAATTGACCAATATGTGTCGATGGGCTTGCAATCTCTCCACATAAGTAAGAGTATGAACATGGCCTGCTCCAACAAATCTACCGGAATTTGGAAAAATAACTCCAAGTTCAGAGTTTGGTCTAATACTGTTGTTAACTGTAGGATGATCATCAACCCGGTTTCTCCGATTAAATCTTGTCTCAATATCATCAAGATACATTGAGCAAAATGTCAAACACTCATCAGCTAAATATTGCTCACATATGGAACCCTCTGGTTTAGCACGATTACGAACATATGATTTGAAATGTCCAAGTAACCTGCAGATGAGTGAATCAAGTCCTAGTCAGATGACTGAATGGCCAAACATATTTATATATCTAACTTATATCCAGCTGAAAGAAAATTCACCTCTCAATCGGATACATCCAACGAAATGGGACAGGTCCACCTTTCTTAGCCTCCTCAGTGAGATGTACTATTAAATGTACCATCACTGTAAAAAATGATGGAGGGAATAACATTTCCATTTGACATAGAGTCAGCACAATACGCTCTTGTAATTTATCAAGACCATCCTTATCGAGGACTTTTGCAGATATATCACGGAAAAAGTGACATATCCCAACAATGGCCGAAGTCACTTCTTGTGGCAGTAAGTTCTGAATAGCAATTGGCAGCAAATCTCTCATTATCACGTGACAGTCGTGACTTTTTAAGCCAGATAAATTTTTGTTATTAAGATCAACACACGTTGAAATATTGGAAGCATAACCATCAGGGAATTTCACATTTTTCAAAACATTTAGAAAAATGTCTTTTTCATGATTACTCAGAGTAAAACACGCTGCCTGATACTTCTCATTATCATCAGGCCACAAATCAGGACGTATACCAAGCTCCCGAAGATCTTTTCTAGCACTAAGATTATCTTTTGACTTGCTTTTATCATCCAAAACTGTGTTGACTAAATTGTCCAACACATTCTTCTCTATGTGCATGACGTCCAAATTGTGTCGTATCATAACATATTTCCAATAAGGCAAGTCAAAAAGTATACTCCGTTTCTTCCATTGTTGACCATCACGTCTTTGGATGTCACTTCGATCTCTCTTTCTCCCAACTTGACTAACTCTCTTGCCAAAAGTAACATTCACGTTTTCAAGTTGATGCAGTACTGTAGAACCTGATGGTGTAATTGGTGGAGATCGGGTATCTATTGTTCCATCAAAATCAGCCATATTGTGCCGATAACTATGATCTAAAGGAAGAAAACGACGATGACCCATAAAACAATGCTTTTTCCCATGGCGTAACCGTCGACCGTTGGCATCATAGTTACAACTTGGACATGCTAATGCTGTATATGTGTTCCAACCAGACAAATTTCCAAGTCCGGGAAAGTCACTAACTGTCCACATAATGGTTGCTCGCATGTCAAACATCTGATTTGAGGAAGATGTCTAGAGTCTTGATCCCATCAAACCACAATTCTTTCAACTCTTTGACAAGTGGCTGCAAATAGACATCAATATCATTGCCAGGCATTTGCTTTCCAGGAATAATCATAGACAGGATCATTGATGTTTGATTCATACATATCCACGGGGGAAAGTTATACGGAAATAAGATCACTGGCCAAATGCTATAACTTGTACTCATTGTACCAAATGGATTAAAACCATCAGAAGCCAAGCCAAGTCGAACATTTCTTGGGTCACATGCAAATTCAGGATATTGTAGATCAAATGCTTTCCAAGCCTCTCCATCTCTGGGATGTCTAAGCTTACCATCATTGTTACTATCAGTTGCATGCCATCTCATGTCAGTAGCAGTTTTTGACGACATAAACAAGCGCTGTAGACGTGGTTTCAAAGGGAAATAACGCAAAACCTTTGCAGGTAGTTGTTTCCTTTTCTTTTCTGATCCAGCTTGCTCATTACTTGCAGAATTATTTTTCTTCCATCTAGATGTTTCACAAACTACGCAAGTTTGTCTTTCTGCATTCTCTTCCCAGTACAACATGCAGTTATTTGGGCAAGCATGAATGGACGTGGATGTCAAACCTAACTTGCGAATAACTCTTTTCATATCATTGAATGAATCTGGTAATTTTGCATGTGCAAATGCTTCCTTAAGCAAATCAAGAATCATAGATATCCCTTTGTCGCTGATTCCACACATGACTTTGATATGATACAGCTTTAGCAGAAATGATAACTTAGTGAAGTTATTACATCCTTCATATAGCTCTTGATTAAAATCAGCCATCAACTCTTCAAAACCTTCTCCCCTTTCAAAGTGTTCCCTTGAAGATTCTGGTCCATCTATGTTCGTTGCTTGGTCAGACGAACCAGATCCATCACATGCATTCATATTGACATCTGGGAAGATGTCATCCAATAGATTCGAAGTAGAAGTAAACTCAACTGGAGCATTGTTTACTAGAGGATTGTTTACTGGAGAAGGCATTTCTGTGGTAGTCCCTCTGTTCTCAATCTCCTCTCCATGTAATACCCAGTTAGTATAAGAACTTATAAAACCATAACACATCAAATCTAGAGAGCAGCGATTACACGGACATTTCATCATTTCTGCCTTTGATTTACCAAAGGCAAAATCCAAAAAATTCTTCACTCCTAATATATAATCTTGAGACAAACGATGTTTTCTTATCCATGATTTGTCCATGACAAACCTAAAAAGAATCATGTATTCTTTTTAACAAGAAACTTAATTTCTATTGCAAAACAAGATCACGAGAAGCTAAACTAGATTTAGTATTCTCCACGACAGAAAACGCCAGTGGAGAAAAAAATTAAAAAATCAAGAATTGAGGATTAACTTCTATCAGGATAAACGACATTCAAACAATGAAATAATTTTTGTGATATAACCTTAATCTGCAATTTTGATAGTACTTGCGGCATGAATCCTTAACTAATCAACAATTCACAAATAAATTCTCAGATTTCAAAGCCACACAACCATGAAATCGGATTTCAAAGCCACATATACAACAATTTAATTCTCCAAACCATTCTAAAATTCTCTACTTTTTCAACCACAAAAGAATTAGTAAATTAAAAACACAAGTGTATAGTAGTTACCTTGTTTGCAGTTGGCTTTCAGATTTTTTTCTCTCCTTCTCCCAGAAAGCTGTAGAAACCTTAGTGAAAATAATATTGTGAACAAATCATGACCAACTAATAAATCCTTCGATCGTGGTATACTCCCGCTTCAGAAGACCCAAAAAAAAATTCATAGCGGGAATATAAAAAGATCGGGGAAAAGATTAATGTTTATCAAAAGATCGTCATTTATATATATGTTTGTTTAAAAAATATATCAAACGAAGCTAAATAACCGCACACAATTGAAAATAACCAATGTAAATGAATAAAATAAAATTAATTTTTAGAGCTAAAATATATTTAAGGAATTGATATAAGTTAAACAGAAAAATGTGATGAATCCATATTCCAAACGTGGCCGCATCTGTGGGGATTATGCGCTCGAAAATACATTACCAACACATGCAATTCATCTGGGCAGCTGTTCGTGACACTACAGCTCTGAAATTTATCCAAAACTAGCAAAAAATACATAGAGCGAATAATTATTGATATAAAATGCTTAAAATTGGAAGCGGCTTTTTACAAAAAAAAAAAAAAAATGGAAGCGGCAAGGTTTTTTAGGAGAAGACGAGTTGCAGACAGGTTAATGAAGGTGGTGACGAGGAGATGACAGTTTTGTCCCTCATTAGAGAAAACAAATTGGAAAATAAAATATATGATGAAATTGGATTTAGGTATCGAACCCAGTCTATCACATTGGATATGAGTATCTCTACCAATTGACACAATTAAACTTTATATAAGACTTTCGTCATCATAGTATATCTCTATTTGTGATGAAATTTCTTATGAATAATTAAATAGATTACATGTCTATGAATAACCAATTTTCGTTAATTAATTGTATATGTCGACGATTATAAAGGACACGAATTCAGATTAAGTGGCATCAAATTATGTATCAGTTTTAAAAATTGAAACTATGTTTACATCGTTTTTCTATTGATATTAAAAAGTTTACCAGATATATCAATTATTTAACTGATGCAAATTTATATATTTGTGTTGATTTGTTTCTAAGTGACGTAAACTAATATGGATTAACGTCAAATTTTATTTAACTGACCCTAAATAGTAAATGATTACGTCAATTTTATGTAACTGACGTCAAATCAGCCGCTACTTACCTCAATTATTTTAAACGTCACTAAACCACATATTTAGCATCACTATTTATTAAGTGATTCAAAATGAAGTCGTTTAATTTGTTGACGTAATATTAGTGATGCTATAAGCCTCGTTTCTTGTAGTGAATAAACAAAAGCAATTATATGATTTTTTTTAATTGTAAAAGACACAACTCTACAATAAAAAAACACAACCATACGATTTTGCTCTAAAATAAATAGTAAAAATTATTTGACAAAAATATATGACAAAAAAATTGCAATTGGTTGCATGTATTAAGATTGTTATTATTATATAGATTAAATTTGACTATATTTTCCGTTTACATTCAAATGGAAAAGGATAAATAAAAATCAAAAAATCAAATGCCTTCCTTCTTCACACAACATTTTACCACATAAAAAAATATGCCCAATGAAAAGAAGAAGGAAATCATTACAAAATACAAAGGCAAAACTAGGCCTGGGCAAAATATCCGACCCGAAATACCCGTATTGGAACCGAACCGAAAAACCCCGGTTCGGATCGGGTATGGATCTTCCACATTATACTAATTGGATCTTGATTGTAAATACTTATGGGTATCGGTTCGGATCTGGTAATACCCGATACCCAATTAGTACCCATATATATTAACTATATCTAAACCTATGTACATATCTACGTATCCCCCCCCCATTAAAATCGAAATTGAGATTGCGAAGAATCATGTGTTGATCAGTTCCTCTCCACTTCCTATATCTGCGGGTGATTTTTTTTTTCCTTACTAAATTTTGCAATTCACAATCTCTCAACCTAGATTCTCTAAATTTCTTTTCTTCATCTCCCGTCTTTTCGCTTTCTGAGTTGTCTAAGACTCATTCAAAGGTAATTTCTTTTGTTATATTCTTTTTTGTCAATCTTGAGTATTAACATTCATCTCTCGGATTAACATTCATGTTTTTGCTATTAACTTTCAGAATTTGATGGTGAATTTAACTGAAGCTATAATCATCTTCGGATATAAGGTAATTAAGTCCCACAACTTAATTAGGAACTTAATTACATTGGATCGAGTATATATCACTAATTTAACTAGTAACAATCTGATTGTTCTTTCCAACAGAGAAACGGTGAAGACGTACAAGGAAATGGTGAAGACGTCTTTGATGTGGTGAATCTTTCCTTTGATTCTTGATGTTTTTTTTCAATTTTCTCAATACCTACTTCTAGTTCTAGCTTTCATAAGACTTTTGAATTTGATTTTGGATATTACTATTCTACTAGTTGTTTATGTTTTGGATTATCCTTTTGGATTATGTTTTCTCTTGCTTGTATATATAGGGGTATTTTAAGTATATATGGGTAATTTGGTTCTAAACAGGTGAAAAATACTAGATCAAATTGAAAAATACTTACACCGAATCGAACCCAGAAAATACTGGGTATATTTCGGTATTCCAAGAAAATATCCGAACAGACCTGAACCCGAAAAAACCCGAAAAAACCCGAACCGAATCCGAACCAAAATTTTTATAATACCTATATAATTCCATAAATTATAAAACCGAAATATCCGAAACCCGAATTACCCGAACCGAACCCGAACCGATACCTATAATGCCCAAGACTAAGCAAAACCGCAGGTGGAATACAAAATGAGGGGGTCTGTTTACGTTATATGAAAGGGATAAATTAAAAAAAAAAAAAAAAAATTAACACTTTAGAAAACAGTTATCGCAACTTGCACTATAAACAAAAAATATACCAACAAATTTTGTTTTGTTCTAACTAAAGTACTTATGTAACCGTCTGTGTAAACAAATACACTAGTGTTAGTGATTAGTTTTTTCAAGTGATTTCGGCAATTAAAGTAATTTTCGCCAGGGCAGTAACCATACGTACGAAGTAAAGTCTTGTCTTGAACTCGGAGTTGTGGCGAACTTATATGACGCAGTGCCAGAAAATGATGGTAAGAATCATATTAACTGGTAAAGGAGTATTAAATTATGGTAAGAGACGAAGTTAGTTAGTTACCAATGAGAAGAGAGAGAGAGGCGAACATGTCCAAGACATAACGTATACCCAATAATATTTTTCTGGTTAGTTGGTACATTATTAATCTTTTATGGTCATCACTTGCAGTATTAATTGACAATTGAGTAGGTCTATTGAAGGTATACTCATTTTTTTTTCAATCATTAATTAGAAAGTTTACAAAGAAAATCTAAAAAAACTAGAAAGAACTATGCAAGATAAACAATCGATCTTAGTATGAGTTTTAAAATCATATGCAGCCGTTTGCATTTCTGGAAACTCAAAACTCTTAAGACACCAAGAATTACCCACGTACGTAGCCATGACTTGTTTGATAATAAAACGACGTGACCGTTTTTTTTTATTAAAATAATAAATTAATTAATAATAAATAATAATAATAATAATTATAATTAGTGGTCTTATACCCACTAGCCACCTAACCACAATCACAACCAACAGCGGAATAACCAATAATCAAATATAACATTAATCCAATAACCAATCATCAGAAAAACATAAAAAAACCAGCAACCTAGCAATGTTTCTAATGACCCAACTCTAGCAACCTAATAATGCTAGACAACATCCAATCGAGTCCCTAGAACATCCTCCTCTTCACTGCCTTGATTCCACAAACACAAATTGCAATGCATGAGTATTTTATAAACACTCAGCAAGGCAATCCTCCCATCTACTGGGCCATACACAAAAGCAATAGAGATACTCTAACCATCAAACAACAATCAACAAACAAATCAGGCTCTGCATCGACCGACACAAAGCTTGCATAGACCGACACCAACTGGGAATAACATCGACCGACACATGGTATGCATCGGTCGACACAAGGTTCACTTGCATTGACCGATACTTCCACAACATCGACCGACGCATGCTCGACATCACGCGAAACCCTAATCGCATCGACCGACGCCTCCACTTGGCATTGTCCGATGCTTCTAGGTCAATCTGCGTCGTCCTCGCACTTGCATCGACCGACGCACATAGTGTTTTCCCCAAAGTTTCTCGTCAAATCTTCGTTCCTGCAACCACAAGACACGATCTCAAGCCACAAGAAAACTTGCTAACGCCTCAAATAACATTCTAGCAAGCCTAACAACACATAAACAAACAGATCAGAGGAATCTCCAGCTTTGATAAGCCATGGTGAAACGACCCAACACGTTTTTTTAATAAAAAAAAACAATATATAAATAAGCATCACATACTACTTAATTAAACCAACCCCACCACAACTCATCATTATGCACGGCGGAAACATATAAAAATAATACTAAACCAACATATCATTAATACAATAACATTCCTAACCATTCTATCCAGCAACCTAACATATCTCTAACCAAGGTTCCAACACATAACCATAAATAACCAACAACACACAAATGAGATCCTAGATCATCCTCCTCCACATCGCCTTGATTCCACGTTCACTCTTTGCCTTTACCTGCACCGCAAACACAAATTGAGATGCATGAGTATTTAATAAACACTCAATGAGGTCATCCTCCCATCTATTGGGCTATACACACAAGCAACTGAGATTCTATTATTAAAGCCAACAATCAAAACATAAACAACACAACAAACCAGGAAAACAAGACTCGGTTAAGTCTGGTGTCGACCGACACTAGGCCAGTGTCGACCGACGCCAAACGTGTCACTCGTGTCGACTAACACTAAGTCAGTGTCGACCAACACAAAGTCGGTGTCGAAAAACACCAAGTCGGTGTCGACCGACACTCAACCAACATGGTGTCGACCGACACTAACTGGTGTCGATCGACACCTCCTTTGCAGACACGATCTGCACGAAGCCGAACGACGAAACTCCTTTCCAAACCGCTTCCAAACCGTCCCAAACTCTTCCAAACTTCTCAGGAACCTATGGGAACATGAAAACAACCAACCCCACACAAGAAAAACACTACAAACAAAAAGAAACAACCGAAACAACAGAGATCTCAGGCTTAGATCAGCCATGGTCAAGCACTCACCTTTGCAGGAAGATTCTCACTCGACAACGACGAATCCAACACTTAGAAGCCTTCTCCTTTGTTCCTAGCACAAAATCTTCACTCCACAGCAATAAATATCTCTAGAACAGCAAAAGATCTCACAAATCTCTCTCAAAAACATATTCTCCTTTTTCTCTCTGCTTCTCTGTCCAAAAACGGCTAAAAGGACGAAATAAGTCGAGTTCCCCTTTTAAACTCGAGTTTAGGGCTTCCCCTAAACCAACCACGCAAACCGGACGATTAAAATCAAACCAATCAAACGGTCAACAAACGGTGTCGACCGAAACTACAAGTTGTGTCGATCGACACCCTAACCAAAATTCTAGAAATTGGTTCGCGGGCGTTACAATTCTCCCCCAGCAATAAGGATTCATCCTCGAATCCCGCAACATCGTCTCTACACCAAGGACCCCCGTGAAACCGTCACCACGACCCACACAATCTCCGACCGGACTGAACATCATCAGTCAAGGCCTTCCGTGCAACTGTCGCAACAGCCTGCACATTCATGTGACCCAACGGTGCACTCGACCCTGACCTCACTAGTCAGCACAATACAACAACAAAAGATCTAACCAGACCTCTGAGGTCTCATCCAGCCACTATGCTCATACCCACATCCTAGACATTGTTTGCTCTCTCATTCATACGTTTTCAGGTCGCAACCTTCAAACTATAATGCCTGCACTCTCAGATCGTCATCCTCGAGCTATACTGTCTCACTCTCGGATCGTCACCCTTGATATCTCGGTACCAGGGGAACTACTCATCCCCTCTGGGGAAATAATTATCCCCTAGGAGAACTAATCATCTCCTCTGCCGCTCTCAGGGTCGCAACCCGTTAAGCCCGTGGTGCACTAGGGAAACTAATCATCCCCTCAGGAGAACTAATCATCTCCTCATGAGCAAACAAGTCCTAATGTCTATAAACATCTACGGACCGGAACTACCTCCCGTGGTTCGCGTAAAACATCACAATGTCCTACCAACCACCATATTCCCTCACTGGAATATCAACACCATCATGACCACTAATCAGACCAACTCTAAAATATCTTAACCATTTGGGTGTTTACACATATGCCCTTTTCAAAAATAGACAAGTTCTAACTATTCATAGAACGTTCTATTTGTTTGCAACCGCAATCTCCATAAATAGCTTTTTCCGCTTGGCAATTATCCACAACAAATCATCAATACGAGGGTAATAAAACAAACAAGTATCATGCATTCGCATATTCTGATTCACCGCATCAAATGCTTTGCAAGCCGCAACTCCGGTGTTTCACACCCTTTTCCAAAAATAGACAAGTCCTAACTATTCATAGAACATTACATTTTTAGAAACTTTCTATTCATGGAAACTTTCCATTTATAGAAATCAAATAATCCTTCAACCCACTATACCTCAGGTTTCCATAGGAACTAATCATTTTATTAAATCCTCTTCAACAACACTAGTAAGCACATCAGCCACACAATTGGCTAAACAGCCCGCCACAAAGGCCACACAAGCCCCTCTAAGGCTCACAACCGCTAAAAATGGCAACTTCTATCTCCCCTAAAACTTTCCATTTTTAGAACTTTCCTCTTTTGGAAAATTTCCACTTATAAAAACTTCTATATCAGGAATTTCTCTCCATTTCACGAATCATATAAACATTCATCCATTACGCATCAAAATTTCATAAGAACTAATCATCTTATTAAATTCTCAAATGCAACAAACGTCTACAATTCCAAAACGTAAAAGCTTAACAAAACAAATGAAAACAGAAAGAAACTAAACTCCGGGATTGGCGTCCGGCCCCTCCCTTGGCTGCACCCCTCCCACTATCAACTGCTGCAACCTTGGACAATGTGGCCTGATATGTCCCACCTCCTTGCAATAAAAGTACACTCGAATGTTCTCTTGCGTCCCGCTTCTCTTGGGGTAGCTTGCCAACATGTGAGCCATGCTCCTTCACCCGTAGCATCTCTGACCGCCTTGGTTTGTCACCGACGTCTCCTCCCGCTTCCTCTTATGCCTTTGTTCTGACTTGTTACCCTTGCTCGGAACGCTCGGCTCCAATGTCTCCTCTGTCTGAACAGTAGGGCTAACCACCACAGTCTTCCCCCTCAAGTCATCCTCTATCTCAGCTGCAGTCTCAACTAGCTCCGCCCTCGTAGCATAACTCCTCCCTCTGCAGTAGAACCTCAAGTCCTCACGAAGCGCCGTCATGAACCTCCTAATCTGAGCCACCTCTGACTGCATCGCCCGACCACCATACATCAGAAGCCGACTAAACTCCAAGTCCAGCTCCCGCACCGACTGAGTCCCCTGAGACAACTGTAGAAACTGCACCTCCAACCGGTCCAATGCCTCTCTAGGAAAATACTTGCGGTTGAACTCCTCGATGAAGTCAGCCCAAGACATCCCCCTCTGCACTCTCCTAGCAGCCACTGATCTCCACCACAACTGAGCATCACTAATCAAGTGGTGGACCCCTATGTCTACCCAAAACTCCTCAGGACATCTGAGAGACTGGCAGTTACGTTCTACTCTCTTCCTCCATGCATCTGAAACAGTAGGATCAGTACCACTCGAAAACCGCTCAGTACTGCTGTTGGTCATCTTCCTTAGCATACTGACATAATGAGAATGAACTCCCGCATCCGCAGCCACGGGCTGCTGCACCCCCGCTGCCACTGGCAGTACTTCCTATGCATGTGCTGGTACCACATCTGGTATCCGCGCTAACAGTTGTGTTAACAAGCCCGCAAGATCAACGCCTCCCCCAAGGGTTCCACCTGTTGGGACTCCCGCACCTGAAACCCTAACATCACCAGCCACTCTGGCACCGTCTCCGCCCACACCGACCCCCTCAGCGCCTACGGTCCCATCGGTACCCTCACCGGCCACACTCATGGACCCCTCCTGGAAACCCTGCGACTCGTCAACACCCTCAGCTGTCACACTCTGGTCCACAATCTCACTAACAACTGGGACTCTGACCATGACAACGTCCGCGCCCTCGACCACGACCAGTAACAGCACCCTCTCTAACCATCTCTCTGCACTAACAGAACAGAAGGCTAAGCACACTATTCAAAATCACACATAGAGCACACACACATCTTACCGTGGAATCTCATTGAGAGCTCGAAGAGGATGATGCTAAGACTCCATACAACAAACAAATTGACTAACTACTCATAATAAATTTCATCACCCAACATCAAGTATAAATCAACATAAAGATCAATTCAACCAATTAAATCTCTAAACAGCTCTACAATATCCACATAACCATCCTAGAACCGTATACGCTCTGATACCAAATTGAAACGTTCAGACCCGTTTTTTTTAATTAAAAAAACAATATATAATTAAGCATCACATACTACTTAATTAAACCAACCCAACCACAACTCATCAATATGCACAGCGGAAACATACAAAAATAATACCAAACCAACATATCATTAATACAATAACATTCCTAACCATTCTATCCATCAACCTAACATATCTCTAACCAAGGTTCCAACACATAACCATAAATAACCAAAAACACACAAATGAGACCCTAGATCATCCTCCTCCTCATCGCCTTGATGCCACGTTCACTCTTTGCCTTTACGTGCACCGCAAACACAAATTGAGATGCATGAGTATTTAATAATCAGTGAGGCCGACCTCCCATCTACTGGGCTATACACACAAGCAACTAAGATTCTATTATTAAAGCCAACAACCAAAACACAAACAATACAACAAACCAGGAAAACAAGACTCGGTTAAGTCTGGTGTCGACCTACACTAGGCCAGTGTCGACCGACGCCAACGTGTCACTGGTGTTGACCAACAACAAGTCAGTGTCGACCGACACTCAACCAACATGGTGTCGATAGACACCGCCTTTGCAGACACGATCTGCACGAAGCCGAACGACGAACCTCCTTTCCAAAGCGTCCCAAACTCTTCCAAACTTCTCAGGAACCTATGGGAACATGAAAACAACCAACCCCACACAAGCAAAACACCACAAACACAAAGAAACAGCCGAAACAACAGAGATCTCAGGCTTAGATCAGCCATGGTCAAGCACTCACCTCTTTTGCAAGAAGATTCTCACTCGACAACGGCGAATCCAACACTTAGAAGCCTTCTCCTTTGTTCCTAGCACAACATCTTCACTCCATAGCAATAGCTCTCTCTAGAATAGAAAAGGATCTCATAAATCTGTTTCAAAAACGTTTTCTCCTTTTTCTCTCTGCTTCTCTGTCAAAAAACGGCTAAAAGGACGAAATAAGTCGAGTTCCCCTTTTAAACTCGAGTTTAGGGCTTCCCCTAAACCAACCACGCAAACCGGACGATTACAATCGAACCAATCGAACCGTCAACAAACAGTGTCGACCGACACCACAAGTGGTGTCGATCGACACCCTAACCAAAATTCTAGAAATTGGTTCGCGGGCGTTACACATGGTCATGCACTTATCTTTGCCCAGAAGATTCTGGACCTCAAACAAGCAAGAACACGCTCCCAGGAAGCTCCTACACGATCTCAGCTATAGATTTCTACAAAAACGGCTCCAATCTACCAAAAACTCAATAAGAACACTTAGAACTCTTTTCCTCTCTTTCGCTTCTCTCAAAAGCAGCTAAAGTTGACTAATGAGACAAAAGAATCGATTGAAGGGTTTTCCTTTTCCCTTTTCCCAAAATGTAGCGTTTAACTTAACTCAAAACGCAGAAAACTGAACCTGCATCAACCGATGCTCCTCCAACATCGACCGATGCACATCCCAAACCAGGATTCCGATTCGCGGATGTTACAGATAAGCACACTCTTCAATTCAGGTAACTTTAAACCTCAGCCTCATAAACAATCAGGACATTATAACAAAAAAAAAGGTGGGAACTGATAGTAACTTATAACAGCATGGAATTTAAAAATGCCATGATACTATAATTTTGGCAATATACCATGAAGGACTACCCAAAAAATCATAACATTTTTGTTTGATAGTGTTAGCTTTTTGTTTACATATATTGACTGTATTTAAGTAAGTCAAACTGTTATTGAATGCTTAAACGGAAATTATTTTATTAAACAGGGCGATGTCGTTTTTGTTCTTCTCGAAATGATGTCGTTTGAATATATTTAAAGGATATTTAGATACTCCTAGGGTTTGAAAATAAAACAAGATACATATTTTTAAAGAGAGAGAGAAAAGAGGCGATTTCAATGGATATCAGAGGGTAGACGACGGCGGAGTTTCTGCAGAATTCATAATTTAGAACCAAGCGAAATTAAATCCGATTCTAAATCAAAACACAGTTTGATGCTCCTTTTTCCGTCGAGAACATGAGGTAAGTTGATACAATTACGATTTTTACATAATCGGAGAAATGGGTGACATTAAATTGGTTACATATGGAACATAAAAGGCTTTGTTGGATATATGTTTGTTAAAGATTTTACATAAATATGGTATCAAGTATTGAGTGAACATTTACGATTAAATTTAAGGAATTGACATTCATGAAAATTAAATTAAGAGGACAAGCATGTTTGTCGGCCTAGGCCTTAGATATATCATACCAACTCCGAACCAATTATATTTTAAGATTTTCTTCGGTTATCTTATGTTCTTCTTTTTTTTTTTTTTGTCAAACATCTTATGTTCTTCTTTGTATCTTATGTTCTTCTTTGTATCTTATGTTCTTCTTTGGTATTGCAATTAAGACAGCGCTTAAGTCATTGACAACAGAAATGGCAAGAGAATCAACGATGAGAAGAAAAGATAAATGTCAAGATTCTGAAGATAAGGATAAGATTAGTGGGTTGCCTGATGAATTACTCTTGAAGATACTACTGCTTCTCCCAACTAAAACTGCAGTTAGCACGAGTATTTTATCCAAGCGATGGGAGTTTCTTTGGATGTGGTTGCCTAAGCTTGAGTACGATTGCTCTGATTGTTCCGCTGCTGAGCAAGAGAGGTTAAAGCGTTTTATAAATCTGAATTTGCCATTTCATAAAGCTCCAATTATAGAAAGCTTGCGTCTCAAGTTCAATGGACCAGTACCAACATTTGAGCCTCAAGCTATCGAACTATGGGTTGCATTTGCAGTTTCTCACTGTATCCGTGAGTTAAGTCTTGCCGTCAGAGTAATTCATTCAGTTTATTTTATGAGCCAGCCTCCTAGATTGCCCAGTATTTTGTATATCTGCAAATCGCTAGTGATCTTGAACCTGAATGATGATGTTCTCATCGATGTTCCTCGCATGGCATGTCTCCCCTTCTTGAAAACTTTGCTCCTTCGACATGTGACTTACTCAGATGAGAATTCTCTTACGAAACTCCTTTCCAGTTGCCCTGTTCTCGAAGATCTAGTGTTGGAACGAAGTGAATTTGACTATTTTGAAACATGGAAGTTAAATGTCCCGTCCTTACAGAGACTAACTGTTGAGATATCAAGAACAAATGATTTTCGTGAGCTTGTCTTAAGAACTCCTTCTTTGAAGTATTTCAAAGTTACTGAGGATTATAGTGAGAATGGTAGTTACTCCTTCTCTTCTAACACTATGCCCAAGCTGGAGGAAGTGGAAATTGATTCGGTATACCTTGGTTTTGACAAGTTTGTTACATCAATCACATTTGTTAAGCGGCTTTCATTATGCGTAGGAGCCAATCCCCTTGAGGTAATATATGTTTTCATTTCAATCTCATTTTAGGACACCAAACCAGGTTTTCTTAATGTTGCATGAATCCTTTGCCCTCGTGTGCAGGCGTTATATCGTGAGGGTATTGTCTTCAATAATCTTAAACATCTAAAGTTGTGTCAATGTGATTATGATTGGTCAAAGTTACTTGCCCAGTTACTCAAAGATTCTCCAAATTTACAAGAGCTGGAGGTCTATCTGCATGATGTATGTTTGTCCTTTTTTTTTTTTTTAACGAATGTAAGTTTGTTCGTTTAAAGTCATTTTCTTATGCTTTAATTTACTTCGATTAACGTTCTCTTTTTAAAAAAATCTCAGGGTCATGAAGAGGGTTATTTCCATCCAATGCTTCCCTGGGAGGATGAACTAAATTGTGTTCCCAAATGTTTGTTATCGAGTCTTGAAACTTTCAAGTGGACAAGGATGTTTGGGACGGAGAAAGAGAGACATCTGATGAAATATATCTTGAGAAATGCTTGTTGCTTGAAGACTGCGACAATCTTGTTTTTGGACGCTCCAGAGAGACAAGTTCCAGTTGAGATGATGATCCAGGATTTGTTACTCTCTCCTAGAGGTTCAACAACATGCCAACTCAATTGTTATGAGTTATAATTATGTGACCAAAGCAATTGGTCTCTCACTTCTACTTTCATCGAAAGTAAAGGTTGGCAACAGTAGAGTGAAGTTTGTTCTTTTTTTTTTTGGGTCAACTTGAAATTTATGCTCCATGCACGGTATTTTAATTAACCAAAAAAAAAAAAAATAGGTCATGCTATTTTTGAATCTCTTACACGATTTTGATCTAGCTATATAACCCTTATTGATACATCCATTGATAGATTCTCACACACTCTTACAACCTTTGTAAATAAACACAAATTAATCGGTGTGCAGTGTACATTTATTTTTAATATTACTAAAAAGTTATTCCGATTGAGGAAATCATGGAAATGTCCGAGCTTCGTAGACTCGTAGTGGTAATAACCGGTTTGATCCGGTTAAAGAAAACCAGATGTTTCCAGTCTCGATGGTGGTGTACTTGTAACCAACTTATTAAAATTATATAGTCTACAAATCAATGTTGAGTACTTCCGTTTTAATATAAAGAGAATTTAGAGGGAAAAAATCGATCACGTTAGGTTAATTTATGAGCAAATCGATTTTTTTGTATTTGTCTTTCTTCGCAATCAAATTTTCAGTTTGATTTAGGTTCTCTACAAAATCAAAGTCTGAATTTTAAATGTATGTAAATCTGAAGAAGTTGTTATCGGGTGAAGAAGTTATAATCTAAAATTCATGTAAATTTAAAGCAAACATTCAATTTGATTCCCTCGCCGGTCGTTCAAAAGCTCATCAGAATTACTTAACACGACATCAACAGACTCGATGGTGGTGATAACCGGTTTGATCCGGTTAAAGAAAACCAGATGTTTCCAGTCTCAATGGTGGTGTATTTGTAACCAACTTATTAAAATTATATAGTCTACAAATCAATGTTGAGTACTTCCGTTTTATTATAAAGGGGATTTAGAGGGAAAAAATCGATCACGTTAGGTTAATTTATGAGCAAATCGTTTTTCTGTATTTGTCTTTCTTCACAATCAAATTTTCAGTTTGATTTAGGTTCTCTACAAAATCAAAGTCTGAATTTTAAATGTATGTAAATCTGAAGAAGTTGTTATCGGGTGAAGAAGTTATAATCTAAAATTCATGTAATTTAAAGCAAACATTCAATTTGATTCCCTCGCCGGTCGTTCAAAAGCTCATCAGAATTACTTAACACGACATCAACTGACTCGATGGTGGTGATAACCGGTTTGATCCGGTTAAAGAAAACCAGATGTTTCCAGTCTCAATGGTGGTGTATTTGTAACCAACTTATTAAAATTATATAGTCTACAAATCAATGTTGAGTACTTCCGTTTTATTATAAAGGGAATTTAGAGGGAAAAAAATCGATCACGTTAGGTTAATTTATGAGCAAATCGATTTTTCTGTATTTGTCTTTCTTCTAAAGATTTTAGAATACACATTTTAAAATATATTAGAACATATCTAAACAATAAATACAGAATCATAACCATATATTAAGATTATTCAAAAAATATTCACTTTCCTTATTTAATTTATTTTCCTTCTATTTCTATGGTATTCTAAGTTTTACAGATTATAGATTCTAAAATATCTATGATATATCTTTTAATTCTTTTAGTATACAGGGTAAAACGTGACAAATATATTCTGAATTGATGTAGAATGTAGAAAAATGTAGAATACATATTCTTAATTTTGTAGAACATACAAAATTCAGGTTCTGAGAACCTTATTTGTAAACCCCCAAATCCTATTGATCCCCCTTTGAATCTAGGGTTTGCTCTTCGATGTCTTGGTAACTCAGACTACAAGATTTGTGTGGAATTCCTTAACCTCCATGGCCATTGGCTTCATGTGAGGGATGACACACCAGCTATGTTACTCTGTTGCCCCTATATATGTCACTACACCCTTGTTGAAACCCCCATAACCATCTGTACCAAAACTGCCAAAAGGATATAAGTTCGGACTGCTTTCTCTATGCCAAAGTGCAACTGACTACAAGCTTTGTGTGGAACTCCTTAACCTCCATGGCCTTTGGCTTCATGAGAGGGAGGATCCACCTGCTATGTTACGACTTTGTACCTATTACTTACGCTTCCCGAATGTAGCTTCATTTGATGCCAAGAGTTATGAGCCCACAAGTATAAAGATCTTTGGTTTTCTGCTTATGCTCCTTTTCGTGTTGGTTTGCACCCTAGTCCTCGTCTCCCTCATGGAGCACCTTTCTAAAAGCCCGGTCGCATACCTTGCCCATGGCGGCTATGATCACAAGTTGGTCAAGGAATTCGCGAAGTTTTTCTTCATGGTCGATTCCACGATGGTCTCAAAAGATTCTCCAAACTTTATCACTTTGGAAAACTCATGTAACCATTATTTGTATCCCTCTTGTTGTCCTTTAACCTTTGATTGTATGAACCTTCCTCTCTCGAGGCTTTAAGTAATGAAGTTCTTGTTTGCACAAAAAAAAACTTACAATTAATTGCACTGTACATGGCATAAATCATAAATTCTTTATTTTCATTTGATTCACAAAAAATTACTTGATTAATTTGGTCTATGTAGATTTCCTTAACTATGTCTTGTGCACGTATATATATAGTATTTAGAAGAGCATGTTTAAAAGTAATTTGTAGAAGGCGGTATTTTTATTGTAAAATTAAGTCAATGTAATTTTAACTTTCATACTATAAAGATCTAATCATTTTCAAATATTTCCTGGACCACCATAAAAGATTATATGACCGCCACGATGTTTAGGATTTCGGGTGTCTATCACTTTATAGCCTTGAGTGTTATCCGAAAAGTCTTCGAGATCCATCACATTGTGGTCTGTGTTATAATCACGGTCGAGTACAGATATATTTTGGATATATGCATCGTAACGTACTGCCTCAACAGGAAAATATCCGTATCCCATTTGAGGACTGGGCAGAAATGCGCTGTACACTTCTCCACCCCACTCGACCAAATTTCCGAAGCTTTGATTAAACCTATACCACGGCCAAAGTCCAATTTCTACAGCATTATTACCAAATTGAAACCACCAATTTTCATATTTTTGGTCCTGTTACCAGAAAATAATAGGTTATTTTTGACATTACAATGATGTTTGTCGAACTTTCGAATGGTTAGCCGCACTCCAAAGAAATTAAAAGAAAGGCAAAAAAATGCTCAGTACTAAGAAAGAGGAAAACCATGACTAGACGGAAGCTTCCATAATAACTCGTATTAGCACCACGAATAGACACTGGCTTCAATGCCATACCAAATGGAAAGTCTCGACGAAGGACTAACACCCCAGTGTTGCAGTTGCTATTGTAACATGATTTTCCATGTGCCTATACCATGATTATATATTATTATAATTAGTCAAATTATTTCATACATATATCCAAAAATCATAATGATAAATTTGTAAGAGAATTTTTTCATTGAATGATTTACATATGTATAGACGAAAGTCCGAGGTTGGTGGTCCTTGTACAATACTGGATTTACCTGAATTAGTGAATACTATTTGTGTTATTCAAAATTATATTAAACAACGTATAATTCATGATTATAAATATATAAATATAAATAAAGTAAATTGAGCTCAGCTCAGTGCAAAATAAATAAACTAAGTCTTGACTTACAGTCAAACCGGCTTGGATGAAATCCCTTCCGATCTGAACGTGAATTCGAGTAGCACTGTATTGGGTCGGCTTAACCTTAGGCGCGGTTATACAAAGCTCCATTGTTGCTCCATGGAACCTCCTTCCTATGTTCTTCGTCCGAGCTACGGCAAACTAATCCCAACCAAGAATTTGATCATTATAAATATATCAAAAGGTTATATGATATTCTTGTCTTTTTTAATTAAAATAATCAACTTACATGATGTTGGTCAAAATGAAGAGGACTATTAGGATCATAACTGGTCGTGTTCCAAGAGCCACAGGGTTTATGATTATCGCCATATGAGTCTAATCTCAAAATATCCTCTTTGGTGACTCTTTGTATAGGGACCGTACCAACAGGACAACCCACACCATTCTCCCATAAATAACCAAATTCAGCATCGCTTGTATTTTGTTTTCTCATAATTCCTTTCCATATTGGACGCATCTAAGACATGTCGAACACCACAGACATATTATTGTATTTTTTTGTGTTTTCATTTTACAAGAATTAATAAACAAATATATATCTATAGAGTTTATCTGAAATTACCGTGTATCTATGATTTTTCATAGAAGGGTGATCAAATGCTGGTTGCTTATAGAAATCCACACACCCATAGCTTTCTCCATCTATAGTCTATTTTTTACAGGCATATATATATATCTTAATTGTATAGTATCGAGGGAACAAAAGTAAGATTGTAAAGATATAAAAAAAACCTTGATGATCTTGACTGCGGGTTTGTTCATAGCCTTTATTCTATTCTCGATTTCTAAATCTTCAAATTTAGAAAATCTCTTGGCTTCAACGAAACCATTTTTATCACTTACAATTATGTGATAAATGATGCAACCAAATAAGAACACCCATATCACAGGACCTATCATTCCCATTTTTTTCAACATTCAGATAGAACGAAAGAGAGATCAGATAAAGGTGTTGAATAATTTTGAACGACGAAAGAGAAGGGATTAAATACAGAATAAAATATTTTGTTCTTACAATTTTTCAGACCAGTATTTTTGACATATATTAATATATTAATGACATTTATAATGAAATATTATTCAGTTGACATATAATGAAATGAATTCAACAGTCAACATATAATACATTTGATAAAGACTTATATGTTAACATATTAATCGATGAACACACATATATATATATATATATATATATATATATTGGCAACAACACATTAATTAGAATAAAACTCCATAATTGGTAGCTCAAACAGAAAGTAAATAGTATACAAAAGTCACTTCTGCTTTTATATTACAAGGATAAGACATTTTACTATTTTAGATAAGGAGAAAGATGGAAAGGAAGAACAAAACAAAACAAAAAATGTCAAGGAGGTTGGAGAGATTTTACCATAACGACTAATTTCTCACAATCTATCTCAAATGCATTGTAATTATAACAGCCCCAGCCCAGCACTTTTCCATGTGTATAGAGAAGAAAGTAACATGAAACGTTTAAACCCCAGCCTCATAGACAATCCAGACATTATATAAAAAAAAGTGGGCATTAATAGCAAATTATAATAGCATGGAATTTGTACATGCTATAAATTAAGATGGTACTTTAAATTTGGCCATATACCGTGAAAGACTACCCAAAGATTCATAACATTTTTGTTTGACAATGTTAGATTTTGGTTTACATACTTTAACCGTATTTAAATAAGTCAAACTGTTATTGAATACCTAAATGAAAATTATTTTATAAAATAGGACGACGCCGTTTTTGGTTTTTCTTGAAATGACGTCGTTTGGAAATTTTTAAAGGGTATTTAGATACTGCTAGGGTTTGAAGATAAGACATGATACCTGTTGAGAGAGAGAGAAAAAAAAAGGCGATTTTAATGGATAGAAGAGGGTAGGCGGAGTTTCTAAAGAGTTCATAATTAAGAAGCAGAGATAAAATCCGATTCTATATCAAGACTCAGTTCAATACTCCATTTTCCTTGAGAACATGAGGTAAGTTGATACAATTAGGATTTTTACATAATCGGAGAAATGGGTGTGACATTAAATTTGTCACACATGAAATTTTTGGTTTGATTTTGAATACGCTTGTATATATGGAACATAAAAGGCTTTGTTGGATATATGTTTGTTCAAGATTTTACATAAATATGGTATCAAATATTGAGTGAACATTTACAATAATTTTAAGGAATTAAGAGGACAACCATGTTTGTCGGCCTAGTCCTTATATGTATTATTTCAACTCCCAACCTATGACAATTTATGATTTCCTCGGTTATCTTATGTTCTTCTTTGTTACTTACTCAGAGAGACCCCAATATTGGTATTGCAAGAGGGCGCTTAAGTCATTGACAAGAGAAATGACAAGAGAATCAACGATGAGAAAAAAAAGAGAAATGTCAAGATTCTGAAGATAAGGACAAGATTAGTGGGTTGCCTGATGAATTACTCTTGAAGATATTGCTGCTTCTCTCAACTAAAACTGCGGTTAGCACGAGTATTTTATCCAAGCGATGGGAGTTTCTTTGGATGTGGTTGTCTAAGCTTGAGTATGATTGCTCCGATTATTCTCCTGCTGAGCAAGAGAGGTTTAAGCGTTTTATAAATCTGAATTTGCCACTTCATAAGGCTCCAGTCATTGAAAACTTGCGTCTCAAGTTCAATGGACCAGTTCAAACATTTGAGCCTCAAGCTATTGAACTATGGGTTGCATTTGCAGTTTCTCAATGTATCCGTGAGTTAAGTCTTGCCTTCAGAGTATTTCATTCAGATTCTGTTATGAGGCATCCTGCTAGATTGCCTAGTAGTTTGTATATTTCCAAATCACTAGTGATCTTGAACCTGAATGACGATGTTCACATCGATGTTCCTCGCATGGCATGTCTCCCCTTCTTGAAAACTTTGTTCCTTCGACGTGTGACTTACTCATATGAGAATTCTCTTACGAAACTCCTTTCCAGTTGCCCTGTTCTTGAAGATCTGGTGTTGGAACGAAGTGAATTTGACTATCTTGGAACATGGAAGGTAATTGTCCCCTCCTTACAGAGACTAACTGTTGAGATATTAAGAACTAATCATTTTCGTGAGCTTTTGGTAAGAACTCCTTCTTTGAAGTATTTCAAAATTATTGATGACGGTGCTAGTGAGGATGATAATTACTCCTTTGATTCTAACACTATGCCCAACCTGGAGGAGGTTTATATTGATTCCGTAAACCTTGGTTTGGACAAGTTTGTTTCATCCATCACATATGTTAAGCGTCTTACATTATGCATAAGAGTCGATGCCCAAGAGGTAATAAACATTTTCATATCAATATCATTTTAGACACTAAACCAGGTTTTCTTAATTTTGAATCACTTGTCGTCGTGTGTAGGCGTTATATCGTGCGGGTATTGTCTTCAATCATCGTAAACATCTGAAGTTGTGTCAATGTGATTCAAATTGGTCAAAATTACTTGCCCGGTTACTCAACGACTCTCCTAATTTACAAGAGATGGAGATCTATCAGCATGCTGTAAGTCATTTTCAATTGGTTTAATTTACTTTTCAATTAATGTTTAAGCTAAGCTCTCATGTTTGATCTCAGGATCATGAAATGAGTCTTTTCAATCCATGGGTTAGCTGGGAGAATGAACTAAATTGTGTTCCTAAATGTTTGTTATCGACTCTTGAAACTTTCAAGTGGACAAAGATGATTGCGACGGAGAAAGCGAGTCATCTGTTGAAATATATCTTTAAATATGCTTCTCGCTTAAAGACTGCGACAATCGTGTTTGAGAATGCTCCAGAGGTGACTGTCCAGGAGATTCCAATCACTTTTAGTTCAACAGCATGCCAATTCGTATGTAAATTTGAGTGAGGATTTTTATCAGTGCCTGTTTTCGTTTATATGAACTTTGATGATCTTTTGATGAACTTTCATGATCTTGTTGTTTTATCTAGACAACCTTTGCATAATGAATTTTATCTAGACAAAAATAAAGTTATTTGATCATGTTGTTTTTGTATCTCTTACATGACTTTGAGCTATATTTCTTACAGTACCCTCTTACAACCTTTGTAAACAAATACAATTTAATCGGTGCCCAGTGCAGCTTTACTTTATAGTTTAAGAAAAAAATAAATAAAGAAAGATCGTAAAGCTAATTAAGAATCTGAACTAAGTTACGTTGTTCCCATTGAAAAATCTTGTTTGCTCAAGAACCTTTCCCAATAACTCTGGAATCAAGAATTGGAAGAGCTCCTCCAGATTTTATACATCTGAATAAATGTGGCTTGTAATATCATTTTTTCCATTGGCTCTCTGACCAATTATTTCTTCCTAAGGGGTACGATGATTGGTTTTTATTTTTTGGTCATATATATTACGTCATCATTATATATTTTTATTATGGAATATATAATCTCATTCAGAGACATTCACGAAAAAAATCAATATACTTATATGTAACATTTAAACTGAAACAAATTTCATAGACAACTTTAAAATGGATAATCCTATATATCCGTATTACAAAAGTTTACTAAAGAATGGTATACTTATACTATTTTTATGATGGATTCTTTACAAAACAATCTCACAACAGCTTCCACATTTTTTTTTTTTAATTTCAAACCCAAAGTTTCTTATAAAACAAATTCCATTTAATTAAAATAATTAACTAACTAAAGGACTAAAGAATTGTTGTCTGCCCCCAAGACCTAGATAATTAGATATGTTAGAGCCCGGCCCTAGTAAAGCCTGTTCATCATTAACCCTAAGCTACAAATATTAGGTTTTCTACGGTTTCGCTGCTTCTTTGTGGCTGTTCTTCCACAAGGTTGTGTTTATGTCAATGATAAAAGCATCTTGGTTAAAAATCAACAAAAGATCTTGGAAATTGTGAAGAGATGGACGACAGGATCAGTCAGTTACCTGATGAACTGCTATTGAAGGTACTATTTTTCTTCCAACAAGAGCCGCTGTAAGCACGAGTATTTTGTCAAAGAGATGGGAGTTTCTTTGGATGTTTTTGCCTAAGCTTGAGTACGAGTATACCAATCTCTCACCCTCTGAAAATTTGAGTTTAAGGGCATTTATTAATTTAAATATGCCAGTACATAAAGCTCCCGTCATAGAAACCTTTCGTCTCAACTTGACCAATAGCTTTGGATCAATTAAGTCTAAGGATATCAAACTGTGGGTTGTAATTGCAGTTTCTCGCTGGGTCCGTGAGTTAAGTTTCAACCTTCATTGTACTATGTGCCGTCCTGCTAAACTGCCGAGTAGTTTGTATACCTGCGAATCGCTAGTGGTCTTGAAACTGATAGACGAAATATTCGTGGATGTTCCTCGTATAGCTTATCTTCCCTCTTTGAAAACTTTGCTCCTTCGACGTGTGACTTACTTAAATGACAAGTCTCTTCAGCGACTTCTTTCCAGTTGCCCTGTTCTTGAGGATATTGTTCTCGAACGAGTTTCAATGGACTTGCCCGACTATCCGGAGGATTTAGTACCACTGAACGTAACCATGCCGTCCTTGCAGAGACTAGCCCTAAAGATAGCAAAATATGTTGTTGATTTGAATGAGCTTGTCATAAACACTCCTTCTTTGAAGTATTTCAAATTACTTACACACTATGATTGTGAAAGTGAAGTTGATCTTAGCTACTCCTACGATTTTAAAGATATGTCTAAGTTAGATGATGCTGATATCGAATCTAGATACCCTGATACCAACAACTTTATTAGATCCATCACATCCGTCAAGCGGCTTTCGTTATGCATAAGATCACTCAACGCGGAAGAGGTAATTTGTTTACATCCATCTATAGTTCTCATTTTAGAACACTAATTTAATTAACCTGGCTATTCATTAACCTTTGTTTATTCGTTTTCCATCTTGTACAGGCTTTAAATTGTGACGGTATTGTCTTCAACCAGCTTAACAATTTGAAGCTCTGTCCATGTGATACAAATTGGTCGAAGTTACTTGCCCGGTTACTCGAGAAATCTCCTAGTTTACGAGAGCTAGAGATTTGTCTGAATGATGTAAGTATTTTTCGATATAGTCCTTTTTCATTTGGTTTAGTTTAATGCAACTAAGCTTCAAGCCAAACTCTCATGTTTGATCTCAGGATCATAAAGATACTTGTGTGGATCCACCACTGGTTTCCTTGGAGAATGAATTGAATCCTGTTCCTGAATGCATGAGGTCGAGTCTCGAAACTTTCAAGTGGAAAGGGATACATGGATCGCAGAAAGAGGTACGTAGATGTGGTTAAATACATTTTGAGAAATGCTTGTTGCTTAGAGACTGCGGCAGTCTTGTCTCAGTCTACTCCAGAGACAGAGGATAAATGTAAGATGATGATCCAGGAGTTGTTACATTCTTTTCTAAGTTCAGCAACCTGCCAACTCGTGCTTGAGTGAAGATATCTAATATAGGATTCTCACTTGCATTTATATGAATATTGATGATCTTAACATTGGTTTTGTGGATTGGTTTTGAAGTTTCTTCTTAATTTTTTAGATTTTCGAATTTAGTAAAAATTCTTGGTTTCGAGAAAGCCATTTTTGTGACCAAGGATGTAACACATCAAGAAAACAACATAACTTTGGTCTCTTACTTGCATTTTCACCCAAATAAAAGTTTGCTACGATAAAGTCTAAATTGTATTCTTCATGCATAATCTCACATGACTATGAGAACTCTTATTAGAAGTTGCATTAGAGGATTCTCACACCCTCTTAAAATAAAAATAAATTAACGCAAAAGCAACCATGGTCATTAGGAATGGATAAATCCACTTAGTAGAGGGGAGGAAGATAGTAAAGCTAAGAATCTAAACCAAGTTGTTCCCATTGAGGAACTCTTTTGCTGAAGAACTTCCCAATAACTCTGGAGTCGAGAATCTGAAGAGCTCCTCCAGATTTCACACATCTTGGAGTCTTATACTGATTCACTGAAGATCCTTGAGAGATACTAAAGTCCATTAACGAATCAAAAGTACCCAAACTCACCACTCTTATCTCCAATGGACCTATTGATTTGTCTTTGTTCCTGCATCTTCTGTACACGTAATCCAAACTATCCTCCACCTCAGAGCAACAATCCTCCATCATCTTCTCGTTTAGCTTTGGTGGGTCGTTATCGTGAAGTGGCTTCAGCTCCCAGAAGAGCACGTAATGCCCTGGGATTGATGTCGTGTCCGCATAGCTCGTGTACTCAGTGAGCAAGAAGCTTGAGGGCTTGGCTTGTGCCACTGCCTTCATTAAATCTTCTTCGCTAGATTTGTCTGTGTCGATGCTTAAGACAACGTTTCTTCGCTCCACGAAACTGAACTGAGGCGCCTTGTTGTGGAAACCGGTCACCTTTAGGATATCTCCTACTTTGTATCTGTATAAACCTGTTTAGAGAAAAGAGCCCAAAGAACTCTTGTGTTACACGTTTCCCTCACTAGGTCAAAGAATATAAATTGGACAGATAAAAACCAAACTAAACTGAACTGATTCAAATTTCTTCAAACAGTTTACAGAACATAACATTTTTTTTTTGTATGGTAAACATGTTACTCGTGTCAATTTCAAGAGAGAACTGACCTGCGAACGTGGTGATGACGAGTTCATAGTATCGTCCGGTTTCAACATTAACAAGATCGACAATACGATCTTCGTCCTTAAGAGTATCATATGATCCAGAGTGAATCTCTACATGTGATTTTTCATCGACGGGCAAGAACTCAAAGTAAGCCATGTTAGGAAGGAGTGTGTAGGAGACATCAGATGGCTTACACAGTGGATTAATGTTGATACCAAAGAAACACTCAGAGGAAGCATACATTACTGAAACCAAAGGCATACCTCCACTATAAAACTCGAGTGTCGGAATGTATTGAGCCATTGAGCCAGTAACAATCACCTCTATGTATTTGGTCTTAGGCCATATCCTTCTCAAGATTCCTTCCCATGACTTAGCAGAGCACAAAGCCTCAACCTCATCAGCCAACTCGGGATTCGGACCATTAAGGATGGACAGAACTGAATCACGACATGTTGAGTCAGTGATCCAGCTCGCGACAGTACCAGTCCTGATGTCGGCACAGAGCTGAGGGAAATTATTCTCCAAGAACTTGACGGCTCGGAGAAAGGCAGAGGCGAAGATAGCACCGAGTCTTAGGACATGAGATCGCTGGACTAAGCCGCAGAGAAGCTGACAGTACATGCTTTGCTTGCTGTCTTCACAAAGAATGGTCTCATTAGGACTGGTGATAACATTGTACTTGTTGAAAGGCCTGTTCTTGAATTGTTGACTTTTGTAGTAACTTGTCAACACAGGACGAGCCTTTAGACCTGAAGGAGTCTTGATCTCTGGTTTTATGAACAGAAGATACATTCCTTTGCCTTCATCTAGTCCATTCACATACCTAAGAAACCCATATATAACACTGTTAATCTCATTCCCTTTTTAATTCTTCTTAATTGAGATGTGAATCAACAAGATATTATTAGACTTACTTATTCATGACGGGGACAAGCATGTTGTAGAAAAACGTCTTCCTGTCCAATTCTTCAGCCGTAGAAGGCATCAATTTCGGTTTGCCACCAGAAGTACCCGAGCTGCATCATATATGTAATTATTTATCCAAGAATTACTAAATGCAACCCCAATAATTCAAGAACTTGCGAGTTTGATAATATACAAGGACGTGCAAAGCCATCCGGGGAATAAAGAAATGTAACCTGGTTTATTTCACTCTTTTCAGAAATATTTTAGATTTATATTTGTATACGAAATATGATGTAAAAAATACAAATCAATATAGGTAATACCGTAGTAGTTGTGTTACATTGTAAACTTACAGAATGCACAAAACTAATACTTCTTAAGTTTTGGTATTACATGTTAAAATTAAAATAATTATTTATTGAACGTTTTAATTAAAAAAAATAGATAAAAAACCATATAGGTTATTAGTTTAAACATCTCGTCAACAAAAGATAGGTTATAAATGAGAATAAATGTTTTTAAAAGTTATTATTTTAAAACCATGTGGTAATACGAAGAAAAGGAAGACAGCTTCAAGAATTGATTTGGAGATGACAAATTATAAGATAGTTTTGTTGAGTTTTTTATATAGATCATTATATATTTTGATATACACAAAATGTGTTACCTAGTGAGGAGCTCAACGATGGGTTGAGAAGAGAGGATGTCAGATGATTCTCCATCAGAGATTCGTTGGATGAAAGGCTTCATGTCCTCGTAATTCACCACCGGGACTTTGTTCTTGAAGCTTTCTTGATTCTTATCAGATTCTCCATCAAGAAACGACTTGAGATACTCGGTTCTACAGTTTCGAGAGAGTATTTGGTGGAGAACTTCTTGTTGGATTGTATCTGCATTAGTGGTTAGATCTTCGAGAAGCTTTAGACCAGCCTCTGTATTGGTTGGATCGTAACTTGGAATCATTACTGTTGTTTGTTTGTTGAGTGAGAAAATCACTTCTTCTATGTTCTTGAGGGTTGGTTTTGGTTGTATTTTACGAATAGAGGGAGGCAAGGGGGATTAAATAATAAAGTGGTGGGTAAGATTTTTGTGAAATGGTGAAATAATTGCTACAAGCAAAAAAAATTGTAAACTATTAACACAAAAATAGATTTTGACTGGTGTAGTATAGAAAGTAAATATTTTGGCGTAGAAAATATTTGTTGACAGAAGAGCATAAAATTTCTTATTTCCAAGTTCAAACTATATTCCATGTTTTCCATCTTCTAGTCAACTGTAAAAAATGGAAATAAAATCTCAAAGAATCGTAAATACATGATATATAATAGTCAATTATAGACCAACGAAAAAATAAATCTCAAAAATCCTAAATGCATACAAACAGTTATATTATTTTAAAACTACATTTGAAAAAAAACTATTTATGCATTATTCGAAATTATTAAATAAAAAGTCTTGTAAAATAAATATATTATATCTTCTTAATATTATTAGAAAATATATGAACATTTCTGGTAATGTTTTTTTTACGGGCTGTCTACCGTATCACTGTGGATCTCTCAGTTGGCTTTCTAAAGGAATGAGTGACAGAAAAAAAAAAGGATTTTTACTAATAGAGAAAACAAATTTTAACTTTTAAAAAAAAAAAAAAACTTATAGATAAATATAAAATTGTTCAAAATAATTTATATGCCAATAATTAATAAAATATGATAATTAAAAATTATGGGTTCGAATAGTTAATTAATTATGTCCGACAAAACCACTTGTGAATTTTGCTGAAAAAAAAAACCATTTGTGAATTGGACCAAATTTATTTACAATTTATAACGTATAGTATGTAGTGGTTATGAAATAAGAGTATAAGAGAGTTAAGCAAAATGGCCCGAAAACAATTTAACAAGACAAAGACCCAATTTGCAAACCAAGTCAACACTCACAAGTTAAGACAAATTTGATTGTACTTTATGCAACACCTCTCATTCATAACCAATTTGAAGTTCTACAAGATAAGAATGAAAACTAAACTATTTACCGTTGTTATCTTGAGTGATGAGTCATCTAATTTTAGATTGTTCTCTAGAGGTTCTATATAAGACAATGTGACTAAATATTGTAAATCATCTTGAGATAATAATAAAGAAACAGAGTTTTACAAACTTCATCGGTTGTTCTCAAAGAGAAATAGAAAGAAAACAAAGATTGCCGCACACCAATTATATACTGCTTTTGCGTAGAAATAAAATTGGTCTGAAATAAATTGTTATCCATCAAAAAAATAGACTCATGTAATCCGCATCGTCCATACTCCATAACATCCATTCAAAACTATATAACTCAAAAAAAAAAAAGGTCATCGTCGTTTCTGTTGGTTTGGCAGCCGGGGCCGTCTACCGAGTTGTTTCCGCGTTGGCGCCAACAGTAGATTTTCATTTTCAACTTCGTTCATATATGTTAGCAAATGCTCACTCTTATATTTTTGGAGATAGAACAATATATTACTCAATTTTCTGGATTTTTGTTTTAAAATAAAATATGACAATAAGAGGAAGAGGTTAGAGATTCATGGAGTTATACAACAAATATTGATTCTAAAAATCGAATTGTAAAGAGTCATATCTGGCTAAGAATATGGAACCCGAGGAAGAAGAAAGAAATTATCACATAGGATTCTACTTTCTACCTCATCAACTCATCTGCAAACCTCTAGAGCATATATCCAAGAGATTCACACAATCATATCAATCCCAGAGACTTTCCTGCAACCGTTAAGCTAACTCCATCGGTTTTGGCCCTCAAGCAGCTACCTGTCCTTGTTCTGTCAGTCCTTATATCGGCGAGATCAAAGCCTCGAAAGAGTGATGGTTTTACTTGCGGGTACCCACAGGAGCAAACACTGGAAGTTGGTTTGAGGTTGTGTCTCTTTTGAATCGAGCTTCCCGAGGCAATGTCAATGTCATTCTGTCTTGTCCCTCTCTTCCTGAGTCTCCTTCGTGTCTTAGGCTATCTCTATTCGGGATATTTACCAAGGGGCCTCCAAAGAAGATTGAGTCACCTGTATACGTCAGCCTCTCTCCTTGCTGCTGCGGATGTGGAGCCCTTCCAGATGAAGAAGAATCTTGAGGTTGAATAACAACTGGTCTTGGATTCTGAGTGTTACCAATGTGTGAGCTAGGAATTGGCTGGTTCTGTGAGGACAATCTGGTTTTTGGTTCAGATGTTGTTGCAGGAACTGATATATATCTACCTGCTTCTTGGTCCCAAACAACTGATGTTCTTCTCACATCTCTCAGAAGAGAAGCGGCAGGAGCAGGGAGAAGCAGTGGATCAGGATGGTTTCCTTTCTGCATTATCTTTTCATCAAAGGTTGAGTGGAGCATGTGATTAGTTGCTGGATTAAGAGGTGGCCGGGAAGAATTCGACACAGCCGCTGCAGTGAAGCGGTGGCCAGCTGTATGATACTGGGGGAGAGGACTAAGTGAGACAGTTTCGTGAACGTGACTTGGACTGCTGAAACTGCTCATACTGTGAGTCCCTGTCTCGTAATCGTCCCGACTACCTTGGCTTGGAGCAAAAGAGTTTCTTGAATGAGAAAACCTTGGATCATTGTTTCTCATCTCTTTGCTCAACACACCCCCATTTGCATCTGTGCTTACACTGCTGACAACACTGATGGTGCCACTCCTGGAACTAAGTTCATCATCATGTAAATGACGGTTTTCAATTGGTCTTAGGACTGATGAGGATGCTCTTGCTCTGGCTGCTGCCCTTGTAGCTTCATTTGAATTCAACTTTGCAAGCTTCCAAGCACTAATTTTGACAGGTCTCTTTGGAATCTTGTTGCCCCTCTCTGCTGATTCAGTTGCATCTGGATCTACAGTCGATGGAATCATTCTGGGGTCCAAATGAGGAATTACTTCGTCCTGTAACATAGATAAAAAGTACCAAGCAGACATATTATAACCAAACAGGAACCTAGTGGAAGCTCTATGAAAATTGTTCTAACTAGAGCTCTTGGAAAAGCAAATGATACCTGATAATCAACAAACACTCTAGGAGGAGTGCACCAGGCTCCCTTGTAAGGTAAACCGAGGGAGCTTCCACCACTAAAGCCAGTCGTGGCAGATCCAGAGGGAGAATACAGCACGTTAGGAAGTTCCTCATCAACTGAAGCTCCAGCTGGTGCCTCGCTCATTGCTCTCATTGCCACAACATACTCGTAAGTTGTAATGCCCTATTCGTATTACACACGAAAAATGAGTTCACATAGCTTAGAACATATGATCAGCCAAATTACAAACAAAGTAGAGTAAGGCGAGTTAGAGGAATGGATCACATGGACTTCATCATGAAGAGAAACAAATTCTATCTCACAACTATGAAGAGCATGCATTTTCATGTGCTACTCAATTATTTTGGGAACCATGTTGAATACAAGATTAAAATAACAATGAATTCTTTTTATACTTTCTTACCAAGATTCATTCCAATAAAGCAAATGCATTACAAGCATATAATAGCGATATTGACTTCTTCCATACCCACCTTTTTAATGAGGAGCATGTGGAAAAAGAAAAGTTCACCCAGTGGAAACAATGCTAGCATGGAAACAGCAGTACAGACACCCTACATAAATTGTAAGAAAACATCAGAAACATTGACAATAGATGCTCACCCTATTGCAACTCAACTGCCTTAGCCTTTCACTAAGAATACTTACAACAACCGTAGCAAATGGTGCCCGAGAAAATCCATTTCCAAGTCTATTGACGATTTCGGTTTCCATGTCCTTCTTATTAACAAATACACGCACTATAACAGCAATTCCAACTCCTGCTTCAATAAGGAGCTGAGAAGGAGAAAATGTTATTTATTACCATTTAAGCAAACAGTGAGCTTGATAAATAGCATGTCAGGAGAATATACGTACCCAGAGAAGACTGACAGCCATCAGTGATATAAACGTCATATAATTCTTGCGACCAACACAATTGTTAAGCCACTGTTACATTTAAATACAGCTGTGTCATTATTTGATCACACCCATAAACCGCTAGTCAATAAGTTCCAAGAAACAGTCAATTGTCATGTAAGAAATTTACCCGGCAATGATGATCGAAACAATCTACACATTTGTCGCAACTTCGACAATGCTTGCTGAACTTACGGACCTGTCACAGAGAACACAAATGAATATTAAGAACATACATATGCACATGAAATAGTTAAGCAATAGATGTAGCTTCCGGAAGCAAAGAACTAAGCAATTGTAAACATAATACCTCAGCATTGCACAACGTACAAAACAGGGCTTCTTCCCTGTCCCCCTGCTGTTCATCGCTCTCTTCCTTGCCGCGACAATCTTCATAAACAAACACGCCACAGCATATCGCCAAAGGATTAAAGCAAGAATTTTTCTGAGCAGCTTCCACTCTCTGAGCATCTCCAACAGATCCCTTCACGCTAGAGTTTGCTGGTAAAGTAGAAGTCCTCGAAGCAACCGAAGGAGAAGACTGCAGCTGGCTGCCCATTTCATCAAATTTTCTCGAGATGTCTTTGGCAGTAGGTAATTCATCACCTCTGTTTGCACCTCTTTCAAACTTCGACATGATCCCCGGATCTGCAGGATTGATCGCAGTACACCGAACATAAAGAATGAAAACAACAAGAGCCTGCAAACACATGGCACAAAGCAGCATAAGGGGCGTCAAAAAAATGATTACCTTAAGTGGTCTAAAGCCTAGCAATATCCAATAGAAAAAGAGAGAAACATATATATAAGTCATCATTGATTTCATTCAACCCAACAACGAGCCTGAATCCAATACATCATAAAACCATAGCTTGAGGGGATATATTTACATACCACAGGAGAGTAAACACCGAGAAGAATATACTCCCAGATGCGTCCTCCAACAAAAGGAGCGAAGAAAGCATAGTATGCAACAGCCAACAAGCAGAACACAGTAATCGCAACCACCTGCACAAAAGACCACAAATTTCGTTAAGCAAACGCATCACAGCAATATAAACATCAGAAGAAACAAATCAACTAAATTCGTGGACAAAGAAGCACAATGCAAAGAGAATCAAATGATTGATATATCTAAAATTGTAGAGAAGGTTGGGAAATAAAGACCTGAAATTTGTGAGCAGGAAGTTGCCAACCATGTTTCCTCACCATTTTTGCTATCCCCCAAAAAAAAAAAAAAAAAAAAAAAGCTTACTACTTCAAGAATCACAAAATCCAAAAGCGAAACCCTAACGCCGCCGCAAATCGTGAAAAAGATACAATTTTGCTCGCAGTATCGTGGAACCCAGAAGAATAAAAGGGAAACCCAACTGAAGAAAATATCTTTTTTTTTGTCTTCGTCTCTCTCTCTAAGTATATGGTAGGTCAGTCATAGTCAAGTGACGAAAGAGGAAAGTAGACTCCTGTAAATAAATTAAAGGAATGTGAAATTAAATTAGAGATGAGTTACCAAAATATATATATATACACAGTCCTCTAATAATAAGAAGAGAAAGAAGAAACTTACTGGGTAGCCATGGCGGAAGACCAAAGTAGCTGGAGAAAGAAGAGGAAGAAGAAGAGAGAAAAAAGACAAAATAGAAAAGCGTTGACAGGCTAAAAGAATGCGAGACGGACAAATGAAAGTGGTTACTGGTTAGTAGTACCAAAAGCTGTATTCTCTGCTGATTAAAAGAGAATATTGATATAGACTGTGTTTTCTTGTTTTTGGGTCAGAATATTTTGTCTATTTTATAATTTGGATGTTTTTTTTATAATGACAAAATGAGTTTACAGAACTTTTGGATGTATGAGTACATTTTGTTATGCTAAATTTGATAAACCAAAAAAAAAAAAAACTTAGTTATAGGTTCTAGTCAAAATAGTGGAATTGTTCTTTAGTTTTTCTCTTTGGAGGACGTCATCAGTTTTAAGTTTTAAGTATGTAGGTGGTTGAAACTGTTTCCACGAGTGTAGGCATGTAAAAATCGTTGATCTTTTGTGGTTTATCTTTAGTCAATTTCAAAGTTTTTATCTTGGCCTTAATGTATTTTGCTTTCTCTAGCTGGTTAAATGGTAGTTGTTAGTTGTATTTGTGTACTAGCACTACAAAAATAAATGGTATTACATCATTTATATTATATTTTTGCATGAGATTTAAATGATACAAAAATAATTTACATCAATTTAATAAATAATTTATATTTTGTTGATGCAAATAATTCGCATTGGTTGAGACAAATCTTTGTATCGATTATTGTACTTGAAGTTATTATGTATCAATTGCAAAAAATGATACTAATTTTACATCAGTTAATATAAATGAATTTAATATCTGTTTTGGTTATAGTAAGTGATGCTAAATATTTATGTCAATTTTAAGTAGCTGATGTTAAGACAATATCAGTTTTAATAAATGATTCAAATAATTGTATATTTTACAATTAAAAAGTTAAATTAAATCAAATATGAATAATCGATAAATTTACTGTTAGTTTTTAGAAATAATTATAATAATTTTGCTATTTTTAATAATCAATAATTATAAAGAAAATAATATAAAAATCATAAATTTCATAGAAACACAAATACATTGTTCAGAATTAAAAAAAAATCTCAAAATCATAAACACTTTTGTTCCTAATTCACCATAGCCTTTGAATCTCATGTTGAAAATCTTTTACATCTTTCCATCAACGGTGAATTACAGAGACATATGTCACTATAATCTCCATCACGTCCGCTCAGCTCCTTCTAGGTGTCATAATCCTAGAAATATTAATTGACATCATCGAAAAGTGTTTTTATCCTTCTCACGGTCTCTCTCACCATCCTTCATCATCTTGATATCAAAAGTTGTAGTAAATGGAACTACTATGACCTTAGCCTAAGGATTGTACATCGTTGACATTTTTTTTGCGATGACTTCTACGATCTTCTTCACCGGTTACACAAACGTAGACATGAACGATTGGCGCTCTAGGGACGGTGGCATGGTTCGTTTTTCTCGGTGCGCTTGCATGGCATACGAAAGGGCAAATCACTGTAAAGTTAATAATGTATTAATAAGGTATATTGATAAAAGAAAGAAGAAGAGGAAGAAGAAGAAGAAAAAGAAGAAGTTATATTAAAAAGAACTTTAAGAAACTGTTAAATAATGCAAAGTAAGCGTAGATTACTAGAGAATTTTAGAGAAGTTAGGATTAACTTAATAGTGGGGAAAATGAATATTCTGTTTTCAACAATATCTTGAATTATGGTATTATGGAGGTAAAAAACAAAAAACTGACGCCCATTTAAAAAAAATTGAAAACAAAAGAGACTTTTTTTGGTTCTGCAATAAAAAAAAAAGTGATATGAAGTCATTAAAAAACTGGTAGTTTAAGTTACGAACCGATACAGTTTTGTTTGGATGTAACTAGTATCATTTAATCAGCATCACTTTTAAGTGATGTAAATCATATATCACTTTCTTAAGTGATATTAATATAAATTGATAAACATATCAATTATTGAAGTGATGTAAATTTTTATATTTGCATCAATATGTAAAATTGATACAAATTAATTTAGTTTTGCATCAGTTTTAATCAATTGATGCCACACAAATTAATAACAGCATCGGTTATTGCAACTGATGTTACATTTTAATTTTTGTATCAATTATAAATAAATAATTTAATATACTATCATTTAGTTTTATGATTCAATTTAAGTGATTTAACTTAAGCTGTTTTTGGTAGTGTAGCTAGACGTATTTGCTTCCAAGGAAGCAACCAAGGAGCTTGGCTACTACGTGGCAGTGATCACAACTCTGGACAAGATTGGAGAAGGCAAAATCAGGGAGCACACGGATGAAGTTCTGTTCCCGGTAATGTTCAGGCGGAATGACGTTCAAGATCTTTAAAGGAGAGATAATTCACGGTGTGGTGCACAAGGTGTTGAAGCATGGTGTCTTCATGAGTGTGGTCCAATCGAGAATGTTTACCTCTCATACACGAAGATGTCGGATTCGAGTACATCCCAGGAGAGAACCCGATCTTCATGAATGATAAGATGTCTAGGATCCAGGTTGAGGCTACAATGAGGGTTGTGGTGCTTGGGATGAAGTGGATGGAGGCAGATAGAGAGTTTCAGGCGTTGGCTAGCTTGGAAGGTGACTATCTTGGACCAATCTTTGAAGAGTGATCTGCTTCATTTTTTCATGTGGTGCTTCAATCTTGGGTATTTTGTAATCACTCGCCTTTTACAACGATCTTGGAACGATGATTCTAATCTTATACGATTTTGATATATTCATCGCGTTTGTGTTGATTGATATACGAATATGTAAAACCATCTACGTTAGAGAACCCATTAGTTAGTTCATGATTGTTGTTGTTGATTCGACTTTAATTTTTAGTTTCGATTTGATCTTTCTTGTTAAACCAAACCTTTGATTTTATGGCTTTTTGTTTTTTCAAGTCGTTCAAATAACAAAAACAATGATCTTTGAATGCAATAGGAAAGGCTGGTCTAGTTTAGGTATTTGATATTGGTAGTCCAAGCTCCGATTCGAATTGGGACTCTGTAATCGAAGTCAAACCGGACTGATGAGAAATATATCTAACCAAAGTTAACCGAAGGGCACCGACTTCTGTTATGTCTTTTATCGACTTTTCATCATTGTGTTTAATCTGCACCGTCGATTGCTTACCACTAAAATAATTAACAACCGTAGGATCTTTCCTATACCAACTAGGATTATGGTGTTTGCTCTCTCTATATATTGTGACAAATTAAGCATCATCTAATTCATCAACCCTCGTTGATCACCATTATCAACCCTTGTTGATCTTCATGTCAACCCTCGTTGATCTATATCTAATCAACTCTCGTTGTTGATCTTCGTTGTCAACTCTCGTTGATCTCCATGATCAACCCTCGTTTATTAACAATCAGAAGTCGATGTTCTTCTTGTTAGGGTTTGGCTTGTCATCAAGGTACGTATTATACGTTATCTTCTATGTCTAGGAGTTTTTATTATATTTTTCCTTACATGCGTAGACTAGGTTTTCTCTGTTTCTAAATATCTCGGGTCTTCTGCTTATACATATATATCTCAGATCTGTTTCGTATTCTTGTAGGTTCCAATATATATGACCGTGCTGGGACAAACGAATCTGATATCAACTCTCGTCGATGCTTTAACGATCAATCCTTGATCTCATCATCAATACTCGTTGATGCTTTAACAATCAACTCATCTCGTTGATCTCATCATCAACACTCGTTGAGCCTAATCAACGACTATCGTTGATGCTTTAACGATCAACACTCGTTGATGCTCTCACGATCAAGTACTCTTCTTGATCTCATCATCAACACTCGTTGATGCTCTCACGATCAAGTACTCTTCTTGATCTCATCATCAACACTCGTTGATCCTAATCAATTCTCGTTGATGCTCTAACGATCAAGTACTCTTCTTGATCTCATCGTCAACACTCGTTGATCCTAATCAGTTCTCGTTGATGCTCTAATATCATCAACTCTCGTTGATGCTTCAACGAACTCTCGTTGATCTCATCATCAAATCTCGTTGATGCTTCAACGATCAACTGTTCTTGATCTCGTCATCAATTCTCGTTGATAAAATAAAAAAAAAGCAAGGATCTTTAACACTTGGTTAATTAGGTTTTTCTTTGGGCTTCCAAAGTTCCTATCTATCTTCATATAGAGTAAAAAGGGAGGGGATGTGTCTGACCTTTGCCATGACAGGTGCGCTTGCTTGGCAGGTCTAAATCCCTAAATAATATGTGATCAACTCTCGTTGATCCTAATCAACCTCGTTGATTTAAAAAACAGAAGGAACAGATGTATAAAGAAGGGGATGTCTATGACCTTTGCCATGACAGGTGCGCTTGCTTGGCAGGTCTAAATCCAAACCATGTTTGGTTTTCTTTGTAGGGATCAATCAATATGAGCGTGTTGGGATTTGGGACAAACACAGCATCTGATATCAACTCTCGTTGATCCTAATCAACCCTCTCGTCGATAAAAGAAGCAAGGATCTTGCATTGTATTTGACCTATGCCATGACAGGTGCGCTTGCTTGGCAGGTCTAAGACCCTAAATAATATGACCCTACGGCTACGCGTATAAGTGGAGTATCTGATTATCAACTCTGTTGATCTTAATCAACTCTCGTTGATCTCATCATCAACTCTCGTTGACCCACTAACCATCAACTCTGTTGATTCTAATCAACGTCCCTCGTTGAGTTTTTAAAAAGAAGGAACTTGAATCTATCTCCATAGATTTACTTTCTTGCTTGGGCTTCCAAACTGAAAAGAAAGGGATGCATATGACCTTTGCCATGACAGGTGCGCTTGCTTGGCAGGTCTGAATCCCTAAACAAAAAGATTCAATGTTTGGTTTCGTCAATGGCACGGTATTAATTGGTTGATACTCGTTCTTGTCCTGGATCTCCTCCCCCCTATACTGTGCGTCTCTCTTATTTTTCCTGCTGTTTTCATATGCTTCTTGAATACGTTTGTGGATGAGAAGATGTCTTGGATTCAGGTTGAGACTACGGTTAGAATTGTGGTGATTGGAACGAAGTGGATGTAGCGTACCAAGTTTCAATTTCCGCGATTAAAGGAATAGACATCGTTTGGATTTTAAAATTGTTCAACATATAGTTTTTTGTCATATCATCATATGCTTGTCGCTTTGTAATACTCAAAATGATTTTTTTTTTTTTTTTTTTTTTTTTTTTTTTTTTTGTCAAAAACTCAAAATGATTTCTATGATTACTTTTTTTCTGGTTAGCAACCAAACTTTAAACAGACAAGATTAGCCAGTAAAGACATATACTCGATCGAGTAGTTTTATAAAGGACATATAACTCCAACCAAACTCCAACCGGAAGTCATCAACAAGAAAGATCTCTAACCAAAGTTAATCAAATTAAGCCAATATATGTGCATAGTCGTGGTTTATGATGAGAGAAGAACACCTTAGTGTTTAGAAAATAATATATTGATTCTCGTAATAATTACAATGAATTACATATGCTTATATAGGGAATAAAATGAGAAGCTAATTAACCTAGTTTCTAAATATAAAGATATAGTAATTATTAACAAATATACTCTAGAATATTCCAGACATTCTTATACTTCTACACGCCCCCTCAATCTTAAGGTCGTGATGAAGAGACGGTGGAATCAGCGGTTTGAGATTGATCAATGATGTGGAAACGTCTGACGGAGAGAGATTGTGAGACGACGAATGAACACAACGTTGTTGGTGGTGGCAGCCAGATCTGGAAACGTCTTTATGAGAGAGATCGTTGTACAACTGAGAGGGTTGGAGTTTGCTTGATTATGGAAGGAGATCCGATGGGGTTTTTTTTTAAGGAAAATTAAATAGAACGAAGCACTTTGGCCTAAGAGAATGATAATAATTTTTTTTTTTAAAACTGAATTGAAACATAATAAATAAAATTTTGAAGAAGCATCATGGCTTGAAAAGTAGAATAAGATGATTTTAAAAAATAATAATTTAAAGAAGCATTATGGCTTGATTCAAAGGCTCATAAGAAGATTGAATGATGAAAACATTTTTTTAACAAAATAAAGAAAAATAAAAAGAAAAAACATTTGGCTTAGATTCAAAGGCTCATAAGAAGCTTGAATGATGAAAACAATTATTTTTTTTTAACAAAATAAAGAAAAATAAAAAGAAGAAGCACTTGGCTTAGATTCATAGATCATAGATCTGAACAAAGAGAAGCTCGGTAGCTTAGATTCAGAGGTTCATGATGAACTTGAATGTGGAAGCACTTGGCTTAACAAAAAAAATAATAATAATAAAACGAGTTTGATCGTTAGATCTAAACTCTGGAGCAAATCTGCTCTGATACCATGTAAGACACTGATGAGAGAAGAACACCTTAGTGTTTAGGAAATAATATATTGACTCTCATAATAATTACAATGAATTACATATGCTTATATAGGGAATAGAATGAGAAACTAATTAACCTAGTTTCTAAATATAAAGATATAGTAATTATTAACAAATATACTCTAGAATATTCTAGACATTCTTATACTTTTACAGTTTATATCTATTATCGCATGGGTTATATATGCATTTTTTTTTATGTTTGCATTATAACTTGAAATATAGATTGAAGTTTCTATTCAATTATATATGTAATATACATGCAATTGTTAATATATGTCTTGTAAAATAATTTTCATAATACTACGATTCAGCTATAATATAATATTATAATTTATAAATTTTATATAGTGTTTCATAGAAGGGTCATAATGAGATATAAAGAAAAGTTAAGTACTTTTTTTTTGGCAAACGAAAGAAAAGTTAAGTACATGTTATTAAATATTTGTATTTCAACCTATTGTTGAAATTATTTAAACAATATATTTCTATAGTAATATAACCATTAGTTACACCAGTTATATTTGGACTTTTTGTTAAATAGTTAAGATAAATTATATTTATATCTATTTTTGCTTTTTTGGAAAATAAAAAACTAGTAAGTAGTCTAGAAAGAAAAGTGTAAGACCTTACTTATTTACTTTGATAGATAATTTTATGTTGTCTAATATATTAATTTTACTGTCAACATCTAAAAGTAATAGTTAACAACACATAATTTATATACGATAAGTCAATGTTAAAATAATTTATTAAAATGATATCACAAACTTATACTCTAAGTTTAGCTATTTTTTTAAATAAAAATTCATGAAAAGAAAAGTGTGTCAAATATAATATATATATTTTTTCTATATATTATCTCTATTTCTGATCATTTTAAAATAGATAGTATAATTAACAATAAATTAATTTTTGAAACTATTTTTTCTGTTATTTCATTGGGTGGTAAAGATATTATGTTATGATATTATTCTGTTTATTTACTTTCTTTTAGTACATATGTTTTAAAAACACTCAAACTATAACTTTAAAATATGAAATATAAATTAAAAATTATTTGAGTTGTATCTTTAATACAATATATATGATATTGAATATTATGGGTTGTATATTGCTTTGGAACGTTAGGTTATGAGGTTAGAACTGGAGGTGGATTTAGAGATTATGGTCGATTTTCTCAAAGCAATGATTAGTGATGCTCATCCGTTGTCTTTCCTAGTACGTTTGTGTCATATTTTAATAACAAGGGACTGGATAGTCCGTATATCGCATGTTTATAGAAAATCTAATCGTTTGGACGACATATTGACGAACAATGCGTTTTCCTTACCTTTGGATTTTCATTTGTTGGAGTCTGTTCCAGATTGTGTTAAATTTCTTTGGCTTGAAGATGTTGGTGGAACTATGTTTCCACGACAAATTAGATTGTAATTTTTTTTTCTTTAATAAACTGAGGGACGCTAGCCTTCTCCTCCTAACCAAAAAAAGGGGAAGTTTTTATATTTTAGAAAATCTTCTTTATTTTTAAATTAAACTATCATAAATTAATGCAGTTTCAGTTTTTACTTTAAAATGTATAACACCATTTTCTAGTAATAGGAAAATTAGTTACAACAAAGTCAATTAAATTTGGTGTTTTCGTTAAATAGTTAAGATATATTAATTCCTCAAAAATCTAAGAATATGATGTGGAACAAGAAGATAATAAGATCGATGATGAGTTATTATTTCTGAAATTTTTATGTCATCTTATTTTTATTTATTTATTTTTGAAATCTCTCAAAATCACATTTTTAAATAAAAAAAGTATTGAATAACATGGGATTTCAATTAAAATCCTCCAAAATTTTAGGGGGCGAGGGATTGAATTAAAAATTTTGGAGGATTTTGAATTCTTTTTTGGAAGGGGAGGGGGTATTTACTAAATATTAAAAAATAATGTTAAAAATAATGCACCAACATACTTTAAAAATCTATATATACATTTTTCAAGTACATTTAGCAAATAAATCCTGAACTTGCCACCTATTTACAAGACTGCCAATGTATTAAATATTTTTAATTTTAATTTATAAATATGGTTTGATCAGATTACTCTCTTTTATGTTTTTCGGCAAATTCCATATGATATAAGCTTTCCGATTTTTTTATACAATTAATCCCCCCCTAATCACAACTTTCCTAAACAATTAGAATCACTACCATTATCATTAAATATTTGATTCCTAATTAATTAAATATATATATACATTCCCAAACAAAATTTTCTCACTACTCACATTTCCTAAACAACCTATTATAATTAATTTACTAATCTCATTTACCTATTAACAACAATATTTTCCCCATAATCCAGTTTCCAAAAAAATAGGCCTACGCATTAAATGTTTTGATTTACCTTGGAGGAAGATCATAACCAAGATTTGTGATGTCGACGCATTGATTCCCGATCATATCCCAAGCATATTCCAAAAATAAACAGATTATATTTATTTTCTTCCTAATTACTTGCTTAATCAGTTTTTCTTTTTTTGTGTGTAAAGGTTTGTTGGGTCGACCTTATCGTCCCTATAAATATATACTACAGCTAAATCTTGATTATACATCAACAATCACAACTACACAACTCTTGCAAGCTACTTTTTCATTCCTCAAATATGTTTCACCCTACCAAACAGCTTGGAGGGTTTGAATTTCATTTCTAAGACCATTCTCTGTTATTTTTTTCTTTTCCTGTTAGAAACTATTCTTTGTTATCTTGGTTGAATTATATTTCACTATACAATGTTATGAATAAGCAAATGAGAATTCTGCCTACTCTTTTCCTTAGTTATTCAATAAAGTTTCACCATCTTTTTTTTCATCCTACTTATGCCTAGCTAATATGAACCACATAAGCTTAATAGTATACAATTACAATAAACTAACCTGTTGAGATGATGGTTGCTCTCCTGTTTCAAATTATTCCATGTTTTACTTCAATATAATAGAACGACTGTAAAATGAATCAGCTCATAAAAGTTTATTATTATATAAATGATTACAGTCAAGTACAAGGGAAATTGTTTGAAAACTGGAGTTTCTGAGTTCAGTATTTTTTTAAATAACCTAAAGGCTCTTATATACTTTAAGTTAACAAAACTCATCTAGAGTAAACTCAGTAAAGTAAGAATACGTCAAGTAATGTACACCAACATAAAGACATTTAGATGGTTCATTTGATTTACCATATCATATAGTGTATAACTTCATTTGATTTACCACAACATAAAAACATACCCCATGAATCTGTTACTTTACCAAAACTAACAACTCTTCTTCTAATATTTTTTTTACTGACATAACATAACCGTCATAGTATTACTTAAACAATCCAGAAATATGACTTCTTCATTACAATGATGCTCTTTATTTGCTAATTAAATTTTATTTTAGCGTTTAAATCATTTGCAAAATATAAAAATAATAGGTTAGAAATTACTTATATATCAACTTATGGATTAAATCTTTAAAAATACAATAAATTAAATAACTTTAAGAATAAATAAAAATGTAGCATGTAAAAGTAAAAATTATCTTGTAGGTTACTACAGTAATTTAAGTAAATACTAAATTAAATGCTTCTGCCAAAAATTGTTTTAGAAAATTTTTAGTTTTGAATATCACGTGACGGGGTTATATTGGGTTGATATATATAAATAAAATACTATTAATTTAGTTTTTATCTTATTATTATTTTATTAACACCATCAATCTTAGAATATTAAAAATTTTAATTAAATTACGCTAATGTAAACAAAAATATCATGCAATATACCACAGATTAAATCCTAAAATTAACAATCTCAATACAATTATACGATTTCAAACACTAAACAAAATCAACAAACAATTATAACTTAAATTTTAAAAGTTTTAATTTAAGAAAAAATTGCCCCGCGGTGTACCGCGGGTGAAAATCTAGTATTATATATATTTTTGTATATGTTAAAAGAAAAAATATTTAACAGATGACTATATTTATAAATTACAATTGGTCGCGCATAGGGAACTAGTTACTCCCCTATTCCCGTATTATTAATTCAAAAATACATTTGGTAAAATAACCTTTTATTTGTATGATTTACATAATTAATCCTTGCCATTTGAATAAATATCAAAACTTGAAGATATTTCTTTGTCATATCCAAAAAATATACCTCAAATAATTCCAAAAGAAATTAGTATATATAATTTAAATATTTTAGATACATTTAACTTGCTAAAAAAGAATAACTCTTGCAGATCATTTTATAGAACGTCTTAGAGTTTACATAAAGGGAGTTTCACAAGAAATGTCATTTTCAAAACAAAAGTTATGGGGAACGCCAGTTTTGTGTTTTTCTTTTCCAAACTGCCGCTTTTTAATTATATGCAAAAGAAAAAGAAAAGAAAAATTTACCAAGTTGTGCCATGAATTGTGTGCATTCTTTTGACAAATGCCACTTTTGAGTATTTCTTTTCCCGGATACCACAGAGACAAGTTAAAAATGACTATATTACCCTGTAAATGTTAAACAACAATATTAGATATTTTAGCTTATCCAATCTCTCTTTAAAAAAAAACATTTTACAAAGCCTTTCTCTTTCTTCAACCTCTCGTCTTTCTCTGCAACTCTTCCTCTTTTCATATTCCAGCAGCTTCTTGGTGAATCTCTTCATCTAACTTCATATAGTGGAGAGAGAACCTACTCTACATAGTTTTTTTCCGTAACCTACTCCAACAAATTCCTAATCCAGTTTTATCAGTCGTGTATGAGAAATCCCTTTATCTATAGCAGAAGATGCTCGTATCATCGTTGGAGACGCTTCTGTTAAAGCTGGGTATGAGATTCATATGTTATCATTGAGGTCAAATTAGGTTTTAACTCATGGACCAGATCTAGAATACATTAATTTGTCTTTCACTTAGCTTGTCCTTCACTTAGCTTGTCCATTATCCCTTTATCAATAATATACCAACTCTCATTTGTTGTCCATTTTCAGATATTCCAACCAGTCGATGGATATAATGGACTAAAAGAGAACCCAAAAGTTGGACGCTCAGAACACAACATTGAAGATCTGGTACTAATTGATGGAACAGATCTAGAGGATAGAAATATTTTCCATCCACTAACTATATTGTCCATCTTGTAGATCTTCTTACCAGCTCGTACACATAAGCGATGGACTCGAGGAGTACACAAGTGTTGCATTTCCAAGTTTGTTTTATGTTTCCATTTCCTGGTCTAATTTGCTTACGTTTCTCTTTGTTTTTTGTTTTGATAGACAATTTTCAAAGTTGTAGTCCGTTCCTGTTTGGTCTATCTTGGTTGGAATTTGCACTAGTATTGGTCATGCATCATAAACTAATTGTGGACAAAAATACATGTATATCGTTGTATATCATAATAGTGGACTAATTTTTTATAAACAAACTTGTCCATTATATAATACAAGATGGATGGACAACAAAACTTGACCATAAGAAAAAGCAAATAATGTGGAAGTAAATATATTGTCTATCCAAAAATATTCACAATTAATGATTGTTTGCTGTTAAAAGTAACAATTTTAATTGACTTTTTTTTTTCTTTTTTTCTTTCAGGGTAATTTTGTCTTTTTATCTTATGCTAAAAAGTAAAAAGTGGCATTTTTGAAAAGACAAAATAGAAATGGCAGTTTAAAAAGATTTAGTTTTCAAAATGGCATTTCTATATATATAAAAGAGAAGTATAAAATCAAATATTGCTAAAAATTTCCAAGATTACCACTCAATTAGTTATGAAGGAGAGTGTTTATTGAAATTAGAAGGGGTAATATGGTAAAACAAATGAGAAATCGATTACCCGACCCGATTGAGGTGGGATCCGTGCGTTAACCCGTCAAAGCTCTCGACCCGTTTGATTGAGGATCCGACATTATTGATTGGATCCAGAGACATAGACTTGAATAACCTAATCGATATTTTCCTCCTTTTGATCGTCGTCTACCTAGAACACCTTTCATAAGTTTTCTTTTCTTTGTACTTCTTCTCTCGAGAATCTCTCCCTCTTCATGTGACGAGTTTGAAGTGGTGGTTGCGTGCAAATTCCACCTGATGTAACAGAAGATCGCGGGTGAGAGTTTTTGAGAAGATAATGGATAAGCGGCGTTTTGGGTTTGTAGATTAGAAGGTAAATCTTTTTTTTTTTTTTTTTCATAACCTGTTATATGTAAGTTTTTTTGGTTCAGTATAATTGATACGAATTAATCGAATTCCACTTGATTTGAGGGAGAGAGAGAGAGAGAGAGAGAGTTTGAAGAGACTGAGTTGACTGAGACTGGAAACAAAGAAGAGATGCAGTGTCGGTGGTGTTGTAGAGGAAGAAGAAAGCAACTACGGTGACGATAAAGAGAGAGAGAAGACAGCAAGTCGAGAAATCTAGGGTTTTGGGTTCATTGATTCGTCGTCGGATCTATTGATGAGTTGGTAATTCTATGATCTGAGATTTCGGCAGCTTGGCAGGAGACGGCGCCGCACGATCTTGAATCAACATCGGATCAAAGAGGGAGCCCAGAACTCTTAATAAAACTTCTAATTCAGAACCTGATTTTTGTGATCTGTTCCTCAAAATTTGAGATTTGTGTATTGTTGTCTGCAAGTGAATGATGTAATGCAGTTGTTGTTGGTTGGAACTAACTTGAATGCAATGCAAAAGAGCTCGGATTTAGAAAGCAGAGTCTATGAGAGCTGTGACGTCAAATGCAAATTGCAAAATATCATCTTTTATCTTTTCAGGAGCTGAGTAGTTATTTGGAAGACAATACAACCAGATTTGTTATAGTTGATCAGAGCACTGATGGGGACTTCTTACGAATTGATTATCAACATCAGGTTCGACTTTTCTTCCTAGGATGTTTAAAAAAGAATCCTCTTCTATTTCTATATCAGATGCTCAATTCATAATTTCATACAATGGGAAAATGGAATGGTTTGCTTACTTAACTATTGTTTTTGTGTGAATTTGCAGCCGTTGTTGTGTTTCTAAAGTAATCATAGTTGACCATAAATGTTTCTTCTCTAATAACTTCTTCTTTTTTTTTTTTTTTTTTTTTTTATTGTTCAGTTTGGATCATTGGGTGTAAGTCTCTTGACTTCTTGATGCATTTTATTATAGAAAGAATATTGAATTTGATTGTTTTAGTATCATGGTTCATGTTTGAGTGTGAATGTATTTGCAGAATTTTGTTTGAGTGTTAACCGTAATCCATTGTAGCTTCTTAACTTATTTCTTTGGTACAAAACTAATGACTGTTTGTTTTGTGTGTAAACAGTCTTTTAACAAGATTGTTTCCTCACTAATTCAGATGAGAGGATACAAATTTGGTAGTTACAGAAGTGGTTTCAAAATTTGGAGCTCATGTTTAGTGGTAAAGATTCATCTCTTTGTATCGATTACTAACATAAAATCTATTTGTATCGATTTTGTTTGAATACTATAGACGTACATGGTCCCCAGATTATAATAGCCTCTTTTGGAATGCATTGTTTTGCTCTAGACTTATACGAAGTGGCTTGAGAACTTATGGTGAGAAGATTTTCAGATCAAAGCTTGAGCTAATGTGATGGAAGAAACGCTAAATATCTAGAAAAATTGAAATAGGTCATCGTGGGGAAGTGGAAGAAGAAGAAGAAGCAAAAAATACTCTCCAGTCTTCACCTTAGTTTTTTTTCTTCTGTACCAAACTCTCAACCTTAGATCAAACCTTAGGGGACAATAATTAAAAATACCTTGTTTAAAATCAAACCTTAGAATTGAAGCTATAGCCCTTAGTCACAGTTCATTGTTGCTAGATCAATCTTTGGAAAATAATGAAAAATCTTTGCTAAGAACCTTGTGTCTTTTGAATGTTTCCTCCACTTGCTTGAACATTATAACATCTCTATATTATTGGATTTAATTTGAACTTTAATTGTCTTGCTTATGGAACTTGAATACTTGCTCATGGTAACTCTAAACTCGGGTTAGCACTCCATTTTTACCAATCTTTTCGTTTAAACCGATTCATTTGTCCTACCCATGAACCCAAACTTTTCTTTCAAACCTTGTTGTGAATTGTTGAGTGAGGCCTCTTTCATTGTGCTATAGGTTGTGAAACCTTGAGAGTATTGAGATTTACAAAGAACTGCCTCTTGATTTAGCTAATTAGAATTTGAACTAGCAAATAGATTCGGTTTTGAAAGATAGGTGGTTAGAATGTTTATTTGGGGTTGGGTTGTGGAATAAAATAAAATTAAAAAAAAAAAGTCCCTAAGGTTAGAGTCAATTAGCTCTAAATCTCTAAAAAAAAAAGAGAAAAGTTCTTGTTATAGTCTCCTAGAAAGAAAGAACAAAAAAATATATATATTCATATTAGGAGTTTAGCAAAGAAAGAAAAAAAAAAAAAAGAGAGAGAGAAAGCTAGAAGTTTAAAGTCTAAAAGTCTAAACCTTAGAGAATATATATATAAAAAAAAAGGGTTAAAATCAAGGATGTGGGTAGTTTAATTCTAGGGAGTTTAATAATAAAAAAAAAGAGATGAATGAGAAAATGGTAGATCATCAAGAGTTAAGCTTTGTATGTCCAAATTGTTCTCAGTCTTAGATAGTTTTCACAACTATCTAGCATTCCTTCTTTTGAGAGAAAACCACCCAAAGAATTTGTTTGAAACCACTTTACTAAAAAACCTTACCCTTAAACCGATTGAGCTTGATTCACCTTCCATCTGCAAGAATTCACCAAACACTTAATTGAATGTGAAAGAGATGTTCTTTATCTTTAGTTGGAGGTTGAACTAGATCGATGCATGGTAATAAACATAGAAAAATATTTGTAAGTATGTTGATTGATCTTAGCACCATTAAACTATCTTTAAGGACTATAGCTTGAATCCTTCGCTTAGCATCTTAAGGTTATGAGTCCCCACTTTAAAACCGCACCCTCTTACTTCCTTGCTAGAGGACTAGCAAGATTTAAGTTTGTGGGTCTGATAACTCTCTAATTTATATGTTTTTAGCATCCTTTTTTGTCCATATTTTGCATTGTTCATACCTCTAACTTAGCATTTTTAGGTTATTAACTGTAGGAATTCACTTTTAGACCATTTAGGGTAGGTCATTAACTGTAAGAATTCACTTTTAGACTATTTAGGGTGTTGTATTTCTGCATTTGCATATTTTGGATGAAAACAGGTGCTAAAGAGCCAAAAATGGAGAAAAACAAGGATAATCCGAGCATGCACCCGAAGGAGCCATCGAGCTGCAAGAACAAGTCTGAACCCCAACATGATCGAGGAGGATCCGAGAGCATGAAGAACAACCCGAAGATCCACCCGAGGAGTAACCCGACTTCACCCTTGTGTACCCCATCGAGTAGACCATCAGGCAGGTCTGGGAAGCTAGGTCAAAAGGGTTTCCATATATAAACCCCCTCCTCTCCTAGCTCGCAAGGGAGCACGCCGCTGACCCTCAAACCAGAGAGCGAGAGCTTCTGTGAGAGAACTGAGCGACTCAAACATTTTCCTTTTCGTTTTGCATTTTTATTTCATAGTTTTTATAGTTTTCTTAGATTTCTATCTTTTACTCTTTCTACTCTACTCTATCTTTTAATACAACGCAAGTTTCATTCATTTTCGTTATTTTGTTCCTTGTTATCATGTCCGAGTAGTGTAGTAAAGTTTCTAGGGATGGGATAGATGATTTTGTGTTCTTGATCGGTTAGGATGTCTTAGTGTGATTGTAAATGATTGATAGATTTCCTTCTAGGTTGGTGTTCTTAATGCTGACAACAGACCGAGAGGTTGAGATTAGATCTAGGGCGTTTCAGCGACCGAGAGGTGTAGATGAGATGCGTGAATTAGCCAAGGCTAGAGGTTTACTTGACTCTGAGTAAGGGATTAGATGAGTTTGAGTTTACTGACAATAATGAATGGCTCTTAATGCCTGCTTGTTCATATTGCTAGTGCGAGAGTGTGGTAAGAGATCAAGGTTGATTGTTGCTAGTGCGAGAGTGTGGTGACAAAGTTTTAGAGATTCATTGTCTAGGAAATAATTGCTTGAGGCATGTAAGCCATCTGTACTAGTCTAGAATACTTAGGATTCGATTACCCCATCCTTAGGAGCTTTCATATTTTATTTGTTTACATTTTCTTTACTTACTCGACCACTTACCCGATCAGGTACACGATAACCTGCATCGAGTAATACCTCGAGCTGTTCATATCTCATTTGCTTACTCGATCACCCCACTCGATCATGTACTCGACTGCTTGCATCGAGTGCTTAGGTCGTGTGGTTTCTTTGTTTATATCCCTTTCTTTTATTTATTTTAGGACTGTTAGAAAAAAAACCCTATCTGCTTGGCTTGACTTGTATTGTCCTGATTATCTCATTCCTGCTAGCAATAGTCAACCATTTGGATTGATAACCCTTTGTACTACAACTGCATAGGGAATTGATACCCTGGGTGAAAACCCAACTATCAATTTGGCGCCGTTGCCATTTGGTTGATTTCATTTTGCTACGTTTAGGATTTCAGCACTTGCTAGATCAAGTTCTTTTGTTTATATTTGGTTTGGATATTGACTTGTTTGCTTTCGCATCGTTTGTTTTGAATCTCAGGTACAACCCGAGCACCCACCCGACCCGTCACTCGATCACCTGGATCGAGTTGATCCTCATGTACACACTCGGACAACTACCTGTGCATGCAAACACGATCCAGAGGTAGCCAGAACCTGAGTCCTTTCATCGACAACATCGACAGACCTAGGCTCCTCAGACAACAACAAGTTCAACCAGAACCAGCAATCATTGAGGATACGATGAATAATCAGAACGGTCCACCAGCTCCTCAAGCAAGGACCAATATCGGAGCAGGAGATGCTCAAACTACTCACACTCAAAGGAATGGCATTGTGCCACCAGCTGTGCAGAACAACAATTTTGAGATCAAGAGTAATCTCATCCAGATGATACAAAGTAATAAGTTTCATGGATTGTCAATGGAGTCAGTGAAGATGGATTCAAGCTCAGGCTTTTCCCATTCTCTTTGGGAGACAAAGCACACATCTGGGAGAAATCGCTCCATAAGGAGTCCATCACCACTTGGGAAGCATGCAAGAAGGCATTCCTGGGTAAATTCTTCTCCAACTCCAGAACCGCAAGGCTGAGAAATGACATTTCCGGCTTAGTTCAGAAGAACAATGAAACGTTCAGTGAAGCTTAGGAACGTTTCAAGGGATACACTACCCGATGTCCACATCACGGCTTCAGCAATGCTTCATTGCTGAGCACACTTTACAGAGGAGTGGTCCCCAAGATACGGATGTTGCTGGACACCGCAAGCCATGGTAACTTCTTCAACACGGATGTCGATGAAGGTTGGGACCTAGTGGAGAACTTGGCTCAATCTGATGGCAACTACAATGAGGAATATGATCGCTCTGTGCGATCTACAGGAGAGGAAAATGCCAAGTACAAGAGGGACATGAAAGCCCTCAATGACAAGCTCGACAAGCTCCTCAACCAGCAGCAGCATGTTCATGCCCTATCAGAGGAAGAGCAGTTTCTACAACAAGATGGGGAGACTATACAGATAGAGGATGTTAACTACATCAACAACCAAGGAGGTTACAACAGAGGGTACAACAACTTCAAGCCGAATCCGAATCTGTCTTATCGGAACTGAATGTTGCCAATCCTCAGGACCAAACCTACCCATCTACAGTTCAAGGGAACCCGGTCCAACAGAAGCCTTTTGTCCAGTACAACCAAGGCTATGCACCTAAGCAACAATACTCTGGGACCTACAACCAACCACCTGGATTCCAACAACAAGGTCTGTAGAACCAATCACAAGAAGCTGAATTTCGCGGTCTCATTCAGCAAATGATTCAGAATCAGGCTACAACATCTATGGACATCGCGAAACGGTTCCCAGAGATGAGCAACAAGATCGACTCAGGATACAATGATCTTAACGTCAAGTACGAATCACTCAACACTAAGGTTAGATACCTGGAAGGCCACCACAACAACCAACCAGCTCCAAAGATTAACTAACTCCCAGGTAAGGCTGTTCAAAACCCCAAAAATTATGCCACTGCTCAAGCCATCTTCCTTGATGATGACTATGAGGACTACCTCACTAGGGACAATGACGATCAAGATGGGGAGGATGTGGAACACCCGATGAAAAATGAGGCCAAGTACTATATATCCGAGTATGAACCTGAGCCTTCACTCGAGGAGCCTGATCGAGTTGATGATCGAGCACTGGTTAGAGGATCACAAACTGAAGCACAACCCGAAGTGGAACCCGATGACCTACACGATGGTGGTGATCGGATGATGCATCGAGTAGATGTTGAGAAGTCAACCACCTGCAACAGCAGGAGGGGAGTTAGAGGAAAGGTTCAACGCTGCACTTGACATCCAGCTGGAGGCGCTTGCAGAGCGAATGGCTAAGCGTAAAGCTCCACCACCTAAACTTTTGCCACCAAACGAGCTTCAGGAGGAAATTGCCAAGGAGGCAGCTCTATTGGAGGATAAGATTAAGGAAGCTGTCAAGGAAATTGGACTTGTGATTCTCAGAAGTGGAGAGTGCCTGGATCCTGAGCTGCGAATTGAGGAAAAACTGGGAGATCCTGGCTCTTTCACCTTGTCGTGTTTGATAGGACTTCGAATCTTCAAGAACTTTTTGTGCGACCTTGGAGCTTCAGTTAGAATTATGCCGCTGTCAGTTGCCAACAAGATGGGATTCACTGATTTTAAACCAAGTAATCTGTATTTGGTTCTGGCTGATAGAACAGTGAGGCATCCGATTGGGATCCTGGAAAATCAGCCTCTCTGGATTGGAAGATTGGAAGTGCCTACCTACTTTATGATCCTAGATATGGACAAGGAACCAGACGATCCACTGATTCTAGGGAGACCATTCTTGGCAACAGTTGGTGCTGTGATCGAGGTGAAACAAGGTAAGATCAGAATAGAACATGGTGAGCATTTCAAGATAGAGTTCAATATGAAGAAAGGGATTAAGAGACCAACCATTGATGGTCAAGCTTTTTCTACTAAGACCAAACAAAGGAAGGTGCAACATCTTGAAGAGGTCAACACCACATTTGCCTTAGAACCTGGCCAAAACCTGTAAAATCTGTTGAACCAGCCTGAGAGGATTCCAGAACCTCTTCCACATGGACTCCATGCTTAAGGAGCATGAAGAGTCAAGCTTAGTGACTTTAAACAAGCTCACTTGGGAGGAAGTCCCAAAGGTATATTTTGTTTTGTTTTAATTTTGATTTATTTACTTTATCTTATTTTTCTATTTTCGAATTTTCATAAAAAAAAAATTGAAAAATTGAAAAGAGGAAAATTGGGACACCCGAGGGTCAACCCGACATTGTACTCGACGCGCCCGATGGTGTCCCTTTTCGGGTGGCGAGTGGAGTCCGAATTCCACAAGAAAGCCCACTCTCGGTAAAGCCCACCAACCAAACCCTACTCTATTTAAAGGAGTCAAACCCTTCTCGCTCATTATCACCGATAAGTTGTCTCTAAACCCTAGAGTTTCTTTAGCTTCCATACTTTCTATTCTCTCTACAACTCGAGTTTTATTCGATTTCTTTGGGACTAACCCTATTAACCTCGAGACTTAGACTTTTTCTTCTCAAGGAATTCAAACATGGAGCCAATTGCGAAAACCTATCAAAAGAAGGGAAGGAGATCGACCTCCACCGCTGCTACAACCGGAGGTGACACCGTTGAAGCTCGACAGTCTCAAGGGAGAGGAAACGTTCCACGTTCCCAACCGCTGGCTGGACGTTATGCCTCCCCAACCCGATGCTTAACCCGATCAACCACCCAATTTGATGCTCGAGTAACCGATCGAGTGGTCCACCGAGTTTGCTCACCGAGTCCAATGGCGAGTGCTGTCCGCCGTTCTCCTCAACGTAGGGACCTGTCTACGTCCGAAAGAACCGTAACCGACCCCATGGAGGTCGATTCTGATGCTGGAGGAGATGAGCAAGGGGAGATCCAAATCTCTCGATCAAGGAGCAGAGCTGCGTTTGCAAGAGGGAAGAGACCGGCGTCAGAGAAGGGTGAGAAGGTAGCTGAGAGAGAAGCTGAGGAAGAGGATCAACAAGGAGAGCAGGAGAACCAAGAGAGAGAAGAGGAGCAGAGAGAGAGGACACACCAAGCCTCGCGGAGGCTGAAGCAGAAAGAGGTGGACACTCCGGCAAGACTATTCAAGGTCATCAAGAAGATGAGCTTTGTTGGTACCCGATACCCTCACCGTGAGACCATGAAGCAATTGGGCATCGCTAGGGATGTAGAGTTTCTGTTTGATATGTGCCACATGGGCCATATGATGCGAGCTCACCTTGAAGCATATGAGGAGGAGACAGTCCATTTCCTTTCGACCTTGAAGCTGCATTATTTCGAGGACCACCCGACCCTACTACCCGATGGGGGGATCGGGTTCATCACCTTCTCCGTGAGGAACAAGGAGTACCAGCTCACTTTCAAGGAGATGGAGAAGCTATAAGGCTTCAAAGCTGGTAGTGGAGAAGGAATGGAGGTTAGCAAGAATGAGATGAGGTCCCTATGGCTGACAATAGGAGACAAGCTCCCCTACATGTCCACAAGCTCCAAATCCGCTCAAATAAGGAGCCCTGTTTTGAGGTATTTTTACAAGTCCCTTGCATGCACTCTTTTTGCTAGAAAAGAGACTGGGAATGTGAACGATCATGAGCTCCAGCTGTTAGACATTGCACTGTGTGGAGTTTTGGATAGCACTAGGGATGGCTCACCACTAGTAGGAGATGTTGCGGATACTAGTATGGTGTTTGTGCTACTCGATCAATTCCTCTATCTGAAATCGTGGGCCGTGAAAAGAAGAGAAGGAGGCGGAGAGATCTCCATTGGAGGACTGATTACATCGATCCTACTGGCATGTGATGTGCCCTTGAAAGGAATTGTGCACGAACCAAGATGGCTGGATGCGGATTACCTCGTGCTGGCGAGATTTTTGGCCCATGAGAGGCCTAATGACATGATGTTGTTCAAGTTCGTCCATCCAACCGCCGGAGCTGCCCAAATGGTCCTACCTAATGTCATATGCACCAAGGTTCGGCTGGGAAACAACATTGACTTCGCACCACATTTGGAGGAGTTGTACAAGCCGGAGGAAGAGTCCGAAGCTGAGAAAAGAGAGGAAACCGGGCAAAGATAGGGAGATAGCTCGAAGGACTTTGATTTTGAAGAGTATGTTTGCTCTCAAAAGCAACCGGTTGGAGTAAGGGAAGCCCACAAGAGGATCGGATGGCTAAAGAGGATGAACAAGTTTTTGGTGAGAAAGGTGAAAGATCTTACCGGTTCGGTGAAAACAATGGGAGGTCAAATCAAGGAGCTGCAAGACAAGGAAAGCTGTGCCTCAGCTCCTACCTCGGCACAGGCAGCAGCTTGGATGGGGAGAAGCGGACCGCTAGGAGGAACTCGAGGACTGCCACCTCCGGAACCTTACAGAGCATCATCATACGAGCCCCAAGCTGAGGAGAACATCACCCGACCTGAAGCATCTCGGAGAAGCAATTCAGACGCCTATCTGACGCCCAACCCGATGGGATACACGATGAACTACCTGATGCACCCATCTAGCACCCAATCGGGTGATTACTCAGGTATTTTTCCTCTGCCTTACCAGATGCCATACACGATGCCGTACAAGATGCACCCTGCGAGTGGATACACGGGTAATCATTCTGGACCTCTTCCACCATTTCCGTCGTACTACCCGATACCCTACCCGATGAGCTACGCGATCCCACCCTCGATCAACCCCTCGGATGCTGGTCCGAGTAAGTCGTCTGTGCGCATTTCTGAGCTCTCTAACGAGCAAACATCGGCACCTGCTGAAGCCGGAGACGACCCAGGCTACAAGTTGGCGAGTATGGAGACTGCTGCAAACTCCTTCTTCACCAACCCATGAGGTACCACTTTCATCCAATCCTTTTAAATAACATTGCATTTAGTTTATTTCATTTTGTGTGGTTCTTGGATTCTTTTTCCAACTTTTATTTACACATATACTGTGTCATTTAAGTTTGGGGGAGGGTCCTAGAATATATTTAACATTGTGTTTTATTTTCTTAATTTTCTTATTTCTAATCTTTGCATGCTAGTTTTATTTATTTGAGTCTACATCTATTTGCATTAAAAAACAAAACAAAAATTGAAAATTAAAAAAATAAAATAAAAGAGTATTCATGTAGTTGCATTTGCATTTTAGGGGACAATAATTAAAAATATCTTGTTTAAAATCAAACCTTAGGATTGAAGCTATAGCCCTTAGTCACAGTTCATTGTTGCTAGATCAATCTTTGAAAAATAATGAAAAATCTTTGCTAAGAACCTTGTGTCTTTTGAATGCTTCCTCCACTTGCTTGAACATTATAACATCTCTATATTATTGGATTTAATTTGAACTTTAATTGTCTTGCTTATGGAACTTGAATACTTGCTCATGGTAACTCTAAACTCGGGTTAGCACTCCATTTTTACCAATCTTTTCGTTTAAACCGATTCATTTGTCCTACCCATGAACCCAAACTTTTCTTTTAAACCTTGTTGTGAATTGTTGAGTGAGGCCTCTTTCATTGTGCTATAGGTTGTGAAACCTTGAGAGTATTGAGATTTACAAAGAACTGCCTTTTGATTTAGCTAATTAGAATTTGAACTAGCTAATAGATTCGGTTTTGAAAGATAGGTGGTTAGAATGTTTATTTTGGGTTGGGTTGTGGAATAAAATAAAATTAAAAAAAAAAAAGTCCCTAAGGTTAGAGTCAATTAGCTCTAAATCTCTAAAAAAAAAAGAGAAAAGTTCTTGCTATAGTCTCCTAGAAAGAAAGAACAAAAAAAAAATATATTCATATTAGGAGTTTAGCAAAGAAAGAAAAAAAAAAGAGAGAGAGAAAGCTAGAAGTTTAAAGTCTAAAAGTCTAAACCTTAGAGAATAAAAAAAAAAAAAAAAGAGTTAAAATCAAGGATGTGGGTAGTTTAATTCTAGGGAGTTTAATAAAAAAAAAAGAGGTGAATGAGAAAAGGGTAGATCATCAAGAGTTAAGCTTTGTATGCCCAAATTGTTCTCAGTCTTAGATAGTTTTCACAATTATCTAGCATTCCTTCTTTTGAGAGAAAACCACCCAAATAATTTGTTTGAAACCACCTTACTAAAAAGCCTTACCATTAAACCGATTGAGCTTGATTCACCTTCTATCTGCAAGAATTCGCCAAACACTTAATTGAATGTGAAAGAGATGTTCTTTATCTTTAGTTGGACGTTGAACTAGATCGATGCATGGTAATAAGCATAGCAAAATATTTGTAAGTATGTTAATTGATCTTAGCACCATTAAACTATCTTTAAGGACTATAGCTTGAATCCTTCGCTTAGCAACTTAAGGTTATGAGTCCCCACTTTAAAACCGCACCCTCTTACTTCCTTGCTAGAGGACTAGCAAGATTTAAGTTTGGGGGTCTGATAACTCTCTAATTTATATGTTTTTAGCATCCTTTTTTGTCAATATTTTAGTTCATTAACTGTAGAAATTCACTTTTAGACCATTTAGGGTGTTGCATTTCTGCATTTTCATATTTTGGATGAAAACAGGTGCTAAAGAGCCAAAAATGGGGAAAAACAAGGACAATCCGAGCATGTACCCGAAGGAGCCATCGAGCTGCAAGAACAAGTCCGAACCCCAACACGATCGAGGAGGATCCGAGAGCATGAAGAACAACCCGAAGATCCACCCGAGGAGTAACCCGACTTCACCCTCGTGTAGCCCATCGAGTAGACCATCGGGCAGGTCTGGGAAGCTATGTCAAAAGGGTTTCCATATATATACCCCCTCCTCTCCTAGCTCGCAAGGGAGCACGCCACAGACCCTCAAACCAGAGAGCTAGAGCTTCTGTGAGAGAACTGAGCGACTCAAACATTTTCCTTTTCGTTTTGCATTTTTATTTCAAAGTTTTTATAGTTTTCTTAGATTTCTATCTTATACTCTTTCTACTCTACTCTATCTTTTAATACAATGCAAGTTTCATTCATTTTCGTTATTTTGTTCCTTGTTATCATGTCTGAGTAGTGTAGTAAAGTTTCTAGGGATGGGATAGATGATTTTGTGTTCTTGATCGGTTAGGATGCCTTAGTTTGATTGTAAATGATTGATAGATTTCCTTCTAGGTTGGTGTTCTTAATGCTGACAACAGACTGAGAGGTTGAGATTAGATCTAGGGCGTTTCAGCGACCGAAAGGTGTAGATGAGATGCGTGAATTAGCCAATGCTAGAGGTTTACTTGACTATGAGTAAGGGATTAGATGAGTTTGAGTTTACTGACAATAATGAATCGTTCTTAATGCCTGCTTGTTCATATTGCTAGTGCGAGAGTGTGGTAAGTGATCAAGGTTGATTGTTGCTAGTGCGAGAGTGTGGTGACAAGGTTTTAGAGATTCATTGTCTAGGAAATAATTGCTTGAGGCATGTAAGGCATTTGTACTGGTCTAGAATACTTAGGATTCGATTACCCCATCCTTAGGAGCTTTCGTATTTTATTTGTTTACATTTTCTTTACTTACTCGACCACTTACTCGATCAGGTACACGATAACCTGCATCGAGTAATACCTCGAGTTGTTCATATCTCATTTGCTTACTCGATCACCCCACTCGATCCTGTACTCGAGTGCTTAGTCGTGTGGTTTCTTTGTTTATATCCCTTTCTTTTATTTATTTTAGGACTGTTAGAACAAAAACCCTATATGCTTGACTTGACTTGTGTTGTCCTGATTATATCCTTCCCGCTAGCAATAGACAACCATTTGGATTGATAACCCTTTGTATTACAACTGCATAGGGAATTGATACTCTGGATGAAAACCCACTATCAAAACCATAGGGATATAAAATTTAGGTTTCTTAACTTCAAATATTTCTGTGTTTTGAGCAATATACCGAATATTCACGTATAAAAGAAAGTTTTCAATCCTTCTTTTTATATTTGAAGTTACTTGCACTATAAGTAAAAAACAAAGATTAAACTTTTACACAGTTTTGTTGGATTGGAATACATCATAATATAAATAAATATGTAAATCAAAAAGATGATTTACGGATATAAAATCTTTTACCCGCTCTGAAACGGGTTTAGCGTCCCGGGTTTGCACTATTCATCCAACACTAAACTATTAACTTATCATAATCATATATTATAAATTTGTAACCATAGATCTTCTTACTTTTAAACAACTAATTTTGATTTGATAAATTTAAAAATATTTAATTTGTTTATACTCAAACAAACAAAAATGCACTACCCTACCATATCACTCTATATAACCCTATCAAACAAAAAAATTTAAAAATCATATATTATCCAACAAAATTCAACCAAAACAATAAGCACATTTTAAGTTGTAAACTATATAAACTAAATAAATTAAAAATTATTTTCCAATATACTATAATTAAAAATTTGTCCCGCGATGTACCGCGGGTTCAAACCTAGTTTTAGATTAAATTGCATGTTAAATATGAATAGAAAACATTTAAGAGAACAAAGAACACGATAGTGATGGACAAAAACCTTCAATGTTAAATCTGGTTCACCAGAACTGCACACAATTTTTTTTGTTAGCAATTTACACAAAAAAAGTCAGACCAAATATATATGGTCTACTTAAGAGAACGAAGGACATAAACTTTGGTTGTTAAATCTGGTCAACCGGAACTGCAGTGGACAATTTTTTCATATTAACAAATGAACACAAACGGTCAGACCAAACGGATATGATCCACTTAATAAAACAATTGACATAATAGGGGTGGACAAAAACCTTGATTGTTGGATCTGGTCTACGGGAACTGCAGACGTGCAGTGTGGTTAGCAATTATATTATTATTTACTTATTATAATATTATTTACTTATTTTTAATTTTAAGTTATTAATTCTACCAAAAATATAGAAAAAGGGATTAAAGAAAATATAAAGTTAATTATTAATTCTAAATTTTTTAAATACTCACTTCTATATAAACATCATCTCATATTTAAATAACTTATTTAAAAACACTGCTTTCATCTTTGTTTAATTATAAATTTTTTTAATGGGAAGGTAAATTTTTCTTATTTTTTTTAAACCAAAATTTTCTCATACTTTCTCATTTTTCAATTGGTAATAGGTAAGATTCATATGTTGACCCAAAAAAAAGATTAATATATGCGTCTTCTTTTCCTAATACTGTATTTTAAAATTTATTATAGTATTTTTCGATTGTTTTATTTAATTTATATTTTTGTCTTTGCATTATTTGGGATTCAAATATTACTGTGCTTATAATTTTCTATTGTTTCTTTAATTATACCAAATTAATTTTCTTCTAATTTCTCAACCTTGATTGGTTGGTCATAAACCCCCTTTTTTTTTTGCAAACATAATTATTACCATTATTCATTCAATCTCAAGAGAGATAACAAGTAGAAGCTCATCAACCTAATAGATGGATAAATTAGGCTAGTTAAACACAAGCTTACAACAAACATAGATAAATAGATTGAAAAAACATAAATCATTGTTGATAGATCCATAGGAACTTAAAGCCTACGGTGGTGGCAGTACTTCCAAGAACATATTTTTCTTAGCTTGATTCACACCATTCTCACATAAAAATATAATTAGACAACAATACCAAACAATACCAGTATTTTATTATTGATTCAGTTGCGATTAGAATGTATACTTTTGAGACATGGATCACATTATTCACAAACGCAGTAGCAGCCTGTACCAAAACATAATTCTTTGCATGGTGGCGTACAACGTTCAAACCTACCAAGTGGCTTAACCGTCAGTGAAGAAGCTTCATGATTCAATAAGTCTAGAGGAGTTTCTTCAAGTAAGAGACGTTTCGCCTCAGCGATTTCAACTGTTATGGATAACATCACTACAACACAAAAATTGTATCATATGAACATTAGTAACACAATATAATTCTTTAATACCATGTTATATAAAAACATTAAATTTACCAATAAAAGTTAAAAGGATAACGAAAGCAGCATTCGATGAAGATTTTCCCATCGTCATGTCAATCTGTTTTGTTTTTTTTTTTTGTTTTTTTTGATAAGCTTGTAGAATTAGAAAGAGTTGGTGAAGAAGATAACAATATATAATACAATGTTAACGTTTATATAGGATATAGAAAGTGTGCTATTTTAGTAAAATTAATACTATCAAAGATTTTTGGTACTGATATATTTGAATAAGATAAGATAAAATCTCCTAATATGGTCGTTAGATAATAAATTTGACTAAAAAATATTTGACTCAAACTAGAATTCAGCCTCTTACAGCCCAAGCCCATTATTGAATCAACAAGCCATAATGCTATTGAAACTTTTTTCAGCATCTCCATCACTGATATTGAGTGAGTTTAAAAAAAAATTTAAAAAATAGGAGAGAGGGTATGATAGTGTCTCCACACAAACACGTTAAGACACTCTAAGATCCTTATTTACCAGATGTTTACTTTTTAGTGGTTGACATTTTTAGATACATCAGTTATATTTATATATAAATATTATTGAAATTTGACCCCATTTAAACACATTACCGATGAAGATGGTCTTAGGGATGCTTTTGCTTGAGATGCTCGTATAATCTAAATATGAATCAAAATATATTAAAACAAACACAAAATACAACATATATATTTTTAGTAATTATTAAAAATTATCTCGCCCGTATGTTAAAAATCTAGTATATAATACCACAATAATCAAATTAGTTTAAAGCAACCTCATAAAAACAACATTCACCTCCTAAATAATTTTTTTTTTGAAAAACAAAATTTCGTATTTCTGTTATTGTATATATAAAAAGGATAATTCTTGGGTTCACCCATAGGGGACAATTCTGTATTTGACTCAAACTAGAATCCAGCCTGTTACAGCCCAAGCCCATTATTGAATCAACAAGCCACAGTGCTATTGAAACTTTTTCAGCATGTCCATCACTGATACTGAGTGAGTTAAAAAACAAAATTACAAAAATAGGAGAGAGGGTATGATAGTGTCTCCACACAAACACGTTAAGACACTCTAAGATCTTTATTTGCGAGACGTTTACTTTTTAGTGGTTGACATTTTTAAATACATTAGTTATATTTAAATATAAATATTATTAAATTTGACCCCATTTAAACACATTACCGATGAAGATGGTCTTAGGGATGCTTTTGCTTGGGATGCTCGTATAATTTAAATATGAATCAAATTATATTAAAACAAACACAAAAATACAACATATATATTTTTAGTAATTATTAAAAATTATCTCGCCGTATGTTAAAAATCTAGTATATAATACCACAATAATCAAATTAGTTTAAAGCAACCTCGTAAAAACAACATTCACCTCCTAAATAATTTTTTTTTGAAAAACAAAATTTCGTATTTCTGTTATTGTATATATAAAAGGACAATTCTTGGGTTCACCCCTAGGGGTAAACCATTTTTATTCACCCCCTTTTAGTTAAGGAAATAAATTATTGATTAAGGAAATGAATTCTGTATATCAATTAATTTTATAATTATTAATTCTAAACATTATATTATAGTTTTAAATTATAACATCTAAACTCAAATCATTCTTTTTATAAACTCAAATTAAAATACAATTTTCTAATTGTAAAATCTAAACCCTAACCACTATTTTATAAACCCAACCGACATATAATTTTGTTTAATTGTAAAATCTAAACCTTAACCACTCTTTGTAAACCCAAACCGACATATAATTTTGTTTAATTGTGAAATCTAAACTCTAAACTCTAACCACTCTTTTGTAAACCCAAACCGACATATAATTTCATTTAATTGTAAAATCTAAACCCTAAACTCTAACCACTATTTTGTAAACCCAAACCGACACATAATTGTGTTTAATTGTAAAAACTAAACCTTAACCACTTTTTTGTAAACCTAAACTGACATATGATTTCGTTTAATTGTAAAATCTAAACTCTAATCATTATTTTATAAACCTAAACCAACATAATTTCTTTAATAAAAAATACATAATTGGTTTCCTTAACTTGTTTTATCTTTTTATTTTAATTTTGATTTATTTTATAAATATGACATGATAACGCAGTTTGTTGTGTTTTGATTGGTTAATAAAGATGGTTGAACGAGAGTCGTTCACCCCTATAATTTTTCTATTAAAAAAAAAAGTATTGTTGACCGCGTCGAAATATGGAAACGCAACGCTTAGACGAGTGATCGAATAGAAAAGAACCAAAAACGACGACGCGCCTTAAACGCCAGACGCGCCTGTAAGAAGAAATCGCGTCGAGAACAAACGTCGTGTAAAGGCGAGTGAAACCCCCAAAAAACATCTTTCAAGATCCCTAAAAATTCCAAAAAAATAAACGAACCCTAGATTTTCTCTTCTCTCACGCTCCTTTGTTCCTCACTCGCTTCGCTTCCCTCACTTGCCTCCTTTCGTGTTCTTCCCTTCTTTGCTCTTTTCACTTCTCAATTTTGCCTCCTCTCCCTTTGTCGCTCTCTGGGTGGCCTAAAAAAAATATGAAGTAAGCCACCAAGCCCTGAGCAATCCCTCAAGGCTTGAAATTTCCATAAAGTTTCGTTCTTTCTTAGTTTTGAATTCTCTATGATACAGTAAAGTCTCTATCTTTGATGCTGATACTTGTGAAAGTTCAGTTCTTTCACCAATTTGTGTGAATGTTTTGGCTCAAAATTGAAACTTTTCTAGTATTATAAGTATGTTTGAAAAGTTCGTCTTTTGGTTTGAGGGAATATAAAAAACCGTTCAATGGTTCTTATGAAGTTTGGTTATGCCAATTTTTTCAGGTGTTAATGTAGATTATCTAGTAGTGGAAAGATTTTAGTTTCAAGTTTCATGGGAGCTAGCTGTGGGGTAGTAGCTTTTGAGTGTGTTAGTGAATCCGAATGTGGCTAACTTGAATGATGGATTTGCAAGAGAATCAGGTTAGTGATCATGGAGGGGATGAATGTATTGTTGACATTATGGTTGATTCGAATAGTAGCAGAGATGTAGGAATTGCTGATGATCTCAAAGCAGGAGGGGATCTTGGCTTTAGTGGTGATGTTCAGGATCATGAGCCAAGAAATGGTATAAACTTTGAGTCTAATGATGCAGCGTATTTGTTTTATCAAGAATACGCAAAGTCTATGGGTTTTACTACTTCGATTAAAAACAGCAGACGCTCTAAGAAGACTAAAGAGTTCATTGATGCCAAGTTTGCTTGTTCTAGATATGGTGTGACTCCTGAGACTGAGGGTAGTAGTAGTAGTCGAAGGTCGAGTATCAAGAAAACAGATTGCAAAGCCAGTATGCATGTGAAGAGAAGACCCGATGGGAAATGGTTCATTCATGAGTTTATAAAGGATCACAATCATGAGCTTTTACCTGCCCTTGCTTATCATTTCCGGATTCAGAGGAATGTCAAATTAGCTGAGAAGAATAATATCGACATTTTGCACGCAGTTAGTGAACGGACCAGGAAAATGTATGTTGAGATGTCGAGGCAGTCTGGGGGATATAAGAATATCGGGCCTCTTCTTCAGAGTGATGTCAATAGTCAGGTTGGTAAGGGTCGGTATCTGGCTTTGGAAGAAGGAGATTCTCAAGTGCTGCTTGAGTACTTTAAGCGTATCAAGAAAGAAAACCCCAAATTCTTTTATGCAATAGACCTAAACGGGGAGCAACGTTTGAGAAATCTTTTTTGGGCTGATGCTAAGAGTAGAGATGATTACTTGAGTTTCAATGATGTTGTATCCTTTGACACTACTTATGTCAAGTTTAATGATAAATTGCCACTTGCTTTGTTTATTGGTGTGAATCATCACTCCCAACCTATGTTACTTGGCTGTGCATTGGTTGCTGATGAGTCAAAGGAGACATTTGTGTGGCTGATAAAATCATGGCTTCGAGCAATGGGTGGTCGAGCTCCTAATGCTATACTCACTGACCAAGACAAATTCTTGATGGCCGCTGTTTCAGAGCTCCTACCAAACACTCGTCATTGCTTTGCATTATGGCATGTGATCGAAAAGATTCCTGAATATTTCTCCCTTGTGATGAAGCGGCACGAGAATTTCTTGCAGAAATTCAACGAATGCATCTTTAGATCTTGGACAGATGATGAGTTTGATATGAGATGGTGGAAAATGGTCAGCCAGTTTGGACTTGAGAATGATGAATGGCTGCTATGGTTGCATGAACATCGCCAAAAGTGGGTGCCCACTTTTATGAGCGGTGTGTTTCTGGCGGGTATGTCGACGTCTCAGCGTTCAGAAAGTGTGAACGCTTTTTTTGATAAGTACGTCCATAAGAAAATCACGCTGAAGGAGTTCTTGAGGCAGTATGGTGCGATTCTGCAGAATAGGTATGAAGAGGAATCTGTTGCAGATTTTGATACTTGCCACAAGCAACCTGCATTGAAGTCTCCCTCGCCCTGGGAGAAGCAAATGGCAACAACTTACACCCACACGATATTTAAGAAATTTCAAGTCGAGGTCTTGGGGGTTGTTGCTTGCCATCCTAGAAAGGAAAAAGAAGATGAAAATATGGCCACGTTTAGAGTTCAGGACTGTGAAAAAGAAGATGAATTTCTTGTAACGTGGAGCAAATCTAAGTCAGAACTTTGCTGTTTCTGCCGTATGTTTGAATACAAAGGGTTTCTCTGTCGGCATGCCTTGATGATTCTGCAGATGTGTGGTTTCGCCAGCATCCCACCTCGATATATTTTGAAAAGATGGACAAAAGATGCTAAGAGTGGAGTATTGGCTGGTGAGGGAGCAGACCAGATACAGACCAGAGTTCAGCGTTATAATGATTTGTGTACTCGAGCCATCAAATTAAGCGAGGAAGGTTGTGTGTCAGAAGAAAACTACAACATTGTATTGCGCACGCTAGTTGAGACCCTGAAAAACTGTGTCGATCTGAATAATGCTAGAAACAGCATTACTGAGTCTAGTAGTCAGCTTAATAATGGTGCTCATGAAGAAGAAAATCAGGAAATGTCAGGCGTAAAAGCAACAAAAAAGAAGACTGTTTGTAGGAAAAGAAAGGTTGGCTTTTATTGCAAACCAATATATTTGATAGTCGTGCATGTTCTTAGTTTCAAAGGCTTAAGCTCATCAAATTGATTTTATGCAGGGACAACAAGAAGCTGACCAAATGCTTGAATCACAACAGAGCTTGCAACCAATGGTTTGTGGTTTAATTTGAATTTCTGCAATTAATTTGGTCGTTGTTACAGTGCATTTTCTTATGAGATAAAGAGTAGGATGGCTTGAATATTACTTGATAGTTTAATCACTTTAATCGTTTCTGCAGGAAAGTATAAGTTCAGAGGGAATGGGCATGAATGGTTACTATGGTCCTCAACAAAACGGTCAAGGATTGGTATGCTATGTTTATTCATATTTACGAATCTGGCTATGCGTTTCGACATCTTTTCTACCCTGATACTCAAACCTGTTTTAACTGTGGATATAGTTAAATTTAATGGAGCCACCTCACGAAGGCTACTATGTTAATCAAAGAACCATCCAAGGCCTGGTGGGTTTAGTATATACTTGAGTTCTTGAGTCGCTAAAATATGTGCCTAGTATAAGTTAATAATATGATATGTTATGGTTTTTGCGACTTCAGGGACAACTGAACTCCATAGCACCGGTGCAGGATAGTTTCTTTGCGAATCAGCAAGCCATGCCTGGGCTGGTACATTATAAAATCCTCTAGACTGATTATAGAAGCATGATCTTATTAGTAACTATTTTTCGTGTTATTGTCTGGCGCAGGGCCAAATGGATTTCAGGCCTCCTCCCAATTTCACTTACAATTTACAGGTCTCAGCTGTCTGAATAGATTCTTCCAAGTTGCTACACTTTGAACGAAAATTATGTTTCTGTTCTTTAACCACGTGTTGATTTTTTCTTCCAGGAAGAGCATTTGAGATCTGCCCAAATGCCTGGCAGTTCATCAAGGCAGCTATAGTGTAACACGTTACTGAATATTTTTGAGAGAAGGTTTGTCTCAGGAAGAAGCTGTTTCAAACATGAGGAAGAAGAAATCCAGATTCTTTCTTGGAGCTGAGTTTGCTATGACAAGACGAAATCGTTTAGATTGGTTCTTTCTGTACATTATGGGAATTGGCTGCTTTTGATGTGTGGATGTATGTGAATTATTTGTGTATCTGATTGAATAATTTGGGATTACGTAGAATGCAACATCTGTAGGCTGTAACACTTCATCTAGAAGATACACAAAGTCTTGTCTGTAATTTGGAATTCTCTTCCTTGTTAAGTTTTACTAAGGAAACACCAAAGTAGTCAAAGGAGCCAACCTAGAGATGGTTAAATTTGAACAAAACTATCTTCAAATGCAACAAACAATGAGTTAATCTACAAAAATTAGTGATAAATAGTTAGATAGTCTTTTCCCGATAGGGATAACAACAATTCGCAAGTTAAAAGTACAAGAGATGACAAATTCACATGCTTGTATGGTTATAATTAAATTACATTTGATAATTTGGAATTATTAAAAAATTATTATTATTGCTAATCTATTCTTGATTAATCCCGTAAAAGACACTCATCCCTTGGTCGTTGGGGTTTGGTGGGTTTGTCCCTGTCCTTTATTCAGACAAGATCAAAATTGGGAAAACCAGAAATTACCTGAGTTGGTGAAACAAAACATTTGCAAAAAAGAATCAAGGTTGAGAGAGAGAGATACAGTTCCTAATGGAGAAAGTGAATCAAACCTTCTTCTTGTCTCATGGATCTCCAACTTTAAGCATAGACGATACCTTAGAAGCGAGACAATTCTTCAAATCATGGACTCACAAAGTTCTTCCTCAAAAACCTAAATCGATCTTAGTCATCTCTGCTCATTGGGACACCAAATACCCAACGGTCAACACTGTTCTTCGCAATTCAACGATCCACGATTTCTCTGGCTTCCCTGATCCCATGTACAAGGTAACCAAAAAAACCCTAACTTTGTTGGTCAACCAACAAATTCACAATTAGGGTTCTTAGATCGTTGAATGAAGCATAAAGTTTTGATTTTTATAAATCTATTGGGACTATTTTTTTTTTTTTTTTATGTTTTTGTAGTTGAAATATGAAGCCCCAGGAGCGATTGAATTAGGGAAGAGGGTTAAAGAGTTGTTAATGAAAGAAGGAGGAATGAAACGTGTTGATGAAGATACAAAGAGAGGACTTGATCATGGAGCTTGGGTTCCTCTTATGTTGATGTATCCAGAAGTTGATATACCTATTGTTCAACTCTCTGTTCAATCAAACCAAAATGGGAGTTATCATTATAACATGGGTAAAGCGTTAGCTTCATTGAAAGATGAAGGTGTGCTTATCATTGGCTCTGGAAGTGCTACTCATAACTTGAGGAAGCTTGACCATAGTATCGCTCATGGCGGATCGGTTCCTTGGGCTTTGGAGTTTGATACTTGGCTTAGAGATTCTCTCCTTCAAGGAAGGTTAGAGAAAATTTAAACCTTTTTTTGCTGCTTAAGTTTGTGAAAACAAATCATTAATTGTGTATGTGTTTTTTGCAGATATGGAGATGTGAATGAGTGGGAAAAGAAAGCTCCCAATGCGAAAATGGCGCATCCATGGCCTGAGCATTTGTATCCGTTACATGTTGCGATGGGTGCAGCAGGTGCAGATGCAAAAGCAGAGCAAATCCATACAAGTTGGCAACTTGGTACCTTGTCTTATTCTTCCTATAGCTTCACTTCTCCTCCTTGAAACATTTTCAAGCTTCATCTCCTTCACTTGTCTTTGATTAAGCTTTTGTGTGTTCATCTAATAATCCTAATCCTGTCTTGTATACAAAAATACAGATCCTCTGAGTCTGTACTATTATGTATGAATATGCCATGTGAATTTAAAGAAATTGTGTTCTTTGTATTTGTAACACTTTTATCTCTGTATTAGCTTTTCTCTGTTCATCATCTGAACCTTTAAAATCTCAAGAGTGTTTCTGCTGCTATATATGCTGACTTATCACTATGTCTATGTGTTGGTACTTATTCTGAGCGAGTTTCTCACAATCGTATTAGTGGCTAATAGCCAGTAGCCACTGCTTTCATGTCATTTATGTAATGTTACATGCATTAACAACACGTACTTGTCAAGTTGTCATACATCCTATGAATTCATGACTCATCCTAGTATTCAAAAGGGGTTTGCTTAGTGAGTATGACTCATCCTAGTATTCGTCAACAGGTCACAAATTAACACTAATCAATTGAAAAATATTTCCAATGTGAAACCAAGTAAAAAGACAGAAGAATAGTTCTAAGTTAAAGTAGATCCAATGTGAAACTAACTTTTTTTTTGTGGTCAAAATCCAATGTGAAACCAACTAAAAGACAAAAAGAAAATAAAAGATCAAAAACAAAGATGTAAAGAGGAAAAATGGAGATCGAATAGGATCGGAGAAACCAAAACTTCAGCTTTCAGATTTGCTTTCTCCGGCGAAGCTGCAACTGCGGAGTCGTCGTCGGCTGCTTCTCCTGCTCTTCATTGGCAAGATAAGCTTCATTAATTCAACTGCCAGCACCTCCTTTGATGAAATCGGTCTCGGGTTTATCTCACGTCAACGGAACCAAGGATGTTCATGAAGGAGAAGGAGTGGCCGTCGATCCTCCAGATCCTCGGTGGCCGCACCTTCATCGGTGGACCCAGAAGACTTCTTCTCCATCGGTGAAACCTCCTCCTCAAGCGGCGGTGATCTCCTTGGTTGATGAATCTCAGCCGGTTGTTGCTACAGGGGAGATTGTTCTTCCCCTTATACCTCCTTGGCGAAATCATCAAGAGTTGGATCGTCACTAGCTTTGTCTGGTTCTTCTTCTCGCATAATTACAGATTATTTTCCGAGATTAAAGCCCACAGTTCCTGTCACTACCATGTCAACAATCTCTCGGCTGAGTAACATTGTCGTACAAGATGAGTCTGAGGGAGTCAATTGCGATGGTGAAGTCGTCTCCGTTCTGCCATCTCTCCTTGTCACACAAAAACCCGCTACTCAACCCAAAAAAGCTCCTCCATTGTCATCCTCTCCTCACTCCTCACCTCTCAAGGGAGCATGGACTGTACCACTTAAAATGGTTTCCTTGGGCTGCTAAAATGGATCCTGCAGCAAGGAATCTGTATAGAGCTACTTCACCGGATTACATGGAAGACGGAACTCCAAAGATACTTTTGATATCCCAGATATCTCGACTATTCCGGTTTGGGTAACCCTTAAAAAGATTCCGAACAGTCTCTACTCAATTCCAGGAATTAGCCATATTGCTTCAGGTTTAGGTGCTCCTATGGCTACTTACAAACCAAGACTTGACCCTGCTCTAATGGGTGAGGCTAAGATCTTGGTGGAAGTGGAGTTGAGTAAAGCATTCCCTCCTAGGATTGCAACTGTGGATAAAAAGGGAAACATATCTATGGTTGATGTTGAATACGCTTGGGTTCCTGTTCAGTGTGGAGATTGTGGACAGTTAGGACATAAAGCTTCCCGTTGCATGAACCAAAAGTTGCCACATCAAAAAGCCACCAAAGTTGTCTCTAATGAGGTCAATGCTCCTGCCAATGTTAGTTTATCTACCGCCCCAGCTCTAGTCTCTCCAATCAATCTTCAACATGAATCCACGAATGTTGTCATTCAACAAGGCTCCAAAGTCCAAGACGATTCAGCCCTACCCATTGAGGCTGTCCTAATACAAGTCTCAGATCTATGCACCAAAGTGGCAGATTGCCATACAAATGTGGAAGTTCAAGTTTTATCTAAGGCTGTTTGCAATACCGAAATAGCTAATGAAGTTGCAGTCACAAAAGATAGTGATGTTTTTAGTGACCGAGAGGTAAGAAGTGTCCTTGCTAAAAATAAGTTTAGCCGTTTGGGCTCTTCTTTTTCAGATGGGGATTCACTTCCCTCAGATGGAGATTCAGTTGATGCAGAGGATTCTGATAGTGAATCTGAAATGATGGACCATATGACTCCTTCCGGACAAAGATTACTGCGAGAAAGACCGGTTCAACCTTCCATAAAGCTAAAGAGACACAAGAGTCTTTTATTGCTCGAGGGAGAGGACAACGGGGACGTAGATCACGTGGTCGTGGGTGCCGTGGACGCGGGAACCGGGGACGTGGCTAGATGTCTTTTCGATGTTTAAGAAAGCCAACCGGAGCGGAAGATTCGGTTACTATCTATGGGTCTGCTTGTATTATTGACCTATTTCTATACTGCTTTTGTAGCTTTTAAAATTTTGTGACTTGTTTCACAAAATACTGCATGACTTTTTGTCATAGCTTTTGTAATATTCAGGTTATAAAAAAAAAAAAAAAAAAAAAAAAAAAAAAGAAGAATGTATGCATAGATTACGATTTATTGAGTGGATTAAAGTGTCCACATTAATTGAAAATCCATTTTAGTTTTGACTTTTGACAAACCATGTATAGTGGTATATTCGTTGTGCTAAAGTTATTTACACCACTACTCGGGTTGAATTCTAAGCCTGATCGAGAAAAGGAGAAATTAGGTCCGATGGTCCCCCAAAACACAATAATTCAGTCTTTTTTTTTTTGTCAACACCATAATTCACAGTCTAAACATTTAGATTTTTATAAATTCAAATGTCTTTGCTTTCGATCATTTCCAAAAGATTCATAGCATATTTGCATACGTTCATTTCAAGTGGTTCTACATCATTATTATTATTTTTTTTTTTTTTAAATACTGAATTTTATAGCATATGTTGTGATTTGAAATTCTAATAGATATGGATGTGTAACTAAGTGAGAAACTTTGAAGTACATTTTTAAGTGCATTAAAGAATATAAATATATATATATATATATATATATATACTTCTTATTTTGAGTATATGTAAATTACCCTTTTAATTATTAAACAAATGTGTTTTGTCTTTTTGTGTGGTAGATGACTAAAATTGAGGAAAAAATATGTTGTTTTTATCACTTTGAAATATCTAAGAGAGGACATAATAGAGTTTGGTACAGTTTTAATTAACTCTAAGACGTTGATACTAACGGATTACAAGCATATATGCATTAAAACATCTAGTCTAGATGTCCCTCACCTCAATGAATATGTTTTATGAGGTCCATAGGTTTATTCACACATATCTTGATAACAAATTTTGGATATACCATAACATTGAGATTAATGGTTCGAAAAAACTGTTTAGCGACTCAAAAAAATAAATTTCTAGAGTTGAATGCATGATAGATACTATGGATTGATATAAAGAAAATTTTGGAGAAAGAATTGTTAACAAGTCGCTCGAAGGATTTGCTAGACACTATCAAGTGGATATTAGAAAGATTGGAGATTAACTTGTTTCTCAATCTAGCAAAAAATTGCAAGACTAGTAGGTGAATTTTGAAGTTTTTAAGTTCTCTCTAGGTGTGAAAAAAATGGCGGATATTCTAGCCAAAATCTGAAATCGTATGAAAATAGAAAAAGAAATATCGGCCGCACCACACCACGAAAGAGGTAGACAAGGTGCAAGAGTTAGAAAAATGAGGTAGATTATGATTTTGATTTTTGATTTTTAATTTTTGATTTTTGATATTTGATATTTGATATTTGATATTTGATTTTTGATATTTGATTTTTGATATTTGATTTTTGATATTTGATTTTTGATATTTGATTTTTGATATTTGATTTTTGATTTTTGATTTTTTGATTTTTGATTTAGCTTTTCTTTGTTTTGGTTTATTACCAAACTAGTTGTTTGTATAGTATGTAGTGGAACTGATATAAGAAACAAGATTTGTAACATTTTCTTATTTTTCTTTTGTATCCGCACTTGAACTTGAATGTTGAGCAACAACATATGGAACATTTTGAAAGTTTTTAACATAATTTGTGAGAACACAATTTGTGAGAATCACTCTTTTAATTTTCCTGATGATTTTTTTTTTGTGAAAAATACCTTTTTGAATTCTCTGTTTTACATTTAGGTATAATTTGAGATAATATGATTTAATATTTATATATTAGGTTTTAATTCTGAAATTTTAGTGTCAAAATATTGTGCTATTTTTAGAATTTATATATAATGTGCTAAATTTGAAAACAAATTTTATTTTTGTACTATTTGTGAGAATTACCTTTTGAATTTCCCTACTGTTTAGAATGATTAATCTGCCTATTTTCTTAGGTTATATATAACGTTTATTTAATTTTTTGTTACTTTTGACCATGACTTAGTTAAACCCCATCAAAGAAAAAAGTGCTACGTCCACTAATCAATATACGAATTTATCCCCTATCCTTAGGTTTTATTTTAAATAGATGGAACTGGTGAAGAAAAAAGATGGAATCATGCGACCACCTCAACAGACTATAGCCACTAATTACCACACAAGACTAGTCTTTCACAGATGAAAATTTTAATTAAGAAAAATTCAGAAAGCACACGAAAATTTCATGATCGTATAGCTTATATAATAGATTAATAAACATATAGTAGCTTTCTTAGCTTATAAATAGACATATCTAGTCTTGGATCTTCTTCACAACCAAAACATCTCAAATGGATTATCATACCAAGAGCATGCCTAATCTATTGTGGTTTACTGTTCTTTTAATACTAGTCGAAGTGGTTTCGTGTGCTAGACAACATCATAAAAATTTCTTGGCCAAAGAGGCAGATCTCGTGACAGATTTGCCCGGACAGCCTGATGTGAATTTCAGACATTACGCTGGTTATGTTCCTGTCGATAAATCCAACGGAAGAGATTTGTTTTATTGGTTCTTTGAGGCCATGGATCTCCCTAGAGAGAAACCTTTAGTTCTCTGGCTTAATGGAGGTAAACCCGATATAACTACAAATATTGTAATATTTATTTTGTAATGATAACATGTGAAAAAGTAGACTGATAAAGCGGTTCCATGCATGGTTAAGTTTGTAATTTTCTTATGTTGTCTTATGGGCGAGGAGGACATTTGGAATTTTGTTATAGCTAGGTCCAGGGTGCTCTTCTGTGGGATATGGAGCAACACAAGAAATTGGTCCGTTTCTAGCGGACACCAACGAAAAGGGACTTAAACTTAATCCATATGCATGGAATAAAGGTAATCTTGTTTTATTATACAATTTTGCTATCATCATCATCATCATCACCATCATCATCATATAATTTTATAATAATTAATGGAAAGGGTTGGTTTGCGTATGCAGAGGTCAACATGCTGTTTTTAGAATCTCCCGTTGGCATTAGGTTTTCGTATTCAAACACAACTAGCGCGATTATCTAAATCTTGATGATCACTTTACAAGTAAGTCTATTATTCATACTATATATATACTTTTTTTTGTCCTAAAAAGTGGTGTATATATATATAGTCTTAATTTGTCCCTAAAACTAAAGGATTTCATACATAATATTAGTAAAACATAACTGTATGTTTTATTCTTTTTCTGATGACAGAAAAAGATGCATACACTTTTCTTTGTAACTGGTTCAAGAGATTCCCAGAGCACAGAGGAAATGAGTTCTATATCGCAGGAGAAAGTTAGGCACGTTAATATAAAAACCATCTAATTTTAAGTTTTAATTAATATGTCTAAAATTGGGTTTTATTCGCAGGAATATACGTACCCCAATTAGCAGAGGTCGTGTACGATAACAATAAAAAGAACAATGATTTGTCGCTTCACATCAATCTGAAGGTTTTTTTTTTGGTAAGTTTGAATATTTCAATACTAGCTAAGTGTAACTAAATAAACTATAAAATTTGCATTGTGAGATCCTAAATTCAAATCATATGTTCAAATTGGCTATCTAGTTGGGGAATCCTGATACATCAAATCCAGATGATTGTAGAGGTTGGGTGGATTATGCATGGAGCCACGCAGTGATATCGGACGAGACACATAGAAACATAAACAAGTTGTGCAATTTCAGCAGCGACGATGTTTGGAGCAATGTTGAGTGCAATGAAGCCATGGCAGAAGTTGACAAGCAGTACAAGGAGATCGATATCTATAGCATCTATACCTCCGCTTGTAAAGGAGGTTCTGTGCAATCGTCTTACTTGGCATCAGCACAATTCAATACAAATTATCACATTAAATCTAAGCGGGTATGTGTATAATATTTTTAAGTTATCACATCAACAAAATAAGTATTCTTTTATATTTTACGCCAAAATTTACATTTCCAAACTAATATTTATTTTAATACAAAGGGTATTCCAAAATTATCAAATTTTTCTTAATTGTGTAAAAAGTAGTAAAATGAGACTCTTTATAAAACATAGAGGTATTAAAAAGCTATACCAAGTAAACGTAACAAATTTATATTGTTTGCATGCTTTAGATGCCACGAAGGCGCTTGGGTGGATATGCCCCATGTTTAGACGATTACGTGAAAATATATTATAACAGAGCAGATGTTCAGAAAGCTCTTCACGCAAGTGATGGTGTTAATCTCAAGAACTGGACCATTTGCAAGTATGTGTTATATATTTTCTTTTCCTTTTTTTTTGTATGATATATGATAAAAATTGTCTGAACAATTTTTGGTATTATGAGATTACAGCATGGAGATCTTTCATAACTGGACTTATTTAGTGACCTCAGTATTGCCTATATTCGAGAAACTCATCGCGGGATCGAGGATTAAAGATATGGGTTTGCAGGTAAATTACATGCATTCATGAAAAAAAAAAAAAAAAAAAAAATCAGTCATATCCTCCTATACGTCAAGATTGAATATTTAATTTTAATCAATGACTAGGATTTTTATTATACAACAAAAAAATGTGTTGAAAATAGAGTAATAACAAATTGTGTTGCTTCTTACGCAGGTTACCACTATACATTTTAAAGCTTTTCTACTTTATATATGGAAGACATTAATTTTTGTTACTCTACATACGTAACGGCCATCCCACTAAACCGTTGTCTTGGTTTCCTTTCTGTGATGGCTCTCAGTGGTGACACAGACGGATGTGTTCCAGTACTCGGAACTCGGTATAGCTTAAACACACTTGGCTTACCCATAAATAAAGCTTGGAGACCATGGTACCATGAGAAACAGGTCAATACATGATCACAATTTACATATGATGGATCATCTAATTAACCGGTTAACTTAGATTCTTATTTGATTATGATTAGACCGGTAGTTTATTGATGATTTTTTTTGAATAAATGTTAAATTATATTCAAAAGAAAAAATAACTTTTATATCTGCATGTTTATAACTTAGGCTTACAAAAAAAAAATAGATTATGCTAAAAGAGATTATGCTAAGAGCGATTATAAAAGATTTTACAAAACACCCAAAGATCAATAATGAACAATACAGGTAAGTGGGTGGGTTCAAGAATACGAAGGTCTAACATTTGCTACGTTTAGAGGAGCTGGACATACAGTGCCTAGCTTCAAACCAAGCAGCTCCTTCGCTCTTTTCTCGGCCTTTATCAAAGGGGTTCCACTGCAGTCCTCGCGGGTTGAGTCGAAAATCAAGGATTAAAAACATGATTTTGTAATCTTATATAATGAGTCTTTGAAGTTTTCAAAGGTTTGGGAGATTGTGGGTTTTGTAATTTGAACTCGTCAGATATGGCATATGCATAAATAAAGATTGTAAGCCAAAAGATGTATGTTACTATGTAACTTTCTCTGTAATGATCTTTATGATCAAAGGAAGCTTTCAACAACACTACGTCAAGTAATTTTCAAAATGTACGTTTGCTGAATCATAAGCAATTCTTGTCTCCCATTTACACTCTTTCAAGTTAATATTGAGGTATTTTTTGCCTCTCCTAAATTTCATTTTGACCTTTTCTTTAGTTTACACCACATCCCATTTTTGGCATGAATAGTTGCGCCACTCACGAGTTCAACGGACTCCGGCGATCCACGCAGCTCAACATCGAATTTCTGCAACAACATAGCTAGTGCGACGGTTGATTCCATTAAGGCAAACTGGTCACCAATGCATTTCCTTGGTCCTCCACCAAATGGTAAGAATGCAAAGTCTGCTATGATCTGTTCTCATCATAATACAACTCAAAAGGTTAGTCTTGTTACAAGGCATAAGAGAGGTAAAATACAGAAGTACTTTTTGAGAAAGACTGATCCTTCACTAAGAGAAAGATTTGCAAGTTTTGGGTTTTCACCTCGTTTGGATATAGTGCCCCAGGGCTTCGAGATGGATCAAAGCCAGCCCATCCTTCAATTCCATTGCTCTCCTTTGTTCTTAAGAACCTCTCAGGCTCAAAATCGTGGGGATTATCCCAGAAGTATGGAGATCTATGGAGATTGTACACCTGTAAGCAAATACAAAACAGGGGATTCTAAGAAAAATCCGGGTTCCTATTGTGGAACGACTAAAAATTTAGAAACTGCCACTCACAGATATGAAGATATCAGTTCCTTTTGGAACTTGATGACCACTTTTTTCACCTTTATATCCTCCTGTGAATGCAAGCAGATAAATGAGCTCTGGACTAAGCCACTCTCAATTAATTGTGGAGATACGATGTGTTTAGAGTTTGAAATATACCGGGCAAGGTCTCTGGTTTGAGTGTGCGTCTGATGAGCAAAGGTGGCTGAGGATAGAGACGAAGGACTTCAACAACGATCAGTCGTATGTACCTGCAGAAGCATGGAAACGTCAACAACTTAAGTAGAGACCAAAATATAAGATTAAAGAAGATGTCTTTCAAGTTAAACGTACTCAAGCTTTTTCATTGATTCATAAGTGGGTGCACCTTCACCAAGCACGGCATCAATCTCAGCTTGAGCTTTCCTAATCTTTTCAGGATTCTGCAAATTTAATAGAGAATGCTAAGACTGTACAGTGAGGTTTGAAGCAATCACGGAAAAAATGTAAAAAAGACTCTTAGGTGCATACTTGTGAGAGAAGGTAAACAGCCCAAGTAAGCACTGCTGCTGTTGTCTCGTGACCAGCAATTAGCATAGTCATCAAGTCATCCCTCAGCTGTAGAAACAATTGTGTCAAAAACAGATAAACCAAACACAAAAGAGTATGTAAGTTTGTTAATCAGAAAGTGATAAATCTTACCTGCCGGTCATCAATATCAACACCGCGCATATCGACTAAGAACCGCAAAAGACTTGCATCCTATGGATACAAGAGTCTACAATCAGAGGTGTTTCATAATGGGATTCAAAAAGGTAAGGATTCTTAGATAAACCTTGAGATTAGAGTAGTCCCTTTGCTGTAGCTTCTCTACATCTGTTTCCTGGGAGAAGAAATAACAAAATGAGAACAGAACAGCAGAATCAAGAAGAAAAGAAGTGAAATACCTCTCTTGTCTCTTTGGCATTTTGAATGAGTCCATCAAGGCAATCATTTATAATCTTCAGATCGCTTTGGAACTTTCGTTGCCTCGGAACTATCCATCTGGCAGGAGGAAAATTCCAATACGGGAAGTAGAAAGTAGATCGATGCTCTGCCTCGTAAAGAGTTCCATAAACTGCCTGTGATGTTAACAGAAAACATCAATGAACCAGCTTACCTCGAAAGACTAGTGAAGAGCCAATTCAATAGTAGAATGATTTAAAAATTCAAATACCTTAATCACAGGGGACTCTTTTGTGACAGAACCAAAGTCGTAGTTGAACACGCTAAGCCCTATTATATCAAGAGCCAGACTTGAGAATTCTGCTTCCAGATCCAACTCGATCACATCCTCTCCACTTGAAACTTCTTTGTCCCTTAAGAGTTTCTCAGATTTCAATATCATTTTCTCCGAGCAGGCACTAAATACTTTGACCATGGCCTCCAGATACATTGTATGGAACGCAGGAGTTATAGCTACAACACATATTGGAAGGAAAGAATCATTAGTGCCATGGGCTTATGACACTGCAATATCTAAAACATAGAGATGACAACGTGCTTTATACCTCTTCTCCTTAGCTTCCAGGTATCTAGATCAGCTGGTATCAACCCTTTTCCCATAATCGGCTCCAAGATCTCAGCAAGAACTCCCTAGAGAAACACAGGACATTAATTGCTGGTACAGAAGTGAACAAAAGAAATGGCTCTTCATCAATTGAATACTAGCTTCGGTTACCTTGTCATAAGAAAATGCGTTTTCCCGTAGGACATGCCTTGCAACAATAGGATCTGAGATGACAACAAAAGCTTTTGGACCAAACGCAAGCTTGAACACTCCTCCATGCTTTAAGTCAAGAAAAAAAAAAACCACAGAATCAAACAAACTAGCTAACAAAAAGTACAACACTGAGATGAATCCACAATTCCACATTATATGTACCTCCATGAACCAGTCGTAAAGAGATAAAAAGAGAGGCTTTCCAAACAAATCAGAGACAGCTCCTTCAGCAGTAGGCATTGAACCCAAACTTCCACCACTTAAGAAATTAGTAAGAAGGTTGCTCGCATTGTCCAAAAGGTTACCATTCGTCTTTGGCTCTTTGGTATCAGTAGATTGACACCTAACCAAAAACCCACAAAATCAAACTCCGTTTACAACAACTATACCATTCCAAAAGCTCTAACTTTGTCTTCTTTGGTTCTAAATTTTCACAATCCCACATTAAAAAAAAATCAATACTTTAAACTGCAAAAAGCCCCCAAATTTCATCAAACCCAGACCTAATCTTAAAGTTGCAATACAAAAGAAAAGAGATTTTGGAAGGTGGAGAAAGCAGAGAAACCCCAACCTGATGGAAACTGAAGCTCTCCGGGAATAAACAGAAGAGTAAAGAGTCTGAGAGTAATCGCTCCTACCCAGATGAACACCGCCGCCATGGAAGTAACAGGAATGAGTAGCAGCGGCAGGGAAAGCCATGGCAGCTACCATCTTCAAATGAAACGAGAAGCTCTAATTCTAAAGATTGAAGAGCTTTGAACATGTTTTCTACTTCTTTACTTCATCTATATGCTGAAAATGGCCAACTTCAAAGCATAAACGACACAAGATTGAACTTGCAACAAAGATTGTTTAGTGCTGTTTAAACTGACACGTGTCTTTCTATTATCTAACTCAGCAAAGATTTAGCACATGGTCAGATGGTCAAAACCGCAAAAGTAGGTTTGGTAAATTAACTGAGCCAAAAGTATCGACCCGAAACTGAAACTGAAATTGAAGAACCGAACCAAAATTTTTGTAATATCAGAATGTTGTTAGGGATTATATAAAGTTTGGTTTTTACAATACATATATTATATCAAATTGATATAATTTTTTTAAACCTCATCTTAATTTGGATATAAAGTTTGGATATATATTTAGGCAATATTACTAAATGACTACTATTCGTTGTATTTAAAACCTCCATTTCTTGTAAATCAATTACAGTTAAATGGCCAACTACGATATAAAAAAACAGAATAAAGAAAAATTAGAGAGAAAATAAAGAATAAATTATTTTAGTTGAGATGTGCGATTTTGCATACTAGTATCATTGTTATGACTAGTAATCTTTTTTACTTAAAAATGTGAGTTTTTTCCAAATACATTTAGGTTTTTTTTTTTTGCCTTCATACACTAGCATTTTATGTTTCCTTTTTTACACTTAAATATTTTTTATCTTATAAAGATTATGCGTATTTTGTTTTTCTTAGAGGGATGATGAAAAACAGCTAAAGAAAGAGGGACAAAGAGAAAAGAGAAAGAGAGGAAAACTTTTCATAACTCTAAAAAACTGATTATAGTTAAATTATGCGGTAGTGCTTGGAGAGAAAGAGACAACATCTTGTTTAAGGTGAACCATATGGATCTCTATTTACTATGTTTCTAAATTTGGGTAAGGAATAACCAAATAAAAGTGAGACGACAAAGCTTCAAATCTTAAATGATCTGTTCTTAACTATAAATTACAAATTTTAGGACAAATCTTGTAGATTAGAGTAAAACCATATGTAACTTGATATCCGATTTCTATTATTGGAATTTCAAGTAAATATTTTTTTATAACTGATTAATTAACTAGATGTTTGTTTGTTATTTTTCTGATCTTAGTTGGCTGCAAATGTGAGCATCGCACATCTATTTAAATTCTCATCCTCCAGTAGATTTCATAACTCACAAGAAACTTAGTTTTTTTTCTACTAATAACACTCTCTTCTCCTTACCATTTACTTTTGCACGGACGGTTGGCATAATGAGTTCCTCAGGAGAAGAACGAGGTGTTGTTGTTGTGGAGCTCGAGCCGCCAAGAGGGAATAGAAGTCGATTTGCTTTTGCTTGTGCAATCTTAGCATCAATGACATCTATCATCCTTGGTTATGGTTCGTATTCGTTATGAATTCTTATCATTCACTATCGACCCATATCTTGGTTGGTTTGATTTTATGGTTTAGATAATTATCCTTACCTTTTATGGATGTTGCAGATATAGGAGTGATGAGTGGAGCTGCAATTTTCATAAAAGATGATTTGAAACTGTCGGACATACAACTTGAGATTCTTATGGGGATTCTAAATATCTACTCTCTAATCGGTTCAGGCGCAGCCGGTAGAACTTCCGATTGGATTGGAAGACGATATACCATAGTATTGGCAGGAGCCTTCTTCTTTTGTGGTGCTCTTCTCATGGGTTTTGCCACAAACTATCCTTTCATTATGGTGGGTCGTTTTGTAGCTGGTATCGGTGTCGGTTATGCTATGATGATTGCACCTGTTTACACTGCTGAAGTCGCTCCTGCTTCTTCACGTGGTTTCCTTAGCTCTTTCCCTGAGGTACAATAAATTCTACCTTTACTATTATTTGAACTATATATATAAATAATTTTACATGGAGGTCGATGGTAATATATTTCTTTTTCTATGTAGATATTTATCAACATTGGTATACTTTTAGGATATGTGTCCAACTACTTCTTCTCCAAGCTACCCGATCATCTCGGCTGGAGGTTCATGTTAGGGATTGGAGCGGTTCCCGCGGTATTCCTAGCCATTGGAGTGTTGGCAATGCCGGAGTCTCCACGGTGGCTAGTCATCCAAGGTCGCATTGGAGATGCTTTTAAAGTTCTTGACAAAACCTCAAACACTAAAGAAGAAGCCATCTCTAGGCTCAATGACATCAAACGTGCTGCTGGAATCCCTGATGATATGACAGACGATGTTATAGTATTGCCAAACAAGAAGACTGCTGGGAAAGGGGTGTGGAAGGACCTTCTTGTCCGACCAACCCCGTCCGTTCGACACATCCTAATAGCATGCCTTGGCATCCACTTTGCCCAGCAAGCCTCTGGAATCGATGCGGTCGTGCTTTACTCCCCAAACATCTTCTCAAAGGCTGGACTACGATCCAAGAATGATCAGCTTTTAGCTACGGTGGCTGTCGGAGTTGTCAAGACCCTCTTCATCGTGGTAGGGACTTGTGTGGTTGATCGGTTTGGACGTCGTGCCTTGTTGCTTACAAGTATGGGTGGAATGTTTATTTCCTTGAGTGCACTTGGAACTAGTCTCACAGTAATCAACATGAACCCCGGACAAACTATCAAGTGGGCTATAGGGCTTAGCGTTACAACGGTGATGTCTTTTGTGGCAACATTCTCAATAGGTGCAGGTCCCGTGACGTGGGTTTACTGCTCAGAGATATTCCCCGTGAGGCTAAGAGCTCAAGGTGCAAGTTTGGGAGTCATGTTGAATAGACTTATGAGTGGTATTATCGGAATGACATTCCTATCTCTTGCTAAGGGTCTCACCATTGGTGGTGCGTTCCTTCTCTTCGCTGGAGTTGCGGCTGCCGCATGGGTTTTCTTCTTCACTTTCCTTCCGGAGACACGTGGTGTGGCTTTAGAAGAAATGGAGAGTCTCTTCGGGAGCTACAACGCAAACAAAAAGAACAATGTTATAATTAAGGGTAAAGAAGTTGTCGATGAACAATGAACAAAATTTGTTTCCATTTCATTATTTGATCAATGAAACGTCAAAAGATTCTCATAACCGAGTCTTCATGGGAGAGTGCGACTATAAAGAAGATTAATAGAGGATTTGGCTTGCCATGTTTAATCGATTATTTTGTATAGCTTGAATAAAAATAATAAAAAAACTCTTATTCTGTAATTTCTGTAAATATTAATGCCACATATGAACTGTAATTTTTATGTCTTTTATAATTATTAAATTGTTTAAATTTTTCATATCTTATAATTTATAAATTTGTTAAAACAAAGTTTTTGTATAACACATGACAAAATCTTTAATTGTTAAAATTGATAAGTGTCGTAATCACATGAGTTACTAACTTTGAAAACTAAGAATTATATAATAACATAATATTGAATACGCTATCAAATCATTCACCGATTAAAAAACTTTAAAAAATTACATTAATTTTTTATTTTAATTATCTTGTTTTTCTTATATTATGTTAATCACTAATTTTAACACATTAAACATTTTTGTATTTTAATCACTTTTCTGTATAAATTTTTTTTTACTATATGATTATAATAAATAATAATTTGGTAAAACTAAATTTATGTTAATGATAAATTAATAAATTTATTTCCTCACAATTACAATATTGTAATTACTACTTTAAAATAATTCACAAAATAATAATGCAAATACAACAAACCAACAATATAAAACTATAATATACATCAAACAAATTAAATGCTATAGTATTCTAAAATAAGTAGTATTTTTAAGAGATTTATGTAAATTTACCAAATAATTTCAATATAAAAATAATACTATATCAGACAAAATAATTTATAAAAATAAATATAACAATATATTTTAGAAAAAAATGTTGGCCTGTGCGTGCTATATACAGTGAGGGATATCCCCTAGTTAGTATGTATTTAACTCTAGAAATAAACAAAAATGGTATACTATATAACAAATAAATAATGGATAATAACATTCTGTTTTTATGATAAAGACTTTGATTAATTTTATTGAGGCTTGTAAAAACAGATCGTTTCTATTTAGTTGGTACATTGGCTTGTAAATTTAAACTATGATTCAAAACCAAAATAAATTCTAAAACTAAGAATCAAAATAGACGAAATGGAACGGAACCAGATATTCAAGTGGATTAGACAAAAGTTTTAGAAGGCCATAAGAAAGACTCAAAAGTTTGTTTGAAAATTGCTAGCTATTTCAATTACAATTTTAAAATTATGGGATCGTTGCAATTAGTCATAAGATTATTCGTTTTTTTGTCACGCAATTGATCGTAAGGTTGTTCGTATTGTTATTTGTTGCGACTGATTTTTTAAAATTCTGAATTATTACTTCTAATTTGTGTATTAGTTGTAACAGATTAAATTATTTCTTCTATATAACAGACTGTAACAAACTCTAGATTGAGTTGAGTGAACAAGATTCTAATTCTCATTAATTGTAAATTGTACAGTGTTCTCTGTTTATATACAACATAAGGTTAAGCTAACATGAGCCTAATAATAGCTTAACCTACACCTATCATTCTATCCTGCACAAGAGAGTAGTTATACTCATTATACGCCCCCGCAAGCCTTAGAAACCGAACTATGTGAAGGATGAAAAAGGCTTGAGAGTGACATTCGTCAAAGGAAAGAATGAAAAAGTCCCGGGTGAAGTGGCTTGGTCAGAATGTCTGCAATCTGAGCCTTACCGGGAACATGAATGGCCTTGAGAGTACCAAGCTTCAATTGGTCACGCACAGTATGACAATCAATTTCCACATGCTTGGTTCTCTCGTGGAAAACAGGGTTCGTCGCCAAGTACACCGCCGATTTGTTATCACAAAACAACTTGGCTGTGTGAACCTCTTTGATCCGGAAAGCAGCAAGAAGTTGTTGTAGCCAAATGACTTCCGTGGTAGCATCAGCTAAGCTACGGTACTCTGCTTCCGTACTACTTCGACTAGCCGTCTTCTGCTTCTTGGACTTCCAAGAGATCAATGAAGTTCCCAAGAAAACACAGTAACCCGAAACAGAGCGTCGAGAATCACGACAAGCGCCCCAGCTAGCATCTGCAAATGCATTTAAGCAATTCTCTGTTGTTGCAGAGTAAAACAAACCAAGTCCCGGATTACCTTTGATGTACTTCAGGATTTTTTGTGCTGCATGGAAATGAACATCAGTAGGAGCCTGAAGAAACTGACTGAGCTTATGTACAGCATAAGTAATATCCGGTCGCGTGAGTGTCAAATAAAGAAGACGACCAATCAGCTCACGATAGGAAGTCGCAGACGCCAAAGGTACACCAGTCTCCTGAGTAAGATTGACATAAGGATCCATCAGAACATCAGCTGGTTTGCAAGCAAGAAGACATGTATTCTCCAACAAGTCCAATGCATATTTCCGATGACAAACAGAGATGCCTTTAGAGGAGCGAGCAATCTCTAAACCAAGGAAAAATCTCAATTGACCAAGGTCCTTGATCTTGAAAGCGCTATGCAACACAGTCTTGATAGCAGCTAAATCTTCATGATTGCTACTTGAGATAGCAATATCATCAACATAAACAAGGAGAACAGTAATTCCTCTCTTGGTAAACTTGATGAATAAAGCCGTATCAGATGGGCATTGTAGAAATCCATCACTAAGCAACACAGAGGTTATCAACTTGTTCCATTGGTTAGGAGGAAGAACCTCATCAGGACCTGGAGTATAGCCTTGAGGAAGGCTCATATATATCTCTTCCTCCAAGTCGCTGTGTAAAAATGCATTCGAGACGTCCATTTGAGCTAGTGACCATCCTTCTTTAGCTGCTAAGCCCAACATCAGCTTCACACTAGTCAGCTTAACAACAGGGGAAAACGTCTCAATATAATCAACACCTTCGACCTGTGTGTAGCCCTTCGCTACCAAACGCGCTTTATAACGCTCAACAGAGCCATCAGAATGGTACTTAATAGTCCAAACCCACTTACAACCAACTACATTCTTACCAGGGGGAAGAGAAACGACGTCCCAAGTATGATTCTGTTTCATAGCCGTAAGCTCCGCATTCGCAGCACCAGTCCATTTCTCAGAAGCCATGGCTTGTTGAAACGTTTTCGGTTCTATCTCTTGAGAATATGTAAGGATATTGGCACAAAAATGGGTGGAAATTGTATCGTAGGTCAAGACTGAAGAAAGAGGATAGGGTGTGGTGTGTTTCGGAGGTAAAGATGGAGAAATTTGTGCAAGTGTACAGTGATACTCGGATAAGTAACTAGGAGCTTTAGGCTGACGCTGTGAACGCCTAGACTGATGTGATGGTAATGCTCCAACAGACACAACAGGATTACTTTGCCGAGTAGTAGAATGAGATGATGCATGAGGTGAAGACAATAAGGATGGATCAGAGGATGATGAGTGAATAGGAGATGGCAAAGACAAAGAATTATCATGAATAGGGGAAGGATCAGGAGATGGAACAGACAAGACAGTATGCTTGAAAAAATCAGGAATGATCGAAGATGCAGTTTTATATGGAAAAACATTTTCATGGAAGATGACATTCCTAGTAATAGAGATGCGATTAGTATCCAAATCTAGTACTTTGTAACCCTTATAACCTGGTGGATAGCCTAAGAAAACAGAAGAAGTAGCCCTAGGAGTGAATTTATGTCTATCCTTTTGTAAAGTACTAACATAACACAAGCAACCAAAAGTCCTAAGCAAAGAATAATCTGGTCTTTTATTCATCAATTTCTCATAAGGTGTCTGATTATCTAACAATGGAGAAGGTGTCCTATTGATTAGAAACACAGCAGTACTCACACAATCACTCCAATAAGCAAGAGGTACATTCGATTGAAATAATAAAGCTCGAGCAACATTTAAAACATGTTGGTGTTTCCTCTCGACTACTGAATTCTGTTGTGGTGTATATGCACAAGAGAAGTAATGTATCATACCAGTTTCTTTAACCAATTCATCAAATGAAAGTTCAGGTGCATTATCACTACGTATAGCTTTTATTCTTTTCTGATATTGAGTAAAAACATGCTGTAAAAACTGTGGAAAAATAGTTGAAACATCACTTTTATTTCTTAAGAAGTAAACCCATGTTGTTCTAGTACAATCATCTACTAAGGTAAGAAAATATCTATAACCGTCAACAGATTCTGTAGAAAAGGGTCCCCATATATCTAAATGGACAAGATCAAATGGATGAGAGGACATATGATTATGAAAAGGAAAAGATAAGCGTTTTTGTTTAGCAAGAGGACATACAGGGCAATGACTATCATGTGATATCCTAAGCTTCGGTATAGACAATGCATCAGAAAGAACTTGTAACTTGGCACTTGATGGATGTCCTAGGCGATGATGCCAGAGAGTCGCATCAGATGACAAGGATCCACAAAAGAACTCAGAAGAAGAAGACTCAGGAACGTCGAGAGATGATAGGGATTGTAAATCTAGAATGTAAAGATGATGCATGAGATGACCCCTACCAATCATCGAGTCCTGAGAAAACCCCTGAAGAAAACAGAAAGTAGGATAAAAATGAGCAGAACATTGATTGTGATGAAGTAAACTACTTACACTAATCAGGTTAAAATGAAAGTCAGGGACGTGTAAAACATCATAAAGAATCAATGATGCAGAAAAATGTATATTTCCAGAATGATGAAAGGGCAATTTTATACCATTTGGCAAAGTAACTGTTATGCCCGATATAACACGAACATCCCTAAATCTAGACAAATCACAGCAAACATGACTTGTTGCCCCACTGTCAATTATCCAAGAACCACTAGGCAAAGCAGTTTGTAGTGATGAAAGACAATGATGATGGAAAGTAAGCAAATGATTCTCATATCTCAAGTTAGAAGAAATAGAAAAGACATTACCGGAAGTCGAATTAATAGCCATGACACCTTTTTCAGAGATTGAACTGGAAGACTGAGGAACCGGAGCTATAGGCTCTGAGGCAGCTACTTGAGCAGACATCTGATTCAATTGGTGAATAAGCCCCTGGACCTGAGATTGAGAGAGTTTAGTAACATCCAAGCTCATTGGAGAAACTGGTGGAGGAGGATAATATGGAAACTGCTCAGTCGGTGTTCCAGCGAACACATTAGCAACAGTCCGTTGCATATTAGTCTCAGATGGTTTAGACATGGATCTTGGAGCTGTGTAACTCTGACCGCGAGGAGCAAAAGAATTAGTAGGTCGATAAGCAGAGTTATTACCACCATTATTAGTGCCACCATTGTTACTATTATAATGCTTGTAGCCAGGAGGATAGCCATGGAGACGATAACACTTCTGGATCGTGTGTCCCATCTGACCACAGTGAGTACACAATGGCCTATTACTCCTTGGTCGATACGAACTGTAAGCACCAGCAAACTCACCAGACTCATACATTGCTCCATCATAAGATCCAGTCGTCTGAAACACTACATTCTCAGCCTTGACAATCGGCTTGACATTCAGCTGTCGTTCATCTTGTTGAACCATGTTGAAAACTTCATCAATACTCGGGATAGGCTTGAGCATCAATATATGTCGCCTTGTTTGATCAAAACCATCGTTAAGACCCATCAAAAAATTGGTAACCTTACTTCGTTGCTGCAATCTCTCCCATAAAACCGCTGCATTACACTCACAACGCCCACATGTACAAACAGGAATCTCGATATAATTGGTATATTCCTCCCACAATGTGACTAACTCAGTATAATAGCCACTAACATCCATTGAGCCCTGTTGTAATGATCCTAGACGTTGTTCTATCTCAAACACACGCGGAGCATCATCTTGCTTAAAGCGAGAAATAATACTCCTCCAAATCGCAGCAGCAGTAGGCATATACAATAAACTCGCACCTATCTTCTTAGAAACAGATCCCATTAACCAAGTGCTAACCATATCATTGCATCTTGACCAAGAACCATACGAAGGATGATCAGAAGAAGGTTGAGTAATAGTACCGTCAATGAATCCAAGTTTGTTTCGCACATTCAAAGCCATGCGAACAGATCGTCGCCAAGAATGAAACTCCGCTCCAGTATTGAGGCGATCAGTGACTATCTGGAGCCCAACATGATCGGTACTGTGAAGATACAACGGATTCTCATAAAGATAGTTACACAAAGACGAATTCGTCACCGGAGCCGCCGTTGTAGTATTCGGAATCGCGGAAGATGAATGAGACGCCATATCGTGTATAGAATCAAAGAATTAACAAAGAGATCAAGTCAAATAAGAGAAATAACAAGAACCGAGCTCGATTAGGTCAAAGAAAAACGAAAAATTCAGATCAAGAGAGATGCAAACACAAGACGAATTGTTGCGAAGAAGATGACGAAACAGAAATTAGCAAAATCCAAAAGAAATTGAATGAGAACGAGATCAATACAAGAGGCACTCATGATCGGAGAGCTCTGATACCATAACAGACTGTAACAAACTCTAGATTGAGCTGAGTGAACAAGATTCTAATTCTCATTAATTGTAAATTGTACAGTATTCTCTGTTTATATACAACACAAGGTTAAACTAACATGAGCCTAATAATAGCTTAACCTACACCTATCATTCTATCTTGCACAAGAGAGTAGTTATACTCATTATACTATATATAGAAATTTAAAAATATAAACCAAGTCATAGAGCAAAACAAAATAAATTTGAATCAATAATCAATAATCAATAAGATAGTCTACATCCATTACTCATCTTACTTGTAATGGTGTCATGTAAACCTTTCATAAATCTATCATGGATCATTTAATCAGCTCAGAATTCTATCACTGATCGGCTACGTAAACTTTTCGTCACTAAATTTTTAAATCGCGTTACTGATTTATTATGTACTCACAAGTTCTAAACTTCTAATTAAAAATCGTAGCAACTAATTGCAGTGTTTAATCGCAAAAACATAACTGTCAAACGAACATCACACATTTTTTTCCTAGATCTTCTTCTCGTTACAAGATTCTTCTAGTCCTTGCTTTTCCAAACATTTTTGGGTTAAATTTTGTCACTAACCAAAACAAAGCAAGATAAAAAGAAAAAACTTAATTCTAGAATTACTACTCTACGTGAGAATTGAGAAATACAAATCGACAATCAAACGTTAGGCGACGACAACCTTTTTAAATCCACGAGCCCGAAGAAAACAAACCAAAACCAACGGCTGTGATGTGTTAGATGGTCTTCCTTTGACCAAGTCGAACCAATTATTATTTTTTTTAGAAAAAATGAGAAAGTCCATAAATACTCAACAAAAGGGTTCTCGTCTTTGATCTCTCTCCCATAATAATAAGAAGAAGATGGCCAACTCCAACAACGACTGGTCTCAGTTCTACAACAACCAAACCTTCTTCACCACCGTTACAGCCTCCACAGTCACAACCACTAACACCACCACCGCCACATCAGCTGAATCTCCCCTGAACCCTGAAAGCCGCCGTGTTGCAAAACCAACACGTCGGAGGTCTAGAGTCTCGCGTCGTACACCCACTACACTTCTCAACACCGACACAGCTAACTTTAGAGCCATGGTCCAACAGTTCACTGGTGGTCCATCAGCCGTGGCTTTCGGGTCTTCGTCTTCGTCTGGTTTTAGTCTTACCTCGTCGGATCCTAGTGCCGGAGCTCCGTCCATTGGCTATCAAGCTCCTTGGCAATACGCTAGTTTGCAGAACCAAACGGATCATCATCACGAGCTGCCTCAGCAAGAGAGACCATACATGTTCTCGTCGTCAAACAACGTTAGTACTCTAAGCTATCCTAACGCGGTGGTTTCCAATGGTTTTGTAGCGGCGGATGAGAGTAGAGACGGCGGAGGAGGAGGAGAAGGAGGTTATGCTCCGTCGTCGGAGAGGAGTAACAATGTTACTTCATGGTTGCAATGAGGAAACGGTACTGAATTATCATTCTTCAGAAATGGTTTTTTTTTTTTTACCAATTGGGAAGGAAAAAAAAACACATAAAAGGAGGAAATGTTAGGTATACTGACTTTGTTTGTAGCAGAATGAAAACTTTGACTATTGTAACTTTTTTTTAAGTTGTGTTTTATTTAAATTTCATATTTTGAGGACTTTGTCGACGCATAAATTTGAATAACCTAAAATAGCATTTACCAAATTGAGATATCGTCAATCCAAAAGTTAAGAGCTCATTTAGGAAGAATAAAGATGGCTTTGGAAACAAATGTAATCAATGTGATCATATGATATGGTAAAATTGATATCTTTTAGACTACAAAATTATACGTTATGTGAAATTTATGGAGTGTTACTGGATAGTGTATTTTAATGGAATTAGATGTATTTCAAAATCAAATTGTAATCTGCTGTTATTCAATTATGTAGTTGATAAAGTACAAGAAAATTCAGTGTTTATTCAATATCGACTTGTTAGGTTAAGACTATCAAGTGTCATACGTACGTAATGTATATACATAAATAAGATTATAAGGATCCCGTAGTCGTATTCTATTGACGTCAAATTCTTGTTTATTTCTCAAACTATATATGGATCCATGATTTGGTTGCATGGGTGTGTAAAACTAACTTTTGAATAAATATTAAGAATTTAATAGATTAAAGTTCTTTTCGTTTTGGCAATAGTTGGGAGTATCATATGACTTGTACAAAGAAAGGTCTATATATATATGAATTGTCTTTTCCTTTTTCTCCTTCGTTCCATGTGTGATGATTAACTTTAAGAAAAATCTTAGTTGGCTTTTCAATTTAATGAAGAAGTTTCTCTAAAGAAAGAGAAGTAAAGAATATTAGTTTACAATGCCGCCGTTGCTTTTCGTTCGGAAACAAGGGAAAGTGAGTCGGTGAAAGTAGGCTACCAACATGTGAAGTATCTTACGTGATGTTTTTCTCTTTTCTTTTCCTAAAAAGTGATTTATAATGGGAAAAACGAGTGAAAAAAAAAAAGAGGGTTAGAGCCTTATAGGACATGATGAAGGCACAAATTTATTGGAGAAAAAAAATCGTTAAGTGAATAATGTGGCATGCCGGACATGAAAGGCGGGTTAGAAGAACTTAATGATCCTCCGTTCTTAACTCAGCTTTTAAAGCACTTTCAGTGAACCAGATATATATATGCACAATCAGCAGTAGTAGATCTGCTTCTTACATGCTCAGTAAAAATGTTGACTTTGATGACCTCACATATCTTGCTTTGTTTCATAAACTCGTTAAGGTATTCATGTCTATGCCACATTAAAACCTTAAATGCTACATTTCGTTTGTTCATGTTTCACAGCTTTCATATGAGAAGTACAAGTGATGCTTTTATTATTACTTTATTTAGTACCATTACCTTCTATGTTGCTGACTTACTTTACAAAGCTAGCTTCACTTGTTGTATATATTGTTAACTTAGAAATTGTTCTTCATCAAATGTTCATGTAACTTGATGATCTTTAAACTCCTCGCTAATTATATTTCACTAGACTTCTGTGATTCATCTAAACTAACTTTAGAATGCTTCAGCTTTATTCATATTCATGTACAGTTCGCAACATAACTTTTTAAACTTACATGCTCATTAGCTTGGACTCTATGACATACATATAGATCTTTCTCTGCTTTATGTATTGGTAGTCTTTGTGACATAAATACCCAATTCTTTAAATGTTGAAACTTTTGTAGCAGTTCAGATCAACTCAGCTTCGTGTACATGCTCCAGAGATCTAAACAGCTTTATTATTAACGTTGTCAAGAAACATAAGCTGTAAATGCGGATGAGACAACAATAAATTGCAGAAAATAAACGAGACAAGAGCTTTGTTAACGAGGTTCGGTTTTTCCTACTTTCCGAGACCACATCCAGATTTCAATTTCAATAGAACAAGAAAAAAAATACAACATATTCGCAAACACGTAACCAAGCACAATCCTTTTTGTTCACCACACCGTTCTATAACATGAAATCTTAAGAATAAATCTCTACCCTTAACTAAACTCACACCGAGCCTATTCAAACCCAGATAACCTAACCTTGGGCTAAACTTCCCCTTAGCCTAGAATTCATCTCTAACTCTCTGGAGCAACCTTCACATAAATGCCACACCGACGAACAAAGAAGGTTGAACAACACAAGCACCAAACCGCGAAACTAAGCCGCACACAATGAGAAAACTCTCTAGAATTTTATTCTTTATGCCTTAGCTCTCTTGTCTCTCTAGGACGTGTCCAATACCTCCTTAAATATCCATCAATACTTCCTAATCACCATAGGAGAAGATTTCCACATTCAATAAGAAAAAGACTTTTTCCTTTTTGCTATTTTCTTTGTTTCTTGTAAAATTCTAATTTAATTAACCAAAGAAATAGTAGTTTTCCTTTTCAATTCATCCTCAAATCGTCCTTCAATATTGTCTTCTCAAACCTTTTAGAAAATTCTCACACACATAAAACAACAACAATCCCGTATCACTTCTTGAATCACACATACACTACTTCAGACAAACCAATACATCTTCAAAAGCGTTGTCTTGGGATACCAGGTTTCAACAAATCAGTGAAAAGAATGTTTCAACCTCTCCCTTTGTTACTGAGTTTTAGAACCTCATCATAAAGTAATCAAAACTCGAGAATAGTCTTGAAAGCCTTGGGTGATTGCATTTGGGGTGATTGCGACACACAACAATCTAAGATTTAACAACTTGCTTATTTACGCTTTTTGTTGTCATAAGCACAACTCACTGACTCAGTCAACAAATTAATATAAGATTGTCCTTGTTCATGGTCAATTAATGGATGTACCATTATACGCAATCCGGGTATCAATATTATCTAAATCTCAGTAAATAAAGGTTGTCCAAAATCATTATACGCAATCCGGGTTAAATATTTATATATGAATTTGCCTTGCGTTGATTGCCCTTCCAATAAAATTCATAAGCTTGCTTTCTCTCAAACATCTATCTCTTCAACTCGTCCTCTACAATATATTTTTATAGATCATTGGACTTCCTCTATTATCTCTGTTGCCTCATACTAGCATTATCTCATTATAGTACGTCGATCATTTCACCCACTATACCTAGTTCTACCCGCTTAAACTCAAGTCCCATGTGAAAGAAACTTTCATTCGCTTCAAAGCTTTAACAGAGAATCAGTTTCAAACAAAAATTGGCACCCTGTTTTTTTACAGTGATAGTGGCGGAGAGTTCATTGCACTCCGTGATTTTCTCTCCAATGCCAGCATCACCCACTTGACGTTTCCTCCACACACGCCTGAACACAATAGCTTTGCTGAGAGACATCATCGGCATATTGTTGAAACCGGTCTCTCTCTACTGCACAAAACTCACATTCCCAACACCTTTTGGTCCTATGCCTTTGCTACAACTGTCTATCTCATAAATAGACTACTCACTCATGTTCTTTCCCTCTCCTCACTGTTACGTCTTCTCTTTGGCATTGACCAGAATTATGCAAAACTCAAAATCTTTGGCTGCATGTGTTTCCCATGGCTACGGCCATACGCTCCCACAAACTCGAAACACGTTCCATGCCTTGATTTTTTTGGGCTACTCTCTCCCCAAAGCGCCATCCTCTATCTTGACAAATCCACAAATCGTTTGTACATCTCCAACCATGCTCAATTTTTTGAAACCAGTTTCCCTTTCGCCTCTAATTCCTCGATGCCCAACGTCTCTAAGCCACTCGCGAATTGAGTTTCACCGCTCTTCATCATAATGGCTTCATCCAAGCCACTCATGGACTCCTCCAACTGCCCTGGTCCTTCACCACCGTCACCAGCATCACCAGCGTCACTGGTGTCACCATCACTCTCTGTTGCCTCATCCCTATCACATGCCCCGTCACAATCATCTACTTCCATCAACAGTGCAAGCAATGTTGATATGCCTCCTCCCACGAGGCCACATTCATCAGGCTCATCCATTAGGCCCATTAACCGATACCTCTACATCCTCAAGCCCATTAACCAACGACCCCACACCATTAAGCCCACGAACAAGCCTTTCTTAACCACAACTATCGTCTTCACCTTCTTCGACAACGTCTGCTCGTCTGATTCAACCGCCTCTGCCTCCAAATCATCATCCCATGACCACCTGCGCCAAACACAGGATCGTCAAACCCAACTGGAAGTATGCTCTTGCCATCTCTGCCTGTGTAGTAGAACCTCGAACCGTCAAACAAGCCCTCGATGATGCTAAATGGAGGGCTGCGATGTACGAGGAGTTTAACTCTTAGCTTAGGTTCGCTATTTCATGTGGTCTCTTGTCCTGCCTGCTCCCAACCAACACGTTGTCCAAATGGATTTTTAAACTAAAGTACTTACTAGATGGATCGATTCATAGACACAAAGCGAGACTCGTTACAAAGTGTTACAACCAATAAGAGGGTATTGAATATTCTGAAACTCAGTCTCGTAATCAAGGCAACAACCATTCGTGTTGTTCTCTAAATGGCTATCAATTATGACTGGCCGATTAAATAGCTCGACGTCAACAATGCTTTCCTCCAAGGAAGCCTCACCGAAGAATGAAGGGTTCATTTATGCCAACCGACCATATCACCTATTTCGTCTTCACAAAGCGTTATACGTTTTAAAACAAGCACCTAAGGCTTGGTACCTAGAACTTAAAACCTTCCTCACCACTGCCGGTTTTGCTAACTCTCTCTCTGATGCCTCTCTGTTCATTCTCCATCACGAGACCAGTTTTGTATATCTTCTTGTCTATGTTGATGACATTCTTGTCACCAGTAATAGCAACGATCTCCTTCAACAAACACTCACCTTACTGGCGATTCATTTTAGCATCAAAGCCCCAGAAGATCTTCACTATTTTCTTGGTCTTGAGGCTCGACGCATACCACATAGAGTTCATCTCACCCAACGATGATACATTCTTGATCTCCTCACTCGTACGAAAAAGATCAATGCTAAACCGATCAATACTCCCATGGCCACTTCTCCACGTATGTCACCTCACTATGGTAACCCTCTCGCTGATCCATTTGAGTATTGGTCTGTTGTTGGTAGTTTGAAGTATTTGGCTTTCACTAGAACAAATATCTCGTATGCCGTCAGCTGCTTGTCCCATTTCATGCACCAAACCACCGCTGAACACTAGCAGGCTGTCAAGCGGTTACTTCGATATTTGGCGGAAAAAGTGTATCATGGTCTCTTCTTCTATTGGCGTAATGTTCTCTGTCAGTTAATGTTTTTTCTGATTTTTTTTTTTTTTGAAGTTTTGTTTAAGAATATTTGATGTAAAGATGTAGAAAAGGCCTAGTTTGGTAAGAAAAATATAAATTTTGTCCTTAAAATTAGATTTCAGTATGAATTTGAGTAAAAAAAAATTGAAATTTTAGTGTAAATCAACTAAGAAAAGGCCTATACCCTTTTGTCTAAGGTAAAAGATAAATATTTTTGTTACTCTAAAACCTCTAAGTCGGACTGTGCATAGGGCACCCAATAATACTGGACCGGCACTGCCTTTGTTTGTATGTCTGATAAAAGCTACTAACTGTGTATCCTACTATATTTAAAGGTGGGGCAAGTGTTAATGGTCATGGAACTAGGTAACACCTGCCTAAATTCTTTGAAACCGATGCTTTCCTTTTCTAGTTATTGGCTAAAATTAGAGAGTTTGGTCATTGGTGATTCTTTTGGTTAGTTTGTAATGCAACTTTGATCGGTCACCACCTTGTTTCTTGCTCTAAGGTGTCGCTAGGTCCTCCACCGAGGCTGACTATCGTTCAGTTGCAAATACTTCAGCGGAAGTGCGTTGGATATGTTCCTTGCTTCGGGAAATCAGGTTCAAGCTCACATCACCACCAATTATCTACTGTGACATCGTTGGTACTACATACTTATGTGCCAATCCCGTGTTCCACTCCTGCATGAAACACCTCACTCTCGACTACCACTTCATTTGGAATCAAATCACTGCCGATGAGCTCCGGGTTGCTCATGTCTCTACCAAAGATCAGCTCGCAGATGCATTAACCAAGCCTCTCGCTCGTGCACCGTTCTCAACCTTGTCATCCAAGATTGGCTAGTCCACGGCCCCACCATCTTGAGGGGGGATGTAGAGGAATCAAATCATATCAACAAATATGTCAAGTGTATATACTGTATTTATGTCATAGATGTAGCCTCCAAGTCTTACTTGTGCATATATGTTGTACTCTATCAATCTCAATAGGACACAACATTCTCTATTTTTTATATTTTACTACGTTGAGACTCTCAAAGATTGGCTGCTTGGGGAGTCATTCCTTCAGCCGATTGTTGTATATGTTCCAGTATGCCTGAAACTCGAGATCACTTGTTGCTTACTTGTGTCTTCACTTCAGCAGTTTGGACCCAAATATTCAACAGGCTAGCTATTTCCATCGCTGATCCGTAAGGTTGCTGCACAAGCGTGTATCATATTTGGCGTCAGAGAAACAACGACTTATGAATTCCTCCAACAGCAATCTTCAAGAACATTGATAGAGAAATTAGTAACACTATCACCGGGAGGCTACATGAAAGGCGTTGGCGACCGCTAATGCTACTCTTGATTCAATAATCCTATTATTTTTCGAAAACTAAAATTATTGTAACTTTGTTTTTATTATTTTTGCCAAAGTCACTCTATCTTAGGTAAAACTTTCTGTATTATCTTTAACTTTCATTTTTAATGATATTTACAAGTTTAGAAAAAAAAAAAAAAATCATCTCTAGTCAAAATCATCTCTAGTCAAAATCACCTTACTTGCTGAGGCATTATTAGACCATGGGATATTGGGATGTGTCCGAAAACATAGAATGATGCCTCTAGCCAACAAATTCCTGAATGAAAAGTGATCAAGACCAGTCATATTGCTGTTGTCTCTACTGAGTCTCCATCATACGTCACTTCCTTAAGCACTTACCCAAAATTTATTACTTATAAGTGGAAATTCTTTTTTGAAGATTCAAAGTTAAGTTGAAAAAGATTAAAAAAATAAAAATAAAAATAAAAATAAAAATAAAAATAAAAAAAATATAATAATAATAATAATAATAATAATGATAATAATAATAATATTAATAACAATAATCAACATATCAAAAAGCTCTTTGTATTAACAACACCAAGGTCTTAGAATATTATATAGTAAAACACAAAATCTATTAGTAGAGGAAATCAAAACCTAAAAAAAAAACAACCTCTAAAATCTTGTGAAATATTTTTATTCCAATATAGAAGACTTATCACAAACTAAAAAAACAACCTCTAAATTCAGTAATATCCAAAAGAATCTAAAACTGTAATTTAAATAACACCAAAAATTATAAAGCTATGCATCATTTCAAAATTATATTAACAAAAAAAACTCAATACTACAATTATCAAGAAGAAAACAAACTCAAGACTACAAATTTTAGTCTACAATGTAATTTGTTCAACCAGCATTGAACAAAGTCTTATATAACATAAATAATAATTTGAATATAATTTGGCCATGTTTTGAAATTAGGTATAATGAATTATTTACTTCTTAAGTTAATCTTACAACCTATAACATAGTTAACTAAAAACTAATAAACAATAAATTATTAGATCACTAAGTTCTAGCTATTATTTATGTCACTGATTTTTATGTATCCTTGATTTAAACATGTGACGTCTTTTTCTAGTCTTTGTTGATTTCTAATGCACTTACATTTTTGTTTGCATGGATTTGTTAAATTTTGGGATTCTCCTCAATTTTGGGATTTTTTTTGTGAGATAATTTTTTTGGATTAAACAATCTTTAGACGATGATTTTGATAATTTAGTTTGATTTTTGTTTCTCCGCATGTCTGAGAAATTTTAATTGTGAAAACACAAAATCATAAATCGTCCATTTCGATAATTTTCTAATTTTTATTAGAATTTTTTTTCTTTTCTTTTTTTTTTTATTATCGAGTTATGGTGCACCTGCTTTTTCGTGTAATGAAATTGTTGTATGTAAAGATGATTTTCGAAGTTTATAATTTGATTTATGTTTACCGCTTTGCAGTTTTGCATATAAAAGACTAATACCATGTAACACTGAATCTATATATTTTAAAGATCTTGCGGATTAAAAATGTATTTACATAAGAATTTAAGAGTTTTTTATGAGAAGATCAAATGTATCGGTATGCATCTATGTTTTATTAGAAATGTTGTTGTAGAAAAGTCAATAGGTGTAAAACAAAGATCTGGATTGATCCCCATTTCTTGATTTTTGTCAATTTAAGACGGTGAAAATAGTTAAAAGTTCCAACTCACAAATTGCCACCATTGCCATCTATTCGGACAAAAATGCGAGACAATACGGATCTCTAAGGTTATACAACTATTTGATTATAAAATTATTATTTTGAGTTTTTTGTGATCTCTTTTGTAATCTTCTTTCCTAATACTTAGACATCACAGTTGTGAGCAAACCCTATTAGACTGGTGCAAATGTTTGGGAGGGCTGCAGAGAACTTGAACCGGACACAAACCAATGATGCTACAGTGGTAGCTGTTTGAGTCAGCACCTGACATGAAAAAAACAAACACAACAACTAACCGGTGATTTTTCTTATATAAATTTAAATATTTATTTATATTTTTGATTGGGTGTATTTGGTGAATGATGTTGTTTGTTTTTAACTAATCAATTTGACCATAAGGCATAAGCCCATACTTTTGTTTTACTGTATGTAGAATAACAAATTAAGCAAATATGTAATCAATAAATAATAAAAGTTTTGATCAAAATTTTTTTTTTAAATGAAAATGTTCAATGACCCTTAAATGGTCCTCATTTTTTTTTCTGGACAAAAAATGGTCCTCATTTATCAGTCTCTTATGAGCTCTAAGAAAAGTTTCCATGGATGCAATCAAATGCAGCTCCTGTTTCTTCCACCGCTAACAAAGTTCATGATATTTTCACCAATTTTAGTAAGTTTATATTTTTTTTTTCATTCTTTTAAATTTAGAAAAAATAAGAAATGAACTATTATCCATTGTTGAGCTCTCACGTTTAAATGAATCATTAGCCAATTTTGTATAAAGAACTCGAATGGGATGAATTTACAAGTAAGTTTATTTATGGCTTTCTTTTGTTTCGGTAAAACATATTTAAGACATTGGGTTTTGAACTTTTGGGAGTATATGGGGGAGTACACAGTGACATTCTAGTCATCAATAATTAACAGTTGAATAACATCGTCAAAATCAATGTCAGTTTTTGAATAACGTATATTAGTTCATATTTGAAATTTGATTTAAAAATCATTCATGTAAAAAACACATTTCTAAAGCGTATATGCAAAATGTTCTTATTGATTTTGGCTGGTTTTTGCAATGGACCCATAGCCATATGTTTATTTCGAAGATCTTGCAGATTAAAATAAATTTATGGGGTATTATATTTTGTGGGAGAAAGATAACAAAAGTTTTTAAATAAGGATTCAAGAGTATTTTTTGAAAGGAAAATAATTATCTAAGTTTATCTCTATTTCACTAGAATAGTGAATGGTAAAATCAATAATTTTCTTTTAAAAAAAAAAAATCAATAATTTTTGTTCGTTGCTTTGTAACAAAGAGCAAAGGTCTTATTCTTGTTCGATCCCCATTTCTCAACTTTTAATTAATAATTAGTTGGAAAGAAAAAAAAGAGAGAAGATTCATATATCCTGATTCATTGGAAAAGAAAAAAAAAACAATACATATTGATAAATTTTAAAAAGTTAAAATTATTAAATTATCTGAAAATACGTAGAAACTAAAATTATCGCTAAGGATACATTAATTAGAATTACAAAAATGAACAACAACAATCCTCATTTTGATAAATAGATAATATTTACAAGAACGTTTTATAGCTGCGTAATAAATAAATAAAACTAAATATTTAAATCAAAAATTACTAAATAAAATAATACATCCTTTACAAACAAGGTCAGTATTCAAACATGGCCGACGTATGATCTCACCATCTCTAAATTATTATTTTTACAAAATTGTCGTCTATCAATAATATATAAATGTATTTTAGGTTCCAAAAATTGAAAATGATTTCTTATTAAAATTATCTTAAAAAAAAAAACTAATTTAGAAAAACCCCGCGATTGGAGGGAAAGCCAATAAATAATCTGAAAGATAATAAAAAAAAAAAAAAAAAATTCGCAAGGAGGAAAGAAGATGAGCGTTAATGGTGAAACCAAGGCTTCTTCAGATCGACGGGTTAGAGTCTACGCCGATGGGATCTTCGATTTGTTTCACTTCGGTCACGCTCGCGCCATCGAACAAGCCAAAAAATCGTCAGTTTTTGCTAATTCTCTATCTCTGTGATTCGTAAATTGCTGGAATTGAGAAATTACTGATTTCAATTTGTGATTGAATTTCGAAAATTTAGGTTTCCGAATACGTATCTGCTTGTTGGATGTTGTAACGATGAGATTACGAACAAATTCAAAGGGAAGACTGTGATGACGGAATCTGAACGATACGAATCTCTTCGGCATTGCAAGTAATGTTTTTAATAATTGCTCCTATTATAGATTCTCTGGAGATTTTGAGTTTTTTTTTTGTTTTGTTTGTTTTGTTTTATAAACAGGTGGGTTGATGAAGTTATACCAGATGCACCATGGGTTCTTACTACAGAGTTTCTTGATAAGCATAATATAGATTACGTAGCTCACGATGCTCTTCCGTAAGATTTTGTTTTTATTTTTGCGTTTGTTGTATAGTTCTATTAGAGAATTCGCAGAGGTTAATGATGTGTGGTTTGTGTTTGTTTGATAGCTATGCGGATGCTAGTGGAGCTGGAAATGATGTTTATGAGTTTGTAAGTTTTAAAACATATATAGAGAGGCTCATCTTTCTACCTTTTAGTATCTTACTCGTTATCTCTTGTGATTCGTATAGGTAAAGGCGATAGGGAAGTTTAAAGAAACTAAACGAACAGAGGGGATATCGACATCGGATATAATCATGAGGATAGTGAAAGATTATAATCAGTATGTGTTGCGTAACCTGGACCGAGGGTATTCGAGAGAAGAACTTGGTGTTAGCTTTGTTAAGGCACGGTCTTCATTCTTTTTCTCCTCATCTGGTTTCAGTCAACAACCAACTAAACATGTTATTTGGGATTTTATTTTACTAAATACAGGAGAAGAGGCTTAGAGTGAACATGAGATTGAAGAAACTGCAAGAGAAAGTGAAAGAACAACAAGAAAAGGTAGGTGGCGATGAATCGATTCTTTACGTGTTAATGAATGTTGCTTTATTGAGACATCCTTTTCCCCCTTGGATTTTGTGATGCACGGCTTGTTATAGTGTGAATACATATAGAACAAGTGCAGAAATAATGGTGTTGGAATTGCTCATTGTGTAACTTCTGAATCCTGAATCTTTTCGCTTTCTGCAGATACATACCGTAGCAAAAACTGCAGGGATGCACCATGATGAGTGGCTTGAAAATGCGGATCGTTGGGTTGCGGGATTTCTTGAAATGTTTGAGGAAGGTTGTCATAAAATGGTAAGCTAGAATTGATTCTCATCCTCTGAAATCTCAATCATGAGAGTCTCTGTCGCTAATGACTGAGTTGTGATTGTTTTTTTTGCTTTCAGGGAACAGCCATCAGAGATGGGATCCAGCAACGGCTAATGAGGCAGGAATCAGAAGAGAACCGACGGATGCTTCAAAATGGTCTGACAATTTCCGAAGACAATGAAGACGAACAAATATCTGATGACAATGATCATGAAGATCTTAGTGTGAGCAACAAAGAGACTGTAATAGTAAAGAAATGAGAGTCTCTGGCTCATGATTCAAGTATTTCCAGATACACAGGACCAAAAGTCTACTAGATTCCACATCTGTTGCAAGGCTTGTTTATTCAACTGTATATTAAACTCTACTTCACAATCTCCACTTGTTTTTTAAGACTCAAATGCAGCCAAAAAATAAAAGCAGTCACTTATAATTATAATCTATGATCAAAAACTCCAAATGATTGCATGGAGACTACAAGTAGAAACATTTTTCTTCTAAAATTTAGCCCATCAAAAGCCTAGTAATGTTGAATACAATAAAAGCAATTGAACTGAACTGGCTTATATAATCTTATCATTTGAAGTTGAGAAGCTTGGCATCAGCGACTGAATCTCTCTTCTTTCTTGATTTCTTGAAATGTTTTGAAGCTGCCTTTAACACACCAGTCCATCCCTAAACAATGACAACATCATCTATGTCAAAAAAAAATATATGGTGTAAAACCAAAAAAAAAAAAAAAAAACATCATCTATGTAACATACCTTGGAAGGAATTGGAAAGCAGCCAAGTTTAGGAGAATCTTCATTCTTCATCGAAGTCATATCTAATTTCACCAACTTACTCTTTTTCTTCATCTTCTTCTTCATTGACATCTTCATCTTCTTCTTGCCTACATGAAAATCCCCGAGATTAAGGTTCCGACAAACGCAACCGTCGGAGGAGCCGGAGTCAAGATCGGAAGGACTAGCGTAATTTCGAGGCAAGAGAGGAGACCAAAGAGAGCTCTGTGAGTAGTCGAATCCAAAAGCAGAGTTATCTGGAAATTTGCAGAGAAGCTCTCGACACATTACTGGTTGCAAGTATTCAACTACTTTGGTTGTAATCATAAGTGGATAGTACTCCTTCTCTTCTTCTTCTTCTTCTTCTTCTTCTTCTTCTTCTTCTTCTTCTTCTTGTATGTTTATTTGATTCACCATTTTTGTTTCAGATTTTTTTATTTTTTTTTCTCTGAGTTTCGTGTTGTGTCTTTTTATAATTGGGGTCAAAGGGTGAAGAAGAAGAAGAAGAAGAAACAAGACCGTTGGGGTCGGATGTGGGAGACGTGTCGTGTAGTAAATGGAATAAATTATCGACTTTATGTCCGAAAAGTTACCGTTGGGAAGACTTAAGATTGAGAAGAGATCGGCGCAGGAATATGTTGTACAGTACAGTGCCGCACGGCCGAATCTAAGATTTTAATATTATTCAAGTCTTTACCGTTACGGTGTAGACAGATTCAATCTGAATTGCACAAGAGCAATTTTTTTTTTGTTTGAAGTTATAGTAAATCGGTTTGAAATTTGAACTAATTTAAATTTGTCTTTATAATTTTAAAAATTACTTCCTCCTCATGTGCTCCATTTTTACAATAAATTTTATTAGGTAATCTTTGTTTATTTTTCTTTCAAATGTATAGTTTTGGAGTTTTTAATAAAAGAAATGTATATTAAATAAATATTTAAGATTTTATCTTAAAAATAGAAAATAGAATTGAATTTTAAAAGTAAAAAAAAAACCCTAAATTAAATTCCAGGATGTTTTATTTTTAAAAAAATGTTTTGATGGGAATTTAAAAAAAATGTTCTGATGGGAATTCCACATTCAGTTAAAACTTTTTGCGGATGCCATTTTTATGTTTTATGGCATGGTTGGTAAAAGCTATACCCTTGGAACAAAGAAGCAAGCTATTTAAAAGACGACAAGACGTTTGAAGCGGCTGCAATTGTACACATTTATTGTGGACGTTAGGTATAAAGATAGGTTTAGTGTCTTTTTTTTGGCTATATAGGTTTGGTGTTTTAAAAAAATCTCTCATTTTCTGCTTTTAACAATTTGCTTTTTAGAGTCTCCAAAAGTTTGGGCGATTTCTTGTAGGATCCTTTTTCTAAATTAGTCTCTTACATTAGGGATAGAATAGAGATTTGACTAGAGTAAAACACTATCTTTTTAACACTTTTCACCCGGGTCAAGTCTTTTGCCCTGTTTATTTCATCCTAAGTTTATATCTCGTGGAATTTCTTTTCGAGTTTTTACAGTTTAAGTTGATACTTTCTCCGATCAATTATGTGACAAATTTCAGATCTTGGAAAAAGTGGTGTGTGAAGCTTGAGTTTTTGTCTCTCAGATCTGTTTAGTTCTCTGAGATAAAAGGGATGTCGTGAGCCATGGATAGAGCGTTGATGGAAATGTCGCGAGAAGAGGAAGATGTTCCTTTCAACATGCCAGATCTATCAGAATATTCTTCTTGTGAAAGAAATGTCTTTAGTTTCGTAGGCCGCACTCTTAACCATGAATGTCAACCGATGGACCAGCTAATTCGTAATATGCCACGTAAGTGGCAGAAGATCGGAAGATGTAGAGGAGTGGCTCTATCAAAGGAAAAGTTTCAGTTTTTCATTCATTCTGAACATGACTTGGTGGAAATGTTAGAGAAAGGTCTTCACACGTTTAACGATTGAACTATAATGGTGGATAGATGGTATGAAAATCCACGGGATAACTATCTTCAATTCACTCCAGTCTGGATTCAAATGTGGAAACTGCCAATAAATTTCCACGCAAACAAGTCTCTTATAGCGCTAGGTGAACAAATTGGTCAATTCCTAGAGATTTCTTTTGACACAGAGAAGCTGCAACTACAAGATTTTGTCAAAACAAAGGTTCTGTTCGATGTCTCCAGACCTCTAAGGTGTTCAAAGTTAGTTAATCTTCCAAAAGGAGGCATAGCTTCAGTTTTCTTCGAGTATGAAAGAGTGCAGAGAAGATGCTATGAATGGCAAAGAATGACTCATAAAAACTCCTTATGTCCGATATTGCTCAAGAAAAATCTTGATTTGTCTAATGCAAGGAAAGGTGGGATTCCAATAGAAAAACTGATGAAAGTTCCGGTTCTAAAAGAACCAGATCCTTTGTTTGGGGTGCTTGAAGAAAGTCAAGTTGGATTGGATCAAATAGAGGAAGACCGAGAATTTCATATGTGGTTTTAGAAGGAATGAGACAATATCTTAGAGTTGGCACTGAAGAAGAAAAGCTTCTTAGAGAGGATAAGGTCAATCAATCAATTGGAGAAGTGGAAAAGGATCCTCTGGCTCAGAAGTCTATTCTTAGTTTGGAGCCTTTACATATCTTCCATCAGGAGATTAACAAAGAAAAAGGAGTAGTTTTCAATTTTGGGAATGCTTTATCGTCTCAGAAGAGTCGAAGTGTGTTTGATGAAAGGTTAAAGTATGTAAATGATACCCTCTCTATGGCACCATATAGCTTGTGGCTAATGGAGTCGGATCCACCCTTTATAGCTGAAGATTCAAATAACTTTCTTGCTTTTTCATAGCCATTTCAGGAGAATATGACGGTTTATGGACCTAGCTCCTTTGTAGGAGGGTCCTCTAGAATTATTCTTTCATGCTACAGGAGAAAGACATAAATGAGAACTATCAGGAATCCGAGGCTCTATTTATAAATGATAGGAACCCAAAAATACATCAAATCAGAGATGAATTTAACCAGTGTGCTACAACGGATCTTTTGAAAATATATGAATTCATGCTATAATTATATGTTGAAACAAACAAATTTATACATCTTTTAGAGAAAAGAGGATTTCCGCTGCTGGGCTTCAAACACAGAAATACATCAAATCATAGATGAATTTAACTAGTATGCTATAACGGATCTTTTAAAGGTATATGAATTCATGATGTATTTAAATGTTGAAATAAACAAATTATTACATCATTTAGAGAAAAAGAGGATTTCCGCTGTCGGGCTTAGAACCCGGAAATACATCAAATCAAAGATGAATTTAACCAGTGTGATACAACAGATCTTTTGAAAATTTATGAATTCATGTTGTATTTATATGTTGAAACAAACAAAATTTTATATCTTTTTGAGCAAAAGAGGATTTCCGTTGCCGGGCTTCGAACCCGCAAATACATCAATTCATAGATGAATTTAACCAATGTGTTATAACATATCTTTTTAATATATATGAATTCATGCTGTATTTATATGTTGAAACAAACAAATTTTTATACCTTTTTGAGAAAAATAGAGGATTTCAGCTGCCGGGCTTCGAACCCGGAAATACATCAAATCATAGATAACGTATATGAATTCATGGTGTATTTATATGTTGAAACAAACAAATTATTACATCTTTTAGAGAAAAGTAGAATTTCTGCTGCTCGGTTTCGAACGTGAAAATACATCAAATAAGAGATAAATTTAACCAGTCTCCGAGAACGGATCTTTTGAAAGTATATGAATTCATGCTGTATTTATATGTTGAATTAAACAAATTATTACATCTTTTAGAAAAAAAAAAGAGAATTTCTGCTGTCGGGCTTCGAACTCGAGGATTTCCGCTGTCGGGCTTCAAACCCAAAAATACATCAAATCTGAGAAGAATTTAACCAGTGTTCTACAAGAGATATTTTGAAAATATATTCATTCATGCTGTATATATATGTTGAAAGAAACAAATTATTACATCTTTTAGAGAAAAAAGAAGATTTCCGCTGCCGGGCCTCGAACCCGGAAATACATCAAATCAGAGATGAATTTAACCAGTATGCTACAATAGATCTTTTGAAAATATATGAATTCATGATGTATTTATATGTTGAAACAAACAAATTATTACATCTTTTAGAGAAAAAAAGGATTTCCGCTGCCGGGTTTTGAACCCGAAAATACATCAAATCTGAGATGAATTTAACCAGTGTGCTACAAGAGGAAGATGTTCCTTTCAACATGTCAGATCTATCAAGAGGAAGATTGTGTACGTACACGAGTTTAATGTATATTGAGATTGTGTACGTACACAGATTCAATGTATATTGAGATCTTGTACATGAGACGGAAGTAAAATTAGTATGACATGAAAGACATTGTATGTTTGAAGGGGTTATATATGCTTAAGTTAATATGTACCTATTATGGTTTTCTAGGGTTTAATTGTTAGGGGTTGTGTAGGGACTGTGTACGTTTAAGTTAAGATGATCTTTTACATATACGGGTTGTTTAGAGAGTATGTAAGTTTAAGTCAATATGACTATGTACGTAAATGGCTTAAGGTAATTTTTAGGTTTCGTTTAGGGGTTGTGTATATTTAAACCAATATCATGTACGTAAATGATTTATGGTTTAAGTTTTAGGGATTTTGTACATGAAATCAATATGATTGTGTACGTATACAATTTAGGGTTTAATTTCCAGCATTTGTCAAAATTGTATATGATATCATGTACTTTTGTGAGGGTTAAAGCTTTTTTTCTCTTCATTTGTTATTTAAAAAGCATGTCTAATCATATTTGCATTTCACTTGTCATTTTAGGTGCTTTGCGTGGAGTTTTAGAGTTTATAATGAGTTTAAAAATAGAGGTAAAGAAGTTGGGAGTTTAAAAAGAAAACAAAAAAAATATATTACAAATGACCAACCAATTACTATTATTATATGTATACCATAATAGTATTGCCATATATACATATACAGTAAGTGAAACAATGAGAAATTAGGATACATACACGAGTGATTGTTTACATGAGGGACTCAACATCACGTTCTCTCTCATTTCAAAGTTACAAATAGTAACTATTTTATTTTAATATTTTTTTTATAAACGAACTAGAAAATTAATTAAGTTATCCCTTGTTTTATACTTTATGTACTTTATTCTCGTGTTATCGTATACAACCCTTGTAAAACTAAAACATATGTATTGTATACATACTTACTACAATATAAGTTTTGTGTTGGCTGTGAACATGTATATTTGGATATATACTCCATAATAGTACATAATCTAATAGACGTACACACAAAAAAATTAATGAAGGATATTTTGTAATTTTGCAATCATCTGCAACCTGACTACCCTCTTTTGCAACCCTAAAAAATTTTCAGCCACCATTCACAGTTTTTTCATAATCTTTTGTGTTTGTACGTTTTTAATTTTTTTTACACATAAATCTTGCAAATCTAGCATATATAATTATGTTTTAAATTCAAAAAACTTAAGTTTATTTTGTAGTTATTTTTCCCCACAATGAAGAAGAACAATGACTTTTTTACCACAAAACATCTTCACTTCTTCGTTTCTTCTCTCTTCATTTTCTTTATCCTTACTTATTTATATATTATTGAAATTAATTAATTTAATCAAAGAACTGTTACATTTGATGGGAAAAAATCAAACCAAAATAGTTTGGTTAGAGAGCATTGTTGTCTAAAAATAACATTGTGGCTATTCTATGAAAGATGTAATTGACTTTGTTATGAAAGAAAAATAAAAATTGGTGTGTTTTGTGAAAATTATTTTATTATTTAGTCTAACCATAAACACTTTTTTTGTAAAAGAAGAAAGACGAACTTATTCATGTTTATTTGACCTTGTGGATTCCAAGTCTTCAATTTGATTTTCTCCTCCTTTTGACCAATCACTTAAATCGATTCTTTTGAATCCAAATCCTTCTTCTTTAAAGTTTTCTTTTACTGGCCGTATTCTCTCTTTTTATGGCAGTTACGTTTCTCTTCATGTCTTAATTGTGATTTTCTTTTATTTCACGTCAGGAACTCGTGTTCCACAAGTATATATATATATATATATATATATGCTGCACACATGCACCTCGGTTTACCATTGCTATATAAACCAATAATGACGGATGTATCATATATATAATTTTTGTAACTTGCGAAATTAGAAAGAAGGATTATCAAGACAAATATATCAAATTCAAATTAACTAGATTTTGCATAAGGTCTAGTAAAAAAATTCGAAATGGTTTAAGTATTACCTTAAAATAACAGTTGAAAATTACGGTTTTCAGTTGATTTACCTTCCTTCAAGGATGCTCTAGGAAAAACATATGGTCTTCAGATGATTTTTTGGTAGTAATGTGTAACTTTATCAGTGGTGAGGCAAAAGATTTTGCTGTTATTGGTTTGATTTTGATTTAATCTAACCATAAAAGAAAGTGTGGATTCTCTTACCAAAAAAAAAAAAGAAAGTGTGGATTCAATCATCGCTAAACATCGAACATAATAAAATAAAATAGATTATGGTTTGTCTTTTTGTCCTTTATAAAAGAGTGTTTAAGGTATTAAATCTCTTTAATCATATCTATATCTATATCATCTTGAGAATTATATTTTATTTCATCTTTGTAACTGCGATTTTAGTGATTCGTCAAAACGAGGAAAAAATCAAAGAGTGTTTATGGTTAGATTAAAAATCACATCAACTAGGTTTTGCATAAGGATTTCTCTTCATGTCTTTGACTTCACTAAAATCAAAGAGTGTTTATGGTTAGATTAATCACTAAAATCGCAGTTACAAATCCTTCTTCATTGGTTTACAAAAAACAGAAAAAAAAAAATCCTTCTTCCTTAATGTTTTATTTGACTGCCCTTAATCTCTCCTTTAATGGCAATTACGTTTCTCTTCCTGTCTTAATTAATTGTAATTTTCTTTTCTATCACAAAAGGAACACCTCTTCTCTTTTGTAACTGTCAAGGTGCCCACAGAAGTACATCCTTACATTAATAATCGTTTATATATGTGCATACATGCACCTCTTTATGTGGTTATAGTTTTCAACCACTATTCCAATATGCACATATATAAACCAATAATAATAAAAACTAGATTTTAACTCGCGGTACACCGCAGACATATAATTTTTGTTATAATTTATATTTTATGCTGTATTTATTTGTTAAATATTAAAGATTTTGTAAATAGAAAAATCACTAAATCTTCCGGTGTTGTGCAGCTAAATGTTTATATTATTTTTTTAACCCGCAATACATTTCATGACCATTTGTTTGTTATATATTTTTTGTTTAGTGTTTGAGATTCTATTTTGATTTTTAATTATTATAACAAAAAAATAAGGGATCTAAATACATAATAAGTAATTTATACGTTGTGATTAAGTCACATTTTTCCTAATGATTTAATTATTTAACACAATCTTAATTAAATCAACTTGATTTTATGTCAAATATTCCAATATTAGTAGTGTTGATAAATAATTAAATGAGGATTTAACCCGTGTTAACACAAATTTAATAATATTTTATTAATTCCAATATGTTCTCTTTATAACTCATCTACTATATAACCACATTATATGGTAAGTTTTTTTTAAAATTTACATATCCGTAATAATTAATTTATTTATTAAGTTTATATATATGTTAATTATAATATTTAAATAAATATCAATCAAAGTTTTTCATACGTTAAGAATCAAAGCTCATAGGTTTTGGAAAACGAAATGGAAATCAAATTGTTGTTTTCTTTGTTTGTGAAGGATTCAGATTCAAAACACAACAGAATGTGTGGTTAAAGATATGATAGTTTTTATTTCCATATTGATTGCTATTATTTTTTAGTTGGAATGAAATTTAAAATATTTAGGAAAAAAATCTGATGTGATGTTAGTTTTGAAAACTTTTTAGGGGTTAATGTTGTAAATAACTTTTTAAATAAACAAAACTAAAAGGGCATAACACAAGACGTACTTCAAAAATGTTAATATAGATGTACATAATATAAGAAAGTTAGGAAAAACGCATTATACATACAGTTATGATCATAGCATGTAACCCCACATTAAATTTAGACTATCATACTTTATATATATATATATCATTTCACATTAACTAGATTTAGCATAAGGAGTAGTACTCAAAAACTTTCGAAGTGTTTTTTATTACTGTCACTACAAGAAAACATAGCAGTTTCCGACTGCCAAATCAGTCAGGAAACGGTTGGAAAGAAGCATTTCTAACCATAAACCGACGATAGTAAATCGGTTGGAAATCGTTGGTCGGAAATTGTTTTGGTTGGAAATCGGTCGGAAATTTGTGACCGATAGTAGTGGTCAAAAATCGGTTGGTAATAAACGGTCACAAATCTGTTGGAAAAATTCGACCGATTACCGAGCATCTGAAAAGGTCGGAATTAAATTACCGACGGTTTTTCAACCGTTATGTTTTTTGATAAAAAAAATTAAAATATTTGAAAGATTAATTATTTATTTTTTTTGTATAAAATTAAAATAAAATAAAAATATGTCACAAAAATTAAAAACGCTAAATAAATCAGGACATGAAAAAGAACTAGATCTGCTACAACAATCCCTCTTGTAAAGATATGAGTAAAATTTCTTAAATAAGAACAAACCCAGAAAAAAAACTCAGAAATCCCAGATGTAGATGAAGATGGAGAAAAAGATCTGGGATGAGAACTGTGGAAGCAGACACATATGAAATTTTAGAGTCCTATCTTCAATTCCTCTCTCACCTCTTCCAAGCTTTTCTAATAATCTAAAGTTTATGAGATCTGCAAAAGAAATTTAAAGAATTGAGAATTAAAGATTGTGATATGTATAAGTAAAATCATTAGTCTCAAACATAGTGAAACAACAATAAGATTTACCATTTGGCTGAGATCTGTAGTGAACATATGTGAATGATTTTGGTTGGAAAAGATGAAGAACAAAGAGATAGAGAGAACTAGGGTTTCCCTTAGTTGTTGCAAAAAGAAAGATTAAAATAATTAAGTTGGACAGTATAAATTATGCCTCAGGATGGTCTTGAGTCTATTTATATTCCTTGATCTTTCAAGGATGCTCTGACATAAATTAGTACTGCTAATAATGAGATTGTAATGTGTAACTTTTTTTTAATAAGTTAATAGTTTTAAATTTAGTTGTGATGACTATATAGTAAATATATATCATCCCAAAAAAAGATAATTATATTCAAATTGTGAGATAGGATCATACGAAAAATAGTAAAAAAAAAACGTAAAAAGAGAAAATAAAATAAAAAGATTAGATCGTACGAAAACAAAAAAAAGCCATGCATAGAATATGTCAATATGGGGTATGTTTTTTCTCTGGACAGTTTATGAGGTGGAGAATCCACATATTATCTTCTCTCACATATTAACCAATAGTAAAATAAGAAAAGAAAAAAAAATAGTCTATATAATTGCCTCTCAAGTCTCGCAGTGTCACCACACCAACGTAAAACAAAAGCTTGAGTTGATATGTCTGGTACGGAAGAAATCATGTCAACTTTCAAAAACGCAACCGTGGTGCCTCACGCTTTAGTGTACGAGAGCTACCGGAGAATGGCCAAAATCAACCCCAACTATTTGTCAAACGTTTTTTTATATTTAAACTTCAATATTATGCAAATAACAACTTAAGCTGTATTAAAATTTAAATTTACTATCTAAACTAAATGAAATGTCGTTAATTTCAACATCTATTCGAACAGTACTAAATCAGAGTTAAACGATGTTGAGTCAGATGATCTGTGGCATCCACGTGGCTGGTGTATTGTTGTACACAATATGTGGCATCCACATGGTACGAGCTACCATTGACCAAGCCTCCACCGTCTACAACCAGGTCCGGCCCTTCACTCATTCTTATGACACATGGGTGTTGAGTCTCCATATTTTTTGAGATTTTTAGTAACAAAAATAGGCCTCAAAAAATATTTTTACTGCAAAAATAGGCCTCAATTTTATGAAAGTTACAGATTTGGCCTCAAGTTTTAAATTTATCTACTTTTTTATTGCAAAAATATGCTTCATTTTCCAAAATTTTAAGATTTAGTTTCAGTTTTATTTTTTTGTCTATAAAATCCATTAAAAAGTAATTATTTTGTATTGGGCCACAAATTTCACTGGACCGGCACCGTCTACAACGATATACCCGCCACTCTAGGTAATTGTCTAGCTAGCCATCTCCTTGATTTCCATGCTTTAGCTATGTTAAATTTATGTAATTCTCTAAGTTCTTGAAATTTATAGAAAATGCGAAGAAGTATATCGTAGAGACAGCGAGCAATGGATCGGAGCTGGTGGTGTTCCCCGAGGCGTTCATCTGTGGGTATCCTCGGGGGTTTAGGTTCGGTATGGCTGTGGGCGTTTTCAACGAGGAAGGTCGTGATGAGTTCCGCAAGTACCATGATTCTGCCATTCAAGTTCCTGGTATCGGTTGACTAGCTTTTTTTTTTTTTTTTTTTTCTTTCGCAAAGTTAAGTTTAAAATGATTTTTTAATACATAGCCTTTTCCAATCAACAACTATGATAAACGTTAATTTTTCAGTACTTAGTTATCCAAGTGCTCACACAATACACCACCCGATCTTAAGATCTACTCCTACATGGTCCCAAAAAAATACGAATATTCAGATATTCATTGATTCATCCTCGATTCGTTATATATCTGACTATTCCTTGTATCGGATGGTATCTGTCACTTGCAAATTAGGTTACTGTTCTTAATTAAATTTTCTTTATCCGTGGCCAAAGGGTAAGGGGTCATATACCAATATATGGATTCATATATTTTACATCATACATGTTTTAAAGTTTACATCATCTTCTTATTGAACTATTAGGATTTCTGCACTACCCCTAGTGAATTTATAGATACAGTAGTAACCAATTTTTTTTTTTTTTTGGGATCACCCATGTAGTGGATTAAAGGAAAAAAAAAAAAAAGCGGTGTTAACTAGATTAGCCATCTGCATAAAACCGGATCCTTTAGCATGGTATTTTTTGTTATACTTTTAAAATGTATAAAGATTTATTAACTAGATTAGTGTTTTGGAAACCGAATTTGTGTAAAGTATTATTTATTAATATGATACTCTCCCTCTTTTCCTTTGTTTTGGTTTTGTGATGAACCTGCAGGCCCTGAAGTAGAAACATTAGCAGACTTGGCCGGGGAAAACAATGTGTACTTGGTAATGGGAACGATAGAGAAAGATGGGTATACACTCTATTGCACAGCTCTTTTCTTCAGTCCACAAGGTCAGTTCTTGGGTAAGCACCGTAAACTCATGCCCACAACTTTGGAACGTTGCATATGGGGTCAAGGGGACGGATCAACCATCCCCGTTTACGACACTCCCATTGGCAAGGTGCTGCTATTTGCTGGGAGAATAGGATGCCCCTCTACAGAACTGCGTTGTATGCCAAAGGTAAGCTTTTAATTCAATGTAGTGCGCCACATCTAGCCTTTTGATAAAAGATTCCCTCAAAAAAAAATATTTGATTTTTTGGCTCTAGACATTGAGATTTATTGTGCACCTACTGCTGATGGTTCTAAGGAATGGCAATCGCACATGCTTCATATTGCGATGGAAGGTGGATGTTTCGTGTTGTCAGCATGCCAATTCTGTCAGCGTAAAGATTTCCCTGAGCATCCTGATTACTTGTTTACCGACTTGGACAACAACAAAGAACACGATGCTATCGTCTCCCAAGGCGGAAGTGTCATTATTTCACCTTTGGGACAGGTTCTCGCCGGACCAAACTTTGAATCAGAGGGTCTCATCACAGCTGATCTTGGTATAAATATATATACTCTTCTTTAAATTTCATCTTAGGCTATATCAAATTTCTTGAGCTAACCATATCGTTAAACGTTATTTGTTTTCATCCAAATCTTGGTGAGATAGCTAGAGCCAAGTTATACTTTGACGTGGTTGGACATTACTCCAAGCCAAATGTTCTCAGCTTGACCGTTAATGAGCACCCGAAGAAACCAGTTACATTTGTGTCAAAGGTGGAGAAAGCAGAGGATGACTCAAACAAATAATCAAAAATTATGTGATTCCTCAGTTGATGTTAGTCATATGAAGGAGTCCAGTTCAAAATTTTATGCTAAATTCTGTTTATCTTTTTCTTGTTTTCTATAATGGAAAGGACCAATTGGATATGGTAAGATCTATGTTTGAGAAACCAATCGTCTCTTCTCCTGTATTTCAAGATTGTGCCTGCTATTTTCAAGTTAGAGTGTTATAAATCTCTGATGTTGTCTAGTCGTAATACCAACCTTGTAGCTAACTGTTATAAATCAGGCTTTGATGCTATTATATACCACTATTACACATACATTTATTTATCCAAAGATCTAAGTTTTATTTATTTTTCTTAAAAATGTTTTTAGAAGACTACGTACCATTAATTGACAACAAAAGTACAAATTATGCTAAAACATTATGTATACTGGATTACACATGTTTTCGGTTTTGTTTCTAGATAGGTGTGACTGATGGGATAAAAGTGGACGGTAATCTATATATAATAGCAATCCGAATAAATGCCATCAAAATTTGTGTTTTTTCAATCGTACCTTTTGTTAATTTTTTAAAAAAATTTGTAGAAAATTTAAATTGTGTGTTTTACAAAAAGTTGTAATTGTTTATTGTAACACAGTTATTTTTTTGTGTAAAGTTGCAACTATTAGATCAGCAAACAAAAAGGATTTATAGATGAGATATCAAACTCTGAAAATAAGTGATTTTTCCCTTAGACCAAGGATGTCGGAAAAAGTAATGGAGAGACTTTGTTAAGGGATCATATTTTACCAGACCGCGAGAGTAGCGATGTGAGAGCAGGATCTTTTTATTCTTGCATACCGCCACGGGTGTCGATGGCTCTACCATATCCTTCTGGCTCCATTTAAATTTATCACGACTCTCAACCCGAGAAGACGGACAAGAAAGCAAATCTATGGTGAAAATCTTCTCCCATGGTTAGATTCATCTCATCTCTCCATTGTTCTTGATTTGTTCCTCACTCACAAACCCTCTAGAACAATTAGAGAGATATCTCTTTTCTATCTACATTGTTACTTGTTCTTGATGATGGATCTCTTATAGATTAGGTTTAGCCACTACAACCTCTTTCTCCTTAATCTCACACACATGTCTCTTACACCAATACAACATATTTATACTAATACTACTTCTAACCTAAACACATTACTTAAAACAACCAAACCCATTAACATTGGACTTCATCACTTTTATGGCCCAAAAGCCTTTTATCTAATGTTCTTCTTCTTCTTCCTATGATCAACACTTCTTCTTCTCTTCGACATCTTCTTCTGTTGCTTACTCTTCTAAGCTCTTCTCTGTTTCTCTTTTGTAGGATTAAGCTATGAATCAACTTCCAACAGAATCATCGTAACGTCTTCCCTTTTCGACATACACAAACTATTATCCAAAGTGCACATATCAATATGGTGAGGATCTGAACCAGCAATCGCCGGATTAATCTTAGACAGCAACCGAAATGTTTCGGTATGAATATCCAAAGCCACTACTTCGATTGTTGCATTATATGGTTCCTTGAACCAATAAACCGACCCGTTTGCTGTTTGCATATGCTGGCTTTTGGTCATGATATATATCCGATGACTTGGAGTGAAAACCAAGTACCTCCAAGCATTTGCCCTAAAGTCAAAAACCTCACACTTGGTAACTCCTTTGTTTGGACTCGAGGGATCATCATTGTATTTATCGGAATTGTGCAACCACACTAATTTGTAATCAGTAGCCTTCACGAATGCTATTGATTTCACTTCTATATCACATATATCCCACTCACGGTCAGTGAGGTTAAACTTGTGGTTCAAAATCTGAAGCCTAGCAGGAGGAAGTTGACGGAACCACCTTGTAGCCGGATTAACAACATAGACAGAATGTGACATTGGTGAATGTATACAGAACAGACCATCGCAGCTTTCAGAAACTTTGTTCTGGTGGAAGAACCCTGGAGAGAAATTGATACGGGTAAAGGATAGTAGAGAAGCTGATTCCAAGCAGAATAATCTAAAACCAATGTCTGTGTCTGGACGAATCCCGGGTCCTCGTAAGGGGTCTTCTTCGGTGACGATCATGACCTTGGGATGATCAACGCAGGCTTGCTTAGCGATCTCCAAGTGTCGCTCTTCAAAACTGCGGGACTCGATCGTCGATCTCCATTGTTTTGAGAGAGACTTGAGTCGGATTATGGCTTTCACGGGAAACCTTAAAAAGATTTCCTCTAGGACGTCGTTTGGTAAGGAAGATGGAGCCTTCACTTGCTTCTCGTTTCTTCTTCTTCGTTTCCTTATTATTCTTCTTCTCTTTCTCTTTCTTTGTGACGATGAAGCCATCTCCACTCGCTTCTCTGGAATGTTAATCTCTAGCTAATGGAATAATACAAAAAGTCTTTCGTATGTCAAAACAAAAATCTTGTTCATCGAATTAATATAACCCAAGAGTATATAAAAATCTCTTATAATTAATTCTCAAGATCGCGTCACACTTGGAAATAAATTAATATCAATTCAATAAATGGAATTAAATCAACCATTTATATATCTAGATCCATAAGTAAGGTTTTATATCAAATATATTATAGAAGGTGAATTTCTATAATAAAAGTTAACAAATTTAATTTAAAAAGTTCTGCTAATTTGATCATATTCACTAACCCAACTGACTTTTATATGACCAATTAAACTAAATTAATTAATATAAACTATAAAGTAATTCAAATTTTCAGCTTGAAAGGAGATATAATAAAGTAAGGTTTTCATCTAAACTATTCTTCTAAACATCTGACACGTTATATTCCTTGTGATACCTGTAATTTATTTTGAACTTAAACACATCATTATCTATTTAATTTAATTTAATTATATCATTATATATTAAAATTCTTTCAAAACCAGATAAACCATTAATTATCTATTTTCATATTAGATATACTTAAATTAATACATATGAAAGACACGTATAAAAACAAATATATATATATATATATATATAATCATGGTATTGGGAGGGTAGAGTAAATAATGAAAGAAATATCACTTCTTATTTGTTATGTTTGTCTGTATATATTTTTTTCGAACTGAATTATGTTTAGCCCCTAAGAAATAGAGTTTTCTGGAGATTTTTATTTCCACCTGGGAGATTTACCACTGGGCCAACACTACGTTAACCATATTTAATATGTAAATATTTTTAACCATATTTTATTCTTATTCAGGTTGTCGTATTTGTTGGTGACTTGTTGGTGACGTTGATTTATACATCGCATTGGAAATGTTAGTGTTATCTTTTACATTTTAAAATCTCTATATTTTTGTTGTTGCAACGTTAAATTTATTAATCAACGACAAAAGAAAAATAAGTACAAAAAGGTTTGCTAGAGCTTGGCTAGACTGAGAGAACCTTTTGTGGAACCTATAACAGAACAGTACAATAAAGCTATTAGGATAGGAAAAAGCTAGTCCAACAAGAAAACCAAGTTTGATATAATGTTACGGATTGGAGCTGCGAAGAGAAGCCCCTCAAGCTGACAGCGTGTGTTGCTTGTGAGGCGGTTTGTAGTCAGGGCTTTGGATGTGGTCGGTAACGTTCTTTGATATGATCTCCGTCAACTGGTAATAGTTATGCTTACCCGAACTGTAAAATCGGCCGTTTTTTCTCAAACAAAAGTAAATATTAAGATTGATTCAACTAAGGCCTTGAATGGTAGTAGATTCTACGGTAGTTTTTGGATTTTGTTTATGAAAAATCAATTTTTTCTCCAATCAAGATTTTAACCTAGAGCGATACTTGGGGTGAATGAAGAAGTTTTTATGAAAAGAATAAAAGGGAAACAAATAAATAAAACATGTTTAACCAACATAGGATAATAAAAAGAATATCAAAATCTTTGTAGCTGAAGCGTTTTTACAAATCTTAGTTACAAAGTTTGTGTCTTAGAATTAAAAACACATCTATATATAATAGCAATCCGAATAAATGCCACCAAAATTTGTGTTTTTTTAATCGTATATTTTGGATGATTTTCTAAAAAATCTGTAGAAAATTTAAATTATGTGTTTTACAAAAAGTTGCGATTGTTTATTATAACGGTTTTTTTTTAAAAAGTTGCAAACGTTCATTGTAGAATTGTGTCTATTCGAATATTCGTATCTACTGAAATCTATATATATTTGTCTGTTTGAACTGTTTTTATTTTTTGCCATGACACAAAATAATATAAAACTTCAATCTCAACGATTTTTACAGTTCTCTAAATTATTCTCTAGCATTCATTCTTTTAAAATTAAAGAAATTCTTCCAATTCTTGATTTAACAAAAGATTTTTGGAATGATGAATCTAATTTACAACTTTTAGTTAATTATATATATAAAAATTTAATGAAAATACCTAGAGTTTTTTTTCAAGAGTTAGATGGATTATATAGTGAGCTTTTGGATTTGACTTTTGAATATGGTAATAAAGATGTCTTCTATTTAAAAGCAGTTTATATGAGTTTGTAGGTATAATCAAGTATAGACACAACAATTGTGATTTTAATTCAAACGGTTGTATCTGTCGTAAAAAATTGTTTTTAATTCAAAAAATTTTCATTCAAACGATTTTAATTCAAACGGTCGTAAAAAAATTGTTTTTTTTTAATTTTAAGTTCAAACGGTTGTATCTTTTCATTGTAGAGTTGTGTCTTTTCACTATATCTTATTTATATTTATTCATCATAAATTTTCGATCTAAGAGGTGTGTCTATTTATTCATATCTTTTGAACTCTCTATATATTTGTCTATTTATCAATAACTAACAAATCATTGTTTGTTAAAACAAATTTTTCGTTTTATGTTGAATCTAAATAATTTGAATATTAATATATAATATTTAATGTTATTCTATAATATAACTAAAATTTTATAAATGATTATAGTAATATAGAAATTTAATAACTTATTATAGAATTTACAGTTGTGTCTATTTATCGTAACTTTTCGTTAAAAACTATTTTAATATTTAAAATTAATTTTATTTAGTTTTTAAGAGTTGTGTATTTTAATTTTAATTTTTCGTTAATACAGTTTAAATATATTTTTTAATTATAGTTATTTGATAAAAAAATTACATTTACTCATTACAACCGTTGATTCAATATTCTCAGTTAAGATCACTTTGTCATAATAATTTTTTTAATTGTAGCTCTTTATCATAATTTTTTTATAAAAATATCATATATTTATAATACTTTAAACAATATGTTTTGCAAAGTTGTGTCTATTCCACATAATCTTTTTTGTTATAAGTTTTCATTTTGATAGTTATGTTTTTAGTAATAGTTGATGTATTCAAACTATTCTATTACATTCAAACAATTTCATAATGTATAATTTTAAATTTTAAATTTAATTTTTTTTTTTTCTAAAATACTTCCTCCGCAATGTGGGTGGGGGTCTGAGTCCTAGTAAATATAATATTATATAAACATAAAAATTATTTATTAAAAAAAATATTAAACAAATTGCAAACAAAAATTAGACAAAAAATATATTTAACTATTATTAAACAACACATAAACGTTTGTTATGTGTATGGAAAGAAAAATTAATAAAATTCAAATTTATGTAGTTGAAAATAAAATTAAAAAAAAAAAAAAAACATTAAAACGAGATTCAAACGATCAAAATTGTCGTCTAAACATCATATAAGCGTTTTAATGTCTACAAAGAAACATAAACGACTACCTAGAATCCAAATCCAATCTCAAACATAAACGAGATTCAAACAGTAACAATCCAAATCTTTTCATTAAAGTACAATTAACCTGTAAATGAGAATAATAATAACCATCATGCCATTTTCAATTAATTAAAAAAAAATGACTATATAAAAAGGAGAAAAATGTCAAACTGACAAAACAAAAAGGTTCCTTTTTTTTCTTTCTTTCCTTTCTCCATCTCCCTCACTTGACTTAACGTCTCTCTCTTCCTCTCCTCACGCCATCTCCGTTGGCCGTCGCCGCCTCGGGGAGAGATCTGCCATTAACGACGTCTCTGATTCTGTGTGAGTAAGTCATAGCTCGTCATCGTCATCTGCTACCTAATTCTTCAATTTTTGCCGGTAATGATATTGGCTTTTCATCACCGGAATTTGCAATTAGATTCGAGACTTTGAATTAGAGTTTTTTTCAAATTTATGACTTAAAGTTTCAATCTTGGTCGATTTTGAGACAAGGGTTTGCATAAAGCTGTAATCTTTTCTTCTATTGTGAAAGAGCTTTAGGCTCTGTTTACGCCATTGTTGTTTGTGGTAAGCTGCTTTAACTGAACGTTTGAGATTTGAGTTTTAGTTATAGAATGTTTTTTTTTCGGTTAAGTCCTGCTGTAGAGAGTGTCAAGTGGTTTTTTTCATACTGATGTCAGTCAGATGGAAAGTAGAGCTAAGCAGATCAGTTTACTTGATGGAGAGATTGACAACTACGATGGCGTTACGGTAAACATGGAAGAACCCATGAGTGCTGAGGTTTTTACACAACGGCTTAGGGCTTCGCTTTCGCATTGGAGAGACGAGGTTACTTGTGATTCAAGCTTTATAATACACAAATCTTTTTTTTTTTTTTTTGCAAAATAGTCTTTTAAAACCTTATTTGTAGGGTAAGAAAGGAATTTGGATAAAGCTGCCTATTCAATTAGCCAATCTTGTGGAGGCTGCAGTTACTGTAAGAGGGTTTTATATGATGATGAGATTTGCATCTTATGTTGTTTTTGAATTTTATATGAGAATTAAGTGCTTATATATGTTGGGTGATTTTTCTTTAGGAAGGGTTTAGATATCACCACGCCGAACCTGATTACTTGATGCTTGTATCTTGGATCTCTCCTAGTGTTGATACCATCCCAGCAAATGCTTCTCATGTTGTAGGTGTTGGTGCTTTGGTCTTTAACAAGAAGACTGCCCAAGTATATATCTTTTTGCACATGTAGCTAACACTCTAGTTTTACGCTTGGTGTTTGTTTATGAGTTTGATCTAAAACCGAGATGAACTACTTCGATGAGCAGGTCCTCGTTGTCCAGGAAAGAGGTGGTCGTTTCAGAGGTACTAATGTGTGGAAGCTACCTACCGGTGTTATCAACGAGGTGATTCTAATCACATTTTTAATTGTGTGTTCTTTTAATGTTGCAGTACATGATGAGTTAAACCTAGAAATAGGGTTTTAGGGGAGTATTTTATAGGGTTTGTTAGGACATTTGGTTGAGAGTTGAGAGTCTCTTAACTCAAGTCTATCACGCTTTATCAATTAGAAAAGCAGTTTACATGAACAGAACCCTGAAGTGTTTACACTACTTAGCTAGTTAGCTTGGTATATTACATAATTCTGAGGTCATACAAACATTAAGTGTTAAAAATTGGTCCCTATAAAGAGGATTGATGATATCTTCTAGTTCTGATCTTTCTTTCCTACCTCTTAACTAAATTTTCCAATTTCTCAGGGTGAAGATATCTGTGATGGAGTAGTTAGGGAACTGGAAGAAGAAACTGGAGTAAGTATTTAGCTTTCAGCAAGAAAAATATGCATCCATCTTTTACTTGCTATCTAAAATCTGTGTGTTCTGTTCTTGTAACTTCAGATTATTGCAGACTTTGTTGAAGTATTGTCTTTCAGGTAAATGATTTGTGTCATTTCTTTGGACACATTTGGTCAGGCTTTTAGCGCATCAGTTTCTGATTGATTCATCTTCTATTTGCAGACAAAGCCACAATGCATTCTTGAAAAAGAAATCGGATCTGTTTTTCTTGTGTGTCTTAACTCCTCGCTCCTATGAAATCACTAAACAAAACTCTGAGATCTTGGATGCTAAGGTATATATAATCATTTTGATATATAGTTGATGATAAGCAAGAAGTGTTGTTACTACTATCACACTACTTAACTCTTATCTCCAATTCTGTTATATTGTTTTTATAGTGGATGCCGATACAAGAATACATAGACCAACCGTTTAACCAGAAGAACGAAATGTTCAAGTTCATGGCTGACATCAGCCAAAAGAAATGTGAGGACGATTACTTGGGATTCTCCATTGTGCCAACTAGCACATCATCTGGTAAAAAGAGCTTTCTCTACTGCAATGCTGATCACGCCAATCGCCTTAAAGCATCGCGTGACCAAGCCTCCACTTCTCTCTGATAACATTCTCATCTCATTCTGTTTGAACTCGTAGTCTTTTATTCTATTTTCAGTTATTGATTCCTTCTCCCAATGCTTAAGTGCTTTTTATAGATATACTCCAGTACTTGATTTATTCTTCAACCGTAACCTGATTTTAAATTCTCAGTTGTATTCTTGCCTAAGTGCACTACACACTGGTGATGAAAATGTAGAATCTAAAAAAAGTGTTAAGGGCTTTCAAGGGTGCTATTATATAACATAGGACCTCGTTGAAGCCCCACAAACTGTTATTGCCTGTTGTGTTATAAACAATAGGGAAAAACAAAATTGGGTCGTCGCAACGTTGCGTCTCCGCATAGCTGTCAGCCTGTCACAAAGGCAGTAGTAGCTAGTGATTGGTTGAATTATCAGAGTAGTGATTAAGTATTGATTTGGGGCTCAAACTAGACGATTAGCTAGACTTAGAGCTGTTTGGTTCTTTTTCCTTTTATGCACGTTTTCATATTTCCTAAGATCAATATTGATTTGATATATATTAAAAATGTCCCAAACTGATCATTACATGAAAGCATACTTTTTCGCACATCCACAACACATTCCACATACATACCAGTTTGAGTCTCTTGGGGCCATTGGAGATATAGAAGATCTAGGGAGGAATGTAGGTTACATCTCGAATTCAAATTTTGCAGCGGGAAAAACAATTTAATTCATTCAAATTTTGACATTTTTATGGAGGGGAATAGACCCTCGTTGTCACGTTTCATGTTATCTCATTCTCAAAAAAATATTGTTTAAGTGTATATCTTAAATTCTCAAAACTTTAGATTACGTTTTAATAGATAATCCGCACAACACACATTGATAACTATCCAATTTTCTTCGATCTCACAAAAATATAACACGATATATGAACTGTTACTTATTCTAGTAAGGTGGTGATTGTACATGTCTGTACTCACTCGCAAAAGTATGTGTTCAACAAAATTTGATCCTAAACAGATAGATATAGTTTAAATTCTATACATCAAACAAAATGGATACTCGCTAGTCATGATTCGCATGTTCTGTCTCGAAGAGTATTGGAGAGTTGACATTGATTCGGTAATGAAGATAATCCCGACAATTTGGGGATTTCTTACATGATTAATAAAACTTAATACGTTGGCCCAAGGTTTCAGTATAAATTAATAATGGTGTGGTCACATGCAGAGATCCATGCATGTGAATAGTGATTCATATTTTATACATATAAATCTTACAACGCTTGTACGATTCATTCTTACGTGACATTATCCAGTGCTCGTTTAAAAAACAACAATAACAAAACAATTTCTTAATTTAGATGATCAGATTCACGGGTTACATTATTTTTGCTAGACGACAAGTCTCACCGGCAATTTTGGACGCGTCTCCATACAATTCTCTCGCTAGGTACTAATTAGTAGATTTTGTATTGCCAATTAATTTAAAATAATAATAAAAATAGTGTAGACACAGAACTAGTTTATATCGTAGATATACTTGTTAACTATATTAATCCTTTATATATCTATTATCGACTCACACTATGTCCTGAAAGGACAATCCATGCCATAAGGAGATAAATATAAAAAACAATTTCATAGATAGTCATCAATCACGGACTTACACAATCGCTTCTTGTGGAAAGCTGAGGATCTTAAAAGATGTGAGGAAGAAAGAGTCTAAAACGTAAACCAAGATTTAGTTTATATAATACAAGATTGATCGGTTGCATCAATCCGGCGGCGACATAGACTGCAGCGATATAGATTCTTGTTTAAACTAGTTTTGTAGATTCTCGTTTACTGATTTGTATGCCTAAGTTCCTAGCTAATCAGATCTTTTAAATAAACCTGCATTTAGATTTAAAGAAAGTGAAGGAATGCTATCATTCAAAATGATATTCTTATAGGTTTCAAGAAACTACTACATACTATCTACTTATTAAAGTGCGTATTATGGTTTTCAGTAATTGAATCATGTATGGTTAAACTAACATCTGTCAATTTTCATGTATTGACATATATATTAATGAAAACATACAACTGTTTTCTGTTAAATTAGGTAAAAGTAAAACATATAACAAATGCCTTAAGATCTCTTCAGGCTTCAAAAGCCATCAAAATCTATAACAGTAAAGCCATCAGGATTTAATTATAGAAAGGTAAAACATATAACAGAGGTTTTGCATATTTGCTAATGGCAATCAAAATCAACCTCCCCGCAAGTCTACCAAATTTTTACGTGGATCGACTTTTAACTTTTCTGAAAAAGTTGAATAATTTCTATTTACCTTTCTATAATTAAATCTTCATGGCACTAGATTTGGAGCGTCGACAGAATTATCCATCTTCATCTCAATTCTAAAGCTGCGAAAATCCCATGCATATACAAAAGATTTTAAACTACGACTACCACCATTTTACAATCCCACAGCATAACTTTGCATGTATATATATTGCTAATTCCCATAGTCGCGTAAGTCAATCACATGTATATTCATAGGTTTTAAGTTTTAACTCATTGACAATAAATAGTTTATGCTTTTCATATGTATCCGATGATCTTTTGAATGTTTTTGAGTTTTGACATACAAAACAGGAAAATATTGGGACCGTTAAAATCATGCTAATTAGGTTACCTTAAATCAACCATGTTTAAATTTTGTTTCACTTTTGAGATACGTGCAAGGCTTGTGAAAAACGTTTAATCCCGGTGGTTAATAGAAAGCTACCTTTTGTATAAAAAAAAACTTTGACCTGAATAGATATATGAAAAACTTTGTAAGAAGTCTTAACAAACACTATAAAGTATTCGTTTCTGCATAGCACACATCTGTAATCAAGGGGCAATACAAACACTGACCACTGCCATTATTTTGACATTGATTTATACATTAAACATATACAACTAGCTAGCTTTGGACCTATTTACAAATCATTCTCTTTTATCCAATTCCTTGTTTGCTTATATGGAGTATGGACTATATCTAGGCTACAATATATAGGTATAGACAAAAATACTATATATTCCAAAACATTTGCCTAAATTCCTCATGAAACAAATGGACCCAATTAATCAAAGGAGCAAGAAAAGAGGAAGGATCTCTTTCTTTCTTTGTGGTTTTCAGAAAATCGAGGTGTCTATTCAGTCAAATGACAATGACAAATTCCATCGTTCGTTGTCTCGTCACGCCACTTGCCATTGTTGTTTTTGAGAAATTGAGAGGTATCTCTTCAGTCAAATAATAATGACAAATTCCTTCATTACTTGTCTTTGCCACTACCCATATTAGTAATACAGCAGCAGTCTCAATCCTTTTTTTTTTTTTGGGGTCAGAAAATCATAGGATAAGTACCTACCATTAGCCGAAATGGTAAACAAGGCTGTGGCAATGTCCTTTGTTGTCTCATACAAATCAATACTTACGTATAATACCATCATAAAAAATGCTAATAACCTACTTTCATTAGTAAAATAGGATTCGTAAATAGAGAAACAAATTTGGATATAAAACCAAGAAATCTCCAAAAACAAATTTGGTTATGAACATAGGTTCATAACCAAGTTAACGAAAACCTGTTTTCTCTTGAAAAAAGAAAGGACTCTCTCTACTTCTTATGACCAAGTGACCTGTAAATATTATTGTGCTTCATATTATAGTCCAACTTGATCAATCATCTTACTCGCAATTTGGCACGTTCATATCAACACGGTCACGGATGATGGTAATGTGAACATTAATATTATTATTCTTTGGGTAATGAGAACATTACTATAATAGAGAAATAAATATCTTAGAAACTTGTGTCTATAAAAAGAAGAAGACACTTAACAGTTTGATGTACTAATTCATTACCTGTTCACAAAACCAACCCTAAACTCTCTTTCTCAACATGGGGCTTCTTCACAAGCAAAACCACGCCTTTGTAATACTCCTCCTCCTCGGTCTCCTCGCAGTCTCTTATGCTTGTGACTGTAGTGACCCTCCTAAGCCATCTCCAAACCCGGTTAAACCACCTAAACATCCCGTTAAACCACCTAAGCCCCCCACTGCCAAACCACCTACTCACACCCCAAAACCACCCACCGTTAAACCACCTACTCACACCCCAAAACCTCCCACCGTGAAGCCACCACCATCTCCATACACCCCACCACCTCCCACTCCATACACCCCACCACCTCCCACCGTGAAGCCTCCACCACCTCCCACCGTGAAGCCTCCACCACCTCCCACCGTGAAGCCACCACCACCTCCAGCTCCAACACCACCAGTCGTAACCCCACCACCACCGCCAACGCCAACCCCAGAGACGCCATGTCCTCCACCACCACCTCCACCAACCCCATGTCCACCTCCCCCTCCACAGCAAGTACCAACACCTAAACCAGAGACTTGTCCAATCGACGCACTGAAACTAGGCGCTTGTGTGGACGTGCTAGGTGGTTTGATTCACATTGGACTAGGGAAAACCTACGCTAAGGCAAAGTGTTGTCCACTTCTTGACGGTTTGGTGGGTCTTGACGCAGCGATTTGTCTATGCACAACCATTAGGGCGAAGCTTCTCAACATTGACCTCGTTATTCCCATTGCTCTTGAGCTTCTTGTCGACTGTGGTAAGACTCCACCTCGTGGCTTCAAGTGTCCAGCTCCAGTAAACAGGGCTCCTCCTGCCTTGGGTTGATCTCTTTCGTGTTTCATTTGATACAATGAATATTAAAAAAAAGGGATTGAGACGTTAAGATCTAGTTTCTTCTTTTATGTTTTGCGATAGCGAAGACAGTAATTAGAAGGTTCTAAATTTCATTATATATCGCCCTAAAAATATCAAGCAAATTTTTATGTAATTGTAAGATGATTATGTACGTTGAAATAATGTTATATGAAATTCGATTTTTAAAGGACAAATTCACTACGCAGTGGTCATTACTCAACGTGTACATGTGGTGTGTGTCGTCCTTGAGGACCTTGACCCATACTAAGTCAGTCAAATCGACATATAATGTATATATAAATTTGGGTAATCCAGTGTATGTATAAAACTATATATTATAGATACGTCAGTGCAAAAAAAAGTTTATATAGATAATAGAAAACAACCAGAGATATGGTCCTGCCTCGTTTAAAGATATTTTCTTCTTCTTTTTTTTGTGCGCAACATCTCGTTTTAAAAATCCAAGCGTAAATAACAAAGAGTTGTGTCACATTGACCGTGGTGATATCTTTGATCACCGTCAGTATAATTATATATCCAGTATCCTTGCGCTATCGTAACAAAATATCGGAAACATTTGTTAAGACAGTATAAGGGTTTGATAATTGGCAATCGCAGTGGTAAGATGAATATTGTTTTTCTTGACATATATATATATATATATATATATATATATATATATATATATATATTTTAAAATTAACAATAATAAAAATAAAATTTGAAGATTAGTAGCCTAAAAAGTTGTTTATAAAAGTAGTTTCCTACGTTAACGATTTAGAAAAACGAATTAAACAAATAGTTTTTACATTGGAGGTCCGATGAATATTTTTTTTTTTTGACATATTTTTTTTTTTATTTCTTCTAAATACATAGTGTGTGCGATTGTTAAAACTTTTTTTTTAATTCTTGCTTGTTTTAGTTTACAGCTGTGATATGCTCATGAGACCATATAAGAAGATTATTGAGTTTTGTTCAACACGAACGAAGTTAAAGATCAACTCTTCCATCTAAACTACTATTTGGGATACATTCATTTTGCCAAAAGAGGTTAATCTAGTTGTTCACTTGAAGACTTTTAGGTCCAATTGTTTTAGGAGCTTCCAGAATTATGTATGGCAACCAGAAGTTGTTTTCTACTAAGTCCAAGATGAAAAAATGATACAACCCATGTTGTTTCTCATCAGCAAATTGGATCAAGAAGTAAAAGAGCTAAGAAGCTAAGGAATGCACTTAATGGTCTAATTCAAGAGCTTATGCCCAAAGAGAGTATGTGAAATTCTACTGGGGATGATGTCTATCAAGTCCATCGCACTTTGAGCCTAATTCAAGTCCAAGAAAATCCAAAATAATCACTTTATTTTGTAGTCAAAGAAGAGTGACGAAAATAGAGATACATGAACCTAGAGTCACTTTGGAGGAAGGGATACATGCACAAGAATAGGGTCTTCAATCAACTATCTATCTTAATTGTTCTTTTTAGTTCAAGACTAGTTAATACTTGACTTTGTTACCAAGTTTTCTTTCCTATATAAACTCATGTAAGAGTATTGAAATAATCAATACAACTTTTTATCAAAACCTTTTCTTTGAGAGTGATACTCTTCTGTTCTTTGTGAACAAAACCGATTGCTTGGTGTGATTCCAACAATCAAAACCGACTACTTGGTGTGATTCCAATAGTCAAAACCCTGATCTCCTTGGTGTGAGGCTGAGAAATCCAATCCTTTTGGTGCGAAGCTGAAAATATCAAATCGGTATATCAAGAGTCTTTCCGCAACTCTTGTGCAACCATTCAATCCACCATCCTTATTCTTAAGGCTTCATTGTCTTTTGATTAAGGTGTCTCTATCTTCCAACTCAAAGGTGCCGATTCCTTGGGAGAATCATATCAAGTTGTATCATCATCAATAGTTTTATGGTTTTAGAAATAAAAAATTGCTTTTCTATATGGTATTGATACTAGATACTTATTTTTATTTATTTACTATCAATTTTTATGTAAATTGTAAAGGTAATCAAATGGATATTCTCTTTATTGTGTATTTCTGTATTTTGCGTTAGAATTACTATCTACAAATTACAAAGAGACTTTAATTAAATTTTCACATGCATAGTTATATAGTTTCATAAACGACAGAATATTATAAAATACATAAACGAAAAACAAAGAGTATGTAATCTTGTAATGTACAAGGAACTTCAGTTATCGTTATTCTTTGCAATTATTCTTCATTTCCACGTAGCAGTCTTCGAATTTTTTTTTTTTTTTTTTGCTAAGAATGTAAATATTCATTTCACAATGAAAATGTAGGTTACACAATTAAGGGTAACCAATTTATGGTCCCATGCCAAAAAAAGAATAAAAAACATGGAAGCATACAACATTCTTGAACCGAATCATCAATTCTCGTTAAAGAAGACGATTTGGAACAAGATAAGAAGAATCCCTATAGTGAGCTAGAAAAAGAATCAACAAGAAAACAGAACAATAAAGATCACGAGTCACCCATAAAGCAAGATGGTAGTCCTTTCACCGGTAATCCGAGCTTAGCAAGGAGCTGCGGAATTGCCAAGCTTAATGTGTTAGGCAATGCTCATTCACTCTAGCGAGTCCCTCTAGGAGTCGGTAGCTCAGAGCCTGGCAGCATCTTAACCACAAAGAGCCATACTAACACCACCAAGTGCTTAGGGCAAAAACAGACACTTCAAGTAAAGTCATCAAGGCTTCCCACTAAAACACTAATCTGCTGCGGCTGAGCTAAGGCTTGGGCAAAAGTGACACGAGGGGCAGTAAACTCAAACGCAACATCAAGGATACAAGTGCGACATGCCATGGATTTGCACGGAAATGGTATGGGCAGCGACGTTGGGCAGACCCAGACCCATTGTCAAGCGTAGCCCTCATCTCCATCCTAGACGAAACTCACAAAATCCTACAAGAGCAAGACAAGTCTCGGACGAACACCAGTCCACCTTTTCTGATAAACACCTTTGGCTTGGGAGTTGATGTTAGGTAGCTTGCAAGTAGTTAGAGAAGCCGAATCTAACAACAAACCACAACACAAGACTACCATTTGATGACCAAACGCCCCCGGTATAAACAAAAAGGAAAATCAGAGTCACTGGTGGCTGACGCCTCAGCACTAAAATCCACACCTAAAACAACAACACCCAAGACAGAGACTCCGAGCATACCAAAGTACGCAATGAGCCAGGGAAACAAACGACATCTAATCACGGGGCGGGAGAGAAGGTGAACGGAGTGAAGACATAAGGCAAACACGGAGAGGAAGATAGCGCTAATCTCTTACGCCACCACGAGAGGAGAGCCGCCGCATGCCGGAGAAGCTACCGTTGTAATACGAAGCAACTACCCACCACTTGCCTCTGAAGAATCTTACCGCTGCTTGAAACTGGACAAGCAGAAGCTCCATCGCTAATGGAGCTTAAGAAGAACCGCCGAGAAACACCTTAAGGAGCCTCACACAAACTCAGATTGCCGTCCTCAAACAAACCGAAGGGGGTGAAAGCACCGGGAGGGAGTAATCGCCAAGATTCACAGAAGATTCGAGACAAGCTGAGGCCAATTCTCCACAAATCGGAGCCATCGTTAAAATCGCCATCAAACTCTGAAACCTAATCTCATCAGATCGCCTACCGGAAAAAAGTCAGCTGTATATTACAGTCCTTCTAAAATTGGGTATTTTTTTTTTATGTTACATGTTTTTTTTGTTTATGACTTTAATGGTTTTGGTTTTCTTAAATGGTTTGGTTTGAATTTTTTCAAAAATCCATTTTTTAATCCTTTGAGATAAAAATAGATTCCTAAATATAGGAAATAAAGATTAATTTCTAAGAGTATTTAGTAATTTTCTTACAAAATTCAAAACTCCACTTCAATGGTTTTGTGAAGTTTTCTTCTAAGATTTTTTTTTTTAAATTTTCTGTTTATTTTAATATTTTACTATTCAAAATCCAAAAACCAAAAGCTAAAATCTAAAATTAATAAATAAAATGTATAACCAGAAACCACTTTTTTGAATATTTATCGGATTTTATGTCATATAATATGCTAATTAATTAATATTTAACGAGAAGTCTTTGTTTGCAAAGTTTTTTGGCATGTGAATCAGCAAACGACTCTCTCAAAATAAATAATTCTTTAATCATTCAATCACATATAAACTTAATTATTGCATCTCCGACGTGACAAAATATGAAGTTTGAAACCTTTTTTAAAAAATGTGCGCACAGATTACACTTTTTAGGCTCAGATTGGAAGACACTTTAAACATTTTATAATTAATTTAAAGTCTTAAAAATCTAAATTTTGTCAATCAGACCTTTATTTCTTTATTATTTTTGACAGCCTTTAAAGTATAACTATCCCCTTTTATAGTTTGTACCTACAAATATTAAAAGTCATAAATTTGAGACTTTTTTAGCTGTAGAAAATAAATAATAATAAAAATGTAGTTATTTTTTCTTTTTCTTATTTTCAATGATGATTGAAACTTTCTTTTTCAATCTATGTATAATTTATCACAAATATATTTTGATTCATTAAAAATATATTTTTTTATTCCTGTTATTTTGAGATACATTTTTCATAGTTATTTTTACATCAACAACCATTATATCCCATAATCAATTATGTCATATTTTTTTATATTTATGAACAACATACAATAAAAATATCAGTCAGTGTTAAATTTTTAACAATTAAAGTTTTTATATCAAAAATTTTAACAGTTAAATTTTTTACAGTTACAGCCGTTTCCAATCAGAACCTTAATAATCTAGTGTGGCAAGCACCTGAGCAGCTTCGTAAAAAAAAAAAACTTATGCAAGCGACGTAGTTTGGTTAGGTTATATGATGTTTTACGTTATTACTAGAAAACATGCCTTGGAACGTGTTAGTGAACGTGATGGCACCATATTGGTGAACAGAACAATCAATTTCTAGTACAACATGTCAAAGCTTCAAACTTTGTATTTGGTTTACTGAACCCGATGTGTATGTAGTTCATAACAAACAATCTAACCTTATCTAACGGTTGTTAATTTAGTCAACAAACCTTAATTCTAATATGTGTAAATGATTCATAATTTACCAATAAACTATTTCTTATATGTCTAATGATTCATAATTTAATCAACAAACATGATTTCTAGTGCTATTGCAACTAATGTTATTTTCTATCCATGTTTTGAGATTCTGGTAAGAGGTTCTTTGTAGAGATATTAATAATAACCATATTGAGTAGGCTAATAAGATTATTTGGACCAACCTAAAAAGAGATCACAAGACATTGAAGGTGTGAGAAGTTGGGATACGAAACTAGATAAATAATATTTTTAGGTGAAATTTATGTAAGATTTATATATATAATGTATATTATAGGCCTTTTTTATAAAATTAATATTTCTGTGGATCTTATTATTTATATTTTTATACTAGTGGACTTTAACTTAGACTAGTTACAATGATCTATTGTAAACTATATTACAACTGTTCAAAAAAAAAATTTCCACTACAATGGTTTGTGGTAAGGAAGAAGATAAATGTGACAAGTGTTGTATTTTAACTGGGTGCTTTGATTTTTATGTTTTTTTTCATCTCAATTATATAACTTCAATTATTTCATAAGATTTCTAAATAAATATATCAAAATTTATAACTTTGATCAAAAATCAAATAATTAGTCAAATTTTTTAAACTTACCATATCAGCTCTATGCGGTAGTCTTTGAGTTCTTCCATGCATCAAGAAGGAGCATGATGAGCAGTTCTTCCTTGATCACCCATCTCTACACTCAATCACTCTCTCTTTTCTTTCTAGCAAACGATATGAACCCTGAAATCGATATTAAATCCCCCAATTGTAAGACGAAGTCGTTTTGTTTCAGAGCTCAACACATGCCAAAATGACAAAACGACGTTGTTTTGTCAAGCCGAAGTGCCACGTCAAAGCTGACTAATCAACCATTAATCTTTTGCTTAACACCGTTTGGACGGACGTCGAAATAGAAAAATTTGATGGAGTTTAGATAGAATATTTGAATTAATTTTGAGTTGGGGCTGTAATTTGCAGGGTATCAAAGTTGAGATATGAAAAAGCTAACGAGAAATTGTTGGGGTATATTTTCGCCGTTTTCCCGAGAGTAGAAATTATATGGGTGTTAAATAATGATGTGGAAGATAAATAAGATGATGTAGAGTGTTAAAAGAGAAAAAGTGGGTGTTGTAAATAAGTAACCATTGTAGATAATCTTAACAAAAGGGATCCATAGTAGATGATTAAATAATATAACAATTGGTTTAAATTTTGATTATTTTACTTGTTTTGTGTGTACAAAAGTAAAGTAAAAACAAAGATGATGGAACTATTTGTTTTAGATTATGAGGTTTTAGTATAACTTTTTATCTATATGTTTTTATAGATATGTGAATTTTCATTAAAATGAGAAATCGATTTACGAAAGAGTTTTAATATTTTAGAATCAACTAATGTTGTAATTTTCAAGTGAGCAGAGGTAAAAACAAAAATCTTTACATAATAATAGAAACACTATTTTTTCCTTTTTACTTGGAGTTGGAACATCCTAAATTGTCCGACTGATTTGACTGTCTTGCCTGATATGTCACACTTTCATTTACCCCTCCTCTTTTACCGTTTAATTATAAAAGCTGCATTAATGATTTTGTTAGTTTGCCAAAACGCGTGAGTTTCTAATAGGAGCATAATTTAGAAGATCAGTTTACGAATTTTCGAAATTGAGTTAACATAAAATTTTATGCGATAACTTTTCATAATTTATTAGAAGTTTGTTTTTTTTTTTCGTCTATAAGTTTGTTGTTTAAATAGTTAAATCTAAATAACATTTGGATACAACTACTTTATATCTTATGAGAGAGTAGATAGATATCCTTATAATAAGAAAGGTATACTTGTTTTTTTTTTTTTTAATTAAGTTTGAATGGGATATATTAATTTTTTTTTTTTTTTGAGGAGACAAAATTTTTCTTAAGAATTATATCGGGCTATAAAAATAGAACATAAATCAATCAAACTTTTATAAATCGAACTAATAATTATAAGAATTCTGAGCCGTACCCTTTGAAACGAGACTTTGGGCTTTTTGACCCATTTTCAGTTAGGCCCATTTGTTTTTCTTTTCTTCTTCTCTTCGTTTCCCTTGATTTTTCTTGGAAAACAACAAGTTCACAAGTTTCGTTTAATCAAAAGCACCAAAAAGTTCTTCAGCGAAATCAAAGAATCGAGAACCCAGAAGAAGAGGATTCAAATAGTTCAGGTAATTTTCTACTCACTTTTATTTCAACGATTTCGTTTCCTTCCTACTGGTTTTTGCTCGTAGCATCTTCGAAAACCGATTTCGTTTTCACTTGTGGGATCTGTGTTTCCCTTTACTCAGGACTGCTTGCTGTAAAATCTGAGTGATTTGCTCGATTCTCTTTGATTAGATGCGTAGATAAACCCTAGCTTGACGCGATTCTTTGGTACAATGTAATTCTGTGTTTGCTATGTATTTGGTGCGTGATTCTTACTGTTATCGTCTTCTTTAACCTCTGATACTACTAGTGTCATATTAACTATGAAATTGTTTTCTTGTTCACGAGATGTTCAAATGCAGCTGATTTTTTCTCTGCTTTCATTTTTCCCCCAATTTTTATTTTTCTAAGAATGTCAATTGCACAGAACAATGACTTATGATCTGTTTTAATGTTCTTCAGTTTTCTTTGGAAGCCTGCCCCTTAGTCGTAGAATGAAATAGAGATAGAAACTTTTGCTGATATAGTTTCGTTGGTGGGTTTGTGTGCAGCTGTTTCAACAATGTCTAGGAGGTATGATAGTCGCACTACAATTTTCTCACCGGAAGGTCGTCTGTACCAAGTGGAATACGCTATGGAAGCTATTGGCAATGCTGGTTCTGCAATTGGAATCTTGGCTAAAGATGGAGTTGTGTTGGTTGGTGAGAAGAAAGTTACTTCTAAACTTCTTCAGACCTCTACATCCACTGAAAAAATGTACAAGATCGATGACCATGTGGCTTGTGCAGTGGCTGGTATAATGTCTGATGCCAACATTCTGATTAATACCGCTAGAGTCCAAGCTCAGCGTTACACTTTTATGTACCAAGAGCCAATGCCGGTTGAGCAGCTGGTTCAGTCTCTATGTGACACCAAACAAGGATACACACAATTTGGTGGTCTCCGCCCATTTGGAGTTTCTTTTCTTTTCGCTGGCTGGGACAAGAACCATGGGTTTCAACTGTATATGAGTGACCCAAGTGGAAACTATGGTGGATGGAAAGCTGCAGCCGTTGGAGCAAACCATCAAGCGGCTCAGTCTATTCTTAAGCAAGACTACAAGGATGATGCGACGAGAGAAGAGGTGGTTCAGCTTGCTATCAAGGTTTTGAGCAAGACGATGGACAGCACAAGCTTAACAGCTGAGAAACTCGAGCTTGCTGAGGTGTATCTGACTCCATCAGGAAGTGTTAAGTACCAAATTCTTTCGTCTGACTCGCTCACTAAGCTCTTGGTTAAGCATGGTGTGACGCAACCAGCTGCAGAAACTTCCTGAGCTTGTAACACCGTGCATAGTTTGGTTTCCAATATTATGTGTTGTAGTTCTCCATTTTCCTTCTTTTACTTTTGATTTAAAGATATCGCATCAGAAACAGTTACCACTCTGGTTATGACATGATACATGTGATTGATGATCTGTTTCGTTAGGGGTTATGTTGTTATGAATGGAATTCTGAAACTTTTTATTGTTTGGCTAAAAAACACTAGTTACAGATCTTGGGAACTTGAAGCATTTGACTCAGGTTTCTGGATCTATTCTTCATCATATCCATCTGTTTTATTGATCATATCCATATGTTTTAATCGTCATTAATTATTCCAGATTTATTGAAATTTTAGTATTTATGGTATAATTATTTTCACAAACTGTAGAAATTTGTTTTGGAAGTGTATTCTAAACTATATTACTAGTACTACTCTTTTCTAGGACAGAACTTGTTTCTTTTTTCTCAGAATCTTAAATTAAAAGTTTAGACTTTGGAGGTTACATAATAAAAGAATGAGCAACCACCAACGGGCCCATGAGAAAGCCCATAACATTCATTGATTGAAGTATGTAACGGGTTCTTACTTTGTCTACGGTTTGTTTATTTAATGGCTCAGACTCAAAGAATCAGAATCTCTTTTAAGCTTCACCACGTTTATTAACGGTCAAGGTGTCTGTTTACTAACGGAACAGTGAAAATGTTACCGCTCAAAGCGTATACCTTGAGCGCCAAATGAATTTTCACTGGCTTTGGAGCTTTTTTTTTTTGTTCCTTCTTCTTCTTACCAATGACCATTGGTCGACCATACCATAGTCACCATACTTAAGAGATGATTATACTTACTACTTAGTAAGAGATGATACTTAGTATAAGTTCCTAAAATTTAATCAATATGACAATTTGTTTGTTCTACTGTTCTACTTAGTATACAAGTCCAGTGAATATATTTTGGCTCTGTTCGAAAATTGCCTTTACTTTCCTTCATCTCTTCTTCTTGTGTCGCTGTGATTTCAATTATTCAATTTCAGAATCGCTGAAAAAACCAGCTACACAACTCAAACTTTACTTTAGAAGCAGCGACAATGGCTAGATTTTAAAAATCAAATTATCATTGTTAGATCTGTAAAACTGTATCTTTATCTTTACCGTAAAACTAGAAATCTTTGTTGGGACTTTGCAAAATTTATATTTATATCCCTTTGAATACTCTTAATTACAAAATTGACATGTCAAAAAAAAAAAACCAGTGACCGATTAATCCTGCGACTGTTAAAAAAACACGGTCTTTTGTAAAAAAAAACATTATTTTCTCGAAAAATGATTCAATTTACGATTTACGATAATTGAATTTTTGTTTGTTAATTTTCAAAAGATTTCTAGTTTTCTTTTCCCGTTGTCAAAAAGTAGCCACCAAAAATATTAAGGTATCCCGTAGATTATTTTCTTTATTTTGATTATTATTATACTATAAAATTAAAAATATCAATTTAAGCTTAAAAATTATTGGAAACACCTCATCGTTGTTCAAAATCTTCCACGTACCTCTTTATTATTTGTAAGATATTTTTCCTCCAGAAAATATATTTACATCGGTAATTTTTTCCACAATAATTTACAAGTGTCAATAATATATATTTTTCCACAATAATTTACTAGCTCTATCTATTTATGTATAAACAATATTACATTAAACCATTTACTTGATAGTTAGTTCCTAAAATTTAATCATTACGAAAAAAATTCACTTCTCCTTTATATACAAATCTACCCATACTTTTATGTATACAAAAAAGTTCCTCTCGTCGAAGAAATGATTCAATTTATGTTTTGTGACAACTTTAAGTTTTTACTTTCAAATCCCGTTTTCAAAGAATTATTTTTTTTAACCGTGAAAAGATAGCCACAAAAAATGGTAAATTATGTCATAGATGTCTTTTTTTTATAGATCTGTCATTGTTATATCATATAATCAAAAATACCAATTTAAACGTAATTTTTTTTTTGAAAACACCTCTTCATTATTCCAAACCTTCCACATATCTCCTTTTTCCTCCGACAAATTGATTCACATTGATAGTTTTTCCACAATAATTTAATATAGTTATTATTTATATACTATTTAGGAAAAATGAAAAAAGAAGTAGCTTTTAAGCCTTGTTTCTTGCGTCGATAGTACTTATTTCTAATAAGAAGTAACATTTGTCAATAAAAGTTGCATCCTTATAGTTGAGGACTAGTGTCAATGTTCAAACATATATTCACCTATCTAAATGAACATCATTATACAAAAAGTGATATACATCCACCATGAAAGTGTAATTCAGTCTTCCCCCCCCCCCCAAAAAAAAATGTAAGTTTCTTCACACTTTTAAAAATAGAAATTAATAATATGCAAATTATATATGTAAATAATCAATAAAAAGTGTTACTTAGCCAAATTACCTTTGATTTAATAAATTTAAAATATACACATTTACCAATTAAAATAGTATACTAATAATAACTCTTATTTTTAGTCAACATAAAAATTAATTTGTAGTCAGATTAATTTATTATCCTAATTTTAAATAATAAATAGATTTGATCATATCTATAAAATATAATATAAATTTATTTGATAATTTTAGATATTCTCGTAAAAAGGTAACATGTTACTGAAAAAACAACATATCTCGTCGTATAAATCTGTCCAAAACCGCAAAACATGATACAATTTATGTTTGCTTATTTCAGTACATTTTGATTTCTTCCCCTCAATTATCATATTGTATTGTCATGTAACTTCATCATACTATATATCAATTCATATATTTTTTTTTCTGGATTTATATCTCAATTAATTAAGGTGAGAAAATTTTCTAAAAAGAAAAGTGAAATTTTCAGTAAGTAAAAAATAAATTATACAAAAAAAAAAGTAATTAACACACGACGGCTTTCGTCTTTCAGAGAAAAAAAAAATAAGGGAGAAAGAGAGAGAGAGAGAGAGAGAGAGAGAGAGAGAGAGAACACAAACGATACAGAAGAGAAGCGAAGGTCGCAATAGAGAGAAATAACAACGCCGCGCACAGAGATTTTTCCCGGCGAAACGAGAGCAATACATAGAGAGAGAGAGAGATTTAGTGAGAAGCTTTCTGTAGGGTTTTCTTCTCGATTTCTCTTCCTTTGACCTCGATCTAATTCCCTCTTCGTTCTTCGATAAATTATTCACCTTCTTTCTCTTCGTTCATTCGTATCTCTCTTAGCTTCCATTCTAGGGTTCTTGATCCGTTTCTCTTAGGTTTCTTTATTTACCCGGTAAAACTTTTTTAGCTTCAATTCGTTTGTTTTCGCGTCTCCTCCGTCTCTTCTATTTCGTCAATTTGGTCCTTTGTAGGGTTTTGAGATTTCTTCCTTCTTCCTTGCCCCTTTTTGTTTCGTTGGGTTAAAAGCTAACCCTACATTTACTTTTTGGGTGTTTCAGGGTTGGTGAGTTTAGTCCGGCGTGTTGGGAGAAATTGGCGAACTTTAGCGGTGAGGTTCTGAAGCAAAAGCATGAGTATTGATTTCCCCGGGAAAGGGGAGAATTAGTGGGAAGTGTTTTTTGGTTACTGAGAAATTTGGATTGGTGTTTTCCTCCATGAGCGATGGAGGTGTCGCATGCATGCCTCTACTAAATATCATGGAAAAGCTTCCAATTGTGGAGAAGAAGACGACTCTTTGTGGAGGCAATGAAAGCAAGAGTGCTGCTACTTCGGACAATGGTCACACATCTATCTCAACTAAGGTTCCAGAGTCTCAGCCAGCTGATGATAATAAACCTTCACCGTCTCAGCCAGTTAAGAAGAAGAGAATTGTTAAGGTTATTCGTAAAGTTGTTAAGAGGAGACTGAAACAGCCGCAGAAACAAGGAGAGGTTCTGTCGAAAGAACAGACGACGCAGGTAGTAGTGCAACTCCCTGCGGAGTCACAGTTGCAGCCCAAAGAGCAGGAGGTGAAGAGTGAGTTTAAAGGAGGAACTAGTAGTGGGAATAAAGAAGTTGAAAACGGTGGTGATTCTGGGTTTAAGGATGAAGTGGAAGAGGGTGAATTAGGTACGTTAAGGCCTCCTGGGGATTTGGAGAATGGTGAAATCTCGCCAGTAAGGTCATTGCAGAGGAGTGAGATCGAAAAGGGCGAGATTATTGGGGAGACTTGGAAGAAAGATGAACCTTCCAAGGGTGAGTTCAGTTATCTAAAATATCATAAAGGGTATGTGGAGAGAAGGGATTTTTCCGCAGATAAGAACTGGAAAGGAGATAAGGAAGAAAGAGACTTCAGATCGTGGAGAGATCCCAGTGATGAAATTGAAAAAGGGGAATTCATCCCAGACAGATGGCAAAAAATGGATGATCATAGTTACAACAGATCTCGTAGGAATGGAGTAGACAGAGATAAAACGTGGAAATATGAATATGATTATGAACGTACCCCGCCTGGTGGAAGGTTTGCAAATGAAGATATCTACCACCGGAGAGACTTCAGAAGTGGGCATGACAGGGCTACAAGAATCAGTTCTAAAATTGTAATAGAGGAAAATTTACACAAGAATGAATACAACAATCCCAGTAATCTTGTAAAGGAGTACTCTTCTACTGTGAACAGATTGAAGCGACATGGAGCTGAACCAGATAGCATTGAGCGCAAACACTCCTATACTGATTATGGGGATTATGGGAGCTCAAAATGTAGAAAGCTTTCAGATGATTGTTCTCGCTCTCTTCACTCAGACCACTATTCACGGCATTCTGCTGAGAGGCCGTACAAAGATTCATATTCATCAAAAACTTCACCTCTGGAAAAGTATCCTAGAAAGCATCAAGACGCACCTTTCCCTGCCAAGGCTTTTTCAGACAGGCATGGACACAGCCCTGCACGATCTGATTGGGACCCACATGACCGGTCTAGGTACTATGAACACCGGGATAGAAGTCCTGTCCATCGGGAGAGATCACCATACATCTTTGAGAAGTCTGCACATGCTCGTAAAAGGTCTCCACGTGACCGCCGTCACCATGATTATAGAAGAAGTCCAAGTTATTCTGAGTGGTCACCTCATGATCGCTCAAGGCCCAGTGACCGCAGGGACTGTACTCCTAACTATATGGAAGATACCCAGAGTGATCGTAAAAGGTCTCCACGTGACCGCCGTCACCATGATTATAGAAGAAGTCCAAGTTATTCTGAGTGGTCACCTCATGATCGCTCAAGGCCCAGTGACCGCAGGGACTGTACTCCTAACTATATGGAAGATACCCAGAGTGATCGTAACAGGCGGAACGGGCAAAGGGAAATAGGCAGGAAAAGTGGAGTACGGGAGAGGAGGGATTTTCAGACTGGTACGGAGCTTGAAAATAAGCACAAATATAAGGATTCTAATGGAAAAGAGTTCACCTCATCAAGCAAAGAATTGCAAGGTAAAAATATTCTCTACAACAATAATCCCGTGGTTGAGAAAAATTCCGTCTGTGATTCATCCAAGATTCGAAGTCCATGTGCAACGGGAAAAGAGTCTGTACAAGTTGGTGAAGCCCCTAATGAAGAGTTGCCATCAATGGAGGTAGATATGGACATTTGCGACACACCACCCCATGATCCTGTGGCGGCTGATTCATCCTTGGGGAAGTGGTTTTATCTTGATTATTATGGCATGGAACATGGGCCTGCTAAATTATCTGAACTCAAAGCTCTTATGGAGCAAGGCGTTCTTTTCTCTGATCATATGGTTAAACATTCAGATAATAATAGGTGGGTCACTATTGAAAATGCAACATCTCCTGTGGTCAACATGAATTTTCCATCAGTCGTGTCAGATGCAGTGACACAGCTCGTCAATCCTCCTGAAGCTCCTGGTAATTTATTAGAAGACATTGCAGATACTACAGAAGCAGTGTGTATTGAGCAAGAAGTTGGAGATTCCTTGCCTGAATCAGTGTCCGTCCCAGAAGCTAATGAATTTTTCGTAGAGCATGGTGAAGATTTCCAGATTGATAAGAGGATTGCAAATCTCTTGGAGGGTTATACTATCACTCCTGGCAAAGAACTTGAGACACTTGGAGGTACCGTAATAGATGTACATACATATGCTTTTGGGCCACAAAATTGATGCTTTTCAGCCCAAAATGCTAGCAGTTATAAAGAGCTTTTTTCGTAATATATTTAGCTGATTTCATCCCGAGGCTTCTATGCCCTAAGACACGCTTATTTTTATCACTTTGCAGAAGCTCTGGAGGTTAAAGTTGAGTTTGAAGAGACCAAAGGATGTGTGACATCTGAAGGTATGTTTGGTTTGCACCACTTGCACTTATGTAGCATGACATCATTTTTATCTATTTGCTTCTATTCCTTTCTGCAGTTTCCGTTCCCAACTATGCCAACTTCTCCCCCAAGCAGAAAACAGTACAAAACAAACGTTTCTACTTGTTAGATATGTTTATATTTATATATGTAGTAGATCGTCTTGTAGTGTTTGAATTCCTTATGCAAATATGGCATTTGGCACGAAAAAGTGTCGGGAAGTGTTTGATGTTTGTTAAAGATGTAATAGCTTACTGCCATATGATTGGTTTGTGCATGAGCATAGAGATTCATTTAGACGACATCAACTTTGAATACTCATAGCTTCTTCTATAGCTGCATTTTTTGCATGAAAATACTGAAAATTTATACTCTGGGACTTGCAGGTATCACCTGGCGTCACTATCAAGAGGCAAATAAATGGGATCTGGTGGATGAAGAGTTGTTGGGATGTTCAGAGCCCACGAAAAGGGGGATCGAAGAATATAAGTCAGACGATGTTTATGGTTCTGAGAGTGATGAGATAGGCAGCTGGTTTTCGGGTCGTTGGTCTTGCAAAGGCGGGGACTGGATAAGACAAGATGAAGCTTCTCAAGATAGATATTACAAAAAGAAAATTGTTCTGAATGATGGTTTCCCATTATGCCTGATGCAGAAATCCGGCTATGAGGATCCTCGATGGCATCACAAGGATGACTTGTATTATCCTCTCAGTAGCTCTAGGCTTGAACTTCCCCTGTGGACTTTTTCTGGCGTAGATGAGAGAATTCAGGCGAGAGGAGTAAAAGCTAGTTTTCTGTCCGTTGTTAGGCTGAACTCTTTGGTTGTTAATGACCAAGTTCCACCAGTTCCTGATCCCCGAGTAAAAGTTCGTGGTAAGGAGCGGTGCACTTCAAGGCCTGCTCGTCCATCCCCTGCGTCTAGTGATTCCAAGAGGGAATCAGTCGAAAGTCAATCAACAGCTTGCAATGGTCAAGATTCGGAGGGACTTTGGAGAACTGACACATCTGTTAACACTCCTAGGGATCGGCTGTGTACGGTCGATGATTTGCAATTGCATATGGGTGATTGGTTCTACACGGACGGGGCTGGGCAAGAACAAGGACCTCTGCCATTTTCGGGGCTCCAGATATTGGTGGATAAAGGTTTCATTAAGAGCCACAGCAGTGTCTTCAGGAAATCTGATAAAATCTGGGTCCCTGTTACTTCTATCACAAAAACTCCTGAAACCATTGCCAAGCTTCGGGGGAAAACCCCAGCTCTGCCTTCAGATTGTCAAGGCCTAGAGACACAGGGTTTCAAGCGTTCTGAAATGGACACAAGTCTAAACTCGTTCCATGGTATGCACCCTCAGTTTCTTGGTTATTTCCGTGGGAAACTTCATCAATTGGTTATGAAAACATTCAAGAGTCGGGATTTTTCCGCTGCCATAAACGATGTTTTAGACTCTTGGATCCATACAAGACAGCCTAGAAAAGAGAGTGAAAAGTACATGTACCAATCTTCAGGTATGCATAACAACCAGATTTTAGACGTATATCCCGTTCTTCCTAATAACGAGTACTTTCTTTTGCCCAGTTTCCTTAAACTTATTCTTGGTTTATAACCTTGGGTGGTTGTCTCCTTCTTTTCTTCACTTACTTCTGGTTTTACCTACATTCTATTCTTGCGTCCAAATGTATTTTAACATTTTTCACTCCTCTCTTTTGCTTTTGGTTCTTAAACACCAGAATTTGATTCTTGCTATACGAAAAGAGCTCGCTTGATGGCTGGTGAAAGTGGAGAAAATTTTGAAACGGAAGATACACAAATATTTCAGAAGGATGAGTTGACATTTGAGGATTTATGCGGGGACTTTGCCTTCCATGTTGAAGGATATGGATCCCCTGGCACTGTGGGGATTTACTGGGGTCTGTTGGATGGCGGTGCATTAGCACGGGTGTTTCATTTGTTGAGATATGATGTAAAATCACTTGCATTTGCTTCCATGACTTGTAGACATTGGAAGGCCACTATTAATTCATACAAAGATATTTCAAGACTAGTTGACTTATCTTCTTTGGGTCCCAACTGCACAGATTCTAGGTTCAGGAGTATCATGGTAAACACTCTAAGCTTTCCGTTTACAGAAATTGAGTTATTCCAGTATTTTTCTTGATTAGTTATGATATTCTCTTGCAGAACACTTACAATAAGGAGAAGATAGACTCGATAATTCTGGTTGGTTGTACAAACGTGACTGCCAGCATGCTTGAGGAAATTCTTCAGTCATTTCCCCGTATATCTTCTGTAGACATCACAGGCTGCCCCCAGTTTGGAGATTTGACAGTGAATTATACAAAAGTAAGTTGGCTCAGAGGCGAGAATACTCGATCAGGTGAATTGCATTCCAGGATAAGGAATCTGAAGCAGACGACAGATATTGCTAAATCTAAGGGAATAGGGGGCGATACAGATGATTTTGGTAACCTTAAGGATTACTTTGATCGAGTAGAAAAGCGAGATTCAGCCAATCTGTTATTCCGAAGAAGCTTATACAAACGCTCAAAATTGTATGATGCAAGGAGATCATCAGCGATACTATCCAGGGATGCTCGTATCAGGCGATGGGCAATTAAAAAGTCAGAACATGGGTATAAGCGAGTGGAGGAATTCCTTGCTTCAAGTCTTAGGAGCATCATGAAGCAGAATACTTTTGACTTCTTTGCTTTGAAGGTGCTTTCTGGTACTCGTGTCTGCTATCTATTCTTTATCATCTGTTATAAATAATCCTAATGTATTTTTGGGTACCAGGTTTCTCAAATCGAGGAAAAAATGAAAAATGGTTACTACGTTAGTCACGGATTGAGATCTGTCAAGGAGGATATCAGCCGGATGTGCAGGGAAGCAATTAAGTATGATTTCTTTTCTTTCTATTTTTTTTTTTCTGTCTGAGAAGCTTATCGTACTACATGATTATGCCAATAGCACTCAAATCTATTTTCTGCAAATTATGGATAAATTACTTCTTTGCTATTGATCTTCTGCCCAACAAGCAATATGTTGAATGGCTGCTGATGTCCTTTCTGGGTTATGGGTTATGATTACTCAAGTCAATATTCGTTTTCTTGCCATTTGCTCGGTTTTTAGCCCTCCATTTGTTTGGCTGTAGAATTGTTTACTTCTAACTCTTATGCCTTGCCGTTGAATAATTGAATCCTTAGTTGTTAAGTAGGAGGTAATCTTTTGTAAAAGATGTAAAAGCTAATTTTCCATTTTCTGTGCTACTGGTTTTGCAATTTTGCTTCTGACACTATCTTATGTATCCAGGGGTAGGAATCGAGGGGGCTCGAAAGACATGAACCGAACCATCACACTGTTTATTCAACTTGCCACGCGTTTGGAAGAGGTCTCTATGGTTACCTCTTCATATGGAAGAGATGAACTAATGAAGTCATGGCAAGATGGCTCAGGGCTCTCGTCAGCCTCTAAGTACAACAAGAAGTTGAGCAAAACAGTAACTGAAAAGAAGTACATGAGCAGGACTGGTGACACATTTGGTGTAAATGGTGCTTCAGAGTATGGAGAATATGCATCTGACCGAGAAATCAAAAGGCGCTTGTCTAAATTAAATCGTAAATCCTTAAGTTCAGGTAGTGAAACATCTTCTGAACTCTCTGACAATGGCAAGAGTGACAATTATAGCTCAGCTTCGGCTTCAGAAAGTGAATCGGACATCCGTTCAGAAGGTCGATCACAGGACTTGCGCGTCGAAAGATACTTCACAGCAGATGAATCCTTTGATTCTGTGACCGAAGAGCGTGAATGGGGTGCACGTATGACCAAAGCTAGTCTTGTACCACCCGTTACTAGGAAATATGAAGTGATTGAAAAGTATGCAATTGTCGCGGATGAGGAAGAAGTGCAACGTAAGATGCGGGTTTCTTTGCCAGAGGATTATGGTGAGAAGCTTAATGCACAAAGAAATGGCATTGAAGAGTTAGATATGGAACTTCCTGAAGTTAAGGAGTATAAACCAAGAAAGAGTCTTGGCGATGAGGTTTTAGAGCAAGAGGTTTATGGAATCGATCCTTATACCCATAACCTCTTACTTGATTCAATGCCCGGAGATTTGGACTGGTCACTGCAGGATAAACATTCATTTGTAGAAGATGTTATCTTACGTACCCTGAACAGGCAAGTTCGGCTGTTTACTGGATCTGGAAACACCCCTATGGTGTTCCCTTTAAGGCCTGTGATTGAAGAGCTCAAAGAGAGTGCTCGTGAAGAGTGTGATATACGAACGCTGAAGATGTGTCAAGGCGTTTTAAAGGAAATAGAAAGTCGTTCTGATGATAAATATGTTTCTTATCGGAAGGTATCGATCTGTTATTCCTTCACAAGTATCCCATCAGTTTATTTAAAATTTGTTTGCTAATCTGCTTTGTTGCTACTATTTTTTCCAATTAGGGCCTCGGTGTTGTGTGCAACAAAGAAGGTGGTTTTGGAGAAGAAGATTTTGTTGTTGAATTTCTTGGAGAGGTGGGTCCGTAGCTTTGTAGTTTTATGTTGCTGCAGCAGAAACATTTTCTGAAGTTCATCATTGAAACATTCTTTTAGAGGGATATCTGAACTTATATTTTGACTTGTTTTGGATATTTTAGGTTTATCCTGTTTGGAAGTGGTTTGAGAAGCAAGATGGGATTCGTTCCTTACAGGAAAACAAAACTGATCCTGCACCAGAGTTCTACAATATATATCTCGAGAGACCAAAGGTATGATGAAACTATGATGTTTGGGCTTGTATTTAATATTTTAGACCATGTTCTTACTTTTTATGTTGCACGGGCAGGGTGACGCCGATGGATATGATTTAGTTGTTGTTGATGCCATGCACAAGGCTAACTATGCAAGTCGAATTTGTCACTCTTGCCGACCGAATTGTGAAGCTAAGTAAGTTAAATTCTTCCCTCTGGAATCATCCAATTTTTCCAGAGTTCTGGACTCAGAGAGCAGAACCAAGTGACAGCTGTTTGGATTAGTTTCATTCAAGATGCATGCTTAAACTAGCCTGCCTAAGTATGGTCAGATCAATACACAGATAGTAAATGATTATTTAGAAATTTGTCTATTGCGTATGAATGTGTCTCCTCTGCACGTACGTATCTGGGAAGTATCGTTCGTTTCTTATGCATACATACATTTTTGGAAAAGTGGAGCGGAGAACACTTTGTTTATTGCCTGTGAATGTATTTCCTCTGCACATACGTATCTGGGAAGTATCGTTCGTTTCTTATGCATAGATAAATTTTTAGGAAAATGGAGTCGAGAGCTCCCTGATGCTTGTTTATATATTTGATAAATTGTATACAATTCACTCATTTTTCCCTTTCTCATCTGGTGCTTCCAGGGTTACTGCAGTGGATGGACACTACCAGATTGGTATCTATTCTGTACGTTCTATTGAATATGGCGAGGAGATAACTTTCGATTATAATTCTGTAACTGAGGTCTGTTCATCCCTCTCCCTTCTTTTATGCAGCTCGTACTGTAGCAAACTATATTTCGTTGGATTAATCGTATTGTTCCACTCCACTGTCTAAAGAATGATTCTAAAATAAGATTCTTGTGTATGCGACAGAGTAAGGAAGAATATGAAGCGTCTGTTTGCTTGTGTGGTAGCCAAGTATGCCGTGGAAGCTACTTGAATCTCACTGGTGAAGGTGCATTTCAGAAGGTACTTGTGCTGTTAACAAATATATGATTGTATTTCTGGTGTCAAAGATACATGAGATATTGTCTCTGTTTATGGAGTTTAAAAGTACTAGAGGTTTGCTGTATGCGCTCTTTTACTAATAAGCCAACTTTTTCATTTGTACCAAAAATTTTAGAAATCTTTTCTTTTATCCCTTGAATGTCAATTGAATTTTCTGAACGATATTTGTTAACAGGTATTGAAGGATTGGCATGGTCTGTTGGATCGACACAGACTGATGCTGGAAGCTTGTATACTGAATTCAGTTTCAGAAGAAGATTATCTTGAGTTGGGAAGAGCTGGACTGGGAAGTTGTTTGCTGGGTGGGTTACCAGATTGGGTGATTGGATATTCTGCTCGTCTGGTTAGTCTTGAATCATTTTATGTTTGTTTGTCACATCACTACATGGGATCACAACTTCTGACTAAAAGTTTCTTGTGCGTAAAGGTGCGGTTCATCAATTTCGAGAGAACAAAGCTTCCCGAGGAAATTCTTAAGCACAATCTAGAAGAAAAGAGGAAATACTTTTCAGATATACACCTTGATGTTGAGAAAAGTGATGCTGAGGTTCAGGTGAGATTATCACTCATCTTAACCTTTTGCGGGTTCTTTCAGTCGCTATCATACCTTATGTGCCTAAGAGTTGTGTTAGCTTTGGGGTGTTCTTTGTTTCTCTAACTCTTATATGCTTATTGTATCTGTAACTTTAACGCGACAGGCTGAGGGTGTCTACAATCAGAGGCTCCAAAATTTGGCAGTTACACTTGACAAGGTGACTGCAATCTCTCATCATGAAAGCAAACATAATGTTATCTGCTTTGCTTTGACTTCACACTTTTGGTGCAAGTGTTTTGATATGTTTTTTTCCCAAACGAGAGTAGTCTCTAATTAGTATTATACACAGGTAAGATATGTTATGAGACATGTGTTTGGGGATCCCAAGAACGCCCCTCCTCCGCTTGAGAGGCTCGCTCCTGAAGAAACAGTCTCTTTTATTTGGAACGGGGATGGCTCCTTAGTTGATGAGCTTCTTCAGAGCTTGTCACCACACGTGGAAGAAGGCATTCTTAATGAACTCAAATCCAAAATTCATGCCCATGATCCATCTGGATCTGCTGATGTCCTAAAGGAACTTCAGAGATCGTTACTTTGGTGAGTACATCTATCATGTTAGTATTACGTATGCTTGAAACGCTCTTACGTAATAGTGAACTCATATCAAAGATTATTTCCCATGAAGGTTGAGAGATGAGATCCGAGATCTCCCATGTACATACAAGTGTCGGAATGATGCCGCAGCTGATTTAATTCACATATATGCTTATACAAAGTGCTTTTTCAAAGTTCGGGTAAGTCGTTTCGCTTAATTTGAGTAACGAAATAATAAATCTTGTTGAACTTCTTCTAATAGATGGGTCTTGATATGTCGCAGGAATACAAGTCCTTTATCTCTTCTCCTGTACACATAAGTCCGTTAGATTTGGGGGCGAAGTATGCTGACAAGTTAGGTGCAAGTATCAAGGAGTACCGGAAGACTTATGGCGAGAATTATTGTCTTGGGCAGCTAATTTACTGGTACAACCAGACAAATAGTGATCCAGATCTTACATTGGTGAGAGCAACCAGAGGTTGCTTATCATTACCCGATGTCGCCTCCTTCTATGCAAAGGCCCAGAAACCATCGAAGCATCGTGTTTATGGCCCAAAGATGGTGAAAACTATGGTTTCACAGATGGTAATTTCTTTCTTTAACACACTTCTGAAATGTGTTTCATCTGTCTTTTCGCTTTTCATGACAAGGTTTTTTTTTTTTTTTCTGTGTGTACAGTCTAAGCAACCTCAAAGACCGTGGCCACAGGATAAAATATGGACGTTCAAAAGCGCCCCAAGAGTATTTGGAAGCCCGATGTTCGATGCTGTCCTTAATAATAACTCATCACTTGATAGAGAACTGTTGCAGTGGCTAAGAAATAGACGGCAGGTCTTCCAAGCGACATGGGATAGTTAGGTAAAAATCTTCTCTTTAATTTAGCAAGTTGCCCTTTTGGGAAAGCGAGCAATCAGGGCAACACATAGTTACTATAAATAGTCTCTTATCCATGACCAAAGCCATTCACTTCAAAGGTCTCAGCTTTCCCCTCATTCTTGTGTATAGCTTTGCCATATATGTGATTTTGGAAATTGATAATAACTTTGGGTTAGGGCGATCGTTATATTCCTGGTAGATTAGGCTCACATAATTTTCAGAGAGGAGAATCATTTGACTAGGGTCTCTTCTGTTTTTTTCCTTTACTTTTTTTTCTTTTTTGTTACCTTATATTAATAAATAGTTAATCTATTCGTGTTCCTGAATCTGTTAAAGCTTGGCACCAAAAAGAAATGGAAAAAGAAAAGTTGAAATATATATTTTGGAAGTTTGTATGCAACTTTTTGTTTTTCCTGGTGGCAACTGGATAATATAGCAAGAAACCGGATCTTACTTGTAAGCCATCTTTGGGTCACAATGAAATGGTAGGATTGACAGTGGGCATTTGTTAGTAATCTGTATTCCTACCAATTGATGTGTAAAATCATTTGTGTTTTTACAGTTGAAGTGTAAACATCACAGCTAGGTATGCTTGTGTATATGTACCCAAATTAGAATAAACAAGATGTGCAAATTGTTGTTGAGAAGGTAAAGCACTGAAACAGATCAGGTACTTGCTGAGATTTCAGAATTTTCCCAACTCAAAATGGTTAAAATTATATCTAACCAGTTAGTTCTGACTCAAAATGGTTGAAATTATATCTAACCAGTTAGTTCCGACTCAAAATGGTTGAAATTATTAACCATTTAGGTCATAGTTACCCCGAGGTCATAGTCATATTTCAGAATAACCAATACTATAAGCATATTCATTAGCTTGTGAAACTAGAACTTGGCTCGAAGAATTTTCTCAATGATCTCACTCGTATACCTTAGAAGCCTCGACCAAGATGGTGGGATTTTTATAGATGCAAAGCCGCTGTCTCAGTCACCAAACTTGATAGAAAGTAAGGATAACTTTGGCTCCATACCATCTCACATAAGTTTCCTTCTCATTGAAGTTTTATATAAGACTGAAAATAAACAGAAAGTTCTTCTCAAACACATTTTTTTCGATCGACATCTAAAAACTTAACGTATCATCTATCTTTTTAGTTCACAAATAGGGAAATAATAATACAAATATACGATGTGAGTAAGATTTTCAAGAAAACATAATTAATATCGAACAACTTTGATCTTCACAACAGCTACAACAAACTCACTAGTTTTCCACGCCTTTTTGTTAAACATAAAACTCCGGCTTCCTCCTTTTCTTATTTTCTAAGTTTCCGGCGATCAATCTCTTCCCGGCGTGAAGGAAACCTAAACGGCGTTAACGTTATCAAAAGACTAAGAAGATAAACTACCCTCATCATCGTCTGAATCATCCGAACTGTCCATTCTTCGTTCAGTAATAGCCGGAAATAAACGTTGTCGAATGTCCGGAGATGGTTGAGTACTGTCCGAAGTCCCCATTTCATTCTCCTTCTTACCCGACCGGTTCGTAGTTTTTGTAGTTTCTTTAACTTCTCTGCAAACTTTCTCCAACATAATCAAGAAATCGCGCACTATGGCGAACACTCTCAGCCCTTCGTTCTTGGCTGATTTGCCATGGAAATAATCAGCAGAGCTTTTCACCAATGCCATGATTCTCTCTTCTTCTTCTCTCAACCATTTGATATCAGCATCTGCACGTTCGATAAATCCAGCTAATGCTCGTTCGAAATCACTCTCTTCGTCCATAGTTTTCAAGAACTCTCTCGCGTTCGTCAGTGAACCTCTTAGATTTGTTAACGTTGCAGCCAGTCCATCAGCGTCTATGATTGCTGCTTTCTTGACATCTTCAAGCTCTGTTGTTAACCCCGTAACCACTTGAAGACCCGTGCTTCGGTAACGCTCTAACGACTGTGGGCTAGAATCTGCTGCTGAATCGTCTGTTTTAACGCTAGAGAAGCTTCGGCTTGATCTTTGGAGGCGGAGTGCACGGACACCTTCAGAACGAATGATCTCAAGAACAACGAAATTTAAGAGTGTGGTTTTGCCATCAGTTCCTTTGACATCAGAGAGTTTTAAAAGAGTGTCGAGTTTAAAAGCCTGCGCATCACCCCGGAAAGTTCCTACGTTCATTCTGTTTCCTGTCTTGAGAACTGCTTCTAGTAATTTCAAGAACAGTCTGCTGTTCCTAAGTTTCTTGCAAGCCACCTGACGACACAAAGACAGGAACAGAGAAATTAGTAAAGTGAATGGTAGATTCTTGTTTTGTAAGGGTCTTTGTTTGATGAGGTACCTCAAGAGTTGCGAGAGATTCTTTGAGGCCAGAGACTTCTTCTTGAAGTGAGATCATAAATAGAAGTGACTCTATACGTTTAAATGCAAAAGGTACATCAACAAGAATTTTCAAGAACCGCTCTGCAGGGCCAAGTAGGTGAAGATCTCCTGAGTATAGTCTAAGTTTGAGTTCTTCTTCTTGAGTTGGAGCCATCTTCAGCAATGTTTGTAGAAGCTCTACTGGTAGCTCATTACCTTATGACATACCACAAGAATAAGACACATTTCAGTCCTAAACCAAAGACCCAAATGCCACTAAATGGTCAGACGATTATATTATACCTTCTTTGATGGCATCAACAACTTCCTCTGTTGTTACATTCAAAGCTCTAAGAAGAATAGCTAAGTTTTGAGCTTTCCTAGCATCTATGATCTGTATATATTGAACTGGAGACTCGCTAGCGGAATTACTCCTCTGACCAGTTTTGTTTTTGTTCCCATCATTGTAACAGAAAAGATTCTCCATCATCTCTTCATTGAACCTGAAAGCAGAACGCTAATTTAAGCATTGGCCAGAAACAATATTAGAGAAGTAGTACTAGATTTCACTATTCAACTTCTTACTGGAATGAACCGGCGCTAATCTCATGCCAAACCATTTTCTGTTCAGGAGTAGCCATTTTATCCCAAAAGAACGGCTTTAGTTTTGTTTTTGGAGCTCCAGTCTCAGAATCAACATCAGATCCATCTCCAGAGGAAGTATGTCCTTGACGTTTTGGAGCTGCACCTTTCGGTGGTAGAGGTGGAGGACGAGCAATCTTAGGCGGTGGAGGAGGCTGAGGTTTAGGAGGAGGAGGGGGTGGTGGCTGTGGAGGTGGAGCAGAAGCAGGAGCAGGGGGAAGAGGAGGAGCTGATCTTCCAGGTGGAAGCTTCAGTGGAGGAAGTCCAGAGGAAGAAGACGCATCAGGAGCCGTTGGAAACTGATCATGACCATTTCTCTTAAAAGATACTCTAGAGAGAAACGACCTCTTTTTTGAACTAGCAACACCGAACATTCTCCTGCTAGTGCTTGCAATGGTGGGCGAGTTCTCAGTAGATCCTGAAAAGTTGAGTCACATGAGTTTACAAAGACATTATCAACCCTTTTTGGCAAACAATGCAAGAAGAATGATCGTACCAGTTGATAAACGTAGAAGTGGTCCTTCATCTCTTGGACCATTGGCATTTTTACGATTGCATCTGAAGCAACACAAGAACATCAATGCAACAAGAGCAAACGTCAACAAAGCAGTTGAAGCAACAGCGATGATAAGTTTCATCAAGATATCATCCTTCTTCTCCTTTGGTGGAGGAGGAGGACCCGGAACACTTCGGCTAGGAGCAACACTCGGTTTTTTTCCTTCGCTTGGACCAGGACTCAAATCCTCATCCGGTGTCTCAGCTGATGAATCTGAAGGTTGATTTGGAGTTGGAGCGCTTGCAGGTGCAGCCAGATCATAACTTCTAGGACTCGGTGCCGGACCTGGGCCCAAACGTGGCGCAGGTCCTGGCGCATAACCCAGTCCTGGTACAGGACCGGAAGCTAACTTTGGAGCAGATACACTATACTTTTGTCTTTTACTGACCAGCTTCCTTCTTGGATAGGTCGTAGATTCCCCTTGAGATTCAAGAAACCAATTCTTGAACCAATGCCAATAACATTTCTCCTTCTTCGAATTCCGATGTTGATAAATCCATGTTTGCTCTGCCTATCAGTAATGAGATATGCGTCAAAACAAAATGATCGATACCTAAGCAAAAATGTTCAAAAACGAACAATGACAATAAACTTACCACATCGATAAAATCTTGATTCACGGAGGCGGAGAATGACAAGAGATTCCCTACACCGTCTCGAGAGATAATCTCCTCGGAAACACAAACGAAAACAACGAGAGAGATCGCCAAAAACGTTGTTCTCAATCTCCCCATTCAACTTGTTCGTATTGCGTTTCTCATCTCACGTTCACAGAGCTTAATGATCTCGTTGTCGTAGTTCGCCGGAAGCAAACCGCCATGCAGAAAAGCTCCGAACCCGTCCGAACGCTTTTCTACGGCGCCGAACAATCGTAACCGCAAACGAAAACCTAAAATTTGAAAGAGAAAAGAAAAAGGAAAAAAAACGAAAGAGAAAGCTCTGTTTCAAGATTATTTTTTTCTCTTTGAAAGGAAAGCTTTTTTTAGATGATGTGTGTTGTGAGTTAACAGAAAGAGGAACACAATTTTTTATATGTTTGTTAAGTTGTTCTATTGGATAATCTTTCTATATATATATATATATATATATATATATATCACCTATAAAAGTTGTAAAATCTTATCTAATGATATGTTTCCAAGATTAAAGCATCAGCTTATTTATTTTGTTGGTAAGTAATCATGTAGTTAAAGTTCTTATATCCAATTTTATACAAAAACAATGATGTGTTATACTCCCTTTTTCACAAAGAGTTTCATTTTAACACATTGCACACAAATTAAAAAAAATTGTTTAAATTTCTATTTTACCCTTTATAAATATACTAAAAATTTCTTTTTCTAATTAATTAGCTTAAATAATAGGGATAAAAAAAAAAAAATTTAAACTGCATTAAAAACATAAAATAACACTCTTTTTGTAACAAGAAAATATTCTTTGAGAAACAGAGGAGTATACTATACTTAACGAAATCCTCAAAAGTCAACTAATAAAGAAAGAAGTCTTATATATTTCTCCAATACTCCAGAATGTTAAATCAATTATATATTCGTTTATGGTGTATTCTACGTTCAACTTTAATTGTGGTAGTTCGAGTACAGTTTACACATGAATTTCGGATGATAATACATTAATATATACAAATGGGAAGTCCCAAGTTCGAACATAGGCTGCAAAGAGGAGACGAGTTTGATTACATTGTCTGGTCTTTGCCCTTCCGAACCTAGGTTAATTAAAAACTAAAAAGTGTGGCTGGTCCATTTGTGGCAAATGGCAATCAGATTATTAAGCATAGAATCACCCATAGAAGACTCACTTATTTATTCATATCACTCAATTTATTTATTTATTACAAGAAATTATAGTCCACAAAATACATAGCAAATACGTTTTATTTCTTCGGTCAACACAAAACACACGACGAATTCGCATTTTTATTTATGCAGTTGACTAATAAAAGTCGCAAAACATCTTATTCTCACTTCATTTCATAACCGGCCATAAAAATAGCAGTCGCAGAGGAGGATCAACCGTCGACCTTCATGTCGGTTTCAGAGTCCCACTTAAATGCTCCACTTGGCTGAGCCGCGTCGGCGATATCCCCCACCGTCAGCTGCGAGTTCGCAGTTTTCAATGGCACGATCTCATGCCCGTACTTGGCAGCGTCTCCACAGTAATCCTTATTCCAAAACCATATAAGTTTTTTAACATAAGAAAAGAAAAAGAAACAGTTTCTTTGAGTTTGGAATTTGAAGTCTTACTTGATCAGCGTGCATTTTCCTCACCAACTTCTTGAAAAGCTCAAAGTTGCTTTCTTGAAAGACCGTATCGGACAACCTAAGGTAAGTAAACCCGTACATTCTGAGCTTTGGTTTACCGTTCGGGTTAACCCCATTAGGCCTAGCGTTAAGAAGAATCTGGTTGTAACCTTTGGCACCATAGGTCTCCAATGCGTTCTCACCCGCAACTTCTATACCTTCTTTCCATGCTTTGCTCAGTACCTATATATCAAATGAATGGCCGTTTAATAAACTTTACAAATTGAATCTCTCTTCTCTTTATACGCAGTGGTGAGTTAAATTACCTCTTGAACAAGTTCTTGAGGAGCACTTAGGGCTTCAGCGGTATTGTCTGTATCTCTCATCTCAAGGCAAGTGAAGTTGAGAATTCCGTAGTGTTTTGAGAGCATCCTAGCAATCGGACGGTAACCATCTCTCTTGAAAAGGTTGTAATATCCGGCAGTTAGCTCTGCCGCATGGCTGTGGTGGTTGTACAACCAGTGTATCCCCGAAACCTACCACATTCACATACTCAATTTAGACTCATTTACTAGCTACCTTGCAAGACAAGTTAACTTCAACAGTTGTGCTAGTGATCCCAGTTTGATTTTATAGTTGTTGAAAGTTGAAACCATCCGGTTTATATATAAATTGAATTCAGTTTTTAGCTCATGCATTTTGGTTCGTTCAGTTTGTTATTTTTCAACAATTAGGACTTTTTTTCTCTGCTCCAGTTCCACCATAATAATAGCAATACCTTGGCAGCCAAGTTAACTTTAAGTCCAGCAAAGATCTTGTTGGCTTCTCCTATGATCTGATCTCCATGAAAGATAAGTTTGTTCGAGTACCATGTCAAGAAAAACTTCCCCTCCTCCGAAACATAAGTCCCATTTCTCTTGAAAAAACCAGTTTCTTCCGGCTTATCGTTGTATTCCCCGGCGTCCTCGGGCAACTCCCACTCAGGGTGTCCAGCTTTGGCTGCCGCTTCCTTGAAATCTTTCTTCATATACTTATCATAACACTATAAAATCACCAAAAAACACCGTTTATTAAGTGACAAAGTCGTAAAAAGCAAAGATATATATGATTGAGTTTACGAAATTTACCTGGAACTCTCCGATACCGGGAAACACCCAACCTTGGCTCTGTGGGTAAGAAGGATAACGTAGCTCACCGGCGGGACCAAGTCCAACTTCAATGTCAACAATCACGCCAGCTTCCAGCAATTCCGACATGTTTTCTTTGAAGCTACTCATGTAATCACTATACATCTATTGAAAAATGAAAACACAGTCAGTTTCGTTAACTACAATTTTTTGTTTTGTTTTGTCTTATTCGTAGATTCTACTACCTGAACAGCGGTTCTTCCGGCAAAGAGAGGAACATTATCGACACCGATTGAGAGATACTCGATGTCTCTGGTTCCTTTACGGTTAGTGTAGTAGATGTCGGGGTCGATATCGCCAACATCACGAACCCATTTCGGGATAGGGATTGTGACAACATCGCCAACGTTTCCGCCACATTGGTGAAATGACATGATAGCTTAGATTTTGAGTCCCAAATTTGCGATTAGTTGGAATAGCGTTTTGTATGCGGTCCAATCGTATTGTTTGGGACCTTTTGATTCTATGATTCCCCACCAAACATCGACCATCACGCCATCAACGCCAGCTTCTTCTTTTAGACGTTTGAGCTGCATTTCAAGCGTTTCGGGGTCCGCAAATACGTTTTCCACATTCACGACTCCCAACTGACACATTCACAACATAATGTTATTGATAATTATGAACGATTGATAATTATGTAATACTAGTTATGATCAAGACATTATGGAAAACGAACAAAAAAACAAACAATTTTTTTTTTGTTTTCATCATTTTTACTCTGTTAATTTGTTATAAATCCATAAATGCGACAATGCACATTCCATAACGTGTGAAAATATGGGTAAAATTACAAACCATATCATTGCTAAATTATATATGATGGTGGCCAATGTCATTCAAAGAATGAGTTTTATTTGTTCCCTTGTATTCGTTAGTTCAAGTTTCGGAATGATTGTAATCCGTACGTAACGTAATGGTAGGAAACTTTGTATATTTAAATCAAAGAGTTCGAGGCCGAAACATGTAGATTTTCCTGTCAAGATCTCATATAGCCACTTATCTTTGTATGTTTAACAATATAATCCCAAGTGCTAGGTGGTGATCAATAATATACTATTTGCATACAAATGAAATATAACCATGAATTATATTCTAGAAACATTAGCAAAATGATGTTAACTCAAGATGATGAGAGTTACCGGAAGCATAACGTAAACGGGAACATAGTTGAGAAGAAGTTTCTCGTTGTAATTGACAGCCATTTTTGTTCTAAATACAAACAAAACAAGTACCAAGGAGAGGACTCTTTTTTTTTTCTTTTCTTTTTATTGTGATGTGGCGGTAAGTAGTAGTAGTTGAACTTCACTTGTCTTTCATAAAGAAAGCTCACGAGCTCTTTATATAGAAACAAAAGATATTTAACGAGTGGTTGTGATTTGTGTAACGTAATCTTAAAGACTAAAGCGACTGGTGCTATGTTTGTAGCGGTCCATTTGAGGATTCAATAATGACTTTGTTACCCTCTTTTTTTTGGCGTCTTCCTTGTCCTCTTTCGTCATTTCCTGAGATCCTGTGGAATAATTAGGGTTCTAGTGTTCTCCATCCATGTGTTTGTTTTAAGCACGTGGAGGAAATACATATATGATTTTTTTTGGGCTAATGTTATATTCACCAATCATTTCATATCTTCATGATTGCCTTATAATAAATAGGCTCAATTTCAGTGATGTCTTACAACTCGAATATTAATTATGTATGGATTATGACGAAACCAGTGTGATGATTTTATAAATGGTGGAAAAAAAAGTATTGTCGATCTATCATAATAATGTGTGAACTGAATTACAAAGAAAAACAAGATGAAGGTTGTGAGTTGTAACTTAATAGAAAAGAAAATTGTTTCTAATTAAGAGCAAAAAAAAAAAGTCTTTCTATGTCTTAGTTCTCTTTAATTTTATAGTCGAATTTAAAGATTTGAAGGTTTTGATTCGGTGATTAAAATGTATCAAATTCCGCTGCATATGAATTAGATAGTTTGTATTGCGGTTCACTTTGCTCGGTGGGATGCTTATTCAGCTTGCTGTCCTTGCATGAGTCTTACTTAATCTCTTTATTTTTAGGGGTTTTAGTACGTTTATAGTTTGATACAAGTACTATTGAAAAAAGAGGGTGGTGTGAGATAGAGGAGAGTAGAAATAGGAATAGTGGTGATAGGCATGACCACGGTTACGGTTATCATTGTTACGGTTAAAAATTCTGTTTAATCTTAACCATAATCGTTTAATAAACGGTTAAACGGTTACAGTTAAATACGGTTCCGGTTGAAGTGGTTACGGTTATATATGGTTACAATTATTTGATAATATGATACAGTTGATATTATTTGATGATATGATATAATTGATATTATTTATTTATAATTAATATGTTTTTTTAGTGTACTCATATTTTTTCATATCATATGATTCATATTAAATAAATAATTATTAGTATATTTTATTATGTTTTTGAAACGGTAATATTTGATAGATTCACACTATCCAACAATATTTGAGTACGGTTTAAACCACCGAGCATGTTGGATAGATTCACACCGTCCAGCAATATTTGAGTACGGTTAAAACTATCTAGCAATATTTGAGTACGGTTTAAACAATCTAGCAATATTTGAGTACGGTTTAAACCATCTAGTTTAATAAGGTGTACGGATACAAAATAGGTATATAATATATTTAAAAACTATTAAACAAAATTCATATCAAATTGTAATGAAAAAACTATAGATTTTTTTTGTATCTAAAAAGTTTTCTAAAAAAAATTATATTAATTTGAAAAATCAAGAAATAAGAAGAAAAATAGAGTAATTGTACAATGGCATGAAATGTAATTAGGAAGATTGTTGAATAGCAAAAAAGGCTGAGAAAATAGTCAAATAATATTAAATATGGGTTTTTCTAATTGTAAATAGTGAATAGTGAATATATCTTCTTCTTAATTATGTTTAAAAATGTATCATTCTGCTAATATCTCTTATTCTTACCTCAGAAAACTAAAATGCATTTGCGTTGGGCCCTGGTTTTATACAAAATTTTGACGTTAACATATTCAGATATTCTGAATACTTGATTTTTATTTATCCATACAATTTGGGTATCCACTAATTAGATGGAAATTTTGTTTTGATTTTTTTTTTAATATGATCTACTACTGTCATAAAGTGCACAATGCATACATTGAAGGGTGACATGTAGAAGTAGTACATTTTATAATCATAATATGCAAACATAGGTTCATAAGCACTTCATGACAATTATAATTTTAATGTCATAGAACACAGTAACACATAAGCGTATTTCTACATAACCAATGTGTTTTTGCGTTGATTATTGTTTATAGTTATATTATATATACGGCTCAGAAAACGTTTTGTAACCTTGTATAATGCATGGTTGGTATTTGGTATGTATACTCCTCCCTTTTCTAATCATGGTAAATTGATGTATTAATAATATACAGCTGTTTTATCAACGTCTTACACTCTTTATGCGTGCATATAACATGATCGTTTGAATTCTTCATATTGTATCTTTCAGAACATAACACTATTTGTGATGTGCATTTAAATTGACATATTGTACATTGATCTGTTTGGATTCTTGTCTTCCATTAAAATTTCAAAATTTATAGGGTTTTGCAATGCAGAAAGAAAAAAATGTACATATTTGTAACTATTAGAAGTTTATGTTGTAGATAAGAATTGTACAAATTATGCAAGACTTAGGCCACACACTGATATGATCATGAGACCATCCAAAACGACCCTTGAGTCTTGCTCAACACGAACGAAGTCAAAGATCAACTCTTCCTACCAAACTGCTATTTGGGATGCATTCTTACCGCATCTAGAGCATATCTCGAAGTTGAATCAGTCCAATCAGAGTTTAGGTGAAAGAGTTATTCATTTTACAAATCAGGTGAACTCATGGCTACGCGACTTAGACCTACGAGCATTCAAAGGAGGATTCCGACCAAGCCAGAAGTACTCAAGCTATGAACAAAACTGTTCTGAAATCTTGATCCATCCTAGAACCACTGAGAATTGGAAGCACGTTAAAATCAGTTCATACTTGAAAGATATGGATATTTCAAGTCAGTGGATCTGTCCTAGTTCCATTTTCGCGTCTGAGCCAAAGATCGTGTTACACAGACCAACTCAGAATCAATTTGGAAACGAAATCAACTGGAGGATGTCAATGGATCTCTTATGTTTCCAAGAAGCTCAAGAACACAAGATTTGGCCAATAAACCACAGAGTTACGTCCCATTTGCCAAAGGAGGTGGATCTATTTCTTAACTTGATGAGTTTCAGGTCTAGTTGGTTTAAGAGCTTCCAGAATTATGTTTGGCAACCAGGAGTTGTTTTCTACTAAGCCCAAGATGAAGAAATGATACAGCCCATGCTGTTTCTCATCAGCAAATTGGATCAAGGAGTCAAAGAGAGTTAAAAAGATCAAGGAGGTACTTAATGGGCTAATGCAAGAACTTATGGCAAAAGAGAGCATGAGAAATTATTTTGGGGATGATACCTATCAAGTCCAACCTAGTTTGAGCCTAATTCAAGTCCAAGAAAGCCCAAAATAATCACTTTATTTTGTGTTCAAAGAGAAGTGACGAAAATTGGAGTTCAACTCACCTTGGGAAGGAAACCTTGGGAAGACAAAATTCAAGAGTTGAATCTTCATTCAACTATCTATCTTTATTGTTTTTAGTTTCAAGAATAATACTTGACTTTGTTACCAAGTTTTCTTATCTTATATAAACTCATGTAAGAGTAAAGAAATAATCAACAATCCAACTTTTTATCAAAACCTTTTCTTTTTGAGAATGATTCTCTTCTGTTCTTTGTGAACAAAACCGATTGCTTGGTATGATTCCAACAATCAAAACCGACTACTTGGTGTGATTCCGATAGTCAAAACCCCGATCTCCTTGGTGCGAGGCTGAGAGATCCGATCTTTTTGGTGTGAGGCTGAAAGATCAAACCGGTATATCAAGAGTCTTTCCGCAACTCTTGTGCGACCATTCATTCCACCATCCTTATTCTTGAGGCTTCGTCGTCTTTAGAATCAAGGTGTGTCTATCAACCAACTCGAAGGTGCCGAATCCTTGGGAGGATCATATCAAGTGGTATCAGAGCACACCCTTGAGTTTGGTATTCTATCATTCTATCATCTTCTAACCGTTCATCTTCTTCCTATCATTTTCTATCTTTCAATCTTCTATCTATCATCTTTCTATTTTTCCATCTTCTTTATTTTCATCTTCTCATCTTTTCATCTTCTATTTCTATTTATTTTATTTAAAAAAAAAACAAAAAACGAGAAAAAAAAAGAAGGAAGAAAAAAAAAAGAAAAAGAAAGAAAAAAAAACAAAAAAAAAAGAGAAGAAAAAAAAAGGCAAAAAAAAAAGCAAAAAAAAAAAAGAAAAAAAATGTCTAATGATCCACAAGTTCAAGCACTTATGGGAGAGATGCGACGGTTGATGAGGGTTGAGATGAGTGCAATCTACAAGAGGTTGGATGAAGTTCAAGTGGAGGCACAACAAAGACAACCACAAATGTTGCAGCATAGAAGAGAAAGAGATCAACTTAGAGTATTAAGGGCTGACGATTATTACACTACTCAATCATCAAGAACAAGCCATAGGAGGCCACAACACAGAGATGGCATGGATCAAACTTATGACAACATTGGAGGTAATAAGTTGGAGATTCCTACCTTTCAAGGCAGGAATGACCCAGATGCATACCTAGAGTGGGAGAAAAAGATTGACTCAGTTTTTAGTTGTCAAAACTATTGCGAAATGAAGAAGGTACGAGTTGCAGTCACTGGATTTTGTGATTATGCCATTACTTGGTGGGATCAGTTGGTGATAAGCAGGAGGAGAAATGGAGAACACCCTATTGAGACTTGGGAAGAATTGAAGTCTATTTTGAGGAAACGATATGTTCCCAACCATCACCATCTTGGTTCAAATCATATTCTAAGGAGGCCTTCTAGACCAACTGATGGAGCGTCAACTGTCACACCAAGTTACCAACGAGAAAGGACATCTCTTGTTTTTAAAGAAGAGAAAGCTGCTTTTGTTTCGTTACCATCACCAAAGGAGCACAAGGAGTTGTTGGTTCAGAAAAATCTGTTAGAAATAGCAAAATCACCGAGTGAGCAAACAGAAGCCGAGGAACCAAAGCACAAAGAGATCAGCAAAGATCAGAGTGAGGAAGCCGCGAAGAAAGGCATTATCATCAACAACCTTGATAGTATGGATGATTCATCTGATGAACCAACAAGGAGAGAAAAGCCAACATTCCATTTATCGTCAAGCAAGATAGAGCAAGTTGTTGATTTTTTAGGAACCAAGAAAGATCTCACTATAAACTGTGCAAATCTTCCTCATGGTAAGCCACCAGAGTCACTTCAACACTCTCCAACCCAAAGTCTTACAGTTTCGAGGACGAAACTTTTTCAAGAGGAGGGGTATGATATGATCATAAGACCATCCAAGACGACCCTTGAGTCTTGCTCAACACGAACGAAGTCAAAGATCAACTCTTCCGACCAAACTGCTATTTGGGATGCATTCTTACCGTATCTAGAGCATATCTCGAAGTTGAATCAGTCCAATCAGAGTTTAGGTGAAAGAGTTATTCATTTTACAAATCAGGTGAACTCATGGCTACGCGACTTAGACCTACGAGCATTCAAAGGAGGATTCCGACCAAGCCAGAAGTACTCAAGCTATGAACAAAACTGTTCTGAAATCTTGATCCATCCTAGAACCACTGAGAATTGGAAGCACGCTAAAATCAGTTCATACTTGAAAGATATGGATATTTCAAGTCAGTGGATCTGTCCTAGTTCCATTTTCGCGTCTGAGCCAAAGATCGTGTTACACAGACCAACTCAGAATCAATTTGGAAACGAAATCAACTGGAGGATGTCAATGGATCTCTTATGTTTCCAACAAGCTCAAGAACACAAGATTTGGCCAATAAACCACAGAGTTACGTCCCATTTGCCAAAGGAGGTGAATCTATTTCTTAACTTGATGAGTTTCAGGTCTAGTTGGTTTAAGAGCTTCCAGAATTATGTTTGGCAACCAGGAGTTGTTTTCTACTAAGCCCAAGATGAAGAAATGATACAGCCCATGCTGTTTCTCATCAGCAAATTGGATCAAGGAGTCAAAGAGAGTTAAAAAGATCAAGGAGGTACTTAATGGGCTAATGCAAGAACTTATGGCAAAAGAGAGCATGAGAAATTATTTTGGGGATGATCCCTATCAAGTCCAACCCAGTTTGAGCCTAATTCAAGTCCAAAAAAGCCCAAAATAATCATTTTATTTTGTGGTCAAAGAGAAGTGACGAAAATTGGAGTTCAACTCACCTTGGGAAGGAAACCTTGGGAAGACAAAATTCAAGAGTTGAATCTTCATTCAACTATCTATCTTTATTGTTTTTAGTTTCAAGAATAATACTTGACTTTGTTACCAAGTTTTCTTATCTTATATAAACTCATGTAAGAGTAAAGAAATAATCAACAATCCAACTTTTTATCAAAACCTTTTCTTTTTGAGAATGATTCTCTTCTGTTCTTTGTGAACAAAACCGATTGCTTGGTATGATTCCAACAATCAAAACCGACTACTTGGTGTGATTCCGATAGTCAAAACCCCGATCTCCTTGGTGCGAGGCTGAGAGATCCGATCTTTTTGGTGTGAGGCTGAAAGATCAAACCGGTATATCAAAAGTCTTTCCGCAACTCTTGTGCGACCATTCATTCCACCATCCTTATTCTTGAGGCTTCGTCGTCTTTAGAATCAAGGTGTGTCTATCAACCAACTCGAAGGTGCCGAATCCTTGGGAGGATCATATCGAATTTGACAGCAACATGAACTCCATGATATCTAATTTGACAGCAATATTCGCAACACAACCGTTCGCTATACTATTCAAATACACCATATGATAATTTCTTTATTTATAAGAGCTACATGTGTGTATTTTACTTTAGATAAATTTCTATTCCAAAATTTAGAATTTTCCTCTGTCTTTCAGAGCAATTACTCTAAATTTGAAGGCAACCTAGAAATTCTTGAATTTTAAAGATAAAAAAACTTATGGAATGATCTTTTCATTATTAATGTAAGTCATCTAATAATTAGTATATTAAATGTATATTTTTGAGAAATTGATGCTCAAAAAGAGTTTGGTGAAAAAGGGTACAAACCCGGTTAAATCGCTGGTTTACTAATATAAGAAAAATTTATTGGGTTATGTTCTGTGTCTTTGGTGTGGGCTTAGATAATTATATTCGTGGGTTCCTAATTTCAGTTGGATTAGGATTTTGAAAAAAGTTTTAAGATATAAGGAATAGACTCAATCTCAGGATCCAAGACAATTACAAGAGCTTATATATCAACCATGCATTATACAAGTTTACAAAATGTTTTCAGAGCGAAGAAATCCTACATTAAATTTGCATCTGCAGTTAATCTTATTGTAGATGGATGTTTTGTTTTGTTGTTGTTGCTTGTTGTAATTTTTCTTTCAGTTTTTTTTTTGAATAATTATTAGGAGGTTTCCTACCAATAAAAATACTGCAACTTCTACAAAATGGCTTGATTAAGCTAATATGTAAATGGGCCTAAGCCCAGTTAAAAAATAATCTAATAAGATTAAAAAACTCCTCTGATTGGACTGTTCTCACATATAAAAAGAAAATTCAAATAACTAATTTGAAAATTTGAAGTCGCGTCACCCCCAATTCTCATATTGTCGGCGTCGGCGAATAAGTAATAACACTGTGAACGCGTCAGCCAACGATTCGATTCGGCAAAGAAAATGTTCATCCTCTGTAAAACTTGCAATGCAAGCTAACTATCTCATTAAAATCTCTGACATGAGATAATTTTTTTTTTTTTTTTTTGTGTGTGGACGACGTGATGTTGAAGATATGCTCCATGTGATTGATTTCACCCATGCATTGTCTTTCATTCGATTCCATTTGATTCGATCTGCAAACAGAAATCTCAGGGAAAAAAGTAATATTTGGGTAAAGTCATATCACTGACACAGATAAATGCTTACAAACTGTTCGATGGAATGCCTCAGAGAAAAAAAAAAAAAAAAAAGAAACCAATATGACACATTGATGGAATCAGTTCCGACATTGTTTAGTTGAGTTGACTATTGTCTGAAAAGATATCGTCTTTTGATTCTGTTTACTTATTTTAATCACCAGATTTTTCAACTCTTAATCACCTTCTTGATTACTTTATTCATTCTTTATTTCTCTGTACAAGACCAGATTCTATGGAGGTGATCACGTATTCACACGTGCAGCTCGCGTGATTTTAATGTATGCGTAAGGTTTATTAAAGTTATAGTATATATATAATACTCTGACTTCTATAGCTTCTTCATGTGAAGTTTTGCTTCTCTTTGTTATTAAGGGGTTCTTTTTTGTTGTGTGGAAATGGCTCAAACAGGTGAAGATGACAACAAGGAAAATTCTTTCCAAGTTGAGCTTCGGTCGCAGTGGGCAACAGTTGAGAGATTACCAACTGTTAAAAGGGTTACTACTGCTTTGTTAGATACAAGAGATGAAGCGTCGGATAAAGGGAGAGTCATTGATATTACTAAACTTGAGGCTTCTGAGAGACACTTGTTGATTGAAAAACTTTTCAAACAAATCGAGGCTGATAACCTCCATCTACTCAGGAAAATAAGAACGAGAATCGACAAGTAAGCCACTGCAAGCCTCGAAAAAGTCCAATGTTATAATCTCTGTTTTGGTTCCTGAGTATAGTTTTTTATGTGTCATGCCGTGGATGATTTCGATTTTTTATGTTTTAGCAACCTTTAAATTGGGTGTAACACTTGTTATTGTAGAGTTGGTATAGAGTTACCAACGGTGGAAGTGAAGTTCAAGGAGCTTTCTGTTGAAGCAAAATGCGAAGTAATTCATGGAAAGACTATCCCAACTCTTTGGAATACGGTCAAGGGGTTATTATCTGTAAGCGCTATCACTCTGCTTGATATGGAGCGTTTTGCTGCTTTCCATGTTCTTTTATCTATGTCCTTTTGGCTGTGTATGCTTCACTAAAAACCTGATGGTTGTTACAGGAGTTCATTTGTTCAAAGAAAGAAACCAAGATAGACATCTTGAAAGGAGTCAGCGGAATCATAAGGCCTGGAAGGTAAAATATTCAAGAGGCTAAACTCTACTCCCTTAGGTTGCATGGAAGAATAAATGAGGCGTGATTGGCTCTCTTGTGTTGTAATTCTTTACTGAGTTCAGAAGATGTATTTGTCTTCCTGCAGAATGACGCTATTGCTTGGTCCTCCTGGTTGTGGTAAAACCACTCTGCTACAGGCACTTTCTGGAAGACTTTCCGGTTCTGTAAAGGTTTGGCAAGACCGCTAGAGAACTTAAAAAACATAAGCCTGTTGAACGAACATCATATAAGATATTAAACATCACAATGGTTTTCTTCACTTTACAGGTTGGAGGAGAAGTAAGTTACATTGGTTGCTTACTTTCGGAGTTTATTCCAGAAAAAACGTCAAGTTATATAAGTCAAACTGATCTGCATATTCCAGAGCTGACCGTGAGAGAGACGCTCGACTTCGCAACGTGTTGTCAGGGTGTAGGGAGCCGTATGGGTGAGGACCAGATTTGTCATATTTATTCGAAATGAATGATGTTTTGATCTATTGAACTTAGTTCACATTAGCAAGATATGGTTTCTTCAACAGAAATTATGAAAGAAATCAGTAGAAGGGAGAAACTCCAAGAAATCGTTCCAGATCCTGTTATAGATGCTTACATGAAGGTAGCTAATGAAAGATTGATATTCTTCTTGCAACACTATTAAGACGTAAGAAATCTCAATTTGTCTTTTACCTTTGCTGTTACAGGCAATATCTGTTGAAGGTTTGAAAAACAATTTGCAAACTGACTACATCCTAAAGGTATGCTACTTTCAGGGTTGCTTCTAATCTTCTGACCATTTCTATGCTGCATTTTATTCAATTTCATGAATCCATATTTCAGATCCTGGGACTCGATATCTGTGCAGATACACGAGCCGGAGATGCCACGAGACCTGGAATATCTGGTGGCCAGAAGAGGAGGTTGACAACAGGTACTTGCACTTCTTACAACCAATCACAGTTGTTTGATGAGAGCTATTAAAGATTTGTATGTCGACTACTGCAGGGGAAATAGTTGTGGGTCCAGCCACTACTGTGTTCATGGATGAAATATCGAATGGTTTGGACAGCTCAACTACGTTCCAGATAGTGTCATGTCTCCAACAATTGGCGCATATAGCTGAAGCCACCATACTGATTTCACTTCTTCAACCTGCACCAGAAACGTTTGAGCTTTTTGATGATGTGATTCTTATGGGGGAATCAGCTATATGCCCCTATATTATGGCGTATAAGAGTAAAATTGGTCATTTTTCTAATCTATTTGATGGAAACTTTATCCTTCACATGCTTCTGCTACAGGTTATGTCTAGAAAAGATCAAGAACAATATTGGTGCCACACAAGCAAGCCCTACAGTTATATATCTGTTGATTCATTCATTAAGAAGTTTGAAGAATCAAATCTTTGGTTGCTGCTAAAGGAAGAACTGACAAAGCCGTTTGACAAAACTCAGACTCGCAAGGATGGTCTATGTTTTAGAAAATACTCACTGGGTAAATGGGAGATGCTTAAAGCTTGCTCGAGGAGAGAATATCTTCTGATGAAACGGAATTCTTTCATTTACTTGTTCAAATCTGGACTGGTACATTCCTCTTCTTTGCCAGTGACTCCTTATCATGTACCATTCCTGCTAACCTTTTTCTTTATGCAGTTAGTTTTCAATGCGTTAGTCACAATGACTGTTTTTATTCAAGTTGGAGCCACGAGAGATGCTCGTCATGGGAATTATCTTATGGGTTCTATGTTCACTGCTCTCTTTAGACTTCTTGCCGATGGGCTTCCAGAACTCACTTTGACAATCTCTAGAATGGGAGTGTTCAGCAAACAGAAAGATTTATACTTCCATCCTGCTTGGGCATATGCAATTCCTTCAATTATCCTAAAGATACCTCTATCAGTTCTTGATACATTCCTTTGGACGTTACTGACATACTATGTCATAGGTTACAGCCCCGAAGTCGGAAGGTGAACAACTTTTTAAAGATATCTGCAATGATAAATCCAGATTCAATTGAGTAAACTAGTTCTAACGTTAAGTGTTGCTTTCCTTCAGGTTCTTCCGGCACTTCCTTATCTTATTTACATTCCACCTTTCATGTGTATCAATGTTTCGCGCTATAGCAGCAATCTTTCGCACTTTTGTTGCTTCAACATTAACTGGAGCTACTTCGGTATTGGTTCTCGCGTTATTTGGAGGCTTTGTTATTCCAAGATGTAAGTTTCCGGTAACTTTTTTTCTCTTTTAATGAAGTTATGCTTTTATAGTTCTGAAAAATTAATAACACTCATCTTTCAGCGTCCATGCCTGCTTGGCTGGGATGGGGATTCTGGCTATCTCCCTTATCATATGCTGAGATTGGTCTAACGACAAATGAATTTTTCTCTCCACGTTGGAGAAAGGTAATAGTTCTTCAGAAGACTTTCACACAAGTCTAGGAACTCTAGTTTGCTTAGTCGCTTTATATTCTGTAGTTAATCTCTGGAAACACTACGCTGGGAGAACAAGTGTTAGATGTCCGTGGATTGAATTTTGGTAGGCATCCTTACTGGACAGCTTTTGGTGCTTTAGTCGGGTTCGTATTGTTCTTCAATGCCCTCTACTTGTTGGCCCTGACATATCGGAATAGTAAGTTCACCAAATATGACAATACATATGAATTCATGAAGTGTTCTCCAACTAAATATTAACAACATTGTCTTTGTAAGTTAAGATCCACAAAGATCCCGTGCTATTGTCTCTCATGAGAAGAACTCTCAGCGCTCAGAAGAAGAATTTAAATCCTGCCCTGAAGTTACTTCCCGAGCTAAAACAGGTATCTCTACTTTAATAATCTATTCCATGTGTTTATTTTCTAAACAGGTCAGGTGTCTGCCATCCCTTGTGATTAGATATCTTTTCACATCTTTTGGTCTAATTTTTCAGGAAAAGTTATCTTGCCTTTCACGCCCCTCACTGTCACATTTCAAAATGTGCATTATTATATTGAAACTCCTCAGGTAAATATCGCGTGAGACTAGTATGAATGTTTTGAGATGCTACAGTCACAAACAGAGCAAAAATTTACATGTGACGCACGTTCTTTTTAGGGAAAGACGCGGCAACTTCTCTCTGATGTTACAGGTGCATTGAAGCCCGGAGTTCTCACATCTTTGATGGGGGTCAGTGGGGCAGGGAAAACGACTCTTCTTGATGTACTTTCTGGAAGGAAAACTCGCGGTATCATCAAAGGAGAGATTCAAGTAAGCGGATATCCCAAGGTTCAAGAAACATTTGCCCGAGTATCAGGTTACTGTGAACAGTTTGATCTTCACTCTCCTAATATAACGGTGGAAGAGTCTTTGAAATATTCTGCTTGGCTTCGACTCCCTCATAATATTGATTCAAAGACCAAGAACGTAAGTAATCAGACTCTCAACAAGAAAATGACAGCAATTTATTCTGACTATATTCTGGATCTGGCCTCAGGAACTCGTCAATGAAGTCCTTGAGACAGTTGAGCTTGATGATATTAAAGATTCGATGGTGGGACTTCCTGGAATTAGTGGTTTAGCTACAGAACAACGCAAAAGGCTGACTATAGCTGTGGAGCTTGTTGTTAACCCTTCCATCATATTTATGGATGAACCTACCACAGGGCTTGATGCAAGAGCCGCTGCCATTGTTATGAGAGCTGTGAAAAATGTTGCTGAGACTGGGAGAACGGTTGTTTGCACGATCCATCAGCCGAGCATAGATATCTTTGAGACATTTGATGAGGTAAACACGGTTAAAATCATTTTTTACCACATAATCTGAACTTTGGCACCCATATCAACTTCTAATTCCGTTGATTGCAGCTGATCCTGATGAAAAATGGGGGTCAGCTTATCTACTATGGTCCTCTTGGAAAACATTCAAGTAAAGTGATCGAATATTTCGAGGTCAGTTTCTCTACAATAATAGACTATTTTCATCTCAGCTGGGTTTCTTGTTTTATTTTCATCTCAGCTGGATTTCACAAGATAACTCTTCGAAAACTATAAATTGACAGAGCATACCTGGAGTTCCAAAGATCCAAAAGAACTATAATCCAGCCACTTGGATGTTAGATATTACTGGTAAATCTACAGAGGACAAACTTGGAATGGATTATGCACAAGCATACAAGGATTCAACTCTGTACAGGTGAGTCTTTGTGCAGCAATCTTCATAATGTTACATTTGAGCGTTAAAACTATTGTCTCAGTGCTGGTTGTTCGATCTTTTTCTTTGCAGGCAGAACAAAATGATGGTTGATCAACTGAGTTCTGCATCTCCGGGATCAGAAGCTTTGAGCTTTCCTTCACGATTTTCACAAACAGGTTGGGGGCAACTAAAGGCTTGCCTTTGGAAACAGCATTGCTCTTATTGGAGAAACCCTTCACACAATCTCACTCGCATAGTCTTCATATTGCTCAACTCTACGCTATGTGGCTCTCTCTTCTGGCAAAAAGCTAAAGACATGTAAGTTTCCGCTCCTCGTTTTGGATGGATGAAGCACATAGCATTATATGACACCCTACCAAATAGTTCAGTTTCCAAAAAACCTTTTGTTTACTGAATCTCACGGATTAGCTTCCAGAAACATTTTGTTTAATAAATCTACAAAACCTTAGTTCTATATAATATGGTTGTAAGTCTCCATCAAATACCACCAAAATTTCACAGATCAAGAGGACTATATGTTTATTAATATGAGTTTCCCTTAATTTGCAGAAACAATCAGCAAGATCTCTTCAGCATATTTGGCTCAATGTACACTCTCGTGATCTTTTCGGGAATAAACAACTGTGCGACAGTGATGAACTTCATTGCAACCGAACGCAATGTTTTCTACCGTGAAAGGTTTGCGCGGATGTACTCCTCATGGGCGTATTCATTTTCTCAGGTTAAGATGTTTCCATCAAACTTGGATTTTGTCAAATTTTAAGAGATAGATCTTATAGCTTATTAGGCTTCCACATACTTAATGTTTTGCAGGTCCTAGTTGAGATTCCATACTCACTTCTCCAGTCTCTACTATGTACAATAATCATATATCCTGCGATCGGTTACCAGATGTCAGTTTACAAACTGTTTTGGAGCTTTTACAGCATCTTCTGCTCGTTGCTCGTCTTCAACTACTATGGCATGCTTATGGTTGCTTTGACGCCAAATATTCACATGGCATTGACTCTACGCTCGTCGTTTTTCTCCATGGTAAATCTATTTGCTGGCTTCGTCATGCCAAAACAGGTAAGCTCCCTAATCTCTCACGCCCTTTTTTTTTACATACTGTTAAGACCCTAAGTATATGTTATAGAACCTGTGTTCTTTCTAGACTTATTGCATCAATAACCAATATGCTAATATTTAAAACTTCATTTCAATCCATTGCATGTAAATGGTTGTGGCATGGATTGAAAGAAAGAAATGTATGTGCCATGGATTGAAATGAAGTTTTTAGACTCATGAACACAAATTATTTTGAAACGTATTACGCAGAAAATCCCAAAATGGTGGATATGGATGTATTACCTGAGCCCGACATCATGGGTGTTGGAAGGGTTACTGAGTTCGCAGTATGCAGATGTGGACAAAGAGATAACAGTATTTGGAGAAAAGAAAAGAGTTTCAGCCTTCTTGGAAGATTACTTCGGTTACAAACATGGCTCATTGGCTGTAGTAGCGTTTGTTCTTATCGCTTATGCTATCATCGTAGCCTCTCTTTTTGCATTCTTCATGAGCAAACTCAATTTCCAAAAGAAATAGTTTTTCTAGTTTTGTAATAATAGAAGTTACCTCAAGTAAGCTTTTCTTTGTTGTCTCACCATCAATTTTCTCTTTTATGTGGTCACAACAAAATAGCTGGTTTGCAATGGCCTTTTAAGGTTTGTGAGTAAAAAATAAAGCCTTATCTCAATTCATTAAATATCTTACAATGAATTCAATTTTTTTTTTGTGTGTGTGACATTGATCTTCGTGATGTTAAAAGATAATCCTGTATACTTTTTTTTCCCATGCACGTGTCTCTGACTACAGATTCGATTCGATTGGATCTGCAAAATCGTTACTCTGATTCAAGTTCTATCGTTGATTTTAAATAAAGGGTCGTCCAAGTGTTTTGATGGAATGCCTGAGAGAGAAAGCCAATAAGTTGCGTTCAAGTATGAATATACACTCGTGTTGGCACCTTTGTTGTTGAAAAGATATCGTCTTTATCCAGATTTGCGTGATATCAATGTTTACGTAAGTTAGTATTGTTACGAAACATTCTGACCTCATTCAAAAAACGCTTGTCATTTTGTAAGGTCACAAAAGTCGCTGGTTATAGGACTTATAGTATATGTCACGGCCCTGATCATCCCTAAACTTGGACTGTTGCTGGCTTGAATATACAAACTCTGATTCTCAAATGTCTCGGTCCATCGTAGATTTAACAGGTTGGTATTAGAAACAGAGGTTTTGATCTCTGAGAAGTGAGAACCGTTGAACTTTGGTCAGGTCTGATCTCTCTTCACAACTAGTAGTAAAATTGGGTACAGGGTAGTTTGGTAAAATCAGGACTGCCCTTATGTCGATTCCATTTCCACTGCGAGTTTGGGTGATTTGATGATGTAGCAAACATTATATATAATTGAAACGTACTCTAATTTGGTGATTTGATGATGTAACAAACATTATATATATATAATTGAAACGTACTCTAATTTGGTGATTTGATGTAAAGTGATTACACTGTAAAGAACCTTTTTTGCAGGATCATCACGAAATAAAATATAAAAAAATCTTCATAGGCTGCTTGATTTTGTTGTGTTCTTCAAATATAGTATGGTCTAAAATGTTTCAACTGTAACGTCTCGTGAAAGCAACTGCAATGTCTGTTTATGACTTTTTTGGTTTGACTTTAGTTGCTAGCTACCATGCTTTTGTGGTCGTGGGAACTTTGCATTAAAGACCTTTAGATTCCTGTCCTTATTCAGAAGCCACTTGGTTGTGATTATTTTTTATTTGCAAGCCATACTTCTACTCTAACTTGTAGTATAACATTTCCTCCTCTCTCTATATATATATATATTTTTTTTGGTGGGGAAAGTATCCATTTTAGGAATGCCTCAACCAGATGGAGTTGAGTTAGCTTCTAGGAACAATGATGTTTTTGAAGATGAGGAGCTTCAGTCTCAATGGGCTGGTATTGAGAGATTACCAACTCTTGAAAGGATCAATACTGCTTTGTTCTGCAAAAGAGATGAAGAAGGGAAGAAAAGTGAGAGACGAGTCATGGATGTTTCTAAACTTGAGGATCTTGATAGACGTTTGTTTATTGATGAGCTCATCAGACATGTTGAGGATGATAATCTCCGCTTATTGCAGAACATAAGGAAGAGAACTGACGAGTAAGTCACACTTATCTCTTTCTATTAGTCTCGAGTATTCGTGATTCAGAAGACAAGGTTCATGTATTTTCTGTAGGGTTGGTATCGAGTTACCAACGATTGAAGTGAGGTTCAGTAATCTTTTTGTGGAAGCAGAGTGTGAGGCTGTTTATGGAAAGCCAATACCAACTCTGTGGAATGCTATCACTAGCAAACTCTCTGTAAGTGTCATTGAGTTTCTTTGACTTGTCTTTCTATTTTCATTTTCTGCTGAGATTCAATCTTTCTTTGTAATGGTTGATTTTGACAGAGATTCATGTGTTCAAAGGAAGAAAAGAAGATCTTGAAAGGTGTCAGTGGCATCATAAGGCCTAAAAGGTAGATTCTTGAAGTAGAAAACTTCCTGCATTGCTTTCAGGAATGATGAGTTTAATTCAGAAGATTTGAGGTTTTTTTTGTAGAATGACTCTGTTGCTTGGTCCTCCTAGTTGTGGTAAAACTACTCTACTACTCGCACTATCTGGAAGACTCGACCCTTCTTTAAAGGTTTGGTTCATTTCTGTCATTGAAGTGTGTTTATTTTTCATAACTCAATATGGATTGCTTCCACTTTTCAGACTAGAGGAGAAGTTAGTTACAATGGTCACTTCTTCTCAGAGTTTGTTCCTGAGAAAACATCGAGTTATGTAAGTCAAAATGATCTGCATATCCCAGAGCTTAGTGTGAGAGAGACACTCGATTTTTCGGGTTGTTTTCAAGGAACAGGAAGCCGTCTAGGTAAGGGTACTAATGAATTCTTATGTCTTTGTATTTTTATTGACCTTGAAAACTACTATAATCTTTATTACTCAATAGAAATGATGAAAGAGATTAGTAGAAGGGAGAAACTGAAAAGGATAGTTCCAGATCCTGATATAGATGCATACATGAAGGTAAAATAAACTTATCTTCAATATGACAAAAATCTATAAAACTTGATTTGAAGTTTAACTTTTTACCATGACAGGCAGCTTCAATTGAGGGTTCAAAAACTAATATACAAACCGACTATATCCTTAAGGTACTATATGATACTTGCAGAGTCTGTTCTTTTTATACTTCTCCTTCTATCAGAAGTTAACTAATGTGTCTGTGTTTCAGATACTAGGACTCAATATCTGTGCAGATACGCGTGTTGGAGATGCTTCAAGACCAGGAATATCTGGTGGCCAAAAGAGAAGACTAACTACAGGTACTTTTTAACTTTTCACACAATGGTATTTTAGGATCTTCCAAAGCAAACTTTCATATTTTGGTATATACATCTTGTAGGGGAGATGATCGTAGGTCCAATAAAAACTCTGTTCATGGATGAAATAACGAATGGTTTGGATAGCTCAACAACATTCCAGATTCTATCATGTCTCCATCAGTTTGTACGTCTCTCTGAAGGAACCATACTAGTTTCACTGCTTCAGCCTGCACCAGAAACATTTGAGCTTTTCGACGATGTGATTCTTATGGGAGAAGGAAAGATAATCTATCACGGTCCACGGGAACTTGTCTGTGGATTCTTTGAGGATTGCGGATTTAGATTTCCAACTAGGAAATCTGTAGCTGAGTTCCTTCAGGAGGTATGAATATGATAAATGATGATATATACTCTCTGGTCTTGTCTTGAAACTTTGATGATCATCATGCTCTTTTTGATGCAGGTTATTTCAAGAAAAGATCAAGAACAGTATTGGTGTCACAGAGACAAACCATATTGTTATGTCTCCATTGACTCATTTATTGAGAAATTCGAAAAGTCTGATCTTGGATTACAACTACAAGATGAACTCTCCAAGACATGTGAAAAGTACTCTCAGACGACTCACAAGGATGCACTTTGCTTTAGAAAATACTCACTTAGTAACTGGGAGATGCTAAAAGCTTGTTCAAGAAGAGAGTTTCTTCTAATGAAACGTAACTTTTTCGTTTACGTATTCAAATCTGGACTTGTGAGTTCTCTTTTTACTTTGCCAAAAAAGCTTTACTTGTTTCTTTACTAAACTTTTGTTGCCCTCTTTCTCCAGCTAATGTTGATTGGATCCATCACAATAAGTGTTTATTTACGGACTGGGTCTACAAGAGATGCTCGTCACGCTAATTATCTTATGGGTTCTTTATTCTTTTCTCTCTTTAAACTTCTTGCTGATGGACTTCCAGAACTCGCCTTGACAATCTCGAGGATTGCCGTGTTCTGCAAGCAAAAAGAGCTTTACTTTTATCCAGCTTGGGCATATGCAATCCCTTCAGCTATTTTAAAGATACCAATTTCATTTCTTGAATCATTCCTCTGGACCTCTCTGACATATTATGTCATTGGTTACAGTCCTGAGATTGGAAGGTACTAGTGCTACAATCTCCTTCAGTTCTTGAAACTTTTCTCTTCTTAACCAATTTTTTTTTTTTTGTTCTTCCTTCAGGTTCATTCGCCAGTTCTTGATCTTCTTTGCTTTACACCTTTCATGTATATCAATGTTCCGTGCTATAGCTGCCGTCTTTCGAGATTTTGTTATTGCCACAACCATGGGAACCATCATTATAGTGATTATCACAGTATTTGGAGGGTTTATTGTTCGGAAACGTAAGTTTGTTACTTGGAACTTGAGTTATATAATAGGTTTTTGAATTTGGAGGTTTCATTGTAATGGTGCTCTGTTATTTCTCAGCTTCAATGCCTGCTTGGCTTGAGTGGGGGTTCTGGCTTTCTCCATTGTCCTACGCTGAGATTGGTCTAACCGCTAATGAATTTTTCGCTCCACGGTGGAGCAAGGTACTGAATTCTTCTTCATAAGGCTTTCACATTTTTGTAGCTAATTGTTTTGTTCATTACTGATATATCCTTGTCATATTTTTTATTACCATTAGACAACATCTGAAAACATAACTTTGGGGGAACAAGTTCTAGATGCTCGCGGGTTGAACTTTGGTAGTCAGTCTTACTGGAATGCATTTGGTGCTTTAATTGGCTTCACACTCTTCTTCAATACTGTTTTTTCACTGGCCTTAACCTTTCTAAAGAGTAAGTTCACAAGATACATATCTATAGAAGATGTGACTTGATGAAGACGTGACTTAATGAAGTTGTTATTTCTCAGTTTCGCAGAGGTCTCGCGCTATAGTTTCTCGTGAGAAGAAAACTCAAAGCTCATACAAAGATTATGAAACAAGTTCTGAAACTGCTTCCCAATATAAAAATGCATTGCCTTTCAAACCCCTAACTTTCACATTTCAAGACGTACAATATTTTATTGAGACTCCTCAGGTAAAGAGACTAAAGAGTATTATAAATTTTATTGAATCCTTTCCAATCAAGACGTAAGAGTTATATAATGAGTGGGATATATATCATTTATGTTAAAAAGGGAAAGAAGCTGCAGCTTCTCTCTGACGTTTCAGGAGCATTCAAGCCAGGTGTTCTCACTGCTCTAATGGGTGTGAGTGGGGCTGGTAAAACGACTCTTCTTGATGTTCTCTCGGGTAGGAAAACACGCGGTGATATTAAAGGAAAGATAGAAGTAGGCGGTTACCTTAAGGTTCAAGAAACCTTTGCACGAGTTTCAGGTTATTGTGAACAATTTGACATTCATTCTCCCAATTTAACTGTACAAGAGTCTCTGCAATACTCTGCTTGGCTTCGACTTCCTTCTAACATCAATTCAGAAACGAAGAGCGTAAGTCATTATTTGGAAAAAAAAAACAAAAGTTGTCTTTTAAGCTTCCTTGTCTGAGTATTTTTCTTTATTATTTACTTTCAGGCAATAGTTAATGAAGTTCTTGAGACGATAGAGCTAAAGGAGATTAAAGATTCCATAGTAGGAATGGCTGGAATTAGCGGTTTAACAACAGAACAACGCAAAAGACTAACAATAGCTGTTGAGCTTGTTTCAAATCCTTCAATCATATTTATGGATGAACCAACAACAGGATTAGATGCAAGAGCTGCTGCAATTGTAATGAGAGCTGTTAAGAACATCGCTGAGACTGGCAGAACTGTTGTTTGCACAATTCACCAGCCGAGTATAGATATCTTTGAAGCATTTGATGAGGTATAAAGCTGTGAAACATTCATCTCATTATGAAGTTTCATACATCATATTGACCAAACCATTGCAGCTGATTCTGATGAAAAATGGAGGAAAGGTTTTCTATTATGGACCTCTTGGGCAACATTCATGCAAAGTTATTGAATACTTTATGGTCAGTTTCTATAGATAATACTGATACTGTTGCATACAAAGATTTGGTTTATTCTTAACTTAGAACAAGAAATGTCTTTACTGTAGAGCATTCCTGGAGTTCCGAAAATGAAAGAGAACTCTAATCCAGCCACTTGGATACTAGACCTTACTTCTAAATCATCAGAAGACAAACTTGGTGTTGATTTGGCACAGATGTACAAGGAATCAACTCTGTTTAAGTAAGTCTATATAAACAAGATCTCACTTAATTATACCTTGGATGTTGTTTGCCTGAAACTGTTATTGTTGGTTCTGTTTTAGGGAGAACAAAATGGTAATTGAGCGAATGAGATGTACATCTTTAGGATCTGAAGGTTTGATCTTGTCTTCACGATATGCTCAAACGGGTTGGGAACAAATCAAAGCATGTCTATGGAAACAACATATCTCTTATTGGAGAAACCCTTCCTACAATCTCACTCGCATCATTTTCATGTGTTTTACTTCTTTGCTCTGTGGCATTCTTTTCTGGCAAAAAGCCAAGGAAATGTTCGTCACACTCCCGCCGCCATCTTTATTGAATCCGGCTTTGAACCGCGTGATTTCCTTAATCAAACTTTGTTTAACTCTCCTTCTTTGCAGAAACAATCAGCAAGATCTATTCAACATATTTGGCTCAATGTTCACGGCTGTTCTATACTCTGGAATAAACAACTGCTCAACAGTATTGTTTTGCGTTGCAACCGAACGTAATGTCTTCTACCGCGAAAGATTTGCCCGTATGTACAACTCATGGGCGTATTCCCTTGCTCAGGTTAAAACACTTTCTCAATCAAACCATAAGGAAGAAAGAAAGAAAGAAAACTCAGCGTTGGTATTGACTTAAAAGGCTTACGTTTGCAGGTGTTGGTTGAGATTCCATACTCATTGTTCCAATCTATTGTATATGTGATAATCGTATATCCTATGGTTGGCTACCACTGGTCGGTCTTCAAAGTGTTTTGGAGCTTCTACTCAATCTTCTGCTCCTTGCTCATCTTCAACTATTTCGGCATGCTTTTAGTCGTCGTGACCCCAAACGTTTACGTTGCTTTTACTCTCCGCTCTTCTTTTTACTCAATTGTCAATCTCTTTGCTGGTTATGTCATGCCAAAACCAGCAAGTCCTCTTACCTCTCTTCACCAAGTATCTAAATTTCTATCCTTGCTGTTATGAGATTTTGAGAGTTTTTTTTGTCGTTGATGCAGAACATTCCAAGATGGTGGATTTGGATGTATTACTTGAGTCCTACGTCATGGGTTTTGAACGGATTGCTCACATCGCAGTTTGGAGATATGGAGAAAGAGATATTCGCTTTTGGAGAGAAGAAGAAGGTTTCAGCTTTCTTGGAAGGTTATTTTGGTTACAAATATGACTCTTTGGCTCTTGTAGCTGTCGTTCTTATGGCCTTCCCCATTCTCTTGGCATCTCTTTTCGCATTCTTCATTGGTAAACTCAATTTCCAAAAGAAGTGAATTCCAATATACTTAAATGAATGAGAATGTTTTGGTATTTACAAATGAGTTTTTTCTTGTCCTTAGAAACAAGTAGAAAGAAAATAAAAAGCTTCCAAAATTAGTGAACAAACTGATACTACAATTGTGCAAAACAAAACAAAAAGGTGCAATCGAGAAAACTCACATAACTTCAAACTCAAAAGTCAAAACTTTGGATAGAGAATGAGACTAACCATATACATAAGAAGGATCTATATTTTCTTCTTCTCCTTCCACTTGTTACAAAAAGAGAGACAAAGAAACGAGCTATGGTGTTAAATGCAGAATCGTGCGAGTTCTCAGGGTGGTCAAACTCAGTCTTGTATGAGTCACTTTTTCCGAAGTTGGTCAGGAAGATAAAGCTAACCCACCTATTGAGCATTAAAGCAGAGTTCTCTTACACACTGTGTCGCATCAACAAGCTTACCTCGGAGTCCACCACTAGTTTCGAGCAGAATAACCGTAGACCTTGCTCTGGCTTTTTAGCTGATTCTTGAAGAGAATTGCCAACACAACATTGTTAAGTGTTCATGGCAATTAGCTCATCCGGCATGCATTGCCTTATATTAATGACCATCGATTTGTTATAAGACGAGGAGATGTCACAACATTGGCGGCGAGGAGAACCCATCTGAGGAAAGAAAAATGTGAACCCGGGCAAAACTGAAGGCATTTTTACTGATAAGCAAGAGATATAGATTATACCTGTTCAGCACCAAGTTCTAGCTTACGAGATAGAACTCTGATGCGTTCTAGACGCTTAACAGCTTCTGCTCTGTGGCAATTTCCGACTCTATGGAGATAATAATTACTCCATGTTCCCTCATTCCCATCTGATCCTACACTGTCCAAGAAAAAGACGAGGGGTCTCCCGCATGGATCCCTGGGATAATCTCTTGTACTGAACATATAATTGCTTTGAACCCCTGACCCTCTCCTCCATGTAGAAAACGTCTTTTGCAGGGTGAGAAGTTCCGGGAGAAGTTTATTACCTTCATAAACTTGAATCGCGTAACCCCACACAACCGAAACAGTCACTGTGTTCAAAGAATCATAACACACACTCTGCTGCAAAATCCTCCCAGTATCTAAACCTGAAGCCCCGATAAGACGAGCCACAGATTCTGTCCGGTTCATTTTTGGAAAGAACGGATCAACTGCATCCAAGTGATGAAGGGATACCAATGGAGATAAAGGGTGTGCACATAGCAGACCAAATATGTTCCCTCTTACATCGACCTATGAAAAGAGCACATATATATAGTAATATTAAAATTAACTTCTCTAGCAGCACAACTCATATCTGGTAAGGTAAACAAATTAGACTTATCCGGAAATTACTGGAACAGAAAGGCACATACTAACTACACATAAGACAACTAACCTAACTTTCAATCACTGAACTAAACTCGTCTAATATAGAAATCTCTCAGAAAATTTCTTGTTCAGCAATCAGCATCAATATCACAGTGAAAATTTCTCAATCATACCAAAATTGTTTTCAACTAATTTACTAAAAAAAAAAAAAAAAAAAACCAATTCCTTAATTACCTGATGAAATCCAGGTTCATGAGTTAACGTAACACCAAGCTCAGCCAAGCAAGAGAAGATCCTAGAGTCACTTCCATACATATGCGAATACCTCATCAAACAAGAATCCAAAACCTTAGCCAAAACCTTGGCAAGCGAAGCACTAATTGCGAATCCTCCTCCACCAAACGCCATATCAAACGAATACCTAACGTTCTGATCATAAAACTCCGAATTACTCCCGACGTAATACCATTTCCGGTGATCATACTTTGACAAAACCTTCACCAAATTATCTACAAAGAACACAGTATCATCGTCGCCGAACACAAACCACCGCACATCTTTATCTCCTCGATCCACAATCTCCTTAACGACACGAGCCACACGAATCGCTGATCGGAGACCACCAGGGAAGTTATAAGGAAACCTAGAAACGTCTTTAGAGACAACCACAGGAGGGAGAGTTAGATCGGGCTCGAATCCACCGCGATCGAGAAACACGACGGCGCGTGTAGACTCAGGAGTATACCAGAGACGAACGTAGGAGCTACGACGGAGCCAAGAGTCGTGAGAAGCAGCGATCGAGAAGAGTAAGTGACGGCGTCGAGTTGGGAACACGGTCAAGGATCTAGCGATCGATGAAATCTTCTCGCGGCGGAAGGTTCCGTAGGAGAAGATGATGTAGATGATGAAACAGAAGATGAGTAACAAGAAGATGTTTCTGATTCGTGTATAAGTTAGCGCCGGAGATTTGGCCGGGAAGAGCATTTCCGGCGAGAGGGATTCGAGTCTTGAGAGTGATGGATCAGGTCGTCTCTTACGTCTCGTTTGGTTCATTTTCTGAGTTTTGGTTTTTTAGAGTTTCTTCTTCTTCTTCTTCTCTGTACTGTAGAGTCGACGACGGTTAAGTTTCTCTCTCGGAAAGTGGTAGAGCGACGCCGTCACTTTCAGTGAATAAGGCTTTGGTCATTTGAGTTTGCGGGTCAGGTATTTCAGATCCGGCTCTAATTCTCGGACCTTCTAGATGATGTTGAAGGTTAGGACTTAAGACTTAAGGAGTTGTGTAAATCTATTTTGTAATAATGACTTACGAAAAAAAAAAACCAAACATATATCCTCTAAGTATTATTTTCAAAAATACTTTATTTATTTTTTTTAAGATTAAGATTTTCATGTGCCGTACACTGTAGTACTATAGTTTTAAAAATATATAATTTATTTAAAAAATTAACTATATATATGACTAATGTTTTGTATATTTTAAATATATATCCCTTATATTATTATGTTTGAGGTTTACCGGTTTAAAATATAAGAACAACAACCAATACACTACTAGATAAAAAATTTAAAATTTAAATTGTGTTTGTTTGTGAATTTTGTTTTCAGTTGTGAGATTGTATTATTGTATTTTAATTTTAAATTGCTAAATTTAGAATATAACATATGGTATATAGTAGTACAAATTGTTTTTTTACATAATCATAATTTAATTAAAGTCAATTATATATGCCTATTATTCTAATATTGATTGTGTTAACAAAATAATGAACGTATTGTAACGGTTAATGATAATTTTAAATTTTATGATTTACTATTTAAATTTCACACTTCATATATTTCAACACCATATTACCAGTTTACAAAAAGACACACCCCACTACAACGTTTCGTTCAAATAAACAACCATATGACCATATGCTAAAATGTAAACAGAAACATCATATCAAAACAATAAAGCATAAAACATGCATTTTCCAAATTCTCATGCGTACATGTCTTCTTGTTTCACTAGGAATTAAAGAAAAAAAATCTAGTTGAATGGTAAGCTAAACAATCTAGTAACAAAAAAATGCAAAAGTTAGGTATGCTTATGATATAGAGACGCTAATCGAGTTTGGTGAGTTTAGATGATGCTGGTGTGGTGAGAAGTATTTATAGAGTTTTGAGAATACTATAGGGTTTTGGGTAGATGAGTACCAAAAATCTTGATGATCAAGTATACAATATCTTCACAATCTTTTAATTTTGGAATTGTTAACGTAGGATTCAAAATTAAATAAGCTATAGAATATGACATTTTTTCCTTTTTCCGTTTTCGAAGATAAAATGGAGGAATACATATTGACATAAAGGTTTGTGTGTGATTTACAAATATCATTATTGCTAGCATAAATATTGTAATGAATTAAGGAGATATTTTTAGGAATTTGACAAAACCAATATTTAATGAGATATGGTAACCAATCATTGATTGATTAAGGAGATATTTTAGAAAAAAATTCTTAGACCAAAATCTTGGTTTTAAATTATATGCTTAATATATTAAATATCAATAGCATTCTTTATAAATATGTTCCAACTTTAAGATTTTTTTTAAAAATGTACTTGGAAAATGTATATATAGATACCCTAAAAAAATTTGATTAAAAATATCAAAATTTCATTGCTGCTAACTTTATGCAACATTACAAAACAAGCCATAGGCATGTAAGTATATGGAAAAGCTAATGGCGGTAGTAATCAAGGATAATGACATATGTATGAAGAATATCCTAAAGCTGCTTTTAGTTCATTGCTTCAAATCTTTGTAATTTGGTTCAAATTACTACAGTTTTGCATCATTTATGTAAGTGACTCAAGTGCTGATGCAAATATATGTATTAGCTGAAATAATTATTTGTAGTGGTGTCTATAATCAATATTAATATGTATTAGTTACAAAAATGATAGTTTTATAATATTTGTAAAAATCAATGATGTAAAGTTTGCACCAGTTTATTAATATTACTTTTAATATTGCATCAATTATCTAATTAATGTAAATTCATATTTGAATCACAATGATGTAAATTAATATATATATATATATATATATATATATATATACATCAAAATTTAATGAAGCGATATCTAATAATCAATAGCAACATTCAAAAAAGATAAACTCACTCGACAATTGGGAGTAATGTTTTGATCATCTCATAGTATTACAAAGTTAAGCTGAATGATAAATGGGCGAAAATTCAGAATGAAATTGATAAATGGACTCGACTATTAAAACCAACACAAATTTAATGAAGCGATATCTAATATAAATTGTTGTAATTGATATAAATTAGATATTTTGAAATAACTAGTAATAATCTATATAAGCAAAAATCAGTTATTTATTGACACAAAGTAATTGATGCAAAACATCTTTTTGTATAGTTCAATTGTTCTAAATATGTGCAGAATAACTAATATCAAAGGAATCAGTTGTACACTTGTAGTATCACAATCTTGTCAAATATATATATACTAGATTAAGACCCGTGCTAGAGCAAGAGTTGAAATTCATTTTATTTATATTGTGATTTTTATATAAAATATAATTTATGTGATTGTTTTAAAAAGTTTTTTTGGATAAAATATTATGCAATAAAATCATATGCTAAATATGATGACTTGAAAAATACACTTATTTTGTAAGTTTTATATTGTTAATGATTCTAGATAAGTACTCGTGCTATAAAGTTTATTATATTATATAAAACTATAAAATTCAACAAAAATATGAAATTGACTTTAAATATTCAAATTTTGACCCGTTACTCAGTAAAATTTTTAATTGAATAGATATTATTTTTAAAAAATAATGTTACTAAAGATTGAATATTTTATATATTGAACAATTTATATTTGTTTTTAAAAAATTAACTTATGGTATATCCAGAAATAAAACTATTTTTTAATTATAATAAATAATATGATAATTTATTTGTTTCACAAAATAGACTCATATATAAAAATGAGAGGTGAAGTGTAATGATAATTAACAACTAATATGTTAAGTTATATATCAAATTAATATGGATGAATAATTTAATAAAGGAATTTAATATGATAATTTAGATGATATCAAATGCTTCTTTAGAATTTTCTCTTTAAGATTTTAGGAAATAAATTAAAGTTGCACCCACTCTTTAACTTGTAACCAATTAATCTATCAATTAATCTATAATCTATTTGTAACCAACTTATTAAAATTATATCGTCTACAAAACAATGTTGTGTATTTCAGTTTTATTATATAAGATATATATATATATACATATACCAAAAGAATATTATTATTCTGTATTATATTTGATATATTTTTAAAAATCACTAAAAAAATAAATTTTGTATTCAAATTTGGTTTTTATTCTCTTATTATTTTATATAATTTAATATAAATTTACAGCATCTTGATGCAAATACTTGTTATACTCAATATTGTCACAAAAATGGTAAAATATAAAAGCAATATGATAAGGAGAATAGAACTGAAGTACTTATACTTCACCTCTCATTATACTTCACCTCTCAATTTTGTACTTCACCTGCTCAATTCCCGAGACCAGCACTAAGCACAAGGTCGCCTTCTGACCCTTTGCTTCGAGTTACAAATTTTATTGACAGGAGCTCTAACTCCTGGGATATAGCTCAGCTTACGGCTACTTTTGTACCAGAGGATGTTGCTATAATTTCAGCCTTGCCGATGCGACAACCGGATGCTCCGGATTTGTTGGGCTGGCATTTTACCAAGTCTGGTAAATATTCGGTTAAATCAGGGTACGATATTCTTCGCTCAAATATGAAAGGTCCTTCTGAATCGAAAGTATTTGGACCAGACATTGTACCTCTTCAGGCCTTTGTATGGAAAATCAGGTGTCCACCAAAACTTCTTCATTTTATGTGGCAAATACTTTCTGGTTGTGTCGCGTTTACGGCAAATCTACGCAAACGTGGTATGAGTTGTGATACCATGTGCGGCCTTTGTGGCTGTCAGGAGGAGACGATTAATCATACTCTCTTTGAATGTCCGGCAGCTAGACAGGTTTGGGCGTTGTCGCATTTTCCGACAGGCCCGGGTTTCTTCCCCTCGGCGTCTGTTTTCACAAACATGGATTTTCTTTTTTGGCGATTTACAAATACTCCAGAACATGAATTTTTCCCTTGGATTTTGTGGTATATCTGAAAAGCGCGCAATGATAAATTTTTTGGTAACCTCGACTCAAACCCCCTGGCCATTTTGCGGTTAGCGGAGGATGAGGCGAAAGCATGGGCTCTGGCTCAAGTAGAGGATATGGTATTAGCTTCGGATGCTACCACTGCGGTGGTTCACCGTGGAAATGGGGGATTAGGGGTTCCTAGGTCATGCTCGAGCTATATTTGCTTCGTAGATGGGTCCTGGAAAGCAACAGATCGTTTTGCGGGTAGAGAATGGTTTTGTACTTCGCCTTGGGGTGATGGCCCTACTATGGGTGCTGCCAATCATCGTCGTAGTCTCTCTCCTCTTCATGCCGAGATTGAAGCCCTTGTTTTGGCTACGCAGTTGTAAAGACTGTCACTCTCAATCTATTTCTCAAATGGTCACATAATTCCACATTTTTTAATGTTATGTTGTAATCAGTGGGTTATTGATTCTCTAACCACTCTTTTCGGCCATGAATTCTCTTTAAGACCAAACGACCAACTAGTTAAGAGAAAGAGTGGCACCCCTGTCACCCAAATAACATAAAAAAAAATATTGTATGGTTTAAAATAATGTGTTGTTTAATCATTAAGGAAATTCTATAGACCACGAAAATACAATGATTCATTCTAGAAGGTGTGACTGCGATTTGAGATCCAAAGAGTCAACCACATGAGATCGAGAGATCGTCTGGTGGATGGAAAAATAACTAAAATGATTGACATATTGGTCCTCTAGAAACAATTTAGTAATTTTTATCAAAACAATAGGTCAATACTCTGCCATCTGTATAACATGTTTAATGACATAATCCAAAATAACCATTTTCTTTAAATAACAATCATTCCTATAAACCTCTAAAACTTCAAGACTTCATCAACACAAGAGAGACAAAAAGAGAAAGAGAGAGTAAAAAGATTTGCAAAGGAGTTGAGAAAGAAGAAGAGAGAAGAAGCGAAGACGGAGGATGCAGAAGACTCTGCACGGAGAGTCCCAAAGCTCCGGTGAGCTGTGAGCTTTGCCACGAGAACGCAGCCGTGTATTGTGAGGCAGACGCTGCTTTCCTTTGTAAGAAATGCGACACATGGGTCCATTCTGCTAATTTTCTTGCTCGGAGACATCTCCGGAGCGTGATCTGCTCGACCTGTCGGAAGTTAACTTGTCGTTTCCTTGTCGGAGATAATTTTAATGTCGCTTTACCGGAGATAAGGACGATGGCACGAGGTGAAGAAGATAGTACTGATCACAAAGTCCCCTTTGTTTTTCTCTTATTTTTTTTTTGTTCTCTCGTAATTGAGATTAATCTTGATAGGGTTTATGTAATAATATTTTTTTTTCTAAAGAAATTGTTGGGAAATTACATTCTTAAGCTTAAAAGTTAAGAAATTGCTCAATCATTCTTAATATATTTGAAAGTTTGTTTTTTTTTTGGTAAAAATATTTGAAAGTTTGTTTTTCTAGCTGCATCACCACTTTCTCTTAAGAACTTCCTTAGACACATAGAAAAAGTTAAGACAAATTAGTAACAATGATGCGGTCCCAATAGTAAGCTTTAAGAAATCAAGAAACTATGGCAAACATAAAAATGTGCCTTTATTCTTATGCTTTATTTCTCTTAAATAAGAAAACAATAAAACGTTACATATTACAATCAAGTGAAAAAGGACAAGTAGCGAGAGTGGTCCAAAAGACAAACAAAAAACAATCTTTTCTATTATCAACATTTAATTGAGATTAAAGAACTGTATGCAAGAACTAGGCAATGACTCTTTCTTAGTTTCTTGATACTCTTGTTTGGTTTCTTAATTCGGTCTGATCGTTCTCGTCGCTGTGATCGGTAGTTTCTTTGGTCCCATAAAAAACCGAGGAAATACTCTAGTAAAAAGAGCAACTTTGAGGGGGTTTTTTTTTTGGTGATTTTAGGGTTTTATAGTTTGATCTTGTAGTTTTTCTCAAGAAGTTCTGTGTTACTTTACCAGCAAGAAACTGTTATTAATCTCTTGGGTGGAGTGAGATTTTTTCTTTACTTGATAGTTCTTCGAAGAGAAGCATCACTAGTTCACATCACCATTGATGCATCATAATCAAAATTTTCTCCAGCTTTCACAAATCTTCCTTTCACCCGCTTTCTAGTATCGGCTCTCGCTTTGCGTGATGCATATCGTATTTGCTTCCCAAACCTACCAAAACAAAAAAAACGTACCACAAAATATCAAAATTTATCGTCAGAGATTATGTTTCAAAAGCATGACCCTGACTCCGATTCTGTTATATATGCCAAAGCATGAACCTTGACTCTGTTTCTGATACTTACATGCGCCTTGACTTCTTTTGTTTGTATCTCTTTTTAGCCTCGTCCCTTGATTTTGGATTATAAGTAACTTCAACATTTGATTCCCATGGCGAATCTCCGATAAGAAACCCTGGAGAAATCCCGCAATCTTGGTAATCAGTGGGACTGCTTTCTCCTGTGATGTTGGTCATTGAAAGCGACATGCTTGTAAAAACATTCCCGCCGTATAAAGCAGGAAGAAAAAGAGGAGAGAGGCCAGTTTTATTATCTTCCTTATATGAACCCTCGTACTTGTAACACTTGGTTTGATCAGGTGATGAACATCCAATAATATCATTGCTTGCGTTAAAATTCAAAGGTGCATCATCTAAGTTAATCCCTTCGCATAGATCTAAACCAGAACATTCCTGCATAAGAGATGGAATATAATTAAACAACATGAAAAAAGCTTTGTTCTTTTATCATAATTTAACATTTTGACAGATTACTTAAGCAAGACGTTACCTCCTCTATCACATTAGGAAGATTATATTCCATGGAAAAGATAGAAGGATGGTCTTTGAGATTCTGAGTTTGTGTAACCATAGGAGTAGATAAACCATCCCAATCAACTAACTCATTTATTTTGATGCTATCATCAAATGGAGAAACCCAATTCGTGGCGGAAGGTTCTATAACCGAAGACCAGATCTTGGTGAAATCTGATGGAGAAGGACAACCAGAGTAAGGGTTCAGATTCTGAAGTTTGTGTCCTAAACCATTGCAGTTACTTGCGGTCCAGTGACATCCTTGGCAAAGAGATACCTTCTCGTTCATGCAATGGATTACCGTAGGCTGCAAGAAACATTTCTCGCAGAGCAAAGATCGCGTGTGTCTTTGAGACAGAGGATTGGCTGAGTGTACATTAACGTCACAGTTTAAGCAAAGTTTAGCCGAATCAGATTTGCAGTAGATTAATGCTTTTTCGGTTCCACAATAGTCACATTGAGCCTCCATATTTCTTCTAAGACAGACACCCCTAAAACTCCTACAGCATAAAGATATCATAAGATGAAACAAAATTAAGATCGTAACATTGTTGGTTCATGTTTATTTGTGTGTGTGTGTGTGTGAGATTCAATGGAGGTTAGAAGAGAAGCACTCACTAAACAAATAAACGTGTAAAAATAGTATGTGAGTTAGGGTTCAAAGATAGAAGCGTTACAAGGGTGTGTAAGTGAGTCCAGTGGCAAAGGAGATGAGAAAGAAAAGAGAAAAAGGTTTTGCTCTGTTTTTATTCTGTTTGGTGCCCAACACGTGGGGGTATCTTTGGCACGTGTGTCTCTTGTTCGTTAGATACTTTTCTGTCCTAATGTGGTTGACCGTACAGTTCGGAGTATTGGTTTGATTCTTTAGTTACTATGTGTGGCTCTCATTTTAAAACACGTTTTCATTTCGCCGAGGCATAAATATCTCAGTTGCCCAAAACATCCGAGAAACAAGACTAGTTCGAAGCAAAGCTATTCCGTGTGCTCGTTTAACGTGGGTTAGGACTAATGAGTTTGCAGCATACCATACCAGACACGTTTGTTTTAACTTTTAACCGGTGGGTTATGGTTAGTGTACTGTCCAATTTTTTCATGACCTATATGTTAAAGATCATTATTGATGAGAGATGCTTAGAGGGTTATACACTTTACTTTATTGAGAAAGCCAGTAACCATCCATGTCCAAACAAGTAGTTGATTCCATTTGTGATTTCTTGACACAGACCTTTGGCCTTTGTGTCGACTTCTCTCAACCAAGTCTGAGACATGTTCATCACTAGACTGCAAGATTGTTTAAGAACCTCTTAACTTATGAGATTAGATAAGTTAGCAAGTCTACAGCTCGATTTATACTAGGAAGGGGTGTACTACTGATAAACCTTTCAATTTCTTTTATGAGACCAAAAATATGAAATTAGAACACATTAACAAAAGATTAATCTGTAAGAAAACAACTTTAACAAAAGATTCAACACATCAAATGTTCTATCTAAAAACAATGGTCTCTCTCATCGATCTCAGCCTCTTTGGTCACCACCCCATTGTTATACTCCTCAATGTTGATGATCACAATGTTCTTCAACCAAGAGGTTCACCACCCCATTCAAATTACACTTGTCTATGAATTAATAAAGTAACACCTTCCGATTTCCAGGATAAACAATAACAGAAAACAAAACCCAATGTGATTGATACAAAATATACGAGGCATTTCCAGGATCAAAAGGCAGAGAGAAAAGCAAGATGATCAGGATATACCACAACATATATAGCGTCACAAGCCATTATACCTGAAGGAATTGTGTTTTATCCATCAGAATTGGTAATGGACGCCACAATAAAAATAACCTAAAAAAACACTTTCAATCAATTAGGAAAAAAACAAAATAAAGGAAAATGCTCAGTGGAAGGAGAAGTCGTTTAATTAAGGAGAGCTCACGGTATAACCCACTGCTCTTCTCACTCTTCGTGCTTTTCTCTCATCATTGTATCATCATCAAAACAATAACAATCCAACCAAAACACAAAAAAAAAAACAAAACAAATGGTAAGAAACACAAAGCCTCAGTGTGTGTAACAAATTCAGATCATAGATTCAAAGAACCTCACTGAAATCCGCTAAGATAATTGTTTTTATCATCATCAGCTTTTTCATACCCCAAACAAAAACACATCCAATCCAAACAAAAAAACCTTCAAAACAAAACTTTATTCAATAATGGATTTTTAAAAAAAGACAAGATTTTAGTATGAAAGAAAGGGAGGTTAATAATATTCAGACAGCCAAGGGTTAATCTTCAACTACTGGGAGAAGAATCCCAGATCTGAAACTCTAGTCCATATATACACTTTTGTCATCACCATATCATCCTTACCCCCTTTCCTTACAACACCCATTCAAAAACATCACAAACCTCTTTCAATAAACCCTAAAAACCAAACAACTACGGCAAATAGACAAGAAAAGAGAGAGAGATCCTATGAATTGAAGAAGACCAAAGTCACTAAAAACCATATAAATACACAACACAGACAGACACAAAAGAAACTCATCTGAAGATTAGGGTTTTACTTCCGGCGGCTACCCTACCAATACCATAATCTATTCTTAAGGTTTTCTTGGCCCAATAATACTTAATGGGCCAGCTTACGTGACCCAACAAACAACTTCCATTTATTATTAAAACCCACTACCTTTTGTCATTTGTCCCTATCAACGAAGATTCCAAAAAAACAGTAATGACAAAGATCGAGCTTGTGTTCATACCTTCACCAGGCATCGGCCACCTCCGGCCAACCGTGAAGCTAGCTAAGCAACTCATCAGCAGAGACGATCGTATCTCCATCACTTTCATCATCATCCCTCCTAGAAACGACGTCGGCGATGTAACCACTTATATCGCATCACTCACTACAAAGTCTCAAGATCGTCTCCGTTACGAATCTATCTCCGTGGTTAAAGAACCACCGAACGCTGATCTAGAGCCTTCTCAGGTTTACATCGAGAGAAAAAAGGCTCAAGTGAGAGATGCAGTTACTAGCATTCAAGATCCAACAAGAAAGCTGGCAGGGTTCGTGGTGGACATGTTCTGTTCCTCGATGACCGATGTAGCCGACGGATTCGGAGTTCCATGTTACATGGTCTACACATCGAACGCTACGTTTCTTGGAATGACTCTCCACGTTCAGGAAATGTACGATGAGAAGAAGTATGACGTCAGTGATTTGGATGAGTCCGTGGACGAGTTGGTGTTTCCTTGTTTGTATCGTCCTTATCCTGTGAAGTGTCTCCCTCATATCCTCAGTTCAAATGAGTGGTTTCCTTTTATCCGGACTCTAGGTAGATCGTTTCGGAAGATGAAGGGTATTTTGGTAGATACTGTTGCTGAGCTGGAACCTCACGCTTTGAAAATGTTCGAAAGTGGCGATGGTGATCTTCCTCAAGTTTACCCAGTTGGACCAGTGTTGGATCTTGAAGACGGTTCTGTCGATGAGGACGAGAAGGGATCGGAGATTTTGAGGTGGCTTGATGTGCAACCGGATAAGTCTGTTGTGTTTCTTTGTTTTGGAAGCATGGGAGGTTTCACTGAGGAACAAACTAGAGAGATAGCTGTAGCGTTAGACCGAAGCGGTCATCGGTTTCTTTGGTCACTCCGTCGTGCGTCACCGAATATAATGAAGGACCGTCCCGGAGATTTCACTGATTTGGAGGAGGTTCTTCCGGAGGGGTTCTTGGACCGGACGTCGGATAGAGGGAAAGTGATCGGATGGGCACCACAAGCGGCGGTGCTAGCGAAACCGGCTATAGGAGGATTCGTTACTCACTGCGGGTGGAACTCGATGCTAGAGAGCTTGTGGTTCGGTGTTCCGATGGTGACGTGGCCGCTTTACGCGGAACAGAAGGTGAACGCGTTCGAGATGGTGCATGAGCTGGGACTTGCGGTGGAGATACGGAAGTGCATTACAGGAGATTTGGTGATGGTCAGTGAGATGGAGACGGTTACGGCGGAGGATATAGAGAGAGCGACCAGGTGTGTGATGGAGCAGGGCAGTGATGTCAGGAAAAGAGTGACGGAGATGGCTGAGAAGTGTCGTGTTGCGTTAATGGACGGTGGATCTTCGCATTTGGCTTTGCAAAAGTTTATTCAAGACGTTACCAAAAATGTTGCCTCATTTGGGTTTAGGGACGTATGAGATACGGTGACTCAGTTCCAACTTCCAAGTGTTATTATGTATTTGTTTGCTATTGCTATGTCTTTTGTTTGTGTTTTTTTCTTTTTTTCTTTTTTGTGTTATCGTTATGGTGTTATGTTTTTTTCTGTCTTGAATCTGTAGACGCAACTGTTTTTATGTAATAATGTACTTTAATTAGTACAAAGAGAAAATCTGAGCTAGTAGACGTGTGTTTTTAGATTTTAGTATGTTTTGGAGAAACTTATCGACATCCGTTGGCCAATTCTCATACAGTCGTCGCTGATTCTTTTGAATTCTGATTGACTAGAATTTAGAAGTTAACTCTCTCTTTTTTTTGGTTATTTGTTCTCGTTGTACTCGAAGTTTGTATCCTAATTCCTACAAAGCGTTGTTTGGACTATCCTATATTCTCAAGCATAAAGACGAAATCTAAAAAGACTAGAAATATTCAGTTTTCTATTTCAAGTGTTCCAAATTATATCATAATGTACTTTCTAATTTTCACAGAATATGAAAAAAAAACTTAAGAATATGTCTTTTAACATTCTTAGAACAAGAGTAAATGTATTATAATTTTCATTGAACGTAACAAAGTATAAAATATTTATTCTCTATACATATTCTAAATTTTCGAAAGTATATTTTAAATTTCGTAAAAAGATGGCTCTTCCTCCAATACATTGGAACCTCGGATAAGATTTGTACTATTAACCTGTAAAAACTGCATTTCATGAGACCCAAACTCCAAACATGGCGTAAAGTATTATTAAACCTTTGATCAACCAGTGAACCAAGTAAATTTCCACATGTTGCACAACAAAACAAAAACCCATATCGCCGCTACACTACTTTCCCACCGAGAAAACAACAAATAAAACTGTTAAAAAGGCAGCTTTACAGACTGTAGACAATGGGATACCATATTTTCCATGCTCAAACAAACCTTTCAGAAATGGAAAGAACAACATAACCACCATAATACATCCACAAGCCTCCGCAAAACCGGACCCATCTCCTCCATGACTACAACTCGACTGTAGTAGACGAACCAAAAATTCAGCTAGAGCGGCAAGATTCACCAACATAATAAATGTGCCGGGAATGAAATGACACGAGCTATCAAATTCAAATTTGCCTAAGTCTAACTTTTGACCATCATCTTCTCCTTGTGATGTTTTAGACTCATCTACTGATTTTGAATCAGGCATAGTCTTTTTAGCGATTACGAACCCTACTTTCGAGATTCCAAGAAGCTTGAGTATGATATCTTGAATGCTAAATAACCAACTGCTAGTGGCTATTATTCTCCAAAGTGATTGGGAGACATACCACGATTGTACCGAAAACCCAAGTTTCATGAATTGCCATAGACTGTTGAGACAATGCATCCCAACAAGTGTCACTATTATGCCTAGAAAAGGTCCCTAATTAAATCCCACACAAAAAAAAAGATGTAAGAAAATATTAAAACTTTTTCTTCAAATTAATTTTATCAAAATATAAACGAAACTATATTCAAAGAGAGAAAGACACCTTGGGAAATAAGGTAGAGTTGTGGAGTAGGCGATAAGCAGGCAAGAGACAATAAATGAGCTCAGGGGTTGACCTTATACATATGAGGATCCAATAATAAGCTAACCGTTGTCGGAATTTTATTTTCCGGCGAAAACCGATCAACGGGCTTTGTTTGCTAAAAAGGACTTCAGTCGCTCCTGTAGCCCATCGTCGCTGTTGGACTATCGTCTCTAGTCCTACCGATGGCGTAGATCCAAGAAACGCAGGTGGATCCGGAGAAATGAATGAGCTAGTCCATCCTTTCATATGGATTTCAATACTTGTCTTTATATCATCTCCCACTGAACCGTATAACCAACCAAGCTGCATGATTTATATAGAAAAACACATTACTATGGGAAAAGGTTTATATATTCAAGAAAACGACACGTTACCATTTCGTGATATGTTTGATTGTAGAATTAACTGATAAAAATGAGAAGGTAATATTACGTTGCCCCAACTGGTTTGGTACTCGTAGTGACAATGCCCTACTTCTTGAGCCACTTCAATGAAGTTTGTAAGGCTACTTTGGGGATTTGATTTTCTTTGTAATGCATCCGTCACCGATTTCAGGAACTCTTTAGAGGTTCCATATTTCCTCACTAAACTTTCCTCAGCCAAAAACTCCCCTTAATAAAATAACAATAACAACTCTTTAATGAACTTTTTTTTTTGATAAATTCTATAAGTTGATCCGGCCAGTCCCGGTAAAAACGCACTTAATGTATGCATAGTGAAATAACTGAATATTAGTTGAACGGTAGAATAACAAAATTATGATGAACTGAATGTTAAATGATGTATAGGAATGTTACTAGAATAATGAAAAATGAAAGTGTGAAGAATAAAGTATTTACTATCTCTTGAAACTACGTCTAAGATGAAATAGTTCGAAGAAGATACTATAAAATGAGAGATCCAAACCCTCCACATTACGAACTACACCACAAACTTATTACCAATTGTTCTCATTAGACGGGGTTTAATGACACTGTGGTGTTGTCGGTGAAAGATCTGGTTCCCTCCTCTTTTTACATATACTTGAGTGATATTAAAATTGTATACGGGTTTATTACGACTCAAAAAAGTTTTGGTTGCGTATTTTGCAGTTGAGAGTAGACTTCCAAAAAAAGGAAAAAAGAAGTTTGAGGGTTCTTTAAGAAGAAAATCATTTAAAACTAAAACTAACACTGTCACACACCAGATTGGAAAAACAAATATATTATAAGTAATACATTATATGATGTTTTAAGATATTAGAATGTTGTCGAGGAATATATGAAAATCTCTTACGATTTCTAATACTTAGTTGTAGCAACTGAAGAAAGACTTCCGTTGTCTTCTAAATCATCAGTTGACAATCCGTACATAACTCTTCTAATCGTTGGTGTAAGAATCATAGAACTCTTGAGGGAATTGAACAAAAGCACAATGGTTTGAATTCTTTGCGTTTTGTAAAAACACACACATTGCTTGTCGCACCACATCTGCTTCATTGGCATACATGTCACAGTCTACGTTCAACATGTATGGTGCATTTGTCATCAACCCTGACACTCTTAACTGTTCAAATATTAGGCTCATAACATTTTGATAATTATAACAAAAAGCAATAGAATTGTAGTTGTTAATACTCTATTTCAATTGAAATTAAAGACATAAATATGGAATTTAATTTATATTTGATTGCTATACTCTTGTTGAGAGATAAGTATATAGTAGTTCTCTTATACCATTTTACCTTCCTTGAGGACGTATAAATCTCTATTTATCGAAGCTCGTCATTTCTTTTGTAATCCATCATGTTTAACGAATTAAACTCCTACTATTTCGAGGTACGTAATTGCTCGATTAGAAATATAGGCGAACCTAAGTCATAATAATCAAACGTACATATGCTTGATGAATACTAATCTATATCTCAACTAATTAGCATTGTAACCATGACACGCTGGTCACAACTGATGTAGTAACTTTGAAACTAGAAAAAGAGAGAGAAAAAAATAAGATGTCTGAGATAAATAACTAACCAGAAAGTTCATGGCTCCAGTTTTGTAATGATGAAGGCAATTTGGTCTTTTCTCTCTTGAAATGTATACAAGATGAGGGACTTCTTTCTCGTCTCCCATACCACCTGCACATGACACATTAAACAGGATTTCAATCATCGTTATTGTAATGACCCTCGCTAAGGGCAAAAATCTCAAAATAAAAGTTCGAGGATATGGCCAGGAAAAGACTTAAAAAGGAAGAGGAGGAAAAACAAAGGAGAAAGGCCGAAGGGAAGTTCGAGGAAAAATGTACGGACCGGAGGATGACCGAGCCAAGGCCAGAGTGGCCGGATGTACGGTCAAAACATTAAGATTGATCGGAAGATGTCAGTTTACGCGGAAAACTGCGTATACGGGAGCGATGGTCCGAGACGTACCAGAACGGACAATACGGACCAAGTTGTACCCGAGGGACCAGTATGGTCTAAGAGATGAACCGGAAGGGACAGGAAGGACCCGAGAGAGAAGACCGGGAGATGGCCGATGGTACCATGTACCATGTACCATGTACAATGTACCATGTACCATGTACCAGGTACCGTGTACCGTGTATTATACGAGACGTACGTACGAACGGACTGACGCACCAGACGATTGCCGAGAGGACCGTTAGTGTCCAAGGAACCGTGAGAATTGTCCGAGTATGACCGATAGAACCTATAACGTCCTAGCGATGACCGAAGGGTAAACGGACGTGAGCACCGGAGGAAGGACGAGAGAAAGGAGATGGAACTATGGGTTGTGTCGTGAGAAATTGCCCAATCAAAATGCATGCACACATGCAGAGAGAATTTTGGTGTTTATGATGGAATGTCGCGAGCTGATAGGGCGGTGAGACACACGCGCCACATGCAGCTAAGGAGGAAGACACTTGTCAAAATCCACTAAGGAGAAGAGAGGAGGAGTCTCGCCTATAAATATGGAGTTGGCGATTTCATTTGGGAAGTTTTTCTCGTTTTTCTCATTTTTCTCCCAAGCTTTTCAACTCCCACTTTGTTAAAAACTCTAAAGATCTTTTCTCTCAAAACCGAGAGAGAAAGAGAGAGAAAGGAGAGATCGCCGTGAGAGGGTGTTGGTGTTGAGAGATTGTTGGTGTTAAGGGAGAAACCAAGAATAAATCCTTGAAGAGAAGGTGGTTGTTGTGTCGGAATCACGCCGAGTCTAAGGGTCGCGAACCAAGAAGAGACAAAGGGCGGTGAGCGGTCGGAGCAAAAGGGAAAGTGGTCTGATCAAGTGGTGCAGTGAAGTCCGGATATCATCATCGGCGTAAAGGTGAGTTCTGTGGTAAGGCATGTAGAGTAGATGCATGTAGAGATGGTTTAAATTTGTTGCATGCATGTCATGGTAGGATTCATGTTAGAATCACCATGCGAAAGTGAGTTTGGTGCATGCATGTCATGGTAGGATTCATTCTAGAATCACCATGTGAAAATGAGGAATTGCATGTTAAATAAGTTGGACTCACCTAAGAATTGGTTAAGAATAAATCCGGATGCATGTTAAGCAACTTGGAGGATTTAAAATTTGGTGAGAAGGCTTGCATGCATGTTGAGACTTAGCGATTTGTTTTATTAGCATTGTCTTGCTTAATAAATCGGTTGCATGCATAAGAGGAGGTGAAGTTAGTTGCAATTTTTATTGCTTAATTTTTGGTTGAGGTTAGCTTGATGCTAAGTAAACTTAATGATTTTAAGTGTTAAACCGAATTAGTTGCATGCGTGTTTGATTGAGATTTACGTGGTTAAATCATATTGTTTGCATGCGGATAGACAAGTGATTTGTCTAAGCGATTTGAGTTGGTTACATGCATATGGTTTAATCTTAAGATCCTTGAATTTTCATTCTTGTTCTTGTTGATTAATGCATGTTCTACCGCGTGAATGTTCTTGCTTGTTGGCTTGACTTTCTTGTGTGAAGCGGTAGTAAGTGTTTTTAGCCAAGTCTCTTGAATTCGTTTCTTGAGTCTTAGCTAGAGGATGTGTAGTCGATAGTTCTGGTTCCGAAGATGTGTGTGTATCTCGTAAGAAGTTCTCGAAGATCACTTACGCGAGATACCGTCACGGCTAACTAGCTATTAGCGTGACCGTTACATGACGATGTAACTTTGGTGGATCTCATGCTGGTTACCTGGGTGGTTTCAACATGGGAGCTCATGCTGGTTACCGGGGAGGTTTCAGCATGGGTAGTGAGGAGGAACGGAACAGAATATCGAAGGGCCCTAGGTGAAGGAGTCTAGGATGAGTCAAGAGTCCCTTGTACTATTCTAGTCGTCCTTACATGTTGTGTTGGAGTTAAGAGTCTAAAGTGTCCAAGAGGTCCTTGTTCCTTTAGTCGTCTTTTCTATGGTTTGCGAGTCTAGATCGTCTCAGTTGAGTCGTGTGGATCTAATCTCACTCGCTTGTTGTGTGTTTTGTTGTGCTTCCGCTATAGCTTATGTTGTGTAGCTTTGATGACTTGCCTTGCTTGTTTGTTTACTTGCCGGGGTAGTCGAGATGGGAAGTAGAATCCTGTTTAGGATCAAGGGGTACCCAGGCTCACTGAGTAATCTTACATTACTCATGATATTATTTTTGGTCTTGCAGGGAAGCCTAAGTGAGTCTAGAGCTGGAGCAAACATTAGGGTATCGGATAGGGTTTTTCATGTGTTTATTGTAAAACCCTATATTTTCATGAAAGAAAACCCGACTATCTTTGTATATTACTTTAATGATTTATTTTCAATGTAATAAACTATTGAAGTAATATACAATCGTTGTTTTGTGAAAGCATGGCAAGTTGCGAACAATACTCGGTCTTGTCCGGACTGACACAACGCACCAGGCCGCAAGGGTTGCAAAGCCTAAGTAGTCTCGATTGCGGGTGGAGTTGTACTAGGAAAGACTGGTCGGGAAGTCTGCAGCTTCCGTCCCTCGACCGGATCGACCCAGTGCAATTCCCATCGTGGCGTCCCGTGGCTGTCCGATGGCCTGCATGGTCATAGGACGGTTCGAGGGCGTTACAACGGGTGGTATCAGAGCGGTGTTTTCGAACCCGCGAGCACTTGTGCATTTCAAAGTTTTATTGAGTAAATGAGTCGCAAGAACACAAAATTTCTATCCGGTTGTTTGCTTGTCTAGTTTGAGTGAACCTTAGTCCATACTAAGTATCTCACCTTGTTTCTTGTGGGCTTTAGATGTCTTCATGTGATTCAGGCCGCGGGGATGGTTCGGGAGACGAGGGGCCGAGACATGAGGGTTGTGAGCACCACAATGGGTATCTATCGACGGAGTCAGAGAGTGATCATGAACCAATAAATCCGAACACATGGAGTGTGGATCGGAGTTTGCTTGGGGATGAGGATAATGTATTTGTTGAGACTGATCCGTCCGAGTGTCCGGATGAATCGGAGGAAGTGGTGGTAGATCAGGATGATCATACAATTGTGTTGGAGATTGGAGAACCAAGTCGTCTTCAAGTTAGAATGGACGCACAAGGAAAGTTTCAAACAATTCCTGTCGGAGAGCATGGAAAGGCAGAGGTGGAGCTCGCCGAGCAGTTACAAAACTTGTTGTTGGATCTGGTGGAGGATCAAAGTGATAATACGAATCTGGAGGATCATATGAGGGAATACTCGGATACAGTCGGGAGGATTCTAGATTTCTTGACGGACGTGTATACGCCCGAAGGTGATGTTGCTGCTGGTAGGAGTGGGGTAACACCCGAGACCGGGAGTACCAGTGCGGAGCGACCAGTGGAAGAGAGGCCGGAGACGATTGCAAGGATCCTTCTGATGTTGGATGAGTTGCACTCGCCGGAGAGAGTAGATGAAGAGAATGGTGCATTGATTGTACCGGAACCTGAAAAAGAGGAGAGGCCAGACCATGGAGACCCTAGGTCCGAGGAACCAAGGGCAAGAGGGGATAGAGTTGTGGAGGTGATCGATGTCATATCGAGTGATGATGAGGGGATTCCGACTTTTATAGTGGAACCAAGACGTGACCAAAACTCAATACCAAGAGACCGAGACCGAGATGGAGAGATCCGCATGGATCATGGAGAGGATGCGAGATCAAGAGCTAGTTCAAGTCGAGACGAGAGAAACCAGGGTGAATCAAGTCGAGTGATGTCAGACCAAGTAGTGTCCAACCAAATTGTACCAAGACCCAGTAGTCCTATCCGAGTTGTACCATTGTGAATGATACGTGCGGACCAGGAGTGGGAACCGAGAGATCTAGTGTTGGGGATCGATAGACCAGAAGAGTTAAAGAGATTGAACCGAGAAAGAGTAAGGTTTGAGGAAGGAGAAAGTAGTTCCAAGAAGCCGTGGATGTCTTACCAAGAGTTTCAGGCAAGAGAGAACCCGGAGGCGCGGTCAGTGACTTACCAACCGAGAGGCCGACTGAGAGTAAGAGCCACTCCCCGGAAAAGAGTGGTTTATCCAAACCAAGTGCATATAAGGAACCAGCCGTACTGTGAGTTGTGCGAAGGAGTGGGACGTTGGACCCGAAATTGCTGGAGGACATCGCTAAGGCGTATGTTGGCACCGGAGAATGCCAAATGTGATTGGTGTGGGATGCGGGGACACTTTTCTTACCGTTGTCCGAACCCAGGCCATATGAGGCATTGGAGGCCGTGTGATTCTTGTGGAGAACCGGGACACTTGAACAATCACTGTTGGAGGGCTAGACCAGACCGTCCTATATTCCCAGAGCCTACACGATGTATTGAGTGTGGAGGAAGTGGACACTTTTCCAACCGTTGTCCATACCGGGTTGTGCGAGAGAATTTGAACCCATCCAGTCAATTTGTGGGAACGGGAGAGCACCCGTTAGAGCAAGCTGACCAAGTGGAAGGGAGTTCGACGAACCGAGCTGGAACCTCATTGTCTGCCGCCTCTACCGCAACCGAGTCTCCCGCTGAGCCGTCGCCTGATGAACCGCCTAGGTTGTGTGTGTGCACCTGCAAAGTGTGTACCAGGCTTAGGAACCAGTGAAGTGGTTAAGAGTAAGAAAGGGAAGTTCTTTTGGTTGTTGTGTAAGGGTTGGATAGTTTTCCTTTGTTGTAATCCTTTAGGGCTAACCTTTGTTGTGTTGCCTAGGATCTGAACCCTTATTAAGTTATCGGCTAAGTGGTGTAGAACTCGTGTTTTTTCTTCAGTGATTGTGAAAAGTTCTGTGGAGTTCTTTAGCCGTGTTGTGTGGTTGTTTGTGTGTTGCTTGCTAATCGTTGCTTGTTTAATTACTTGCTTGATTTGCTTGAGTTTTATAGGTTGCATTGTTGATTATTTTCACATAATTAACTTGCATTGTTATCGCGCGATCGATGAGGATTCACGTAAGACACCATGGAGCTTGATCAGACAAAAGAGAAGAAGATCAAGAAAACTAGAGAGGTTTTGATCAAGAAAGAGGAGTCGGTTTGAAATGAAAGAAATGAGAGAACGGAGGAGTTAAGGCAAATCCTAAGAAATAGGAGGAGCAAGGGAGCATTGCAAACCAATTGAAATTGGTAAAGTAAGTCGAGAGAATTGAACTAAGTGCGAGCAAGGGAGTGCAAAAGTAATGCATGATCCAAGATCTAAATGCATAAGAGAGTGCAAGAAGATAATGGATCGCGAGAACGCATTTCTATGCTAAGTAAAGGCGAAGAAATAGCGTGTCTATATAAGGGCAAAGGAAAGCATTGTTATGCTAAATGGCAAGTGGTGAGTAAGAGTTGTCAAACCAAACCATGTGAGAAAAGGAGTTAGGAAGGAATTAAGTGACTCGGAAGGTCAATCAAGGGAGGATCAGACGTGAGTGGCGTTTGAAACCAGTAAGGTTTTTATTGATCCAAGTATGGCGGGAAGTCATCAGACTCGGAAGTGGAGTTCAAAGTAGTTAAGGAGAAAAGCTAAGTGGAGCTAAAGAAATTAAAAAGGGCCGAAAATCTCTAAGGCGTAGAGTTAAAAGAGCCAAAAGAAGTAAACAGACAAAAGCTGAAGAAAGAGAAGCTTTGAGTTGGAGAATCCAAAGGAGCGGACCAATGTTAAAAAAAAAAAAAAAAAGGAGAGAGCTTAAGTGTTTGAAGAGTTGGAACATTATGGGGAACCAAGTGGTTGTTGGAGATGAAGAAGTCTTCCAAAAGCATCAGCGAATGGTGTAGATAGAGCAAATTTTGAATGGAGTACATCTATGGCAACGAGGAAAGCCAAGAAAAGATGACAAGGAGTAACAACATCCCAAGAGAAGAAGGAGATGGTTGGAGAATTCGGGGACGAATTCTTATGAGGGGGGGAGAATGTAATGACCCTCGCTAAGGGCAAAAATCTCAAAATAAAAGTTCGAGGATATGGCCAGGAAAAGACTTAAAAAGGAAGAGGAGGAAAAACAAAGGAGAAAGGCCGAAGGGAAGTTCTAGGAAAAATGTACGGACCGGAGGATGACCGAGCCAAGGCCGGAGTGGCCGGATGTACGGTCAAAACTTTAAGATTGATCGGAAGATGTCAGTTTACGCGGAAAACTGCGTATACGGGAGCGATGGTCTGAGACATACCAGAACGGACAGTACGGACCAAGTTGTACCCGAGGGACCAGTACGGTCTAAGAGATGTACCGGAAGGGACAGGAAGGACCCGAGAGAGAAGACCGGGAGATGGCCGATGGTGACATGTACCATGTACCATGTACCATTTACCAGGTACCGTGTACCGTGTATTGTACGAGACGTACGTACGAACGGACTGACGCACCAGACGATTGCCGAGAAGATCGTTAGTGTCCAAGGAACCGTGAGAATTGTCCGAGTATGACCGATAGAACCTATAACGTCCTAGCGATGACCGAAGGGTAAACGGACGTGAGCACCGGACGAAGGACGAGAGAAAGGAGATGGAACTATGGGTTGTGTCGTGAGAAATTGGCCAATCAAATTGCATGCACACATGCAGAGAGAATTTTGGTGTTTATGATGGAATGTCGCGAGCTGATTGGGTGGTGAGACACACGCGCCACATGCAGCTAAGGAGGAAGACACTTGTCAAAATCCACTAAGGAGAAGAGAGGAGTAGTCTCGCCTATAAATATGGAGTTGGCGATTTCATTTGGGAAGTTTTTCTCATTTTTCTCCCAAGCTTTTCAACTCCCACTTTGTTAAAAACTCTAAAGATCTTTTCTCTCAAAACCAAGAGAGAAAGAGAGAGAAAGGAGAGATCGCCGTGAGAGGGTGTTGGTGTTGAGAGATTGTTGGTGTTAAGGGAGAAACCAAGAAGAAATCCTTGAAGAGAAGGTGGTTGTTGTGTCGGAATCACGCCGAGTCTAAGGGTCGCGAACCAAGAAGAGACAAAGGGCGGTGAGCGGTCAGAACAAAAGGGAAAGTGGTCTGATCAAGTGGTGCAGTGAAGTCCGGATATCATCATCGGCGTAAAGGTGAGTTCTATGGTAAGGCATGTAGAGTAGATGCATGTAGAGATGGTTTAAATTGGTTACATGCATGTCATGGTAGGATTGATGTTAGAATCACCATGCGAAAGTGAGTTTGGTGCATGCATGTCATGGTAGGATTCATGCTAGAATCACCATGTGAAAATGAGGAATTGCATGTTAAATAAGTTGGACTCACCTAAGAATTGGTTAAGAATAAATCCGGATGCATGTTAAGCAACTTGGAGGATTTAAAATTTGGTGAGAAGGATTGCATGCATGTTGAGACTTAGCGATTTGTTTTATTAGCATTGTCTTGCTTAATAAATCGGTTGCATGCATGAGAGGAGGTGAAGTTAGTTGCAATTTTTATTGCTTAATTTTCGGTTGAGGTTAGCTTGATGCTAAGTAAACTTAATGATTTTAAGTGTTAAATCGAATTAGTTGCATGCATGTTTGATTGAGATTTACGTGGTTAAATCATATTGTTTGCATGCGGATAGACAAGTGATTTGTCTAAGCGATTTGAGTTGGTTACATGCATATGGTTTAATCTTAAGATCCTTGAATTTTCATTCTTGTTCTTGTTGATTAATGCATGTTCTACCGCGTGAATGTTCTTGCTTGTTGGCTTGACTTTCTTGCGTGAAGCGGTAGTAAGTGTTTTTAGCCAAGTCTCTTGAATTCGTTTCTTGAGTCTTAGCTAGAGGATGTGTAGTCGATAGTTCTGGTTCCAAAGATGTGTGTGTATCTCGTAAGAAGTTCTCGAAGATCACTTACGCGAGATACCATCACGGCTAACTAGCTATTAACGTGACCGTTACATGACGATGTAACTTTGGTGGATCTCATGCTGGTTACCTGGGTGGTTTCAACATGGGAGCTCATGCTGGTTACCGGGGAGGTTTCAGCATGGGTAGTGAGGAGGAACGGAACAGAATATCGAAGGGCCCTAGGTGAAGGAGTCTAGGATGAGTCAAGAGTCCCTTGTACTATTCTAGTCGTCCTTACATGTTGTGTTGGAGTTAAGAGTCTAAAGTGTCCAAGAGGTCCTTGTTCCTTTAGTTGTATTTTCTGTGGTTTGCGAGTCTAGATCGTCTCAGTTGAGTCGTGTGGATCTAACCTCACTCGCTTGTTGTGTGTTTTGTTGTGCTTCCGCTATAGCTTCTGTTGTGTAGCTTTGATGACTTGCATTGCTTGTTTGTTTACTTGCTGGGGTAGTCGGGATGGGAAGTAGAATCTTGTTTAGGATCAAGGGGTACCGAGGCTCACTGAGTAATCTTAGATTACTCATGATATTATTTTTGGTCTTGCAGGGAAGCCTAAGTGAGTCTAGAGCTGGAGCAAACATTAGGGTACCGGATAGGGTTTTTCATGTGTTTATTGTAAAACCCTATATTTTCATGAAAGAATACCCGACTATCTTTGTATATTACTTTAATGATTTATTTTCAATGTAATAAACTATTGAAGTAATATACAATCGTTGTTTTGTGAAAGCATGGCAAGTTGCGAACGATACTCGGTCTTGTCCGGACTGACACAACGCACCAGGCCGCAAGGGTTGCAAAGCCTAAGTAGTCTCGGTTGCGGGTGGAGTTGTACTAGGAAAGACTGGTCGGGAAGTCTGCAGCTTCCATCCCTCGACCGGATCAACCCAGTGCAATTCCCATTGTGGCGTCCCGTGGCTGTCCGATGGCCTGTGTGGTCATAGGACAGTTCGGGGGTGTTACAGTTATAATCAAACCTTATGATCTGTCCAGAACGATAGAGTAGACATTATATTTAAAAAAAATTAAAAAAGTTTTGGCATATAGTTTCCTTGAATATAATAATACCTTAACTATAGTTGAATGATCATTTGGTATTGTGTTTGAGAAAGCCTCAAAATCATCATCTGAATCCAAACAATGGGGATCTTCTGTGGCATTTTCAATTTTTCTGCATAGCTTCTCGTACTCCCTCTTTATATTAATACAAAAATAAACAGAATAAATAAAATTTTCCAATATATAATATGGAAAACAACATATACATAATACTTAAATGTTAAAATAGTTACTTCAGTTTTTGTCTTTTTATATAATATAAAGAAACAAATAGATGAGAAAATAATGAGAGAAGCGTAGTTAATCAGAGAATGGTGATCACTTAAATTTTGTGAACATAGTCATCGGTTCAGATGTGTTTCATCCTTTTACTTGTTCAGTTAAAATGTGTTTGTATCTCAACTCAAACTTGGCAAGGAGTGTTTTTGGTTGCACTGGCAGAACAAGCCAGTTTGAGTTTGTTTTACAAAATCAGGACCTTTTATTTTAAACAACCCCAAATGCCAACTTAATAGTCAAACTCACCTTCGTCATTTCCCAGTCTTTAATGTATACTGAATCATCTGTTACGACCAAAGGGTTTAAAAAATATCTAAAAGGAGCTCTAACTCTAACGTTGTATTTCTTGCAGAAGGGAACCCAAATCTTGGCGAACTTTGAAGCTTCCCTAAGTGAGAAGAAAGTGTGAGGTGAACATCCATCGTCTGATACATAACACGCTAGTTTATTCGCTGGATAATTCAGAGCTAACAGCGAAAGCAAAGTGTTCACAACAATAATTGGCGGCTCCCTAACGGGATCTGCCGTGGGAACGAACATATCTACTGAAGGAAGGTCATGAACCCTGAAATTAAAAAAAAGAAGAAGAGGATGATAACATAGAAATGAATGATGTTACTTAATTGTTTAAGACAATACTGTAGAATTTTAAACATGTAAATCCTTGATTTTATTTGGATGAAATTATATGGATCATTGTTTGAATAAAATGAAATTATAGGGGTTTTAAATGTATAGCTTCATTATTTGTAAATAAAATGGTACCTTTCATCAAGTCTATTTGGATAGGGTTTATCTTCAGCAGGACTCCATTTTATGCAGGTAATAATCAGCCATATGAATGAGAAAATAGATTCACAGAGAAAAGCCACAAGCCAAACGTTATCATTTTGGCTCATATGTAAGATTCGGTATAAAAGAAGAGAAAAGAGAAGGCCGAGAATCGTGAGATCCACAGTTCTCAAAACATAGCTTTCGTGTGAGATCTTTTCGCTTAGAGGAAGGAGAGAAGAGTTTGAATCCGCCATTGGAGGAGCTTGCTTGTGAGCTTTCTTGCTGTTTACGGATATGAATATGTGTTTACATGATGTGTACTATGTTATGAACCAACTATTTGCTTGAGAATTAAGTAGGATAGAAAGCTTAGCTCCCTCTTAACCCTAATTCTCTCTTAGAGATTAAGGTTAATTCTTGGGGCTTCCTTTCTCATTAATCAATAAAGACCATTATATATGTCTTGATACAACTTAATCAAAACCCTAATGCATAAATGGAAAATACTTAAACCAAATTCATAAAGTAAACCACCAAAACTAATTAATTAAATTGTCCTAACCATACGCTAATCTACCTAACCATGATCACGTATCATTACTCCACCCTTCCATTCGGAGCTTGTCCTCAAGCTCCAACTGCGGTTACACGACTCTAGCAGCTTCTTCATCGCAGAAGCCGGTGGTTTCGAAGTCACCGTATCCATCACCACGTATGGAGACTCCTCCTCCTCCTCAGACGTCTCCTTAGTCTCGTCCATGATTTCTTCTTTGTTCCCCACTTCGACCAGCAAGCCAACTCCCATAGAATAAGCTGCTGGTGATGATGTACGTACTTTATGGTTTTGAGGCTTCATTGGCTCCGACGCAGCTTCAAACACCACCGGGTCTGCTGGTTTCTCCGGCTCAGACAGAGATTTTGCAGCTTCTAGCTCTGCCGAGACTGAAGCTTCAGCCCTTAACGTTTCCATCACGGTTGTTGTAGTCACGGCCGGTAGTTTCGAAGTCACCGTCTCTACGACTTCTCTCCTCACGTCGTTTGGTTCCACCGAAACCACAACCAACACTGGATCCGGTGTTGATGTCACCGTCTCCGTCACCACCGCTTGTTCTTTTGTCTTCTTCTCTTGTTCGGCCTTCGCTTGCATGTTCTTCACCATCTCAATCATCTCATCAATTCGTCTCGTTAACGAATCAAAGTGGAACGCCATGGTATCTTTTAGGGACTTCACAGGATTAGTTTCTCCCATTGAATCGGTCGGCTCTCATACCAAATTGTTATGAACCAACTATTTGCTTGAGAATTAAGTAGGATAGAAAGCTTATCTCCTTCTTAACCCTAATTCTCTCTTAGAGATTAAGGTTAATTCTTGGGGCTTCCTTTCTCATTAATCAATAAAGACCATTATATAGGTCGTGATACAACTTAATCAAAACCCTAATGCATAAATGGAAAATACTTAAATCAAATTCATAAAGTAAACCACCAAAACTAATTAATTAAATTGTCCTAACCATACGCTAATCTACCTAACCATGATCACGTATCATACTAGTGCGCTGAGAAAGCATATATATACACACTAATATAGAATTTGATTTGTCCACAATTTAAAGTTGAAAATAAATATTTGTAGATATACCTAACTAAATTAGAGTAGATATGAATTACCAACAATGAAGTAAGTCATATTGATCTAGCTTAGTCTTAATGGAGAAAAGTGGTTTTTGGCCAGCCCACTCTATCTCTCTCAATTAGTTTGGTAAATCTAAGATTAGGTGTTTAGATTCATTAGATTAATGAGGTGGATATACTAGTTAGGTTTTGTAATAAAAATTATATGGCTACTTTTTATTTTATTTTTTACAACATGCATTATACGACAACATTAATACAAACCACTTATACAAGTTATGGTAAGGTTAGTTACGATTTGTAATTTAATTCAAATTCAGTTTTGTTAAAATTATTAATTTGCTGGAATTAGTAAGATTAGAATGTATAGATTCAATATTACTAGCTAATTCGAAGATTAATAATGTTACAGTATTTATTTTTTATTTCCAAACCACAGTCATCGATCGAGTGATAGTTTACCATTCATAACGATTAGCCCTTTAGGATTTAGTCTCAGCCCATGTCGAGCCCAATTGATGAAGGTCGTTTTTTTTTTTTTGAATATAATGTTAAATTAATTTAAGAAAAATTAACGTTCACTTTACAATTGGTCTGAAGTGTTCTGAAACTTTAGAATGCGAAAACAGAGCAAGAAAATTCTAACTTTGCCAGAATTGGCGATGATTAGTATCCCCTGGAAGTTAGCCAGAAATGTAGAGCAGGTTCATAACGCAAATTCCCTGCCCATTGGATGATTAAGAGCTTGTTTCGAATTGGTCTGAAGTGTTCTGAAACTTTAGAATACGAAAATAGAGCAAGAAAATTCTAATTTTGCCAGAATTGGCGATGATTAGTATCCCCTGGAAGTTAGCCAGAAATGTAGAGCAGGTTCATAACGCAAATCCCCTACCCGTTGGATGGTTAGGAGCTTGTTTTGAATCTGTCTGTCAAGCAAAGAGATGAGCTGAGCTGCTTGGATAGCCGCTGTACCATGCTTTCTGTCATTCCGTTCTCTCCATAACTTACATTCTCTTTGGCGTTGTTTCTAGTCTATATGTTTAGAAGATGAGTTCGCTAAGCTGCAAATGGCCATATTTGCTATTATTTGTCTAGATACAACATACAGGGTCACTTGTATCCTTTAATTTTTTTGTTAAAGAAAGGGTCCCTTGTATCACCTAATAACACTATATATGATTTAATAATATATATGTGTGTGTGTGAAATATCTCATCTATCCAAAGAACTTGCGTAGATCAAATCTTGAATATATTATACGTAATACCCATTACATTTACAACACACCTTCAAATATTGGAAATATAACCTACGGATCACCAATTCACCATTCACCACAAACGAATTAAAAGGGTTGTAGCTGACCTGATAAGTCGCGGTGAACATATATGTATATTATGCATCACGATCCTAATCACTAATGGACACAGAACATACCAATATACCATTGGAGCAAAAAGTTCACAGTGAACTACAAAATAATTAATCTTACAAAAATAATATGTTTGATTGAAAATTCGATAATTTTGTCATATATGTGAAAAGTACATGTATTTATTAATAAGAAAATTGGTATGTAAAGAAAATTTAAAAGTAAAATGAGGACTCATTATCTTTATTTTAATCTCTTTTCTTAACCATAATATAAGTCCTTGCACTTGCTGAATTGATAGACATCAGTTTCAGTAGACTTTTGAATTCTCCTTGTTGATATATATAATCTTTTTAATTAGGTCGTTAAGTGCATTTTTAAGCTCTTAGTATTTTGTTCATATATATAATTCCTCAGCCTTGCTAGAATTTTTGAAATATGTTAGAGAAAGAAAGAAAACGTACGTACAATATAGTCAAACGTGGGAGCACTAATCAAATATGAGAGCGAGCGGTCCTACGCTAACCGCTTCATAATCAGAGGTATGTGGCCCAAACGAATCAGAGGTATGTGGCCCAAACGACGGCTTTGAAAATCTGTAAGCTCTCTAATATATCATAGTTTTTACAGTTTTTAACTATGATATTAGGAATCTTTTATAGTATTTTGATTTATTTTGTAGAATGTTTTAAGTCTTTAACATGTTTTCTAGAATTTTGGCATAGAAAAAGCAAAATGGAATAATTATAAAGGATTTTGGAGCAATTCAGCTAAGAAAGAAAATTTGGAGCCGAGGAAGGATGAAAGTGTCGATCGACACTGCCTTAGCATCGATCGACACCATGTTCAGCCGAGAGAGAAGCAAGTTTTGGAAATTTTACAAATCTGCCTTAAAGTTTTCCATATTTGCATCATTAGTCCCTGACGTGTTTCTGAACATATAAATAGTATTTTTAGGTTTTAGAAGACCCTTAAGTTTTATTCTAGCAAGTTTTATTTTCTGCAACCCTGTAGGATTTTGAGAGCTTTTGGGAGAGAGATCTGAACTGCTTTGAGAGAAGAATTCATAAACTCCCTCTTTACTCTTTTAATCTCAATTGCTTATTATTCATAATTATGTTTTGTTCTTCATTGAATATGTCTGAGTAGTTTTCTTGTTAGGTTCAGAGTTTTTCACAGAGATTTTATGATTTATTAGATCTGTTTATTTGGGATTCATTATCTTTCTAGATCTTCCTCATAGGTTGTTCTTCATATTAATCATTGATTGGCCATCTAGAATTAATAACCTAGGAAAATAAATTGATATGAGAATATAATTGATTTTCCTGACAAAAACCTTTTGATGAGCAAAATTACTTCTTGCAAAGAGATTTGATTTAGTAATTTTGTGAACAATCTAAACTTGTTTTTAAAGCTGATTTTTAACCTAGAATTTTACAAAGAGATTTGGATTTTCTGGTTTTAAATTTAGATAATATTTGCAGTGAGAACTGATTTATTTTACAAAATTGTTTAGAGTTCTAGATCTGATTTTAATTTATTGAATCCTAATTAATTTATTGATTTAATATTTCATAATTTCCTGAGAAATTTCGTAGACCTAGCTTTTTGATCATTTGAATTTACACAACTTTCATTTGATATTTTGCATTGTTTATTTTAATTCAAATTATTCTCTTTAGTGTAATCATAAAACTCTATAATTTATTGTGTAGACTTGAGTCATTGTGGAATTCGACCCCTAAGTATTACCATGACCTTTTAATTTGAGAGAGTAGCTCTAGGGTTTGATTTGAGCATATCAAATTTTGGCGCCGTTGTTGGGGACTCTTTGATCTACCATTAGATTTGTGTTTTTAATTTCGTCTAAATTTTTCTTTTTATTTTCTATTTACACGTTTTTGTTTTTCTTCTCTTTGGTGTTTCAGGTGCATGCCTCCTAGACCTCATACAAGGAGCAATAAGACTGATCCTACTATGAATCTTTCAAACCAAGAGTTGGGAAAACTTGAGCGTGAGAACAGAAAAACAAACAAATCCTTGAAGATGGTTAACAAAATCATTCTGGTTCGTGATGAGGATGGTGCTTTGAGGGATCAAGAGGGCCACTTGCGCAACGAGCAGGGCCAAAAGCTTGATGCAGAAGGCAATGTGATTGATGAAGCTGTTGTTGTCAACGAGCACGCTGCTGTTGGCGACGAGCAGACTGATGGTGTCGATCGACGCCTACTTGGTATCGATCGACACCCACCTCAGCATACGGACGTGGAGCTGCCAACCACGTCCAGAACCCAGTTCGAAGACAAGAACAGAACCGGAACTTGATCAGGACCATTGCAGACTTCAACAGAGCTGACCTGGTTTATCAGAACCGATCTGCAATTGTTCTTTCTCCATTCGAAAGGAATGACTTTGAGCTAAAGCCTGCTTACTTTCAGCTTGTTGGGCAGAGACCTTTCTCAAACCTGCCCAATGAGAAGCCTTTGGACCATATTGAGCACTTTGAAGACCTGGTAACTAGTATCAAGGCTAATAGAGTGACTGAGGACTACATCTACTGCAAGCTCTTCCCATATTCACTTGCAGGAGAAGCATCTCAATGGCTGAAATAGTTGCCAGCTTGATCTTTGACATCTTGGCAACAAATTAAGGTGGCTTTCCTTAATTATTTTTATGATGATGCTATGTCTAATGAGTTGAGAGTGAAGCTGTCCTCTTTCAAGCAAAGACCAGATGAAGCTTTCAAAGCAGCTTGGGTGAGGTTCAAAGCTTATCAGAGGGACTATCTACACCATGGTTTCTCAAGGGTTCAATTGCTAAGTATATTTTTTCAGAGGGTGTGACTGAGAGTATCAGTTGGCTTTAGATGCTGCAAGTCATGGGAATTTCAAAACAAGATTTCCAGAAGATGCTGAAGCTTTGTTTGAAAACTTGGCTTCTAGCAATAGTACTAAGAGAGCAGATGTTGAAAGGAAGAGATTGCGTGGAGGATTTGATGCAAACCAGTTAGCTTCTGTTAATGCCAAGCTGGATTCAGTTCACAATCTTCTTGTGGGTAAGAAGTCAGTTCACGTTGCTACTGAAGTTGAGACATTTGAGCCACAACCTGAGACAGGGAATGAAGAAGCAGATGTCAACTTTGTCTATGGAAATCAGGGTCAGAGATTCAGTAATCAACAAAGTAACAAGCCTTACAGTGGAAACTCTTCAGGCTACACTCCTAAACCAGATTACCAGAAGCAGAAACAAAACAATGGTCATACTAGAACCTATGGGAACTCTTCTTATTAGTCTCCTCCTCCACAAACATCTTCTGAAAGTAGAATGGAAGCTATGCTAGAGCAACTTTTGCAAGGTCAGGAACAGTTATCAGTGACATTCAATGGGAAGATTGATAATGTCTAAAATGAGCTTACTGGGAGGATTGATGCTTTGAACATTCATGTCAAGAAGCTGGAAAATCAGGTTGCCTAGACTGCTGGGTCTGTTAAAAGGCAAGAGGGGTTTCTCTCTGGAAGAACTGAGTCAAACCCCAAGCATGCTTGCAATGCCATATTAGTGAGGGATGAAGAAGATGGTGAAATTGAAACTGCAGAAAAAGGAGAGTAATCGGCCAAACCCGAGACGGAGAATTCGACTTCAGACGATTGTGACACCACATGGGTGTCAGTCGACACCCCTCTCAGACAGAACCAGAAACTGCAAAATCTCAGGTTCCAACAGCTGTTGAGAGGGTGTACAAGCCTATGGTCCCTTTTCCTAAGCCAAGAAGGTCCAAGTAGGAGCTTGAGGAAGCTAGATGCAAGAAAATGATAAATAAGGTAATGATTGAGATGCCTTTAATTGATGCAGTAAAACTTTCACCACCACTTAAGCGGTATGTGAAGAGGATGGTATCCAATGGTTTGAGCCCTGAGGAAGGAGCACTACTTACCAAAGATGTCAGTGCAATTCTTTTGAACCAGCCCTCACAGAAAAAGAAAGAGAAGAAGCAAGAGGTGGTTGTCTCTAAGGAAGTGAGTGCAATGATTCAGTGTAGGACTGTAGAGAAGTTACCAGACCCTGGAAGCTTTGTACTTGATTGCCCTATCTCTGCAGAACGGTTTGCTCACTCACTCTGTGATCTAGGCTCTAGTATTAACTTGATGCCACATTCTGTTGCTATGAAACTTGGGATGACAGAATTCAAGCCAACTAGATTATCTCTTATCTTAGCTGATAAATCTCAGAGAATTCCTGAAGGTGTCTTAGAGGATATTCCAATTAAGGCTGGAAACTTCATGATTCCCACTGACTTTGTGGTGCTGAAGTATGATAAAGAGCCTGGTGATCCTCTCATCTTAGGAAGATCTTTCTTGGCAACAGCTGGTGCCATCAAAGATGTGAAGAGGGGACAAATAGCACTGAATGTGGATGGTTTGAGTATAAATTTTGAGATGGATAAGCTGAGGAGAGCTCCTACCATTGATGGACAGACTTTTCTGTTGAGAAGGTTTCTGCAACACGAGCATCAGGCTCGGTGTCGATCAATACCCTATCAGCATCAGTCGACACCCCTCCACATCCGAGCCTGCACTTGTCCACAACTGATGCTCCAAGTCTAACAACTGTTCCCAAACAGAAGACTCACCCCTCCACACCCCAGAGTCCTCAGGTAAGGCAAAGGTATGCATCTTCTTCACCCAAACCCCCTCCTATCATCAACAAGGCTTTCAAAGGACATAAAAGAAGCAAACTCATCCCAAAATCCCACCCAGGTCCTGTTCCTCACATCCTTGGCAGACCTCATGCACCTAAAGCTTATACACCACCTTGGATGAGGAGGACATCTCTCCGAGGCATTCACTGCCACGTTCTGATCCACCGGATGCCTGAAATCCGCTGCACAGTCAAGCTAATGACTGAAAACAAGCGCTCGGTGGGAGGCAAACCACTTCTAGGTTTTTCTTTTCCTTTTGAGTCATTTTTCTTTTTGCATTGAGTCAGTTTTTGTTTGAAATTTGTTTGAAATCATGAACTATCTATCTATCATGTTGCTTTTAACTTGTGTTTGAGTGTCTCTAAACAGAATAATCATCCAAGGATTGATCCATCAACACAACTATCTGCAACTAACAAGGAGTTACGGCCAAAAACACCATTTGTGATGAGTGTCGATCGACACTGAAATGGTGTCGGTCGACGCTAATAGGTAACAGAATCAGTTCGTCTTTTCATTACAATTTTCAATACGTTTTTATTTCTTTTTGCTTTCCTCTTACTTGAAAACACTGGGGACAGTGTCGTTTAAGTCTGGGGGAGGTTAGTACTAACTACTAACATAGTTTTTGTTCTTAGTGTGTCAAAACCGATTTTTGTTTTTATTGAGTCAAATTTTTCAAAATTGTGTTGGGGACTATGATTTTTCTTTTTAGGTGCCTTGGTTGATTAATGCTGCAGATTGAATCCTCTAATCCGACTAATGAAAAATCCAATGGCTGACCAGTAAACCAGAGACATCCATATTTCCAACAGAATCCATAACTTCTGTACTTTTCTTTTACCTCATCAAGGAGATTGATGTTCATAGAGCTTGACTCCTTGTTCATGCCTGACAAGTAAGATCTTCAAAAGAAAATGGTACTCCTCTCCTTTATTTAAGTTGAAGAGATTATTTCTGAGAGCTTTGTTTAGAGGAAAAAAAAAGAGAGAATAAAAAATTAGATGATTTTGATCAGTTTAGAGGGGTATGTAAATTACCTGTGACCTCATTATTCTACTCTTGAGTCAAATGATCACACAAAGCTTGGAAGCGAGGGGTAGGTAAATTACCGATGACCCCATTATTCGCCTACACCTTTGGTTTAAAAAAAAAAAGAAGTAAGAAAAAAAAACAGTAAACAAAGCTCAAAGGAGGTTAGAATAAGTCTGGGAAAGAGGAAGACTACCACATGTTGTAAAAAGATATATCTTGCTTGTTATGGTATAGTACGGGAATGAGTCTAGCAGGTTCTTGACATTGATCAAATTGATGAGACCCACTGATGAAGGCTTAATGGAGGAAGTAGTGGAATTTGGTTTGAATTTGGGATGCTACAAATGTCAACGGAGAAGTACATGGTGGTTCGATTTGGATTTGTCTGATTAGCATAGGGATTATGGTTTGGATGATCATGGCAGTGCCTTAGAGAGAAAATGAGTTTCTGTGTTTTCAAACCTCTTTCACAGGTCTAAGTTTCTGTTTTGCTTGAGGGAAAGCAAAGTCTAAGTTTGGGGGAGTTGATATATCATGGTTTTTAACCATGATATTAGGAGTTTTTTATAGTCTTTTGATTTGTTTTGTAGGATGTTTTAGAGTCTTAACAGGTTTTCTAAGATTTTGGCATGGAAGGAGCAAAATGGAGCAATTATAAGGGATTTTGGAGCAATTCAGCTAAGGAAGAGAACTTGGAGCCGAGGAAGGATGAGAGTGTCGATCGACACTGCCTTAGCATCGATCGACACTATGTTCAGCCGAGAGAGAACCAAGTTTTGGAAATTTTACAAATCTGTCCTAAAGTTTTCCATATTTGCGTCATTAGTCCCTAACGTGTTTTTGAACATATAAATAGTATTTTTAGGTTTTAGAAGACCCTTAAGTTTTATTCTAGCAAGTTTTATTTTCTGCAACCCTGTGGGATTTTGAGAGCTTTTGGGAGAGAGATCTGAACTGCTTTAAGAGAAGAATTCATAAACTCCCTCTTTACTCTTTTAATCTCAATTGCTTATTATTCAGAATTATGTTTTGTTCTTCATTGAATATGTCTGAGTAGTTTGCTTGTTAGGTTCAGAGTTTTTCACAGAGATTTTATGATTTATTAGATCTGTTTATTTGGGATTCATTATCTTTCTAGATCTTCATCATAGGTTGTTCTTCATATTAATCATTGATTGGCCATCTAGAATTAATAACCTAGGAAAATAAATTGATATGATAATATAATTGATTTTTCTGAAAAAAACATTTTGATGAGCAAAATTACTTCTTGCAAAGAGATTTGATTTAGTAATTTTTTGTGAACAATCTAAACTTGTTTTTAAAGCTGATTTTTAACCTAGAATTTTACAAAGAGATTTGAATTTTCTGGTTTTAAATTTAGATAATATTTGCAGTGAGAACTGATTTATTTTAGAAATTTTTTTAGAGTTCTAGATATGGTTTTAATTGATTGAATCCTAATTAATTTATTGATTTAATATTTCATAATTTCCTGAGAAATTCCCTAGACCTAGCTTTTTGATCATTTGAATTTACACAGATTTCATTTGATATTTTGCATTGTTTATTTTAATTCAAATTATTCTGTTTAACGTAATCATCAAACTCTTTAATTTATTGTGTAGACTTGAATTCTTGTGGAATTCGACCCCTAAATATTACAGTAATTTTTTAATTTTAGAGAGTAGGTCTAGAGTAGCTCTAGAGTAGAATTTGAGCATATCACTCTTAAGTCACCGCTTCACGGATCAGTTTGCATGTGAGCGTGAAACTTGGGACAGTGAAAACAAATGAGGAGCGTACGCAAGACATGTGACAAATAACAAACAATGTGTGTCGTTCTGCACATTAAATTTCAGTTCCATGTTGACATGCAAACTTGGTAACGCTTACTCTTTGTGGAAAAATCAAAATTGGCAACGCTTACACAAATTAAAGCTCAACTAGCTCAGAGCCACGTCTTTTCTTTCCTTTATTTCCCTCGCATTTTCTGGAGATCTCTATCGCTGTTGTGCAAGCGTTACCAATTTTGACTTTTCCACAAGAGAACCATATATTGTAATTCTGTTTAATTTTAATTTAGTGTAACTAAATATTTCAGGTATAGTTTGGTTTGAAATTGGTTCGGTTTGGATGGTACAATAAATTAAATATAAAATATTAGGGTTAAGTATAATTTGCATTACGTTATGCCACGAGATAAATTATGTTAATAAAACCTTCAAGTTATTTTTCCTATAGTTTACATTTCTTGTAGCACATCGTGAAGACAACGATTCAACTCTTTATTCAGGAAACAACAAGCTAAAGTACAGAATTAAAACCAAGATACTAGGATTCAGGGAAGCAAATGCAAGCAGATCTGGGTTCTGTTCGAATGACAACATGTTCTCTTTGAAAGAAATGGAGAATAACAATATTTGACTGAAGTAATATATTTCCTCAATAGTTTGCTCAATGAGCTTACAATTGGTTTTATAGGAAAGTTATCTAGAATAATCTAGAACATGGTTGATCTTATCCTTGGGTACAACTGTAGAGCTTAGTCATCCTCTGTAGCTTGCAGACTGTTATAGCGGTTTTTTAGCCGGAGTGTCTCCTTTGCTATTCTCATGTTATGTTCTGTAGGTGCAGGTACTAAAGCAACTTTCGTCTCTTTCTGTTGCAGGTGAGTCCTTTCTGCAGCTGGACCATTTGTTTTATGGGCCGATGATATCTTCTGGGCCTTGGAGTGGTCCATCTTCTCTTTCTCACTTATATTCCCCCGCAAACTCTGTGTGGGTGGTTCAACGACACCGAGTTTGTACCTGAGCTCCATGAACGGTTTCTTGGGTAATGATTTTGTAAAGATGTCAGCCAACTGAAGTTCGGAAGGAACATGCCTCGTTTTGATCAACCCCAGCGCAACCCGTTCTCTGATATAGTGATAATCAGTGTCAAAATGTTTAGACCTGTTGTGGAGTGCCGGATTGGTGCTGAGGTAGACTGCAGAAAGATTGTCACACTGCAGTAGAGTGGGATGTGATTGAGAAATTCCTAAGTCACGGAGTAGGAAGGACAACCAAGTGACTTCTTGAGCAGTGGCTGTGAGTAACCTGTATTCGGCTTCAGTAGACGAGTTGGAAATAGTTGGTTGCCTTTTGGCTGACCAAGAGATCATATTAGGACCGAGCAGGGTGCAGAAGCTTGTGGTGGAACGACGAGTTTGCTTGCAACCAGCGTGATCACTGTCACAATATGCCGACAAGGAGAGACTGGAGTGCTTGCGGATAAGAAGACCCATATTTATTGTCCCCTTCACATAGCGGAGGATCCTTTTGAGGTAACCAAAGTCAGATACAGTAGGAGAATGCATCCGTTGGCAGACAAAGTTGACTGCAAATTGAATGTCTGGCCTAGTAATGGTCAGATATTGAAACTTGCCGGCAAGACTGCGAAAGTAAGTGGGTTTTGCAAAGAGTTCGGAGTTGAGCTTGTCTAATTGCTAAGGAAGTGGAGTTGGCATAGGGTTGCAATGTGACATGGCTGCTTGATGGAGAATGTCTTTTGCATAAGCAGTTTGATGAAGACACATGCCACCAGAGAAGGAGTCAATTTCCACACCAAGAAAATATTTAGGTGGTCCAAGGTCCTTCATCGAGAAGCGAGTGTTGAGAGTATCAAGGAGCTCATGGAGCAGAGAGTCATGGCTCCCAGTAAGGAGCATGTCATCAACATAGAGGAGAAGGACCAGAGTCTTACCATTTTTGTGATATGTGAACAGAGATGGGTCGGATTTACTGCAGGAGAAGCCAAAATCAATGAGGAAGTTACTGAAGGTGTCATACCAAGCTCGGGGAGCCTGCTTCAAACCATAGAGAGCTTTAGTGAGGCGACACACATAATTTGGTCTTTGAGGATCAACAAATCCAGGGGGTTGTGACATGAAAACAGGTTCCTGCAATTCTCCATGTAAAAATGCGTTAGACACGTCCAGTTGCTTGATATTCCAATTTTTAGCAGTTGACACATCTAACACCATCCGGATCGTAGCTGTGCATACGACAGGGCTGAACGTCTCTAGGTAGTCTATACCCTCCTCCTGTTCGAATCCCTTGGCCTTTGTTCTTGGAAGTGCAGTGGTTAAAGGTGTTTGAGTTGTTGGTCGTGGACGTGGGCGTTTTCGTGGTCGGGCGGGTTTCCAAGGCCAGCGAGTGTGTGGTCCAGAGTTCCACGAGGAGGTATGTCGTAGGATCGCAAGCGTATCAGGAGGGACCATAGAGGATTAGCCGGTGAGCGTGTCAGGGGTGCTGGGAACCCATGTGTGGGGTTGCAGCAGGTGGAGCCAAGGGTCAAGATGATTGCTTGGCGGATCCGTTGGCGTGCTGTGGGAGCGGTTACTGAGAGGGGTACCAGTGCAGGCTCTAGTTGTACCCCATGTGGCGGGGTGCAGCCGAGGGCTGCAGATGTTGAGGACTATCCATCTTTTGTTAGGAGGATGGAGCAGTTGTAGATGACCGGTACAAGATTCTTCTCGAGAGGTATCGAGCCTAGAGAGGCAGATAGGTGTTCATATGCAGTTGGATCAAATACTTCTCTGTTTGGTGGGTAATCCAGGTTGATATGAGAAGTTGAGTGGGAAGGTGTAACATTGCAATGTTATACTCGAATCACAGGAGGTACTTTTGGTCGGGAGATGTTTATAGTCGTTAAGGATTGTTGCTCCTGAGGGGATGGTGATTCTCCTGAATACCGATAGCTCGAGGGGCTGGAGGCTCCGAGAGTGGAAGAGGGGATTATATTCCCCTGAGGGGATGAGTAGTTCCCTGATACCGAGATCTTGAGGATTGTGGTCCAAGAGTGAGACGGTATAACTCGAAGACGCTGGTCTGAGAGTGAGATCGGTATGGCTCGAAGGTTACGACCTAAGGGTAGAAGAGTTGGGAGCAAGCAATGCCTAGGACGTGAGTATAAACAAACCGATTGAATGTAGACCTCGAGAGATTGACGGTGGTTTAATCTCGGGTTTTTGATGCGTTGACCAATGGGTCAGGGTTTTATGACCAGAGCGGTTATAAATGTGTGGCTGTTGCGCCATGAGTGTGAGGCTGGTGGTGCTGGGGTCCCGGGAAGGGGAGTTGCAGCAGGTTTGGGCCGGAAAAGGCATGTTTTCCAGATACATAAGTTCACGAGAAGCCTTTTTGGCAGGATAATCTAATCGTTGCGACAATTTTGGTTTACGTTCATTATGGTTGGTAGATTCAAGGTTTTGGTAAGCTTGTTGAGGGAAACAAGGCAAGTGGTTTGAGTTGGCGGCTTGCAAAGCATTCGATGCGGTGAATTAGAATATGCAAACGTATGGTACTTGTTTGTTTTATTACGCTCGTATTGATGATTTGCTATGGAGAATTGCTAAGCGGGAAGCTAATTTTGTAATAAGCTATCTTGTGGGAGTTTTCTTAAGAGACAAGTTACTAGAGGTTCTTGGATGGACAAGAGGTGTTGATATCCGTGTGGTGGTGAGTTGATGTTAGCATACTTGATTATTAGTCTAGTAGAGCTAAAGAAGAAAATGGGGGGGGGGGGGTTCTTACGTCTTATCACTTCACCGTGGGGAGCGTCGGTGTTTTTCGTCAAGTAGAAGGACGAGCTATGGGTTTATGAGTTCGTTACGATGCTGTTTGTATTAACAAATGCGCCAGCAGCGTTTATGAGGTTGAAGAACAGCGTGTTTCTGGAGTTTCTGGACGTGTTTGTCATCATCTTCATCGATGACATCCTGGTTTATTCTAAGAGTCGTGAGGAGCATGCAGTGCATTTGAGGGCAGTTCTGGAGAAGCTGCGGGAGCAGAAGTTGTTTGTCAAGTTAAGCAAGTGCTGTTTCTGGCAGCGTGAGATGGGTTTTCTGGATCACATAGTTTCTGCAGATGGGGTTTCTGTAGATCCGGAGATGATTCAGGCTATCAGGGATTGGCATAGACCGCAGAATGCCACAGAGATCAGGAGTTTCCTTGGGTTGGCAGGTTATTACAGGAGGTTTGTTCAGGGCATTGCGAGCAGAGCACGTCCTATGACTAAGTTGACAGGGAAGGATGTTCCTTTTGTTTGGTCATAGGAGTGTGAGGAAGGCTTTACAAGCCTGAAGGAGATGTTGACTATTGCTCCGGTTTTGGCTTTGACTTTACCTGCGCAGGGAGAACCCTATGTGGTGTATACATATGCATCCAGAGTTGGTTTCAAGTGTGTGTTGATGCAGCATGGGAAGGAGATTACCTATGCTTCGCGACAGTTGCGGAAGCATGAGGACAACCCTACCCATGATTGGGAGATGGGTGCTGTAGTCTTTGCCCTGAAGATTTGGAGATCTTATCATTATGGTGCAAAGGTACAGGTGTTTACAGATCATAAGAGCCTAAAGTATATATTCACTCAGCCCGAGCTGAATTTGAGGCAGAGGCGGTGGATGGAGCTCGTGGCGGATTATGATTTGGAGATAGCCTATCACCCTGGTAAGGCTAATTTGGTTGCAGATGCTTTGAGTCGGAAGCGGGCGGCTTCGACTCAGGAGCAGGATATGGAGTCTCTGGTAGGAGAGATCAGTGCGTTGAGCTTGTGTGCGGTTTCTCAGGAGCCGTTGGGTTTGATTGCAGCTGATAGGGCAGATCTGCAGAGCAGAGTGCGGTTGGCTCAGGAGAAGGATTTGGGGTTGGTGAATGCCTCAAAGGATGTTGATTCCGAGTACCAGGTTTCGGCCAATGGTACTATTCTGGTGCATGGGCGGATTTGTGTGCCTAAGGATGAGGAGTTGAGGCAGGAGATCCTGTGAGAGGCTCATGCGAGCATGTTCTCTATTCATCCAGGAGCGACTAAGATGTATCGTGACCTCAAGAGGTACTATCACTGGGTCGGGATGAAGAAGGATGTGGCTAGTTGGGTTGCGAGATGTGATGTGTGTCAGCTAGTGAAGGCTGAGCATCAGGTGGTTTGCTGAAGAGTCTTCCCATTCCAGAGTGGAAGTGGGATATGATTACTATGGACTTCATGGTTGGTTTGCTAGTGTCTAGGACGTTTGATGCTATCTGGGTCAGTGTGGACCGGTTGACTAAGTCGGCACATTTTCTGGCCATTAAGAAGACTGATGGAGCAACAGTCTTGGTTAAGAAGTATGTGAAGGAGATAGTCAGGTTGCATGGGGTGCCAACTAGCATTGTGTCTGATAGGGATTCCAAGTTCACTTCGGTGTTCTGGAGGGCATTTCAGGCAAAGATGGAAACTAAGGTGCATTTGAGTACATCTTATCATCCCCAGACAGATAGACAATCAGAGAGGACGATACAGACGTTGGAGGATTTGCTGAGGATATGTGTGTTGGGTTGGGGTGGCCATTGGGAAGATCACTTGAGCTTGGTAGAGTTTGCTTATAACAACAGCTACCAGGCGAGTATTGGCATGGCTCCTTATGAGGCTCTGTATGGGAGACCGTGTCGTACATCGTTATGGTGGCGGTCCTGTTAGGACATTTGTTTGGCCTTGGTGGCGGTCCTGTTTAGGACATTTGTTTGGCCTTTATGGCGGTCCTGTTTAGGACATTTGTTTGGCCTTTGTGGCGGCCCGTGGGGGCAGTGAGATGATCCTTGTGTGGTCATGAGGTATTCCAGTGAGGGGATATGTGGTTGGTAGGACATTTTGTTGTCTTACGCGAGCCACGGGGAGGAAACCTGGATAGGGATGGGACTCAAACGTGTTCAGAATTGTTTGCTCGCGACTCTTGGGGGACTTCGGTTCTCCTAGTACCACCATATTCTAACACTTTGTGGCTTGGGAGTGTGGTTGGTATATCGACTTCGGATGACGATCCGATGGCGCGTTGTAGGGTGACGACCCGAGAGACGAGTATTGGATTTTTCCTTATACATTATGGCATGCGGGCTTAGGTCCGATGAGGAGCCAATATTATGGCATGCAGGCTTCGCCGTGATGAGGAGCCAATAAAACTCAAGATTTAGGTCTATGAGAAAAGGAAAGTCCAAAAGTCGAGCAAATAATGCCTGGAGCGTGAGTCTATCGCCTAGAGGTAACCTTTCGTATATCGGTCGGAGGAGTACGGGCCGTGGAGACGGTAGCACGGGAGTCTTTGACCGAGTGTTGTTCGAGATTCGAGGATGAATCTATGTTGGTGGGGGAGAATTGTAACACCCGCAAACCAAAACTGTGCGTTTTGGGGGAGGGTGTCGATCGACACCATGGTGGTGTCGGTCGACACCACTTATTTCTGGTTGGGCCAGATTGATTTAATTGTCGATTTTGGTCGGTTTGGTTTAGGGAAAACCATAGAACCGAGATATTAAAGTGAGAAAACGACCTAGGTCGTGTTTTTGTGGGTTGTCGCCGCTTGAGAGAGAGAGAAAGAGGAGAAAACAGTTTCTAAAGGTTCTTGAGAGTTTTTGTGAGATTTCAAGGCCTTTAGGGTGAGATCTTGCTGTGGGAGTGAAGATCCAGGGCTAGTAACGTGGTGGGAAGGTTGTTGTGGTGGTAGCTTCGTCTTTTGGGCTTAGATCTCATTGTTTGGCTAAGGTGAGTGCATGACCATGACTTATCTAAGGTAAGATCTCTGTTTCTGTGATATTGTGTGTTGTTTGGTTGTTTCTTTTGGTTGTTTCTTTTGGTTGTTTGTGAGTTTTTCGTAGCTCCTGACGCTTGGATTCGTTCCTGGGATCAGGACAAAAAGGAGAAGTTTGGAGGCGAGTTTCGGAGGTTCTATTCGAAGGAAATCACTGCTCGGCAGTGGTGTCGGTCGACACCAACGGGAGGACGGCTCGGGGACTTAGCGAGTGTCGGTCGACACCATGTGGAGGTGTCGGTCGACACCATGTGGAGGTGTCGGTCGACACCATGTGGAGGTGTCGGTCGACACCGTTATGTTTTCGGGAGTGTCGAATAGGTGTCGGTCGATACCCAAGTGGTGTTGGTCGACACCAGATGTCTAGTGTCGGTCGACACCTTCGGGTATCGATCGACACCCTTCTGAAAGTAACCGGTTTGTGTCGGGTCGCTTTGTGCATCTTCGTGGTTTGTTTTATTGTTGTTGTTTGTGGCATGAGAGATTTTATTGCTTGTGTGTATAGCCCAATAGATGAGAGGATTGCCTCACTAAGTGTTTATCAAATACTCATGCATCTTAATTTGTGTTCTAGGGACTCGATTGGATGTTGTCTGGCATTGTTAGGTTGCTAGAGTTGAGTCTTTAGAACTTGTTAGGTTGCTGGTTTTTTGTTTTTTGTTGTTTGATATTGGAATTGTTATGTTTTGGATATTGGTTATCTTATTATTGGATATTATTTGATATTGGTTTTTGGTTATGTTATCCGCTGTTGTGTGTTTGTGGTTAGGTGGCTAGTGAATATGGGACTACTAGTTGTAGTGTATTTATTATTATTATTATTATATTATTATTTATTAAAAAAAACGAGTCATGTCGTTTCACATTTGTTGTAAATGATTTATATATAGCATCAGTTTGAAATAAACTAATACAAATTATTTGCATCAACAAATAGTAAATCATTTTTTAAAGTGATGGAAGTTATTTTTACATCATTTAAATCTGATGCAAATATATAAAATAAATGATCCAAAACAATAGTTTTTTTTGTAGTGCTAGTGCCCTAGGCAGAACTTAAAAATATGTCCTTTTATATATTATCAAAAAATTATAACCAACAGTATATAAGACTTTATATTTAATGTTTTAAAATTTTATTAGCACAAACCAAAGCTAAAGCATTAGATTTGAGGAAAAGGTTTATCTAATAGTTTAACAAAGCAAACTATTAACTTTAAAAGGGAAAAAATCAAAACCAAAACTAACAATTAACCTCAAAAACTATGTTTTGCACTTATATTAAAGTCCACATTTTTGTAAATATCTTTAGATGTATATAAAAACTCTATAAAAATTTTACAAAAAAATGCTTTAAATTTTTTAATGTTTTAATCATTTGCTTCAATTGCTTGCCCTATGGACCATACATAAAATTTATGAACAAACGTGGGTAAAAACATTTTTTATTTTATTTTGTTGTTGTTATAAAATAATAGATATATATGCAAAATCTTGTCAAATCTCATTTTTTGGCTAGATATAATTTTACACTCAGACTCAGGTTCTTAATCTAATCTTGTCTATTTTGATCTCTCTAGCGACTAGCGTGGTGATAAGTATAAAGAGTTCAAATACAGCATAAAGATATATTTACGACTTACGAGTCTTGGTTTATAACTGTTTTCAGCCAAATCAATAGGCTTTAATACGTTTTGTTATGTAATCTAAAAGAATGTCCATAACAAAATAAAATAAAAATCTAAAAGTAATATATATGGGTTCACAATTTTGAGGAAAACGGTATTGATATACAACAACAAAAGTGATTTTATAATCTGATTTTGAGGAGATTTTAAATAGAAGGCATCTATCTAAAATAACTTCTGTTATTGTATTAAGACGCAAATGTATATTGTAAATTAAGTTGTATAAAATTTCTCTACTTCTATAATCATTTCTAAAATTTTAGTTAGATTGTAGAAGAACATTGAATATTAGATATTAATATTCAATTACTTAGATTTAACATAAAATGAAAAATTTGTTTCAACGAACTTGTTAGTTAATGAAGAAGAGACAAATATAAAGAGAGTTCAAAAGACATGACTATTTAAATAGGCACACCTATTAGAACAAAAAGTTTTGATGAAAAGATATAAATAAAATATAGTGAAAAACACACTATATTATCGCAACCGTTTGAATTAAAAAAAAAACAAAAAAAAAAAAATTTACGAAATGGTACCACAAAAAATCACAAATGTTATGTCTGCACTTAATTATACCTAATAACCCATACAAACTGAGTTAAAATAGAAGACATATTTATTACCATATTGAAAAGTCAAATCCAAAAACTCACTAACTCTTGGAGAAAAACTCTAGGTATTTTCATTAAATTTTTATATTTAAAATTAACTAAAATTGTAAATTAGATTCATCATTCCAAATTTTTTTTGTTAAATCAAGAATTAGAGGAATTTCTTTACTTTTAAAAGAATGAATGTTAGAGAATAAATTAGAAAGCTGTAAAAAACCGTTGAGATATAAATTTTATATTATTTTGTATCATGACAAAAAAAGTGAAACAGTTCAAACAGACAAATATATATAGATTTCAAAAGATATGAATATTCGAATAAGCACAAATCTACAATGAACAATTGCAATTTTACAAAAAAAACCATTACAATGAACAATCGCAACTTTTTGTAAACCACACAATTTATTTTTTTTTACAAATTTTTTTTCAAAATTATCCAAAAGATATAATTGAAAAAACATAAATTTCGGTGGCATTTATTAGGATTGCTATTATATATAGATTAGTCATCTTTTGTTATATCTTACAAGTTGAAAATTAACGAAAAAAACCTAAGATTCCGATATGAAAAAATTCTGTTTTATATATGTCCAAAAAGGGGGAAAAAGTTCACTACGTTCAACTAATAAATCAAATACATTTGATAAGAACCGAGAGACAATAAAAGGAGAATCGTTGATCCTACTTTCTCTCCCTAAAGTATCCTAGACTTTTCTACCAACGAACATAAAGTGATACCCTTGTTTAGTAGCTTTCACCAATGCTCATACAGAGAAAGAATCTCCAGAGAATGTAACATTTTGATAATTTAATTGTTAATTTCTATACGAAGGAGAGAACTTCTCTTACACTATGTACATTGGTTCCGGTTTTCAACAACCTATTTTTTTTTTTTTAACACTCTACATCATCTTCTCACTTTTATCATCTATAATAATTTTGTTAAATAAAATTCAACACTTTACCTCATTATGTTATATTTTCTTATTTTTGTTTTGTTTATGATTTGTGATTACATGTTTAATAACAATTATCGACTAAAACTAAATTAATATAATTTAAAATTTTATAATTTTATATAAATTTATTTTTTATTGTATTCTATAATTGAAATTAAATTTATTTTGTAAATAAAATAAAAAAGTTTAAAATACCCTGGTCTCTAACCTTGAGAGGATGTACGGTAGGTCCAAAACCTCTTACTAACACAAAAAAAAATGAAGAAAGTTAAACACACCAAAAAAAAAATTGGTTCAAGGAAAATAGAAAATTCTAATAAAAATTGATGTTTTTTTATATCCAAATAAAACAAAACTAGTCTAAAATAGATTTTTTAAATGATAAATTTTGGTATACTTTTTATTTTATCAAAAATAAATGAATATAAAATAATTAAGATAAAATAAAAGCTCACAAAAATCAACCGGCTACAACACATTCACCGATCTTTTTCTTTCATGGTTCGCTACGTGTCAATGTAGATCTCGTTTTCATTGGATTCAACAAGTTGAATCTATTCAACAAGTTGAATCTATTCAACTCAATTTAATATACATGACTTTTAAAAAATTCAACAGGTCCATTCCATAAATTAAATAGCTGAAAAAAATATTCAACATCCTCATCGTACATTTTCTTTAAGGCTATGGCTTCTGCTTCGAGTGCTGAGTCAATTGGTTCAGTTGATACATAACCTTTGAGTACATAACCTTTGAGTCAATTGGTTCAGTTGATACATAACCTTTGATACATAACCTTTGAGTCAATTGGTTCAGTTGATACATAACCTTCCTCGTGAATCACGTAAACTTTATATCCTATTTCCGCTTTACAATTTTTGGTCAATCCAAGATATTAAGTCCTAGTTGGCTGGTTACAAACTGAATTAAAAAAAAAAATGAAAAAATCATCTGGAAAAACCGTTTATTTATTTATAAAGTCCAAGTCAACCATGGCAGACAAACAAAAAGTCCAGCTCAATCATTTCAACATTTTTACATTGTCGTGTTATATCTTCATACTCAAAAATCAAAATTAGATTCTGATAAATTTTATGACTATTCTATTCGAAAAAATGTTGGGGTTTGACTCGGATTGGATCGATTTTCATAAAAAAGCTAAAAAATATATTTTGTTATAATATAAATTGTACAAGTTGACAAATATAATTATAATTTGTAGCTATTTTGGTTATTTAAACATTTTATTATTTAGATAAAAAAGATTTTTTATTTATGTAAATTTTTTTACTATTCGATTTGGTATCAGAATTAGTTTTTACTGGTTCAGTTTTCAGTTTCGAATTTTATGCCCATGCCTACTCAGAATACTCCATACACCCCTATTTAAAAGTGGCCATTGCATGTCAATAATATTAAGCAAAACAGTAGGACCAGAGATAACTCCGGCCATACTGTACTTATCTTTTTGCAAAATATAAATTTCCATTAAATAAAAGGGAATGAATCTAGTTCTACGAGTTTTCTTTCAGACTAGTTGAGAAAAGAGTAATCTTTTTACTATTATCAACTTGATCAAATATAGAGCGAATTGGTCAAATAAGAATATTGAAGATGATTAAGAGAAATGGCAATCAGACTTAATCTATTTTATTTAAGGGAATTATGTGTTTTTTAGTACCGTTACATGTCTGAAAATCTAATATTCATTTAAGATTGTCATCCTTATGGGTACAAATGTCATCCTCCGTAACAAGCCACGTTCTCTTAAATATAGAGTACATCTAAAAGGAAGAACTAGTATATATATTAAGAGAGAGCAGAGCCTCCTCCCTTAAATATCCTACAACCAACATCATAACCAAAATATTTGAAAGAAGAAAAAAAAAGAGATAAAACTTAACATGGTAGAGGTTTATGAGTTGTGGGCTGTGGTAGTTTCACTCATAGTGGTAAAGTTGTGTCACTGGATCTATCAGTGGAGAAACCCGAAGAGTAATGGAAAACTACCTCCAGGATCAATGGGTTTCCCAATCATTGGAGAGACTTTTGAGTTTATGAAGCCTCATGATGCTATTCAGTTACCAGCTTTCGTGAAGAAGAAAGTACTCAGGTTATTCATGTTTTTATTTATCGTAATTAACTTAATAACTATATATATATGACCCCTACGATCCAACATTAGTCAAATTCTATAACACATAAACCTCAATATATAAAGGAACCCACTTTCCTTTTTTTGGAGTAACTGGCTAGCTATAAACTCACTTTTTACTGAAATATATTAACAGATAACTACAATAAGGTTCTTTGCTTAAATTTAAAAGTTAATATAGAAAAACAAATTTTAGATAATACCAAACACATATCAATTAAATATCAGTTTTATACTTCTCAAGAAATATTGTATAGTGATAAAGTTTTCTCTAAATTAACTACTCCTAGCAAAGTCAACTATGGTGTCTTACTTTTTCCTTTTTTCCTAATGAAAACAAATTAGACATGGATCACTTTTTCGGACAAGTTTATTTGGAGGCAAAGTTATAATCTCGACTGATATTGGAGTAAATATGGAGATAGCAAAGACAAATAATATTCCTGGTATGCCAAAGAGCTTAAAGCGGCTATTTGGGGAAAACAACTTGTTTGTGAACTTGGAGACACACAAACATGCCCGCAGCTTGACAAACCAGTTTTTAGGTTCACAAGGTTTGAAACTAAGAATGATTCAAGACATTGATTTATTGGCTCGCACACACATGGAAGAAGGTGCTAGGAACGGCAGTCTTGACATTAAAGAAACGTCAAGCAAGGTAAAAGTGTCATCCATTTTACAGTGTTTGTAACGCATCAGCACGATTACGTTCTAAGTTTTTTTACTCAGTTACTTTAATGGATCATCTTACCAATGACATATCACGTTACAGATTATTGTTGAATGTCTTGCGAAGAAAGTACTGGGCGACATGGAACACGAGGCGGCAAAAGAACTCACACTTTGTTGGACATATTTTCCTAGGGAATGGTTTCGATTTTCTTGGAACGTTCCAGGAACTGGTGCCTATCGAATGGTTAAGGTGCGTTTTTTTAGATCATTTAACCTTAATAGCACTCTGTTCGCATAGGGTTTGGGGGAAAACAATAGAGGTAATGGTTTTTTCAAATCAAATAATTTTTTTTAATGTCCATAAGCATCTTTTTAATAAAATACACGACGTCCTCATATAATCTTATTAGAAACATAGCTGAAAAAAAGTCAATAACTTTTTGGATAACATAAAACCCCCATACACCAAGTGCCTTCACTTTTCTTGAACTAGGCATGTGTGTTATGTGACAGGCGAAAAATCGGATGATGAAGGTACTAAAAGAGACAATACTTAAGAAAAGAGCATCAGGAGAGGAGTTTGGGGAGGTTTTCAAGATCATCTTTGGGGAAATGGATGGAGGAGCAGACACTATCAGCGTAGAGAAAGCGATCGACTACATCTTTACTTTATTTGTGATTGCTAACGAAACAACACCAGGGGTCTTAGCGGCTACAATAAAACTAATAAGCGATAACTCTACAGTCATGCAAGAGTTGAAAAGAGAACATGAAGGAATAGTCCAAAGTAAGATTGAGAAGAAGGAGAAGGCTGACCTAACATGGGAAGATTACAAATCAATGACTTTCACTCAGATGGTGAGTATCCAACAAAAGAAAATATTATAACAAGGATTCAAATATCTCCAGTATATTATTTGAAAAGTAATTTTCTCAAAAAAAAAAAAAACCCCTACATTCGACTTAAACTAAGGGTGAGTTTAAATTGAATAAGTAAAACTTATATATCTATATATAATATAATACATTGGTAAATAACAAAAAAAATATGAGTTGTGTAGTCTAGTACTACTTTGTGTCAGTATTGCTGTTGTAGATCACCATTCAAATTTAAATCATTTAGAATCTATGTTATTGATACTATATTATATAGGGAGATTTTGTCATATATATTCTATTAATTTTGAACAATGCGTTTTGGTTTAGGTGATAACTGAGTCGCTAAGGATCACAAGCACAGCACCAACGGTGCTTAGAATAATTGATCGTGAGTACCAATTTGGTGATTATACAATTCCAGCTGGTTGGATCTTCATGGGTTATCCTTATGTCCATTTCAATCCAGAAAAGTATGATGACCCTTCAGTATTTAATCCATGGCGTTGGAAGGTGATTTTATTTGATCTTCATCCTTTAATCTAATTAATTTAACAGGATTTTAAACTAATACTGACATTATTTATTAAATTTATCAGGGAAAAGATTTGAGTGTGAACGTATCCAAGACATTCCTTCCCTTTGGCTCTGGTTCTAGATTATGTGTAGGAGCTGAATTCGTTAAGCTGCAGATGGCCATTTTTATCCATCATTTGTCTAGATACAGGTTCATTTTTATCACTCAGTCATTTGGACATTCAATTTAGTTTTATATTCAGTCAAAGTTTTATTTTTACTTATGTCTATACATATGGTTCAAAGGTGGTCAATGAAGACAGAGACTACAGTACTTCGAAGGTTTATACTTATGCTTCCAAGTGGATCTGATGTTCAAATTTCAGAAGACACCTAAGAGGATAACTATGTTGGTTATTAGAGTGATTGTATTTCATTGGAGGTCCTTGTGGGAGTCAGAAATATATTTTACCGGGGTAAAATAAATATACTAAAAGGATAGTCAATAAGCCATCTAAATATTCTATAATATTGTATTCTACGATCACTTATAGGTTGAAATATTTTGTTATCACTGATTCATCCTCAAACATATATATATTTTTTAAAAAACAGACTGATTAGTTATTTGTTATTTCGTGAAGAAAATGCAATAATTAACAGTTTTAGAGTTTTTATGTCACAAGCAAAACTATTACTAAAAAATGAACTATATCTGAAAGACGTATTGCTCAAGAAAGCCCTGTAAACGATCGTGCCGAGTCGTTGAATACCAATATTTACCCTAGTTTTCATACTTTTATATATACCAATATCTTATGAATCAATAAAGGAAGATATTTCTATTCATACTGCGAAATTTAGCAAACTACATCACCGCCTTGTTCGGGTCATAATTCACCATATATTACTCCATGGCTTTAAATTATGTTTTAACTTATCTAATTCAAAAACCCAAAAATAAAATCAATAACTTATGCAAGGAAAGAGAGATCGAATTCTTGCTTACATTAAAGTTTTGTTAACAAAATCATAGTGTAAGGATTGATTTTCGTGTACAACTATTTATATCACTTCTTCGATTCTCGAAGCGTGGACTTTATATACGTCCAGGCTGTCCAGCGGACATTTTAAACACGTGAAACTTGATAGACAAGCAACATAATCAATCGCACATGTACTTTACATTCAATACGTCTCGTTACAAATTCCGTATGCGTCAAGCAACACAATATTGAAATCTTATTGAAAAATCACCCGAAAACAAAAAATGATAATGAAAAAGAATGTAGTTCATCATATAATCAGTAATTTCATTCATTATTGTGTGTTTTTCTACAATTTTATTTTTACCAAAGACCAAACAACCAAATAACTCACACAGTCACACGTACATTGTTATGCATGTATAACATCACCATACGTCCATACCACATACACCTCCAAGTACATGTACAAATGACTGTGTAATCTCTCATATATATGTAGTTTTGATAAATTCGATAAATTTGGTTTTTAAAAGTAGTTGTGTGTAGTGTGGTGATGAGTTCACAAAGTAAAATTTGAAATTCTTTTACAACTTCTTTTCGTGTTACCCTTCTTAAACCACAAAAAAAAAAAAACGTTTTCTTCTTAAATGATCTAGACCAAAAACTAACAATAATTTTAAAAAAGTTAGAGTGAACCAAAAAAAAAAAAAAGATTTAGCAGTGAGTTATTGTCTGTACCAACCAGTGTCTCAACCAACTTGAAAAAAATTATATAGTATTCCTTTTTAATCGACGAGAGAGCAGTAGCATAAAGAGGGCACATCCGTCGTAGAATCATGCATCCCTAAACCCTCAAACCAATATAATCCAAAGGTAGAAAGAATGAAATAAGTTAACATGGTAGAGGTTTATGAATTACTCACTGTGATAGTTTCAATCATAGTGGTCAAGTTATTTCATTGGATCTATCAGTGGAGAAATCCAAAAACAAATGGAAAATTACCTCCGGGGTCAATGGGTTTTCTAATCATTGGAGAGACTTTTGAGTTCATGAAACTTCATGACGCTCGTCAACTTCCAACATTCATCAAGGAGAGAATCACTAGGTACTTTTGCTAATTTCTCCAGCATGCATATGTATGTATGTTTCAACATATTTTTTTTACATTACTCCTAAATGTTGTCTTGTCTTTTACGGGAAAAAATAGATATGGACCAGTTTTTCGGACAAGCCTATTTGGAAGAAAAGCTATAATCTCGATGGATATTGAATTAAATGTGGAGATAGCGAAGGCAATATCTGCCTGGTATCACGAAAAGCATATTACGACTATTTGGGGAAAACAACTTGTTTATCCAGAGCAAAGAGTCACATAAACATGTTCGAAACTTGACATTCCAATTGTTGGGTCCACAAGGTTTAAAACTGAGGATGGTTGAAGACATCGATCTTTTGGCTCACACATACATGAAGGAAGGAGCTAGGAACGGCTTCGTTAACGTCAAGGAAACATCAAGCAAGGTAAAAAAAAAAAAAAATCCATCCATATAGTACAGTTTGCAACTCTTTGCATTATTACTTATACTCAATTACTTAATGTATCATCTCATCAAAATTTATAGATTTTAATCGAATGCCTTGCAAAGAAAGTTATGGGCGAAATGGAACCAGAGGCGGCAAAACAACTCGCACTATGTTGGAGATATTTTCCAAGGGAGTGGTTTCAATTCTCTTTGAACGTTCCTGGGAATGGTGTTTATCGAATGATGAAGGTACATATTTTCAGTTTATATAACCTTTATAGCACTATATATGTGCAAATGATTTGGTTGTAAAGGACTCAAAACAAAAATGTGTTTTTTGACAGGCAAGAAAGCTGATGATGAAGTTAATAAAAGAGACGATATTAAAGAAGAGAGCATCAGGGGAGGAATTTGGGGAGTTTTTCAAGATCATATTTGGAGAAACTAAAAGTGGAGCGGATACTATGAGCATAGAGAATGCGATCGAATACATATACACTTTCTTTTTGATTGCTAATGAAACAACGCCAGGAATCCTTGCGGCTATAGTAAAACTCATAAACGATCACCCTAAAGTCAAGCAAGAGTTGAAGAGAGAGCATGATGGAATTAGTTTGATATATATAGTAGTTCAAACAAATATGGTGTTTTATTTCAGGTGATAAATGAGTCGCTTAGGATAACAAGCACAGCGCCAACAGTTCTTAGAATAACCGATCATGATTTTAAATTTGGTGATGACACAATTCCAGCTGGTTGGATCTTCATGGGCTATGCTAATGTCCATTTCAATCCAGAGAAGTACGATGACCCGTTAACATTTAATCCATGGCGTTGGAAGGTGAGTTAAATTTAAACTTCCATCTTTTTAACTTATGCAAATATTTTTTATAGATTTTTCAGCATAAAATAAACACTAAAAATTTAGAGGGAAGACTTGGGCTCAATCCTCTCCAAGACTTACATTCCCTTTGGCGCTGGTTCTAGACTATGCGTAGGAGCTGAGTTCGCTAAGCTTCAGATGGCCATTTTTATCCATCATCTGTTTAGATACAGGTTCACTCTTATCACTAAATGCTTTAATTCATTTTTTAACAATTCAAAGCTTTTTCACTTACATGTATTTCTATGTACCCATGGTTTGAAGGTGGTCAATGAAAAAAGAGACTACCGTACTTCGAAGGTTTATGCTTATGTTTCCATGTGGATCTGATGTTCAAATCTCAGAAGAATCCAAAGAGGATAACTCTGATGGTTATTAGAGTGGTGGTTATATTCTTAATTAAGGTTGTTGGCTCGAATGCTTAAATGGATAAAAGTCATACGATGTTATCTAGTAAACTCTTTTTTACTTTCACAATGATCTCATTTTGTCGTGACTTGTTGTTCAGAAAGTACTGAATTGTGATATGATATTGAATTACACGGAAACATACATAGTTCCTAAATCTGCCCTTTGCCCAAAAAAAAAAAAAATCCCTAAATCTGCCAATTAAGTGGTAGAAAAGTTCTTGAAGACGTTAAATACGTATTATGAAGATGCTGCATCTTAGATGCATATTCAATTGAAAATGTGGGTTCTCTCATCACAACCCCAAAACACACACATTTCTCTAACATCCCCCTCCCCTCCCATAAAGACGAAAGTGAAATATAACAACGAAGCTTTAGGATTAAATTACAATTACGACGCTCCATAATTTGTCTTTTAATGTTCTAGCTAGGAAAGTGGTGATAACAAAAAAAAAATGAATAGATGATGAAGAAGAGAAGATTTGATATCCCGAGGGGTTTTTTGAATTATTAAGATGGGACTTTGGATGCCCACACACACAAACACACATACACACTATTTAATGAACCTGGTTTTCCCCTCCTCCTTATTTACTGCACTTCCCATCTCCCAATCATATGGGATTGGTGTCGTATACATGACTGACAAGATCGTCGTTATCTACTATATCATCATGACATCATCATAATCCAAGAAGTAGCAACCGTGAGTTTGGCATCCACTTCCAAGCTAAGCGACTAATGACTGACTTATGGGACCATCCTACAACGAGTGTTGATATTGATTTATATTTATTTTGATCGATTGTTAATCAATAAAATATATTCTTCCTTCATTCGGTAGAACACTCCACGTACAAACCAGTTAAAATTTGTCTCAACAATATTAAATACTAGTTGATACTCACGGATTTAGTTTACATTGTATTTGAATATATTTTTTTTGTAATTTTGAAGATTATTAGTTAATGAAGAAAATATTAATAAAATAAAAATATTATGTAAGATTTGAAATATGAGAATTAGTAAAATGTGTATTTTTCTATTTATAAGAGAAATTGTAGTTAAGAGCATACGGAAAATTTATTATTTAATTGGATAATAAAAACAATAATATTTATATCAATTACGTAAATATAATTTATACTTTCTCCGGTTTTTTATTTGCCGTTTAAAGTTTTCTCACACAAATAAAAAAAACTACTAAATTATCTGTTTTACCCTTAATATATTTTATAAAATATTTCATTGGTCAAAACTTTAAAACATCAGGGATAAAACTGAAATATAAAAGACAAACTAAATTAAAACAGATGGAGTATTTCATTGTTATAGGAGTCACATAGTTTATGTGAGAGTTATAAATATGCAATCATTACATATTAATATATTTTCTTATATATGTAATATTTCTAAATACTATTATTAATCATTCACTGCATTACTATAAAGTTACAAAATGAGAGTTAGTACAAAATATAGGATTGATGAGATCAAATAGAAAATTTAATAAAAAATGTGTCAGGTTTATAAAAATAGATTATTGTGAATTAATAACTAAAATTGTCTATTGTTTTAAATATATATTCAAGAGTTATACTCCCTCTGTATCATAAAGTTTGATGTTCTACGATTTTTACATGAATTAAGAAAAATATTTACTGTATAGCAATAAGTGCATTATTTATTTATAATAACAATTTTTTTTTATAATCATTAACCAATCATATTTCATTAAACTTTTAAATTCTCATTTAATGATTCTTGAAATTTACAATTTCTTAACATTAATTAATAAAAGTATACAAAAAATCAATCTTTGTGATACAACAAAAAATCCTAGAAAATCATCATTTATGATACAGAGGGAGTATATTATAAATATATAACTATGAAAGGACATCTTAGCTAATCAAATCATGACTTTAAATATATATTCACTTCTCTCTTCAAACAGAAATATATACAATTATCTCTTTCTAAACAAAAAATTCAATTCTCATTTAGTTATTTAGAAATTATATATTAAAATATACTTTAATTTATTTTAAATGGATTGGAAATTAAATAAAATAATTTAATATCAAGATTATGTGAATTATAAAATTAAAGTTTGGAAATAAAACATCCAATTATTACTCGACATTATCATATACAACCCAAATATATACTATAATCTTATATCCTTAAACTATTTAATCATCAAATTAATTGTTAAGCAAAAATTTTATTATGTAAATTCAATTGAATAAATTTGTTACACTAAAAATTAAAAGAAACAAAATGGCACTTGTGAAAGAAGAGAGCATCAAATGACAATCTTGTGGAGCTTTCCAAAAGAAAACTTTACTTTATTATTAGATGATATAATATAGTAAGGTTTCTTTCAACTCATACTCTAAGAATATGCCCATCATCATTATATAATAAAATTCTTTTAAAATCAAATACACATGAAATTATTTATTTCCTTTAATAAATATTTTAAAATTATTGCATAAATCATCAAAACATGAACAATAGTAAAAATAATTTACAACTTTTGAGAAACTATTCAAGACTTAGTAAAATAATATTTCTTCGAAATTTAGGAACTTCCCACAAACGGATGATCCGAACAACGATACTATTGATACCAATGTTTTTTTGTTTGTTGGAGATTGAATCGAGGATATAATAAAAAGTAAATGTTTTAGTTTTCACAATACTCTGAAAGAGGATGTGTTTGTATATAGGTTGTTTTTAGAAAACTAAACTTTATAGAATGTTTGAGCCTTTAAGAGATAGAAGGATTGAAATCAAATATTAATGATTAAATTTGCAAGTATTTCAAAATAATAAGTTAAAAATGAGAAGTAATATAAACAAAAATGAAAATTGAGGAAACAGTGGGTAGATATAAGGCAATGCATAAAATGATGGTATTATATCAAATCAAAACATAACTGATTATGTTCATAATTTATTCTGAAATTCCTAATATAAAAACTTATAAATTTTATGTAATTCAAGAATATGACGTTTGAAATAATAAGTTTGAATCGAATAAAATAATTATAAAATTAAATCAAAATAATCTCACAATCTTACGTAATTTTCTAGAAAGTAAGCTCAAAAATTTAATTATATACTTACAATTTTTTTAAGAAAAAATTAAAATAATTTACTTAAATAATACCATCCCACCATCTTACTTAAATTTGATTCTGTTTGTGCCCGTGAAAATTATATAAGATTTAAACACATAAACAAAACCCAAGAATTCAAACCTATAAATCTAATTTAATGTTGGTATAATTCCAAAATGAAACACCCCACACCTATGACATTTGTTTTCTTTATTTTTCTTTTTATTGAGTCAGTTTGTCATGTGAGTCGAACCAAAACTTGTGGGAATTAGGACCAAAATCTGTGATGTTTTTAACCATTTGTGAGTTTGACCGTTTTTCCTAGTGACCATTGTTGCAGAACTAAGAGTACAGAGACGAGCTAATACCTCTTCACATTCGGACCCTTCTCCTGGCCAGAAAAGCTTCATCCCATTAAGGTTTCACCGGAAAGACTTAGACTCTACTTTATTGGAACCTAACCGGATTTAAATTCTTCTCGTTTTGGGCATTAGGATAGGGAACGTGTCACATATTCAGGACTTCTTATTCATTTTGCCAATCTTGCTGATCCTGAATAGCTAGCTCATTTTAAGTTAGTACCCACCCCGAGGCTAACCTCTTTTCAAACCACTTGCACTTGTATTTTTGTTTTCTCATTCTGTGCAGCTATGTGCAAAACGGTCGGGGAGAGCAGGACTGACACAATCTCTAACTCGCTCTTGCTGGAGAACCAAAGAGGAAAGAGCCGGACGGACAGAGCACGTGCTCCAACCCAGCGAGCACCTGCTCCGAAATTATATACATCCGAGTCCGCGAGTTGTTTTGAGAAGAGAGAGAGCCTAGGATACGGTCCGCATGCTCCAGGGGCAATATCAGAAGAAGATCCCCCATCATCCTTAATATTAAAAAAAAAAAAAAAAAAAAAAAAAAAAAAAAAAAACGCTTAAGGATGATGGAAAGGGACCAGAGCTAGTGTTACACACCCCCGAGCATGCGTTGTACCCTGAGGAGAAAAGAGAGGCTGAGTTTGAGAAGATAAGAAGAGGAGAGTGATTAGAGGTTGTGGACATCAATGAGTCCACTCTCCCTTACCATTTTGTGCGATATCCTGCATCTCTTTCGAAGTAATGGTAACCCCTAAACACTCTATAGCTCCACCATTAAAACAGCCTTTTATCTACCAAGCCTCGATTTCACTAGCTTAATGCCCTTAATGAGAAGCTCACGCCAATTTTAATTGAATGTAAAGAGTCTTTGTCTGGAAAGTGATCTTTTTCTGGGTTTGATTGCCAATTATGGTTCTGGTTTTGGAGATGTTTGCTGGAGAAGTTTTTGGTATAGCTTGTTCTAACACATGTGGTCTGCAGGTCATGGTCTACTCACGGTTTCTGAGATTTTTGCGAGTTCCCACCTTGGCTCTCTTGGCGCTTGGTTTGAGTTTGTTTGAGGACAAACAAAGATCTAAGTCCGGGGGAGTTGATATGTTACGGTTTTGACTCACTTTGACCCCGTTTATTTGATAGTTTTGTAGTTGTTTGAGTCCTTTTCAGGTTATAATACGAGGCTAGGAAGCTAAAAGCAAGGATTGGAACAGCAGGAGCAATCAGAGCAGAAAAGAGTTGAATTGGAGCAGAAAAGCTGATTTTAGACCCAGGAGCACATGCTCCCGATTTCCGAGCACATGCTCCCAACTCTACGGATTCATGACGACATGTGGCAAGCATCTAGGCGCCGATTCTCTGCCTAATTCCCCTTATTTTAGGCGATCCTTTGTGAGAGAAAGAGGGCTGAGATCGCTTTTTAATAGGAAGATTTGAATTTGGATTCTTTCCTTATTTTTCTCTACTTGTATGCTATTTAACCTAGGGTTTTTAGGAGAGAAAATATACCTTTTTCTTTTGTTTTTGAGCGACGCTTTTGTGAGAGGGAGAAGAGCGGCTACCTTGTGAAGCATTCTCTGAACCCTTTTTATTTTTATGTCATTGAATTTCTCATCTTTTGCTATGATTCATTTCTCTATGTCTGAGTAGTTTTCTTTGCTAGATTAGGGGCTTCAAAAGGGGTTTCATGGGTTAGCAACAGAACACAAATAGGGCTTTATATAATCGATTGTCTTCACTATTGTTAGACTTAATGCTTAGGTTGATTTGATCACCCAATCTATGATTCTAGGTTTATCTATTCATCAAAAGTGTAATAGGTTGCTAGAAAAGACATTAGTGGGCAAATTATCCTAGACCTGCGAAAGTTGATGTGTAGGTGATTTGTGAACTTATCATTCCTATTCTTTAATGCTTGTCTGCGATTCTGGGCTCAAACGACAGTTTAGGGTTTATGGACCGCCGAGCATGTGCTCCGGATGTCTGAGCATGTGCTCCGCGTTTCCGCACAGAATCGATCAGATAGAGTTATTGATACCACGACAGTGGACCAGTTTATATTTATGTTTGAGTTCTAGACTGGTACTTAATCTATGCCCTGAATAGTTGTTTAGTTGCTATCTCTGAAATTCCCGAGAATTACCCCTGGTCTAGTGTTTTGCTTATTGCCTTTTCATACCGTTTTAATCGCGTTATTGTTACCAAACAAACCCAACTTTGAATTGTATTAGCTTGAAATTGAACCAATAGAACCATAGAGTAAAACTTGGTCTTCGTGGGATTCGACCCCTAAGTACTACTTCTTTGCTGTGCACTTGTAGTAGGAAAATAGGGTTTAAAACTCTGTGTATCAGTAAGTAAAGTTTCTTTCCGTTTATTTAAATTTATTTTCGGTAAAAGACGTTTCACTGGTGAAATATTTGAAATTGGAAAGAATTTTAAGGTGGTATAGAAAGTTTTGATGTCTTTTTGTGTTTCTAAAAATCAAATTTACATATTTTACATTTGACATTATTATTTATATCACTATACTATTAAATAGATAAAGCAATATTTTTTAGACTAATCGATTTAATTTAAACTAATCCTAAGTTTAAAAATACAATGAGAAAAATAATAAAAGTTGTAAAGAAATGAATAACCAATATAAGATATAAGATATAAGATATCTTATAGCCAAGTGTCACCTCCTTAGCAAAAGTTGAGAAAAACCTTCTCATATTATATAAGATATAAGATATCGAAGGATATAAAAGATTTTTATTATACTTTTAATATGTGTATAAAATGATAGAATGGCATTACGAGAATTGTTCCAAAAATATGGTTGTTTTATGCTAGCATGAAAAGAGTGGATAATATTTTATGTGAAAAAGTACTATACGACTTTTTTAAGTGAGTATGATTTTGCTTTTTTATTTTATTTATTCCTGAGTATGATTGCTTGTTTTTTATATAGTAATAACTAATAATTAATCAACTATTAAGATTATAATGAAATAAGAAATTATTAATCATTGCTTGTTAGGTTAAAATACAAAATGCCAAAAGAATAATAATTGTTATATGAAATTTTATATGTGTCCTGAGATTCTTCTTGGATCTACCTTTGATTGATGCTAAATATTTAATAGTTGGTACAGTAACAAGATGAAACCAACCACAAACTGATATAAAGTTGTTTTAGATTTTTGGGGGCTGCATATGTTTCTGATTAAAAAAGGGATGAAGGAAATGTTGATGGTTTTTTATTATTATTTTATGGGCCTGTAGTTACTAAGGTCCAAAAAAAAAATATAGGTGTCAAAAATATAATAAGCCAAGTGTCATCTCCTTAGCAAAAGTTGAGAAAAACCTTCTCATATTATATTAAACCAAGTGTCACTTCCTTAGCAAAAGTTGAGAAAAACCTTCTCATATTATATAAGATATAAGATATCGAAGGATATAAGAGATTTTTATTAAACTTTTAATATAATATTCTATGTGAAAAAGTAGGATACGACTTTTTTAAGTGAGTATGATTTTGCTTTTTATTTTATTTATTCATGAGTATGATTGCTTGTTTTTTATATAGTAATAACTAATAATTAATCAACTATTAAGATTATTATGAAATAGAAAATTATTAATCATTGCTTGTTAGGTTAAAATACAAAACGCCAAAAGAATAATAATTGTTATTTGAAATTTTATATGTGTCTTGAAATTCGTCTTGAATTTACCTTTGATCGATGCTAAATATTTAATAGACTCGACTTTGCTTAAGTAGATTTTAATTTGTGGTACACTATATCTGTCGGGATATATTTTTAAAAAACATTAATTTGTTTAGTAGGTTAACAATGTACTATATTATTAATGTTTTATATATTTTAAATGTATATCTCTTATAGCTAGGCATTTTAACAAAACATATCAGTTTTTTTTAGGACATCCGAATCTGGATTTGAATTTGCTAGATATGTAATTTCAATATTTGGATCCAGATCTGTTGGCGTCGGATATCCAGAATCTGGATTTTCTTGAAAAAACCAAATATTAGCCGATATCCGAATTCAGTTTTTTGGATCAAATTCGACTATCCGCATATATCCAGATATTGTTTATGAAAAATAACATAAAAATCAATCATGATTAATATTAAAACCTATATACAATTATTTAAAAATTAAATTGTAGTGAAATACAATTAATTATTCATATTGGAAATTAAAGTTAGAGAATGATTAGTGTTTAAAAATAAGACTAGCATGAATACATATAAGGTTTGATAACATAATTTTAAATTTATTGATTTATTATTATTATTTGATTGCTCGAGTAATTACCCGATACACTTAGCCGTGAGGCAGTATATGCAGGGTCAAATCCACAAGGACCAATGGTACACTAAAGATTTGCGAGACTTGTAAATAGCTGAAGAAGACGAATGTTTGTTTGTTTGGTTTTCAAGTTTGTAAATAAAAATGCAAAGAAACAAAATCGATTAACTTATAAGATTAAAGCATTTGGTCATAGGGTATTTTAGAGTCAATGACTAATGAGAAAATGAAATATTGAATTCAATAATTAAGAACCGTTCTAGAACATGAACACTATAATAGACTAATCCTCTTTCAAGGTATTAGAAACTAAATTTGACTTTTAGTTTGCTAAACTTTCATTTGCAACCTCATAGCGAAATTTGCATTACAATCAAGTTCATTAAGTTCACAATGCATCCTAACATCAACTTTCGCATACTAGAAATACATTGCTAAATTCACACTCATTCAAGCATTCTATCGAACACTTATGATGCATAGAAAAACCTAGAGTCTAAAACAAGGTGATCAGTCCTATTTTAGCATTAAGATCATGTGAATCAAAGAACCTAAGGATTAAGAATTCCAAACAAGTAAAACATAATCTCCTAATTGGAACCCTAAAACCCAATTGAAGAACTACTCACACATAGCAAAAGAGAAAACAAAAACCATAGATAAAGAAAACATGATTAAATTGCAGAAATAATAAGAAATGGTTTAGAAATCTTCTCCAAATTGTCAATGAGGATGGATCTCTAGAATCCCAAAAGAGCGGCTTACAAAAAGTCTCAGGTTGCAGAAAGAAAGCATACAATAAAACTTAGAATAAAACTTAGGGTTTTTCTCCCAGCAAATAAAATGTATTTATAGAGTTTTCCAAATAAGGTAAAAAGGTCACCGGCCTAGTCAAAACATTTCTCAACCAGGCGAGTTTTTCAAGTAGGCGGGTTTTGACGTGAAACTTGCCGGTTTAGACTTCACTTCTCAGCTAGGCGGGTTTCTCATATAGGCGGGTTTTGACGTGAAACTTGCCGGTTTAGACTTCATTTCTCATCCATGCGGGTTTCTCAGATAGGCGGGCTTCGACGTGAAACTTGCCGGGTTAGACTTCGCTTCTAAGCCAGGCGGGTTTCTGATACACAGAGTTTTAAACCCTATTTTCCTACTGCAAGTGCACAGCAAAGAAGTAGTACTTAAGGGTCGAATCCCACGAAGACCAAGTTTTACTCTATGGTTCTATTGGTTCAATTTCAAGCTAAGACAATTCAAAGTTGGGTTTGTTTGGTAACAGTAACGCGATTAAAACGGTATGAAAAGGCAATAAGCAAAACACTAGATCAGGGGTAATTCTCGGGAATTTCAGAGATAGCAACTAAACAATTATTCAGGGCATAGATTAAGTACCAGTCTAGAACTCAAACATAAATATAAACTGATCCACTGTCGTGGTATCAATAACTCTATCTGATCGATTCTGTGCGGAAACGCGGAGCACATGCTCAGACATCCGGAGCACATGCTCGGCGGTCCATAAACCCTAAACTGTCGTTTGAGCCCAGAATCGCAGACAAGCATTAAACAACAGGAATGATAAGTTCACAAATCACCTACACATCAACTTTTGCAGGTCTAGGATAATTTGCCCACTAATGTCTTTTCTAGCAACCATTACACTTTTGATGAATAGATAAACCTAGAATCATAGATTGGGTGATCAAATCAACCTAAGCATTAAGTCTAACAATAGTGAAGACAATCGATTATACAAATCCCTATTTGTGTTCTGTTGCTAACCCATGAAACCCCTTTTGAAACCCCTAATCATAGCAAAGAAAACTACTCAGTCATAGACAAAGACTCTTTACATTCAATTAAAATTGGCGTGAGCTTCTCATTAAGGGCATTAAGCTAGTGAAATCGAGGCTTGGTAGATAAAAGGCTGTTTTAATGGTGGAGCTATAGAGTGTTTAGGAGTTACCATTACTTCGAAAGAGATGCAGGATATCGCACAAAATGGTAAGGGAGAGTGGACTCATTGATGTCCACAACCTCTAATTACTCTCCTCTTCTTATCTTCTCAAACTCAGCCTTTCTTTTCTCCTCAGGGTACAACGCATGCTCGGGGTGTGTAACACTAGCTCTGGTCCCTTTCCATCATCCTTAAGCGTTTTTCTTTTTGATATATAGCAGATGATGGGGGATCTTCTTCTGATATTGCCCCTGGAGCATGCGGACCATATCCTAGGCTCTCTCTCTGCTCAAAACAACTCGCGGACTCGGATGTATATAATTTCGGAGCAGGTGCTCGCTGGGTTGGAGCACGTGCTCTGGCCGTCGGGCTCTTTCCTCTTTGGTTCTCCAGCAAGAGCAAGTTAGAGATTTTGTCAGTCCTGCTCTCCCCGACCGTTTTGCACATAGCTGCACAGAATGAGAAAACAAAAATACAAGTGCAAGTGGTTTGAAAGGAGGTTAGGCTCGGGGTGGGTACTAACTTAAAATGAGCTAGCTATTCAGGATCAGCAAGATTGGCAAAATGAATAAGAAGTCCTGAATATGTGACACGTTTCCTATCCTAATGCCCAAAACGAGAAGAATTTAAATCCGGTTAGGTTCCAATAAAGTAGAGTCTAAGTCTTTCCGGTGAAACCTTAATGGGATGAAGCTTTTCTGGCCAGGAGAAGGGTCCGAATGTGAAGAGGTATTAGCTCGTCTCTGTACTCTTAGTTCTGCAACAATGGTCACTAGGAAAAACGGTCAAACTCACAAATGGTTAAAAACATCACAGATTTCGGTCCTAATTCCCACAAGTTTTGGTTCGACTCACATGACAAACTGACTCAATAAAAAGAAAAATAAAGAAAACAAATGTCATAGGTGACCCTCCCCCGGACTTACCTCACACCGTCTCCGGTGTGAAAATAAGCCAAAGAGAGACCTAGACAAGAAGAAAAATAAAGAGAACAATAAAAATGAAAAGAAAATACGGCGGATAGGACAATGATGGTGTGTGTAACCGTGATCAGGCGTCGGAATCGTCTGGGCTCTCGCTCTCCGAATGGGCAAGGCGGTGCCTCCGACGTGGTGGTCTCACCGGTGGGCTTGGGTCGGCGGCGGTGGTGGTGTGGTGGAGAGCGACGACGAGGAGAAGAAGAGAAGAAAGAAGGAAGAAGAAAAGAGAGAAGGGTTTGCGATTTGGTGGGTTACCTGGGCCTGGTGGGCCTGGGCCTGAAATTCATTAAACTTACCTGGCCCAATCGCTCTTCTCTTTTTCTTCTTTTGTTCTCAGTTCGCCGAGCATGTGCGTCGGGTTGCTCGCGTCCTGCGAGCATGTGCTCCGCATCTTCTTCCAACATTCCTGAAACCGAAAAGAGAAGAAACAAATCCTAAAAAGAAAAAGAAAAACTCAGCAATATATACCTAGTGGGCTGCCTCCCACCCAGCGCTTGTTTTAAGTCATTAGTTTTGACTCGAAAGCTCCTTAGGCAATAGGAGGGTCGCCTAGGGCGAAGGTTTCACCCTTTGCGTGCTCAGAGGCGGCAAGATATGGTTTCAGCCTCTGTCCATTCACCACAAATTCTCCTCCTTTTGTGTCCAGCAATACAACAGCCCCATATGGTCTAATCTCCTTGATGGTGAAGGGTCCGGACCATCGTGATCTTAGCTTTCCGGGAAACAGTTTCAGCCTAGAGTTGAACAACAAGACTTGATCATTAGGAGCAAAGGTCCTAGTGAGGATCCGCTTGTCATGGTAGGCTTTGGTACGCTCCTTGTAGAGTTTTGAGTTTTCATAGGCGAGGTGCCTAATCTCCTCTAGCTCATGCAGTTGCATCTTCCTCCTTTCATGGGCGCTCTTAGTGTCAAAGTTCAGCATTTTCACTGCCCAAGCAGCCTTGTACTCTAGCTCAACAGGAAGGTGACACGCCTTACCATACACCAAGTGAAACGGTGTAGTCCCCAGGGGTGTTTTGTAGGCGGTTCTATAAGCCCATAGAGCCTCATCTAGCTTCAGAGACCAATCCTTCCTTGTTGTGTTCACTGTTTTTTGCAAAATGCTCTTGATCTCCCGGTTAGAGATCTCAACTTGGCCACTTGTTTGTGGGTGGTGGGGGTGGCGACCTTGTGCCTCACTCCATTCTTCTTGAGAAGACTCTCAAAGACCTTGTTAATGAAATGCGATCCACCATCGCTAATGACTACCCGTGGGACACCAAACCGTGGGAAAATAACCGACTTGAACATCTTGAGCACGGTCTTTGCATCATTATTGGGGCTGGACAAAGCTTCTACCCACTTGGACACGTAATCTACAGCCACCAATATGTACTCATTCCCGAATGAGTTCGGGAAAGGTCCCATGAAGTCAATTCCCCAAACATCAAATACCTCAACCTCCAAGATGAAATTCTGAGGCATTTCATTCCTCCTGCTGATGTTCCCTTGTCTTTGACATGTGTCGCAAGTAGACACGAACCGCTGCGCATCTCTGAACATGGTAGACCACCAATAACCCGCTTGAAGAGCTTTGGACACGGTTTTGAAAGTAGCAAAGTGTCCAGCATATGGTGAGCTATGGCAATGAAACAAGACTCCAGGAACCTCTTCCTCAGTCACACACCTCCTGAAAACACCATCCGAGCAATGCCTATAGAGGTAAGGCTCATCCCAAAAATACCGCCTTATGTCTTTTAGGAACTTCTTCTTCTTGTTCCCCACAAACTCAGTAGGTTCTTTCTCTGCTGCTAGGTAGTTTGCATACTCTCCAAACCAAGGAAAACTCGGCTGTTTGTTGGTATCGATTGCCTTGCACGGGGTTTTCGGAGCATGTGCTCCCAGGCGGAGCATATGCTCGGCGGGATCAAAGATGCCAATCGAGTAAATATGTTCTTCAGGAAGGCTATCATCCAAGGGTAGCTCTTCTTCTATCCTCATTCTTGACAAGTGATCTGCAACTCCGTTCTCAATACCCTTCTTGTCTTTAATCTCCAAGTCAAACTCTTGAAGCAACAAAATCCAACGGAGTAGCCTTGGTTTTGCATCCTTCTTGGTCAGTAGATACCTCAATACTGCATGATCAGTGTGAACAACCACTTTGGAACCAACAAGGTATGATCGGAACTTCTCAAAAGCAAACACAACCGCTGAAAGTTCTTTCTCGATTGTAGCGTACTTGCACTGAGCCTCATCCAAGGTGCGGCTGGCATAGTATATCACGTGCAGCTTCTTGTCTTTTCTCTGTCCCAGAACTGCTCCCACGGCATAATCACTCGCATCAGTCATGACCTCAAAGGGAAGGTCCCATTCTGGCGGTTGTACAATTGGAGCGCTAACCAAAGCTCCCTTGATCGTGTGAAACGCTTCCAAGCAAGCAGAATCGAAATCAAACTTCACTTCCTTACACAACAGCTGGGTAAGTGGTCTTGCTATCTTGGAGAAATCCTTAATGAACCGTCTGTAGAAACCGACGTGGCCAAGGAAACTGCGGATCCCTTTTACCGAATTAGGCGGTTGTAAACTCATCATCACCTCAACCTTGGCTTTGTCAACCTCAATCCCCTTTTCAGAAATCTTGTGTCCCAGCACTATCCCATTTCTGACCATGAAGTGGCATTTCTCCCAATTCAGCACCAGATGTTTGTCTTCACACCGCTGCAACACCCTGCACAAATTAGACAAACAAACGGAAAAGGAGCTCCCATAGACGGAGAAATCGTCCATGAAAACTTCCATTATATCCTCAATCAGGTCAGTGAAAATGGACATCATGCATCGTTGGAAGGTCGCTGGTGCATTGCACAAGCCAAACGGCATTCTGCGGTAAGCAAAGGTGCCGTAAGGACATGTGAATGTGGTCTTCTCTTGATCGTCGGGATGGATTGGGATCTGAAAGAAACTTGAATAGCCATCTAAGAAACAGTAGTAAGGATGGTTAGCCAATCTCTCAAGCATTTGATCAATAAACGGCAAAGGAAAATGATCCTTACGGGTCGCAGCATTAAGTTTTCTATAGTCTATGCACATGCGATGTCCCGTAACTGTCCTAGCAGGAATCAACTCATCCTTATCATTCTTAACCACTGTAATTCCACCTTTCTTAGGGACTACATGAACTGGACTAATCCAGGAACTATCAGAAATAGCATAAATTAAACCCGCATCTAGAAGTTTCATTATCTCTTTCTTAACAACATCCTTTAGATTCGGGTTCAACCTCCTCTGATGTTCTACCGAAGTCATTGATTCATCTTCTAGATGTATCCTATGCATGCAAAGTTCTGGTGAGATTCCTGGGATGTCATCTAGTGAATACCCTAGAGCATTTCTATACTTCCTAAGTTCACAAAGGAGCAAAGCGGTCTCTACATTGTTTAGTTCAGAGTTCACTATCACGGGGTATGTAGAGTTAGGACCTAGGAACGCGTACCTTAGCCCGGCTGGAAGTGGTTTTAGCTCTACCTTTGGAGCTCTTAACTCGCTCCAAGGACCGTCCGCTGACTTCACCGGAGCATGTTCTCCGGAATCCGGAGCAGGTGCTCCCTCGGCGGATTCCTCCCCTGATTGGTCCTCATCGTCTAGGCTGGCGTAAGCTACCAGTTGCTGGAACCGTGTACCTGCATCCAAAATGCGTGTAAAACCATCAGCTTCCTCATTCAAGAATCCATACTTACCCTCTGCCTTTGTCAAGGCAACCTCCAACGGGTCGAGAGTGAGAACTTCATCGGTAACCTCATGTGCAACCTCTGAACCATCATCAACCACAAAAGTCTGACCATCTATCATAGGTTTCTTGAGCAGCTTATTCATCTCAAACCTTGCGATCATATCCCCCAGCTGGAGATCGATCGCTCCCCCTTGCACATCTATAATCGCACCAGCTGAGCATAAGAATGATCTACCCAAGATCAGGGGGTCACGTGGTTCTTCTTCAAGTTCCAGAACCACAAAGTCTGCTGGTATAAGCGTGTCCCCTATCTGGACATGTAAATCCTCCAACACTTCTATGGGGCGCTTGGTGGATCTATCCGCGAATACTAACGAAATCCGTGTAGACTTGAACTTCGTGTATCCCAGCCTTTTAGCCACTGAATATGGCATAAGGTTCACACTGGAACCTAGATCACAGAGGGAGTTTGCAAAAATCGTTTTACTGATTCTCACGGATAAGACAAATCGCCCTGGATCATCTCTCTTCTTTAGCACTTTGTTTTGCAGCACAACACTGCACTCTCTGGAAACCATCATCACGTTCTCTTCCTCTGACACTCTCCCAGAAACTAACCCTTTCACATATCTCTTCAAAGCAGGTATCATCTGAACAGCATCAGCTAGGGTTAGTTTTACCGTCAATTCTCTCAACATCTCCTTGCACTTTGCATCCTCCAAATCCTTGCGAGATTTCTTAGGAGGAACAAGGTAAGGAACCCTAGGGGTGTACACGCGTGCAGGAGGTACCTTAGTAGGAACGATCTGATCGGGAGTCTGGAGCACGTGCTCGCTGGATGGGAGCACATGCTCGCCGGATGCTTTGGCTTCTTTTTGACTCAACGGTGGAGTCTCAGCAGCATGTTGAGGAAGGTATTCTTCAGCAATACCCTTGCCCTTGTCAAGCCTAGCGGATGGTGCTTCTCTAGGGGGTAACTTCTTTCCTCCCCTTAGCTCAATCGCATTGACATACTCGTTCCGCGGGTTTGCTTCCCCTTTTCCGGGCAGAGTCCCAGGAGTTCTTTTCACAGCTTCAGCAGTCTGTGCAACCTGAACATCAAGCTTCTTCACATGTGACATTACTGCCTCATACTTCCCATTAAGGTCATTGTACATGGTATCGACCTTAGCGTTGATTTCCACTGAAGCTTTTTGTTGATTCACCAAGAGTTGTTGCATCATGTTTTTCAGCTCATCCTGAGAGCTGCTAGCAGATGAAGGTCCCAACTGCTGGTTGGTGAAAGGCAGTGCTTGTTGAGCGCTTGTATATGCCTGCTGGTTCCCCCCTTGGAAGCGGTTTTGAGTGGGTACAAACTGTTTGCCTTGGAAGTTGTTTGAGAAGGTTTTCTGATAACCCATCTGATTCTGAGCTCCTTGCTGCGGATACACCTGATCCTGAGGGTTCTCCACGTTGGTGCTACTATAGGACAAATTCAGATGGCTTCTGTAGTTCGGGTTGAAACCCCTGTTCTGCACAAAACCTTGCCCACTCACATAATTAACCTCCATTGTTTCATCCTCTCCATCACAAATCTCCTGAGCGAGCGGCATGTCTCCGGTCTCATCGACAAAATAGACAGTTTTCTGGCTCCCCTTCAGAAGAAGGTTCACCTTGGCTGTCAACTCGTCAATCTTTTGCGTATCGACATTGTTGACCTTCACGGACCTGTCATACTCAGGAGCCTTGTTGCTGGAGCTTGCAGCTAGGTTCTCAATCAACTGATATGCTCCTTCCTTAGATTTTGTCATAAAATCTCCATTGCTGGCCGAGTTGAGAACGTTTCTGTAGTCCCAGTTAACTCCATCATAGAAAATGCCCAGGATCTGTTCATCACTGAATCCATGGTGTGGACACTCTCTACGGTACTCTTTGTACCTCTCCCAAGCCTCGCAGAAGGCTTCTCCAGTGTGCTGTTGGAACGATGAAATCTTGTTCTTCAGGGCAGCGGTCTTAGCCTTGGTGTAGAAATGGTCCAGAAACGCAGACCTACACTGTTCCCATGATGTCAGAGACCCAGGTGGCAATGACTTCAGCCAACGTGAAGCTCTATCCGCAAGAGAGAAGGGAAAGAGCTTGCACTTCAGAAAGCCTGTCGGTATCCCATTTGAACCAGTGGTGCTACATATCTCCTCAAAATTCTCGATGTGGTCCATCGGAATCTCAGCTGGGAGACCGTGAAATAGGTGCTGCTTCACTAGAGAGATCATTTGTGGCTTGATCTCAAAATCTTGGTTCGGGATGGTGGGAGGAACAATCGCCGCTCGGTTGGTGTAGGACACATGTAGGTTGTCCTTGTCCCCAATGGACGGTTGCGGCGGCGCGGCTCTTTCGTGTTGAGCACGGAGCAACTGCCCCAACTGTTGTCGAAGTTGCTGCAACTCGGCAGCCATATCCTCATTGTTTCTGTTGTCACCCATGTTGACGGATTGAAACTTTCTGTTCTTGCGGTTTGTTCTTTCTGCCAAAGAGAGCTCTGCGGCTGACAAAGCGACTAGTTCTTCGGTGTTGTTTCTTCTTGTAGATCTTCTTGACATGCACCTGAAACACACGCAAAGAAGAAGCAGAAAGACAAATCAGTAAGGTCTTAGTCTAGTAATTTCGCCGAAAACCAAAGGTAAAAATTTGGTCCCCGGCAACGGCGCCAAAAACTTGATACACAGTGTTTTAAATCCTATTTTCCTACTGCAAGTGCACAGCAAAGAAGTAGTACTTAGGGGTCGAATCCCACGAAGACCAAGTTTTACTCTATGGTTCTATTGGTTCAATTTCAAGCTAAGACAATTCAAAGTTGGGTTTGTTTGGTAACAGTAACGCGATTAAAACGGTATGAAAAGGCAATAAGCAAAACACTAGATCAGGGGTAATTCTCGGGAATTTCAGAGATAGCAACTAAACAACTATTCAGGGCATAGATTAAGTACTAGTCTAGAACTCAAACATAAATATAAACTGATCCACTGTCGTGGTATCAATAACTCTATCTGATCGATTCTGTGCGGAAACGCGGAGCACATGCTCAGACATCCGGAGCACATGCTCGGCGGTCCATAAACCCTAAACTGTCGTTTGAGCCCAGAATCGCAGACAAGCATTAAACAACAGGAATGATAAGTTCACAAATCACATACACATCAACTTTCGCAGGTCTAGGATAATTTGCCCACTAATGTCTTTTCTAGCAACCATTACACTTTTGATGAATAGATAAACCTAGAATCATAGATTGGGTGATCAAATCAACCTAAGCATTAAGTCTAACAATAGTGAAGACAATCGATTATACAAATCCCTATTTGTGTTCTGTTGCTAACCCATGAAACCCCTTTTGAAACCCCTAATCTAGCAAAGAAAACTACTCAGTCATAGAGAAATGAATCATAGCAAAAGATGAGAAATTCAATGACATAAAAATAAAAAGGGTTCAGAGAATGCTTCGCAAGGTAGCCGCTCTTCTTCCTCTCACAAAAACGTCGCTCAAAAACCAAAAGAAAAAGTATATTTTCTCTCCTAAAAACCCTAGGTTAAATAGCATACAAGTAGAGAAACATAAGGAAAGAATCCAAATTCAAATCTTCCTATTAAAAAGCGATCTCAGCCCTCTTTCTCTCACAAAGGATCGCCTAAAATAAGGGGAATTAGGCAGGGAATCGGCGCCTAGATGCTTGCCACGTGTCGTCATGAATCCGTAGAGTTGGGAGCATGTGCTCGGAAATCGGGAGCATGTGCTCTTGGGTCTAAAATCAGCTTTTCTGCTCAAATTCAACTCCTTTCTGCTCTGATTGCTCATGTTGTTCCAATCCTTGCTTTTAGCTTCCTAGCCTCGTATTATAACCTGAAAAAGACTCAAACAACTACAAAACTATCAAATAAACGGGGTCAAAGTGAGTCAAAACCGTAACATATCAGTTTCTCTGGTAGGCGGGTTTTCACGTGAACCAACATTCATCTCATATGCTTGTTTGTATCCAGAATAGCTCATTTTCCTCTAATTTCCTCCAAACTGTCCTAAAACCTGTAAAGACTCGATAAAGAACCAAAAAACTCCAAAACACACTTTGACTCAATAAAAAGTATAAAATAAGAGAGAAAACAAAGACTCAAAACCGATAAAAACTCCATATATAATTATTATTATTTTTTGCTATTTTAAACCATCCACAAACACTTGCTGCTTGTAGGAAGGTTCTTTTGAAATTCGACGATTCCAAACAGTACAAAACGGTTTGTATGATTGGTATCAACCGCAACATTTGCAAATGCAGTGCCTGCGGAAGATAGCGGGAGAACCAATCAACACTTTAGTAAGCCACATGTTTACTTATTGTCCATGAACCCAACTCGCTTAGTATATCCCTCGTCCATTCCCGGCCTGTTGGTCCACCCACATCCATTAGCCTGTTTGCTACGTTCGGGAGGTTTTAAAAACTTTTTACCAACCTTACAAATCACTATGTTATTTTTTCTTTTATCTTCTCCTAACTTGTATGATTCTAACAATCACATAATGTAAGTGTATGGTTCTAACAATCACATAATGTAAGCTAATAATTTGTATAGCATTGTTTCTACTATATGCCCACATATTGTAGCAGTTTAATTTTGTCACACTTTGTACCTAAATGATCATTTAATCTTTATCCTTTATATTTATCTCTTTCGCTCATTTCTTCAAGTTTTTCATTGGTGCTTGTTATTTTATCATAAGTAATTACTCTTTTTAGTGTATGATGGCCAATGCGCGAGGTAGAATTGATTCTTGATGTAGTAGTTTCATTTGAACTGCACACGTACGTATACGTAGCTACACTACATTTAGATTAAGTAATCAATACATATCTTAGGCATTTCACGTTTGTCAGAACAGTGTTTTCAAAATGCTTAGTTTGTACAAGCCTCGAAACAACCAGAGCCATGAACCGTATCATAGCCTATTAATTAGAAACTAAGAAACAAAAAGTTAAAAAAAAATTGAAGAGTTTATTTAATTTGTAATCGGAAATACAAATTTGACAAATCAAACGATGAATAAACCATATAGTACAAACAAGATCAAGGTCATGAACACATATATCAACAAGAAATTAAAATGATTTGTTCACTTTATTCAGATCACACCATAACACGTAAAAGCCAAGAACTTAGTAAATCCAGCGTAGTGCAATTTTTGATGTATATTGAAGTGCGATTGGTAGTAGCTAGTCTTGTTTAGGTCAAGACCGGGGGATTTAAGATGGCATAAGCAAGCAACTCTTGGTCACTGACGAATACGGACATGTCTTGCTCAGGTATGCTTATCCATGCTTCTACGCCATCACCTTCTTTTGAATCAATCAACACGACATACACAAAGTTGCCGTTATTCGTTCTTGACGGGCAACCCATCCAGACCGGGCAACCCAATCCAAAGTCAACCTTGTAGAAAGGCTTTCTGCACTAGCTAGACATTATGTAGATGTCTGTGTCCGGTACATTGTAGTCTCCTTCGTTCATCAAACTCAACAAGCTCTGACCAAGTGTATTGCTTTGGAGATTCTCTTCGATCATTTCGTTGAATCCTTCTTTGGCCTTCCTTAATCTGGCCACGATTTCGGGAATCTCCAACTCCCTATCCGCGTCTTTCTTGAGACCGAAACCTGTTTGTAGGTTGCCGATCGCGTTTTCTGACAAAAGAGTAGATGGAATCCTAGGCCGCAAGTCCATGGCCTGAGACATCATCGCTTGTCTTTGACTTACCGAGTTAGAGCGTGAGGATCTTGTGGCACATTTCCAGAGAAGTGACATGATAGCTTCAACACGTGTAGGTACAGGGACGCCTTCGCTAGCAGCCTTGTGCCTGAGTTCAGCAAGCTTGGAGGGTTCGAAGACGAATCTTTTGATTATACTTTTGATGTCAAGATTAGATCCCTCTGATGGGAACTGTTGAAACATTTTATGAGGAGGCGGAAAAATGGTAGTTTCAGCGAACTCAATAGTGTTTACGGCCTTATCGTTTGACTTCCCCTTGGCCGTGGTGGTAGCCCAATCATTAACAAATATCGCCAATGAGGTTGCATCACAGATTTTGTGAGAGACAGAGACAGAAACCGCCACTCCTGATCCAGACCCGAAGAAAGTGACCTTGACACTCAGCAACGGCCACTCCCCTGGAGAATCTCCTGGGGCTAACTTTGGGAGGAATCCGTCAAGAGAGTCAGTGTTTAGGTTTCTCAGGAAATGAGGGAGAAGGAGATCGCTGTATGCTTCGCTAAACACGGCTCCTTCGTCGTTACAACTGATGGAAACACCTTCTATTCGTCCAGCCAGTGGATAGAAGCGTGACAGAGTCTCGGCCAGAGAGCTTTTCAGTTTTCCCGAGAAAGTCTCCGGGACGTAATCGCCAGCTTTGTAGAAGAAGACTGTCGACACATAGACTGGGGGACAATGGAAATCAAGGATGGAGAGTTGAAGGCGATCACGAGGTGATGGTGAAGCAGGCTTAATCACTTCTCTCCCCGTCACCTCTAGCTTCGCTTCCATTGTATTCTCTTTAAGACCTTAAAATATGTAGTGGATTATGCTTTGTAGAGGTAGTTTTTTTTTTTGGTGAATGCTTTGTAGAGGTAGTTGAATGTAAGAAACTATGATGTATCAAAGATATCCTTATAAACTGTAAGATGTTTAATTTTCAACGATATGATTTAAATTTTGGCCATCACAAAATTTTTATGAAAAGGAATTCTTTATGGGTTAATAAAAATATTCATGGTTAAAACATCTTTGTCTATCCGGGGATTTTATTAAAATAATAATATTATAAAAAATTATTTTATTTTATATTTTATTATATAAAGTATGGTTTGAAAAGTTACTAATTCATCATCGTGACACGTATCAATTTTAAAAGTTATTAACTCATAAGATCGTGTTAAGTGTCAATTTTATACAAATTTTTAATTTTTAAAGAAGTAATCTTTTAAATCAAGATTTTGATACATGTAAAAATTAATATTTAATAGAAAAGATTTGAAATTACAACAAAAAAAACAAAATATTTTGTTTTAAACAATATTATTAATAATGTAAAAAGATAATATTATCAAAAAATTACAAAAATTAAAAAAAGTAAAAAAGTTTTTTATTAAATAATTATAAGAAGATTGTATATATATATATATATTATAAGGTTCGGAATTATAACATTATTTACTTATTTTTAATTTTAAGTTATTAATTATACATTTTTTTTTGTCAATAGTTATTAATTCTACATAAACAATAGAAAATGGATAAGGGAAATATACAGTTAATTATTAATTCTAAATTTTATAAATATTCACTTCTATGATACTAGGATTTTTGTGTGTCCTAGCAGGTTCAATTAACTTTATGCAGTTGTAATACTTAAGGTGTCAATCCAGTTGGGAAACTTTACTATCACTTAAGATGCAATCAAGATTTCACAAGTCAAGCCAATTCAAAGAGAGTATTTTTATCTAACAATCCTAGAATGATGAAAATGCAAAACGAAAATGAACTACAGAACTAGAAACGAAAATGTATGGCCAGAAGTAAACAAGAGTAAAAACGAAAACGATTCTAAGCATGAACAAACGAATCAGTCTCAGGAATGTAATATCAATCAAAAAAATAAAAGTCCTAAGGATGAGAGTAATTGATGTCGGTGGAGTATCCTAGTCTACAGAGTGTTTAACAAACGACAAGTAAACTATCCCTAAACAATGAACATCACAACTTAGCTAATCCAATCTCTTGGCAAAAGCTACTTAGACTCAACCACTTCCATACCTAGCTCTCGCTAGAGAAACATGGTCGAGCAAGCAGGACAAACAAGTTCATTCACGTCAACAAACATCCTAGACAACTAATCTCTTAGGCTAGGAACCTAAGTCTCTAGCACTAGTTGGTCAGACATTTCATCAAACACCTTTTGGGTGTGGAAATGTCTTGAACATAGTTCTAATAGATCAGAGAGAAACTAGTAATTCTAACACTAGTCCAGAAGGGAATCATACAAATCAAAGCTTAAACACCCTACATCCTAAGATCCTCCACCTAGTCTATCCCATCCCTAAGAACTCTAACACTACTCAGATCCGGAAATCATCACCAAATATGCAAACCCAGAAATCATTGAATCAAGCATAGTAAGATAGATAAAAATGAGAAAAACAACTTTGTAGAAGAAATCAAGTGCAAAAATTGAATAAACTCGGAGATGTCGGATTACAAGTCTGAGAACGTTTTTTGGTGGCTAGGTCAAACCTTAACGAAAAGAACTAAAACGAGATAAGATGTCTCGGCAAAGACTTAACAAAATGTATATATAGTAGTCCAACATGGAAAGCCCTGAAACTTAAAACGACAAGGTAAGGAGTCGGTTTGGGAATTCCCTGGAGCGTGTGAGATAAAACGTCATTCTTCCTGACATGTGCAATCGAGTCCGTGCGCGTCAAGTGGAATGCAATGTCATCGTGTCTCGACCTAGGTGGCTTGAGTGAAGTCGACTCGAACGGTGATGGTGTTGGCTCGAGCGGGTGGCTCGAGTGAAGTCGAATCGAAGGACGTCGACTCAAACGGATCGAGTGGGTTGACTCGAAGGACGTCGACTCGTACGGATCGAGTGGTGGGTCGAGTGGGTTGACTCCAACGTCTCCTAGACACCTGAAATACTCTGAAATGCACGATGTATGCAAAGATGATGCAAGAACTACCTAAATATGCAAAATGTACAAAAGAGGCTAGAAATTGATGCAAAACAACTAGTTATCCTAGCTAAATGCATGAAAACTACATGCTAAGAAGAGACAAAATATAGACATATCAACTCCCCCAAACTTATCCTTTGCTTGACCTCAAGCAGACAATCAAGAACAAAGTGTGGAAGAGATGTGTGAAAATGGGGTCTTAGAACCTAAAACATGCTGAATAAAATAGTTAGAATCAAGGTCCTTGTTTTTAGTTCTATGATGCATGGTGAAAGGACTTGATTAAATTTTTTTATTGAAACGATTCAGATATTTAATCTACACATGCAATCCTATCAATCATTCCCTTTAACATTCAAGCTATGCAATGTCTTTGGAGTCATTTGGCTAGGGTAAAAGGTCAAAGACGAAGATGGTCTCCTTCTCAAGTGGTTTTATCAATACAGAATAAGGTTCTTTCACGAAAAGGAGTTGAGCTTAAAAGAAGGCTAAAAGTTGAAACAACCTGATACACACAAGAGCAGTGCCTTATCTACCCAAAGGTCCACAAGGAAACTCAGCCCTAACATTCTAACCTAGAAGTTGGTCCTATCTCTACCCTTCGTCAAAAACATCATCTCAAACCTTTTACACTTAGTCTTAGGAGGAGTTCACTTCTTTTCATTCTAGCGATTGGGAAATCGTTATTATAACTATGGTTCCTTTTCTTTTCTTCTAAGGACTCTAGACATCTTAAGCATTTTTATTTTCTTTTCTTTGTCTAATCTTTTTATTTCATGCCCAGAACCAATTACTCTTTTTACTTTGCTTAACCCAAATCCTTTACTAGACTTGTAAACTTTGGAAATACATCCCCCTCCTTAAGACTTTCCACCTTTTACTTTCTGCACAAATACATACCCAATACCCAAAATTGAGTTCTCACCTGGTCCTACTAGTCCGAATAACGCGAACTAGAACTACACAGGATCCTACTCTTGTCGGTTAGAACCTAACACTTTCTAACATGCTCAACTCGAAAAAGGCCTGACACTCAAGAATACAATTGGCTTGAAAGAACGGTTGGTTAAGGGTGCGGGAAACTGTTCCAAAGATGGGAATCAGCTACTTGGATTGACAAGGATGGTAAAAATGTGAAAGACAATCCAAGTATGTATATGGTATCCATGATTTCAACTTCAATGCATAACAAGATAAATGCAAGTCAAGATTAGGTTCAGATAGATAGGGAATGATGTCAATTCAAAACATACTTCAAACAAGGCTAGAATGAAATTTCGAGAATTCAAAACCTGGTTCAGTTTTACATTTCAAATTCAATCAACAAGCATCAAATAACTAATAACAAGGGCCTTGATCCTATCCTATTGAATTCAGCATGCTACCAAGGTTAAAATCATCATCAACCCCTATGCCAAATGCAACAACCCAATATGAATGAAACTAGACTCAATCCTAATATGCAAGTGCAAACTACATGAACACTCTGTTTTTGTGGAAATTTTCGAAATTTTTCAAATTTTCATGGTTTTTCTATGCAAATAGATGGATGCAGACTCAATCATGATATGATGCAAAAATTTGAAATAAGAATCACAAAAACAACATCACATACATCATCTCAAACCCTCCCCCAAACTTAAATTACACAGTCTCTTGTGTAAGAAAAATTTGCAGAAGGATTTGAGAATCACAACAAAAACAATGAAATGGTATATACAAAGGGAAGGTGTGAGTACCTCAGTAGTAGAAGAAGGAGTCGGAGCTCTCCCAAGGAGTTGGTGCGTGATACTGACTCTGTCCTTCACCTTGTTTGGGATCTGCGGGAGTGGCCTCAGCTGGTTGGTCGACTTGCTGCTCAACCGCTTGTCTGTTCTGATAAGTGTTCGGCTGCTCGTCGCACTGCATGTCGTCGACTCTGGACTCACCATGGTCCGATACTAGCGCAACCACCTCGGTAGGCAGATAATCGCCTTGATGTTCGAACTGCTGCTCAACCTCCTGCATGCCCTGATAATCACCCTGAGCTTCATCTCGCTGTTCAGCCTCTTGCTCAGCTTGAGCTGCAGATCGACGCACTGATCAACGACTGGAGGAGGCTCTGAGACCGCGCAAACCTTGTCCCCTTCTCTTCCTAGATTCATGTGACGAGTGGCGTGAAGGGACGGGTGTAGGCTGACGCTGCCGAGATACATATGAAGATTGGCGAGATGGAGAATGGACTGGAGAAGGTGATCGTTGGTGATTTCGCTCGAGGCTCGCGGAAGCACAACCCTGCGTGGGTCTGGTGTCCTCGGGGACAGACCTAGGGATGGCGGTGGTGGATGTCGAGCCGCGGAACTTACGCATGAAGTTCGTGAAGGTCTTTGTGAAACTGCTGAATGCCTTCTCTCTTGCCTTCCCCCATCGCTGAAGCTTGTTGAGGCGTTCATGGGCTGCTCTGTCCCCTTTGGCCATTCATGGTTCTGAGTACTCCTCAAAGTGGAACTTCTCAGGGCGGTACTCAACTGCGTTCTCCTCCATCGGACCAGCTCCTACTTCCGAGATGTCGACATGTTGCTCCTCAACATCAGAATTGTATATTGTATCCGCAGGAGGGATGAACTCGATATGCTCACCCCCCAAGATCGTAGTCAACTCAACGCAAGAGAGGAGTTATCTCGAGGGTCCGCGCATAGGATGCACGAACTTGTAGAGCAATCGTCCAGATCGATCATCTCAAGCTCGCCATACGTAATGTATCCCTTAATCTCCTTGACGTAAAATGCATTGGAAACCGCCTTCTGGAAGTAACGGAACACTGGGCTTCTCAGGTTCATCGCCTTTGTTTTCGATGAAGTAAATGTCGAGGCACTTCCGATCGTTGCCCAGAGTGCGGATACTTCGTTTCTATCGAACTGAGGCGTAGTCCCCGTTCCGCTGGGAAATCCAAAGATCTCTTCGATGGTTCTGAAAGGAAGCGTGTAGAACTGGCCATGAACGCGGAATCTAATATAGCCCAGACCTCCATCAGACATCATGCCAGGCTCATCCGCATAAAAGTGCATCTCCAGAGTAACTGAATTGTCTCCTCTCTGTATCCACTCTTGGGGGTGTTCATAATTCTCTCCAGATGGCACCGCCGAAATAGACACTGAACATCCTCCCCAATCCCTAGTAGCTCCATCGTCTCAGGATATGGATATCTTGTTCCACTTAACTCACACTGTTGGAACAGCTAGTAGTACTCTTTGGGATTCAACTTCGTCTTAGATGCTCTTCGTCGTACAGATTTCCTTGGCTCTTGTTCTGAACGTAACGCAAGTTTCTCCTGTTCATAATCGCTGCCTTCGTCTCTTGAGTGAGTTTTTGCCGGTCTCTTCCCATGACTCTTACTCTTAGAGAGCGGTTTGTCTGGTCTGCTTTACCCCGCTACTTGTTCTGAACCCACAACAACTTCATCAACTATGTTCTTTATTTTTAGGAAACGCTTTGCCATGGGCTCTGGTGATGAGCGTTCCCCACCAACACAACCATATGCCTCTCTCATCTCGTGTATAAGCTCAGAATTTTTTTTGTTTCTCTGAGACATATTGAACTCAAAGCTAAACGTTAATATGTTAGTGAGCAGCTAACAAGAGCAATTAATAAACTTAGAACTTGAGAGTGGAAAGGGAAGATGAAACCGCTCGACTTGGTGTGATGAACTTCTTGGTTTAGTCGATTTGAGTTGAGGTTGGTGATGGCTCGAGCGGTGTCGGCGAGATGTTGGAGACGGGGCGAAAGGTTGCAGATGGAGTGGAACTACGACGTTGAAGACGGCTCGATTGATGATTAAGACCGTGGATCGAGTGACTGTATGAGAACGGCTCGGTTGATGCGTGTGTGGATGGCTCGAGAGGAAGAGTTACGCGCGGTGACTCGAGCAAGGTCGTCTCGTGTAGATCGAGTCATGTGTTGCAGTGAAGAGAATGCAGCTCGAGTGTACTTCGATGGTGGATTGAGATGTTAGCTCGACTGGGACGCTGATCTCCGAACTGGTCGGCTCGAATGGTGAGAATGACGAGTTGAAGACGGTGTCGTTCGAGTTGCAGCTCCGCGCCGGTGTCGAGATCGACGTTCGAATAGAACGTAGTGCATGACTCGAGCGGCAACTCGAGGTGGAGGGTCGAGTCGAGTGAGTTCGCGAGTCTGCTCGAGTCTTTCGGTCTTGAAGGACAGCGAGACTACGGTGAGACGACGAGAAGACGACATACCTCCTCTGCGTCAGATAGCTGCTCGAATTCCTCTGGTCCATCCGTTTCTCTGTGGGAGTCTAGCAGATTCTTGTAACAAGTGGTCTCCTCATTCAGGAACCCTTCTTCTCCATCCTTGGTCAAAGCAGTCTTGAGATGATCCTCCTCAGCTAATTCCTCCAACAACTCATCAGCTAACTTATCCATCTCTTCAATGTAGAAGACTTGTCCTCCTATTGTTGGTTCTTCAAAGTATCCTTGATGTCAAACTTCATAATGAAGTCGCCGCCCAGATTAAGATCAATCTTGCCATTTCTGACATCAATGATGGCTCCAACAGTCGCCAGGAACAGTCTTCCTAAGATCAGAGGGTTTTTTGGTTCTTCATCCATCTCCAGAACCACAAAGTCAGTTGGCACTTCCACGTCTCTGAACCTGACAGGTAAGTCTTCCAAAATACCATGTGGAAGTCTCACTGATCTATATGCAAGGATGAGAGAGATGTCGCAACCCTTAAACCTTGTGAAACCAAACCTCTTAGCCACTGAGAATGGCATCAGATTAACTGAAGTGCCAAGATCACATAGACACCTATCAAAAGACATAGGTCCAAGGGAGCAAGGTAGAGTGAATGATCCAGGATCCTTGAGCTTCTTAGGTGCAATATTGTTCTGAATGATTGCACTGCATTCGAGACTCAGTACCACCATGCCTTGAACCTCTTTTGATCTCTCCATCACCAAGTCCTTGAGGAATTTCTGGTAATGAGGAACAAGTGCGAATGCATCCAGTAATGGCATTCTCAACTCAATCTTCTTGACTTATTTTTCGAAAAGAGCTTTGTACTTCTCAGTAAGCTGCTTCTTAAACCTCACTGGAAATGGTAGAGGAGGCTTGTATGGTGGAGGTATGAACCTCGCAGGTTTGTCATCAGAAACACTAGGTTCCTTAACTGCTTCTGGTTCGGACTGCTTCACTGGCTCGATTAGATCTTAGACTGCTTCGACTAGATCCTTGATTTGAGCTTCATCTTGAACAAAATCCTCCTCATCTAATTCCTCACTGTCCTCAGTGATGTATGGTACTCCTTGCCTGGGAGGCAATGTTTTCCCACTTCGTAGCGTAATGGCATTGGCAAATTCCTTGGGGTTTTGTTAAATAGAGAGAGAGCGTGGCAAGTGGGGTGATGGGTGATGAGACATAAAGATGAAATGTTTGGTGCAGGGGAGCAAGAGAGATGGGGTGAGTTGGTAGGAGAGTTGAAAACTCACGTGGGTGAGTGAGAAAAAGAAAGGAGTGGTTTGTAATAAAGATTCCCTCTTTTTATTTTCTTGTTTTCCCATGAATCTGACACCCTCCTTTTTGACTCTGCTTCTCCCTTATATTTTTTTTTATCCTCAATCTCTTCTGTAAATCTCATTATACTCGTCTTTAGTCTAAAGTCGCTCCTTTGACTGCTACTCCCTTCTATAGATTCCTGAACATAAGAAAACTAAAAATAAAAATTATAAAGACAAAGATCCTAACGAATATTTACAGTGATACCTTTGAGACTTCCTCCCAAGTGAGCTTGTTTAAAGTTCCTAGCTTAAATTTTCAGCTTTTTCTGCCTTTGGGGGTTCACAGAGGAGCACAGAAAACCCCTCTGGTCGGACTTGATCAGCTAGATATTTCTTGACTCTCTGACCATTTACAGTGAATTCACTGCCATCCTTGTTCAGAAGGGTGATGGCTCCAAAAGGCAGAACGTCTTTGACTGATAAAGGTCCAGACCACCTAGACTTAAGCTTTCCAGGAAATAACTTAAGTCTGGAATTGAATAGCAAAACCTGATCTCCAGCCTTGAGCTCCTTGACAATAATCTTCTTGTCATGAAAATTCTTTGTCCTTTCATTATAAATCTTGGAACTCTCATAAGCATCAAGTCTTATTTCTTCCAACTCATGGATGTCAAGAGTTCTCTTAGACTGAGTTGTGTCAATATCCAAGTTCAGCAACTTGATAGCCCAGAGTGCCTTATACTCAACCTCAACAGGGAGATGACATGCCAAATTGATACTAAGATTTTTGTTTGTCTATCCTAGCAGGTTCAATTAAGCTTATGCAGTTGTAATACTTAAGGTGTCAATCCAGTTGGGAAACTTTACTATAACTCAAGATGCAATCAGGATTTCACAAGTCAAGCCAATTCAAAGAGAGTGTTTTTATCTACCAATCCTAGAATGATGAAAATGCAAAACGAAAATGAACTACATAACTAGAAACAAAAATGTATGGCAAGAAGTAAACAAGAGTAAAAACGAATTGATTCTAAGCATGAACAAACGAATCAGTCTCAGGAATGTAATATCAATCAAAAACATAAAAGTCCTAAGGATGGGAGTAATTGATGTCGGTGGAGTATCCTAGTCTACAGAGTGTTTAACAAACGACAAGCAAACTATCCCTAAACAATGAACATCACAACTTAGCTAATCCAATTTCTTGGAAAAAGCTACTCAGACTCAACCACTTCTATATCTAGCTCTCGCTAGAGAAACATGGTCGAGCAGACATGACAAACAAGTTCATTCACGTCAACAAACATCCTAGACAACTAATCTCTTAGGCTAGGAACGTAAGTCTCTGGCACTAGTTGGTCAGACATTTCATCAAACACTTTTTGAGTGTGGAAATGTCTCGAATCTAGTTCCAATTGATCAGAGAGAAACTAGTAATTCTAACACTAGTCCAGAAGGGAATCATACAAATCAAAGCTTAAACACCCTACATTCGAAGATCCTCCACCTAGTCTATCCCATCCCTAAGAACTCTAAGACTACTCAGATCCAGAAATCATCACCAAAGATGCAAACCCAGAAATCATTGAATCAAGCATAATAAGATAGATAAACATAAGAAAAACAACTTTATAAAATAAATCAAGTGCAAAAACTGAATAAACTCGGAGATGTCGAATTACAAGTCTCAGAACGTTTTTTGGTGGCTAGGTCAAACCTTAACAAAAAGAACTAAAACGAGGTTAAAGATAAGATGTCTCGGCAAAGACTTAACAAAATGTATATAGTAGTCCAACATGGAAAGCCCTAAAACTCAGAAACGACTAGGTAAGGAGTCGGTTTGGGAATTCCATGGAGCGTGTGAGATAAAACGTCATTCTTCCTGACATGTGTGATCGAGTCCGTGCGCGACGAGTGGAATGCAATGTCATCGTGGCTCGTCCTAGGTGGCTTGAGTGAAGTCAACTCGAACGGTGATGGTGTTGGCTCGAGCGGGTGGCTCGAGTGAAGTTGACTCGAAGGACGTCGACTCGAATGGATCGAGTGGGTTGACTCGAAGGACGTCGACTCGAACGGATCAAGTGGTGGCTCGAGTGGATTGACTCCGACGTCTCCTAGACACCTGAAATACTCCGAAATGCACGATGTATGCAAAGATGATGCAAGAACTACCTAAATATGCAAAATGTACAAAAAAGGCTAGAAATTGATGTAAAACAACTAGTTATCCTAGCTAAATGCATGACAATTACATGCTAAGCAGAGTCAAAATATAGACATATCATTCTACATAAATATAGATCGTCTCATATTTTTCATCGAACAAAACAATTTATTCAAAAACACTGCTTTCAACTTTGTTCTACTGTAAAAAAAAATTAATGGGAAAGTAAATTTTTTTTTTTTATTCTAAAATTTTTTCATACTTTCTCTTTTTTCAGTTCGGAATATGTAAGATTAATATGTTGACTCAAGAAAAAGAAGATTAATCTATGCGTCTTCTTTTTCTAATACTGTATTTTAAATTTTGTTATAGTATTTTTAAATTGTTTTATTTATTTTATATTTTCATCTTTGAATTATTTGGGATTTAGATACCATCGTGCTTATAATTTTCTATTATTTTTTTAATTATGTCAAATTAATTTTCTTCTAATTTCTCAACCTTGATTGGTTGGTCGTCGACCCTTTTTTGTGCAAACATAATTATTACTATTCATTCAAATCCCAAAGGGAGATAACGAGTAGAAGCTCATCAACCAAATTGTTGGATAAAATAGGTTAATCAAATACAAGCCTACAACAAAACATAAGTCGTTGTTGATAAATCCAGAGAAGCTCGGAGACTGTGACACCATGGTTTGCGGAAAGGTTTAAAAGAATTAATTTGGCCACCTATGTCACCAAAGTGCACTTATCTTTGCAGTCAACGATCTTAAGAGAATTCCAGAGTTAAGCATGCTTGAGTTGGAGTAGTTTCAGGATGGGAGACCTTCCGAGAAGTGATTGTCAAAACAATGCGAGTGATGACAAACTACAGGGAAAGACCATGTGGTGATTTGTAGGGTCGGTAAAGTATTTAAAGCCTCCTGGATATAACAAACCGGCCGTAAAATATGGATGGACCCACAGGCCAGGAATGGAGTGGGCCCAACTAAGGAAGGTGGCGGTCGTGGCATTACAAAGACAGAGGCTACATCATGGTATGTCAAAGAAACTTCCACGAATATATTGAGAAATTTAACATTAGTTATTATCAAAAGATTTTGTGACGTTAGAAAAGGGTTTTTAGTTTCTTTGGCTGTCAGAGCAAGCCATTTTGAGTTAGCTAAAAGACGTGAACATGTTCTCTCTACATAGGAGGAGTGCAGAGCCGAGGTTATCTCTATGGTGGAGGAGGTTGGTCGCAAAGTTATCTCCCCAAGGGAAGAAGCTGGATGAGGTTGGACACGTAGTTATCTTCCCAAGGGAGGAAGGCGGAGCCAAGGTTCTCTTCATGGTAGAGGAGGTTGGACGCAAGGTTTTTTACATAAAGGAGGGAGGAGGGCAGAGCCGAAGTTCTCTCCATGGTTGGTCATACACTATTGTGATAATACATCATTGATTGAAAAACTATAATAGTTGGATTAATGGGTTCATATAGTAATTAAAAGAGATATATAATAGTTGGCTTAATGTATTCATATACACATTTTCTAGGTGGTGGTAAAGAATATATTTGTAACATACATTATATTTAGGTATAAAAAATACACTTTTAATGGTAACATACATAAAAGATTTGTAAATAGATACAAATCAATGTATTATGGCAAAAATAAATTTTATAAAGAACGTACAACATATTTCAATATATTTTTGTTAAATTTAACTTTATTTACAAAATTTTAAACCCGCAAATCGGACGGGTCATGATCTAATTATTATTATAATAGACAAATGGGTAATTGGATGCAAGATAATATCATTAATTCATTGGGGTGTTTCCACAAGAAAAAAAGTCATTTGGGTATGAAAAAGCCTTCAACATCGTTTATTAGGTGAAGGTATAAATTTGTATCTTATTATATAAAGCTTGGTCCTTAAGTTATAATAACTCACTAGATCGTGTCACGTGTTAGTTTTGACGATCAGATATCAAAGTTAAAAACTTACCAGATCGTGACATGTATCAATTTTACGATCAGAAGTCGCATATCAAAGTTAGTAACTCATCAGATCGTGCCACGTGTGAATTTTAACAATCAGAAATCATAGTTTTCAAGCTTAGTAAAACGATGAATAAGATAATTGTAATATTATTATATTAAAAATCTTTGCTAATCCTAAAAGGAAAAGTATTGTAAATACACCTCTCTATATACACAAATAGATGATGACATATATTTCACGAGACAAAATAATTTTGACTAGCATTGTTTTTTTTTGGTAAAATTTTCTTCTTTGTTTTTATTAACCTTTTGTTTGACAAAACATTGTTCTTGAACAAGTTTCGAAGACAATTTCTTTGTTATCTAATGAAAGCAACTATATCAAACGATTCCTAGATATTACCACGTGTTTTCTAATATACAGAAAAATTTTGAAAAAAGGAATTAACAAAAATATACAGAAAATTATTAACTCTAAAAAATATAAATACTCACTTCTATATAAACATATCATGTTATTCATCTAATAAAATAATTTATTCAAAAATATTGCTTTAAGCTTTGTTCTATTGGTCAAATTTTTTTAATGGCAAGACAAATTTTCCTTATTTTTTTAAACTAAAATATACTCATACTTTCTACTTTTTCAGTTTGGAATAGTTAGATTAATATGTTGACCCAAAAAAATAGAAGATTAGTATATGCATCTTCTTTCACTAATTTTGTATTTTAAAATTTATTGTAGTAGTTTTAGATTGTTTTATTTAATTTATATATTCATCTTTGAATTATTTGAGATTCATATATTACCGTGCTTATAATTTTCTATTATTTCGTTAATTATGTCAAATTAATTTTCTTCTAATTTCTCAACCTTGATTGGTTGGTCATAAACATTTTTTTTTGTGCAAACATAATTGTTACCATTTGTTCAATCTCAAAAGGAGATAAAGAGGAGAAGATCATCAACCTAATAAATGGATAAAATAGGCTAATCAAACACAAGCCTACAACAAACATAAATAGATTGGAAAAACAGAAATCGTTGTTGATAGATCCATAGGAGCTTGGAGACAGAGACTACATCATGGTGTGTCAAAGAAACTTTCATGAATACATTGGAAAAATTCACTTACTATCAAAAGATTTTGTGACGTTGGAAAATGGTATTTAGTTTCATTGGTTGCTAGAGCAAACCACTTTGAGATAAGTAAAAGACGTGAACATGTTTTCTCCACACAGGAGGAGGGCATAGCCGAGGTTCTCTCTATAGCGGAGGAAGTTGGACGCAAGGTTATCTCCCTAAGGTAAGAAGGTAGGGGAGGTGAAACAACCCGACCCGTTTTTTTTTTTAATAATAAATACAATATATAATTAAGCATCTCATACTACTTAATTAAACCAACCCAAACCACAACTCATCATTAAACCAACAATAGACATTATACACAGCGAAAACATACAAATAATATCAAACCAATATATCATTAATACAATAACATTCTTAATCATTCCATCCAACAACCTAACATGACTCTAACCAAGGTTCCAAAAACATAACCATACATAACCAACATCACACAAACGAGACCCTAGATCATCCTCCTCCTCATTGCCTTGATTCCATGATCACACTTTGCCTTTACCTGCACCGCAAACACAAATTGAGATGCATGAGTATTTAATAAACACTCAGTGAGGCAATCCTCCCATCTACTGGGCTATACACACAAGCAACAGAGATTCAAATGTTAACCAATACAACAAAGCAGGAAAACAAGCGACAAACAAGTTGGTGTCGACGGACACCAAAATGGTATTGATCGACACTGACATCTTGTTGGTCAAATTACTATAAAGAAAATAGTTATGGAACAAAAAAAATTGTCATAGATTAGAGACGCAATTCTCGTTCCAAAAGAGATACCTCTAGATTATGTACATCAAATAACCCGAACTAAACAGAATCCAACTTGAATTGAACACCCCTAATCAAATTGTAAGAAATGTTTTAATTAGTTGAGAAAAATAGATATGTAACATCACATGACATAAGGGTACAATTAATGGAAATTACAAACCTTTGTTAAAATAGGATGCATGCCATGTGTCAATCTTTTAATTTTTATTGTTAATAATAAACATTGAAATTAAATGTATCTCTTAAATAAAATTTAATACATATAATAATAATTCTAATGAAAATCTAATGAAAATAGATGATGTATATGTTTGTAAAAGAAAATACACTTTTTAATATAAAATATATAACTAAATTTAATAAAAATGAATAAATGGTGTATTTAGAGCTAAGAGAAAAAGACTTAAAAGTATCACATGTCAGTTATTCGTAGTTGGTGTGATAAGAAAAAACATTTGATTAATATTTAATAAGATTACTCACTTATATGAGTCCATGAATAGAGCATCAATATAAAGAGAGTACCTCCCTTGTATCTTAGACCCGTAAACCCCTCAAACAAACATCTTCGCTCATTGTTGAGAGAAGAAAAGAAGTCAACATGGTAGAATTTTATGAGTTGTTATTGGCTGTGGTAGTTTCACTCGTTGTGGTGACGTTATTTCATTGGATCTACCAGTGGAGAAATCCGAAAACCAATGGAAAACTACCACCAGGATCCATGGGTTTTCCGATTATTGGAGACACTTTTGAGTTCATGAAGCCTCATGATGTTCTTCAGTTTCCAACATTCATCAAGAAGCCTCATGATGTTCTTCAGTTTCCAACATTCATCAAGAAGAGAGTTCTCAGGTTCTTTGCAAATTCTCTAGCATGCATCATTTGTATGTAAACTTATAAATATATAATTTAAAATTACCTGGAAATATAACATTCACCTAATTTACGTTAACTTTCCCTTGACATACTTGTTCGAAAAGATATGGACCAGTATTTCGGACAAGTTTATTTGGAAGCAAAGCTATAATCTCGTTGGATTTTGAAATGTACCTGGAAATAGCTAAGGCAAATCATGTTCCAGGTATCACGAAGAGCATATCACGACTATTTGGGAAACAACTTGTTTATCCAGAGCAAGAAGTCCCATAAACATGTCCGGAACTTGACATTTCAGTTGTTGGGTCCAAAATATTTAAAGCTGAAGATGGTAGAAGACGTCGATCTCTTGGCTCGCACATACATGGAGGAAGGATCCAGGAACGGCTGCCTTGACGTCAAGGAAACATCAAGCAAGGTGACAAAAAAAATGTCATTTTTTTCTTAATGTTTATAACTCGTGGTATGATTCTGTTTTAATGGATTACTCAATGGCTCATCTCATCAAACACATATCATCGAATTTTACAGATCTTAATTGAGTGTCTTGCAAAGAAAGTTATGGGTGAAATGGAACCAGAGGCAGCAAAATAACTTGCACTATGTTGGAGATATTTTCCAAGGGATTGGTTTCAATTCTCTTGGAACATTCCTGTAACTGGTGTCTATCGAATGATGAAGGTATGTGTTTTTCCAAGGGAGTGGTTTCAACTCTCTTGGAACGTTCCTATGATTGTGCATATAATTTGAGGGAATATAATTGTTCCTATGATGTGTTTCTTCACAGGCAAGAAAGCGGATGATGAAGTTAATAAAGGAAACAGTATTAAAGAAGAGAGCATCAGGAGAGGAGTTCAGAGAGTTTTTCGAGATTATCTTCGGAGAAATGGAAGGCGGGGCTGAAAAAATGAGCGTCGAGAATGCTATTGAATACATATATACTTTCTTTTTGATTGCTAATGAGACAACACCAGGGATCCTTGCGGCTACAGTTAAACTCATAAGCGATCACCCTAATGTCATGCAAGAGTTGCAAAGAGAACATGATAGAATTGTCCAAGGTAAGTCCGAGAAGGAGGCTGGCTTAACATGGGAAGACTACAAATCAATGACGTTCACCCAAATGGTGAGTGTGTATCATAGTCATATATATAAATCCACTCATTGGTAATTAGTTGTAAGTTGTATGTCTATTAACCTTGATATATATATATAGTAGGTCAGACAAATGTTGTGTTTTATTTCAGGTGATATATGAGTCGCTTAGGATCACAAGCACAGAGCCTACAGTACTTAGAATAACTGATCATGATTTCCAAGTTGGTGATTATACAATTCCAGCTGGTTGGATCTTCATGGGCTATGCTAATGTCCATTTTAATCCGGAGAAGTATGATGACCCTCTAGCATTTGATCCATGGCGCTGGAAGGTGATTTATATAATTTTAAGCATATAATCATTAAATTTTCAGATTGAAGACTTGGGCTCAATCCTCTCCAAATCGTACATTCCCTTTGGCGCTGGTTCTAGACTATGTGTAGGAGCTGAGTTCGCTAAGCTTCAGATGGCCATTTTTATACATCATTTGTTTAGATACAGGTTCATTTTTATCACCTAACGCACCATGTATTAATTTATTTTTAACAGCTCAAAGCTTTTTTTACTTAATTAAATGGTTTTCTATCTACCCATGGTTTAAAGGTGGTCAATGAAGAAAGAGACTGCAGTACTTCGAAGGTTTATGCTTATGTTTCCATGTGGATCTGATGTTCAATTCTCATATGACACCAAAGTGGATAACTATGTTGGTTATTAGAGCTAGTAGTTATATCTTAAAGTTGTTAGTTCGAATCCCAGAGTAAAACAGAATATCTTTTTTTTTGTCCGACTGTTCTGGTTGCTACAAACGGGTAAAACCCATCTTTTAAGAGGCCAGTGGTCAATATGTATATTTCCATTGAATAAATAGTGTACGCTTAACACTTCGTATAACATAGGTGGTGTATCATATTTATATCTCAGAGTCAGACCATCATACTTCGTTCAAAACCATACTACAGTTCAGAAACATACGCCAGAAAACATTTAATACGTACATTTCATTTTGCTATATTACGTTTACATCTCAAAACATCATCGTCTTCCAGAAGCGTATAGTAAATCTAGATCCTACTTATCCATATCAAAACACTTCTTACAAGTTCCTATAGCAAAATAAGATGTGGAGAAAAATAGATAAATAGGAAGATCTTTGACTAATATAGAGGAGACACTGAATAATTAAGTAATTATAAACTGAAATCCATAAAAGAAAAGGCTTAATAAGAGTTTCCAGCTCTACAAATACCTTTTCCTCCTTTTTCTTTCTTTTTTTTTCTTCCTTACGTTCAAAGCGATAATTACCCTAATATCTAAGTATTTCACATGCGCTTAATCTATATTAGAAGAATCTGACAATATTGATAGAAGTCTTCTAGTTGTCACGTTGGGCGATGAAAACGCTTAACGAGTTCTTTAACTAGGATTTAATAATTATTAATCAAAAGAGAAGACTTCTATTTAAAATAAAATAAAAAAACGACTACAACTTGCAATTTTCTCACGTTCTTTCGACGAGAAAGCATATCATATTTGCTAATAAAACAGAGCATGATAATACATTGATTCTTGACAAAAAAGATTAGTCTGCTTCATTTGTCTCTGCACTTTGAGCAACAATGGCAGCAATAATCACACTTGACCTTCAAACCATCTTCATCTTCATCTTCTTATGTCTCTTCTCACTTCTCTGTTACTCTCTCTTTTTCATAAAACCAAAGAACTCACGAGATGGTCGTAGTCTTCCTCCGAGCCCTCCTTCTCTTCCGATCATCGGTCATCTTCACCTCATTCTTATGTCTTCTTTAACCCACAAGTCTTTTCAGAGACTCTCTTCCAAGTATGGACCTCTTCTCCATCTCCACATTTTTCACATCCCCATAGTCCTAGCCTCTTCGGCTTCAGTGGCCTACGATATCTTCAGGGACCAAGACGTAAATGTTTCCTTTCGGAGTTCCCCTCCGATTGAAGAGTCTCTCTTACTGGGATCGTATAGCTTCATCAGCGCTCCCTATGGCGATTACTGGAAATTCATGAGGAAGCTGATGGTTACAAAGATTCTTGGACCGCAGGCACTAGAACGTTCACGAAGGTTCCGTGAAGATGAGCTTGATCGCTTTTACAAAGTTCTGGTTGACAAGGCAGTGAAGAAGGAAACTGTTGAGATCGGTGAGGAAGCAGCGAAGTTCAACAACAACACCATCTGCAAGATGATCATGGGAAGGAGTTGTTCTGAGGAGAATGGTGAGGCGGAGAGAGTCAGAGGCTTGGTGACCGAGTCGATGGCCTTGACAAAGAAAATTTTCTTGGCCACCGTATTTGAAAAACCGCTTAGGAAGCTTGGGATCTCACTGTTTAAAAAGGAGATTATAAGTGTTTCACACAAGTTTGACGAGCTGCTGGAGAAGATTCTTGTGGAACACGAAGAGAAATTGGAGGAGCATCATCATCAAGGTACTGACATGATGGATGTGTTGTTGGAAGCTTATAGAGACGAAGACACAGAGTATAAGATCACAAGAAACCATATTAAGTCTTTGTTTGTGGTAAATGTTCTTCTCTTTAGGTGGTTGTTTTGTAAGCCAAATACCATTGGTTTTACTGGCTAACAAATGTTTGTTACTATTTATAGGATCTTTTCATTGCAGGTACTGACACCTCATCGACCACTACACAGTGGATCATGGCAGAGATCATTAACCATCCCAAGATTTTTGAGAGACTAAGAGAAGAAATCGATTCTGTTGTAGGGAAAACAAGGTTGGTTCAAGAAACTGACCTACCAAACCTTCCTTACTTGCAAGCTATAATCAAAGAAGGGCTAAGATTGCATCCACCTGGGCCTCTCGTGCCAAGGACACTCCAAGAAAGGTGTGAAATTAAAGGGTTTCACATACCAGAAAAGACAATAATTATTGTTAATTCCTATGCTATAATGAGAGATCCTGATTTTTGGGAAGATCCTGAGGAGTTTAAGCCAGAGAGATTTTTAGGTCTTTCAAGATCAGGGCAAGAGGACGAGAAAAGAGATAAGTTCCTAAAGTACATTCCTTTTGCCAGTGGAAGGAGAGGTTGTCCTGGAACAAATCTAGCTTATGTCTCTGTAGGAACCGCGATTGGAGTGATGGTGCAATGCTTTGATTGGAAAATCGAAGGAGAGGAAGTCAACATGAATGAGGCTGCTGGAACAATGGTGTTGACCATGGCTAAACCTCTTAAGTGCACTCCTGTTCCTAGAACCCTAAACCCATTACCTTCCTAGTTCTTTACTGTTTTTTATTTATTTTAAGTAATCTCGTGATAAATCAAACATGTGATATGATATAAGTTTTAAATTCCTAATCACTCATGCCACAAGTGCTAAATGATCTTAAACCATGGATAAAAACAAGTCTTCCTAATCACTCATAGTCTCGTGTGTTGCAAAGAGAGCATGTTCATCGTAGGAATGTTAAACATGCAGAGTCTGAGAGTCATCCATACATAATTCAGATTAATGATGGATGACTCTGCATGTTACGGAGAAAGCTGCATCGTAATATAATTTGTCGTAGGAACTATTCATCATAATCGTGTAAATTGCAGGTACTTGAATACCATCATGATAAGATAAAGATCAAATAACGATCATAATGATGTAATTTGACAAAAATACAAAGAAACAAAAAAACTTTCACAAACATTTGCATTGAAAATATGAAACAACATTTCTTATCAAACATAAATTAAGTTGTAAAAATATTATTAACCAAAAAAAAAGAAGTTGTAAGACGAAGAAAGTGAATCCTCTATATATTCAAAGAGAGTTTTTTTTGTGCATTTGTGGCAAGCCCACATTTTTCAACTAAATTATATTTTTCTTTTAGTTTTGCTATTCTTCTTGACATCTCAACACTAAATTAGAGAAATATAACCTTTTAAAATCATTTTAGTTTATTTTCAGTTTTTTGGTTAACATAACTTATTTTAGTGGTGGGATTCAGTTCCGATTGACAGATTCTGAGATGTGAATATGAAGTGTGTAAAACCAAAAGTATGAACTTGTGTCTTTTTTTCATTGTCATATTAGAAAGACAAATATATATATACTAGATAAGGTCCGCGTAATAATGCGGATAAAAATTTAAAAAAAATATTGAGAATAACTAAGTAGTAATAGACATGTTTTTAGATTCTATCTTGTAACATTTTAATATTGAACATGAACTTCTCATATTTCATTTTAATACTCTCTCAGTTCTATTATATAAGAGTTTGAAGGCTTTTTGCATTATTTTATAATATTTTCTCAAATTTCTATGTATATTTTTATTAATATAACAATTTATGACTATTTGAACTATGCAATATATTTTTCGGGAAAACGATTTATTGCCCCACAAAAAGCATCACATCAAACTAGATAGAGCTCAATCTTTGATAACCAGAAGAAAATCATTATGTTCTTTTTTTTTTCTTTTAATTTGTTTTAATTAATTTAATTCAGTTTAAATTATGTTATATTTGTTTTATTATTTTATTTAGTTGGTTCAATAAATAGTGAACCGAGCAAAACCAATGTTTGTGGGTAATTAGGTGAAAACTATGTTTCAAAGGAGATATAGATCTTGAACTATGGAGTCTGAGAGATATAGATTGAGAAATATTTTCTCGGAGATATATAGCACGTGGTAATAGATTGAGCTCTATCTGGCTTGATATGATATTCTCTTGGAGAAATATATCGTTTTCCGTATATTTTATTATTGGTTGAAGTTTTATACATGACATAATATTTATTGTTTATAAATGTTTGTGTTTTTATCCAAAAACTCTTATAGGACATGGAATACCATTTAAATATCTATAACATCGTAATAAACCATATTTTAAGTTTAATTATACATTTCATCTTAATGCATAGAACTAAATATTTTATATCAAACACAATTAATAAATCATATCAAGTCTATATCTTAGTAAGAATTGAAAATACAAATAAAATTTAACAAAATATAATTTTAACTCATTTCATAATCAATTTTAAATAAGTGAAAGTTCTAAAATAAAATCATATATAAAGATATATAGACATTACCATCAAATTAGTGAAGATTCATTCCTATAAATTATAATATATTTCGTATTATCTTATGTTTTAACATATGCATTACAAAAATACATGTGCTCAAATTATAAAATCAAACATAAAAAAATATGAATAATATTCTTGAATCAATTTTTTTAAAATGATACATATTAATATTTGAAATATTTTTAATCTAAAATAAATTTCATCGTTAGACATTCAGTTTAGTAATCACATTTAACTATCTATTTCATCTTAAAACCATAATTCACTTCTTCATGTATTAGAGTTAAAATTTTAATAAAAAAAACTAATATGAGCATCATATGAGATAATATGTATATTGATTAGTATTTTAAATTTAACAATAAACAATCAGTAAAAAAATCAGTTAACATCCACAAAAAATTTGGAAATTCAAAAATATCCTAAATATGATTTTAGTATATGTCGTAATTTCATAAATAATACTTTTGTCAGTTTTCATCAATTAACCAAAAATTCATTCCTACAAACTCAGTTTTTCTATTTTTCTTTCAGGTTTCTCATATTACTACATGCATTAAAATCTTTAAAATAAAACATGTAAAACTATACTAATACACATCATGTATTGATTTTTTTTTTAAAGTTCATTACTCTTTCAAGGTTTTGTGTGCTTACTTACAATAAAGATTTATATTACAACGATAAATGCAATTTATATTCGACTAAAATTATGTTAAATAACTTATGTTATTCTTTTTAGCTTTGTTATTCATTATTTATTGATTAATATACATGTTTAATTAATTTCGTTTTTGATAACACATGTCAAATTTTATTGAGAACACACGTACAATATAATTAGAAAGTATATTGATTTTGTTAGTTTTCCTTTTTGATTTAGAAAAATAATTTTTTTTTATAATATAACATGTAAAATTCTGTAAATAAAATTACACATGTGTCATGATCTAATCAATATATTTGACACGTGTCACTATCTTGTTAATGAGTAACTTTGACATTTTTAAAAATATAAACATATAAAATTCTGTAAATAGAATTAGACATGTGTCGACATCTAATCAATATATTTGACATGTGTCAAGATCTTGTTAATGAGTAATTTTGTCATCAAAGTTTATATAATAAGATATATATATTGAAGAAATTAGTATTATTTAAGAAATTAGTATTGTTTTCAAGTTAGTATTATTTCAATTTAAGTTAATCTTAATTTAAGAAATTAAAATTACTTTTTATCTCTTTATATATAGGTGTCGATGTATCATATAATGTACTGTAACATTGTTTTTATGATAGTGTACTCTCATCAGTTTTTCATAATTGTAAAAGGTTTTCAAAACATATTATAAAACAAAACCCAACTAGTACTATATATTCAAACAAAACCCAACTAGTACTAATTGTTAGGAAATATATATATATTTTATATATATTTACTCGTGCAAGGTCTTTGAGTCTTAATATGTTATTAATGGAGTCTTATTAGTACTTGCATGTGTTACTATTATTATATGGTTTTTGAGAGTCAATGTATAAATTAGAGCAGCATTAATTGCCCCATGTATTTCATTAGTTTAATGACTTTCGCCTTGACCATATTTCATTAGTAGTATATTTTATTTTGCTTAGATTCTTTTGACTCTCATATAAATTGCCTAAATTAGAGCAACATTAACTATCCCACGTTTTTCATTTTGTCTGCTCCAGTTTAGTGGATCACATTTGACCCGTTTGTTAAGTAATATGCTTACTTTGTTGAATGTGTTTAATCTTTTTTGTATCGAAATAATTAGTGCTTTCGAAAGAAAAGAAAAAGTGTGTAACACTGAAGACATCGGCTGCATGCATGTGAGGAGGTAAACGAAGGCAGTAAGCATATGCTGTTATTTTTTCCAACTAATTCCAGAGGACTAACCTTCTATGCCATGACCGTGGTGTAAGAGTTAGCTGGAAAATGTAATTTCGTGAGGACTCCTTATATCCAACCTGAAACTGTTGACTATAAGAATAAACATGAATCCTATAACAATATGGAAGTCCAGAGAACCGTACGTCTCTCCCTATGATCCGATTCCGAAGCGGTGATTTTGAAACTATGTCGGACGAATGAGTGTGTGCAATCAATACTTAACTAGGTTCGGGTACGTGTGGAGTTATTTCTACATAATGTTTAAAAATATACAATTGTCAAGCCATCGAACCCATCTAATATGTCTGATTGAAACGTTTAAATTTTTTTGACCCAAAAAAATCTCATTTCTCGTAATTCATATGAGTAAATAGTATATCCGCATATGTTCTGCTTGAATTCTTGTTCCTAAAATTCTCGTCCCGTATTTTGTCATACTTGAATATACCCACACAAAATTCTCATAACCTGATTATTATGTAACTAATTTGAACGATTTCCTAAAATATAATACATCTATTGTTTAATCTATTTTTTTCTTCTTAATATGTAAATTGGGTCAGTTTGGCAACATAGATATTTGATATGATTTTTTTCTAACCCTTAAGTGTATTCCCCAATTAATAGTATAGATTTCCTTCAATTATTGAATGAAATATTCCTTAGTTATACTAAGGACAATTTAATGTAAATCCCCTATAATTTAGCTATGGTATTATATCATTGGATTTTATAAATTTTAATTGGTCATTAGATCCCTATAAATCTCAGCTATTGGTATAATATTATTACTTGTTGTCATTTTTATTGGACTGGATTTTCTAAATTTTAAGATTTTTGTAAAAATACTATAACTACATATTTATATATAATGTTTAACTATATAGTTATCCAAATTAAAGTATATATTCATATCATTTTAATTGGTGATCATATGTTTTTTTGGGCAAATATAGTTATTGTTTTTAGTAAAATAATAAACATTGAACCAGTTTCAAATGATCTTCGAATCTTTCACCATTAGAACTTTATAAAATTATTAGAAAGGTAACATTATTTATATTTATGAAGAAATGATTTTAGATATATATATATATATATATATATATATATATATTTTCACATCTCATAGTAAAGTTATATTATTATATTACAATACATAGTGAAATTAATTTAATTTTGAAAATATGTAGGGGATAATATTTATCTATTTTGAATAATATTTACCAATTTTAGAATTTATATGAGCAAAATATTTTGTATATAAATAAATTGAACATCAGTAGTAGCAGTTGACAATATATATATATATATATATATATATATATATAACAGTAACAATTTTATGTAATTTTATGGAATATTAAAAGTGAACAATAAATTGGGTACGGAGCTCTCTGGCGATGTATATGTGCATGTCGTAAGAGGTTATTATGTTGATTGAATTTTGTTTAAGTCTTGGAATTACCCTTTTATTGTTGAAGAGTTAACTGAGATAATTTATGTTGAAAGTGACTGAGATGATGGTAGATATAAATGTCGAAATAATAGATATGTTCTTATTTGGATTTATACTCTCAACGTCTATTTGGACATGAACAGTTCTTCATATCTGCTTGATAAGATCAAGTGAACACATCTTACTACTTGACTATTAGTATTCTCAAACTCCGAGCCAAACTATAATATTGATTTTATCACGAGCGTCCATTATGCCACGTTCTTCCAGACATGGCTTTTTCCTTTGTAATAAACAATGCATGGTTGGTCATCTTGATCCATTATATTAACGTACGGATTCTTCATCAAGTTTCATCAGCCTCTTAACTTTGGAGAAACAATGGCAGCAATCATCTTTGACTTCCAAAACTTCTGTATCTTCATCCTTGCATGCCTCTTCATACTCCTCTTTCATTCTCTCTTCTTCAAGAAACCAAAAGACTCACGAAGCTTTGTTTTGCCTCCGAGCCCTCCTTCTCTTCCAATCATCGGTCATCTTCACCTTCTCCTCTCTGCCCTAACTCACAAGTCTCTTCAGCAACTCTCCTCCAAGTATGGACCTCTCCTCCTCATCCGCATTTTCTATGTACCCATCATTATTGTCTCCTCTGCCCCAATGGCCAACGAAATCTTCAAGGTCCATGACGTGAACGTCTCCGCTCGCGGTATCATTGCGATTGATGAGTCTCTCATGTTTGGGGCTTCTGGCATCTTGAACGCTCCATACGGAGAGTACTGGAAGTTCATAAAGAAGCTCATGGCAACAAAGCTTTTCCGACCGCAAGTGCTGGAGCGGTCACGAGGTGTTCGTGTTGAAGAGCTACAGCGGTTTTACAGGAACATTCTTGATAAGGCGACAAAGAATGAGAGCGTTGACATTGGTAAGGAAGCGATGAAGCTCATGAACAACACCCTTTGTAAATTGATCATGGGAAGGAGTTTTTCAGAGGACGACGGTGAGTCAAAGAGAGTCAGGGGCTTGGTTGATGAAACGTATGCCCTGTCGGAGAAGATATTCTTGGCAGCTATATTGCGGAGACCGCTTGCGAAGCTTGGGATTTCACTATTCAAGAAGGAGATAATGGCTGTTTCCAACAAATTCGATGAGCTGCTAGAGAGGATGCTTCAGGAACACAAGGAGAAACATGAAGAGCAGTATCAAGAAGGTATGGATATGATGGACGTGTTGTTGGCAGCTTATGGAGACGAAAACGCAGAGTATAAGATCACATGGAATCATATCAAGGGATTTTTCGTGGTAGATGTTCCTATCATTTTGTCACTTTCATTTGATAATCTAAAAAACATTTAACTTATAATCTTTTGAGTCTTGTCAATGCAGGAGTTTTTCATTGGAGGTACTGATACCTCGGTGCAAACAACACAGTGGGCAATGGCCGAGATGATCAACAATGCTAAAGTTCTTGAGAGACTGAAAGAAGAAATCAGTTCCGTTGTAGGGGAAACAAGGTTGATCCAAGAAACTGATTTACCAAACCTTCCTTATTTGCAAGCAGTGGTTAAGGAAGTTCTAAGACTGCACCCACCATCTCCGGTCTTGATACGGAAGTTTCAAGAAAATTCTGTGGTCAATGGATTTTACATACCGGAGAAGACAACACTCATTATAAATATCTACGCTGTGATGAGAGAGTCTGCTTCTTGGGAAGATCCTGAAAGTTTTAAGCCAGAGAGGTTTCTAAGTTCTACAAGATCAGAGCAAGAGGACAAGAAAGATCAAGAACTTAAGTACCTTCCTTTTGGCAGCGGAAGGAGAGGATGTCCTGGAGCAAATCTTGGTTCTATATTTGTAGGAACCGCAATAGGAGTGATGGTGCAGTGCTTTGACTGGGAAATCAAAGAAGATAAAGTTAACATGGACGAGACTTTTCAAGGAATGACCCTAAAAATGGTTCATCCGCTTAAGTGCACTCCAGTTCTTAGAACCCAACCTTTTTCTTTTACTTCTAATCTCTAAATTTCTAGCTTTGATACTTAGGTTGGGAGCTTATAACAAGTATACTTTCTTCTGTTCTATATGTTTGCATTTGTTATCTTCTATATATGTTGTCTCTATATTCAGTATCTTTGCTCCAGAACGTTGAATTTTTCTTTCTTTGTATTTGTTATATCTGCAAATCTGATATTCATATGTAAGATCTCTAAGGCATCATCATTCTTCAATCTAAGCTTATCTAAGTTATTTGGATTTTCTTTTTGACAAAAAATCTTGCAAGTTATATTTCATTATTTCATCTCTAGTTCTTCAACCCATAACATCAAAATGCCAGCAAGCGTTGGTTTCATGTAAAAGAACTTTCCAGAATATGTATCGCTTTGCCTTTTATCCTTGATATCGGCTGTCTCTCAAAAAAACCTAAGTGACTAGAGAATCGGAGGAAATGTAGTTAGTCACTGGAGAAGCAAACTTGAATACTGTTATTTAACTACTTCCATAGGACCAACCTTCATGATCTAAACTTGTTTGCAAGAAAAAAGACAAAAAAAAAAAATAAATAAATAAAAAAAAAATTCTTTGGTTCACCCTAATTGTGAACTGTCTTATTCACCCTTCTTAATTAAAGAAACACATTCTTAATTAAAAAAATATTCTGTAAATCAATCAATTTTAAAATTTTTAGTTCTAATATTATTTTATAATTTTTAATTATAACATCTAAATCTTAACAATTTTTTGTAAACCCAAACCAACATATAATTTTGTTTAATTGTATGATTTAGACCTTAACCACTCTTTTAAAAATCAAACTGAAATACAATTTTCTTTAATTGTAAAATCTAAAACCTAAACTCTAACCACTTTTTTATAAACCAAACGGATACATAATTTGGTTTAACAACTCTTTTATAAACGCAGACCGACATATAATTTTGTTCAATAGTAAAATCTAAACCTTAAACCCTAACCACTTTTTTATAAACCCAAACCGAAAAAGAATTTGGTTCAATTGTAAAACTTAAACACCTAACCACTCTTTTATAAATCCAAACCGACATATAATTTCGTTTGATTATAAAATCTAAACCCTAACCATTCTTTTATAAACTCAAACCGACATATAAATTTTTAATTCTAAAATTTAAACCTTAATCCTCTTTTATAAACTCAAACAGACATAATTTCCTTAATGAAATCTACAGAATTTGTTTTCTTAATTTGTTTTTTCTTTTTATTTTAATTTTGATTTATTTTTAAAAATATGATATGACATATAATATTGTTGTATTTTGATTGGTTGATTAAGAGGGGGTGAAACAAGAGAGATTTACTCCTAGGGTTAAACCCAAATTTTTTCCTAAATAACACAAAAGAGGTTTCAAGACGTGAAAACTCACATGTTCTATAAAACGCCGTAAGCCACTCAGAATACATCAATTTTGGATAAGACTTCGATATGTACTTCGCCTTAGTCGATCAAATGTGGTGACTTGCCGCTATATGGCTACCTTGACTACTACGGAAGAAGCAAAAAGACCTGTTAATATGTTGGCTTCCCCTTAGTAGCTTCATGCATAGGACAATCCCCGTGCCTTGATATATTTTATTGGACCTGATGTTCGAAATAATAGAATGTGTACAAACAATGGACTGGAGAGTCATGTTGACCAAGCTCGAGGGTTGTGTTGCCATGAAGAAGGGTACATATAGACTCATGGGCATGTTAGAGAATGTCGAGCAAGTTATGAGATTATAAATATTTTGTATTATGTGTATGAGCATGAAGCTATATGATTAATGTAAATTATTGTTTTGAGTAATTGGGTGATTAGATATTGTGACAGCATGTGAGTAGGAATGATTTACCTCACTAGGTAATTTTTTTTTCATGCTTTCTTTGTGATGCATGTTAGGAGTATATATGATTAGAGTAGTGATCATAAGACATAGAGATCATCGGAGGTTGTGGTGAAGAAACGATATTCTATAACACTGGTATTAGATTTAAATAAAGCCTCGATTTTATTCATACACGGTTGTGTTTAGTTACTCTTTCCCAATACTTTTTATCTGAATATATATTATGAAAACCAGCCTATTATTATTCTTGGGTCGAGCTGTTTCAGAGCCCTCGCAGAGCATGCGTGTAATGTGTGAGAGCCCAAAGAGTGAACATGTTCCTATAAGTTGGAAAATGGAGCATCACATTCATCTTGAACACTCCCATTATTTCCTGAAAAAATTTTAAAAACAAAGTTAAACGTTAAATTATTATATTTTTTATAGGTTTTATTTAGAGTGAATTGGAAAAAGAAATGGGATTGTATTCACCTGTTGTGGGAAATCGCCGTTATGCAATTGTGAATTGATCAACACTTTGGCAGCACGATGAACCGGCAAAGGATCTCTTTCCATTTGATTACCCATAATTAGAACCATAAGTGCTTGTCCTGTATTCACCACATTTGTCCTGTTTCCTGTCAAAGGAATATATTTCTTGCTTGGACAAGATATATAGCTCTCTCCCCAACCACCCTCGGGGTTTTGTGTGTCGAGAATGAAACGAACTGCTCTACGAATCGCCTCACAGTTATTGTAACACTTCCCTGCAGCCACAAGACCTCTTACCGCAAAGAAGGTTCCATAGATAAAACACACTCCCCAGTTTCCGTACCATGAACCATCCACCATTTGGAAGTCTTCAATGTACTTCACACCTTTTGTAATAAAACGTTTAACCTCTTCTTTTTTATACCCCGGAAACTGTTTAGTGAATTGAGCCAACGCAACAATTGCTGACCCCGTACATTCCACGTACCTAAAGATAGAGATGACATCCCACAATGTAAGATATATATATATATATATATATATATATATATTTTCAAACATACGTTATTAGATCAAAGAAAAAAAGGGTCGATGAATATATCGTACTCATGCTCAACGACCGCGTCTTCAATAAACTCCACTGGACTAAGCCACTGCATTTTATTGGAGTCATTTAAAAATGTAACTTCATTGAAAAAATTGGCCAAAAAATATATTTATACATTACCTCTAACCATGTTTTCCCGTCTGCTGGTTGCCATGCTGTTATACCTCCGTTATCACTCTATAAAAATAGTTTCGTACAAAACATCTTATATGAAACTTTACAAAAAAAATATAATGTTTGCTGTCAAAATAAAATATATTAATAGGCTGATGCATAATTACGTACTTACGTTGTTGGAGTGATGTGAATAATTTACACTAAAACTATTTAATTTGTTAAATTATTACCCATATCCATTATATCATTAATATTACATATATATATATATACTTTATCATTAATATTAAATATATATATATACTTTATGTCATAATGAATACAAATTTAAGTTTAATTTTCATGATTAAATAATAATAAATTCATTAAGTAATTAGATAATACTTATAAATCAGGCATATATTAGAATTCCCTCATTCCCAGGTACATCGATTTTAAAGTTCACTAGTCAACTCTATCTATTATATACTAAAGTTATGCTCCACTAGTAATATATACTAACATTGGTAACATGACTATCATTGGTTTCTTAATCGGTATACCTGTAAATAGATAAGGAAATCAACTGCGTCGTAGAGTTTCTCCACATCCATTTTCTTGCCAATAAACTCTGACGGCATGTTCTCAAAGAAAAGACAGCACTAGACAATAATTTGACCAAAACATTGTTTAGGCAGGAGACTATTGACTAATCAATTAAAAAAGTCGGTGTATTAATTATTGTTACCTCTAAACTTTCAGCAGTACAGTCTGAAACTGGCCATCCTTGATCTTGGTCCGAAAACGTCCATCCACCTTTCGCCATGTGACGAAACATTTTCATGTAATCACCTGGAGGGTTCTCTGTAACTTGAGATTTCTTCAAGTAATCATATCCTTTAAGGAGCGTTGACCTAATCTCTTTATCAACATCATCATCATCGACATTGTCTATCAAGACATGTAATGACAAGGCTGTATCCCACAGTTGGCTACCAAAAGACTATATATATAGAAGAGTTGTACATATGTTAATGCAACGTTTTAGTGCTATACGTCCGATGTGAGTTTAGAGCTTATATATAATTCATAGTCAGAATCAAGAAGAACCAACCTGAATCTTAAGGCCATCCTCGCCAATCCAAATAAAATCAGGGACTCGAGCAAGATGTTTCTTAAAATAATCACTTGATGGGTCTTCTACCCAACATGCAAGCATATGAAAGGCCTATACAAGGAAATACAAAAATATGAAAAGAAAAAGAAAAAAAATATATGTTCTCTGCTTATCATCTTGCTCAACAATTACCTTCGGCACAGATCCACCTGTAATGTATCTGGTGGCTTCATCATGATAGTGAACGAGTTTCATAGTGGTTCGAAGAGCTCTTTGTCTTATGAGATTGTTAAAAGGCCATCGGTTTAAGATATTCTCTGAGAATATGTGAACACTTTTCCAAAACAAATCTTGTAGAAATGACTGTGGATAGTAAAGATCTTCCTGCATGATAAAATCTCTTTGCTTTAATACATTTTTTTATTTATAAAAACATACTTACTTCAAAATAAATTATCTATATATATTTATATTTTTTATATAAGGTTTTTACCAAAAAAATATACATATATAAGTTATGTTTTTTTTTTTTTTTTTGAAGACAATTTATATTGATTAAATGAATGGATGTGCATACCACATGATATTTAAAGAAAATAGTATATCCATTTTAAGTCATATACTTCAACTGTTTATATTTTCACATAAATAAACTTATCTCATTCATAAGTTCACCAAATATATATATATATATATATATATATTATTTTTTTGACAGCAGCCATATAATATTGTGTTTTGAGTATAATGTATCATAAGTAACCATGTAATTAATTATATCAATCCTGATACATCTTTGATCTTCTGATGCATTATATAACTTAATTTACCTTCGCACATCGGTTCCGTGCTTGCCTCCAATTGATTTTTGCGTAAGGCTCCGGATAAAGCTCTTCTCGGAGCTGGAGAATCAGAGGGGTTGGGGTAGCGACAAGGCCGTCCAATGTCCATCATCAGCCTGCAAGGCCGTGAAATAGAGTAACCCTCTTCTTAATGCTGTCTTTGCATCTTCATACGTTATTTTCTCGGCATCCTCTACGATAACTCGGGGAATCTTCTGCTCAAACTTCTTCTCCCTAAGAAACTGTTAAGTACACAAATAAAATAATAAATCATTTTTTTTTTTTTTTTGAGATAGAGACCAAATTGTAATGTGTTTATACACTGAAATTTTCACCTGCATCCTCCATAGGAGATCGCCACTAGCTTTGAAACGTGACTTGTTGTTGGAGAAATTCAGACGAGCTTCCTCGACCTCGGCAAGTTCCTCCGGAGAGCCTGCGTTGGCATCAAACTCCCAAATCTGCCTTCCAACATAGTTGTTGGTGGTGAACAAGTGAGTATCATCTCTAGCCTTAGCACCAATTCTTAGTCTCCACATGTTGTATCAATGCTCCGAGTTTATTCAGAATGAAAGAACACGTATGTCATTATAAATAAGAATCTGACGACGTTGCATGTTGGAAATAAACTATTGTATCTATAGTTTTCCAGTAACAATTTTTGATAACGCCTCATATTTTATCCTTATACAATATTTTTTATAAAACATCTCTCCAAACCGAAACACTCCAACTAGAACCTATCGTCCACCTAGCCCCTTGTTCCTCTAATCCTTTAGTGCAGAAAATACTCATCCATGTAAACGAGGGAGAATACAGTTTTTTGGCCATTAAAGGATCTTTATTCTGAAAATATCGACCTCGCATCACTCGAGCCATTATAGATGTTGGGTACTGAATTAACCGCCAATATTGTTTAGCGAGCATTGCATCATTAAATTGCTCTAGAGCACGGAAATCCAAACCTCCATCAAATTTATCGTTACATACTTTATCCCAAGCTATCCGGAAAACAGCTAAAATCAACCCCAACTATTTGTCAAACGCTTTTTTATACCTAAACTTTAACATCCTGAAAATAACAACCTGAAATGTATAAAAATTCAAATTTCCTACCTAAACTATAGAAAATATTATCAATTTCAACCTTTGTTCGAACAGTGTTAAATCAAAGTTTAATGATGTTGAGTCAGACGGTCTGTGACTTCAATGTAGCACTGAGACATACAAAAACTACGTCGTTTTGGTCATTTTTAGGTATTTTATAGCAAGAAATGACCAAAAATGAAGTCTCACAACACACCCGAAAACAGACTCCAATACTCTATTTTTTGTCAAACTCTTTGTTTCTTGTCACAACACACCTAAAAATGACCAAAACAACTTAGTTTTGGTCATTCCCAGTGCCATGTGGATGCCACAGATCGTTTGACAACATTTTATATAGTTTAGGTAGCAAATTTGAATTTTAATACAGTTCAGGTTGTTATTTGCAGGGTGTTGAAGTTTAGGTATAAAAAACGTTTGGCAAATAGTTGGGGTTGATTTTGACCATTCCCCCCCCCCCAAGCTACCCAATATAAACTTTGTGCCTTACCATTAGACCGCCATTAGAGTTTTGATATGACACTCGTTAGTTTAGACGTCAACTCCTAGGGATACTTAAAACATGACAAACCATTCGATAAATACTTAGTCGGGAGAGCCAACACAATTTAATCGGGGATACTTAGTCGGGAGAGCCAACACAATTTAATTAAGACTTCCCTACCACCTTTCGATAAATACTTTGCAGACAAACAATGCACTCGATCATCATGATCATTAACATAACTAAATAGCTTAGTTCTCGAACCCTCAAGGCTTTTAGAGATACCCAAATAAGAACCCATATTGCCTTCTTTAGATATACCATTGACAGATTTTAGCTAAGCTCTGACATCAGACGAGACTTTTTTGCCAAACATAATGGAAGACTTCTCCAGAGTAACCTCTTGCCCTGAAGCTTTCCTATAATTTTCTATAATTTCTATAAGTTTTCTACATTCATCCTCTTCTGTTTACAAAAGAACAGACTATCATCGGTGAACAGCAAATGCGCAACAATAGAACAGTCCATAGCAAACATGATACCTGTAAGTTTATTCTCCCTTTCGGCGTTTTTAATTTTCGTAAACAAAACCTTCGTGCAAATAATGACCTAAAACTTAAATAACTAAAATGAATAAAGCATTTTTTATCTAATACTGTCTATTTATTTCAGCATACTTAAGCAATTTTTAGCTCAAACAGAAGAAGCTCCGCTAGAAAAAAAAAGATAGTTTTTTATGTAATATTTTTTAGTTGTTATTATTGATGAAATGTAAACAAAAAATAAAGTAGTGCATTTATAATAAACATTTTACACACGTAATAATGCATAAAATATTTTTCTTAACACGCCTAAAAAGTCTAAAAATTAGATAAGTTAAGAACAAAGAGAGTTTATAATTTAAAATTTGAGGATAAACTTGAGTTGAGTTCTACAGAGCTTTTAATTTGATATAGTATTACGACGATACTGAACTTTCCTCGGACCAGATCCAGATAACTTACATGATCCAACACCAAATAATCTAATATATGACAGATTAATTCAATTCAAAGTCCTTAATTTCGATTTCCGTGTCGGAGCTAGAAATGTAATTCTATAGTCTAGTACGTAGTCAATAAATGTAATAAAAAGGGCTTTGATTCTCCAAATAGGAAAGAAATAAAATAGATTCATTGGAAGACTCTGAACTACACACTAGAGTCGCTGTACAAACGTAACATAGATCCAATGGCAAGTAGAAATATACATATCAATGACTCTAACGTGAACTGATCAATCTGCCAAAAATGGCAAGTGGGAATATATACATATATAGAACGAATAACGTAAAAATGTTAAAAGTCGTCTGCCATAAATGGCGAGTACATCTTCACTGATATGTTAAAAATAGATGAATCACGCATTGCATGAAAGCAAAACTAATCATTCCATACATTATAAAAGTATGTAGGGGTTATTAGTTCCATGATTTTAATAGATTTGGAAATCTAAACAAAAATAATGTTTTATTCAATCATTGAATTTAAAAAACTTATGTTTAAATCATTGAATATATGATTTATAAATATTTGTTAAAATCTCATGTTATTAGTTTAATGATTTTTGTTTTTGTATTTCAAAACTCACTTTATGTTTTAAATGGATTTAAAAGTGAAAAAACAGAATGATTTAAATCCAAGTAAAAAACATGTTATTTCTAAATCTATGTGTTTTGATTTTTATAATTTTTATAGATTTTGAAATTTCTCCTATTAATATTAAATTGTATTTTTTAGTATTACAATTATCTATTTTTTAGCCTTTAGAAAAACATTTCATTCAAACTTAAAGAGTGTTATCATTCTATCAATTCTGCTATTTCATAATTTAATTTGTTATTCCACTATTTAGCTTCATAGTTTATTTTAGTATTTCGTAGATGAATGAAATTTTCTATATAAACAAGTTATAGATTTAAAACGGATGTTGATAGATTCAAAAATCACTTCTTGATTTTCTTTTTCTATCATGTTATGCATAATATTCAGACTTTTTGGTCTACATTAGAATTAAAACACTACAAGAAAATGAGTCCATTGTCATGTAATATTTCGTCACAATAATTTTTTTTTCGTCACGATAAAAATATTGTTACGAATCTGTGACGATTGGTGAATGGTTAGAATGATCACATGTAATTATAAATGCATGTTATTGATCAGACTTTCGGTAAACATTACGTTTCTGTCAGATGTCGCATGCAATTCAGTTCTAAAGTCCATTAGTCAACATTTTTACAAATGACGACGAAGACACCGTCTATAAAGTATAAACAGAGTGATTTATTAAGATAAGTGGCACTTGAAGAATTGAAATATATGACTAAATTGGCGAAATTTTTAATTGATAAACAATAATGAAATCAAATTAAGCTTAAGTCCTCGAGGACCCTTAGTATATACGGTACATCAATTTTGAATATATAGTTCTATATGCTGCCAACATATAATTATATAAGTAAATATATACACAAGGTCAAACGTATGTCGTATTATAACATCAGCGTTAGATAATGATAAGCAAGAACTATAAATGACACGAGATTCTGAAGCTAGTTCACGTGACATATGCTAGAACATTAGAAAGAGTTTTATATATCCAATGGGTTTAGGTTTGCAACTTAAAATCGTACATATGTGCAAATAGAAAATATGGAGAAAGCGCCATTTCATGGATACTTTGCCTCAGTTACTCCACAAGTCACAACCATCTCTTAGTTAAAACTTTCACTTGAATTTAAACCTTGTTTCTTCGACTAATGAATCATGAATTACCAACAAAACTCTCAAACTCATACGATATAAAGAAACCCATATGTTAGGTTTCGTTGAGGTTCTGTTTCAACTACAGCATAGTCATAAAAACTCATAATCAGATGTTAGGTTAATAGAATATTATCTTTTCTTTTTGTCTTTGTTTCTATTTTTCATGACTTTACTTTTATCCTTTTTCCACTTCCTTTTTTTTTAACACTCATACCCATAATTCTAAGTTGGATTAACTAAACTGTAATCAAAGCAATTTGAATAGTATTTCTGAAATATATTTAGTATTATCAATTTGTTATGCTTAAACCATCAAAAGTAGGGATGAGTGGTCTGACAAACCAATCTGATCCGGTCGAGCCATTTAAAAACTAGATATGCAGGCTGGTCAGATAGACTATATCAAAATTGTCTCATTACAATCTATATCTCATATACCTATCACAGTTCACAAACATACATACGCCAAAAGCAATTAACACACATTTCCGAATTTTTGATATCTAACTTCTGAAGGCTCTGTGTCCATATACTATTACAAGTCTCTAAAGCAAATAGAAGAAGGAGCGGATAGTAGAGAAATAATTAAATAAACAAAGAGGCAGCACAATTCACAAATACTCTCATGCGACGTTGCCAAAAGACGAAGTAAACAAACATACAAAGAACCGGGGTGAACAAACCATTCCAATAAAAAAAAAAACAGAAAACATCACATTGTATATCGGTGCATCGTACACACTCCAAGTGATAATCGCCTGCCAAGAAGACAATCAGATTCGGGATTATATATATCCACAGACACACAAGAGATATATTTCACAACTTACTACAGTTCAGACAATTCATAACCAAGATTTAGAAAGTGAACAATACACTACATAGCATGTGAAAGATCTAAGCTTGAGACAAATGGGACTGGTTACCTCTTCTCTTCAGACCAACATTTCCTGAAAACGAATAAAACAATAGATCCCGTTCTTAGTTTCGAATTTCTAAGGTCTCTTAGTACATATGATTCTTGTACGTTCTCTATAAGGCAATAAGACAAAAGCAGGAAGGAAGAAAGCACAACAAAAGGAAGTAAAAGAGGAAATTTCAAACTCAGTAGAACTCCTAGAGCTAAGCAGAGCATATCAGTCAACCATTTAGGCAATGTCACCTGAAAATGCTAATTATTGTAAAGCAGAAGCCACTTTAGTCTAAAAGTAACAATAGAAACTAAATAAACTTACAAAGATCTAAATACTTCCACTATGAGAAATGAGAAATCCACACAGGGGAACAGAAAAAAGGAAAGGCTAAGGAAACAAGTGAAGAAATCAGCTTCAATCATACAAATAGATTACATCAAACCTCAGTAGAGCATCAAGTCGCAGGTCAATTGCAAGTGCATGTCCAAGTAAGATCCTATGCCTGCAAGAAAAGACAGCCACAAGAAACTGTTTCAAATGAACATTTACCAAGCTCCAGATCGTGATAATATCTCATAGAGGTGAAAGCATATAATATATACACATACACACCACAGATACATTCAAGACATATTACGGTTTGGTACTCCATGACATTAAGATGAAGAAAGCGAAGATAATGCTCTACATTACATCAAAAGGCTCATGGTAAAACAAAAGTAAAACAAAACACAATTTTCAATTTTTAATTTTTAAAGGCTCATGGTACATACGATGCTTATAAGACACTTGTACGAAAGGTATAAAGCAAAAACAAAAAGGCAGTAAAGAGTTAAAATGTCAAGCAAAACAGTCCTCACGATCTCTCTCGCTGAAGTCACCATCCTCCTCCATATTGCTGAACTCCAGATAATGAGTGGGTCGATGCTCATTGTCATAGTACTCCTTGGGATTACCGAGTTTCACACTATATTTCATGCTCAGTGTGTGCTTCACTCCCATAAAGTTATAGTTCCATGGTCCATTATCAGGAACCATGTAAAACCCAAGGAAACGGTCACTCAGTAGCATTTGAACCTTGTCATAGTGTGTCGGAAGATAACCTTGGGTATTGTTGCCACTGTCCTTGTTGAGACGTCCCCATTCATATCCAGTTTGTGTCAGCTTATATGAAGTCAAAGAACATGAGCCTGGAGTGAAGCTGCAAGTCAAGATAATACATGTTTCTCTGTCCCATTGCTTATTGTTCTCCAGAAAACGGGCATGTGAGGTAACATCTTGTGGTGACAACTGAGGAAGCTCATTAGGTTGTGTGTGCATCCAGCCCAAAGGCTCAAGATCCTTTAAGAAATCATGCTCAGAAAGAGATGACGGCAAGTGAACTTGCAGGTGAGATCCCTGCTGTGGCACCATCACAACACAACGAACTTCCTTGACCTGAGGATTATCAAGGGGACTTATACCATACATATACCCAGCAATCTGAGTACGAAGATCTGCTATGCATATGAACTTCTTCAAGATGTTCTTCGGCATTATGTACGTGTATCCTGTGTCATTTACATCATATGAGTTCACATAAATGTGACTGACCCTAAGGTGGAGGTTAGTAGCTGAGATTGCACGGACTCGCCAATCTGTTTTAGAAACAAATGTAGATTGCTCGTAGGGACTAATGGTGGTGACTATGAGTGCGTCACCATGAACATTAGTGGTCCTTGTTGTGACTGCACAAAGTTGTCTCACTTCTTTCGCCTGTTTATCAATCACAGCTATTTGTTGCCTTTGTTGAGACGGTGGAGTTATCTCAGCTCCAAGTATAATATCTCTTATCTCTGACTGTGTCAAAGCCGATATATTCACATTATTCTTCTTGGCATAGTCAAAATGGATGAGATCTTTAAGAACAACCTCCACCTTTATCCATTGGTCCTTAGTGAAAGAAGGCCAGATATGATGTGTCTCAGTAACAACAGACTTGTCGGGCTACAATAACATCTTAGCTTTCTCATTGTTGACATGAAGAGCACGCAGGATAAGAATGAGTCTTGAGAAGGCAGTGTACGAAGATACACTCGTCAACCAATCATCATAGATATTGAAAAGGAGCATCTTTGACTCAGTGGCTTTCAAAATCTGATCACCAAATTTCTCAATCTTCAGGCAAGCCTGAAATGGAAGCTGCAGTTCGCTTCCCTTGATAACAATGTTGGGGAAATCCTTCATGGTGGTCTGAGTGTGTTCCAACATTCCTTTACGAGTCGCAATAAGTTGTTTTGGTTGTTCTTCAATGGGGAAAGACCGCACAAGTGCAGCAACCTCTTCAGCAGTTTTCCATTTCGCAAGCTGACCAAGACGCTTCTGACCCGCCCAAACGCTTGTATGCATAACCTTCAGGTACAACTGCCTAGTTCTTGGATTGAAAATAAAAGCTGCACCATTGATTGGCTTTGTTGTCAGATTTCCTTCAAACGTCTTATGCATTGTCACACGATAAACGTTCGTATCTGATTGCTGAATATTTCGCCATAGTTTTGAGATGACAAATTTGGCTCCGTAGGCTCAGATGAGTATAACTGCAAACCTTTCCTTATCCTTTCTCTCAACACATATAACGTCAGATTTGACTTCATAATCTTATTCATTGCTTTAGTAACCAGAGATTTTGAATCAGGGAACCAATTACCAAAAGCAGAATACACATTGTATGCCAAATCGATCCCAATCACCACACCTGTTGGAGCTGGATAGATAGACATGTTATCCGTTGTATAATCCATGAATTTGGCCTTAGTGTATCGTTCAATATCATGAGAGTCATAATCTCCCCATCGAAGTTGTACATCTATCCAATACTTCTTACTAGCGTTCTGATCAAACATATCATTCGAGTCAGTCACCAAACTTGGCTTCGACATTGGCCATTTGCAGGCACCAAACAGAAGAATATCAGCACAAGAGCTATTCATTTTGTAACTCTTCCTTGGATGAATTGTCTCTTTCTGCACGCTTTCTATCCCCAAACTATCTATATGTTGGTCCAATACTTGGCAAAGATCCATAACAATGCTCTCGTGGATCATTTGCCACATATAGGCACGGAAAATCTGAATCAAAGATATCTTAAGGGTAGGAATCTTTTCATGCATGAAAATTCCAGTTAGATCCAACTGCACTTGAAAACCGACATAAACATTTCCTCGATTGATTGTTGGCGACCACCAGAGCGTGAATCTTCTATTAGGAATCTGGTTCAGACCAGACCTTTGTACATTTGTTAGCTTCTTATATTTCATTTATTCCTCAAACCCAGATGCCTTCTCGCAGAAAAGACCCTCCCAAGTTGGGAAGTACGTTCCCTTAAACAAAGTGTGCTCAAGAATACTCTCAACACCTCCAAGAGCTTGGATTACATCAGTTCGATAATTGTTCAGGTTCCACAACTTCCCGTCATGCCTCTGATGAGTCCACCAGAAAGGATTTTGTCTCAAGACTTGGTACTGCTTGAAATCGGTTCTGACTCTCCAACCTTTATCATATGCTAATGTGTGTCTATCCTTCTGAAACAGAGTGTTTATACGCGGAATTCCCCTATCCCAAGACTCTTCCAGATCCTCAAGTGTAAGACGTCTATTTTGGGCCTGTGCTTCCTGCATCTTTAAAGCATACTCTGCCCACACCCGTTGTGAATCAATAAATTCACTTTCCCATGGCTGTATGTAACGGTAGAGATTGGGTATCTTCATATCCTCTTCTTGACTCATTCCACTCCTAAAATGGGTAACACCAACGTCTGTTTGCCTGCTATACCTTATGTCACTTTGTGGGATTAGAATATGACTCATAGATAGCATTCCAAGCCCACCGAGTTCCTTCGGAGTGTAAAAAGACAACAAGAGGAAATCGACTAGGCATCTTTGAGTTCAGCCCAATCTTAATCCTTGTTTGAATTTTACTTTCACTTTTAACCAACAGATCAATGAGCTCTGGCGTATGCAAAGTGGCTTCACGAAAATAAGTCATGAGACCTATCAGAGTTATGTTCCATTTATTGGCGATTTTGGTAAATGTGGATGACCCGAACGACATCAAAATTTGTCTCACACGATTCTCAAAAACCTTCATGTGTTCTTCATCAACCCGCAGAAAAGCAAATGCAGTCTTCTCTTTAGCCTGTTCATTCTGCAGATTCCATACACCGTCCCCTATGTTGCTGAAAGCTTCTTGGCTCATCCTGACTTTTGGAAGTATGCGGATTTCAAATCCACACAAGCTGAACAGCAGACTAGGATTGTTCTTGTTGTACACAGAGACAAAGCTATTCTCCCACTCAAAACTGGTAAGGCTCCGAGGAAGACGGTTCTTCATTTCCCAGAAGATACTTCTACCAAGATTGACATCATGTTTCATCAACCTCATCCTGGCATCTCTCGGCCAACACTTATTGTTGTTATACCCCACCATGTTCTCATTGTTGGGATCAGGATTCTCCCTAAGATAACGTTGAATAAAATCTCGAGCCTCTTCATGGCTAAATTTAAACATTCTGTGCACTTTGTCTATATACCGAGAATATAGTCTTATTAGATGTCGCGTTTCAACTTTTGTATCCCAATAGGTCATAAATTCGTTGGGCGTCTGTGGTGGCCCAACAATCTCACTCGCTCTAGTTAAACCAAGAAGCAAAAGATCCAGCACTAGTCCATAAAACTGTGTAACAAAGGATGAGAACTGAAGTCCCCTAATGAGACCATGCAAGTTAGTATGTCTCATATCCTTGTAAGACAGATCCACATTATTCTTGGCAGTCACATAGTCTGCAATACTGGGGTCAACAATCAAACGAAGAAGCTTGTTCAATAATGTGAAATAAACCTTCTCAAACAACTTTTCAAACTTTTTCTGGAGCATCACCACACATTGCCCATCGGATGTGTCCCATATACCTTGCAAATTATTTATACCCTGACACCACTTGTAAACCAGAAGCGGTGGTGGCTCTGAGTCTGCAGGCTTAATCCAGTTCGGAAACAAGTGTCGCTTGTCAGCCTCATACCACAGGTATTGATCAAGATAGGCATCCGTAATTTTCTCTAAAGGATCAGTTTCATAGACTTGAATCAAATTTCTGTAGAGATCCATAAACTCAATGCCCACTTCTTTGAACTGACGCTGCGTGAAAAGGTGACGCTTAATTCGTTCTAGAGTTTCATGAGGGTTGTCATATGCTTGTTCAATTAGACCAAGCTCTTCTCGCTGCTGCTGGTTCAACCTTTCACCTCCACATGATTCTTTGAGTCTCTCAAGGGCAAGGATGAGCAACTTCGTCTCGTGTTTGTACGACATAGGAGGAAATGCAATTGGTGAAAATTTCCTTGCTTCCAGCCATTCTACGGTAGTTCTATAAGTTGCCACAGCTTCGTCCGGAGTGACAGGACAACCGCCTTTCAGGTAATTATGTTGTCTTTCCTGTTCTGCCTTCAACCAAAGACGAGTCATCCTTCCAAGATTCTTTCTACAAACTGTCTTATCAACCGTTGCGCCTCTTCTAATACGCTCACGATTGTAGAGAGTAACATTTGTCCACCAATCAGCCTTATGCTTCACATATCGGAGGATCAAATTCTCAATTGGCACAGGCAGTCCAGGGACCTTCCATGGGATATTAGCTTTCGAACACATCCACGAAGGAAACACAACCACACTCTCCACATTGGAGCCCAAAATCCACACCCTGGTCCTTTACCCACAGGACCAGTATTAAAACAGTAGTAAATCAAGTGCTTTAAATCCTTACACATCCTAATTTGTCTCATCAGTCTGTACTTATAGCGATACATACCTGTTAACTGGCCAACATGGGAGAAAATATATTGCAGGCCATCAGCCAATTGGAAAGGCGTCAACATTCCCAAGCCGGAATTGGACATTTGCGTCAACCATAAGTTTAGTCAGCCTGAGAATCTCGCGACAGAGATGGAAAGCATTCCCAAAACGTGACTTCTTGCGCTCTTTAGTCGTCAAAGTCTTAACTGGCTTGAGGTTGAAGTTGTAATCTAGATGCAGGTAGTTTAAACCCTTCATGTGAATCAACAGATTCAACATATTATACCCTTGCCGACAAATTTGCAGACCTGCTTCAACCCAATCAAGTTCAGTGCTTTGGAAAAACTTTGTACCTGCGAGAGATCGGAACAAGTGCTTTTTCTTCTGAGCTTTAGGTGGTCTACGGTGCAACTCATTCATCACATAACATTTCAAAAGCTTCTGGTAACTAACCCGAACTTTGACCGGATGTGATGAAGGACAATGCTCCTTGAACCACTCCGACACCAGCGGTATATCTTCTGCCCGTCGTGTCTTCCCAGATCTCATATTGAAAGGTCTTGGTGCAAACAACAACGAAATCCCATCAGTTGTAGTGTCAGTGTAAAGCTGATTATATTGGAGCAAAGGCTCCACTCCGTTTGGTAACACAAAGTCATCCTCCTCCTCCTCATCATCATAAACCTTCTTGTCATGAAAAGTGTTACTTATGGGGTTAATTAACGGATCATAATAAAACGCAGGAAGATCAGGATCCTCTGAAATAACGAACATAACCATTGGAGTGTGATACGCACATAGTTTTACTTTCCTTGGTCTGTTATTGTACAAGTATGGAAAAGCAATTCTGCCTTCAGTTCGCAACCGGGATCGAGTGATAACCTTGTTGATGTCATTAAACTCGTTCCATTCCTCATCACCTTTCTCCATATCACGATATAAAGGTTCAAACTTAGGACCACCAGGTATACACATATTCAACGCTTTCACAGTACAGAAGGATGACATATCAAACAAGTAGAAATAGTTCCGATCAACCAAATCAGAAAGTAACTGACCTGCAAGCCTATGAAGCGTGGCCATAACCGGAATTGAGAGATTCCACCTCTTGTAACTCGGACCATTGATCATACTCGTCTTCAAAAGTGGCTTATGGTCATAAAACCAATTGCACACACAAGAATCATCTTCCTCACTAAGCTCCATCTGAATAGCTTGTAAAGGATCAACATCCATCAAATTATCAGCATAATCAAGAACAGGCTCCTCATCATCAAACGGCGGAAACCGCATCCTCTTAAAATGTCTACGGTCTCTCTTCTCCCTACGCATCATAATCCACATAGTACCCAATTGAGCCATGTAAATAGGTTCAACAACCAAAGGAATCTCATTAACAAATGTAATAGCTCCAGTAATGTGATACAAAACATTAACATCTCTAACCTGTTCCCAAGGCAATAGGCATGTTCTCCAAAAGCTTGAAAACTGCGTGAGGAACAAACTTAAGCGCTCCGAGATAAACTCGCTTATCATTACGATACTTTGTTAAGACTCAGATCAGCTTATTGGGCCTTTGTGGGATTCGTCCAAGGCTTATGGTTTAAATCCAGTCTCTTTGTATTTAAGTTACTTAGTTCTCTCTATAAACAATTATCGAAAAGGATCAACAAAGAACATTACCTTCTTCTTCTCTTCTCTGTTAGTCACGTTGCTAACATTTCTTGTTAAGTCACAGGCTTAACACTTTCTCTTCTCATCTAAACTCTAATTCTTCTATTTCTCATCTAATTACCTTATAGAACGAAACCCGGTTCTATCAATTGGTGCTTTCATTGAGAGCTTTTACAAACTTAAGGTTACTTGGAAAAAATGAATTTCAATCATAAGCATTACGTTCTTATACAATAAATGCTCGACCGTGTGGATCAGTTGATGTCAACAATCAAGTGCCCAGACATCCAGGGCTCAAAATTTGAACACAACACTTTGAAGAACACAGAAAACTCTCTCGGGAATTTCGTCGAACAGGTGGTGTGCGTCTCGACTGGTAAGGTTTCTTATGATTGTGGGGTTTCCAAGTTTCGGCGTGTAAAGGTCCCTGTCCAACGGAGTTACCACAAGGTTCGAAAAAGAATAATGAAGAAGGATCATCGTTCTAACTCTTTACAACTAGCATTCCGAGTTTGCTCGCCGCGACATCGGTTACATCTTGGTGATGATAAGTTTATCTCCATGGCAGTGAATATGGCAAATGAAAATCACAATGTAGGAACTCGGAGAGCTCGTTTCAAGCTACGTTTCAAACAATTTCAGAAAAGAAGGTCCAAGGAGAGATATCGAGTGGTGATAGCCTCATTAAGATCGAAGCATTACTCATGGGTGGTTGCAAAGAAAAAGGAGAAAAGCAACTCTCACACATTCTCGTTCCCTCCTCTGAATCGGTTGTCTGTGAGTGATGATGGTGTGATATCTCACACCGATTCTATAGTCACAGTTGGCAAAGAATCCTTGGAGTCTCTTCTGGCCAAGGAAGTATGTGAGTTTAGTGGAGTTATAGCTAAACATGTTTCTGGAAACTGTTTAGAAGAGTGTTACAAGGGAGATAACAATCTAATGGTTACACAAAAGGGTAGTGGACTGAGTTTACTTAACAGTGCAGGAAAGTTTCTCACTACAGCGAAGGAAAGAAGTGATGGGATTGTTGTTGTGTGGAAGATCCATGGAGAAATTTTAGCTGAACAAGTTCTCAAGGACTGGTTAGCAATCTTAAACGATGGGGATGGAATGTTGATGAAGCAGCGGAGGTCTCATGAAAGAGGTTTACATGACATCATTGGTATGGTTAAGGAACTACAAGTGACGTCTCAGGATCGACAATGCCATCATGATGAAGTTCTGACTTCAGCAATTCAATCTGGTAAGGACAATACACTACATTACAACCTTGTACTTGCTAATTATATTTGGAAACCAGGTGGATTCATGTGTTTAGGAGTTCTGAGAGAGTGGTGCAAAGAATTTCAAAAGTATAGAATGGGTAATGTACTGAAGTTATTGGTCTGGTTTGGTGCTCACAATAGGAAGCAAAACTAGGATTCTATATCTTGGCGCACCATAGTTCTAAGAATCAGAAGTTTCTGATCACACATCATGGGTTACAGAGTAAGGAATGGTCATGGTTTAAAAAGAGCTATGAGAAAGGTTCTCTGCTGGAAATTCTCTTTGCTGAATTTGTCAGATGCAAGGCTTATGTTATGGAGCTGCTGGTTGTAGGTCTGAAAATGCGGGCAAGTCATGACTTGTTTCCAAACCATTGTTCTTTTGAAAGGCGATTTTCGATCTCTAAGATTTTTAGTACGGTTTATGTTATCACTTGGATGATAAATACAATGCAAGGATTAGAGAGTGAGCATATAAAGGAAATAATTATGACTGTGACAAGGGAACGACTTTCTGAAATTTCTCTGGCAAATCGAGTGTGGGAGCCTGGAGAGTTCATCTTACTAGTTAATCGAGTTCAATGGGAATGGCTCGAGAAAAATTACCACGCTGATCCAACTGTGAAGCTAATGCAAAGACAAGACATAAAAGGTTGGATTAGTCTTTATGATAATGATGAAGAGTTGAAGCAAAGTACTAGCAGAGTGAAGATGAGAAGAGAAAATGATGAAGATGAGTATAGAAGCAACGGAGGAATGACGGTTGATTTCTATCTTGAGGACAAGATAGTTTTAAAAGGAGTAAGTAATGGTATGAGTGTAAAAGGTGTTAATGACTCAAAACAGAAACATATGGTGAGTGGTGAATGTCAAGAGATGAAGCTAAGCACAAAATATACTAAGGAGGCTCCAAGTTTCAGTGATTTTAATGATCAAGACATGAGGGAGATGTTACTAGCGACAATTTTATCAATTCAAAAATTTGATAAAATAGTGGCTTATGGAGATGAGGTTGAGAAATATCAAGAACACAATGCTTACAAGGAGAAGAAGATTGAGCAGAATACTACAAGAATATGGCCCGAGATAAACATAGACGTGGCAACTATAGAATGGTCCAAGTTCATGATTGCTATGAATGGCGAGTTTACTGGAACCTTTTCAGGCCGTACTAAGCTGAAAATCTCCACCTATGATGTGTCTCACTCTACAAGGCCACCAGATCCTTTTGGTGGTGACATGTTGGTCCCAGCATATTCAAAGGCACCTAATGAAATTCAAGGCATGGAAAATCCAGTGGAGTATGCATTGTTTTTCCTTTTCACATCATGGTGGATCACAATTGGTGGACAGATTAGAGAGCACTCATACTTAGGCTCTGAGACAAGTGAAAGGCAAACTTTGCTGGTGGCTGCTATTTCCTCAAAAAGGCAAGACAAGGTTCCTAAGCGCTGCATGTTACCGGAGCCGTTTGTTACAAGGTTGGTTGCACCATCTAAAAACCAGTCCATGTTGAGAGTACAAGTTGCTGATGGAGGAATGAAGCAAAAGGAGTCAAGTGTGATCTTCACTAGCAAGACGGACGACACGGGTACAACCAAAACTGCCATTACTGAAGCTAAGTTGACAAATGTAGATGCTCCATCAAACAAGACTAAGATCACCTGTCATGAGATTGACTTCCTTCCACCTTGAGGACAAGTTGGTTCTTCGTGGCGGGAGTATTGTTAGGACTCGGATCAGATTATTGGGCCTTTGTGGGCCTCGTCCAAGGCTTATGGTTTAAGTCCAGTCTCTTTGTATTTAAGTTACTTAGTTCTCTCTATAAACAATTATCGAAAAGGATCAACAAAGAACATTACCTTCTTCTTCTCTTCTCTATTAGTCACGTTGTTAACATTTCTTGTTAAGTCACAGGCTTAACACTTTCTCTTCTCATCTAAACTCTAATTCTTCTATTTCTCATCTAATTTCTTGATAGAACCAAACCCGGTTCTATCATACTTCTTCGATGACATATCACCATGTTCTCTTGTAATCTTCCTGATATGCTCTGGTGCCATGTCTTCTTTCTGAGTCTCCACGAACCCTAGCCTTCTCTTTTCACAGTAACGCTTCGAATTTAGTTGATTCCAGAGTCTGCTCTTCTCCTTTAATCTCGCCTCTGATTCTTCAGGAGTAAGCTTCGATTGATGATGATGAGACGTAGACAACATCGTTGAGTCGTCTGTACCAGGTGGTGGAGCTATAGACATATCAACGTCCGTACACATAGCTTCGGAATTGTGAATTTCAAACACCGAACACGAACAGACGGAACCCTAAAATTTCAGAGCAAAATTAAATTTGTGTTATAAAACCCAAAATTAGACTACAATCGTCGAACACACTAAAACCAAAATCAATGCAAAATCGAGACCAGCAAATCTAAAACCAGATTTGAACAAAAGAATTGAACCTTGAATAATGGAGTCGGATGGCCAGATTCGAACAAACCCGAAACCATTTGACATTGCAGAAAAAAAAAATCGAACAACTGAAATAAGTAGAGAAGCCTCCGAAATTTGGTTATGCAAAGGGTGTCTTGTAGTCTTGTAGAACGGCTGAGTCAGGCCATTGGCCGCGGCGGGAGATGAACCCAACAGTCACCAAAAAGCTTGTCGAATGTAAAAAAGGCATTAATAGTGATTAACAGGGCCAAAGCCTTTTAGGCCCATTAACGACGTCCTCTTATATTCGAAACGTATGTAAAGAGAAGTTTCTGACGGTGAACAAAAGGAAGATATTCTCAAGATATATATATATATATATATTAAAAAAAAAAAAAAAAGTAGAAGAAGCAACAAAAAAAAAAAATTAATCAGAAAGCTAGAGACAAAGAGACGATGGCGACGACGGATATGAACGAGAATCTGATCAACTCCTTCATCGAGATCACTTCATCATCAAGAGAAGAAGCTTCCTTCTTCCTCGAAAGTCACCGTTGGGAACTAGACTCTGCCGTTTCAACTTTCCTCGATAACGATACCGTTGCAGCCCCAACCGTCGTACCAAACCCTACCGGACAACAACCACCAAATCCTTCTTCCACCGCCGCTGCACAATCTCCTTCTCAATCTCACTCCCCCGATTACACTCCTTCCGAAACCTCTCCTTCTCCTTCGCGATCACGGTCTCCTTCTCCGTCTTCTCGCGCTGCTCCTTATGGTCTCCGATCGAGAGGCGGTGCTGGGGAGAGTAAGGCACCGGAGAATCCTTCTGGGAGTAGGGGTACTAGGAGCCGTCAACACGCTGGGAATATCCGTACGTTCGCCGATCTGAACCCTTCCCCTGCTGGTGGTGAGGGCAGTGATTCTGATGAGGCCAATGAGTATTATACTGGTGGAGAGAAGAGGTAAAACTCTTGATTGGTTTGTTTTTAAGTAGATCTGATCATGAATTGAGAAATACTTAGTTAGAGAGTTAATTAGGGCACTATGATCATAAATTTGAGCAATGTGGTTTCTTGAAGTGAATTAGGGAACTATGATCAATGTTAATATAGGGATGACCATGTCTTGTGTATAGCTGAATTCATTGTTTGCGTTGGTTTTGAGGTCTTTCTTGAAAATCTTGAGAAAAGTATAGCTAATAATGTTTGTTTTTTTTAATTGGATTGTGCTATGTGTTTTAGTGGGATGATGGTACAAGATCCTAAGAAACCAAAAGATGTTGATGAACTATTTGACCAAGCGAGGCAGTCAGCTGTAGACAGACCGGTTGAATCATCAAGATCAGCTTCTAGGAGCTTCACTGGAGCTGCACGATTGTTGTCTGGTGAAACTGTTTCCTCTACTCCTCAGCAACAACAGCAAGACCAGCCTCAGATGATTATGCACACTATCACTTTCTGGTTGAATGGTTTCACCGTTGATGATGGTCCGTTGAGGGGGTTTAATGACCCTGAAAACAAAGACTTTATGGAGGTAATATCCAAATTTTTCTCTTATTACCATGTAACTCAATTTGACCAGTGTATTAGGCTTCTTCTGGAATCATTGTTATTTCACTGATATAAGTTTATTTTAATGCCTAGTTATTGAGCAGCTGATACTTGTCACGATTCACTTGGATACTTTTGAATCCTTGATACATATGTTGTCTTTCGCAGAGCATTGCAAAGTCAGAGTGCCCCCATGAACTCGAACCAGAAGATAGGAAGATCCCTGTTCATGTCAACCTCGTCAGGCGTGAAGAAAATTTCACAGTAAGTCTCATTCCTTTAATAGTTAACATGTTCTTTGGAGAAGCCACTCAAGTAGTAGAATTTTGCGACCATAATGTCAAGAATTTTGTTGATTTTGTATCTCTCTCTTGACTCACAGGAACGGCCAAAGCCCAAAACTCCATTCCAAGGTGTAGGAAGAACTCTAGGAGCCAGCGGATCAGGATCAAGTTCAGCTGCTGCAGAACGACAAACCTCACCCGCACCAATGAACACAGCACCAGCACCATCAAGAGGGCTAGTAGTAGATCCAGCAGCACCAACTACCTCGATCCAGCTCAGATTAGCAGACGGAACACGCCTCGTATCCAGGTTCAATAACCACCACACAGTCAGAGACGTCCGTGGGTTCATCGACGCTTCAAGACCAGGTGGCTCGAAAGACTACCAGTTACTAACCATGGGGTTCCCTCCTAAACAATTGACAGACTTGGACCAAACCATTGAGCAAGCCGGTATTGCCAACTCGGTCGTCATCCAGAAATTCTAGACTTGTTGTCTCTCTTGGTTTTAAGTGTTTTTGAACCCTATCATAGCTGACTCGAACTATTTTGGTGAACGCTCTCCTAAGGCTTTGGATATTTTTTTGAGATTCATCAAACCTCTTTTCTTCAGATTTAGCCAGTTTATAGCTTTCATTGTCATCTATATATCCCATTGCTCACGACTCAGCCACCAAATATCTTTTGGGCAGAGAATAAATCGAAAAAAGTTATCCAATAAGCAAATTACTTTTAGACACGGACTCGTGCATTTACGAAATTGACCAGTTGCCGCATAAACGACACACACGTATCACAAACACGCTCCCCTAAATTAGGGACAAATAGGTAAATTAACCTACCTGTCAATCTGTCTATTTCCTGGTATTTTTGTATTTTTATTTTATTTTTCATTTTAATTTCTATAATGTCTTCTGTTATTCGGAATCCGAAGAAAGCCATAGAAAAGAGAGATTTTACAGTGAAAAAAAACTACAGAAGAAGAGAGATAGCGAAGGGGACAATTTATTAATTTTTTCCCTATTTTTGTTTTCATTACAACCTTAATCTTTGGTATTGTGTTCTGTATCTTCCCATATCTTTTTTTCTCTTTGCTGGGCTTCGTTGCCTTTTTTCCCTTCTTTCTCTCTCTTGCTCGATTTCAGTTTGAGAGAAACAAAAACAAAGTAGCTGTTTTTTCTTTCTTTTCATTTAAACTGGAAGGGGTTTTTTATCACAAAGATCCTTCTTTTGCTCCCATTTTTTCTTAAGGTTTCTTTTGATTTCTCTATTCATCTCCTCCTCCAGTCCCCCCAGATCTCTCTCTACTCATCTGCCCATTTGTAAGCTCCTCTCTCTCTATGGATCTTTTATGTGTTTAATTTACCATTCTAATTTGCGAGTTTGTGTTGCCGAATTTTGAAAATTTGGGGTTTTTGTTTATGCATGCAGGGATGTTCAATGATTAGGGTTTTTTCAATTAGAGAGCAAAGCTTTGAGGTTTTTAACATGACAAAGTGACGTATTCTCTCTCAGCTCATTCTTAGGCTTTAGGTAAAAATTAGGGTTTCTGTAATTATGATCAAGCAGATATTTGGGAAACTCCCCAGGAAGCCATCGAAGTCATCTCATAATGACTCTAATCCAAACGGAGATGGTGGTGGTGTTAATTCATATTACATCCCTAATTCGGGTACTAGTATCTCCAAATCCAATGGAGCTAATGGCACTGTTGCTCCTCCTCCTCCTTCCTCAACGAGTAACAGAACCAATCAAGCCAATGGGGTTTATGACGCTTTGCCTAGCTTTAGAGACGTTCCTAGCTTGGAGAAACCTAATCTCTTTATCAAGAAACTGAGTATGTGTTGCGTTGTCTTCGACTTCAGTGACCCCTCCAAGAATCTGAGAGAGAAAGAGATTAAGAGACAGACTTTGCTTGAGCTTGTTGATTATATAGCAACGGTTTCCACAAAGTTGAGTGACGCTGCGATGCAGGAGATTGCTAAAGTGGCTGTTGTTAATCTCTTCAGGACGTTTCCTTCCGCGAATCACGAGAGCAAAATCTTTGAAACGCTTGATGTTGATGATGAGGAGCCTGCGTTGGAACCGGCTTGGCCTCATCTTCAAGTTGTCTATGAGCTTCTCCTTAGATTCGTGGCTTCTCCCATGACTGATGCTAAGCTTGCAAAGAGATATATCGACCATTCCTTTGTCTTGAAGCTATTGGATTTGTTTGACTCTGAAGACCAAAGGGAGAGGGAGTATCTAAAGACCATTCTCCATCGGATATATGGGAAGTTCATGGTGCACCGACCTTTTATCAGAAAGGCCATCAACAATATCTTCTACAGGTTCATATTCGAAACCGAGAAACATCATGGCATAGCAGAGTTGCTTGAGATTCTTGGAAGTATAATTAATGGTTTCGCATTGCCGTTAAAAGAAGAGCATAAGCTTTTCCTTGTCCGGGCCTTGATTCCACTACACAGACCTAAATGTGCAGCTGCTTATCATCAACAGCTTTCTTATTGCATTGTTCAGTTTGTAGAGAAAGACTTCAAGCTTGCTGATACCGTCATTAGAGGACTTTTAAAGTATTGGCCTGTGACTAACAGTTCAAAGGAAGTTATGTTTCTTGGGGAGTTGGAAGAGGTTTTGGAAGCAACTCAAGCAGCTGAGTTTCAGCGATGTATGGTTCCTTTGTTCCGTCAAATCGCCAGATGCCTCAACAGTTCTCATTTTCAGGTGCGACTCTCGGTTTCTTAATGTGTTAAAATACTGCCAAGAGTTGTTAGATTCAAAAGTTGTTTCTTTTGTCAGGTGGCTGAAAGGGCTCTGTTTCTGTGGAACAACGATCACGTAAGAAACCTGATTACTCAAAACATTAAAGTGATAATGCCAATTGTGTTCCCGGCTATGGAGAGAAACACACGGGGACATTGGCACCAAGCAGTTCAGAGTCTGACTTTAAATGTGAGAAAGGTACTGGCAGAGACAGACCAAGTCCTGTTTGATGAATGCTTAGCCAAGTTCCAAGAAGATGAAGCAAATGAAACCAAGGTCGTAGCCAAACGAGAAGCAACATGGAAGCTTTTGGAAGACTTGGCAGCTTCCAAATCCGTAAGCAACGAGGCAGTACTCGTCCCAAGATTTTCATCTTCGGTTACTCTCACAACCGGTAAAACTTCGGGTAGTTGAACTCTTTCTGCTCTTTATCATCGAGACAATATTATAAACAGATCCAGCAGAGTTGTCTGGATCCATTCGAGCATCATGATCGGTTCTTGAAGGGAGAAGATAAAGCACGATGATCAAGGAGGGGGTAATATCATCAGTGAATACTTTATTATAACATTTTTTCAGGTTTCTGGATTCATGGGTTCAATTGTTCTTTTTTTTCTTCTTTTTCTGAGTTTCTTTTCCTTACTCAGCTCTTAGAGGAGTTGATAAAACAATATGTGGTGTAAGAAATATTGGCTTATTATAGATATAGTTCTTGAGAGGACAACTAAACAATTATTCGTATTGTGTATTGTGGAATGAATTGTGTTTAATTATGCTTTGAACCACTCTTGTCTTGGAAAGCTGTGACAAAAAAAAATTGCACACGTAATAAAATCAAAGAAACATCTCTTGACCCAAAGTCTCTTTTCTTTTTATTTTTAGTGTTTCTTACTTAATTGGTGGCAATTTCAGCATAAATAAATTAATGTGATGGCATTTTCATAAATAAATAACGAATTTTAATGTACAATAAAGTAGCATCTATATTTTGATTTTTTTTATTGTTAAAATTTATATTTTCAATTTTCTCAAACAGTGACTACTGATAATACATAACTAAAAATTGATCCACGTGGATTTGATAGCTATCAAATTTTAATTTAAGTTCATTTAAAAAAAAAATTGACAATTAGATTGGGAAAATAATGGATAACCAAATAATAAATTGAACCGAACTGAAAGAAACTAAACAGTATTTGAACTGAAATTCCTAAAATAACCGATGGTTAGTAAAATCTTCTATCCAAACCAAACTAAATTGATAATCAAACCGTTAACCAAAATTTCCGAAAGCCTAAAAGATACATCAAAATAATAACCATAATACTCAAAACTATAATTTATAAACTCAAAAGATTGATTTTTTTCTAGACTCAAAACAATCAAATACTTTAAATAATCAATCTATCCAAATGTTGTTAGTTATATTTGTATAAGTTTAATACTCTTTCACAAAACTGAAACGATTTTTTAAGATCAAACCATATACAAAAAAAGAGACGATGTGCGACGGCGATGGCGATTAGCTCTAGAGTTACGATGTGCGACTTCGACGATGGAGGACGGGGAGATGGTCTCTCGCGTCTTCTGGTGGGTGTTTGGCATCAGAGATGGATCATATATTTATTTCTGGTGGGGAGAGGTTTTCTCTCCAAATTGAGAAGTTTTATTCAATCAGATCTTATTCGGCGGTGTCCGATTGATCCGATGGATAGTGAATTGGGGATCAGGTTGATTCAAGTCACGACCATGGAGATCTCGGCCAGATATTCTACACTGTGTCGGGATCTGATTGAGATACTGATTGAGCTGGCTGTTGAGGGTCTCAAGGCGAGGATTTGTTGGTATGGTGGCTATGGAAACTGTTGGTGCTATTCCCTTTGGTTTTTTGGTTTGGAGATCCTCAGTGATTTGGTTCTTATGTTTGTTTTTGGAATTGTAAGGATTCGGTTCGTGAATATGGTAGTTTCGGTTGATTTTTTTTTACTGAGTCGGGATTTGTTTGGTGTATTGATTGCGACAGAGGTTGACGGTATCAAGGTGAGGATACGATGGTGTGGTAGTTATAGAAATTGTCGTTATTTAGCCTTCTGGTTATCCGATTCAAGGATCCTCAATGATCTGATTCTAGCGTTAGTTTTTCAAATTGTGGTGATTTGCATATCTCTTCTTTTTAATTATAGAATTTGGGAAGTTAAAGGGTTATATATTCGGAAGGATGTGATGTTTCGATGTATCCTATTCACATCTTTTTGTAAATGGATTGTTCTTGAGAACTGTGGTCTGATTAGTGCTTTTCTCTTTGTTCACAGATTTGTAGTATCAGTGTGATCATCGTATTCTATTGGTATCATGGCTCAACTGGCACTCAACAAGGGCAAGGCTTCTTTGGTGCGTACAGAAACGGTGAAGGCTTCAAACACAGTTTTGGTTCAATGGATTCAGCAGTTCTCCTTGACTCTTATTGGACGGCTGATGAACCCTTCTGTTCAAAGGATGGAGTCCTTAGTGGCCAATCTCCCAAAGATCTGGAAGTTAGAGGATAAAGTGGTGGGAGCAGACTTGGGACAGAGTACTTTTCAATTCAACTTTGAAGATGAGATGGATCTCCAAGCGGTTTTGCAGAATGAGCCTTATCACTTTGATGGTTGGATGGTGTCTTTGGTCAAATGGGAGCCGATCAATTTCTTCTACCTACCCTTCGGCTATCAATTTCTGAGTGAAGGTGCCTTGGGATCCCTATGCATCTATGGGAGGTGGCGACTCTACAAGCAATAGACAAGAAGCTTGGTATTCTCCGTGAGGTTGATGAGGAATCTGGTAGCATCTGTGTCACGGTGAATGGCTTTAATCCTCTCTTATTTCAGTTGGTTGTGCCCTTTGATACTGGCGATGAAGTAGTTATGTCCCTTGATTATGAGAAACTGATGGGTTTTTGTGAGCATTGCTCTAGACTAACCCATGAGGTGCGTGTATATCCGGATTTGGACAAAGTGGCGGGGGGGGGGGGGGGGGGGGAGGGGAGCTTGGTGGTCATGGTGCTACCTTTCCTCTTAATAGAAAGGGGGGTGGTCCGGTGTGGCCTAATCCTCTATACAGGGCTAAGCACAGTTCTAGTGAGATGAGGCTTAAGGATCGTGAGTGTGAGACTACGGTGGCTGAAGAGATTAGTGGCTCTAAGATGGACTTGGATGTGGAGGCTCCTCAACATAAAGGGGATGGTAAGGTTATGCTGGTCTCGGAATTTGAGGAAGACACTGATGATTTGCTTGAAGAGGGTGAGGGGAATGTGGCATCTGGTCAGGGTATGAGTGAAGAGGCTTTGGCGGGTCATGGTGATGCGGATGCAGATGGTTCTAAGCAAGGTACCTCTCTCTCTTCTATACCGCTTGAGTTGGCTATGGTGATGTTAGTAGTGCTATGGGTGATGTTAATTTAGGAAAGAAAGGTGCTCATGTTAAAAAAGGTGTTATTGGTTCTAGGAGAGTTACATTGTCCTTGGCTTCTCCAGGAAAACGCCTGCTTGCTAACGCTTTGTTAAACCTGCAAGGAAAGGTAACAAGCAGAAGGTGGTGGGGAAACAGGGGAACAACACTATGAACGGTAAACCACCTCGTGGTGGTCGTCAAGTCAAGAAAGGAATGGTGGCTCTCTCGGAACCAACGGCTCAAACGTGAAGGTCCTAAGTTGGAATTGTCAGGGCATAGGGGCTGACCTGACAAAGGAATACTTGGGAGATTTGTAGAAGAAAACCAGACATTTTATTTTTATTGGAGACAAAAAAATGTTTTATGTTGTGTATGTAAGGGTCAATTCTAATACAATTAAAGACAACTTTAATATAGGAACAAATCAATATTAATAATTTAAAATATGTTAGATATGATATAAAATTAAATTAAATTGAACAAATAGAAAGCCATTTGTATTGTAGATAAAATGAAATATGAACTTTGTGATATGTTACAAAACAAAATTAAATGGAAAAAGATATATGAAATCTACATTTTAATACATGATATTAAAAAAAAATCTTATATTTTTTTTGTTAACTTTTAAATATAATTTAAATTTATTTTAAAAATAGATTTCAACTTAATAAGTAAAGAAAGAGTGGAATTCCCCACTATTGATGTGGCATAAAGATGGAGAGTCTCCACTATTGACGTGGCAAACAAATAGAAAGAGTTGGTTATCTTTCATATATATATATATATATATGATTACCATTTATTTAACCAAAATTATATTTTTTGTTCTTTTTTACTCAATGAATGGTATTTAAGTTTATTGTCACTGTCTACTCAACAACCCAAGCCACTTATTCTTACAAAGTCAAAGTCAATGCTTTTGTTTCTCTTTTTGTCGTTCCATCTCAAATTTATATATTCTAAATATGACGTTTCTTTGTAGATACCGTATTCCTAAAAAGATTTGTAAATTAACTTAAATTGCATTTAAAATATATATTTCCAATTTAAATTAGAATAATTAAAAATATATCTATTAAAATAATATCTAAGATTATTAGATCGTCTTTCGATTAGTCGTTTTCCGGTTTTTATTGGTATCGGTGTTCCATTAAAGTGAATTTGTTTTTAGCAAGAAATTGCAATTTGTCCAATTCGAATAAAGATTTTAAATGCAAACATGCGCGGATATTTGTTTTATTTCTAGTTATTATAAATATCTTTTTGTTTTGGATGTAATAAAATTTGGCAATTCGTTCCCTGCCAATGATAAATTTGGATTTTAAAAAATAATTTTTTGTTTAGAAGTACACTTTAATATATCCTAAAACGGTATCTAATCATTATTAGTGTCATACAAAGAAAATATATGATATATATGTAATCAATTAGTAAAAATCTTTTGATTATAATGACCTTCTTTCTCCAAATTTTAACAATCATAATAAAGTTTTTTTTTCTGGTAAGAATCATAATAATTTAGAAATGAATGAAAATCTACTATATTTAATTATTCAAAATATTGAAAAATGATTTTGCTTAGTCACAATAGAAATAACGACAACTATAACTATTTTGAAGAAAGCTTGACAAATGTATCAAAGAAGACTGTGTATAAAAGGGACTCATAATCAAGACTTAAGAAGAACAACAGACAAGCACATATCCCCTCTCTCTCTCTCTCTCTCTCTCTCTCTCTCTCTCCTCAACTACACCCTCTTGTCTCTATGGAGTCGCAACTCACAAACGCAGTTGCTGAATCCTTGCCGCAGCCACAGGAGTTGGAGAATTTGATCAGCTCCGAAGGTAATGAAGATAACAACACCGAAGCCAAGGGATCAACCGATCCGGCTGACGAGCCTTTGGATATCGAATTGTTGGAGAAGAACTTAAATTACAAGTTCAAAAACAAGAATTTGTTGCTGCAAGCGTTCACAGACTCTACTTACGTTGATGAGGAGTGCGATTCGTACGAACTCCTAGAGCTTTTAGGAGATTCGGTCCTAGATACGGCCATAATCTTTGAGTTTTGTAAACGCTACCCTAAAGAATCACCTGGTGTTTTGACCAAGCTCCGAGCGGTCAACGTAGACACCGAGAAGTTGGCTCGGGTCGCTGTCAAACACGAACTCTATCGCTACCTCCGTCATAAGAAACCCTTGTTTCTGGAGCAGGTAAGTTATATACCCTCCTTCTTTAAACCCTAGCTAGTCATTTATCTTCTTTTAAATTCCTAGTAATTAACAGTGTTTAATCTACTAAATTCCCATTTATTATCGTCGATCATGTCTTATTGCAATCTGGTTAATTAAATGATTCAACAAAAGAAAAAAAAATGAAATCTTTTGTTGTCAACTTGTGTTTTTTCCCCCCTAAATTCTCTATTTCAATTCAAACCCTATATTAACATTTTCGTAAATAAAAACATTTTGTATTGGCTGTGTGTTATGTGTGAACTATATTAATGAGATGAACATATATAACTAATTATATATGCAGATAATGGAATTTGTGGAAGCAAAAAAAGAACATCCATTACATTCGCATGGTCTTTTGAAAGTACCTAAATCTCTAGCAAACATAGTAGAGTCTACCATTGGAGCTCTCTTCATGGACTGCGAGTGCATCCAAACCGTCTGGAAGGTAACTTAAAGTAACTACACGTTATAAAATATATTTCACAATAAGTTAAAAAATATCTATAGTTAGCTACTAGATTTAGGTCATCGATTGATCCATGATACATATATTTTTCTTCTTTACTTTGGTGTTGAAAAAACTAAATATATAGGTGATAAAACCATTTATGGAGCCAATAATTCTTTTAGAAAATTTCAAGAACCATCCAATGACAGAACTCAATGAGATGTGCCAGAAGAGGAACTTGAAACTGACTTCCAAAGACACCTGGGAAATCAATGGAAAATATTGTTTTCTTATTGAGGATAAGTTGGTCGGATGTGGGCTATATCCAGAAAAAAAGGAAACTGCTCGTAATCGCGCTGCACAAAATGCTGTCGAGAATTTCTCTAAGTTTTTCGAAGACCTTTAAAAAAGTTCTCGACAGGATGTTGTGAGGATTTGCATCAAAATTTTAATTTCTACAGGTGACATTGTATTGTCTTTGTATTGGAATGAACTTAAATAAAGTACTCCTTTCATTTTTCTTATGAATGAACCTAGCAATGTCGAAATTAAATGGTATAAGCACACCAAACTATACTATTTCATCAAGACTCTAAGAGGAGATTGTTTATTTTAATTAAGTCTCGAAAGCAACATAACTCATATATGTACAAGGGATTTTTGAGTCATGAGGGCAACATAAGTCATAGTTAGAGACTGTTGATTTCTCCCAATAACATGTTTTTCTACATGAACATACTTATCTTTGAATTGGAGTTTATATACAGATTTCTATATAATCTCAGAAAATACAAGATTATTTTCTGGTATATGTTAGTTTTCGTTGTAGACATATGTATAAAATACGATATAGTTTTTTATTATTCCTGTCATATATATTATCATATGTTTTATATATATATATATATGTATATATATATATTTGTGAGAATTGCCCTATATATTTTGGACATATATATCTATATATTATTTGTGAGAACTGCTCTATATACGTTCTATGTGAATATTACATATTAATATATTCATTCATACTTTTAGAGGCTCATTTACACATATAGCATTCTACAGAGCACGCCCCAAATTTTTGAAGATACTCTTATACTAGTTTCATAAATACTTCATCTTCATTGTTTATTACCACTCTTTGTTGGTTACTTGGTTTCATAACTACTCTTATATTCAGAGTAAGTTTTGAAGTTTGATAAACACACACAATTTTGTTCACTTATTTCCTTACGTTTTTGTGTGTAGGATTTACAACAATTAGTGTGGGCATTCGGTGTCAGTTATAATTTAGATTTTAATTATGAAATATTTAGGTTGCAGGTGTTTTGGTTGTATGTAACTACTATATATAGGTTTTGAATTGTAAGTTTGTAACTATAGGTTTCGATTAAGATTTGGGTGCTATGGATCATGGAAAGCAGAATGGTACTAATAGGAGCAAGAAGCAAAAGTCAAAATCTTTCTCCTCTTTCTCGTCTACATTCAGAATTTAAAGCTCTTCTCTAAGTCATATTTAATTAGCACCATGTTATATTTGACACCGTTGAGGAGTCTTCTCCTCTCTTGGACTGCCGTGGCGTTTGTAAAGTCTTGGTGCTATTTTGATCTTAAGTTGCTGCCTCTCTAGTCTCTATGGAGTTGAATTAGTATTGGATTCTACTTTGGTTTGTGGATTAGCTTAACTTGGTGGTTGGATAGGAGTAGCAAGTGAGACCTTATGAATGTTTAGTGTTTGTTGTTTTGTGTTGCATATTTTGCTCTATGCTAGCCGACTTCGGAGAAAGAAGTTGTTAGAGACTAGAGTGAGCTATCGTAACTGTTCCCTTTGGTTCGTGTGGTTCGACTCTGATGGATTAGTTCTGAAGAGCCGATCTCACATGACGTGGGTGGATTAGTTTCTCGGGCTACCGGGGAAAGGTTTTCAATCACTGTGGTTATCCATGAATCGGTACCATTGCCGTTTGCCTTCTAGGCCGGAGAATCTTTGGAATCGTTTATCACTTCACTGACTTCGAAATGTCATTTATTTTGGTTATTGTCGATGGAATGAATGGTCTTTCATTGCGTCTATGTTCTTATATCTTTCTTTTTTCTCATGGGACCAAATAGTGGGATTTACTTCATGTAACTCCTATTCATTTCCATTTTAAATAAAATATCTACAATTCTAACCAAAAATATATACCTTTTGTGGAAGTGGGAAGTTAAATATTCATCTTAATAGCTTTGGAATCTTCGGAATCGTTTATCACTTCATTTACTAGGTTTTTCCGAAATTTTCTAAATTGGACCTGGTGTTTTGAAATGACTCAGTTGTGATTGTTGCGTTAGTTTTTTGGTCTTCGTCTTTTGGTCTTGTGGGTTTCAGGATGTGTTGCATGGAGTGCTTGTTTATCAAATTGAGTCAAAAAAAAAAAAAGGGAGATTGAAGATACGTCACTATAGCTGATCATTGTGCAGAGCAAGGAACTGCGAGGAAACATGGACTCTGCATCAGACCACAGACGTATGTTGTTCGACAAGGAAGCAGAGCTGATGTGTCACGGTTTGATTGGTTAAGATGATGTGTCGTTAAAGTGCTATGAGTTAAACACAGTGTTCAAGAAAGCGGTTTAGACGGCCGCCTAGGCGCTAAGCGCTCAGCAGACGTCTAGATGACCGCCTAAACCACTTAATATTACATTAATTTTATTTTAATATTTATTTTTGATTTTTAAATTACATATATTTAAATTATTATGTTTATATCTATATACGTAATTATAAACATTTATATGTTGTTAATATAACTTAAATAAATGTATTTTTCTTACTTTTGTTTATAATTTATAATTTATATTTTTTGAATTTTTATAACATATATTTTGATATAATTATATATATATATATAATGTTTTATGTTTTAAACATCTAAACCGCCTAAAAACCGTCTAGACCCCGACTAAGCGTTCTAGGCGCTAGGCACTGGGTCACCGCCTAGATACCGCCTAGCGCTTTCTTGAACACTGGTTAAACATGAAGATATAGCCGAATTGGGAGAGAAGATATTTGGAGCATACTCATCTCGACGTTTAAGGAATGATAAGGCTTGGAGCATAAGCGATTACCATAAGAAGAAAGATACAAAATTATTCTTGTTAGGGATTAGAGAAGCTTAGTATAAATAGCTTAGGGGGAGCCGTATAATGTTTATAACACTAAGAAACGATTGTGTGAGATTGTAAAAGGTCAAGGCTAACAAAAAGAGCGGAGAAGGTGAATGTTGGGTTTCTTCTCTTAGATCTATACTAGGGTCAGGGTGTGCTTAGATAAAAAAGAGAATAGTGCTTAGATTCAGTCTTGTATTCAATAACTTTATTTAATAAAATGGGTAGTCGAGTTGTAGCCCCCCTGCAAAGTTCCAATTCTTGCTTCACCCCCACGAAACTTTAGCCTCTGTTTCTAGCCACACAAAAAAAGCTTGACAATGTATATCCCCACCTAATTTGAATTTCAAGTTCTATCCCCACGTCTTTTAAATCTAAACATTTTTTTTGTCTAATCTATCATTTAACCAAATTAAAATTGTAATTTATACTTAAACCAAAAACCCAAAATGCAAACATAAGTCGATACCTTTATAAGTACCAGAGACAAAATCGAGAGAAAAAAATAGGGTTTATATGGTTTCAGCAGTTGAGACATTGAATCAGGGAAGAGGATATCATTTGGTTCAAAGAAGTGCCTCGATTCTCAGGTTACAATGAGGTAAGATATTTAAACTCTAATAGCATGACTGTAGTACATGTTTTGTAATTTTGAGAAGAATCCTTTATTTTTTCTCCAATATTAGTGGCGAAGAACATGATTCTGAGAGAGAGTGGCGTCTTAAGAAGTTGGAAGATGAAAGTGATCCAAGCGACCCAGACTTTGGAATTTCTGATGAAGACGACAATGATTCAAGTTCTTCTCGTAGCGGATCCGATGAAGGTGATGATGAAGAGTTGATGAACAAGTTTCAGTTAGAAATTGAAGATGATGTTGCTTAATTTAGAGATAAGCTGTCGATGCAGCATAATGCGTGCCCTGAAAGTGACAGTGACTCCGAACATGCCGAAGTGGTTCCGGTAAAACGAGGCCAACGGATCAGGCAAAGAGGAGATGGAAATTTACACTTTCAGCAAACATTTTCTACTGGTCTTGCGTTTAAGGAAGCTGTGTTAGATTATGCTCTTAAAACAGGAAACAATATAAAACAATCTAGGTGGGATCAGACAAGGCTTGAATACAAATGTGGTATGGATGGTTGCAATTGGAGAATATACTGCTCACTAAGCACCAAAAAAATATATGGCAGGTCACGGTGTTTAAAACTCACCATAATTGCAGTAGAAACAGACAGTGTTTGTGTAACACCCAATTTTCATGGCATGTCACAGGTTAACTTATACCACAAGTAAACCATACTTAACCAAAAATAACCGAAAAACCTATTAATTCAACTTAAACGTCTTTCAAACCATCCTTTAAACGTTAAACCGAAACCAACAACCGGTTCGATAAATCCAACAATAGAAAATAAAAGAATAATCTCCAGCTCCTAACATCGACGCCAACTCTATCAACTACTCCTCATGGTTACCTGCAAGAGGAAGAGAGGGGTGAGTAATCTAAGATTACTCAGTGAGGGCAAGCCTTAGGGCTCACAAATTTTTCATACACAAACATGCTTAGACTGTCACAAATTCTAAACCTAAGACAAGCAATCAATCACGTGTCAACGACACACACACATCACACAAATGAGACTACGTCCCATAACCATCGCCGTGCATTACCGGATTCCTTATGCTTTCGCACTTCTTCCTGCACATTTCCACCTGTGTATCTGGATTCCTCATGCTTTCGCACTTCTTCCACGCACAACCACGCGTTGGCTCGTCAGCCAATCTTGATCTACCTGCATTACGCGCTCGTAGACCACCACACAACTACAAGGAAAAATCCTTGTAGGACTCTCTGCGGTTCTCCCGCTTCTTCGTGCCTCTTGACACATTTTCTCCTCATACTCAAACAATTTATTTTATCACACAACATGCATTTCACACACCACGCAATCCGTTTTAAATATCTTTCTTTTAATTCTCAAATCCTTACTAATTCTTTTTCCTTACCTTTTATTTAGTAAATATATATTATTATTATACACTCAACAATCAACTAAGATTATTTATATATAATCCATAGGTATACTTGGCTTAACCTTAAACTAAGTAATTATCTAAACGTATCGACATATGAAAAAAACACTAACTAATCCTCACCTTAGCAAATTGGGTTGATTCTCGGGTAAAGACCAGCAACAACAGAAGTCCAATCCAACAACGATCTCAATCTGCAGTATTTTGAGATTGCCCGGTCAATGATTACATTCCAATATTAATCACTGATTTAACCTAATAACCGAAACTGACTTAATTGTGCTGGTACTTCACAAATAAACTAGTTAGACGTAGTTTAATAATTAAATCAAACTAACGATCTAATAATTTACATCACCACAATTTAATCCACGTACGACCACATGCTCCCCGTTTATTACCGATTCCTAAAGCAGCCACAATACACGATGCACCAATATTAAATTGTCCAACGTCATCGATAACGTACGTAATTAACCATGCATGACACCACAAACAACTCATGCACGTACGTTCCATAATTTTCTGGTTTAGTTGGTTAAGTATTGGTTTAGCTATAAACGAACAACATGACAACGACAACGAGACGTAAAGCTTCGTCGTTACCTCTTTCTGCAACCTTTCTCGACGGCTTGACTTGACGAACTGAACGGCGAAGTGGAGGACTCGGCAACACTGATCTGCGGTGGTTCAAGCTTGGTGATTAGATTGGTTCCAACAATCTATGAAAACACAACATAGTTCTCAGGTTTGGTTCACGGATCTTACCTCTCCGGTGAAGACGTTTCACACGGCGGCACAGGCTGAGCGCGGTGACAATCTCCGGTGTCTCTAGTGGTACTACAAGGGTTCGCAACAAGGGTCGAGTTAGGGCTGTTCCCAAAACGATACAAAACTTAAGACTCGAGTTATGCGGAGGCTTACCGTGGAACGTGACGGCCAAGGGTTTCTGTGACTTGTCTCGAAGTTTGTGCCCTCTTTTTATTCACACGCGGAGAGAATAGGGTTTGGTTCGGGCTTGACTCACTAATGGGCTCGGTTTGGGCCTCACGGTTTAATTCTGAAACCGGGTCGTTACAGTTTGATGTTGACTGATCGGTGATTGCGCGTTTGTTTATGGACAAGATAAGACATGATCGAGAGAATATGATGCCTATAAAGATTCAAGAGATGATTAAAGATCAATGGAAGCTCACTGCTACACGAAACCAATGTCAAGAAGCTAGAAAAAAATCATTAAAGTGGCTGCAAAAAGAATATGAAGATCAGTTTGCACATATTCGAGGTTATTTCAAAGAGATCACTGATTCAAATCCAGATTCTACAGTAGAAGTTGAAACTGTTCACGGGCCAGATGATAAAGAGTTATTTGATCGGTTTTATGTGTGTTTTCACATTCTGAAAACACGATGGAAAGCGACTTGCCGTCCAATTATAGGAGTGGATGGTACTTTCCTCAAAGGTACCAACAAAGGACAATTACTGGTTGCTATTGGGCGAGATGCGTGTAACAAAATTTATCCAATAACATGGGCTGCAGTACAGGTAGTGAATGAGAACAACTGGTTGTGGTTTGTGAAAATGCTGAAGAAGGATTTGGATCTTGGAAATGGTGATGGGTATATCATAGTCTCAGATAGACAAAAGGTATGTAATTTTTCTTCTTTTGATCTGATGAAATCCTTTGTTTTTCATACTCTAGCTTTTGAATGTTAATTATTATTGGTTCTTTTCAGGGATTAATCAATGCAGTTTCTAAAGAGTTACCAAATATTGAGCATAGGAAATGTGTTAGACACATTTATGGTAACTTGAAGGCTAACCATGGAAAAAAGACACAGATGAAACCATTCATTTGGAATTTGGCATGGAGTTATAATGAAGACCAATTTAATGAAAATCTGGAAAGGGTGAAAGATTATGATTTGGGTGTATATGAAGATGTGATGAAGTCAAACCCGAGGAGTTGGTGTCGTGCTTTCTACAAGATAGAAGGGAACTGTTGTGAAGATGTGGACAATAACTCCGCTGAATCTTTTAACAAAACAATTGTTAAAGCAAGAGAAAAACCAATGATGCCAATGTTGGAGACAGTCCGAAGACTAACAATGATGCGGAATTCTGTGAGAGCTACTACTGCAAATGCAATGACAGGAAAATTCACACCATATGTTAAGGAGTTTCTTGATGCAGAGCATGAGAATGCATCAAAGGCTTATGTATTTTCCTGCACAACTGCAGTGTATGAGGTTGAAATCGATGGTCATTCAGAGAGGGTAGATATGAGAAGCAGAAAATGCACTTGCATTAAGTGGGATATATGTGGGATCCCTTGTGAACATGGATATGCAGTAATATTGACTAAGAAACTTAATTCAGATGAATACGTATCTGATTCGTTTCGTAGTTCACGGTTACGAGAGTTATATGGTGAGAACATCATTCCACTTAGAGGTGCAGGTCATTGGGCCAGAGGTGATGTGTCATTGGTGGGTGAACCTCCTGAGCCACCACAACCTCGACGAAGAAAAAAGAGTAAGAAGCAAAAAAGAATAAAAGGAATCAATGAGTCTCCATCCAAAAAGAAAAACAAGAAGAAGAAGCAGTTCAAGGCAAAAGAAGTTTCCACTCCATCACAGAAGAATAAACGGACCATCTTTGAAAAACTGCTATTCATCTCTGTTTTTATAATGATTTGTGTTTATTTCTGTTGATTTCATTTTCAGTGTCATGGTGAAGCTTCTTCCAGTCAATCTACACATGTAGTGTCTCAAGTGGATCAAGCGTAGGAATTTTTTTAGTTAGCAATATATAGTAGTTCTTTGGGTTTTGTCTTCTTGTAGTATTTAAAACTCATTCATTTTCATGCTAAAAAAACATTTATAGTACTTTATGAATCTATTGCATAATAAACTAGTAAAACAGAGCAAAAAACAAAAGTACCTGATAAGAACAACAAAAAAAAAAGCAGAGCACAAGCTTCTCTTAGCTTAGGTGAAAGCTAGCCAAAAGACCTGCAGATCTCCTAAAGTTCATGGCTTTAATGAGATTATCTAGTCACTCACGGCATGTGGGAAGCTATATCGTGTTGAAATAAATGTTTGATATATGAAAATGATTCAAAATCTGGGTAAAATCAAGTTCCAATTTTCGGTTTAATTGTGAATTGAATCTGGTTTAATGACAAATTAGACAGAAAATGTTTAGATTTAAGAGACGTGGGGATATAACTTGAAATGCAAATTAGGTGAAGTTTTGTTGATATACATTGTCAAAGTTTTGTTGTGTGGCTAGAAACAGAGGTTAAAGTTTCATGGGGTGAAGCAAGAATTGGAACTTTGTAGGGGGCTACAACTCGACTACCCTTAAGTAAAATAGCGTTTGTTTTGTGTATTTCCAAGCAGAACTCTGTGTTGTGATCTCTATACCCCTTTCAAAACATACATCTTAATAGCTTTGGAATCTTTGGAATCGTTTATCACTTCATTTACCAGATTTTTCCGAAATTTTCTAAATTTGTATTTTTATTTATGTATCTTGGAGTTAGTATCTGTTTTCATTCACACATAATATATTTGTTCTAATATCAAATATATTTTAAAGAAGTAACAGAAAAAAATGTAAAAAAACTAAAAATTATTGAATATGTCAGAGAAATACGTATCTATTTTAACTTCAAGAACACAAATAAAAACAAAAGATAAAAATGGTATACTAGATTTATAGTGGTTCACCCTCAATGTGAGAGATATGTCCAAATCATGGCGCTGCAGATTTCACTCAAATCAAATATATACGGGATATGATCTCTCAATCTCTCGTTGTACTGCTTTGTATCTTCGATACTCATAGGAAACCGCTACAAAGAATACAAATAAAGAAAACCCCTAAGACAAACAAAGCAAGCATGAGCCGAAAATGTCCTTATAAAACGTTCTTAGATAACCATATGTACATTCACAGACTCGAACATAGGTTCACAGCATCAACCATCCGTTCACAGAATAGAACATATATACATTTCTATTTACTTAGATACTTCATATATCTGTCATATTGAACTTTGTCTCCGCCACTCAACAAAATGTATACGTAAATTATATAATGTGATCTTCTTTTTATCAAGTTTCTAGAGATGTAAAATTAAACCAAAAAAAGTTTCTAGAGATGGACGTGACAAAACAATGATTCTTTTATCGTAATTACCATGCTTTATATGCAATTAGCTTTATATGCTGTTTTATTTAAGCAAATTCAAGTCGCTATGGCGATGAATCCATTAGTCTTTGTTCTTAGACAACGAGTGGTCTGTGTAAAGTTTCACTGTCACTCAACAACCAATCCCCTTCATATTTTATAAAAACAAAGTCAACTCTTAGTTTCTTTTTAATCTCATCTCGTTTCTGTATAGATTTTTTATTCCTTTAAGGATTTGTAAATGAACCCATTTGCATTGGAATAAATGTTATATTTGTGTAGAATGAGCTATAATGTCCAAAAAGAATTATGTCAGTTTTCTTTTTACTTTTATTTTCATATAAAAAGTATGTTTCTTTCGGTTTTTCATTTTTGTTGTTGGCATCGGTGGTCGGATAATATAAGGATTTTTTTGGCAAGATTTTATGCAATTTAACTCTAAGTTTTATCATAAAGAAGTGTTCATACATCAAAAAATATTTTATTGTTATATTAAACTCTTTATCACCACCTATAAAATGTATCTACGAAAAAATTGAACTAATTTTATTATTCTTTGCTTTCACTTTGACATAGTTTTTTAAACCACTAAAAAAATTTTGTGTCATAGTTTCTTTAATCTAGAAAAAGTATCTTCACCATTGCAATGAGTTTATAACCAACCCAATAAAAATTGAGAAATTGAAAAGATAAAAAAGAAGTTTTTGACATAATAAAAAAAATTGAAAATTATAAACGCAATGACATATGATCAGACTTAAATAATTCATAGAAATAAATAGAATCTACAAATACTACAACATAATATACTTTTTTTTCGTTATCAAAAAAAATATATATATACTTTTTTCAAAGAAAAAAAAATTTCGATTTTACATATATATCCTTAACTTAAAAAAATATTACAAAACTTTATTTAAAATCATCATATATTTGTAATTTGAAAATCAAATTGAAGTTAATAATGTAAAATCTAAAAATACTATATTAAAAAAAATTATATATCTCTAAATATATAAAAGAGAAGTACAGAATCGAAAATTGCCCAAAATTTCCCAGATTGCCACTCAATTATGCATAAAGGAGAGTGTTTATTGAAATTGGAAGGGTAATTTGGTCAAAATCTTGGAGAAATTCAATTACCCGACCCGATATGGTTGAGATCCGCGCGTTTATCCGTTAATCCGGTGGGTGGAGTTCCTAGCGTTTGACCCGAAAAATTCTCGGTGGATATTCTTCTTATATTTATTGGCTTACAAAGCCCAATGATGAACTTATTCCATTTTATTTCTAAATAAATAATAATCATCTAATTAACGACATTTGCATAAGGGAGTTTTATGAAGAAAACCACTTCTGCTTGAAAACTTCTCTCAAATGCCACTTTCGTTAATGCCTTGTTAAAAATGCCAGTTTAATAGGTTTAGTAGGATAGTAAATCACGAAAATAGCCTATCGTTAAAGGCTGAAAATAAGTGGCGGGCGAATTCAAAATGTGAGTGAGTAATGACGATGGGACATGCATTAATGGCAGGGGAGGACAGTCATTTACGAGTTTTATAGTGTAAAAATTGAGTTAAAATTGTGTAAAAACAACACACAATCGACTTGGATAGACATACGCGGGGGACTAGGCCAAAAAAATAAGTTGTGTATATCGCACTGGATGGACATATTCGACAGATGATAGTCACCTACTAGTATTCAATTTTTGAGATGCAAAACGCAGATGCAAGGAGATTATAAATTTATCAGGTGGAGTTGATTATAAATTGTCTATTGTATTTATGCAGTCTATCGGAAACGTTATGTCTACCACTGTTTACTTGTGCAAGTACAAGAACGAAATGATGTCTTAGTTCATATGGTAATAGAGAAATGACAATAAGGTAGACCAACAAACACTGCATGCGTATTACATCCATGAAAACATAGACCAAAAAAAGAGGAATACATGTCCCTCCACTAGGTTAGAGATCGACACAAGGGTGGACAAAAAAAGCAGGAAAACAAAACACAATCGACTTGGATAGACATACGCGGGGGACTAGACCAAAAAAATAAGTTGTGTCTATCGCACTGGATGGTCATATTCGACAGATGATAGTCGCCTACTAGTATCCAATAGTCTCCTACTTCCCTGTATACAACAATGTTGTCCAAACAATTAGTGTTTTTGGTCACAAAATCCACAAATAATTAGGGTGTGGACTGGTCCATCGTAGAGTAGACATCTACCTTGTCTGTCTGATCTGGTCCGCCGGATTGTCAGTTAGGCCTCCTGCAACATTACTATTGTCCCTTGGGACGGATTAGAAGTGTCCCCGAACACTTCACCCACCCTGCTCAATGGAGAACAACAATGTTATTCAAAAAAATAGTGGTTTGGTACAAATATGGACATATTATTCTTGTGTGGATGGGAATGGTCCATCGTCGAGTAGACATCTACCTTATGTGTCTGAGCTGGTCCACCATGGCCACGTCATTGTCAGTTAGGCCTCCAGCAACATTACAACAGTATCGACTTAAAGATGGGGGTTAGTTAAGCAATAGACACACGGGGGATGTGAAGTCTAGTCCACCCAAAAAGCTAGACAGAAGTTATGGGTGGACATACATTGGCTGCGGTAACTGGTCCTCTTGGGATATCTCCTGGTCAGCAGACCTGCATTCCTGATAGATGTCGTCCAACGCCCGCAGATAACCTGCACATTTGTTAGTTGTGAGTTGACTGAGTTCCCCAAGACGGAGTGACAAAAAAACCAAAGGTGGAGAATAAAATGTTCTAATGGTTGTCTAGCAGCGACCAAATGGTGAATCATCGCAACAGGTCTAACAAAATTTGTTCTATCCTCATTTTTTTCAAATCTTGGTGGACAGTTATTTAGGATCTACTAAGTTTTCTATCAGGTCGGTTAGGTCAACTATTTATTTATAAAACTGAAGAAAATAAGAGGTTAGTTAAGCGATAGACACACGGGAGGACATTAAGTCTAGTCCATCGAAAAGATAGACAGAAGTATACGGGTGGACATACATTGGCTGCGGTAATTGTCCTCCTGGCGTATCTCCTGTGACGATGGGACAAGACTGGCACATTCGTGGTCAGAAGATCTGGATTCCTGATGGATTGCGTCCACCGCCCCAGCTAACCTGCACAATTGTTAATAGTGAGTTCCCAATAACGGATGGACAAAAAAACAAAGGCGAGAAGAAAATGTTCTGATTGTTGTCTACCGGAGACCAACTGTTGAATCATCATAAAAAGTCTATCAAAATTTTGTCTATCGTCATTTTTCAAATTTTTTGTGGAGAGAAATTTGGATCTACTAAGTGGTCTATCAGATCGGTTACCACAACTATTTTTTTGTGGAGAGAAATTACGCGACTGTGATGTGAATTCGAAAAAAGAAAAAAATTTACCTGGGAGAGCCGCTAAACGCGCTTGGCTTCGCCTCACTTAAAATATATGCATCTGACTCTAGATTGAAAGAAAAAAGACGAAAGGGTAAGGTTTTTAGATTTGTGGACAAATCGTAAGACAAAGCAAAAATTCTCTTACATACCAAGGGTCGCGTTCTACTGTAGTTTCCCCTGTTTCGCCTACCGCGGCGGGTGGAGGCGGAATCGGCGGGGAATTCGACTGTAGAAGTGACTTCATTAAGAAAATCATCATTATACCCTAAGACGACGACCTGGGGCTTGTCCGACGATAAAGAAGGAACAGAGAGAGATGAGAAACACTAGGTAAGACGAGAGAGGCGAAGAAAGAAGATTTCTGATCAGAGAAGACAAAACGGGTTGGGTTTCCCAATGCCATGTCGTAAATAATTTTTGTAATTTATAAAAATATAATTTTTAATTAAAATTCTTTTGTTCAATTATGGAGATAGGTTGATGTAGGGTATAGAGGTCTTCTTTGCATTGTGTGTGACAGGCGGGAGAAACAAATATTGAAAGTGGCATTCGAGAGAAAGTTTGACACTGTTCATGGTAGAATACACAATATTCTCTTTGCATAATCATCGCTTAATCAATATAATCGTAAACTAAAAAAATCCCTTAAAGGTAGAATATAATATTCTAAACTTTCCTTAAATCAATGTTAATTATGCGAATAAACCTTTTTGTTAAACGTATCAAAGATTTTGTCCTTGAGTCTATCATTTATCGGTTCTAACCTAAACACTAATATATGAATCACCTATAAATATTCACATGAAACGCATAGATCCAATCATCACACATTCACCATTTCTCAAATACAAGGTTAGAAAGTAGCAACACATCTCGCAAGAGATGTGAAGCCTTTCAAGACTTCATAGAAAGTGCAAATCAGGGCTATTCATACAACAGCGTTTGGTGAAACCTTTGACATGATACTCGATGATGCCAAGCTAAGTATAAAGACCTATTGTTATGTCGTTTGCAGGGTACAAAGTTCACCCTTCTGTGAAAAAGGATCTGATGAACCGGATCCTCAAATTCAAGAGGAGAAGTCATGCAATTTAAATATGAATTCAATATTCGAATGTACCATCTGATTCTACATGAAATGTTGAGATTAGAGGTTAGAAGCAACTATGACCTCCATATCCTTCTATGTGTGAGTTGGCAGATCGATATGAACTTGAAAGACGTGTAGGCTGAGAGAACCAGCCAAAGTAACAGTATTCCTTGACAAGCAAATGACATCATCTCTTTTAAATTCATCAACCTGCATGTTCGTTTGGGAGGTAAGTATTACAATATAGCCATCTAAAAATGTCTAAACTTTAATATAGAGAAACCATCAGACATATATTTGTAAGCTTTTTATTTTATTTATACCTAAAGCCTAACTTATGTTCTGTCACTACTACCAGTTATTGCCCAACAAATATACTATGAGCAATCGATCTATGCAAAATTCCAATTCGATGAAGAACTGGGACATATTAAAGAATTGGGATTCTAAAGCATCAAGCAGTGAGAGAGCTCACGGATTTGGAAGGCTCTTCTCCTCGAGAAGAAGATGGCTCAGATGCATCTTTGGGGACGGAAGTGGAGAGAGATCTCATGGCAGTGTTTGTTCTTTAGTTGCTGATGGAGACGGAGATGAATTGTGAAAAAAAAAAATGTATTGACATATATAGTTATATGGATTATATATCATAATCAGTAATATCCAAAAAGCTTACAAATATACGTAGAGAATCAAATCAAATTAAGAAGTAGCAAACTCAATGAGAAAAAGAGTTCTTACACAATCAAAACTAGAAACTGAGGATTAACAAGGCGTGAAGATATATAAGAGTAGCTCTTTCCATTCTGGTAACATCTCGTGATGAGATGAGACAAAATCGGAGGCATAGAATCGTTATGTATAACATACATGATTGGATGAAGAAAACATGATTGGTTGATCCAGTGGAGGAAGGTGGTTAGAAACGGCCTGTTGGTAGAAACGAAGAAGATTGGTAAGGGACCAATTTTGAAGGTCATGAAGGAGGAACCGAGGAAGATAGGAAGAGAGGAAGAGGAGGAACCGAGGAAAAGGACTTTACAATGACTTTAGGTTATGTCTCTGTTCCGCTTATTTTTTGTTTTGCCCCAACTTAAAAATAATAACAAAACTTATTATAATCATACAAATTATATGACTATAGTATGTAACCGATGCAGGAAAATTGTTTTCGGCTGTAGCTGGATCATATTTGATTGTTTTATGTTTTAGATTTACTTATTATTGTTAAAAATACGTATTATTATTCATGTTTGTTAAAAAAAAACGTAATATTATTCAATCTTAGACTAAAAGTGTTGAAATAATAGTCAAAAAAGGAAAACAGTTTTATGTTTAAAATTATTTCTAATTAATATTAGTTTTTTGCTTAACTATATTCTATAAATTATAAAGGTGATACCTTTCAAACAAAACCAGAGATAGTGATTTAGTAAGATGTCTCTAATCCTATAAACACAAGTAGAGTGGATACGGACATACTATATAGTATATATTACAATAGGATAGTTTTCTGTGGGTTACATTTTTTTCTAATCCGTTGTAGGACGAATCTAGCATGCCTGGTTGAAATTATTAAACTAATACTAAAATTATGAACTTATTTTATATATTATGTAGTTCTAATAATAATTTGGAATTAATTAAGATATAGATTATATCCATATTTACTATACGAACTACAAAATATACCGACCTACAAAGAAGAAACAATACTATACAATACAAATAAATTAAAACACAAAAAATAAGAAAATATATTAAAACACTATATGGTGTTCAAAAAAATAAAAATAAATATTAAAACACAACAAAAAAATAAACTAACACAAAAATTATGAACTTATTTTATATATTGTATATTTCTAATAATAGTTTGGAATTAATTAAGATATAGATTATATCCATATTTACTATACGAACTACAAAATATACCAACCTACAAAGAAGAAACAATACTATACAATAGAAATAAATTAAAACATTGTATTCTTGCTTCTTCTTTTTTGCTATTACTTGCTAGGATTTGCTATTACTTGCTAGGATTCATGTGGTATACCGGCTAAGATGAGAGACGAAGAAGCTCTCTACAACGCACGATCATTGCTACCCTTATTTTTAAAACGGGTCAAATACTAATAAAGAGTATGTGATGAAAACTACTACACCTACAAATCATCTTAGTATAAATTAACACATTTAGTTTGCTATAAATTTAAAATTATTTCGGATGCACTACGGGTTAAAATCTATATTACATTAATAAGCTTATATATTATATCCGACATGCACAAACAATACATATATATTTGTTTTTATACATATAAGTTCTATTTAATTTATAGCCTAATTTATAAAACATAATTAAGTTTCATCCCGCGGTGTACCGCGGGTTCAAACCTAGTATAATGAAGAAGAAGGAGTATAATCAAATACTAATTGTTCAAATCTTTAATTGAAAACAAAATTTGAAAAAAAAACATATAAATTTTTAATTGACATTATCACTGATTTATAATTGATAACAAAATTGAAATAAATAATATAATATTTTAAATTTAATCATGATACATGGCCCAAACGTTTATACGTGTTGTAATCTCATATATAATATTTATAAGAATATATTACACAAAAATAGAGTATACTTCCGAACATGTTAATGAGTAACTTCGAAACAAAGTTTTGTATAATGACATGTGGTTTTATTACATTGACGACATATTTTTACATGTGTTAACATCTTAAATTGATAACTTGACATATGTGATGATAACGTTGACGACTAAATTTGAAAACAAAAATTTATTATTTACATGATAAAATTGTTAGTTTTCCTTTTCTAAACTTTTGACAAATGTAAAATCTTATCAATAGACTTGACACTTGTCTCGATCATGTTAATAACTAAACTGAAACCAACATTTATAAATACAAAAAAAAAATTAGCAGAATTAGGTTAATAATTAGAAATTAGTTTAATTTTTTATATATAAATAGTTATTTATTGTTATTTATGTATAGATTTCCCTTTTATGATAGGTTTAGAACTTTTAAAAAATTCTATTTAATATTTTAATATATTGAATTGACACTTGTCAAAATCTTATCGATACAATTGACATTTGTCACGATCTTGTTAATGAGTAATTTTGAAACCAAGCTTTATATAATAAGATTAAAGTTTTTACCGTTGTTAAGTTGCAAATTTACAATTTGTGAATCCTATATTTTGGTAAACAATGTTAGACAATGAAAATAAATAAATAAATAAATAATATGATGTCTATTATTCATCTATGTGAAAATAGTTAGAGAGGTGGAAGTAGTCAAAATATATATGTCTTGCATTATATAAACATTGTACTTACACATTGATTTAGTTTGGCTATCCATACATGAAGCATAGTTAAATCCAACCTTATATCAGGTTCATCGGCAAGTGTATTTTCGTTCATAGCAATATGATCATCACTCATGATATTCCATTTTCTTTTGTTAGCAAGGTTTTCCGATCTCACATGAATATGAATTATCTCTTTGGTGTTCATGATTTGCTATCGTAGGTTTTGATTTGATATGGGATACCACTTAATATACATCTTTATATAATAAGACATATGCTCAATTTTGTCTTACGGTGATAGGTAAATTTTTCTATTTTATTTTTGGATTAGTTTATTTTTGTTTGGTAAATATTTTTTAAACTTTTTTCCTTTTTGCTTTTGGATTAGTTTTTTTTTGTTTGGTAAATATTTTTGTTAACTTTTTTTTTTCTAGCGATTAACTTAAACATGAATCAAAATCTAAGATCGTTAATTTGACACATGTCGAGATCATGTTAAGCAGTAATCTGAACACGTGTAACAATCTTAGATATATAATTGACACGTGTCGTGATCTTGTTAATGAGTAATTTTGTCATCAAGGTTTATATAATAAGATATACATTCTCTTATTTGCAAATCTTAGGAATTTATTTTCTCAACTTAATAATTTTCAGTGCAAACAGTTGGATTGTAAAAATAAATTTTTGTTTAAATATACAAGGTAATATTATATATGATATCAACACAAAAACCTAAAAGGGTGTTTTATTTTCATTAGTGTCTTACAAAGGAAATATATAATATACTAATAAAAGCCCCACGCTATGCGTGAGTAAAAACAATAAATTAGACCTTATTTTATAACTAATATATATTAAATTATATCTTGTTATTTTAAAATAAATTTAATAATAATTATCATAAATATTGTAACTATCATCATTCAAATTATTTACTATTTATTCTAGCATTAAATATTGTGTAAGAACTTCATCCGTATTTCGCATAAAAAATTTTAACAAAAAGATAAATGAATTCAGCTGACCAGAAATATATATAAATTTGAATCGATGTATTATTAAAGTAAATGTAAAATTTAAAAGTATAATAGAAAACTTACAACTTTGACACACATATACTACTAAATAAATAGCATTATTGACCGGATAAAAAATCAATAAAGTTAAATATTTGATTTAATTAAATAAATTTGTGAATTTATTTCTTTTAAGAACAAACAAATTAACTTTAGATCGACATAAGTTCCACCATGCTATCGGTGAAGATTATATATTTTGTATAAGTTCATCATTCATCAGATCTTGTATGCTCTATACCATCTTCATTCATATAATTTCTTTCCAGATTAACTCATTTGCCCACAAAAGCATCATGAGCAGTTATGAATGTAGTGACCCTCATCATGAGCAGTTATGAATGTAGTGACCCTCACTAAGGGTAAAAACCCAAAATAAAATTTTGGAGAAAAAGATCCGGAAAAGACTTAGAAAGACTGAGAAGAGAAAATAAAAAAGAACGACCGAAGGAAGTCCGAAGAAAAATCAACATATCGGAGAATGGCCAATGTGGTCGATGGTCAAGAGGCTAAATCTATAAGAAGTCTTGAAAACTAGGAAGAAGAAGATTGGCCAAGTCAAAAATCAAATTAAGCCAAGGTACGATCGAGACTTCGTGTTCCGATCAGGAATAAGCATTTCCACGCGGAATTATAGACTCGGGACGTACGCGGACAAAGACGGTACGGACAGAACGCACGCACGCGGGATAGAATTGGTACGGACAAGACATATGCAGGACGTACATGGTACGGATGCAGGACAGACACGGTACGTACGCCGGACAGTCAGAAGAATAAAAAGACTTAAAGAAAATCGGAAACTCTCCATTTGATCGCCCAAGATCAACGGTTTATATAGAGGAAGAAGAATTGGGGATCAAGCAAAAATATTCGCCATTTGTCACGCAAAATGCCATTTATTGGAGGAGAATCGCCAAGTGATGAAGAAGCATGACACTTGTTCGGCGAGTGGGCTTCACGCAAGCCATGCAACGCCAAGTGTCTGGCGGGTGCAACGCACGCGCGCCATGCAGCGCATGCAGCTTCAAGTATCGCAAATTTTTTGCCATTTGTCCAACGAGTTCAAGGGAGAGGAGGAGGCTTGCTCGGCTATAAATATGACTTCTCCCACTCTCAGTTCGTCATTCTCTGCTCAAAAGAAAACCACCGAAAATTTTCTAAGTGTTCGTTCCTCTAAGAAGAAGAGGCCGAAGCTTGGGACGCTGAAGGATCGCCGTCTGGATGCCAAAGGGATGCTATCTGGAGGCTAAGGGAACGCTGTCTGGTCCGTGGTGCTGTGAAGTCCGACCGTCAATCCTCTGCTGAATCACTGTGAGTCTGTGGTAGTTTGTGTGGGATACTGCATGAACTCTAGGGTTCATGTACGTACCTATTGCTTGCTGCATTTAGACCAGGATTCATGCTAGAATCAGTTAAAAATGTTGCATGCTTAAATTGGTAGGATTCATGCTAGATTCTTGTTTAAATCACATAGAATTTATGCTAGGAATCACCATGCATGTTGAGAATTGAAGAGAAATGAACCTCATGTTTACTTGATGCATATTTTTAGCAATATGGCTTGCTTAAAAAATGGACCATAGACTTGCATGCATGATTAAATTGGTAGATTTCAATTGCAATATTTTCTTGCATAAAAAACTGATAGGATGGTTGCATGCATGTAAAACAATCTCAGTTGCTTGAATTTTTATTCTTGTTGCTTGTTGATTGTTGCTTGAATTCTTGCTTGATTTTCTTATTTGAATTTCTTGTGTTGTAGTACTAAATTCTTAGCGTTTCTAACCCTTTGAATTGTAGTACTTATTTTAGCTAGCCTCTTGAATTATTATTATTTTTCATGAGTCCTAGCTAGAATAGAGTGGTCAATCTTCTGTTCCAAGTGTAAAAAGAATGTCTCGTGAGATTTCTCCTTATGGATACTCGCACTAAGGGACAAGTCGACGTCTAGCTCGCTACCGGACCGACCGATGCATGACGATGTGACTTTATGATAACTCATGCTGGTTACCTTTGTGGTTTCAGCATGGGAAGTGGTATGGAACGGAACAGACTATCGAGGGACCATAGGTGAGAAAGTCTAGAGTAGTCAAGTTATCTTGGTTTATTCTAGTCGTCTTTGTTGTTGTGTAGGATTGAAGTGTCTAGGTTATCAAGTCCAGTCTTGATTGATCTAACCTTCATTGCTTGCTTGCTTGTTGCTTGTTTTCTGCTTCCGCTATGTTTCTGCTTGCGCTGCTTTGTTTGCTTTGCTTACTTGTTGGGGTAGTCGGGGAAGGGAAAGTAGAATGCATGTCTAGGAAAAGGGAGCTCATTGAGTAATCTTAGATTACTCATGATAAATATTTGTCTTGCAGTAAGCCTAGGATGAGTCTATAGCTGGAGCAAACATTACGGTGCCGGATAGGAATTTTTCAGTGTTATTGTAAAACCCTATATTTTTCGACTATGTATTCTTTGAAACTATCCAACTATTTATATATATTGCTTTGGTAACTTATTTTCAATGTAATAATTTACTATAAGTAATATAAATCGGTTTTTGGAGAAATATGACAAGTTGTACATGATATTTGACCTTGTCCGGGTCAACATAACGCGCCAGGACGCGAGGGTTGCAAAGTCTAAGCGAAATCTCGGCCGCGGGCAGAGTCGCGTCCAGGGAGGACTGGTCGGGAAACTGCAGCTTCTGTCCCTCAGCCGAACCACCCCAGATGCGGTTCCCACTGTAGCGTCTCGCGGCTGTCCTTGTCCTTGAGCCTAGGGTAGTACGCGGAGCGGTACAATGATGGTCACAACAAAACTTAATAAGCAAAATATAATGTAAATTAAACATGATAAGTAAAAGATAAACATTCGGCTTAGGTTCTTGATGGAGATGGATGGAGATGATGAACTTATCAAATTATGATAACCAATAAAATGACGTGAATTCACATATTTAGTAGACCTTCTTCTCACTCTCACCATAGTTTACTGTTTAGTACATAATTTTTTTGTTTTGTGAAGCAAAAGTACATTATGATTTTTTTAGATTTGCAAAGATTAAACTTTAAAACCTTGACCCAAAAAAACCAAATGTGTACATATATGAGTAATGTATGTATATTAAAATTCTAAACTAATGGAAGATACAAAAAAAAAAGTAACCGCATATCAAAAAAAAAAATGATAGTAATTTGAAGCAGCGCCAACCTGGAAATATCATATGTATGTAATGAACATTTGGTTTTACTGTATGTCCATCATTTGGTTGACTACTGAAAGACTAATAGAATTTTAGAAACTTAATAAAATAGACATGTTAAACAACACTTGCCAACTTCAAACCATGAAAAAGAAGTAGAAACTGAATCTAAAGAAGATAGACATACCTTGTGCAAAAATGAGCCTTAGACATGTTCATTTCTGTATATGTTCCAAATTTTAAATTACATTATAAAATTGCATATTACAAAATTTATAAAGTTATGTGAGGTGATAATATGATGTTTGATGAAGATTTTGCCTTGATATATATAGAGAAAATTGTTTTTTTTTTTTTTAAGTTTTGTCTATGCAATACTTCAGTATCATGAAAGGTTTTCAGTTTTTTTTTTTTTCAAACATCATAGGACTTATAGTTACATTTCTAATAATAAATATACCATAAATTTTGATTGTGGTTTTTCATCTTTATTTTATAACATAAATTGTATGGCAATTACTATATTAAAGTGTATCGTGTGAGTTACTTTTTAAAGAATTATTACACAATAAATTATTATTATAATTATTATTAAATCTTGAAGTTATTTAATAATTAATACAACACCGACTGAATACATCATGGATCTTAAGAAATCATATTATGGCAATTCTATATTTATTTCTTGAAATAGTTTTAATTTATCTAATAAATAAATTGATCATATCAAAAAATGGTATTTTTGAAAAAATAAAGAAATATCATATTTTGTATCATTAAATTATTTGAAAGTAAAATGAATTGGTAATATGACATAAAAAAATTGTGAACTAAATATTGGAAAATATTTAACAACAACAAAAATTATAATTTTTCATATTTTCATATCTTTATATTATTTTAGATTGAAATTAATTGATCTTATTTTTTTTTAAAAATGAATTGCTAATATGATGTAAAAAAATTGTGAACTAAATATTGGAAATATCTTACAATATAATAATATTATGGTAACTATATAAATATTTATAAATGATACCTCATTGGAAAAAAAATAGTAAATGGGTATTGAAAAATTATAGGCTATTTTTTCGTATAAAAGTATAATTCAATCTTATGAAAAATAATGAATTTAAACTTTAGAAGAATGACACATGTCAAAATAATAGAGTGCCACTTGTCAGCTTATTAGAGAATGAGTTTGAAATTATTTAAGAATTAATACAAAAAAATGTGAACTAAATTTTAGAAATATTTTACCATATTGATAATATTATAATAACTGTATAAAATATTGATACCTCATTAGAAAATATATAATTCCTAAATGGATATTGAAAATGATAGGTTATTTTTTTAGTATAAAAGTATAATTTTGTCAAAAGAATAGAGTAAAAAATAATGTATGTCAAAAAAAATAGGAGTATCATTTGTCAGCTTATTAGAACATGAGTTTCAAGAAACCTTACTTTATTGTATAAAATATATAATTAATTAGTCAAAAATCTGGTGTGAATATGACCTATTCTTGCTTTAAGTCTAAACAATCATAAAAATAATTTTTAAAATAAATGAGAATCTTCTATATTTAATAACTGAAATAAATTCAATGATTTTGTTTTTTTTCACAATAAAATAATGACAACTATAACAATATTAAAAAAAAATCATAACAAATATAGTAAAGAAGACGTGTTTAAAAACAATATCATAACCGGAGACCAAGAAGCAAAAGAGACAAATTAACACAAAAGAAACTTAGAAAAAGACATATCCTTCCTCCTCTCTTGTCCCTATGGAATCGCAAGTCTCAAACGCAGACGTTGAATCATTACAGTTGAATTTGATCAGCTTAGACAACAGCAAAACCAACGGATCAGGACCCCTAAGCTCAACCGATCCAGACCAGCCTCTGGAGATCGTGGAGAAGATCTTAAACTACAAGTTCAAAGACAAGAGTTTGTTGGTAGAAGCTTTCACCGACACTAGTTGCGACGAAGATTTTTCGAATGAACGCCTAGAATTTATAGGAGATACGATCCTAAACACGATTGTAACGATATATATTTTTAATTTATACCCTAGAGAGTCACCTGGTTCGTTGACCAATCTCCGAGCCGTCAACGTTGACACCGAGAAATTGGCTCGAGTCGCTGTAAAACACAATCTCCATCGCTGCCTCCGTCATAAGAAAGCTTTGCTTGATAACCAAGTAAGTTACTTTCTTAAAACCCTAGTCAATATCATCTTTAAAAGCCTTAATTAGTAAAATCATCTAACTTTCCATTTATATTATCTTCGATCATGTCTAAGTATAATTTGGTTGATTGAATGAGGATACAAAAATATGAAAAAGGGATAAACATTTCATAGAAGCGGTGTAAGCTCACGTTACTTTTGTTTATAGGCAAGACAAATTGTCTTACATATGTCAATATATATAACTTTTATTAATATCAAATTCAATTAATTTCTGATCCTGTTACATCTTCTACTATGTCAAAAAAAAACTCAAGAATAGTCTTTCTTTTACTTCTTTGAATTATTATGTTATATAGTTTACAATTTATTCATATTGGTTTGTGTTATCTATCGGATTAATGCATGCAGATACTGGAATTTGTGGAAGCGATAGAGAAACATCCAACATTACACTCGCGTGGTCTTGTGAAAGTTCCTAAATCTCTAGCAAACATCGTAGAATCTACAATTGGAGCTCTTTTCATGGACTGCAAATCTATCGAAATCGTATGGAAGGTAGTAATTAACATACACATTATGTTGTAATTACATATCTACTAGAGTTGGGTTAACCGATTAATTCGATGAATTTTTGGATATATAGGTGATAAAACCATTGCTCGAACCAATAATACATTTGGACAAATTGGAGATCCACCCAGTGACAGAACTCTATGAGATGTGTCAGAAGAGGAACTTGAAGTTGGAGGCCAAAGACACATGGAAAGAAAATAAAGAATATTGTTTCTATATTCAGGATATATTGCTTGGACGTGGAGAACATCGTATCAAAAAAGAAACTGCTCGTAATTGCGCTGCCAAAGATGCTATCGCCAATTTTTCTACCTTTTTTGGAGACCATTAAGTTCTATATATAAATATTGTATCAAAAATTGATTTATACATCTTTGTATTTGAATCTTGAATAAATGAAACTGTAGTTTGTAACTATGTCGAAATAGTATATATAAGCAAATTAAGCACACCAAACTAAATATTTTTTTTATTAAGACTGATCGACTAAAATGCATTAATTTCAAACCTACCACCTAACATCCTAATTATTAATTTTCATTGAAAAAGAATGCTAAGAATTTTTCAGAAATCTCATCGAACACAATTCCAAGTGACGAAACTAATGATTCAGACTCATTTGATCAAGACTAAGCTATAACTATAATAAACACATTAAGGATGAGGCTGTTCACTTTTTCTCGGATCTGCTCACGCAAAGGCCTGAAGATTCTACCGGTATATATTGGTTTTATTTTATTGCCATTTAGATGCTCTGTTCAGCGGCTAGAGCATCTTATTTATGCAGTTACATTATCAGAGGCGAAGCAATTAATTTTCTCGTTGCCTATGAATAAGTCGCCTGGTCCGGATGGGTATATGGTGGAGTTTTATTAAGAAACTTGGTCAGCGATATAACCCTGATTCCACAAAGACGAAGGCGAGGTGCTGAGTCATCGAATCGAGTGGGGTTAAGAGTTATCCCACAGTGACACAAGCGTACGAGCTTGAGGAAACACATTGTTGGGTGGGGGGAGAATATCACGAATAAGTTTACTTAAGAAGTATGCAGACCACAAAATAGTAAAAGTACTACGTTATAAAGGAACATAAAAGCAAAGCTACTCACACTCATCATCATGGGACAAGCTAGTGAACTGGACACGTTAAGTATATGTATCTTATCATCAAGGTGTATTAATACCTTCATGCGTGCACAAGTGAGGGAAAGACAATGAGTGGAAACTTGCGGCGAACATCAATACCAGACGAGGCTTCAGCTAGATCAGGCTTATCATCTTCCCCTGGTCCGACCGTGACTCTCCAGTTGAACCGTTTCACAAGGTTGGCTAGTGTTAATTTTGACAAGACAATAGAAAACCCCAGTCCGGGGCAAACTCTTCTTCCCGCTCCAAATGGAAGGAACTTTGAATCATTACCGATAAATTCCGAATTCGAACCAATATGCCTCTCCGGTTTAAACTCTTCTGCATCATGTCCCCATATAGCAGGGTTTCGTAGAATTGACGAAGCATTGATTAGTACCTGTGTCCCAGCAGCAATATCAAATCCCTTTAATTTGATGTCTTCAGTAGATATCCTTGACAATAATGGAGCAGCGGGATGCAGCCGTAGCCCCTCCTTGATCACACATTGTAAATAGTCCATTTTTTCAACTTCTTTCTCTGTTACATTTGAGTTATGAGCTGACACTGAATTAATCTCATCTTGTAGTTTTTTCATACACTCTGGATGCCTCATAAGTTCTGTCATTGTCCATTCTAGTACTGAGAAATTTGTTAATGTTCCTGCAAAAAACATATCCTGAAAGACCAAAGAACACAATTTTGTTTAGCATATACGTAACAATTTTGGGTTTAGTCCAAACTCTTTTACGAGGTTTTTATGGATCAGTGAACTATGTCATAATTTACCTTGGTCCAAATCAAGTCTAGTTTTCAATAGAAACACATTCGTTTCTATTTATACTAATATGTATTTCTACATGAAAAATAAATGTTTTTTTTTTTTTTAAATGACATTATATATGTCCTGTAAATTCATTGTTCTTGAAAATATGCAAAACGAAAGGAATGGGTTGTGTTACCTTAAGGATGAGTATTATGTCACCTCTGTCAAGTCCAAATCGTTTGGTTTGATCTTTTTGAATCGATAGCAACATATCAACAAAATCTGATGACTCTTCGCGATCGGCATGTTCTTGCACCACGCTGTCTAAAAATCCATTTAACTTATTATTTATGTCTTCCATTTTAGCATCTACGCCACTGATCCTATCTATCCATGCCAAGCTGGGAATAAAATCTCCGACAAAGAATTTGCCAAAGCACTCATGTAATGTCACTACTAAGTTCTTGATATCAATTCCACCTTCCTCGCTGTTGTATTTTCTTCCCAAGATGATTCTGCACATGATATCGTTGGTAAGAGTCATAAGCAGTTTCCTTAGATTTACTGATGAAGAAGATGAACATGCTTCTTCTAGCTTCTTTGTTATTACTTTTATCTCTTCTTCTCTTAGCTTCTCAAAGGACCGAACCATTTTGTTGTTGAACAGATGCATCATGCACAAACTCTGCAAGTATCGCAAGTTTATATAGTACCATATATATATATCCATTGTAAAGATGAAACTAGACGTCTAACGTACTAAGCACTTCTTTTATCGAAAAAAGAAAAAAAAAATAAACATAAATAATTAGAACTTTTCTGTAAAGTTTACATATTCGCAATATGTCTAACCCGCTATTCAATAAATCTTATATGAACCATTAACTTACTGAAAATTATCACAATAAACTCATATACAGTATGTCCATAAAATATACACAAAATAAATAATATCCCCTCTGTTTTACTTCAAATATCAAATTTATATTAGTTTTCAAATGTTGTGAAAAAAAAAAAAATAGAGTAATAGAGAGTTATTTTGCAATGGATGGAGTAGTAGTTCCCAAAAATACATCAAATTAAAGCTCATATAAACTTATCACAAAACCTAATAGTATAAATTATGGTTGGCACTTGGCAAGCTAGTCTAATAAAGAAGTCTATACGGAATAATTTATTCAAGAAAAAGGTACCTTCATGTTCTTCCAATCTTCTCCGGACGGGGCAAAGATTATATCACGCCCACCTTTCATATATATGCCAATAGCTTTTAAATCCTGGCGGTTTGCAAATTTGAGGTCGTGTGTTTTCACGATGTCATGAGTAACTTCTGGACAAGAGACAACGAGAACAGGGACACGTCCTAAATGAAGGAGCATGAGTGGTCCATACCGGAGGCTGAGAGAATGAAGAGACCGGTGAGTGTTGGGACCGAGCTGGTGGAGGTTTCCGATCACCGGAAGCGACCACCATGGAGATGGTGGTAACTTACGCTTAGTGGGGGTGATTCGTTCAAGGAGTGGTTTTAAGAAGAGAAGGGACAAGAAGGTGGCTAAGCACAAAGAGACTAATATCATTTCCATTATTTATGTTTTGTTAGCACATAGCAGTTGTGTGATTTGAGCATCTCTCTACTTTGTGTTTAATAAGGGACACAACCCTTTCTTTGTATTTTTTTATTTTTTTGACTCATTAATAATAATTCAAGACATAAATGGATCAATGTGTCTCCACCGGTAAAGAGAGTGACGGTGTCTCTCATCGACTTCAGTCAACCCTCATCGTTCTCTGGTGTAGATTTCACGATTGATAATATATCTGTATTTTGTCTATCTTTAGTATTTGTCAAGTGTCCACTGTGCTTTTGTGAAACGTGTGGATGTTTTGATCTCACCCTTTTTCTCTCTAAAAGGCAGTATGTATACAGAGTCAACAAACTTTTATATTTTTTTGGCAAGAAGCTTACAAAGTCAATAATGCGGTTATAGCGCACGTCATCAACCTTCTCATTCAGATGACCCGCTACATAAAGTTCACGCTATACCTTGACTATTTACAATGGTTCACCGTTCACGTTCGCTCAACATTTTTCTCCAATCACAGTTTGCCATGTGACAACATTGATCTTATTTGTTTCCTATCCACACGTTGAATCAATCTAATTGATATCACAGTTGTCGTAGTATAAGTATTTATGTAGAATTAGTGTTATTTAATGTTTATATTCATATCCAAACAACAAGTTTAGTTGATTTTTTCTATTATTCTTATAACCAAATACAATTAAAATATTTTTAATATCCATATAAATAATGTTCTATAATTAATATAGATATTTAGAAGATTTATTTCAGATTAAAAAAATATTATTCTCCTATCATCTCTTTTTGATTTTAAATTTTAAATGTAGTGAATCATCATATAATACATAAAATGAATAAAAGTTGTATTTTTCCTGCATAGGTTGTGATTTGAATTTTTGAAAACAAACATATATTACTCAATTAATATAAAAAGTGTTTGTTCAACATACATATATAGTAAATTTACTATATATAGTAAATTATAAAATTTTATAAAGTTTATAATCTATAACTGATATATCTAAACTTAATAAAAAGTTTAAAATTATAAATATTTAAACATATTAAATCACCAAAATTACAGAACAAGTTATATTACATGACAGGTTATATGGCATTACAAGATTGAATTAATAATACTAAAAAATAAACTATTAGTAATATGATATTTCAATACGGGTTAAACCTTCATTTAAATGTTTTGGCAACACCAATATAAAATATGTAGAATCAAACTAATTTAATTAAGATTGTAGTAAACAATAGATTCTATATAATATTTAAAATTTTTAAAACTTTATTCAAATCTCAAACCAATAGCCCCTACTAATAAATGGAGAAAGACATTTAAAAAAAACCATGATAGATGATGATTCTCACTTCTATCCTTTTATGATTGGTCTATTGGTGGAGTATATGCATGGATATTGTGGACACATTTTTCAAAAATTTCGGCAAAGCTCTAAATATGTTTGGAAAATGATAATTAAAATCATGAAACTAGTCAATTTTGGCAACAACAAATAAAAAAGGTAACTGAAAATGGAAAAATACCTTGAACGTTTTATCACCTTTACGCTTTGGCTGTTGAAGAAATATAAATACTATGAGTCCAACGACATTGGTCACACAAATTTGGAGTGTCTAAATCATGTGATCTAAAATCAGATGACAGTGAGAACATAAAAATCTATATCATTCAAGAATTGGTAGACAGAAAGAACCAGTGGCGAATTTAGGAGAAATTTTTACACGGGGGCACAGATTAATACATAATTTAAGAAATTTTTTTTAGCAATATTAATACGAAGCCAAAACATAAAAATGATAGACAGTTGTAGATGGGAGGCATCAAACCCTTCTCCTTCGACATCGTATGTGGCACTTTTGACCAAAAGTGCTAAGATATGTTATACAAAATAGGTCAAACTGAACAATTATTAAGAATGAGTGTGGGGCATTTACCCCACCTCTTTTACATCTAGATCAGCTCCTCAAAAGAACTAACACTAATTCTATATAGTTATACTACAAAAAGTAATATTTGAATTAGATTTGAGAGTAAGAACTAAACACTAGTCCTACATGTTTGGATTTGAATCAGATTCGGGTTTGGATTTTTAAGTTTTAAGATTTAAAAATCTTTTGGATATTTTAAAATTTTGGATTCGAATTCGAATTGGGTCCGATTTTGTGGGAGGCTTGGCTGAATTAGAGAGAATACATGATGATGTTATAAACTTATAACTACTAATATATTAATTTTTTAATCTTAGTTAGTAAGCAATTTAATAAGGATTAATCAAAATGATGAAAAAAAAAGATTAATCCAAATAAATACAATTATACAAACCACAACTTGTTAAATCATATATATTTTTATTGCATAGCTGACTTTGTAAACTTGTTTGGGCTTTAAGAAAGGCCCAGATCCTTCCAGATACTTTATTTGACTAAAAACGGCCTTATATAAAAAACATCACTCTGGCTTTTTCTTGAAGAAACAAGAGAAATCACAAAGTTCCTTTTTTTTTTTTTTTTTTTTTTTTTTTGTTGTTGTTTCTTCTTCTACCTTGAGATTTCGAATCCTCAGAAGAAGAAAGAAAAAATGGATTTCGAGCTTCGATCGGCGAAGGAGAAGCTTGAAAGAGAGCAGAGAGAGAGGAAGCAAAGGGCGAAACTGAAACTCGATCGAGAGAAGAAAGCTAAGGAAGCTGCGATTAGGCAACGCGAAGCTATTGAAGCTTCTCAGAGAGCTAAAAGGCTTGACGCCATCGAAGCCCAGATTAAGGTCTCTATCTCTAGTCTTACTACGACTTTTCAATTTCTCGATTTGGGAATTTTAGTTTCTCCCTACGTTTTTTTGGATTCCTTGTAAAAAAAAAGTTGGGATTTTTGTAGGGTTTGTTTCTTGTTCGATCCCGTGGTGATAATCTTAGAACAGTGTGATTCTAATCTACTTCACCTGATTCGTATTTGTTAGCAAATGGGTTTTGGTTCATTTCTGTAATTATTGTAGATTTTGATGCATACAACATTGGGTTGGCTCTCTTTGATCATTTGCTTTTCTTGTACTGTGTTTAGGCTGATCAACATATGCAAGAGAGTTTAATCTCTGGAGATGGGATAGTGTTTGAACGAGTCTTTCAAGCTGTGCCTTTTCAAGGAAATGGAGATAAGATTAAGCTGCCACCATCGTGTTTTACAGAGCTATCTGATCAAGGAGCTTTCGATAAAGGTCCTTTGTACTTTGAGCTCTCTGTAGCTGACCACTCGGATAATAAAAAGACAACACACTCTGGTGTTCTTGAGTTTACTGCTGAAGATGGTACTGTTGGGCTTCCTCCACATTTGTGGAGCAACTTGTTCTCGTCACATGATTCAGTAGATGTTCCTTTGGTGGATATACGTTATATCCGGCTTCCTAAAGGCAGTTACGCTAAGCTTCAACCGGACAACCTTGGTTTCTCGGATTTGCCTAACCATAAAGCTATCCTTGAAACCATTCTTCGCCAACATGCTACACTTTCTATTGATGATGTTCTCTCGGTGAACTATGGACAGGTCTCGTACAAGCTTCAGGTTCTCGAGTTAAAACCAGCATCAAGCATCTCTGTTCTGGAGACTGATATTGAGGTTGATATAGTTAGTCCAGATATAGTTTCAGATCAACCGAATCAGCGTGTGTTAAGGCCGCTTCAGTTTGGGAAATCTGAATCAGGAACAGTGGAAGAAGGAGAATATGATTACTATAAGTTTGCGATTGATGAGGGTACTGTAGAAAAATTATTGGCAGGAAACATCAAAGTTATTGTAAAGCTTGATGTGGAAAAAGATGGAGCCGATACTGATCTATATGTATCAAAACACCCAGTTTTATTCCCTTCTCTTCATCAACACGAGTGGTCTTCACATGATGTGGGTTCAAAGACCTTGATCCTGGGATCAAAGGAGAGAGCGCTGAGCTCAGGGACTTACAGTATAGGTGTTTATGGCTTCAAAGGAATAGTCAAGTACCAGGTTTCTGTACTAACCCAAGAAAGCATCGATGGAGCTAAGGTTGGGGAACGGGCTGTATCATTTTCGTCAGATGTCGATACAGTAGAGTGCAGGAACTGTAAGCATTCAATTCCAAGCAGGAGTATAGCGTTGCACGAGGCATACTGTAGCAGAAACAACGTTGTTTGTAACTATAATGGATGCGGAATCGTTCTCAGAGTTGAAGAGGCGAAAAACCATTTGCACTGTGAAAAATGTGGACAAGCACTGCAGCCAACAGAGATGGAGAAACACGTGAAAGTCTTTCATGAACCACTCACTTGTGGCTGTGGGGTAGTGCTTGAGAAAGAACAGATGGTGCGTTTTTGAAAAAAACAGTTGCAATCGTTGTTCTCATTACCTTGCTGTGCTCGAAAATGGTTAAAATTAACATGCGATTGTGATTTTGTTGCAGGTTCAACATCAAGCAAGAGATTGTCCTCTACGTTTAATCGCGTGTAGGTTCTGCGGAGATATGGTGGAAGCGGGAAACTCTGCAGCTGATACTAGAGACAGGATGAGAGGAATGTCAGAACATGAGAGTACCTGTGGTTCAAGAACAGCACCATGTGATTCTTGCGGTCGATCTGTGATGCTGAAAGACATGGACATTCACCAGATTGCTGTTCATGGCAAGAGTAGCTAATTCGGTCCTCCTATTGATATGGATAAGAACTGACTGTAAGTGATGTTGAAAGTATCAAAAGCATCAAACCCATTTGTATTTATGGATATAACAATTTAATTCTTGAAAGTCACTATCCGAAACAAAAGATTTATATTTCGCGTATGGATTTTGTAGAGCCCCCGGTGAGACCTCAAATGTCCAACTTTTGACTTACTATAATCGTCGAAAATTTATACAACGACCCCAAAAAAAAAAAAAACAATGATGCTTAATGTGCAAGTATTATTACAATGGGGTCATGAGTGTAGTCACGACAATGATTGAGAGTGATTGTTTAATAGTAGAAAGTTTTCTGAATACACAAAATTATCATAGGGGAGACCAAGTTGCTTGGGTGAGAGAGAGAGTTTGTTTAGAGCATGTGCAACGGCGTGCACTTGGGCCGTCCTTCGTGTATTTGTGATTTTAAATAAATCAAAAAAGGCCCATATTCGAAGAAACGATTCTTATTTTGGGACGTTTTACGTCCGTCGACTTGGCCACGTGGTTGTTTGTGATTGGAAGAATCGAGAGAGGAGAGGAGTACTGGTGAGAGAGAGGAAATTATAAGCTACGATTCAATGCGAGTCAAAATTTTGTCTACGAATCTGCCGCAGCTTCTTCTTCCTGATTTCTCGAATCATCTCTCAGATTAAGAAGGTATTGTAATTGTTCATCCTTCTTCTTCAGATTTCTGTTTCCTTGCCCTAAATTCTCTGCTTGATTTCGTGATTTTTGCCTTTTTGAGTTCTTAATGTCTACTTTGGGCTTTTACATGTGTAGATTTCAGTTGGTATACACTTCTGTGGATTTTTATTTTTGTCGATGATAGAAACGAAACGAGCTAGTGTATATTTTGGTTAAGTATAACTTCGCAATTGTCCTGTGAATTTTGTTTGAACTTCGTGTTTTTGGAATTTTTGAGCTTGAGTTATTTGAATTACAAGCTTCAGTTTTAAGGAGCTGCAGGTTTTCTGAAAGTTTCAGAAGACATTAAGTAAACAGAGATGAAGTCATTACAGTTGTTCAGTGAGTTCTCTGAAGAAGAAACTGAAAGAGACAAGTGCAAGTTCTCCATAATTTGTCTCAAGGCTGTTCATTTAAAACTGTGGAAGCGTTGTATATCAAGCTTGATAAATAACTCATCTCAAGACTGGTGTTGGTAACTGAAAAGGAGTCCAAAAGAGGATGAAAAAAAATGCAGAGATTTAAGCTGCATTTAGAAGACAACTATTGTGGATTGGTTAGTTGTCTTGGTTGCATTATGAGAAGTCTACATAAGTGTCTACTCATGGAAGTCATTTGCAGGTCAGTCAGTGAATGATCTTAAAGATTAATAAGGTCTTGACTCAAGACTGCAAATCGAATGATGCAATGGCCAAATTCGTTTTGGTGGGTGCTGCATACAAGAAGAGTACTGCAGATTGTTATTACAGCTTGAAAGAGACATCATGGGTTCTAGATTTGATGTGAGAGCTGTTGCAAAGATGTGTCTCAGGGATATCGCAAGGTTTGTTGATAAGAGACATGTTAATGGTTGCTAGTAGTGAGTTTTCAAGCTGCTAGTGTGTTCTGTTTTTAACAAGATGGTTGAGCAGGGGTTTTGTTCTAGTTACAGTTGTTTAAACAGGTTAAACAAGAGTGTTTTTTCTCATTAGAACATAGGTTGATACAAAGAGTGTTTATGAGTGAGTGATGAGTGAGTGATGAGTGAGACACTTGTAATTTGTATCTATGTTTCTTCTTCTAGTGGATTCCGAGCAAGAGTCTCAGCGAGATGTAGGTGGTGTCACATTGACACTACTGAACTCGTTAAATGTGTGTGTGCTCCCATCTTCTTCTCTACTCTCTTCTCTAATCTCTCTATGCTCTGTTTTTGCTGCAACAAACAATACAAATAGACACCAATGCTCATACTAAAAATAAGAACCTTTCAAAATAATACTATTAAATTTGAAGGACCAAAAATTGTCCTACACCAATGCCCATGCTCTTATGATTTCTATTTTCTTCTTCTTAAGTCAACAACAACTTCTGTGGCTGAAAATAAGAGTAAGGGAGGAAGAGATTTTGTACTTTGCAAGTTACCAAAATAAGTTTGAAACAAAAAAAATAACATCAAAAGCAATTCACATACCACACCTCAAAAAGAATATTACAATAATATACTATAAAATGTCCCTTCAATTCTTGGGTTATCTTCCCACCACGTATTAATTATTTAATAGTACTAGCTAATGCAAATTATATATGATATTTTCTGGATTAGTGTAAGTGGATTCAGATATTTCTTCTGGAAAGCAGTAAACAAATAATTATTATGGCTGGGAAGCATATTTAAAAGAGTTGTGAGAGCTGAAAATATATTCCATTGTTAACCTTTAACACCAATATGGCAATATACAGTACAAAACAGAAAACATTCTTTGACATTAGTTTCAAGTTTATTCTCTTCGACCCAACTTTTACACAACAACGTGTGAAACGACGAAGGACGCAAAAGATTGGGTTTTTTTACAAACATCCAACTCTTTTAACCTGTGTCTACTCTATGTATCAAATTACTAGATCTCATCATTATTTTTTATTTTATTATGGTTACGTGGAAATAACAAACGCGGTTTTGGACAACTATACAACACACCAAAGAAGTTTACGAAGACGAATCTAAAATATAAACGGCTCTATTTACATTATCTTGAACATATCATGTAAGTTTGTTTTCTATCTAAAGTTTACATCAGAATAAGTATTATTATCCTAATTCAATAAGTTCATAAAGCACAATAACATCAAATGTTGGTTGGTTAAGGAAGCTTTGCCCATCTAATGATAGATCCGTCGATTCAACACCATTTTTTAATGGTTTAATTTGATGAAATCGACTATACAACTATTGTTAAACTGGCCTATTTCAACTACTAGCATAAAGAACAATCAAATATAGAAAAATTTAACATAAATCCATGAAGAAAATAATTCTGAATAAACATTCTTTTGATGGATCACTACTCTCTCATACTAGTTTTGAGATCTCTGTAGTTTAGAGATATATGAGATTATATTGGGATCCTCAAAAGTTCTTGATAAGTTTAGAACAAAACTATATAGGAAAAAAAGAATATGTGAATAAACCTTTTAAACCAGAAAATCATACTAAACTACTCTATATGTTTTTGTGTCATGAAGGCATTGTATTTTACAGTTTAAGAGGGGTGGTGTCAAAGGAACAACATTTATCGGCATCAGCCATTTATAATTCTATCTCTTTATTTTTATTTTTGTCAAAGATCTAGCTATCGTTTGTAATACTAATCATATTAACAATATTTATAGAAGAGCATGCAAAGTAAAGAAACTGCGGACATAAAGTTTAAGGTCATCTAAACTAAACGTTTGAGATTATCTAAAAGAATATTCTGGACATATGGTAATAATATATATATATATATATATATAAGAAATATATGACCTTTTTTAGGATTAATACGCATGAAAACACCAGTCATAAAAAAGTTTTAATTTATGTAAATTCGTAACATATGATTTCCCATGACTCCATGACAATAGCGTAAAGCGAATGTGTGAGTTTGTTTGTTTGTTTTTTTCCCTTTAACTTTTTACTAATATTTTTTTGTCGAAATCAAAGTGGTGGTTTCAGGTTGGCTGTAAAAATTTTGTGCAATTTTAACTAAAAACATTTTGTTTGGCTGTAAACTGTAATTTGACAAAAAAACAATTTTGTTTCTTCCATTAACTATAATGGATTAAGATCGTAATATATTATGGAGAAAAGATAAAATATAAAAAGATAAAATTTAAAACATGAATATACGTTATTACTAACATTTCAATTATTCTTTAAATAAAAGTTTTTTAAGTTTTAATTCACGCTATTGCGTGGCACTTATCTAGTATTACATCTGTATATATATATATATAATGTTAAATATTCTATCAGTATAAATTCTTAAGCTCAAATATAATCATTCAAATTTTTGAGTATAAATCTATATAGACATTAAACTTATTTTAGTAAGTGATATATAAAATATTTAGTATATAGTTTATCCAATATACAATGCGTGTTAAAGTTTAAAATAAAATATAAGTATTTTATTTATAAGTGAAAACTTTTAAAAAAAGAAAATATAAGTCCTTTATTATGATAGTATAGATATTAAAATAGAATATGAGATTCAAATTCAATATAAAAATAATTAAAAAGGATAAAATTTGAAAATATAAAAATAATTTTTAAAAATAATACATTTTTAAATTTGATAATTTTTTAATCTAAAAATAAATTTCAACGTTAAACATTCTGTTTGAAAATCACGTTAACTATATGTGTCATCGTAAAACCATTTTAATTTACTTCTACATCGATGAGAGTGAAAATTTTAATAACAAAAACAATATGTGCATCATATAAGATAATATGTATTTTGGTTAGTTGTTGAAATTTCAGAAAAAATAATATGTAAAAAAATCAAATAACATATTTCTGAAAAGAAAAAAATATTATTCTTCTATATTTCACAATCTTATAAGTAATGATTATGTCATAGTCTCATAAATAATAAAATATACTAATATTTTCATCAGTTTTCATCAAGTAATCAAAAATTCATTCCTACAGACTCATTTTTTCTATTTTTTTTTCTGGTTTCTCGTGTTACTACATGCATTAAAATCTTTAAAATAGAATATGTAGAACTATACTAATAAATATTCTCATCTCATATTCAAAAATGTATTCTTTTAAGTTCATTTTTTCTTAGATATATATATCTTATTATATACATGAATTTTTTTTATTATAATTAGGTTACTAGTTAGAAATTAGTTTTAATATTTTTTATATATAAATAATAATTTGTTATATAGGTTTAGAATTTTTACATTTTATAATTTTAAAATATTTTAGTTAATTTAGAATTTACACATGTCAACATCTTATCAATACAATTGACACATGTCAATTGAGTAACTTTAAGCCAATTTTTATAGAATAAGATATAATAATATATTTTTAACACAAAATTACTATAAACTGCTCTACTTACATTTTCTTGACTCTTGAGCATAATATATTCAGTTCAGATTTGGATATCTGGAATAGAAGGGTTTATGACTCTATGGATCCATTCAAGAATTTTAGAATTTTGGTTTGGTTTGAGATATTTTCAGTTCAGTTCTAGGTAGTACCTGAATATTAATTTAAAGAAAATGGTTAAATTTAAATAAAATTTGGTGCAATTTTGACATATATAACTAAGAACTTGGGAGTATTTTTTATTGACATTTTTTATTTAAATTGTAATTTTGGATAATTGCTTTATATTAATTCTCAATATAATTAATATTTTAGATATATAATTCTAGTTCAGTTCAATTCCTTTTTCTTTATTGATTTTGGTTTGATTTTTCGGTTTCCAGTAATTTGTCGAGTCCTACATGATATTATATTATGTAAGTTTTTTTTTTTTTACCTATGTAAGTTGGTTTTATATTACAAAATACCTAAAAATCCATATATTGACAAGAAAACCACCATATTAAATACGGATAATGCATACTTAAATCCAAATTTATATGTTGGCAAAAAGTAGATTCGGACCCACTTCTACAATTTAAACTAGAATAAAAAACTTCGTCACCTTCACAAATTTTCAATTATCCACCCAAAAAAACAATTTAAAATTAGCAAAAAAAAATCAAATATAGTGGTTGTGATATATCACGAACATGTTCACACTAGCATGTATGAAAAAAAGAAAAGGAAATAACCGTTTTATTTTATTTGGAGGGTCCATTAACTTTACATTATACACGTATTTAACACATATTACCTTTATTCAAAATCAAGAAACCAAATGTAATCATAGCCACTAGTTTTACGCACCGGACCGGACTATGGACAAATCAAATGAAAACGTTCCTTACCAGACCAATTCCAAAAAAGAAAGAAAAAAAAAAACTCACTCCCCCATCTACTATTGTTTTTCTTGTCATCATCTTCTTTCTTTTGGCCTTTGGGGTCACGGTTTTGATTTACTCTTTAGTCACTGTCATAGCCAAAGAAGAGCATCTTCATAAATACACTGAAGGCTCACGTTTTGCCATGTCCTCCTTAACAAGTTTTTTTTCTTCTTCTCTCTTTACACCTTCACCGTCACGGATCCATTTAAACAATAAATTCGCAGTAATCTTTTTTAGTCGAATGAATCTTTGAACATATTTCCTAAAAACCCGGCAAAGAAAAAAACTGCTTTTTCTTCTTCTTCTTCTTCGTCCTCTGTCACTGTTCTGTCTTCGACGGTTTGGTCTGAAATCATTTACTTACAAGAACAAGAAAGCTTTGTCTTTTAGCTCTTTTAGAAGGTAACTGAAGTGTGAATCTGGTCTTTTTCTTTAATTTACCAAAAGCTAGATTCTTGTTTCTGTTTTGGGATGCTCTCTGTGTGACTGTGACAGATTGGTTCGTGTTTCTGTTTTGGGATGCTCTCTCTGTAAAAACAAAAAACAGAGCAAGTTGCGATTGATTTGTGTTTTTTTTTTTTGGATATTTCTGACCTCAACTTGCAAAGTCTGAATCTGTGTCGTTCTTTTGATTTACAGGAGAAGAAAATAGTATCTTCTTTCACAGTCGCATGGCTACAATAAACGATATTGGAGTAGCAGCAGCAATCAATATAGTGACAGCATTCGCTTTTCTCTTAGCTTTTGCTATATTCAGGATTCAACCAGTAAATGACAGAGTCTATTTCCCTAAATGGTATCTCAAGGGCTTAAGAAGTAGCTCTATACAAACAGGTGGCTTTGGAAGCAAATTTATCAACTTGGACTTCAGGTCCTATATCCGATTCCTTAACTGGATGCCTGAAGCTTTAAAAATGCCAGAACCTGAGCTCGTTGATCACGCTGGACTTGATTCTGTTGTCTACTTGAGGATCTACTTACTCGGGTATATATACATACTATATGTATCTCCCCAAGCCCTCTTGTTTTTTTCTTCTGGTTTTAAAGACTTCTGAGCCATGTGGAAAAATTTTGCAGGCTCAAGATCTTTTTCCCAATAGCTTGTGTTGCTTTTACAACAATGGTGCCTGTTAATTGGACAAACAAGGGACTGGATCGGTTAAGGCATTCTAATATAAGTTTCAGTGATATTGATAAACTCTCTCTATCAAATATACCGAATGGGTCACCTAGGTAAGAGATGCTACTCCAAGTTTGGTGGCTTTTTTTTTTTTCCTTCGTTCTATATGTTTTACTCATTGGATCCTCATCTTCTGTAGATTTTGGATGCATTTGTGTGTAGCTTACGCCATCACCTTTTGGACATGCTTTATCCTGAAAAGAGAGTACCAGAATATAGCATTAATGAGGCTACAGTTTCTTGCAAATGACCAAAGGAGACCTAACCAGTTCACTGTAATGAAACTTTGAATCTTTCGATGCTCTTTTGAGTTTTATTTGTGATTAAATAAGCTGAAAACCTGTTTTTTTTTCTTACTGATGTTAGGTGCTTGTAAGAAACATTCCTACAGATCCTCATGAATCAATCTGTGAACTTGTTGAACATTTCTTCAAGGTCAATCATCCAGACCACTACCTCACTTTCCAGGTAAAGTCATCTTCAGGTTTTCTGATATGTCCATCCTTGACTCGATTTTTCAGTTGATCATTCTTGATCTGCTTTAACTCAGGCAGTCCATGATGCAACCAAACTCTCAGAACTGGTTCTGACGAGGAAACAAATGCAGAATCTGCTCGATTACAATATAAACAAACACATGAGAAATTTAAATAACAGGCCAGTTATTAAGGTAAACTCACATTTGCAAATCACATACGCTTACGTTTCTCTTCTGTTGTTATCTTAAGACTCATCTCCATGTCTGCAAGTAGATGGGATTTCTTGGCTGTTTTGGTGAAGAAGTTGATGGAATCAAGTTCTACACATCTGCCGTTGAGGGTCTAACCAGAGAAGTAAAGCGTTGAACTTAACTACTCTGTGCTATTGTTTTTTATTCCCCAACCTCATTAGCAACATTTAATTAAACTTTCTTTGGATGTTTCAGATCTCTGAGGAGAAACAGAGATTAAGGACCGGCACAAATTCCATAGTTCCAGCAGCTTTTGTATCTTTCAAGAGCCGTTGGGGAGCAGCGGTTTGTGCTCAAACTCAACAGACAAGAAACCCAACAGAGTGGCTAACCGAGTGGGCTGCAGAGCCACGTGACATCTACTATGACAATCTGGCATTGCCATATGTTGACCTTAAGATAAGGAGGCTCATAGTCGGCGTAGCATACTTCTTCCTAACCTTCTTCTTCATGATACCAATAGCATTTGTACAGTCACTCGCCAACATTGAAGGCATAGAGAAGGCTTTTCCTTTCTTGAAGCCCCTTATAGAAGTGTATGTCTCTGTCTATCTCCCTGAATATATCAACCTGATAACCCCACTGCCCGGTTGATTGAATTTTTTTACGTTGCTTGGTCTTTGTGTACAGGAAATTGTTAAAGTCAATCATCCAAGGTTTCCTTCCTGGAATAGCTTTGAAGATCTTCCTCCTTTTCCTCCCAAGAATACTGATGCAAATGTCCAAATTCGAAGGTTTTGTTAGCACATCCTCATTAGAAAGAAGAGCCGCATCTAGATTCTACATGTTCCAGTTCATTAATGTTTTCCTTGGAAGCATAGTCACCGGGACTGCGTTTCAACAGCTCAACAGCTTCCTTAACCAATCTGCAAACGAGTACGTTCTTTTAGACCTCCCCTTGCCTGGATTCACCGGGAAATCTCATATCATTCTGACTTATTATTTTCTGCAGTATTCCAAAGACAATTGGCGTCTCGATTCCAATGAAAGCGACCTTCTTTATAACATACATAATGGTGGATGGGTGGGCAGGTGTTGCTGGGGAGATACTGAGGTTGAAGCCGCTCATAATCTATCATCTAAAGAACTCCTTCCTCGTCCGAACTGAGAAAGATAGGGAAGAAGCAACTGATCCTGGAACTATAGGATTCAACACCGGTGAGCCTCAAATACAGCTCTACTTTCTTCTCGGTCTCGTTTATGCAACAGTTAGCCCCATCCTTCTTCCCTTTATCCTCGTCTTCTTCGGCCTGGCTTACGTAGTGTACCGTCATCAGGTGAGATAACTGAATCTTCTGCATCCATTTCCTCCAACGTTCGAGCATCGTTTAGTAACAATGAAGGCTTCGTTGCAGGTAATAAATGTGTATAACCAAAAGTATGAGAGTGCAGGGAAGTTCTGGCCTGATGTTCACAGGCGTGTTGTGACCGCACTGATCGTGTCACAGCTTCTCTTGATGGGTCTTCTAAGCACTAAACACGCTTCTAAGTCCACTCCTTTGCTTCTTGTGCTTCCGTTGCTGACCATTGGGTTCCACATACACTGCAAATGTCGTTACCAACCTGCTTTTGTCACATATCCATTGCAGGTTAGTTAAAACTTAAGAGACAAAAATAACTGGGTATGTCTAGTAGCTTTTGAGTAAAATGTTTAAGCTTACCTTTTCGATGTTCCGAGCAAAAGCAGGAAGCTATGATCAAAGATACACTGGAACGCACACGTGAGCCAAATCTAAACCTCAAGGAATTTCTTCGAGATGCCTATGCCCACCCGGAGTTCAGGGTTGGAGAAAATTATGACCAAGAGATGGGCTTGGAGAAGGCGAGGTCTGATAAGTCACCAGATTTAGTGGCTACCAAGCGTGGCTCATGGAGGAACACTTCTTTGCCTAGCAAACATAGCTACACAAATTCACCCTGATAGTTGCTTTGTTATACCTTCAATGGTGATTCTTTGATGTCTTAAAGAAGTTTTCCCTTCATTGGAAAAATGTATATAAAATCTTCAGGTCAATACCATCTACGATTACATTGATTTCACTCGAATATGTTCTACATTGGAGGTGGGATGATAGCTATAAATCCTCAGGTCAGTGCCATCTATGATTACATTGATTTCACTCGAAAATGTTCTTCCCGTAAGTGTCTAGAAGTGGCTGAAGTGTTTTACGTCCATCAGCACGAGCAAGAAGTCGACGCAGCCTGCCTTTAACACCATCGTTTGGGGTAAATTTCCTATCGAGCATGCTCTGAAGAAGCAGAACTGCATCTTTAACCTTGTTCTCTTCAAGGAAGCCAGATATAATAGTGTTGAACGAAACAGAATCAGGTGAGCAACCCTTTGGCTCTAATTCAAAGAACAATGCTCTGGCTTCTGATAGCATCTTATGTTTGCAGAGGGCATCAATAATTATGGTGTACGTTACGACATCTGCCACCAATCTTATGTTTGGGATTTCACCAAAGAGTCTCTTTGCGTCCTCCAGTTTCCCATGTTTTATCAGACCACTGATTAGAGCATTGAACTGATATATGTCAGGAGAATGACCAGACTTCCATATTGCATTGAAGATTCCTTGCGCGGCATCTACATCCCCAGCTAGGCAAGAAGCATGTATAAATGAAGTGTATGTATAATTATCTGGTTTCAGCCCCTCACATGTCATTCGTCTGAAAATGTCAATGGCTTCTTCTAGTTTCCCATACTTGCAATAGCCACCAATCATAATATTGTACGTAATGACATCAGGCACCAAACCCTTGTCTGGGATCTCATCAAAAAGTCTCTTTGCGTCAGCCACTTTTCCATTTTTCATCATACCATCGATGAGAGCACCGAAATGGTTTATGTTTGGAGTATGACCAGTTGCATAAAAGATTTCTTGAGCGAAGTCCCAGTTTCCTGCCTGGCTTAAACCATGTATTAGTGTCGTGTATGAAGCATCGCACAGTCTCTTCCCCTCACGTTCCATTCGTCTTAACAGTCTTCTTGCTCCTTCTAAATATTCTTTTTTAACCAAACAGTCAATGAGAACACCGTACTGTTGTATGCTTGGAGAGCAATCAGACTTGCATATTGCATCGACGACTTCTTTAGCGACTTCTGAATCTCCAGCTTGGTTAACAACGTGGATTAATGCTGCGTATGTATAAGTATCTGCTTTCAATCCTTTACAATCCATTTCTCTTATAAGCTGGACAGCTTCCTCAATTTTTCCATTCTTGCAATAGCCACTGATCATTATATTGTAAGTAACAACATCAAGCCTAACGACGCGATGCCTCATCAATTTGAACAATTCAGTTGCGTCCGTAAGCTTACACCCTTTAAACAGACCATCCAACAGAGAGTGATATGTTTCTACGATGGGCTCCGGACCTCGATTGATCATTAAGTCATATATATCAATCGCTTCATTCACCTTACTGACTTTGCAAAGGCGATGTATCAAAATATTGTAAGTGTAAACATCAGGTGATACACCTTTGCTCACCATTTCCTTGATCATCTCTGTAGCATCGTCCCACAAACCCGCTTTGCATAAACCAGAGATGAAAGAGTTGTAAATGAACAGATCAGGAGAGATCCCTTGAGCAATCATCTCATCGAAATATTTAAGCGCCTCGTTAAACCTCCCGGAGCTACTCAGTGCAATAATGATCATCCTAAAAGCCAAAATATCAGGAGAAACTCCACTCGCAGTCATCTCTTCAAACACTTCCATAGCTTCGTCGAGTGACCTGTTCCTAATGAAAGAGCCGATTACGAAACTGTAGATAACCACATCACTCTTACAACCGGAAGCAATCATCCTTCTATGCAAACCTAGAGCAACACCAGTCTCGCCAATCTCACAGAGCTTAACAATAAGACTAGCGTAGAGAGAAGCATCAACCTTAACACCTCTCTGAGACATTTTATCAAACACTTGAAGTGCATCAATCACTCTCCCTTGAGAACACAAACAAAGCACCAAACTGTCAGCTGTTACCAAATCAGGCTCAAACCCTCTTTTAATTCACTCAGAACACAAAACCCAGAATCAAATTGCTTCAGATGGCGAAACACGTTAATCAAAATATTCAAAGTACACAAATCAGGCTCGATGACAACACCCTCCTCGTGTCTCAACATCCTCTTATACATCGAAACCACTTCTTTAGATCCTTGAAGCTTCATCATTGAACCGAACAAGTGATTGAAAGTATCAATCAAAGGAATGGGTTTTGTCTGTAGAAGCTTGTCGAAGTAAAGCAGAGCATCTTCAAGGTTTAGTTTACCAGTCTTGCATTGATGGTACACCAGAAGTTCAAGTTTGCTTCTTTTGGTGTTCGATTGAAAAATGGAAGATAGTGACGAGACTAAGCGACGGCAAGGTTTGGCTCCTCCTCCGACGTTCGTCGGATGATATAAGCGGAAGAGCATTTTGGCACTTGTTTGAAGTGATTTGTTGTGTGATTTTATTATGTTCGGTTCCTTCCTGTTTTGTCCTTCCAATTGTACGTAATCAGAGTCGCCGTTGTCGTAATTTCCGACAAAACTTGAAGAAGATAACAAAGCTTTAGGTTTTGAAGTAAACTAGGTTAGACCCGCTCGCCACGTATGTTTTTCTATCCATTTTTAAATGTATTTGATGTTAAAAAATATATATTTTTTCTTATAACTTGTTGTGGAAGATATATTGGTTTAGTTTAATTTTGAGATGTTTTTTTTGTAGTTTAAAATTTAATCATCTATAATTATATAGTTTTGTTTGGTTGTAAACTCGTCACATCATGTTCACAGTAATCAATATTGACTTTGAAAATTTGTCACGGTAATAAGTCTCTTTTCATTTTTTTTTGGTTTTAAGTGGAGCTGTCCATTTAAACACATTTTTGTGGACGGTAATAATTTGTTCTATTACATCCTCTTATTTCCTATATTACACACTGGAACTAATTTGTCTTTTCTAATTTTTACCGTCAAATGTGTTCTTTAAATATTTGAAGAGAACTACATTTGGGAAAACCTACGAAGGCTAAGAAATACATATTTATCTAAATAAAAACCTAAAGGTGGGATAAATGGTTCAGCCGAATTGGTTTAGCTCCTTTCTTAAAATCCTTGATTTCTACCGAAAGCAAAACTATGTTAGAGTGCACATTCTTACATAAAACATGTCCTCCATAAGTGAGAGGGAAGTTATCTTCAATTATATTTAGATAGGTCCACGTTTAGTTGAACTAATCAAATAAATAAACAAATTAAAATCCTCGAAGCTACGGTCAGTATATTGATGAATAGAAGCACGTGCTACTAATTCAGTAGAAGATCTTAAACTCACATGTATATAGAGAATTCTGCAAGTTAGTATTACAGTTACAAGACCTTAGCTACATACAGTATTATATATCTTCTTTGTTTCTCTTATCTCTTAACAAGATGAGAAGAGATGAATTGATCATGGCTTATACAAATAGATTCCAAGAAGAAAAGTAAACATATGTATAATGTTCCACACAATTGACATTTATCAAGAGTTTTCCATCTCCTATCATAAAAGCAGTTCAATTGTAGAAGATGTGACTGACTCATGAAATAACCTGTAAGCGAGAAAGTGGAATTTGTCATCAAAAAACTTGCCTTATATTGTTAGTAAATTGTCTTTGCTTCTGCCATGGCCCACATGAGGGAATAATCAGGTCCAATATAAGTGCAATGAACCTGGAAAACCCCATGAGGTTGAAGAATGAAGAAGCAAGCATAGTAAGTATAGAAGAATCAATTCATTTGGAAATATAAGAGATGTAGAAGTTTAACCTTGACAAGACGTTAACGAAGGATGCATCGCGAATCTTGCCTGGATAATTCTGCTGTGGAAAAGGCACTGATACAAAATAGAAGTGTTAGAATATTGAGAAGAGAAAGAACAAAACAGAGTAAGAGACGTCGTATCTTCTCTTTAGGGAGAAACAAAAAGTAAAATAGAAACTCTTTTATATATCTGAAACTTGTTACATTATTACAACATCACACACGCTTATATACATATGTTGCGGTCGTAACCGTTCACAACTTATGAAAACTGACAAATTAAAACAACACAACTCACTAACTTTTACATATGTTAAACACACTAATGTGTCTGCATTTTATAGGATTTTAACAATAATTTTTGTATATGTTTTGAGTCTTTTGTTAAGTCCAAGTGTGCTTTTCGAGTCTTTTTAGTCTTATGTGAGTCTTTATAGGTTCTAGGTGACTTTGGAAGGAATCTGAGAGCTTTTGGGAAGAAAACATGCATCTGGAGCTAAATTGGTTGAAGACTGATCGGGCTAGCAAGCAGATGAAGTGAGAGCAGAAAAACATTCCGGATTGACTGATCCTCGTCGAGATCGACCAGTCCCGTCCCCGAAGCAACTTTTCCTTTTATGTTTCAAACCGACTTTTAGGGTTTTATTTTTACTATTTAAGCACGAGGCTCGACCTCTAGGAAAAAAACTTTTATTCTACGCAGCTTTTGAGTACTTGTAAGCTTTGGGGAGAAGATCTCTTGTCCTTTCTAACCCTTTGGAGAAGAATTCCGAACCCTTTTATTTCTCTTTGCAATTCAAACATGTTTTCTTGATCTTTGATTTGTTGTTCTTTGATTTCCATGTCTGAGTAGTTTTACTATTGGGTTTCGGGTTTCAAAAGAGGTTTTATGATTCTCTAAACTTAGGTTGTTAGATTTGGGATTGATCTTTTGTTTTCTTCATCTATAGTTGTGCTTAATGCTTAAACTAGATTAGCTACCTAGTTTATCATTGTAGGTTCAATTCATCTAGGCATCAAAAGTGTGGTTGAATGGCTTGAAAATAACATAGGTGAGCAAGGTGATCATTAGCCAACGAAAGCTGAAGTCAAGGCACCTTGTGAACAAAAATCAAATTTGAACTTATTGCTTGCTAGGATTGCTAGATTCAAACGACGATTTAGAATTTAATCAATTCCTTGCATAGATAATTAACGCTGCGACAGTAGGTTAGTTTTACATTCGAGATTTGAGTTCAAGAACGGTATCTAATGCTTTCCCAACCTATCATCTGAATTAGTGATCATAACTCCTAATAGATGATACGACCCGACATGAGCATATTGGATCCTCGTGGGCTTTTACCTTCGGTCTATTGTATAAGCCCAATTAGCTATGTGCTGCTTTGTTTTTAACTTAGCTTCCTTCCTCTGTAAACGATCGAAAAAGATCAACAAAGACATTACCTTCTTCTTCTTCTCTTCATTGTTAGTCACGTTACTGACATTTCTTGTTAAGTCACATGCTTAACACTTTATCTTCTCATCTAAGCTCTAATTCTTCTATTTCTCATCTAATTTTTTTATAGAACCAAACCGGGTTCTATCAATTGGTGCTTTCGTTGAGAGATTTTACGAACTCAAGGTTACTTGGAAAATGAATTTCACTCATGAGCGTTACGTTCTTATGCAACAAATGCTCGATCGTTTGGATCATTTGATGTCAACAATCAAGCGTCCAGACATCCAGAGCTCAAAATTTGAGCACAACACTTTGAAGAACACAGAAAACTCTCTTGGGAATTCTGTCGAACAGGTGGTGTGCGTCTCAACCCATAAGGTTTCTTATGATTCTGGGTTTCCAAGTTTCGGCGTATAAGGTTCCCTGTCCAACGGAGTTACCACAAGGTTTGAAAAAGAATAATGAAGAAGGATCATCGTTCTCAATCATTAAACCTAGCTTTCCGAGTTTGTTCTCCAAGAAACCAATTGTATCTCGGAGATGATAGGTTCAACTCGATGGCAGTACTTAGAGCAAAGGAAAAGCAACAAAGAGGATCTCGACGAGCTCTTTTCAAGCATCGATTCCGTGAGTTTCAGAAAAGAAGGTGGAGATACAGGTATCGAATGGTGATTGCCTCATTCAAATCGAAGCATTACTCTTGGGTGGGTGCAATGAAAAAAGAGAAAAACAATTCTCATATATTCTCGTTTGACGATGAGGAGCCTTTTGATGTAAGAGTTGATGCTAGATGGAGATCACAGGAAAATATTGGAGTTAGCGAGAAAAATGTTGGTTATATTCGCTGGGTTAAACCAGTTTGTGAGCAATCAAGATTCCTTCCGGCACAGAGGGGTCTAAGAACTGATTTCCCACAGAACTCATTTCATCACAATTTGGGAAATGGCATGTGTCGTGAATCAGTTATGATGGCTAGCAATGTTAGACACGGGAATGGTTCAAGGTTCTGGACCAAGTCTGTTGAAGCATGGGAGAATGTTGGGCTGAATCTTCAAGAAATTAGTGATGGAGCTGAAGCTGCAAGAGTAATCTACATTCGATTTCAGAGAGGTACTCCAAATCGCTTTGGTATGGGTTTCAGAGTTGCAAATAGTGAGTTTCAGTGCACAAAGCAACACAATTTTGAGAAAATGGGAGCAGACATCTCATGGGATAATAAGGCTTATCAAGAAGTTAGGTTGTCAAGATGCTCTAAGGAGGTGTTGATAACATGGATCAACAACGTGGAGGCTAATTTTTGTGCAAGTCAAACTCCTCACAATGATTGGTTGAGCATTGTGTATTCACTCTTAGAAGGAGAAACATGTCTTTGGATCAAGAGCACCTACATTCCTAAATTTTCTCTTGCTGACCAAGTGTGGGATCCTGGAGAATTTTTTGCTGAAAAAGTTCTACATGACTGCATCAAACAGCCCACTGATTCTAAATGAGCTCCTTGTATATGGGAAAATGGCGGTCAAGAGTTTAGACACTCTTGGTGGCATTGGCTAGAGAAGGTGGAAATTGGTTGTGGTGTGTTAAGATTAAGACTGAAGCTTCATAAGATTGGAAAAAGGCCTTTTGAAATATCTGTGGTGAGCCGAGTGTGGGATCCGGGAGAGATCATAGCTGAACAAGCTTGGTTACAAAACCATGCTGGCATGATAACTTCATCAGAAATGGTGCTTCTTATCCCGAGTAAAGATGCTTATGAAGAGCAACGCTCCGCTTCTCTATCATTTATTGCACGTGAGTGGGAGCCTGGTGGGATCTGGCTGAATAGTGCATATATGAATCCTAGGTTGCAGATTATCAAAGGTAGGGACAGAAGATGGGTTAGCGACACAGTAGGGAAGTAACTAAGAACAAACAAAGAGGGTATTAAGAATGTTAGGAACTGTCTTTCAAGAGTTGATTGTGCCAAACTGCTGCACAATTGCTTTTGTGAGTGCAAGATAGAATCAAGCATATACAGATTAAAAACGTATGGCTGTGAATGGAAAGAGAAGAGGACGCTGCTCATATATCAAGGTTTAGAGGTGCATAAGATTTCAAGATTTAGAGAGTTTTGGAAGTGACATTCTTCTAATTTGCAGGTTTGGCGAAAAACACTTGGTGAGGAGAACACACAGCGTTTGTCCCTACATCTTGAGGACAAGATAGAGTTTTCAGGGACGAGTGCTTTCGGAGTTAAAGAAAAGTTTCCTGCAGGGTGCAGAAAATATAGGTGCTCAAATGCAGTTTAAAAAGAGGTGTATGACTGTGATCTTTGTTGAAGTGGGAGTGAGCAAGTTTGACTTTGGAAAAGGAAAAGTGCAGGCTGACCGTTTAATATACCGGTTGATGCTTCCTCCCTATAATGATTTTAAATCATGCTGGCATATCTTTGAGGGGGCAGTCTATAGGATCAGTTATGGATTGCTAGCTATTGGTAAAGATATGGAGGAACACTTGGTTGTGGGAATATACTGGTTAGACTTCTGCTGTTTGTTTCGGAAAATTGAGATGGAATATCAATGTTTGATTTGTTTCATGAGAATTCAAGATGCTGTCCAAGGAGTTAGGGTTGGCAAGTTCTCGATGCAGTATTTTGAGAATCAATTTTCTAATTTTCTCATATGTGACGTGTTTAACTTGCTAAGGCCACCAGAGCTACCAACATGTGAAACAGTTCCTTGGTTGTGGTATCTGATTAGGTTGTCGAGGGAGTAATGGAACAGATAAGAGAAAGAATGCTATGGCGGGTTTGTTGAAACTAAGGAGGGTCACGCTTGTTCAGGATAAATGGGGAATTAAATCTAGGATTACACATATCCAATGCAAGAGACAAGACTGTGCAGCGTGGACTGGCATGTTCGCTATGAGCTTTCAACTTGAGGACAAGTTGATTCTTCGAGAGGGGAGTATTGATATGACCCGACATGAGCCTATTGGATCCTCATGGGATTTTACCTTCGGTCTATTGTATAAGCCCAATTAGCTATATGTTGCTTTGTATTTAACTTAGCTTCCTTCCTCTGTAAACGATCGAAAAAGATCAACAAAGAACATTACCTTCTTCTTCTTCTCTTCATTGTTAGTCATGTTGCTAACATTTCTTGTTAAGTCACAGGCTTAACACTTTCTCTTCTCATCTAAGCTCTAATTCTTCTATTTCTCGGGTTCTATCAATAGACTCCCAATGCCCAATACTTTTCTTTGAATTTAAACACTCTTTTATTTTTCCTGTTTTGATAATTACTTGTCACACAAATTTCCTTTTGCCTTAGCTAGACTTGATCTTCACAAATTTTACAGTGCAAAGTTTGGTCTCTGTGGATTCGATCCTGAAGTGCTACAACGACACCACTAGATCGTGGTTGAGTGCACCCTGGGTTTTAATTGACCTTTTGATCACACACCTCTTCACATAATTACGAAGACACTAATTTATTTAACTATGTGAAATAATACGACCGAACTCAATTATAAAACTAACAAAGAGAAGGAGTTATGGGTGACCCAAACGCCTTGAATGCCATTTTTCAGAAGCAATGCAATGTGAATTAGAACTCTCATCTCGCACTCTACATGAAAAAGTCTTTTGGCTCTCGCAATTCTAACTTCAAATAATCCATAACAAACTTAATCACACTCCTAACTGATGCAGATCACCTCTAACTTCACCAGCTATCTCCATAGGCAAAACAACTCCCCTCTTCTTTTTTGACCACTGTATAATAACATGCCCCAAACAAAATTAGAAACCAGTCACCTTGTCCATATTCCCCATCAATGATTTTACTTGGGAACTTTTAAGAAATTTGGAGGTAAACTGAAAAAATATAAAGGTGGTTACATGAAAAGAGGCAAACGACGTACCATGGATGTGATCAAACATGGGAGTGAACCCATTCGTTGTAAAATCAAGGGTTTTGGGTTGAGAGAAGCTAAGGTTCAACGACAGATTTAGAGACCGAGGTCAAGGCGGTGGCTCAAAGGTGGCTGGAAAAATTAGAGAGTTAAGATAAAATTTGGGTTAAACTAGACCAACCTTCAACTTCCACACAGCCTACACATCCTTTGCTCCGCACAGTTAGGTCATGGTATAAACAGCAACAAAGAAGAAGAAATAATCCATCGATTGATTAAACGCATAGTTGGACCATCGTACAAACGACGAGGAAGAAGGGAAAGAAATCGACCATTGCTCCTCTTTTTAGTTTTGTCCACCAAGGACTAAAAAATCTTATGTAGGACAAAAAAATGTGATGTGTATTAATTGTTTTAATTTGATTGGATATTCATTTTAAATGATGTGCCAGTCTCTGCTTCAATACAAAAGCTGATGTGTCATGCCATGGCGAAAAACAAAAAAGTTTTATTGTATTCATTTTGTTTTGTTGTAGGCAGGCCTTGAATGTTTTGACTTTTGGTTAGTTAGTAAAAACTTTAATTGCTAAAATCTGGTTGTAAACCAAGTTGTACCTGTTTTTTTCTTATTATTATATAAATAAATATAGATTAGGTCAGAATTTAATTTATATAGCAATTTCATAACAAGAATAAATTTTATTAATGATAAATTAAAATTTTTAAAAATGTAAGTCAATCAAATATGTGATTTTGTTTGAAAATTCTGTTTTTCTTTTGTTTTTGGTGAATGGTTTTTGATTCATTTTTAATTGTTTTGTATGTTTTTTTAATTGAGTAGTTATATCAGTAGTCAAAAATTCATTAAACACTAATCAATGCATTGTTTTGAATGTTAATCTCTTACTAATGATGAAGTTCATAAACTCTTTTACATTACTATTAATGATGATGATGAAAAAATAAAAATTATTATTGAAATTGATCTTAAAAGAAAGAGAAAAAAAATGAGAATTATTAATTTGTAAAAATATAATATGTAAATTAATATATTATTGGGCATAATTGTAATCATATAAATTATAATAGATAAATTTTATTATAATTATGATATATTCTATAAATGATAGAGAATTATGCATTCTCAAGAACATTGATTCAATATCGGCCGTAACGGTAATCATTGAGTCAATACCAGTCATAACGGTAAACAATGAGTAAATACGAGCCATAACGGTAAACATCGAGCCAATACGGGCCGTAATGGCAAACATCATGCCGATACGGGCCGACACAATAATTAACAAGCCAATACAGGCTGTAACGACAAACAACGAGTCAATACGGGTTATAACTAGACTTTGTGACTGACTTTGATTTGCTAAGACATTATCAGGAAAATATTTGACTCAATCTCGGGGAGATAATATTCGGAACGACCTTATCTCATGAAGAGGCGGTTACTCAAACCCAAATCCCATGAGGATTAGGGTAAAGAGACTCCCCTATAAATAGGAAGCAATTTCGACATGATAGTAGACAAAATCGAGAGCAAAACAAGAGACCTAAAGCATAGCCACACGACTCAATTCCAAAGCATTGCTAGGGTTCTTAAATTGACTTGTTGTGCCTTAAACTCTTGTATCTGAGATCGATACTTTGATCAATAAAAACGACTATTCAACATCTATTTCTTGTTTCTATAATCTCTAAACGAATTAATTTTTTTTGCCCAAACAAATATATATATATATATATTTTTGGAGAGCTTTTAAATATAATGAGGAGAAAAAAAATATTTTTTATAATTGTGTAGTTTTAAAACATGGTTTTGACGTTTTAAAAAATGAGAAAATAAGAAAGGAAAAAAAAAGTAAATGATTTTTAAAGCTTTAGAAAAAAATAAAAGCAAAAATGTCTGATTGGCAAAAAAATGAAGAAATAAATCATTTCATACTCCAACACTCTTCCAAGTTGCATGTGTCACTCACGATTATCCCTCACTTGTCTTTTTACACTAGCCAATGGTTACTCTCTTCATTTGTATAGTTAGTTGGCTATATTCTTTATTGATTTTTTTGTTTTGGCTATGGTGAAATTGGTCCAATCCAAAACCCATTTAGAAACAAAAAAAAAATGAAAAACAAACAGCTAAGGCCTAAAGAAAAACAAACATTCAAGTTTGTAACATGCTTTAATTTTTGCATTGGATTTTTAAACTTTCAAGAAAAAAAAAACATAAAATCAATAAACTCTACCTACAATTCATCTACCATTCTTCAACCCCCAAAAAAAAAAAATCATCTACCGATAACACCCCTTACCCCCTCGGTCCCTCCCAATACATGTGTAGATCGTGTGTTTACTTGTAACAGAAAAGAAGAAGAATAAATAAAAGAATAGTTACGTGAACGAAAATACGTGAAAAACAAAAACCAAAACCAAAATGAAAAACTATTTTTACCACAATCTAAAAATACGTGACAATGGGTTTATGAAACAATCAAAACTCAAACCAAAGACTATTCTAAAAACTACAACATTCATTATAAGCTTTTCAGCTTTCATTGAAAATTTGAAATATACCAATATGACTATATGAGTCTGGTTAGAGAGTTCAGAGTAGTTTCGTGAGGTGAGGGCAGGATTATAAGGATTGTTCATTATTTCGGTAGATTATTGACAACGATTGGTTTTCTAGGGCTTAATTTGGGCTTTTGGTAAAGAGCTAGTACTTGAAAGTTTAACCAAGTCTCTCTGGTTTAGTCTATTCTTTTTGTACTGTCATACATTGACCACTCCACCACTCCAAGGCTTGAACTGTTGGACAATTTAGTATCACCGTTCGTACATTTGGTGAATTATTACTCTTGTAGACTGTAGATATTTAAAGATTCCTTTCTAGTCGTCTATCATAGGGTGTGGCTTCTGTCCATTCAAAGACTTCAAAGATTAATCTCTTTTTAATGGATATTTAGTATAATGCATTGGCAAATTAAATCTGATTACCCCTGAATCAAGTCTTATCCTGAGCAATGCTATATAGAATAGGATTTTCTCGTCTCTGGTTGTAATAAGTTGCCAACTCGAAATAATTCAATATATCATTTACTCCTCCTGTTGTGAATTCAATAATGTGAAGTCCCTTTAAAAGCTGTTACCAATTGACATGATGGTGCTTAATTTTAAACTATATCATAAGGTATGGTGTCTCGGGACCAATTATAACGTGAGTACAAAAATGTAGGTGAAGAATCTATCACTTACTTGGGACCATATGTTAATGTTTTTGTTTTTGGGGTTTTTGTAGGTGCGAGAACCTTCCCTAGTTATTAGCTTATTATTAGCATATGGTTGGTTATACCGGTTAACTCTGGTTAATTTGGTTTAATGTGGTTTAATGAATATGTATAAATACATCTGATATGATGTATTTTGTGACTTAAGCTTTGTAATATACATTTGTCAGTTAGATAAATAAAGTTCCGTTATCTCTCTCCGATCATCTCTCTTAGTTCCGATTGTATAGTTCGTCGGACTTTATCATAGTATCATAGCATTGCTCTTTGAGTTTAGTATAGCTACCGCATTATCTTCTTCTTCTTCTTGATCGGAGATGAGTTTTCCAGTCTTCTCTTGGATGCAGTTTCTGCAATCTCCCTTTTTTGTGATTTGCGATTTGTTCATCGATCGACACCATCGGCTTGTTCTTCGTTGACGACAATCTCAGCAATCACATTCCCCTCAGCATCAAGCTTTTGGTCCTGCTCATTGTGCAAGTGGCCCTCTTGATCTCTCAACACACCAGTTTCATCAACTCTCAGAATGACCGGATTGACCATCTTCGCTGATTTAGCTGCTTTTCGGTTTTCACGCTCAAGTCTTCCTAGCTCTTGGTTCGAAAGCGTCACAACTGGAGCAGTCTTATTCTTCCAAGTGTTAGTCTTAGGAGGTATGCACCTGAAACACCAAAGAGAAGAAAAAAAACAAAAACGTGTAAGTAGAAAATAAAAATAAAAATTTAGACGAAATTAAAAACTCAAATCTAAAGGTAGATCAAAGAATCCCCGGTAACATCGCCAAAATTTGATATGCTCAAATTAAACCCTAGAGCTACTCTCTCAAATTAAGAGGTCACTGTAATACTTAGGGGTCGAATTCCATAAGGACTCAAGTCTACACAATAAATTATAGAGTTTTATAATTAAGCTAAAAATATTAATTGAAATTAAGAAAAACAGTGCAAAATATTAAATAAAAGTGTTGTATAATCAGAAAATCAAAACGCTAGTTCCAGTGAATTTCTCAGGAAATTACAATAGATTAAATCAATAATTAAATAGGATTCAAACAATTAAAAATCAGATCTAGAACTCTAAACTCTTCTGTAAAATAAATTAGTTCTCACTGTAAATATTATCTAAATTTAAAACCAGAAAATCCAAATATCTTTTTAAAATTCTAAGTTAAAAATCAGCTTTAAAAACAGGTTTAGATAAGTTCACAAAATTACTAAATCAAATATGGAAAACTTCGGGCAACTTTTGTAAAACTTCCAATTTTGAAGTCTTGTGTCGGATCAGCTTGGTGTCGACCGATGCTCCTTTGGTGTCGTTTGACGCTCTTCGTAGGATCAGACTCCAAATTGATTTCCTCCGGTGAAATGCTCCAAAACGATCCAAATTGCTTTATTTCGCTCCATCCATGCCAAAATAATAGAAAACCTGTAAAGACTCAAAAACATCCTAGAAAACAAATCAAAATACTCAAAAAACACATTTATATCATGGTTAAAAACCGTAAAAACCATGATATATCAGTTAGCATATGTTATTCATAACAATTTGTCATAAAATCATTTTGATCTTATCCATATGGATGTTTGGGGTCCTTTTAGTGTTGAATCTATAGAAGGTTTTAAATATTTTCTTACTTTGGTTAATGCTTGTACTAGAACAACTTGGGTATACATGTTAAGGAATAAATCAGATTTTGCAATTGCTTTTCCAGCTTTTATGAAATTAGGAATGACACAATTTAATAAGCAAATAAAAGCCATTAGATCGGACAATGCACCTGAATTAGCCTTTTCAGACTTAACCGAAGAACATGGCATGCTACATTATTTTTCATGTGCTTATACTCCACAACAAAATTATGTAGTAGAGAGAAAGCATCAACATCTTTTGAATGTAGCTAGGTCTTTAATTTTTCAGTCTAATATTCCTTTGCAATTTTGGAGTGATTGTATATTTACTGTAGTTTTCTTAATCAATAGATTACCTTCTCCTCTTTTGGCAAATAAATCTCCTTTTGAACTTCTCTTGCAAAAACTGCCTGATTACTCTCTTTTAAAGAATTTTGGATGTCTTTGTTATGTTTCTACTAATGTTCAGCATAGAACAAAATTTGATCCTAGAGCTAAACTTTGTGTTTTCTTGGGTTATCCAACTGGTTATATAGGTTATAAAGTCTTAGATTTAGAATCTCATATTGTTTCAATATCTAGAAATGTGATTTTTCATGAGAATACTTTTCCTTTTAAGACTAGTGATTTAGTTACAAAAGCTGTAGACACGTTTCCAAACTCTATTTTACCATTGCATGTACATTTACATTTTGTGGAATCTATGTCTTTGATTGATGAAAATAGCTTGATTTTTAACCCAAATAGAGCTCATGCATCATTATCATCTGCATCACATTAGTTTCTGCACCATATGGTACTATAGAGGCACATTGTACGAATGATAGTACTCAAATCATTGTTAGGCCTAAGCGAATTACTAAAGCTCCTAGTTACTTGTCTGGGTATCATTGTTCTATTGTCCCTTTTTCATCTTCTTTACCATATATTACTCCTATTACTTCCTCTTCTACAGATAAGGTCATTTCTCCTAAAAGAACAACACCTTATCCTATTTCTTCAGTCCTTTCTTATGATAGATATACTCCTATTTTTCAATCATATATCTTTACTTATGATATAGAAACCGAACCTAAAACGTTCCATCAGACTACGAAATCTGAAAAATGGACAAATGCAGCAGATGCAGAGCTTCAGGCTCTTGAACTTGCTCATACATGGGATGTCCAATCTTTGCCACCATATAAGAATGTCGTCGGTTGTAAATGGGTGTTTACCATCAAATACAAACCAGATGGTACAATGGAACGTTATAAAGCTCGGTTGGTAGCTCAGGGTTTTACACAACAAGATGGGATCGATTACTTGGATACTTTTTCTCCTGTTGCAAAATTGACTATTGTAAAACTTATGCTTGGTTTAGCTGCAGCAACTGGATGGACTTTGACACAGATGGATGTCTCCAATGCTTTTCTTCATGGAGACCTTGATGAAGAAATTTACATGTGTTTGCCTCAATGATATACTCCTCCACCGAATGTTACCTTGCCTCCAAACCCTGTTTGCAGGTTACGAAAGTCAATGGTACAAGAGGCTTTCTTTTCTTCTTTTGGGTGCAAACTTCATTCAATCGCCTGCAGATAATACTCTTTTCGTTAAGTTTGAGGGTGATATAATGGTTGATGTGCTAGTATACGTTGATGATATCATGAACGCCAGCAACAATGACAATGCAGTCACTACTTTAAAGGATTTACTGAAGTCAGAGTTTAAGATTAAATACCTCGGTCCTGCTAGATTTTTCCTTGGATTGGAAATTTCGAGATCCTCAGCAGGTATTTCAGTGTGTCAGAGAAAATATGCTCAAAACTTATTGGAAGATGCAGGATTACTTGGTTGTAAACCTAGCTCTATTCCTATGGATCCTAACTTGCATCTTACCACGGATATGGGCAAAAAACTGGATAATCCTCGGTCATATCGGGAACTCATTGGCAGGTCACTCTACCTTACGATTACCAGACCTGATATTACGTTTGCAGTTCATCAGTTGAGTCAATTTATTTCAGCTCCTTCTGATGTTCATCTTCAATCAGCGTATAAGGTGCTATGGTATATTAAAAATAATCCAGGACATGGATTAATGTATTCGGTTGACTCTGAGCTTTGCTTAAATGCCTCTTCTGATGTTGATTGGGCGAATTGCAAGGATACTAGGAGATCTGTTATAGGTTCTGCATTTATCTGGGCACTTCTCTCATTTCTTGGAAGTCAAAGAAGCAAGGAGTGACTAGCTGAAGCAGCACAGATTCTGAATAGTGAAGCATGGCACAAGCAACTTGTGAGATCATCTCGCTTCAACAATTGCTGAGAGATCTTCACATTCAGGTTACATGTCCCACTAAGTTGTTCTGTGATAACAAATCAGCTTTATATATCGCTATGAATCCAGTCTTTCATGAACGAACAAAGCACATAGAGATTGATTGCCACACTGTTAGAGATCAGATGAAGGCTAGGAATCTAAAGGCATTGCATGTTGTTTCAGAGAATCAACATATTGATATCCTTACAAAACCATTTCATCGAGGGCCTTTCTATCATTTGCTTCAGAGAATGTCACTGTCAAGTCTTTATCTTCCACCAGACACTTCTAGGATAAAGACTTGAGAGGGAGATATTAGCATATGGTTGGTTATACCGGTTAACTCTGGTTAACTTGGTTAGTTGTGGTTTAATGAAGATGTATAAATACATGATGTATTTTGTGACTTAAACTTTGTAATATACATTTGTCAGTTAGATAAATAATGTTTCGTTATCTCTCCGATCATCTCTCAGCTTCGATTGTGTAGTTCGTCGGACTTTATCACTTATTGAAATTAGATCTCCATTTGCTCATACTCTAGAAACGTATAGATTCTCATGCATGTCTTTCGAGTCGTGAAAGCAAAGTTCTCATCGAGAGAAGTAGACATTGTTTTCACTAGTCAATCATTCATATTACGTTGTTTTACATTTCAAAGAACGGGGTTTTTTAAAATCGAAAATAAATCAAAGGATTAACTTCACATCTCACATCTGAAACAATATAATCATATAATGTAACCAATATTGATATTTCTTCATCATGCGGTGGTAAACATGGCGTTTGTTTGTTTCTTTTTTGGACAGAAGCGGTGGTTATAAGTTAGACAGACACGTGTTTTATTGATCTTTTGATTCTCGTCCACACACTGATCTTTTAAGAAAGATCTTGATACTTTAACTTCAGGGCATCACCGTGACATTTTGAAATTGGGATCTTACATTTATTTTATTAATATTTTAATTTAATTAGCTATTTTTGTTTAAATTGAATCAATCGTGACACATAAGTGATTGTGTCTCACTTTCCTCAGTCTTTTATTTTTTCTAAATTTTTTTTAATTAAAAAACACTTATCCCCAAATGACCGATGGAAATGGTCTTAATCAAACCAAACAAGATAGAGATCTTCATGGTAACGTACGTAGCATGGCCACAAATTTCAATCACGTGGTACCTAGAAAAGATTCGACACAGAGTTTAAACAACGCGCCGACTAATTAAACAAAGACATATATGGCTTTGGCCTCTATAAATTTTTCCATTAGTTAGTCTTAACTTTCTTTTTTTCTGTTAGATCACCTCTATTGGTGATTAATAAGAGGTTGGATGTCCTAAAAATAATCATAAATTAAGATTTAAGGTATCTTAGTTTTTTTTTATTGTCTTCGTACAGACATTAGCATTCCTTCTTTTAGACATTCTTATTAAAATAACAATAAAATCAATTATAAAAAAAAAATTAAACACTCATATTAAGTATCATCAATAATGATGTCTCGGCTTTTTTTTTTGGGGTCCCAACTTTTTATCTTGAGTATGGAAAGTTGGACATTGAATAAAATAAGAATTTAATACAAAAGTTGTTCCCTCTAACAAAAAAAATTGGTCAATTTTGATCGTTATCATAGAAGTTATTTTTCCCATTTGATTTTTCTTATAATCTACTACCATATAGTGATTTTTAAAGGTTACAAAAATTTTAAATCATTTATTTTTAGTCCCAAAAAATTTAACCATAACTCTGAATCGTGAGTTTTATGAATTATACACATATATGATTGCTAGTTTCCACTGACTCAGGCCTCTGCCTAACAAAAAAAAAAACGTAATCACAGTTTGGAGTTTGAATTTTCTTCATCCAGCAGTCTAGCTCATATTTCAAGGTTTTTATTTGTTTTTTATAAAAAAAATTATAATTACACTTCAGAGTTTGGTAAGTAGTACCCATGCCAAATACATCACTCTCTCGGTTGATAATATAAAATGTTTTAGAATTTTCTAAATGAACTCATGACATAAAAGTCTTTTAAAAGTAGCTCATTAATTATATAATACAAACATATATGTCCTATTATCATGCGCTAGGCGCTATAGTACCGTCTATACAACCGTTTTGACTGCCGAAAATTGTAGTATTATTATTTTAATGTATTTATAAAATTTTAATTACACAAATTTAAAATTTATAAGGTTTATTTCTATAAACATAACTATAAATGTTTAATATATTATTTAAAATGAATTGAAATAATATTTTTATCTATTTTTTTGTTTTTGATTTAATATTTTTATTATTCTTATGCATATTTTGTATAATTATATTCTTATGCATATTTTGTATAATTATATTCTTTTGCATATATTGTATAATTATATATAATATCAGATATATATTAATTTATAGTAAAAATACCTAAACTGCCTAAAATCGCCCAAATTCCGATTAGGCGTTGTAGATACTATGTGTTGGATCACACCCTAGTTAATGCCTATCACTTTCTTGAACATTGGTCATGCGCAAGAAAAAGTAACAACTTTTCATTTTGTCTGCGCGATCGTGCTTTAAGAAATATTTTATGAAAAATACACTTTCAAAACGTTTTGTCCTAGAAATGAAGACTATCTTAATGTTAACACACCACTTAGAGCATTTCCATTGCATATACTTATAGTGACTTTTGTTTTTTTTTAATATAAATGTAAGACATGTTTGAGGAGAGAGAAGAAGAGAATGTCTTCATATTTAAAGACATCATTTTAGACCTTTCAAGTTATCTGTCACCTTCTGATTGGTTTCAGTTATATTATAAGTTTTTTTAAAATTTTTTAAGTCTGACTTAGACACTACCATCACTATAACCGATACAAATGCCCTTAATGTATATGCATGCATAAACTTGTTTTGAAACAACGGAGGCCCTTGTCATCGCGTTGGTATCAAACCATCAATGGTTACGCGATTGTTCCGGTTCATTACTTGCTATGTTTGCATTTGCTTTGAATTAATGAAATAATTCACATTTTTTAAAGACTAAGATTTTTTTTTTTGATCAAGTATATTACAAAATTTAAATACAAACGCCGATTAACATTTAAATGTTACTGAAATATTTAAAATAACATTTATTTCGGAATAAACACACATATAAATATATATATATATATATATTATATATAAAATACTTTTTTGTGTAAACGTAGACGTAAATGAAACCAAGAATAAAAGACAACTTTGTATGTACTAACACATGAACGTCACTCTCTAGCCTATCACAATGTGACACATGACGTTTATTACATAACTAAAATAAAACGAAAGAAAACTTTAATTTCCATCTACTTTTTCACATTCACATAATGTATATAGCTCACATCCAAATTCAGTTTACTTCTTTGAGTAATAGTGTGATTATACTCTTAACTAAAAAAACCACTAAAATTTGAAATAGCATAGTAAAAAACTTTATAATAATTTATCATATATATATATATATGATATATTAATTTATTGTTTGGATTAAGCCATTTGGCTGTAAACTTGACTAAATTTCCATTTGAATCTCCAAATATAATTTAGGTTTATTTTTGGCTGTAAGCCATACATACTATGGTTTCCGTTTTGGAAATAGAGTCCATATTTTATACGGAAATATAATGATGTTTAATAGTAATGAAATTCAAATATACAATGACAAAAAGAGTCAAATATTATACACAACAGAAAGTCAGAAACAATATATAATACAGATCAAAATAAATAAACAAAAGTTATTTACGTAAATCTAGAAGAAAACATTGTATGGGGCACTATTCAAAATATTGAGAAGAAAATAATGAAATGAAAACAAAAACTACACATATGTGGCATCTGCTCTCAAGGTTTAGCATGGGGCACATTTCACCAATTGTGCCAAGTAATAAATTAGTAAAGAGCTGACAACTGAACAATTATTAGTAAAGAGCACCTGCCCCACCTCCCAACACTCTAGATCCGCCCTCCACAAATAATGCACGTAATCCATCTGGTGATGGTATACAGAAATATAACTACATGTTATCTTTTTATTTATTTATATCTCCCAAGATATACATCTACAACCGCATAGAAATAGAACGCGAAGTGATAATTTCTAAAAAAAAATCTAAGCTCAAATTAAAGATGTTGTTGAGAACGATGGCGGCTGCTTCCCCACGGCCACCACCGTCAACATCCCTAACATCACAGCAACCGTCAGCATCGTCCCCGTCGCAGCTTCCCCTCCGTACAATACCGGGATCGTACGGCTGGCCGTTGGTTGGACCATTATCGGACCGTTTAGATTACTTCTGGTTCCAAGGGCCCGACAAGTTTTTCCGGACAAGGGCAGAGAAGTACAAGAGCACAGTGTTCCGTACAAACATCCCTCCGACGTTTCCTTTCTTCGGTAACGTTAACCCTAACATCGTTGCCGTCCTCGACGTCAAGTCTTTTAGCCATCTCTTTGATATGGATCTAGTTGATAAAAGAGATGTTCTCATCGGAGACTTCCGGCCTAGCCTCGATTTCTACGGTGGCCTTCGAGTTGGAGTTTATCTCGACACCACCGAGCCAAAGCACGCCAAGGTTCGTACATACGTTGCTTTACTACTATTATACATATGACTAATTAATAAGCTTTTACCAAAAAAAAATAATAATAATAATAATAATAAGGTAGCAAACAAAGTAACGATCTATATAGATAATTTGGTCTAATGGTTTATTGTGGGAGCTTTTAAATAATACCAAATTGGATTTAAGAAGTATCGACAGAGGAGAAGAGATTAAATTATTTATTCTAGCTAGATCTCATCTCTAATTAATTAACCCCAAGACTCTTTTCCAAAAAAAACACAAGACTATTTGACAAATATTAGATTACACGTAAGAGATGTAATTTAATATCCGCCGTTGTTAATTGAAGAGATGTAATTTTTTTAGAAACCATTTTTTAAAAAGTTTCCAAAACTAATTGAACCTAACCTAACTAGTTTTTTTTTATTTATCAAAACCTAACCTAACTAGTTATCATTAATAAATCCTGAACAAAAATAGAAAAGGTTGAAATGATTTTTTAATAAAATTTATCATTTTTATCTATAAATATATATATTTTTAGTGTTTTAAAAAAAATTAATATAGTGACTGGATTTGATGTCTGACGATTTTTTAATTTTTACTATTAATTAATGAAGAATTCAAGCCAATTAATGGATTTTTTCCAGACAATTAGAGGATTCATTTTTGCATTTTTCTAAAGAAAATATGAATAAAAGACTTGGTAAAAAAATTATAATTTTCCAAAAAAGAAATTGTCAGTCATCCTTTCTTAATCATGTGAGCCTTTATTATACGTCATACTGGAAAGAAAGAAAAAAGGTATGCACATGTACGATGTTAAAGCTTAGTAAAAACAAAAGTACTATGGTGTCTTTGTTAAGATAAAGAGAGGAAAAACAACTAAAATGTGCGCTGTTAAAGAAAAACAACTGTAATGTGTAAATAACAGAAAGACAAAAACAAGAAACAGCTTTTTTTTTTGTAAAACACATACGTATTTTTTTGTGTATTTACATACAAAAGAAACGTTTTAAGTTTGGCGTTTTCCACCATTCCTTAAAACCACTTAAATTGTGTAATCGATGAACAGTATAAATGTTGTCTTTCTTATTCAAAAATCACAGGTGAACAATTTAATATACATATATAAAATATTTTCTCGTTTTTACATGTATTTTATATGTTAATGGTTTTAACGTTTTACATGTATTTTTTAAACTCAGTTAAAAAATTTCGCGATGGAAACACTAAAACGAAGCTCAAAGGTATGGTTACGAGAGCTTCGTTCAAACCTAAACATTTTCTGGGGAACAATCGAATCAGAGATATCCAAAAACGGCGCCGCTTCATATGTCTTTCCACTTCAACGTTGCATGTTCGGTTTCCTCTGCGCCTCCCTCGCCGGCGTCGACGTTTCCGTTTCGCCGGACATAGCTGAGAACGGTTGGAAAACACTCAACACTTGGCTTGCGTTGCAAGTCATCCCCACTACTAAACTCGGCGTTCTTCCTCAGCCGCTCGAGGAGATTCTTCTCCATACTTGGGCTTACCCTTCTCAAATAGTCGCCGGAAACTACAAGAAACTCTATGATTTCATCGACGAGAACGCCGGAGATTGTATCCGGTGCGGTCAAGAAGACTTCGGGTTGACCCGAGAGGAGGCTATTCATAATCTTTTATTCGTGATGGGGTTTAACGCTTACGGGGGCTTTTCAGTCTTTTTACCTTCTTTGATCGGGAGGATCACCGGCGACTCCGGTTTACAGGAGAGGATTAGATCCGAAGTCAGGAGAGTTTGCGGATCCGGGTCGGATCTTGATTACAAGACGGTTAACGAAATGGAGCTGGTTAAATCCGTGGTCTACGAGACGCTGCGTTTTAGTCCTCCGGTTCCGTTGCAGTTCGCACGTGCGAGGAAAGATTTTCAGATAAGCTCACACGATTCGGTTTTTGAGGTTAAGAAAGGTGAGCTTCTCTGTGGCTATCAGCCAATGGTGATGAGAGACGGTAATGTTTTTGACGAACCGGATGAGTTTAAACCGGACCGGTATATTGGTCAGACCGGGTCTGAGTTGCTTGATTATCTTTACTGGTCTAACGGTCCACAAACCGGTACGCCTAGCGCCGCGAATAAACAGTGTGCAGCTAAGGACATGGTCACTCTCACGGCCAGCTTGATCGTTGCCGATTTATTTCTCCGGTACGATTCGATTACCGGTGATTCCGGTTCAATTAAATCTGTTGTGAAAGCTACGTAAGTGGAGATTCATTTGTGGCTGTTATGTCAATTAATCTTCAAATGTTTTATTTTTTTGGAGTGTAGACATCAAAATAATCCTTGGAGTGTAGACATCAAAATAATCCGAACATATTTTATTTTTACAAATTTATTTATTGATGTATCATTCCATTTTTATAAATGTTTTGTGATTTTGTAGACTTTTAATTGAATGAAAAAAATAATTTGTAACATAGCGCGTGATTTGATTGGTTTTGGAAACAAAGTTTGATTCGTTAAAATTTAATTAATCCGATCCAACAAAATCATTAGAAAATAAAAGAGAACATTTTATTATTTATAGAGAAGCACAAGATAAGCTATCGATGAGCTTCTTTGAATGGTTTAACCATTTCTCAAGAATGTATTGCTTCACCTTCCCCTCGTCATCTTCGAATACATTGCACAATGCCTTGACGTAGTATTGTCGGAACTTTCCATTCACTTTCACGTAGTACACAATGATGCGTCCTTCATCTCTACAGATATTGTCTTCCATAGGGTCGGATGGAGAAGTTTTGGGATTATTCATAGGGGAAGGAGGGAGTGATCGTGCTATATTTCTTCTTATGCAATCTTCTAGAGGGCTCTGCTTGGCTAATGAGATTGTTATAATCGAGAGGAAAGTTACAAAAAAAATGATGATGATGCTCATGGAAGTCTTCATTATATGCTTTTTTGGCTTCGCTTTGATGTTCTAAGAGAAAAATGAGCATTAAATATATATGATAGAGATTAGCTGAGAGGCTGAAACTGTAAATTGTTAATTAAGACTTGAAACTTGTTTTACGTTAACTTCATGTTTCACATTAACTTCATGTTTCATCCGTTTTAACTTGTACTTTTCTTGTTTTACATTAACTTCAATGTAGTATGTTTCAGTTGTTCCTGTTAAATGGTTTGCTGCACGAGTCCATTAAACTTAGCAATCACATTTTAGAAACAGATTTGTACACACACGATCATGTACCTGCATTGTAAAAACGTTTATTTTTCTTGAATTTAATTTAACATTATATTCAAAAAAAAAAAGTTGTTCCTGTTGAAGTAATTATCTTTTCACCTGATTTATGAAATAGGTAAGTCACATACGACCCATTAAAATATTCAAGACCTAGAAATAACACAAAGAAAATTGTTCATAATTTGAAAAAAGATAAAATGATCAATTAAAATAAACTATAAAAATAAAACAAACTCAAAATAGACATGAAAAAAAAAAAATTACCTAGAATATTACAAAAAAGTAGTCTTATTACAATAATAATATGTTTGAAAACCCGATTACTAAAACAATACAGAAATGTTTGATTTATTACTTCTAAACCAGGATTTTGTGTTTTTTTTTTGGGTAGTACATTGCAATTCTAATTAGATTTAATAAACCAATTAAAAAAATTATGGATTTGTATACTTTAATGAGAGTTTTTAACGTCAATTTAAACCGATGTTGAGTTTAAGAAAAGTGACGTTATAATTCAAACGTTAGTTATCTAAGTGATGCCAGATATTTTGGTGTCAGCTGTTACGTCGCTTTTACAACCAGGCATCCAAATTAATGAAAATGGTCAAAAAATAGTAAAACAGTACACAAAATTAGGAAAAAATCTCATACCTAGCCAAAATAAACTCTATAATGAGCAAAAAGGTCTTCAAATTTTTTTAAAATTATGATGAGTTCATAATTGACAAAAAAATAGTACTTTTTACTTTTATATAAAACCCCAAAAAATAATTTGGTAATTTATAGGCCTCCGATATTACTGGACGACACTGTTTACAACTAAAGTTATTATATTAGCTTCAGTTTAGTCCCGAGTTTATCAATTGTACAAACCACCGACGGAAAGGGCTTGGTTTCGCGTTTGGGTTGTATTGTGGGAACATTCCATTCAATTTAACGTTGTCCACAATGATGCGTCCTTCATCTCTACATAAATTGTCTTCTATAGCCTCGGAAGGAGAAGTTTTGGGCTTATTCAAAGGGGAAAGAGGGAGCAATTGTGCTATATTTCTTCTTATACAATCTTCCAGAGGGCTGTTCCTGGCTAATGAGATTGTAGTAATCGAGAGAAAAGCTACAAAGAAGATGATAATACTCACGGAAGTCTTCATTCTTTGCTTTTTGGCTTCTCTTTGACGCTCTAAAAGACAAAATGTGCATGTACATATATATGATAAAGATTAGCTGAAACTGTGAAGTGTTCATTTAGACTTGAAACTTGTTTTTACATTAACTTCATGTTTCATCCGTTTTAACTTGTACTTTTACATTAACTTCATGAAGTTTTATAAACAAGTGACACAACACATATTAGTAATATGTGATATTGATTGTTCAAATGTTCATGAGGATAACAATAATATAGATAATATAGAAGTAGTAGATGATGTTCATGAAGTGCTTGAAAAAGTCGATGATGTTGGTGTTTTTAGTGCTTTTGATATCTATGATCCAAGAAATTGGGATATGCTTGATTCAAAAATGATTTCAACTTTAGCAATTAGTGGACCAAAAAGAGATTTATCTATTGTCCAAGGTCCTAAAAACAAGATTCATAGAAGATTTGTTTCATCTTGCTACACTAAAATATTATCAAATGGAGAAAAAGTGATAGAAAGTGGCTAGTCTATTCAAAAGAATTAGATAAACTTTTTTGCTTTTGTTGCAAGGTTTTTAAGAAAGGTAATTGGAAAAGTCTATTAGCAAAGGAAGTTTTTTCGGATTGGACTCATATATTTGTTAGATTATATGAGCATGAAAAAAGTAAAGAACATATACTTAATATGACATCTTGAGTTGAATTACGGTGTAGACTTGAAAAAAATGAGACAATTGACAAAGTTTCTCTAGAACAGTTTAAGAAAGAAAAAGAATATTGGAAAAATGTATAAATTAGAATTATTGAAATTGTAAAATATCTTGCAAAGTATAATTTGGCATTTATGGATCAAATGATAAATTATATCAACATAGTAATGGCAATTTTTTAGGATTAGTAGAGATGTTAGCAAAATTTGATTCTGTGATGAAAGAGCATGTTTTCCGAATTACTAGTGGAACTATTCGTAATCATTACCTTAGTCATAGTATTCAAAATGACTTGATTGTTTTGATTGCTTCAAGAATTAAAACAAAAATTATTATGAGAGTGAAAGAAGCAAAAAAATTTTCTATAATTTTGGATTGCACTCCCGATGCTAGCCATCAAGAGCAAATGTCAATAATTCTAAGGTGCGTACATTTTTCCTCCAATTCTTTTAAAGTAGAAGAGTATTTTGTTGGATTTTTTAAAGTAGATGACACTACTGGACATGGACTTTTTGAAGTGTTAAAAGATGTATTACAATCTTTAGGTCTAGATATAGATAATGTAAGAGGTCAAGGGTATGATAATGGATCTAATATGAAAGGAAGCAAACAAGGTGTACAAAAAAGGCTTTTGGATATAAATCCTAGAGCTTTTTATACACCATGTACTTGTCCAGGCTCGGCCCATAGGATAGGCGGGCTAAACCAAGGCTTAGGGCCACATTTTTTTGGTGATTTTAAGGCCACATTTTTGTTTATCTAATGGGCTTTAAACCAAAATATTTAAAGTCCACATCATAAGTATACCATAAATATGGGTCACATCAACTTTTTTTGTTTTCCTTTTTTGAGTTATTACATTTATTTTTTATATTTTTGTTATTTATATATAGTTATTGTATGTTTTCCTTTATTTTTTTGAAAGGATTTTAGTTTTTTTTTTTTTTTTGAAATGTAAGAAAATGCCACATTTTTTCTTGCTTTGGGTCACCGATATTATTGGACCGGCCATGTGCTTGTCATAGTCTTAATTTGGTTTTGTGTAATATTGGAAATAATTCTGTGAAGGTAAAAGATTTTTTTGGAGTAGTGCAACGCTTATATTCTTTGTTTGCTAATTCAGTAAAGAGGTGGGATATTTTGAAAAAGAATGTGAAAGGGTTAACGCTTAAGCAATTATCAACAACACGATGGGAAAGTCCTGTTGAAAGTATTAAAGCAATAAGATTTCAAATTGTAGATGTAAGAGAAGCTTTACTTGAAGTGGCAGAAAGTGATAATGACCCAATGATTCAAAGTGAATCTAAATCTTTAGCAATGAATGAGCTTAGTAGTTTTGAATTTTTGTTATCAACTATCATTTGGTTTGACATATTGCATGTGGTGAATATTGTTAGTAAAAAGTTACAAACAAAAGATATGCAAATTGATGTTGCAATGAAAGAGGTAAGTGAATTAATTTCTTATTTTAAAAAATATAGAGAAAGTGGATTTGTTGATGCTATGACAAAAGCTAAGGAAATTGCTAATGAAGTTGGTATTGAACCTATATTTATTCAAAGAAAAGTTAACCGTAGAAAAAGACAATATGATAAATTTATTGGTAATGAGACAATATTATCTGTAGAAGAAACATTTAGAATTGAGTATTTTTTGTATATCATAGATCATGCTATTAGTTCATTTGATAAGAGGTTTGAGCAATATCAGTCATATGAAAATATATTTGGTTTTTTGTTTGATTCTACTAGATTGAAATTGTGTGATGATATGAATCTGAAGTCTCATTGTAGTTTTTTAGAAAATAGTTTGAAAAGTGGTGATTTACTAGACATTAATGGAGATGAACTTTTTCTTGAGCTAAAATTTCTTAAGGAGTTGTTGCCAAATGAAAATATGGGAGCAAATGATGTATTGAATTATATTATACCATTTGATAGTTTTCCATATACTACAATTGCATATAGGATTCTACTAACCGTTCTAGTTACTGTTGCTTCTGTAGAAAGGAGTTTTTCTAAACTCAAGCTATTGAAGTTATCTTTGAGGACATCCATGTTGCAAAAGAGATTGAATGGACCAGCTTTGATTGCAATCCAGAATGATTTTTTGGATGAATTAGATGTAGAAAGTTTAATTGATGAGTTTACTTCGGATCATATAAACAGGATGTCATTATTCACTTAATGTATTTTATTTCTTTTTTTGGTTTTGGCGCTGCATATTACATGTCAGCAACAATATTATTATTTATAAGTAAGACAAATGTGAACATGGTTGGGTCCTAGAAAAAAGTAGTGTACCTCGATTAACACCGAAAGCAAAACACACTGTCTAATACATAACTCTTTTTGTTTTTTACTTAATCGATAAGATTCTTTTTATAAAATTCAGAAGAAGAAAAAACACACAATTCAATCTTGAGACTGTATCAAGAAACTTCAAGATAGGTAAAAAATGAGTTTTTTTAGATCAAAGACTTCAAGAAATGGAGCAAAACCATCTTCGTATAATGGACAAGAACAAGAAGACGCCATGTACTCATCGAACAGAACAGTGAGTGATGAAGTGTTACTAAAGATTGATGGATGCAGAGCTCATCTCATCGACGGATCCGAAGCGGTGGAGCTCGCCGCCGGAGACTTCGAGCTTGTTCAAGTTTTTGACAACGGCGTGGCTTTAGCTATGGTCGTGAGGATTGGAAATGACTTACAATGGCCTGTGATTAAAGACGAGCCAGTGGTGAAACTCGATTCACGTGACTACCTCTTCACGTTGCCGGTTAAAGACGGAGAGCCACTTAGCTACGGGGTCACCTTCTTCCCCATAGATGAAAACGACGTCGTTTTCTTGAACAGTGTCGAGTTGTTAGACGATTACTTGAGAGAGAACTCGTGTTTCTCTTCGTCTTCGTCTTCGTCTTCTTCTTCGGGTGTTAAGAATGGAATTGATTGGAAAGAGTTTGCGCCTAAGGTTGAAGATTATAATAATGTTGTGTCTAAAGCTATAGCAGGAGGTACAGGGCAAATCATTAAAGGGATGTTTAAATGCAGTAATGCTTACACTAATCAGGTTTGTAGTTATTAATCATTAAACCAAAAAAATGTTAATTTCAAATTCTGAATCTTGGGTTTTGTTTTTTTTTATGTGAGAACAGGTTCATAAAGGAGGTGAGGTTATGATTACAAAGGCTGAGAAGAAGAGTGGTAAGTCGTCACAAAGACAAGCAACCACAAACAAGAATCAAATCAATAAGAATCTTCATCGGTATGATATAATTCACTTAAGAATGATTATTTTTTAAGGGTGTTTCAATTTAAATTTCACTTCCAATCATAGTTTTAGAAAAATAGTTACCATATTGTTATGGTATTAATCGCTTTGGTACGGTTTTAAATTGGGTATATTTCTAGTTCTTTGTATCTTATCTCTTTGTGGTGGTAATACATATATAGAGTGAGGAGGTTGTCGAGAGCGACCGAGAAATTGAGCAAGACGATGTTGAATGGTGTGGGAGTGGTGAGTGGCTCGGTGATGGGTCCAGTTGTAAAGTCTAAGCCAGGGAAAGCTTTTTTCTCAATGGTACCAGGGGAGGTTCTTTTGGCTTCACTTGATGCTCTTAGTAAGTTAGACTAATTGGTATTGGTTTCTCAGTGACACTTTATGGTCTTTATAATGATAATACTAAAAATAGTTTGATTTGATTTTTGAAAATTAGATAAACTACTAGACGCTGCTGAAGCTGCAGAGAGACAAACTCTTTCTGCTACGTCCAAGGCTACTACCAAAATGGTTAGCGAGAGGTAAGTTTCAGTTTCAAAGTCTTCAATTTGCGTCTACGTTTATAACTAACAAAAAGATATAGAGTTAAAGTTGTGAGTTCACTTAAAGTTGTGAGTTCATTTAGTCTCGATGGTTTGTTTGCGTTTATGTGCACCTACGTTTTACATTTAGTATGAATGTCTCATATAAATGATGTTTATAACATGGACAGGTTGGGTGAGAGCGCAGGGGATGCCACGAGAGATGTGCTAGGCACGGTGGGACACGCAGCCGGGACTGCTTGGAATGTCTTCAATATCCGCAAAGCTTTCTCTCCTTCCTCGTCAGTCACATCCGGGATCCTAAAAAATGCTTCACGAAAGTGATCTTTGTTCAATTTTTATCATTGATCAGCGTTATGTATGTTGTCGGGTATGGAATAGTTTTGAAGGTAAAGATAAGAGATTATAATGATAAAATTCAAAAATGTGCGAATGTGTAATCTATGTTTTATCAAATGTCCGTCATGTGTTTTAGATACAAATCAAATCTTCTTGAAACTTATGATCAAACAACTTATTACTTTAATTTGCCAATATTATAAATTCATATTTCTTATTAGTATTAATGACAACTTTAAGCTCTTATTACTTTATTAGTATCAGTGACAAACTTATTAGTGTGTTAAGAGTAGTGTGTCTCCGTTCCTCGTCACCGAACCTCTTCCCAGGCCAAACCATCCTTCTTCTTCTCTACACATGCGACCCTCCTCACCACCCAAACCTCCTCCTCCCTTTTTGTCTTCTTTAGAGTTTAATTTGTGAGTTCATTTAAGTCTCGATTTGTTTTTGTTTGTGTGCATCTACGTTGATACTTGAGTACATGTCTCACATTAAGTGAGGATTATAACATGGACAGGTTGGGTGAGAGCGTGGGGAAGCCACAAGAACTGGCTTAATCCTCAAACATCAGAGGCGTTATGTATGCTTTTTTGTTTGGATTGATTTGTGGGTGGAGATTATAAAAACCTAAATGTGCAAGAATGTAATCTTGAACCTCAAACAAAGAAAACCCTTTCCTTTACCAAAGTGTGCATCTGTGTGGCTAAACAACACAAAGACTCAAAACATATTTTTTTTGAAAGTTGAAACTGAATGACTAAACAGTAAAAAAACAAACTTAACCCACCAAACTCTTTGACCCAAAATCAAATCCTGAAATTTCAATATATCAAAGAAAATATAATTGAGCTCGAATCTAGTTAAAGAAAAAAAACGATGATCAAGAAAGCAGTTGCAAATCTATCGGCAAAGGGAGTCACTAGTGCAGAGCCTCCGTTCCTCTTCGCTGGTCGATGAACCATACCGACGCCTCTTCCGATCCCATGTCCACCTTCTTCTTCTCCATGACCGCCACCGCCTCCAACAGCATGGCCTCCCTCTTCAGTAGCATGACCACCCCCTACACTAGCATGGCCTCCTCCTCCTTCAATAGCATGACCACCTCCTACACTAGCATGGCCTCCTCCTCCTGCACTAACATGGCCTCCTCCTCCTGCACTAACATGACCACCTCCCACACTAGCATGGCCTCCTCCTACACTGAGAGCGCCTCCTAAATGAGCATGGCCTCCACTTCCAACGTGAGCGCCGCCTCCGGAAACCACAGTGGTACACTTGAATAGAAGTAACGTGATGATTAGGAGGACGGCGTGTTTCCCGGCATAATTGGTAACAAAGGGTGCTCCAGTCTTCGTGATTCTCATGGTGGTAATATCAAACATACACCTTTTCATCAAAAAAGAAAAAAAAAACGTTATCAAAACATTAAACATACATGCGTGTTCTACCTTATAGCTTTGATTCTTAAATTGTGTTACCTTAAAACGAAATAAAAGAATTTGTTATGGTGGGGTGAGATGCTTTTGGAAAACCTCTACTATATATATATACGCAAGATTCCTGAAATTATTGTTAATTTTTTTTTTATTGTCTTAGGATAAGTTGTGAATAATTCTAAAATATACTCTTTTGTTTTATCTTTCCTTTTAAATATGGATAAAATTATCATTACCGTAATGAATGTAAAGTTAATTTTTCACAAAACCTCACATGTTGTTGTTCTTGTACGAGTATTACATAATTTCATATGTTTTTGTAAGTAAACAAAAGGCGAATTTCACATGAAGCATAGCATGCGAAAATTGCATATAAAATCCATTAAGTAGGTGAAAAAAAATGCACGAAATGATTGTAGCTAGCATGTATATTTAAAAACCCACACTTTCATCAATTTATTCTTAACTTCCTAAGTGAGATTAGCATAATTGAGATTAGGCAATACGATTAGTAATATTATTATTATACAATTTCTGTTTTGGTCTTTTAATTGAAAGACTTAACACTAAACACCGCTGTTGATTGGGTATTATGAATAACACAACGCGTTATTATAAAAACATCTTAACCGAAGATTTTGCCACGTGTATATCATCTCACTAGATTTAGAAGCAAATGACTCGTCTCCTTCGTCAACAGAGAAAGATATAAATCGTATCTTTTTTTTTGTTCCCCACAAAAAAAAATTAACCAGATCTGCTTCGAAGAGACTCGTTCGTTTACCCCCAAAAATCTTAGCCATGGAGAAACCGTACGGATACGCGAGCGTGAGCATGACCGGCATAGATCGAGATCGGAAAGATATTGATCTTGAGATGGGAGTCGGAGAAGCGACGCTTTACCCAGGGCTAAGCTACGGCGAGAATCAGCTCCGTTGGGGTTTTATCCGTAAAGTCTATGGGATTCTCTCTGCTCAGCTTCTCCTCACCACGCTTATCTCCGCCGTCGTTGTTCTTAATCCTCCTGTTAACGATCTCTTGACCGGATCTCCTGGGATTCTTCTCTTCCTTTGCATCGTCCCCTTCATCTGTACGTAGTAGATCTCATTCAAAAATTCTTGTTATATATTTAGAATTTTTTCTTAAGGTTTGTTCTGAGATTTCTGATTTTGGTTAGGCGGATTCGTGTAGTTTGTTTGTGGTGTTGAGATTATAGAATTGCAATTCTTGGATTGTATGATTCATTTCTTAGTTTCTGCTGCCTAATTTTAGGATTTATATGATGGTTTCGAGATGATTTGATCGTCCTCTATGAGGTTTGCTTTGTTTGCTTGCTTCAATAGTCACAACAGTTATTAGTTTTTGTCTGGGAAGGTTCTCTTGGTGGCATCATGTGCAATTTGTGTTATTTTATACTTTTTGAGATGATTTATTGCTCATGTGATTGATTACTGGGAGATAAATTTTGCAGTAATCTGGCCTCTTCACATTTACCATCAGAAACATCCTGTTAACCTGATCCTCCTTGCCCTGTTCACTGTCTCTTTGAGTTTCACTGTTGGTGTCAGTTGTGCTATGACAGAAGGTTAATATCTATTTCCCTTTAATATCATCTGTTTGTTTTCAATCAATCTGTGTTTCTGTCGCAGTTTCAGCCGCTTCTTTACTAATAGTCTAGTAACAATCTCTATGTTTGTCTACGTATTTTATCAGGAAGAATCGTCCTTCAAGCTTTGATATTGACATTGTCTGTGGTCGGGTCTCTAACCGCATACACTTTCTGGGCTGCGAAGAAAGGAAAAGACTTCAGCTTCCTTGGACCCATTCTCTTCACCAGCCTCATCATTCTTGTAGTGACAAGCTTCATCCAGGTCCGTCTCCCAAAATACTCCCTCCTCACCAATAAAACCAAAACACACATACATACATATATAGAGCCTTGAAAATTTTGTTTGTTTTAATAACTTTGCAGATGTTCTTCCCTCTTGGCCCGACATCTATTGCCGTATATGGAGGAATCAGCGCATTGGTATTCTGCGGATACATAGTCTACGACACCGACAACCTCATCAAGCGTTTCACATATGACGAATACATCCTCGCATCAGTGGCTCTCTACTTGGACATCCTCAACCTCTTCTTGACCATATTGCGTGTGCTGAGGCAAGGTGACAACTGAAAAGGAAAGCATAAGATGATGTTTTCAGTGATCTGAGTTATATAACTATAAAGCAGAACCCAATGCCTTTATGTGATTTACATTTTGTGTGTGTATCTTACTTCTGTTTTTGAGAATTTAGTATATGATGACGCTATGTGTCTAAACGATTGTGTAAACAAAATCAAGATGAAATTAATATGGTAATTTTGGCGGAATTTAGATCCCTTGCTCTTGTCTTATCAATTTTGATACTAAACGTAAAAAGATTTACTTTTACCATATCTAGAAATGATTTTACTGTGCACTTTCTCATTTTTTACGACCTCATTGAACTCTGAAAAATAAACTCTTACCCACGGATCCGCCATCACAGACGAAGAAGATCATACAACCAAAACTACAATCTCTCTCTCTCTCTCTGTAAACCATGAGAGGTGAGGATCGGATAAACAATACCTTACCGGAGGAACTAATCCTCGAGATATTCCGACGACTTGAATCGAAACCCAGCCGCGACGCTTGCTCTCTCGTCTGCAAACGATGGCTATCCCTCGAGCGCTTTAGCCGCACCACGCTTCGTATCGGTGCTTCCATTTCTCCCGAAGAATTCTTCTCTCTCTCTCGCCGTTTCCTCCATATTACCTCTATCCATGTCGACGAGCGTCTCTCCGTCACCCTCCCTTCCCTCTCTCCTTCCCCCGTAATGTTTTTATTTTCCCTCATCGAATTTGGGATCGGAATCCGCCTTTGTTTTAGGATTGTTAGTGGATTGAGTTGTGTTCAATTGATCTCTGAATCTACGATTCAAGATTGAATTTGGTTTGAATCTGGATTTGAATTTGGTTTTGTTTCTGTACATTGATCTCATTTCTGGAGAAACATAGAGTAATTTGTGATGCTTACAATTTAAGAAACTGGTCCTCAATTAATTTGCAGACGAGAAAACGTGGGAGGAACAGTTCGTCCCCTTCTTCGTCAAGTAAGCGTAAGAAATTGAATGGTAAGACACAGTCTGTTGCTGAGAACGTCGAGTCTTGCAGCTTGGCTGATGCAGGCTTGACTGCTCTTGCCAATGGATTTCCAAGATTAGAATACTTGAGCTTGATATGGTGCCCTAATGTTTCAAGTTTTGGTATGTGTTCCCTCGCTGAGAAGTGTGCTTCACTTAGATCTCTGGATTTACAGGTAATTTAACCCCTCATTTGTTTTAGGTTAAATAAAAATGATCTTATATGCTTAGGATGTGGTCTTCAGGGTTGCTTTGTTGGAGATCAAGGCTTAGCAGCTGTTGGAAAGTTTTGTAAGCAACTCGAAGATCTAAACCTGCGTTTTTGCGAAGGCGTAACTGATGTTGGATTTATTGATCTAGTTGTTGGCCGTGCCAATTCCTTGAAGTCTATACGTGTTGCTGCCTCAGCTAAAATAACAGATTTATCTATGGAAGCAGTTGGTTCTCACTGTAAATTACTTGAGGTTTTGTTTTTGGATTCTGAATGCATCCATGATAAAGGATTGATAGCAGTGGCTCAGGGATGTAACCGTTTGAAAGATCTGAGTCTTCAATGTGTTCTTCTGACGGATAAGGCGTTTAGCGCAGTGGGAGACCTGTGTACTTCATTGGAGCGATTGGCTTTGTATAGCTTTCAGCATTTTAGTGACAAGTTAGTAATGTTCCTTTTAAGTACCTTTGGCTTTTTTTTTATGAGTGCAATCCAATACTTCTGGTGCATAATTTAACTGTTAGAGAAGTCTGGGGATCAGGAAAACCTCAGGCTTTTTGCTCTTGTCTTTCATTATGTGCTTGTGTTATATGTTTTCTTGTCTTTCATATAAGACATGTAAAACGAAGATGTGCTCAATGTTGGGTGGACCATATGAAGGACATGGAAGGACACTTGTCTTTGTACTATGGCCTTGTGTAGTATAATGTTTTACTTGATGTTATTTTGTATTTCAGGGGCATGCGGGCCATCGGTAAAGGGTGTAAAATGTTGAAGAATCTCTCTCTAAGTGATTGCAGCTTTCTGAGTTGCAAAGGTTTAGAAGCTATTGCTAATGGTTGCAAAGAGCTTACGCGTGTAGAAATTAATGGATGCCACAACATTGGTACCCATGGACTAGAGGCAATTGGAAAATCTTGCTCGTACATTTCTTTCTCATTTTCTTTAGTTCTTGTTAACAGCATCTGAAATCACTATGGGCTGGATCATTGATCAAACCGTTATTTTCGGCTGTATGTAGGCGCCTCAATGAGTTAGCTTTATTGTATTGCCAAAGGATTGGTAATTCTGCTCTTCAAGAAATTGGAAAAGGCTGTAAATCCCTAGAAATACTTCACTTAGTAGACTGCTCAGGCATTGGAGACAATGCAATGTGCAGCATTGCTAAAGGCTGTCGCAACCTCAAGAAACTCCATATCCGCAGATGCTACGAGGCATAATCTCTCATCTCTTGAAATAAAGTATCCTCCTAATCTATAGACATAAGAACCTGTTATTTACGTTTTTTTTTCTTTTTGTAGATTGGAAACAAAGGAATTATAGCTGTTGGAAAGCACTGCAAATCACTAACCGAGCTTAGTGTCCGGTTTTGCGATAAGTAAATCCTGCAACTCTTTTGAATCTTGTTTCTTAAACAGCACCGGGACAAAAGCTAATCGTGTGTTTTTGGTGTTATCCAGAGTTGGAGATGAAGCATTAATCGCCATTGGAAAAGGTTGTTCCTTGCAACAACTAAACGTAAGTGGTTGCAATCACATCAGCGATGCTGGAATATTAGCAATCGCCAAAGGGTGTCCTCAACTTACTCACCTCGACATTAGTGTTCTTCAGGTAAATAGACCTAACCTTCTTTCTTAAAACATAAGTGTCTGTGTGTGCGTTTGTTGTTTTGAGATCTCAAGCTCGGGTTTGATCACAAAAATTCAGAACATTGGAGACATGGCATTGGCAGAGCTTGGAGAAGGATGTCCTATGCTGAAAGACTTGGTCTTGTCCCATTGCCACAATATAACAGACACTGGTCTGAATCATCTTGTACAGAACTGCACACTTTTGGAGAGTTGTCACATGGTTTACTGTCCTGGGATCACATCGGCTGGAGTGGCTACTGTCGTCTCGAGCTGTCCACACATCAAAAAGGTATTGATAGAGAAATGGAAAGTGAGCGATAGGACAACAAGGAGAGCTGGATCGGTTATCTCTTATCTCTGTATGGATCTGTAGATCGTCGTAATTTTCAAGGTCGGTTTAGGAAGGTTTGTGTTTTGTTAATAAAGGCATAACTTAGTTCAAACCTATGTTAAGACTTAAAAGACAACTGTTTTTTGTTGTAAACTTCATATTTATATGTTTTTGTGAATTGTTTGTACAAAAAGTCTTGTAGTATAAGATTTAATGCTCCTGAAATTGGTTGGTTTCAACATTTACTGGTTTTGGTTTGATCCATGGTTTCAACTTTAAACATTTGTCATTTGGATATCTACGAGACATTATTATCACTCGTCCTTTCCGTTGTCGTTTCTTGTCACATGTTTCGTAAAAACTTGTCCACAAACTCTCTAAAATTCTTATCAGATGATCCACCGTAGGCCACGGCGGTCTCCGCATCCTTCTTCCACCTTTGAGCGTTTTCTCTCAGCTCTGCCGCCTTTTCTCCAACAGTGGCCTCAAGCAGCTTCTCTGCCACAACCTCCCTCGGAACAACCTTCTCTTCAGCAGCTCCGCGGCCTAGTCTCACTCCTGTCTTGAAAACATCAACCAAGTACACGGCATCAGTCACTTGATCTCCCCACTGTGGAAAACAAACCACAGGGACTCCCGAAGTTAAAGCCTCCATTGTGGAGTTCCATCCACAGTGACTTAAGAAGCAAGCAATTGCAGGATGAGCTAACACTCTCTCTTGTGGACACCATTCCACGATTTTACCCTTTTCTTCGAGCTCTCGAGGCAAAACATGTGGAATATGAGGTGACCCTTCTCCGGGAGGCCGAACCACCCATAAGAAGGACAAGCCAGAGCTCAAAACGCCATGAGCAATCTCCTCCATCTGCTCTTGCTTTAAGCGGACTATAGTCCCAAAGGAGATGTAAACGATTGAGGATGGTTCTCTCGAGTCAAGCCACTCTATGCAGTCACCCGCTGGCTCAGAGATATCTCCCTTAACGTCAGAGCTTATGGTTTGAGCCATCTTGAAGAGTGGACCTACAGGGCTGATGATGGCTTGAGGACAAAGGTGTGACATGTGGTTGATGATATCTTTTTCTAGTTCGTAAAAAGTGTCGATGAAAAGATAGAAAAGCTTGTCGTTTTCGAGTCGCTTGAACTGGTCTAATATGACTTCTCCGTAAGCTGTATAGGGAGACGATGGGTGGAGAAAGCTTGGGATCTCGTCATGCTTGAACAATGGCAAGCAAGTGATTTCAACGTTTATGTCCGGCTCGGTTTCTGTCGGAAACTTAACTAACCGGTGGTGGTAATAGTAATAAGCCGTGAGACAAGCGCAAGACTGGACCCATAGAATAGCCAAAGGGATTTGAAGCTCCTGGGCCACGTCACATACCCACGGGACAAAAGCGTTGTTTATCAGACACGTCACCGGTTCCTTGTCATATCTCTTTACGAGATTCTTGATCTCTTGTTTTCCGACAGCTTCAAGGTGTGGTCGGAAGGTATTGAAGTTGGCTCTTTTTGCGTGGTCGTCAGCTAAGCCGTCAGAGAAGAACTCGAACCGGAGGAAACCTAGACCGACCGGTTTGATCACGCCGTCTTGAATCTTGTTGGCTTGACGCATCTTCTTCCCCAATGGTTCCTCTGTGGTGACAAAGGTGACGAGTAAGCCTTTCGAGGCTATGAGCTTTCCGAGACGAAGAAGAGGGTTTATGTGACCTTGGCCTGGAAAAGACACAAGCATCACATGAGTAAGACGACATGGTTCCATGGATCTCTATTTTATTTAAGAAAACTAGAAACTGGTTTTATTATCTTTACGCTGTTCGATTTATGTGAAAATGCACCTAATACAAAATAACAAGATAAAGTAGCAAAACGAGCGGCATGCAAAATCGTATACGTCTTCTTCCTTGTCTTTTATGATCTCTTCATAATATCTTGGACGATCTCTATGAGTACTAGTTTTATTAGAAATGTTTTTTTTTCGTATATGTGTATGTTAATGTAATGATGTTAAAATTACAACTTAAAATTGTATAATTTTGTATGACATAATTATTATACAATTGTGTCATAAAATTGCATAAGTTTGTATGACACAATTTGCTTACAACAGTTATATATACATACTCGTGTAAGCAAATTATTTGTTGTATGGTCAAAACACAGTAGCTAGAGGCTCTACTGTAGAGCCCAGTGTAGAAAACAGTTTCATATTTGGTATATTGTCTATATTTTTTCAATAATTATTCAATATTTTTTTTCTCAAATGTGACGACTAGGTGGACATTTAAACCGAACCGAACCAACCGAACTCAAACCGACCTAAATCAAACCCAATCCTACACTCCAACCATTCGGTTATGTTTCTTCTCAACCCAAATGGTTCGGTTCGGTTTCGACCGAACCAAACCATTAACCCAATGTGTTTTCTTAACTTAATTAATAATATTATTAATATTATAAACATGTGATCTTATCTATTACCACTTGCATTTTATTTCTATTTTACATTATCTGAATTTTCTAAAAAAAATAACTAAATATAAATATAAATTTAATTATATTTAATATTATGTATTAATTTTAATTTTCTATCTTTTCTAATTTATTTGATTAATTAACTATTATAAGACCATAACCAATTTTTATTTTGCTACATTAATTGATTCTTAAACCGAATTAAAATTGAACCAAACTAAATCAAATCAAACCGAACGGAACTGAACATAAACCGACCCGAACACAAACCAAACCAAACCAAAGCAAACCAAACTAACTTCGGTTGAGTTTGATTAGAATTTTAACAAAACCGAACAAACCGAACCAAACCGAACACAAACAAAACCCGAACTTAAACCGAAATGCCCACCCCTTGACTACTTCAAATTTTCAATCAAAAGATATAATTCTCTCCAAAAACATGATTCCACAACATTTCCGAGACAATACAATTTCCTCCGAGACAAAACAATTTCCTCAAAAAATCATGGTAAAATATATATAACCATGAACATATAAATTTGATTTTTTTTCTTTCCCGGCAGCGATATTCTATAGAATCTCACCATGAACATAATTCCAACAGTCCTCAAAACAAGACATAACAACTTACTTAGACTTTAACACTTGTAACAAATTTGAGGTAACTCCACTCCACCCTGTCAAAAGCTTTTGACATATCAGATTTGATAGCCATGAATTCCTTAGAGATAATCTTATCTGTCTTTAATCCATGAACTAGTTCATGAGCTATTAGTATGTTATCAGATATCAGTCTGTCTGGAACAAAGGCAGTCTGATTTGGTGAAACTATCTCATCCAAGAAAGGCTTAAGTCTTCTGATAATGATTTTAGAGATAATCTTGTAAAGAGCTGAGCAAAGGCTGATCGGCCTTAGGTCTGACATATGCTCTGGGTTTTCTTTCTTAGGCAGCAAGCAGAGCTGTGTATAATTCCATTCCTCTGGGAAAATACATGTGCAGAAGAACTCTTGAACCGCCGAAGTCACTTGAACACTGATTATGTTCCAGTATTTTTGAAAGAAGAAACCAGTAAAACCATCTGCTCCAGGAGCACTTGAAGGTTTTATAGCAAAACCGCTTCTTTGACTTCTTCAGCAAAAACCGATGCACACAACTGTTCATTCATTGATGCTGTTACTCTTGGTCGAAAACCTTGGAAAAAATCCTCAAAAGAATTCGGGTTGGGGGTCGAGCCTTTCAAGCCTGATTCTTCTTCTGTTCACCTTGACTGAAGAATGAAAATACTTAGTATTCCTATCTCCAGATTTTGACCATTTCTCTTGAGACTTTTGTTTCCAATAAATCTCTTCCTCTATGTAAGCTTGAGAGAGACTTTTCTTCAAACTTTGAAGTCTAAAGGTATTCGGATAGCCAGAAGACTGTTCTGCCTCTAAACTGGTTTGTAACTGAGAAATTTCTGTTAAGGCATTAATATTATTCTGCTTCTTCCACTTGCTTAGAGCTTTCCTGCAACTAATTAATCTCTCAGATACCACTCCATTACGGCGAAGATTTGTAGCATTTCACGCTGAGAAAATTGCTTGCTTGACCTTTGGTTTATTGAAGCATCTTTTATCAAACCGAAAGCTACCTCTATATGGTTCTTTGACTGAGGTAAGCTTAACCAGAACAGGCCTATGATCGGATCCCCTCTTTTCCATAAAGGTTTGGTTCGAAATAGGGGACCGCTTGAACCATTCTTTGTTGCCAAAACACCTATCGAGTTAGCTTTGAATCCAAGATGTACCTCTCTTTCCTCCCTAGGTGAAACCATTTCCGTAACTGGAGAGCTCAACCATGTCACAACTATCAAGCATGTTTTTGAAAGGGGTGAAAGGAGTCACCCCGCATTGGTCCTCCAAGTTTCTCACCGTTATGAAGAATATCGTTGAAATCTCCCAACATACACCAAGCTTCTTTCCGAATGATTCCAATTCTTGAGATTCTTTCCCAAACTTTGGCTCTTGCACTAGCCACCGGATGTCCATAAACACAAGAAACATAAAATTCTACTGATCCGAACTGAACTCTGAAATCAATCAGATTTTTATCAAAAAACTTCATATCCAAAAAAACTCCTTCCTTCGAGAAAAGAGCTAAGCCTCCACTTAAACCGACTGGATTTACGGTAAAAACTCTTGCATAACCCAACCAGCTTTGCAAATCTACTACTACATTACTATTATTTTTAGTCTCCATAAGAAAAAAGATCTCCGGGAAATGTTCTTTGCGCATTTCCTTGAGATGAGAAATCGTCATATCATGAGGCCGCTCCAAGCCCTGACAATTCCAACTGATCATGCTCATTACCACTTGGACTGCCCCTCATTTGGGGCTGCCTCTTTGCGCTTAGCGACTTTGGAAGTAGTATTTGCTTCAGACGGAGCTTTTCTCTTTGAAGAGGAATAAACTATCAAATCTTTAGCTACCATCAAACTTGGTTCTGCCTCTTTCTTCCTCTGAGCTCTGTATGGTCTTCTTCTTTGTTTCGGCTTTTTCAAGATTTTCCTGGGACAATCGGCTTCAGAGAGACCCGCATTGTTATCCGTTGGAAGATCCTATTGAAACAAAGAGGAACCATAGATACCAGTACCAAACCCACCATCAGATTGTGATTCTCTAATGTCTGTTATCTTACCAAACTCCTGAAGCAAAGAGCTGGTGCCCTCATTGCCACTCATGGTATAAGTACATTTGCCATTTGCCTCAGACTGAATGAGTTCATTTGACTAACCAAATACAATACCCTTCTGCTTGTTGACATCGGAGGATATCATGGGAGGCTTCTCTAACCTGAGAACTAGTCTTGCAGCCACAGGGTCATACTTCAGGGAATCAAGAGAGGATTTGATCTTATCGATCTTTTCCTATCTTTCAGCACCTACAGCTCCTCTCATGTACTTTCTCATTTCGTCAATGACTTCAGCTGCCATTCTAGGCCTTCCCGAAATAGGATCAATCCCCAATTGATCGTCTCTAAGGACACCAAAAAGGGGATCTGAGATTGGAATAATGCGCGATTGAGCCTCGAGTTCATCTTTCTTCTTCTTGATACGCAACTCTTTTTGTTCCGATAACTCTTTAAGCTTTATTGGACACTTCCCTTCTTCATGAGTGAGCCTTTGACATGTGAAGCATCTCTTCTAAATTCTTTCAAAGTCATAGAAGATATTGACCGGAGCTCCTTTAACAATTACTACTTTAGATCGACGAAGCGGCTTAGATACGTCAAATTTGATTTTGACTCTCACGTAATCATTTGATTTGAGGCTGAGACGGATCAAAGGCCACCTCCAGGACCTGACCTAGGATTTCTCCCAAAGCGGTAATAGCCTGCGTTGTAAAATGATTCACCGATATTCCGAATCTGAACCCAAACCGGTAGGAACTGAAGGTAATCAGGAGGAGGATTTTCTACCCATCTCTCAACTACAATCGTCCATTCATTGAAAGTGTGGACTCCCTTCTCAAGGACTCTCTCGAGATCATGCTCATACTGGAAGAAAAATTGAAAATTCTCCTTCGAGAAAGCGATCCCTCTTACTTTGTTGTAAAGCTGCCATTTCCTTGGAAGATCTCTAACCAAATTAGAAATTGATTGACAATCTGGATTTAAAGCTCTACCCATTAAACTTATACTGTTGTTTCCACTTGAGTTGTATTCTAGTAGATCCGGCATATTGAAGGGGATGTCTTCCTCCTCCTCCAGAAACATTCTTTTTAAGGCTGAATCTAGGTTAGACATCGTGAAAGAAGCTGAATCTGAAAACCACTGACGAAATTTCACCAAGCTAGCACTGATCTCTAAAAAACCTAGAAATGATTGAAGAACCCTAGAAATCCCGAAGAGAAAACTAGAACTGTTGGGATAATTAAGGTAAGATAAAACTCAAAGAGTACTAAACTGGTACGACTCTTGCTAAGAGGGAAAGGTTTCCCTAGTCTAAAGCTCAAATGTTCAATCAAGTAAGGACTCTAATTGAACGAGAGACACCTAAGCCCAAAAGAGGGATTCTGATTTTTTTTTTTTCTTTTTTTTGTTTCTACTACTTTATTAAATCTTGTAACACAACCACTTCTTTCGTCAAAGTCCTACTTCTTCCTTTTTTGACTTTGTTGCTCCTTGTTGTCGTTGATCATTCTCAAGACAACTTCTAGCTTATTCTTCCTTTGCCTTTAATTTCTCTGTGAGCACTTCTTCTTCTTCTTCTTCTAGCTTCTTCTTCTTTGCCTTTAATTCGGATTACATTTTTGGCTCAGAGTGGTCGGATTTACTAGAGTTGGCTAAGGTGAGGACCTGACGTGGTTTCGTGACGTCATTGAATTTTTATTATAATGTTTATATTACAATAATTCAGTGATCTCAGTTGGAGTCTAATTCGAGATGGGATGGCAGAAGTTTATGCATCCGAAAATACCGACAATCATTCTTAGCGTTCTTGGTTTCCGCATGTGTTTTCATTTGTGATTAACTGTGATATGTTGAGCTAGAATGTATATGGTTGAAAAGGCGTGAATATCAAGTAGCTTTTGACAAGCTTAATTAAATGTTAAAGGAAGTTATTGAAAATATTCAAAGAGTTAAGTTACTTTAACGAAAAAAAAGTTAAATGAGAAGATCTTGGGTCGTTGATCATTGGGATTGCTGGCCTACGGGATTACTTATATGATAAGGGTTTAACCATTTTTTTAATTCTTTCCCACATTGTCGAAAAAGGTGCAAACAAATACTGTTACAGCAGTAACCAACGGTGCCTTGGACTAATGGTTTGAGTGTAGGGGTTAGATCCATATATTCCTTAGTTCGATTTTTGGTGGAAGGAATGCTTTAGGCTATATGTTATAAGAGATTGATCAAGACTGGTCTTCGACTATAGGAGAGACTAGTAAAACCTTGTCCCGAACTCTTTCTAGTTAACTAATCAAAAATATACTACTATTACAGCATAATTTTGGATACAAAATAAATACACTATTTCTTTTATTTTAATATTTTTATTCATCTTCTATCAGCATTTGTGAATCGAGAGAGAACAAAATATAAGTATAATAATATTCCTTTCCTCAAAATCACTTTCATATCGTTTTAATCATTCATGCCGCTACCAAAAACATATACTCAAGTAAAGTTACTATCATACTTGACTTACAAGTAATCCCAAAATCTCCAAATTCAACTATTTTCAACTCAGCTTGTAGAAAACGTGGCTCTCTTAAGCTCAATAATTAATTATAGTCACAATGCCGACAAAAAATTGCAATAATTGTAGGAAATCTTATTGTCAGCTATATGGAATAAAATAAGATTCTAAAATGGTTTATTTCCATGGGATGCCAACTTTTCTATATCACTGCTTAAGGTCGTGCTCATCATCGTAGAAAACAAATGCGAGCTGCTTTAGACCATTTTGCGGCTCCACTTCTAAATCTTATATTCTTCTTCAATCTATTTGTCAATTATTTTTTTTTTGCATCTTTTCTCTTATGAATTTTTTAAACTATCATTTTCTTAATTCATGCTTTATTTTATAATTTCTACTTGTTTAATTACATAATTTACACAACATGCATGTACTTAGAGTAGAAGACATAAATTCCAACGATTAATATTTCATAATTTAACAGAAATTTCTAGTACGTCGAATGGTTCAGAATCGTCGTTGTTTTTAATTTACTACAGCTGGCTAAGGTGAGCACGTTATGTTGTTTTGCAATGTCACTGTCTCACTGAATTTCTATTATTATCTTAATTCAGTGGTCTCAGTTGAAGAAGGGATTTCACAAGTTTATGGGAAAATGGTTCTTTTTGCCAACGGTGTGGAAGAAATCTAATTAGTAATGATTTGGATATATATGCAAGTATTGGACGATCGTTCTTCACGTTCTTGGTATTATGCATGTTTTGATTATTGAGTGAATGTGTGACATGTTAAGGTATAATTTTTATGGTTGAAACGGCGTGAGTACTTTGGCGGGTCTCCGACGACCTATATTAAGTACGTAATTTGTAAATATTGTGCTCTTAAATTTGTTTATCATATCACCTCTTGAAAACACTTCTAAATTGTCTGTTTCTTTTGCAATCTCAAATTCTAAGTTCATCCACTTTGCTCATTAACATATTATGATCATGACTAGTTTCATGTTAGCTGAGCCTTAGATATATTAATTATTAATGTTTGGCATAATCTTTACATAACTACATCAACCAACTTGTCAACAAACTTTTGAAAGTTCCTCTCAGATGATCCTCCGTATGCCACGGCAGAATCCGCCGCCTCCTTCCACCTCCGAGCGTTTTCTCTCAACTCCACCGCCTTCTCTCCAACGGTGGCCTCAAGCAGTCGCTTAGTTACCTCTTCCCTTGAAACAATCCTCTTCTCAGCCTCTCCACGGCTGAGTCTCAATCCTGTCTTGAAAGCATCAATCATGTACACCGCGTTTGTCACCTGATCTCCCCACTGCGGGAAACAAATCACGGGAACTCCTGAAGTTAAAGCCTCCATGGTTGAGTTCCACCCGCAGTGACTTAAGAAGCAAGAAACCGCAGGATGAGCCAACACCTTCTCTTGTGGACACCATTCCACAATCTTCCCTTTCTCTTCAAGCTCTCGAGGCAAAACTTGTGGCTCTTGGGATAAGCCTTCTAAGGGAGGCCGCACGACCCACAAGCATGACAGCCCGGAGTGTAGAATGCCGTGCGCAATCTCCTCGATCTGTTCTTGCTTCAAGCGGACTATAGTCCCAAAGGAGATGTAAACGACGGAGGATGGTTCTCTCGAGTCAAGCCACTCTATGCAGTCACTGGCTGGCTCGGAAATGTCTCCTTTAATGTCAGAGCTTATGGATTTAGCCACCGTAAAAAGCGGACCTATGGGGTTGATGATGAGTTGAGGGCAGAGCTGGGACATGTGGTCAATAGTGTCTCTTTCCAGTTCTTGGAAAGTGTCGATGAGAACAGAGAAAGGCTTGTGAAGTCGCTTGATCTGTTCTAAAATGATACCACCCAAACTGGGAAGCGGAGAGGAAGGGTGAAGAAAGCTAGGGATCTCGTCATGCTTCAACACTAATGGCTTGAAAGGGATTTCAGTGGTGATCTCCGGCTCGGTTTCGGTCGGAAACCTAACTAACTGGTGGTGGTAGTAGTAATAAGCGGCGAGGCAAGCACAAGACTGGACCCATAGAATAGCCGAAGGGATTTGAAGCTCCTCGGCTACGTCACAAACCCATGGGACAAAAGCGTTATTAATAAGACATTTCACTGGTTGCTTCTCATATTTCTTGATCAGGTTCTTGATCTCTCTTTTCCCGGCAACTTCAAGTGATTTTAATAACAAATCCATGCCTTCGTATACAAATCCATCGTCGAAGAACTCGAACTGGAGGAAACCTAACCCGACCGGTTTGAGCACGCCGTCTTGAATCTTGTTGGCTTCACGCATCTTCTTCCCCAATGGCTCCTCTGTGGTGACAAAGGTGACTAGTAAACCTTTCGATGCTATGAGCTTTCCGAGACGAAGAAGAGGGTTTATGTGACCTTGGCCTGGGAATGATACGAGCATTACATGAGTAAGACTAGACGGTTCCATGGAAATATGGAATCAACAAGAAACTGGTTTTATTTTCTTTACACTAATCCAATTTATGTGAATAAATAACAAAAGAAAGTGGCAAAATCGTACACGATCGTCTTAGTGCTTTATATCTCTTCGTACTATCTTTAAAGATCTCTATTATGAGTCTATGACCATACATAATTTAGATATCCTTTTCCATTGGGTCCCTTCCTATGTATGTTTGTTTTTACCGACTTTAGTTGATTTCAAACGAAATCTCTGAACTTCTGAAGATAAGTTTATTTTTTTTTCTCTTTTTTTTTTTTTTTGCTTTTTAGTGATTTTAGTCATATTTGTTATATTGAGAGAGTTATATGTTATCATTTATGAAAGTTAACTCTTACTATTTCTTTATTTGCCCTCAACTTTTAATAATATTTACATTTACATACATGCAATTACATTTTTCTAAAAAAGTAAATAACACCCAAAATTAAACTCTTAAGTTTTATTCTTTTTTCTTAGTTAATTGTATTCCTCAATTAAACTTAATTAAATTTTCATAAAATCTTTAAAATGAATTTAAGAATCTACTGAACATTTAAAACCCCCCCCAAAGTTTATATCTACCACTAAATATAAAAGTTTCATAGTAAGAGTTAACTTTGACAACAGACAACTCTCTCAATATATAAAGTTTCATCGGAATAAAAGCCGACATGAATTTGAAGCCTTTTTCACACTCTCCAACTCCTCAACCATCTCAACTGTCTTTTTCGCTTGCAGGTCTTTATTGAAGGAAAAAATTGCTTTCTTCAAACAAATTGCGTTCTTTAGGATAAATTTCGTCACCTCTTTTTCATTCTCTTGCGATTCGTAGTAGTCTTCATACACAAATGTCTCGAGATGGAGTAACAAACATTCAGGAACATTCTTTGGCTGATTCCAGTTTCCCAGAGGACATTGTCGTGACTGACACAAACGAAGAGAAAATACAAAGTATAGATATGATCATAAAACCCCAAATTGAGTTGGAATTTGCTAAATTAATATGAATTTACTATATGCTTACACCGATAAGCTTGAGGACTTGTAAATTAGGAGAAGTATTGAGCATGAGCGTTAGTAGAGGAACAATTAATGTGATAGCAATTAACTCAATTAAAGAATTTAAAAAAAAAAAAAAACTTACTTCCAAGGCTGATAGCTCCAAGGAAAGATGTTTGAGTGAACTGAGTGATCCCAAGATGTTCGCATCATAGATGAAAATGGTTGCTTTAACCAACTCTGGTGTGTTCTCGATCAGACAAGACTCAAGTCCTTTAAACCCTTTCAACTTCAAGTATTTCAAAGAAGGGGCATTTATCACATAGTCACCACTAGGTTTATCAGTGTAATTATGAATTGATAATCTCTGTAAGGATGGCACCGCAATAGTGAAAGTCTTCACTTTGTTTAATGAATATCGATACACCACCAAGTTTTCAAGATTAGGACAGCCAGATAAAAGGTTAACAACTGATTCATTGTCTTTGAAGTCCACATCATGAAGCTGCAGAGTTCTAAGGGATTCCAGACAAAATGAAGAAGGGACATCCATAAAAATCGAATACTTGAGTTCCAAGGTCTCTAGTGTTTCACAGTTATACAAGCACTTGGGAAATCTTAACGGTTCAAGTTAAATTTGAACATCAAGTACCAACCTACGCAAATTGCGGGCGAATGCGATTCCAGTCAATTTTCTAACTTGTTTTGCATTCAATCTATTTAAAGAAATTGAGAGATGCAAACTCTGTAGAACCGGAGCCTTGTGTGAAAGCAAAGCCTTACGAACATTCTTTGAAAATGTCTCGGGTTCATGGCTGTGATAGTAATAACCGTAAGAATCAAACATGAGTATAGGCAGCTTTCTCCAATGAGACTGCCATTGTTTAGACAAAACACTCGTGGCTATGGCAACTTTTGTAGGAAGCAGAGACAATATCTGCAAAATCAAAGCTTCAGGCAACTCACTGTCCTCATTCACAACCAGACCCGACCCTATACACATTTCTATGATACATAGGTATCGAGCCTCAATTTTCTGAAGCCCATTCTGTAAGAATTTTTTGTTTTTTTCTTAATTATAAAGTCTTAATTTAAGAATTAGTTTTTTTTTAAATGCCTCATTTTTTAAATTTATTTTCAAATGAGGTCTCATTTTAAAAATTGCTTTGAGTTGAAGCCCAATTTAAAAAATTGCATTGGACTTATTGAGAAAAACAATTTAAAAAAAAATATTATCAGACCTCATTTTAAAAGTACAGTTTTTTGGTATCCGGCCTCCAATGTTGCTCGACCGGTATTGGGCCTCCAATGTTTGGTATTGGGCCTCCAACTTATTGGTATTGGGCCTCCAATGTTTGGTATTGGGCTTCCAACTGATTTTTTTGGTATTGGGCCTCCAATGTTTTTGGTATTGGGCCTCATTCTAATACTCTCACCATATTTTGCTGTCAAACAACATAACAAAAGACAATAGTTGGCTTTGATGTTTTGGAGATTATAATTACGGAATCCTAAAGCATCAAAAGAAACTAACCATCGTTTCATTGGTCAAGCTTGAATAGTGTCGGCTCTGTAACGCTTTTTTGAACTCCGACACACAGACGATGCTTGTCGAATTCGATTGCGGTAGATAACAGAGGTGAGAGAAGAAGAAACTAGACGGCAGAGGTGAGAAAAGAAGAAACTAGACGGCAGAGGTGATAGAGTTTATACGGCGTACGTTAGGGTTAGGGTTTTGGAGGCAGAGGTTGCTGTGGTCGGGGAGGGGGTTTTGTTTTCTTTTTACTACACTTTTTTCCGTATTAGCCAGTTTCTTTTTTTTTCTTTTTTTTTTCTTCTTTTATATGTTAACAATTGACTTTCGTAGAAGTGAAAATCTGTTTTTTTTTTTTTTTTTTTTTTTTTTTTTTTTTTTTTTTAAGGGGGAAAACGGAAATAAAAAGAATTATAGTAAAAGAAAATGATTCTAGTAATCAACAAACTGTATGGACTTTATTTTAACTTGGACTCAAACCCCACGAAGTTGCCAGAAAAATATTTTAGAAAAAAGTAAATAAATTTAAAAATTAAAATTATACATTATGAAATCATTTGAATGTAATAGAATAGTTTGAATACATAAACATTAAACATAAGCTGTTACTAAAAACACAACCATCAAAATAAAAACTTAGAAACAAAAAAATATTAAGTAGAATATACGTAACTTTGCAAAAAAACATTGTTTAAAGTATTTTAAATATACAAGATATTTTATGAAGAATTATGATAAAGAGCTACACTTAAAAAAATCATAATAACAAAGTAATCTTAACTAAGAATATTGACCTAACGGTTCTAATGAGTAAATATAATCTTTATTAAATAATTATAATTAAAAATGTATTTAATAATGAGTGAAACTATAAAAAAAAATGAAATTAAAATATACAACTTTTAACATAATAAAATACAAAACATGATAAAATAAAATTTAAATATTAAAATATTTTTTAACGAATTGTTATGATAAATAAACGCAACCGTAAATTCTATAGTAAGGTTTATTAAATTTTTATATTGCTATAATCATTTCTAAAATTTTAGTTAGATTATAGAATAAAATTGAATATTAGATATCAGATACTAATATTCAAATTATTTAAATTGAACATAAAAAGGAAAATTTGTTTCAAAGAACTAGGATTTGTTAGTTATTGATGAAGAGACAATTATATAGAAAGTTCAAAAGACATGACTATTTAAATAGACACACTTAGTAGAACGAAAAATTGTGATGAAAAAATATACATAAAATATAGTGAAAATACACAACTCCACAATGAAGAGATATAACCATTTGGATTTAAAAAAAAAAACAAAAAAAGAGACAAAATTTTTACGAATATGTACTACGAAAAATCGCAATTGTATGCACTTGATTATACCTAATAATCCATATAAACTGCTTTTGAACAGAAGAAATATTTATTACCATATTAAAAAGGTCAAATTCAAAAACTCACTATATAATCCATTTAACTGTTGAAAAAAAACTCTAGGCATTTTTATTAAATTTTTGTATTGAAAATTAACTAAAAATTGTAAATCAGATTTATCATTTCACAAATCCTTTGTTAAATCAAGAATTGGAGGAATTTCTTTACTTTTAAAAGAATGAATGATAGAGAATAATTTAGAAAGCTGTAAAAACTGTTGAGATTGAAAATTTATACTCCCTCCGTTTCAAAATATAAGATGTTTTAGAGAAGTTTTTTGTTTCATAATATAGGATGTTTTAAAGTTTCTACGCAACTTTTAGATTAGTTTAGTATTTTATATTATGCAGTATTATTTTTGATTTGTTGAACATGTTAAAAGTAAAGACTTCTTAATCTGCGTGTTCAAAAAAAATGAAAACAGTTCAAACAGACAAATATATATAGATTTCAAAAGATATGAATGTTCTAATAAACACAACTCTACAGTGAACAGTTGTAACTTTTCATAAATAACCGTTTTAATGAGCCATCACGACTTTTAGAAAATTATCCAAAAGGTATGACTGGAAAAACATAATTTTTGGTGGCATTTCTTCGAATTGCTATTATATATAGATTAAACAGGAAAATGATTATTTTGAAAAAAAAGGAAATCAAATTTTTGTTTTTCAAAGAGCGTTTTCTCTCAGCTGCACCGCCTTCTCTCCAACGGTGGTCTCAACTCTCAAGCAGTCGTTCAGCCACCTCTTCCCTTGGAACAATTCTCTTCTCAGCCTCTCCACCTGCAGTGACTTAAGAAGCAAGCAACCGCCGGATGAGCCAACACCTTCTCTTGTGTACACCATTCCACAATCTTCCCTTTATTCTCAAGCTCTTGAGGCAAGACTTATGGTTCTTGGGAAAAATCTTTTGCGGGAGGCCGCACGACCCATAAGCAGGATAACCCCAAGTTTAGAATGTCGTGAGCAATCTCCTCGATCTGCTCTTGCTTCAAGTAAGCCACAGTCCCAAAGGCGATGTAAACGACAGAGGATGGTTCTTTCGAGTCAAGCCACTCTATGCAGTCACTGGCTGGCTCGGAGATGTCTCCCTTAATTTTAGAATTTATGGTTTTAGCCATTGTAAACAGAAGACCTATGGTGTTTATGGTAAGTTGAGGGCAGAGCTGGGACATATGGTCAATGGTGTCTCTTTCCAGTACCTGAAAAGTGTCTATGAGAACAGAGAAAGGCTTCTTAAGTCGCTTGATCTGTTCTAACATGTTATCTCGCAATGAGGAAAACGAAGATGAAGGGTGAAGAAAGCTAGGGATCTCGTCATGCTTGAACATTAATGGCTTGTAGGGGACTTCAATGGTGATCTCTTGCTCAGTTTCCGTCAGAAACTTAACTAGCCAGTGGTGGTAATAGTAAAAAGAGGCGAGGCATGCACCAGAATGAACCCATAGAACAGCGAAGCTCCTCGGCTACGTCACACACCCATATTTATGAGACACCTTACTGGTTGCTTCTGATCATATTTCTTGACCAGGTTCTTGATCTCTCTTTTTCCAGCAACTTCAAGCGATTTCAGGAACAAATCATAGTCGTCGTTGTAGACAAATCTATCGTCGAAAAACTCAAACGGAAGGAAACCTAGGCAGACAGGTTTGAGCACGATGTCTTGAATCTTGTTTGCTTCACGCATCATTTTTTCCCCAATGGCTCCTCTATGGTGATAAAGGTGACGAGTAAGCCTTTGGAGGCTATGAGCTTTCCTAGACGAAGAAGAGGGGTTATGTGACCTTGCGCTGGGAAAGATACGAGCATCACATGAGTAAGCCTAGAAGATTCCATGGATCTCTATTTTCTATTAAGGATATTGGTTTCATTTTCTTTACACTATCCAATTATGTGAATAAATAACCAAAACGAGTGGCAAAATCATACACGTCTTTTTCATAATAAATAAACACTTCAGATCAGGTGGTTCAATAATGTGTTTTCAACTAAAAAAAAAAAAAGAGACATTTTTATGATTTCTTTGATATATGGGACCATGCATGTTAAGGGTGGGCTTACACCCCTTAAAAAGCATGTACACAATCATTTTCTAGGCCCAGTACAAAGGAAGGGTAGTGTGGTCTTTTGGTAACTTGACATTTCCCTATAAATACGGGGTACAACATGCATCAAGGGAAGAAAGGAGAAGGAAAGAGGGACCCAACTCTCTCCGTTCTACACATAGTCATTCGCAATACGGGTCGTCCATCTTGTCGCCTACCTCCACAGGTCGTCCATCTTGTCGCCTACCTCCACAGGTCGTCCAGATTATCGCGTACCTCCACAGGTCGTCCAGATTGTCGCCTACCTCCACAGGTCGTCCAGATTGTCGCCTACCTCCACATGTCGTCCAGACTGTCGCCTACCTCCACAAGTCGTCCAGACTATCGCCTACCTCCACAAGTCGTCCAGACTGTCGCCTACCTCCACAGGTCGTCCAGATTGTCGCCTACCTCCACAGGTCATCCAAATCGTCGCCTACCTTCACAGGTCGTCCAGATTGTCGCCTGACTACCTAGCATCGCACCCATATCACTTAGTTTCTGATAATGACCTAGCGTCCACCGAATGAAATATGAACTACGAATGGCTTGATCCTTTTCTAAGGGTACAAAGGCAGCCTTTCCAAAGGCACAACTATAAAACAACTCAGCTCTCTCCCTCGTTAGAACGACCTACTCTGGAGCTTTGAAGTTATGAGAGTATTTTTCCCTTGTCAAATAACTTATAAATACTTTGTTGAAATTCATGCATAAACAATTTGCGCGCCAAGTAGGGGGAATAAACACTTTTTCAAGCAAAGAAGCTTCAGATTAGGAAGCTCTAAGCTCGTTGTGGAGATTGGGTTCGGGCTCGTCTTTAGAGAGCTTCAGTTATAGCTTGTCCTTATATTGTTGCGGTTTCAGCTTGTCTTTGGACAACCTCAACTTCAGCTCGTCTTCTCACAAGTTCAACTTAAGCCCGTTTTCAGACAGCCTTAACTTCAGCTCGTCTTCTCACAACTTCAACTTAGGCCTGTTTTCAGACAGCTTCAGATCCAGCTCGTCTTCATACAACTTCAACTTAAGCATGTTTTCGGCAAGCTCAAATACAGCTCGTCTTCATACAGCTTCAGTTTTGACCCGTTTTTAGAGAGCTCAGTTTTAGCTCGTCTATGGACAATCCATTTTAGAGAGTTCAGTTTCAGCTCGTCTCAACAAGTAATTCAGTTTTGTACTATCTAGCCAACTGTCAGCTCGTTTGTTTGACGGTGTCAGCTCGTCAACTTCCATCCCGTTAACTAATAACAATGTATGTTCTTCAATCATTTTCTCATTCTCATGGGCATGCTTGCTATCTATCAGTTCGTCAGTTAGACAGGCTATGCCAAAAAAAAAAAAAAAAAGGTTGTGTGTGTACATACACATGCACACAACAAAGATTAATCGACGTAAATACAACATCCGAGCTAATCACATCAACGCCCTGGCCAGGCGCCGGTCTTTCGCTCTATCTACATTATAAAGATATTCTTTTATACACATAAAGTAGAGCCGAGTCCATACTCGCATATTCAAAACATCCATGTTTGTATCTGGAATCCATTTCAGATTACTCGGCACGCTAGAGAGTGTGTTAGACAACCTAGATTTAGCTCGTCTCCGGACAGTTTTAGCTCAGCTCGTCTCCGGACAGGTTTAGCTCAGCTCGGCTCCGAACAGCTTTAGCTGAGCTCTTCTTCAGACAGCTTTGGTTTTAGCTCGTCTCCAGACAGCTTCAATTTCAGCTCGTCTCCAGACAACTTCGGTTTTAGCTCGTCTCCGGACAGCTTTAGTTCAGCTTGTCTCCGGACAGCTTTAGCTGAGATCATCTTAAGACAGCTTCAGTTTAGCTCGTCTTCAAACAACCTAGTTTTAACTCGTCTTCAAACAGCTTATATTTAAGCTCGTCTTCAAACAGCTTCTATTTAAGCTCGTCTCCGGATAGCTTCGGTTTCAGCTCATCTCCGGACAGCTTCGGTTTCAGCTCGTCTTCAAACAGCTTCAGTTTTAGCTCGTCTTCAGATAGCTTTATTTTCAGTTCGTCTTCAGACATGCTCTGTTTCAGCTCGTCTTTAGACAGCCTCAGTTTCAGCTTGTCTTCAGACAGCTTCAGATTCAGCTCGTCTTCAGACAGCTTCAGTTTTAATTCGTCCTCAGACAACTTCGATTTAAGAGTGTCTGAAAACAGCTTCAGTTTCAGCTCGTCTTCAGACAACTTCAGTTTTAGCCCGTCCTCAGACAGCTTCGGTTTAAGAGTGTCTTCGGACAACCAAGTTTTAGCTTGTCTTCAGAAAACTTCAGTTTTAGCTCGTCCTCAGACAGCTTCGGTTTCAGAGTGTCTTTGGACAACCTAGTTTCAGCTCGTCTTCAGACAGCTTCAGTTTCAGCTCGTCTTCAAACAGCTTCAGTTTTTAGCTCTTCTTTAAAAAGCTTCAGTCTCAGCTCATCTTCAGACAGCTTCAGTTTTAGCTCGTCTTCATATAGCTTTAGTCTCAGCTTGTCTTCAGACAGTTTAAGTTTTAGCTCATCCTCAGACATCTTCAGTTTTAGCTCGTCCTGAGACAGCTTCGGTTTCAAAGTGTCTCCGGACAACCTAGTTTTAGCTCGTCTTCAGACAGGTTCGGTTTCAGCTCGTCTTTAGACAGCTTTATTTTCAGCTTGTCTTCAGACAGCTTTATTTTCAGCTCGTCTTCAGACAACCTCAGTTTCAGCTCGTTGATGTAGTACTTTTACTTCAATTAAATTATCAATCCACAATTTGCATTAATCAACTCACTAAGAATACACAAAGATGTTTAATCTATTCTTAAACAGGAATTGGTTCTTTGTAACAATCTTAATTAACTAACTGATTCAAAGATAGAAAACAAGCCAAATCAAAACAATGCAAACTCAAAGAAACATAACACAACTAGCAACAAACTTTAAATCAAGATTAAACAAGTGAACCCTGGGCAAGGTAATTGACTTGGGAGATAGCTAACCAATCCTAGATGTCTAAGCAACAATCAAGAACAATCCTATGGCTAAGAACACTATTGCAAATCAATCCATTTCCATGATAGAGATTCCTATGCTAATCAAGTGATAATCAACTTTTTCCAAAGGCAATCACAAGGTAAGCATGCATTAAGAACAAGTCTCAATACCACTAAGCACCTTAATCATCAATTTCCATTGGCTAGGAATCCAAAGCTCTTGAATAGTTTGGTTCAGGAATTTCATCAAACACCTTCTGGGCATGAAATTCTAAAGTCTAGAATCAACATGATCAAGGCTGATCTAGCATTATAAACACCAAACAAGATAGGAAACACATAAATAAAGCCCTAGACATCAAAGATCAATCATCAATCAATCTACCTAGCCCAAAGTTCTAAAAGATCTACTCACTCATCATCAAGATCACACAAAGGAAATGGTTTGATTTTTGTGAAATCATAATAAGAGATTATAGATTGAGAGATTTGAAAGAGAAATTGCTATTAAAAAAAATTTAGAAGTACTCAATCATTCAACAAACCAAGAGTAGATAAGCTTAAAAACCATAAGTGGCTGTTAAACAAGATATAAACAAAAGATAAGCAAAAGATAAGAGATAAGTATTTATAGCAAAATAAAAGGGAGCCGGATCAACCCAGTTCAAACTGGGTCAAACCCGGATCAAAACTAAAACAAGTGTGGTGATGGTCTCACACGGCCATGCTTTGGCCGCTGATCTTAGCCGCTGGTCTCACACTACCATGCTTTGGCCGCTGGTCTCACACGGCCATGCTTTGGTCGCTGGTCTTGGCTGCTGCTGGTGGCGATTAAGTGCATCTCCTCTTCACTCGGCCAGTGTTTGGCCGCTGGTCTTGGCCGCTGCTCCAAACGATCAGTGCACGTCTACTCTTCACTCGGCCACCGTTTGGCCGCTGCTCTTGGCTGCTGCTCCAAACGATCAATGCACATCTACTCTTCACTCAGCCAACGTTTGGCCGCTGCTCCTGCCCGCTGATGGTAGCGATCTTCCTCTTGCTATAACTCCTTACACACACATCCGATTGTCCTGAACTCTCCTCCATTGCAAATTTTACTCAATTTCCAATAGCTTTGGTGAAGAACTCTGGACCAAAATCCCAAGGAAAGGTCTTCATACGAGTCGATCTTTGAGGGACTGCAGACTGGTTCCGAATCATCAATCATCTTGTGTGCATCCAAATGTGTGTCTTCCATTATATTGTTAATTCTTGACTTATTTAGCTCCAAAGCACACTTTCCTTGTACATCTCTACTCCAACACCTGAGATACCAAACTTGATGCAAAATGCAACCTAAACAACCTAAATGCTCATGAATATGCACAAAACAATGAATAATTAAGCTTTAAAATCACATAAAAACACAAGATATCACTCGTCTTCAAACAGCGTCAGTTTCGGCTCGTCTTCAGACAACTTCAGTTTTAGCTCACCCTCAAACAGCTTCAGTTTAAGAGTGTCTGAAGACAGCTTCAGTTTCAGCTCGTCTTCAGACAGCTTCAGTTTTAGCCCATCCTCAGACAGCTTCGGTTTAAGAGTGTCTTCGGACAACCTAGTTTTAGCTCATCTTCAGACAGCTTCAGTTTTAGCTCGTCCTCAGACAGCTTCGGTTTCAGAGTGTCTTCGAACAACCTAGTTTCAGCTCGTCTTCAGACAGCTTTAGTTTCAGCTCGTCTTCAGACAGCTTCAGTTTTTAGCTCGTCTTCATATAGCTTTAGTCTCAGCTCATCTTCAGACAGCTTCACTTTTAGCTCATCCTTAGACAGCTTCAGTTTTAGCTCGTCCTCAGACAGCTTCGGTTTCAGAGTGACTTCGGACAACCTAGTTTTAGCTCGTCTTCAGACAGCTTCGGTTTCAGCTCATCTTCAGACAGGTTGGGTTTTAGCTCGTCTTCAGACAGCTTTATTTTCAGCTCGTCTTCAGACATCTTTATTTTTAGCTCGTCTTCAGACAGCTTCCGTTTCAGCTCGTCTTCAGACAGCTTCAGTTTCAGCTCGTCTTCAAACAGCGTCAATTTTAGCTCGTCTTCAGACAGCTTCAATGTGAGCTTGTCTTCGGTAAACATCAGTTTTTTGGATCCCAGATATCCCATGCGCGCGAGTTAAATTTAAAAAAAGACGAATGAAAAGGATGTCCCAAGAAGCAAATTGTAGCCCAAACCTTTGAGCCCGACAACTAGTCACAGCCCGTCGCCGAGTCTCCGGACTAAAGAAGGGGGTGAATACTTTTAGGGGTGGGCTTACACCCCTTAATAGGCCTATACACAATAATTTTCTAGGCCCAGTACAAAGGAAGGGTATTGTGGTCTTTTGGTAACTTGACATTCCCCTATAAATGCGGTAACATGCATCAAGGGAAGAAAGAGAGGGAAGAGGGACCCAACTCTCTCGGTTGGTCACATAGTCATTCGCAATATGGGTCGTCCATCTTGTCGCCTACCTCCACAGGTTGTCCATCTTGTCGATTACCTCCACAGGTCGTCCAGATTGTCGCCTACCTCCACAGGTCGTCCAGATTGTCGCCTACCTCCACAGGTCGTCCAGATTGTCGCCTACCTTCACAGGTCATCCAGATTGTCGCCTACCTCCACAGGTCATCCAAATCGTCGCCTACCTTCACAGGTCGTCCAGATTGTCACCTACCTCCACAGGTCGTCCAGATTGTCACCTACCTCCCTAACATCTCATCCATATCACTTAGTTTCTGATAATGACCTAGCGTCCACCGAATAAAATATGAACTACGAATGGCTTGATCCCTTTCTAAGGATACATAGACAGCCTTTCCAAAGGCACAACTATAAAACAATTCAGTTTCGTTAGAACGACCTACTCTCGAGCTTTAAAGTTATGAGAATGTTGTTTTCTTATCAAAGAACTTACAAATACTTTGATGAATTGAAATTCATGCATCAATAATGCATATCCCTCTCGGTTGGGTTCACTACCAAATCTCTGAAAACGATTTTTTTTGTAATTTTAGTTATGATTATTGTATTTTGCAACTTTTGAAGGTATCAAATTATTGTACATGTGCATATTTTTATTTTAATATTGTTTCACATATCGTATTTAATGAAAAAAACACATAATTCTTTATTAATACGAAAACTATGTAATAAACGTTGAACACATGGCTATGTCTATAGAGTTAGGAATTAGAGTTTAGGGGAGGAGGGTCTAGATAGAGTTTCAACACATGGCTAGCCAGGAGCACAATCTTTTTAGAGTTCTAGCTTGATAGAGTTTCAACACATGGCTAGCCAGGAGCACAATCTTTTTAGAGTTCTAGCTTGATGAAATGAATCTTGAAAGTTTACGCTTCCATGTTTTTAAATTAATTTTTGCATGGTTTTATAAAAGTCTAGTCCTCGGTTTTACTGACATTTGTACTCAAAAGAAAATCAGTAACGTCACTACGTCAGTGAGACCGAGGACTGACTACACACGATGCCAGATTTCACCTTGATTTTTATTAATATCATTTCCTCCGATTTGATAAAAACAGTGAATGCTTACTTAGTATACATATTCTATCAGTTACAAATTATGTGTTGTAAAAGTTAAAAATAATTCTATAAATACAATTATTTCTAACCAACATCACTAATTTTATGCTAAATTGACATTAATTAAATACGAATGCATTAAAAATTAGAACATCATTATGTAAAAAACAATAAATCTATATTATGAAAAATGACCAACTCTTTCTATATGAGTGACACGTCAGCAGTGGAGAGAGGAATATGAAACATTTTTCATGAGTGTCACCTGTTTATCCTCCTTAAAAGCAAACAAACCTAAATTAAAAGGAATATGAAACATTTTTCATGTTTTCTATTCTTTTTTATATCAAAAACAGTTTCAATATTTAACTAAAGAATTTAGAGAGGTTTAGAATATGTCTTAAGAAAATAAATGCATCACCAAAAAAGCAAAAAAGGTATCAGGAGTGAATCAAAGAGACACTTATTACTCTTGACGTAAACCATGAACGTATGAACATATGGTTAACGCGTTACAATTTTGTCAATACTTTGAAGAGTTGTTGCAGTGATCGTGATATTGGTTAATATTGTAGAGAAATTCATGAAAGTTTGTCCCTAAAAAAATAAATTTTTATATATGAAGAAAAATAGATTCACTCTCAAATGGAAGATAATTGAATAAAATTGTAAAATGTTAGTTTAGAAAAATATAGAGACAAAGAGGAAGATAATTGAATAAATTTATGAATGTTGGTATTTATATTCTACTAGTATTTAGAAGTGTCAAAAAAATTTATATAAACTTCTTATAAAAAAAAACAAATTCTAGAGTTATATTCAAAAATTGATGAGCTAACATGAATGTAAAATTTAGTTAACCAAAAACCTATTTGTCACAATATATGCATCCTTATCAAACTCTTATTTTTTGACGTTTTAAACAAGAATTGTAGACTGATTAAATCTCTCAAAACAAAATTGTTCATGCATGTATCTAATCATTCAATTACAAATTAAGAAAACTTATGTGAAGTATTAAAAAAAGGAACATCAAATTATATTTTTCAAAATTTCTACAATTTAAGAAAACAAAAATAATCTTTACATATATTAAAAAAATATTAAAAAATCGATAGTAAAATTATTTAAAAAACGGTAAGTCGTAAGCCCGTGCATAGTGAGGCTATTCATCTAGTATGATTAAAATGACTGGAAACAACATCAAAACGACACGTTATTGATGTTTGGCATAATCTTTACATTAACCAACTTGTCAACAAACTCTTGAAAGTTCCTCTCAGATGATCCTCCGTATGCCACGGCAGACTCCGCCGCCTCCTTCCACCTCCGAGCGTTTTCTCTCAGCTCCACCGCCTTCTCTCCAACGGTGGCCTCAAGCAGTCGCTCAGTCACCTCTTCCCTTAAAACAATCCTATTCTCAGCCTCTCCACGACTGAGTCTCACTCCTGTCTTGAAAACATCAATCATGTACACCGCGTTTGTCACCTGATCTCCCCACTGCGGGAAACAAATTACGGGAACTCCTGAAGTTAAAGCCTCCATGGTTGAGTTCCACCCGCAGTGACTTAAGAAGCAAGCAACCGCAGGATGAGCCAACACCTTCTCTTGTGGACACCATTCCACGATCTTGCCTTTCTCTTCAAGCTCTCGAGGCAAAACTTGTGGCTCTTGGGATAAGGCTTCTAAGGGAGGCCGCACGACCCATAAGCAGGACAACCCGGAGTGTAGAATGCCGTGCGCAATCTCCTCGATCTGCTCTTGCGTCAAGTAAGCCAATGTCCCAAAGGAGACGTATACGACAGAGGATGGTTCTTTGGAGTCAAGCCACCCTATGCAGTCACTTACTGGCTCGGAAATGTCTCCTTTAATGTCAGAATTTATGGTTTTAGCCACGGTAAAAAGCGGACCTATGGGGTTAATGCTGACTTGAGGGCAGATCTGGGACATGTGGTCAATAGTGTCTCTTTCCAGCTCTTCAAAAGTGTCAATGAGAACAGAGAAAGGTTTTTGAAGTCGCTTGATCTGTTCTAAAATGATACCACCCAAACTGGGAAATGGAGAGGAAGGGTGAAGAAAGGTAGGGATCTCGTCATGCTTCAACACTAATGGCTTGAAGGGGATTTCAGTGATGATCTCCGGTTCGGTTTCGGTCGGAAACTTAACTAACTGGTGGTGGTAGTAGCAATATGTGGTGAGACAAGCACAAGACTGGACCCATAGGATAGCCGAAGGGATTTGAAGCTCCTCGGCTACGTCACAAACCCATGGGACAAAAGCGTTATTTATAAGACATTTCACTGGTTGCTTCTCATATTTCTTGATCAGGTTCTTGATCTCTCTTTTCCCGGCAACTTCAAGTGATTTTAATGACAAATCAATGCCTTGGTATACAAATCCGTCGTCGAAGAACGCGAACCGGAGGAAACCTAAACCCACCGGTTTAAGAACACCGTCTTGAATTTTGTTGGCTTCACGCATCTTCTTGCCCAATGGCTCCTCTGTGGTGACAAAGGTGACGAGTAAGCCTTTGGAGGCTATGAGCTTTCCTAGACGAAGAAGAGGGTTTATGTGACCTTGGCCTGGGAATGATACGAGCATTACATGGGTTAGCGACGATCCCATCTCCATCTCCATCTCCATTTCCAATATTTTTTTGTAACTAAAACAAATTAGATTACAGTTGCCTTCTTAACACTATTTCCATGTTGGACTTATTATATTTATGGAAGGTTGGGTAGAGGCCTGTCAGCGGCTTACTAGCTTTTCTAAGTAAAATATTGATATTTTTTCTTAAATTTCTGTCGATTTTATAGTATTAGGATAATTTTTATCATTGTAGAAAATTTAATCATATAGGGCAAAGGTATTAAAAAAAAAAGAATGATAAAATTGGTAAACGCGTTCATAAGAAGAAACAAAAACCATTATAAAAAGTATTGCGATGCCTACATAATTCAAAACGAAAAAAATCGAGGACAACAAACTATGTTCATAACTTTATTACAACGTATGCTTATTGAACTATGATGGATGACTCAATTGCTAACAAGCTGAAGCTAAGACTAAATTTATATTAACCAAAATTAAGATTATTTTTTGGTAAGGTTAATCAAAATTAAGATATGGTTTACACTAAACCTTGGTTAATCCATAGATCGAGCGAGCCATTAAGTGTTTTTTTTTTTTTTTGGCAACGAGCCATTAAGTGTATTAAAAAGTTGAAAGAAATACTAGAGGAAACTTATTAAAAAGAAGCAAAAAGAGACGTGTGAAAACAAAAGAAAAGCTAGAAAGAGAAAATGTTTTATAACAAATAAACTTATACGTGCGGAGATCACCTACTTGAATTAATTTTCAACGATTTACCTACTCTGATTATAATACCACGAGATTAGCTTCTTCATAGTCACCTCATAAAATATATAAGAAGAACTCTAGAGATAATGTGATCGGTTGACCAAAACCCAAAAATTAACAAGTTTGGATCAAAACACGTGATTATAATTATTAATAATTTGATAGAACTGTTGAACAGATCACTCATTATTTTTGTCGTTAACTCCCTGAGCTATCCCACAAAGTCAACTTTCCAAGAATCGTCAGTATGCATATTTTATTGAGATGAAGGTATTATTCGGAATATGGAAATCCCATTTGAGATCTAATCCAATCTATTTTGTTGTATTATATATTCATGAATCCGATCTAATTAGAAATGAGACTTAGTCGTATTACCTTAAAAAAAAATATTGAGATTCGGATTTGAATCGGTATAAGTATAACATGATTTTAAAAGTTTAGATATCTCGATCCGAGAACTTATCAATTAAATATACATATATATATGAACTATGTAAAGTAACGAGGATACACGGATCTAATCATATCAACATGATTGAATTAATAAGTTCACGATTGAGATTCTATATATATATGTACATAAGTATATTTACATTAATATCTATTGTAATACTTTAGCTTTGTATACGCTCTCTATAATGTGATACTATCATTACTAAAATACATTCTTATATGGTATCAAGAGCATAATGATCATATACACACAAAAAAAAAAAAAAAAAAATCTTTGTTTTCTTTCTTTTCTTTTGTTTCTCCAGCATGTCTTCTTCTGATACCTTCTCTCATGTTGTTGTTACGGATGCTGTCATTGTTAACAATCAAACGTTGCTCAACATCAACATGACCAACATCACCAAATTGACTCCCACCAACTATATCTCATGTGGAAGTTGCAGGTTCAAGCGCTTCTTGCTGGTTATGGTCTTCTTAGCCATCTTGATGGTTCTGGTGAGATTCCTCCCGCTACGCTCACCACCGGCGATGTTGTCTCTCCGAATCTCGCTTATGCCCTTTGGCTAAGACAGGATCAGCTGATTTACAGCTCTCTCCTTGGATCTATATCGCTCTATGTGCAGTCAATACTCTCCCGCACCACCACCGCTACTGAGATCTCGACGACTCTTGCTGAGACCTATGCGAAACCAAGTCGCGGTCATGTTAGACAACTCCGTGACCAATTGAAGACCTGGAACAAGGGCACTCATACCATTGATGAGTACCTCCATGGCATCACTGCTCGCCTTGATACTCTTGCTAGTTTGGGACATCCAGTGGGTCATAAGGATCAGATCAAGCTCATTCTTGATAGTCTCCTTGAAGACTATCGTTCTGTCATTGATCAAATTGAGGGTCGTGATAGCTCCCCTTCCATCATCTACGTCCATGAGCGCCTCCTGAATCACGAGGCCAAGCTCCTTTCCAAGACTGCTCTCTCTCCACTCCTGGTTAGTGCTAATGCTGTCATTCATCCTCCTCGCTTCCCTTCTAATCATTGTGGTGGTTACAACAACAAACAGCGGAACAACAATTACAACAACAATTCTGATTCCCGCAGTCCGAAATCCTACTTGGGTCGTTGTCAATTCTGCAACACACAAGGTCACTCATCAAAGCGGTGTCCACAACTTCACAATCGCCTCAACATGGTTGGTTCTTCCCTGATGAGTCTGTTCACTCCGTGGCAACCTCGGGCTAATCTTGCTCTTGGTTCTCCATACTCTGCTGATCCATGGGTGGTTGACAGTGGTGCCACCCATCACATTATGTCAGATCTTCAGAATCTGGCTCTTCATCAGCCATATCATGGCGACACCAGTGTCACCGTTGCTGATGGCTCCATTATTCCCATAACACACACAGGTTCTGCTTCTCTACCTGTCCACAATAGACTCTTTCATTTAAATAAAGTTTTGTATGTTCCCAACATTCATAAAAACTTGATATCCGTATATCGGTTATGTAATGATAATCAAGTTACGCTTGAATTTGCTCATGCGTCTTTTCAGGTGAAGGATCTGAACACGGGGTCCCATTACTCTGCGACAAAACTAGAAACGAGCTCTATGAGTGGCCTCTGCCTGTGTCTACTGCGACTGCGTTGCTTGCCTCTCAGAGCTCCAAGACCACTCTTGCTTCCTGGCACTCACGATTGGGACACCCCTTCTCTTTAATTTTAAACAGTCTTGTTTCTACCTATTCTCTTCCAATATTGTCTTCTCAAAAACTCTTGTCTTACCCCAATTGTTTACTCAATAAAAGTCATAAGCTTCCCTTTTCTCAATCCACTATCACAACCTCTCGTCCTCTTGAAATATTATTTTCAGATGTTTGGAATTCACCAATTACAAATACTACCTTCTTATTGTTGATCACCACACCCACTACACTTGGCTTTATCCCCTCAAACAAAAATCCCATGTTAAAGATACATTCATTACCTTCAAGGGTCTGGTAGAGAATTGGTTTTGTGAAAAAATTGGTACCTTATACACGGATAATGGTGGTGAATTTATTGCGTTACGATTGTTTCTATCCAGCCATGGCATCTCTCATCTTACCTCGCCACTTCACACACCGGAACATAATGGAATCTCTGAACGCAAGCATCGTCATGTTGTGGAAATGGGACTCACACTTCTTTCTACCGCTTCAATGCCGAAGACATACTGGCCCTTTGCGTTTGCTGTATCGGTCTACTTGATCAATCGCCTACCTACTCTGGTGCGATCACTTCAGTCACCATATCAGCGCCTGTTTGGTAGCTTCCAATTATGATAAACTTTGGATTTTTGGATGCTCGTGTAACCCATGGCTACGTCCGTATAATCATCACAAACTTGAAGATCGATCTCTCCAATGTGTGTTCTTGGGGTATTCAGCAACTAGAGTCCGTATTTATGTCTCCATATTCCCACCTCGCGTGTCTATGTCTCAAGACATGTCCGTTTTGATGAATCTACTTTTCCATTCTCTCACCTTTCATCTCCAATTGCTCGTGGTATATCTCCTGTGGAACCTCCTCTCATGCAGTGGCCAACTCATACGTCAGTATCGGTATCGTCGTTTGTTTTGCCGCAGGGACTCCCTCGTCATGACCTTCACCCACCATCGTCTCTGTTACCGATCTCACCTCAGGTATTACCTTCTCCGCCTTTGTCTCCTTCTGTTTCTCCCTCCTCTGAGCCCACTGCTCCAAATGATAATGGGCTGCATTCCTCAGCCCAGCAACCAACCTTGTCTAATAGCACCTCCACAAATTCTACCCAACCCTCCAATAATTCAGATTCACGCCAAGCCTCACCAAACTCGGCCCAACAACAAAAAACAAATACCCTAGCCCATCAAACAACCTTCACAACCTCGGTCCACCAACACTCAAATGTTTTGGCTCATTCCACTTCCCCCTCTTCCTCACAATCCTCCAATCCCACGACCTCATCCTCCTCATCTTCTCCACTACCTCCACCGGCCAATGTCGCTGTCCAAATACCACCCACCAATACTCACTCTATGTCCACTCGTGCCAAATCGGGCATCTCCAAACCAAATACCAAATATGCCTTAGCTCTTACTGCTCTTCCCACCACTGAACCTCGAACCGTTGCTCAAGCTCTCAAAGATAAACGTTGGCGCGGTGCGATGTCCACTGAGTTCAATGCTCAGGTTGGTTATCGCACATGGGATCTGGTCCCTCCTCCTCCACCTTCCACAACGATTGTTGGCTGCCGGTGGATATTTACGACCAAGTATAATTCCGATGGATCTTTAAACCATTATAAAGCACGGTTGGTTGCCGAAGGATATACGCAACGTCCGAGTCTCGATTACTCTGCCACATTTAGTCCGATCATCAATTCCACCACGATTCACATAGTCCTCGGTGTCGCTGTTGATTGTTCATGGCCAATACATCAACTTGACGTCAACAACGCCTTTCTCTAAGGCACACTCACAAAGGAAGTGTATATGGAGCAACCGCCAGAATTTGTTGATGTTTATCGCCCAAACTACGTCTGTCGAATCCAGAAGGCTGTCTATGGCTTGAAACAGGTGCCTCGAGCCTGGTATGTTGAGTTACGCACTTATTTGCTTCAGTTTGGATTTCACAATTCAGTCTCTGATACATATTTGTTCATACTCAAGAAAGGCAAGTCTATTGTTTATATGCTAGTATATGTTGATGATATTCTGGTTACGGGTAATGACAATGAATTGCTCTGTCAAACTCTGGATGCTCTTTCCTCTCGTTTCTCGATCAAGAATCATGAAGAATTACAATATTTCTTTGGCATTGAAGCTAAGCGAGGTCCGGTAGGTCTTCATCTCAGTCAACAGAAATATGTCATTGATTTACTTACCAAGACAAACATGTTCGGTGCTAAACCGGTAACTACACCGATGTCGACGACACCAAAACTCACATTGCGTTTAGGGACACCTCTATCGGATCCAACGGAGTTTCGTGCTGTGGTTGGCAGCCTCCAATACCTTGCCTTTACAAGGCCTGACATTTCCTATGCCGTCAATTGTCTATCACAGTTTATGCATCAACCAACTTTGGATCATTGGATGGCTGTTAAGCGTGTTTTAAGATACTTGACTGGCACATCGGATTATGGTATTCTTCTCCGCCGTGGGTCCAATCGATCATTACATGCTTATACGGATGCAGATTGGGCAGGGGATTATGATGATTATGTCTCCGCGAATGGGTACACTGTCTACCTTGGTACGCATCATATCTCATGGTCCTCTAAGAAGCAACATAGCATTTCCCACTCCTCTACGGAGGCTGAGTATCGTTCCGTAGCCAACACTTCGACGGAGCTCACCTTGATTTGTTCCCTCTTACAAGAACTTGGTTTATCTCTGTCGCGTGTGCCAGTAATATATTGTAATAACATTGGGGCCACAAATTGATATGCAAATCCTGTTTTCCACTCAAGGATGCAACATGTAGCTTTGGATTATCATTTCATCAGAAATCAGGTTCAGTCCGGTGCTTTAAGGGTCGTCCATGTTTCTACCAGGGATCAGCTAGCGGATGCTCTAACTAAACCACTACCGCGGACTTCGTTCGGTGAGTTTGTCAATAAGATCGGAGTGTCAAGTCCTCCCTCCGTCTTGCGAGGGCGTAATGAGGATACACGGATCTAATCATATCAATGATTGATTCGATTAAGTTCATGATTGGGATTCTATATATGTACATAAGTATATTTACATTAATGTCTATTGTAATACCCTAACTCTATAGCTGTGTATATAAGCGGCTCTCTAGAATGTAATACTATCATCACTTCAATACATTCTTACATAAAGTTCTTTTTTTTTTCTGAACAAACAAGTCATCTTTTCATTCCATCACACAAAGTAAACAAAGCTACAAAGGTTGAGAGTTTTCAAAGACAAGGCTTGATAATAAACATAAACAACAAACTTAAAGATAGATAAGTGTACAGTCATGGCCAAGAGGTGTTGAATAATTGAGCAAAGCATCAAAACGCAAGCTAACTCAAGGTGCAACGACGCCACATTCACAGCCAAGGTAGATATGTGGTTGATGGTCCACATCAAGATGATATTGGGACGTTGCGATGGTTTCGATAGCTGAGAGACACAATGGCTTGATTGGCTCAAAGGCAAGGAGGAGGGTGTGTGAAGGATTAAGAGTGGGCATGACTTTCTTGAGGAATTTTTGGTAACCATACTTCTATGAGCTATGGTCATAATGTCGATATTCTTCAGACTTTGCCAATGGAGAACGTACTTCCTAACTTTTGTGATTGGTACATGAAAACGATTAAGGCACAAGGAAAGTATGTAGATCATAGTAGGAAAGCTTCGGTAATCATCTCTCCTTGGAGAGAATATCATAATGCCAAGTTTCCTGTTGTTTCTGGTTTCAGAACAGCTATTTCAAGGTAGTAAGTGGGATAGTTGATGGCGCAGCTGAAACAGATAAAGACGACTTAAGAGGAGTCGGTAACCATCTCTCAACAAAGAAGTGGTCATAATGTCAGTCCTTATCCGTCTTTGGCCATTAAAGTTAGGGACCCTAAACAAGACTAATGGTTGGGTGCTCAAATAAACTTTGCAAGAGCAGAGCAATGATGAGCGATTATGTTCCAGTTGCAGTCTTCGGACAAGTGAAATCATAGATCGACAACAAGGTATGCTACGGGAAAGCAAAGGATAGTTTGAGATAGACCTGGATTTGTGAAGAGCATGGTTCGGGTCTCAGGGGCTTGTCACAGTTTTGCACAGCTCCGACGTCAATACAGAGCTCCTGTCCAACTACGACTAAACAAGCTGCTTGGGGAGGGGATCTAGATCCGAGGAGCAGAGAGATGGTGGAATTGACTTCAAGGGAAGCTTGTAGAAAAAACGATACAGAAGATAATAAAGGTGTTTCAAAGTCTCAGATGTGGTGTTGAGGGGCTGGTAACTCGTGAGAATCACCTCACTGGGAGGAACCATCGGAAGAGACGAAGGGAGGTAGAGGGGATGAAGCTGAAGCATGGCCGGATTTGATGGGCATGGACTTGGTGAACCTCCGGAGTATTCACTGTCGAAACAGAACAAGACTAGGCTTAGATAGAAGGGGAAAACACGAGAGCAACAAAGAAATTTCCCAGCGTTGCCGATCTGAATCGACTCGTCGGGGGGGGGGGGGTGTGAAGCATTGGAGATCGTGCGAGAGAGAGAGTGGTTAGGGTGAACTCTCTACGATGGAAGGTTACTCACGAGAAACAAGTAATCTAAATTATGTAAAGTTCTAAAATAATTATTTCGTCAAAAATGATGTCTCCATCTCTCTTTTCTAAATGGGCAGAGACATGTTCCGGAAAGAATGGTACACAATATCGAGAAGTCAGATATGTGTTTATGGATATTGGATCGACTTAGTCATATGACATAAAAAATTTAAATGTGACTTGTTTTGGAGACAATGAAGTAATCATTTTCAACATTTGATCGGACATCATTTTGGTCGGAAAGTATTATTGTACTCATATACGAATATATTCATTTTCTTTTCGGCTCCGCTAACCAAAATCCCAAATACTAGGTATGTCTGCCAAAGATCCAAAAAGTGACTCGTAGACTTTGGTTTGTGACCAAAAAAAGATCCAACTATAGATGGTGAAAAAGAAGATATTAATCATTTTTTTTCTTTCAAACGAGGTCCATGCTTCCAGTTACAAATACTTTTAAGTCTGATCCGTAAGGGATATATGACAGAGGGACGAGGTGTGAAACTATGAAACTCTCTTTCTTTCTTCCGATACACTGTTTTACAAGATTAGGGCCATCGGCACATCACCGATTCATCAAATCTATCTCCCAAGCAACACATATGTCACTTTTACAATTCACAAACAATGCATAACCCTTTTCTAAAACCATACAATCATTTATATACACAAAAATGTCTAAGAAAGTAACCCAGCTCTTCTTCTAAACCGGTTCCCTTCTCACGTGTTCCACACGTGTGTGTCTTCTTCTTGACATTATGCAGCTTATCAGATACCACCAATTTTTGTTTTCTAAATATAAATGAATTAAATAATATATATACACTATAATGTAATGTTATCCAAAGTTAGATTTCTTGGTTGACGTGGTTCAACAAAAAATCTCAATTTGTCTCTGGATGATTTCTTGATTGATTTCTCACTTACATTCCCAAAGTTTTCAACTTTTTTTTCTTCTTCTGAGGGTCACCTTTTTCTAATGGCTTCATCTGCATTTGCTTTTCCTTCTTACATAATAACCAAAGGAGCTTCAACTGATTCTTGCAAATCAACTTCTCGATCTTTGCCTACAGAGCTTTCATCGCCATGTCCGAAACCCAACAACAATTCACATGTAAGTTCACTTCTCTCTGCTTCAACTGTGAGATTTTGTAGTTGCCCCGTTTGGTTAAATCTTGAAATTGAAATAATGGGTTCACTTCAATTTCGACACAAGTCAAACAAATCCGACTCTTTTGCTATGTTAATTGTATTGAAATTGAGAATGATTTTGTGATATTTAGACCTCTCTTTCAGTTCTAATTTCATATTGATGACAGCTCTTGTTCTCCAGACCCATCTCTTCCGGTCCGAGATACCAATCTGCCAAAAACTCGTTAACCGATGACAAACAGGTAAAAATCATAACTTTGATTAAGCCTCACTTGTTTAGTTTTAGCATCATTGTCACTTTCAGTTTGGGGTTTCGTTTAGTAACAGTTTTGAGAATATTGTGCCAATGTAGATTTTCTCAAAAAGGCTTAATCTTCAATCTAAAAACATGCTTGGTGTTTGTTTGATCAATGTTTTGATATTGACACCGTCTCTTTAAGGCTTGTGCAGTTGGGAGGAGGAAGAGCATGATGATGGGCTTACTCATGTCTGGTTTAATACTTTCAGAAGCCACTCTTCCCACAGCATTTGCTTCAACTCCAGTGTTCAGAGAATACATTGATACATTTGATGGATACTCTTTCAAGTACCCTCAAAACTGGATCCAAGTCCGAGGAGCTGGCGCTGATATATTCTTTAGAGACCCTGTTGTCTTAGACGAGAACCTCTCGGTTGAGTTTTCTTCGCCGTCTTCCTCAAAGTACACGTCGCTTGAGGACTTGGGTTCCCCTGAAGAAGCAGGAAAGATGGTAGTTAGGCAGTACTTGACTGAGTTTATGTCCACTAGGCTCGGAGTCAGGCGCCAGGCCAACATCCTGAGCACTTCTTCCAGAGTTGCAGATGATGGTAAACCTTACTACCAAATCGAGGTAAGCTAAAGTCAGTTACCAAATTGCATCCTAATCCTGTGAAATCAACATCTCAGGTTTTGGTTGTTTTGAAACTGTGTAATGTAGTGTTGTTTCAGTTGAGTTCAGATCCTAAATTGTGAGCCACAATATTAAATAGCGGCTTAGATCATTTGCTAGTTGAACTTGATTATAGGGAGAATGTTCTTGTGCCTATTGCTGTAGCAAAGTGTGAAGCTTTAGGTGAATTTAGACAGAACCGGACCATGACATTTTTCTTGTTGATTTAGAGTTGCATAAGAAACAATTGTTCTGTTGATCAATCATAGTGTTGCAACATGTCTTGATCAATCATAAGATTAGGTTTTTAGATCAAACATGTTTTGTTGCAACATGTCTTGATCAATCACTGGGTTTCATAGTTGCATTAAGATACAAAAGTTTCCTTCAGCAATTATAGTATTTTAGAATTCAGAGTCAATTCATTTGAAGTTGCAACATGCATTTATGCTTAGAGATATTGTATGACAAACCACATAACTCAAGAGCTACATTAATGTGATTTTGATTGGTTTAAACAGGTGAACATAAAGTCATACGCAAACAACAACGAGCTAGCTGTGATGCCGCAAGATAGAGTTGCTCGATTGGAATGGAACCGGCGCTACCTAGCCGTTCTAGGAGTTGAGAACAATAGACTCTATTCACTGAGACTCCAAACACCTGAGAAAGTTTTCATAGAAGAAGAGAAAGATCTAAGAAGAGTCATGGATTCATTTAGGGTCGAGAAGATTTAGTAGAGCTCACAACCAAAAAAATCTTGTTGCTGGTTACTTCGATTACCAAAACAAAAATGATTTTGATTCATTATATTGAGAGAACTCATTATGACATTGTTTTTTTTTCTAAACCAGTCGATAAATTGAAATATTCATCAATATATAAACCGGTTAACCAAAATTGAGAAATTGTTGCCGGTTATCACTTAAACCGGTTAATCAAAATGTGTACAAAATCCCTCGCCGGAGAAAAAGGAAGTAGAAGAAGAAGACGACGACGATGGTGGGATTTGAGAGCTACGTGGTTGTTCACAACATAGCAAAGCGTCACAACGTCGGCACACTAGCTCGTAGCGCTACTGCTTTTGGAGTTACGGAGCTGATTCTTGTCGGCCGCCGTGATTTCAACGCCTTCGGTAGCCATGGTTCAGCTTCACACATCAGATTCCGCCATTTTCACTCCCTTGCCGAAGCTCGCACTTACCTCAAGGTACCAAATTAGGGAACTTTTCTTTAAGGGTCTTATCATTACTGGATTAGGGTGTTTCAAAGTTTGAGTCTTTTTGTTTGTTTTGGATTTGATGATTACTAATAAAGGAGGAGAAAGATTGCGATATTTGCGGCGTTGAGATTGCTGATGGAGCTGCTGCGGTTAACGAACATCCTTTTAAAAGAAGCACTGCGTTTCTTCTCGGTAATGAGGTAATCAAAAGATTTGACCTTTTTACAAAACTTTTGAATGTTTCAGTTTTGGTTATGTTTGTGAACTTTAGTATATGGATCCCTAGTTCTGAAGTAACAGTATGCTGGGTTACTTTGTTTGCTATGTGATCGTGATCTTTTAGTCAGTTTCATTTGTGAACAATGATGAGATATGAAGTAGATTTATAGGCACTTCAATGATTTTGATTACGCTTGTGAACTTCGATATAAAACGCAGTGGATCTGTGAACACTAATAATGAGGGAACAAGTAGATTAAAGATACTTGAATGGTTTGAACACATAGTTTACAACACCAGAAATGATAGTAACCTTTGACCATTGTACGTGTAATCTGCAAATTGCTTATTTTGGCTTCAATGGTTTTTTGGTATCTGCCATTAACTAAATGGTAGGTAATAATAAGCCTTCTAGATTTTGACAAATTATTACGAAATGACTTAGTTTGGGGCTTTTGTAGGGATCAGGATTATCTGCCAAGGAATATGAAATATGCGACTTCTTCGTATATATTCCTCAGTATGGATGTGGCACTGCCTCTTTGAATGTTACTGTCGCAGCTTCTATTGTTTTGCATCATTTTGGAGGTATTTTGGTTTCCGTATTTGTACCCATTGTACTGTTCAAGATTGGAAAAACACTTTGATGGGATAGATAGCAAAGTTACAAAGAATAGTAACTTGGTGCAACTGCCTATTAGTCATATAGACAATGATGATAATGTTGGTTTCTTAAACATAGCATTGTTCTATTACAGTTTGGGCTGGTTTTTCTGAGCGTGTTCGGGATGGAAGCAAATTTATAGTGGCCGATAGACCCGTTAGACAAGGAAAACGGAATATATGTGCTGGAACAGAAGAATCCATCATTGAAGAGCGGAAGTTGAAGAAAGAAAGTGCAGAAAACGGGTTTTTCGATGATAATGAAATTGGGAATGAAAGTTCATCATCTGACCTTTTGGATGGTTTGTTCCTTAATGAATAATTGTCTTTGAATATGAACACAGTTTTATTTGGGGTTTTAAGCCCTGGACAGATCAGGCACACCCCTTCAATAGATATTATCAAGCGGAGTTAGCTCGCTCGAGTTCATTTCCTAGTTACCAAATCTTTGTTTTGCAAGTAGAGAAAGCTTATAGAGGACTCGAAGTTGTTTTACTTGATTTTTTTTTGTTGGTTTGCCTTTGGTATGAATGTGTTTGAAGATGGGTTCAGTTGATATATCTCATTGCGCCGTTTTACGTTGTGATCTTACACTTCCGTTTCCCCTAGGCTCATGAATTGTATTTGTGAACAATGGTTATCTTTCAGGACATGTTTAACATGGGTAACAACAGTGGTGATCTTTCTTTTATTAGCAATTCAATAATAATGACATGAAAGGAGTCGACTCCATTTTCTTTAAATTTGTTCATTTCATGGAAAAAATAATCAGAAACCAAAGCTTTTTTATTATTATTCACAGAGCAATCTCATCAAGTTTTCATCATGCAACAACTTGAGCAGCTGCAAGCCTTGCAATTGGAACCCTGCAACAACAAGAAAAAGTCCCCAAATTACATCAATCTGAACATTATTAACAAACAAATTACAGTTTGATAGAGCAGTAACTAAAATATACCTGAAAGGAGAACAAGAGACATAGTCAAGTCCAGCTTCAGCAAAGAATCCTACAGATGATGGATCTCCTCCGTGTTCTCCACAAACCCCAACCTGTTTATTACAACTGATCAGATCCAAAGTTCTGTTTGAGAGAATTCGATTTCGATTCACAAACAAAACTTACCTTGAGGTTAGGCCTAGCAGCTCGTCCTTTTTCTGTCGCCATCTTGATCAACTGCCCTACACCCTTCTGATCAAGAACCTGATCCAAACATAAAAGCGATGGCTATCAAGTTTTTATCCTTTGAAAAGAGAGCAGATGACATTATTTCAACTATATACCTCAAAAGGATCGTTCTGTAGTATTCCTTTGGCGAGGTAAATAGGTAGAAACTTCCCAACATCGTCTCTACTGTATCCAAACGTCATTTGTGTCAAGTCGTTTGTCCCAAACGAAAAGAACTCCGCCTCTTGCGCAATCTGTCCAAAGAAGAAGGTTTCTAGTTTACCAAATCCTGCTTGAACATGGTTATAAAGTGTCTAAAACAATGTACACTTACCTCATCAGCAATGAGTGCGGCTCGAGGGATCTCGATCATTGTCCCCACCTTGTAGCTCACAGTGTGACCTTTCTCAGCAAATACTTTCTTTGCAACTTTCCGGATTACATCAACTTGGTGACCCAACTCCTGTCATTATCAAAATGTTTTGTTTAGAACAAAAATCACAAAATATACCTTCAGTGTGTCACAAGAGTATGTAGTATGTATGTATGTATACATACCTGAGGAGTTCCTACAAGTGGAACCATAATTTCAGGAATAACAGTAACGCCCTGGTCATGCATCGACGCTGCTGCTTCAAAAATGGCACGCGCTTGCATTTCCGTTAGCTCTGGATATGATATTCCAAGCCTATAAACATACAAATGAACCGTTCATTGGATTGTTCTTTAGTAACCAATCAGTTTCAAGTAAGGTGCAAAAGAGAAAAAAAGCAAGAAACCTGCAACCGCGGAAACCAAGCATTGGATTCACTTCAGAGAGTTTCTCTATCCGTGACAAGACTTCATCTTCTTTCACACCTGTTTCTGCAGCTAGCTCGTGTACAATGTTGTCCAAATCACCTTCCGGGAGAAACTCGTGAAGCGGAGGGTCTAACAAACGGATTGTTACTGGTAAACCATCCATAGCGCGAAAGATCCCTTCAAAATCTGAACGTTGGTAAGGAAGCAAGATGTCTAGAGAAGCTTTCCTTTGCTCTGTTGTTACTGCCATTATCATCTTTCTCACTGCTTTAATCCTATCTGCACCAAAGAACTTAACAACCATACCAAAGACAACATGAATCATTTTGGAACCAAAAAAAAACAGAACAAAAACATAAGATCAAGAACAGAGGAGTTACCATATGCTCTGTCCTGCAAAGCCCTATCCCTTGAGCTCCATTTTTCCTAGCAGCAATCGCATCTTCAGGCGTATCCGCATTCGCCATAACCTTATGTGATCATCCACATTTGAGTTAAAAGAATGTTAAACAAATTAAAGGAAACGCGAAGACTCATAAACACACCTTGAGACGTCTGATTGCATCAGCCCAAGACATGAAGGTCTCTAAATCTGGACTCAAAGCCGGAGGAGCCAATGCTTGTTTCCCCAATATAACCTCACCGGTTGATCCGTTCATAGAGATCCACGCGCCTTCATTTATCGTCAAATCTCCAATCAATAGAACCTACAATTTTAAACCCTAACGTCAGAAACAATCGTCCCCTAACTTAGATGACAAGTTTCAAGAATCAAACAGAAATTAAAAAAAAAAAACCTTATTGTTCTCGTCGACACGAAGTTCAGAGCAACCAGCAATGCAACATTTGCCCCAACCACGAGCCACAACCGCCGCGTGTGACGTCATTCCTCCTCTCGCCGTCAATATACCTTCCGCTGCGTGCATACCTCCCACATCATCAGGGCTTGTCTCTGTTCGAACCAGAATCACGTTTTTGCCCTGAGAATGCCAAGCTTCCGCTTCCTCCGCCGTGAACACAACCTGTCCAACCGCTGCTCCTGGAGACGCCGGTAAGCCTTTCGCCACCACTTTTTCACGGTACCCCGACGGATCATGAAACTAATCCATCATACAAAAAAAAAACGAAACTTTTAAACATCTCTATTTTGACTAAACCCTAAAATTTTGTGACCTAATAAAAAAACCTTGTGTGCAAAGTAATTGAAACTTTGGAGTCTATATATATACCTGAGGGTGAAGTAGTTGATCAAGATGTTGAGGCTCCACCATTTTGATTGCAGAAGATTTATCTACAAGCCCTTCACTTACCATATCCACTGCTATCTTCACAGCTCCTTTACCAGTTCGCTTACCGGCTCTACATTGCAACATCCACAATCTCTCCTCTTGTACCGTGAATTCGATATCCTGCAATACACATTTGAGACCTTGTTTAAACAACTATACAATTGTTGATGTGTACAATAGAAGAAATATTGTTTATGTGTGTACAAACTACAAACCATCATGTCTTTGTAATGCCTCTCTAAGATGTTGCAGTTCTCTACAAGTTCTGCATAAGCCGCAGGCATTAATCTCTTCATTGTGTCTAAATCTTCGGGTGTTCTGATCCCTGCAACCACATCCTCTCCCTGTCCAATGTAAGAAAAGAAACTGTAAGGTTCATGAGCTTCTAATTCAGAACCGTTTAGTATTAGATAGACTATTACTCAGTAGACTAAATCTAATGTCAAACCTGAGCATTGACTAGAAACTCGCCGTAGAGCTTGTTTTCTCCGGTGCTAGGGTTCCTTGTAAAGAGAACACCAGTCCCTGAAGTGTCCCCCATGTTTCCAAACACCATACACTGAATGTTAACCGCGGTCCCTTTCAATCCGGTAATCTGGTTAATGCTTCTGTACTTATTCGCTCTAGGACTATCCCAAGAATCGAATACCGCTTCAATCGCTAGCTCCAATTGCTTTTTCGGATCTGCAATTCAAAAACTTATGTAACTAATAACTAATTACCATTACCTGACCTTAAGACAAAGACATATAAAATGTTAATCAAACCTGAAGGGAACTCATGACCCTTGACCTGTACGTAAACACTCTTGTACTGCTCAACCAATTCTTTGAGATCAGCCGCGGTTAGTTCAGTGTCGTTTTTAACTCCTTTGCTCTCCTTCATTCTCTCTAGTTTCTCTTCAAACTTGGCGTGTGGAATCCCCAACACCTTTTTATTGATCAAAAGACTATTAGACAGGTTTTCTTGTCATGCAAGTTATCTACAATTGTATAAAAACAGAGGAAGACTTACAACATCACCAAACATGTCAAGAAAACGCCGGAAAGAATCGTAAGCGAAACGCTCTCCGCTCTTTGCGGCCAAGCCTACGACGACTTGGTCGTTTAAGCCAAGGTTAAGTACAGTGTCCATCATACCAGGCATTGAGATCTATTAGAAACATCGATCAAAGACAAGCCAATATTTATTTATTTATTTGTTAAGGAAAAATACATTCATCTTCTACGTTATAGTTTAAAATACCTAATAATTACTAGATTTTTCAATAGCCACAAAAACTTACTCTTCATTTTTATCCACTACATTTATTTTAAAATTGTCTTCCAAAAAACTAAAAAGGACAAAATGCCAAAAATTAACCAAAGATATTTTGACTCTCACCTCCAAAAAGAAAAAAACTAAAGCCTACGTCAAAAAATCTTGCTCATCTTCAAAAGATTAAATAAACGTAGAAATTTTAACATGAATTAAAGATTCTTAAATAAAAATAGTCAAGAAAAAAATAACAATATTGTTACTTACGGCGGCGCCGGAGCGAACAGAGAGAAGGAGAGGCTTAGAGGGATCGGCGAGAGAAGCTCCAATGTCACGTTCGATGAAGCTAAGACCTTCAAGAATCTCTTCCCATAAACCTTCTGGAAGCTTCTTGCCGGCGATCTGATACTGCTGACAAGCCTCCGTCGAAATGGTTAGCCCCGGCGGCACCGACAAGCCTATGCTCGCCATCTCCGCAAGATTTGCTCCTTTCCCTCCCAACTTCATCCACAAAAAAACATGATCGATTTTTAAAAACGAAGACACACTAATAATTATATTAATGATATGATCATATGATGGTTTTGGTAACATACCAAGGACTTCATGCCCTTGTTGCCGTCGCTTCTTCCTTTGCCAAAGGTGAACACACGCTGCACCATGTTTTTTTTTTGGGTTTGGATTGAGTTTAGATTGGAGAAATGTTTGTGCAAGTTCAAGAAGAGAGATATACGTATCTATATTTATACTAAAGCGAAAATTAGATGGAATGGATAAATTGATGCTGTCAAAATTACAAAGGTAAAAATTGATCAAATTTATCCAACCTAAATTTTGACTTGTCAGTTATATGAAAGCTAAATATAATGTTAGTATAATTTTTTAAACTAAAACCAAAATAGAAATAATTAATAATAAACAAATTAATGAAACGATATTATTGTGATCATTTAAAGTTTTATTATAGGATATAAAGTTTTGTTTTCTATTTAGACTATCATTTTGAAGAGTATTAATTTTATAATGTAAAGATAATTAAATAGACAGTCGAAAGTTGATATTTTATAATTTTGTTGGAAATATAAAGCAACTTGTTTTCTCTTTTGCATGGTACGTCATCAAACTTCACTATTTTCTTGTCAAGAGATCATTCCAAAATATTGCAACCTCGAAATGCTAAAATTGTAATATAATTGACCAAAAATTAAAGAAGTTTCCTGTGGTGACTCGTCATAGATGTGTCAACCATATCTTATATCAGTCACACACTTGCTATCTACGCCTACCACACCATTATTTGTTCCCGATATTAGATTCCTTTTTTAACAAAATTATTAATTAGTTCTTCTCATATAAGATATAACCATCTCAACACATTAATTCTTTATGGTAATATTTTTTGAATTAACTAACATCATATTTTTAATTTTACAAGAATTTGAGTGGCGTTTTTTTTTTTTTTTTGTCGTTTTGGCCGTTTGGAGATAGTCACGTATTCTCTTTTGTACAATTCCAAAACGTGGCATTGACAGCTCTACCAAGTGGCATAAGAATCTGAATGAAGCATATCAAAGTGTTCTTGGGATTCATTAAAGGTACATTTAACGGAAATTAGGCTAATGAACCTAGTGGAAGCTTTTTTTTTCTTATTTGGAATTATTTTAAAACTACTTGAATTTAAGCAGTTCATGTTTCCTGCAATAATTTAATTAAAAAATAGTGAGTATGGGGAGATTCGATATAGTGGGTATGTAGATTCGAATCTCTATATCGAATGTATGTATACCATTAATGCAAATGTACTCACTACATTCAAATTGGACCATGATTTTTATTTAATATATTTTTCCTTAAAAATGGTTAGAGAATAGTCTAGTTTAATTAAATTACACTATAATTTTAATTTATCTAAATGATGTTTATACCCTTTGCTAGACACCTTATTTATCACCGGGTTGGGACATGGATCCTGTTTAATCCGACAATAAATGATATAAAACATGCAGATCCATTTATAATCCGGGTTGATACTATTCGGATCGTGTATATTGTTCGATTCAATAGTTATTCTCGTCACCAAACAGAGGTATACTTTCTATAAATAAGGAAACTGGTATCCGATTATTTAATAGCTTCAATAATATCAAATATTAACTACTACCATACTTAATCCCTAGAATTATTATGAATATTAATAATAATAAGAATATTAATAATATTATTAATAATAATAATAATATTAATCCCTAGAATTGTTTTTTCAACGATTCTGGTCTTCCTTAAAAGGGGATTTAGTGGCTCTAGTCAGAGAGTTTTTCCGTTCAGGACGTTTTGACCCGTGTTTAAATGAGACGAATATTTGTCTTATTCCTAAAGTTGATCGTCCGCAGCGGATGGCGGAGTTTAGGCCGATAAGTCTTTGTAATGTGAGCTATAAAATTATTTCTAAGATCCTGTGTTTTCGGCTTAAGCGGTTTCTCCCATCTTTGGTTTCCGAAACTCAGTCGGCTTTTGTTTCGGGTCGTTTAATAACGGATAATATATTGGTTGCGCAGGAGATGTTTCATGGGTTAAATACTAATAATAGGTGCAAGTCGGAATTTCTGGCTTTCAAAACGGATATGAGTAAGGCTTATGACCGTGTAGAATGGGCTTTTTTAGAGGCAGTCATGGTTAAGTTAGGGTTTGATCGGAATTGGATCTCTTGGATCATGTGGTGTGTATCTTCGGTGTCGTATCAAGTTCTTCTTAATGGTCAACCCCGGGGTTTTATTAAACCACAGCGGGGTCTTCGTCAGGGGGACCCGTTGTCACCGTACTTGTTTATACTCTGTACAGAGGTTCTGATAGCGAATATCAAAAAGGCAGAACGGGAGAAAAAGGTAACGGGTATCACAATCGCCCGGGATAGTCCTACCATTTCGCATTTGTTGTTTGCTGATGACAGTCTTTTCTTCTGTAAAGCAGAGGCGACAGAATGTCAGACGGTCATGGAAATTATCAGGAATTACGGCAAAGCCTCAGGACAAGAGGTTAATTTAGAGAAATCATCTATAATGTTTGGCAAGAAGGTTCCTACTGAGATAAGGGATCAGTTGAAGTCAGTTATTGGTATTACCAAAGAGGGAGGTATGGGATCTTATTTGGGCATTCCTGAAAGCCTCCAGGGTTCAAAAAATAAGGTTTTTGGATATGTCAAGGATCGATTGGATGATCGTGTCAATGGTTGGAATGCAAAGCTTTTATCAAAAGGTGGTAAGGAGATTATGATTAAATCGGTGGCTTTGGCACTTCCCACGCATGTGATGTCCTGCTACAAATTGCCGCAAGAGTTGACATCTAAATTAACGAGTGCTATTTCCACTTTTTGGTGGAAATCCAACGATAAGGCTCATGGTTTACATTGGGTGGCTTGGGATAAACTATGTAAGGATAAGTGTGATGGGGGTCTAGGTTTCAGAGCCTTGGAACAATTTAATGATGCTATGTTAGCAAAACAGTATTGGCGTTTAATTCAACACCCGACGTCATTAATGGCGAGGGTTTTGAAAGGCCGATATTTTAGCAATAAACACCCGCTTATGGCCAAAAAACCTTCTAATCCCTCCTTTGCCTGGAGGAGTATTTTTTCAACGAAAGATTTAGTGGAATATGGAGCGCGATGGGCGGTAGGTTCGGGTAGTTCTATTTCGGTTTGGAGAGATCCATGGATTCCGGATATTAGACCACGTCCTGCCAATGGTCGGGGACGACTCTGGTTACCGAGCTTGATGGTGAACCACTTAATTAATCCTGTCACGAAGGATTGGCACTTGCCTACTCTAGAAGAGTTTCTGGATCCGGGGGATATACCGATTATTCGGCGTATGTCGGTCAGTAAGGTCCAGCAACGGGATCGGTTAGTATGGCATTTTACCAAGTCAGGGAAGTATACGGTTAAATCAGGTTATAGATTAGCCAGAGAACTGATGACGGAAGTCGAATACGGACCAACATGTATGGCCCTCAGGGCCCAGGTGTGGAAGCTGGATGTTCCCCCAAAGGTCCAACATTTTTTCTGGCAGATTGCGTCGGGCACCCTCCCAGTGCTCGAACGACTTGCGTATAGGGGTATCCGGTGTGATACACTCTGCAAACGGTGTGGGGCTGCACCAGAAACTATCAATCATGCTCTCTTTGAGTGCCCTCGCTCGCTCGATGTTTGGGAGTTGTCCCTAGTTTCGTTAGTCCCCGATGGCTTTCCATTTGCTTCAATTTATGCAAATTTAGACTTTATTTTTTGGCGGGCAGCCTCTCAGTCGGGGGATTCGGATGTAGCTAATCGTCTTCCTTGGATACTTTGGACATTATGGAAAGATAGGAATAAAAAAGTTTTTCAGGGGTTACAGGCCGAGCCGACGGAAATTCTACACCAGGCGAATAATGATAAATTACTATGGGAAGAAGCAAAATCCTATTCGGATAGGTATTTGCATACTACGCCTCTGGTGGAGGATAGGGGAGCGTTTCCTCGATGTCAGATTGATGGTTCTTGGAAAGGGTCAGATGCTATGCAGGGTCTAGGATGGTGGTGTTGTAGTGATGATGATGCGACTCTCCTTTTGGGAGCACGGAGTCAGAGATGCGGTCCTACATCCTTACATGCAGAGCTACAAGCCTTGATTTGGGCTATGGAGTCACTCTTGGCGGCTGGAGTTGGATGTCAAAGCTTTGAGACAGACTGTGCAGAATTGGTGGCGATGGTGCAGACGCCTGACGATTGGCCATCTTTTTCGAACCTGTTAGAGGAGTTTCTTGTGCTCAGACCATGCTTTTCCTCGTTCTCCCTGATCAGGATCTCTAGAGAGCTCAATGTAAGGGCAGATTGTCTAGCCCGTTCTTCAAGATTGCTTTCCTCTGAAATTTCCTTTGTAAACTCTTTTCCTCCGGTTTGGGCAACCAATCTTGGAGTTATTTTTTAATTTGATTAATGTTTGGTTGAAAAAAAAAAAAAAAAAAAATAATAAGAAATCTTTAATACATATCGATTATGACTTTGTTCCTTCCAAAAATAATCAATAGATTAAATACGAAATTATATATATATGTAAACTTATTTGATTTGCTTTTATATTGTGAAATATTTACGGAAACAACAAATCAACTTAATACAATTAAATAAAAACAAATCATCTTTTAGTTTAGATTTTTCAATATTTCTTTAATGAAATTATAGTAATTAATTATGAGTAGTAACTCAGAAATTATATATATGTAAAGTTGTAAACTAATTTACAGAAAATGTGTACTGTATATCCCACATCGACTAAATATTGTGGAATATGGTTCATAATCACTATAAATATATGACTAATATGTTTTGAGTACAAATGAGCAGAAATCTTGATTTATCAGGTATCCAAATTTAACAGTTTAATTTGGTTCTATATTTGAGCATATTAAATTTTTAAAAAGTAAACATATTATAATATATTTACGTTTGTTAAAAAAGTTTAAGATATTATAATTTTATAAAATGTAAATAAAGAAAATAAACAAAGAAAACGTCAAAATAAAAAACTACATTACAAGTATACAAATTACAAAAAATTAACTAACAAAATATATAATAACCTCCTCCAGTACATATAGTATTTTCGTCAAACATGATTTAAATGAAGTAGTGAATGGTGTTGTGATTGCAGAAATTTGTGAAAACGTATGATTATAGCGTTAAACATTATTATATATTAATGGTTATAAACGATATGAACCAACAACTGTGACAATGATTAAATAAAAAATTAGCAAAAAAATGTAATATAAAAATTATAGAAATTGTTTAAATATCAAAAACTATATATTGTGCCAATTTTATTAAATAAAACCCCGAACATAGTTAATAATAAAAAACCATTTTAAAAATATTAAATAAATATATTTTATAGTGAACATAAACGATTATTCCTATCGAGAGAGAACCAATCACCATAACCGGTTTTAAACGTTAGCAATCATCACCATCCATAAAACTGTACTATGTATCAATCTCCTTTGTGTATAGTGCGAAATAAATTGATTTGAATAAAATATTATGAATAAATTATTATTTGAAATTTAAGATTCGTTTGTATAAAACAAAATATGTAAGTAAAGTTTTTCATTTATTCAAATTTGCGTTTATTTTCTGTAAAATACGTTTCACCCGTGAAATATTTAAACTTGGAAAAGAATTTTGAGGTGGTGTAGAAAGTTTTGATGTCTTTTTGTAATTCTAAAAATCAAATTCACATATTTTATGTTTCACATTATTATCTATATCACTATATCATTAAATAGATAAAGCAATATTTTTAAACTATTTGATTTAATTTAAACTAATCCTAAGTTTAAAAATGCAATGAGAAAAACGATAAAAGTGATAAATAAATGAATAGTTTTTTTTTGTTTGTGAAATGTAATTTACTTTTAATAAGTAAATATGTTATGTAAATGATAATTAAATACATTGTCAGATTTAATAATTGATTAAATCTTTCATATTTGAAAAACTAATAAAAACAAATATTGGCTCATAATATTCCAGTGGCATGTTTATGTAAATAACAATAAAAAGTAAGGACATTTATTAAAAAAAGTACATAAGTTCTGTGAACTCGACACATCAGTTTTTTGTGAGACTGCTTCTCTTCTAATATATAGGAGATGTTTGTGGGTGGTTGTGAGAGAACCGAACAATTTAGACGCATACGTGTACCAAAACGATCTCATATGTGTAATCAGTTTGAACCGCTCTAGCTAAGTTAGATTGCTAGGGTTTTATATTTGGTAGGAAGATTGCTAGTGTTTAATGGAACCAATCAACATCAGCAGCTAGCCAGCCTCTCACACGACAAAACTATTGTCATAACAGCGTAACCAGGTTTTGTGTTCTAACCGGGAGCATTAACCAAATAAGTAATATCCGGTTGCCTACGGAACTCATTTAGAATGACAATAATTTAGCTGCTAGATGGTTCCACCCGATGATCGGTGATCAATATTTCTCCCAAGACTCTCACATCAGAACATAAACGAAACATAATGGAAGCCTACTGCCTAATATATGTAAATAGGTTCACATGTATCCACTAGAAACATCAAAAAGGAAAGACTTACCTTTTGTCCAATGGAAGTGGCCGGATCGGACACAGGGCTAAGGATGGCTCGAGCCTTTGTCCCACGATGTAAACCGGTTTTTGTAATGCTTAACCTTTGGCAATGGATTGTACCGGTTTTAGGGAAACAGCTTTGTCCATCACCTAACAACCAGTTTGATCGACAAACTAGTCGGTTTTCGCCAAGATGATCCGTACGGTACACTCCATTTCCTTTGAAGAGCTCCGGCGTTGTCTTCACGATCATACTTGTCATTTTCTTATATAAAAGCATAAACCACAAAAAATAAATATTGTATATACTTCCTTTGAAGAGTTATATAAGAGTGAGAAAAGGATGTATAAAAATTAGCGATGGTAGAAATGGCGGACGTTCTATAAGTTTCTTTCTCTGATCCTAATTTATTTCAATTTTTTTTTGTTGGTTCTTATTAGTTACGTAGACTTTATGTGATCTTTTTTTTTTTTTTTTGAGTATTTTGGGGGTTTGTAGATTTTTGGTTTAGCGAGTGACGTGAGTGGACCGTGGACGAAATATAGATGTGGTTATGATTAGCCAATGTGTCCATTCTACGGTTGTTCTTCCTCTTTCTATCAACGACCATATAAGTGGCTACTATTGAAATTAATTTCCAATAAAAATGTTATGTTTGAATGAGAACCAGGTTCAAAAATTATGAGGTCATATATAGTTTTTAACTACTAAACCAATCTTAAATGGCCAAATGATATTTCATAACTTGTTTCCCACAAGTTAAGATATTAAGGAAATAATTGAGCTATTGATGGATTACAAACCGAAAACTATTTGTGGTGGTGGTCGGTGTGAATGCGACTAGCCAGGTTCCACTGTTCCAGGAGATGGATGTGGCCACATAATTATATTTACAATTTCATTATTGTTTGTATACTGTTCCAAAATTTTAATATATATTAACTTGTGTTTATGTATATTACACTAAACATTAAACTCCCAAATCGTAAACGCTAAACCCTTTAAATTGATGATGCAAACATGACTGACATAACTTGAGAACTTCTTCAGAATTTGGACCGGAAAAAAAAGGTTAGAAATTCCGAAGAATCTGGAAGTGTCTTATACTGTTATACATTCGTATATGGTCGAGTTAAGCAAGGGACCTGAATGTTATGGAAGTATGTGGCTGTGTATCATGCTCTATCGAACTTTCTGGCGATTGTTTTTTTTTTTTTTGTTATCAGATCACTACAAAGACTCATAAATTGTGACGGTCACGTGGAAGATGTGAGCGATCGAACACTTTGACAAGATCCGGGGAGGTAACAAAACGGGTTGTAAATTTGTAATCCATCGTTAGTAAAAACTTGATAATAGATGTCTGAAAAACTAGGGGAGATAGGGTGAGATATCTCTCATTTAACCAATATTTATATATATTTCTATTGTTGTTAATTTTTCTTTCCTCATTTTTCTCTTTTTCTTTTTAAATAAAAAATATGTGTCCCTTCTCATTATTTTTGCTTTTGTATTTTTCATAGTATATTGATTCGCCAAACTATTAACACACTTTTTTTGTTGGCATATGTCATGATTGAAAGAAACAAATACAAATAATTGAGAATTGAATATGGATTTTTTATATATCAGTCTATTGAATTGGTAGAAAAGACTACAAACTTTTAAAATTAGCAAAAGAATGTTCAAACTTTTCTTTAAAAAAAGCTACATGAACAGAAAGATACTGAATGTGTGTGTATTGACAAACCACAAAGGCAGAGATATATACAGGTGCAAAACTTGGTGAAGAAGCTATAGACTTAAATGCCTAATTACGATGAGAATGAATTGATAGCATTTCCTTATCTAGTGATATTGTATTTACTCCAATACTTTCCTTCAAGTTGGAGACTGAGGAGGATGAAGGCTCAACTTGCCAATTAGTCCCTCGAAGTCGCAGCATCCTAAGGCTTTGGTGAAGACATCCTCAAGCTGGGAAGTTGAGCGAACAAAACGAAGACGAATGAGATTAGCTTTAGCAGCGTCACGAAGGTTGTGACAATCGAGTTTGACATGTTTGGTGCGTTCATGAAAGACAAGATTTGTAGCAATGTGAATCGCGGCTTGGCTGTCACAATGTAAGTCGATAGGAAGGGTTTGCCTGATGCCCAAGTCTTCTAACAAACCCTTTAACCACTTGAGCTCACGAAGTGTTAAGGACATACTGCAATACTCGGCTTCTGCCGAAGACATCGAGACAACATTTTGTTTCTTCGATCTCCAGGATAAGAGTGAGTTGCCAAGAGAAACAAACCAGCCGGTGAGGGAGCGTCTACTAACGGGTTAACCACCCCAATCTGCATCATACCAACCAGTGAGCTGTAGATCATCATCAGAACTTAAAAGAATACCTTGACCAGGGGAACCATGTAAATAGCAGACAACTCGTAGGGCAGCGTCCCAATGTGCATGAGTTGGACGCTGCATAAATTGAGACAAGATGTGAACCGAGTACGTCAGGTTCGGGCGTGTCGCAAGGAGATAGATCAGGCGGCCAACTAAGCGGCGATACCTTGCTGGGTCTGATAAGATAGGACTAGTCACACGACCAAGACTGTGTTGCTGTTCCATGGGGAATGTTTTGGGTTGACAGTTTTGAAGGCCACTTTCTTGGAGAATATCGAGAGCATACTTCCTTTGATTGAGAAAGATGCCATCGGATCGCCTGGTGACCTCGATACCCAAGAAATATTTGAGAACACCTAGATCTTTCATATGAAAACAGGAACTCAAATACTCTTTGAACTTGGAAATTGTATCGAGGCAGCTTCCCGTGATGACTAACTCATCCACATAAACCAAAACGTAAAGCTGAATAGGACCTCTCGTTAATGTGAATAATGAATAATAACGATAAGATTGTTTGAAACCATACCGAAGTAATGCAGTCTATAGTTTCTCAAACCAGCAACGAGGCGCTTGACGAAGGCGACAAACAAGATTGCGATCACCATTCTCAGGTTGAAAACCCAGGTGGAAGTTTCATATAAATTTCCTCATTCAAATCACCGTGTAGGAATGCATTATGCACATCCATTTGATGTAAGGACCAGTTTCGAGCAGCAGCAACCTTAAGTATGGCTCGAATTGTAGTCATCTTTACAACTGGGGCGAATGTTTCTGAATAGTTGACACCTTCCTTCTTGTTGTTGCCAAGGACCACTAACCGCTCTTTATAGCGCTCAATTGTGCCGTCTGCAAGGTATTTAATTCGATAAACCCATTTGCATCCAAGAGCTTTCTTACCTTTGGGTAATTCAGTAATGTCCCATGTGTGATTAATTACATGAGCATCGACTTCAGATCCCATGGCCGCAGACCATCTTGTGTCAGTGACTGCATCCTGGAAAGTGGTTGGTTCGGTGTTGTCGGTGAGAGCCATCACGATAAAACAAAAATGAGTGAACAAGTCGAGAACAGTGAGAATGTGAGGAACGAGTCAGGAGCTGATGTTGGAAAAACCAATTCGACATATCAGTTATCTGCAACTGAAAATCCCGGTGTAATCATTGCTCAGGTGCAATTCACCGGTGACAACTTTGACGAATGGGCGCAAGCAATCAGATCTGCTTTGCGTGTGAAGAAAAAGTTTGAATACATCGATGGGACGATGGAGAAGCCAAAGGAGGACGTACTGGAGTATGAGGATTGGATGTCCGTCAACTCCGTGGTAGCTTTGTGGATTCTCAACACCATTGAACCAAAGGTGCGGAGGACACTTGGTAACAAAGACAACCCGAAGGATCTATGGCAGGAGATCAAAGATCGTTTTTCTGAAGGCAATGGGCCAAGAATTCAAGAGATCAAGGCTGAGCTAGCAAATTGTCGTTAACAAGGGATGAGCCTTATTGATTATTTTGGAAAATTACAGATCATGTGGGAGGATCTACTGAACTATGATCAATTCTCGACGTGTCAATGCAGCGGATGTACTTGCGACTTACACCGTCAGTTGGAGAAGAAAAGAGAGGATGACAAGGTACATCAGTTTCTTCTCGGTCTCGATGATGAGGTTTATGGTAGTCTCCGCACAACAATTATCAGCAGTGAGCCTTTACCAAACCTAAATCAAGTCTATTCCAAGGTGAAAGCCGTGGAACGTGTACGTACGGTGATGAGGAATCGTGAGGAGCAAGGCACGCAAGATGCAGCTTTGCAGTGCAAATCGCTAAACCTCTTGAAGCACCAGAAGACAAAAGCAAGCTCCTCTGCTCCCATTGTAAAAGATGTGGCCATACCAAGGAATCATGTTTTCAACTTGTTGGTTATCCACAATGGTGGGGTGAGAGAGGAGGAAAATCTGTTCGTGGTCGCGGATCTGGTGGTGTTGCAAGAGCCAACGCAACGATGGTCATAGGATCTGAGGACCAAAGTCCTGAAGCTTCAAGGAGTGGATTCACTGGGCTCAACAATGATCAGTGGAAAACATTGATGCAGCTTCTCGAAAACCAGAACAAGGGGCCATCAAATCGCCTAAATGGTAAGCCTGATTCTCTTGATTGGGTTCTTGATACTGGCGCTTCTAATCATATGACAAGTAGTTCTGCTTTTCTTCGTGATATCACATCAATGCTGCCTTGTAAAATTGGTCTTCCTGATGGACATGAGACTAAGACAGATAAGAAAGGGACAGTCTGCTTCGATGACAATTTTGCATTGCAGAATGTTTTGTTGGTTCCTCATTTGTGTTGTAATCTGATCTCTATCTCCCAGCTCGTAAAAGACTGCGATTGTGTCATGCAAGTTGCTAACATCGGGTGTGTGTTACAGGACCGCACAACGAGGGAGTTGATTGGCGCCGGTGAATTACGAGAGGTTCTATACTTCTTTCGACGCATAGGAATTTTTTCTGCTTTTCGCACAAAACCCTCAAAACCAATTGGCAATGAGTGGAGAGGCCCTAAACCTTTATATATTACTCAAGTCCCTTTACATCTATCAGATGTGGGATCTTTTCTCCACACACCCCCTCGAGATGATGGCTCTTCTAGACATTAATCTCGACAGAATCCATCACTCCCCCTCGAGATAATGTTCTCTTTTTTTAGCTATCTCGATGGAATTGGACCTTCCTTTGGGCCATCAATTAATGGGTTGATCGGTCCTTTATCCGGGCCGGACTAGTTAACGGGCCAGCGTGTGTAGGCTCTGATACCATAAACAGAAAGAGACTGAATGTGTGTGTGTATTGACAAGGCACAAAGGCAGAGATATATACAGAAGCAGACTTGGTGAAGAAGCTATATAGACTTAAATGCCTAATAACAATGCACATATCAATTAGAGATATGCACAACTGTAAGAGAATGAATCGAGAGCATTTCCTTATCTAGTGATATTGTATTTACTCCAATACTACATGATCATGTTTACATACCCATATATCAATTTCTTTCAGTCCGAACTTATTTTCTTGCAATCGAAGCTCACTCGCAGATTCACATGAAGCTATAAATAGAAGTCTTTATGCTTTATCTAACTTCGTTCTATAGTTAGTTAATTATAGGCTTATAGCTAATAGGTAACAACTACCCAAATCGTTCACTGAATAAAACTATAGCTGTTTTAGCATCGTTATTTTAGGATATTTTTCAATATTATATATACTGGTGAATATATATAGCCTTATTATTTTTTAGTTTTGTGTATTTTTATGCCTTTTTCGGAAATACACAAACACAATACAGAGCTGAGTTTGGTATCAAGTTTATGTATATAGTACACAATAAGTGTTTGTGTTTGGTATTTTTTTTATCAGTTAGGAACGTGATTGTTGATGTCGATGCAGAGCTGAGCTGTGAGGATTTGATACAAGGCCAAAGCAAACATATATATAAACAACCTAAACCACTGGAGAAGATTGTTCAAATGGAAGTTCTCTTTTTATTTCAGATATATGTTGAAATGGAAGGTAGAAATTTATTCTAATGAATGATTGAGATTAAGGTATAAAATTATAAATAAGAGCTATAGTGGGAAAAGTTCCTTATCATGGGGTCCCTTTCTAGGCTAGAATAATAATAATCCTAGTGGTCGTAAGTATTTGGTAAAGTTGAGATATTTTTTTATATTGTCGTCACTAAATGATGTCTTGGAGTTAAACACCTATACCATGATTGCTTCTAAACTCACGTTAGCCTTTGAGATACTATCTGAGAATCTGGATATCAAATTAATCTAACCATGAGAGAAGAGACAGTGTCTTGGAAATACTTTAAACGAGATATTGTGCCATTCGCTGCTATGGTCGCAGTCGAGTGTACCACGGTTGGATCGAGCACACTGTTCAAAGCTGCTACCTTAAGAGGATTTAGCTTTTATGTCTTTGTGTTCTACTCTTATGTTGGTGCTACACTTGTCCTTTTACTACTTTCCCTCATCTTTGGAAGGTACTTGGATCTCCTTGATCAGATACTGTTGCCTGTTTCAAGAATATGAACTTACTTATTCTACATACGCACACAGGTCAAGAAGTTTACCTTCAGCCAAGTCTCCTCTCTTCTTCAAGATTTTCTTACTTGCTCTTCTCGGGTATTAGTATATCACTATGTTTCTTGATTTCTGAGCATTTTTTTCGGTTTTTGTTGTCCACTTTGATAACTTGAGGGAGAAACAGGCTCACGTCGCGGGTAGCTGGTTGTAAAGGTATAGAATATAGCTCCCCTACTCTTTCCTCTGCTATTAGCAATCTTTCACCAGCTTTCACCTTCATGCTTGCCGTCTTCTTCAGGTTCCACTTTCTTCTAGACCGGGTGTTTCCATATTATAACGATACAAAAGATATGTTATTTGACACTGATACACTCAATATGAAATGATACCAATACATAGAAAATATCTCAAGCCATTAACTGCGTGCATTGTAGAGTAGTTTTACAAGTAAAACCTTGCGTTAATGTTCGACCATCCATTTGTAACTCTAACTTCGGTGACTTACTCTGCTTCCTTGGGTGACTCGTAAAGGATGGAACAAGTAGTGTTGAGAAGCTCTGCAACTCAAGCTAAAATCATTGGGACAATAGTATCTATATCTGGTGCTCTGGTTATTTTTCTGTATAAAGGCCCAAAAATTCTTGTTGCTGCATCTTTTACTTCATTCGAGTCAAGTTGGATAACTGGAGGCCTTTTGCTTGGTTTACAATTTTTGCTTCTTTCAGTCTGGTTTATTCTTCAGGTATTACATAACTTGAGCTGATTCAGGAAACAGATTTTGGGTTTGTTGGTAACGCATAACATTGAGCTTAATTTGTCAGCTGTACATGATTTCAGACTCATATCATGGAGATATATCCTGAAGAGATAGCTGTAGTCTTCTGCTACAACTTATGTGCAATGGTCATCTCAGCGACAATATGTCTGATTGTAGAAAAAGACTCGAGTTCTTGGCAGCTTAAACCTGGTTTTTCCCTTGCTTCAGTCATATACTCGGTGAGACATCAAACCTCATAAGTTGAGAAATCAAATCTTAAAGCTAAGAAACTAACACTCTGCTTCAGGGACTCTTTGATACATCATTGGGCTCAGTTATTCACACATGGGGTCTGCATGTGAAGGGTCCGGTCTACGTATCCTTGTTTAAGCCATTGTCTATTGCAATCGCAGTCGCCATGGCTGCTATATTCCTTGGCGATGCTCTTCACCTTGGGAGGTGCCATATTTTTCAACTAAAGTGTCTCTTTCTTCTGCAAGAACATAAGTGAAAAAAAAGTTAGTTCTAGGTTGTTGAAATGTTTTGTTTCATCTTTAAATGCATAATGACTCAATAGCTAATAACCGATGTAGCTTTTCGGTTATTGGGTAATAAGATTCAAAGATTATGTGACTACTACATATAATTTTGCATGCATCTGTGTGGTGTGTGCAGTGTGATTGGATCAGTGATACTAAGCTTTGGGTTTTACACTGTGATTTGGGGCAAAGCAAGAGAAGATGCAATCAAAACAGTAAGTGATTCTGAGCAGTCACTCTTGTTGCCTAACCACAAGAGAGATGATGAAACCTTATCATGAACTTCAGTGGCGGACGCAGAAACTTATTTAACATGGGGCACAAAATAATTAATTAAAATATAATAATAATATTATTATTAAAAAATCCAAAACCAAAAAAATAAAACATTAAAAAATTTTCATAACAAAAACATACGAAGAAATTCTACAAAACTATTCTACGATTTTCCATATCTTGAAATCTTTTTATTACTACCTCATTTGTCACTTTATCTAAGTGCTCTTTTTCAATAAAACAAACCATACAATCATTTAAAAACTGATCACCCATTCGGTTTCGCAAGGTAGTCTTCACAATTTTCATCGCAGAAAAGCATCTCTCGACTGTAGCAGTGGCAACAGATAAAGTCAAAACCAACTTCAAAAGTCGATAAACAAGAGGATGCGAAAGATGTTTTTTTGTGTCCATCATTACACGTGCAAGATCTCCAAGACTCTCCAAATTAGCAAACCTTTTATCTTCACGGATATTATCGATGTAAATACCAAGTTGATGCTCAAGAGATATCCACTCCACAGAACTAAAATCTTCCGGATAAAACTCAGATAACCTCACAAGTTTCGACTGGTCAAACTCGTGGAAGGAACCAAAAGGGCTCAAAGACGCAGTGCAACTAAGCAATTCAGTGTTTACCTCGTCAAAACGATCATTAAACTCTTGAATTTGCATATCCAATACAATGTAAAGACATTCCACCTGATAATGATGCAAGTTTGTCATGTTGGTTCTCCGTCTTGGCTTCTTTGGATCAACAAATTCTTCTTCCATGATGATCAACTCAGTTTTATGACTCTCACAAAAAGAATTAACTTTTTCAACCAAAGAATCCCATCCATTATCCCTGAGATTGTACAATTGTTGCTTGGTAGATTTCACCAGAGACATAGCATTCAAAATGTCTTGATCTTTCCTTTGCAGAGCCACCGATAGAGTATTTGTGATCCCGAGAAGAAGTAACATCAACTGTAAGTAAAACACAAAATCAAAGGTGTGCAAATATTTGATGAGACCATTAGCTTGCCTTCTTTTGACATCATCACTCCCTTCGCTCTGGACATACTCGAATACTTTCACAATAGAAGGGAATAAATCAACTAATCGTACTAAGGTATTGTAGTGAGAACCCCATCGAGTATTACCAGGTCTTTGAAATGAAAGCTCCTGATTCAGTCCCTTTCCTGTCTTAATTTCACCTTGACTAATTCCTTCTTCGATGATCATTCGTTGGTCTTCTCGAACCATATCTTTCCTCTTAAAAGATGCTCCAACCACATTTAACAAAACCGAAATCATATCAAAAAAATCACCAACTTCAAAATGTTTTTTAGCAACTGCCACGACGACCAATTGAAGCTGGTGAGCAAAACAGTATACATAATATGCAGTACTATTTTCTCTTAAAATCAAAGATCTCAACCCATTAAACTCACCTTTCATGTTACTTGCTCCATCGTAACCTTGTCCCCTTAATTTTTTCATACTCAACCCCCGCTTTGCAAACAATGAATCAACAGCACATTTCAGAGTTGCAGAAGATGTATCTTGAACATGAATAAGACCAATAAATCTTTCTTTTACTATCCCATCTTTATCAACGAAGCGAAAAACCACTGCCACTTGCTCCTTAGTAGAAACATCTGCAGACTCATCCACCAACAACCAAAATACATCGTGATTAACTTCTTGAATAATAGATTCAATAACTTCCTCTGCAAAGCAATGCACTAGATCAGTCTGAATTTTGTGAGACACCATCTGATTATTTTTGGGAGCAGTCTCCAACACAACCTTCCTTACAAGCTCATTTTGATCTGCAGTATATTTCACAAGCTCTATGAAGTTTCCCCTATTAGCTGATTCTACTGACTCATCATGACTTCGAAAAGGTAATCCTTGCCGTAATAAATATCTACAAACATCAATTGAAGCATTCAATCTGATTCTGTATTCATTTTTTGCAGCATCATCATGCTTATAAAAAGCATGAACAATTGATTGACCTTGTCTCATCAAATTATCAGCCATTTTCAATGCATTATTGTGAAAACTATTCACTTCTCCCACATGAACACTCAATCTCTTTGGATTTTTCCATGTATCAAATCCCCTTGTTACAAATTCATCACTTCCACCTTTATTTTCTGTGTAATCTCTAAACAAGTAGCAAACCAAACAAAAAGCATTGTCTGTCTTCACACTATATTCCAGCCAATCACCATAAAGATCAAACCAAATTGGATTGAATCGTCTCAATTTATCTCCGGTTAGTGTTCTAGGAAATTTGTGACCACGAGGTTGATAAGGACCCTTAACTAAATATTTGCGTCTTACCTCATCTCTTTGGTTAGAGTGATATTCCACAATTCGTTTCCTATCAGCAGGGTCCACGGGTAAATTCTCCAAATCATCATTAGAATGAGATGTACTTGTTGGTTTTTTTGGAAAATATTTTTCCATAGATCACCTAATAAAAAACATAGCATGAATTCACCAATATATATTTAAAGCAATTGAATGAGACTATCAATTTATCTAGAATAAGAAGAAAATCAATAGACAAGTTTATATGCTATAACACGTAAACAGAATTTTGTCCAACGACAAGTTTTGCATCAATTACTTACTGTTGTTTATATGCTGTTTGATAAAAAATAACCGAAGACAAAAATAATACTGGAACCAATCAAAAATAGAAGCAGAAGACTTTTCTCTCTCTATGGTGCAGTTGTATTGCTGTCGATGAACTCATGAAAACTAGGTATAAATCCCGATCAAAAAAAGTTTATAGACTTTGAGTTTTAGACTTTTAGTTAGTTGGGCTTGAATCATTAGCAGTTTTAAAATAGTTGGGCTTAACCTGTATTACTATAGCTTAAATTATGATACAATTTACATTTAATTTTAGTTTATATTATAGAAAGAGTTTCCGTTAGACTTTAGCATGTGGCACAATAATTAAGTGCTATTATTTTCTGAACTATGATAACTAAATCCCATGTAATTTTTTTTTTTTAGGATTTAGCATGTGGCACGTGCCACACATACTAAAGCGTACGTCCGCCCCTGATGAACTTAAGTTGGACACCATGTATAACTATTGGACCCATTATAAGATGATCCCTGTCTATCTTGTATGTATATCTTACTAGGGGATTATCTGTTAAAGATCTTGTGTGTTATAGTATTTATACAAAGTTTCTAACAATATATGATACACCTTAAATGTGAAAAATATAGATGAATATTATATAGTACAACTTGAAGGAGTGCTAAATCAAAAGAAAAAAGACAAAGGAATTGTCTAAATGAAAGATAAGGAAAATCCAATCTAATCAATATTTATAGGTTTACTACAAAACCAAGAATTATGGAAATATAAGTACATGGATGTAATTCATCATTAATAAGTATTTTTTGGTTCCACAAAAACTGTTGTCTTTCTCATGGAGTATTAATAATACTCTTCAATGGAAATTCTTACTAGTCTTAAACTTTAAATTAGGATACTTTTAATTATTGTTCGAGTTACTAAATTATATAAAACCCACCAAAATCATTTAAGAAATTAATTTTTATTGTTTTTGTCTCTTCATAAGGGTCCAACAAATTAATAAATAGTCCTATCCCATTCTACGCAGCTCACAAACTTGGCTTACCCCAATTCAATAAATACCACACATCTTACCTCAAATCATATCACTCTAACACAAAAAGCCAAACCATATGTGACCACATTCTCTCTTATCCAAAATCTATCAATCAAATCACAATCATAACGTTACATAACCAGAACCGGAATCTTAAACCCCAAACCAATGAATTTACGACATAAAACAACGAAATTGTTTGGTTTAGACTCTGATTTCGGTTTCAATTAAATACCGGTTTAAACCGTAACATAACCGAATATAAAGAACACAAACAAAAGAAAAACGATAAAAACTGAAAAAGAAAACACAGAAATCGAGAAATGTCAGAGGTAGAAGAAGAAGAAGGAACAACAACAACTACAAGTGGTTCCAGAAACTTCGATCTCCCAGACGAAGTGCTTCAAGTTCTACCGTCCGATCCATTCGAACAGCTCGATGTAGCTCGCAAAATCACATCTATCGCTCTCTCGACGCGTGTCTCCTCTCTCGAATCAGAGTCGTCGGATCTCCGAGAACTCGTCGCCGAGAAAGATAAAGAAATCGCTGAGCTGCAATCTCACGTTGAGTCTCTCGACGCTTCTCTCTCCGATGCCTTTCAGAAGCTTTCTCTCGCTGATGGTGAAAAGGTCCGAACCCGGTTTTGACTTTTGGTTTTGGTTTTTTTTGACCCGATTTGGTTTTTTTGACTATCTTCGAAATTTTTTTGCAGGAGAATTTGATAAGAGATAATGCTTCGTTGTCTAATACTGTGAAGAAACTTCAGAGAGATGTCACTAAGGTTATTTTTTGAACTCACATTTCTAATTTTGGAAGTAGCTGAGGTTTTAGGGTTTTTGGAATTGAGTTTTTTGTGAAATTTTTTGGTGCAGCTTGAAGGTTTTAGGAAGACGCTTATGATGTCTCTTCAAGATGATGACCAAAATGTATGAAAACATTCACTTTCTTGAATTTGCTTTCAAGAAGTTAAAAAAATTGATAATCTTTGAGACTTGAATTTTGATTATGTTTGGGGTTTATAACAGGCAGGAACAACACAAATCATAGCTAAACCTACACCAAACGGTATACTTCTTGTGAGGGATTTTAGTGGAGTCTTGTGTTTATGATTTATATTGTGTGTTGGTTTTGTCATTTTTGTTTCAGATGATGATACCCCATTTCAACCTTCAAGACATTCATCAATGCAATCTCAAGCTTCTGAAGTTATTGAACCAGCTACTGCTACAACAGACAACGAGAACAATGATGGTATAGTGTTAATCTTGATTCTCACAAGCTACTAAAACTGTTGTTTGTGTGTCTTCTTCATTCACGAGTATTTAAATAATACCTAAGTTTGTTTTTTGTTATGTCGCAGCTCCTCCTAAACCGAGTTTATCAGCTAGCCTGCCAGTAGTATCGCAAACTGCTACTCCACGGCTAACTCCTCCTGGTTCTCCACCTATTTTGTCTGCTTCTGCTACACCTAGATCAACTTCGAGACCTCTCTCTCCTCGACGTCATTCTGTATCCTTCTCTACTACTAGAGGCATGCTTGATGATACTAGATCTTCTATTTCAATCTCAGAGCCTGGTTCACACACCGGTAAGTTAAAAAACCAGGATTTTTTTTCTTGTGGCGGGTTTTGGGACAACACAATTGTTAACGGTTTGTTTGTTATCTGTGTTTTCAGCAAGAACTCGGGTTGATGGAAAAGAGTTCTTCCGACAAGTCAGGTAAAGACTCCTACCCTGAAAATTCTTACAAAACGACTCTCTACAACATTGTCTGTAACAATTTTACATCTTGTTACTAAATCTTGATCAGGAGCCGATTATCTTACGAGCAATTTGGTGCATTTCTTGGGAATGTGAAGGATCTTAACGCTCACAAGCAAACAAGAGAAGTAAGTAGAATACTCTCTCAATCTTGTTTACCACTCACAAGCAAATTTGGATTTTGTATCGATTCGGCATTGTTGTTTTTTTTTCTCTTTTTCCAGGAAACGCTTAGGAAAGCTGAAGAGATATTTGGTGGCGATAACAGAGATCTCTATGTCATATTCGAGGGCTTGATCACACGCAACGCTCACTGAGTGCTTGATTCTTATGTTACTCAAAGAACATTTATACTCGGAAACTCAGGATTCAATCTGCAACATTCAATTCCTTTGTTATCTTGGCGGTCAAGTAAGTCCAAGTGAAACTGACGATTTGGTTGTATCATTTGTGTCTGTTGTATATCTATCTTATCTATCCTCACATCTTCTATAAATTATATTTCATCTTCTTCAAATTCAATATCCAAAATTTTCTATATTATATGGTGTGATCCCTAAAAACAGATCAAGAAAGAACAAAAAAAAAAAAAACACAGAGTGTTATGGTAAACCGTTGAAATTATCATGGTAATAACAGTCTTGGCCAACAATGAAAGACACTAAAGAGTAAAGAAAACAAAATGGAACTAAGCAGCACATCTCTGAGTCTCAGACTGAATCACATATGCTCATCGGCAAAAGCTTTGAGATGGTTAAAAGAAGAGCCACCTTCTCTCACCGCCTCCGCTGCTAAATCCTTCCACCTTGCCGCGTTTCCTCTAAACTCCTCCGCCTTCTCCTCCATTACTTCCTTAATGCACCGCCGTATCTCCTCACTCTCCACCACCATAGCTCCTTCCTCGTCCTTCTTCTCTATGACTCTCACACCTGTCTTCCAACAATCTTCTAAAAGCTTCGCGTTCGTCATCTGATCAGTACACTGCGGAAACGCCACCACCGGAACTCCCGATACCAAGCTCTCCAGCGTCGAGTTCCAACCGCAATGCGTCACGAAACAACCGATCGATCTATGATTAAAAACCCTAAACTGATCACACCACGAAACCACCATACCTATCTCATCGAGCTCTTCTCTGAAACTACTTATGCAATCTTCTTCCTTCTCTTGCTCATCTTCTTTGCTTTTGTACGACTTATTCGTAATCACCCACAAGAACGGTTTCCGACACTGAATCAATGCCTTGCAAAGCTCGACAAGCTGTTTCTTGGTCAATACGGCAACCGTCCCAAACGAAACATAAAGCACAGACGAATCCGCTTTCGTATCCAACCACTCAATGTACTCACTGTGACTCGACGAATCCGTTCTCAAGGTTAATAACGGACCGATGGGTACAATCTTGTAACTATCTGGAACCGAGCTCATAGCTTCCGGCTCAAGCTCTTGGAAAGTGTTGATGAGGATCTTAGGGTTTGCTTCTTCCTTCAGTGACTCAAGCTGTTCTCTTAACACCGGTAGAAGAAACGCATAGGCGTTGGAAGAGACGAGGAATGAGGGAAGATCACGGACAGTGAGCAGTGGCAGAGACGGTAATTGAATAGAACCAGAAGGGTTATTACCCATCTCTGAGATTGCATCTTCGTAGCCGTTGAAGTAATGGTAAGAAATGGAGAATACTGTTACAGGTTGGACCCAAAGAAGAGCTGAAGGAAGGTGAATCTCACGCGCTAGCTCAGCGACCCAAGTGAGGAGGATCGTGTAAACCACGCAAGTGAAAGGCCGGTTCTGCCTCCGGTTATCTTCGATCAGTTCGGTTAGCGTCTCTTTGCCATGTCTTCTCATATCAAACATGAAGTTTGCGGTCGCGTCTTGAAGAGACTTTTTGGAGGAAGCAGAGGATTTGTAGCCGTCGTCGTAGCCATCGGAGTAGGTAGCGAAGGTTAGGGTTTCGGGGACGTTTTCTTGAGAGAACATACGGCGGTTGTAGGCGGAGATCGGGGCGGCGAAGGTGACTCTAGCGCCGGAGATGGTTCCGGCTAGACGTTTGGCTAGCTCGAGAGATGGGTTGATGTGACCTTGTGTTGGAAATGTTACGAATAGGAAGTGTGGACCGGCCGGTGACTTCGAATTATTGTTGTCCATTTTTTTAGTGTTGCTATGGTGTTGTTACTTGTTAGTATTGACTAAATGAGAGACAATAACACAACAAGTTTAGATTTAGAAGACAAAAACAGCGCACACCCCACTACGTAAACATTGGACAAAAATTTTGTGACGTTAGTGATGACGAAAATCTAAAATAAAGAAAGGTCGTTTGGATTCAATGGATACGAACAAGCGACCATTTGGCCAACCCTACATAAACTATTTAAACATGCAATATTCAACTAACCCCATCTATATAAAATAAAATACGGTGGATAAATATTTGTAAATATAGTAATTTTAATTGCACGTGCTTTCCTTTTTTAAAACTAAAATTTGGTGTATCTTTTAAACTAATCATGTTATTATATTGGATTATATTACGTATATTTTTCTCTATAAGTCGCGTTTATGTGTCAAAATGGTCAAAACTAATGGTTCAACTCAATTCAACTCAAATCAAGAACTTTAATGAGTTAAAAAAATTAACTCTAATAATTTGATGGGTTAAATGAGTTGATGATTAAATGAGTTAATGAGTCAAATGAGTTTGGTTATAATATGTTTATGAGTTAGCCCACTAACCCATCCATTTCTACATTATCAACCTAATATCATCAACATCATCATAATTTTCCCGCCAAAATTCCAAACCCGTAATTTTCCCACAAAAAAAACACAAATCCGTAATTTTTGCTAAAAATTGAAATCCGTAGTTTCTTGCCAAAATTCAGAATTTATAATTTTCCTGCCAAAAACGAAAACCCGTAATTTTCTCACCAAAATTCAAATCCGCAATTTTCCGCCAAAATATCAAACCCGCAATTTTCTCACCAAAACACAAACCCATAAATTTCTCGCCAAAAACGCAAATCCGTAAATTTTCCTGGCAAAAACGTAAACTTATAATATTTCCCGCCAAAAACGTAAATCCATAAATGTTCCACCAAAAACTTAAACCCGTTGCAATGTTTAATTAAACACTCCTGTTGCAATGTTTTAAAACTTAGGCCAGATCGGTTAAAACCGTGAAACGCCAAGTTTCCCGGTCCAGATTTTTATAAATAACTGGATTTCTTAGGACTCATATTAAACCAGAAAAATTGGCTAAAATTCACGATCTGGAGGTTGAATCAACCCGCCGGTTTAACCAATTTTAAAATCTTCAAGTTTTGAGACCTGGACCTCGAAGCCCAATTAGAATATTACAATCGATACTGCTATTTATTGACCTCTTCTTGTTTTTATTTGTTTCTATTAATCAGTGTGGGATAATATAGTAAACAAGGCATATTTTTAGTTGAGATATGTTGCAATATAGTACATATTAAAAAAAATTATATGAAAATTAGTACGTTTTTCGTTATGTTTTTTTTTTTGGTAAGTGACCGAGAGACAATCAGTATTTATTAAAAAAATCAAAAAACCGTACACACGAATCTGTCTCGAGTGCATGAGCCCAACCTCATCTTCTCCAAAAATCGAAAGCAACTCAATAGAAACAGAATCCAACAAATGAAAACCTAAGGGAAGAAGAAACCTAATGAAAACTCAATAGCTACGTTTTTCGTTATGTTTGTAATTTTTCTCAAATGATTTTTATGTTTTTGAACAATTACTTTCTTTTCTGTCACGTAAATAAAGCAAAGATAACTTATTTATTTGATTGAAAAAGAGTTCAGTTTTTTGAATTTTAGTTCTCTAACTTTTATTTATGCACATCTTGTTCATATATATATAATTAATATTAATTGTTTACAAAAACTAAAAAGAAATAAAAATTAAATGACCGGTAGTTCGACCAGTTGACCCGGTGATCCATAGACTTTATGGTTCAGTCTCTGGTCTGGTTTAAAAAACATTGCCTGAGAGTCGTTAAGTTGAGCTATTGATAGATACAATGATATACAATGTTCTCTTCCTAGACTGGTAGTACGAGAAGAATATATCAAAACACATATATCTTATTATATAAACCTTGTTTCTCAAAGTTAGTAACTTACAAGATCGTGACACATGTTAATTTTAAAGATTAGAGATCAAAATTAAAAACTCACATGATTGTGACACGTGTCAATTTTAACAACTAAATATCATAGTTAATATACTATATACCATCCATATTTGGTCGTATAATTATATTATATAACGTTTATATTATAACCTAACACATTAAATTTTATTTCTTTGTTTGCAAAAAAAAAAGATAAATTTATCTCTATGGTTAGCCAATTTTGGACACTGAGTACTGCAACAAGATTTGTGAAGGCACATGCGAAGGAAACGAAGATCATGAAGAACCGATTGGCAGTCTTAGGAAAAAAGCTTGAACAGAAGTCTGAACTAATATTTTTATTATATTAAAAATCTTATTATGTAAAGTTCGGTTTTCAAATTAACCACATGTCAAGTTTACTGATGAGATGTTGACACGTGTCAAAAATTATTATTGTTCAAAACAGCTAATTAAAAAAATAACATTAAATCTAAATAAAATTTACATGTTGATATCTAAATAAAACTTCAAAATCAACAAGGAAAACTAACAAAATTAATCTACTTTCCATTGTACGCTGCTTATATTATACATGTTTTCTCAATAAGATTTTGACATGTATAAACAAAAAAGTAACTCACTAAGCATGTATATCTAGCAACAATTGTTTTTAATGTCTACTAAATATTCTATAATATTTTTACAAATAGTTATTATACAAGAACGTCATTTGAAAATTGAAAGAAAAAACATAAATTTAACTCAATTAATAGAACTCATTAGAGTTTTTACAAAAAAAAACAAACAAACAAAACAAGTGATATTAACTTAGTTTCACGATCTAGCTATGATTTCTTCAAGTTTTTTCTTCAGACTTTTTTCTTTCCATTGTCTTGGTTGTTCTTTCACCATGAGGATTTCTGAGTATGAAAACCAATAAAATATAAAATCAGAGCCATATGTGAGAAATCCAAAAGAAAAAAATGATAAAAATAAGATGAACGTATCGATATGATTGTGTGTTAGAGATGTACACATATAACTTGATTCACCGGGACTGGTATGGTTGGCAATTGGCATCCTTCAAAGAAGAACTTCTAAGAAAATTATCCTTTTGGACAGTTCTTAGAAAAGAGTTTTATATTTGTGTGATCATTTCTAATTTTTTTTTGTTTGTGTTATGCGAAATTTGGAGAAGAGTTTCAGAAAATATTTATACTAAAAAGGAGTCCCGTACAACAATTTTATTTGAATAGATCCGGCGAGATCATGGGGTTTGTAGTTGGAGTAGTGGAAATGATTTTTGATTTTTAACAAAACAGTTTTTATACATAATTGAAGAAAACAATAACAGATGAGGAATAAAAAGATTTGTGATATATATCATCATTTTGTTTACCAAGTTTACGCGCTAGTTTATCTTTGTCTCTTCATATCCAAAGTCTTTAGAAACAAAATATGCTGAACTGTAGGAACTGCACTAAATTAGTCAAAAAAAAAAAATTCCTAACAAAGAGAACGATGTGGTCAATTAGTAACAGTCGAAAATATGTGTTTGTCCTACTAAAATGGATGGTTTATTCACTTATTGTAATGTGGTTTTTGTCATTTTTTCAGATGATGCTACTCCATTTCAACCTTCTCAAGACATTCATGATTCATCAACCCAATCTTATGAAAAGACACTAAAAAATATAATTAATCCATAAATTTATTAATGAAATCAAAATTTGTATTAAAACATGAATAAAATCAAATATAAATAAGCAAAATTTCATTAAAATATTTTGTAAAATGGAACTAAGAAAGTATCATTTGAAAAGGGAAAAATAGGGAACTGGTATCTCTCAGACCCAATCAAATTATTAAAGTCATAGTTACCACTTGATATATATCAAATTATTTGTTTGTCAAGAAAACATTATTTTCAACAATATATGGTGTATATTAGAAAAAAATCGGTCTTTTCATACCCCATCTAAGGGGGTATATTGAATTCCTACCCCATCTATCATATTGAGCAAATCCATAAATAAGGTTAACTAAAATTCAAATTAGCTACACCAACTTGCAAAACAGTGTTGAATCATACACAACCCGTAACTGTGTTAATAGACCATTAACGGGTGCTTACATGGAAGCCACGTACGAAACGACGTCGTTTTGAGAAACGAAAGAAACAACTTCTTTTACTCAAAACGATGTCGTTTCTTACGTCTTCTTCCCCATTTCTTCTTTCCCGAGTCGAGAGAAAGTTTGTTCAATTAATTTGGAGATTTTTTAAACATTTTGGGTTTTTTGGCGAAATCGATTAAGATGTCTTCATCATCAGCTTCTTCAGGTGAGTTCTTGAGAACATAATGTATTTTTGGGACCTTTTGTTACTTTTCGTGGTGGTGGTTGAATCCTAGGCTCCTGAGATCTTATCCAAAAACCAATGCCATTAACTGATGAGATCGACTCAGAGTAAATCATGACATTTGTTGATGCCAAGTACCAATCACAGTTAACATAATGCTTAGGATTGTGCTTCTTGGTCAGTATATCTCTTAAAACATGGCGGCAAGGGAGCACTGTCATCTTCCATCTTGGACATGCACATGTCTTTGCATTCAAATAACCTTGAATCCATGTTTATTTTTAAGAACCTCATATTGTCCATTTCCACAAGGAATTGCCTAACAATACTTTCGCAACCTCTCTTCCTCTTTGATGGTGTTGGCGACTTTGAGAGTGTATTTACCTTGACGTTTCATAGCCTTCTTGAGCCTCACATCTATATGCATCATAGTTTGTCTTCTTATTGTCTCCAACATCTCCACTAATGGCATCTCCCGTGCTTTATTGATGGCATTGTTGTAAGACTCAGAAAAATTGTTAGAAACATCCTTACAACTTGATTTGCATCCGAAGAAGGCACGACTACAGTTTTGCGGATTTCTTTGCATGACAGCATCATACAAACCTTCATCAAACTTCTTCAATTCCTCGATTGCTCTATTATACTCCGCTTCGTTAAAACTCTTGGCAACTGCCCAAAACAACTTCTTAGGCAAATCTTTACCCGGATAAACTCTTCTCAGATTGCCACAGATATGGCGTGCACATATCCGGTGTTCCACCTTTGGTAACTCTTGATCAACAGCATTGAGCAACCCTTTTTGTCTATCAGAAATAAGAGTAAATCCATCACCATTTTCGAGTGTCAAATCAACCTTCAGCTTCTTAATGAACCACAACCAAGCGTCAAAGTTCTCTGTTTGCACAACTGCCCAAGCAACCGGGTAGAACTGATTGTTGGCATCTCTTCCTACAGCAACCAACAGTTGTCCTTTCACACCATTTAAGAAGCATCCATCTATGCCAATTATTGGCCGACAATATGCTATCCAAGTTTTTCGAAGGGCTGCAAAGCAGACATAAAACCTATCAAACTTGACTACACCATTATCATCAGTCATCGTCCCAACGTCCACTGTTAAACCTGGATTTGATCTACAAAACAGAATTCAAACACATATTAGAAACATGATTACATGAAACACATATTAGAAACAGATTTCCTTACTCTAAAAGATGTTCCATGTAATCATGTATTCGAGCAAATTTCTCATCATATATTCCTCTTGAATCATCTTCAATGCTTTTCCTATAGCTGTTCGACACTGATCATAAGTAGCAACTATTGTGTAACGCTCCTCAACTGCATCTTGCATCGCCTTGGCCTTGAATGTCGGATCCTTCCTAATGTCATTCAAGAACAACTGAGCAAGGACTCCACTCTTGATCACTTTACTAAACCCATCCTTAGTACATGCATGCACATCATTGCATGTCTTCACCATGTACTTCCCAATTTTATCTTCATAGGAGCAGTAGATTTTGAAGTTGCAATTCCCTCCAATAGCACACCTTACTTCACTTCTCTCTGATCCCCATCTTGTAAACTTTATATTCTCTCCATTTTTAAGAGCATAATCAACCACAACTTCTTTAAACTCAGATATACTATCAAAGACTTGCTCTAATCTGATTTCTCCACTACCTTTTTTGCACCTCATATATCTTCTTTCAACTTCCTCACAATCATAGTTAGGAGGAGTATCCTCATCATTACCATGCTCTTCTTTGTCAACAAAACCTGCTAAGTTCTACTCCACTCGATCTTCCATGTCAACAAAACCCTACCAACATCTCTATCATAACCACGAGAACCATCACCACCAGATCCATCACCATGAGAACCATCGCCACCAGAACCATTACCACCAACTCTCTCACTATGTTGCCCGTCTTCAAGAAGCTCATGATATTGTTTCTCAAGAAAAATTTCAATTGACTTCACCCAAACCGCGGTTGTACACATTTTCTGAAAATTCTGATCTTCATTCATTAACTTCAGCTCTGAAAAATCCTCGAAGGGATACTTATACCAGATTTTTTGCCCACAGAGAGGATCGTCCAACGCTGCCATCAAATTAGTCACAACTGTTTCGGCTTTGCTTTCAAGTGTTAGAACCGATCCTCCAACATAAGTAGTTTTATTCCCATCAACAACTCCAAACTCTCCACCATTGTAGCATTGGAAAATAACATCCTCATCAGAGCTGAAAAAAATAAAAATTTAAAGAATTAGAGGGTTCTTCATTTTCGTTTACACATATTATCAAACACTTGGTGTTCATGATATTTTTTAAGAGCTAAACTAATTCCAAACTTAAGATCACACATCAATCTCATCCAAACTACACAATTACATCCAAAATCCATCGGGTTTTCTAAATAAACACTCTTAAGTATCTCAATTTACAAAACCCCTAAAAATTGGATTAAAATTACCTCATTTTCCGATGACAATACGGTTAATTGTACTTTCATTCACTCTCCACGATTGATAATTGTTGCTAATTGAATCAATTGACCAATTGATTTTGATTTATGGGTGAAAAGAAGAGAAGAAACAAGAGTCGGGTTTGAACAAACTTTCTCTCGAATCGGGAAAGAAGAAATGGGGAAGAAGACAATGGAAACGACGACGTTTTGAATAAAAGAAGTTGTTTCTTTCGTTTCTCAAAACGACGTCGTTTCTTACGTGGCTTCCACGTAAGCACCGTTAACGGTCTATTAACATTGTTACGGGTTGTGTATGATTCAACACCGTTTTGCAAGTTGGTGTAGCTAATTTGAATTTTAGTTAACCTTATGTATGGATTTGCTCAATGTGATAGATGGGGTAGGAATTCAACATACCCCCTTAGCTGGGGTATGAAAATACCGATTTCCCGTGTATATTACTTAGTAAAGTAAGTTTATTGTTTATAATAGATTTATACTCAAATGTTTGAATGATTATATTTGAGCTTAAAATTTTCTATTGATAGAAAATATTTTAAATAAAATTCTGCATGTGCACGTGTACAAATTCTAGTATTACATATAGTTCCTCTATGAGTCTCCTCATTGCAATGTTTTAAAACCCAGGCCAGATTGGTTAAATCGGAAACCTGCAAGTCTTCCGGTCAAAATTTCTATAAAGCCCTGAATGTTTTGTAGTTTTTAAATGGTTTTTGTTTTTAGTTTTTAGTTTTTGGCTTTTAGTTTTTGGTTTTTTGAGTTTTTGTTCTGTGGTGTAGATTTTAGTTTTTGCAAAAACTTGAATGGTAACTTGATTAGTTTTTGGGTTTTATATATAAGTACTTTTAAAAAAAAGTTTGATTGAATTTATGATAGTTTTTATATAAAGAAAAAACAAAAAAGGAAAATAAAAAAATAAAAAGTTACTTAATATTTTCCTAAAAACCCACAAAATGTGGTATTTGTATTCTATGAAGGTATTGGTAAAATCTACAAAAATCTGGTTTCCCTCATATTTAGGAAACCCATGTATTAAAAAATCATGAATGGCTGAAAAAGTAGATTTTGCATAATCAAAAAGCCAAAATCTGATATAAAATCTGATGTTATATCTAACACAGATATATTAAAGTGAAAGTGATATCTAACGAATGAGAACATTCAACTTACGTGAAAAAAGTAGGTTGTTTGACATTAAATTCTATAAGCAATATAAACGATAAATACTGAATTGACTCAAACAGTCTTAAAACCGGTGTTCATATCATCATTTTGTTTACCAAGTTTACGCACTAGTTTATCTTTGTCTCTTCATATCCAAAGTCTTTAGAAACAAAATATGCCGAATTGTCGGAACTGCAACAAATAGTAAAAAAAAAAAAAAAAGTGAATTCCTAACAAAGAGAACGATATATGTGGTTAATTAGTAACAGTCGAAAATATGTGTTTGTCTACTAAAATGGATGGTTTGATTATTGTATTGTGGTTTTTGTCATTTTTTTTTCACAAGATGAGACTTCATTTCAAACTTCAAGATATTCATCAATCCAACCCTATGAAAAGACACTAAAGAATTTTCATAATAGCCATAACATTTTTAATGAAATCAAATTTTGTATAAAAACATGAAAAGAATCAAATAAAAATAAACAAAATTTCACTATGTAAAATGGAACAAGTATCATTTGAAAAGGAAAACTACGGAACTGTTATCTCTAAGACCGAATCACATGCGCTCATCGGCGAAAGCTTTAAGATGATTGAAAGAAGAGCCACCTTCTCTCACCGCTTCCGCAGCTAAATCCTTCCACCTCGCCGCGTTTCCTCTAAACTCCTCCGCCTTCCCCTCCATCACTTCCTCAATGCATCGCCGTATCTCCTCACTCTCCACCAACACAACTCCTTCATCATCTTTCTTCTCCATCACTCTCACACCTGTCTTCCAACAATCTTCTAAAAGCTTCGCGTTCGTCATCTGATCAGTCCACTGCGGAAACGCCACAACCGGAACTCCTGCGACCAAGCTCTCCAACGTTGAGTTCCATCCGCAATGCGTCACAAAACAACCGATCGACCTATGGTTCAAAACCCTAAACTGATCGCACCAAGAAACCACCATACCTATCTCATCGAGCTCTTCTCTAAAACTCTTTATGCAATCTTCTTCTTTCTCTTTCTCATCTTCTCTACTTCTGTACGACTTATCCGTAATCACCCACAAGAACGGCCTCCGACTCTGAATCAACGCCTTGCAAAGCTCCACAAGCTGTTTCTTGTTCAACACGGCAATGGTCCCGAACGAAACATAAACCACAGACGAATCTGATTTCGTATCCAACCACTCTATGTACTCACTGTGACTCGACGAACCCGTTCTCAAGGTTAATAACGGACCGATGGGGACAATCTTGTAATTATCTGGAACCGAAGTCATAGCTTCTGGCTCAAGCGCTTGGAAACTGTTGATGAGGATCTTAGGGTTTGCTTCTTCCTCCAGTGACTCAAGCTGATCTCGAAAAGCCGGCAGAAGAAACGCGTAGGCGTTGGAAGAGACGAGGAATGAGGGAAGATCACGGAGAGTGAGCAGTGGCAGAGACGGTAATTTAATAGAACTAGAGGGGTTATTACCCATCTCTGAGATTGCATCTTCGTAGCCGTTGAAGTAATGGTAAAAGATGGAGAAGACTGTTACAGGTTGGACCCAAAGAAGAGCCGAAGGAAGGTGAATCTCACGCGCTAGCTCAGCGATCCAAGTGAGGAGGATCGTGTAAACCACGCAAGTGAAAGGCCGGTTCTGCCTCCGGTTATCTTCGATTAGTTCGGTTAGTGTCTCTTTGCCACGTCGTCTCATATCAGACATGTAGTTTGCAACCGCGTCTTGAGGAGATTTGTCGAAGGAAGTAGACGACTTAAAGCCGTCGTCATGGCCATCGGAATAGGTAGCGAAGGTTAGGGTTTCGGGGACAATTTCTTGAGAGAACATGCGGCGGTTGTAGGCGGAGATCGGGGCGGCGAAGGTGACTCTAGCATTAGAGATGGTTCCGGCTAGACGTTTGGCTAGCTCGAGAGATGGGTTGATGTGACCTTGTGCTGGATATGTCACGAATAGAAAGTGTGGACCAGTGGGTGACTTCGAATTATTGTTGTCCATTCGTTTAGTTTTTGGGATGGTGTAGTTACTTTGTTAGTAATGAGAGACAATACTACAATTATAGTTTGGATTTATAGAGAGGTTTGTAGTGACACAGATCTAAGTGAAAAGGGAAAGTTATAATAATATTACTATTTAAAAAGACAAAAACAGAGCAAACCCCACTAACTAAACATTGGACAACGCAATTTTGTGACGTTAGTGGTGACGAAAATCTCTAAAAGATAAAAAGTTCGTTTGGATTCAGTGGACACGAGCACACGACCATTTGGCCAACCATGCGTGTGAAATCATTCATTTTGAAAATAGTTTTTTTTTTCTTTACTAGTTTTGCTTATGATTTTCTATCAAAAAATTCTTGTACATCAAGTCATAGTGATATATATTGATGTGGAAACGAATGAGAACATTCAACTTACGTGGAAAAGTAGAATTGTTTGACATTAATTTACATACGAAATAATGCTATATATCTTATTATATAAATTTGAGTTTTGAAAGTTAGTCATTAACAACATTTTGACATGTGTCAAGTTTATATCAACTCGAGATTTTGAGATTACAACAAAAAAACAAAATATTCTGTTTTAAACGATATTAATAATGTAAAAATATAATTATCAAAAAGTTACAAAAATTATAATTTTTTTTAATACTTATAAAGAGATTATATATATATTTCATAAATTCAAAATTATAACATTATTTACTTATTTTTAATTTTAAGTTATTAATTCTACAAAAAAAATTGAAATAGGAATAAAGAAAATATACAGTTAATTATTAATTCTAATATTTGTAAATAGTCACTTCTATATAAACATAGATCGTCTCATATTTTCATCTAACAAAATATTTTTTTCAAAAATATTGTTTTCAACTTTGTTCTATTGGTAGAACTTTTTTAATTGAAAGCTAATTTTTTAACAAAAATATATGTGTGTTCCTTTTCTAATACTGCATTTTAAAATTTAATGTAGTATTTTATAGATTTTTTATTTAATTTATCTTTTCACCTTTGAATTATTTGGGATTCATATATTATCGTGTTTATAATTTTCTATTATTTCTTTATTTATGTCAAATTAATTTTCTTCTAATTTTTCAACCTTGATTGGGTGTTCATAGACTCTTTTTTGTGCAAACATAATTTTTACCATTAATTCAATCCTAAAAGGAAGGAGTAGAAGCTCATCGACCTAATAGTTAGACAAAATATGCTAATCAAAAATAAGCTTGAAACAAACGAAGATAGATAGATTGGAAAAACATAAATTGTTGTTGATAGATCCATAGGAGTTCGGAGACTGTGACACGATGGTTTGCGGATAGGTTTAAAAGAATTGATTTGGAAACCATATCACCAAAGTGCACTTATATTTTCGATCAAGGGTTAAGAGAACTTCAGAGTTAAGTGTGCTTGAGCTGAAGTAGTTTCAGCATGAGTGACCTTTCGGGAAGTGATTGTCGTAATTGTGTGAGCGAGGACAAAACAAGTATTATGAGGAAGGGTCGGTAATATGGTGATTTGTAAGGTTGGTAAACAAGTATTCCTCTCGGACGTAACAGACCGGCCGCCGAATATGGGTGAGCCAGGAGTAGACGAGGGGCCCACTGAAGAAGGTGGCCATGAACTGGGAGTGGACATGGGGCTCACTAAAAAATGTAGCATTCAGAGAGTTCCAGAGACAAAGACTACATCATGGTGTGTCAAAGATAGTTGCACAAATACAATGGAAAATTAACATTAGTTACTATCAAAATATTTTGTGACATTAGAAAAGGGTCTTTAGTTTCATTGGTTGTCGGAACAAGCCATTTTGAGATAATTGAAAGACGTAAATATGTTGTCTCCACACATGAGGAAGGAAAAGCCGAGGTTCTTTCTATGGTGGAGGAGGTTGGACGCAAGGTTATCTCCCTAAAGGGAAAAATGTATAGGAGGTTGGACACAAGGTTATTCCCCAAGGGAGGAAGGTGGGGCCAAAGTTCTCTCCATGATAGAGGAGGTTGGACGCAAGATTCTCAGCATAAGGGACGAGGGCGGAGCCGAGGTTCTCTCCATGGTTGGTCATACACTATTGTGATGATACATTATTGATTAGTATACTATGTAATATATACTTTTTTTAGCCAATAATTTTAATAATTAAAAGTACTATGCAAAAGTGAAAGTAAAAAGACATATAATAGTTGACTTAATGTGTTCATACATACATTTTCTAGGTGGTGGTAAAAAAAAATATATATATATATATATATATAACATACAATATATTTAGGTGTAAAAAATACGTTTTTAATGGTAATGGTAATATACATAAAATATTTGTAAATAGATATAAATCAGTATATTATAGCAAAAATAAAACTTATAAATAACATAGAACAAATTTTAATATATTTTTATTAAATTTAATTTAATTTTACAAAAATTTAAACCTGCACATCGGGCGGGTCTTTGTTTAGTCTAAAATAAAAGACTGAGTTAGTCTTTAGATTGAGATAGTCTTTACATTGTGCTAAGTGTTAACCAAAGAAATGTTGAATTGTTGATATTTACAAATTACAATAACATTATAAGTTATTTAATATAACTTTAATTGGATAATAGTTATTTATTTTTGTTATAGTTAATAAGTGATTTTTTTTATGAGATTATGCGAATCTTCATGATTATCTTGTCTCTTACGCAACTAGTTAGTTTGATTCATCCATAAGCTCAAGACATGTCAAAAATAATAATTTTTTTTTTCAAGTTAGAGTGAACGAAAAAGTTAAGCTATTTCATTGTAAATAATATGTCGAAAAACTGCTTTATGGATATGGTTCGTGTAAACATAATTCGTTAGTTTTTTTTTTCATATCTTTTTTCTTATCTTGTTAAAAATATTAATAATATTTAAAGTTTATGAAGTTTCAAAACACTACATCATGAGCATATTATAAGATTGGGATTGAAAAAAAAAAAGAGGTTAAGATCAAGGTTATATGAGGTTCTATTGTAGGTTGGAATTTTTTTCGTAATTCTGAGAAATAATTGAAACGAAAAAAATCTCAGAATTACAATGTTGCTTATCATTCTATGTAGTCGTCAGCGTGTAGGTGCCCCTTCGGTAGAATTTGAATATGTATGCGACGGTAATAGTGCGTTATGATCTGACAATGGGGGCACAATTGATTTGGATCTGAACTTAAAGAATGGTAGGATTGCGTCGTTGTTAACTTCATCATGCATTCTTAGCTCGATGGTGAGACCGTGGAGAAACTTGTAAGTAAAAGATTCCTATACACAACGCCAAATTTTAAATGATCTCATATAAAAATCAAAACTTTGAAATCTATGCACAAGAGTCTTTTTCCATGTTACAAACTCTACTCAAGGGGGCTATATGAAGAGCCGATTTAACAAGAGGAGAAGTGATGGTAATGTCTTAGGCTCTCAACCAAAAAGTGATTTGTGGTACAATATGCATCATATGATTTGTTAAACTTTTGAATGGTGAAGTCTTAGTCAGGAAAACATGCACTACATATTTATGATGCAAATATATTTTTAGACAAATGCATTAAATCGTTTTGTCGATTTTCTCTGTGAGCAAATTGTATTTCATTTGTCTGAAATTTTGAGAAATGAATATGAATTTAAGAGCCTTCACAAGATGTTATTACGTAAGATCAACCGCCTATTCACATTTTTGAAAAATTGAGAATTTTGTTATTTTGCACTCAAAGCAATTCCGATAACGTTATCAAAATTTTGTATCTAAAATAGTTATCTGAAAACTATCTTCAACACGTAATTAACAATATCAGTTTTAATATATAACATTTTACCATAACATTAACTGAACCAACAATTAAGGATGTCATTTTGATATACACTCATTTTAGGAGTTGTTTTTGTTAATTATGTGTCAGCTCTTAGTATTTAATTAATATGTGTGTGTGTTTTTTTTTTTAAAAATTGATATTAAATTTTATTGAACCAAAAATAAGAGCGATGACACTAACATATATTATCACACTGTCATTTTTGCTCATGTAATGTTTATACAAAATTTAAGAAAAAAATTTCAATAAACAAGATTTGTTTCTTTATAAAAAACTATATACATTTGTCACGCCATAATCTGACACAACGAGTATTCGTTGGAATTTTTTCGTAATTATGAAAAACGCTTAAAAGAAAAATACTTATAAAGGTCATGTATTCACATGAATTCTTCATTAATCCTATCAAGACTCTCATCACTAATGGTGATCGTCATCAATTCGGTCTTTGTCGTCGTGCCATCAGTCTATGATATGTGGTCGTCAACTTGAAGCGTCCCTTCGGTAGGATTTGAATCCGTACGCGGTGGTAATAGTGCATTCTGATCCGACAGTGGTGGCACGATTGATTATTTCAGAGGATGGTAGGATTATGTAATTGTTAACTTCATTGTGCATGCATAGCTCAATGGCGAGATTGTGGACATACTTGTAAGTAAAATATCCCTACATACGACGCCAAATGTTAAATGATCTCATATAAGAACCAAAACTTTGAAATCTATACACACAAATCTCTTTCCATGTTACAAACTCTACTCAACGTGGATATGGAGAGCTGATTTAACAAGAGGAGAAGTGATGGTAATTTTTTAGGCTCGACCAAGAAGTGAATGGGAGTACAATATGCATCATATGATTTGCTTAACTTTTGAATGTTAAAGTCTTACTTAGGGGAACATGCACTACATATTTACGATGCAGAAATCTCTTTAGACAAATGCATTAAATCGTTTTGTCGATTATCGTTGTGAGCAAATTGTAGTCCGTTTGTTTGAAATTTTGAGAAATGAATATGAAATTAAGAGCCTCCAAAAGATGTCATTACGTAAGATCAACCGCCTATTCACATTTTTAAAAAATTGAGAATTTTGTTGTTTTTCCCTCGAAGCAATTCCGATAAGGTTATCCAAATTTTGTATCTAAAATAGTAATACGAAAACTATCTTCAATACGTAATTAAAAATATCAATTTAAAATATAACATTTTACCATAATATCAACTGAAACCAACAATTAAGGATGTCATTTTGATTCACACTCATTTTAGGAGATGTTTTTGTTAATTATGTGTCAGCTCTTCATATTTGATCAATATGTGTGTGTGTTCTTTAAAAAATTGATATTAAATTTTATTGAACTGAAAATCAGAGCGATGACACTAACATAAATTATTACAATATCATTTTTGCTCCTCTAATGTTATACAAAATTTAAGAAAATAAATATCAATAAACAAAATTTGTTTCTTTATAAAAACTATATATATTTGTCACGCCATTATCTGACACAACGAGTGGCCGTTGGAATTTTTTGTAATTATGAAGAATACTTGAAAGAATTTTTTTTATAAAGGTCATGTATTCACATAAATCTTCATTAATCGTATCAAGACTCTCATCACTAATGGTGATCGCCATCAATTCGGTCTTTGTCATCGTGTCATCAATCTATGATATGTGGCTGTCACTTTGTAGCGTCCCTTCCTTAGGATTTGAATCCGTACATGGTGGTAATAGTGCATACTGATCCGACAGTGGTGGCACAATTGATTTGGATCTGAGTTCAGAGTATGGTAGAATTCTGTCATTGTTAACTTCATTATGCATGCTTAGCTCAATGGCGAGATTGTGGACATACTTGTAAGTAAAAGATCCCTACATAGAAAGCCAAATTTTGAATGCTCTCATATAAGAACCAAAACTTTGAAATCTATAGACAAAAGTCACTTTCGATGTTACAAACTCTACTCAACATGACTATATGGAGAGCCGATTTAAACAAGAGGAGAAGTGATGGTAATGTTTTAGGTTCGACCAACAAGTGATTTGGAGTACAATATGCATCGTATGATTTGCTTAACTTTTGAATGTTAAAGTCTTACTCAGGGGAACATGCACTACATATTTACAATGCAAATATCACTTTAGACAAATGCATTAAATCGTTTTGTCGATTATCTTTGTGAGCAAATTGTAGTCCGTTTGTTTGAAATTTTGAGAAATAAATATGAATTTAAGAGCCTCCAAAAGATGTCATTATGTAAGATCAACTGCTTATGCTTATTTTTTTAAATTTGAAAATTTTGTTGTTTTGCCCTCGAAACAATTCCGATAAGGTTATCCAAATTTTGTATCTACAATAGTAACCCAAAAATTATCTCAAACACGTAACTAAAAATATCAATTCAAAAATAGAATATTTTACCATAACATCAATTGAAACCAACAATTGAAGATGTCATTTTGATTCACACTCATTTTAGGAGATGTTTTTATTAATTATGTGTCAGCTCTTAATATTTGATCAATGTATGTGTGTATGTGTTTTTTTATATTGATATTAAATTTTATTGAACCGAAAATAAGAGTGATGACACTAATATAATTTTTTACACTATCATTTTTGCTCCTATAATGTTTATACAAAATTTAAGAAAATAAACATCAACAAACAAGATTTGTTTCTTTATAAAAACTAAATATATTTCCCCATTTTGTTGATGACTCTTCCTTTCCTTAAAATTGTTTTTTTTAAAACAAATGCTAATGTTGTTTAAAAAAAAAAAACTTTTTACCAAATCACAATTGTTCTTCAGCTGAAATGATAATATGCCCTTTCCCACTTTTGTTGTAAAAACATTAGATAAAATAAATTTTAAATTAAAAAAAATATCATTTTTTTTAAAAAGAAGATTTTTATAAATGAATTAATACATACATATGTACTAATGTACCAACGCATATCAAAATCTATCCAAAACTTGGATTTCTTGGTTGACGTGGCCCAACCAAAATCTCAAGTTCTCTGCGGATGACGAACCATCTCCAATATCTCTCTTTTTTAATCAAACCACGGTTACATAAAATTCGTGATTCATGAAGTTTGCTTTCTTGTCGTTTTATTTTTAAAATAAGTCTCCATCTTTTAACAGTTCTTCTTCAACTCTCCACCACCACCATTGTCACCAACACCACCATTTAACATACACTTTTGTTTTTAGTGGATTCTTCTCCTAAAGTGCGTTTTATGCTATATTGTTTTCACTGTTCTTGATAACATAAGTTTTCCTAAAATTATATTCTCTATAAAAATCGTACTTACATTCTCAAAGTTTTCAACTTTTTTTTTTCTTTTTTCTTTCTGAGGTTCAGAAAAAAAAAGTCACCTTTTTTCTAATGGCTTCATCTGCATTTGCTTTTCCTTCTTACATAATAACCAAAGGAGCTTCAACTGATTCTTGCAAATCAACTCCTTTGTCTTCTTCTCGATCTTTGGTTACAGATCTTTCTTCGCCATGTCTGAGACCCAACAACAACAACAATTCCCATGTAAGTTGACTTCTCTCTTCTCTTCTTCTCTGCTTCATCGGTGAAAGTATACTTTAGGAAGGAACTGTGAGATTTTTTATAGCTACCCGTTTGGTGAAATCTTGAATTAAATAATGGGTTTACTTTGTTTTTGTCTAAAGTCAAACAAATTGGACTCCTTTTTTATATGTTAGTTTATTGGAAATTTCAAGAAAAGTATTGTGAAATTGGACTCTTTTTAGTTCTGAATTCTGGGAACTGATTAGAGAAAACGACAGCTTTTGGTCTTTATATTATTGTTGTAACTTGGGGGGTTTGTGTTGTGTACACTTTACAGTCAAACAGAAAGGCAAAAGTGTATGCTTCACTTGCAGAGAAGGGTGAGTATTATTCAAACAGACCACCAACTCCGTTACTTGACACAATCAACTACCCAATCCACATGAAAAATCTTTCTGTCAAGGTAAAAACTTTAAGCTTTGGTCTATTTGGTTTTAGCTTTCTACAAAATTGTTGTCCCAAATTGATAGGATTGGTGGTGGCATGCAGGAACTGAAACAACTGTCTGATGAGCTGAGATCAGATGTGATCTTCAATGTGTCTAAAACCGGTGGACATTTGGGGTCAAGTCTTGGTGTTGTGGAGCTTACCGTGGCTCTTCATTACATTTTCAACACTCCACAGGACAAGATTCTTTGGGATGTTGGTCATCAGTCTTATCCTCACAAGATTCTTACAGGGAGAAGAGGAAAGATGCCGACCATGAGGCAAACCAATGGTCTCTCCGGTTTCACCAAACGAGGAGAGAGTGAACATGATTGCTTTGGTACAGGACACAGTTCAACCACTATTTCTGCTGGCTTAGGTAATCTAAACTAATCAATCAGTCCCTTTAGTGTCTTTTCCTTTGTCTTGTTTTGTCTAGAAAGTAAACAGTAGTAACAAGAAAACAAGACTGAATCAGAAATTTTGGGTTTACAGGAATGGCGGTAGGAAGGGATTTGAAGGGTAATAACAACAACGTGGTTGCTGTGATTGGTGATGGTGCGATGACGGCAGGGCAGGCTTATGAAGCCATGAACAATGCAGGATATCTAGACTCTGATATGATTGTGATTCTCAATGACAACAAGCAAGTCTCATTACCTACTGCTACTTTGGATGGACCAAGTCCACCTGTTGGAGCTTTGAGTAGTGCTCTTAGTCGCTTACAGTCTAACCCGGCTCTCAGGGAGTTGAGAGAAGTCGCAAAGGCAAGTTTTTTTTTTCCATTTCTTTTCTTGGATGGCTAAGAGTCCTTATGGAGTTGATAAGAATGTTAGCTTTTGTTGTCTATAGGGTGTGACAAAGCAAATAGGCGGGCCGATGCACCAATTGGCTGCTAAGGTAGATGAGTATGCTCGAGGAATGATAAGCGGGACTGGATCATCACTGTTTGAAGAACTAGGTCTTTACTATATTGGTCCAGTTGATGGGCACAACATAGACGATATGGTGGCTATTCTCAAAGAAGTTAAGAGTGCAAGAACTACAGGACCAGTACTTATTCATGTCGTGACAGAGAAAGGTCGTGGTTATCCTTACGCAGAGAGAGCTGATGACAAATACCATGGTAAATGGACTTACCATTCTTCTTTAGTTCTTAAGAAATGCAGTATGTATTGATTCTTTTTTCTTTCAGGTGTTGTCAAATTTGATCCAGCGACGGGTAAACAGTTCAAAACTACTAATAAGACACAGTCTTACACAACTTACTTTGCGGAGGCATTAGTAGCGGAAGCAGAGGTAGACAAAAATGTTGTTGCGATTCATGCAGCCATGGGAGGTGGGACTGGTTTAAATCTCTTCCAACGTCGCTTCCCAACAAGATGTTTTGATGTTGGGATAGCAGAACAACACGCAGTTACTTTTGCTGCGGGTTTAGCTTGTGAAGGTCTTAAGCCCTTCTGTGCTATATATTCGTCTTTCATGCAGCGTGCTTATGACCAGGCAAGTTCAAACATCTTAAACTAGTTTACTTTTTAATGAAACGTTTTAGAAAACTAATAGAGTATATGGATGGTGACCTTCTCTGTATAGGTTGTACATGATGTCGATTTGCAAAAGTTACCGGTGAGATTTGCGATGGATAGAGCTGGGCTAGTTGGAGCTGATGGTCCGACACATTGTGGAGCTTTTGATGTGACGTTTATGGCTTGCCTTCCTAACATGATAGTTATGGCTCCATCAGATGAAGCTGATCTTTTTAACATGGTTGCAACTGCTGCTGCGATTGATGATCGTCCTTCTTGTTTCCGTTACCCTAGAGGTAACGGTATTGGCGTTGCGTTACCTCCAGGAAACAAAGGTGTTCCCATTGAGGTATAACTTAATCTGATCTTCTCATATTATTTTTTTCTCTCTTCCTTAAACTATATTGATCATAAAAACAAACTCTTTGGGGATATTTCAGATTGGGAGAGGTAGAATTTTAAAGGAAGGAGAGAGGGTTGCGCTGTTAGGTTATGGCTCAGCAGTTCAGAGCTGTTTAGGAGCAGCCATAATGCTCGAAGAACGTGGATTAAACGTAACTGTAGCAGATGCAAGGTTTTGCAAGCCATTGGACCGTGCTCTCATTCGCAGCTTAGCTAAATCGCACGAGGTGCTTATTACAGTTGAAGAAGGTTCGATTGGAGGGTTTGGATCGCATGTTGTTCAGTTCCTTGCTCTCGATGGTCTTCTTGATGGGAAACTCAAGGTTACTTACTTACTTACTTACATATATATGTTCTGTCTTTTCAAAATCTATTGTTTCTAATTTGCAAACTTTGTATACAGTGGAGACCAATGGTACTGCCGGATCGGTACATCGACCACGGTGCACCAGCTGATCAACTAGCTGAAGCTGGACTCATGCCATCTCACATCGCAGCAACCGCACTTAACTTAATCGGTGCACCAATGGAAGCTCTGTTCTGAGAGTAAGAGTCTGTGGCTAAAACATATATACGAACATCCTAAATGCAACGGAAGGTTTATTCTAATCAAGGTTCCCGCCGAAAAGAAGTAGCAGAAAAAGTCCTTTAGCAACTGAGATGATTTAAGAAAAAACGCAAAGGCAAGGTTGTATGGTTGAGTAAAAAATTAGTGTTATGGTAAAATTGGTATTTTTTATTTTTGTAATTTTGTTTAGGGGTGTGATGAAGATCGAGTTGTACAATCATCTAACATGCATCTTGTAAAAATCAATTACATTTCTTTGTGTATCTTCATTTAACCTTTGTGTGAGATGTCTGGTACGAGTGATTCGAACGCACCAATCCGCTGACCTGGAATTTTTTCCGGTTTACTTTCTTTAACAAAAGCTCCAACTCCCAAGACCAAGACTCTAAAGTCTCAAGGCATGGAAAGGCGCTATATGAGAAAGAGTTATCTATCTTGTTAATTACTCACTGAAAACAATTTAATTTTTTGTTTTACCTTTCATTAACACATCATTTCATTTGTTTTAACTTTTAAGTAATTAGAAAGCTAAAAATAAAAGATAAAACTGGATATTTGATTGATAATATTGCCAAGTAAATACAAAATGATAAGTAATATGAAACAAAAATTTAACTCTAGAATGACAAGTAAAAAAATCCGGAGGAAATAAGAAAAGAAAAGATACTATAGAAATTATGTTCTTGTCTAATACTCTTTCCTATTCGAATTAGTTTTCGTGTTTGTTTCTCACAAATTAAAAAATGGATAAATTTGATATTATATCATTTTTGACTATTAAAATTCTAAAGTATTTGATATTTTATTTATATAGTAAATGGCGAATGAGATATTTTTTCTATTAAAAATGACATAGGAAAACGAAAAAGATAACTAAATTGAAAAAAAGTGAATCTAGAATGACAACTATTTTGAAATGGAGAGAGTACTTCATATTTTTTTAACATTTCATATTTTTTAAATAAGATGATTAAGATTATGTTTTTTTAGTAAAGATCATTTTATGCAATTTTTACTTTGTAATGTGTCTATAGTCTGTATCAAACAAACTTAATGTAGTGTAAATCTTAATTAAATTGAATTATAAAAAAAGACACCACATATATAGTACCTTAATTATGCATCTAATTCGGAGCCAGGCCTTCGTATGCTTGGAGAAGCATCTTACATGGTCGAGATCTTCTGGTCAAAAGATTAAGACTGTGTATTGGAGATGGCTCTTCCACTAGTGTTTGGACAAGACAGTGGCTTCAGGATGGGAGGATGAGAGCTCCGCTGATGAAGAATCCTTTGATTGATCTGGAGATGATGGTGAACGATCTCATTGATCCGGTAACCAAATATTGGGATTTAAATGTGTTACAGGAACATTTTTTCCCAAGAGATATAGAACTAATTCGGAAGATAAAACCGGTTGTCTCCTCTCCGGATTACAACTGTTGGCAGCACAATAAAACTGGTGAATATTCAGTAAGGTCTGGCTATTGGCTTGCGGCTCAGGAACATAATGCAGAATCCATCCAAGAGGCAACTTGGCAACCCTCTCTGAACGCTATTAAAGATTTAATTTGGGATTCTCTCGCTCCAACAAAATTAAAGATCTTCATGTGGAAAGCAATGAGTGGAGCTCTACCCGTAGCAAAAAGGCTTTTGACAAGGGGGATCATCTTAGACCAGAGATGTCAAATCTGTGGAATGGAAGGAGAGTCAATCAACCATTTACTGTTTATTTGCCCTATTGCTAGACAGGTTTGGGCTCTCTCTGATATTCCATCTCCAGAGTCGGGTTTTAGTGAATCTTCCATCTATCAAAACTTCTACTACATCTTGAAGTTAGCAATCAAAGCCCCATGAGAAGGTAATGTGAGACGTACTATCCCTTGGATCTTGTTGAACCTTTGGAAAAACCGCAATAGCCTTGTTTTCGAAGGATTAGCCTATTTAGTTCCTCAAATGATAGTGGAAATGAAAGAGGATACGATTACTGGTTCCAAGCACAACAAGTTGAAGAAGAAGAAGCTCAACACGATGTCCCAAGTGAGAGACCGATAAGATCAAGTTGGCGACCCCCAGATAGACATTGGTTAAAATGTAATATCGCCTTCTATTGGGATAAAGTGAAGTGTTCGGGAGGTGCTGCTTGGGTTCTCCGTAACTTTAAAGGTAAAGTCTTACTACACTCTAGAAGATCCTTCAACTTTATAGACTCCAAAAAAGAGATGGAATTGGAATGCTGGTTGTGGTCTCTAGAGAGTCTTAGAAGTCTCAATATTATAAGAGTCATTCTCGCTGCTGAGGAAAAAGACATGATACAAGCCATTTTAAGACCGGAGGCTTGTCCATCTTATAAGTTTCAATCTGAGATTTTGTTAGCAAGCTTAAAGGAGATACCCTTTTGGAAACTTTTGAAAGAGGATAGAAATGTAAACAAGGGAGCATTTCTTATCGCTAAAAGTGTCATTAGGGAGGATCGACTACAATCATATGTTGCAGTGGGGCATCCTATATGGTTGCAAGATTTGTTCATTCAAGAGAGTTTCGTTACTGTTAGGTGACGACTTTTTGGTCTCTCTTTCTTTGCTGATGATTGTTATCGATCCTTATCATTTTTTGGTGTTTCAATACATTGTAAAATAACTTTGTTTGGGTCTATAATGAATTATTCAGACGAAAAAAAAATATAGTACCTTAATTATGCTCTTATCCCTCTTTCATTAAAAACGGTTTATTTTAGGATTATTATTTTTACTTCATAAAGATGAATGTAATCAATTTTCTATAGTGTATTAGTTTATCTTTACCACAAAAACATACTATAATGTAAATCTTAATTAAATTGATAAGCTCAAACAATAAAATAAAATTCAAATTGATAAGAAAATTAATTTATTAATATATGTGAATAATTTAAAACAAACAACTTCAAAAAAAAACAGCCAATACATAGGTGATAGGTTAATATATGTGATTTATAGTTCATGCAATGCAATAGACTTGCTTTTTTTTTTTTTCTCGAAAATGATATGAAACTTGATGCCACAAAACCTGTAAAAAGGTCTATTTTGACGAAACTACACATTACGAAATAGTACATTTGGCGTTGGGATTTCCATCACTGAACATCATCAGAAACTTCTCCAATTCAGTACGCTCATCACCCTTCTTCTCACTTTTGACCACAATCTCCACGTCTTCACATGTTACTTTCTTGAGTTTTTTCAACAACTTCTCCTCGTTAAAACTCCCAGTGACCACAATCTTTTGGTTCTTAGTATCCGTCACACATGATGCAACTCCTAATAATCAATCATACATTACACAAAACAATTATTACAACATGGACGCAATTATATATACTTAAAACTAAATATTAATTATTCTACCTTTGAATTTGGGTATGGTTTCAGTCATAATTCTCTTACATTCGTCACAGTTATCCGGTATCTTGAATGCGACATCCCTAACAGTAGAACATATCGAAGAAGAGTGACTAAGAGAAATTTTCATAAACATGGTTTTAAGAATATAAACTACGCTGACCTGTTAGGAATAGGACCATTTGCGGCTGAAAGCGGTAAGCAAGACAAACCCATCTTTTTTTTTAACTTTGTTAGCCACCAAACAAATAAATTAAGATGGATCCATTTATCGACAGCCTAAAACACTTTATTATATACACACACATTCACACAAATGCAGAACACATAGACACGACAGACAATATTTTTTTTGAACAAGTGCAAAAAAAAAGAAATACATTATAGATTATCCAGTCATTGATCAATACCATATACAGTATGCTTTTTCTAGGTGTATAAATATTATAAGCTAATGTATATACACATTTTTTTTTGCATAGGGAAACACATCTTATTAAAATTTAATTACATATTATTTTATAAGTGCTAAACAAGCATTTTATCAATAAATTAAATTTTCAGATATCTTTGAAATTAGACCTCAAACATTTCTCAATTTAATTTTGTATTTTAGTTATAAAATATTATTATACTCTAATTTTCTTAATTCTTAGGCTTTCTTGTTTGTTTTTTTTCTATTACTTGTGAATATTATTTAATTTATTTTTTAGCTTTAATATTTCTATATATCTTATTATATAAAGTTTGATGTCAAAGTTATTCATCTTATTATATAAAACTAGATGTCAAAGTTACTAATTAACTAGATCGTGACACGTGTCAACATCTGAATAACAAAATTGTGACACGTGTCAATTATATCATCTTAATGGTAATGTACGTAGATAGTAGATTTATATACATTAGTGTATTATAGCAAAAAAAGAAACTACTATTTTCTATAACTAAAAGTTTATCTATTTACTTTTATACGTTATTTTTACTTAGGAAAAGAATTTAATATATATAAATAACTTTGAACTTATCTACACATTCATGACCACACCAGTCATAGAACCTTGGCCCACCGGCCAACACAACTAAAATCCAAGATTAAACCACCATCAACTCTCGAGGTCTACATTCTGTCGTTATGTTTATACCCATGTCCTAGATATTGCTTGCTCCCAACTCCTCCACCCTTAGGTCGAAACCTTCAAGCCATACCGATCTCACTCTAAGACCAGCGTCTTCGAATTATACTGTCTCACTCTTAGACCACAATCCTTAATGACTATAAACATCTCCTGACAAAAAGTACCTCTTGTGGTCTGAGTAAACATTGGAATGTTACACCTTCCCACTCAACTTCTAATATCCAACTGGATTACCCACCAAACAGAGAAATATCTGCTCCAACTGCATATGTCCACCTATCCACCTCTCTAGGCTCGATACCTCTCGAGAAGAATTTAGTACCGGTCATCTACAACCACTCCATCCTCCTAACATAAGATAGAAACTCCTCAAAATCTGCAGCCCTCGACTACACCCCGCCACGAAGCCACATGTGGCACAACTGGAGCCTACACTAGTACCACTCTCAGTAACCGCTCCAACAACACGTCAACAGATCCGCCAAGCGATCATCTCGACCCTGGGATCCACTTGTTGTAACCCAACACTTGTGTTTCCAGAATGTCCATCACGCTCACCGGCTAACCCCCTCTGGTCCCTCCTGATACACTTGCGACATCTGACGTACATCCTCGCGAAACTCTGGACCACACACTCGCTGGCCTCAGGAACCTGTCCGACCACAACCAAGACTACGCCCACGTCTACGACCAACAACTCAAACACCTTTAACCAATGCACTTCCAAGAACAGAGACTAACAAGCATAAAACAACCCAAAACCACACACAATAACATAACATACCATGGAATCTCATTGAAGGCTCGAAGAGAGTGTTCTAGGACTCCATGTCACACACAATTGACTAACTCACATAATCAATCACAGCATGAAAATCCACAACATCAACGTGAACCGAAACCTAGAGTCGTAAGGGCTCTAATACTAGACTGAAATGACCTGACCCGTTTTTTATAATACTAAATAACAAATAATAGTAATAAATAATAAATAATAAATAAATAACCCAAAGAGAGGCCCTCCATTGAGGCGATCCTCCCATCCACGAGTTATACACACAAGCGAATAAAGAGTACAACTACAAATAAAATATAACAAACCAACCATTAAATAGAACAATCAATAACACTTTCACCGTACCTAAACATCATCACACAAAACAAGTCATACAACCTAATCGCTTAGATAAGCTCATGGTCACGCACTCACCTTAACAAGTGATTCATAAAAATGACTACAACCAAAAGAGAGGCCCTCCAAATGCCAGGAACAACCAAAATTGCTCCTACAACCAATCAAAACAACAAACAAGCGTTGAAACCAAACTGCCAGGAAAAACAGAAAAGAACAAACTCAAAGGTGAAACCACGAAATTAAAACAAATCGTTAACTTTTTTATCCCTCCGGATAAAAGCAAATTCTAGAAGTCCAGAAGCTTCCCACAAAATTTTGGCATGATCAGATCTCAGATGAACCCGCAACCGAGCCCGAAACACCTGCTGGTATTAATTTGCGACTGAAAGAACGTGTCCGACAAAACTGCCCATAACTCACAGAGCTTAAATCCAAATACAGTTCTGTAAAGAGGAGAATGACTGACTATGAAAGGATTGGGAATAACGCCATTAAATTTCGTTACCTTTGACAACAATTTGATTTGTCGAAAACCATTTCCTCCCAAACTCTAACGATTTTGTTCCTGTTCCTTCTCTCTAACACAAAGCTTTGTTGATCTCTTTCTCCTTCTCACCAAAACGACCAAGATCTCTCTCTCTCTTACTCTTTGAACAACCAAACCTGAGCAATTATATAATTCGTTTCGATCTCTAAACCTTGAAAATCTTTTTTTATTTATGCCCTTCCAGATTGCTCATAAAATTCATGGTAATCGAAGAAGTTGATCAGGATCACCTTGTTGAGAGGCATCCCTCCAAAAACAAAATTCAAATTCGAGTACACCGACTCATATGGAAAACCCTCTGATGAGACCAGAGTCGAAAATAAATCCCAAACTTCACACGAGCGACGACAGTAAAAAACGTGATTAATAGTCTCAACCGCAGAGTCACACTTTTTACACCAAATATCACATTAGACATATCGGTGTGTCTATTTACTTTTATAGATAATTTTTACTTACTAAAAATATTTACTTTATTAAATTTTATTTTATTTTTAAAACTATAAATCCGGGCGAGTCCTAATCTAGTATTAGATAAATGTGGTGCAGTTATCAAAGAAAACTATGCCATGTCATTTTCTGTAATGTTTTTGTCTATAAAAGCAAGATAAACAAAAAAAAATCAGCAAAGGTAGTTAAATGATGTTATCCAAACCAGCTATATACAGAAGTTTCTTAGTTTTTTTCCTTAAATTGTTCAACTATTTCGGGGGGGGGGGGGGGGGGGGGGGGGGGGGTTCTACACAGAAGATCTTATTTTTATTGGATGTAAAAATTTGGGGATGACATAATTCTCATTGTTCGATAATGGGGGGGGGGGGGGGGGGGGGGTTCTACACAGAAGATCTTATTTTTATTGGATGTAAAAATTTGGGGATGACATAATTCTCATTGTTCGATAATCTTGAGACAACATGATGTTGTCTTCTCCAAGATTCTCACACACTCAAGAACACACGATTGATCCGAGAGAAACTAGTGGCGTTAGAGAATTTTGGGCCGATGCCTAGGACACCTCAATTAGTGCATGCATTTTAGATAGGGTATTTAAGAATGGAAAAAAAAAAAAGAAGAAAAAAAGAAAAGAAACAGAGAGTGTGAAATACGTATTTTTATCTTAAAAAGTTGAGTTCTCTAGTTGAGAACCTAACAAATGTATTAATATTTTAGTTTATATCTTATTAGTATTAAAATATCATGAATTTATCATGAATCTTGTTTTCAAACACTTGTTCATTATCAATCTAGATGTCTTAACCGATAAAGATGCTCTTAATGAACAAGTTTTTGAAAACAAATCTGATGCTCTAGATGAACAAGTGTTCTTAAGATTATCTTGGCTATATTCTCTAATCCAAGTCTGTTGCTTTAGATGAACAAGTGTTTTTAAGCTAATATTTGTTATTCTCTGATCATTTTATTAATTAATGTGAAGTAAATTGGATTTCTTGATAGGATCACCAAACCCATGTTATCTAGCTTTATTACATCTAGATTGAACTGTTCAACCATGTTATTGTAACACTGGTAACCGGTAAGTGAGCTTTGATAAGGAATCGGAATTTCCTAATTATCACACTGCTCTTTATTTGAATGGTTCTAGACGTGCCTCCCCAATGCGATGTTGTCACATGCATGTCTCTTACGTAACTTTGCATTGAATGGTGTTTTGATTGGGTAAAGTCTGCGCGCATGCCATGCAGTTTGGTTTTGGATAGTTTGCATTTGCATTTAATACTTGTTTGAGTTAAATATCGTCCTTTAGATTTAGGAGATCCGTCATTAATACTTATATGGGCGCTACTTCAATAACATAAGTATATTGGTCTTTTGGACCAGCGGTAAAAATATGTGAACACGATCCTAATTTGGATAACATGATGGATAAAGTCACATGTTACTACTCAATATAGTCTGGGTGCGTCATTTGTCAATGCAGGTTTATTTGACTGAGTGTTCAGACGACCATAATTTAGCAACATCCCTCCAACAGAACCCTTCGATCTCTAATCAAGATTCCACCAATAATCTATTCTATTAAAGCTAAGGTACTCATCAGACTCAAATTGGACCATGACTTTGTTTTGGTACGTTTTTCATTAAAAATGATTAGAAAATCACTTAATTTAATTAAATTAACCTATGATTACTATTTTCCGTAATAACCATTATACCCTCTATTCAATCACTAAATATCCGCCAGGTCGGGACGCGGATACTGTATGATCCGGAAACAGAAGAAACAAAATTAACGGATCTGTTTGTACTCAATGTCTAAAATATTCGGATCATGTTTTTGATTTGGTTCAAGAATAGTTATTTCCGTTACCAAACAAAGTTATTCGTTAGAGGCAAACACTCAGATTTAATTGTTTTTAAGGTATCTAAATTAAAACCATATATGTTAATTACCAAAATTTAAGCTAATTGCTTAATTACCGAGATTGATCTTATCAATTAATCTTTCAGTATAATCTTTTAAAAGAGATATTTTGTGATTCAGTTAAAATCTTTGAAAACGAATATTCATCTTACCAAATCTTACTACATTGCTTGATTTCCGAGATTATCATTTTTCTCTACTCTTTTACGATAAAGTTTGAAAAGGAATATTCATCTATCAGTTGGAACGAATCAAGTAAGTAAATATATTTTGCGTATATTAGAAATATCAAATCTTAACTTCTAATTGATAACATAAATCTACCTAATTTCACTATAAATATATTATGAGCTTCCTATTGAAATATTATACTAAAAGAAGACATTTAAAATTGAGAAATTCCTTTAAATACCACTAAAAAAGTTTTTATTTTCCAAAAATACCACATCTTTTTTTTTCCAAAAATACCACAAAAGATTTTTTTTTCCAAAATTACCACAAACACAAAAAATTGATTTTTAAGGATGTAGAATTTTTTTTTTTAGGTTTGGGTTTACATATTTAGTTTTAGGGTATAGTTTTTAGGGATAGGGTTTAGTATTTAGAATTTAGGAATTAATTTTTAGTATTAGAACTTTAATTCAATTATGTGGTATTTTTGGAAAAAATACATTTTAGTGGTATTTTTGGAAAAAAAACTAATTTGTGATATTTTTGGAATAAAAACATATTTTAGTGGTATTTATAACAATTGCCCTTTAAAATTCGTTAGACAAAATGATGGTTCTCCTCCTTTCATACACTCCCTTGAAAGATCTGAAACCATACAAAAATGTTTGGCGTATTTAAGTTAAAATTCTCCATAGTTGGAGAATGAATACCGCTAAACTTGGTGAATCAATAGAACTGATTCTGGCTGACGAAACAGTATGCATTTTAGTATAGATTTAATATTCTTTTACTAATCGATTCATATCAATTCATTCTAACTGTGTTTTTTTTTATATATATAGGGTGACAAAATAGGAGCTACAGTGTGAAAAGATTATATCAAGAAGTTTGAAGCTGATTTGGAGTATTTTTGTTTGGTTTATATAAGGTGTATTTTTGTAATCCTTCAGATTCTATATTATAAAAATACAAATTATAAAAAAAGTAACTAACAAAATATATAATTCCGTGCTATCACCTAGTTAGGATGATTAAAGTAAAAGTACAAATGTGCATGTAAACCTACATTTTGGTCTTTCTTAATATGACGATAATATTAGAATTCGGGTCAATGGGTTGATTACTTGATTGTATTTTTATATGGTAATATAATATTGTAAAAACAAGAAACCACCTCTTTTGTGCCGGTACTCGTTAGAAATCTTTGGCGATCTTTAACTCATACGCTTCTTGGAAATGACTATTTGACGAATTGGAGTCAACTAGTCATTACGCTCTACTGTTCCAGCTTGCCTCGACTTAATCTATTTCTCATTTAGTATGCATATATTACAAACAATATGCTTTACCATTTTTGGCGTGAGGGGAATGCTAGGAGACATACACATATTCACCATAATCCAGACTTATCAAGCTCATTGATAAGAACGTTTGCAATTGACTTAGTTCTATTCAAAAGAGGGAGACAGTGATCGTACTCGGACGGTCTCCAATCGTTTGCCACAAGATCTTAAACGCAGTAAAGAACATATTTGGCTTCTGTTCAAAACCTCTATATTGTAATCTCTAAATTTCAGCAAAACCAAATACATTAATTCATTGTAAAATAAAAATATTTGGGTTGAATACAGTTTAACATTCATTCAAAAAAAAAATGATATAATGGTATACTTTGTTTGTCCAAAAAAAAGGTATTAGATACTTGAACCTTAGGTCATTTTTTTGTTTGTTCTCTTTTTACTATTGAACAAAAGTAATTGATTCCTAAACATTACTCTAATTACGTCATATAGGTGGAAAAGTTTTTGTAAGTAGGAGACATATATAAGCTTTCACATATTGAATAAAATTCACTCTCATCGTGCTAAGAGAATATATTTAGTTAACTTTTTCTTTTTGTCTCTTAGATAATTTCGTTTGATTTATTATGAACATAATTTAAAGAGTTATTATTAGTTCATTCATTTTAACTTACTTCAAAATCTATAAATAAAATACGTGCTATTGAAATTCTAGTCGAACATGTTATTTATTTATTGATGTCTAAAATCTAATCAAAATATTGTATTATTCATTCGATGATTTTTATTTTGCTTCAAAATTTACATCAGGTTTTAAATGGACTCGAAAATAAATTTATACATATTGAAATGCGTGAGTTAACCATGTTATTTCAAAACTCATATATCTGATTTCAAAGTAAATGAAAATTTTCAAATAACATTTGAATTTATAAATCAAAGAACCAATAATTATGACACATATTTCAGTTTATAGACCTTTTTAAATAATACCAAGATGAATCAAATATTAAAATATGTCTCAAGATATAACCTATTACCATGCCAAGTTCCTTATGGTGGATACTTGTTGCGAATACCTTATGCAATACAACATCCGTTAGGATATGCGTCACTATACATCATATATTTAGCTATCTCCTATTCATCATGAGTTCATGACTATCTGGTTTGACATATGCATATCTCTACTCATATCAGCTTCTTCTTTTTACTCTGCTGCGATTTTGGATTCTTCATCCTTCTTTTTATCCATCTTTTTCTTGAGTTTTTTGAACATTTTCTCCTGATCAAAACTACCAGTAACCACAACCTTTTGATTTTCAACATCGACCACACATGTTTCAACCCCTAGTTAAAACCATTCAAAAAATAAATTATTGTAAGATAAAATAATATTTTTAATCAAATTTATATTTCTAAAATGATGGATAAAGTAATTAATGACATACCTTCGAATTTGGAAATAACCTTTTCGATGTATACCTCATATTTGTCATTTAGGAATGGTATCTTGAACTCGACTTCCATTACACTACTACAAAATAATTGCAAAGAGTTAAGACTTAAAATACATCTAGTATCTTAAAAATTAACAAAAACAAAAAAAAAAAGTGAGAACGAATAGATAGTAATCTACCTTGTCTCAGGTTTATCATCATTTTTCTCGTTTTCAAGATTTTCTTGTTGTTTTGGAACTAAAGAAGATGGTTTATTCTTCTCTAGAGCTAGTTCATGTTCATCATCTGTCTGGACTTTATCAGATTCATCATCGTCCGTCTGAACTGCCTCGGATTTCTTAGTCATCACCAAAATTTCTGCATTTTGACCAGTTTTTTTCTTGATAGTCTTCAACACCCTCTCCAAATCAAAAGCACCAGCAACCATAATCTTTTGGTTACGCATATCCAATAGACATTCCTCAACTCCTAATAATACATTAATTATAAAATATTATTGATGCATATACATATATGTACTGTATCGTCATCAAATAAATATGAATATATATATATATATATATATTGATAAATAAATAAATAAAAGTCTTGCCTACTAGTTTGCTAACAGCTTTTCTGAGTTTTTTTGCGAAATTTTCACAATCCATCACAATCAACATCCATAGTATAACTAAAAAATTCTCAAGAGGGAAAAAAATGTAGCATCGTAAGAAAAATATAACAGCATAAATAAATGAGAAATATATATATATATATATATATATATGTTAATCTTACTCATAAGGGATGCTTCTTCTTGACCACTTCCACCACCAACAACCCATCACAATCAAGTTCTAAATAACAAAGACTAGTTTACAGTCTTCTCCCCGGAAGATATATCTTATGAAGCCTAACACATTTCATATATAATATTGAAGAGAAGAGAATTTAGTCACATAATCAAAATGATCAGTCAATTTATAAAATATATGACTTATGTAGACAACACTGCATATAAAGAACTTTCTTAGTACAGATGTTAAAAATTAAAAGTGAAGGAAATTAATTAATTTCTTATCTTTATATTTAATGTATGATGTATCCAACTCTTGTCTTATAAATTAATAATTTCTTTTTTGGTTTTTTTCCTTTAAGTTTGACTTTGAAATAAATTAATTTCCATTTTTCTTAGAAACAAAAATCTCAAAAACCTAAATATATACTATTGTATTTAACTTTGTTAAGTTCTAAAGTTGTTTTTAAGGCAAAGAATTTAATTTAACAATATATTATTTGTTTCTGAATTTCCTTATCATATATGAACACTGTAGACACGTGTAAAACCCATTAAAAATATTGGACAAGTGTAATATAAAGACTATTATTTGTCTTGTCGAATAAACCACATTCTACTCTCTCTCTCTTTTTTTTCTTTGTTTTCGATAATAACAGAATCTATTAGTGACAACCTAGATAAAAAGCCTATGATTTCAGAATTAATTGTAAGAAAATAATTATATATAATGACTGAGATTAATGAATATGTGTTTTAAAATTATCTGATGTTGTTAAGAATATATTCACCATTTCATTATAAGTTCCTTTAAGGTTTTTTCACATGTATCATAAAAAGAACATGCCATTAGTTCTATAACTGACACTTGACTAGAACCGCTGGTTTAAATTTGGGGGTTCTGTAATAGGTGTGGTTACAAACTGAAATTATACTTTACTAGTGCATTGTATCAATTTTTTTCATTCGTTAGTAGTACATTTAAGCAAAAAGGATAAAACTAATATTTTACAAATTATCTTGGTTCTTTGCAAATTTTTAGCTCTGAAACTGAGTTAACTAAGACACTCAATGGCTATGTGGACAAATCTGGACTGCTATCCCCCTTGACAAGCCTTATTTAAACAAAATTGTGTTTAAAAATATTATCTCATTAGTATACTATTTTAAGATACGTGATATTTAAAAGCCAAACTTCAGTTAAGTTTAACCTTAGTGTAGATGAGCTAGATCAACCACCGGAACAATTGGAATCGGATTCTACTCGATTAGCATTATAGCATCTTCGTTTTCTGCCAGGTAATGTACCAGGAAACGATCGCCTTGGATGCATGATGTGCAGCAATCGAGTGCCGGTAACGGACGATTGCGGCGATACCACCAGATTAATTACCACAACATGTAATAAAAGTATGAGTGCATGCCTTCAATGTAATTTAAATAATAAAAAAAAAACAAACTTAAATACCTCGAGTTCTTGATATATTCTTGTGTGTATGTATGCATGTCCATCACTATGCCTTAGAAGTAGGATGGGATACATAAACATTCTAGCAGCTTGCTTGACAATCTCATGCACAGGTAATGCATTTTGAGTCATTAACAAATACAACACTTGGCTTCTAGATAGTTTGTTTTCAGCTGAATGTTGTCTGATGCCCTCTTTGTCAAATAAAGAAATGGTAAAATAAATCAGAAAAAACATATATGATAATTTCAAATTCCAAAATCAAGCATAGAAAATACATGGCAATTTGAATATCAAAATCGAGACATACATGAAAACTTTAATTCCAAAATCAATCAACACCACCAGATAGTAGAGTATTAGCATTATGTAGCATATCCATTAAGCTGCCTAAGTTGTATGCTATTATTGATATAACACATTTAGTTGATTGATAGAGCATGTAGTGATTAAATATTATATTTATACTTAATATATCATACTAACTAATATATAATTTAAATGTGTTTCATTAGAAAAAAAAATCACTCATTGTTATGTAATATTTTAAATATATTTTCACACATTTAGTAAATATTATAAATTGCTATATATAAAAATTTGTTATTTAATAATGACATTAATTAAAAAATAATTAATATATATTTTAATTTTTATAAAACATTATAACTATATTTACATTTTTTATTTAAATATTTTCCAATTGGCTTTCTTGAGCTAATATATATAAGCTGTTGACAAAAAAAATGTCAATATTTTTTTTTAAAATAAATATAATATAACACATTAAACTAAAATTAAATTTATATTATTATTCTGAAAAAAATAAAATAATAATATATATTATAAACGTTATATCTACATTTATATTTTTTATTTTATTTTTTAATCTATTAAATAAATTATTATTTTATTTTAAATAATTACTTAATAAGTTACTGCTAAATATTATCTTACAACAAATAAATTTATTTTTTATGAAATCATAATTTATTTTTACATTTGTTACAAATAATTTAGTAAAATAAAACTATTTTAATATACATATTAATATTTTAGAGGTAAATGCTTCAAACAAGAGAATAGAGGAAGAGAGCATATGAGAGCATCTGGAACTTCTAAATGCTCGCGTTATATACTTTTTAAATAAATGTTGATTGGAGGCCATAGATGATAGTTGACAAAACAAAAAAATTTGATTTGATTTGCTCTAAAAAAATATGAATATCCAATGTCGTGCAAAAAATAATATACATGACAATAGATGCAATCAAGCGTTACCATTAATGGTTTAAGCAGTAAAGAAAAGTTATCACAATAATATTGAAATTTTATACTTGGTTGGCAATTCGTGATCGGCTATCCACTAGCCAACGTCTGCGGAGCTGGGGACAAACTCAATCATGTCCGCTTTGTGGTGTGCGAAATGAGACTAGGGATCATCTCTTCTTTGCTTGCCCGTATACGTTTTCTATTTGGTTAAGACAAATCCCATTGGTCTGGTCTTGTTAAGAATGATTCAAATGAGTGAACTGGTCTTGTTAAAAAAAACATTAATAATTCTTAAAAAGTACGATATTTTCAAGGTTAAAACTTAAATGTGATCATCGGGCATTTGGTCTAGTGGTATGATTCTCGCTTAGGGTGCGAGAGGTCCCGAGTTCAATTCTCGGAATGCCCCATTCTTTCTTCTCTTTTTTTTTGGTTGAGCTTTTTCTTGATGATACTATAAAAAAGATGAGATTGTATGAGATTAGACATGCGAATCTGATCTGGGCACAAGCCGTCTTCGATGTTCATGGGCTACAAAAAGAAGAAATCACCGAGAAGTTGACATTTTTGTCTGTTGGTTAATTTTGTCTCTTTTTTTTTTTTTTTTTTTTGTTGTTTAAGACTTTAAGTCAACTTCAAGAAGTAATTTTTTATGTGGTGAGTCACAATCATCATCTCCTTCACATCCGTCATATGGTAACGTGTACTCCTTAGAAACGCAATATCTTTACAGATATTGAAGAAAGTTGCAAAATTTGTTTTTAATAAAAGTATGAACTCGATTCAATTATCTTGTAGCTCTCTTCCTCATGATATAATCCTGAAGATTGGCTCTTCTCTTCAGGTTTTTGTTTGTATATATTTTTTTTTTTTTTTTTGTTAAATTTCTCTTTGTGAACTTGATTCTGAGGCTAGTTCTTGATAAAAACTGTGTCTTTGTTTGATGATTAGGTGATTGATCTTTGTGCACTCAGTAGCTGTTCTAAGTTTTGGAGAGAGCTGTGTGGTTCTGATGTCTTATGGGAACCTCTGTTTCGAAAAAGATGGCCTTTGTTGTGCACATTTGATTCAGACAGTACTCAGTTTCCTCAACCCCAAAACGCTGGAACGACCAATGAGGAAAATTCCCAGGTACACAAAATGAGATCTTTCCCATAGATTCTTGTTTCTTACAAATTCAAGTCTCGAGTTGTTTTAGATTTTGGTCAGTTTGTAGTCTGATGGTGTGAGTTTGTTTGTTTGTTGTAGAATTGAATTCTGTTTGAGTTGTGACTTGGATAAATTGGAGCTTGTTATAACCTCATGAATTGGTATATGCTTGCTAGTGTAGATTGTTTAGTTGATATATTTAACAATTGCTCAGTACTGGAGGATGGTGATGATGTGATATAGAAAGGGGTTTTTATAATTTATACTATGTGCTATGATTAAATTGGACAGCAAAGATCGTCTACATAGCTCAGGAAAGTGGAAACTTTTATAGGTAGAGTTTGCTAGTTTTATAATTTGGGGTTTGTTTTTGTTGCCTCTGTTGTTGTGGCCAGAGACTAGGATTCTATGTAAGCTTTGATTACGATGAGGTCTATAATGGGTTCATAATTACTCTATACTCTGAAACATTTTTTTAGGAATGGAGAAGATTTTACGTGGTGCAGCATAAGGAAATGGCATCAAGAGCTTCGGCGGTGATTACATATGTGACTAAATGGCCTGTTACGTTGTCTCTAGAGGGCGGCCAATATCTGCACGCGGTTGAAACAATGAGCTCGATGAGGTTAGGATTTCAAGATGTGGAGTTATTTATCTTCAAACCAAACTTGAGTGTGCTGCTAAACCTCATTGGACTCATCTACTGCATACAACACCTGAAACCGCCGGTTAGTTTGTTTGTTAAATTTCCAAAAGAAACCAAACTTTCCCTTTCCAGCTTCTTAACCATTATTAATCTACAGCGGGAGCAAATCTTGGATGCGCTAAGGAGATATGGAATCTCAGAGCAGCTAGTTTGGGTGAAATGGTTGACGTTAGGTCGATGGTCAGGTGGGAGACGAATGAGAGACGAAATCGTATCACGTCAGGTCTCACTAGTCAATGTTGTAACAGGGAAAGAAGAAACCGTTCTAAAAGTGCTTCAGCGAGGAGTTGTTCACGAAGTTCTTCGTGTTTGTATCTCAACCATGGATCTTGCTTGCACCCCTTGCACAAGTAGCACCATCAGAAACTACTAAACCTTTTCAAATTACACATTTTTTTACTTCAAGTCTAATTAATTGTGATAATGAAACATAACTAAACTATATGATTAAAAACTTTAAAAGTGATTATGTAAATAATAAAAGAATAAAGTGAATTACAATTTTCTCACTATACGTATATTGGGCCTTTAGTTATTTCGGCCCACCATCTATTTTTTTATATTTATAATAATGAAAAAGTGTAATTAGAAGTTTTAGTAGCTAACCCCTTTTATCCCGGTTACAGCTTCGCCGCAAACTCCTCTCTCCGCCGTCCTCACTCGTCTTCTCCGACTGGTAAAATCCTCTCTCCTAAGCTCGTCTACATACTCCAATTGCTTCTCGAGTGTTTAGCTCATAATACAGTACCTTTTTCTGAGACTTTTAACTAGCTTGTAATGTTGTTCTCTTCAAATTCAATTCCCTAACTCAAATTTGGGTTTTATCTGTTGATGATTGGGTTCGAGAGTCGTATGTCTATCTGTACTGCATTATACGATCACATTATTATGCTTATGCTTGCGTTAATTTAACTTTATTCTCCAATTTCGTTTGATACATGTTCGTGTAGAAAAATCTTGGCGGTGAATTTGGAGCTGAGAGAGAGAGAGAGAGAGAGAGAGAGAGAGAGAGAGAGAGAGAGAGAGAGATTAGTGTGTGTAATGGCGATCGATAATATTAAGATACAAGAAGAAGAAGCCTCAGCTGTTACTCGTTTCTATAACATTATATTAGGTTGGGATTACAAACAGCTTACAAAAGAGAATGAGGTAAACTTCATTAATCATCTGTGTTAGAAACTATATGCGTTTTCTTCTTAGGAGAATGTGAGATTTAATTTTTAAGTTTCATTTATCTTTTACAGAGGAATAATAGAAAGGATTCTAAAGAGAAGTTGAGTGTTGTAAAGAATACTTATAAAGATGTTGATGACTACTTTGAGACTTTTGAACCACTGCTCTTCGAAGAAGTTAAAGCTCAAATTTTGCAGAATAAAGACGGTGAAGAAGGTTGTTTTATATCTATTTGCATCTAATGATGTTTTGTAATTAGTTTTTTTTTTTTTTTGTTTTCGTGTTTTTCTTATTACTTCTGCCCATCCATTGATCATGGAAGAAAGGGGAAAATGTTTTGGAGTTGATGTTCTGTTATTGGGAATTAAATTTGTATACTTGTAGTAAGATTTTTGTTTATAAAACGAATTTCTTTACATTTTGGCTCTGAAAATTGTAGAACTGACTTTTCTGTCATCTTTTTCCTTTTAGAAACGGTGTGTAAAATGAGATTGGTAATGGAATGCAGCGAGGGCGAAGGGTTTCACTTTCTGCTTGTCACATACGAACATGAAGAGGATGAATATCTTGCTCAAAACGATCTTTTGTTGTTGTCAAAAGAAGAGGTACTTATAATATTCCTTTGTTTTTGTTTGATTTTTCAAGGTATTGTATGACTTGTAGTATTTCTGATTAATTAAAGTCATTCTCAAATATTGGATTCACTTACAGATTAACCTTTTCAGGTTAAAGGGAATTCATTTCCTTCATCTTATGGGTTTGCTGTAGTGGAAAATCGTCAAAGCAATCTTCTTCGTCTTCGGATGTATTTAGCTGAAGATATAGTGAAGATAACCAGAAATACTAAATCCTCTAGAACAAAGTCATTTATCCAATCTCTCTCAAATATGCGTTCTCTTATAACATCTTCTGCCAGCGCTATAGACAAAAGGGTATTCAGTTTAAAGGTCAGTTGTTATGACACACCAACTATGTCAAGTTATATCGTGTCTTTTACATGACTTGGATTCCTGTTATGCTGTACTAGCTTATGCGTCAATTATGTCTAGATTCCTGTTATGCTGTCCTAGCTTGGTTTCCGTTTTTTTCTTCCCATCATTCGTCTAATTAGACTTTTGATTTTTGAGTTTTAAAGCTGGCGGCTGTTGCATATCCTTTCTTGATAGAATATAGTTCTCTCTTGCATTAACTCTTTCATGGTATGGTTTGTTTGTTTTGTAGTTATGTGGTTTATCGACCATTATTCGGGAATATATAGCACTACGATCTGTCAGTTCGCTCCCTTTCACGGATTTAATCTTTACTGCAAAAGAAAAATCTTGTGGTTCTGGAGATGAAGCGTGGAAAATATCTGGACCTCTGCATGATTATTTTAACGAAAATCTTAACAAATCCCAAAAGGAGGCAATTGATGTAAGTCTGGCCTTGTCATTTCTATCCTTTCAAACTTTTAAACTTTCCCTTAACATAGATTTGGGCTCTTTGTCTTAAAATATTATTTTGCAGGTTGGTCTATCAAGGAAATCCTTCGTGTTAATACAGGTTGACTTCTTCAATTAACTTGTTTCATTATTTTTAGGACTATTACTTAGCTTTTTCATTCTAAGGTATCATACTTCTTTATACACTGAATGTGAAAAACACAATTTTTTTTTTATCTGAATGCTCCAACATGCTTACTGAGCTAGCACTCAATGTATATCTGTTTGACTCTCAAGAGTGCCTTTAAAAAGTATGTGGATGATACAGACAACAGAAAACCAAAATATTTCGAAGTTGGCAATATTTTGATCTTATAAATTATGTGCACATGAAATTCTTCTTTGTAAAATTGCATTGACAGTCAACATGGCTATAACAGATTTGATTTTTTATATTGCATTGACAAGCAGATAATTAATCTATAATTTGATTCTAATACTAATGAATCTATCCTTCATTAGGGTCCTCCAGGTACGGGGAAAACACAGACAATTCTTAGCATTCTTGGAGCTATTATGCATGCCACTCCAGCAAGAGTCCAGTCTAAGTATGATTTCTTACATCCTATCCTCTTGATGCTCACTTAAATTTGTGCAGCTCCGAGTTAGGATGACAACTATGCTTTGTATTCTCGTTAATATTCCTTTTTTTTTTTTTTTTCCATAATAGGGGTGCAATGCAAGAAGTGAAACGTGTTATTCAGATGACCATGGAGGAGAAGTATGGTTTTGCTCCCATTTTAAGATCTTTTACATATTCCGATACTTAGTTCTCGCATACCCAGATATATGTTCATAATGATTGGAAATTGTTAGTATTATGATATTATCTAAATCATATGGTGTTTCATTTGAAATCTTGCGAATAAGAGGATTTAGAATTAAATTACATTGCATCAATAGTTTGGTCTGAAATATAACATATCATACCTCCCTATTATCTTATCATTTCTTTTGTCTGCAGATACAATCACTGGGGACGCGCTTCTCCTTGGATTTTGGGTGTCAACCCTCGAGATGCTATTATGCCTGAAGATGGTGATGATGGTTTTTTTCCAACCTCAGGAAATGAATTGGTAAGTCGTAAGATTTTATTCTGAGACAAGTGGTAACCCTGCATTTATTTTATCATATAGTAACGCCACTTATCTTATTCTCTTTTGTATTCAGAAACCTGAGGTGGTTAATGCCAGTCGGAAGTACAGATTACGTGTACTTGTCTGTGCTCCATCAAACTCGGCACTTGATGAGATTGTGTTGCGGCTTCTGACTACAGGTATGTGGTTTATTCAATACATAGTTTCATTATTGAAAAGTAGTTAATGGTCTTATAAATTAAGACTTTTGCACTTTCAGGTCTTCGTGACGAAAACGCCCAGACATACACACCCAAAATAGTTCGAATTGGTCTCAAGGCACATCACTCCGTTGCGTCAGTATCCCTGGATCACCTTGTATGTATCTAGTAACTTTTACACTTTGATTGTCGTTTTTCCTGCCTTAGTTTTGGTTGCTTGATTTAACTTTCTTAAATAATATCTAACTGTCATCATATAAAGAATATTCAACAAGGAGGAATCACACTTGTAGAGAACAAACCACGAAATTACAAAATTTGTTGACATATCTTTCGTTTGGATACTGCGTTCTGAGAACACTCTTTTGCAGGTGACACAAAAGCGTGGCTCTGCCATCGATAAACCAAAACAAGGAACCACAGGAACTGATATAGATAGTATCCGAACTGCAATTTTGGAAGAGGCTGCAATTGTATGGGGATTAATTTCGTGTTGATGTAATTCAAAGCTTTTCTTTATCCTTCCCTGATTATCCTCTTCTGTTTCTTTGCACTTTCAGGTTTTCGCTACCCTTAGCTTCAGTGGCTCTGCACTTCTTACTAAATCTAACCGTGGCTTCGATGTCGTTATTATAGATGAAGCTGCACAAGCTGTAAGCCCCTTCTAATATGTGGACTTATGTTTGGATGTGTTGATAAGGTTTACATGAACCTATAGATATCTGATGGCATATGTGAAAGTGGATAGAAAAATAGGGTGCTTTATTTTTGAAACTCAATTTGCATGAGACTTTGTCATGGTAGTGTTCATGGCATGTTGGTACATGGGGTTGATTAATCTCTTCTCTCTAACCTATAGTATCTGGATAATTTTATTCCTGGTTTTGTTTCTAGCCAAAATATGTTATATATCTCAAAACTTGTTGTTTTACAGATAAAAAGGTTATGCATGTAGAGAAAATGTTCATGCTTATATTCCCCGAGTGTCAGAAGCTTATCTGCTTCTCAGAGTTTGTTGCTAATGATATTTACACTTGTGTTCCTTGCCCAGGTTGAGCCAGCAACTCTAATTCCTTTGGCCACTAGGTGCAAACAAGTGTTTCTGGTAACATCCCAAAGCATTAATTCATGTATAAAAATAGATAGATAATTCGACGCACACCATTAGAAGCATCGCCTCTTGGAATTGAACAATATAGCTGTGTCTTGTAGGTGTGACCAGCAAGCACAAGACCATAAGTTTATGAGTTAATGCTTAGTATGATCAGTTAAAGGCAACTAATCAAATATTATCTTTCTATTTTTATCAGGTAGGGGATCCAAAACAACTCCCAGCTACTGTAATCTCATCTGTTGCTCAGGATTCTGGGTAAGTGCTTTAAACCACTCAATTCGTCCAAACTTTATCTGCTTATATGTCTTTCATGAATATTGTATTGACACTATTGGATTGCTGATATTTTTCCTTCCTTCAATGAAGGTATGGTACAAGCATGTTCGAAAGACTTCAAAAGGCTGGCTATCCAGTGAAAATGTTGAAGACCCAATACCGGATGCATCCAGAGGTATGCAGCAATTCTCATTTAGTGTCCACTTATGATAGATACTCAGTGGATGTCAGATTTATAAAGAATTAAGATCAAAAGATTGTAGTTAGCTTAATTCTTACTTCAATGGTTGCATCTCATATAACCCTGAAACAATTTGTGACTGAAAATCAGATAAGAAGCTTTCCTTCAAAGCAATTTTATGAGGAGGCACTGGAAGATGGATCTAACATTGAAGCTCAGACTACCCGGGATTGGCATAAATACCGTTGCTTTGGTCCATTTTGCTTTTTCGATATACATGAAGGGAAAGAGTCTCAACATCCAGGAGCAACTGGTTCTCGGGTAAATCTAGATGAGGTGGAATTTGTTCTTCTCATCTACCACAGACTTGTGACCATGTACCCAGAGCTGAAGTCAAGTTCTCAGCTAGCTATTATATCGCCGTATAACTACCAAGTAAAAACTTTCAAAGATCGGTTTAAGGAGATGTTTGGTGCGGAAGCAGAAAAAGTGGTTGATATCAACACTGTTGATGGGTTCCAGGTAAATATTCTACTCTCTTTTTTTCTCACAGTTCAACATCGCGTTTAAACAAACTAAAATGCAGTAGATTCTGCTTTTATAACAATCTTAGAACTCAAACCATAGTCCAAGTTTTCATCCATTTCTCTTTCTTTTGTTTTTTTCCTCATCTTGATGAAAAGGGAAGGGAGAAGGATGTTGCTATATTCTCATGCGTCAGAGCTAACGATAAAGGACAGATCGGTTTTCTCTCTAATTCACGGCGGATGAATGTTGGGATTACACGAGCTAAGTCTTCAGTTTTGGTAAGACATAATGCCAGTCCTTGCACACAAGCTATTCTCTGGCTTTTATTTATGTACCCTCTCTCTGGTTCTATCTCACTGATCAATTCTCCACTAAAACTTGCTTATCAGGTCGTTGGTTCAGCTACAACGTTGAAGAGTGATCCGCTCTGGAAAAACCTTATCGAAAGTGCTGAGTCAAGACACCGATTATTCAAGGTAAAAACCTTTCTTTGCATCTGTGGTAAAAGTATCAACCTTGCTGCAACATATTGGGATCAAGAAAGAAGTGTTGGCTATTTGTGTGTTTGTAGGTATCAAAGCCATTGAACTTTTTCTTCAGCGAGGAGAATCTGGAGACAATGAAAGTGGCAGAGGACATGGAGATTCCTGATGCACCGTTGTATGAAGACGAAGCTCTTCCGGTGGCACCATATGGTGGAGATGATGACTTTGGAGATGGTGATCAAGACGATGCACCCATGGCCGAAGAAGACTAAAACACCATAAACCTTTTTGTTATTACTGTAAGTTAGATGACACTTCTTTGAACATCTAACGATATATTTGTTTTGATTATTTGTATGATTCTTTTTTGTTTACATATAAGAATGTCGTTTTACTTTGCTACAGTGATCTCATTAGGTTCAGAACACACGCAAAAACTTTAGGATAAAATTTATAAAAAGTGGTATTGCAAGAAGAAGAAACAATTACTAATAAATTTGGAATAGAATTGTGAGATTTTACAAGTCAAAGCAGCAACAAAATCGTTAAAAAAAGCAAACCTGTAATCAGTTGGCTTCACCATGATCACTCTTTCCATCAGTTCCCCACAAAAATCATCCCCACACAAGGCAACAAACTGCGCTGTGACCTTAACAGTGTCAAGCTCCCTGAGCGTCATCCCTTTAAGAAGTCTACAATGTAGAATGATAAGGCAGAACAACTTTGAGACTGAACCCTGGATTGAGAAGACTCAGGATAGGGCTTAAAATCAGGAACTCTATCATGATCCAGAGAACAGTATTCACCAATCATTTTCTGGTAAAATGACTAAACATGATCTGATGGTGAGCTCGTCAAAAAGTTGAATCTCGAATCATTTGTATTAGAGGCCATGACCATCAACTCAAACTCCCATCCGTATTTGGAAACCAGACGTGCTGCTCTGTCGACGATAGTTGAACGTCTGACATCTAGAGGCCCATGAAAGATTTTGATATCCATAGGTTCTGAAACATCAGTAGCTCCCTTTTGGAATCTGAACAAGGTACTCAGTAAGCTTGTGCGAGTAATACGAGTAACGAGGATCTGATGAGTATTCAGCAAGCTTTTGCTGGTACAGTGCGTGACAAGGATCTTCTTCAGAAGAGCTATTCAAGAAGTTGAATCTTGCATCATCCGTATTAGAGTCCCTAACCATCGACTCAAACTCTGACCCGAATTTGGAAACCAAACGTGCCGTTGTATCGAAGATAGTTGTAGCTGTGACATATGGAGGTGCGTGAAAGATTTTGATATCTGGTCCTTCAGTAGCTCCGTTTTGAATCCGAGTAACGTGTTCAGCAAGCTTGTGCTTGTAATATGCGTGACAAGGATCTGACGAGTTTCTCAAAAAGTTCAATCTTGCATCATTCGGGTTAGGGTCAATGAGCTTCCTCTCCAACTCAGACCCATTCTTGGAAACCGCACGTGCTGTGTTTTCATTGAAAGTTCTAATTATGGTATCTGCAGGTGGCTCGATGATTTCGATACTCCTCGAACCTTGATTGTTTTGTTCCGATTGCGATTCATTCTGTGTTGAGGTGGACATTTCTTCTACTGTTCTACAATAAAAAACATCAAAGTCATAACAGGATTCTTCGAATGCCACTTTTTTTTTTAGACCTAGAATATTGGATCTACTTAGTATTAGATTCTCGAGTTTCACTTTCGATCTAAATGTTAGGTTTATGATTGGTTTACAAAACAATCAGATTCTTAAACATTAAAGGCTACTTAGTCTTGTGGAGAGAGATAATAGACACCGTGCGTACGTACCTCAGCCGTGAGGATCGTCGTGACGTACGAGAAGAAGCCGTGAATGAGCGATTTGGAGAAATTGACGACAGTTTTAGGTTTACAAGCACTTTGTGTTCGCTAACCTTCCACCTTTAGATTAAAAAAATAAGCATGCTTTTATTTTCTAAATTACATAGGAAACGTTAATGCTTACTTATTTATTCTCCTACATGTTCATTACTAACGAAGATGATTAAAATATATACTTTACTTAAGTGTAATTTTTTTTTCGAGCAACATATTGGTATCAATGGTGGTATTATTAGGTAACCGGTTTAATGAAAGAAACCATATCCCAAATAAAAAAATATTGAGCCGGAGGGATTTGGTTAAGGACAAACGAAGAACACACAATTTACTGCTTTACCGGTTCCTTGTTTGTACTTTGTAGGATCATATGTATGGTCGATTTAATTTGCTTCTGAATTGTATTTCAAGACTTTCACGTCAAGATGAGAATGAGAAGACAGAGAGAAAGTTATCTAAGAACTATTTCTTCGGAAAAGGTAAATCTGGAGACAATGAAAGTGAGAGGGAGAAGGATGTTTGACATTCCTAATGCACACGAGTATGAAGACAACTATCCAATATAGACCAAAGCTTCTCTCTATCTCTAGATACTTTGCTTCACTTATGGCATCAAAAACACATTTTGTCCAGTTAAGGATCAGCAAGTAATTTGAAGAAATATTCTTTGATTAATCATTGAGGCCCTGCAAGCCGCAACAGATTTACAATTTTGATCTTGTTAATCAAAATACTGCTAATTTTTTTTGGTGTGGACAAAGCAGAGCAACCAACTTTGCTTTGGAAAGTAAAGTCTTTTGTGAAATCCAATAAAAGTAAGTCAAAGGAAGAAGACTAAAGATATGATTAGGGTAAATCTTAAGATTAGATCAAATGCATCTGTGCTTACAGATAAAAACAACACCAACCTAAAGCATAATCTAGAACACAGCTTCTCTATTGAGAGTCTCTACTCTCGAGCAAAGACTTAAACTACACTAACATTTCTCCAATTTGTTCAACAGTAGATTTTATAACTCTAGTCTAGTCTAGTCTATCTATATAGCTAAAGCCACATCAAGTAACCAGATTAGACGAAATGATTAACCTAACCTCTGATTCAATAATGCAAATGGGCAAATAAAAATAACAACTTTTAAGATACCAAAATCGAGTAAACATCACAACAAAACATAAGTTTCTTTGGAGAATGAAAATATAAATTCTAAGAAGAGTCATCTCACTCACAAGTCCATACTCATAAGAAATACAAAAAAAAAAAAAAAGAACAAACCAGCTTAACGGTAACTCTTCTGGAAACGAGCACGAGCACCACGACCACCAAACTTCTTAGGCTCACACCTCCTCGGATCAGCCACAAGAAGAGTCCTATCATACCTCACCAAGATATCCTTAATCTCCTTCTTCGACTGCTCATCCACATACTTCTGGTAAAACGCAACCAGAGCCTTGGCTATGCTCTGACGTATAGCGTACACCTGAGAAGTGTGACCACCACCGTTGACACGGATCCTCATGTCAACACCAGCGAAACGGTGCTTTCCGAGTAGAAGCACAGGCTCGAACACCTTGAATCTGAGGATCTCAGGCTGGAACAGCTCGATAGGGCAGCCATTGAGCTTGATCAAACCAGATCCACGTTTGCAGTGGGTGACTGCCACTGCGGTCTTCTTCCTTCCGAAGCATTGCACAGATTCAACAGCTGGTTGAGTCGCCATTTTCTGTTACTTACTTAGGGTTTTTTTTCTCCTTGCCGCCGCGACGAAATGTAAACCTAATAATGCTGGAGAGGCTTTTATACTAAGTTAACGAATTCGTGGTTTTTTAGGTTTTTACTAATGGGCCTGTCTTTTTTATATGGGCTTCTATTTCTCCGATCCATAAAATAGTTAGACCCATTTCGACCTTCATATCAAAAATTTAATATAAAGTTTTATATTCAATTATATATCTCAATAAATAAAAATTGAGACGTTACGTGAAATTAGGAGAATATTTAGATATTTTATTAGAGATGTTGACATATAAAAAAAAAAAAAAAAACCTGAACAATCTATCTTCTTCCTCTTTGCTCTGTTACTCATCATCATCATCATAATCATCAAAAACTCTTGTTATTCTTGTGATTTTCCAAAAGAAATTTGGTGTGTTACTCAGCTTCAACACACAACTATACTTTTTTTTATTATTATTTTTAATATCAAGAACCTTTTTATTATTATTTTTAATATCAAGAACCTTCAAATTTCCGTCTCTCTTTTATCTGTTCCTGAACATTTTTTTTTTTTCTATAAATCAGTTTACCCGATGGCGATTCTTGTAAATTTGTTCCAAGTTAGTACTACTTCAAAATTTCATCACAAGCCCATCCGAGTAAGCTGATGTTTTCAGCTCATTAAGCCCATTTGACTATATATATATATATATATATATATATGTAGTTCATCATCAAACCATTTGGGCGATTCTGTGCTTACAAAAAAAAAAAAGGAGAGGTAGTTACGTTTCCGTCGATCGTCTCGTCGCTGCTGAAAGCTTCATCCCAAATATCTCCGGTGATAAGGTTTCCGATTTTTTTTGCTAAATCTTCCTCCAATTATGCTAGATCTAGCTCCAATTTTGTAGAACATCTTGCTGATTTTGGTAGATATAGATCTCTGTTAGTCTCTTGCTAGGTTCCCAGATTTTACTAGTTTCATCAACTGTTCTTATAACTCGATCGTCTCCACTACGGAGGAGATTTGCTAAATTTCTTCTTTAACTCGATCGTCTTCGTAAGGAAGGAGATTTGTTAAAATTGTTCTTTAACTCAATCGTCTTCGTAAGCAAGGAGATTTGTTTAATTGTTCTTAGGTTGCTTTATACTTAGAATTGGTCTTCTCTGCTTAAGAATCTTTATCTCTCTGTTTCCAGATCTTTAAAGAAATTTTCTTGGTTTAGCAAATTTAAGGACAAAATTGTTCTTCGCAATTGCTTAGTTTAGAGATGGTCTTCTCTGGTTAAAAAAACTCATCTCTCTGTTTCCAATTTTTAGGTTTTGATGTTTCCACGCTAGTAGTGTTAGTAGATCTTTCAATGTTTTCTTTTGTTTTGTTTGTTTGTTTTGAAGAATGAAGATGATCTATGAATGCGCACACTGTCGTCAGATGATCCCCTTTGGAAAAAATGACTTTGAGTTGGAGTTAAACTGTCGAAATTGCAAATTGAAAACCTGTGGAAAGGTACAATAATAGTATTTGCAACAGTTTTTTTTTAGTTAAGTTCTTCTGTGGTGTGGTGTGGTATGTGAGCTCAACAATGTCTGTTTATTTTTGTTTTCTCCAAGTGCAGTGCCTCAGACGTTCTCATTACCCGGCATTGTGTCATGAGTATGAGAAGTGGTTATTATTCCGGTCTACACCACCTTTCCAAGGAACCACTATTCTATACAATCTTCTTCGTGATTATAATACTAATCACTGGGATTATCATAATATGGTAAAACTTAATTGTTCAATTCAAACAATTCTTATTTGGTTTTTGTAATTGTTTAAACTTGGAAGAATCCAGTTTCTCAAAATTAGTTTTCTACATCTTATGTTTTAGCTATTTCGTTTGTTGGACGAGGTTCAAACTGCTCATGAACAGTTTTCTCCAGAGTTTTATCAGCGTTTCCACAAGCGCCTCATTCTTCCTTTTGATCAGGTATGATATATATATATATGAACTTTGTATATGATGATGGACCTCTGTTATTACACTGATCTTATATTGAACCTGTACCTGTTTAATATTAATGCATGCCAGCATCTATTTCTTAAAAACTGTTGTTTATGAAATGTTTGTTTGCAGATGCGGGAAGTTGTTGATTTCAACCGTTGGTTCCTTCTCCATGCTGCCTTCAACCCCGTCGTAGAGTCTTCTCTAGCAAATGAGCATAATCTTCTCTCAACGCGAATGACTGCTTTCATAACCAGTGTTCCTCCAACCGATTTGGCGCCAGATGAGTGGACTGCAAGACTACAACAAGTCGACATGATTAGTATCGATCTTGGTGTGTCGGTTTCCAAACTGATCTTTGGAATTCCAAAGGCACATAATATGGCGGATGTGCAAGAATCACGCAAGGCCGTACATTACTGGACATCAAAGATGGTATCGTGAAATCCTTCCTTGTTCACAAGGTTCTTGATTCGAATTTCTTCTTTTGTTTGTGCGTGACACTTGGTTTGAAACACTACACAATGTTGTAATTAATTTGGTAGAAATCTTCTCATCACTAAACTTCTTTTTTCGTTGTCAATATTATAATTGTGGCTCTTCTTCTTATTAAGTACTACTCCTATTTTACATGATTACGAATTACGATACTTTTAGTTAGTGACTTGAATAATGCGGTTCATACACTAATTAAGGTTGATTAAATCATTTTCACCAAAAAAAAAAAAGTTTGATTTACTCATAAACAAAAAAAAAACAAAGTGATTAATCAATTCAAGTTTTAATTAGACTACCAATCAAGGCCCAAAAATAAAAGGCCCATTAGAAAACGAACACATTTGGGAACTTATTGTTCGTCGTCGTAGTGACGGTTCAACTTCTATTGATTTCTCTCCTCCAAGTCGTTCGTTGTTTCTCTCGACGTCACGGCGGATCTCTCTCAAGCTGAGGTACGGTACGGTACGGTCTCTCTCTCTCTCTCTCTCTCTCTCTCTCTCTCTCTCTCTCTCTCTCTCTCTCTCTCTCTCTCTCTCTCTCTCTCCCATAGAAACCCTAACTAGTCCGTAGCTTTAATCAACCTAATCGGTAAATTTGATTGATAGTATTATTAGAAACCAAAAATGTCGATAAGAAGAATCTGATCGTTTTATTGTTTTGTGGTTTGTTCGTAGAAAGAAAGAAAGAAAGAAGAAGAAAAAAATGTCGCAGAACGATCTAGATCTGGAAACGATGATCGACATAGCGGCGGTGTTCATCTTCGAAAACGGAGTTGAGTATGAGGAGGAGCTATTGGAAACGTTTCCAAGTTACAGCTTTGTGGATAGCTCAGATCCTAATCACGGACTCTACCAGAAGAGGCTTATGGAATACAGGAACGGGACTCACGATGAAGCTGTCATCACTACTGGCGAAATCGTTGAGCCACCTCCAGGTAATATCAAAACCCTAATCGAGAGAACTGCGGATTACGTTTCCAAAGAAGGTGACAAGGCTGAGAAGATGATCAGGGACTATAATTTCAACACTGAAAGATACCAGTTTATGAAAAGATCAAATCCTCTTCACGCGTTTTACCAGAAGAAGCTTGCTGAGTACCGTTCTCAAAAGGATGATGATGATGGTGATGAAGTTGTTGTTGTTGTTGATGATGAGGCTGCAGCAGCAGCACAACAACCCTTACCCAAGCCTCAGTTCATTATTCTGCCTAATTGTTTACAGTTGCGTCTTCCTCCAGAGATGAGTCTCAGGGAGTTTGATACGATGAAGCTCACAGCTCACTTTGCGGCTTGGTATGGGAGTGAGTTTTGGTTGGGTTTGGCTGAGAGAAATCGCCCTGAGCTTGGGTTTATGAACTCTACTGATAGAAGCTTTCGTCAGTTTACTGAGCTTGTTGTTGCGTATACCAAAGTGTTAACTCCCCTGCCTACTGATGTGGGACAAGAGCTGAGTGATAGTCCCGCTTTTCTGAAAGCCATTATTGATGCTTTTCTCAAACGTATTCAGTGGGATCCTGCCCAGCATTATAAATGGCTTGAAAGAGGAGAGCAGGCTATGTTGGATTGGCATGCTTCTGTGGCCAATGATTTTGCTAACAAGGACCAGTTTCCACCGCTACCAAAGCAGCCTCCTCCTCCTCCACTACTTGAGGAACCTAATCCAAAGAGGCAAAGGCTTGACGAGTCAGCGCCCCTTGTTCCAGAAGACCAGTTTCTTGCTCAACATCCGGTGATGTTCTCCTTCTTAATTACATACAGTCCTTTCCTCTGCTTTACGTATGTGATAGTTGTATATTCTAACCATTACTTTTTTTACATCATTTTTACAGGGTTCGTCTACAATCAAGGTTTCGGTTCCCAATGCTGATGGTGGGCAAGTCGTCATTGAGATCACAGTGCAGTCGTTATCGGAAAGCGTGGCAAGTTTAAAGGAGAAAATAGCTGGGGAGATCCAAATTCCAGCAAGCACACACAAGTTAACTAGTGGAAAAGCCAGGGTTTTAGAGGACAACGACAAGTCTCTTGCACATTACAATGTTGGACCTGGAGATACCCTAACTCTTTCTTTATGAGTTGATCCATAGGGAAATAAATTCTTCTCAATCTCCTAGCTCTTTTAATGACTACTGTCTTTAGTAGTACATGTTTAAAACTATCTAGCTCTCTAGTGACTTAAGTTTGTGTTGGATTCTTATCTTAAGAGATCCTTTATATAGACTATAATATGGGATGGCATACTCGTACGTGGTCATGGTTAACCTCTTTTTAATTGGTGCACAGTTTGGTTCCGCTTCCAAGGTTTTTACATAGTTAAAACACATTGAACTGTAAAAAGCAACATGATTTACCTTGAGAATACTTGTTCATAAATGAGTAGTATCATTTTCGGTAGTAGCCTTGACGCTATTTATATAATTTTAGATAGTAGATGTGGCACCTTTCAATATCAAAAGTAGTTATTGTATTTAAAGATTCACCCGTATAAAAGTATAAATACGCATTAATATACATATTGACAAAATGACCATTGTGTATAGAAAATTACGTGTATGTGAAGAGAAAATAACACATTTCCAATAGATTATTTTTGAAGGACAAAAGACTTTTGACAAAATTTAGTTCAAGATGATAAATCAATCATCATCGTCGCTGTCGTGATCATTGCCTTATCATATACACTTTTAGTTTATTCACGACAGCTGCCTAATTTATTTTAATATTTTTTCTTTTATTTTTGTGAATCTTTTTCCCATTATTTTGAAATAAAATAACAATTGCCATACATATTTATTGTTGACATAGTCATAGAGACACAATTTGTTTAGCCAAACTGTTTACGTATCTTTTTAGTTGCCATATTTTTTCATGCATATAAAAAAGTGTTACTCAATTATTGCTAGCTCGATTATCTTTGTTTAAGAAGAAGAGATTGCATCTTTGGTTATAGTACTAGTTTCATTAAATTGCTCTGCATTTCTACGTAAAATACTAATAAAAAGTAGCGGTCAATTTAATGTTGGTTTTCATTAAATTGGTTTCGGTACTTTTAAATTTCCCTAATGGTTCTTAAGAAAAAAAAAACACATTTACCCTCATTAATTTTTTTTTTTTACTTGTGTTTGACCTGGTTCAAAATTTATCATGGGTCCGCTATTGGTCAAAACTATGATATCCATAAGCTATGACTGAATCTTGTTTATTACTTAAATTAGATGGCATCATAAGTTTCTTTATCAGTTATAACAATGACTAAACGCACTACTTGGTAATATATTCTTAGGTCAAATTAGTTTCTTTCTTTATATCGAGTTAGCCGACGTATCTGTTAAAAATTACTTTATCGTTTACCTTAAGCTTAATATATTTGGTAAGAGACTACAAGGTTACTATATCAAATTAAGATCCACACGCAATAAAGAAAAACCCAAAATATAGGAAAATATATCAACGTGTGGATTCTTCATAAAAATTAAAGAATTATTGGTCCTTAGATTTTTTAAAAGTGTGTCAATTGGTTTCGGTACTTTTAAATTCTTGTTTACAATCAGTACAAGTCATGAGTTGTTGGGTTCAAGATTTCAGAGATTTAATCAAATAAAATGTAGTATTTAACAAACTTTCTGAGTATACTAAAATTAGTTTTATTGGTTTATATATTGAGTTCACATCTTCTAATATTTTTTTCTCATAAAAACTCTTTCAAAATAGCATATGCATGTTACCGTGGAATTTTCAAAGTTATTTTCTTTTCAAAAATCAGCACCTTTTGTTTTTTTTTAAAAATGTCAACTCCGCTCTATCGTATACGTATAAGGTTACGACCATCCCTTTTTCTTAGTATAATATCGGTATGTACGCAACATGCAGACATTCAGTTGCACACACACACGATGTTTTAGCGTAGTTTCACATTAACAACTACCATAAGACCTATAAAGATGAGACTGCCAGAAGATGAGATCTTAACGGATATATATGAACATAGTGACTCTTAATTACAATTTTCAAATAGCTCTAGCGTGTTCGAAACACCCACCCATATTAGTCGCGCGACTTTTTATTATAATATTAATAAACATTATTCTAGCAATACATTATGTTTCTTCTTTCAGACGCACTTAACCCACAATCAGTCCACAATAATATATAACCCCCTCTTAACGTACTAAACATATCACCACCTCCCCATAACACAGAATTCACATCACCTTTCCTAAATTTAATTCCAAGATTGAGTTATGGGTTCTGATGAAACCAAATCAACGTTGGACACCGAGAAGTCGACCGTGCCAGGATGCGGCACCAATACGAAGAGTTGTTGGATTATCCAAGTTTTGCTAAGAATAGTTCTGTTTGCAGCCACTTTGACATCGATTGTGGTAATGGTTACAAGTAAACAGACCACGAATATATTAATCCCTGGAACTACCAAACGGATTCCTACTGCCAATTTCACCAATTCACCGGCGCTTATGTAAGTTCATTAGTTAACTCATCTACTATATATATATATATATATATATATAATTTAGTATGTTCGTCGAAGTTGATTGATTATCTCATAGTAAACGTGACTAAGGTTCAGAACTCTGATTGGTATTATATCATAGTCAAGTCAAGTACATCATTCGGAATTATGATTTATTGTACTTTTTGAAGTAACGTTGTATGGCAAGTACCTTACCTTGGAATACACCTTGTTTTTTTCTAGCACGGCTCTTAATTAGTAGACCATATTTTAATATCAAGTAGGAATAAGTCATGTCAAATACGAATAGTGTATAACAATGGCCATTAAAAATTTGGTCAGACCATATGGTATTTTCCCCCTCTCTATAACACTAAAAAAATATTAAATTTTGAGAAACCAGGGATTGGTCATACATATATGAATAAATAGATGTAGCATTGGCTAAAAGTTTAAGCATATAACAAACAATCTGCATGACTGCATGCAAGTGCAACTGCCCAATAGTATATGGCTTTTTTTTTTTTAATATACTGACTTTTGCATGCGTGTGGGAGTAGTTGAGATTTCGAAACAAAGATTTTGGAAAGTCAAAAGTAAGTTGGAGAAAGCTATATATATTTAACGAAAAAGACTGAAAGATTATATCAATGTTCAATAATGGTATAAAAGCATCTTCAAAAAGATTTTAAAACTGTATACTTCTTTAATTTAATTTATGGAGTATCTGATAAGTGAATCTTTTTTTTGTTTTGTTTTATGCGTAGATACTTTGTGGTGGCACTCTCGGTGGCTTGCATTTACAGTATTCTATCTACAGTTGCTACCGTATCTGCTTTCAAGAAGCCTTCCTCTTGCTCTGCGATTCTCTTGCTCAACCTTGCCATTATGGATGCGGTAACTAATTAACCGTAAAAAATGAAACCATAAATTAACTTGGACTTTTTTGGGGTAGTATTTTTATTGTAATTTAAAAAAAAAAACAAAAAAACAACTAAAAGCATTTCAATTAATTTAGGTGTTATTAAGACAAAAATCACTTTATGGTAAACAACTAAATGTTTTGTTCTATTATTGAATATTCAACGACATCGTTTTTTGGGCAGGTGATGGTGGGGATAGTGGCCTCAGCGACCGGAGCGGGAGGTGGAGTAGCTTACCTTGGTCTGAAGGGAAACAAACAAGTGAGATGGGTCAAAATATGTCATGCCTACGATAAGTTTTGCCGTCATGTTGCAGGCGCCCTAGGCGTCTCATTGGTAGCTTCGATCCTCCTCCTCCTCCTCTCCATCATCTCTGTGATCTCCCTCTACAAGAGAATCCGTTGATTCACTCTCTTTGTGTTCTTTGTTTATGTTTTAGTCAATTCATATTGATCTTGTACTTGTTTCTTTGGTCTCTGTCGAAGTTGACTTTTGTTTGTTTAGTTTCATTAGTGTTGTAGTATTAATTTCTTCGGTTTTGTATGATTGTGTGATTAGTTTATTTGTAACCCGAGGTTTCTAATGAATCTTTTGAATGTTATTTTATGTTTGGATTGATGAGTCGTTAATGACCAGTCTTTTTATCGATCTGATTGGTGGAGTTGTGGCTAAACAATCTTTGGCAGACATAAAGAAAAGTTTTCTGGTTGAAGAGGGTAAGAGATTGCACTTCTTAATTCCATTCTTAAATAATCCATGTTTTAGAAAAAATAATTGTTTCACAAAGATATAAAATTTTAAAGTTTTATATATGTGTTATTTATTAGTTATTGGTGATGAAAACTTTAAGAAAAAATTGTTGAACAGTACTATGCTTTAGAGTTATAAAAAATTTGTAAAAAAAAAAAGAAAAAAATACATTGAGCATAATCACATTCTTGTATGTTTGATTGATATGTATGAAAATTCTAAAAAATGAATTTAATCAATTTATAGAATACAGAGTGAATAGTATATATAGTAAAACGTAACGGTTCAAAGATGATTGTGATTAATAATTATGTTATAGTGGCCACTGACCGTTACAGCTGGTATTTGTATTGTCACGATTGTTTTGATATTTTATTTTCGTTTATTAGCGTAGCCCCACGAGAACCCATAATTTAAGATTATCTATTAAGTACAATTTAACTACTTATGTACATCTTTGAATCTGAATGCGAGATGTTCATGACGACGTACATACCAATTAACAAGATCGTAATATAACATTTTAGCTTATGATTGCGTGTAAGAAACCTCTACTTGTCAAATTTAGAATGTGATATTTTTAATCGCAATTAATATGTGTACTTTACTAGATACTAATACTAATACGGGTTATCCAACGACGACCTAAGTATCCCATTAGTTTGGAATTGTTTTGACAAATCATAATAATTAAATAACGAAAACGAAATGTTTTTTCTTGTGAACAAATCTGGTAATTCAAATGATTGATACTCACGGAAAATTAATAAAGATGTAATGAAAACGGATACACGAGCTCATTGCCTCATGATTACCAAAGACATTATAAGATTTTACACGGCCCATATATACCGTTATACGTCTGTCTCAAACAAGGAATATTGAAGAAACAATAATTCAAAATAAAGATATCAGTTCTACTATTTCTATTATACACTGAAAGTGTAATGTTAGGAAAACGGTATATTTTAATCTGTATTATTTGAAAAGTGTATATTTCTAGCTAGACAAAACAAAACAGTGTATTATCCAACCTTAAACTCCAACATAATTTAAATTTACTACATAATCTTCGAAGCTTTATTCATAATCTTACATTGACACAAATAGTGTTAGTCAACTGTTAAAAATAACTGAGTCATATGACATAAACGATGATATGTCAAGATCTTTGGTTTAGAAAGCTTAAAACGATGTTGTTTACAATAAAATGTTAAAATAACATCGTTTTGAATTGGAGAAAAATCTTAAATTAGAATTGATTTTTTTTCACGATTCTTCTGTTCTTTCTTTCTCTGCTTGGCTAAAGCGTTTATACTTCTCAATTTCGAAGAAATAAAATGGATAATCAAAGAAGAGGTTTCCCCAAAAGATGTTAATGTGGAGAAGAAAAGAACGTCAATGGTAATATAACCTTTTTATATATATATTTTTAATATAAAAACCAATTTCTATTATCAGTTTGATCATTTTGTAAGGAAGAATGTTGTGCATTATGAAATCACTTTGCTAATTTTTAGTATATGAAGAAAATCTAAAAAATAATTAGATATAAATTCTTGGAAAAAGCTAATATATATGAATTTCTATGTATTATCTCTCCATCAAGCTTTTAAATCAACTTCTGACTTATTGTGTTTTTCTCTATCAAAATATTACCTAAAAACAGTAAAGAGACTCTATCACTTTCTTTGGGCAAAGTGATATGCTCAAATTTAACCCTGAGATACTCTCTCAAATTAAGAGATCAACTGTAGTATTTAGGGATCGAATCCACAAAGACTCCAGATTCACACAATAGATTTAATAATCTTTTGATTATGCTAAACCAAAATATTGTAATTAAATTGCAAGTTGAAATAGAAATAAATAGTTGTAGAATTCAGAAGAATGAAACGCTAGGCCTAGGGAAATTCTCAGGAAATCATGGAAAATTAGATCAATTAATTAAACAAGACGGATTCAACAATTAAGCACAATTCTTGAACTCTAAACACAATTGTAAAATAAATCAGTTCTCACTACAAATATTATCTAAATTTAAAACCAGAAAATCCAATTCTCTTTGTTAATTTCTAGGTTAAAAATCAGCAATAAAATCAAGTTTAGATAAGTTCACAAAATTACTAAATCAAATCTCTTTGCAAGAAGTAATTTTGCTCACCAAAGGTTTTATCAGGAAAATCAGTTATATTCTCATATCAATTAATAATCCTAAGATCTGAATCCAGATGACTAATCAAAGATCTAGCATTAAGAACAACCTATGGTGAAGAACAAGAAAGATAATGAACCCTAAATAATAACAGATCTAATAATCCATGAAATCCCTAATGAGAAACCCTAAACCTAACAAGCAGATCTACTCAGACATAATCAATGAAACATAAAACATCTTCTGAATAAATTGCATTAAGAAAGAGATTAAAGAAGAAGGAAAGGAGTTCTGAATCTTCTTTGAAGGTGTCTTGATTCTTCTCTCCAAAAGCTCTCTAAAAATCTCTCAGGGTTTTGCTCTCAAATGTTGCAGGGAGAAAAATAAAGCTTAGGTCTAAACAATGACCTAGAAAACATATTTATATTCCTAAAACACGTTCAGGGACTAATGATGCAAATATGGAAAACTTGGGCAACTTTGTAAAACTTCCAAATTTGAAGACTTGTCTCGTCTTGCATGGGTGTCGACCGATGCTCATGTGGTGTCGATCGACGCTCTTCATATAATCAGACTCCAAGTTGATTTCCTCCGGTTAAATGCTCCAAAACGATCCAACTTGCTCCATTTCGACCCATCCGTGCCAAAATCCTATCAAGACTCAAAAGACTCTAAAAATACCAAAAATACTCTATAAATAAGACTTATATCATGGCTAAAAACACCTAAAAACCATGATATATCAACTCCCCGAGACTTAGTCTTTGTTTGCCCTCAAGCAAAACATAAACTTAGACCTGTGAAAAAGGTTTGAAAACGCGAAAACTCCTTTTCTTTTTAAAGTAATACCATGATCATCCAAACCATAATCCATATGCTTAGCAGATAAATTCAAATCGAACTACCATGTACTTCTCCGTTGACATTCATAGCATCCCAAATTCAAACCAAATTCCACTACTTCCTCCATTAAGCCTTCATCAGTGGGTCTCATCAATTTGATCAATGTCAAGAACCTTCTAAACTCATTCCCGTACAATACCATAACAAGCAAGACAATATCTTTAATACCAGTGGTACTCTTTCTCTCCCCCAGACTTATTCTATTCTTATCCTCCTTTGAGCATTGCTTTGCTGTTTTTTTTTTTTACTATTCTTTTTTTTTTTCTGAAAGTTGTAGGCGAATAATGGGGTCATAGGTAATTTACCTACCTCTTGCTTCTAAGCTTTGTGTGATCATTTGACTCAAGATTAGAATAATGAGGTCTAAGCTTACCTATCTCTCTAAAATGATCAAAATCATCTCATCTTTTATTCTCTCTTTTTTTTTTTCAAACAAAGCTCTCAGGAATAATCTCTTCAAACTAAATAAGGGAGAGGAGTACCATTTTCTTTTGAAAATCTTACTTGTCAGGTATGAACAAGGAGTCAAGCTCTATGAACATCAGTCTCCTTGATAAGGTAAAAAGAAAAGTGTAGAAGTTACCTCAGACTTTTATGGATTCAGTTGGAAATTTAGATGTCTCTGGTTTACTGGTCATCCATTGGATTTTCCATTAGTCGGATTAGTGGATTCAATCTGCAGCATTAATCAACCACGGCAATACACCTAAAAAGAAAAATCATAGTTCCCAACAAAAATTTTGACTCAATAAAACAATTTTTTTTTTTTTCTGAATCTCAAAAACAAAGACGTAGTTAGTAGCTGCCTCTCCCAGACTTAAACAACACTGTACCCAGTGTTATCAAGTAAGAGATTGGTGAATAAAAATAAAAATAAATCAAAAGAGAAAAGAAAAAGAAAAACCTACCAGTGGGTTGTCTCCCACTAAGCGCTTGTTTTCAGTCATTAGCTTGACTGTGTCGGATCTCAGGCATCCAGTTGATCAGAACATGGAAATGAATGCTTTTGAAAAGAATGTTTCTTCATCCAAGGTGGTGTGTAAGCTTTAGGTGCATGAGGTTTTCCAAGGATGCGAGGATCATGACCAGGGCGGGACGGAGGTATGGGTGGCTTTCTTTTATGTCCTGCAAAATCATCAACAGAAGAAACAAGCGCTCTACAATAATCTCGTGGCTTGGTTAACTACAAAACAGTTTTTGTACCTTTGAAATTCTTATTGATGATAGGAGAAGGTTTAGGAGAAGGAGATGCATACCTTGGCCTTACAAGTGGGTTCTTGACTGTAGAATGGTGAGATTTCAGCTTTACAACCGGTCTAGGACTTGCAGCTAAGGAATCAGCTCGAGAATCTTCGGTTTTGGACAAGTCTGGACGTTCTCGTGGAGGTGTGTCGATCGATACTACAGCTGGATCGATCGATGCTGAGTCTGCAACCCGTGTTTCTTCAAAAATTCTGCAACTTTCCTCAGCAATTCGTGTTTCCATAACAAAAACATCATCTACCAGCAGCTTGTCATGGATCAGAACCTCATCATTGTCTCTAGTACTGATTATATGATCTCCACTCCAATCTTCAAGTTTAACAACTTGCTTACTTACTTCCTCAATCGGCTCCAACTCCTTGACATACCCAGCAGTAATGTCTCCAGGAAGCTCTATGATTGGATCATCATCAGAAGCAATTTCCACAGAAAATGTCTGACCATCAATAGTGGGAGCTCTTCTCAGCTTGTCCATCTCAAAGTTCATGACCAAATCATCCACATTTAGAGATATGTGGCCCTTCTTCACATCTATGATGGCACCAGCTGTAGCCTAGAAAGAACGTCCTAAGATGAGAGGATCACTAGGCTCTTTGTCATATTCCAACACCACAAAATCAGTGGGAATCATGCAATCTCCAATCTGAATCGGAACATCTTCTAAGACACCTTCAAGAATCCTTCTAGATCGATCATCTAAGATAAGAGAGATCTTAGTTGGCTTGAAATCTATCATTCCGAGTCTCACAGCAACAGAATGTGGCATCAAGTTGATACTAGAACCAAGATCACAAAGAGAGTGATAAAACCTTCCTGGGGAGATAGAACAATCAAGTACAAAGCTTCCAGGATCTGGTAACTTCTCTGCAATCCTACTCTGAATCATTGCACTCACTTTCTCAGATACAACCACTTTCTCTTTCCTCTCTTTCTTCTTCTGTGGAGGCTGATTCAACAGAATTGAGCTGACATCCTTGGTTAGCAAAGCTCCTTCCTCAGGACTTAAACCATTGGTGACCATTCTCTTGACATACCGCTTAATCCCAGGAGAAAACTTGACAGCATCAATTAAAGGCATCTCAATCATTACCTTGTCCATCATAGCTTTGCATCTAGTTTCCTCAAGCTCTTGCTTAGATCTCCTAGGCTTAGGAAAAGGGACCTTAGGCTTATAAGCTTGCTCTGAATCGATTGGTGGAGCTGGAACTGAAATCGGAGCTGTTTGTGGAGTGCGTCGATCGATACTGATGGAGCATCGATCGATGTTCTCGTCCTGGAGTGAGTTTGTCTTGATGGATGGTGACTGCATCGATCGATGCATTGTGATGGCATCGATCGATGATGGTTCTACTTTCGTCGTATCATGGTTTTCTTCCTCATTCACCAGAATTGCATTGCAAGCATGCCTTGGATCCGTCTCTGTTCTTCTAGACACAAGTTCCTCTTGTCTATTGACAGTCTCAGCAGTCTGAATCACTTGATTCTCTAGTTTCTTGACATGAGTGTTTAATGCATCGAATTTCCCACTAAGCTCAGTGTATACAGAATCTATCTTTCCATTGTAGTCCACTGTCAACTTCTGTTGACCTTCCAAAATCTGTCCAATCATTGATTACATCTTGCTCTCTGAATTAGGTGGAGGGAGGGGTTGGTAAGAAGAAGAACCATAGTTCCTAGTGAAGTTGTTGTTTGGATTTCCTGAGAATGAATTCTTCTGACCAAATCTCTGATTTTGATACCCAGCTCCATACACATAGTTGACATCTTCTGTAATCTCTGGCTTTGGCTTAAAAGTCTCAACATCTTCAGCAAAATGGACAGACTTCTTTCCCACAAGAAGATTGTGCATTGTATCCAACTTAGCATTTACTGCAGCAAACTGATTTGAATCATGGCCTTCATGTGCTCTTTTCCGCTCTAAGTCTGCATTCTTGGTACTGTTGCTTGATGCTAGCCTTTCAATCAACTGTTCAGCTTCATCTGGATACCTTGTCTTGAAGTTCCCATCACTAGCAGCATCCAAAGCCATCTGATACCTCCAATCAATACCACTGAAGAAGATACTAATCAACTGTACCTCTGAGAACCCATGATGCGGACAATCTCTCTGGTATGCTTTGAACCTTACCCAAGCAGCTTTGTAAGATTTAACAGGTCCTTGTCTAAAGGTGGAAAGCTTAATCCGCAGCTCATAAAAGTAGTTCAAGAATGCCACCTTGATGTCATGCCAGTTTGTCAGAGATCCCGGTTTGAGTTGTCTTAGCCAATAAGAAGCTTCCCCAGCAAGTGAGTAAGGGAAGAGCTTGCAATAGAGATAGTCCTCTGTGACTCCATTGGCCTTGATGCTTGTGACTATATCCTCAAAATGCTCAATGTGGTCTAGAGGCTTCTCATGTGGCAGGTTCTGGAATTGCCTTTGTCCAACAAGAGCAAAGTAGGCAGGCTTCAACTCAAAATCATTCCTTGGGAATGGAGGAGGGACAATTGCGGAGCGGTTCTCATAGAACAAGTCTGGTCTGTTGAAATCCGCAAGAGTCTTGACAAGCTCTCCATTATTGTCCAGTCGCCTCTGAACATTCTCTGCATCGGCTCTGGCATTGTGTCGATTGACGCCAATGTTGCGTCGGTCGACGCCGTCTTGGTTGTGTCGATCGATGCCGTCGTTGCATTGCTCGATGCCACGTGCATCATCCTCAATCACGACGAGTTCTTCATGAATAACTCGTCCGTCAGCACCAAGTTTTTGGCCTTGTTCGTTGCGCACATGACCCTCTTGATCCCTCAAAACTCCAGTCGCATCTGGTCACAATATGATTGTATTGGCCATCTTCACTGACTTGGCTGCTTTTGTGTTATCACGCTCTAGTTGTCCTAACTCTTGGTTTGTAAGCTTAACAACTGGACCAGTAGGATTCTTCCTAGTGTTAGGCTTAGGCATGTACCTGAAACACACAAGAGAAAAGAAACAAAAGCGTGTGAGTAAAACAGAAAAATAGAAATCTAGACAAAATCAAAGACGTTAATCTAATGGTGAATCAAAAGAGTCCCCGGCAACGGCGCCAAAATTTGATATGCTCAAATTTAACCCTGAGCTACTCTCTCATATTAAGAGATCAATTGTAGTACTTAGGGATCGAATCCACAAAGACTCCAGATTCACACAATAGATTTAATAATCTTTTAACTATGCTAAACCAAAATATTGTAATTAAATTGCAAGTTGAAATAGAAATAAAGAGTTGTAAAATTCAGAAGAATGAAACGCTAGGCCTAGGGAAATTCTCAGGAAATCATGGAAAATTAGATCAATTAATTAAACAAGCAGGATTCAACAATTAAGCACCGTTCTTGAACTCTAAACACAATTGTAAAATAAATCAGTTCTCACTGCAAATATTATCTAAATTTAAAACCTGAAAATCCAAATCTCTTTGTTAAATTCTAGGTTAAAAATCAGCAATAAAATCAAGTTTAGATAAGTTCACAAAATTACTAAATCAAATCTCTTTGCAAGAAGTAATTTTGCTCACCAAAGGTTTTATCAGGAAAATCAGTTATATTCTCATATCAATTAATAATCCTAAGATCTAAATCCAGATGACTAATCAAAGATCTAGCATTAAGAACAACCTATGGTGAAGAACAAGAAAGATAATGAACCCTAAATAATAACAGATCTAATAATCCATGAAATCTCTAATGAGAAACCCTAAACCTAACAAGCAGATCTACTCAGACATAATCAATGAAACACAAAACATCTTCTGAATAAATTGCATTAAGAAAGAGATTAAAGAAGAAAGAAAGGAGTTCTGAATCTTCTTTGAAGGAGTCTTGATTCTTCTCTCCAAAAGCTCTCTAAAAATCTTTCAGGGTTTTGCTCTCAAAAGTTGCAGGGAAAAAAAAATAAAGCTTAGGTCTAAACAATGACCTAAAAATCCTATTTATATTCTTAAAACATGTTCAGGGACTAATGATGCAAATATGGAAAATTTGGGCAACTTTGTAAAACTTCCAAATTTGAAGACTTGTCTCGTCTTGCATGGGTGTCGACCGATGCTCATGTGGTATCGATCGACGCTCTTTATATAATCAGACTCCAAATTGATTTCCTATGGTTAAATGCTCCAAAACGATCCAACTTGCTCCATTTCGACCCATCCGTGCCAAAATCCTATAAAGACTCAAAAAACTCTAAAAATATCAAAAATACTCTATAAATAAGACTTATATCATGACTAAAAATACCTAAAAACCATGATATATCCTAAAGATCGATCTCTTTGGAAAGCAATTTGCCTATTTGCCGCTACTAAACGGCATCGGGGACTTCATATATTTTGCAGCATCAGAAACTAAAATCCAAAAATTGTTCTTCGGCGAACTTGACAAAATCACAAATCTAGTGATGGTCCTTTGACTTTCAATTTTCTTTCAGACGATTTTCGTGGATATTAGAAAGTTATATTATTCTAACACCGATTGATATGGTCGCATTTCTACAGACATTAAATTCATATTCTACATTGTAATGATCATTGTATTATAAAATATATATTCCACTGGAAATTGAAGTATATATAAACTTATTTTTTAATTATATCTGTTAAGACCGTAAGACTAATTTATTAACACTGAAATTTAGAATTAAAAAAAAAACAAGAACAAATGCATTATCATGAGTTGGTGCAGAACTGCTGAAGGAATGGTGCATAGCTTCCGTTGCAACAAGCTTGCTAGTTGCATGAACACATAGATTTAAAGAGGACAATACACGAACCGTTGTTGGAGCTTAAGCCAACAACGTGGTAGATTTAAAGAGGACAATACACGAACCGTTGTTGGAGCTTAAGCCAACAACGTGGTAAGTAAAAAATTTATTAACATTAAAACCAAAAAAAAGAAATAAAAAACATTATCTATTTTCTTAACCAGTATATATAAAACAATAATTAACATGCAACGGGGAAAATACTAATTAAGCTTTTTTGTAATGTGATATAAATATTGTTACGTACAAATCTTGTATAAGTTAGCACGTGTCACTGTTTCTCATAAACACGCATTCGAGTTGGTATTATACATAATCGTATGGTGTATGAAGAAGACTCGCCGTAAATTATTTCGCTCTTTAAATTGAGTATTCCCAAAGCGAGCTGTCAGTGTCCACACTTGCCAACTGCTATTGTTGCATTAAGTTGTTCATGATCTTCAATGGATGTCCCCACACAAACTACCAATCTTTTTTTTACAATCCAAGTTGCTTAAGAATTTAACATTTGTGACTGTTTTTTTTTTCTATTAAAGAATTGTTTACAATGATGGTTTAGATCATATGTGAGATCCTCAACTGATTGATTATTGGTTCTCCAAATTCGGATGAATTATATGTGATTAGTTTTCAGAGACTTGAGTTTGAAAGTATTTTGTACAACTATAAAAATATTAAGATATTTTGTTTGATGGAACTGAGAAAAATAAATATAAAACAATGTAATGTTTTTGGTTATTGTATCAGACTAATGTGCTGCTCATAATTTTTAGTATGAGGTTATGTTTGATTTCCCATTATGTACATATAGCATTTCACATCCGGTCTTGTAGGAAAAAAATATAGGAGTAAATTTTTGCGAATTTTTTTCTGATTCTATGTAAACTAATTTTTGTAATTTATTTTATTTTATGAAAATATATATTTTAATAAAAATATAGTTTTCGTATAGCCGTTTGTTTAAATTAAGTAGAGTTAATATCATTTTATTAAAATATATATGTTTTAATAATAATATAGTTTTAGTATAGCCATTTTTAAAAATTAAGTAGAGTTATATCTAGGTATAGAGAGTCACATAAGATTTGGTTATTAACCTTTTATTAGTGGTTGATGCCTATAATTAAAGCAAAAAGAAAAAAACTGTTTTCCCTTCTGTATTTTACTTAGAAATATAATGAGTCTATTATGTCAGTATTATACTATTATTTCTCATCATTTCGTTATGAATCTTATATAGTGACAACAATATTATTGCCACCGATCATTTTCACACAATAGCTAAAAATAGAGACACTTGCCAAACTTAGAATCAATTTCCATTATAGTCAAATCACTCAAAAATCGACAATGACGATGTGGGCAATCCGAAAACATATATTTTAGTCTTAGATATCACATATATCACTCTTCCTTTTAATTTAGAAAATAATTCATTAAAACATATGGAGTACGAAATAAATATATTTTGTGTTGGTGTTTTACCAAAGTAATTCTTACATTGGTTTGACTGACATACGATACCAGTACTGTTAATTTACCTATTTGATAACCTAGCTACACGAACACACCCTCAAGTCAAATAATTTAACAATTTTTTGTTTTGTTGTTCACAACGTTCTAATTATGTATATGTATATCCATAAGGTTTGCTTTTTTTCCCTTTCGTTAAATTAAAAAATTTCTCTCCCGCGGTGGCGCCACATAAAGCCACGTAGACGTCTATATTAAGTGAAGTTTTATTTATATTATCATCATGCAATACCAGTAAACGTATTCAATATATATATACTCGTCTCTCCTTACATCGAGAGCATCAATAGCTTAGAAGAACATTTATTCTCACTTTTTCTCTTCTCATTTTGATCATCTTCACTTGTCTCTGATCCCTAAATGGAACACGAGAGCAAGAAAAATATGAATGGGATGGAGATGGAGAAAGAAAGGAAGGAGATCAATGGATCGAGAAAAGGAGTTGAGTTGACTTTGAGAGTGTTGGCATTGGTCTTAACAATGGCGGCGGCAACAGTACTTGGTGTCGCAAAGCAGACAAAGGTTGTGTCTTTTAAGCTTATTCCCACTTTACCTGCTCTTGATATCACTACAACCGCCAAAGCCACTTACTTGTCTGCCTTTGTGTAAGTCTCTTTTTTACTATTTTACCATTTTCCAGAAATCAAAAAAATGTCAAACTGGTTATTTAGTGCACGTTATTAGCTCTATATGTCGTCTAGACATGGTTGAAATATACATCAATGACGGATAAACATGATTAATTTGATTAGACTCTTACGGTTGGTTGCATGCGTAGGACTGCTGAACTAATATTTTGCATAATTGACCTTCTTAGATTTATGGGGTGTGTAGAGTATTAATAAATGTCTAACTACCAAAACAGTGACACAACATCAATGTTGGCCCATAGCCAATTTTAACGGCCTTTTTCCTCAGCTCTTATCCTACGCTTTAAAATTTACTGTCCAGCAGTTCTAGCTGGCATGACCATACACGCAGAGCCTGTATATATATATCTTAATAAATTTACAAACTATAGAAACATTAATTCATATACTAATTGCTAAACTGATACATATTTTTAATTTTAATCTTTTGATGGCAAGAAAAAAAAGATAAGATACATAAAATTCAGTAATGAGCAATGTAGCATTACAAATGTTGTAGGTACCACATTTCAGTAAACGTGATAGCTTGCGGTTACACTGTGATCTCGTTAGCGATTTTGATGATCAACAAAGGCAGAAGAAGCAAAGGGTTGTTAATGGCGGTTTTGCTAGGAGATTTATTGATGGTGGCTTTGCTGTTTTCCGGCACCGGAGCGGCCGGAGCAATTGGGCTAATGGGTTTACAAGGGAACAAGCATGTCATGTGGAAAAAAGTTTGTGGAGTTTTTGGAAAATTCTGTCACCGAGCTGCTCCTTCGCTTCCTCTCACTCTTCTTGCTGCAGCTGTCTTTATGCTTCTTGTTGTTCTGGATGCTATCAAGCTTCCTTAAATTGTTGTTTCGGTTTCTGTTTCGTTTTGTGTGTTGTAAAATAATTATCAACAATCATGAACATCTTATGTTTTTAATCATATTGTTTTCATGGTGAACCGACCAATTATTCATATTTCGAAAACTATTTTTTTTCCTCATTAATAGCGACATGATAAGGTATATCAGTTAAAAACAATTCTTCTCGTGTTTTTCTTTTTTTGTTTTGTTTCTGTCAATTCTTCACGGGAAAATATTTAGCGTGAGATACAAGAAATTGATCAAAAAATTATATGGAATAGTTTAAACTTGCAAACCTGTGGAGCAACATTCTGAAAAGGTTTAAATCGATCATTCAGCTGAGAAGGGCCAAAAGTTTCGACAGCATCAAGCCGTCGGCACCAAAGAAAGATATAAATTTAGGAGAGTCATATACGTAATAGAAATTATCTTTTGCTGATCAAGTACAAGACTTACTCGAGTTAATTAGCATAAACTGCCCAACAATTTTCCGAAACCGAAACATCTCACCTAATCGTAAACTTAACATTTTTTTTTTTGTGCGAATTCACATATAAAGTCCAAACTAACGATATCCAACTCAAATTTATTCGGTCGCACTTTCGAGTACCATTTTTTTTTGCTTACTAATATTAACCTTATATGACATGTACAAGGAACACACCGAGCCAAAAACTTCACAGATTTGTCTTTTCTTTTTCCCAAGTTTCGATTTGAATGTCTATTCACACTCTTGTATGCCAAAAAAAAATAAAATGTATTCACACTCTTTTTCTACATATTGTATTCACATTTCGGTTCCCATACTACTTTTCTCTTCCGTAAGATGAGAATCTCTCTCGCGCCACACAACACATAAACTCAAAGCCACGTAGACATCATTACTACCATCCACACATTATGCGTATCCAGTATATATACACGTCTCTTTTACTTACATCTATCATGAGAAGCTTAGAAAAAAAGTCCAATAATTGTTTTTTCTCTCTCTCTCTCGATCTCTCTCTTTCTTCTAATTTTGAACCCTCTTCACTTCTTTTTTGATCCCTATGATGGAACACGAAGGCAATAACAAGGTGAATGGGATGGAGATGGAAAAAGGAAAAAGAGAGAGTGGGTCGAGAAAAGGAGTCGAGTTAACGATGAGAGTGTTGGCTTTGATCCTAACAATGGCGGCTGCAATAATACTTGGTGTCGCTAAACAGACAAAGGTTGTTCCTCTAAAGCTTCTTCCCACCTTGCCTCCTCTTGATGTCTCTACAACCGCCAAAGCCTCTTACTTGTCTGCTTTTGTGTAAGCCTCTCTCTATTCTTCCTCCTTTTCACACACATGTGTGTCTCACTTTGGCATGTAGACTTCGGTTCTCTCAAACGCTAATTTTGCGGTTGCCGTTGCATTGACACGTGAAAGTTAGAAATGAAACAGAATTGTAGAAATCAATTTTGTTTATAGAAAAAATGCGAAATTCCAACATAGAGATGAAACGGGAGGTTCCTATGATATTTAAGAAGTTTATAGTTGAAACTTATTTATCTGCAAAAATATACACATTCAATAAAAACGTAAAAAACAAGATCGAAACACGAAGTATAACAAAAGGAACCATAGTTTTGTATATGCCTGTGAATGTTAGATATAGGGTTAAAGCTTTTTATTCTTATTTGCATGTTGTACATATACTGGTATAAAAATTATATTAAAATACTAAATTATTGTAATATAAATTAATGTATTTTACAATTTTAGAAAATATTATATGTAACAAATTCATTGATACTACGTTCATAAATGTCCAACAACTAAACTGTAATACAACAGTGAAATTGGTCCATAGCCAATCTTTATCTGACCTTTTCCAGCTCTTTTTTTTAGTTTATAATTTAATTTACAACAGTTCTAGCTAGCATGACAAGAAATGCACGGTCTGAATTAATTTTGTATGCATATCTATATATACATACAATTAAAAAGAAAACTAGACACATTAATCCACACATTTTATAAATTACTCTTTAATGGCAAAATATATATACACTAGACATGCATGCACTAAATTGAGAACTAAAGCAATATATGATTTCAAATATTGTAGGTACAACATTTCTGTAAACGCTATAGCATGCGGTTACACAGCAATCTCAATAGTGATTGTGATGATGAGCAAAGGCAGAAGAAGCAAAGGCTTGTTAATGGCGATATTGATAGGAGATCTAGTGATGGTGGCTTTGCTATTTTCCGGCACCGGAGCATCCGGAGGAATCGGTCTAATGGGTAAACAAGGGAACAAACATGTGATGTGGAAAAAAGTTTGTGGCGTTTTTGACAAATTCTGTAACCAAGTTGCTGTTTCAGTTGCTATCACTCTTCTTGCTTCAATTGTGTTTATGGTTATTGTCGTTCTTGATGCTATGAAACTTGCTTAGCTTTTTTTTTTTAAAGTAATACCCCTTTTAACCAGAAAACGGAATAAGGTTTTCTTGATTTACTCTGTATCTTCACGTCGGTTTGTGTTATGTAAAGTCATCATCATCAATTATGTAATTGTCTATTTGTTTTCAATGTTTGAAATTTTCATTGTCTATTGTGAGAAAGATTATTCAATCTTGACAACTATTCTCATTTACTCACTATTATTCAATTTTTTATTCGACGACGGAGACATATATGGAGAATTAATACGTAACTGGATAAGTAGTTGTAATCAATGAACCTTTTTGTCACATTCTATAATAAGATAGGCTCAAAAACTTTTTGTTTCTTTTTCTTTTATTACAGAAAATGTTCTTTTACTAATCAAATCAAGAACAAAAGTCCCACCGAGTAAATTATTTAAGGCTTACAAAATAAATGGACAACTCTAGTCGTTATGCGTCAATCTTTCAAAAGAGAAAGTGAGTTAACGTAGAATCCAAGAAACTGAACAGTCTATGTGTTTCTTTCTCTCATCTCTGATTGCCACCGGTAAAAGGATAAGATAACATCAAAAGTTTGGTGCCAAAGAATTAACTTTTCAAACCTGTTGAACTGCGGAGAGCTTTCTGCCAATGTTGATTCAATCATTTAGCTGTGAAGAGCTTCGTTCTTGTATAACTCATCCAAATCCACGCTGACGTTCAAACCCGAGCTAACCAACGCATTGACCATGGAAGGAATCCCAGCCTTCAATGAAGAAGCTAGAGCCTGTTCATCATAACATATGGTTTTTTAGATGAGGAGTTTTGGTTTCAGGGTTGAAACATAACATATAGAGAAAAGTTTTTAACCTTCTTGTCTTCTTCGGTTTGGCGCTTGATAACGTCCACAGGCCATTCATTTACAAGTTTCTTGAACTCGGTTGAGACTGATGACTTTTTCTCATCAGGATACGTCTGCATAGTCAAGTCACACCGAAATCTTTAAATTAAACGTACTTCTCAAAGCTAAAAAGGGTTATATCAGAAGAGACAAATATTACAAGGAGGCTATGGGCTCACCTGGCAGATAACCTGGACAACCGCAGCAGCTTCTTCAGGTTTACTTTCTAGAAGGAAGCCCTGAGAAAGGAGCAAATCTATAAGGATTATTCAGTAACTTGAAGACTGAGAAAGAGATGTGGCTATGTGCAAACCTTTGCGCAAGAAAAAGCAGTAGAAAGAGTGTGTTGACTGTATGTCTCTGATCTCAGTTGATCTACTTTCCATAGTGACTCAGTATCCCCTGATAACAAGATTTACACAATCAGCAATTGGCATCAGAGTAAAAATAAAACCTTTACGGACTAGAGTTCGGTTAAGATTTCCAGATCTGTCTCTTGCATTACTAGCAGTAGTCTAGAATAAATCTCATTACTAATCAGGAAACAGCTGAGGTAAGAGAGAAGTCATAATTACAGGTTAAGTCTGTTCTACCCGACCCATTTTGATCCTGGTTTATTAGAAAAGGGAGGAAAATAATCAAAAATTAGATGGATTCGTATTCTGTTTCCATTACCAAAGGTCCAACAACAATGTAAGTCCATATATGCACATCAAAGAGATGATAGGTTGATAGATCCATCTAGAGTTTTGCGAAGCCATATCTCAATAATAATAAATTAATGCAGGTATACAAGTAAAACCAAAAGTACCTCTCTTGGCAGCAAAGTCCATCCATACATCGAATGTGGTCTTCCTCAACTTAACCCCAGCTTTGGAGAATTTTTTCGAGTACTTGGCCAGTAGATCCCACTTATCTGTATCATGACAGATCCTGCAAAAATCCAGTTAAATTTCATTTCATGATTTGAAAGCACATGCAAATTTCCACAACGCTATCATAGAGAAGGAGAAACGAAACAATTTTTTACACACCTGAAAACTAAATCTGCTGTGCCGGGTTGTAGAGGCAAGTCATTTATTTTCAAGAGTTTCATTACTTCTTCCATGAGCTCAGAATTCTTGTGCTCTAGTGCATATGACTACATGGAATCCAGAATACGTCTTAAAACATCTATGTGTACCGGAAAAACAACTAAAAAAATAGACACGCAATACCAAATTACCAATAGATGGTGCGCAGATGCAACACTGGGTGTCAAACCTTGAACATTATGTTTCCACAAAGCCTTCTTTCCTGCAACCACAAAGAACTGCATTACTACCCTCTAATGAAACACAAAATTACCTTCAAAAAAACAAATGCAAAAGTAACTCAGTAAAGTAAAAGCAAAACTGGGAGTACCAGATTCAATTGCTCCAACACGTACACAAGTCTTAGCAACTTGTTGGCACAGATTGCAATTGAAGTTGTCATGAATACGAAGATTGGATAATCTCTGCAATCCAGAAAACAGCAAATTTCAAGCACTGACTAACCAACCATACATCCTGAACAACTATAAGAAATCTCAAATGCAACTGAACAAAGCATGCAAAAGAAAAGGAAGATTTTTAAGTACTAACAAATCTCCGAAGGTTCTGAAGAACGTCAAAGAGAAGATGAACGTCATCCTGATTCTGACAGCTCTCAATCAAAGACCACAACCAAGCATTTGGAGGCATTGACCTCTTGACATTCACAGAATCAAGCATCTTATCATGCAATTCCTTAACAGCTACTGCAACATCATAACCGCAATGAGAGAAACCGCTTTGTTAATCAAAAATCGAAATTCAAACACAAAGCAATATATAATAAGCAACCTGTAGGATTTGCAGCAAGCTTCTCTGCTTCAGAAGAAAAACTCGATCTAGGGATCAAGAAGCTCATAGACGACGAGTGATAACTACATCTATCAATCCCTGCAGCACATACACATCATCTATTCATCTTAATAACTCACAAATACATAAATATCGCAATTTTGGGATCACAAAATAACAAGATAAAGCTATCTTCAATTCACACACTTACATGTTATAAAAGTTTAACCCTTTAGTATCCTAAGCTTAGACATTATCTTAAAAACACATATATAGGCTAAAATTTTTCACCTTTTATGCACTTATCTACACTAGCTACACTTTATATAACTTAATATACAGGTTAAGTAAATCTAGTATAGAACTATACAAGTCTCCATTTCCAAAGCTGGGTATGGTAAATTTCGCAATTGGCATTGGGAAATTGACAAAAAGAACGTACCTTTAAGTACAGAGGAAGAAGTAGATGTTTGATTCCACCATTGGAAGGAGGAGCTTGGGGTTTGTGAAGCAGGGGAGAAGAGTCTCAGATTAGTCTCTGTGGTAACAATGGGTTTTAAGATCTTAGCGATTCTGCGAGAGTTCTGGAGAAATTGCATCGCTAGCGATTCAACGAGTTCTGATTCAAAGCTGGGTTTTTTTTTTGAACTGAGTCTCGAGATTGAGAGAAGGAGTGAAGGACGACGATGGCTAAGACGCCGGAATCAAAGATTTAGGGTTTAATGTTTTTGATTTAGACCATCAACAATGCATTATTTGCATATATAAGTCCCTATTTTACTTGTAATTAACTAATTTACCCCAATACTTCACTTTTATATAGATTAGCCCAATCTCCAGCTCTAAGATATCATGTTTAATTTTTTACATTAACTCGCAAATTTTTGCTGTTGTTGGAATATGAAATATTTATATACTTTTTAAAATGGAGATTGGAATGACAAATACCCAAATGAAAAACACAAACCGACAAACGTAAGTAGTTTGAAGTGATTCAACCATTTTTTTTGTATTGATCGATCATCATCTACGTCTTTAACTTATGAGTTATACATCTTATTCATTTTAATCAATACGATGATGAAAGTTTCAGTATGAAATCTCTTTTTGTAGTTATATATATATATATATATAAAGTGCAGTTTTTTCACTTCTAGTGACTTCAGCATTTACCATTCTTTTAAGTAAACCCATATTTTCAAAATAAGCTCATATTTAACATTACCCACTAAACAGTTACTATTTATTTTTATCACATTTCTGTAAAAGTCCAATTCATTATCCACTAAGCCATGTTTTTTTGACCGGCGGAATAAAACTCCTCTCAACGATACTCCACAGCGCCATCGTCCGTTGTGGATCTGAAGCGTCCTTGTCCTTCTCATTCTTTCATCCTGGTTCACCTAATGGTGATCTTTAAAATAAATGTTCTCCACTCTTCCACACCCTTTCGCCGTCTTCCCTCTCTTCCATCTCGATTGTAACGTTTTTCTCTATTACTGTAATTCATCCCGTTCAATGCTCGCTCTTTCAATTCAAGACCTACTACTCTATCTTTAATTGGTGTAAGTCCTATATAATGTCTTCTCCTCCAATTTCATGCTTCATATATATTTTTTTCGTCTCTTTGATTTCTTCACTAAAATGGATTCCCCTGTCGTTTCATTCGAAAATCTCAAAGCTGGGCACCTTCACCAACAGATCGTCGGAATAATGCTTTGTCACTGGACTGCTTGCAATGTCAAAAAAGGAGGCCAACTCATGGGCGTCGACTTCCTACTCATTGATGAGAAGTAGATCAATAAGATTTACTCATTACACAAAGTCAAGTCGAGCCAATCATGGTTTGGATCTGTGGGTATGGGTTACAGTGTTTGACCCATGTGGTTTTGGTTTGGTCTGAGTATTGCAGGATAAACACGACACATAGAGCTAGGGATTTGGAGTCTGGAGATAGTACCGCCGCCAATCATGAAGATCACAATGAGTATGATCATGAAGAAGAAGAAGAAGAGAGTGACAACTCAACAACTTACAGGTTTGATTGACTAATCTCAATTTCATGAATTTATGAAGACGAAATTGATGTTTTTTTTGTCGTTTATGTGATTGAATTTGCCATTGGGATGATGGGTTTGTAATCAGTTTTGCTAAAAGATGTGAGACCATAAACACTGTGGTATCATTCGTATGGTGGATCATTGGATTTTACTGGGTTGTTGAAGGTGGTGATAAGCTTTTAGGAGAAGCTCCTAATCTTTACTGGTATCAGATTCTCTCCTATCTCCAAGCTCATTCAAATACAAGAATTATTGTTTCTGTGTGTTCCAAATCTTACGAGTTTTTGCAGGTTGTCGGTGAATTTTTTGGCGATTGAGCCATTTTCTATATTGTTTTGACTTGCCTTGTTGGAATAGCTCTCTGCTGCTGTCTTCCTTGCATCATCGCTCTTCCCTACGCCGTAGCAGGAACGGTATGAGCATGAACATGGATAGACTCTCATCAATTTTTGTTGACTTTAAGGACTTACAAACGCCTTTTTTTGTGGGTTTTACAGGAAGGAGTATCAGAGACTGAGTTCGGTGTTCTTCCACTTTACAAATTTAAGGCTTTCCATACCAACGAGAAGAACATTGCCGGACCTGGCAAAATGGTTCCTATACCGACCAAAGGACTATGCTTAGCAACTGAAAGAACGCTGCTTGCTGAGGATGCGGTAAAACCAATCTTCTATAACAACAATTAACTCTACTTTATGAAGTTCCAAATGTTTCTTCTAATTGATTTTCTTAACAGGACTGTTGCATATGTCTACGAGGATGGTGCAAAGATTCATGCTCTTCCTTGTAACCACCATTTTCATTCAACCTGTATTGTGAAATGGCTTAAGATGAGAGCAACATACCCTCTCTGCAAATACAATATCCTTAAAGGAACGACTGACGAATCTTGAAGACAAACCCAACTAAGAAGAGAGAGTAATATTCTGCACATATGGATACATATTCCATTTCCTCAATTAAAATAATTTTGTATATATTTATATATAACTATCAAAATCATGTATCTTTTATTAAAATCATTCATTTTTAAATGTTTTTTTAAACATTGACAAAAAGACTACTTCAACCGTTTACAAAATACATATGAAAATATTAAATAACAATTCAACCACAAAATGACAAATAATAATAAATTAATCACAACTAACAACTACAGCAAAACAACAGCTTTAACTACACAATGTTAACTTGTAATGATAATTTTTTAAACAAATCATTAAAACACACACAAAATGATCTCAATTTTTTAAAAATAAACAGCACACTAAACTATACTTAATGCAAAACATATTTGTATAAAAAATATCCAACAAAACAACATAAGCAACCAAAATCAAATACAAAAACAAATGTAAATATGAATTACGTAACCAAAAAAATAATTTACACAACAAAATTCGGAATACACCTTAATCTAACTACCGCGCGTAGCGCGAGTCAACTGCTAATATATATATACATTTGGGTTTAACGAGTTATTCATTTATTTAAAAAGTAATTATATTTCCATTTTTCCTTAATATGTTTAGTTTAGGATACATCTCATGTCTCTCTTTAACTAAACATAACCTTTTCTATTCTATTAATAAAAAAAAGAAACTAAATGATCTTTAATTTTTTGACCAAAAAAAAAAAAAAAGAAAAATGATCTTTAATTTTGTGAAAAATGGTATTGCCTTAAGTTTGGAACACCAACGAATAACTAAAACGAAAAAAAATATTTTTTTATCTAACAAAAGTGAATCACAACTGGAATTAGTTTATCGGTTTCTTCAATCTCCTTCAATAAAAATCCATCAAAAGATTCATCTTCTTTTCCATCAACCCTTTGATTTTCTCTTCAAAAAATCATTTAAGACAAGGAGCAAAAAAAAAAAAAAAAAAAGGTTCTTGTAGATAAAGAATTGGTATTTTAATTAGAGGATATAACAAATGGGTTGTGGGAAATCAAAACACGATGTTGTTACGGGAAACTACACAAGAAAGATCAGAAAACCTTCGGACGTTGAATCAGTGAAGGGAAAAGAAAGCGAGACAATTAAAAGACAAGAAAGCTGTCGGTGCGGGAAAAAGAACGACGTCTCCGACGTAGTTTGGAGCGACCAGCCAGAGATTACCCTAGAAAACAATACCAAGAAGCCGGAGGAAAAGAATGATGTAGGAGATTATGATGAGAAGACGGCGGTAGAGATGACAAATGGTGACAAGAAACCGGAGGAAAAGGAAACAACGGCCACTTCTCCCATGAAGGCGGTGGCGACGATAGTGCCCGAGAATATTGTGACCGATGAGACCGTTAACGACGTGAATGAGACCGTTCCACCGGTTGTCGACGAACAAAAGGGTATGCATTCTAAAGTTAATTTAATGTTTTGTTACATATTGTTACACATTGCAAAACTATACACCCAATTTACGTGTTACATAACTTTTTCTTGTAAGGTGTACGTTTTGTATAAAAAAATTGACATAAATCTTCATTTTGGTTTTTTCATTAGCAGAAAATAGTATTGAAACGGTGGTAGAAGAAGAAAAAAGTGTAGAGGATAATATTGATGGTGATGTAACTGATGTCGATACCGAAGTTCCATCTACTGAGGTTGAAGAACCAAAACTGGACGTAGAAGCTCCAGTCACAACGGAATTAGAAGTTTTAGAAATTCCGACCACCGAAAATGACGAAACCGCAGCCGCGGAAAATGATGAAACCGTCGAAACAGAAAATGAAGAAATTGCAACCGCTGAAAATGATGAAAAGGTCGAAACTCGAAACAGTAAATGACGATGAAACTCCAGTTTTAAAGGATGAAGATAAAGTTGATGTTGAAGAGGTATGAAAAGTTTCAAGTAATTTACATTTAGAGGGTCATATTGGTTGGTTCTCTACTGCTAGTTAATTAGTTTGATCTCATTACAAGAATAAACTCCTTTCTAATTAAAGCTTACTACATAATTGGGTTGTGTAGGAAAATTCAGCCGATATAGTAAAGGAAGTTGAGTCGGTATGAAGAAGGGAAACGAAGAGCATATACAACAAGTTTGATACTCTATGCATCATTGAATCAAATCTATTGTTTCTTTAAAAAAGAGAAAAAAAAAAAACAATTTTTCTTTATTTATTCTGTTTAATCTATCATGCAATTCGAAAGATTGTATTTGTTTCACTTAAGCGAAATTGAATCTTTAAATGGAATAAAATCATTACATAATCGATGGTTGCATTGTGAACAACTGAACATATAGCGTGGTTTTGAACTATCAGTGGGATAAAGATGTCGTTTAAATATTACTCTAGATTTTTTAGTGAAATCATAACACTGACCCATAAATTTTGTTCATATTTAAACATGTGCACACATTACGTATATTAACATCTCGTGTATAAAATGTGATAAGATGTCTCGAAAAAAAGTGATAGGATGGTACGAGGGTATGGAATTTGATGCGATCATATGATATGTGTTATGTAAGACATGTACGGGATATGAATATGAGGACCTTCTGAAAAACGACTCTCCGGATCAATGTTGGGCCACACCATTGATCAAGATATACCGAGAAAAAAAAACACAACAATGTGGTTCCTTTGAGCCTTATCGTCATGGAATGAGATCGAATTTTAGCGATGTCAAGAATCATACAAGACTTTACTTTATTCCGAAATCGATTTATGATGACATTTTAGTGAGAATAATAAAACAAAATGGTTTGATGGTAAGTGAAGAAGCCACGTAATCCTCAAACAACAAAATAAGAGACTATTCTGGAGATATACCTTACGATCTCGAGTCTTCACGAAGTGGCGCTCTACTTTAATGATGTTCGTATGTATATGTCAAGGGGTGGGGTTTAATTAAGGTTGTTAACCTATGTACAATGTCGATCTTTTTTAGCAGCTTTAAATAATTAAAGTGCATACAGAACTATTGTTTATTTATGTATAAAAACGGATCACAAAGCAAAATTTTTTGTAAAGCCTCAACAAATAACACTTATAAGTACGAGTAAAACTAAATATATGAAAATTATGAAGTATATGCAGCAAATACTAGTAGATTGACTTAAGTTTTCATGGCCGTACTATATAGAGATGACATGATTCGTCCGTATCAGATATTCTTCACAACTAAGAGATTTTGTTCTCTGTACGTTTTACCGAATTAGTTTTATTCTTTACATGCAAGAGGCAAAGAGTCAAGAACGTGTAAACCGATCATTGCCTCAGGGCCTCACATTCTCTCGGATACTCCCACTATCTTAATTTTCATTATATAAAATGTGTTCTTTATATATTTCTTTTTCCTTTTTTGCTAAAAATAAATGTGTTCTTAATTTCATGCTAAAAAGTTGATTCCATAAAAAAAGTGCTACATCGAACCCATAATATGATAACTTTACGTACCTTAGGATGCTATAAATAGAGGAGCCTTATAGACAACTCTGTACATTGAACATAAACTCAAAGTCAATTTTTTTATCTTAACACACCTAAAGATATCAACAATCTCTTTTAAAAGTCTCAAGTTTTCCCATTTTCATCTCTAGTTTCGCATTTCGATCAAAACACACAAATTTTATCCTTTAGTTTGCAAGCCGCTTTCCAAACGCAAAACGCCCTTCCTTTTACTTTATACCAATGGAGAAGCTACAAAAGATGATCTCCGAGAAATCGGTAGTTATTTTTAGTAAGAACACTTGTTGCATGTCGCACACAATTAAAACTCTCTTCTTAGACCTTGGTGTGAATCCGACAATCTATGAGTTAGACGAGATCAACCGAGCAAAAGATATAGAGCAAGCATTGGCTCAGCTTGGCTGCAGCCCAACCGTGCCAGTGGTGTTCATAGGAGGGCAGCTTGTCGGTGGAGCCAATCAAGTCATGAGTCTCCATCTCAATCGTTCTCTTATTCCAATGCTTCAACGTGTTGGGGCTTTGTGGCTTTGATTAAATAAAAAAGAAATACTTACGTACAGATCGTAGCTTTGTGATAATTAAGGATGAAAAAATAACCTATACATGTCGGTATGAATGATATGTCTATTATCTATATGTTATGAAAGGATAGATTGTGAGGATATATTTTGTATACTTTATACATAATAATTTAAAATAACCTTCTGTTGTAAATTCTATTTTTCCATGTTATGTTTTAATATATATGCAATATGGTATTATATGTTCTAATATTGTTGAGAATTCTAATATTGTTGAGAAAAAAGCCATTTTGACTTCTTTTTTTCCTTCGTCGTCAAAAGAACGAAAATAAATAAAGCTACTTTTTTTGTTAAAGCTGCAAGAGAGAATACAAGAAGAACATGTGGTACTTCTTATGTGTTATTTTTTGGTTTAATCTTTTATCGGTGTTGATGTAATCTAAAATTCTATCTCATTAATCAGAGTGGAATCTCATATACTGTTTCCAACAAAATGTAACCTAACTACATTAGTTACTAAACACATTAATATCCCTTTTATCATTTTTTATTTGTTTGTACTCCCACTGCTTCGCCGGAAGCATAATATAATATTGCAGGCACCCTCTACAAAATCAGGAATTGTTGAAACCACTGAATAAAAAATATGGAAAAACTTGAAAGAGAATATGTGTTTGCATTATTGTATGATAATATGCACATTTTGTGGTGCCTTTTGTTTCTTAATTAAAAATTTGTGTGATTCTAATGATTTTGTCTATAAAATAGAGGACTTTTTGATAATTTTGAGAGTCAATCTGGTGAATGACAAGATTTGAGAGACCTTTTAGATCAATGGCAATTAAGAAAAAAAAACAAACATTTTAAGTATATGACAACAAAACAATTATTTATTATTGTTCTGGATTTTCTTTATTTAAGTTCGGAAAATAGAAATTTGAAATAGTAGTTTGTTAAATCATATAACATAAACATATTTTCTGTCGAAGATAGTGTTTCACGTTGACAATTAAAAACTTAGAGGAAACATATCAAGTAATCGACGCAGTAAAGAAGTTTTGTTGGGGAATGAACAAATTCCGACTGCATTTTAAGCTCCTAAAGTTATTTGATATTCTCTCTCCTTTAGTTAGTGTTGCATACCACGAGAATGCATACATCGGAAACCAATTCTATGTATTGAAATTCTAAACTAAAAATAAAATTACAACTTTTGATCAAATCTATTATTTCTTTATTTATTCTATGTATTGAAACTACTTTTAAATTTAAAATATTGTAATTGGTTTTCATTTATATGTATTTGAAAACTCAAATGGAAACATATATATTTCGTTTGTTGCATTGTGAACAAACATAGTTCTCAAAACATAAAAGTTAAACCACTATATTAGTGTGGTATATGTGTATGCCTATAATTACCCTTCAATAGTAATATAATAGCTAACACTCAAACAAATTTATTTTTCTCAAATCATGCATACATTACAATTTACAAGTATATACATATATATATATATGTATCTATATCTGTGTTTGTGTAAGTGTGTGTAGAGTGATAGGGTTGTATGAAGAACTTGAATAAGATGCGATCAGATGATCTGTGGTTTGTACGTATAAGGCATGTACGTGATATGAATATGATGACATTGACCATTGTCATATATGGAAAATGACTCTCCGGAACAGTGTTGGGCCACCTTTTGATCCAGAAATAAATGTGGTTCCATTTGAGCCTTATCGTCATGGAATGAAATCAATCTTTACCGATGTCAAGAATCATGCAAAACTTGCCTTTATTCCAGATCGATTCATAACCAAAAGTTTCTTGTTAAAAACATGTTTTGATGGCAACTCAAGAGGCCACGTAATCCTCAAACAGAAAAAGGATAAAAGATTATTCTGGAAATATACCCTACGTACGATCTCGAGTCTTCAAGAAGTAAAGCTTATTCTTAACATGTTCATGTGTGTCAAAGGGACACTTTAACTATGGTTTTGAACCTATGCCTGATATAGATCTGGTTTTGGCTCACAAAACCTTCATAAGTTAATAACTTGCAATGTTTAGGTTTATTTTTCTCTACATAATATAATGTAAGCTTTTTTCTACTTCCCCCGTTTTTCTTAAAGCTTATTAATGTTTTGTAAACTAGTGTAAGCTATATGTCTATCAACTTTTAACCTTATGAAAACTATATACCAATTAATGCAGCATCAACTAACTAAATATCCTTAAAGTGATAAAGAGATATCTCTTTTTGATAATGAACATATATGGCCGTACCATGGAGATATGACATGATTCGTCTGTATCTGATATTCTTCACAAGCAAGAGATTTTGCCTCTGTACGTTTTATACTAAATTAGTTTTATTCTTTAGCTGGAAGTGGCAAAGAGTCAAGAAGGCGTGAACCAATCATGGCCGCAAATTTTTTCCTTTTTATTTTTATTTTATAAAAGGTGTTCTTTATTTCGAGCTAAAAAGTTGATTCTCTTAAAAAGTGCCACATCGAACCCATAATGTCATAGCTTTACATATTATATATAGTACCCTTGTAAAGACTTCTCTACATCAAACCGATCAAACACAAACTCAAACTCACCTTTTTACCTTCATTCAAAGATATCACAATCTCTGTAACAGTTCTTAGTTATCTCTTTTCATCCCTAATCTCGCATCTTGTAATCAAAACACAACCTATTTTCATCCTCCGCGAGTCAATTTTTAAACACACTTTCATATTATAACAACAATGGAGAAGCTACAGAAGATGATCTCCGAGAAGTCGGTTGTGATCTTTAGCAAAAACTCTTGCTGCATGTCGCACACAGTCAAGACTCTTTTCTTAGACCTTGGCGTGAACCCTACGATATATGAGCTAGACGAGATTAACAAAGGAAGAGAGATAGAGCAAGCATTGGCTCAGCTTGGCTGCAGCCCGACTGTACCGGTGGTGTTCATAGGAGGGAAGCTCGTTGGTGGAGCCAATCAAGTCATGAGTCTCCATCTCAATCGTTCTCTCATTCCCATGCTTAAATGTGTTGGGGCATTATGGGTTTGATTAAACTGAGGGGATACTTACGTAGAACGTAGCTAGGTAATAATAATGTAATGCAACTAATCAATGATGACAAACAAAAACACATATACATGTACGTATGAATGGTTTGTGTCTATCTATGTTTTGGAAGGATACATTGTGAGGGTACTTATTTTCGTACCATGCTTGGTATACTTTATCATTAATAACTATATATATATATATTGTATTTCACTATTTCTAAATTCGATTTTTATAAATAAATATATGTATCTAAGAAAGGTGTATGCCGCTTGTATCGGAAACTTACATCTATTTTTTTGGGGTTATGGGGTTATATATGAAGGAATATAGAGAATAGACATGCATATAAAACAACTATGTTAAATAATTTGTGTTAAAATAACCATCACGGTAGTCTTACACGGTCCTCCAGGCCAGCATGCAACCCTTCTCATGTAATGTAGATTGCACGCTGTCATTACACAATCCTGTGGGCGGCCTTAAAGACCTTGGCGAGACACAAGATCTCTAATGCTTTCAGCTTATAAGCTTCTAATTATGACCTCTTTCTTTATATTGGATTACGTCTACGCCCCATATCCTTGTTGCAATAGGAAAAGAAAAATCATAATTAACAAGAAAAGGGGCTTGATCAATATATTAGAGATAATTTTGGAAAGTTAAATGTGAATCTTACATATCAAATATTCTGGACCATTAAAATTTTATCTTCAAAGTGAAGCCTGAAAAATCCGTGAAGTCTAAATGAAAAACTTGAAGATTACTTGAAGATCTATATCTCATAAAACAAACCTCAATAAATTTTTCTATTGTTTTAATCTTTGACACAACAACAATACCCAGTAACGTTATGTTAACATATTGTTTCGTCTTGATCTTATTTTAAGAAACAATTCAATATCGTATTGACTTTCAAAAATTATCGACAAAAAAGCATCTGTACCACTACAAGAAAACATGGATTTTACGACTACAATTGGCGACTATATATGTAATTGTCATTTTTGGTGACTAAGTAGTGACTATTTAGCGACTATTATACGACTACAAATATTTGGTCGTATATTAGTCGTTTTTTAACGACTGCATATCTTAGTCACTAGTTTAGTCGTATTTTAGCGACTATTTTATGACTATATTGCACACTGAAATATGTAGTTGCTAAATAGTCACCAATTTAGTGACTAATATGCGACTCATAGTAAACAGTCGCTAAGAAGTCGCATATCAATCGCTATTTAAGAAAATCATAATTTTCAAAATTTAACCCCAAACCCCAAAACCTAAATCATAAACTCTAAATCTTAGAAATTAATTCATAAGTCATAAATTCAAAACTTAACCCCAAATCATAAACCTATACCCCAAACTCTGTACTTTAAACCCTATACCTTAAATTTTAAACTTTTATAATGTATAGTATATAGAAATTAAATTATAAACCATTTAACCAAAATATAACCATAATGTGTATAAAATTAAATCTAATCTAAAACTATTTAGTGTATATATATAATTTAATACTTCCCAAAACTATTACTTATAAAATTTATTAAATTAGTTATTTTAAAATCTGAAACTAATTGTTGATTAAAAAAAAAAAAAAAACTTAAAACTATATCATTTAGTCTGGGCCTTGAGAGGCTTTGATATCACTTTGGATTTTGATATGAATAGAAAATTGGCCAACAAAAAAAAAAAAAAAAATCAACAAACAAAGAAACCTTCACCCTTTGTGCCTCTATTCCTCGACACTACACTTAGAAAAAAAAATCATCATCACTCTCGAAACTCTTTCGGAGAAACTCTCACTCACATTTCTTCGAATCACGATGACTCTGTCCGGCCAAACCTCCGACCGTATCTCCAGATCTAGAAGGGAAACTGGTTTCCGTGGGAGAAGGTCAGTTTTTTCTATCTCTATTTCCCCCTTTAAATCTGATTTTGGGATTAGGGTTTCTGGTCTACGTTTGTAATGACTAGACCTGGGATTTCGGTTATTTCGGTGAATTCGGTTCGGTTATTTCGGTTTTTCGGTTTTTTTGAGTTTTGAAAATTTTACCGAATTGAACCGAAATATATTTCGGTTCGGTTATTTCGGTTTCTCGGTTAATTCAGTTTTAAAATTTCAAAACCGAAATTAACCGAAATTTGATTAAAAACATGAAAAAATAGGATTTTTCGGTTATTTAGAGATAATTTCGGGTTTTTCGGTTTTATTTCAAATATTTCGGTTTTTTCGGTTATTTTAGGATAAATTCGGTTATTTTAGGGTAAATTTCGGTTTTATTAGTTTTTTTCCTAAAAAAATCAAAAAAAAATCAAAAAAAAAATCGATTAACCGAAAACCGAACCGAAATAACCGAAATATTTTGGTTTTTTTGGAAAAAAAAATTTGTACCGATCGATTCAGCCGTTATAACTGAAACCGAACCGAACACCAAAAAATATCGGTTCGGTTCTTTCGGTTCGGATTAAAATCACAGGGCTAGTAATGACCTTAATCTTCGAATTGGTTTGAAGACGACATATAAGAAGAAGAATCTGAGAGGTGAAGCGGAGGAAGATGGCATAGAAGACGAAAAAGCTAAGCGGTGGATTTATCGACGAAATTAGAAGTTGGGATCTCAAAACCGGGAAAGATCTGCTTCGATTCAAGTCGTGTGCTTCTCCGGCGCACAGCCGAAAACTTGGGTCGACTAAAGAATCTGATTTTTTTATCCCCTGTGTGATTGCAGATGAGGGAGGATAAGAAGTAGAAGAATGATGAAGGAGTAGCGCATCAATAGCTTTGTTGCCACCCGGGTATATCTCTTGTCATTTCTTTCAAATGTCTAGCTCCATCTGTTTTGGTCTCCATGGAGGTGGGTTTCTTACTTTCTTTTAAAAATCCTGGAACTGCTTTGTTATTTCATCTTTTCAGAATTCTTGAGTGCTTATGTGAAGGTACTCAAACTAAGCTCTCTAAAAGCATATCACTTCGTTCACAGAGTCACCTCAGTTTTGGTGATTTTATATGATAAAATCTGGTATGTGTGTGTGTTGGTGTTTGTGTTTGTGTCTTAGAAGCTTATGGTTTGAACATGTGATTTTTGTTTACTATATTATTTTGTTGTTTGTGATCAATAGACTGGATTTGGAGAAGCTTGAAGAAGCGGTTGGCTGGAAGGAGATAGGTAAAACCCTTATGTTTATTTTCAATTATTACTCTTGTATTACTCTTCAATTCTTTGAAGTCACATCTATTCATCTCATTGTTGCATGCGTAAACCATCTGATTCAGTGTCCTATTGTTCTTAGGTCGAAGATGATGTTTGGCTTACAGAGAAAGCCACAGCCAAGCACACTCTTAGACAGAGCTCATGATGTACAATTTTATTTCAGAGCGTAAGGTAAACTTTCATTAGTTAAGACATTTTCTTATCCTATTGTATCTTTTGCTATTAAGGTACAATATATATACTTTGCTACTTATTGCTGTGAGACTTTTATTAAATCTGTCAAAGAGTCGTTTGTTTAGAAGCCTCTGTTGTAATTTTTGTGAGGCTTTTTGTTGAATTTGTCAAGAGTTATTTGGTAATACCAATCTCTAGACACCTGTTTTATATGCACTCTTTAACTAGAGTCACCATTGTCGATCTTCTTACTCACACTCACATTTTTAAGCTAGAAGACATGTTAGTTATAGTGAATTGCTTGTCCCCATGGTTTCTCATTTCTAGTCTCGATTTTGAAATTGTGTTATATAGATAATGGGAAATGAGTACCCATGATACATTTTTTGTTTGTTTGTTCTGAAGGTACTTGAAGAAATGATTTGCTCTTGGAACATTAGTGGGAACTACCTAGGCTTCAATGATGGAATACAAAGCAATTGAGAATGTGCTACAAACCATTTATTATGTAGTTTTTCATCTATTCTTTTTCTAGTTATGTTTTTTTAGGAGGATGAAGTTTTCTTATTTTTAGTTATGATTTTTAATTTTATTTTGTAATATAATTTTCTTGTAATCATGGTTTTTAATAATAAATATAGTACTCAAAAATAATGTTTTAAAACATTATTCATAATTTAAATATATTAAAACAATTAATAAAAAATATATAATTTGTATAAATACTGTATAAATACAATAATGTATAAATACTTAAATACAACTATAGTCGGTAATTAGTCGTTAATTAGTCACTAAATTTGGTGACTACATTATGACTATTTTGCGTCGTCGTAAAATAGTCGTAACGTAGTCGCTAAATTTAGTGACTATATTACGACTAAATTTACGACTATGCAAACTAGTCGTAATGTAGTCGCTATTTGGCGACTAATTTTACGACTATTTATTTTAGCGACTCTTGATTTACGACTACTGGTTTTAGTCGCTATTTAGTCGTAACACACCGTTTAGCGACTAAATAGTGACTAATAGTGCAGTCGCTATTTGCCTGTTTTCTTGTAGTGTACGTTAATTACTAGTAGTACTACATCCATTTCTGTATCTTAATTAGGTTGATACTTATATCGATGGCAAATATTGTCTGGTATTTATTATTTGGACACTTATTTTACATATATTCTCAGTGAAATTAATCAAATAATTAATATAAGTTACGTACGTTGGAGAAAGAATAAGTTTACTTGAAAAAAAATCCAATTTTTGTAGAATTAATTTGGATTGGTTTTATGGTTTAAGTATAATAAAAATAAGAGTGAATAGCATATGGATTCTAAACTAAAGTTATATTACGGATGAACAAATAAATCTAAATTTTATTTGCCAAACTAGCAATTTTTTAAAAAGTGTTCAATATGAACTAACAATGTTTTTAGGAGAAAAGTGAGTTTCAACCCAAAATTAATGGGGCATATAAATGAAAGTTACAGAATGGTATTACGTCGTTGTGGAATTGAATGTGATATAATATGTGTTTTTACGTAAGACATGTACAGACTAGGATCACCTAGCAATGTGCTATGACTTATGACTCTCCTGATCACAGTTGGGCCAGATTCCATCAATAAATCGAATTAAAACGAAAAATAAAAATTATTTATGTAGTTCCTTTTGAGTTTATATCCTCAAACGAATGATATCGTATCTTTACAATATCAAGAATCACATACAGTTTAACTTTATTCCCAAGTTGAGTTATGATGGGATATTTGCTGAGAATATAAAGAAAGTGAAGAGGCCAATAAACTACCACACAATCAAAAAACCAAAAAGAAGACGAATTGAAGAAGATTATTCTAGAGATATCATATAACATACGATCTCGAGTCTTGGCAAAAAGAAAGAGATTCAGCTTTTATCGTGTGTAATGCACTAATGTGTATATGCTAGTGGCCTGGATTTTAAGATTTTATATAGTAAATCTTGTTCCTAATAACAAGTTACACGTTGAATGCAACCAAGGTTAGGATTTTCTCAACTGAGAAGGAACCTCTATCCACAAAATCTCCATTGAAGATATATGGATTATGAGAAGGAAAATTTATAACATAGTTAATTTTTTTCTTACTGTTGACTTATTTTTTTTTGTTCATCGATTTATATTTGTGTTCTGTTGATTTCTTTATCAGTGAATTATATATATTTAAAATTTGTTTTTAATTTAAAATCTATAAGTATATAAATATTGTACTAATTTCACTCAAATTTAACTCTTATCTATTATATAGCTGAAATTCATAATTATTTCAGTTTATTTTTTTGTAATTATATAATTTAAATATGTAACTATCTTAAAACAACTCTGATATATTTTGAAATAATATTATCTATCTGAATTTTAATCTTTTAATTATTGATTGATATTATATATAATAAATTAATTCATCATTCTCTAATTTTTTTGCAAAATACCGAAGATCTAATGTACAAGACAGTGGTTTTTAAATAATTTTGTAAAATTATTTTTTTTAAACTATATTGTATTTTTAACTTTTAATTAATTCTTAACTAAGGACAGAATAGTTATTTTGCGCAATAAATAAGTTATTTTTTAAAGACTTAAAAAAAATTAGTATAGATTTCAAATTTCTACTAAGTTTAAGGTATGTATTTAAATTATTTATAAAAAAAATCACACTAATTATATTTATATGTATATGAGTGTAATGAGTAAAAATTTGTATTTGTGTTGAAAATATGTCTCTTTTGAGTGCCATTGGAAGTAGAAGGCGTAGTGACGTAGATAAACACATGACATGAGTACGTATAAAGTATTCGTCAGATCTAAGAGATTTTGTTATATGTACGTTTTACCGAATTAGTTGATACTTTTATTCTTTAGTTGCAAGTGGTAAAGAATCAAAAACGTGTGAGCCGCAAAATCCCACACCGATATCATAGCTTCAAATCCTTTGGATACTCCCACCATCTTAATTTTCATCTAAAATATGTTCTTTATTTCCGTGTGATAAAGTTGATTCTCTGAAAACTGCTATATGGAACCGACGAATGATAGCTTCACGTTCCATAGAAAGCTATATATAAAGAACCCTTAGAGACCCTTCACTACATCAAAAACAAACTCAAAGTCATTCATCTCTTGTATATCTTCACCCAAAGGCTTCAAGCTTTCCTATTTCACCTTTTTTTTATGTCAAACTCCTATTTCACCCTTATTCTCTAATTTGAATCAAAAGATATCCCATTTTCATATTCCTCGGTGAGTCGTTCAACACAGTTGTACATTATAACAGCAATGGATAAGCTACAGAAGATGATCTCCGAGAAGTCTGTAGTGATCTTTAGCAAAAACTCGTGTTGCATGTCCCACACAATCAAGACTCTCTTCATAGACTTTGGGGTGAACCCAACGATCTATGAGCTAGATGAGATTAACAGAGGAAAGGAGATAGAGCAAGCATTGGCTCAGCTTGGCTGCAGCCCAGCCGTGCCAGTGGTGTTCATAGGAGGGCAGCTCGTTGGTGGAGCCAATCAAGTCATGAGTCTCCATCTCAATCGCTCTCTCGTTCCAATGCTTAAGCGCGCTGGAGCATTGTGGCTTTGATTTAAAAGTAAAGTGATACTTACGTAAAGAACGTAGCATGATAATAATAACGTAATGAAAGTACATGTATGTATGAATGTTTTGTCTATCTAAGTTTTGAAAGGATAGACCATGAGGATACCTATTTTGTAACGTTTGGGTAAACTTTATAATAAAATCAGCTAGTGTTTGGATTTCCTCTCCCATATTTTATATTTACATATAACACGAAATGTACAGATATTCAGTGCATGGTATATTTATGCCCTCCAATACATATCTAAATTTTTTTAAAGTGAAATGAAATGTTATTTACGTAAGTTATATACAAAAACAAAACAAAACAAAAAAAAATTGACGTAGGGGATTGTATATATATCTCGGTGTTTTCTCTCTAGATCTTTTATTTATGCTCATGGTTCCATCTTAGGTATAAAATTCTTCCTTGAAAATAAATCTTAAATGTTCCAAAAGATTATGTCCAACAAAAAAAGTGTGGTATTACATCATTTATTTTCTATTTTTGTATCAGTTTTAAGTTATGCAAAAATAATTTGCCTCACTTTAATGAATGATTTATATTTTGTTGATGCAAATAATTTGCATCAATTGAAATAAATATTTGCTTCAGTTATTAGAATTGATGTTTATTTACATCACTTGTAAAATTTATTGCAAGTCTTACATCATTTTTACTAAATTGATATAAAATATTTGCATCATTTATCATAATTAATGTTAAATATTTATACCATTTCAAAAAATTGATGTTGAAATCAATATTATAATAAATTATATGAAAATATTTTTCCTTTAATATATTATTTAATTATTTATATTAAAATCATATTTGTTTATATATTCATTTTATAATTTAGCTATATTATTTATACTGTATTTATGGGATCCATACAAATAGTTGTTATCCCATTAGAATGTACGACTAAGTGAGAGATTATATAGGAGTAATATTGAGAACTTTTTTTTGATACAGCCGATGTGAGATAACAACTCTAATCGGCTATTCTGATTTTTTTTAATTGTTTTTCTTTGGTGTGTTGTTAATTTGAATTTTAGTTTTGGTAGATTAAAGAGTAACATATTATTCTTTTTTTATTTCTTTTAGTTCAGTTAATATAATAATTTGACACAAATGAGACTTTATCTTAATAGGAATAAGGTGTGTGCGATTGCGAGGTATGTCACTATTTGTATATGCAAGTGATGTAATTTGTGAGCCATAGAATTATCAAACCTAATTTCTCAACTGTTGCCTGAGCCGTGCAGACGTGAAAGGAAAAGAAACATTAGCTTGTGGCATCCAATTGTGGGAAAAAATTAAGGGCATAAATCTATAATACAAATTATATATATATATATATATATATGGCCTTATACGTTATATATTACAACGTTAAAAAGCTCAAATATATAGAGAATTTATAAATAAAATATGGGTTCATCTACCTGGTTTTAAACATGAGCTTATAGTATGTTAATAAATTGATTAAAAAGAATCAGACACTATTTAAACAGTAAGAGCTACTCTAGATTTTTGGCTTTCACTTTCATCGTTAGTCCTGATCTTTTGATTCTAAGGTAATTAATACTGTGGTTAACTTTTCTTCTGTGTTTTTTTAATCAAATTGTTTATGTCAAAGTGTCAATTGTCAAATTAAAATTAATTATGTTTTAATTTTTATTTCTATTTACTCTGTTTTGGTTAAATGTTTTTCACCCCAATTTTTTTTTAGAATTGCAAGTAATCGTTGCAATTTGTAACCTTATTACTTTATAAAGTTTGGTTAAGAACAACTTATATTTTTGTTTTAGTTTTTTTGTTTATTCATTTATTTGCATTATATGGTAATGGTGTTAATTTTTGTAGACATTTTTGTTTTGATTAAATTGAGGCATGCTAAATGCTTAACTTAAACAGACTCACATCAATTTGTAACATCAAAAAATTCCAGGTTTAATTTTTATGACTCATTACTAAGGCATGTCTCATCGCTCCCTCGTTTTGCTTGTAAGGGCAGAAGTTGCCCACAATGTATCTCGACAGTGATGCGTTGGGTCTGTGAAGATCAATTCCAATCATTGGTTCAAAGCTTTTCCCCGAAAATCACTCTTTATCAAAGCTCTAGGCTTTTGGGAAACTTGCTTCTGGTCTCAGACCAAATCTATGGGGTGAGGAAGGACGGCATTATGACCCGCCTCTACGGAGTGGTGGTTACCGACACCTCCTCAATCCCCTGAGTTCATATCCCGTGTTCTTTGAGCCCTACCATGTTCAATCTATCTTTATCCGGGAAAGAGCCTATTCCTTGGTGGCACCAACTCTAAAGCTATCCAGTTCCAGGTACGGTTATTTAGTTCTCTTGCTGACATCAATCTCTAGCCAATGGTGTGGTCAAGATTACGAAATCTATGACTGTCATATGAGTAGTAATTCATCATTCTTGCTTTGGTGTCATTTGATATCATTAAGAATCCTGGTAATAGTAACCCTTTTGGCCCCGATCTTTGAACCCTTTTGCTTGAATGTCTATGGTTATTGAATCCTGAGTCCAAGTTGTTTGAGTTATGGTTATGGCTTTAGTTTGTTCAAGGTCACTTCACACCATCCGACAATTTTACCAAACAGTCTCAAGCACCAGAGCATCCCAAACCTTGCTCGAAACCCTGTCAAGCTTCTACTTTGTGTAGACCTTCCCAAATCGGTGGGAAGTTTCAGTCTTGACCCCTTAACTAACGCGAACATGTCTCATGAAAATAGCAATCTCTCATCCACTGATTTGTTCATTGAAGAGTCTGTCGACAATCTTGATCTCACATGTACCAAGCTCCTCCAAGATCTTGGTTCAAAGCTCTAAAAAACTTACTGCCGGTTAATCCTATCTTTGTTGTATTTCATTTGTATTTTGGTATTGAGGAATGCTTTTTCATTATGTATTCTAAGTTATGCTTGTATGAACTTTACCTTTTTTAAGTAAATGAATGGAAGTGGTTTTGAAAAAAAAAAAAAATGACGCATGCTATATTTTTTATCGCTTCTGGTATTCGTGCGAAGGTTATTCGCACGGCTGCCGCCTTACCCAACTTTCGAAAAATACCTTGATAAGGTCAAGTCGACATGGGTTCGAAGGGGTCCCTGCAAACACGTTTTAATTATTTAGGAAATCTCATTAAGAGTATTTTTAGTATTGTAAACCTATTTTTGTTTCTCTTCTAGGGCTTATGATTCTTATTTTAACCACCTTTTTTTTTTGTGTACATACAAACGAGAGCTTAAGACACCTAGAAATTATAAAAATTTTGATTAAAAAAACAGTAATATACACATGCAACATATTGATAAAATTGGGCTAATGGGATGGTATGGCATAGTTGTGGAATTGGATGCAATGTGTTTTGACGTAAGACATGGCATGGTACATGTACGGACCAGGATAACTTTTGTAATTTGTAGTAATGAACGACTCTCCGGCACACAGTTGGGCCAGATTCCATGAAGAAATAAAGATTATTGTCTTGTTCCATGGAGCCTTATCCTCGTGAAATGAGATCGAATCTTTGGGTTGTCAAGAATCAAGCAAAATCTAGCTTTATGCCCAATCGATTTATGATGAAATTTGGTGAGGATATATATACTAAAAAAAAAAAGAACGTTTTGTTTGAGAGTAAAGAGGCCACGTAAAACACCACACAAAAAAAAAGAGAGAGAGTATTCTAGAGATATTCCATGCGATATCGTGTCTTTGCAATGGAAGGAGTTGAAGCTAATTTAATCATGTGTGGGATATGTCACAGGCCGGATTTTATATAATAGCTCTTGTTTTTCTAAGAAAATGTTTTACTAAAATAACTTGTTTCTTGTGTATTAAGATTTCTGTGGAACTCATGATATGAAATAATATCTCTGTAAAAAAAATTATTTATGGTGGCAATCACTTGTACTTTAAATCCTTAATTGATGTACATATGGTCCATGGACTTGATTATTATTAGATAGTTTTTGTTTGTCACAGGCTCACACACTATGCAATGAATTTAGTTATCAATTTATCATTTTCCCATACTATTTAAATTTTATTTACCATTCATACCACGAAAATATGACTAATTCAGACTATTGATTGTTCTTTTTTTTTACCACTGGACGCTTCAACAGTACTACTTTCTACGAAACTACTAAAGTAAATCCTAACAACAAATTAAGTCGAGAGAAGGCAATGGCAAGACGAGTTAAAGAGCTGTTCCTCAAAAAGTCCAAATTTTATTTTATTAACTTTTAATTTAGAAATAGTAAGAATTGATCATTTGAGAGAAAGTAAACATAGATATCTCTACTGACCCAAGAAAGGAGAGGGCGTACTATTAAGACATGGTAATATTCGTCCGTAGTATTCTTTACACATCGATCTAAGATTTAGTTAACCGTACATTTTACCTAATGAATTGATAGTTACATTTTGATTCTTTAGCTGCAAGAGGCAAAGTGGCAAGACGGATGAAGCCTTTTTAGGCTCTAATCCGTTGAGATATTATTCCCATTATCTTATGTGTGTTTTCTTTATTTATTTATTTGAGAGATTTCGTATGGGCTAAAGTTGATTCTCTTTTAAAAGATGCTACATTAAATTTTAACCCGTCACATGAAAGTTATACGTCCCTTAGAAAGCTATATAAAGGATCCTTAGAGACCCTTCACTACATCAAACAGAAACTCAAAGTCATCTCTTATCTTAAGCCAAAAAGACTTCAAGCTCTCTACAAGTCTTCAAACTTTGCTACTACCTTCTTTGAATCGTTATCCAAACACTCTTTAAAATTATAACATCGATCGATGGAGAACCTACAGAAGATGATCTCTGAGAAGTCGGTAGTGATCTTTAGCAAGAACTCGTGTTGCATGTCTCATACAGTCAAGACTCTCTTCTTAGACTTTGGCGTGAACCCTACGATCTATGAGCTCGACGAGATGCACAGAGGAAAGGAGATAGAACAAGCATTGGCTCAGCTCGGCTGTAGCCCGACCGTACCAGTGGTGTTCATTGGAGGGCAGCTTGTTGGTGGAGCCAATCAAGTCATGAGCCTCCATCTCAATCGCTCTCTTGTTCCAATGCTTAAGCGCGCTGGAGCATTATGGCTTTAGCTTCCAAAAAGTGGCACTGGAAATTTCTAATGTACCGAAGAAACTAATTATAGCGATTAACGAACAAAGAAGCATACGGAAGAATGTATGTGTGACTGTGTGAGTTAATTAATGCTATGACTATCTGAGTTTTGAAAAAGATAGATTATGCGGTTACCTATTTTGTAAACTATTGTCTATTTTGTAATAATATATCAGCTACCGTTGGATTTCCCCTTTCCCATGTTTGAATATATATATTTCAATATATAAATTCTTTGTTTAAATTAATTTAATATACATGCATGCAAGGAAGAACAAAAAATGCGCATTACAATAATCTTGGTCTAAACAAAAAAGAGGAAAAGAAAAGAATCTTTATTTCTTCTTCGGGATTGTTTTCAGTACTAATCGTGTAATAGTAATTATAGTTTCTGTCTTATCTAATCGTACTTATTCAGATCGTTCTGTAGTGTTTAATCTGTTTCATTCATACAAATATAGATCTCGATTGTAGAGACTATTACTACTAGGAAACAATTATGTGAAATAACCAGATGTTTAACTTGTTAATTGATGGTTTGTTGAAGATATTATATCAAATATAGAACATAACATCTAATGATTGAGAAATACCTATATATTTATAAAATCTAACAAAACATTTTATTTTAATACTTGGTGATAAACATGTGTCTGAGAGCTTATTGCGAGGGTTCTGCATCACAAGAAATTGAGTCCCATTTAACCGAGAAAACATGGTACTTAAAAAAACAATATTATATAATGAAAACTACGATCAAAGTCATATTAGCTAATGTTAGGAACGCAAAAATCGAATTGAGAAAATATGCGAATTATATTTAAATTAACGAAATCAAAAACGAATTACAACAACATAATATAAAGCATAAAATAAATCACGGAAACAAGATATGATATCTCCTTTCTTAGTTCAATAAATCGGCCGTAAGTGCTTTCGGACAATCACGATTTATGAATTATAGGATACAACCGATCACGAACTATTACAGTAGCACACCAGTAATAGAACTCAAGCGAACAGATCTACGTTATACTCTGGAGGCTACTAAACTAAGAACTTACTTGGACTAAGCAAAGGAGAGGGAGAGAGAGATCTTCAGAGGAAGGAGTCTTTGTGTTTTTGTGTGTGTAAAATAATGAGAGGTTGTGCCTCTATATATAGTGGAAGGAGGGAGGTCTCAAGAAAATATTCACTAAATATTCTCGGAGTGTTGCCCAAGTTGCTTGGAGTTCACACCAAGTCTTTCCAAAAAATTAAATGGGTCTAAAGCTTTCCAAAAAACTTAAAAGCCCACGGCCCGCGTCCGCGTCCAGTCCAGCCCGCGTCCGTGCTCGGCCCGCCCCGCGTCCGTGCCCGGCCCGCCCAATTTAACTCGCGCGTGGGAATCTTCCCTCTTCCTTCTACACACTTTTGAAACTAGAAGAGTGTGAAACTATATATATATATATATATATATATATATATAGTAGTGAAAAATCAATCATATTTCCGATGTGGGATATTTCCTAAACCATCCCAAGTAGCTCACTTCACACTCTTATTTCTTATTCAAATCAACTACGTTTTGGACGTATGAGTATACCATCTTGTAGTACTCGTTACCAGCTTTCCATTGCACTATCGACCTGACAATTCCGATCAGCCATTTGGCCGGAATTTGGCCGGAAAGTCGCTTGAAAGTCACTGTCCGAAAACCTGCAATTTTCTGAAACTTGTTTCTGAAAATTCAGTTCCCACAATCCCCCACATGAATAGAAATAAGTCTAAACATATGACAATATAACTAACCCTATAGACTAACACTACTAGCCAGACTAGACAGAACTTCGAGACTATATGCGAAAACTAATTGTATCTAAGTTGGTGGCGTTTTTCAACCTTGAACCGACTCATTGTTATACATGTCGAGTTTACTCGGCCAGATGGTGAACATGATGTTTTGAACCATCCAGATTTGTATGTAAACTTTGACAGCAGGCATAACGCAGTTTTGTTTTCTCGTAGAACGAGGTTCTCTATTGTGTTCATTGTGGCCTTGAACATGCCTGGTTAATCATGAGTGAACTTGGAGAGTATAACCTCATATATTCTCCTAGAAACGGCCCCAGTTCACACTCACAAGGTGATTTTAATAGCTGCTTGTATTTAAAGAAATATCCTGTAATTATTTCAAATATTTTACAAAGCTACATTTCAAATCATTAAAAGCATATGCTTAATCTCTAACATACATGAAGCACTTTACATCATTTTAGGAACTGGGAGAAGACAAAATTCTCTTAATGCTTGTAGCAGATTCAGCTTGATTTAGTTGTCCATTTGAACCTAGGTCATGGGGTCTCCAATCTGAGTAGGTGGGGTTACCATCAAACCTCCTCTTAAGTTGTAGGCTTTAAACCCATTCCTCTTGATGATTTTATAACTTGATCTCGCGCCAAACCTTTTGTAAATAGATCCGCTAGCTTTTCTTTTGTATGGATGTAATCAATCGTAACTACACCAATTGAGATAAGTTGTCTAACAGTTTTATGTCTCCGTCTGATGTGACGAGATTTGCCATTGTAATGGGTATTCCTTGCCCTGCTCAAAGCCGATTCGCTTTCATAGTGTACCCATATTGCAGGCAGAGGATTCCCCCACATTGGGATGTCTTCCAAGAAATATTGAAGTGATTCAGCTTCCGACATAGCTATCTCCAAAGCTATGAATTCAGATTCTATAGTTGATTTAGCTGTCAGAGTTTGTTTGGAAGATTTCCAGGACACTGCTGCACCTCCAAGTGTAAAAACATATCCACTCGTGGATTTTGAGTTTCTCGAGTCTACGATCCAGTTGACATCACTATAACCCTCCAAAACTACGGGTTCTCTACCATAGTGCAAGCCATGATCTTTGGTATAACGTAGATAGTCCAAAACTCTAGTTATAACCATCCAATGCTTATGTCCTAGATTACTTGTGTAGCGACTAAGTACATTTACAGAGGGCGCTAAATCCGATCTTGTACAGTTCGTCAAGTACATTAGACTGCCAATTACCCTTGCATACTCCACCTGTTGCACAAGTTCACCAGATTTTTTGGTCAAGTGAATTTGAGGGTCCTCTAGAGTTTTTGCATAGTGGGTTTGAGACAAGATAAGGCCCTCATCATTTCTGATGATTTTTATCCCCAAAATTACATCTGCTAAACCCAAGTTCTTCATGTCAAAATGTCTTTTGAGCATGTTTTTCGTTTGAGTTATGATGTCTTTGTTGCTGCCGATGATGAGCATATCATCTACATATAAACATAACAAAATGTACTCTGATGAAGTAGTTTTGTAATATATGCATTTGTCACATTCATTAATGCGAAAACCATTAGACATCATCATACTGTCAAAATTCTCATGCTACTGCTTAGGAGCCTGTATGAGTCTATATAATGACTTCACAAGTTTACACACTTTGTGTTCTTGTCCTGGAATAACAAATCCCTCAGGCGGTTTCATGTATATTTCCTCCTCTAAATCTCCATGGAGAAAAGCAGTTTGTACATCCATTTGATGGATTTCAAGAGTTCTCAAGGATGCAATACCTATGAGCATCCTGATCGAAGATAGTCTTGTTACCGGTGAATAGATATCAAAGAAATCTAAACTTTCTTTTTGCCGAAATCCTTGCACTACAAGCCTAGCCTTGTACCGCTCAATATCGCCATTGGATTTTCATTTTATCGTAAAAATCCATTTACACCCCAAAGGCTTAAATCCTTGTGGTAGATCTGCCATCTCATACGTATGATGTTGCATGATAGTGTCTATTTCGGTTTTGACAGCTTCCTTCCAATAAGGTGCATCAGGTGTAGACATAGCTTCTGCGTATGTTCTAGGTAGATTTTCAACCAGAAATGACATCATCAGAAAATCATCACCAAACGATTTACTTTTGCGAGCTTGTTTGCTCCTTCTAGGTTCAAGTTCTGTTTCTACAGTAGTATTACTCAAAGTATTGCCAGCTTCAGAGGTCGCTGCATCTCGCTGTTCACGAGTCCGTTTTTGAGTTTTCTTACAGGGAAAAATGTCTTCAAAAAATGAAGCATTTCTTGACTCCATAACTATATTCACATGGATATCTAGAATATCTGATTTTGAACCAGAAATCGATATGCACTACTGTTATGCGCATATTCGATGAAGATACAGTCTAGGGTCTTAGGCCCAATTGTGACCTTTTTAGGAGGTGGTACAACCACTTTTGCTAGGCACCCCCACACTTTGAGATATTTGTACGAAGGTACTGTACCTTTCCAAAGCTCATATGGTGAATTGCCAGTCACCTTATGCGGTATCCGGTTGAGGATGTAATTTTTGGTAAGCAAAGCTTCCCCCCACATGTTCTGGGCTAACCCAGATTCCTGCAACAAAGCATTCATCAACTCTTTCAGAGTTTGATTCTTTCGTTCCGCTACACCGTTAGATTCTGGCGAGTAGGGAGCGGTTGTCTGATGTATAATGCCTTTTTCTCTGCAAAATGCATTGAACGGCTCATTATATTCTCCTCCCCTATCACTTCGAACTACCTTTATAGTTTTCCGAAGCTGATTTTCTACTTCGAGGGTGAACTTTTTGAATTTTTCCAGTGCTTCATCTTTGCTATGCAAGAGATATACATAGCAATATCTTGTGCAATCATAAATGAAGGTAAAAAAGTATTTCTTACCGCCTCTAGTTTGCACATACTTCAAATCACATAAGTCTGTGTGAATTAAGACTAGAGGTTCGGTTGTTCTTTCAACGCGTGGTGAGGGAGTTTTAGTGAGTTTGGCCTGTACGCACACTTCACATTTTTATTGGTTGGTTTTGAATTTCAGAATCAAATTCAAGTTTTGCATTTTTCGCATTGTTTTGTAATTTACATGTCCTAAACGTTCATGCCAAGTAGTAAACGACTCAACCAAGTAAGCAATAGGGTTTTCTTTCATTTCAGCAACAGAAGCAGAAAGTACAATTTTTGGATGGACTGTCATTACAAACATCTTGATCAGTCCACCCTTAACAAAAACCTTTCCCAAATACATCCCATTTTTCTTAAGAACTAACTTATCAGCCTCAAAATTGATGGAAAAACCATGCTTGCTTAGCACTGTTCCAGAGATGAGATTCTTCCGCATGTCAGGTACGTGCTTAACGTTCTACAAGGTGAGCTCACAATCAGAAGTTAGCTTTAGAACCACTTTGCCTTTACCTTCAATCTTGGACACCGCCGTGTTGCCCATGAAAAGCTGCTCATTTGACCTGTTCTTCTCGTAGGTGGTGAACATGGTCCTATCAGTACATATATGTGTGGTAGCACCAGTGTCATAGAACCACTCCACTGGATTCCAGAGATCAACCAAGTTACATTCCGTAACCACCGCAACCATGTCTTCTTCAGTAAGGTTTGCTTGCAACTTGAGATCTTTGGCTTTGCTTTTGCACACTTCAGCCTTGTGTCCAATCTTACCACAATGATGACACTTGCCTTTGAACTTCCTCTCAAGGTTACTCTTCTTGAAGTTTGGTCCAGATGACACCTTCAATGATTTGTGAGGAATCGAGATCCCTTTACCCTTGCTTTTCAGCTTGACCTTATGCTCAGCTACATGAACATCATGCCCCTGGTTTTGAGCTTCCGAATGAGCTCCACGATTGTTGTCCTCAATTCTCAACCGACGGATGAGATCATCAAGAGACATTACCTTACGCTTGAAGTTAAGGTAATGCTTGAAATTCGACCAGCCTGGTGGTAGCTTCTCGATGAAGCAATTCGTTTTGAAAACATTGCAGATCAACATCCCTTCCAATTCCATCTCCTGAAAGATGCGTTGATGAGCCTCCACTTGTTCCATGATTGGTTTGGAATCCACCATCTTGAAGTTCAGGAACTTCGTAGTTGAGAATTTCTGCATTCCAGAATCATCAGTCTTGTACTTGGTCTCCAAAGCTAGCCACAATGCTTTTGAAGTCTTGTACATACTGTAGAGGTCATACAGATCATTGACCAAACGGTTCAGAATCTGACCTTTGCAACAATAGTCTCCTTGAGCCCAGCTATTCATGCTTCCAACCACATACACATCTGTGTCACCTTGTGGAAGCGTTGGTGGATCCTCTGTGAGGTACCTTTCCATGTTCATGCTGGCCAAGTAGTAGCGCATCTTGTTTTGCCACGTTTTGAACCCAGCTTTACCATCGAACTTATCTGGCATCATTCCTTGGGAAGCCGTAGGTGGTATTCCCATGTGGGTTGATCCATTACCAAACAGATTTCGGCGCACGTTGTCCATACCCGAATCAGTAAGCTTTGTGTTTTCAAGTTCTTTAGCAAGGCGTAAAGCCAACTCCGCAAGAGTTTCAACAGGGGTTGCAGGAACCCTAGCACCGTCATCGTTGTTGGTGTTGTCTCTAGACATTTTTTTTTCCTGTTTCACAATAAACAGATCTGATTAATATATTAATCAAACAATTTAAGTAATTAAATTACACTGAATTAGTTTTGCAAACTCGCTTAACAAGCGTTCACAGAAACTTGTTTCACAAACTCACTCAATTAAGAGCGTTCGTGGAAACCAGAGAGAGAGAGTAGAGAAGAAAGAATTAAAGTAAAAGCGTTCTTAAAAAAACTTTCCGCGTAAGCATCGAAAGATGATAGCGGAAACAGTTTTTCCGAAGATTTTGAAATCGTTTTTTAAATAAAAAATTCGAAAAATTCTCAATACGTTTAAAACGATAAGCAGAAAGCGGATTTATTGAATTAAGACTGTTGGGAGCGCAAAAATCGAATTGAGAAAAGATGCGAATTAGATTTAAATTAAAGAAATAAGAAACGAATTACAATAATATAATATAAAGCATAAAATAAATCACGGAGGCAAGATATGATATCTCCTTCCTTAATTCAATAAATCGGCCGTAAGTGCTTTCGGACAATCACGATTTATGAATCCCAGGATACAACCGATCACGAACTATTACAGTAGCACACCAGTAATAGAACTCAAGCGAACAGATCTACGTTATACTCTCGAGACTACTAAACGAAGAACTTACTTGGACTAAGCAAGGGAGAGGGAGAGAGAGATCTTCAGAGGAAGGAGTCTTTGTGTTTTTGTGTATGTAAAATAATGAGAGGTTGTGCCTCTATATATAGTGGACGGAGGGAGGTCTCAAGAAAATATTTACTGAATATTCTCGGATTGCTGCCCAAGTTGCTTGGAGTTCACATTCGTGCTCGGCCCGCCCCGCGTCCGTGCCCGGCCCGCCCAATTTGGCTCGCGCAAGGGAATCTTCCCTCTTCCTTCTACATACTTTTGAAACTAGAAGAGTGTGAAACTATATATATATATATGAGTGAAAAATCAATCATATTTCTGATGTGGGATATTTTGTAAACCATCCCAAGTAGCTCACTTCACACTCTTATTTCTTATTCAAATCAATTCTGTTTTGGACGTATGTGTATACCATCTTGTAGTACTCGTTACCAGCTTTCCATTACACTATCGACCTGACAATTCCGATCAGCCATTTGGCTGGAATTTAGCCGGAAAGTCGCCGGAAAGTTACTGTCCCAAAACCTGCAATTTTCTGAAACTTGTTTGTGAAAATTCAGTTCCAACAGCTAATAGCTATAGTTGATTTTGTAAAAAAAAACTATATATATTTCGTTTAGCTACAAAAACAGAATTAAATTAATGATTGAATAATACATGATTTTTGTTTGGATTTCTAAATCCATTAAAATTATATAACCAATAACTTCTAGCCCTCTTAATTTATATGGTTTGGAATGTTAAGTCTAAATTCAAGCAATTTGTTCATACTAGTATTTTTAGATAATGGACCTCTGTAGACGTGTATATTTTTCATTAAAATATCTTAAACTAATCTAGGTACGTTACAAAAAAAAAGCATGTCGTAAATTCGTGATTGTCATTAAATATTACGAGTTATTGCTATTTAACTTGTTACAAGTAATAATTCTGCTTAACTTGTTACAAGTAATAATTCTGCTTCAGCTTACGTAAACAAGTGATATGAGTTCTTTTTTCTTTGATAGAAACAAGTGATACGAGTTAAAGAGATCTATTTTTAGGTAAATAAAATAATTTGAATCGAGGTAGAATAAATATTTAATTCTTCTCTATCCATCTAAGCAAATTTGTGGCTTTGATTGTTCAACATCTTGATAGAAAATGACGTTACTAACCATTAAAACAACAAAGTGTGTACAGAATTGGATTCTGCCATATGAGGAACAACGTCGCATTGTTACGTATTATTCCATACTGTAGGACGGTACGGGCCAGTTGCGGAATAAGATGTGATTTGACATATCACATAATATGTGTCGGTACGTGAAATCACGTAGATATATACTGAAAATGATGATAACCTTGTATTGTGATGTAAGAGAATACCTCACTCTTGAGATCGAAATGGGCCACCATTAATACTAGTTTGAAGTAGAAAAACAAAACTTTACTTTAGGAGATACATGGTTGCTTCACTGTCAAATGTCCATCTTCGTTGTGCACGAGCTTGACTTTCTAACAATCTTATTCATCGAATTGGGAATAAAGCTCCATTTTGTTTTATTCTTTGGCATTGCAATATTCGATTTCATGCATGACGATAAGGCTAAAACGGAATCACAAAGTTTGCCTTTTTTACTCAAGTGGTCATATAGATATCTTTAATTCTTGAGGTATAGAGTAACATACGTTCTCGAGTTTGAGCAGCTATTTGAAGAAGCTAAGGAGCTTGCAACTTTGTATGGCATATCTAACCATTTAGACTAAGTTAGGTTAGCGGTGGGCATTTCGGTTTAATTTGGGTTCGGTTCGGTTTGGTTTATTCGGTTTTTCATAAAACTCTAACCAAACTCAACCAAAGTTACTTTGGTTTGGTTTGTGTTTGGGTCGGTTTATGTTCGGTTCGATTCGGTTTGGTTCGATTTTAGATTGGTTCAAAAAAATTAAATAATGTAACACTAACAAATAAATTAACTGTCCTTTGATATCCTAAAAATAAAATAACCAATAAGTTATATAAGTTGAATAATTCAAAATCAAATAAACCATGAAGAGAAAAACCTAAAGAAAACCAACCAAATTAAAATCAAATGCCTAACAACTGGAAGTTTAGGACTTAGGAGAAAATAAAAATAAAGAAAACCAGCAACAACAACGTAACATAACAATTTTCCATGACCCATCATCTTCTTCCGCTGATCGTTTACTTAGACGTGTGCATTCTCAGTCTGAGATGGAAGATTAAACTCTACCAAAAAAAAAAAAATTAGGCAATAGACATGACGAGAGAGTAAATGGTTCTCATATATATATATAAAGATAAAGTAAATTACCTTCTTCAAGTGAATCCATAAACTTGTTATCTTCCTCTAAATTATCAAGAGACTTCATTGTTTCTGAACGAAGTGCAGCACGTAACCAATCTTGAGTCAAAACCAACGCTTCGACCATATCATGAGTCAAAAAAATTCTGTATTGATCTAGAATACGACCACTAGTGCTAAAAGCGGACTCCGATGCAACTGAAGATACTGGTATTGCAAGAACCTCTCTAGCCATTAAAGACATAATTGGGTATTTTGAGCTATTTGTCTTCCACCAGCCTAGAAGATCAAACGGAAGCCTCAAACTATTTTCAGTAGATACATGCAGTTCTTCTTTTAGATATTTTTCTAGCTCATTTACCTCTTCTAAAGAAGTTTTCTTAGCAACCGTGAATTTTAGAAAAGGATCATCAATGTTGTCGACCTCCATATCCTCAAAGTCTTGGTGTACTTGGGTTACATTCTCACCATCACCGGTAGCAGAAGATTGTAGTCTTGAATTGGCATATCGAGCACTATATATTTTAAATAGTTTCTCCAAAACATCAGTCACCAATTTCTTCATTTCCAGGCATTTTGGATTACCTTTTCCATAGATGTGTTCAAAGCTGAACATTGTAAATACCATTTTGCGACGAGGATCAAGTACACTAGCAACTATCAATATCTTATTGATTTTTCCTGTACCTTCCCAATGTTTGTCAAACTTGGTCGTCATTGCAGAAGCCATCTCACTCAAATCAGAATCTTGGCTAAAAGCCATACTTTGCACACTTGACTGAATTTTGCATATCTCATTAAAACAACCATTTGATGTCACCTTTATAGAAGAAGAGAATGCTAAAGTCGAATCATAGAAAGCTTTCAAGAACTTTACCATATGACGAGCTTTGTCCCAATCAATCGCCATTGGAGGTCCTTTCCTCTTCTTTCCATTAGAATCAAGCTCTTTGAACCACGCATCATAAGGTTTATCTATATCAGCCATCCTATCAAATGCAACTTTATACTTAAGTGCACTTTTCAACATCAAGTAGGTGGAGTTCCACCTAGTAACACAATCCAGTACCACACTTCCTCTTGTTATCTTCTCAATCTCCACCCAATGCTTAAATGATTCCAATCTTGAACTTGAAGACCTCACATATTTTACGGCATTACGAACACTTATGATGCTTTTACTTATCTCATCAAGACCTTTATTGGCAATCAAGTTAAGAATGTGTGCACAACAACATACGTGCATAAAATCACCATTCATCATCAAAGCATCATTGTTTCTATTACCCAAACTCTCTTTCAAAACACTAATAGCTTTATCATTGCCGCTTGCGTTATCCAATGTGATAGCAAATACTTTCTCAATACCCCAATCATCCAAAGATCTTAAAAACTGATTGGCAATGGTCTCTCCTTTATGATCAGAAATAGGACTAAAACTAATAATTCTTCTATGTAGTTGCCAATCCATATCAATGAAATGAGAGGTAATGACCATATAACTCAAAGTCGTGATAGAAGTCCATATGTCGGTGGTAAACGACATGGCTTGCCTATTTCGACTTAAAAGAGTCTTCAATGCAAATTTCTCAGCTTTGTACAGACCAACAACATCCCTAGTAATTGTTCTTCGTGATGGAATAGTAAACCAAGGGACAGCCATCTCACAAAAAAGTTTAAACCCATCATTCTCCACAAAAGAAAACGGCAACTCATCCATGATAATCATTTTCACCGTTGCTTGCCTACACACGTTTTGATCAAAGGGCTTTATCATACCAACACCATTACCACCACGATCACTAGTACGTCCACCACTAGAGACTATGACATTCTGAGAATCAGATTCAAGATGATCCAAATAAGCTTTGCACTTTTTCATGTGTGTCATCATATTGCTGGTTCCACTTGTAGCAGGATTACACGAATAAACTTTACCACAAAAATTGCAGGAGCAGTGGTTCTCGTCATCTTCCAGCCTCGTAAAAACTTTACATGTCGGTGATCTTGAAGGTAGTTTTCTTTTTGGCTTTGGCGACAACGTTGGAGACTCAGGTTCTTTTCTTTTGTTGTTAGTCGTGTTTCTTTTGGACATCTACAAACAAAACATTTAATTAATATTGAGATAGACGTAATTGTATTGCTAGATTTAGAATTTAATTATGTTAAAATTCTTACTGTGGCCGTAGAGAGTAGAGACGATGACGTTGATTATGAGGGCAGAGAACAGAGGAAGAGGGCAGAGAACAGAGGAAGTTTGACGTCTGTAGAGTTTTATACTTTAACATAGAGTTAGAGACCATTAAACCTAATTTTACATTAATTATTTGTTAGAAAAATTATAGAAAATAACAAAATCAAACATGTGCGAGAGGAAGCAATCGTGGGTTAGTGAGAATATTACATATTTACAAATTATGGTAATATTAATTAAAAAAGTACATTGGGTTATCGGTTCGGTTCAGTTTTAAACCGAACCGAACCGAACCGTTCGGATTAAGGAAAAATAGAACCAAATGGTTTGAATGTATATTTGGGTTTGGTTTGGGTTCGGTTGGGTCGGTTTGGTTCGGTTTGGTTCGGTTAAAATGCCCAGGTTAGGTATACGACAAAGTTATTCTTTAATGTCAAATACATTTACGTAACTTGTATTAATCATGTTAAGTTTAGGGATACATTTTTAGTCGTTTTGGGATACATTTAAAAAAAAATGTTATTATAATTACTTAAAACTGTAAATTTAGTTACTACTTTCACTTCCAATGTCCCTACTCCAAAGTTCGGTGGTTGGATTTTTTTCGCTCACCTTGGCCAGCCGCTCTCAACAAACTTCACAGGCTTTCTGAATTGGATTAAGAATCCTACCACAAATAGAAAGCTTAATGTAATTTGAAAGATGGGGTTTTAAGCTCTTCTCTATAGCATTTGGTCAGGAACGCAATACAAGGATTTATTATGCCACCCACTGCTCTGGAGATAAGCTCAAAAAAAATATTCTTTTACTCATGAGAAGATGTTATTATGCCACCCACTGATCTGTGAGTCATCTTCTCATGAGTAAAAAATATTCTAGATCTAGACAGAGCCGATAATCTAATATCACACCTACAACAAACACTTCCCAAGACACCTTCCTCTCTATGGTTCGCCAACTTCCAAGTCCACACTAGCTTGTCGTTACAAGTGTTCTACTCTATTTTTCCTTGATCCTCTTCATGTTTAAACTCTTGATATGCGATGCGATGGTATCACAAATGCTGCAAGGCTCCTCTGTAATGTTCACTTATCATGTTTATAAAATGGTATTCTTATTAGATTTTTTTTTTAATGATATCGATTAGAAAAAATCTGTCTTTCCCACCCAATTGGCCTATATGAACTAGTCTTTTGTTGTTAAAAAAAAAAAAAAAAAAAAAAAAAAAAAAAAAAAAAAAAATCTGCCTTTATACACAGATAATATCATAACAAACATTGTGGATCGATTAGAATTGTATTCACTTTAATAGTTCATAAAGTGAGACGAAGAAAAGATAATTGATCAAATCTGTGTACGGTAGACAAACTAATAATATAATATATTATTGATTAAAAATAAAATATAATACATTAGGGAATAAAACTTAACATAATTAATGCATGAAAATTGACAAATGAAAAAACAGTTAATGCATGGCAAATATATTATTTTTCCAAAAAAATAGAAGTATGCAGTCAACTATGGTAAATAGTTTTTTTTTTTTTTTTTTCAACAAAAGAATCAGCTCAAATGAGCCAGTTTGGGGGAAAGTTGTTAACAAACAAAACATGATGCGGAGATAGGCGCGCTTGGCGTGCCAAAGAATCCGCTCTTACATTTGCATTACGAGAAATATGAAATAAAGAGAAAGAAGAAAACTCCTCTCGATCAGTCTTGATACCATCCAAATATGCTGCAAATGCCGGCCAGTCGTGAGGAGATGACACCATCTTCACCAAATCCGAACTGTCTGTATAGAAAGCTACATCACGGAAGTCGTGGCCAATCATGCACCGCATTGCCCAAATGAAGGCTTCCACTTCTGCGTGTAACGGAGATAGGCTACGCCGGAAGTTAGTAGCTCCAAGAAAAGGCGACGATTCTTGTGAAGAAGTACAAATCCATCCTGCACCTGCAAAAGCATCAGTCTCTTTCCAAGAACAATCCACAAAACATTGATAGCCGGAATAAACCAAGGGGAGGGAAGGGATACTCCCTCGCGACCGAAGGGAAGGAGCCACAGGTGAGGATGAAACCTCCTCACCCGCATCCTCCACCTGGGCTTGGAGCCAGGAGGAGGCTTCCCCCTCCTCCACCCGTACTATGTCATCAGGACGTTCGATCTGATTCTCAAACACCCGAGCATTCTTCGCCTTCCAGATATACCACATAAGCCAAGGAAAGGTCTCTACATGGGAACCCGGATTCATCGAACCCAGAAAGTGATCAACATTAGCATAGATGGATTCCGTTGGAAAATGCAGACGCCCCACAAGTATATGGGCCAAGGCCCAAACTTGCCGGGCCAGCGGACACTGAAAAATAACATGATTAATAGTCTCCACATCCGCTCCACACCTCATACATCGAATATCACAAGCAATACTCCACCTACTCAAATTAGCAGAAACCGAAACACAGCCTGTTAAAACTTGCCACATGAAATGTTTAATTTTTGGAGAACAGTGGACCTGCCAAACCCTAGCACAAATTTATTTAGAATACTCTTGTACTATAGTACCATGCCATGATAATAAGAGATGGAATCACGTCTATGAGCCTCGGCCGCTAGCACAAAAAGTTATCAGAAATCACATGTTTTTCAAATCCAAGACGTTCATGGCTCCAAAGATTTAATTAACATCTTCAAATCTCGTATCGCCCGATGAAAAATGTTGTTTTGCAGATGCAATTTGATTCACAAGTTTCTTTTAAGATCTTGCAAATAGCACAACACTTGGAGTCATGCTAATAAGAAAAAAATATATATAAAGTAAAATCATTAATACAGTCATAAATCTATGTAGTTGACCTTAAAATATCTATGATGTTTGATATATCTTTATATTGTGTTTCTTTTTTACTTGCATTAGATAATAACCAAAAATACGATCTTTTAAATCGATCCAATGCTAGTATTATTGCTAAATCACAAGAAACAATATTTTTTAAGTAATATATGAATAAATATTCCACTTGGTATCATTTCATGAAGAAATAAATTATAATTAACTAATTTAAAATATATTACATATTTTAATAAAAATTCAATTGACTTTGTAATAAATGTATTAATTGTCAACTTAATTACTAATGTAACATTTATTTGTTTCTAATAATTATTAGTTATATTTTTTTGTAACATTTGTGTCGCAAATAAACACAAGAATTAGTTATACCACAATGATCTACTCTTCTGATCTATTTTCATGTATTAGACGATACACAAATTCAATAGTATTTTTTCATTTTGCAGAAACTTTTTAATACAATTGCTGGGGTTTTATAATAAAATTGCATTTATAAAAGGTCTATTCAACAAATAAAATACTATGATAATTTTTTTTTACCTTTTTCTTACTTTTTAGTTGTTTTATTGAAAATTAGTATATCTATACATAATAAGACACACATTCCACTATCCATCATACTTAATATGCATGTACTATATTGTTGCAATCATAGGAGGTCCATTCAATTCACATAATAGTACAATATGATATATGTATTACTATTTTCTTAATAGAATAATTTATTTAAAACTTAAAATTTATCCATATATGATTTTTATTGAAATATCTATGTTATTATTATTAATAAATGAATGGTGAAGGATATCAAAGTATCATTATGGTTATGATATAATATTAACTATGTAGATTAGTAAGATATTTGATACAACTATTTTTGTGATGGAGAATTAAGTAATTCAATATAATTATGTTTTTCTTAGATAACATCAATTATTTAATATTATCTGAAAATTGTGTTTATTCATCTTTTTAATTTTACAAAGTACATTCTCATTCATTAATTTTACATAAAAATAAACTTCTTAACAAAATATTTATCATACAATATATATATATATATATCTAATTTTTGTTAGAATTGAGTGTCTTCAATTTGAATTTTTATTTGTTAACTTTTTCTATTGGTCCATTTGACATATTTCTTTCTAACAAAAATTACCGTTTATTAAATATTAACAGAAAATTACATTGCATTAAAATGTAGACTTCATATTTAATTTTCTTTTGTAATATATCAAAAAAATCCTAATTAATTTATTTCGAGTGCAAATGTCTTTCTATTTCTTCATTTTTTGTAACATATCTTATAAACTTTACAATATAAATTTAAAGTTTTGTATTAACGTTGTCTTAAAGGATATTTAGTCATTATATTTATAACACAAAATAGTACTCACATAATTATAAATACATACTCCCTTCGTTTCAAAATATAAGATGTTTTAACTAAAGCATGCAGATTAAGAAGTCTTTACTTTTAACAAGTTCAACTAATCAAAAACAATACTGCATAATATAAAATACTAAACTTATCTAAAAGTTGCATAGAAACTTGAAAACATCCTATATTATAAAACAGAAAACTTTTTTAAAACATCTTATACTTTGAAACGGAAGGAGTATTCATCAATCATCAATCATCTTTTTACCACTAATTTAAATTGTGTTGTCTTTCTTTTGTAATCATCATTTTTGAAAAGAATTTATGGTCTCAAATTGCAGTTGACAATTAAATATTATACAAGATGAAGTACCTACAACGATTGTAGTGTATGATTGTGACACACGTTCATAAAACATCATGAGCCCTAAATCTCCCACTCTAGGTTCATTTATTCATCAATTAGAATGTTGCTTGGCTTGATGTCTCTGTAGACCATAATTTGTCCACATTTCTCGTGGATGTACAATAAAGTAGAAACGGCTACTTTAGCTATCTGAAAACAAAATTCATAGGACGGTACAACGCCGGTTTAGTTGTGGGTCTAATTAAACTCCCTTGTGGGATATAGTCGAGTTAACAAAAGCTCTGGTTTAATTGTTTGCACCATCCTCGAATGAAATTGTATTATCATTTTCAAATTAGTTTTGAAAGATAATTATTTAATATAAAATGAGAAACCTATTGAATATGACAAATACAAATGATCAATTTATTTAGTATGTAATTAAACATTCTTAATGTTTATTTAGTCAGAAAACATTGCATATTTTTAATCTTAAGGACACTTACATAGTATATTTATATGGTGGTAATTTGTTGGATCTTTTTGAGACATATTTATATTGGTATACTAAAACCAAAATTTATAATCTGAAAAGTTAAATCCAGAGTACCATTGGCGATTTTCAACAAATGTTATTTTTCAAATTTATTTGATCCTTAAGCTAAACTGATCGATAACACTTGTTAGGAGATCTCGGAGATTACTAGATCGAGTTAATGAAAAATTAATATTTGTATAATATTCTTCTATTACTAAATAAAAGTAGATTTACCATTATCATATGTGTAAAAAACTTGCTAGACAAGTTCTAACCTTGTATAAAATATATGCCTAAAAACTAATGAATAAATAAGAGAAATTATTTCACTTGTAAGATTTTCTCCAAATCTAACTCATTTCAGCTTTTTATCAGTTCTTTTGACAATGAAAATATATGGCGTGATTCGTCCCTATCAAATATTCCTCACATCGAAAAGATTTCTGTACGTTTTATACCAAATTCGTTTTATTCTTTAGCTGCAAGAGGCAAAGAAGCAACAGCGTGTGAATCGATCATTCATATCCTCATATTCTTTCGGACATTCCCACTATCTTAAATTTTCATTTATCTGTAAATGTTCGTTTTTTTTTGGTTTTTTTTTCAAACTTGCAAATGTTCTTTAGTTCATTATTTATTTGAGATATTATATTGTGCTAAAGTGGATCCTCTCTGAAAAAAGGCTACGTAATATGAAAGATTACGTACTATATAAAGGACCCTTACATCCTCTTCACTTCATCAAACACAGATATCATAATCTCTCTATAAGCTCTCTACATTTCCCTTTTCGTCTTCAGTTAAGCATTTTGACCAAACACACCTATTTGTCTCCTTTATAAGACGCTTATCAAATATCTTGTCACAATATAATACTAATGGCGAGTCTACAAAAGATGATCTCCGAGAAGTCAGTAGTGATCTTTAGCAAGAACTCTTGCTGCATGTCTCACACAATCAAGACTCTGTTCTTAGACATGGGCGTGAACCCGACGATCTATGAGCTCGACGAGATTAACCGAGGAAAGGAGATAGAGCAAGCGTTGGCTCAGCTCGGGTGCACCCCGACCGTGCCAGTGGTGTTCATAGGAGGACAGCTCGTTGGTGGAGCCAACCAAGTCATGAGTCTCCATCTTAACTGCTCTCTTGTTCCAATGCTTAAGCGCGCTGGAGCATTATGGCTTTGACTTTAAAATAACTAGAACTGCATATTAATTATGTGAACAAAATAAATTAAGGAAACATACAAAAGAATGTATGTATAAGTATTAAGTAATGTGTTAATGCTATGTCTATCTATGTTTTGAAAAGATAGATTATGCGGTTACCTATTTTGTAATTAACAGTGGTTTTATTTATAGTCAAATCCGTTACCGTCTAAATTTCTCCTTTTCTGATGTTTATATAATTTTCTAAACATGCATCTAAGAAATGGACACATCACTGGAAAATAGATGAGCTTTTAATGGTGCAAAGTGCAAACTGCAAAGAAAAAGAATTGACTATATATATTTTATGCATAACATGATGCAAGACATAATAATATAAATCTGAAGAAATATTTTACAGGTAAAGAATGTTGTGTAAGTTCTAAATTAAAAACGATGACGAGTCTGAATCAAGGTGAACTCTTTGTTACTTTATTCATATGGAGTGGCCTTAACTTAGTTAACTGGTTTGCCGAAAAAAAATAACTTAGTTAACTAGTCGAAGTGGTTTGTTTATACGATCGCCATCTATAGATGCGTATATATAATTCCTTAAATGGAAATTCTTACAATGAAAAAATCATATTTGTTGCTAATGTTTTAGGCGTGGTTGTTCGTTAGCTAGCAAATTGTGTAAATTTGTGAAATATATTATCTTATATCTTTTAACAAATCTAAAATCAATTAAAGAAACTTTTGGATTGAGGTAAATCAATCTAATTTCTTTACTATCTATATACGAAAACGCAATCCCACTTCGTAATAGAAAACGAAGTTTCCAACCACTAAAACAACAAAGTGTGTAAAGAATTGGATTCTGCCATATAAGGAACATCGTTGCATTGTTACATATATTCCATTTATAGGACAGTACGGGCCAGTTGCGGAACTAGATGTGATTAGGCATCTTAGTATCTTACTTATACTAGAATGTGTCGTACGTCGGTACATAGATTGAAATGATTATAACCTGGTATTGTGATATAAGAATAACGACTCTTCAGGTCATAATTGAGCCACCATTAAATTTAATAATTTTAAGAAGAAAATGCAAAACTATGACTTTATAGTTTTATTAATTTTTTGGGACACCACGTAGCTGCTTTACTATCATATCTATTTTCCTAAGATTTTGATTCTTGACATCGTAAGTTCCGATTTTATTCATGAAGAAAAGGCACGGAACAGCAAAGTTTTATTGTTTTCGCAAGTGGTCACAAAAAGAACATTTCAACTCTTGAGATAATATCATACGATCTCGAGTTTCCTCAAATATAGAAGAATTGAAAGAAGGAGCCGAAACTTTGTATGGCTTATCTAAAAATAATTTAAAAAGTGTTGAGATCACCAACATTCTTTGAAAGGGTACCTCATCAGCATAGCAATTGTCACGGCTATAGCCGAACCATTTCGACTCAAATCTCCCTAGCTAGCAAACTTCCACACCTCGGCTTGATAAAGTTTTATGATAATTGAGAAAACTGAAATGATCAAGTTCAGTGGAATAGATATCCAATGATAGCAGAGTGTTTTTTTTTCTTAAGCAATAGCAAATTTATAATAGAAATATTGTAGGTTAGATCCATAAAACTATTATTATACATTATTGATTTATAGTCTCGAAATTTTTAATCCAGAGTACATGCGATTAGCAACTTTCAATAAATGTTTTTTTTTTTTTTTTTTTTTTTTTTTGTGTCATTGTAAGAACTGTTTTTCACAAAAAGCTGTATGGCTTTACCCTTTATATATATATCAGTTCTTTTGACAATGAATATATATGGCCGTACTATAGAGGTATGACAAAATTCGCCCGTCTCAAATATTCTTCACATCTAAGAAAGATTTTGTTTTCTGTACGTTTTATGCCAAATTTAGTTTTATTCTTTAGCTGCAAGAAGAAAATTAAGAGTCAAGAACGTGTAAACTGATCATATTCTTTCGGATACTCCCACTACCTTACTTTTCATTATTTAAAGTATGTTCTTTATTTAACTATTTATTTGAGATATTATTTTGTGCTAAAGTTGATCCTCTTAGTAAATGGCTACGTAATATGAAAGGTTAAGTACTTTAGAAAGCTATATATAAAGGACCCTTATAATCTCTTCACTTCATTAAACACAGAAACACAAGCCTTGCATCTCATCTTTAGCCAAACATCTCATAATCTCTCTTTAAGTTCTCTACTATTCCCATTTTATCTCTAATCTAGCATTTTGACCAAACACACCTATTTGTCTCCTTTGCAAGACGCTTTTCAAATATCTTGTCACAGTATAATACTAATGTCCAATCTACAAAAAATGATCTCCGAGAAGTCAGTAGTGATCTTTAGCAAGAACTCTTGCTGCATGTCTCACACAATCAAGACTCTGTTCTTAGACATGGGCGTGAACCCGACGATCTATGAGCTCGACGAGATTAACCGAGGAAAGGAGATAGAGCAAGCATTGGCTCAGCTCGGGTGCAGCCCGACCGTGCCAGTGGTGTTCATTGGAGGGCAGCTCGTTGGTGGAGCAAATCAAGTAATGAGTCTGCATCTTAATCGATCTCTTGTTCCAATGCTTAAGCGCGCTGGAGCATTATGGCTTTGACTTAAAATAATTAATGTAAACGAAAGAAGTAAAGAAACGTACAAAAGAATGTATGTATGAGTTAATGCTACGTCAGTACGTCTATTCCACTTTTTGAAAAGATGGATTATGCGGTTACCTATTTTGTAAACAGTGGTTATATTTATAATAAAATCAGCTACCGTTAAATTTCTCCTTTTCCCACGTTTATATTTATATAATTTTCTAAGCATGCAGGCATGCATCTAAGAAATGAACACATGTGCACTGAAAAGTGGATGATTATTTAATGGTGCAAAGGAAAAGAATAGAATACATATTTTTTTATGCATAACATGCATGATCCTAGACATAAATAATATAAAAACTGAATTGAAGAAGAAATATTTTACAGGTAAAGAATGTTGTATAAGTTTAAAATTTTTTTTTTAAAGATGACGAGTCTGAATTGAGGTGAAAAGTCTGAATCAAGCCTTAAATAACTAGTCGAAGTGTTTTTATCTATACGCTCGCCATCTATAGATGCGTATAACTTCTTAAAATGAATTCTTACAATGAAAAAATCTTAATTGTAACTAATATTTTAGGCGTGGTTAATTGTCCATTAGCTAGCAATTTGTGTAAAATTGTAATATGTTACCTTATAACAATCAATCATTAATTTCTGTACTATCTACCTTATCTATCTATCTACGAAAACGCATTTCCACGTCTTGATAAGGGACATCGTTGCATTGTTACACAACAGTACGGGCAGTTGCGGAACTAGATGTGATTAGGCATCTTAGTTGTATATACTAGAATGTGTCGTCGGTACGTGAATCACGTCGACTGAAAATGATGATAACCTTGTATTGTGATATAAGAATAACTGACTCTTCAGATCAATATTGGGCCACCAATACATTTAATCATTTTAAAGAGAAAATCCAAAATTATGACTTTACAGTTTAATAAAATTTTGGAACACACGTGGGTGCTTCACTATCGATTCCATCTTCTTGGCCACAAGCTTGACATTCTAAAATTCGTCGATTTGGGAATAAAGCTCAATTTTGCTTAGATTTTGATTCTTGACATCGTAAGTTCCGATTCAATCATGAAGATAAGGCTAAAACGGAACCACAGAGTTTCCGTGTTTTCTCAAGTGGTCATAACAAGAATATTTCACTTCTTAAGATAATATCATAAGATCTCGTATTTTCGCAAATATAGAGATCTAAAACTATGTCAAAGTGTTAAGTTGAGACTTGAGACGAGACCAACATTCAATGAAGAGTGTACCTCATCAACTTAGTCATTATCATGGCTCCATCCCGACAAATTTGCCTTGATAAAGTTTTGGCTTTAAGTTTTGTGAGGAAATACGATAATTAGAAAATTCCATGAATGAAAATTGAGAACACAGAAATGATCAAGCTAAGTGAAGTGAAGTTGGATATTTTAGGAAAGATTTTTTTTTTATTACATTTTAATTAAATAAATAAAAAAGCTTTGGTACGGTTTATCTTATTTTCAGTCAAGTTTTGTTTCGATTGGCTTGTAAAAACAAAACTGAAAGTTTCATGCATATCAAAAGCCTAAACAAATCTCATTTCAGTCTTTTTGCATTTTTTGTTCTTTTTATACAAGACCGTACAATTTATCTATTTTTGGACTTGTATCTAAATTTAATTGTATAGACAGGATAATTATAACGAAAATCACAACCCGATAACATATAAATGTTCTTCTGTGATATACGAGAAAAACAGTACTGTATTTATGATATATTGACAATGAAAATATACGGCCAAAATATAAACATAACATCATTTTTCCGTATCAAATATTCCTCAAGAAATTTTGTTTTTTGGACGTTTTACCGAATTAGTTGATCTATATAGTTTTATTCTTTAGCTGCAAGAGGCAAAGAATCAAGAAGGTGTGAACCGATCATATTCTTTCGTATACTTCCACTATCTTAGCTTTTAAAATATGATCTTTATTTCACTATTTATTTGAGATATTATTTTGTACTAAAGTTTATTCTCTTAGAAAAAAGGCTACGTAATATGAAAGCTTACGTACTCTTAGAAAGCTATATAAAGGACCTTATACACTCTTCATTCCATCAAACAAAGAAGCACAAATTCACTTCCTATATTCACCCAAACATATCACAATTTCTCTATAAGTTAATTACTTTTTCCCATTTTGATCTCTAATATACATCTTAATCAAATACATCCATTTTGCTTTTCAAACATCCCATATAACACTAATTATGGAGAATCTACAAAAGATGATCTCTGAGAAGTCGGTAGTGATCTTTAGCAAGAACTCTTGCTGCATGTCTCACACAATCAAGACTCTCTTCTTCGACTTTGGCGTGAACCCGACGATCTATGAACTAGACGAGATCAACAGAGGGAAAGAGGTAGAACAAGCATTGGCTCAGCTTGGGTGCAGCCCGACCGTGCCGTAGTGTTCATAGGAGGGCAGCTTGTTGGTGGAGCTAATCAAGTCATGAGTCTCCATCTCAATCGTTCTCTCCTTCCCATGCTTAAGCGCGCTGGAGCATTATGGCTTTGACTTCAACATAAATGCGAGTGCAATGTAATGAAGAAACTAATTAAAGTGAACTTAAAAAAACATACACAAGAATGTATGTATTATGAGTTAATTTGTCTAAGTTTTGAAAAAGATAAATTTATCCGTCACCTATTTTGTAAAGTGTGGGTATGTTTTATAATTAAATGAACTATCGTCAGATTTCTCCTTTTCGCATGTTTATATTTATATATTGCATGTACGAACTCCCACCTCACATGTGCACTGAAAACTGAGTTTTTTTTTTTTTTTTTTTTTTTTTTTTTTTTTTTTTTTTATGAGGGCATCACTACAAGAAAAAGCTACATTGATAGCAGTAGAAGATAGCTCATTTTCCCGAACTGCTATAGAAGATAAATATTTTATTTTGATTACTTATAATAGCATTAAAACAATGTTATGACAAAAAATCAGTAAGTCGGAAGACAAAATCACTTGTTCCCGAACTGCTATAGAAGATAAATATTTTATTTTGATTACTTATAATAGCATTAAAACAATGTTATGACAAAAAATCAGTAAGTCGGAAGACAAAATCACTTGTTCGGCCAAAATATAGGGAAAATTTTCAGATTTTACATCAAAAATAATTTTAAGTGCCAAAGAGAAAAAAAAACTTTGAACGGAGAAAGAAAAGAAATAAAAGAAAGAAAACCTTTCACGACTCTTCTCCTCCATTAGCCTCGCGTCTCCATCGAGTTTTTCTCCGTCTGTTAATGAAAAAAAAAAATCCGACGAACACTGATAGTGAAACTTTCTCTCACTATATTCGCGAAGAAGACACCATCATCGAATCGAATTCAGATCACACAATACGCCATAGATAACTCAACTACAGATCTGTTATCCAGATCGGAAACCGCCGTAACTCGACATCCTCTCTTTCGATCTGATTCCATGACCGTGAAGCCTCTCCCGAATCTCTCGTTCCAGCGTCCTTATCCTCCTACAAAGCTAATGTTCAGTCCTCTTCTCTCCGTCGTCCTTCATCCGGAGATCTACTCGCTTCTTCCGGCGATTTCCTCCGTCTTTGGGATATTAACCAAGATTCTTCCACAGTTGAGCCTATCTCGGTTCTCAACAACAGGAAAACGAGTAAGTTCTGTAATTCTTTAGGTTCATTTGGGTTGAAACAACTCAACACATTCTCATTTATGTTGCAAAGTTTATGTGTTTTTTGTGATTCTCTTTAGGTTCATTTGTGTTGAAAGTTAATTGATTTATCGCTAGTGTTACTGCTTTGGTATTTTGGGGAAAGTGCTGAACTTTGTTGGGTTTCTTCTTTTGTGATCCAAATTTTTTATATTTGTTGTTGTCGCATAGAGAAGCTTCTTTTTTCTTGTACTCAATAGACAGGTTAGTATTTTGAATGGTTTAGTTAGTATATTATTGTGGCTGTTGTTGTTTTCTCTAAACGTTTAACCCCATTTCAGGATTTTGCATTGAGCGATGGGCAATAGTGAAGGTACCATCAAACATCTATTTGTGGGTTGTTAGTTGTTTGTTCTCCTACTGGTTCTTGATGTTCAGTTTCATGTTCAAGGCTTGTCTTAGTCGCAGGTGCCATCTATTATTCATACTGATACTTGTTTTTTTCTTATTAGAGATCCTTTTCATGATGTAAAGAGCAAAGAAGAGACAAGTAAACCCCTTTATGATTCACTCCTTTCAGGTAAGTATTATTTCCCTTATACTCTTATTAAACCTTTAGGTCTGCAGCTATTGATGCATATTTGTTTCAAACTTAATTTGGTTCAATCTGTTTGATTCTTAGAACCTCCTGAGTTAAGTATTTGGTTTTCAAGCTATGTCTATGAATCGCCGATGCTGGATGGTTTTTGTGAAGAAAGGGTCTAAGAAGAAGGTTAGTTTTTAAAAAAAAATTATAAAACATCTCTTGTCATATCCCTCGTAAATCATAATGCATCATGACTTCTTTCTATTGTGTTTTCTCTTGTAGTGATGTTACGTAATATATATACTCTTGTAGTGATGTTAAGTAACATATATAAATCCCAAGGTTTGCTTTTTTTTTTTTTTTTTCCGTAATACTTTAGTTTAGTAAACATGAATTGAAGTTCTGCATATGTAATGATATGGTTATCTGTTGATTGTAAATCTTATTGGCTATTACAAGTTATACTAGTTTGGTTTATGTCCTCAGATTTGGTCTCACTATAAGTGTTTCTGCCGCTTTTAGTGAGTATCTTTAGAACTTAACTATTTTTTCTCTCTTATATCTTTGAATTCTATGTTTCTCTCTTACATCTTTGAATTATATGTTTCTCTCTTATATCTTTGAATTCTATTTCTTGTAAGTATGTTGTAGAACCAGTGATGTTATCGAGCCTATGATAAAGCCCCGGTGGTATGTTAATGGCAACATGATTGGGAAGGAAGCTCTTGGTGTTGCCACCACTGATGAAAAAAAGAAGCCCGAGTTTATACCAAAGCAATACACAGCAGAATGGTGAAGGTTTCTTTCATTTACCCCATCTATTATCATTCTTATTGCACCATTGTACGGATAAGCTGTGATAGCTGTTGCACCATTGCAGCAACATGTCCTATTGAGGATGCAACAGGTCCAGGCTCTCCAACTAAGAAAACTCTACCGCATTCACAGGAATATCAAGTAAATGTTTTCGATATGTTATGAAGTTGTTTCTGTCAAGTCATATGATTGTTGGTTGGGTTCTAATGCAGTTAAAGTGTGGGTAGATATTGTCAAGGTAAGCGATGCAGCAGTTTGGAGGCCATCAGAAGAAATCGAGATGATGGAAGATGCCCTTGGCACAGTCATTGCATGGCCAGAGGACAAAGTGATCATTATGTCTTAAATTAACCATGAGGTTTACTGTCTCCTACTTTAGACTTACAATCTATCTTATGGATTTGCTTTTTATCTTCAGACTTGTCTTGTTCCTTATGGATTTTAAACTTGTGTTATGTACTATGTATTATGTTTGATTGTGAAATGGTGAATTAGGGATTTAATATTAATACAGGTTCTAGATCAATTTCAAAATAACATGAAAACAGTGTTCTCAAAACACTTATAATCGCATCTAAAATCCTGCTATAACAGAATATATTATAGCATAAAGATATTGCTTATGAAAACTGAATTAAGCCGTTTAACTAACGTTATGGTAGAATCACCTAACATAGCGTGTATAATGACTTATAACATTATTTTTAAAAATTTGAAAAGCGGGATAACATAGCATTTCTGTACTGCTATGGTATAATACTATACCATAGCATACGAATTATGCGCTATCATATGTGAGGTACCTACAATAACAGTGACCTAACATAGCGTTTGTAAAAGAGCTATGAATTACATATTATAGCGTTTCTCTCGTGCTAACAATGTACATATTTGTTGTAGTGCATCCAAAATAGAAGGAATATAGTATATATAATTATGTTATGTAAGCATATATAACATCCTTTAATACATAATGGTTATAAATTGGAGATGCAATATTTTATGGGTAATTGATAAAAATAACACCAATTTTAGTTTTTAATCCAAAACTAACACATATGTTCAAAAATTTCAAAATTAGCACAAATTTCTATATTATTAAAATAAATAAAACATTAATAAAATTATAACAATGTCAAAATCGTGAGATTGCAATATTCATGTTCTCTCTCACTTCTCTCTCGGCCAATTCCAAATTCAATCGCAGACAAATGTTCCACCGGCGAACCCAATCGAATATGTGAGTCATCCGAAGTCAGTGAAACCAGTAATTGCGTTCTCGACATTGAAAAGGAGCCCAAGCATGAATATAAGGACCTGAGAGATCTTCGAGCTCTGGTTCAGTGAAACAAGATAACTCTAATTTTAATTTGAATGATTTAGTTGGTGCTGGATATGGAGAGTTTTCTGATTTGTGACCTTCAACCACGATAAATCCCATGACGGGTGACAAAGGTTTGGGTTTTTTTTGCTCCATTATGATGGCTCTCATACTAGAAATTGAGAACATTGTTTTGATTTGGATCTGGACGTGATAGTTGTGATGGAAATTCTATTCAAATCTCTCTCTCGGGTTTAGATTTCTTTATTGTGTGATCATTAATTTTCGAGTATCTTCTGAAAATTTAGTTGTTTTGGAATTGTGTTGCAGGTGAGCTTGAAGGCATTTGCTTTCTTATTCTCTGAGTTCGTTCAGTACAATCAAACCCAATTTGACAATATAGCTGAACTTGAGAGAATGTGAGCTGATTGGTTTGGTTAGAATAAAAACATTTTCTTAGTCTGAATCATTCACATCCCATCTCCCAACAATGTGTTTTCTTATTGATAATGATGGCTCTCAGACTAGAAACCATTCGCATCCCATCTCCCATCACAGTCACATATGAAGATTGAGAAAGTATTGTTGAGAATTCATGAAGACTTTCCTGAAACTTATTACTTGATTTCAATTTTTATTGCAGGGAATGGGGTTGAAGATTTCTCTAAGCTATGTCATGTTGCAGATGACACAAGATGCAAGTATGTTTTGGATATCTACAGATGAGACTGTTCCTTTATCCAATTTTACTATATATGTTGTTTAGACATATATGATGCTTAAGAAACCTTTTATTTTTTTTTGGTACTTGTATGATGTATAACATTCTCACATGTTTATGTTAGCACTTTGCTTTAACTGTGACTGAGCTTCATGAAAGATTTTATGAAATCGGGAAAGATTGTATGAAATTCCAAAGGATTTTAAGAACTTTAGGAAGGATTTACTTGAACTTCATGATGACTTTCATAAAAAAATTTAGATTCCCAAACATTAGAATGTGCACAAAAATGAAATCATTACCCATCACTAATGGAATAATCTACTAATATTTGACACATTGATCCAAAATGCACAAAAAAAAATTATTTAGAAACACATCTATTTACATTTATGAAGGGTTCAATAATATTTAGGAATGACTTTTTGAAATTCAGGATGGTCTTCATAAAGATAAGATAGTAGTTAAAAAAAATTACATGTTTAAAGTGTTCTTGCATAAATTCAGGATGGTGTAAACATGTTGTGTGCTCTGCCATGGAACATCTTGTTCATCATCAAGTCTTCTTTGGAACAACATACTCAAATTCCTTACACTGTTCTTTCTTCTTTGCTGAAATCAATATGTAAAAAAACTCACATTACAATTAAACACATCAAAGATATCACACACTTCTCCAACACAAGACACAAGATAATTCTATCTTGTAAAGAAACATTCAAAGACATCACTGACATAACACAAAAATACTTCACAAAACCCGTTTAGGAAGGTATTCCTAATATTTATGAAGGCATTCTTGAAATTTAGGAATACCTTCATAACGACGAACTCAAACTTCCATTCAAGTGCCTTTTTCTCATCTTCATCATCAACTCTCTGCTTTGTTCTTGATTTATCTGCTATCATGTTTATCATCAATCACTTGATTTAGAGCTGAAAACCTTATTCAAAAACATGATTAGTCTATGAATTCAATTTTTGTTTTAACATTACTTCAAGAGGTATCTTATATGTATCACATTTAAACTAGTTCTGCAACACTACCAGATTGATTAACCTTGAAACCCCAAGAAACACTACCACGTTGATCTGTGCGATTAGCAAAACAATTCAAAAACTCATAGCAAGCTAGATACTTTACCAAATTCAACTACTCCTAAACAGCTTACACTTCTTCTCAAAAGAATCATAATTCATAAGAATACTTAAAACTCTCCCACATAATCTCACCATTATTTCTATCATCGTGTAGCATAAGATTCCCATAATCCATTAACTGAACCCAAGTAGCTGATCTTCCTCTTCGACGATCTCTCTCTCTTTGTTCCGATGACAAGAGTCTTCCACTAGATCGAGATATATCCCATACTCTCTTTCTCAGATCGGGATTATTTACGTATTTTCTCGGTCGTGTGCCGACACAGATAGATGACCGGTCAACGCCAGAGCCCATAACCAGACGAGACGACAACGTTTCTCCTGGAAATGGCTGAAGATGAGCTAGATTTCAGATGTGGTGATTCACGACAAGCTTCACCAAAAAAATCCAAAATCGTAAGTTTAATTTTTAAAATAATAAATTTTGTATTTAAATTAAATATCAAATATCAAATATCACTTAATGCTACATTTGGAAAAATTAAGGTTTTATGTTACTTTTGGAAGAAAAACATAAAATAGTGCTATATCTTAGAGTATTTCTCATATTTTATAGGTGAAGAATATATATTGTACATTAGTTTAATTCACAAATGATGACGAAAATGTTAATCAAGTGTCTAGAGAATAACCGGAAAAGGAGATAATATGGTGGTTGCCTTCGTTATCGAAACTTTGTTTTCTTAAAATTATTTGCTGTGGATCGATTTTTTTCCGACAAAGCCTTAAATTATTTACTTATGAAGCAAAGTTCAAAATTTTATTGCAAATTTGCATTTATCATATCAAAAAGTTATCTCTTAACAAATCTTGGACTAAGCGACTAGCCAGAGTAGACGTGATAAAAATTTGATGTACATTTACATTAAAAAGTTATTTAAACTCAAGTCCCAGTATTTGGTAATGGCTTCTATGGAAAGGATAATTAAACATATTTAATATGTATCTCATGTTATTCTGTAACATTTTTTATTTGGGAAAATCACTAGTTTGACCCAAATTGAGCAGTTAATTGCTAGATTAGCTCCTAAAATTTGAGAGTCAGTTGGGTTAATTTCATACCGAAAATACCTTTTCTTGCTTTGTTAGGAAAAACAAAAAAGTCAATATTACCCTTGGTTAAAAATTCCTGCAATTTCGTTTTTTTTTTTTTATATAAAAATCTGCCATACAAGTAATGACAGATTAATTTGTAAGTGGCAGATTTATTGTCGATGGCAGTTTTTCTTTGGCAGACTTATTTTAGATGGCAGATTAATTTGCGAGTTTGACGGCAGATTTGTTTTCTATGGCAGATTTATTTGAAGTGTGTAACGACAGTTTTTTTGTGAACAACATATTTTCTTAACGCTACAAACTTATTTATAAAGTCATGACAGATTTTCATTGTTTTAGTCAATTTTCTAGGAATTTTGTGGCAGATTTTTTATGATTGTTGTAACAGTTTTATTTTTCACTTAAAAAATCTGTCACATTGCGACAGATTTATAAACGTAAAATTAATTGCTAGTTTGACATATAGTGGTGACAGATTTTTTGTAAGTTATGCCTGATTTTTGGATTGAAGGAAAAATCTGTTGTTTGATAACAGATTTTCGAAAGTCTTTTTAAAATTGCTATATTGACCCACATGCACAATATACGTAATGGCAGATTTTCTTATGTTATGACAGTTGTTTTTTCCTACTAAAAAATCTGCTGCTTGATAACAGATTTATTATATATGAATACAATGATAACAGATTTGTTTTATGTTGATATAGTGACAGCAGATTTTTTTCAGGGATAATGACAGATTTATTAGTGCATTTTGTGACAGATTTTTTTTAAAGTTAAGCGACAGACTTTTGTAGCAGTTGCCATATATGGCGAGAATATAGGGTTTACCTTATTTTTTCTCTTTTGTATCGTGCCTCCCCTCCCCCTATATTGACTGCAATTTTTTTTCTCTTTTGGGTTCATCTTATTTTTTCCATAAATTCTTTCTTCCTCCTCTCCAATGTGGATTTAATCTTGCTTTCTTTCCTTTTGGGGTTCATAATCGACTTCTCTATTATTTTCCTTTGAAGGTGGTTTTTTTTTCCATCCCTTCCTTCACGTTTTAGAGTGATTGTTACACAACCAAGAGAATATGAAGCATGTGATTCTCGTTTGTGGTAATTGGATCTTTGACAACAACAAATGGTTGTTTGTTGTTGATAACGAAAGGGGTTCACGAATTCTACAATGTAACGATCAAAGCAGATTTGATGATTGCATTGAAATGGTATATGAGGATTACAGGCTGGATAACAAGGTATTTGATGTTGTCTTGAGTTACAAGATCTCGAAGAGGTTATTGCAGGATTTACCCAGTGATACACCACCAGTTATTATCGATAATTCTCGTCAGTTGCACACTTTTCTGGGACAATTGGAAAGGGTTACAGGTCGACTTTGTGTTGAAGTGAAGAAGAAAATACAGACTGATTTGAATCACAAAGGTAAGAAACGAGGAAGAGATGAAAATGATCAGGTTGGAGAAGAGTATCTTGATATGGCCATCGACACAAATGAAGAAGAGATCGATGAAGGTGATAGTAGATTTGATTATTGTGATGATTCTGACGGAACAGATTCTGATGATGAGAATTTTACCATGTATGGAATTCCACCAGAAGAAGAGGATCATAAATTGCCAATGAAGAACAGGAGTTCATCTTTTTCTATTGAAGAAAATAAGGAATCTGTTGATGTCTCAAAGGTAGACTTGTCTTCTGTGAATTTGGCTGTTGGGCAAATGTATGATACAAAGGAGCACCTAGAAACACGGTTGAAGATACTAACCTTGGTACAAAGGTTTGATTATTTTGTTTACAAATCGAGACCAACACTATTGATTGTCAAGTGTTGGGTTAAAGGATGCAAGTGGAGGGTAAGAGCTGCAACAATAAATCACTTTCCAAATTTTGAGGTCCGTGTGTTTATTTCAGCACATACATGTTCTGTAACAGAGCGCTCTACACGTGCCCGACAAGCAGATCATCATATTCTAGGAGAGTTGTACAAAGATTTTGTTGGTGGAGTTGGTCCCAAGGTACTGCCAATGCATGTTGCTGAAGCGTTAAATAAACGCTTTCAAATCAAGGTATAATTTTTCCATTTATTTAGCATTATTTTGATTATTTTGTTTAGCTTTCGCATTATTCCGTTTTTTTTTCACAACAATGAAAAAAAAAGTATTTGTTGATGATAGATGGATTATTGGAAAGCATATCGAACGTTAAGGCATGCTCGCGAGTTGGTCAGGGGTAGTCCAGAGAGTGGTTATGAGCAGCTTCCTACATATTTGTATATGATAAAAAGGGCAAATCCTGGAACTTTTACACAGCTCAAAGATTTAAGTACTGTTTTCTAGCATTTGGTGCAAGCATACAAGGATTTCCGTTTTTGAGGAAAGTGGTTGTTGTGGATGGTACTTTTTTACAGGGAAAATACTTAGGGACACTACTGACAGCAACAGCTCAAGATGGCAATTTTCAGATTTTTCTAATTGCTTTCGCCGTGGTTGATACAGAGAATGATGAATCATGGGAATGGTTTTTCAAGCAACTCAGCTGTGTGATACCTGATGATGAAAGTCTTTCCATTATTTCTGATAGGCACAAATCAATTGGGAAAGCTATTAAAAAGGTTTATCCGAAGTCTAGTAGGGGAATATGCACATACCATATGTACAAGAATATTTTGGTTCGGTTTAAAGGTCGAGCAGAATTTGCTTTGGTTAAAAAGGCGGCAAATGCTTTTAGACTTATCGACTTTCAAACCACATTTGATCAGATAGAAGCCATGAATCCAGCACTACATGAGTACCTCGTAAGGGCTGATGTGCGTATGTGGACTCGTGTACATTTCTCAGGTGATAGGTACAACTTGCTTACAAGCAACATTGCAGAATTAATGAATAAGGTCATGTCACATGCTAGGAGCTTTCCTATTGTACAACTATTGGAAGAAATAAGGTCCATGATGACTAGGTGGTTTTCAGATAGAAGGACTGATGCATTGAAGATGACAACAGACTTGACTCGTGGTGTAGAGAAAAATCTCCAGGTCTGTTCGTTTTCATCCTTTCTTAGCAAGTGTGTATGTTATACAACTAAGTTTCTAATATAATGTCGTTATTATTTTATAGGGTCGTGTGGACTATGCTAAGTTACTTACTGTCCAAGATATCGATAATGGTGTGCGAAGTGGCATCATTCCGTACATCAGCGTCTTTTGGCTCTTTTCTTTCTTTCTCCAATGCTTTAATCCTCTCACCCATCTCCTCTTTGAACACCGTCATTTTTTTTTCAACGAATGTTTCAAATTTACTCTCCAAAGCATCTATTCGACTGTTGAGTGTTTTGCCCAAGTCAGAAATAGTCTCATTCATTTTCTCAATCGCCCTCCAAATATCCAAAGAAATTGACTTGTCATCCTTCCCATCCTACAATAACATGTTCATTAATATCATAATAGAGAAGACAAAAAATGTTAATCAATTACGGTAAAGGAAAACGAAACCTTACCTCCATGTTGGTTACATTTTCTCCTTGTTCACATTTAGGATCACTATCTGTCAATCTTTTTTTCTTAGGATTGCACCCTCTGTTGTCATTCACCTTATCAGCTTCAGCACTTCTTTTCTTCTTTTTTGAACTTATACCAACTGTTTTGACACAACTCCAAGCATCTAGAGACAAACGGTTATGAATGAGATCTTTAAGTAGCTCGTCTAGGTGTAGATCCGTATGTTCATCTGTGTCAGACCATAGAGGATACATGTTTTACTCTGAAACATGAACCATATGCCTAACACGAACCTACAAGCCATAAATAAAGTGATTAACACTGGTAATAACTTTAAATTCACACAAATTATTTGTTGATTTTAAAAGTATTTTTTTTTAAAAGATAATAACAAACTAGCACCACTACTAACCTGTCCATGCAACTTCTTCTCGTTTTGGATGAAGTTTGTGAAGTTGATACGTTTTCGAGATGATCGCCAATCAAGAAGTGGAACACCAGTGGTTTCTATCCTTCTAAACCCATAACTTTCTCCTATTCCAGTAACACTCTCATACAACCAAATTAACAAAGCATGAACACACCCGTGTATGGTGTATGAATCTCTGTCATAGTCAACCATCTTCACAGAATTCACTAGACTACTAAAAGCAACCCGACCCCATGGATGTTTTTCAAAAGCAACTGGATCTAAAACTCTCTTAGCGGTGGCCAACGGGATTCTAGATGTATGATGAATTCCATGTACGCATACTGACAACAAACATAACCTACCAACCATCATCCTCTTATCAAGATGCCATGTTTTGCTAGAATCAATAACTTTTACCAACTCACTCCACATAGGACCATCAAGGGTTGTTGGTATTTTCATTTCTTTCCAGAAATCATGGTGATCAACATCAAAGTTCTCTAAAAGGTCAAATGCATCACAATTTAACCTTGTTATCTCTGCAAACTCATTTAAAGACCAAACCTCGTGAATGTTGTTGATTCTCAGCTGATGTGTGAGTAGAAAGTGAACTCTCTGCGCAGCCCAGATGTATTCCAATTCAGCAAAATTTATAAACACTCCAAGAGATGAGTCCTTGAGTTTATCCCACACGTCCACCCCTAATCCTTCTCTCAAGATTCCAATTTTGGACACAAAACAATTATGGTTCATGATCCTATGCTGGAGAGGCGATTTCCCTTCTTCATAAAGTAGAGGAGGATATTTGATGATATTGCTTGATGATGCCATTCCTAAATAATATATCAAATCTCTCATTAATACAAGTCAAAGAGAATCCGATAAACAATTATATCAAAAAACAACAAATCGACACAGAAAAATATATAAAATCAAGACCAAATTCTTCAATAACTAAAGACCCAAAATATATAAAAAGTGAAGCTCATGACCATCAATTGAGCTTATCGGAAAACAGTTGGAATTGAAACTAGTGACACAATATAATCATTTCTCTATTACTTAAAAATGTTAGATATCCAATGATCTCAAAAGAGAACTACTTATGTAACAATTCATGGCCATTTGGTTACTATATATTCTAGAATTCTGACACACACTACCAACACTCAGATGTAGTATAACTAAAACCAAACAAGAGTCACCAAGAAAAGAAGAAAAAAGGTTTGTTCAGACTATTAGCTTCAGTATAGACATCAAGAACCAATGTAAAAAACAAACATTCAACTCTCGAAAGCAATAATCTTAATCTGCAAATTATAAACATTGCCATAGTTGATCGAATCCTGTAAATTTACTAACAGAAAAACAAAAATCCCATCCGTGAAGAAGGATAAAAGATATACCTGCTTTTAGTTTCCACAATTATCTGCAAATGGTTGATTTAATCTTCTGTTAACTCCAATGCCACTTGTATATCAAATCCTCCTTAGGACTCTAAAATCATACAAACATCATACAATTCAATGGAAATCAAAGAACTTGCATAATGTAGACAGGGATAATTGGAGAAAAAAATCATATCATAAAGCCTAACCGGAATTATGAAGCTATTGAGGATCAAGACCCAAAACAAGAAGCCTAATCCTTCCCACCGAATCTGTCACAAGAGCAAGACCCAAAACAAAAATAAGGTTAATCTACAATTGCAATTAACAATTCTGTTCATTCTTATAATAATCCAATTAAAAACTCACCGCCGGAGAAAATCACCAACCACCGAAGACACTAAATTCTTATTTCGCCGCCGGAATTCTTTAACCCAACTACGCTGGCGTCTGTAACTGGATGGAGCAGTGAACACCGGTGATTACAAATCACCAACCACCGAAGCCGCTAAGTTCTTATCTCGCCGTTGGAATTCTTTAACCCAACTACGCCGGCGTCTGTATTTGGATGGAGCAGTGAACACCGTGATTACAGCTCTTAATCGCCAGTGGAAGATGACAGCAAATCGGGTTTTTTTTGGGGACTATAAAACCTCTTCTTCGTTCTTCGCCGGCGGACGACACAAAGTTTTCTAGTGTTTAAAAAAAAAATGTCGGGTTTAGGGTGTTTTGATTTAATCGATTTTTTTTTGTTTTATTACTTAATTTTTATTTCCTTTTACAGTTTTAATTGGGCTTATGTTAATTTAAACACTAAATTGTGTCATTCTAATTTTTCCCAAAAGAAGAGTGTCAATCTAGCAATATTTTTGCAAAATTGTGTCAACGTGGTCTATTTTCACTTTTTATTTTTACTCTCATTAATTAATCTTTTTAACATTAATCTTCATGTTCATGAATAAAAAGTCTCTTTGCTTGTAACGTGGATGTAATCACGGAGCACAAACTTCGTGCGGTCGTTAATTTGTTAACTGCAATTGAAAAAAAAAAAAATTGCTGCAAATTGTATAAATTTGTGCATGGATCGATCGTAGAACAACTAAATCGTCAATTAAAAGAAAATTTTGTTTAGGAATATTTAATTCACAATCCATCTACATTTTTGTTTTTGTATACAAAAATTGTGACACTGATTGTTCAAACTCATGATAGAATCAACGTTTCAGACAATGAAAGACGAAATGTGTAAAGAATTGGATTCTACCTTATAATGAACACCATTGCATTGTTACATATATTCCATGTTAGGATAGTACGGGCTAGTTGCGGAATTGGCATATTACACATAATATGTGTCGGTACGTGGATAAAGCACACTGAAAATAATGATAACCTTGTATTCTGATATAAGAATAACGTCTCTTGAGATCAAAACTGGGCCACCATTAATTCTATGTCGAAGGAAGAAAAAAACACTATTATTTTACATTTTAGTTGGTTTTTTTCTTTGGGGAGACGACGTGGTTGCTTCACTATCAAATCCTACTTCTTGGCCACAAGCTTGAGTTTCTGAAAATCTTCTTATTCATCGAATTAGGGATAAAGCTCAGCCTTTATTCTTCTTGATACTTGACATCGTAAGATTCGATTTCATGCATGACGATAAGGCTAACACTAGTTTGCCTTTTAACTCCCAAGCGGTCATACAAGAATATTCTCATTCTTGAGATGATATCATGCGATCTCGAGTTTTCGCAAATATTAAAAAAGCCAAAGAGCTAAAAACTTGGTATGGCATAATCTTAAACTATGCCAAAGGGGATGTGACTCGCATTCAACTTATTTTTGATCGGATTTTCAAGAGAATGCATCAAAAATTGATATTAAAATTTTGGATTCATACTAGATATTTAAGAAAGTTCTTTCAATGTTTTTCCGATTTCAAATAAGCACAACTGTAAATTAAAAATCCGGACATACATAAAAACTATAATATTAAACAAGAATTCTCTTTTTTTTTTTTTTTTATCACAACATATAGTCATATCAATAAGCATCTTTTATCAAACTCTAAATTATATATTGTAGAAATATTGAATAACTTGTGATAAATAATTTGTAACAAATTAGTAATTTTTGCAGGTCAAGATTAGCTTACGTATTTATCACTCTATATTTAGTGATGTATATAACATATATATATATAGGCATATAAGTAATGTGATATTATAATGAGTTGACAGCTCAATAAAAGTGAAAGGCCGTAGAACAAGATGACACAATTAAAAAAAAAAAAAGATGACACAATTTGTTTCACTCAACTCAACTGAACATAAAATTAATTAAATTTATAGAAAACATAGGTATAGACATAAAAACCGTATCTGAATACCTAACCCAGAATCCGACCCAAAAAATTGGATTCGGATTGGATATAAATTTGCCTATAAAAATCTATTGGATTCTATTTTCCAATACCCTTCAAACCCGAACATATAAACATATTTCTAATATTTAGCATTAATATAATGCAGTTATCCAAAATTATGATTATAATTTAGAATATTTCATTTGCTTTTATACCTAAATATCAAAAATAATCTCATATAAGTCAAAATTTAGCTAAATTTATTTAAATTTAAATAATTTAAAAAAAAATTCGGGTACCCGGTCGTTCAGATGCTAATCGGGTTCTAAAATTTGTAACCAAAACCGACCCGAATCCGATAGTACCCAAACCGAACCAAACCCATATATCTAAAAATACCCAATAGATTCTATTTTTGTAAACTCGATCTGAACCCAAATGGATATTACCCGAACCCGAACGGATAACCCAAATGCCTAGCCCTTCAGTAACATATAAATTTAAAGTTTCATGGTTACTTCTTATAAACGCTATACACCCTATTAACTTCTTCAAAACCTATACACCCTATTAACTTCTTCAATCCCTATCTTATTATATACTAGATAAGGACCCGTCCGATGTACGAGTTTTAAAATTTTGTAAATTAAATTAAATTAATAAAAATATATTAAAATTTGTTGTACGTTATTTTAATTTTTTTGGCTATAATACATTAATTTATATCTATTTAAAAAAGTTGATGTATGTTACCATTAAAAGTATATTTTTTTACACCTATATATATTATATGTTACAAATATATTCTTTATAATATGTCTATTTATTTTCATTTTTGCATAGTTTATTTAATTTCTAAAATTGTTGGTTCAAGAAACTTTTCGAAGAAAATATATATAGTATACTAATCAATGATGTATCATCAAAATAATGTATGACCAACCATGGAGAGAACATCTCCTCCGCTCTCCTCCCTTATTGAGAGAACCTTATGTCCAACCTCTTCCACCATGAAGAGAACCTTGACTCCGCCTTCCTCACTTGGGAGATAACCTTGCATGCGTTCAACCTCCGCCACCATGGAGAGAACCTTGGCTCTGCTCTCCTCATGTGTGGAGAGAACATGTTCACGTCATTTATCTATCTCAAAATAGCATGCTCTGGCAACACCAAATCTTGATAGTAACTAATGTTAAATTTCATAATGTATTTGTGAAAGTAGTGTCTTTGACACATCATGATGTAGCCTCTGTCTCCGAGCTCCTATGGATCTATCAAAAATGGTTTATGGTTTTCCAATCTATCTATCTATGTTTGTTGTAAACTTATGTTTTATTAGCCTATTTTATCCAACCATTAGGTGTATTTTTTTACACCTAAGTACATTGTATGTTACAAATATATTCTTTACCACCTAGGAAAATATCTATATGAACACATTAAGCCAGCTATTATATGTCTATTTATTTTCACTTTTGCATAATTTCTTTACTCACTAAAATTGTTGGTTCAAGAAACTTCTCGAATAACAAATATATTAGATAGTATAGTAATCAATGATGTATCATCATATAATCAAAAATGGAGAGAACCTCGGCTTCTTCCTCCTCCCTCATGGAGAGAACCTTGCGTCCAACCTCCTCCACCATGAATAAATTTCTCAATGTATTCATCAAAGTGTCTTTATAACATCATGATGTAGCCTCTGTCTCTGGATCCTATAGATCTATCAAAAATGGTTTATGTTTTTCCAATCTATCTATTTATCTATGTTTGTTGTAATCTTGTGTTTGATTAGCCTATTTTATCTAACCATTAAGTTGATAATGTTCTAATCTTTATATTCCTTCGGGATTGAATGAATGGTAATAATTATGTTTGCATTAAAAAAAATGTCTATGACCCACCAATCAAGGTTGAGAAATTAAAAGAAACATAAATTTGACATAATTAAAGAAATAATAGAAAATTATAAGCACAGTAATATATGAATCTCAAATCAAAGATGAAAATATAAATTAAATAAAATAATCTAAAAATACTACAGTAATATTTAAAATACAATATTAGAAAAAGAAGACGCATATATTAATCTTATCTATTCCAAACTGAAAAAATGAGAAAGTAGGATAAAGTTTAAGTTTTGGTTTAAAAAACAAAAAGAAAATTTACATTTCCATTAAAACTTTTTTTTACCAATAGAACAAAGTTTAAAGGCAGTGTTTTTGAATAACTTATTTTGTAAGAAGAAAAATGAGTATTTGCATTTTTTAGAAGTGAGTATTTGCATTTTTATATAGAAGTGAGTATTTGCATTTTTTAGAATTAATAATTAACTGTACATTCTTCTTATTCCCTTTTTTATTTTTTTTTTGTTAAATTAATAACTTACAATTAAAAATAAGTAAATAATGTTATAATTTCAAATTTTATGAAATATATAATCTCCTTCAATTTTTTTTTAAAAGACTGTTTAAAATTTGTAATTTTTTATAATTATCTTTTAATATTGTCAATATTGTTTAAACAGTTTTTTTTGTTTTTGTCATTATCTCAAATCTCTTCTATTAAATATTAAATTTTACACATGTCAAAATATCAAATTAATAATTTGACATATGTCAAAATCTTATTAATGGCTAACTTTCAAAACCTAACTCTATATAATAAGATTTTTTTTGTTAAATTAATAACTTAAAATTAAAAATAAGTAAATGATGTTATAATTTCGAATTTTATGAAATATATAATCTCCTTCAAATTATTTTTTAAAAGACTGTTTAAAAATTGTAATTTTTTATAATTATCTTTTAATATTGTTAATATTGTTTAAACAGTTTTTTTTTTTTGTTTTTGTCATTATCTCAAATTTCTTCTATTAAATATTAACTTTTACACATGTCAAAATCTCAGATTAATAACTTGACATATGTCAAAATCTTATTAATGGCTAACTTTCAAAACCCAACTTTATATAATAAAATATATCTATTTTATAAAAAAAATAATCTAAACAAAACAATAGAATCACTTTTCTGTTTTTATATCTTGAATTATTTGGGTACGGCAAACTCGGAATACTATTCAGTAAGAATAACTAGTTCATGAAAATCTTATATGTTTTTTGTATAACCCTTCCAGAATTAATAGTAATTAACCAAAAAAAATATAAGCCAAAAACAGAGAAAAACGATAAAAATAGGTTTTGATGCCACAAAAGTGGTTCGGATCAAAACTAAAGTTAGATGAAGTTTGCTTTTGATACGACGATGTGGTATGGATCAAAAGCATGATGGCTCTAATATCAACTGATAAGGTCCCAATCAGAGTTTATAAGAACAGGACTTTAAATATTTTTCTTCATAGTTTTCATCATAAGATTATAAGTATTTATACATGTCGGGTCTAAATCGTAGAAAATAATAGATATACATGAATTAAAGATTTAACCTAATATACTCTAATCAAAAACCAACAAACACAATTGTAACACCCGTTCTGCCTTATCAGTCAAGACAAGGTGTTATTCAAATAGTCCCACCAAAATGCTTCTTTCTTAAAAATAAAACAAAACTCTTCAATAATAAAACTTGTTCCACTTCTCATAAAGCTTTTTAGCCTGAGGAAAAAGATAAAAGGATGAACACATTGGCGACATTCTAATCACGTTCAACAATGAGTGCATAACATAGAATCAGACTCCACATTCTTGACATACATCCAACAAGCATAATAGTTTTACATAATATTCAATGTAATGCATAATCATAATACCATTTAAACCATATTAACACCACATACTCACCATTACACACATTCATCAATATCGCTAAACCGAAATCCCATCGGCTTAACATGGCACGAAAAAAATCCCATATTTGTCCAATTGCCAGGTACGAAACATCTCATGTCCGTCCAATTACCAAGTACGAACCAATCTCAGGTCCGCCCATCAAGAGACACGAAACAAATCCCATGTTCGTGTCCCCATCACAAAATCTCATTTCATATCACCACAGATAATCTACTCATTCTCTTATGCATCATATCATCATACCATATCATTATACATTATTATCATACATCTAATCATCACAACATAGCACACAATATCAAACAATAGACATAACCAATCACATAGTTTCCAAGCTTATACAAGTATTCAGGAAAATATGCTTAAAAGTAATCATTGTGTTTCCGCGATTATCACCCTCACAGTTTCCATATAAATGAAGAAACTGAGTTTCCTCTTTCCTTTTAATGTTAGATCCAAGATTCAAGAACGCTCATGCAAACTGCAGCTCCATCCAACCTCGTTTGCCAACCAAACATTACAATGTCACCATTTATTCTATACAAACGAGACTCATAAACCCACTGGTAAAACCACAAATAACCGTTAAAATAACGATCCCACCGTTGAATATTTATGTTATAGTACCGTGACGCTCCCCACCAAATCTCAGCCCAAGCATGTAAGTTTTGGACTACCAAACACAGTTCGAAGGAGAAAACTCGAACCTTATTTCTAGGGTTTCTGGTTTGGGCACCTCTGGTAATTTCTCGCGCAGGAAGTAACCCACATAACTTCTTGAATATAACTCCGATCAGACATCCATCAGTTGCTACAAATTCATGGCTTAATGGTGATCACGTCGGTGTTTTTATCTTTGTAAACCAAAGTCACATCCGGCGTCGATGAGCCTTCAAAGACGCCTCTCCAAACTGCTTTATTTTCTTATACCTCTTTCTCGTTCTTCTCTTCTCCACTTTCGATCTATTCCGACTTTTCTCTTCCACCACCACCGTGGGCTGCCACAGTCACAGTAATGACTACCTGATCCACCACCTCTGCAACGTCATCTTCTGTGTTGATAATCATCCGGTTCGCCGCTTCTCACCTCCATCTCTCGGCACTATCTTTTCTTCTTCCTTTTTCTTTATTTTCTTACGATCTTTCTTGCTCTCCCATACTCTTTCTCACGTCATAGGCTCTTAGGATTTTTGATGGACGTTCCCTTTGACGGCTCATGAAGAAGGAGATACATCCATTTATTATAGGCACATACTTCGACGCACATAAACCCTTGTCGAGTTGTATTTTGCCACTTGGGTCAGTAATAGGCTGAACTAACAAAATTGGCCCAACTCCCAATTATAAAATTGGGGATTTTAGTTGTTACAACAATCGGCTTAACTAAGTAAACGTGAATTCGGCTTCTTAGTACATATGGGCTGTTGAGATATCTATGACCCATCACCAATTATGTGATATGATAGACAACATGCGTTGCTACTTTCACCTCCCCCTTATGAAATTTCTCTTCCGTTGGTAAACATCTTCCATGAGATTTCAGTAAACACAAGTTGAATAAAGTGAAAAATATATAGTCACAAGGACTTACTGTTACTTCAATTGTTCCGTACGAACAATCAGGGGCAGATCCACCTCGACCTAGGGTGGTGGATGTGCACCATATGAAATTATAAATTGTTTAATTTACAGATAAAATATTTGGGTTAAAGTGGCTTTACCGTAAGTGGTTTTTTGCACCTGATTTAAAAAAAAAATAGATGTAAACTCGTAACTTTAAGTTTAAAATTTAGAAGTTTGGGCGGTCCAAAAAAAATATTATAAGTGTAGGAGTTTGTGAAATTTAAACCATTAACTTGATTGTGCTTTTGAGTTTTGAAGTATGTATCTCATTGTAAGCAGATAAGATACTTATATAAGTGTGAAATCAAAAGTTCAAGTGTTCATTAATTGATAAGATACTTTCATATAGTAGATTAGGGACTTGCGATTTTTTTATATCACTTGATGAAAGTGACCCCAATATTTTAACATCACTAGATGAAATGAACCACAACCGTAACAAGCATAAAGGTAAAGAGTGGCCATTTCGATTTAAGCTTAGATACGCTGCCGTAAGTTGTGTAATCAAGTGGACTTGCAATGCGGTGGATAGCCATAAAGGAATCCACGAAGATGTCAGATTCGATGACGAGAACGCCGTCGACCGTAAAAGAAGAGTAAGAATTGTTGGTGATCAGAATGGAGGAGCCGTTGAGAAGAGTGGGTAGTCTCGATCGACTTGCCTTCGAGACAAGATCCGCAAACTCAAGCCTCTCAGGCACAATGTGGTATGCAGCCACCTTCTCTCTATCAACGCTCCCGTCGGAGGAAGAGTTTGGAATAAAGAGTGTCGATGGGATAACCTCGGCACGGACCCGGTCATTGGTTTCTAAGAAAACTGTTAGGATTTTCTTTGAGTGTTCAACCGTTTAGACTAACAGGTTTGTGTGTTTCCTTTTGCTCTGTTTTACGTTTTTGCAGGTTTGAAGTTTGTTGTGCAGGAAAGTAAAAGGAAATGCTTCTCTTCTTTGTTCCCTCTGCTCCTCACTCCTTTAATAGCTCTATGTCGTTGTCTTGCAGGGTGATACAAGACAAACCTGTACGGTTCGCTCATCACGCGTGTTCCCCGACCAATACGACAGTGTCCTTGTCGTTTGAATTCCAGGGCTTATCCTTAGCAGACCAAGCTTTGCCTAAACAACATTTACCGGCCCAACCCTTTAGCGTAAGCCCACCTGTCTGATCCAAATCACCAAAACGACAATCTCCACCTTGATTTGCTCAGACAGACCAACCGAAGAGTCGACCCCCTTCAGTCCTTTCTCTGTTTTCACCACCAGAAACCACTGATCCGCCTTCACCGACGGAGGTGTCCGTTCCGCCTTGACCGTCGGAACCCTAGCTCTTATCAGAGCTAGACTTAGTGTCATAGCACCTTCAGGTTACTTAAACATTCCTCAAATTTCATCACCGGTATCAAATTTGTTAACAAATCGGTCGGATTCTCTTTTGTGTTGATCTTCGAAACTTTCAGCGTACCCTCCTCAATTTCACCTCGTATGAAGTGGTATCACACCTGGATGTGCTTTGTGCGTTCATGATGCACGCTGTTCTTGGCCAAGCAAATGGCGCTTTGGGAATCACTGAAGATTTCAACCTTCTTTTGCGGAATACCCAGCTCACTCACAATTCTCATCAGCCACAGAGCTTCTTTGGCAGCTTCAGAGAGTGCCATATACTCTGCTTCCGTCGTCGATTGGGCTACCACTTGTTGAAGGCCAGATCTCCAGCTTACCGTATTTCCACCAACCTGAAACACATAACCGGTAATTGATCTTCTTTTATCTAGGTCTGCTGCATAGTCACTATCACAGTAGCCTGTAACCATAAAATCCTTCGACTTCGTGAATGTGAGCTTGAAATTTGTTGTGTGTTTTATGTACCGTAACACCCATTTAACTGCTTCCCAATGTTGTCTGCAAGGAGAGCTCATGAATTGACTCACCAGGCCCACTGCATATGCTATATCCGGACGTGTACCAACCATGGAGTACATGAGACTCCCTACGGCACTTGCATAAGGTACGCTTCTCATCTCTGCCTCAGCTTCTTTTTTAACTTCTGGTTTAGTACCAGATAACTTAAATTCTCCTCCCATAGGTGTTTGAACTGGTCTTGCATCTTTCATACCGAAATTTGCTAAAACCTTCTCTAGATAGCTTTCTTGTGACAGCAATAACATACCCTTTTCTCTGTCCCTGGTGATGTCTATGCCCAGTATCCTCTTTGCATTTCCGAGATCCTTCATCTCAAACTCTTTGCTTAACACTTCCTTCAATCTTGAAATCTCTGCCATGTCTGTAGCAACAAGTAACATGTCATCTACATAGAGTAGTAAATAGACATATTCATCGCCTTCTAGACACTTAAAGTAGACACACGGATCATACTGACTCCTTGTATACTTCTGAGATTTCATAAACTGATCAAACCTTAGATTCCACTGTCGTAGAGATTGCTTTAATCCGTATAGAGACTTCTCTAGTGAACACACCTGATCACCATTTTCATACCCTTGTGGCGGCTCCATAAAAGTTTTCTCTTCCAGTTTTCCGTGTAAAAACGCTGTTTTTACATCCATTTGTTCTAGTTCAAGGTCTCTGTAGACGACCATGGACAACACCAGCCTAATTGTGATCTGTTTAACCACTGGCGCAAACACTTCATGATAGTCTACCCCTTCAATCTGAGAAAATCCTTTTGCTACTAACCGAGCCTTGTATCTTGGTTCTTCCACTCATGGTATTCCCGGTTTAAGTTTGAAAATCCACTTACACCCAATGGTTCTCATACCTTCTTTCTTGTCTACATCTTTCCATGTCTGACTTTTCCGATGTGAGTTCATCTCCTCCTCTATTGCAGCAATCCATTTCAGTTTTTCTTTACAACTTATAGCTTCCTCGTAGGTTCTTGGTTCTCCAGCATTTACAAGTTGAGACATGGTGAATGCAAATGCAGCAACGTCACCATCATCAAACATACTTGGTGGTCTGATGTTAACTCTCCGTTCTCTGTCTCTTGCAAGTTGGTAACTTCTGAGCGAATCATCACCAATGTCAGAATCTTCTTCTGACTCTTCTATTGATCCACTCTCTAAAGTAGCTCCACCTTCTTCTATTGGAGCTCCACCTTCTTCTATTGACTCGTTTGTGGATCCAGATGTCTCTCCTCTTTCTTTTACACTAGGTAAAATGAATGTTACTTTCTTCCCATGTTTCTCAGATATTGCCTCTTCAGTTTCAGGCAATTTACTGATATCCTTGTAAAGAATATCTTCACAAAATGTTACGTCTCTACTGACAATGCACTTTCTGTCCTCACTGCTCCAAATTCTGTAACCCTTAACTCCCTGTGGATACGCCATGAATACCCCCTTCTTGGCTCTTGGTTTCAACTTTCCTTGATCAACATGATAGTAAACCAAGCATCCAAATCTTCTTAAGTGGTCATACTCCGGTTTCCTTCCTGTCCAAACCTCTTCAGGAATCTGAAAATTTAATGGAGTAGTTGGAGTTTTGTTAATCACATACACGACTGTAGACGAAACTTCTGCCCAGAATGATTCTCCTAAACCAGTTTCACTCAGTAAGCTTCTCACCTTCTTAAGCACTGTCCGGTTTAATCTCTCTGCTACCCCATTTTGTTGTGGAGTATAAAGACATGTTTTGTGCCTTAGTATCCCATTTTCCTTACAATAGTCATCAAAGACTTTATTGCAGTACTCCAGACCATTGTCTGTCCTTAGAGCTTTCAGTTTCTTTTCACTTTGATTTTCAACTAGAGCAAGCCATTTAACAAATCTGGAGAAAGCTTCATCTTTTGTCTTGAGAAAATAAATCCATGCCTTTCTTGAGAAGTCGTCTACAAACGATATGTAGTATTGGCACTTTGCCAAACTTGGTGTCACATTTGGAGACCCCCAAAGATCAGAGCGCACATACTCAAGTGTTTCACTCGACGTATGCTTGCCAGTTTTGAACGATAGTCTGTGAGATTTTCCCAAAATGCAGTCTTCACACAGCCCCAATTCTGCTATCTCACTCCCTTTGAGTAGTTCCTTTTTGACTAACAACTTTAACACATTTTCACTTGTATGGCCTAGTCTGCTATGCCATAAAGCGGTTGTGTTCATTGTTCTTTCAGCTGCATTTACCTGCTCAAGCTCCGCCTTTCCTTTTAGAAAATATAGTGTGTCTCTTTAGTTTCCTGCGAGAGCTTCTTTGTTTCTTTTGAACACTTGTAGTCTAAATTGTTTAGATTTGAACCAACACCCGTTTGATTCCAACTGTCCCAAAGAGATTAGATTTCTTCTTGCTGTAGGTGAGTTTCTGACTTGAGACAACACTACTTCAGTCCCATTGTAGTTCACAATTTTGACTTGACCGATTGCTGTGATTTTACAATATGTGTCGTTTCCCATCAGAATCCTTCCTCCATTTACCTCTTCTACATCAAACATCATATCTCTTCTGAATGTTATGTGGACATCTTGTTGAGTATCACCTTCATGGCCAGAGAGACCCCAGATGGACATCTTGTTGAGTATCAAGCTAAAGCTGACAAAAGGTACTGGCAACACACATGTTCACGCCATCTTCTGCAGGCCAACTCCTAAACCAAAAGGTGTGTCTACTCTCTTACCAATCCCTGGAATTTTTACTTTGCTAGATAATGACTTTGCATACAGTAGACTTGTTTTCGTGATTTTGGAGTGCAATGGCTAGAGTTTAATTTATGTCTTAGTCTCTTAGAAACAATTGAACATGCAGACTCATATAAAACTACTACCAGTTTGCTCTTTCTACATTCTTGTGATTTTTTCTATGATATCCATATGCATTGTTAACATAATTAATCTCCAGTTATACAGGAGCCAATGGACGACGACGATTCTGATTCAAGAGCCAAAATCTTTATATTACATTTTTGGCCACTGATCTAAAATCGTCAATTCAAGAGCCAAAATCTTACCAAGCAAAGGTGTACAACTTTCGTAAAGAGATCTCTGTTGATATGGTCAGGGTTAAGCCTACATAATCATCAAGTTTACAAGGTATACTGCTCACTTTAACCTTCTGTTGTAACATCGTCACCATATGATTCATTCTGGCTTCTTGTTAAATTGTGGACCTGGTTTCCTACAAGATTACCTGAATCTAATTTGCAACCTTTGATGCATTACAGGTCATTCTGAGGCGCTTCAAGTTGCAATAAGAACAATGAGATTACTAGAATTAGATTGGCCTTTAAAAACAATATTTCTTGCTAAACAAGTGTCTTCGGTTCTCTCTACTCTAGGAAATTTTTTTAAAATAAGTTCGAAAGTTAATTCTCCCCGAATCAAAAGTTCAAAACCTGTATTTCCCCGAATTAATAGTTCGAGACCTATTAACCCACAAACCTGATTTATGATGGTTTCTTGTTTGTTATACCGACTATTAAAGAACATAAACCACAGAAAACCAGATTTTGATCCAATTCTAACTTAAACCCAATTAAAACCTAAACCATGTGTCAGAAACAGCAAAAGACAGAAATCTCGATTACAAACATTCATGACACAACTAGACTAATCTTCGTCTTCTTCGTAAGCCCTCTTTTTTTTTTTGTGCAAACCTTCGTAAGCCCTCTCACCCTTTTTTTCTGGTCAAATCCCTCTCACCTTAATCCTTTTTCTTCTTAAGCCTTAACACCCATAAATTATGCAATTTCAATTATTCTATTGCAAATTAGATTGATCGATTTGGAAATCTAGGTTTTCTGTTCTTAAAAGATCTCAGGAAAGGAAGCAGCCAAGAGGCATCAGAAAATTCTTAGAGATAATATTCAATGTATCACCAAACATTTCCGGAGAATGTCACAAGGGAGCACGCCAAGAGGAAGACAATGACTGCCATAGATGAGGTCTACGCTTTGAAGAGGCAATGTCGTATTCTCTAGGGTTAATCGATTTGGAGATTAGGATTATGAAATATGGGAATTGTTCTTATTGTGTGATTTGTGTTAAAAGTAAATTTGGGAATTTTTCTTGTTTTTGTTTTTGTTGTTATTTAAATATTTGCAAACCTATGCTTATGAAATCTAATGAGAATCGCTCAATTTTTCTCACTATTATGCACTAACTCCTGGGAAGATTCATGGTGCGCTCGGTCACCCATTCTTCAATGGGGTTCTTAAGCTGAGATTTAAATTAATTAAGCTACCACTAGATTTCTGAAACATGGTTTATTTAGGGTTACGATGTTACGATGTTGATTGGGATAGTATGGACTACAACTTCCCGGGCAGCATAGTCGATTCGAGAAGAGATTATGATGATCAACTTAGCAATAAGGAGTTAATGAAACTGCTCATAAATACAGCCATTGACGAAGCTAACGAAGAAAATGGAACAAAACTCAAGCTTGTCAAGTATGTGACTGCAAATATAGTGGCCGCCAAAGGGTTTCTGTTTTTTATAACATTTTGGGCAAAGGATCTGTCCGCACCAAATCCAGAGCCACAATGTTACCAAGCGAAGGCGCTCTGGTTTATGGGTGATGTCGATGTTTGTGAATTTAGGCTCAGGCCAACGAAATAATTTGATCAATGGGTGAGGTAGGTAGGTACACTTCTTATATATATATATGGCTTCCTCTTCTTCTATTAACCAGTAGCTTTTTCTTTTGCTTTTTTTGCATTACAAAATGAGAAAAATTACGAAAGTAGAACACATTTCAACCCTATGAAACTAATAATAGAACCAACTGTTGCTTGTGCTTTCACGGTGACGTAACTGGAATCTAATTTTAGTAAATCGGCTATCACCTTCTTGTTGTAGAGATGTAGTTTTGGAGTATTATCTTTGCTTTGAATTTTTCTTTGAGATTGAAGCATATAGATTGCATTTCCCAAATTAATAAGGTGACTGCATTCCTTAGAGAAATCCTTCCTTGTGAGTTGTCAGCTGGGTCGCGCCTTGTTGACTATTTGAATCTTGGTGATGGTGATGGTGATGGTGATGGATGAATCTTGGGTCACTTCCAACTCTGTGGTCTTCCCTTCCACTGAGAAGACTCTTTATCTGGAACATTTTACTTAATTATGTATCTTTTCTTATTTGTAGTTGGTCTTTAAAACCTTTAACTTATCTAGATGTGTGAAAATGGCAATCCTGATACACTTGTGATTGATGAAAATGGTTTATTACAATATATTATTGGGATGATGATAGTTCAACCTTGGCAAGTTTTGTGCAATGATGGGTTTACAACAAGTTCTATCCCAAGAAAAATGTAAATAGTTGACACTTACGACACTTTAGAAGAGAAACAGAGATACACCCTCACAGCTCTCCCCACCACTATATATCCCCTCAAGTAGCTGTAGTTGAGTCGCAATATAATTTAAGCCTCTGATCACAGTATACTGGTTGATCTAACAACCTCCTAAGATCTTGTAGACAAACTAGAAGTGATTTCATTCTGTACGTATCTCTTTCTGAAAACCTAAAAATAAAGTGAAACATTACGAAGGACACAAATATGCAAGTAGAAATTCTGAAGAACCAATGTACCATTTTGTACCTATTTTTCCATTCTGCAAAACAGGTGGCTTCAGTTATTTTCATTAATCATCACTGTCTTGTTTTCTGTTTCAGTTATTTTTATGATCTCCCAAAAGAGATGGATTTATAGCTCTCAGGACATTTTATTAGATACAAAAGCTTGATCAGTAATGAAACTAATATAAATTATTGGCCCTGCATAGTTTAGACAGATAAGGAAAACTAAGGATTACAAATAGAGAGCCACGATTGTCACTTTATTATAAACTTCAACTCAAGTTAATGCAAGAGCAGGTTTGGAAGATGACTTCTGATTAACTAGGAGAGTTACCCACACTCCTGTGTGGGCAAATAATGATTATAAAAAATAATTTTAAAAGTTGATTTTTATTTTGTCAAAATTAACTATATATAGTTTTTAGATTTAGTAGTATTTTATATATTTTTAAAAAACATGTATGATAGTCATCAAAATATTTTAGTCTTGTTAAAAAACAAACTATAGTAAAGTGTCAAACCCATTAACGAAGTCTCAAGATATTTTGTTATTTTTTAGGCCAATTAACAGTTTTTTAAAAAAAACTTTAATATTTTGTACAATTTTAAATCGTCAATTCAAGAGCCAAAATCTTACCAAGCAAAGGTGTACAATTTTCGTGAAGAGATCTCTGTTGATATGGTCAGGGTTAAGCCTACACAATCATCAAGTTTACGAGGCCCGTATACTGTTCACTTTATCCTTCTCGTTTTCTTGTCGTAACATCATTACCAAATGGTTCATTCTGGCTTCTTATTAAAATGGACTTGGTTTCCTACAAGATTACCTGAATTCAAATTATAACCTTTAGTTCATACAGGTCATTCCGATCGAGGCGTCTCAAGTTGCAATACGAACAATACGATTACTAGAATTAGATTGGCATTTAAAAACAATATTTCTTGCTAAACAAGTGGCTTTCGGTCTACTGAGGAAATTGTCGGAATGACCAAAGTAAGAATAATGCAAAAAAATAAGGATTAGAACTATATATATCCATGAAGGTATTCTTGTTTTTTTTTAACACCATACATGAAGGTGTTCAAAAATATGATGAGAGAATAAAGAACTCTCTCAGCTTCGTCAAAATTACTTTGATTGTTTGTTCTTTACATGATTTGCTAAAAGAGACGAGCTATTATTAGCTTTCTACATAAAGTGAAACATTACAAAGGACACAAATGCAAGTAAAACGTATTAAGAACAATAGTACGAATAGAAATTTCTGAAGAACCAATGTACCATTTTGTACCTATTTCTCCATGCTGCAAAACAGGTGGCTTCAGCTCTCTAGGAGATGGAAAGATATATAACCAAAGGAAGAGCAAAAAACGCTAGGAAAAGAAAGTAACTGGAGGCACTCTAATATAATGTTCTCTGAGGCACTAACGCTTTGACTCCTGCTTATAGCCAAATAGAGGATCAACCTCAGATCGAGTACCTTTGGGCTGACACATACCGGAGAGAGTGAGCCCAAAGATTAGCCTTTCATCTGGTGGACATAATCCATTCTTTTGTCGAAGCCACAAAGCTCTACAACCTCCTGCTGTTCTGAAATTCAACCGATATATTCCAACATCAAAACTTGCGAAAGATCAATGAAGCTCATGAAACTATTGGATTGTGGACTTTCAACTTAAAATCAATTGGTAATAAGAGGAGAAATCCATATCTTATACCAATTAAGATTCTACTCAACTTCCAATGTGGAATATTTTTATCCTTAATACACCCCCAAAATGATGGTTCTTCTAGGCATCAATCTCGGTATGTTCGGACATGAATTGACAGGTCAACTATTGGACCAAGCTGATTGTGGATTGGGTTGAGTATGTGCGGACCGGACTATGATACCATATTTTTTTTTTTGATAGGAATGTGAATATTCATATTAATGAAAGAGTTTGAGGTTTACAAAAATTGCCACCTAGAGGTTTGTACCCTTGCCAAAAAAGAAATAAAAAACAAAGGTAACAAAGAGAGTTGAGTGTCAATCAACAGAGTATAATTATTTGATCCAAAGACCCATGAGACTCTTGAATTGCTTCTGGGATTCTCTGGCCGTGATGGTGTTTCGAAAATTTACATCTATCTCCTTGAAGACAGCAGCTGGAGAGAGTTGAACCTGGTTGTGTATAATGTTGTTCCTAAGCTTCCAGAGGTGATACACCACAGCCTGACATGCAAGCTTCCGAAGGATAGGAGGGGCAGAATCTGTTCGCAATCTTGTCCAAGCGAGAAAAGATGGCCAAGTATGGAAACCAATTGGGCGAAGCATGAGGTGAGAATGAACCCGCATCCATACCTGGTCACTAAACAGGCAGTGAAGAATTAGGTGAGTATGAGACTCAACATAGCTCGAACAGAGACAACACGTGGTAGGAGTGGAAATGCCCCAAGAGTGTAGCCTGTCACGAGTTGGCAGTCTTTGAAGTTGCGCAACCCACATTGTGAAAGCGTGTTTGGGCGTGGCTCCTTTGAACCAGATCGATGAGGCCCAGTCTTTGGTGGTGGTCCTCTCTCTGATGCAATCCCAGGTTTTCGCGGTAGGAAAGGTGGTGAACTGTTGTCTTTGAATGTTCCACTTGAAACAGTCCTTACCGACGTCAGATCTAGGCGGGGGAAGTGAGTCAAGGTAAGAGTGTAGTTGGTGTTCCTGGTCCGATCACGGAGAGGGAAGTTGCCAAATGAAACATGCATAAGCTTCAGCTACAGTGGCTTGAGGAGGAATCCCAAATCGAGCCGGACCGTCAGCACCAACGGTTTTGATTAACATTCCAAAGGGGCTCCAAACATCATACCAGAAACTGGCATTTTGACCATTGCCCAGCACGCATTTGACAAACGGCTCAGCCAAAGGGCGAACTGCCAAAAGAGATTTCCAGTTCCAAGAATCAGTTGCAGAGGTTTTGATGGACCAGAAGCTTCTGCCTTTGATGTGGTGGAAGTGATGCCAAGCAACCCACATGGAACCAATTCCTGAAAATAGAAGCCATACAAACTTGAGACAGAGAGTTCTGTTCCAGGTGCTTAACCGCCGCAGTCCAAGGCCTCCCTCCTGTTTTGGATAGCAAATATAAAACCATGCAACCTAAGCTCCCTTGCTACGGTCCACAGAGCCAGATCAGAGAAATCTGCTACAAAGTGACTCCATCTTCTTGATGCACGCCTTTGGCAAGACAAAGGTTTGAATCCAAAAATTTATCTGACCATAGATGACAGATTTGAGTAATTGGAGTCTGCCAGCATACGAAAGAGAAAGAGATGCCCAGGCGTGGAACCGTTTCATTAGCTTATCAAGGAGAGGCGAGTACTCAGAAATCCTCAATTTACTACTCATCAAAGGAAGACCCAAATATCTAATGGGCAAGGAGCCTGTAGTGAATCCCGAGTTTGAGATGGCCAAGGATTCACTAGGCTCCAGACCCGCCGTGAATATTTGAGTTTTCTCATAGTTCATGCGGAACCCCGACCAGGAAGCAAAAAGATCCATAACATCACTAATCCCTTGCAGAGAGGAGGAGGAGCCGTCAAAGAAAACCATTACATCATCAGTGAACATGAGATGAGTGATATCACGCTCCTTGGTTTTGGGATGGTGTTGGATAAAGCCTGCCACAAAACTTGTCCGCATTAATCCGCTGAAGACCTCCATGGCGATGGCAAAGAGGTATGGAGATATGGGATCTCTTTGACGCAATCCTTTTGAGCTTTTGAATAGACCGGATGTACTACCACTGACAGAAACAGAGAAACTTGGAGTTGAGATGCATTGTCGAATCCAGTTAATGAACCTGCCAGGGAAGTGGAGGGCTTGCATTGCAGCGATGATAAAATCCCACTTCAAGGAGTCAAAGGCTTTGCGGAGATCAACTTTGAGCATTCCCCTAGGACCAATATTTTTCCTACTATAACCATTTACTAACTCAGTGGCTAGAAGCACATTCTCTGTAAGAAGTCTGTCAGGTAGAAAAGCTGATTGTGCATTGGAAATTGCCAAGGGTAGGATAGCCTGGAGTCTTCCGGCCAGAAGCATTGAGATCACTTTGTACATTGTGTTGCACAAGGATATGGGTCTGAAATCTGCAGTAGAGGCTGCATTTGGGACTTTTGGGATGAGGACTATAGTAGTAGCATTCCATTGTTGCAACAGCTGACCTGATCGGAAGAATTCTCTGACTACTTCAACAACTTCCGGTCCAATAATATGCCAGCAAGACTTGAAGAACTCAGCAGTGTAACCGTCAGGGCCAAAGGCTTTGTTTCTTGGAAGAGAGAAAGCCGCGGCCTTGATTTCTTCAGTAGAGAAGTCACTTGCGAGTATGTCTTGGTGAGTGTAGGAGCATCTGAAACTCAGTAGATTTGAGATATCAGCAGGGTCAAATTGGGGTGGTTCTTCATAACCTCCAAGTAATGAAGATAAATAGTTAACACAATGCGCCTGAATGTCCTTTTGTCCTTCGATTCTGTTCCCATTGGTGTCCACCATGAACTGAATATGGTTGATTGCCTGTCGAGCATAAGTCATGCGATGAAAGTAGGCGGTGTTGAGATCGCCTTCCTTTAACCATTTGACTCTAGACCTCTGGCAGAAGAACAACTCCTTAGCATGGAGGAGAGTTTGTCATTTCTCATTTGCTGTTCTCTCCATAGCTGCAAGAGAAGGAGTAGGGTCAGTTAGGATCTGCTGTTGTAGTAGCTGAACCTCAGTGTGAGTCTCTTTGACTCTTTTCTCCAGTTCAGAGTAGTTGTCCCTACTAAACATATGGATGCACTTTTTGAGAGCTTTTAGTTTTTTTTTGCTAGCTGAAACATAGCAGAGCCGACATAACTTAGGTTGATACCATTGGTCTGCAATCAGAGGGACAAAGTTAAGATCTGAGAGGAGGAAGTTCTGAAATTTGAGTGCTTTCCTGTGTCTCTGCACTGTTAGGTTTAGCGTGATACAGCAGGGAGAGTGATCAGAAAAGCTTGGCTGATCAAACATGCCAAAGGAGGATGTGAACTTGAGATACCAATCTTCATTTACCAATATTCAATCAAGCTTCTTAGCTATTGGATTTGTGCTTCTTTTATTCTACCAAGTGAATGAACAGTCTCAGTAGGTAAGATCTGCAAGTTCAGCATGTAGCAGACAATCCCGGAATAGCCTGGTCGGGAGATCAGCATTTGGATTCAGGGAGATTGAGGAATCATAATGGTCAAGCATTTGGTTAAAGTCACCAAGCGCTGACAAAGGTTTCCCAGAGACGCGTGGGTCCGCAGCCACAGTCAGTACCTCAGCCCAAAGATGTCACCTAACTGATTCCTCATTCGAAGCATAGACAAAAGAGACAACTAACTCTGATTGATTATCTAGAAGAACCGCTATACAAGTGATCATTTGGAGAGACTTGAAAATGATTGACACCTTAACACTAGGATGCCACATTACCCAAATCTTTCCTAACTCAGAGAAGCCATAGTTATCCTCAAAAAGCCAACCCGGCAGAATGGAGTTTATAAACTTTTGCTGCTTTAAATGGCTGACGTGAGTCTCAATTAGACTCCCAAAAAGTGGTTGGTTTACTTTATACCAATCCTTAAAACCGCGGCAGTGGCTTAACTCCCAAAAACTGATATCATATTAGATTGTGGGTTTCTAACTTAAAACCAACTATTCATATTTTGTAATCTCATAAGTAATAGTTTTATTACTTATCAAACATTATCATAAATTAATCAAAAATTCAAAGACGTTATTCTGAGAAAATTATTTATTTATGTAAAGGTGAGTATTTAACTATCCTTTTTCTTTTAGGATTAATAATTGACAGTATAATTTATTTTAACGATGGTATTATAGTAAGTAATTGTATAATTTTCTTAATTCTTTTTTTTAAAGAGTGAGTAATTTAAAATTAGAATTAGTATTATTTTTTACATACATATATGAACTATCTTTTTATATTTATTAATTGTTTAACTTTTTAATTTCTTATAATTTACAAATATGTTAAAACAAAGTTTTTGTATAACACATCACAAAAGATTTAATTGTTAAATTGACACATGTCGCGATAACGTGAGTTACTAACTTTGAAAACCAAATTTTATATAATAACATAATATTGAATACGCTATCAAATCAATCACCGATTGAAAAACTAAAGAAAATTACATTAATTTCTTCTTTTTATTATCTTATTATTACATTATGTTAATCACTAATTTTAACAAATTACATACTTTAATCACTTCTCTATATAAATTTCTTTTTACTATATGATTATAATAAATAATAATTACAATTAAATTTCAAATATTTTCCTTATTAATTGCACAAATTTTCCTATTGAAATTAGTAATTTAATAGATAACTTTCCTATTAGAATTAGTGATATAATAGAATACTTTTGGTTTTATATACTTTCAAAAATATTAATTGTAATATTTTTATTTTTAAGATTGTAATTTTTCTATAATTATTAAATAAATTTTATTTTCACACATGTCAAAATATTATCGATATAATTGACACGTGTCACGATTATATGAATTACTAACTTTGAAAACTAGGGATTCTATAATAAAATATTTTATTTTAATCATAAAAAATATTTTTGGTTTTCATTTTTGATGGTTGTATATTAAACAATAGTTTTGGCAAGATTGCCTTGATTCAGTTTGACTTTTCATTCTATAATTTTTTTTAGAGTTATGTCTCATTGCCATAATATTTTTTTCTCATAAACAATATTTTTGGTTTTCATTTTGATGGTTGTATTTTTACAAACATTTTATGTTTAATATTTATGTAGTTTTAGTACTACTTATTATTATCTCTTTTTAAAATATTTTTTATTTTATTAGAATCACATACTCTTAAACTATTATATACTTTCCAACAATTTTATTATAAATAATTTTAAATTTAATTTAATTTAATTTCTTTTTGAAATACTTTTCCCCCTATCTCGAGGGTCTGGATCCTAGTAAACTAATAATTCAGTCTCCATTTTCTTCTGTTGCTTTTGTGGATATCCATTGATCTGTCCATAGTAGACTTGAACAAAAAGTGACCGTTCAAGGCATGACATCCTTGAGGAAGGTGAATGTTCTTACAAAAGTTCAAAACAAGAGTGCACTCATGTCAATGTAAGTTTTACCTTATGAATCACATTATCCTATGAACTAAAATTAAGGAAAATGTTATTATTGTTACATATAATATAAGCTTTCTCTTTTTCTTTGTTTATGGGTTTCATTTATTTTTAATGATGAGTTTCTTACGGATATTATTAGATAATACTCTCTCTATATCATGAATGATGATGCTTTTAGGATATTTTTTGTATCACAACAGATTATTTTTCTAGTATATTTAATACATTTTTATTTTCAAAGTCAAATAACTAATTAATGTTTTTATTTTTACAGTAACAATTAAATGTATGCATGCAATTAAACGACCAGCTTTAGAAAAGCACAACTAACTAATTACTAAAAGGAGTAAAAAACAAAAGTAATTAATAATATATTATTTTTTATTTTTTAATTTTGGTGAAAAATCTAAATTATCATCTTTTCTAATACCAGATGCAATACATAATAATATAATAATATAAACTATTGTCTTTTTGTTTAGCTCACGACTGAGACGATTGACCGTTTCGTCATTATCGACCATGTTGATAATGTGGATCTTGCGAGATAAGTGATGTGACATCCAGTTGTTGGAGTGTAGCCACTGTGAAATGACTTTAGTCGACATAGTTACATAAGTATAGTTGAGTACTACCAATGTGTTAAAAAAATAAATATATAAAATGATGATATAATATTAACAGCATATGATTGTTTGACAAGCAGGGAATCTAACATCCCAAGTCATTAAACTTTAATGTACTCGAATTCCATGCCATTCTCATCTTGGGTTTGGTTTTGGAGTGGATGAGCATAGATTTTATTGGATAGTCCAAACAGTTGGGGAAGAGGTTGGGGTGAAACAGGATTTAGTCGCATGCATTAACCGGGAATCAAGGGAGACGTTCACTTTTTGTTCAAGCCTATTATGGAGTGAACGCCTTCGTCTTCTAAATTTGCGGTGAATGCATGCGACCAAATCCTCTTTCTAAAAGAATCACACCCAGATCCAGATGACTTATGAAAAAACTTTGAAAAAACATACACTCTCACTAATGACACATTAATTCCAAATTTGAGTAGAATAAGCTAAGAGAACACAAAGATCTTATTTAATCTGAGAATACCTAAAATTAATGCCTTCTTGGATTCTTTGCCCAAAACAAGAGTTGGAGAATACTCTTCTCTCAAAAGCACAAAGCTTCTTATTTTATAAATCTATTCAAATGAAAACAAAAGGAGGCCTAAATGGCTTATTTATAATAAAACATAAAAACCCTATAAAACCTTTGGAATATTTTAGAGTTATAAATATTACAATGAATATAATAATTAAATCTTAATAAATAATAATTATCCTAATTATGTGCTGCATCATTTACTATTTTTGCGTGCATATTATATTTTTCACGTTAGCATTTTTCTCTCTAGCTCGCTGTGTTTGTTGTCACATGAGATTAGAGATATGGATCCTCGCCTCCTTCCTATGACTGTCCTCTCGGTTGAAAGAAAAAAATCAGAGAACAGTTGTTCCACATGCGTTGTTAGTTTTGTAGTGCTTAGTTGAAGAATTCATCAGCTTGTACATAATTACTGCTTTATTTTGTTAATATGATAGAGTACAACATTTATTGCCTAGTATTTTATTTTTATGAAAAAGTATGTTTCTGCATATGCTATGATTTGAATTTTTTTAGGCATTTAGAAATTGTTTAATTTATAAAAAAAAGTTGTAATGAGTCAAAAAAATCCATCTAAGTACGATATATTCAAAACTTTTGACTAGGTAGCGGACCAGTTTTGAATATTTCTATTCAGTTTCAAACATTTATTTTGTTAAACTACATAATTTTATATAATAAAATACACTAATAGTGTATTTTAATTTGAATATTTTAACTTGATATTTTTAAATAATATGAGAAATATTTATGTATCAAAAAACAATAACTATAAAAAGTTTATTGAGAGAAAATGAGAAGTTTTTTAATGGAACAAAACTCAAGCTTGTCAAGTATGTGACTGCAAATGTAGTGGGCGCCAAAGGGTTTCTGTTTTGTATAACATTTTGGGAAAAGGATCTATCCGCACCAAATCCAGGGCCACAATGTTACCATGCAAAGATGCTCAGGTTTATGGATGAGGTCGATGTTCGTGAATTCAGGCTGAGGCCAACGCAATAATTTGATCAATGGTGAGGTAGGTACACTTCTTATGACACGAATGACGTCATTATCTTGCAACTTGCATTCAAAATAATATTATGAAAGAGGTATACATTTCGACATATGAAAGTGTTAGTATCATTGTCCAGTGCTTTCCTTTGCAAGTTTATCTAGGCACAACTGTTTGCTTTAACGGTTAAAGAAAGTGGAATCTAATTTCAGTGGATCTATCATCTATTATCTCACCATCTTTTTATTGAGATAATAGTACCTTTGGAGTATTAGATTCTACTTCTTTGCTTTACGTGTTTCATTGAGATTGAAGCAAATGCCGAATTAAGTTTCCATGACTTGTGGGTTGTCAGCGGATCCATACAGGTGATGATCACTTCCAAAACTTTGTGGGTTTTCCAATGAGAATACTGTTTATCTGGAACAATTTAATGTCATGTTATGTTCTAATTAAATAACGTATCTTCTTGACTTGTATGTAGTTGGTCTTTAAGACTAAACGTATCTCGATGCTTGAAAATTGTAATTCTATCTAGAAATGTGACAGATGAGTGTTTTAGTTACATTATATATGTTCTTGGGATGATGATGGACAGAAACCTGTGTCGTCCTAAAATTTTTACAAAAAATGCAGCTTATGACTTAGAGTTTGATTAAAATTTTAGAGTAAACTATATAATTTTTATCTTGAAGCAAACCATTCTAAACAATATGGATATCAAATGGAGAATATATCCAAATTGTTTTTTGTTGCTTCTTAATCCTCATAAACTTTATGGAATCACCAAGTTATTTGAGGACTAAGAGAGTGATTATATTAATGAGGACAAATCCAGAGCAACGACTTTACCAAGCCAAGGTGCGCAAGTTTTGCGATAATATCTCCGTCAAGATGGTCAGGGAAAAGCCTAAGCAAAGTGCCAGTATCAACAACATGAATTAGGAAAGGTGGTAGTCGTCTAAGAGAGTTCAGATTCGGTTCACATATATCATATATATGGTACTATCATATGATTTTTGGACAACCGCGAGAGTCGAGAGTTGGAAGGCACAAACATTAACTAGTTTTTTTTTTGTTTTTGATAAATATGTGAATATTCATTAAACTTCAAGTTTTCAGAAAATTTACAATAGCCTTAATTGCAGAAACTCGTCCCTAGCCCAAAAAAATAAAAACAAGGAAAGAGTTTAGAACGTCAACTTTGAGTAGGCTGTCCTAGTCAAATTTAAGCCAAATCATTAGCAGGTCCTTAAACTGTTTGCGCCGCTTCTTTACCAGAATGGCGTCTCTAATTGGTCTATCCAGCCCCTTGATCAGGATTTGGATCTCAGTAGCAATGCTGTTGTGCAGTCTGTTATTCTGTTCCCTCCATATAGCATATATAGTGGCTTGGGCTGCTAGTCGGCGCAAGCATCTCGGCGCTGGTATTAGTATAGATATGATATGCTTCAATCTACGTAGTCCTTATCATATAAAGTTGTAGCCTTATCTTAAGATTGTGATAAGCACAACCTCTTGTATAAATATGTTGGTCATGTGAATAATATAAACTATCTTTTCCCAATTCTCTACATGGTATCAGAGCTCTGATCTGAAAACCTAAAACCTCTCTATCGATCTTATTTCTATTACTTTTTTTCTCTGCAATCTTTCTTCTTCTTCTTCTGCAATGGCATTTGACGCCTCCTCCACCTCTGCTTAATCCTCCCATGTCTTCAACATCTCCGAACCTGCAAAAACCTTGATCTCTCTCAACATGGCCAACATCACCAAACTCACGCCAAACAACTTCATCACTTGGCGTCTGCAAGTTCAATCTCTTCTTGAGGCTCATGATCTTCATGTCTCGATCACCGATGAAGACAACACGCCTGCTGCAACAATCACAACTGCTACTGCTGAAAATCAACCAAATCCAAATCTTGCAGCCTGGAAACGTCAAGACAAGCTTCTCTTCAGCGCTGTACTAGGCTCTCTTTCCCTCTCTGTTCAACCGATAGTTGCTCGTACTACAACAACACGGGATCTCTGGCAAACTCTCTCTAGCACTTATGGGAAATCCTCTCGTGGTCACATCCGTCAAATCAGGGACCAGCTCAAGGATGTTTCTAAAGGAAACAAATCAATTCATGACTGCGAGACATCATCGACAAGTCTGACAAACTTGCTCTACTTGATGCTCTCCCTCATGAAGATCTCCTTAACTACATCACATCTAGTCTTGGAGAAGAATACAGAGCTGTTATCGAGATGGTTCAAGGTCGTGACACGCCCATCTCAATCCCTGAACTCCATGAAAAACTTATCAACCGAGAGAATGCACTCAAGGCCTCTGGAAAAACAGATTTCTCTACTCCGGTGACTGCGAATGCCACTCAGTTCTCCTCTCGACCGTCTAATCCATCTTCGTGTGGTGGCTACAACCCTTCACGTGGTGGTTTCCGTCCATCTCGACCTTATCTCGGGAAGTGTCAAATCTGTGGCGTTCAAGGACATGGTGCTCGTAGATGTCCACAATACAGAGCGCCATCACCGACTCCTTCTTACTCACCACACTATTCTGCTCCATATCGTGGTCCTGCTCCTTGGTCTGCACCTCACTTACCGCTTCCCACCCCTCAATGGCAACAACAACCTCAGGTTCATCATACAACAAGCTCTCCTCACCCCGACCTCTCTCTGTGGCTTCTTGATAGTGCTGTGTCACACCACATCGCGAGTGACCTCTCCAATCTCTCTCTCCATGCTCCGTACACTGATGGAGAAAGCGTTATGGTTGGGAATGGATCGAATCTCCCCATAACTCACTCTGGTTTCATCTCCCTTCCCTCTTATTCACGGAACCTAAAGCTTACCAATGTTTTATGCCAACAGGTGATCTCTGCCAACAAACTTTGTCAAACTAACAATGTAATGATTCAATTGTGTCTTTTTACTTTTCAGGTGAAGGATCTACGCACGGGGACAACACTTCTCAGAGGCAAGGCCAATGAAGGTGTATATGAGTTGCCGATCATTGTCCCAAACACTGTTCCAACCTCTGTTTCTGCATTCAGTTGCTCCAAAACAACACCCTCCTCTTGGCACTCTAGATTAGGACACCCAAATTCTCAGACTTTTCATCATATAGTTTCTAAGTTTTCTTTACCTATTTCTGCTTCTTTGTCATCTCATTTATTTTGCAACTCTTATTCTAGCAATAAAAGCCATAAGTTACCTTTCTCTACTTCCTCTTTACACTCAAAAGCTCCTCTAGACATACTTTATTCTGATGTTTGGACATCACCTGTTGTCTCTGTAGATGGGTACAAATACTATGTTATCTTTGTGGATCATTGCACAAGATACACCTGGTTGTACCCTCTTAAACAAAAATCTCAGGTTGCTCAAATATTTCCAATCTTCAAGGCTCTTGTTGAGAACCGGTTCGACACTAAAATCACAATGCTCTTCTCGGACAATGGGGGGGAGTTCCTTGCTCTTAAAGAGTTCTTGGCAACAAATGGAATTTCACATTTCACTTCTCCCCCTCACACTCCTGAGCACAATGGCATAGCTGAAAGAAAACATCGCCATATTGTTGAAACCGGTCTCTCACTTCTCACCCATGCATTTGTACCAAACATCTATTGGACTTACTCTTTCGCCACTGCTGTCTACCTCATAAACCGACTTACAACCCCAAATCTCTCTCATTCTTCTCCTTATCACTTACTTTTCGGAATCGAACCCAATTACACCAAACTTCGTACCTTTGGCTGTCTGTGTTATCCGTGGATTCGACTGTATGGTCACAACAAGTTCAGTCCACGATCCACTCCCTGTGTTTTTCTAGGCTACTCCCTCACCCAAAGTGCCTATCTCTGCTTAGATGTTTCAACCTCTCGTGTTTATGTCTCACGCCATGTTCAGTTCGTCGAGTCAGTCTTCCCTTTTTCCTCACCAACAATCTCTCCTCTCTCTTCCTCTCTTGAACCATCTACCTCCGACTCTTTTTCTGCCTCTATTGTCCCTACCTTCAATCGGTCACTCACGCTCCTTGCCACCCCGTTGTCTGATTCTTCACCTCCGAGTATTGACACACCATCGCTGGAGTCATCCCCTGCTACCTTCTCTGCATCTTCGGTTGCAGAGCACTCTGTTTCGGCTTCCTCTGGTCCTCCACTGGCACCGCCTCCTCCTCAAAACACACACATCATGCAGACTCGAGCCAAGGACAACATTCGGAAGCCAAATCCTCACTATGGTCTCACTGCTGTGCTCAAAGAGATTGAACCGGTTAGTCATGTGCAAGCTCTTAAGGATGAGAAGTGGACAAATGCAATTCATACTGAAGCTGATACTTTTAAGCAAAATGATACTTTTGATCTTGTTGATCGCTCACAAGCAAAGAACATTGTTGGCTCTAAATGGGTTTTTCGTATTAAGCGCAACCCCGATGGCTCCATTAAAAAGTACAAGGCCCGCCTAGTTGCCAAAGGCTTTCACCAACGCCCTGGTCTCAACTACCATGACACATTTAGTCCGGTTGTTATGCATGCTACCATCCGTGCCGTCCCTTGTACTGCTGTTGGTCGCAATTGGCCCCTGCTCCAGTTAAATGTCAACAATGCCTTCCTTCAAGGTCCTCTAAACGAAGAAGTGTACATGCTCCAGCCTCCAGGTCTTGTTGATAAAGACAAACCTCATCATGTCTGTCGACTCAAAAAGGCGGTTTATGGCCTGAAGCAGGCGCCGCGTGCGTGGTATAATGCCCTTAAAGATTTTTTGATTAGTCTTGGGTTTAAAAACTCACATGCCGATGCTTCGCTCTTTGTTCTTCGCACTGGCAGCTCTTACATCTATATTCTTGTCGATGTTGATGACATAGTCATCACTGGCTCTTCCTTGACAGAACTATAGCGGGTCAATGATTTTCTTGGTGTTAAGTTCTCTCTCAAAGACCTTGGTCAGCTGTCCTACTTCCTTGGTATGGAAGCTTATCGCACTGCTTCTGGTCTTCACCTCACACAGACCAAGTACATCACTGACTTGCTCCGCAAGACTCACATGGCGGAAAAAAAACCTGTTCCTACACCAATGGTGTCTTCGCAGGTCCTTTCTCTGTCGTCTGGTGTTCCGTTGTCTGATGGGACTCAGTACCGTGCCACGGTTGGGAGCCTGTAGTATCTTCTTTTGACTCACCCTGACATTGCATTTGCAGTCAATCGTCTTTCTCAGTTTATGCACAAACCTACGACTGTGCATTGGGAGGCTGTTAAGCGGTTATTACATTACTTGGTTGGAACTCCGGATAAGGGCATTTTCTTCTCTGCTTCGACACATACTACTCTTCATGCGTATTCCGATGCTGACTGGGCTGGCTGTCGTGATGATTACTTGTCTACCGGTGGTTACTTGGTGTATATTGGTCGCCAGCCGGTGTTTTGGTCGTCCAAGAAACAGAGTGGTGTTGCTCGCTCTTCAACTGAGGCGGAGTATCGAGCTCTTACTGCGGCAGCTTCTGAGGTGAAATGGGTTGCTTCACTCATGTCTGAGCTTGGTATTCAATCCACTGCTACACCGGTTCTGTTCTGCGATAACATTGGTGCAACTTACCTCTCTGCAAATCCAGTATTTCACTCTCGCATGAAGCATTTAGCCCTTGACTATCATTTCGTTCGAGAGCAGGTTCAGGCCAAACAACTTCGTGTCGCTCACATCTGTTCAGAAGACCAGCTGGCGGATGCACTCACTAAACCTCTGCCTCGTCAGCGTTTCGACACTCTTTGTTACAAGATTGGTCTCTGCAAGCGTCGTCCATCTTGCGGGGGCATATTAGTATAGATATGATATGCTTCAATCTATGTAGTCCTTATCATATAAAGTTGTAGCCTTATCTTAAGATTGTGATAAGCACAACCTCTTGTATAAATATATTGGTCATGTGAATAATATAAACTATCTTTTCCTAATTCTCTACAGCTGGTTGAACATTAACATCGAGCCAAGCAGAGAAAGCTTCCCAAGTGTGAAAGGAGAAAGGCATGTAGCCTAGACGCCTTGTAACTTCAGACTATATCTCCCCACTTATTTCGCAACGAAGAAATAGATGCTCTCTTGTTTCCAGAAACAAACCACAGAGACAACAATTTGGCTCAATAGGAAGACCCCACCTCACCAATCTTGCTCGTGTTGGTAGTTGATCTTGTTGCGCTAACCACATCATAAAAGCATGCCTCGGGATTCCTCCTTTGAACAATACTTGAGCTGTCCACGGAGGAGGGTCTTGCCTCGGCCTTAGGATCTCCCAAGTCTTTGATGTGGAAAAGTTGCAGAGTTTCTCAGAACCACACATCCAGTAATACTCATCAGAAACACCGAAGGGGAGAGGAGTATCTAATGTTGTGAGGAAAGTATAAAGTTCTTCCGTTTGGGGCGACCTAGCTGTTCGGAGGTTCCCACCCGACGACGACAGAGCCTGCGCAAATTTCGCATGAATTGGGATACCGGTTTGAGCAGGACCTGAGGGACCAAAAAATTCACTTAAAGGACCAAACGAGGTCCAGGTATCATGCCAGAAGCTAATTTACTGACTACTGCCCAATCTTACCTTCAGGAAACTTCTCGCAATGTGCCTTAGATTTTAGAGAGCTTTCCAAGTCCAAGATGTCTGCTTTTTTGCGTCTATGGACCAGAAACTCACGTCCCGGATCTTAGTATTTTGCAATCAAATAGCCCATAATGAATCCGTTGCTGCAAACAAACGCCAGATCAGTTTCAGACATAGGGTTTTGTTCCACTGGCTTAGAGATCTGAGCCCTAGACCACCTTCTTCTTTAGGTAGACTTATCTTGGTCCATGCAACTTTTGCTGTTCCTTTTCTGTTTGCATCCCCACTCCAGAGGAATTTTTTACACAAGCTTTCAATCTTTTTAATGCACCCTTTAGGCAAGATGAAGGCAGGCATCCAAAAATTTATTGTCCCATATATCACTGACGAGATAAGTTGTAGTCTACCAGCGTACGACAGAGCTCTGACGGACCAGGAGGAAAAACGCTTAGAGAGCTTCTCAACCAGTGGTCTGTATTCTGCAATCTTGAGCTTACGGTGCATAAGTGGGAGGCCAAGATACCTGATGGGAAGTGATCCAATGTTGAAGCCAAGAGAACTCATTTGTACGGTTTCAATATGGCTCACACCCGCTAAAAAGAGATCGGTCTTATTCCTGTTCATTGATAGGCCTGAGACTTCAGAGAATTGTTGTAGCACCAAAACATTAACTAGTTTTTAAGCAAACGAACTCTTACTAGAATTTTGATGTTAGAGGATGATTTAATGATGAATTGTTCAAATGGCAACATACCACATGATAATCACAATGTCTAAATTAACTGTTTCAAATATCACAATGTGTTCCTGTTTAGATAGTAGTATATTATATCTTCATTTTTAATTGTCTTCAATAATTCATGTCTTATTTTTTTCTTTCCTTAAAATCTACTTTGCATTCATCTTCTTTGTCCATTTTTACAATGATACTATTTTGAGTTTACAAAATGAATATATAATGGGAATGAAAAGAAGAGTACAACTTGTTAGAGTTAATAGAATGACGACCCAGAGGTAACAACACCCTTTCTCCATTAGAAACAACATGTTAAATTTTGGAATGCCCCGAAACTCTTGCTCCATTAGGACCCGTCTTTTTTTCTAATTTTCTCTGAGATTTTATCATCCATATTTTGAATATTTTGATCTCAACCAATCATGGTTACTTGTAGCTTAATAAAGCAACACATTGTAATTTGTAAACTTTTAAAAAACAAAATTTCTTTTAAAATGCATTTGCACTTAAGTTAGTTACAATACAATGTGCACTTTCTATTAATTTAGGAAAATATTCTTTTTGTGGCAAAAAATAAAAAAGAAAATCAAAGTTACTTACTACGAAAAAATGTCAGAGAAAATGCTAATTAAGAAACAAAAAGAAAACGTCAGATTTGTGAGAAGAACACACAAAAAGAGTAAAGAAATTTCAGAAGTCAAGTGATTGTACTACACTTGGCAACAACGAAGTAGATGATTACATTTATGTATGATTTTAGGGCTTTTAATAACGGAGAATGTTAGGACTAGATTTTTTATATTAACAGCAAAAAGAATACAAATGACTTCGAGGTGTTCTTAGATCCTTACTTTCGTACTTCGAGGTGTTTTTATATTAATAGGGGTTTTATTTTTTTGTCTAAAGTACTCGATGATCTTTTCCAAGATCCTTACTTTCGTACTTATACTTTCAGTCTTCAATCTCTTCCCGAGACTCGTCGGTTCTTTCTCCGCGGATATCTCCTTCTGCTCCTCGTCAGTTCAGCTTCTTCCTATCCTAACCTTCTTTGGTTGCATTCATTGTGTGCTTCGTTCATTTGTTTGTAATCCTCTGTATATTAAAAGAGAAGCATTCTTGAAGAAAAACTGACGTGTCGTCCCAGAGAGCTTTGTGCCCAATTTATTAATTACCTTTAATATTTTATAATATTACATAGAACTGTTATTGCTATTCAATTTATTTATATACACAATATTTTGTTTTTATAAATTCTAAAATAAGTAAATATTATTCAAATATTAATAAATATTATCCCTTACGTGTTTTCGAAATTATTTTCAAAATCTATGTATTATAATATAATATAAAAATTATAACAGGAGATGTAAAAAATATTTGTTTAAATCATATTTTCAAAAATGTAAATAATATTATTTCTTATTTTTTAAAAAATTTTGACCAAAAATTGAAATTAATTTTGAATAATAGATACTGGAAAATCTTTAAAAAACAATTTGACGGCATCTTAAATTTATTTTAAACTATAAAATATTTAAACAGGCAAATCCTAATTTTCAGTTTTTCCTATAGAAAATTTCTGATATATAAGACAAACGTATATTAAAGATTCCTTAATTTCAAAATTAACATATTAAAAATATAAAATATGATATATATTTTAATATTATTTCTTAACGATTTTGAGAGACGGATTTTTATAGATAAAAAAATATTATACCCCTTATTGAGTATGGCTACCGGGACGGGTTTGACCCGCTTAAGAATTTAGGTTATTTGTTTCGAGAAGTTTTAATCTTTTTGATGGTTTTTATCCGTTTCATAATTTACAAGCTTTATACAATTATAATTAATCACTAATTCGGTAAACGTTAGATCTGGGTATGTCGTTTTGTGAATCTTAATTTTATGCTAAAACCTTAATTATTTCAAAAATCACAAACTGAATAAAACCAAAATAATATAAGTTTGAACTGTAAATGATTTAACGAATAATTATATCTATAAATGTATCTCTATGTGTACATAACATATTACAAATCTTATAGTAAACATATTTTTTAAAATCAATCACGCACGTACGTGCGGATCCGTACCTAGTTATAATTTAAATATGTAACTATCTTAAAACCACTTTGATATATTTAAACTAATTAATATTATATATCTGAATTTTAATATTTTAGTTATTGATTAATATTATAAATAATAAATTAATTCATCATTATCTAAATTTTTTTTTGCAAAATTCTGAATATCTAATTTAAAAAACAGTGTTTTTTTAATAATTTTGTAAAATGAATTAATTTAAGTATATTGTATTAATTTTTTAACTTTTAAATTAATTCTTGATTAAAGGCAAAATAGTCATTTTATGTAATACATAAGGTATTTTTCAAAGACATGGGTGTATTCATTGTAATTTGTATTATGAATGTTTATATCCTCCAATTTGGCTGGAAAAACAATTGTATTTGGATCTTCAAAAATCATCAATATAATTTTTTTCGATGAAAAAAAAAATGTATTTTTCAAAGACTTAAATAAATTAGTATAGATTTCAAATTTTCTACTAAGTTTAGGGTATGTATTCAAATTATTTCCATGAACTTTTAGTTAACTATCTGTTAAGTTACAGTTTTTAAACTTGTTGTATAGTCCATGTCTGGAATAAGTTTAGCAAATATATATACCATCGCATATATTGTTCTTATCGTCGGTTATGATATTAATGATTTCGGGAACGCATGCATACTGGATTGCAAAAAAACAACTGGGGAGAGAAATGGAGTGATAAAGGCTATGCCCTCATTTATCGACACACAAAGAAAGGACAAAACCTCAATGTTTACGAAGATTAAAATATTGTGGTCCTGGACAAAACCAAACATAAATCTTAATTATATTTTATGTTTTTAATTCGAGTAATGAGTAGTGTGAAAATATCAAACGACACCGCATTATATGAATAGAGAATATAAAGTATATGAAAGTCATAATATAATCCCACAAATTTGACCCAATGAAGAAACGGTTGATCCAAAATGTCCGATTAGCCCCTGCAAATGCCATAACTTCTCCGTTTCTTCTTCTTCACCTAAAAACGAAAGCTTTCTTGGTACATAAGCTTTCAGAATCCACCAACCCTATTCTTACAAATTTATTACATACCCTGACTGTGAAACTTGGGCTCGTGAGTGACACTTTCACTGTGAATCTCCTCATAAATAGTTATGTCAAGCTCAGAGAAGTCAACACTGCACGCAAGGTGTTTGGTGAAATGTGTCAACCAAACGTCGTTTCGTGGACTTCGGTTATCTCTGGGTTTAACGACATGGGTCAGCCTCAAACTGCACTGTCTATGTTTCAGAAGATGCATGAAGATAGATCTGTGCCTCCCAATGAGTACACGTTTGCTAGTGTCTTTAAAGCATGCTCGTCTTTGGCTGAATCAAGAATCGGGAAATGCATACACGCCCGTTTTGAGATTTCCCGGCTCAGAAGCAATACCGTGGTGAGTTCCTCTCTTGTTGACATGTATGGGAAATGCAACGATGTGGAAACGGCTAGAAGGGTTTTTGACTCCATGATTGGTTATGGTAGAAATGTTGTTTCTTGGACTTCTATGATCACTGCTTATGCGCAGAGCGGTCGTGGCCATGAAGCTATTGAGTTGTTTAGATCATTCAATGCTTCTACAACGTTAGATAGGCCGAATCAGTTCATGCTGGCTAGTGTTATTAGCGCTTGCTCTAGTTTAGGTAGGCTGAAATGGGGAGAAGTTGCTCACGGGTTAGTCACTCGAGGTGGTTATGAATCGAACAATGTGGTTGCTACCTCGCTTCTTGATATGTACGCGAAGTGCGGGTCTCTAAGCTGTGCTCAGAAAGTCTTCTTGAGCATTCGTTGTCATTCTGTTATAACGTACACGTCTATGATCATGGCAAAGGCAAAGCATGGACTTGGAGAAGCAGCGATCAAACTATTCGATGAAATGGTTGGAAAGAGAATAAAGCCTAACTATGTAACGTTACTCGGCGTGTTACACGCTTGTGGCCATTCGGGTCTTGTTAACGAAGGCTTAGAATTCTTGAATTCAATGGCTGAGAAGCATGGTGTGATCCCTGACCCGAGGCATTACACTTGTGTTGTTGATATGCTTGGAAGATGTGGCCGTGTTGACGAAGCTTATGACTTGGCGAAAACAATACAAGTTGGAGCAGAGCAAGGGGCGCTCTTGTGGGGAGCTCTTCTTTCAGCTGGTAGGTTACATGGAAGAGTAGAGATTGTTTGTGAAGCAAGCAAGCGGTTAATTCAGTCGGATCAGCAAGTGACAAGTGCGTATATCGCATTATCCAATGCTTATGCTGTGGCTGGAGGATGGGAAGATTCAGAGTCTCTTCGACTAGAGATGAAGCGTAGTGGAAACGTGAAAGAACGAGCTTGTAGCTGGATTGAGAGTAAGGGGTCAGTTTATGTCTTTCATGCTGGGGATTTGTCTTGTGATGAAAGCGGTGAGATTGAGAGGTTTTTGAAAGATCTGGAGAAGCGAATGAAGGAAAGAGGACACAGGGGAAGTAGTATGATCACAAGTTCATCGGTTTTTGTTGATGTTGACGAGGAAGCTAAAGAGGCAATGGTGAATTTGCATTGTGAGAGATTGGCTTTAGCCTACGGATTGATTTATTTGCCTGCGGGATCAACTGTTCGGATTATGAACAATTTGAGGATGTGTAGAGATTGCCATGAGGCTTTCAAGCTGATCAGTGAGATTGTGCAGAGAGAAATTGTTGTTAGGGATGTAAACAGGTTTCATTGTTTCAAGAATGGATCTTGCACTTGTCGTGATTTTTGGTGACTTTTTATCATTCATAGTAAAAAGTAAAAACATTGATGTACATATAGAAGCAGTTCAAAGGAGATCATTTATAAATTAAACCTACCTTTAAGTAAATTATTCAAAGAAAAATGGAACCGAATACGATTTAAATTAAAGGAATTGTGGTAGTTGTGGACAAAGTGATAAAAAGATTCCTGATCCATGATCGATTGATTTGTTTGCCGAGTTCTTTTTTGTTTTTTTAGAGCAAAAATATGTTGAGTTTTCTTAAAAGTAAGTTCATAGATATTTTGTATAAAATATTTAATTGGCGATGACTTTTGATATACAAAAAAAATATCATTTACTTATATGATATTTATTTAATTGTGGGTTTTTCATTTGTATAAGTAAATTTGGTGATTAATTGTGACAATTTCATTTTCATAAATTATGAAAATAAAAGATACCATGGTACATAAAGGAGATTTTAGATACAGGAAAGCATTAAAAAAATTCTATCTTTTTCATTAACGCTAAATCAAAATGCACATAAAAATATAGAATCATGTAATGTGTCAATGTGATATTCATGTGTATATATATATATATATTAGTTATGTGTGCCAATTATGTTCAGCTATATACATTTGAAACCATAGTTTCTTTCTCAAATAAAAATGTCTTGAATTTGAGTCTAGTATATACTAAGTCTATTCTCATTGTTGGTTTTCTCCAACTCCAAACAACCATTTTTATGTTTTTCAAAAGTTTAAGTCTCAATGTTTTCCAGAGTTCAAAAAGCATTTGGGTATTTTATTAAAAAAGGTTAAATATACATTGTCCTTGTTCATTCATAATTTTTTGTTTTTGTTTTATTTTTCAATTTTTTTAATAGACCTTTCAAACAACATGGAAATTGGAGGAGTAAAGGATAAAAGATGATAAAGAAAATAGGAATGAAGCTTTGTAATATTTTTTCCTAATTAACACTGTATATATTTATTTCAGTATTTGAAAATAATTTGGATAAATGATGTTTATTTTTATTTTGTAATGAGGGGAAAGGTAAAGAGAAAAGGAAATGCATAGAAATAAAAGGTAATTTATGAGTCGTGTAATTATGTGAATATTGTTAATATAAGTTTACCACATGTCCTATGTTAATGTTATGAGGAGGATGAAAAAAAAAGGAAAGCTGATAAATGTGCGAGACGATGGAGCAGTAAGACATGTTCAATATCGTAAGTACAATCAGTGTGCTTTATAAAGTGTTATATTTTTATATGTTATTTGCTGGTTTATTTTAAAAATAAATTAGGTTTATTATAGATTTTAGGATCACATTCGTTGGGCTTGGAGAGGCTACGCATGCATCGTTAAACCATCACCAACGGTGCAAATGAACAAATGAACAAATAATCATAATTATTTAATAAAACTAAACTCATAACCAAATTTATTATAACAACCATGCATACTGGAATTAAACGTAACATATCATCTAGACAACTATTGCCCCTTCCCTATGCAGCAGCGACCTTTGACGCAAATAACTCTTAGAGATATATGCTATTTGTTTTATGTATGACAAAAATTTTAATTGTTAAAATTAACACCTGTCGCGATCATATGAATTACTAATTTTGAAAATCAAAATTTATATAATAACATAATATTGAATACGCTATCAAATCATTTACCGATTAAAAAACTTAATAAAATACTTTAATTTCTTATTTTGATTATCTTATTTTTCTTATATTATGTTAATCACTAATTTTAACACATTAAACCTTTTTGTACTTTAATCATTTATCTGTATAAATTTATTTTTACTATATGATTATAATAAATAATAATTGTAATTAAATTTTAAATATTTTCCTTATTAATTGCACATATTTTCCTATTGAAATTTGTAATTTAACAGAGAATTTTCATATAAGAATTAGTGATATAATAGATTACTTTTGGTTTTATATACTTTTCAAAAATATTAATTAGAATCCTGTTATTTTTCAGATTTTTTAAGTTTCCTATAATTATTGAATAAAATTTCTTTTCACACATGTCAAAATATTATCGACATACTTGAAAACTAAAGTTTATATAATAAGATATTTTAATCATATAACAATATTTTTTTTATTAAAATTAGACCACTACTAAAGAGACACATGTACAGACATTTAAAGAATCGGTTCTCAAATAAGTATTTTGAGAACAGTCCTACATTCCCTCTCTTACTTTTTAAAATATATATATATATATATATATATGGATATATATATTTAATGAAAAATTTGTTGAGCAAATCCGACTTTTAATGAAAATTTTGTTGAGCAACTCCGGATTTGCTCTTAGTAACGTCCTGGAGCAAAGAGACGAATGTATGTTGTAAATTCATTATGTTAAATAGGACTATAGGAGTATATATATTGTTTTTATAAACAGAATATTATTATTATTGGATTGATTTGTTGGGCAATCGCATTTATACGAGCGATCGAAACACTATTCAACATTGGAAAAGACTCGAACGAAAATGTTCCTTGACAAGCACCAAATCACCACCTTGTGAAAGTGGCATTGAACTTTCATCCAACTTTCTGTTACCTCAGGGATCAAATAGGAGCTAATCTTATACTTTCATAGTTTGAATGTTTTTGTTTGTGGCCTGTATTATCAATCATCATGTAAGCCTATCATTTTATCAGGATTGTAAATTTTATGCAACTTGTCTTTTCAGATTTCACTCAGCAACCCAAAAGAAGCGTTTAAATCTTTATAAAGACCAATTACATTAAGACGAGTGTAGATACATTCACTAGAAAATAAGGGCACATTAAGCTGCTTGGCAAGTAAACTGTTCAAAGATGACAAAGCGTCTTGTAGCACACCGGAGTTGGAGTCGTTATCACAATAATGAGAGACACAACTGACAAGTCATGGCCGTAATTATACAACTCAAGAAGCAAAATCAAAATAAAATCATATGAAAAGTAGGTAAACCTGCTCAACCCCATTGTTCTTGAGTTGGCCTTAGCCTGAAGTCATGGACAATGATGTCATCCATAAACTTCCTCACCTTTGCTTGGTAAAGTTTTGGCTCAGGATTCGGTGATGAAACATCTTGTGCCCAGAATGTTATGCAAAAAAAGAATCCTTGAACTCCCAGTATATTTGCACTCACATACTTGACCAACTCGAGATTTGTTCCCTGCCAAAACAAAATAGGATTAAAGAAGAAACGAACGATTTAGAGAGAAAGCTGATTCGATGGAGTTCTAACATATTCTTCGTTTTCTTCGTCGATGGCCGTCTTAATACACAGATCGAGCAACTCCTGATTGGTACGTTTACGTGAGAGATCTGATGCCCATTCGAATTTGACGGCTGGGAAGTTGTAGTCCAAATTATCCCAATCAATATCGTAACCCTAAATTAAAAAAAAAAGCATCGAATTGAAACGGTTCATCCAAACACAAAAAAAAAAGATAAAAATATCGAATCAGAAAAACATAGATCGGGATACCTCGCTCTTTTCAAATTGCTCCCAATACAGATCTCGCTGTCTGATGAATTCAGGATCGTTCCATTCTCCTTGGAGGAGAATTCGTATTTCTGTTTTGACCTCTGCATCCGCCTTCGCCTCCGTATCTATCTTCGGCTTCTTCAGCGGCGGAGAAACCAACTCCGTCGTCGCATCTCCAGCCTCGTTCGGAACCCTAGACATATATCTTTTTTATTTTTTTTACTTGCTCTGTACGTATTGACTGAGGAGATACAAAATTAAAATGAATATATGTGACTCTTAAATACCCATAAATCAATTTTACCCGTTTTTCTTTTTGGTTCAACCATCAGGTCAAGTTAAATAAATAGAGGGGTTATTGGTTTTATGATTTTAATGAATTTGGAAATCCAAACAAAAATCATGTGTTATTCAATTATTGATTTTAAAATACTTATCAAAATTATGTTTTATTGGTTATATGATTTAAAAATACTTGTTAAAATACAATGTTACTCATTTAGTGATTTGTTTCTGGATTTCAAAATCCATATTATGTTTTAAATAGTTTTGAATGGATTTGAAAATGTAAAATAGAAGGATTCAAATCCAAGGATGAAACATGTTATTTCAAAATTCATATGTTTTGATTTCTATTATTTACAATTCTATATAGATTTAGAAATCACATCTCCGATAACAGCCCTTTATACAATTCATTGATTTCACCATGGGGAAATAAGTGAGTTAAGTACTTCCAGCCTAAAAAACAGAGTGAGTTTACTAATACTGTATATATATATATTTCGGTAAAATGTAAAATTTAATACCAGTTTTAGATTTTCTATAGAAAACTTCGATACAACAGAGTGAAGGCCTAGAATTAAAATGTTACTTTGGTTTGATTTAAAATATGCATGTTACACGCTTGCAGCCATTGTCTGGTTACACAAGGCCTATAATTCTTGAAATCAAAGCATGGTGTGATTTCTGATCTTGGCCTCCTAGGCATTAACTTGTGTTGTTGAAATCCTTGGAAGATCTGGCCGTGCTGATTATGTTTATCACTTGGCAAAAACAATACAAGTATGAGCAGAGCTAGGTAGGTTACATGGAAGAGTAGAGATTGTTGGTGAAGCGAGCAAGCGGTTGGTTAAATCAGTCGGATCAGCAAGTGACAAATGCGTGTATCGCATTATCCAATGCTTATACGTCAATTTTTTGGTCCGACATATTCCGAATCATTCATAGTGAAAACATTGTTGTAGAAGCGGTTCAAAGGAGATCACTTATAATGAAATTAGCTTAATTGGTCAAATGAAATGAAACAAATACGATTTAACAAAGGAATTGAGTTAATTATGGTTTAGATACAACTTAACTATATAACCAAAAAAAACAAATTACTTGGGAAAAGACTTGACTGTGGTTAACAACTATTTACAATGCAAAAAGCTTTATGCAGCAATACAAGTTAGCCATTGTGACTTGGCATGAACTAAGCCAGAAGAGAACAAAAAAAACAACATGGCCAAAACTGAAGCTAAGCCTGTTTACACAGAAGGTCAGAAGAAGTGTTTCTACAGTCTACCGAACTGGGGCGTTTACGAATGGCGAAGTAAGGGCATCCACCCATCCCCAAAAGGAATATCAAAACAGAAGAGCATCTTGTATGGGTCCATATGAAACCGAATACAGATACAAACAGAAATCGCAGAAGTAGCTTGAGGTTGCTACTTAGTACTTTGTTGGGTTCAAGACGAACAGAGTAACAACTAACATGGTGAACTTCGCAACAACTAACATGGTGAAATTCGCAACAACTAACATGTTGGTATGAAACTTAAGCGTGGTGCACCAAAAAACCAAAATGAGCTAAATTTTGAAAGTTTCCGTTGTTAAATTTAGAAACCAAAGAAGTTGTGTAACATAATAATCTATTATAAGTGTTCAAAAAGAACCACTATCCTGATCATTTGCTTGGTGAAAGCTACTCAGCAGAATAAGATGACAAAATAGAGGAATACATACCTGACAGAAGCTGATAAGCACATGATCTTGTTATATCACCGCAAAAAAATGTATGTTTCAATTCCAATTATACTTTGAACAGAACTGAAACATGATTAGAGGGAAATAGAGCAGTGTCTTGTCAGTTGTCACAACTCTTATTACTACCCAATCTTTGAAATGACTATATCTAAGAATCCTGCTACTCTTCTATAAATATTCTTTAGTTAGTCTTGGATACCCGGACACCAAAAAGAAGAAAGACATGAAACAGGACCCTGAGAATTATTGCAAAGTGCAAACGTAGACCTTATATATCCATCCTTATCTAGTGTCCTCCTTCCAAGTCTTCCTTTCCTAATCTATTGAAGGGTAATCATCCTTGAACACTATCCTAATTATAAGACTTTTCTATGGAAGTTCATGAAAACCAGAGGTAATCTAGATCCATTCTTATGGCTTACTCTTCTTGCTTAAACACTATTCTATTCTTTATAGGACCAGAGCCTATGTACAAAATAGATTCAACACTTTGGGCCACCGAATCTTGATGAATTTAGAGCATCCAGTGCAACCTCAATCATCTTTATAAGCGCTTCCACATCATGGAAACTGAAATCGACAACTTTCTTGATAGCAGCGATACAATCTCCATGCTTTGTTTCTTCTAAAGTGACAGTGACTGCTTTAAAAGCATTTTGAGTTTTTGCTGAGGCTTCCATTGCCAGATTCATGCTCTCTGTCTGCATTAGATAATTATAAGATATCAGCTTTGTTTGTCACAGGAAGATAGATGAGAAAGACATGCGCAGCTCAGGCAACAGAAGAATCTTAGTTGTCCCGAATCGACACAACTCCATGTTTCAATTAAGCAAACATATATTTATACCGGGATGTAATGAAATGAGACTGATATGTTCCAACTGCGCACACGTCAGTCCGTCTCTTTCAGTGATTCATATATGGAACTCTATAAATTTGTTCAATTGAAGTACTGTAAATGCTTGCATCACGTGTTGCATCAAAGATGTATAGGGAATGCATATATAAAGAAATTGATCTCTGACTATTCTATATCTCTTAACCAACTTAAAGGCCTGGAAAGTTAATGTTTCAAAACTCAAACAGCAGAGGTAAGAGACAACCCAGCTTGCTTTTTGAAATGTATCATGCCAATAATTGATGAACGTGGGATAACTTACAAAGTCCAATAACGGAAGAAAATTTAGCTGGCTTTTAGCAACGGTGAGAAGGTTTCCAGCAACATGGGAGAGACCTCTTTTAGTTTTAGCAGACTTATCAATCACCCTTTGATGATTAAAACTATCAACATCAGATGCAGATGACGACGGTGATTCACCTGTAGAAACGATTTTATGAACTTCCAGATATTAAAGCCATAAAAAATTTGTAAACTATGAAAGGTGGACATACTAAGCCAAATAGTATGAATACGTTCAGTACTGCTGAGATAAATATCTTTACTACGTGACCGAAACAGAAAAAACCACCTAGGACTATTTTAGACAATGAAAACCATTATTCTTCTGACTTGACAACATTGAAAAAATATCTCCAGAAAAAGTTCACTCACTGATATGATCATAGATGCAAAATCCAATATTACCTTGAGGAGTCATCTGTACCATCTTTTGCAATTCATTCCATTCTCCACTAAGACCTAAACTTCTGCCGTACACTAGCCTCATGCAAGCCACTTCTGAGCATTTATAGGCCAAAACAGCTGCAGCCATTTCTTGGCTAGTTTCATATTGATGGGCACAGCTTCTGTGACAAACAAGCAGAGTGTTCAATGACCAAAAAATCATAATAGAATCAACAGCATTCTGTTTCTTAATACACTGATTCCTGAGAAGTTTCCACAGTTATAAGGAAACAGAAAAAAAAATGAGCAAGCAAAATCATTCACTTACTCTGAAAATTTTGCAGCAGTATGGTAAGCTTCAACATGGCTCATCGTTACCCCTTCCACATTATCAGTACTGCACATTTCCAAAAGTGAAGCTCCAAAGAGAAACCTCAGCGCCGCTTTAAATTTGGTCTCCTTGTATTCATAATCAAATCCAGAGCTCTGAATTCATAGAGATAGAAAGAAAACCAAATTAAAAGCCAACACAAAACTAACAGAAGAAAGACAGCACTATGATTCATACTACCGTTCCATCATTTGTTTCATTTTTATAATTATAGCAGATGAAATTTGAAGCTTCATACTACATTAGACGTAGCATAAAAAACTGACCTCCAAACAGTGAGCAAGCTTTTTCAGCTTTTCAGCCTCTTGAAGTATATCATTCGCAGCATGGCAGGATCTATCTATAGTCTCATGAGCAATGTCACCGATTTTGTTTATCCCAGCTCTATTTTTAAGGACCGATTTCATACTTGTGCACGGTAAATCACCAAACTTTGGGTTCTGTTTACATACTTCTGGTTTTGGCTGTTTCCTGTTTGTAGGATGAGTTGTCGACAAAAATTCACAATTAGCTTCTTGGGATAGGGGTCTTCTATCATGAAAAAATCTACTCCCAGCATCGCCATATTTCATGTTTTGTTTTTTCCGAGGTAAGCTCTCTGCAGCTGATGCACGATTCGTCGGGCATGAAGACCTTGCTGGGGAAGAAGAAACTGATCCCACAGGAGATGCTTTTACTTCTTCCACATACATTCTTCCACTTTTATGTGATCCTACAACCTTCGAAGAGCTGGATGTTTCTACCCCAGAAATCTGCCCACTTCCACCAGAGAAATATTTACATGAGGCATCAGCATTCCGGTGTTCTTGAGAGCCATCAGCCTGAAACAATTCATTTCTTTGGCATGCTTTAGATTCCTGGACTGAAATCTTATTTATTGTCGCCTTGACCATTGATGGCTCTTTTTCATCACTATCTGCAACCTGCTTGGAACCCACCAACCTTACTTTCCTCACTGGATTGATTCTGCCATGAGCTTTTGTACACAAGGAACCACTAGCAGTTGGTAGTTGACGTTTGTGATCAGGTTTGCTTTTAGATGCGAGTAATCTTTTCTTTGTGTCTCGCTCTACATCCAAAGTGTGAAAATCATTGTCAGGACGCTTTGTTTTTCTCTCTGCTGGAGTCCATTCCGGATCTTGATTCCAATGTATTTCTTCTACTTTCATATCTCTGGCGAGTTTGTTTCCAACACCAGTCGTGATATGCTTGGAACCATCACTTTCTTGTTTGTCACCCTCCGTTTTCTTCTTAGTCTTTATCTGACAATCAGTACCTACAATAAGAACAAGTTATTTTGAAGAAAAAAGAGAAGCCCAAGTGAAGTGAAAATGTACTCTTAGCTGTTAGCAAAACCGACCTGCTGATCGCCACTTTGCTTTCTGGTCAACCTTATCCTGAACAAAATCGTGCGACACACCAAAGTCAGTGGATATCTGAGTAGCATTAGGCGTTTCTCCTGACAGCTTCAAGTTTTTTATTTTAAGAACATATGCGCTACTTTTCATAGGCGTTGCAGCATCAACCAAGATATTGCTTGGAAGTCCTTGAGAAAAGTCTTTCATGTTAGACTTCTTTTCAACTGGATTTGGCAATGAACCAGAAGTTAATGGTTGGTAGCTTTTATCAGCATTACTAGCACCAGAGAGGAGTTTGACACCAGTTTCAGGACCATGAGCCTCACCAGCATGAAAGTGTCTGATAACCTTTGTTGTCTCTTCCTCGCTGACACCACAGTGGTTCATTCCAGGCCTACAAGAGAAGTTTAGGAAGGATGGTAAGAAGATGTGATAATATGAGAACCTGAAGGTTCTGCACAAGGTTGAATGACCAAATCCAGAAAGTAAATAGAAGCGTTGTCAAAACAATTTTACATCTTTACTGCTTGACCCAGCTGTTTTAAGGAACAAGACCTAACACGATTAAAAAAACTTCAACTATAAACAACTATGAAACTTATTTCAATCTAACCATGATAGCGACTAAAAAGGATTAGTGCTTGAATCAAGAAAAGAGCACAGGATACAAACCTTGAATAGGAGATACATTAAAAAGCGAGGTTAAATGGAATAACTAGATACTTACAGCCACGTTTGCATGCTACACAGCCACTTATCAGGCAGCTTCTCAGTATTCAGGCCAAGGGGAAGTAGTCGCCATGTCTTACAACTATCACATTGCGCCCAATTGTCAAGTTGAAGACTGGTGGAAGCAGGTGCAACCGCGAAATCAAACCCAACGTCCATACTATTGTGACCTATATATGCAGCATCTTTGAAAGGCATCTTTGATATAAATTTATCACCAGAACTATTTTTAGTATTTTTCTGTCGCAACTTTGTAAAACATGTCTTTTTCTCCTTCACAGCATGCATCCCAACAACCTTTATTTTGTTTGATCTAGCAAATGCAAGTTTGGGATCACTTTCACCATCTTTTTTAATATCTTCCTGCAAGTTACTTTTTGTTGTAGGCCCATCAATATTAGAACTTGCCGCACCTAAACCAGAAGTTGACTTCTCCCTGGCCAGCTGACCAGTGGAAAAAACTTTTTGCTTTTTCATCTCACCAGTTGATGAAGTCTCATTCCCAGTGGTAGCAGTAACGCAGTCAGCTTTCCTTCTCCTTCCACTTGGAGTTTCCTCACAAAGTAAAACATCCGAAAACTTGTTCTTTGTCTGAATAGAAGGTTCCTTTCCTGTCTTAAGCACAGGTTGGTTGTCTGATAAAGTATATTGCTTCTCCTTCTCTTTCACAAGAAGCAGACTATCAGGAAGGGGCGACATCAGTAGATCCTCTGGGAAAGGAATGGCAGTCATTTCCTGTTTCATGAAGTTAAAAGTAAGTTGGTATCAATCCCGAACCATTTAATCCACACAAAAAACCCGACAGAATGTGATATATGATCTACCTGTAGAATGCGGGAAGGAGATTCACTTGTCTTCTCCATAGATGTATGTGGTAGCAGTCTGCTACTATCATCATGGCTGTTTCGGGGTGGTGAATTTGGAGGACCATTGAGACGAAGATCCTTGGAAAGTATAACCTTTTGGGACAAGATTTCAGAGCCCATTTTGATCCGAATCCTAACTGGCTTATGATCAGGCAAATCATTGCCCAGTATTCCTGAATTTCCTTTCTTCCCAGGAGCTTGGGCCATAAGAGATCCTGAAGTTTGATAGTTCTGAGGGTCCTGATTACTTACTAGTTTACAAGATGTAGGAGGCAGTGACGTTAACTTCTGAACCACATTCTGAGCAAACAATAATTAATTAGTACTCATGATTAAACTAATACCAAGAAAGCAATCACTGAAAGGTTTAGATTCCTTGAAACCTTAAAAGAATCCATAATGAAGAATACTGAAACAACAAAGTATTTTCAATATTTTTATCTTCAAAACGAAGTGAGAATTGTTGTTCTCATACCTTTCCGTGAAAATTATCAGAAAATCTTTGGACGGCATGATTCTCTGGGGAACTCCTTTGACATGATGGTTCAGCAAGCGAACGTTTGTAAGTGGGCAAAAATGATCCATAGTCACAGATATTTGGACCTGACCAACCACATCATTCTTTCAATGACATTTCATCCCAATATACTTTCGCACTTAAACCATAGTTAATATTACTTACCAAACAGGTTAAGGGCTCCAACTTCAAAATCTTTTTGGAAGTGGCCAAGTACATTCTGTAGCTTCTTGTCCTTCAATACACCACCCATAGAAGAAGACTTTAGCAGAAAAAATATACAAAAACAGAGAAGAAATGCATATCCACACTTATAAAAAAATACTATGTTCCCCATACTTAATGCATACAAGCGAGAACATAGTTCTTCAAGCTGGAACTCAAAACTCTAGAACAAGCAAGATGCATAGCATTTGCGATATCTCACAAAAGCTATATCTAACTGAACTAAGATGCAGTAAACTTAATCAGCATTGGCCTTATAAACAAAACATCATTTACCAAAAGACCTTCAACTTTTCAAGTAAACAAAAACACCCAACATTGTAATTAAGCTTTTCAATTCTATACACATAACACCACACAAAGAAGCAAACGTAACTGAAAAAAAAAAAAAAAATCACAAAAAAGATGCTCACAATGTAGGAGAGATCAACGTCAAGATCAACAACGGCTTCATCAGAAGAACAATTCATCTCTCCTTCTTCAAGTTCATAATCCTCTCCCATCTTCTAACACTACAAAACCCCCACACACCCAACACACACTAACTCAGCCGCCACCAAAACCGTCCCGAAAATCCAACATTGCCCAGAAATTTCAAACCAAAGAACGCGAGAACACACACACAAATCAGTCAGAGTATCCCGCAAAATCCCTCAATTTTGTTCAATCACCAAAAACCCAAACGGACCAAGTTTGGTTGTTTCAAAACGCGAAATTAGTCACTTAATCCAGTTTGTTAAAATAAAAACTCGAAACAACGATCAAACTCGTTCGATCAAAGAGCGTGAAGTTGGAAAGGATGATTCGATCACTGAGACGAGGTCGTGATCGAGTCAAAAGGCAACCAAGTGCGGCTACGAGGTTTACGGAATGTTCGGCGGCAAGTAGCTTTGCGCGTCTCCGAGTTAGAAAGAGTGTTTATTTTTTTGGAGGGTTATTATTTGGTTTAATCATTAATTAATTATTAATTAAAAAACTTTGATTTTGTAAATTTTCAATGATTTCGTCTCTTTTCATTTAAAGCTTGAGAAATATTTTTACACTTTGCCCCTTCTTTTTCTGAGCATTTATCGGATTTTGCTTAGCATTCAGAATTGAAATCGGACCCCCCTATTTAGAAAGAATTTGGATCAGAGTTCTTATTTAGTGGTTCGTAATTGGATTCAAATGTGACATTTGAAATGTCTATGGTTGAATGTTTCTGTTAGTAGGATTTGGACCCATATAATCATTAGTTTCGAAGTAACGGTTTAAAGTTACGTCTGTAAATTCATTAGATGAATAAGCTAAAACATAGTATAAAAAGAAACGAAACGGTTATAATGAGTATTATAACAAATCTTATTTGTGAGAAGGAATGCACTGTCAAAATACTGACTTGAGAGTTCAAAAAAAAAAAAAAGTATAACATCAAACTGCAACTAATCTTTTTTAAATTGTGAATGTATATAATTTTTTTAAATATGATGATTTAATTTATGAACCTCATTAACACATTTAATGAAATTATTTTGGGGATTTATAATCGGATGCATCAATAATATTTTTTAAAAATATATGACTATAATTGTGATTTGTAAAACTAGACGAATCATGCAGTATTGTCACTTACTGCTTCGGCTATAAAATATATTTTTGTATCGTAAAACTTATCAACTCTGAATTTTCTATTTTACTTTTTTTGATAAAAAAATCAAATCTAGATTTAATTAGTTCAAATTTTAAAATGTATTAAAATTAACTCTAAATTTTGATAACATATTAAAATTTGAAGTAATACAAAATTCAGAAGGTAAATAGTAGGTGAAGCTCGTCTTATATAATAAAGTAGAGAGTCTTTCAAAAACTTTCAACTAGAGACGGACAAATGTCGCTTGAAAGCTTGACACTTTTCCAAAGTTAATTAAAACCTTATAGTAATAAACTAATACACTTGTCTAAATATACTAATATGTAATTTAACTAAATAAATAAATATTAAAATAAGAGGTTCCAATAATTCAAACAAGGCATAGCACATGAAACTTGAGAATTTATATTAAAATTAGTTTGTAGATATTTCATATTTTTATATTTAAAGAGGTTCTAATGATTCAAATAAGGCATAACACATGAAACTTGAGAATTTGTATTAAATTTTCTACATAAAATATCTTTAATAAACTAACAAAATGCTAACATGACATTAAAAAATAAGATGGTATGACATGTGAGAGTCTATTTTATTTGTTATAAAAACGCATATGTACTAGTATTTTACTTATGCTTTGTTAGTTTACTTACTTATTTTTAAAAATATATGTAAGATATTACATAAATGCATATCAAACAATATTTATTTATCTTTCATATATTGTTGGTAATGCTTGCTTAGCTATCCTTATCAGCCTCTCACAATATATTTTGTTACTTTCCCATATCATTAATAGAATGAAAATCATGGAATACATAAACTTTGGAAAACTAAAGAGTTAAATCTTGCATTTTTTTTGTTTATACTTTAAGATTTGCTCCCAAATTTCACTACCCCAACAATCATTACGTCTCTCGCGATAGGCAAGGCTGCATGTGACAAGTTTAGCTAGAAGCATAAAATTCAACGATTGGTTAATTTCTAGAGAATTTTGTCAAAAATTCCCTTTTTAAACATTTTCATTTTTTATCTTCTTTTACACAGTTCCAATATGTTAAATTAATTTTCAGAAATTATTTTTTTAGGATTGGGTTCTCTATATTACATTTAGAAAATAGTTTTGATGTTTAGTTGTGGAGTTTAGGGTTTAAAATTTAGTGATGTTATTCTCGAAAATGTGTATTTTTGAAAATAGCCAACATGAAAGGGTATTTTTAAAAAGTGACATAAGAAAATGGGTATTTTTGAAAATCTTCCTAATTTCTATACAGTTGAGTTGTTCAATTAGTTCAATTTAGTAAATTTGCAATATTCTAATCAAGTTCGTTTAATCATATATCTATACTAGTATTTTTGCAACAGTTTTTTGCTCAAAAATACTTTTTGGAAAGTTTTTACATTTAATGCAGTTAATTTAATATTAGTTACCAAAAAAAAAATTAATTATAGGTAAGATTTAAAAGATTAAGGAAATATTTGTACCTCATTCAAACATAAATATATGATTCCCTTTCATTTTTATTTGAATTTATATTTAAATTATCTTGAATTATTCTATAATACATTTAGTTAATAAAAATTGTGATTTTTTCCTGCACATGATGTAATACAAATTTTTTAAAACAGACATAGATTACTCAATAGATGAATTTAAAAATACGGGTACAATATCCCACATCGTCTAGAAAATTGAGCAATAGTTCAGAGTCATACTATAAAAGAGACAAAAATGATTCATAATACAAATGAGTAGAAAGCTTAATTTATCAGGCATTCAAACTTAAAACACTTTTATTTCGTTTACTCAAGTTCTTTCTTTTAAAGATTTTTTAAAAGTTAAATATTATAAATATTTAAAACTTTAAAGAAGTTATATTATAAATATTTATATATTTTTTTGAAAGTTAAACTTTATAAAATGTTAAAAATATTAATAATATTTAAACGTTTATGAAGTTTCAAATATTAGAAATATAGTTTAAATATTATAAATACTTCAACTTTTTTATATTTAAACTTTTACGAAACTTCAAATATGAGAAATACTCAACCGTTTTAAGAATTCCAAGTATTATAAATATTTAAACTTTATAAGAAGCGTCAATCTTATAAAATGTAAATAATTACAACCTTAATAAATAACATATTAACTCAATCTAATATTTATAATAAAAACAATAAATATTAAAAATTAAGATTATATAGTGAGAGTTAAAATATCTCGGGACGGGGTTATATAGCGGGAAGGGTTTGTCGATATTTAGATAAATTTAAAAATATCATTAATTTGGTGTTAAATGGGTAAAACATCATTCATTATTTTGTTAACACTTTCGGTATCCGAAAATAGATATATCTAATTAAATTGATTAATAAATATTATGTAAAAAATAAATTATATTAATAAATATTATGTAAAAAAAATATATTGCAGTATTATATGGTTTAAACTTTAAACCATAAAATTATTAATTATTATATAATTAAAACATATTTAACCAACAAATACAACTTATAATTTAAATGTTTTAGTTATAAATAATTTGTCCCGCAGTGTACCGCGGATCTTAACTAGTTCATATTTATTTTAGAAAGGTTAATAAGGTTTTTCGAAAAAACGAAAAAAAATATATATATATTCATATTCGAAAAACCTTATTAACCTTTCTAAACTTAATATTGCCAAGTACAAACATAGGTGAGATCATTTGATCATGATGACTCAAATTTTAGAGAAATCAAAGAACGATGTTAAATGATTGACAGAAAATATATGCCCTTTCGAACACAATTAGTGAATCATTTAAATATTTACTCATTTATTGTACCTTAAATATAGTAGATGAAAAAACGATATTTACAGAAACTGTATATTTTATATCTCATTGTCTTAACTATAAGGTTAGAATATTTTATATCTCCAAAACTGAATAAATTTATGTTAGAAAATCTCAGAATGGAAAAGAATATCTATAATATTTGATCCGAAAAGAAAAAAGAGTAAGTACATTATTTGATTGAATACCAATTTGTTTTTACCATAAAATAAAACAAAACATAACAGATTTCCAGGAAATTACAAATTAACAAAATATACCAAAATTTAATTTATTCATTAAATATTACTTCGTATAAATAAAAAATCAAGCCTACGAAACATGCATTGGTTGGTTTATATATATATATCACAACATACACACACACGCACAAAAAAAAAAGGAGAACAAGAAAAAGAAGAAGAAGAGAGACCAAAAATGAATTGCGTTGCGATTTTATTGGTTTCATGTCTCCTTTTCTCCCTTCTCTCAGCCAACCTTGCCGAAGGTATGATAATGCTCAGCTCATATATTTTTTTCAAATGTAAACAACACACTCAATGCAATCTAATTAAGCTACACATGTTATTTCAAAAATGTACTCTATCAGGGTTAGAATGGTGCCCATCAAAGGACGTGTTCAAAGGCCCTTGCACAGACAGAGGAAGTCCAAGCTACACATGTTTTCTAGATCTTTTGGGATCGAAGAGTGCAAGTGCTATGCCTAAGAATTGCAAATGCACTCCTCTTCCTCACAACCATCGTCAATGCGACTGTTTTGTCGTTTGCAACAATTAAGTTATTTGATTTTCCATATGCAATAATTCATTTCATTATGGTTTCTCTTTGTAATCCACGTCTAATAAGTGATAAGAGCCTCAGTTGAGAAACCAAATTACTTTGACTATTATTATATCAGTAAAAATGGTTTTTTTTTTTTTTTTTTTTTTTTTTTTTATCAATGATAGTCCAATCCATGTTCTATTTAATTTACATGTACATACATAAAGTGTTTTGGCTGAATCTTTAGTTTTATAAACTAACTAGAATTTGTACCCGTGCACACACGGGATTTTAATTTAAAATATTTCTTATCAATAGAAATTGTTGAACTCAAATATAATCATTCTAACTTTTGAGTATGAATATATAATTTACTTTACTCAGTGATATAAAATATATATATTTTTTAAGATAATATTTTTTGTTATATCAATTTGCGATTTTACGTAGGATTTTAGTTAAAATTTTTATCAATAAGAATCATTGAATATAAATATAATTTGAAAATTAAAAGATAAATCTATATAAATACTCGTACTTATTTTACTAGTCTATATATAACATATATTGTCTAGTGTCGCAATAATATTGTCGACAATCTTCTGACTTTTTATCTTTAAAATAGTTTATTCCATATTCATATCCATGATAAAATAATTTTAAAAGTTCTAATGTCAATGTTGATCATTGACCTAATTATAGAGACCATTTAAATATATCGATATCCTACATTAAATGCGAATATACAAAATTTCATGAACAGTTTTATCGGTATGTCGCTACAATGAGATTGTCCAAATGCATCATCTACCATAATAGAATTTTAGACTAAGTAAAAAATGCTTAAATGATGAAACATTTAACCCCCACAATGAATATCTATTCACTAATCCAAGCTACATATTTTTCTAAAATCTCATATGTTATTTGCAGATGTTAATTTTGTGATGCAACCCCAGCTTCATCTTCTCAAAAAAAAACATAGTATATTTTAAATATATTGTTTTTGTCAATGTTTTGGGTTAAAAGCATTTGATAATATATATATATATATATGTTATAATTGTTATATATGTTTTATATCATGTTATAAAATTGTAGCTCCAATTGATAATATATCTTATGAGATATGATACACAAATCACATGCCACTTTTTGTAACAGCTTGCATATCATTTTTTCTATATTTCCTGACCATTGATTTTGTTTTTTTAGATAGATTATTCTTTCAAAATTCTTTTTCATAGTTTTTCCCAAAAAAAATGTGCCCCTTACAATGTATTTATTTTAGATTAAAACTTTTAAGTTAAATTGAGTTAAATAATTAATATTTTCTTTCTTATAAGTAAAATTTAATAATAAATCTTTATGGTATATGTTTCTTAGAAACTAATGTTTCACTTCAATTTTATTTTCATGTTTAGATTTTTATAAATACAATTACATAACTTGTTCTTTTACTTCACCATGCATTAAAATCTTACTTCATTCTAAAACTCACTAACCCATTCTAAATTTTGGAATATAATCATTTTTTGGTTATAATTTTAATAATAACAAATCTATAGTATTATTTTTATTATTTTAAAATTTTCATTTAATTTACTTAATTCATTTTTAGATAGTTATTTTTTTTTATTTACTAAAAAAATTATATTATTGTTTTATACTACTTTAAAATTTAATTAATTTTAGTTAATTCGTTTTTATTTATTTTTTAATATTATTAATTATAATTAATAATTATGCAATGAATGAATATTAAAAATGTTTTTTTATGAAAAAAATTGATTAGGTGGATGCTGATGTGGAGGAAGGAGAAGTGAGCAAAGTTATCTTTATATATATAGTTAATATATTTCTAACGTAGATTTATTTTATAAAACTGGAAAAAAAAAAAAAAAAAAAAAAGATGTATGGTTTTATAATTATGTGAACTAAACAAAGATGAATTTTCCTGATATTTATAAAATGCCTTCCTAATTTTAAGCAATACGTTTCTTAGGAATAAATGTTATATACCATAAAACGAAGTAACTCCCATGACTTTTTCAATATTCAGTAAAATGACAATATATATATATATATATATATAATTTTGGTCAAACAGTTTTCATTCTATTTCTAAAAAACATAAGAGGCAAAGAAGTTGCAAAATAGCTATATATCAATGTACAACTGCTGAAACCATTACATACAATTTTTAACGAAAAAAGCATAGTCAATAGAGATGAAGGTTGCTGCAATATTTTTGGTTCCTTGTGTCCTTTTCTCTCTTCTCCCCAACCACTCGTCACAAGGTAACATTAATATATTGTATCATAATTAGATGCATATTTCTTCCTCACTAAAAAAAAAAGAAAGACAAGAGAAAACAGTCTAGATTAAAAAAAAAACTGACTCATATGTATTTACTATAATGTCTATGTGTTTTTGTGACATGTAAAAAAAAAAAAACAGATGTATCAATTTTTCCACCAATGAAGGAACCAGTGTATCGACGTTCTAAACAAGTCTTCAATGGATCATGCACAGACAGAGGCAGTCCACGAATCACTTGTTTCCTTGACTTCTTGGGTGCACGAAGCGCAAGTGAAATGCCTAAAAACTGCACTTGCACTCCTCTGCCTAAAAATAAACGTCTTTGTGAATGTGAAGTTGTTCAACGGTGGTAGTAATTACCAAAAAAAAAATATATATCTTATATCTTATATAATATATGAAAAGGTTTTCTCCTAACTTTGCATAACAATATGATATTTGGCACCGTATATTTTCGACACCTATCATCACTTTTCAATTATTAAAAAATTTTAATTTGTTTTTTTCAAAAATACATATATTATTTTTCATATTCACTAATTTATATGATATTCCTGAACTAAAAAATATATTAACATTTATTCAATTGTCTTTTTAGCATCTTATATAATAGGAGAAGGTTTTCTCCTAGCTTTTCATAACACGACGACATTTGGCAGCGTATATTTTCGCCACCTGTCCTCACTTCTCAATTATTAAATTTTTTTAATTTATTTTTCTCAAAAGTACATACATTATTTTTCATATTCACTAAATTTATATGATATTTCTGTACTAAAAATATATTGACATTTATGCAATGTCCTTTTAATAATTCTATATAGAAATCATTTATCAATATTTTATATAATTAACATACGATTCTAATTTCTCATAGGTATCATTTATCAATATTTTATATAAATACCATAATATTTTATATATTTTATCAATACAATTAGTGTTTTACAAAAAAAAAACAAATACAGACAAAACCTATGGTATATTTATTCTTTGAAATGTAACCATAACTTCCATGATGTTTGACAAAAAAACAAAAAAAACTGAAAAACCTCTCATACTACTACAAATTTATCTATAAATATCTAGACAAAGTCTTCATCAAACATAATTTTGTAATATTTGTAATATTTAACTTTTTCCTTTATGTGACATTTATAGGTTTTGAAATAAATAAGTTGAGTCGAAATTTTGGAGAATATATAGAAGTGAACATGTAAAATGTGGTTATTTATTAGAAAGAGTTAGATGAAAAAGGTGTTAGGCACATAACACATTCTCACTTGTAAATGTTGGTAAAATGTTTTCTAAAACACAAATGCGTTTGAAGTCATTTGTATAATTCATTAAGGTTAAAATATTTTATTGCTAAAGCATTCAAATTATAATAATAAACGTTTTAAGCGTGAGTGAAGCATGCTGATAATAGATAAATATCAAAATTATGTATGCTACCTTTAGTTATCTAATTAATGAAATTAATTACACATAGAATGAAAGAAGAGCATGAGTTTCGGCTCAAGAAGAGGTTATTCGAGAAATTTAAGCTATTGTCTCGCCCTTATTGGAGGTGTCTTGTTTTAGAAGATATTGATGTTTTATAGATTATGTTAAAAGCGGATAAACTAACACATAATGTCCATGCTCAGCCACATTTTATTTTATATGTAATCAATGTTCTGTTTCCAACGTAAAAAATGTTTGTACGTCTTGATTGTGCATCATTACATGAAGAGCACTATATATTATGGGATACAGACTAAATATTTTAAAGTCGCCTTTCATTTTAAATAAAATTTTCAGTTTAATGCTTAAATAATTAATAGTCATTCATTTGAAGTGACTGAGAATACTTATTTAAAAGCAAAACAAGTAACAAACATAAGATAATTTATCGAAACGCAAAATATAAAATTTTAAATATTTTAATAAACTTAAGATAAATTAAAATTATTATAAAGTTATGGGCGCGAGTCTACTTCTAGTATATATATATATATAATATACATCTGTTGAATTATTTTCGTGGCCATATTTCTATTTTTTTCTAAAATCACTCCTTCAGTTATTCTATTTTATGTACCTAAGAGAGTTTTCACATCTTTCTTCTGAAGTAATTTCTCACAAACATTCCATTTTACATTAGAGATTCAATATATGAGATTTGGCTATACAAACTTAACAACGATTCTAGAGATAAAACATGAAATGGCTAGAATGTTTTAAACCTAGTAGCAAGGATAAAAATACCTTTCTCTTGATCAATAAATTTTTTTAAATTTAGTGTCGCAAAGTTACAGAAATTGCAAGTTTGTTAGTTTAAATGATTTATGAATTAGATTGTATGGTATTGGGATTTGCAAGATAGATGTAGTGCGTCCACGAGACTGATATCTAGGGATAAGAAATGTTAGATGACTTGAAATCAATGAACTACATACACAGATACGCTCATTGAGCATTTTATATATGAAAATTTTCTAATGAAATTAACAAATGAAGGGAAAAATAATTAAAAAATCCATGAGCAAACTGAAATACTAAACAAATCGTGAATTAGAAGTAGCAAAAGTCAATGTAATTAATTTTATAATTGTTGTTGTGTATGTTTACTTCATTGTGGTTGTTGTTGTAGTTGCGGTTGTGATTGTGTATGCTGTAGTGGCGGGTGGAGCGGTTGGAGTTGAGATGGCCATTTTTGTGGTTGTGATTGCAACTGCGGTGGTGAATGATCTTGGTGTTCATGTGACTGGTACTGCTGCGGCTGCATATAAATTGGCAGTTGAGTGTTGCTCGACCCAAAATTTACTCCTGGTTGAACAATCGGGTAACCTAAGGTTGCATGAAACGGATTCATAATAAATGGTTGAGGAGCTTGCTACGCAAGAAACCTATAAGTGAAGCTCAATGTTCCTTTTTCTTTGTTTGAACCCGTCACACTCACACCCCGCGTCACCAAACTCATACCGTTACTATCATCACCGTTGCTAGCTAGTTGACAGAAGAGACGGCGGATGTAATCCAAAGAGCTCCTTAATCGGGACTTTTGACTTCACCAACGTCCTCCTTATCTCCAAGAATGGTCCGAACTCCAATCAATTTCACAATAAGAGTCAAACGACCCTTTTCAACTAACTTCTCATCAAGAGAAAACATAACTTCGTGGTCCCATCTCGGGTTTCTATAGACACAATAGGCGATAGGAGTATTGGATGTAGTCGTTTTCTTACCTTCGCGGATCATAACCGATTCGCTCATCTCGTTGCCGATGTTGACCTTATTTATGTCTTTAGCGGATATGATCATGTGCTCTAGGGTCAGTTTCGGCACTGCGGTTTGAAGTTGAGGGGAACACATTAGAGGTGACCTGAACATCATTGGATCCGGATTTTGGATTAATGAGTTGACCATACGATAACGAGTAACCTCGGGCCGAAGGATAATAATCGTCAACGGATACTGTCGGTTTTAAGCTGATATGAGATAGTTAGCATTCCGTTGGTTCTCTGCATGATTTTCACAGTGTAAGTCACCATCTTGAGTTTGTATTTATTACCGTTCATTAATGGTAGTTGGTAGAAGCAAGAAACCAAAACGTTGACGTTTCCCATACAAAGGCCATTCTCTCTTTCAAGCCAATAGCTAAATAACTTGACCTTGAGGTTCAATAGGGCCGGGCTGCTTCTTCATTGACGTAAAACTTCATGGTGTGGTTCCAAGTCGGATTGGAAACACCATAGAAGTCAATGGACGTTTTGCGCTTGTGTCTTTTTAATGATGTCGTTGGTGATTGAAACAACGGTGCATACGTCAATCTTATCCGAGCCATTGATAAGCCGACGTCTATGATTATGAGCTCGAGGTTTGGATTATTCTCTCTGGATCTGTGTAACTCCGTGGGAGACATTTCGTATAGAAGAGGCGAGTCTCTTTTTTTTTGGGTTCAAAGTCTTGTTTTAGCAAATTATTTGGATAATGTTGAATGATTGGTAAAGATATTTTTCTAGAAATGCATGAACATGTTTTGATGTGTTACAAAAATATACAACGCTGGCACACACAAACTATTTTATTAGGGTATATCTCATAATTTCTTCGTTTTATGTTGGAAAGAAAGTCTAGTGATGAGCTTCTTTTAATAGTCTCATTAATGAAATGAAACGAAACAATTATTTTAAGGTCATACCCTTTGAATAAGTCACAAGTATACAATACACAGTTACTTTTATATGAATCGCGCGTGAGAGTTGCACTGCGACAGAAAGAACATGGCTAGTATCAATGAACACCGTACGTACCATGTTGTACGACTAGATATCCTATTTTTATATGCTGAAAAATTCTTCAGCACAAGTTTTCTTATAATAAATAATTCATAAATTACGGAACTAACATCCGGGATGTTACATCTCTATTCCAAGAATAATACAAAATCCAATAAATTTTACAACAAAATTTGTAAGGTTGATCTTTTTTTTTTAAAGTTCAACCATACTTTTCTACACTATCTATTTTTAGCTCATATGTGTTTGTGTTTCAATTCAACTAATTATTTAAGCCCACACATAAAATAAGTAACCACAGAAAATATAAATACTAAACTTTGATGTCATTAGATTCATGTATCTTACTCTCCGAAATTTTTCCAAAAATATTCTAGATACAAAAGAAGAAAATGAATCGTCTTATGATTTCTATGTTTGTTCTTGCAATGTGTTTTGGGTTAAATGTATCATCATGGTTCAAAACACCATGGTTCAAATGTCCGGACAACAAACTTCTAATTGAGAATGATTTTGGTCCCGATTTGGTTCTCCAGTACCATTGTCATTCCAGAGATAACAATCTAGATGTCGCAAATTTACAATTCAAAGAGATGAAAAGAATTACTTTCGGAGAGAAGTTAGGCAGAAAGACAAGATGAATTTGTAGTTTGAAACATGGATTGTACATGCGATATAGTCAAGAATTTATAGCATATAGAGCCGGTAACGTTGATGGATGTGATAAATGGCGTCACTGGATTACCAAACGTGATGGAATTTACCTTATAAAAGATAAAAAGCTGCCAGCAGTGTTTAGACATGCATGGATTAAAAAATAAATAATGTTTATAGTGCATGACAATGGTACTTTCCTTTTTTTAAATCTTAATTATATAATCTATGGCCAGAGCCAGCGAGGACTACACATAGCTAATATGTAATCAATAATCGGCCTTTTTTATGAGAAGTTTCCTTATTCTAATGGTGAAAGTAGTTGTTTTTTAATGCATGTACCAGGGTTAAAATGCCAACACCAGTATTTTCTTGTTAGTCAAGAATTCTTTTTTTCGAAAGTAGTTATAAAATATTAGATAACATTTGTTCTATTTGGGCTTGGGGCCCATAAATGTTCAACATTGTTATATAACAGCATGAAATTAACTAGATTTTAACATTCTACTTAATTAACTAGATTTTAACTTGCGTATATCGCGGAACATTTTTTTAATAATTAATAGAAAATGTATGTTGTATCTTTTATATATGTTTTAATATATTTTTATTAATAATTTAAGCCCACACATAAAAATAAACATAATTATTAACAGCAGAAATCAATATAAATACTACACTTTGATGTCATTAGATTCATGCATCTAACTCTTCAAAATTTCTCCAAAAATATCCTAGATAAAAAAAAAATGAATCGTCTTATAATTTGTATGTTTGTTATTGCAATGTGTTTTGGGTTAAATGTATCATTGTTCTCATGTCGAAACAACAAAAATTCTAATTGGGAACGATCTTGGTCCCGGTTTGGTTCTCCAATACCATTTTGTCATTCCAGATGACAATCTAGCTATCGCAAATTTACAATTCAATGAGATGAAAAGAATAGTATTCGGGGACAAGTTAGGCAAAAGGACAAGATGGAGTTGTGGTTTGAACCATGGATTGTACATGCGATATAGTCAATAATTTATAGCATACAGAGCTGCTAACGTTGATCGATGTGATGAATGGCGTCATTGGATTGCCAGACGTGATGGAATTTAGACAACATTTGTTCTATTTGGGCTTGCGGCGCATAAATATTCAGCGACGGCTCTGTCTATGACTATACATCAACATTCTACTCAATTAACTAGATTTTAACCTATAGTATATCGTGAAACAATTTTTCAATAATTATTAGAAAATATATGTTGTATCAATGTATCTTTTATACATGTTTTAATATGTTTTTAGTAATATTTACATCTTATAATATTAGATGGATTGTATTTTTGTGTTTGGTACCGGTTAGAATTGGTGTAGCACCTCTCGTGAACTCATTTGATATCAAACTAAAATATTTTGTGTATTTTAGAGAATTTACATTTTTAGCAAGTTAAAGTTTTCTTAATTATTTAAATTATAGATACTAATATCTTTTAGAATTATTTTATGTTTGTTTTTGGATATTACAAATAATAAATTTTAATTTTAATATTTATTTAAATGGCAAGAATTTAATTATGTAAATCTTACAAAAAAAAAGGTTACTTTGCCATAATAGGGGGTTTTTTAAGCTAAATACGAGTTCGTTTGATATTATTTACGTTATTTAATAATGAAAATAGATTAAATTGACTCAAATTTGGAAAAAAATGCTGGATTGACTCTCTCTCATAAGTCATAACTAGAATTACACAATATTATGTTTCAATTACTAAAAGTCCAATCTTGTTATTTAATAAAAAAAAATTGAAATAGATGATCAAAATAAAAACAAAAAATTGAAATAGAAAATAAAAATAAAAAAGCAAAAACAAAAGTCTCTCCTAAACCTTTTTTACAGTCCAAAAAAGAATTTGTTTTTTATTTGTTTTAAAACTTTATTTCTCTTGCTGGACTAAACTTTTTTTACAGTCCAAAAAAAAACTTTATTTTTTATTTGTTTTTAAACTTTATTTGTTTGTTTTAAAAATAACACGCTTGACAATTAATAGTTTTTGGTATGGATTTAATAATTTATAAACAAAATAATCAAATCTTTGTACCATGGTTTGTATCTTCAACCGTGTTTCTAGGTGTTCCTTTGTATCAAACATTTGCCCATAAACCAAATCCATACAAGAAAAATCTACTTTTGCCACATTAATGGGTTCTTTATTTTCTTCAATTAAGAAGGATGAACTCATATGTACATGCAGTTTAAGAAGCAGAGCATAGGTAAGACCATAATCGGAAATCTCTCACACCAGAGACATGAGGCCTAGGACCTAAACAAAAACATGGTGTCGCTCAAAATTTATAGGTGGTTTATTTGAGACCAGCCTTGAGCTAAACCACCGTATTTTAAATCGGAGTCATAATTGAGGGACGTGTGGCGGCGCGAGATGATCTTAATGACACGTTGAGCCAAGACTTGGGGTGAGATGCTCCCTTGTTGGTGTTTACGACCATTACGTTCTCTCCAAATATGGTAAATGACTGATTGGAAGCTGATTCGGAGGAGAGTGGACTCGGTGAGACTGAGCCTGCGAGGGAACAGAGATCGGAGAGTGCGATTCCAGTCCGGTGTTATCCCACGTTGAAGCAAAGGCTTTGCAACTGTGGTAAAAAGATCCCACATATATAAATGGAATTGAATAATATATAAAGGGTAGGACCTCCCCATCATTGCCAATTGATTTTGAGTTGAGAAGAGTCATTGGTGAGTTGTTTTATTATTTTTCACAAATAATCTTATTTTCTTAAATTTCGGATGAAATGTTTTCTTTATTTAGATTTTTTTGAACTTATGTCCGATGTGTCATTAAATTTACATCAAATTTTTCGGATTATTGTTTTCCGAGTTATTGTTAATTGGAATTTTATTTTCTTGTATAATTGTTTATTTTCTAATCTCCTCAATTGTATCCGTATTTCATTTTCTCCCATCTTTAATGGATAAAAAGGTTAGGTGGAAGATATATAAAACAATATTTCATTATTGCAACCGCAAAAGCAAACGCTTGCGGAAAGTAGCTTTTGGAATTCAGTGATTTTAAGCAGTTGGAAGCGATTGGAAGCAATTTGTGTGATTGATACCAATCACTAAAAACCGCTACCACACGCAAACGCAGCGTTTGCGGGAGGTAGCGGGCGAACCAATCGACACCTAAAGAGAAGAAACGAAACAATCTCTAAGATATTCGGAATTTATTTTATGGGGTATATTCTAATGAAATGAAATATACTATAAACAAAATATCCACTACTCTACTTACAATATTGATAAGCACAGCTGGAAACAAAAAGTCCACCTAGATCAATGTATTTTCTTATTTTTTCTCTAACATAGAGTAACTCTACAATAGAAGTGTTTTCTACTACAATATATTCTTCTATTTTTTCACTAAAAATAAATGTTCCTAATAGATATATTTATTTTATTCTAGTATTAATACTTTTTACTTATAAAACTTGAAATTAACCCATTTACTTACAGAACACTTATGTAAATAATAATGTTTGCAGATAAATGAAAAATTAAAATTTTCTTTTTTTATCTAATTATAAAATTCCAAAACAAAAGTATTTATTAATTAATTTAAAAATTATGTTATATTATTAGCTATTAAAACTATATATTTCCTTAATTTAAAGGACTAGTTTGTAATTAAAAAAAAGTTTAACTCTATTATATAATGAAAAATAGGGGAATTTTCAAAAATACCCCATTTTCCATGTCCTTTTTAAAAATACCCCTTCATGTTGACCATTTTTAAAACTACTAATCTTTATGTATAAAATGACCAAATTACTCTTTCTTTTAATGACAACAAGAATGTACAGTCACTAAAATAAATAAAAATTCCCGCCAAAAATCGAAAATTTTTCCCGTCAAAAAATATTTTTTCCTGCCAAATTTTTGAAATTTATACCTTTTAAAAACATTGCAAACGCTTTCAAAAACCTTGTAAATCCGTTTACAAGGTGTTTAAAAACCTTTTCAAAACCTTGTAAACGCTTTTAAAAACTTTGTAAAAGCGTTTACAAGGTGTTTAAAAACCTTTTAAAAACCTTATAAAAACCTTGTAAAAGCATTTAAAAGGTATTTAAAAAACCTTCTAAAACATTTTAAAACTCTTTAAAAAGCGTTTACAAAGTGTTTATAAGGTTTTTATGAGGTTTCTACTTTACAAAACCTTTTAAATACTTTGTAACAAAATTTTGGCGGGAAAATTTTTGGCGGAAATTTTTTTTGTCAAAAGTTTTTATCAAAAAAATTTTGGCGGGAAAATATGTCGGAAATTCTTTTGGTGGGAAAAATTTTGTTTTTCTTTTTGTTGAATAAAATATTTTTCATATAAAGGTAAAATGATCATTAAAAATTAAAAGAGGGCAAAAATAAAAATGACCAAAAAATAGGGTATTTTTGAAAAAGGATATCTCAAAAGGGTTATTTTAACAAATTCTCAATGTTTATAGATGAAAAATTTTACTCTAAAATAGAGTATTGAAGCAAAAATAGAAGTGGGTTGGAGATGCTCTTGTGCAATCCTTAAATTAACTAATGATTTTACACACACACTTTTTTATTTTTAAGGGAAATGTTAATTGTTCAAATGCACTTAACAATCTGAATAACAATCAAGAAGATTTAATTTTGCATGCACTAAATGTAACACGGGTGCGACACATTATGCTTATAAAGGGAAGCCCCCAAGGATTGTTGCCTGTTGGTATCCATATGATTTTGTATCCGGTAGTTACTGAGGAAGCGGCTGCATAGGCAACGGTTGAAGCTGCGACTGTCGTGGTGACTGTTGAAGCTGTGATTTCGACTTCCTTGGTGAATATTGTTGGTATCCATGTGACTGATATGTTGGCGGCATATATATTGGTACTAGACCGTTGCTTGGCCCAGAATTAGCACCCGGTTGAACAGACACATAACTCGAGGTCACCTGAATCTGATCCGATGACGGGTATGACTGAGGCGAAACCGGTACATACATAATGTATGGTTGGCGTGGTGTGGATGGTGGTGGGATATTAACTTGCTCCGCAAGAAACCTATACGTGAAGCTCAAGACACCTTTTTTGCCATAAGGACCCGTCAAAGCGTGCGTCTCCAACTTCATACCGTTAGCATCACCAATGTTGGTCAACGGATAAGGTGGATTTGAGCCCAATAACTGTTGCATGGGAAGTCTCAGAAATCCGATTTCCTTATCACCAAGGAAAGGCCGGTGACTCATCAATTCCACGAGGAGCGTCAAACGCCCTTCTTGAGCTAACTTCTCATCGACAGAAAACTTAATCATTTGATTCCACTTTGGGTTTGTATAAGCGGAGAAAGCGACAGGGGTATTGATCCTATCCTTAACTTTTCTGTCCTTAAGGATAGCAACCGAAGCGTATACGTCCATGGACGAGAAGGCGTTGACATCTTCGATGTTCTTGGCGTATTTTATTACGAGCTCTAGGATCATTTTAGTCGTGGTGGATTGAAACCGAGGGGAAAATACAAGAGGCTGACCTAATGTTCCTGGATCCAGGTTCCGGTAAACGGGTTTACCGATGGATGGCGAATAAACCGGTGATGGGGGATCACATTCCTCGACCGGCACAGGTTTAAACCGGTATAAAAGGCTTAGTGTTGCTTTGATACTTTCTTCTGTGGCTTTGATAGGGCGAGCCATTGACTTCATCTTGTTGATGTTACCGTTAGTAAACGGTGGGATCGGATTTGAGGCAAGAAGCTCCTGAACCGAGAGGTTGACTTCTCCCAAATAAAGGTCATTGTCACCTTGTAGCCAATAGCTAAATAGCTTGACCGTTATAGTCAATAGGCCTTCGGTGGCTTCTCTCTCGTTGACCGAGAACTTAACGGTGTGATTCCACGTCGGGTTGGAGCCACCGTCGTAATCAATGGGAGTTTTGGCCGCTCGTTTTTGATGAGTTGTGTCGCCGTTGATTGTAATGACGGCGTATACGTCCATTTTGTCTGGGGCATCTATATGGTTGATGTCACTAGCTGATACGATTTTGAGCTCAAGAGTTGGGTTCTCCATGGCTGTTTGCAACTGTGGGGATGAAGACATTTTCAAGAGAGTATCGTTTTGTTCTATCTTGGCAAATGTCAACTAGACGAATATATTTATATACAATCTATGTGTGGACATTTTCTTAAATTACAAAATTATTGAAAATAACATGGATGTCATTTCGTGAGTCATCACCTTTTAGTTTATATACATCATACTGACCATGTCGTAAAGTATATATTATATTATAACACGCAAGAAAAAATCTTATCAAATTCTTTTAATTATCCAAATAGAAGAATTATAGTTTATTTAGTTCAAATTCTTGTAATTCGACATCATTTATAATTGGCACTTTATAATTCTATATCAAATTTTAGAATATAGACTGATTTTAATCCTTTTCTCATTCACCTAACAACTTTGCTTCTCACGTCAAAACTATCTATATACTATTTCAAGTTACATATTTGATAATGTTTTAAGATAACATGGAAGACTCACGGCTAAAAGAAAAAAAAAAACAATAAAATAGCTAAATCAACTTGGGCAAACAGGATTATGTACGGACAAAGTAATATCCGATTTAGCGAAGTCAATGCTTTTTTTGATAATTCGCTAGTCAATGCTTACACGTATAGTGACATTGTTTATTTTGTAACTCATGTTGGTCAAAACGATTTAGTGTTACTATTTACCAAAATTTGATGCAATAACACTTATGGTTCATGCTGCTCACGTAATAAACAGTTGATCCATTTTATAAATCGAGAATAGCTTGCACAATTTAATATAACTATGTATCAAATGGCTAGAGTGAAAGGGCAGATCGACAAAAATAAATGGAACAACATTCAAAATCTTCAAGCAGGCAAATCAGAGACAACAATTTTTAACTGAAAAAGTGACGCTCCAAATAGACAACATATATATTTTCTTATATGTAAAAAAAAAAAGTATGAAGTTCAAAATCAACTGTGAAGTTCCAATGCTAGATATGTGGAATGGACATTGGTACATGGATACCTGTTGTCTATCATATCCAATCCAAGACGTGAGGAAAAGAAACATATATAGTAGTCTCTTGCGAGTGGTTTCCCACTATCAAACACAACATCAGTTATAAGACAATTAAGTTCCATAGAAACAAAAAGAAAGATTAATATTAAAATACATGCACATATGTAAGGTTTGGCATTCTAATATTAGCTGTCATTCGACAACTTAATTTTCGTTACATATAGTTTTTTTTTGCTGTAGCTTCAACGGATGTATATACGTTAATTATGCTTATAGTAGATACGATACATGGAGGAGACGACGTAAATTCAATCACGCATGAAATTAAGAATATGCATATGATAGACTTTTTATCCTCATTTAAATTCTCGGTATATATCAAGCAACTGAATCATACATATATAGGTAGTTTCTTAAGCTATATAAAATTCTCAAGACGCTGGATCATCGTCATGACAGCAGATGCGAGTTGGCTAGAAAGAATAAACTGTTCGTAAACTTTATAAGGTGGCTCTTTGAACACGAAAAGGTCTAGATTGTCTCTACGAGCCAGAGGATTTATAACTGCATATTTCATCCGAATGATGGCTTCATCGTAATTATCGGTTACCACTTGGGACTCGGCTTCGCGAAGCTGTAAATTTGCAACTGATAAACCTTTCTTGAAATCTTCTATAACTTTCTTGAATTCTTCAATCTCTTCTTTCCCTGATGATAGACTCTGGACGTTGAAAGAAATACAAAATTAATTTATAGTCTATAATGAAATGTAAATTGTGACATACATAAATAATATATAAATATATATATATATATATATGAGGATATTATAGTCATGACAGATAAATCGTGACATCTATAATAGAGTAAATTGCATACACACCCACTTTGGCTGGGAAGTATTGCATATAGACATACTTTTTTTGCTATATGTGTATTTTTCTTCTACTTTTTACAACTGATGATTATTTTAGGACTATTTTGCCTTTAATCACCTCTTTAAAAAATAAACTAAAAAAAAATTGCATACAAAATAAAGGTTTGGACCAAGTGTTAATGTGTTATTATTACAAGATAAATACATGGATTGCACTGTGGGAATAATTCTATAGATTTTAATTTATTTAAATTTAATTTTTTTATTATAAATTATTATAGAGAAATTCAATTTAAAACTTATCATTAGAACAACAGACACGTTTATAAAAGTTTGAAGAGTAACTAAGATTATTATTCTCACAGAATTATGTGCCTTTCACTCCATCATCATCATTCTTAAAAACTAAATATCAAGCATTTTAACATAGTCTTGAAATTTCTTGATAGTATTTGTCTCAAGAAACTATCACAACACAATACAACATGAAATAAAATATGTATGTTTAAGATTTTTAAAATAGACAATAAAATTAAAAATATTATTGAACAAGAAAACACCAAAAAAAGTATCATCTCATTTGGTTATACCTCTCCAAACCTCTCCAAATCGTTAAATTTCATAAACTTATTTCCGTAAGCATCTGCGGTTGTAGATAAACGGGTGGTACATACAAAAAATAAAGGAAAATCACATACAAATAAATAAAGCTATATAAATATTTTTTACTAATAATTCCTTATGATATATATTTGCAGATTCTACTGAAATATATATTGTTGTAGATTATATCAAACCCTATCTGTATATATATATATATATATATATGTGATAATTCTCAAACAGTAATAATTCCTTAGCTTTAATCTCCCAATATGAATAATTATTTGTGTTTAAATTCATAATTTATTTGTTTAATTTTAAATAACTATTTAATGATTATTTGAAATTTAATTTATATTTTCCACTATAATCATATTTTCATAAATATATTTTTGTGTTTTTATATTTATATAAATATATATATTACATTTATTTTATTTTCTTTTTTGTTTAAACTTCGTCGTATCCGCTAGTCATTCAGTTTCAAATCTTGTGCAAATGGCACATTTTCAACTGTTCTAATATGGCTTGAAACCTTAAGCAGGGCATCTTTCCATAAACTCTTCAACTACAATTGTTGCGGTTAAACCTGTGAAACCGTAAACTTTAATACTGCACCATCTTGGGTTTTATTTTTATTTATTTACTGTATTAAATTACAGCTGGATAAATACTGATTTTTAAGTGCTAAATAAAATCTGATGTGTATTAATCATTATAATGTTATTGATTACACATTTTAATTGATATGGCACCTCTTAAAAACTATGATATGTCATTCCCAGAAAAAAATCTCCCCTTCTTTTTCTTTTTTTAACACATAGGCCCCGATTGGCACAAGACTTTTAAGACTTAAAAAAAAAATAAAGCCGTGACAGTCATTAATTTGCCAATCAGACTTTTTTTACTTTTATTTTTTTAAAAGTTTTGTAAACCACTTTTTTTTTTCTTCTTTGTTTTCTCAGATTTTTTAAAGCAGGCTTTAAAATTAAATAAATAGAAAATCTTTATTTTTTTCCCTTCCATTATATTTAAAAGCTCTACACAAGTTTATATATAGATTTTATATCTTTTATTTTTATAAATGAATTATTCTTATTTTTTTCTCTTTCTTTTAAGACTCATTTCAATAATAATTTTTTTCATTATCATCATTAAATCATCATTTCAATATATTTTAATAATAAAAGTAACAACTACAGTTTTAAAAATGTTTGTTACCAATTAAATTTTAACAGTTAAAGTTTCTACAGTCAAAACATGTACAGTCAAATTCTCTACAGCAAAATTTTTAAAGTTAAAGTCTTTCTTTTATTTCTTTTATTGTATATATTGATTAAGCAAAAGCAAAGCTTAGTAAAACTTAACTTACTAATAAAAATTTTCATTTTCAACCAACATTTGAAGACACAAATCTTAAATTGTCCATTATTGATGAACAATATTATTTAATTGCCATTAGCAATATTAATTATATTAACAAAATCAACAATATTTTGTAGCCTTGCTTCATAATTCGTCGGCAGACCTACGTATCCATAATCCGGTGGCGGTGGAGGCGGTATGCAACCATAAGGTCCATACACATGCTGACTCGGAATAGCCCACGTTGGCACCTGGTGGTAACCGTTACCAGACTGAACAAGTGCCCCATTGAACCGGTACGAGAAAGTCAAATGACCTTTCAGTTTCTTCGACCTAGTTTTCACCTGATACGTCACAAACCTCATGCCATGGTTGTTACCACTAGTTGACTGCGTATGTAAGCGCAAGAGATCAAGTAGCGAGACTTCAATACTACCAATATCTTTATCACCGAGGATTCGTTTGGAGAACAATCTCACGACGAGTGTCAAACGACCTTCAAGGGGTAATCTCTCGTTGACAAAAATTTTGATAGCGTGATTCCAATTAGGGTTGGATTCACCAGAGCGATCAACAGCAGTTTTCACCTTCTGTTTCTTTTGGTGTTTGTCGCCTTCAAGGGTTATGACGGTGTAAACGTTCATCTTTGTGATGTAGTCGACATGCTTAAGATCACTTGCGGAGTTGATGTTAAGCTCTAGGGTGAGATTTGCCATGACTTCGAGCTTCCACGCAAAGATGATATTAGTTTATCAGACTTTAGTTTATAAAGAAGTTCCACTGTTTTTTTGTAAATTTGATTACTTCCCCTTCAGGGATGCGGTTCCTATATCTATGGGTTGCAGAATTAACAACTAACGTAACAAACGTAGAAAGACCTAATAAAAAAATGAAATAGAAAAAGGAAAATAAACACGTTAAAAGGACTTGGTCAATTCTACTTCCAACTTTTTTGGGGATGTGATTATGTGAAAAGCATAAGAATGAAACATTTTTGCGTAATGGAACATATAATTAACTGATTTATTAAAAAAAATAGAATATCAACTATAATTGTTTCCCCTAATCTCGGATTAAGTTATATATAAATCAATCATTTTAGTAGATTAAAAAAAATCCAATTTCTAGTAGTATGATACGCTAATGGACCAGCTATGATCGCGCTTCATAGATACAAAAATCGCATTTTCCAATAACATCCAAATGATTAAAATTAATGGTCATGATTTTGTTTCATAGACGGTCAGAATTTATCAGCGAGCTCTGACTCGGGCAATGTAGATCCGTGTTTTTATCTGTTTACAGTGAAGATTGAATGACGTTTTTACATTTTAAGCATATGATTATAATATTAATAGCTTGAGACCAATGACATGGACATGTGATTTTTTACAAAAATATGTTATGTTTTGTGCTTATGGTTTGTTGTTTTGTAGGAATTGAGTGATTATTGATGGAAGGAAATAATAAGTGAGTAGCAAGTTTAAATTATTTTTTGTCATTTATGAATTGAAAAAGCATAAAATTCGATGCATTGATTTCAATAGTTATGAAAATAAAGATTTGGATGAATGTACAAAAATACATGTAATAAATGTACTTTCTACATCATATAAATTCAAAAGAAAGAAAACAAAGAAATATATACAGATTTAGTTTCAAGGGAAATTCAATAAATAAAATTATATTGATATACACAAGGGTTTTTTCACACAAAATAAAATGTTAGATCACTTTGTTAGTAATATGGAGGCCTATACGTTTTTACTTGACACCATATATTCTATGGTAGGATTGAGGACATTTGATGTTTTCAATGTATTTAAATTTTTAGAAAAATATGAGGCTAGTAAATTAATAGTTGAGTATAAAAATTATCATAAGGGCAAAAATGTGGCGCAACTACATGTAGGGTACATTTTGAAGATGTTGAAGACATACGAAAGTGTTGATAATGGTATATTTTCATACGAAGCAATATGACAGTTTGCAATATTTTTCGGCTAATTTATTTTTGTGGTTTCAACATAATAGGAGGATGCGTATTTTCTATTATTCAAATTACTAAATGGACTTTAGTAAAATCTCTTTGGCAACAATTGACATGTAGCAGGTAAAAAAATTTTGTTTGTTTTTTGTTTTTGTCATTTATCAAGTTTTCCCTAAAGTCTCTCACAATTATTTTTTATTTTTTTGGTAGAGTCTCACAATTATTTTTTATTAATCCATGCCAAGAAAAATGTAAATAAAACAAAATATAGAAGACAAATATATATATATATATATATATATATATATATACTAGACACAATAATTTTTAAAAAAAATTGTTTAGAGAAAACAAATTAATCATCAAAGCAGTTTGCGACATCAGACACTATATCACCCATCACCAGCCCACCCAAAAGCCCAGCTCCCAATCCAATTCCAATTCCAAGCCCAGTCTCCTTCGGGTGCTGATACGACGGACTTGCGTATCCATATCCCACCGGTGACGGCGACGCATAACCATACCGTCCATATCCTTGGTGGCTAGCTGGTGGTGGCGCGTGGCTCTTAGATTGATCAGCTTCCTCCGTCTCCACAGCACCGTAGGATACTGGAAGATGACCCTTGCTTGATCCGGAAGCAAAAGGATGTTTTAGAAAATCCCGCGGCTGAGACAACTTAGGAAACTCAATTGGCGATTGTGGTGGATGTGCGATTTGATACGGTGGTGGAACAGAACTCTGGTTAATGATCGCCGGTAAATCTGGTTTAAACCGGTATGAGAAAGTTAAAGTCCCTGACCGTTTACCTGACGGGGTTCTCACCTGATAAATCATCAGTTTCATCTCTTGGCTATTACCAGCTTCGTTAGTTGGCGGGTTAACTGAATTCAAAAGTTCAAGTAATGGGATGCTAACTCTTCCGATATCTTTGTTGCCTAGGTATCCACGAGATATCAGTCTCATGACGAGTGTCAAACGATCATCATACACCAATCTCTCACTGACAGAAAATTTGACTGGGTGATACCAAACCGGGTTAGATCCACGGGAGCGATCGACATTGGTTTTTGCCTTTTGTTTCTTTCGGGAATTTTCGTCATGAATGGTGATGTTGACGTAAACATTCATCTTTGTGATGAGATTGACATTTACAAGGTTGCTTGCAGATCTAATGTTGAGTTCTAGAGTTAGATTTGCCATGACTATAATGAGAACTTAACTTTTGTTAACTTTGTAAGTTCAACTTATATATAATGTAAAACCAAAATGATAAGATAGACTACATATAGGAAATTAAATAATCTAATTTTAAAAATTATGTAAATGGGAGATAAAAATTAGTCTTCAAAAAGCCAAAAATTTAAGAAATACAGTGACATCACAATGAACTATTAAAAGTTGATAACCCATTTAATACCATATGTATATAATTTTCATTACTACTTGTAGTAGATATAACTACCTGTATTGGAAGTATTAAAATATGACTCATCAGGAAAAATTTATTAGTTTCAATGAAACTTTACATTTTATTATGTCAAAAAAGAAAATTTAATATATAATTAAATGAGTAAATTTAAAAATCAGATACAGCTAGACAATCAATAATGAAAATTGGTTAAGTTTAGGGGAGTCTTAAATTCTGACACATCTCTATATATCTTGATATTGGTTAAACTCAATGAAGGTGATTTGGTTGGGCTGTAAAACCTTTCACAGTTTTTAAAGCCTAATAGGACAGCTGTCGTGGTAAAAACCTAAAACTTTTACTACCTTAATTTAGCTATTTTTGTTCATGATTTGTTTTCATTTTTAAAGCAATTATTGTGGGGGGGGGGGGGGGGGGGGGGTTTGGGGGGTGGGGTTTAGAGGCTTTTTTAATTAATTAAATGTAAAAATCAGATACAGCTAGACACAGTCAATAATGAAAAATGGTTAAGTTTAGGGGATTCTTAAATTCTAACACATCTCTATATATTTTGATATTGGTTAAATTTGCTAAACTCAATGAAGGTGATTGGTTGAGCTGTAAAACCTTTCACAGCTTTTAAAGCCTATTAGGACAGTTGTCATGTTAAAAACCTAAAACCTTTACGGCCTAATTTAGCTATTTTTGTTCATGATTTGTTTTCATTTTAAAAGCAATTATTTTGGGGTTCTTTAGACTTTTTACTAAGGTTCTAGAGTTAGATTTGCCATGACTATAATGAGAACTTAACTTTTAACTTTGTAAGTTCAACTTATATATAGGCTTTGAATGGTTGTAAGGTATGGAGTAAACCGGATAATCCATACCAATATTTTGGTATGCAAAACATTGAACTGTGGTATGGAGCAGATTAGTATGGAGTTTATATTAGTATGGAGCTTTTGAAGAGTAGAATGAAAAATGCAGACCAATAGTGAATTTACAATGGTATGGAGTTGTACGCTTAAATGCATACTAGTATGGAGATTTTTAGTATGCAACAATGCATACTGGTATGCAATGGTGAATGGTAAATTAAGTGCAGACTAGTCTAATTTTAGTCTGCTCTGGAGCATACTGTACAACCATTCAAAGTCATAATGTAAAACCAAAACGATAAGATAAACTACATATAGGAAATTAAATAATCTAATCTTAAAAATTATGTAAATGGAAGATAAAAATTAGTCTTCAAAAAGCCAAATAAATAAGAAATACATCACAATGAACTATTAAGAGTTGATAACCCATTTAATACCATATGTATATAATTTTCATTACTACATGTAGTAGATACCTGTATTGGAAGTATTAAAATATGACTCATCAGGAAAAAATTATTATGTCAAAAAAGAAAATTTAATAGATAAATTAATGAGTAAATTTAAAAATCAGATACAGCTAGAATAATGAAAATTGGTTAAGTGTAGGGGAGTCTTAAATTTTAACACATCTCTATATATCTTGATATTGGTTAAATAGGCTAAACTCAATGAAGGTGATTGGTTGGGCTGTAAAACCTTTGACAGTTTTTAAAGCCTATTAGGACAGTTGTCATATTAAAACCTAAAACTTTTAGGTCCCTAATTTAGCTATTTTTGTTGATGATTTGTTTTCATTTTTAAAGCAATTAATTTTTTTTGGGGTTTTAGAGACTTTTTACTAAGAGGTTTTGGGCCAAACAAAACCAAAAGTAATCTTCACTATTTTTGGATGATTTAATGTAGATTTATTGAGTGGATAAGTACTCTTGATCGCTAAAAATGATGGTTAATATCGTCGGCTATTGGTGTTAACTGTTAATGTGTCAGCAACAATGTATGTGGTTTTTTTTAGGGTGAAGATCATTTGGAAACTGCTATTCCATACAAAGATCAAGCTCTTACCAAACAGATTTTCAAGTCATCGACACAAGCACAAAAAAATATTCTACCACAGAAAATGTGGAGTTTTTGTTTTGGGTGAATGATAGAAAATATGTAGATCATAGCAGATTTAAATAATATACAAAAAGGGAAACATAATGTATTAACAAAATGTTAGTGAAAAAGCTTACCCAGAGAAAGCATTGTGTATTTCATTTTTTCTGTTTTTTCCTTTATTTGTTATCATTATCATGTATGGTCATTGTTAAATTGAGAAAGAAATATTTTGTAATAAAGAAACACGCAAAAATTAAAGCATACAACCTCACACTAAAAGATTACAAAGTGACTGTCAAATCTCTAGAGACGGCCGCAATCATATTGAGTATGACGAATCTGATCACGGCCAAACAATAGTACCAACAAGACTATAAAAAATAGTCTCACAACCTTTGATGGCGTTTGTAGCGAACGTCCGGTCAAATAAGTTTGCATGGAAAGCCCGAGTAATCTCATCCGACGTTCCTTCACATACTCATCAATAGCTTCTTCAATACTTCTCATCGAACAATCCTCTAACAAGTCTCCATGGTCCGGACCAACTTTCCTAGCTAGACATCTAGCTAGAACGACCGCATCCTCTAGCGCCGCAGAGCCGCCTTGTCCCAAGAACGGACCCATCACGTGCATCGCATCGCCGGCTACTGTCACGGTCCCACGTCGAAATTTCCCGAACATGATTTCTGACGGCGCTCGGTACCTTAAGTGTGTCAATGATAATGACTCTACATCGCATGTTTTCACCATTTCTTTCCAGTCTTCAAACAATTCATCCACCCATTTTAGGCACAGTTTCGCGATTGATTCTTGATCTTTGACTTTGTGATCATTGTCTTGCATATGCACCAGAAACCAAAAGACTTGATTCTCGGTTAAAGGAAGCCTTCCGATTAAGATATTTCCTTTCTTCATCCTTAGTAGCTCTTGTGGAAACCCATGGCCATTTGGGTAATTAGTAAACCCTCTCACCGCACGACAAGAAAACGCCTTTTTTGGGCCTAAGTTCAGGTAGTCACTAACGACCGAATTTGCACCGTCGCATCCAATCAAGACCTACGAGAGAGAAGCAAAACATTAGACTATATAAAAATACAAACGGACACAAATGAAGAACCTTACGTTTGTGTTTGATATTTACTTTTACAAATGAACATAATTTTTTTTGTTCTAAATAGTTAACGAGTGGGTTAATTAATTAGAAACAAAAATGTAACATAGATTGCAAACGTGAACGTGAACGTGAACAAAAAATTGAAACCTTAATAATTATAACTAATAAGCATATCAACATCTTCTAAAAATCACATGAAAAAAAAAAATGCAAAACGCAAATGTAAAAAACTTCGTTTCAAACAATTGAAGGCTAATCATTGCTAATTGTTATGACCAAAAAAAAAAAAAGTATTTCTTACCTTGGCTTTGATCATCGTTCCATTGAATAACTGAACGATGGGAAACGACGTAGTTTGGTCCTCTTTTATAGAAACAATTTGGGAACCAAACCGGATGGTTCCTTCAGGTAGAGCATCGGCTAAGGCCTCAACAAGATCGTTCCTTTTAATACAACGAGCTTCATCTCTGTTTAATTCCAAATATTAAATATTCGAATCAGTAATGAAACTTACAACAAATATTTATATAAATGATAAGAGTTGAGGAGGATAATTAGGACGTACTTGATGGTTAAAACAAATTCTTGTTTTTTCCCATTTTCAATCAACATGGTCCGTGCCCTGTTCACACATCCAAGAAAGATTTAAGTAAATATGAATTTTTTAACCAAATTTGTGAACTTGTGATCAAGATTTTTAAAAAGATTAAACAATTACTTGTGAATAAGAAGAGAAGTGACACGAAGACGTTGACCGACACCAAGTTGATCAAGAGCTCTCCAACCATTGGTGAGTGTTCCGATTCCAGCTCCTTCTGATCTCACTTTCTCTGCTCTCTCCAACACCACACTCTTTATTCCTTTCCTACATTTCGAAAAATATACCCAAATATTTAAATTACATATATCTAGATAATAAATTTGGTTTTCAATAGAAAACAAAAAATAAGGACAATAACAATAACAAACCTATGAAGAGCAAGGGAAGTGGCAAGACCAGCGATTCCACCGCCGATGATAACAATTCCGACTTCTTCCATTTGAGAGCTGATAAAGTTTCAGATCTAAAGTTTTTGTTTTATGTTGTGTGAATGTGCATATAGTATAGTCTTTTTTTTATTTTTATATAGAGAAGAGAAGGAGCGAAGACTTTTAGCTAAGACAACTAATTACTTGGGAGGCAATCAATTTACGTGAGTGTGGTGGTGGGTCACCGCGAGTCAAACATGTGCTACGTTTATGTAGTAACCACTTGACCGTTGACGCAAGCCATGACGCTACTTACATTAAATCATCTTTTGGATAAACAACTAGACAAGTTGTATTCAATATATGTACTTGTCGTTATTAATATGACTCACAATAGTCAATACTTATCTTTTAAAATACTATGTATCGAAATCGAAATCAATCTTCCACGATAAACTTTTTTGTTTATTAAAAACGATTATTACCAGAAACCGAACATATCTTTAATTAATCAGAACATAAAAGAGAGCAGGACTACTCTTAGCTCTATTGCTTTAGCTGATTCATCTTCACATTCTTAGTAGGTTTTTTGGACAATTTGAGCTTCATTTTTACCTTTCTATAAATAAAAATAAATACTGAAATTCACTTTTTCGATTATTTGTAGCTTAAAAAGCTGAGAAAATAAGAAAATTAACTTTTTTCTTTCCATAATACTGTATATTGGGCCTTTTCTTGAAGCATAAGAAAAAAAAGATTTGTTAAAAGTAACTAAAAAAAACAAGAATTATTGGCTGAAACGTGTTTGTTTTGAGAATAATATTTTGCAGATGCCGAGCCTCTAAGAATGTTATTTTTATAAACAATAATTCTTTACTAAAATAGTTTTTATTGGACTTTCTTCTGTCTATTACAGTTTCACAAGTGAGAAAGATTAATATCATTAGTGATTTAGCTCCAATAACATTGGTACACAAAAAGAGAAAGAAACGAAAACATAACACATTTGCAACCAACCTCCTGATACAAATATTTCACAAAGCCGACAATCTCTCGTATTTAAACCGTACATAAAGTATGATAAATTTATAAACGGCCACAATCATATCGAGTGTGACCAATTTGATCACGAAACAGAATCATTAATAAAACTATTAGCAAGATCTTTCTTACCGGAGACGAGGCTTCAATCAAACAACCGGTAAGATATGTCTGTGTCGAGAGTCCCACAAGTCTCCCTCTTCTTTCTTTAACATACTCATCAATCGCTTCTTCGAGTTGCATCCTTAAAGAGGACGAGGAGACATTATTATTCACACTGTTTTGACCTAACTTCCTCCACAAGCATCTAGCCAAGACGACACCGTCCTCTAGCGCAGCTGAAGTTCCTTGCCCTAAGAATGGACCCATCAGGTGCATACTATCTCCGGCAACTGTCACAGTACCACGTCGGAATTTACCCGACATAACGTCCCACGGAGCACGATACCTTAAACGGCTGATATATAAAGAGGCCATATCGCAGTTCTTCACCATCTCTTTCCAATCTTCCGAGAATTCGCCTACAGATGCTAGTGCCAATCTTGCAATGGCTTCTTGATCTTTTAAGAAGTTGGAGTCTAATTTTATAACAAATATATATGTCAATGATCATGGACATCATCTATTAAAAAGGCCTAGCCACCTAGTGTCTAGTGACCTAATATTCAGTTCAACTAAAACAAATGTTGATTATATAATATTTTCTATATAAATTATATATGTACTGTATGTGATTCTTGTGTAATTATTTATGTTCAAATTCGTATAATTTTTGGAAAAAAAAAACGATAGAGGAATATAATATGAGTTGTACCATGAGCTGATGAGCTCTCTATATTAGTTACCTTGTGGACAGTTTAGCAGAACAACAAACCAGAAGACGAGTTTGTGAGTTATAGGAAGTCGGCCGCTTACGACGTTGTCCATCTTGATTCTTATAAACTCTTGCCGAAACCCATGACCTTCCGGGTAATTTGTGAACCCCCTGACCGCCCGAGCACCAAGGGCTTTAGTTGGGTTCAGTCCTAGAAATCTAGAGACTGTAGAATTTGATCCGTCACAGCCAATCAAAACCTAAGTTAAAAGAAAGTACAATAGTACCAGATATAAAAAAACCATTTCATGCTAAACATGTTGCTGTCAATAACACTATTTAAAACACACACACGCAGTAGTGAATGGACCAAAACAAGTTTTATAGATCCGGTTCCGACTTTCAAAAACGTCACTGTCGACAAATCAAATCCACTACCTAGTCTCAATAATTGATTAAAATACAAGACTAATGGCCCAAAAAATAAAATATCTATTGTTTTTTTTATGTTGAAAAAATATATCTATTGTTTCTTGACGTACCTTTGCTTTAATAGGTTCTCCGTTTTGAACGTGTACAATCGGAAACGACGTTGTTTCGTCAAGCTTGACCGACACAATTTGGCAACCAAGCCGTAGAGTTCCAAGAGGAAGAGCATGAGCCAAAGCTCGGACCAAATCATTCCTTATTACACCTCTTACTTCTCCATACGACGCTGGTCCGACCGATTCTCTTCGCTTGATCCCTTTTTCGATCAAAACATCTCTTATCCTGTTTTAGTTCCGCACAAGAAAAATCATAAGCAATGAACCATATACTTAGAACTACTTAAACCATCTCTAAATCTTTATATATACGTACTGAGGAAGTGGAAGAGAATTAAGACGAAGCTTATCAGCAACACCAAGTTGTTCAAGAGCAAGCCAGCCATTAGTCTGAATACCAAACGCTGCTCCTTCTGATCTTACGGACTCTGATCTCTCCAACACAACGCTCTTTATACCCTTCCTTTATAATTATATGATGCACTAATAAATTAGACTATAATATGTATATGCATATGTTTTATACAAGTTTACCATAACAGAGATATATAATCGAGGAAGAGACGATGAGAAAATAGCGAACCTGTGAAGAGCAAGTGAAGTTGCAAGACCAGCAATACCACCTCCAACAATCACTATGTCCAATTCTTCCATTCTTCTTTATATCTCTTTTAAATGTTATGATCTTTCTCTCTCTTAATTGCTCTCTATTATATTATATCTGCGTTGTGGTGTTGGTTGAAGCCACATGGGGGCATGGCCATGATTGCCTATATATATTTAGTGTACAATGGCCGGTGGTATTTCACTACAAGAAAACATGCTTTTTCCGACTACAAATGGCGACGACATATGTAGTCGCCATTTTTAGCCACTATTTAGCGACTATTTGGCGACAATTTTACGACTACAAAAATTTAGTCGTATAATAGTCACTATTTTGCTACTACTTACCGTAGTCGGTAATTTAGTCGTAATTTAATAACTATTTTATGACTATATTGTATAACAGAACATATAGTTGTTAAATAGTCGCTAAATTAACGACTAAGATGCAACTCATGGTAAAGGTCGCCAATAAGTCGTATATCAGTCACTATTTAAGAAAATATAAATTTTCAAAATTTAACTCCAAAACCTTAACCAAACTCCAAAACCTAAATTATAAACTTAAAGTTTAAATCCTGAATATTTAATTCTTAATATTAGAAATTATTTCTTAAACCATAAAACTAAAACATAGCCATTCTTATATATACATAAAACCAAGCTTTAATGCTTAAAAGAAAATCTAATTTTTCAAAACTTAACCCCAAATCTTAAATCTTAACCCTAAACCCTATACCCCCAAACCCTTAACCAAACTTCAAAACCTAGATCATCAAATCTAAATTTTGAAGTTTAAATTCTTAATCTTATAAATTAATTCAAAAACCATAAAACCAAACCATAACCATTATATATATGTATATAACTAATTTTTCGAAACTTAACCCCAAAAAACTATAGTTTTCCAAATCCTATATTTTTATCAACACACTTAACCCCAAACCCAAAACTTATGCTCAAAAACCCTTAACCTTAAATTTAAAACCTTTATAATTCATGTATAGAAATTAAATCATAGATCATTCACCCAAAATATAGCCATTGAATATCTATAAAACCAAGATGTAAAACTATTTAGTATTTACATATAAATCAGTCTTTCCAAAAACTATATACTTACAAAATTTATTAAACTTAGTCATTTTAAAACCTAAAAAAAATTATTTTTAAATCTAAATCAAGTCTAATATTCTTCTAAATTTCAAAACCCCAAGTCCCAAATCATAAATTTCAAATGTCATTTCCTGAATTATGAACCCAGAATTGCAAAGTATATATGTTTTGATCCAACAAATTACTCTTTAAATAATGAAAGCTTTTTATTGGATGATATGTAAACACATGGATTACACTATCAACCGTTGATTAATTTAATCCAACGGACAAGGTTTTTTCCAGCTCTTGTTTCTCTTTCGTCTCCTTCACGAGGGATTGATTAACTTTCTCCCCTTCTCTTCTTTAGCCGATTAACTTTCTCTCCTCCGCCCGCTGTTTCATTCTATTCGATCTTCATCTTGTCGTTGTTTTCATCCTCTCAAGTTTTTAGATCTGGTACCAGAGCATTTTTGCGGATCTCAGATCTCGTAATTACTCACGCTCTGGAGTAGCCTTCATTCACTGTCGAATCCCTGAACATGAGGAACCTACCCGTAAAGACTACTTCCGAGAGCGAACCAAATTACTTGATGCTGACCGCTCTGAATACAACACACCGTCGAAGGTAAGTGTGTGTGTGTTTGCTTTCGTATTGAAATTGATAAAACTCAGAATTTTTTTTCCACTTAGTTGCTCTATACACTTCCTTTGTACCGAGTATGAAGCCAGTCCGGCTTAATTTTGATCGAATTCGTGTGCTTTAAGCGTTTTCGATTCTCTGTGGTGTTTACTTTTGGAGAAGAAGAGTTTGTTTCATTTTCAAATTTGTGTGTTCTTAGTGACTCAGGGTTTGGTGGGGCTTCATCATACGGAAGCTCATGTAGTCATACATCAAGCATGAAAAAGGATAGTGATGGCAATGACTCTCCAAGGAAGCTAGATTTGGATGGTTTGACTCCTTTCGAGAAGAATTTCTATGTCGAATCGCAGGCTGTGGCGGCTATGACTGAGGCAGAAGTTGAAGAGTATCGTAAGCTGAGGGAAATTACTGTTGTTGAGATATTACCAAACCTGTCAAGAGTTTTCGTGATGTTGGCTTTCCTGGTAAGCTGATTTCATATCCAAAAGAACTACTACTGGATTTGACTTCTGTTTCATTTGATTTAGACTGTGATCAGTTTCACTTACATGTCTATGTAAGTTCTTTTGTATATATCTACTGATAAGAGTTTTTTGATTGGCCTAGATTATGTTTTGGAAGAGATTAAGAAGGCTGGTTTAACTGAACCTACTACGCCTATACAATCTCAGGGCTAGCCAATGGCAATGAAGGGACGTGATCTTATTAGCATTGCTGAAACTGGCTCTGGAAAGACTCTTTCCTACTTATTACCTTCAATCGTCCATGTCAATGCCCAACCAATTATAGGTAACGCTTGAGTTCTGCTCGTGAAGTTCTTGTTCCTGGTTCTTGTTCGCTGTTAAGTTCTTTTTCCTGGTTCTTGTTCGATGTTACAGATTAAAATGGACACTATTGAAGTCAGTAACCTGAATAGGCAATATCTATTTCGTCCTTCTCATGTTGGGCGCTCCAGGGCTAAGGTATATTTGCTTGAGCTAAGTCCAAGGGAATCCAGTTCATAAGAGAATTCATGTGACCATATAGACTCACAGTTGTTAACCAAAGTTGTTTGGGTTTATTAAATCGAGTTTAGGAGGTATATGTGAGCAACCTGAGCTCATTCTCCCTCGCTTCAAGGTATGTAAGCAGCCTGAGCTCATTCTCCCTCGTTTGTGTTTGTTAAATCCAGTTTATGTATATTTAAGCAAACTTATTTCTTCTCCAGCTCAGCTAATTTCTCTCTGATGGTGTCATTAGGCAATCTGAGCTCATTCTCCCTCGCCTTAAGTTCCTTAAGAAATGCTTCCATCAGCTCAGCTTCCTTTCTCCTTGTCTCGGTCTTTGCAGTTTGCTTCAGGTCAAAATCTTCAACATTCATCTCAAAAGCAAAAGACTTCTTGGGAAAGCAAAGCAACCTCCTTCTCCGTCGCTTCAAACATTAACCCTTGATGTTTGTGCATTTCCAATATTTACTTTCTTTTTTTAGTAGTATGATGTATTCTTTGTATTCTTATTTTTAACTATGTTTTTAGTTTTATTTTGTAATACAGTTTTTTTTTGATATTATGGTCTCATAATAATAAATATAGTATTTTTTATTTTTAATATCAATTCATTCCAATAACTTATATATATTTAAAAATAATTAATAAAATATATATATTATCAAAATAGTATATATATATAATGCTGTATAAATACAATATTGTTTAAATACATAATCATAAATTAGTCCTCAATTAGTCACTAAATTTGGTGACTACATTATGACTATTTAGAATAGTCGTAAAATAGTCGTAGTGTAGTCGTTAAATTTAGTGACTATATTACGATTACATTTACGACTACGCAAAATAGTCGTAATGTAGTCGCTATTTGGCGACTAATTTTACGACTATTTATTTTAGCGACTCTCGATTTACGACTACTGGTTTTAGTCGCTATTTAGTCGTAACACACTGTTTAGTGACTAAATAGTGACTAATAGTGCAGTCGCTATTTGCTTGTTTTCTTGTAGTGTTTTCAGATATAAAATAATAATTTCAGAATATAAAATAAATATTAATAGTATTTGCCGTTTTCTATATCCAGAAAGAAAATTCTGTAAGATTTTCAAATAACGGTTTTTAATGAGAAATTTCGTGGTTGTGCCCCTTGGCCTGTTGTATTTTTCGTTATATGTACACATCATTCATAGCAAAACTCAACGGATGATTTGGTTATTTGTTGATATAAACTCAACACTTACACATAATATTTCAAAATAAAAAAATCTTACTTTTGAAGTGACAAACTAAATTAGTTTTCTTATAAAATTATATGAATTCTTCAATCTCAATAATTTTTAAAACCCCAAGGATAACTTATATTTTTTTGGTTTTTATTTTATAGTGCTAGATTTCATATTAATGGTTTCATCTTTAGACAATTTAGTTAAATGGTATTTTTAAAATTATATTATATTTTTATATTTAAGTCTCAGTTGAATATGATTTCTTTTTGGATCATTTTTTAATGCGAGATCAGGATGATACATCCAGCTCAAGTAATCGTTCCACTTCTAGTGTTCATTCTTCAGGAGCAGCTTTTGATGAGGAGAAGGAGCGGAGATCCGAGGAAATTGATAAGAAGAAGTCTAAAAAATCAAGCAAGGAAGCAACCTTAGGTAAGCGTAGGTAGAATATGAGATGATAGGTATGGTAGGTAGGGATGGGAATGTTATGATTACCTTAGGGAACAATAGTCGGTTGAGATGAAGGAGATGTTATGATTACCTTAGGGAACAGTAGATATCTCTAAGAGTCGGTTGAGATTGAGATGGTATTGTGTAAATAAGGAGATGTTATGATTACATTAGGGAACAGTTGAGATGGTACTGTAACAGTTATAGCTATTAAATGTTGGAGATGTTTGGCTAATTAAAATTATCTTGTTGTATTGTTTTGCAGATGAGCATGTGGAGACACCACCACCATGCCGATCACTACTCATGTTCAATGATTTTTGGTGATCTTGTTTACTCATGTTTGATGATCGCCACAGTCATCAAGGAAATCTACCTTATCTACTCTCTATCTCTATTGTTAATTCAACTGTTTCCCTTTCAACTTTTCCATTTCAATGGTTTCTATTACTACTCTATCTATAACTGTTTCGTTTTCAATCTGTTTCTGTTTCATTATGTCCCTTGTTTTGATTAGGTCTGCACATAATATGAATAGATATGGTGATAAATATTTTAGGGGCATCATTTGGGAGCCATTGATTAGGATTGATTAGCATATAAGACACAAAAACCAATTGTTTAATTATGTTCTTTTTGTTTTCAAAAACCTCAAATCATTAAAATATATATATATATATATATATATATTATATTGATTTTTGCAGATTTATCAATTGGATCACAAAACAAAATAGTCTTTATAAATGGATAAATGGATAATTATATTGATCTTTAAATATTATATAGATATTTATAAATTATTAAAAATGATACATGAATATGTGAGATAACCAGAGACATAATAGATAATTAGATATGGATCATTTCAACTTCATGATCTTATTGTGTGGTGAGTATTGTAAGAAAGTATGAAAATAATGACTTATAAGATGTTAATATAAAATAGAAAACGGAGATAAACCTTTTAAAAGATTAAAAAATATATATAAGATATGCATATCATACAAACTCTAAAACTAAGCTTTTACAATGATATTTGATTTTTTATAACCAATACAACAACAATAACAGAAAAAAAATACAAAACAAAAAAAAAAAAGATTTGAGAGTAGTGAAAGAATATGAGAAAATGAAAAAGTGATAGACTAAGAGAATAAGATAATGAGTATTTATAAGAAGAGAAATGATGAAAAATTACATTTAGAAAAATGAGAGTTACAATTCTAATTTATTGTTTTGTTTTAATACAATTGATTAATACAACTTAGTGGAGAAATAAAGATAATGTATAATTTATAGGGGAAATTTATATGATTTCCGTTTTATATTATGTGAGTTAAATGTGAAAATTAATTGTTTTTAAAATTGTGTTTTAATATATATTTTTTTTTGTTAAAATTGCATTGCCAAGTGGACCAATAAGGACAGAGTGAAACATTACTTTTATATATATGATTGTTAGGCGCTAGTCGGGTGGTCGGGTGGTCTAGTGCCTAAAGAGAAAATTGGAGAATAAGTGGGGATTAATCGGAGTCTATTTTTAACGTTATTTTATTAAATAAAATATATAGTATATATATATATATATTTCTATTTCTATTTATATTGAAAGAAAAAAAACATCAATAAAATAGAAAACTATTGTATCATCTTTAAAATTATGGTAAACACAAACATAATTTTATGATTTTCATTAAAAGTTTGTACATTAGTTATTGTAGAACATCATAAACTTTTAATTTAAATATCTAAATAACAAAAAATATTAGATAATTGATCCTAAATAATGATTTGTCATTAATGGAAATGGAGAGGATCTACCTAACGATTTTATGGAGTGTAATCAGTATTAGAAGAAAATTTTAAAATAGGGGATAAAAGTTAAAGATAAAAAAATTCCAAGGGCTGGAATGATAATATATATTTCTAAAACAGAAGGACCAAATTGTAAATTACATAAAACTCATCGGCCGCACTAGGTTTTGGTACCCTAAAACCCTAGAAAATACAATCCCTCTTAGAAACAGAGAGCTTCTTCTTCTCCAAATTCAATTTACTCACTCTTCCCCCAAAGATGCGACCTTTAGACGAGACCGAGACGACCGTCGTCTTCGAGAAGCTCTTCAAATTCGTGGGCAACAACCTCAAGAAGATCGTGGAGAACCCATCAGACGAAGGACCCGAATCAACAGCCGGCAGCTACTGCTTCCGCCTCCAGAAGAACAGAGTCTACTACGTCAGCGACGCGCTCGTGAAGCGAGCCACGAACATCTCCAGGAAAAACCTAGTCTCTCTCGGAACCTGCATCGGCAAGTACACCCACGCCGGTAGCTTCCATCTGACGATTATGTCGCTCAATATCTTGGCGGCGAATGCTAAACACAAGGTATGGCTCAAACCCACTTCGGAGATGTCTTTCCTTTACGGGAACCATGTGTTGAAAGGAGGGTTAGGGAGGATTACTGATAGTATTGTTCCTGGAGATGGTGTTGTTGTGTTCTCTATGTCTGATGTTCCGCTAGGGTTTGGTATTGCGGCTAAGAGTACGCAGGATTGTAGGAAATTGGATCCCAACGGTATTGTTGTGCTTCATCAGGCTGATATTGGAGAGTATTTGAGGGATGAAGATGAGCTTTGATGGGTTTTAAAGGTTTTTGTCTTTGTTGGAAATGTTTCTTTTAAGTTTTATGTAAGTCGGGTCTTGAACTCAGTAGCTTGATTCTGCTTGTTCTAAGTTATAAGGTATGTAGCGGTTGTTACAAGTTTTGTTGAAACTATGGAAAGTCTCGATTTTTATGAATCTGTTTTGAGGTGTTGTTGCTGTTTTTGTGAGTGTTTTTGGGTGTGTAAACGCTCACATACATACGCTAATTATCAATTCGGTAAGCTGATGATTTAGATTTGTGTTGGAAACTGCTTGATTTTGCTTTGATTTTATTGGTCCGTAAAGCTTGAAATTGTTCACAAGCTTGAATCTTGAACTTAACTAGGCACATAACTATATGAAATCATTACAAATTTTGCGCAACATGGTGCTGGATCAATGAAAGTCTCGATCTTCCTGAAACCGAGTATCTAAAGGCTAAAGTTTTACAAATATATGTGAAGAATCGAATATGTAAGCTGATGATTAAGGTTTGTGTTTGGAAACAGACTTGGTTCTATAGCCTAAAAGCTGCAATGTCCACAAGCTTGGAAATTTTCATTTTAAGTTACTACTGTGTCTGTTGAAGTATCTATACGTTTGTGTACTATCGCCAAATAATGTGGTGAGCCCTTGAGCCAATAATTACGACCTGAGATCTTACTGAGACACACATTGCATAACTCTTCCTGAAAAATCTTGATGATGTTCTAGACAATAAAAAATTCAAACATTACGGTTTTTCATCTGCAAAGCTCAAATACAGGACCAAAGAAGAATATTTATATGCTAAGTATACGGATTGATATTTTCACTTATTCCTGCAATTTTACAGTTTTCTTCCGTTCTTGGATGCGAAGATGAGTTGTCTAGAAACAATTTTTCTAGGGGTTATATCCTTAATACGGTGGTTCAGTCACAAAGCCCGTCTAGCTCAGTTGGTAGAGCGCAAGGCTCTTAACCTTGTGGTCGTGGGTTCGAGCCCCACGGTGGGCGCATTTCCTTTTTGCGTTTTAAGTTTACTACATCGACCATACGTCCATATGTTCTTTTTCTTACTTTAAGACATCCTCACTGTTTTTTAGTTATGCAACATAGAAGCTCTAAACGGTACATATTGTATTTGTTAACCTACACCATATTTTTGTTAATCCAACGAAAGAACACACACACACTTACATATAATACAACATTCAAAGTCAAAACCTTGCAATATAAAATATGGTACTGTTTTGTTCCCCCTCTCTCTCTCCTATCTCTCTACCGGAGACTTTTTGTCTCTGTGGCCGTTTCCGCGGAAGGCTCTAACCATCACATACTGAGTATTTTGTTGTGTCTTCAATCGGTGCAATTGAACCCGTGACAAACTGATATCCAGATAATGAGAACAAGTAGTAGCAAGATCCCGAGAACCACAAGTTTTATCTTCATGTTCTGGTACCACAATTTCCTCCTCACCTGTGTTCCTTGTTTCTTGTACTCCTGCGCCTATAAAGGTTCAAATACACTTATGTTAAAAGTTATGCTATGTCAGAGAAGATTAGCTATTTAAAGGTCAAGTATGCTAACTACCTGAGAACGTAGATTCTCGGTCTTGTCAGTAAGAACAGTTAGATTTTCCCCTCTGTCAATTGCCTATAGATTAAAAAAAGTATATTGGATAAGTACTAAGCGTAAATGAACAGTGAATTGTCTCTGCTTAAAGGCAACATTCCAACATCGTGTAATGGCTCTTTCACAGAGACATCATTGTAAAAGGTAAAAGCAAAGGAGAAATGATTGATAGTCTAAGTGTGCAGAAAGACATAAGAGAAGAATGAGATAAAAAAACTATGAGAGTCATCATTAGCAAATACCTTGTCAATGTTCTCCAACATTATACTTTTAACTTCTGAAACTTGAGCCTTGACTTTTATTAGTTTTTCAATCTCCTCTGCATGGTCAACAATATACTTCATGTGTTCTTTCATCACCGGCCTGCAGTTGTTTTTGTGACCAATTTCGTCAATGGTATAAAAGAATCTATCACTTGTATTCAATATATTATCGAACATCTTTCCACAAAGTTTATAAGAAATTAAGTACCCGAAATCCTTATTCAGACTTTTGGCGATAGCTGTGCTTGCTTTTCCACCTCCATATCTCTTCTTGAAATCAGCTTTCACACGTTCCAGAAACGCAATCGAGATTTGCTTGCTAAGAGAATCTTTCGCCACAACACAATATGCTGAAAGCGCATAACAAAGACATATGTCAATGTCAAGGAACATTGTACAAGTGAAATACACATATACTTAAGTTTCCGCAAGATATAGAAGAACTAGTTCTCCTCATAACATTGCTAACAACGCAAAACATTAATCAGTTTCTATGTCCTGTTAAACTCAAAGGACACCCCGCAAATAGAGAACCCAATATGATTTATCACGGTTTAACACAACAAGAGTAACCACAAGTTGAATGTACTTGAATAGTAATGCTAAACAACCACTGTCTAAGAACTTTTAAACCTATAGATAAGTGCTAAACAAGAAGATTCCAGTTCAGGGAGCAACAATATACAGTCAGATCCTGCCTCATGCATGCCAAAGATGGAATCTTTTCATCTCCAAAACCATTAACTGATACCTATAGAAAGACTGATACAAACATCTCAAATCGGCATCACATTTAGGCATCTCCAAATATAGGAATCATAATGCAAAAGCGCTCACCACCATACAACACACCAAAAATAGAAACACTAATAGATAGTACATACAAACCCCTACAAAACACTCAAAAGACTTTTGAGATTTTCTTTTCGCTACTAAGTGAATCTTTAAAGACAATAAAGTCCAAAGAGATCTATCAAGCTTAGATATACAACTTACATATGTGTGCTTAGTAGTATTTTCCAAGTGGAAACCAAACCAAATCAGCAAAAAGGATTCATTTTTTTTTACAAATCTTAATGAAACCAATACAAATAACAGTGCTGAATCAACAAGTAGACGAACTCAATATATAAAAGATCCATAAACGCCCCCTAAGATTCATATTGATCCATAAAAGCTTTAGCTATAGATCCATACTGGGTTCAACCAAAAGAGAGCAATTTTTTAAAAAACAAGACAATGTTATTGTTCATTCCACGAGAGAAGAGATAATGAATCACAAACCATAGCCATCTTCGACGAGGAAATTGAAGGTATGGTGATCGCAGTTGTAAGTGAACTTGCTGCTGCTGGAGGAAGGAAGCTTCTGGAGACACTGAGAAGCAATAGACGGGAAATTACCGGTGAACTCTGTATACTCGGCGAGGATCATAGTGCCTCTGGCGACGAAGCTGTAGATAAACGATTCCTGACCCATTTGAGTCGCGCCACCGAGTTGGCTCAGGCAGGGAGAAAGAGAAAGAGAGAGAGAGAGTTTTGATTCTTTACCTTTGGAGCAAAGGAACAAGTATTTTCCCGTGTACTCTTTTACTTCACTTTTATTTTATTTTTTCTTTACACTTTTTTACTCATTTCATGAATTGATATATTCCAACATCTTCAAAATTCTCGAAATATAAGTGTGCAAATTGGAGTTTCTATAAAGAGAAGATAGTCAAGAATAACTTTTTGTTTTAAAAAGATTTATTAATTATTTTATACATGAGGAAAATAATACTTTTATATAATCTCTTACCCAGTAAGAGTTTGAGAAATTTATTTTGTCAAATTCATATTTTAGTTTTATATTATACTAGATAAGGACCCGTCCGATGTGCGGGTTTAAGGTTTTGTAAATAAAATTAAATTTAATAAAATTATATCAAAATTTATTGTATATTATTTATATATATTTTTGTTATAATACACTGATTTATATACATATATAAATATTTTATGTATGTTATCATTACGAATGTATTTTTTACATCTATATATACTATATGTTACAAATATATTATTTACCACTACCTAGAAAATGTCTATATGGACAAATTAAGCCAACTATTATATGTCTTTTTATGTTCATTTTTGCATAGTTTCTTTAATCATTAAAATTGTTTGCTTAAAAAACATTTTGAATAAAAAATAAATTACATCACAATACACTTATGGAGAGAACCTCGATTCTGCCCTCCTCCCTTATGGAGAGAACCTTGCGTCAAATCTCCTAAACCATGAAGAGAACCTTTGCTCCGCCTTCCTCCCTTGGGGAGATAATCTTGCTTCCAACCTCTCCCATCTTCCTCCCTTGGACAGATAACCATGCATCCAACCTCCTCCACCATAGAGATAACCTCGACTATGCCCTCCTCATGTGTGGAGAGAACATGTTCACGTCTAGCTATCTCAAAGTGGCTTGCTCCAACAACCAATGAAACTAAAGACACTTTTCCAACGTTACAAAATCTTTTGTTAGTAACTAATGTTAAATTTCCTAATGTATTCATAGAATTTTTTTTGACACACCATGATGTAGCCTCTATCTCCAAGCTCTTATGGATCTATCAACAATGATTTATGTTTTTCTAATCTATCTATATTTGTTGTGGGGTTGTGTTTGATTAGCCTATTTTATCGAACTATTAGGTTGATGGCCTTCTCCTCTTTAACTACTTTTGAGATTGAACGAATGGTAACAATTATGTTTGCACAAAAAAAGGTCTATGACCAACCAATCAAAGTTGAGAAATTAGAAGAAAATTAATTTGACATAATTAATGAAATAATAGAAAATTATAAGCACGATAATATATGAATCTCAAATAATTCAAAGATGAAAATATAAATTAAATAAAACAATCTAAAACTACTACAGTAAATTTTAAAATACAATATTAGAAAAAAAAGATGCATATATTAATCTTCCTTTTTTTTTGGGTCAACATATTATTGTTACCTACTCCAAACTAAAAAGGTAGAAAATAAGAGTATATTCTGGTTTAAAAAAATAAAAAAAATTGTCTTCCTATTAAAAAAGTTTGACCAATAGAACATAAATTTTTTTGTGAGATGAATAATATGAGACGGTCTATGTTTATATAGAAGTGAGTATTTATATTTTTAAAAATTAATAATTTTTTATATATTTTCCTTAATCCTTTTTCTATTTTATGAGAAAATTTATTCCAATGAGCTCCTTATTTTTTAAATTTTTTTTGCTTCCCACTTTCTTGTAAGACGTACTATCGTTCGACGATAAGAACGCTTTCTGTTTAGTTGATCTAGTGTTATATAATCTTTGTTGTTATCTTGCATTTGTGTATTCATCTTTATTTTTATGCTACCTATCCTGCAAATTAATAAAAATAATAATAATACCGTGAGAAATTTGTTAATCTCAAAACCTTAGTTATTATGCATAAGAAACTTTGTTAACATTTAAAAGTCTAAGATTGAGTAGTATGCAATATAAAATTGAGAAACGAAACAAAATTCAAAGAAACGACGATGAAAACACATAGTAATATCTAGGAATCTTTTATATAGTTGCTTCGATTAGACAACAAACAAATTGCCTTAGAGACTTGTTGAAGAACAATGATGAGTCAAATAAAAGGTTAATAAAAAACAAAGAATTTTTTTTACCAAGTAAAACAAAGCTAGTCGAAATTTTTTTGTTTGGTGGAAAATATGTCATCATCTATTTGCTTATATAGAGGGGTATATTAACAATACTTTCCCTGTTAGGATTAACAAAGTTTTTTTAATATAATAAGATTACAATTATCTTATGCATCATTTTACCAAGCTTGAAAACTGTGATTTTTATCGTTAAAATTGACATGTGTCACGATATGATGAGTTACTAACTTTAATATGTGATTTCTAATCGTTAAAATTGACATGTGTCACAATCTGATGAGTTACTAATTTAGATATTTAATCGTTAAAACTGGCACGTGTCACGATCTGGTGAGTATTTAACTTTGATCTCTGATCGTTAAAACTAACACGTGTCACGATCTGGTGAATTACTAACGTTAAGAACCAAGTTTTATATAATAAGATTTAGTATATGATGCTTATGTAATTATTTGTTTTGGAAGATTTTGTAACACTTTTGATATCACTGAATTTGTTTTGTCCGAAAAAAAAAATCGATGGAAATGAAATTAACGTTTTATTTTCCTTTAATATGAATTGTTGTAAATGTTTTACCAATCCCATAATTTGTGACTAACAAAATAGTGGCCAATCAACAAAAACAAATAAAACTCGTAACTAAATTATAGCAAAAAAAAAAATCATAATAAAAAATTTTACGATCATCTTAGTTGGAAACATTATATTTTTACATGATATAGTGGATGATGAGTTAGGTCGTAATTATAAATTATTTATAGTTATATTCTTTTCGTTTATAATATTTATGTAAGAAGAAAACATGCAGTCTTTAAAACCTCAAAATAATATTTTTTAGAAGAAGAAAAAATATGAAAAAATAATAAAAATTTATCATGTAAAAACTAGATGTTTGTGAGAGACAATTGTTACAATTGGGCTTAAAAGCTCTAAAACTTTTTGCATCCTAACCAATTACCCACATAGGTTTTAGTAAATTTAAGCGGATAGAAACTTGAAATGCAGAGACGTGTTAGGATTTCAGATCACCTAAACACAACTAATTATTATTTTATTTATTTCACTAAATAATTGTATCGGATTCTTTTCTAAATATGGTATTTGCATTTGATAAGATTACTTTTTTTGATACTGCAAAATAAAATATTTTTTTGAAACTAATAAATCTTCTCCCATGTCAAATGAGTCACAATTTCAATATTAGTATATCTATGCTACATATACTAAAGAAAATTGTATATTTATGGGAAAAAATGGGTTCCAAAATTTCATTTGGATGCAATGTATTTCTGAAATTTTTTTCCAAGTATGTAATGACTAAATCTTTTATTTCCATTTAAATATATTTTTCTACATTTAGTTTATTATATCGTTTTCTTTTACATTATAAGATCACCTCCGTAGAGTTGATGTTACACTCGCGTCACAGTTATGGCGAATCTAACTCTAGAGCTCAACATCAATTCCGCAAGTAGCCTTTTGAATGTCAATCTCATCACAAAGATGGACGTTTGTGCCAAAATCAACATTCGTGACGAAAACACCTAGAAAAAACAAAAAGCGAAAACCACTATCGATCGCTCTCGTGGATCTAACCCGATTTGGAATGAAGCTCTCAAATTTTTCGTCAACGAGAGGTTAGTCCGTGATGGTCGTTTGACACTTGTCATGAGTTTAATTTCTCGTCGAATCCTAGGTAACAAAGAAATCGGAAGAGTTGACATTCCGTTACTTGAGCTTTTGAATTCAATCACACAGCCAATTAGCAGTGGCAGTAACAATCATGAGATGAAACTGATGAATCGTCAGGTGAGAACTCTGTCTGGAAAACAAGCCGGATTTTTGAACTTTCAGTACAGGTTTAAATCGGATTCACCAGTGATGGTTAATCAGAATTTGGAAGACGACACACCAGCTGATCCTCCATCACCGCAAATGGAGCATCTACCTTTGGCTCCACCAGAAGTGCCGATTGAGTTTCCTAGACTACCTGAGCCACCAAGTCATCCTCCATCACCACAAATGGAGCATCTACCTTTGGATCCACCAGAAGTGTCGATTGAGTTTCCTAGACTACCTGAGCCACCAAGTCATCCTCCATCACCACAAATGGAGCATCTACCTTTGGCTCCACCAGAAGTGCCGATTGAGTTTCCTAGGCTGCCTGAGCTACCAAGTCATTCGAGACATCCTTTTGCCGTTGGACCGAGCGATGATCTTCTTCCCATACCTTACTATGCATTTGTCGTTGGACCGGACAATGATGATCACCTTCCAATACCTGTCTGTAAAACTGTGACAGTAGAGCAAGTCATTGATCGTTTCAACTACATACCACAATCACCGAGCCTCCAAGGATATGAACCGTACGGTTATAGACTGCAGACACCAGAAGACTCACTACCGCCGGCACCACCGTCGTCACCAACAGGATATGGAAATGGATGGTGGATGTAACAAGAGCCAAAGGAGAGATGATAGAGACTTGGATTGGAAGCTGGGCTTTTTTGGGTTGGTGGACTCATAATAATGATGGGAGAATTTGTGTCTAATCTGACGGGCCAAACTCTGTTTTGTTCATTTCTCTTTGTATTTCTGATTTTTCGCTTTTCTTTTCTTTCTCTTCTGTAATCCTCTCTATAAACAATTTCTTTCCCCTCTTAAAACAACATGAACTCATTGCTTACCAAAATTACCGACTAACTTCGACATATTAAAAATACAAAACAAAACGAAAAGCCATATTAGTTCGGATGAACAAGAACAAGACCAAGTCTCGGGAATAACAACAACAGCAACAACCTATCACATATCAGATAAAAAGTAAAATTATTATTTTTTATTTGTCAATTTTGGTATTTTGAAAATTTGAGCGTCTGGTCTGAGCAACGACATCACTACGAATAAGGTCTCTTTCTCTCTCTCATGTTTGTTTCTTCTCACTTTACCAAATCTCTCTTCTTCTTCTTCGTCTTCGCCTGTAATTGTCTCTTTAAAATCTATAGATAATGGCGGACCAAACCACTTCCGATTCAACATCTCCACCGGCTCCTCTCTCCGTATCTTCTCTGACTGCTCCTGTAATCTCTCTCGCTCTCTCTCGTTTGCTCTCTCTAATCACTTTAATTTTTACGTGAGTACTCTTAGGGTTCTTCTGGGTTTCTGAGTTTTTGTTGTTCAAATTGAGATTTTTGCGGTTGTTTTATAATTGGGGGTTTTGATTTCAGATTTATCTAGGGTTTGGGATTCAATGTGGCATTGCTTGGAACCTTAGATCCTTGTTTTGTCTGCAGCTTCCAACACATCTTTTGTTTTGTGTTCTTGATTTGGATTGAAGTGGTATATAGAAGGTCTCGTTTCTTCCTATGTTTCTTTGGCTGAAACTTCACTTTTGTTCTTGTGGATTTTATGGTTCTGTTTGAATTTATAGAGTTCCACTAGATTGAACAATTTCAAGATATCTTGAGTTGATTTTATTTACATCTGGTGGATCTTGAGGCTATTCACTGTGTAATAGATTTCAGATTTGGTACTCAGATTGTGTTTGAATCATTCTCCCAGTGGAAGTTTTTGGTGGTTTTGATTAATGGCTTTGTTTGTGGTTTTGTAAATTAACAATAATCTCATTGGTCTTAAAGCATGATTGTCTATAACATTTGTTGTGTTTCCTGTTTATACAAGTGTCAAACTTGTGACTGAAATTGATATTTGATCTTTGGTTGTTTCTCCCTGATGCAGAAGAAAGATAACACCAGTCCTGTTGATTCAAAGCTCACGGTATGTTGCTGTGTCTTGCATTCTATCTTATGATCAAGCGGTTTTCTCAGTTCTGGATTTTGTTTTCTGTAGGAATTGAACGAGTCAAGGGCTGAGTTGCTTAACAGGATCCAGAATCTGAAACAGGTACTTTTGTTACACCATATGCTCATCACTGACTTTTTCATCTTGTGTTACACATTTATGTTCTTCTCTTAAGGAATATAACAATCAATCTTGTATCTATCTATCTCTCTATTGTTATCGTCACAGGACTTACAGAGTTGGAGAGGTAAATTGGACACTCAAGTTAAAGTCTACCGTGAGGTGAGTCCCATTCCTAGTCCTCTTTACTACAGTTTGTGGTTTTTGTCTGTCAAACAAATATACAATCTTTGCTCCCGAAGAGAATCGCTTTCCTTAGCCAGGATCAGTTTAAGGCGATAGAAAAGCTCTCCTCTTGAACTGATTTAAACTCTTCCTTGGTGCTTTACAGGAGCTCTCTGGGCTAAAGAAGACTCTGAATCTTGAAGTTGAGCAGCTTCGTGAGGTATGTAATGTATCCGTGAGGTATATATATTAAGCAGCATGCACATTGGTATATTACCAGTTTCTGTATCTTGATACATGTTTGATTTTTTCGTTTCATTTCCATACAACTAGGAATTCAAAGATCTGAAAACCACCTTAAATCAGCAACAAGATGATGTTTCTGCTAGCCTGAAAAACTTAGGCGTGAGTCTCATGACACACTCTTCCTCCTTATTGTTTTCAATAGATTGGAGAAAAGACTGGCTTTTAGGCTTTCAGAGAGACTAATCTATGTTTCCTCCACGATTCTCTGTTTTTGTGTGACTTGCAGCTACAAGATAACCCCAAAGATTCAAAAGAGCAAATGGATAAGAGCAGTGAGGTAACAGAAGAGAAACTCGAAGCTCCATCGACTGATGACAATGCGAAAGAATCAGATCATTAGATGTTTGTCTTATGATCTTGTCACTACTACTACTACTACTAGTAATTACCACTACATTGAGATTGTACTAGTACGCTTAAAACGTGTAGTTCTGCGGTTTAGTTGATTCTAATGATGATGCACCATGACTCAATGGTTTGCAGCGGGTTGCTATGCCAATAACTTGATTCCAAATACAGAACCAACTTTAGTACATATCTCAAAAATCAAGCTTCTCCTCCGTTCTTGACATCAAACGAGATTTTTACATATTTATGCATGTCAATCCCATTATTGATCCAAAGTTAATATGCAAAATCTTAAGATTGGAGATACATATAGTGTCGTGCATTCCCCTAATTTTAAGATATACATATACATAGAATCTTTTAAAATTTCAAAATGGATCAATCAATGAACCAACCAACCAACCAAGTACTACTACATGATACCAATAATTTCACTTGTGTGTTTAATTTTTGAAATAAAAGTTACTCTTTTTTTTTTTTCGTTTCTTCTGATATTCTTCTTCTTCATTTGTTCAAATTTTGCAATTTAACTTTTGATTTGTCAACCAATTTGAGCCTAACTATATAATATTTTCTTTTCTTTCATAAGTTGGTACCATATTCAATAAAATAAAAAAAACGAAGTTTATTGAAGGACACAAAGCACCTAAAAACGCGTTAAAACACTTTTTTTATACTAGTGTCAAGTGGCATAAACCCGTAAATATTCCAGACGGTAGTGGCAATTTCAATAACACTTTCTCTTTTAAACCATTTCTCTCTCTCTCTCTCTGTCTTCAATAAAACTTTTCAAACACTCCAGAAAAAAAGCTCAGAGAAAAAGAAACAATGAGAGGACTCTCCACAAAATCCGGTGCGATAATCACCGCAATTCTCACCGTCAACTTCTTACTCACCACCGCCGCAACAACAACCTCCCAATCCTCCGTCGGTGTTTTCATGCCGATCATCGAGTCGAGATGCACCGGTTCCATCGCCGAGTGCTCCTTATAATCCGAGGAGTTCGAGATGGACTCTGAGATCAACAGGCGCATATTAGCTACGACGAGGTACATAAGCTACGGTGCGCTGAAGAGGAACACGGTACCATGCTCACGACGCGGCGCATCTTACTACAATTGCAGACGTGGAGCTCAGGCTAATCCTTACTCTCGTGGTTGTAGTGCCATTACTCGTTGCAGACGATGATGATTTACCAATTTTATTACTACTTTCTCTTCTCTTTTTATGTACTTTTTTTTAAAATATTTAATCCTCCATTCTTTTGTTTTTATATTTATACAATTTTTTTCCTAAGAGTATTATATTTACTTATGTTTAAAATTTCATTGCAGTATCATTTTCATACAGTCAATTTCGTGAACATATAATAGTAGTGTGAAAAAAAAATGATATTTATGTGTATGGGTGCTTTTTGCATGTGCAGAAGAGAAATCCAGGTGTTCGTTCATATCGTATGGAATAAATGTGATTTTTCAAAAAAAATTGATTTTAAAATTATAGCTGTTGTTTATAATTCAAATGGAGAAAATATGATGGCAATTAGTCAATTTTGTTCCCACCAAAATAAAAAAAAAAATGTAAAATCAATTTTTTTTTTGTTTACTTTATCGTTGAATAATATTTAAATTGTGGAGAAGTTGGAAAAATAGAGAGGCAATAATTGGAATTGGTTGGTGCCAAAAAAACTAAACAGGCAGCTTCACATGCAAATGCTTTCGGCAGAGCCACACGTCGCTTATTTATTACGTTTTTTTTTTTTCTGGTATAGAACTAACAATAATTTTATATTAAATTAAATATTCCTACAATTTGTGTAAAAAACAATGAAACAAAAGGAAAAATATGTCAACAATTGTGAGTACAACAGCTGAGTTGTCTTGTTGGAGGAGCCACTTGGGGGCTGAAAGGAGGAGAAAAAAAAATGTCAAAAGAGAAGAAAACGTTACAATGAGAGAAGTGAGAACAAGAGAAACACTAATTTACTCCCATAATTGGAGGGGAGGATGATTTTGGGGAGAAAGGTCAAAAAAAACAAATAACAAAGCATTAAATATAGAGCAGACACTTTAATTTTTAATGCACTTCATCCAAACGGCCCTTAATTTGCTCCTTGGTCCCTCGAGGGGTTTGTCACATTTACGTATAATTATACAGTAAAACTTTCTATAAATCAATACTTTTTAAATTAATACTCACTATAAATTAATAAATTTTTCCGGTCTCGAATTAGGCCGGAAAATAACACAATTCAATAAAATAATACTTTTTTAAAAATTCTATATAAAAATATGGTTTTATAAATATCCTAAATTAATAATGATATAAACTAAATATATATATATATATATATTTAAGAAATTTAGTGCAATATAACTTTATTGTTGTTTGTATATTTTTGAATTTGCATTTTTGTTTAAGCTCATCTATAATCTTTCTCAATTGCATCAAAAACTTTTTGTATTATTTTCTCAAATTGCATCAAAAAATTTTGGAGCATCCTAAACGCGATAGTTGCTTCTTTACATATAATGGTTCTAAAGATACCGCAATATCTTCTTGGACTTCATCATGAAAGATAGTAACAACAATTTATTCTAAACTCTGAAACTTCTAAACATTTATCATTTTCACCTAGATAATCTATTAAACTGTTAACATCCATCATATTAGGATAGCTAAAATTGTAAATTAAGAAAATTTTATAAAAGTGTGAATATAACAAAATATCTTATTTTTAATAAAAAATGTTTCAAACTATGAAAATGAAAAAAATCTCTTCATACATTAATATTTTATTATTTTATCGATAAATTAATAATTATTAATTTATCGATAAATTAAACCTCTATAAATTAATAAAATTTTGTGGTCCTTATTAATTTATAGAGGTTTTACTGTATATAGTGTACATCTATAATACCCTACAAAAATAATACTGTAAAATTGTAAATTACAGAGTAAATAATACAGTAAAACCTCTAAAAATTAATAATGTTGGGACCAAAACATTTTATTAATCTATAGTGATATTAATTTATCTATAAATTAATAATTATTAATTTATAGTAATTATTAATTTATAGATATATTTTAATAGTTTAACCTTTAAAAATTATGAATTTAGACAATTTTAACAATAATTTCGGATATTCAAAAATTTATGGTATTGGAATTGAATTTTTAATATTTAGAAAACATTATTAACAATAAATTACAAATACAATAGACAAATTCACTTATACACATGACATACATAAAATTAAATTTATGAATAATAATATAGATTGTTGTATTTTAATAGTCAATCAAACTATCAAAATGTAAATGATGGATATCTAAAAATTGAAAACTTAAAAAAAAATGTAGCTATATTTATGACATGTTATAAAATATTTTATATTATTATAGTTTGAAAATACAACCTAACAGTTGTTTTGTAGATATGAGCTTTAGGAAAAACATACATTATATTTTTTTTTCTTTACATACATTATATATATATATATGTAAATTTACATGATTATTAATTTATAATATTACTGGGACCATATTTTAAATGGAGATTTCAGAAAAAATATTATCTTATTAATTTATATTTTGTTATTTTTTATATTGGCCCGACTTAGGACTGAAAAATTTTATTAATTTATAGTGTTTATTAATTTATAGAGTATTAATTTATATAGATTTTACTCTACATAGCCAAAGTGTGGAGAAAGGTGTTTTCGACCGCAAACTCATACGTTATGGACGATGCGCATATACCAACTCATTACCAGCCGATTGTTATTGACAAATTGATAATGATAAGTTTGTTTCGTTGCTTGTGCTTACGTTTATATTTTTGTTTTTTGAACCAACCTCTTACTTTTCAACAAATAGGACACAAAAAGTAAACTGGAATACATTCTTTTGTTTGAATTCACACTGGGCGTAAAAGTAAACTGGAATATATATTTTTACTATAGAAGTAGCACTTATTTTGTTATAAGTAAAAAACACATGCGAACATTGAAATTGCGTTTCAAACAATGAAAGCCTAATACAGCTATGAGACTCGATTCAAATAAAACCTATACCATATCTACGATACTGTATTGTTCATGGGTAAAACTTGTAATTGCTATATACTGCGTAAAACTTGTAATTACCATAATTTCCTATGGCTCCTAAGTTGGAAACTTGGTTAGCTATTTTTTTTCCCTGATAACTTGAGGTTGTAATGACTTCTTACTACTCTCAAAACCAAAATAGAAAAGGTAGTTCAATAGTTCATAAGTGCAGAATAATGTAACGCACCACATCATCAATCTAACTTAACAGTAATAAACCCATTTCTTAAAACAGGAATTTAAATGTAAATACTGCTCTTAACAAATTTCCATAGTTTTTTTTCTTTTCTTCTGCAAATGCTGTTATCAGCAAAAAGATCATGACCTGTCAAGCATTTGATAGTTGGTGAGCACCACCCTCCCTTTCAACTGGAACTAGCCGGTGTTTTGGGTTCATCTTTGATGGCTGGAGGAGGAGTGCCTTCTACTCCCATCTCGGCTCTTAGATCATTGATGCTTTGCTCCAGCTCATTGATTCTACCTCCCATCTCATCAAGTGAACCATTAAAGTTAAGGAGATCAAAACACAAATGTCATGAACACAAAATTGCTGATCAAAAGAGTTCCCACAGATTCCAAAATTTGTACAATTTCATGGTGACAAAGTTGGATTTTGTTAGCGAGCAGAAGAACAAGTATGTATATAATATCAACTTAACAAGAGAACACACCATGGAACAATGAGGTTCTATGACTATCCATAGAACAGACTCATTTAGACTCCTCTCAAGACATACTTAAATCAGAAACAGATTCTATTGATCATTGCTTATTCCTAGTACTAAATTTCTTTTCTTAAAGACACAAAGAATCACTTATCACGGATCATCATTACTGCTCTAGGAGGGAGACATATAAAATATTCTAATGCAAGCAACATTCAAGTAAAACCATAGATTGGTATAAGGATATTCTTTGTGATGATGGAGTCCGACATTGTCTGGAACCTGGTTTGCTGAAACACACAATGAGACCAAATTTAATCAGAATCTACCTATTGAAGTTATAATTCCAAGGCCTAAGAAGACATAAAAGAAAGCTGAAAAACTTACCATCTGATGGAGAAGATTTTGGACCTGCGTATAAAAATTCAAGGTATCAGTGATAAAACCAAGTGATGGTATTGTCTGAAAATGAGAAACATACCAAACAAAGAGAAGGAATAATTCTATAAGAAACGGAAACTCACAAAAGCTGTCATATCAGCGGTGCTCTGCTTAGTATCCTCAGAATCATGTCCATCCTGTACGCATAAAGGAAAATACTGTGTAAGAGGAAGCAAAAACACAACTCAATCGGATCTATTGCATGCATCAAGACAGGAAGATGAAGCTTTATAATAATGAATAAAATCATTTTGAGGATAAAACACAAGCATAAACTATTGCTCATGAAGTATAATTTCTATCTGAATAATCTTAGTACCAACATCAAACACAGCAAACTCAATACATTGACATCCCAATGAAAACTTATACGGTTCGCCAATCAGATCCTGAACTTTTATGATCACAGCACTGGACTCTATTGCTGAAGCTAATATTTAATCTACATGTAAACCTAATCCGAAGATATACAATCTGAACTCTATTGCTGAAGCTTTATAACAATGTAAAACCTCGTTTTAAGGACAATCAAGTACATATAAGCTTATTTAACTCATAGAGGAAACCTCAATCTGAAATTTCTTAGTACCAATATCAAACACCAAAAAAAAAAAAAAAAACTCCGATACATGAACATTTCTAAGCACGGCTATACAAGAAAGAAAACAGATCCTAAACTTCGTTCAAGTTTCGCGATACTGGAGTTCTTGCAAAGAACCATATTCTCAAAGTATGAAATCGAACAAACAAAAAAAAAAAATCCCCAAATCGTCCAGATTTCGCTATATACACTCACAATTTGGGTAATCGATCTACAATAACAGAACAAAATTCGAAAAAAAAATCATGCGACATTCCAATGAACCGTTTTAAAAACCTAATCCGAAGATATATCATAGGGAAAAATATAGTCTTAAGATTAAATCGAAAAAATCCAAATAACGAGCCTAGGATTCGTGAATGAATACAATAAAATTCAAGAAACGCGCACTGATCTGAAGAAGGAGACATACCATTTTTAGGGTTTTTTCTTCAGTCTGATCGGACGATTTGGAGAAAAATTTTTGATTCAGCGAAAAGCGATGAGACGATTGAGAGAAGCGATGTGTGTATAATATAACCCAGACTTATAGATATGAAATGTCTAAAATACCCCTATTTACTTTAGTATCCGTCGTTATGATTTCATTGGGTGGGATCTTGTGTGTGTGTGCTAATGTTATTCAAATTTCAAATTTCAATTTTATATGGACGTTTGGGTAGTGAGATCAAGATCTTAGGATGATCCAGTTTGGTTTAATTTTAACCGGATTACAAATCAAAAATGTGGGTGTCAATAAAAAAAGAAAGAAAAAAAAGTTTCGTTGACAAAAGAGAAAAAAACTAAAAGTTGATATACATTTTTTAAATCTCTGGCCATTTTTCAAAAACTTTGGTTGATCTATCTTAATATTTTGTAAGTACATTTTTGTGCCACTTTTTAATTTACACAAATGTCTTTATGCTTAAACGATTAATCAAAGGTAATTAAAGTTATTTCGGTAAACATTTACTAATGGATCGATTCAAAATTGAAATGCACAACCCGAAATTAAATTCAGATCCTCATTAATCCCTACATTAGTTGAAACGAGAAACCATATTGAAGATATGGTATAATATTCGGGATTTAAAAAAACCCAACAAAATCCATATTAATTATCAAGATACGAGCATATTTGTTAACATGGATATACACACAAATACTCATTCATAACAATTTCAATCACAAAATTCGGTTTTGGAAAGATACTTTTAGATAAAGAAAATAATTAAGCGGTTTTAGTACTAAACATTAATCATGAAGTCGTAAGTCAGTAAAAATTTACCCCATTTTTTAGCTAAAAATCGAGAAAATATATGAAACATAAAATTTGCTACACTAACATTCTTTATTTAAATATGTTATGTTTGCTCACCAATTTGCTCTCGCATCGCAATCATACCTAACCTTGGCTTCATCAAAGATCTCTATAAAAACTTGTCAATAGAAGGTAGAAAAATCATCTCAACATACACAATTTACTTATAGTAATCCATAATAAACTTTATGATTTCAATGGCCGCCTCATTTGCTTACCTAAGAGATTGGTGTTAGCGCAAGTGATTGGTGTTAGCTGATGAAAAACAGGTCTTAATCAACACTTTATTATGTTTTCTCATGTATACATATATCATTATCTGTTATGTATTTATTAACTTCTAATAGCACTTCTTGCTTTCTTTACAACTTAGGGTTTTTATAATTATTTATTCTCAACAAAGAGGCAAGATTGAAACACCAAAAACTAATGTGGTGTTTAAACATGTCTTTCAGAATTTGGAGAACAAAGATGTTGAATAAAATATTTCTATTTATCTATTATCCAGATCGTATACAATTTTCTACTTCAAACTTATTTTTCTCTTTGTAGGTTGAGTTTGTACAGAAAATATAAGTAAGAGAATGTAAGATTTAACTTTGTCTTTGTCAACCAAACTTCTTCTTATTTATCTCTTTCATCTATTTTATGTTAAAAATAAAGTTTGATTATTGAACATTTTACAAAAACTAACCCAAAAACTAATAACATGATTTACTTTATGTTATAAAATTACTCTTCAAGTTTCAGCTTCTATATATTTATCTTAATTTTATTAAACGTGTTATAAAACAATCTCTTCAAATTAAAACACTATATAACATTAAAATATAGTCTTTCACATACTATTAGTTTTCAAATTACTACAATTACTTCATAATTATGAAAAATTCATATTTATCTGCCAAACACAAACAAAATTATATACTACAACTAAAAATATATAATTAATAATTCATTAAAATACTGTTATCTCTTTTTATACTGGATATAATAATTTTTATAATTTTAGAAAACTTAAAATATTATAAACATTCAAACTTATAAAAAATGTAAAATATTATCGGACAAGGTTATATGATGAGACAGATTTGGATCAACACTCATATAATTTTAAATAGTTTAATTTGGTACTACAACACATGTAAATAATTTCGTCTGGTGATATATTACTCTTTTTATAAGTAAGACTCACATACATTTAATAAAATATACTGTTAATTATTACAAAAACACCAAATAAAACCATCATCATTTCCCTAGTTATCAAAGTATATTAAACTCAATTTGGAATGTTCATAATATTTAATTGAATATATAAATCCTATTTCTAATTGTAGAGTAATTTATTCAAAAAAAATTGTATTCAAACTAGCCGTCACATAGTCAGCGATAATTATATTTTTGTTCACAAATAACTTTTTTATGAATATATTTACATTAATTCTTCTGAGATAGAGTATTTTTTAAGTCTATTATTTTATGAAAATCATAGTTCGATTTCTCCATCATTGATATATTGTTGGAGTGGTTAATAAAATTCATTTTATAGATATATATGTAGTTTTTCAATGTGTCACAACATCTTAAAATCATTGGAGTAATTAATTTAAATTCATTTTTGAAGGTTTATATGTAATTTTCGACGGGACAAAACATGTAAAAAAAAATTAGCTCAACAGTATCATACTTTGTAATATTACTTATTTAAGAATAGACTTTTAATATAATCTACTTACTCTGGGTTATTTTAGGTTAGTCCGTAACATACATTGTGAGTGTGTAATTTTTACGAATGCAATCTTTACAACATTAAAAAAGGTTTTTTTAATGAATATATACTCATTTTTTAATATACTATTTTATCTAAACTTATTACATAATATGATTTCATTATGTTACGATCATATATATCTTTGTAAATATTCCTCTGCGTTGTAGAGCAAGTTTGATCCTAGTATATATATAATAAAACTGTAATATTTATATTAAAACTAAAAAAAAACTCCATCTACTTATATTTACAAATTTATAAAAATTAGATATAATAATCAAATAAAAAACGTAAAAATTGTCCCGTAGTGTACTACGGAGTAAATCCTAGTTGTTTACAAAATCATAAACATTGTTTTGTTACACATCAAATTAAGTTAGCATACAACCTAAGAGTATTTTTTTAAGTTCACACAATGAAAATAATTTATAATACAATTTTAAAGTATCTTAATTTGTAATTATCTCAATTTAAAAATTGGCTTATTTTTGTTTCTCTTGATGATTAAAGGCAGACCAATTTGACTTGTATAAGACCAATGTGGCATAAACCCTGAATCCATTGATGGGTCAATCCTACAATCCGATTAATACACATTGATGACTGAAGTTTGTAGACAAATTAAGGAGGTTCTTGAACATTATAGCATGAATTACTAGATCACAAGTCCACACCATTTGGTTAGATTGTTTCTAACCCCACAAACCAAAACGACCAAATAGGAGAAGAAGTAACAAAACTGAAGGGTCGTTATCCTCACAACATTTGTATTTAATATATTAAAACGACCAAATAGGAGAAGAAGTAACAAAACTGAAGAGTCCTTATCCTCACAACATTTGTATTTAATATATTTAGTTTCGTGTATTGTTAATGGCCTAAACACAGAATCCAAAAGTGATGACGAAAACATGTGATATGTAACAAATTCTACAACAAGAGCAATTTTAAATATCTTCTTTTCCACCATAGACCGAAGTGAATACGGACATCAGCATAGGAACCAAACCTATAACAGACATTGACCCTCTCATCCTCACCAAGTCCTGTTCGTCGTTGTTTCTACAGCCACGGCTTCCAATGGAAAACCCGGTGTGCAAATCGGATGTATCGAGATAGATACCCAACCTTTTTGTTGCTTGGAACCCAAGTCTTCCTCTTCTGGTTCTCACACGACCAGGAACCCAAGTCTTCTCGTCTTCTGGTTCTTGATTCTCAATGAGAAGTGTTTCTTGCTCCAGACATTCTTGACTCTGTTCGTCCCAGATAATTTTAGGGTAAGAATCCAGTAATTTCCTTTTCTTCTCCTCCAAATCATCATGTGAATAAGAAGTATGCCCTGAGTTAAGCAAAACATTCCACAATGAACAAAAAAGAGTGAAAGAGCTAGGCTGGGAGCCAACGACACCAGCCTTTTCCACATCGCTGTGATTCTGCTTTTGCAAAGAACCGGCTTTAGACTTTATCTTCACCGAGCAACATAAGATCAATAGGTTCAATCTCCAGTCTGGACAAGTAGATTCACTGCTTTTGTTTGTCGAGAAAGAGCTCATGTTGTTCTCTGCCAGAACAATTCTAGGCATCTTGCTCTGGCCTACACAGCTTAACTTAGGTACTGCTTGTCTGATTGAGTGGTGCATAAGAGAAGATCTCTGTGTAATAAAGTCTTTGTAGCTTATAGTATCTGGCACATCGGAAGCTGCATGAGTTAGAACCACGATAGCATTTTGCCAAATTGATGAGCCTAGAGAACTAGTGATGATTCTAAGTAAACGGATGTCTGGAGTGTCATCTAGACGGTCAATATAAAGGAAGACATCAATTGGGAACTTTCTCATGCTCTTCTTTATCGACATAAGGACTTCCTGATTAAACTGTTCCTCAGTTGCAGAAGACATGAGACCTGGAGTATCAAGTATTCTTATCAGGATTCCTCCTACATTCCCAACTATGTAATTTGCAGACTTTGTGGTAACTCCAAATGCAACAACAGGAGACTTACTCTCCCCAAATATTGAATTAACCGTTGCACTTTTTCCCACCCCGGTTTTTCCAACAACAAGGACGTTAATGGAGAAGTTTAGATCATCTCGGACCTCTTGTTCAGGCAGCATTATCTTTGTTCTGTCAGACACGTAATCAGTCCCGAAGAATGTTTGATGTTCTCCACCAGCTAGGTTCAGCTTCGACGCAGCTTCAGTAATAGCTGAATTTTCACTGCAATGACCTGTGCTTCTTATAATCCTCTGGAGCTTCTCTTTCAAGAGCTTGGTCTTCTCAACTCTTTCCTTGACTTTCTCACTTATCAGCTGCAAAGAATGATCAGAGGGTAATACTTCTGAATAATTCTCGAAAGTGGACTCAGACTCAGAGAGCTTCTCCCTTGTATCACCTGTTCCTTCGTAATTTTCAAGCTCCATAAAAGTTTGATTGTGAATCAACTGTGCCATCTTCGTCTCATTTTCCATCATATCATAAGCAACTACAGAAGAAAATTCAGGCATCGTTCTCTCAACATCTTTAACCGTAGGCAAAATGGATTCTTCAACGCCCACTGAGATTTGATTTGGTTCGTTATCAGACTGAAAACTGACCAGCTTATTAATGTGCTCCGAAATCTGCTCCCCCCTTTCCACAGTCTCATTGGCTGTCTCACAGAAACTTCTTAAATTTGATGCGCTATCTTCACCAGGAAGTGATAACTTCCTATCATTATCATCTGATTCTTGATTTTCTTCATTTTCAGACTCGTGTTCAGCTTTTTGATCGGAAGAACCACACCCACTTACAACGACATCTATTCCTCCAGCAACCTCAAGGTTTCTCGTCGTTACAGAATCCAGAGTTGGAGTTACCTGAAAACTTTCAGAACTCAGATCAATTTCAGGTTTGTCTAATTCACTAACAGCACCAGACTCATTTTCCAAGTGTTCTTTTGCCTCGCCCATCATATTTACAGCGGCTTCATCCCCTGAGTCTCTGCTTTCTGATCCAATAGATCCCTCACCTGGAATAATCAATACATCTGCTTCACAGGCACTACCAACATAAGTTCTGCTATTGCTGATACTTCCTTGACCCACCCCTTGTTCGACAAGGCTGCTGATAGTTTCATCTGATCCTATATCCTCATGAACAGCGTTTCCTTCACTTTCCAGTAGAAACTCATTGCAATCACGTGGCACAACACCAAAAGTACTCTCAGATGACACCAACCCATCGTCAGAAGATTTCTCTTGCACCATATCTTCCTCTGTGGAAACAAGTTCACCTACATTAGAGCCTGAGTATTCTGGTTTATCATTCATTCCCATTTTTGCTAATTCAACTGCATTATCTTCTACTCTTTCTGCATCACTTTCCTTCATCAATGCATCAAATTCATGAATGTTACCACCACCATTGTCCTTGTTGATGGCACTTTGAACATCACCTTTCTCGATGAATTGCTTAAAACTTTGACCCAATACCATACTCGCCTCAGTATAGTTCCCTTCATTCTCTGCCATAAAATCATTAGAACCTCCTGGTAGAACACCGAGACTTGATTCCTCAATATTCCCAAAGGACATCAAATCATCATCTAACTCTTCTGAATACTTCATTCTCACCACTTCTTCCTCTGTAGAGACAACATACGAACTCTCTGGCTCATCAACCACTCCATTATCTCCAAATTGCAATACCCTATCTCCAATTTCGGATTCTTCATCACTAGGAGCCTTTGTAACACGCAACACCACAGCCTCTTCATCACCACTACCCAAAATTTCGTCAAATTCCTCATCATCCAAAGACAAAATAGCCCTGGGAATGACTACTTTTGCTTTCATGCTAACTCTATCAGCTTCACTATCATCACTCTCACTAACTCCCTCAACCTCATCACTAATCTCACTCCCTTCCTCAAAAGAAGAGTAATTCACGGACGCTTCCTCATCAACATCACCAGCAAATGGTCTATAAATCACACTCCCACCTGAAAAATCATCACTTCCATCTCCAACATCTCCACCTAGCTCTTCCCCTAGTAGCCTATGAACCCTAACCCCACCTGTAATCACATCCTCTAACTCATTCTCATCGTCTGCGTCCCCCGAAACAGACTCAAAACCATCATCTGTCCCAGAATCGATTCCCCTACTAGCTTCACTACTCGCTAAGCTATGTTCCTCGATTACAGAACCATCATCATCATCCTCATCAACTGTAAGAGGTGCACGAATTGGAACAGAACCAGCAGATGAAAACGAGCCAGAGAGAGTACGGGTGAGAAGAAACGATTCAGCTCTTGCCGCCGCAACCGCTCTCACCGCGGAAATCGAAACGCGAGGCTTCTCCGAATCGACCGTTGCTGCCGCGAGAATTGAAACAATTCCAGGCTTCTCGGATTCCATTTTTACTCAAAACATCCAAATAATACAAAAGGTGTATTTTGTAGTTTTGTGTTTGTCTGTGACGAGTTTGTTAGGGTTTAAATTTAAGATTTATGTGAAGCTTTTTTTGTGGATATGGAAGTGATAGTGTGGAAGACGAAAGAGCCACACAGAGAGTGAGAGCGATGCAAAACGAAACAGGCGGCTGAAGACAAAATTAATGATTTTGCCTAATTATCCACTTTTGGGGTCAATTTTGAAAATTTAAAATTTTAAAAAGGAATATACGGAATATTTCAAAAGTTGTGGGGTTTATTTGTTATTATATTTTTTTAATATCAAATGTAAAAAGAAACTCTCTCTGGCTAAAACCATTTCCGCCGTAGCCATGGCGGTTCTCCGATACACCGTCTTCTCATCTCCTTCCCCTTTGCTTCCGTCGTACTCCACCGGAAGGAGAGTTTCTTTAAAAGTTACACGGTGTTCCTCGTTTTCGGTTCCGTTCTCGTCGAAGTCATCAAGAAGGAAAAATTACCTCCGACCCAAAATTCTCAGAACCCTAAATCCGAAGCCTCAAGAAACCGTCGTAATCGGAATCAAAACGCCGGAAAATGTTCCTCCGAGCGATGTGGTGTCTAACGAGAGTGGTGATGTAGAGGAGGAGGAGCTTCAGGTCTTAAGTAGCTCTGTTGTGCCAAAAGAGGTGAATGGCGAATTGAGTAAGCTCTCTCCGAAGTTAGTAGCTAAGTATGGATGGTGGTTGATCGGAATCTTCGCATTTCAAACTGTTTGTGCTGTTTTGTTTCTTGGAGGCTCAACAAAATCCGATAACACGCCGGAAACTTCAAGTGGTAGTGGTGGTGGTCAAAACGGGGAAAGAGAGAGCAGTGTGCTTTTGCTAGAGGATCTTGAGATGAATGTGAAGATTGCAGAGATCAGGATGATGGCACGTGAAGCACGTAAAAGTGAGGGTAAACAAGAAGAGGAGGATGAAACTGGGGTTGACATTGAGAAAGAGATAGGAGCAAGATTGTCTAACATGGAGAAACGGTTGAATTCTCAGAGAAAAGGTTTGGCGGGATTGCGTGTAGAACCGTTGGATGAATCTAGAAATGATGATTTGAAGGATGATAGAAGTTTGATGTTTGAGAAGAAGTATAAGTTTAAGGCTGAGAAGCCACCAACGGGTAATGTGAAAGGATTTGGTGGAAGTAAGGGAAACAATGAGCTAATGTCTGAGACTGAGAAGGCAGGGCAAAATGGGAGTGTTAGTGAGTCACGAGACGGTGAGAAGAATCCTGAAGAACAACAAAAAAAGGCAGGGGATTCAGATTCCAAGATGGTTTCTGGTATGTTTTAGAATAAAGTGCTTAATGCCGCAACAACATCTTGTTAAGTAGTGCATTGATGAGTTGTGTTAATTTGTAATTAACAAATGGTGCTGTTAGGGATGTACTGAATAGTTATTGGAACAAACAGGTAGTTGTTGATTTTTGACTTGAACTAGGTGTTCTGACATAATCGTTGCAACACATATGGAATATGCTAAGTCAGTCCTCTACTGATCTTTAAAATTTAGGTGCTGCTCAGGAATCTGAGCAAAGACGACTATCAAACGAAACTAAGAAGTCCAAGAAATCTGGAAACCGAGTGGGCGGAACACCGAATATGGAAGCGGGTTCTGGATTTGGTAGCACTTCGTTGTCAGGAAAACATGGAGACGTCAGGAAAGGAAAAGCGCTGAGAAGAGCAAGGGAGGAGAAACAATCTGAGAAAGATAATAATATGTGGTGGCTGAAGCTTCCCTATGTGCTGGTAGGTGATATATTAGGTTATGAGAGTATGTTCTTGCCGGTTTTATGAATAATATTGGATTTTTGGTTTAAAAGCTCTGGTTGCTAGATCCAATAAACTAATTCACAACCAATAAAAAACTATCACAACATATTATGAGCCAGCACTTACTGTTTCTCTTTATTTCAGAGAATTCTCATGCGGAGTAGAATAGATCAAGACATATCCGAGGGATATTTTACTTTGAGGACCGAATCTATGGAACAGAATGAGGGCCAGATTTCACACATGATTGCATTTGAGGATCAAAGTGATGCTAGAAACTTCTCTTATCTGCTTGAATCAGTTTTTGAAGACTTGGATGAGTTCATTGCCGATATAGCGCCTGTATCAACCAAGGTAGATAGCTCATTCTCCTTTTCTAATGTCTTTATCTGTGAAATTTACTTAGTAGCGTTGTGTTCCTCAGAACCCTGAATTTCTTTTCATGATCAAAGAATATAAAGTATACTAGATTCTAAGAGCATTGAGATTGTATTTTTTTACTTCACTGTAGGATCTTTTTGACGAAGTGAGTTCTGGTGGTAAGAATGTGATAGTTGTGAGGAAGAGGCAGCTTACATTGTATGCTGGGCAACCATTCGAAGACGTGGAGAGAGCTTTGCGAACTCTGATTCAAGAACAAAGATGAAAAAGCAACAAGATTTACTTCGGAATGGAAAAAATAGACACCCCAGATATGATCGATGTGGATGCCAGAGGCAGTAAGAACAACGGGGACACAACAACAATTTTTCATGAAGCTTAATGAGCCTTCGGTGTACGATGGCTTTAACATTGGAATTTAGAGGACAGATCCAATAGGGGTAGGAGATATAGAAAGAGTGTTATATCATGTAAAAACGTATTTTACATGAATCAGAGAGAACAACAACATTTATTGAGATGAGACAATCTTGATCATGGCTTGTGCATTGAGCCCTGTTACATTCTTTTCACAAAACTTCTGCCAAGCTTCTTGTTTGTTTCCTTCTTCGCCTTCTTCTGCAACCCATGTAAATTTCTGGAAAACCGAGTTCACCATACCCCTCGCGGCTTCCCTTGCCTCTGGTAACTTGTCACTCAACAAATCCGCAGCCATTTGCGCAACCACAACCATCCCAAATTCTTCCATTTCACTTAGCTCCTGATAGATAACAAACATACAGAGAAAAAAATCAATCACAATACAAGAATATAGATACCTTTTTATCTCTGAACATTTAAAAGAAATGTAAAAATACCATTTTAGAAACGCAGTTGGAAGTAGACACAGCAGCTTTGGCCCTGACACGAGGGTTACTGTGACGGACATAAGTCTGGAGCTTACGCAAAAGAGGCAAACGAGCCACAGAGTTAACCATTGTGTTCAGCGCTTTGTCTGCTTCTTCACATACAAACTTCTTGTCTTGTGAAGCTTTCATCAGCAACTGCAACAGCTGTTTTTTTATATTTCACCATCAAGATACCAAAATGTTAAATTAACAATCCATACCAATCAAAAAGCTAAAATATGAGACAAGAAATCAAAATTTTACCAGATCGTCCATTGATTTCAAATGAGGTCCTTGGAGCAACTTTTCTCCATAAGCAATGAAGATATCAGAACAAGTCATAATCGAAGTCTTGCACAAAGCACTTCTAGGGTTCTTCATTGCCTTCACCATCACAACAATAAGCTTTTCCCTACACATTCAAATTGACCAAAAGAAAAACAAAATCATCACCAGACTCTATAAGCGCTTCAGGCTCTGGTAAAATAGAATAAATTAAAGAAACTCACAGTATTGGTAGCAACAGAGAAGAGTGATGAATTGCAAATTTCCTTGTGTTGTTCAATGACTCGCATACTTTAATCCAATCCTTTGATGCTAATTCTTCTACTAACCTCTTCAATATATTAACAAAAAAAAACCAAGAAAAATAGATTGAAACTATGATCATCGTCCAAGCAAATCACTCAATCCACAGTAGTTGTAGAAATCAGAGGAGAATCTTTTACCTTGACAGAGGATTCAGGATCTTGAATTGGTTTGAGATTCTCTGAAGCAACGTATTCAACAGTCGATTCAGGCACAGCGACTGGGTTGTTTTCATCTTTCAGAGCAATCTCTGGTTGCTTTGAGAGTTTAGCCTGCTTCTTAGGTCGTTCCTGTGAGATCGGAAGAGCGTTTTCAATGTTCCTTAACGCCATTGATGAAAGTTTTGAGAATTCAAAGAGACAGAGAGAGATTCTTAGTATGGAGTGTATGGAGCAACCATTCAAAGCCTTTGAGTTTTGAAAATTGTTCTGTGGGATAAATCAATCAATGGAAGGTAGGGTTTAGTTAATTATAAAGACGAAATTTTTGTTCCCTTTTTCGCATTTTCTATTCGAAAATTCAAAAGGAAGAAAAAAAGCTTAAGATAAAGTTAGCCGTTGGGAATGTTTTTGGCTCTAACGGTCATAAGCATCGGTTCGGTTTAGTTAAATTAGATTCGGTTATCGTAACTGGTATTTTCCAATTTAGTAATTTCTCTTAAAGTCTACAAAACGACTGCGTTTTAGGTTATCACTTAACACGCGAGTTTGGTGTGTGCGACTGTTGAAGTCCAAGGTAGAGAGAGAGAGAGAGAGCTTCTTTCTCCGTCTTCAATGGCTTTCCTCCTCAATTGAAATTGAATCCCTAGAACAACAATTAATTTGAGAATTCGACATCGTTGTTTTTTATGGACCAAGACTATCGAAACTCTAGAACGTCGGTGTCGCATCATCATCATCATATGAGGATGACGGTTCCACCACCACCGTCTCCTCAACCTTCGCCACCGGTTCTTTCTGAAAGTGATCAGACTACATCGGAGCTTCGTTCTCTCGATTGTAATCTTACTTCCTTATGCGATCATATTCAATCTGAAGGTTTCGGCTCCGGTGCGTTTTCCGATGTTATTGTAAAAGCTATGGGATCCAGCTACCATCTCCATCGGCTTATTCTATCTCGCAGCTCTTACTTCAGGTATATGATTCCATTGTTTAGTTATCAAAAAATTGTTCAGCGGCCGGTGTTATGTGGGGATAGGTTTTGTTTTTGATATTCAGGTTTTGATTAGAAATGTATGCAATTTTTGTGATTTAAGGACTATGCTCCAAGGTCCATGGAAAGAAGCAAGCTCTCCGGTTGTAAACTTACTTGTGGATGATAAAAATGTTAATGGAGATGCAATTTCTGTTGCTTTGGCTTATCTATATGGGTATCATCCTAAGCTTGATGATGATAACGCCTTTCGCGTTTTAGCTGCAGCTTCTTTTCTTGATCTCCAGGTATTCTTAATACTTATGACTTACTTCAATATGACTAGGTTCTTTTGGATCAGTTTATCTAAAAACCTAGAGGTTTTTGTCATTCAGGATTTGTGTGCAATATGCACTGATTTTATTATTTCTGAGCTGAGGACTTCAAACTTCCTGGCATATCAGGTTTGAGAAATCTCAGTCATGTGTATTTTTCAGCCTCCGTGTTCTACGTGATTCTTGAGTACACAGAGCTTCTTCCACTTGTGACTCAGGTGTTTGCTGAGAGCCAAGACTATGGCATACATGGAGAACGTGTAAGGAACGCTTGCTGGGGTTATCTCTGTCAAAGTGGTGCTGTGGAACTGAGAGAGGTAATTTTATGTCTATGCTTTAGACTGACTTTATGATTTTTGTGTCGTTAGTGATTGTCTTGTTTCTTTTTGGGTATCCGTCAGAAGCAAAAATATCTTGGTCTACTCATCTGGTTGCTAAATTGTTTGTCCTAACTCCTAACTATTGAAATGATGTATCTGGCTTCACCTTCTTCTATCCTTGATGTCATTCTATCTAGAAAGCATCTCCTAGTTCTTAGTTCACTTAGAACTACTTCTAGTTTTTCTTTCTTGCTAATTATTTAGTCGCATTTTATTGTCAGATGCTGCCAAAAATCTCTGCACAGACTCTATGCGCATTGCTGACATCTGATGAATTATGGGTCCCTAGTGAAGAAAAACGGTACAGAATTGCATAGAATAATTGGATTACAGTTTATAGTTTATACTGTATGTTACATTTATTAAGCTCCTTAAACCGTGTTTCTTTCCATGTCAAAAAGGTTTGAACTGGCACTGTATGCCTTCATTGCAAATGGTGCTCTTTCCAACACAGAACATTCCAATCAAGATTCCAGATTTGAGAGAGGGACAAGCTTCCCTATTGATTCTGCTATATCGAAGGGGAAAAAATTGATGGATGATTTCTCCTTCGGGAGTTTGGAAAGTAAGATTGGTCATTTAGATATAGAAGACGGTCTAAGAGATGCTAGTGATGACGTAATTGTTCCAGTCGCAGAAGGTGTTGTTGATTTCCAAAGAGGTGTTTCTGGTTCAAACCTCGTCTTTCAGCAATCTGCTAGCTCACAAACAAGCTTTGGTCGTACTAGCACCAGTGTTGTTGATAAGACAGAAGGCAGTGGGGTGGCAATTGAAGGACCTTCTGAAGAAGCATACCATTTGGGTAATGATAGTTGGTTATCAGGAGCAGACTCTAGAAATTCTCCTACTTTAGGTTCTTCTTCTGATGGTTTTGTGGTCAATGACTGGGGAAACTGTGGTGTTTCTGCTCTAACATGGGGTGGACGGGTTGTGGGGACTAGGCAAGGTACAGGTTCTGTTAAAGGAAAATGTGGATTTACTGAGGAAGAATACGGTGCCTTTGTTAACACTTTTGAAGGTGGTTCGCTTTTGTATTGCAATATGTCTTTTGAAATACTACTGAACGCAAGAAAAGAACTTGAAGAGCTGGGTTTCCCTTGTAAAGCCGTGAATGATGGCCTCTGGTTGCAGGTTCGTTGTCCTTAAACTTGCTTCCTTTCTCACTCAGCCAGTCTTAGAAATTTAGGGGTGGTTGATCCGCTTAGCATTGATACATTTGTCTTAATAGTAGCAACTCTACTCTGGTTGTAAATGTTTGCGTACATAAATGCATTAATGTTTTTATGTTTGACTACTATCCAGATGCTTCTCAGTCAAAGGGTGCAGGAAGTTGCTGCCAACACATGCAAAAGGTGTTGCCTTATCAGTGTTGCATGCGCGTGTAAACAGGGATTTGGGGTTTCACATGGTGCAGCCTTTAACAATTATTTTTGCCAAGACAATGTGCAGAACAATATGATGGGAGACATGGAAAACGTGTATGTGACGGAATCTTCTCAAGGCGAAGGAATAGGTATCTTCAAGCCTGTCAGGATCAGTGTCAGAGGACAACACATCGATGGACTTGCAGGCATTGGCTGCGAAGCTACATTTGTGCCACCACCTGCATGGCCTCCTACACCTTTTGTGTATTCTCGTGTCCCCATTAGCAGAAATGGTCAGCAACCTATTGCTAGTGATGGTTCTGAAGGTAGGATTGATCAGAGTGGGGAAATTTCTAAAGATGGTTTGACAGCTCTTGTTGGGCTGAGCCAAGGGACAAGCGGTATTGGTAATAATCATCGTGGTGGTCAAACGGAGGGAGGGTGTGGCAGTGGAAGTACTGTTGGAATGTCAGAACCAAAGGAACCTTCAGTAGGGACTGAGTGGGAGAACGCAAGTTGTACCATATCACTTGATAGAAGGACACCTTTGTGTCACTTTCCTCCTTTTCGTTTTGGGTAATGTTTCCAGTTTTGTTTACTTGTAACTAACTCTCTTGATTTAATCAAATTTGCTGTGACTCCTTACTTTGTCCTGTTTGGTAAATGATTCCTCTCATATGCATATTTTCATTGTCTGCAGGGTTGAATTTGAAGATGTCCATAGACTCGCTAATGGTCATGTTGAGCATTCTCCGGAATTCTTCTATGCTGGTTCTCTGTGGAAGGTATCACAAACTCACAACTTGATCATCAAACTTTCTATTGAAGCTGGTCTGGCGTTTCTAACTATGAAATTTGGGTTGCGTTTTGATACCATATCCAGATTAGCATTCAGGCGTTCAATGATGAAGACCCTCAAGGACGTCGAACTATTGGTAACACGAGTCAACACAATGAAAAGATCACATGTTTTCCTCACATTAGTTAGTTTGGTGTGTCATAATACATAACTTGATAATGAATTTCTACAGGATTGTTTCTTCACCGTCGCAAAGCAGAGATACTGGATTCAGTAAGGAAGGTTAGTTTTCTACGGTACATTGTTGTAATAGAGCTATAAAAGCTACTTCAGCTGTCATTTCTCGTGAAATAACAATCTCTTCTACCTCGTTTCAGGTTCATGTTTACATAGATCCTCGTGACAAAGTGACTGCACGTTACCAGGTATCTTACAAATATATATGCTCAAGTTCTTGTTGATATTCATGTACGATTCCATTGTCTTAGCGGAATGAAAAAATCTTTGGTCTTGTTTTGATGCATCTTAGTCATAATAAGCTAATATTATTTTAAAATGTTCTTGTAGCTGATATGCCCGTCAAAAAGAGAAGTGATGTTGTTTGGGAGCTTTAAACAGAGAGGAACTCTTCTGCCTAAAGCTCCCAAAGGGTGGGGTTGGCGTACCGCACTGCTCTTCGATGAGCTCTCTGAACTTCTCCAGAACGGTGCTCTGAGAGTCGCTGCCGTGGTTCAGCTCGTTTAGAGTTATAAGGTCTCTTTAAACTCGACAATTGTATGTAAAAAACTAAAAACTCGAGAGAAAGTCCACATTCGGTAACCCTCTTAATAAATACTACACAGTATATTCTACCTCCTTAGACTGTGGGTATGTTTGTATAAATGAGTCAGAATTTGTTAAAGGGAAATATAAAGTTTTCACGATATCGATTTCTTCTGTATAGTTTATTGGTTTGAGTTAAATCAATGAACTAGTCTACCTTTTCTATAATTTTAAAGATTTAAATTGTATTTCTTGTTTTTGAGATTTTTGTTTGGTATATTTTGGCTTTGTCAAGTGTGGTGGACTTGTATTTGTCGGTTATATAGTTTAGTTTTCTTTAAGTTGAAATCCACCCCCTGTTTTTGCGGTACTGTACATCATGAACCGGTTGACTAAAAAATATACATACCGGACCTTCCGGTTCGACCGATCGGTTCATGGGTTAACAGGTAAAATGTGTAAAACCCTTGGTTTTACTTTTAATAATCATCGAAATCGAAGGAGGGTTTTGGTTGCCGGAGAGAAGCTTTTGTCTCACCACCCACCGTCACGGCTTCTTCCTTCTCGTCCTCGGAAAATCATCGCCACAGAAAACGATTAAGCTGAGTATGGGAAGAGATAAAGAGGATGCGGCGGAGAGAGAGATTGATTCTGTTGTTCCATGGATGAGAGCTCCGATTGACGTCAGCAATGTCGAAACCTGTGCTCTCGAAACCCTCCCTTGCCTTAATCCCAGGTAACATCGATTTATGTATATAACCTTTGATTGAAGTATCTCTGTTACAGCTTTTGATTCCAGCTGAAATTTTCTTAGTTGTATGATGACTTTTTAAGCTTCTGAAACTATGTCTCTTTTCCTTATGATGATGTTGAATCGTTAATATGTGATAAGGTTGAAGAAGGCATTGGAGGAGATGGGTATCTCTTCACTTTTTCCAGTGCAAGTTTCAGTTTGGCATGAGACAATAGGGCCAGGTGGTTTCGAAAGAGACATCTGTGTTAACTCTCCAACAGGAAGTGGCAAGACTCTCTCTTATGCTTTACCAATTTTGCAAATCCTTGCTTCTCGTCCTGTGAGATGCCTCCGTGCTTTAGTCGTTTTGCCCACTCGTGATTTAGCCTTGCAGGTAGGTTCCCACTTCTGGCTCTCTGTTTGTTTTTTTTTTTTTTGTGTGTGAAATGCAACAACAACTTCTATGGTTTACTGAAGTCTTCCGTTTTGTCATTTCTAAGTTTAGGTTAAGGATGTGTTTGATGCTATAGCTCCAGCTGTGGGATTAACTGTTGGTTCAGCTGTGGGTCAATCTTCTATAGCCGGTGAAATCTCACAGCTCATCAAGACACCTAAACTCGATGCGGGGATATGCTTTGATCCTGACGATCTTTCCCAAAACGTTGAGAGTGCTGTGGACATATTGATAGCAACACCAGGAAGGCTGATGGATCATATCAACAACACCAAGGGCTTTACTCTTGAGCATTTGCGTTACCTTGTATGAAAAAAAAATCCAGATTTCGCTTCTTAGTTCACCTCTGTCTTAGTTTCCAGTATGTTTGATAAATCGAATTGTTTCAGGTTGTTGACGAAACCGACAGATTGCTAAGGGAGGCTTATCAATCCTGGCTACCAACTGTTCTGCAACTTACTCAGGCATCTGACGATGGCCTATTTCCTACTGCGTTTGTTCCTTCCGCTTTTGGTGCTCTGCAGACTGTTCGTAGACAGTGAGTTCCATCTCTCAAGCAATTTTCCTTTCTTATACTACATTAGTCACATAATAACCTCAGCTGGTTAAAGGCTGTAGTCAAAGCTGATTAAAAGTAACCAATGTGATGCTTACTTCAAATCCACAGAAGTGTGGAAAGAGGATTCAAGGGTAAACCATATCCAAGGTTGGTGAAGATGGTAGTATCAGCTACATTGACGCAGGATCCAAGCAAGCTTATTCAGCTTGACCTGCATCATCCGTTATTCATGACAACTGGTGGAAGCCGATACAGACTACCCGAGAAGTTGGAATGCCTTAGACTGGTATGTATATGTGTTTAATGTGTTGTTTTTCTTCAAATGTTTTGGCGCAACATTTATCTGCAAAGATCTTATTTCCTGAATTTGTTACTTCACATGTCTTTTAACAGATTTGTGAAACCGGGATGAAGCCTGTATATTTAGTTGCTCTCCTAAAATCATGGGAAGGTGAAAAGTGTATCATTTTTACATCCTCCGTAGAGACTACTCGTCGTCTATGCAAGTTACTCAACTTTTTCGGTGACGCAAAAATAAAAGCAAAAGAGTATTCAGGTGGTCTGAACCAATCCGTTCGAAGGTAATATTTGAATCTTGCATCACTTAGTAGCACCCTGTGGCACTCATACATAAAGAAATCTGGTCATTTATTGAAAATTTTTGGCTGCAGCAAAGAATTAAAAGCCTTTAGAAAAGGCGATATCCAAGTTCTTGTTGCGTCGGATGCTCTAACACGTGGAATGGATGTTAAAGGGGTAACAAATGTCATAAACTATGATATGCCTCCTTTTGCAAAGACCTTCATCCATCGTGCTGGGCGGACAGCTAGAGCAGGCCAGGCTGGGCGGTGCTTCACATTGCTGAGTAATCATGAGGTAAACTGAAACTTGTGTGTCTCAAACAGGGGAAGAAAATACAATATCAGAATCTTGTATCTTGTACTCATCTCACTTAATCATTCACTTATCACTTAAGGTAATTGTATAGGACAATTGTTTGGAACCCTCTTATCTGAATCTTTGTTACTTTTACCATGCTTAAGCTCTTGACTCTAGCTCCACTTGTTCATTTGGAAATTTTAAAAAATTTCAGGTAAGGCGTTTCTCAAAGCTCCTGAAGAAAGTTGGGAGTGATTCATGTCCTATCTATCCGATCTCGCCCACGTCATTAGATTCCATTCGTGCCACTTACACACCCGGTAATTTCTTAGCCTTGTGTACATATTTCTAGGAAACACTCTACAAATAGACATGAAAGAAAGGGACTTATGTGTAATTGAGAATTTTGCACTGTGGCATAATTGTTAAACCTCCTGATGACAATGTGAATTTTGATATAGAGCATTACTTCCTAACATTATTGATGTAGAGTTAGAGTTTCCTAGGAAACATATAAGGCCATTGAAATTGTTGTATTTTGGCAAATGATGAAGTCATTTCTCGTTTCAGCTCTAGAGAAGCTCAAGGAGTTGGTTGAGTCTGAAGCACCCAAGAAAGGAAGACAAGCTTTTAGGCAAAATTCAAGAATCGTAAACTCCCAAACCAAATTCAACAAAACGACATCAGACACATAGTTCTTTTGGGTCTGTCGGATCCAGTACTCAATCGGGTCCGATCCGGTCATATTATTATTAGTTTGAGATATTTCTTGGCATAAAAGTTAAGTTTTCATAAGCGAACTATCATCCATTGTATTAATGAAACCTCAATTTATTGTGCTTCATATACTATTATTTCTCAGATGCCCGATTATTTAATAAGCTAACCGAAATTATGATCACTTGTATATAAAATTCTCACTGGTCCATTAGCTACATAACAGTCGTTATAAGAACTTTTTACCATTGGTCAGGAAGAGTAAGTCAAGTTTATTAGCTTTGAATGTAAAGCAAGATACATGTCATATAGATTTTTCTTGACGACAAAAATCTTAGAAAACTCGTTAAATAACAAAATTTAATTTGAGAAATAATTAAAAACGGCTAAAAACATATGATATATTCTACAAAATCAGTTTATCTCGCAAACTAACACAAAACAAGGCCAAAAGAGTGAAATACTTAATCACATATAATTAAAAGCAATTCACTAGTAATATACTCTTTCTGTTTTGTTTTAATTGTTGTTCTAGAGTGAAAATTTTGATTTTTAATTTTTATAATAGTTGTCTTTTTGAATTTTCAGTGTAGAAGATTTATAGATATTTCAATTTTGTCAACTACTTTAATGTTTTCACCAATTAAAAAAATTAGAAAATATATTAATGAAGGGTAAAATATAAACTTTAATTATTTTCTTAATTTGTATGAAAAAACCTTAAAAGACAACCAATCTGAATCGGAGGAAGTATCATACAACTGAACAATTGAATTTGTAACATCTTAAACCATGCAAAACTGCATTGAAATAATGAAAATCGATTGCTGTTTTACTTAATAACTCATTGTTTATATCATGCATGATCTTTAAATCTATACTAATAAAAAGTAGGAGCTATAAGCTCCTTAAGGCGTTCACCTAGGATTTTAAACATCCAATTGTGATTAGACATGTCACTAATTAACATTTTTTAAAATCTTCAGAATTTTATATATTAAGAATTATTTTAAACAACCAATCAGGATTTGACATGTTATTCATTAACATTTTTAAAATTTCCAGAATTTTTTAGGAAATGAAATTTTAAATTTATGGAAATAAAAGAACTATGTACAATATCCCACATCGGCTAGAAATTTTTTAGACAATGATTCAGAACCAGTATAAATAAGATTAATAGGCTACCAATCACGAATGAGCAGGAAAGCTTGATTTATCAGGCGTCTAAGTTTAAAAGTTTTATATTTGGTTTGATCCAGTTTTTTATTTGATCAAATTAAAACTTTAAAAAGTTTCAAAAAATATATTATAATTTTTAAAATTTTTAAAAGTTTAAATATTATAAATATTGAAACTTTTAAAAGTTCTTAGCTTTTAAAAAGTTTTCAAATCTTATAATTTTTAAATTTTAAAAGTTTAAACTATTATAAATATTGAAACTTTTTAAAAGGTTCAAATTTTATATTTCGAAACCTCTTAAAAGTTTAAAATATTCTAAATATTGATGTAAAACAGAAATTATTTTATTTATCTGCGTTTGTGCTTTTTATTCTTATGAGCTGTAAAACATATTGTTGTGTATGATTTTATAGATGAGTTGATATTCTTTCATTAATTTTTTATCTTATTTTTTATTTTTGTGAGAAAAGAAATGATTTTTTCTTGGAGTTTGATGGGTTAACAAGTTGTGTGGTAGTCTCAAAAAAAGGTTTTTTAGTGGAAGAAAGTGAAGAAGTTGACGAGGATGAAGAAGAAAAAGAGTATAGCGAAGAACCAGACGGTAAAAGTAATGATGACGATTACCACAAAATTTGACATAGAAATGGCAAGAAAGAATATGAAGAATAAGAAAACATTGAATAAAAAACACGAAAACTTAGGTGGTAGCGATTAATTAAATATGAAAACGAGTTAAATTCATGATGATAAAATTGTTTTGTTTTTCTGATGGTCAAAAAAATGGTTTAGGATATGTGAGGTCATCAGTTTAATTCGCCTCGCCTGGATGTCGAGTTAAATTCATGATTTTTTTATCAGATTTGATTTTATAACACAACTGATTTTTATATTTCAAAAAATTGTGTATTTGAAATTTAACTTTTTCTTTAACACTAATTTAAATTTTTTATAAGATAATATTTTACTACCATCATCAATCATATATAGTTTTCATCAAAATATATCAAATATACCCATGCTGCGCGTGGGTTCAAAACCTAGGATTTTAAACAACCAATAGAAATTTGACATATCACTTATTAACATTTTATACAATTTCCAGAATTTTCTATATTAATAATTATTTTAAACAACCTATCATTATTTGACATGTCATTCATTAACATATTTTAAATTTACAGAATTTTTTAGAGAAAGGAAAATTTTAAATTTATGGAAATCAAAGAACTAAGCACAATATCCCACATCGGCTAGAAATTTTTTAGACAATGTTCAGAACCAGTATAAATAAGATTAATTTGCTTCCAACAACGAATGAGCAGGAAAGCTTGATTTATCATTCGTCCAAGTTTTAAAGTTTTATTTGGTTTGATATGGTTTTTTATTTGATCAAATTAAAACTTTAAACAGTTTCAAAAAAATGTTATAATATTTAAAAGATTTACAAGTTTAAATATTATAAATATTGAAACTTTTAAAAGTTCTTAACTTTCAAAAAGTTTTTAAATATTATAAGTTTTAAATTTTAAAAGTTTAAAATATTACAAATATTAAAAAAAAAATTAAAAGGTTCGAATTTTATATTTCGAAACCTTTTAAAAGTTTAACATATTATAAATATTGATGCAAAACAGAAATTATCTTATTTATCTACATTTGTGCTTTTTATTTCTTATGAGCTGTATAACATACTTTTGTGTATGTTTTTATAGATGAGTTGATATTCTTTCATTAATTTTTTATTTTTGGGTCTAAGGAAGAAGGATTGACATCGCAAGACCTTAATTTGATGTTTGAGTCAAATTTTGAGGTTTAAAGTAGAAAGATAGACGATAAACACACATGTTTTATTAGATATACATAGGCATGGCCAGGGTTACGGTTGTCACGGTTAAGGTTTATTAACAATCGGTTATGGTTAGAAATTTTTGTAACCTTAACGAGAACCGTTAAACAAACGGTTAAACGGTTACGTTTAAATACGGTTACGGTTCAAGCGGTTACTGTTATATACGGTTACAGTTATTTGATAATATATACGGTTGATATTATTTGATGATATAATATAATAGATATTATTTATTTATAATTAATATGTTCTTATAGTGTACTCATATTTCTATATATCATATGATTCATATTAAATAAATAATTATTAGTATATTTTATTATGTTTTTAAATATTATAAACCAAGTAAGGATTTTGGTTTGAGAAGTTTCTAAACGCGTGGATCTAAAACCAAATAAGTATATGGATAAAATTGTCAATAATTGGGTGCATGTGTTGACTATGCTTGTAATCATGAATTATGAATTTCACAAATTTTATGAGAAAAGAAATGATTTTGTTCTTGGAGTTTGATGGGTTAACAAGTTGTGTGGTAGTCTAAAAAAAGGTTTTTCAGTGGAAGAATGTGAAGAAGTTGACGAGGAAGAAGAAGAAAAAGAGTATAACGAAGAATCAAACGGTAAAAGTTACGATGAAAATTAATACAAAATTTGACAATGAAAATGACAGGAAAGAATATGAAGAATAAGAAAACATTGAATAAAAAATACGAAAACATAGGTGGTAGCGATCAATTAAATATGAAAACGAGTTAAATTCATGATTATAAAATTGTTTCGTTTTTCTCGTGGTCAAAGAAAATGGTTTAGGATATGTGAGGGCATCAGTTTGATTTGTCTCGCCTCGACGTCAAGTTAAATTTATGATTTTTTTTATCAGATTTGATTTTATAACACAACTGATTTTTATATTTTAAAAAATTGAGTATTTGAAATTTAATTTTTTTTCCTTAGTTCTAATTTTAATTTTTTTATGAGATAATATTTTATTATCGTAATCAATCATATACAATTTTTATCAAAATATATCAAAATATATCAAATAAATCAACGCGTTGCGTGAGTTCAAAACCTAGTATTGTATAAAAGTCACCTTTAAGTTGACAAAATAATCTAAGATATCACTCAACATTTGTTTTCCTTCTCGCTTAATTTTGGATCTTATCATTACAGTTAGAAAGGAAGAATGGTGATCTCCTGCTTAGGTTTTGCTTATATTTGGCTCATGTTTTTTTTTCTTCCTTCATTTTTTTAGTAGTTGTGATAAATCAATAGAATTGTAGTATAATTCACTTCAAATTTATATTATATTTAGACTTCTTTTTCTTTCATGCTATAGATGTTTCTTCAAGACAAAAATCTAGGAAAACTCATTAATAAACAAAATTTAATTTGAGAAATAATTAAAAACGACTAAAAACATATGATTTATTCTACAAAATCATTTTCTTTTGCAAACTAACACAAAACAAGGCCAAATGGGTGAAATACTTAATCACATATGATTAAAAGCAATTCTAGTAATTTACTCTTTTTTGTTTTGTTTTAGTTGTCTTTCTAAAGTGAAAATTTTGTTTTATAATAGTTGTCGTTTTGAATTTTCAGTGTAGATGTTTTATAGATATTTCAATTTTGTCAACTATTTTAATGTCTTTACCAATTAAAATAATTAGAAAATATACTAATGAAGGGTAAAATAGAAAAAAATAATTTTTTTCGAATTTGTATGAAATAACCTTAAAAGATAACTAATTTGAAATCGGAGTAAGTATCGTACAACTGAAAAATAACACTTTTGGGTGAATATGCTTTAAACCCAAATTTATTGGGTCCCACCATAGAGCTGGAAAGTAACACTTTTTGGCTGAAAATTGTTCAATCTCAAAATAGGAGATGAACTGAATTAATAAGATGAAAATATATTTTAATTTTATTTTTAATTATATTTATTTAATTTCTATGTTTGAATTAATATTTTTTGCTTTAATAAAAAAAAAGTTATTTAACAAAGCAATTAGGTGGGAGGATCATACGAGAGGAATATGGTCCAAGTTGATGTCCCAAATGGGCTACAAGAAAGGTTCTGGTTTAGTTGCCTCTAACCATGAGATACTAGAACCAATTCCAATAACCTTACTTCCCCGAGAGACATCCTTTGACTCTGTTGTAGAGTTAATTAAAAGGGAGGAATAGATAAGAACCAAACAAGAGGAGGAAAGGATGAATTTAAATATGTATAGTTTTTTATATTGACTCGTATGTTAGATAGGATTTGTTAGTAATGCTCTGTAATAGTAGCTATGGTAGTGATTACGGGTAATGATCTTTGTATTTATTTCCTTAAAATGTTGATATATATATATATATATTGTTATTATTATTATTGTTATTTTTGCTTACTGATTTCTAAGAAGTCATTGTTTAGAAACTCTCTTAATTCATCCACGATTCGAATATGTTTAGCCCAGGTCATGTAAGATCTGCGAGTTTTTACACATTTAGATTACCAATTTGCCGTTAATTTGTCTTTTTTTTCTTCTTCTATTTCTTGGGCGTGGGGGCATTACATGGCATATTGATTTTTTTGTTTTTTTTTTAAATTCTAAATGTACTCCCCAATTAATAGTATCTATACATTTTAATACTATTAAAAGAGGAGTACAAAATTAAGAATGTCCAAAATTATGGTTTTATTTATAGTCATTGCCACTGAATTATTTACAAAGGAGATGTTTAATTGAAATTGAAAAGGTTAAAATCTGAATTAGAAAACTTAATTAAAAATTAACATGCGATAACAAGAGGATCCGCGTGTTTTTAAAGAATCCGACCCGTGAAAAAAGTATTTGAGACTTCATATTGGGCCTTCGATCCTACTAACACACATGTAATTTTCTTATTATATTTTTAAATAATTGAGCTTGGTTTCGTAAACCGGTTTTAATAAATAAGTTTATTTTAATTTTCTGTAGTACTAATACAGTATTTCCATACGGTAGTTTGTATACATTTGATAAAATATCCACTGCAAATTAAAAACGTGTTCATGCGTTATAAAATAAAGAAAACGTGTATGTACATTCTACAGTACACCCATTTTTTACAATTTTAAAAACTTTAACTTAAGACTAGATTAATACATTAAATCAATTCAAAAGAGAAAATACGTAAAAAAAGTTATGAGTTATAATGGGGCGGGTTGAATAATTAAATATGTGGTAATTTCAAGATTTTTAATAAATTAAAATTATAATATTTATAAGATAATGATATATAAAAAGATTATATTCTCTTTGAAATTAAAAGTATTTAAAAATCTGGTGGCTTACATTGATGGGACTCTTTTGTGTTTCATATATGCTACTCTCGGATCGATCGAAGCCCCTATTAGAGGAAGTCAAAATATTCTCGACCCATCACATGACGCATTAAAATTGTGGACATGCAACACCGCTACTTTGATAGTTTTATTATAAACGCAACAACCAACTTAAGATATTTACAATTTACAAATATGTTAATAAACAAGAAAATTTTAAAAATGGAAATGTATTATTGAAGTTATAAAAATATGTAATAAATCAGAATTTATCATTTGAAAAAAGAAAAACATAATCCTCCGTTATACCGCGGGTTCAAACTTAGTAAATCTATAAAAGACAAAATTACGTTTAATATTCAAAGACGATCAATACAAACTTAAAATTATTAGATTAAAATTTAAGGTCATAGCCACAAATCTCTGATGCTCTACTTTGTCTTCAGCCTCTTAACACTTTGCCACGGGTGATGCTCGCAAGTCTTCATCTTTGTTTGCGTCTCCTCTTCTACTCATCAAGTTTGTTTTTTTTTAGCTGTGTGGTCTAAAACACAAAAGTATACAGTATTAAACATACATATAAGACAGAAAAAAATAATAATATAATCATCTAAAAGCAATGAATAAAATGAAAGATACTTAACATACCAGAGGCTATATGTCTTATATGATGAACTCATCGGAGATTGTTCGCGTAAATAACAAAACTTTGGAATTTATCGTGGATATAAGGCGTACGTTATTATATGTTGTTCTCTTAAGCATGCCTTACTCCTAAATGAGTTTAGCCTCAACTTTTAATCTAAATGAGCTTAGCTTCAACTTTTAAAAATAAAACTAACATCTACAACAGAAACATGATCAATGAGATACGTATATATAGCTTTGACGACGTGGCTGCCAATAGTTCGAATAGAAGAGATATTAGTTATCATGCTTTGGTTTGGTTTGGTTTACTTTATTCTCACGAAGTGAAAGCATTATTTTATTGTTTAGTCAATTAAGCCATATGTCTAAAACCACCATGTTTATACAACCGCTTTGGTAATACAACCGATGTATGGACTTTGATTTCTATGTGCTTTATTGTGTTTATGGAATAATGTTTTAATTAATCGATTTGTTGGATTAATTGTCATATATTAAGGGGAGAAATGTTCGTTGGAAAATGCGATGAATGCAAGGAGAGATGTACGCCAATCTATAACCGATGATCGCTCATTATCACCAAGATAAAGTATTATTTACTTTCTTATTAATTTGATCCACTCGACTATATATCCATAGCATAATTACAATACGTTTGAGTTGCAATCATGCTTAATTGCTTTATGATATAATCAAAAATAAAAATAAAATAAGAGACCAATTCACATTCATATATCCAATTAATTATTTTTCGGTTTCTGAGCTTTATTATCCAGCTTTATAAATAAATAATCTCTTTGGTTTTTTTTGAAGAAAAAAAAAAACAAAAACGAAACAAAAGTAGGCTCTTTGATTTTTGTTTTCCTTTTAATTGCTCAATTACATTAACTTTTTATATATTCCTCTTTTTTAAAGTATATATTTCTCTTGATATACGATTATTTCCTTTTTTCATTTAAGGGAATTGTATATAAATGGGATATGTATAAGTAAATAGATATCGGTTGAGATTAGTTTCTGTGTGGATCCTCCTCTCACGATCGAGAATGGGAATGAATCCTTCCGTTGAACAGTCAATGAAAGGAAGAAGTGTGATTCGGGGATTGACGGCATGTCACAATAAAAGGACGAAGAAGAAGAAGAAGAAGAAGAAGGAGGTTTGTGGGATATGGTCGTTGCCAGATGAGGTGGTTGTAAACTGCTTGGCTCAGTTGTCGAGATTGGACCTCGCGGCTTTAGCTATCGCCTCCAAGAGTCACCGGTCTCTGGTGGTTTCCTCTGAGGTCACGAAATTGAGATGGCAGATGGGTTGCGTCGAGCGATATGTCTACGTATGCTTGCGCATCTTTCCAGAACCAAGCCCACGCTGGTTAATCCTCCACCCTATACAACGTTGCCTGAAACCCATCCATATGGACTTTTATTATGACCAGGCCCCGACATCAGGCTCCGCTTTCGTGACGATGTGTTATTTGATTTATATCATCGGTGGACTCGTAGACGGAAAGCCCACTTCGGAAGTCTCGTGTTTCGATTGTTTCCAGCACAAATGGTACCTCCTACCGCCCATGAAGATGGCTAGTGCTTCCCCATCTGCAAGCCTGATGTTGACAGACTCAGGCGGCTGCAAGATATATGTGTTTGGAGCTAGGGCTCGGGGATGATGTAGCTGATTCCTCAAACTGGGCAGAGGTGTACGACATGTCCACCAAAACTTGGGATTTCTTGTTTGTGTTTACGCCCAAGATGCCCCTCAATATCCAACAAAGCGTGTTGATGACAATTAAAGAGGAGGAGGAGGTTTACGCAGTGGATGAGGATGGTCAAAACTTCTCCTTCTCACCAAGTAAATGTATGTTTGTGGCAAGGGGTAAAACAGATTCCATGCCATGATACATTTACAGAAACGATTGGTGTGTCATTGGGACATTCTTGTTCTGCCGTGCCACCCGCGGGAGAATACTTTGGTGTTTGCCCTATGACTTGCATTGGAAGGAAGTGAAGGGTTTGGAACAACTCCGACAATGGTGTTCTTATATCACCAAACTCTGCACCAGCCCTGCTGGGAAGATTGTTATTTTCTCAAAACCGCATCCTCACAGTCTCGAGCTTTACTCCACCGAGATTTCCATTTCCCGTGGGAAAGGCAAACGCAATAGACACGAGATTTGGGGGAAGATTGAGTGGTCTCTTCCTGTCTTCAAACTTGATCCTCTCACAGACTCGTCATATAGCTTTAATGTCTTATATGCAAATTATGTCCATATCTGAAGTTCTCACACTCTTTAATTCGTGTTCATAAACTATATATTTATTCATTTAGCTGGCAAAGTGATTTCTGATATGATCTTTTAGCTTCCACGATAACGTTATCTTCATCATATGTTTATTTTTTTCGTAACCTTTTTCAAGCGTGAGTGAGAAGGCAAGAGAGTATGACCCATGTATTCCATTGATACATAAAGAAAAGATAGATGTTGCAGCTGAAACGACGACCAAACATACTAATTATGGTTTCAAAGACAATAAGATTGGCAAACAAAGATGTGATATACAAGTCCCTAACCATTTGTTGAAGCCTCGCGCTTCTTCCTCCGTAACTTTGTATTGCTTCATATAGTACTTGATGGCATTAGAAACATACCCTCTACTCATATCATCATGTGATGCATTACAACTCATTTCTTAACACAATATTGGTTTTGATTACGAACAAAACCAGGAAAACTGTCGATTAGTTACCTCATAGCGGGACAAGTCATTCATTAATTAACCATTCATAATTATGCCTATATGCATCCGAAATAGGCATATCAATTTTTTCCTAACCCGAAAAAACTGACTGTTAGGCCTATATGCATCGTAATTTCAACTCCCCCAATCTCCAAGTACTCGTCAAATGTAGGCACCACGTACGTCTTCGTATTCCCACTTGGTAAAGGAAAAATTGGCTCTTAGGTATATCTTCAACTGCTTAGTTTTTTTTTTTTTTTTTTTTTTTGTGTGCACCAAACTGCTTAGTTCATATAAAAGAATGTTAAACAACATCTATAAATTATAATTTCAATATTTGTATGCATGGCACTGTTAACATTGGTCTTTAGGTTATATAGTAGAGTTTACATAATGTTTTTTTTTTTTTTGTTAAAAGATATTCAAGAGTTTACATAATGTTGTAAAAAAACTCGATACAACTTTGTTAGCAATCATATTATCGAAAGGAAACAGCCCATCCTAGAACTTTTCGGCATCATCGGCCTTCCGCAAACTTATTTCTCGGGTACGTAGAGGAAGTGAATCATTTTCAGAACATAGGCTTTAAACATTTACTACTCTGTCTGTCCGGATTAATACTCCCTCCGTTTCAAAATATAAAATGTTTTAACTAAAGCACGCAGATTAAAAAATCTTTACTTTTAACAAATTCAACCAATTAGAAACAATACTGCATAATATAAAATATTAAACTAATCTAAAAATTGTATAGAAACTTGAAAACATCATATATTATGAAACAAAAAACTTCTCTAAAACATCTTATATCAATTAGTTCTTTTGCTAATCGATCTGCTGCCTTATGTTAGATGTTTTAGAGAAGTTTTTAAAGTAGAATTTGGTTTTAGTTTTTTTTTAAAATCTAAATTATTGTCATTTAAGATTTGAGAGCCTACAACTTGAGAGCCTTACACAACCTTCGCTAAAATTTATAATTTTTTTCTACATAAACTAGCTCAATATAGATAATTAATTAATTTATGATAAAGCGTAATAACTTTCCGGAGTTTAGGCAACAAACATAACTGAAAAAAAAAGTATAGACCTCAAACATAATATAAAAATGTTAATTTAACATAAAATACACTACTTTGATGATTGAAGGCTTGAAGCATAATAACTATGTAAATCGAAAATATAATCTATACTAAAAGAAGAAACAACAGCCCTTTAATCAATTTAGTTCGAGATACACTGGTTTAAATGTTTAATGACAAAAGTATAATAAACCTCTTAACCTAATACCAAATTTGTTCTTTTTAAAGATGTCTCCGTTTTGCGCAGGTTGATTAAACACAATAAAACTTCCAAATTGCAAAATATAATATAAACTTTTAAGATACAGCGTTATCATTTATCAATTTAATTCTAAATCTATACTAATAAAAAGTAGAAGCTATAAAGGCGTCCACCTAAGCTTTAAACCACCAATACGGATTAGCCACCTCACTAATTAACATTTTTAAAATTTTCAGAATTTTCTATATTATGAATTATTTTAAACAACCTATCAGGATTTGACATGTCATTCATTAACATTTTTTAAATTTCCAGAATTTTTAGGAAAAAGAAAATTTTAAATTTATGGAAATAAAAGAACTGTGTACAATATCCCACATCGGCTAGAAATTTTTTAGAAAATAGTTCAGATTCAGTATAAATAAGATTAATATGCTACCAACAACGAATGAGCAGGAAAGCTTGATTTATCAGGCGTCCAAGTTTAAAAGTATTATATTCGGTTTGATCCAGTTTTTTATTTGATCAAATTAAAACTTTAAAAAGTTTCAAAAAATATATTATAATATTTAAAATTTTAAAAAGTTTTAATATTATAAATATTGAAACTTTTAAAAGTTCTTAGCTTTTAAAAAGTTTTCAAATCTTATAACTTTTAAATTTTAAAAGTTTAAACTATTATAAATATTGAAACTTTTTAAAAGGTTCAAATTTTATATTTCGAAACCTCTTAAAAGTTTAAAATATTCTAAATATTGATGTAAAACAGAAATTATTTTATTTATCTGCGTTTGTGCTTTTTATTCTTATGAGCTGTAAAACATATTGTTGTGTATGATTTTATAGATGAGTTGATATTCTTTCATTAATTTTTTATCTTATTTTTTATTTTTGTGAGAAAAGAAATGATTTTTTTCTTGGAGTTTGATGGGTTAACAAGTTGTGTGGTAATCTCAAAAAAAGGTTTTTTAGTGGAAGAAAGTGAAGAAGTTGACGAGGATGAAGAAGAAAAAGAGTATAGCGAAGAACCAGACGGTAAAAGTAATGATGACGATTACCACAAAATTTGACAATAGAAATGGCAAGAAAGAATATGAAGAATAAGAAAACATTGAATAAAAACACGAAAACTTAGGTGGTAGCGATTAATTAAATATGAAAACGAGTTAAATTCATGATGATAAAATTGTTTTGTTTTTCTGGTGGTCAAAAAAATGGTTTAGGATATGTGAGGTCATCAGTTTAATTCGCCTTGTCTGGATATCGAGTTAAATTCATGATTTTTTTATCAGATTTGATTTTATAACTCAACTGATTGTTATATTTCAAAAAATTGTGTATTTGAAATTTATTTTTTTTCCTTAATACTATTTTTTTGTAGAAGATAATATTTTATTATCGTCATCAATCATATATAATTTTCATCAAAATATATCGAAAAATTGGCGCAGTTTTTTCGTTAGTTAAATAATTTTACACTAAAAGTGTATTAACATACTATGAAAATCAAATTTAAAATATATTATATGATATCACCACAGTTTAAGACAATGATAAATATATATGAGAACCATTTTGTAGAATTATTTTGATTTGAAATTCAAACTTTTGTAAAATTTAGTCGTGTATATTTTTATTTATTTATTAACGGCAGTTTTACATTTAAGAATCGTTAAAATATATTTTTTTACATTTTTAATAGTAAAGAAAAAAATCAAACCATTCATCTCTGAACTTTTTTTTTTCTTCGTCTACAGAACAGAACCCTAATTTCATGTTTTAGGTTTCGATATCTCTCTCTCTCTCTCTCTCTCTTTCTCTTATGGTTCTCGTTTCGTTGATCTCCCAATCTCTAGGGTTTAGTGATTCACCCAAACTCTTCCACTAATGGGTGCCGTAGCGATCAATCGTAAGCGAAGCGAAGAAACCTTCAATTTCAATTTCAATCCACAATCAACCAACCCTTTACGAAATTCTCCGTATTTCCAAGCTTCCAAGAAACGAAGATTCTCATTCGGTATGTCTGATGAAGATTCAGGTAAGATCCAAGCTTCTTCCTCTTCAAAAAACCCAACAGTTTCGAGGATTTCAAGGTACCCTGATGCTAAAGCTCCTCTTAGACGAGAGATTCATGCTCCCAGCAGAGGTGTTCTTAGATACGGGAAAGCGAAATCTAATGGTTATTGCGAAAAGGATGGTAATTTCTTTCTTCGTAAGTATGATGATGCAAAGAGGACAGCTTTGGAGGCTTTGAGATCTGTTAAGAGAGATAAAGAGTTTGTTGATTTGTTGAGTGATGATGGTGAAAAGGAAGCTGTTTCTGAAGATTCCAGTGTTGAAGAAATTGAAGTTGTTGATTGTGATGATGATGATGATGATGATGATGATGATGATGATGATGATGATGAGGAGGAGGAGGAGGAGGAGAAGTTTGTAGAGGTGAAGAATAAGAAGAAGAGGAATTATTCTTCTTCTTCTTCTCATGGTGGTGTTACTACGGATGTTAAGAAAGGGAACAACTTGAGAGTTGATGATACTAGTTCCATGCTGGATTCGTTGTCGTTAGATAGAGATGCGAATGATGCTTCGAGTCTTGAAGCTTATAAAAAGCTTATGCAAAGTGCGGAGAGGAGGAACTCAAAGTTGGAAGCTTTGGGTTTTGAGATTTTGTTGAATGAGAAGAAGTTGTCACAGCTGCGTCAGTCTCGCCCTAAGCCTGTGGAAAAACTTGTTGAGGTGATTCAATTTTTACTAATCTTTCTCGAATTGGATAATATAATCAATGCCACTACTTTATTTGGACTGGTTCTCTAAAATGTAGCATAGACTGAAAATAGTACAATGCTTGTTAGTTGTATTGGTCATTTAGCTGCATTATTGCTTTTGCCCACACAGTCAAAGTTCTTTTACTTATGAGAGTAGATTGCAATCTTTGCTTTGAGATCCGTAGTGCGTATCTGTCGTTGGAACACCTTATAAAGTAGATTACTCATGTTTTTGCTGTTGTTAACATTGCTGTTGTTTGTTTGTTGTGTGATTGGTTTAACGAAGGTGCCTCGTGAACCTTTTATACCTCTCACAGAGGAGGAAGAGGCTGAAGTCTACCGTGCCTTTTCTGGGAGAAATAGGTATGGTTTCTTAAGAGGCATAACTAGCATGTTAAGTGTTTTTTTTTTGTGTGTAACCAATATCAATATGTGTCCCTTTTTCAGAAGGAAGGTCTTGGCTACTCATGAGAACTCAAACATTGATATTAGTGGAGAAGTTCTACAATGCCTTACACCTTCGTCATGGCTCAACGATGAGGTACTATTTGTTCGTCATAATGTCTTGCACAGTTATGAGCTCTTAATATTACATATTTTCTTATGCTTTGTTCCTGTTCTGTTTTGTAGGTTATCAATGTCTACCTTGAACTGCTCAAAGAAAGAGAGACCAGAGAGCCCAAAAAGTATTTAAAATGTCATTTCTTCAACACCTTTTTCTACAAAAAGGTTTGATTTCTTTTCTGTGTTCAGATGATTTTTTAGAAAAATATTGGATCTTTTTTGCTTCATGTCAGTTCGTTTGGGTAGAATGCTTCTTGATTCAAATGCCATAGAAATTGATAAGCACTATATTTAAGAGATCTTCTATATAAGATCATCATTAGATTTTGGCTCGTTTCTCCCCCAATTGTACTCAGTTGTCTCTGGCTTCTGTATCCCATGAATGGTAGTGAGTAACCAAGACAAGCTATGGCCTTTTGTACGTTGATGAATCTCCTGGAACTTATATTTGTCTTTATCTAAATCCTTTTTTTGCAGCTGGTCAGCGATTCTGGTTATAATTATAAAGCTGTCAGGAGATGGACTACGCAGAGAAAGTTAGGATATGCTCTTATTGACTGTGACATGGTACTTTCCGAAGAACCTAAAAGTTAAAAGTTTCTTTTGTTGATTTGTGTTGAAATTAGTCTTTTGCCCTCTGCAGATATTTGTTCCCGTCCACAGGGGTGTACATTGGACCTTGGCAGTAATTAACAACAGAGATAGCAAGCTCTTGTATCTTGATTCACTAAATGGAGTTGATCCTATGATTTTGAATGCTCTGGTATATTTAAAATCCAACTCTTATTCTATTTATTAAATTGCCTATTAATGACTGACATATTAGAGGCATTAAAAGATATCTCCATCATCAGTTCTTGATTTTAAATCTGTATATAGACATTTTGGATATTCTAGACGCTGTTATTGCTTATTCTAAGTAAGAAACTACTGTGAAATTGTTCTAACCGTACTTACTAGTCGTCGTAGCTAATGGCAGATCTGCTTATGTGTTTTCAGGCAAAATACATGGACGACGAAGCGAAGGAAAAGAGTGGAAAAAACATTGATGTTAATTCGTGGGACATGGAATTTGTTGAAGACCTTCCCCAACAAAAGAATGGGTAAGTATTAAGCATATGTGTTATTCAAGTTTGCTCTGTAAATTTAATCTTCAAAAGTGAAACTTACAGCCAAATCAAGATAACGGGATAATATGAAATCCTATGTGCTTATATGCTCTTTAGGTCTCTGCTAGCTCTTATCTTTTTTTCTTTGTTGCACTTTTTATGTTTTCAGGTATGACTGTGGAATGTTTATGCTTAAATACATCGACTTTTTCAGTAGAGGCCTGGGGCTATGTTTCAGCCAGGTAAGCTATTAGAATCCAAACCCGTAAATGCCTCAAGAAACTGTTGTTGAGTGTTGTTAATTGGAGTCTTGAATCAGTGTGGGATTAGTAATATCGCGCAAGCAGTTTATATCCTTAGCATGTTCTAGGAATTGATATAAAAACATTTGTATTACATTGGTGCAGGAACACATGCCATACTTCCGACTAAGAACGGCTAAAGAGATCCTGAGACTGCGAGCTGACTGAAGTTGCTTGAGCTAATGTATTTTCAGCTTTTAGGAATGCTATTTTTACTTGCCATTGTTGATTTGTTCAAACTTTAAATTCCACTCCTATTAGGCGGGTATTAGGCAGTGAAGTACTCAGCTTCAAAAGCAGAGGTAAACGCTGAGCTAGGCCAAAGCTCTTTGCTTCTTCTGTATGATATATTTTTTGTTTGTTTGAAACTGTAGATGGAAGCGTTCGGATCTCGAGTGTTAATTTTATGTTTGATTAGTCTAACTAAAATATATGAATAGTTGGAAGGTTCGGGACTGGTCCATTTTTTAGTTTCTCTACGGTCTCGTTAAGAGTTGATGTTAACTAGATCAAGTATCATGGTCAATTCCATGAACTATGAAAATGAGCTGCACAGTTTTCCCCAATAATAGTATAAAACACATATATACACAAATGAATGTGTTACATACAACAAACAGCTGCTTTAAATTAGAGTTTTCCAACATGACTGTAGCTATGAAGAAGACACTGAAAACTACAAATGTTGGCAAGAACAAAGAAAACAAAAAAGTTTATGGAAAAGGGCTCTACTTTTTCTCGAAAGGTTAATTTTGCCCCAAAAGTTCCTCTTAGTCCCATTTTGAATTTTGATAAAGAACCTACAGATCGCGGGAAATCCAAATACTTTTGAAACCAATTTTACCTAAAAATTCTGTGAAATCCATATTCTCTTTCAGTAGTAGACAGAGTGTCGCCATGGATGAAGAGCTTTTGCTTACTAGAATCATCACAGGAATCGGAGGAGGAGGAGAAGAAGACGATGAATCTCACTACCAAGACCTCGTCACGGATCTCAAATCTCTACTCGATACAGACGACGACGAAATTCTCAATCGATTCTACGGCAGCCTCTCTTCCGTGGCTTCTTCGTTCCTCCGCTGCGTCTCCGCCGCCATGGATTCGCCGGTTGAATCAGGCCGTCTCGCTATTTTAGCCTCCGACTCGTATCTCAGTCTCCTTCTTTCCGTGAATTGCCCCGTTTTCACTTTCTTCTCTCCGATTGCGTTTCTATCTCTACTGGGCTCAATCCGCCGCTACCTCAAACGCCGTAACCGTGAAGATTCGGCGGGTCAAGGGAGTAATTCGCAGCGGGAGAAAGGGAATAAGAAGAAGAGAGGTCGCGGTAAGAGAAATCTAGGTTATGAAGATGATGGGGGTGAGGCTGAAGAAGGTGGATTCGATGCGAAATTGCTCTTTAGAGTGCTCGAGCGCTTAGGCTCGGTTCTTAGTTTTGTTCATTTAGATAGATTTCCCGATAGTTTGAAATCTTTGGTGCAGACTGTATGTGAGATTCCTCTATCGGCGTTGGAACACTCTGGGATTTTGAATTATGATCGGTTGATGGATATGTGTGGGAAGATTCTGGGTGGAGTGTTGAGTTCTGACCATGGAGACATGGCACTCACGGCTGCTGAGATTTCAAAGTCTTTAACACCGTTGCTTCTTATAGGTAAACATCAAGCGAGAAGCTTTGCGTTAGGTTTTGTGTCAAGGAAATTGATGGGTTTGGCTAAAGATAACTCTGAATTGAAAAAAGTTGTTTCTAATTTGCCCAAGTTTTTGGTTCATAAGTCACCTGAGAAGGCTGAGCCGCGTGGGTTCGCAGTGGAGGCGATATTGGAGATAGTAAAGGCAATGGAGGTTGAGGACCAATCTGAGTTTGTTGATTTTTTAATGAAGATGTGTCAAGGGAAGTCTAATTATAGAATCTTAGCTGTTGATCTTATACCTCTGTTGATAAGCTCATTAGGAAATCCTTTAGGAGTTATTGGTTCAGAGAATGGGTCGAATGATTCTTGGGGATTAAGTTGTCTTGATGCGTTACTTAAGCGGTGTTCAGACACGAATGCTTTAATTAGAGCTCGAGCTTTGTCCAACTTGGCTCAAGTCGTGGGGTTCTTGTCTGGTGATGCAAGGAGCAGGTCGATCCTGAAACATGCCCTTGGGTTTAACGGCGAGACTTCAGAGGGAAAAGGTGTAGTAACTGACCTATTGAAGAAAAGATGTGTGGATGAGAAAGCGGCTGTCAGGAGAGCAGCTCTTCTTCTTGTGACAAAATTGACATCCCTTATGGGTGGTTGCTTTGATGGTAGTATCCTAAAGACAATGGGTACTTCTTGTTCTGATCCGCTCATAAGTATTAGAAAGGCTGCAATTTCAGCTCTTTCTGAGGTATGTTATCTGTAACTCAGTGTCTTCTTTCTCATTTACCCCTAAAGTTAATGGAATTATAGATAGGTCTGCTTTGTCCTTGATTAGCTCATAAAGTTATTGCAAGCCAACAATGTTTTAAGATGAATGAATGAGACTACGTAGTAACTGTTTCCGTCGGTTTTGGTTTTGTACTAAAATCCGATGATGTTTATACTTAACTTCTCCCTAAATATAGGTTAGACTAATGACTTGTTATCATATTTCTTCCGCTTCTTTTTCTTTTCCGGTGATGGAAATTGATTATCTTCTTCTGTTCACTGTAGGCCTTCAGAATATGTACAGATGAAATTGTGACCACTGAATGGTTACATTCAGTTCCTCGAATGATCATGGATAATGAAACTAGCATCCAAGAAGAATGCGAGAATGTCTTTCATGAACTAGTTCTGGAAAGAATATTACGAGCTGGAAATGTGCTTTCTCCAGACAGTGCTTCTCTCCCTAACAACGGGAACACTACTTCAAAAAATCTAGACGGGGACATTGAAGCCTTGTTTCCAGAAGGAGTCCTGGTTCTCTTAAGGGAGCTTTGCAACAGCGAGGTTTCTCCTTGGGTTACGAAAATATGTGGAAGTTTGGGAAAGAAGAAGCGACTAAAACCAAGAGTTGCCTTTGCGCTCCAGAGTATCATAAAGGAATCTGAATCACTGTGGTTGAGCCGTTCAATGCCAATAAATAAATGGACCGCTCCTGCTGGTGCTTGGTTCCTTCTATCAGAGGTTTCAGTGTATCTTCCAAAGTCTGTCGAATGGGAATTTCTTCACCATCATTGGCAGTTGCTTGACAAGAATGATGTACAAGGTTTGTCAAAAACCAGTCTATCCATCTTTAGACATCTCAATTAACTGCTTTATGTCTTTACTTGTTGCTACTGGTAGTTTTGTTCTCTTGTTTTAATCCTGACTTCTGTCCTAGCTAAACCAATTCATGAATGCATTTATATTAATTCGGCTATTTTCTGAAGGGCTAGATGAACAAGGTGAGGAACAGGGTGTCGAGTGTAATTCTTCTACATGGGCTGGCGATCGAGTTTGTCTTTTGCAAACAATCTCCAATGTTTCCCTTCAGCTGCCAGCAGAGCCTGCTGCAGACCTGGCTGACAATTTGCTGAAGAAAATCGAAAAGTTTAACCTCCATTCTGCTGAGGTAATAATTAATAGGGACTCTAATAAATACTTTACGTGATATCTCCTATAAAAATCAAACTTATGGTTCGAAAGCGCAAAAAGTCAGTGGTTTCTGTCTTCAAAAATATTCTTTCAGATTTAAATATACTATTACTTCTCTTTAACTGGGACCTGGACGCTTGAATTGAGCAGATCATTATTTACTGGTTCAAAATGGACTATTTTATGTTTAATTCCATCTGTTCCCAGGATCTTAGTCTATGCCATTGAATGACAGGTCGATGCACATGTTAAAGCATTAAAAACTTTGTGCAAAAAGAAGGCATGCGCCTCTGAGGAGTCTGATATGCTTGTCAAGAAGTGGGTAGAACAACTTTTATCTAAGGCATCTAAGGTCACTGAGAAGTACATCGAGGAGGTCTCTAGTAATAATCATTCTTTTGTTACACCAGCAACACTCGGAAGTAGAAGAAGCAAGAGACTGGATTCTGTGTCGAAGAAGTTATCAAAAGTAGTCACAGCAGTATATACCATTGGATCTTGTGTCATTATATATCCTTCTGCTGACACCACCAAAATTGTTCCGTTGTTACATACTGTCATCACTTCAGGAAATTCTGACTCAAAGCTGAAAAACAAATTGCCACAAGGTGATGTTTGCTTGAAACAAAAAGCTCCTCCTCTCTACAGTCAGTCTTGGTTGACCATGGCGAAGATGTGTTTGGCTGATGGGAAGCTTGCTAAAAGATATATCCCTCTCTTTGCACAGGTCTGTCGATTTGCTGTTTGCTGATTCCAGTTTCCACGATTATTTTTGGAAAATAGTTTTAGTTTCCTTTATCCCTGCAGTTTACTGTAACCTATTTGACTTCGTTGTCGTTGATGCCTTCCTCTTGCAGGAGCTTGAAAAGAGTGATTGTGCAGCCTTGCGTAACAACCTTGTTGTGGCAATGACAGACTTTTGTGTTCATTATACAGCCATGATTGAGTGGTAAAATCATCCACAGAACATTAACATTTCATTACACTTTTCTCAAATGTTAAAGATGACTGATAAACTAATGTTTTTTTACCTGGATAGTTACATACCAAAGATTACAAAACGTCTTAGGGATCCTTGTGAAGTTGTTAGAAGGCAGACCTTCATACTTCTCTCAAGGTTATTACAGGTATTACTATTCTCCACAGATTCTTTATCTTCCGTTGTTGAAAAATTCTAGGCCTGAAGATTGATAAGCAGGCTTGTTGCTATATTGATTCAGAGAGACTACGTGAAGTGGAGAGGAGTCCTCTTCCTTCGGTTTCTTCTATCGCTAGTGGATGAATCTGAAAAGATACGCCGACTTGCAGACTTTTTATTTGGTAGCATCCTTAAAGGTATGAGAACTCGTGGGAGCAACCATGAAATGCTTTCTTTTATTCCATATTATTGTAAATTCTTACTGAGAGACATGATCTCTAGGGTTTTGATTATTGTTATGCCCCAACTTGCTTATAGTAAAGGCGCCACTTCTTGCTTACAACAGTTTCGTGGAAGCTATTTATGTCTTAAACGACTGCCATGCCCACACTGGCCATAATAATCCAGATTCTAAACAATCAAAAACAAAGGATCAAGCTTTTTCTGTCAGGTACTTATGTTAAAGTTATATAGTCCATGCTCATACAAAAACATGATATTTTGGTGTGGACGATTTTAGTGATTCTTTTGTTACATTTGTTCTGTAGAGGGAATGATGAAAGGGCTAGGTCTAAAAGAATGCAGATTTACATTACTCTGCTTAAACAGATGGCTCCAGAACACCTATTGGCCACATTCGCCAAATTATGTGCAGAGATCCTCGCAGCTGCTTCTGATGGAATGCTTAACATAGAGGATGTCACTGGTCAGGCAGTCCTACAGGTAATTTCCAAATTACTCCACAGCTTATTATTTCTTCTCGTGATCCGCCAGAGTTATTAACTGGTTTTGTTCTCTCGGTGTAGGATGCATTTCAAATCTTGGCATGCAAAGAGATCCGCTTATCAGTTTCCAGAGGAGCATCGTCGGAGACAATGGAGATGGAGGAAGAAGGTGGAGACTCCAATGCAGCTGCTGCGAAAGGAAGAGCCATAACGCAAGCTGTTAGAAAAGGTTTGATTCAGAACACGATTCCAATCTTCATTGAGCTCAAGAGGCTATTGGAGAGCAAGAACAGTCCTCTTACAGGTTCGCTCATGGACTGCCTCCGTGTCCTCCTCAAAGACTACAAGAACGAGATTGAAGAAATGCTCGTCGCTGATAAACAGCTTCAGAAAGAGCTTATTTACGATATGCAGAAGCACGAGGCTGCAAAGGCAAGGTCCATGGCTAACCAAGGGGTTGCCTGTGGGACGAGTCGTGGAAATGGTGAACCTGAAGAACCAACAACAAGCGAGAATGTTAGAGATTCGGGATTGGAATCGAGAGTGGTTGCGGCGGCTGCTGATGCGGTGGCAGCGAAGGCGGCTAGGTCGGTGTTGAAAGAGATAAATGGTGGAGCTGCAACGCCGCCTCTGAGTGCAATGAGTGTTCCAAAGCTAAGGTCCAGCCGTGGAGGTATCCAGAGTGGTCGACCATCGGCTGATGTGTTGGAGTCTTTGAGAAGAAGACCAACTTTCATGTCTGATGATGAGAGTTAGAACTTAGAACAATAGCTTTGCTGTAGATGCATATCTTTGATATTTTTTTTTTTTTTTTTTTTTTTGACAACATCATACAAGATTAGCTTAGAGAAGCCAATTGATAAAAAACTCGTTTACATAGGTAATTTGATGCGACTCTACTCTAACACGACGCGCCAGCTTATCTGCAATACCATTCTGTGAACGAGGGATCAAGACTAAAGAAAAGGAGAGAAATTCGTCCTTATCCGCTTCAATGTCATCCAAATTCGTCCTAAATGCGGGCCACTTGGAAGGCGAAAACACCATCTTCACCAAATCAGAACAGTCGGTGAGAAAAACAACATTCTTATTATCCGCTCCGATCATACATCTCATTGTCCAAATTAAAGCTTCCACTTCTGCATGAAGTGGTGATAGACTACGACGAAGGTTAGATGCACCCATAATGGGAGCTTCCCCCTCCAGGAGAGTACAATACCACCCTCTGCCAGAGTACTGGTCCGTCTCTTTCCAAGATTCATCCACAAAACATCTATAACCATTTGCATGGTTCCTAACCGTCCTACTAGCAATATTCATATGACTAGTGGGTGGCCGGGGACCATTCTGCAGAGATCCCAGGGGAATCTCCCTGTGCCGAAAACCAGAGTTTTGCTTCCTCCTCCGCTAGTCGTAAAATCGCAAGCGGATTGGAATCCAAGTTGCTGAATTTTTTTTTTATCATTTCTAGCCTTCCAAATATACCAAAGGATCCATGGGAAAACATCAATCTAAGGGATCTGCTAGAATCTCCAAAATAATGAGTCCATGTTTGCATAGATAGAGTTTGAGGGAAACATGCCCGAAGAAACTGGGAAATGGGACAACGCCCAAACCTGTCTAGCCGGAGGATATTTTTCTTTTCTTGAGATTCGATCGATACTCTATTATATTTATTAAACTGCATTAGATATTAAATATGAATTTTGAATTTAAAAACCTGAAATTTAATGTGAACTTTAAGCAAAAAAAATTGTTTACCTCCAAAAATATGAAACTAATTTTTATTATAAAAATATTTTACAAATATTCGCACCAAAAAAAAATATTTTACAAATATTTCACTATAAAAGTTGGGTTCACAATAAAAAAAAGGAAAAAAGTGTTCAAAGTATAACTCAATGACCACACATCCCAACTTTAAAATTATATTGCCAACTACAAAGTAAATGTATTGCATAGTGAGATATACCAATTATATGATGACAACAATCATTTTATTCTGGTACAACGTTTGTCAGAATCCATCGCTGACCAGGTTTGACCACAGTTGACCATGTTTGACCGGCGTTAACCAACAAATTTTTATTTTTTTATTATTATAGGATTAGAAACAAAAAATAAAACTGTTATATAGAATAATTTAAGGCCTTTTAATAATTAACCAAATATTTATATTCTTTATAAAGATATATTTTACATTTGTTAATGCAATCAATCTTATAATATTTTTTTCAATTGTAAAACTTAAGTATAAATAAATTAAAAATCATTGATAAATTTTTCAGATATTGCAACTTTTATTTTACCACATATCCTACTATATTAATTGAGAAGTACAATATGAAACTAACCTTATAATTTTTTCTGCATATGTTGTGATTTAAATTGTTATAAATAAAGATATATTACTCAATCTATGAAGAAAAAAATGTGTTTTAATATTAATATTGTAATTCTTTCGTAAATTTACATATATCTTGCTAAATACTAATTATTTTAGAATATTATAGTATTTTAATTTGGTTAATGTATATTACAGTTTTATAGTGATTGTTTGTTATATTTGCATCATTATTTTGTGAAATATGTTAAAGTAATCATAATATTGTAATCGTGAGCATATAAATTTAATTAATTTATCAACCACATAAATTTAGTTTTACCAATCCACCAATGTGGAACATTCAAACACACATTTAATAAAATGTTCGTGATGTTGAGCACATGTCATCATATAGTTGATATATGTGACCATGCAATACATTTACTTGGTATAGTTGGCAATACATTTTTAAAGTTGAGATGTGTGGCCATGTATTAAGCTATACTTCCTATAGTTGAACACCTTTTTCCTAAAAAAAATAAAACTCTTACAAAAGTTGAGAAAGATCAAACCATTAAAAAACCATTACCGTAATTGATCATCCAACGCCATGTAGACAAAACAATAATTTTATTCACCAAAAAGATAAAAACTATTTTTCAGAAAGTAAAATTGCTTCTTTTGACGTTTTCAGAAAAAAAAAAGAGTAACTGAAAGTCTTAAAAATATATTATATCAAAACTAAAAAAAATATGAAGACTAATGAATATTACTATATTAGTGTGAAGAATATAATATAATTATTATTTTTGTTATTTATATATGGGTAAATAGTTGCAGTAATTAAGACAGACAAATCCGTTTTATAAATTATATCGCTTTTTATTTACCATTAGTCAAGCGTAGTCCACAGTAGCGTGGTCTAAAAATAGAGGGTTTGAATGGTGGTTCGGTCAAGGTAGACAAATCTATCAGCGGATTAAACTGTTTTTTGGTCTGAATTGTATGTGGTCAATGCGACTAAATCCATCTCTATTTTTAAAATGGACAACAAATTACTGCAGACTAACTCTATTTGTATATATAAGTGGTTCGTAGTTAATATGCTGCGATTTTGTCTTTATTTTTTTGTACTGCACTACTACATACTACACTTAATAAATGGTAAATAAAAAACGGTATAATTTTATCCATCTAAACCATAGTTACTATTGAGACCCAAAATTTTGATTTATATATAGTAAAATAAGTTAAATTTTTTTTTAATACTATATTTCGGTCGGCGCAGTGAAATTGATGTGTAAATAAATAAACCATCAATAATTAAAACCCCCAATAGCAAACTTCACTTTCGTCTTCTCTCTCTCTTTCTCTGTAAACCCTAAAAAAAAAGAACGATGCCAGCTCCGACGACGGAGATCGAACCTATCGAAACACAGTCACTGAAAAAGCTCAGTAACAAATCCCTCAAACGAGCACTTGATCTTTTCGCTCCTGTCCATGGCCAATTCCCTCCTCCTGACCTCGAAGCGTTAGTCTTCTTCGATCCCCAATTTTTCAATTCCAATCTTTCCTTTGTTTTTTTCCTTGAAAAACTTTACAAAGAGTTCTTCGTTTTTCTTCTTCTAAATTTTGCAGCAAGCAGATTCGTCTTAGCCATAAGGTAAACGTCGCTTCTGTGTAATTCGTTTATTTGAGTCTCTATAATGTTGCTTCGAACTTCACGTTTATTAGGTTTTCTTATTTTTCAGTATTGTAATTAGCCTTTCTTAGCATATAAGACTACAGTTATCAAATACTGATTAAGATGGTTGATTTGCTTTAACTCTCTGTGATTCACTGATTAAAACTGTGTTCTTGAGCTGTGAGTTGTGTATAAGATTGGTTTTGGAAATTTTTCATGTACAGATGAAAGTTGCATATGGAGGTGTAGAGCCTGTGAGTCAACCTCCACGTCAACCTGACCGCAGCAATGAGCAGACTGGAACCTCCAACGCCCTTGCCCTCCCAGGTGTTTTTCAATATCATTTGTTGGTGAAAGATAAAAATTAGTTTCCTGTTTCCTATTTGAATTTCGTTTAAGCATTGCATTCTTATTGTATCTGCTCGATGAATTGTTTGCAGGTCCAGAAGGGTCCAAGAGTGTGCAAAAGGGTGTGACTGAGAATGCCCTTGTTGTTGGTCCAACTTTACAGCCTAAAGGCTTGTAAGTATTTCCTTTAGCCGTTGGTTTTGTTGATCTGTTATGCTAATTATTGTTCTACTTATACCACGAGGATGCTCATTAGATATATTTGGTTCTCGAATTGAAGGAACAATATTGGTCCCTCAGGCAAAAGCACCACTATTATACCTGCCACTGGATCCTCATCATATCAAAGGTTTTTTGTTTCGTCCTTACCCTTTCTTTTCTTCTTCATCTGTATTGAAATTCATTAACATCCATGCAAATTAGACTTCCCGAACCTGAAACTCTCAAAGCTTGTACCTTTCTAATTCTGTTTTTTTTTTTTTTCTGGTGTGCGTCTTTCTGCGTGTTAAAGGAATCTTTCAACTGCTGCATTAATGGAGAGGATACCAAGTAGATGGCCCCGCCCAGAGTGGCATGCACCATGGAAAAATTACAGGGTAAGATATGTGGCACCGTACTGTTGATGCATCACAATGATTTTGGCATTTCGCTTGTCCCCAGAAGGCTCTTTCTGTTCATTTAAGAAGTTTCTTGACTTGTGGTTAATTATTGTTTTCACAGGTCATTCAGGGGCACTTGGGTTGGGTCAGATCTGTCGCATTTGACCCGAGTAATGAATGGTTTTGTACTGGTTCAGCTGATCGTACCATCAAGGTAATAGAGAGTATTTCTTCTTCATATGAATTGTTCCGAATCTGTTTTCTTGATTCAAAACTTCCATCCTGCGGGTAAACGTCCACAACTTTAGCGCTTGTAGATGCAATCCTGAATGAAGTACACTTTCTGAATGGCTTGCTTGTGTTATATTCACTAGATATGGGATGTAGCAACTGGAGTTCTGAAGCTAACACTTACTGGGCATATCGAGCAAGTTCGAGGTTAGCCTCTTAAATTTCTTCCAGTTTCTTTCTTTTAATCTCTTAAATTTCTTGCAGTTTATCTCGTTAAGCATCTCAATGATTATCACTCGAGAGCAAGTACAAGTTTAGGCTTCTTTTATTTTTTGAATTTTGTTACAGGCCTTGCGGTAAGCAATCGACATACCTATATGTTCTCTGCTGGTGATGACAAACAAGTCAAATGCTGGGACCTTGAGCAAAATAAGGTTACAACTCTATTCTTTTCCTTATCTGAACAACTCATATCTATTATCTAATGCTCGTGGATTACTTTGATAGGTTATCCGTTCTTATCATGGTCACTTGAGTGGTGTCTATTGCTTAGCTCTCCACCCAACTTTGGACGTGTTACTAACTGGAGGGCGAGACTCTGTCTGCAGGGTTAGAAAATATCTAAAAATACTAAATCCTTTGTTTGTTAGTATATATATTGCTGCTCTTTTGATGCTTGAGCATTACTGAATTTTTCCATGTTTGCTTATTTGCAGGTCTGGGATATTCGTACCAAGATGCAAATTTTTGCACTCACAGGACATGAGAACACCGTTTGTTCTGTTTTCACTCGGCCAACTGTACGTATCTTTTCACATGGACTTCTTGTTGTTGATTTGGATTTCTTTTGGAATCATGGTAACTGGAACTCACTTTGATCTGTGATGATGCAGGATCCACAAGTTGTCACTGGATCCCATGACACCACCATTAAATTTTGGGACCTTCGATATGGTGTGTCTTATCATTCTAACCTTCTGCTTGGACTTAAAAGCCATACTTCTTAATCCCTTCTCATTGTATAAACATTGGTGCAAGTATATGGTTTCATTTGAATAATGCTGGATTATATTATATGCAGGCAGAACAATGGCAACGCTAACACATCATAAGAAGTCTGTCCGAGCAATGACTCTCCATCCTAAAGAGTATGTATAGTTGCATGGCATCCACCATGTCTTTCCAACAGCCGAGTCTTTAAGACACTCAACCTACTTTTCCTAATGTTCTCTCTTTGTTTGTAGGAATGCATTTGCTTCTGCATCAGCTGACAACACCAAGAAATTTAGCCTCCCAAAGGGAGAGTTTTGCCACAACATGCTGTAAGTCTCTGCTGGATAGATATATACCCATTCTTTGGCATCTCTAAAGCTTTTGAAATAAGAGATATCATATATTTGTTGACGTGTTTGAACAATATTGTCTTTCTCCATGAAACAGTTCACAGCAGAAAACCATAATTAACGCAATGGCTGTGAACGAGGATGGTGTAATGGTCACAGGAGGTTAATAATTTTATTTCTGAAACTATTTCTTTATGTGATTGTTTGCTTTCATTATCATTGTCAACTAAAATTGATTCTGTGTGCGAATTAAGGTGATAATGGAAGTATATGGTTCTGGGACTGGAAGAGTGGTCACAGTTTCCAACAGTCAGAAACTATTGTACAGCCCGGTACGTATATTCACATATCCTGTTTCATGTTCCTTTGCTCTTGATCTACTGTTAATGGTAAGATGTAGAAGTCTCAGTATGTTCATTTAACGTAGTCAAGTATGAGTCTTGGTGAAGACCCAAATTTCAGAAGTGTAATATGATTGAGAGCTCTAAGGAAACCAAGAAAGTTTTCAAGACGGAGGATTAGGGTTTATGTAAGTAGTAAAAGGGTCTTAGTTTAATGTTGTTGGGTACATCTTATATGGCAGGTTCACTGGAGAGTGAAGCGGGTATATATGCAGCGTGTTACGATCAAACAGGTACGAGACTGGTAACATGTGAGGCCGATAAAACAATAAAGATGTGGAAAGAAGATGAGAATGCAACTCCAGAAACACACCCGATCAACTTCAAACCACCAAAGGAGATTAGGCGCTTCTAATAACTTGTATTAGCATCTCAAAGCTGTTTGTTGGAATCTCACTAGATTCATGATTCTGGTTTCTGGATCACCGTGTGAAAGGTTTTGGCGGGGAGAGAAAAGAAAAAAAACAAAAAAAGGGCCATGTACTTTGATGTATTTTAAAGGCATTTGTAATTGATTCACTTAACAAAAAATAGATCATGTACTTTTTTTCTTTTAATGTTGAGACTTGAGAGAACGTTTAACTTTCTTTCATCTCCCATCACTTTAATTCTCTTTTATTAGTCCTAATGTGATCTTATTAGGACTACATTGGCATCCCCTATCCAGACCAGATGTGTTATACGAAACCAACGTTTTAAGACGTCAATAAAATCATGAAATAATAAGACGCTTCAATGGAAGCACTAAAAAAGAGACGATGCTGGTCATGAAGCTCGTTTGGCACAATGACACCCGTGTGTTTTGTATTGTGATACGCACGACACGTTTAAGGTATCATCATTTAGATCTCACCACCACCACCGACCTCTTCTGATATTTTGTACCAAAATTACCTGTTTATTCGCAGATCTTTTATAGACTTTTTATTTTTTTATAATTTGGAACTTGCAAGTATCGTCAAGTGGAAGACGTACATTGGTTTCTACATACTTTATTTGCTCCAATACAATCAGAGCAACGCGCCTTCATAACTAAAACAAACAAACTAAAATGTGATCTTATCATCGAACTATACCAAATTACAAACAGTTTTCTGTGTTCTTCACTTGTAAGTTCTTTACTTAATAATCACATTTACAGTTTTTTTAACAGGAAAATGTCATTAAAATCTCCAAGTTACCATTTTCGTTAATTTAAATCACGAAGTTTTCATTTGTTGAAAAAAATCCTCACTTTTTTATTGACTTCTATTTAAATCATGAAGTTTTGTTGACTTCGCCGTTTGAAGCACACTGTTAACTGGCCAGACAAAGATATTAAACGGGTTAATTAGGCGTTAACAAGATCCGTTAATTACATCCCTAAATCGAACCCGATTATCAATTCCTTCCAAAATCCCCAAATCACAAATCCTAATTTGTGATTCCTCCTTTTTTCTTCGATTGGATCTTCTTCTGCGAATTCAACTAATGACTCCGGCTCCACAAACACACTTTGATGGCACTCCACGGTCAAACAAAGCTACCACCAATATCTCTGAGCTAGAAATCATCTGTTGAACTCGAAGAAGAAAAGAGAAATCGAAGAAGAAAAGAGATTATCGATTGAGATTTGAAATTTAGGGAAAATGAGAATCGATTTCTCAATTTGGGGGGGGGGGTTAAGGTGTTATAAATAGCGATGTTTTGCTATTAACGGATCTCATTAACAGATAATTAACTACGTCTAATTTCTCCATTTGGTCACTTAACGTTGTGCCTCAAAAGGCCAGATCAACAAGAATTTGCAAATTATTTGAAAGTCAACAAAATATTTGTGTTTTTTACCTCCAAATCCATAGTTTGTGTTTTAAATCAACAAAAATGATAACTTGAGGATTTTAATGACATTTTTTCTTTTTTTAATCTTCTTTTGTTACTTTGGCAGTAATTATGAGCGTGGGCCCAGAATAAGGCCCATGAGCCCAATTTTCTCTACCGTTGTGTATATAAAGCGCGCCCAAAACCCTAAAGAAAGACTCTCAAAAAACCATCACCTGAGAACACCTGACGGCGGCTTAGCACCGGTGGCTACTGCAAAAACGATTGTTTTCTTCTTAGGCTTAATACCTGCCTTTGAAAGAATATAACGATCTTTGTTTTTGCGGTAGCTAAAACGCTAAGCTCTATCGTCTTCATATCTTTTATAAAATCAATATTTCGATATATTTAAAAAAGAAAATGGCCGCTCGTTCACTCTCCGGCGCCGTCAAGCATCTTTGCTCCGCCGCATCTCGCAATCTTTCTGGTTCCATTGTCTTAAGGTACTTGTGCTTACAAGTTAGAATGACCCGTTTTTTTTTTCCAAGTTACGAACTTACAATATATATATATGCATTTACAAAATCTTTTATTTGCTTAGATCATGTACAGTTCTTAAAAATATTCAAATGACTTACATACTGTAAAAATTGTATAAATCTAATATTGACTGTTTTGAGTGTAGGCTAAAAGTTTGATCTATCATGCATCTATATCACACACGTTACTTAGATCTATTAAAGATACTTATTATGCATGATGTAATCACCTCTTTTTTCCGTTATTTTCTCTAATTTTTCATCTTTGGAAAAATATATAATCAATGTCGTCGTATTGTTGTTATTGGGAGTGTAGGAGGAGTTACGTTGCGACATCCCAGAATGTGACAGCAACAGGATTGAGTAAGGGAGGTTCCACCAGAGTTATGGTGGGGAAGATGGAACAAAGAGCTTTGGATCAAGAGGTAGAGTCTGTTTGGGGACCAGATCCAGTCACGGGATATTACAGACCCTCCAATCGTGCGGTTGAGATTGATCCAGCGGAGCTTAGAGAGTTGCTTTTGAAAAACAAAGCCAAGTCTTTCTAAAGAGGATTCTAATTGGTCGGTTCCAGGGGAAGGTTGTCGTAGGCGATTATGTTGATTCCGTGTGTTGTATCTTTTGTCATGTACGGGAGAGTTTTAAGTAAAAAATAAAAGATAATATTTATATAGTTCAAAAGTATAATTATGATTCTCCACCAACGTCAACAAAACAAGATATACTTTTCAATATCGACTTATATTGTTTACCATATAATTGTCTTGTCTTTTTTTTTTTTTTTTTTTTTGTCACAAATATGTTGTCTTGTCTTATATCAAAGACAACAAAGGTTGTGTACTAGCAGTAGATTATGATGGTTTCAGGTTTCACCCACATTTTTGTTGAGGCTGCTAATAATACTCTGATACAATGTAATCGGGTAATATGCTGCTATCTAGCTTCATTACAGGATCTAATCGAGTAACAACAATGTACGAAGTACTTGTTTGCCACAATCAATTATGAATGAATCGTGTTAAACTGTGTAGGGATCTAGATCTTGGCATCATCTAAGCTATATACTGAGATCAAAATTTTTTGGATGCTTTGAGAAGAAGATGAACCTTGTGTCCTTCCTAATGAACCAAATTATTGAGCTACTTATATATATTAGTGGGAAAGTTTCTCAAACCAGATTTGAAAAAATAAGAAGAGAGTATACATATATTATGGAACCGATACTTTTTATAAATCAGGATAAGTTATTATTGTCAATAATAGTGTCCAAGAATAATATGTAATAATCTTCAAATTAATCTAATTTTTGTCCAAAGAATAACGTACACAAGATCGCACACCACAATAATGGACACAAAAATAGACAGATTTATATTTATAAACTATAAGACCCAGATTAACAAGCTCTTCACGATATAAAAAAAACAAAAACAAAAAAATCTAGTAAACTGATTTGTTGTAAATTTTATCACAACGAAAGAGAAATAGATTTAAGAGAGGAGAGGGACAACACTTGATGTGAGACCTTCCTCTTCATCTTGAGCAATTTCACTCCCGCCGTTGCTTAAACCAACCGGTTTGGCATTTCTATAAATTCCATAAAGTATGAGTTGCATTGTCCCAAACACAAACCCCACTCCATTTGGCACCTACTCATTGTTTAACCACAAAAAGAAAGAACAAAAAATATTATAAATTAAGAACAAAATACTTTATTCTCAACAGCATAATCAATCAAATTTCAAACACCTATCCGAAACCTCAAGAAGACGCATTAGGAAAAAGACCCCACGAAATAGTAGTTGTTGCATATTGTAGACCAGACACTTTAATTCTCTAAAAAGACTAATTGTTTGTAAACATCACCACATAAAATCATTTGTTTGATGTTGGAGGCTTGGAGTCCACATTTTTCAATTTCTTTAAAAACATTATGCATATAAATCTACATTTTCTTCCAGAAGATCTTTTTTCCCCCTTATAAACTAGGTGTCAAGAAAACGACAATCTATTTTAGAGTTATTGTTTGAATATTAAAGAGACATGGGGTCGATTGAAGAAATAGCTTCGTTGAGTTTTCGTGCTTTGTTCTTTTGTGTATGTCCAAAGCCAAAGACTATGAGACATGAGACACTGGGGACAGCATGAGAGCGTACGTCGGAGTTATAACCATAAATATGTGATCAAAACAGTAAAAAAAAGAAAGAACGATACTTACGAGTAGGAATACGTCGTGTTGGAGTGAAGCATAAACAGCCCAAATCGCGCCGTTTAAGAAGAGAAAAAACGACAACCAAAACGGCATGTATTTCACGCTCTTCGTCGTCACTACTGTTTTCTGTAAATTTAATTAACAAAAACACTTGTATTAAGTTTGTTTTATTATAATAACAGATGATAAACTAGAAAAACATAAATCTATTTTATTTTTGTCGCACAAAAAAATATGAAAACGAAAATGATACGTATATGCCTTTTGATACGTATATGTCTTTATCTAATATTTTATATATAAAATGGGCCCACGAAAAAAGTCGTGATGCATTATTATAGCTGGGAAAAATAAATATAACAATTGTGACGTTTATTTTCAAATTTTATATGTAGAAAAATCTAATGACGTACAAGTTTTTCTAATTGATATGTGACTGTGATTTTTTTTTAAAGACGTGCTTAAAAATGCCATTTGGTGGTTGTTGGTTTATAATATGATGATGATTGCATGTGTGAACGAAAATAACCTTTATAAACTAAATGAACAACTACCACAAAAATGAACCTAGATATGCCTTATTTCTGGTAAAATATATATATATATATATATATATATATATATATATATATATATACTATAAACGATATTCGAACTCCACTAACTAAAAAACAAAACTAAATTAATTAAAATCATTATGTTTTAATGCAAAAATTTAGTCTTCAGACCAGGTGGGTCACTTTTGATTATGGACAGCCACAGGAAAAGAAAAAAAACAATTAATAATTTATGCAATTTCAAAAAGGACCAAGTGGGATATGGACGATGATATCATAATTTCAAAACGTGGGTGATATAAAAAGTACCTAAACGCTACTAAACGCAATGAAATTGACAGATAGGTGGAAGAAATTAAGATTAAGGAATGAACTTACCATAGCAGAAAGAGGAGAACCATACATTATAATGTTTAGACCAGCAGATATGAAACCTATCGATTGAGAACGCATCTTCTCATCTTCAAACGCACTTCTCGTTGCTACAATCGCTACGATTGGGAAGAATACGTTCAACATCGCTACCACTATTATTGTGTTCAACTGTCAAAAGAGAAAACAAAAGTAACATATCAGTTTGAGCATAAAAATATATAAAGTTTCAATCATACGAACCAAAACACTTTGTAAAATGTTGAAATATATTGGAAAATTTTACTTTACAAGTCATCCTAGACTCCCTATTGTATATGTCTTATAACAAGTGGATCAAATATTTTAATCAACTTGACTTTAGGGAGAAAAACATTAATCAATTTAAAATGCGACATAGAAATCTGATAATCAGATCCAAATCTGAATAAAAATGCATCAAATAAAATGAAGATTTTAGCCAGCTATCATATAAGAAACACTAAAGATCATACACATATATAAAAACAAAAAAAATGAAAAAAACCTTGAGATGTCGAGGGGCATAAAAGAGAAAAAGTGAAACGTAGATGGTTTCAACAAAAGCACCAAATCCATTGACGGTGGAAACAAGATACTCTCCGGGAGTAACGATGCCGTAATATGTCCATAAAGACGATCCTAGCAACGTGCAAATATATGGCAAGCTTTTGTACTCCTCCGTCGATCTCCGCTTTACTATTTTCCAAAACGTCTCCCTGATGATTTTGTATATTAATTTTGGACCGATCGATGATAAAAAAAAACTATAGAGTATATGACTCAGTTTTGTTACTTGTTACAAAAATTAAAAGAGAGAAAGAGAGTGAGCTCACACTGGTGATAGGAAGACGAGAACGGAGATTACATTTCCTGCGTCGTTCAAACACCAAATCATAAGATACGAGGTTACCGACACACATATATGTTTACATCATCATACACGATCGTGAAGATGTGTACGTAGTAGAGATATTATAAGGATACGTGCAAAGAAGGTGTTACCTATGACTCCAATATAAAAACTTGGCTCTGCCATTTTTGGAGAAATAATTTTGAGAAAGAGAGACAGAGAGACAGAGAGAGATGGGGAAGGGGAGGAGGCTTCTTACTTAATTCGGGGAAACGTGACTTTTGGGTTTTATAATGTTTTATTTATTTGTTCACACTATAATGGGCCACTATAATGTATCCAAGTATGCAACTGTGTATATACTATATAAGTATATTGCTGTGAATGGTGGTTAATTACTATTGGACAATTGCTATTGGATGAATGACAAGAAACACACAATTTAATGAGTTGGGGTAAAAGAAATTATAGGATTTTTTTTTTTTTTTTTTTTTTCATGTTATAAAAAATAAGGTTAGTGGAATATAGATTTCCCTCCGGTATATGTAATAATATTGTACAATTAAAATTGGGAAAAATGTCGAAAAATCACGAATTTTCAAATTTGGGAAGAAAAAAGCATGAACTTTCGAAATGTTATTTAAGTCTTAAACTTTCCGTTGACTTTTCAATAAAATAGCTAAATTTCATTGACCCGGTCATTTAAGTCATTACGTTAAATGTCTGTTAAAATCACAATAGCGGAGCTAACTTCCGTTAACAGTAAAACGACATCATTTCAAAAAAAATAAACCTTAAAAAAAAATTGGTATTCGAACCCGTTACCTTAAAAAAGTTTTCCATGTAGTCATATCCAACTGAGCTACATTGTTTAGTTAACCAGTAAAGAAACGCATAAAGTGATATTGTTACTCAAAATCTTTAAATCAAAAACACTAAACCATTTCTCGATTTACTGATACGGTTAGCTGGTTCTCTGCAACGTTGGAACTTCCTCTTTGTCCGACGGAGAAGGCGATGGTCTAATTTACCGGAGAAGTTGTGATTTTAAAGGATATTTAGCATAATGCCTTAAATGGCCGGGTAAATGAAACTTGCATATTTTATTGAAAAGTTAACAGAAAATTTGGGATTTAAATGACATTTTGAAAGTTCATGCTTTTTTCTTCCCAAATTTGAAAGTTCATGATTTTTTTGACATTTTTTCCAATTTTAATTAGTGGGATATAATTTTAAATTAGCGTTTAGAGTTTTGGTTCCACACTTTCCCAGATTTGAGACTAAATTTGACATTTAATATGAAACAATAATTTATCTTAAATTAGCGTTTAGAGTTCACTTATTTTTGAACCTTAACATTTATAAACAACAAATATGTAATATTAATAATAAAAAGAATTTTTGTAAAATGCCTTAGATGTTTCAGTAACAATAAAATGTTATTGAAGTTATATTTTTTATAATGGTTTAAAAAGTTTATGTTAAGAAACACTTGCAAAGACAAAAAAAAAATATGACCAATACACATTTGTTTCTTTCCTATATTTATATATATATATATATATATTTTGGAAAAACTGTTTCTTTCCTATTTTTCTAACTTATTTCACACTTAAAATTCTCATATTATTTTATAAAATTGTCAGGCAATAAATTTTATTGAATTTCCATAATAAATATATTCATATGTAAAAAACCATAAATAGGTATTAATCTAATGATATAATTTTGAATTTTTAAGTAGGATTGAAAAAATTGAAGTACTATCTACTTACAATTTAATTCACATAGACAACTTATATAATGTAGTCTATAGTTATCATAAATTATTTTTTTTAATGTGATTAATTTAGTAGAAATTCAAAAGATCTAGTTAAGCGAAGAAGAATAAATACAAAGGACACGAATACCTTAATTTTAATATTACGTGCCAAATAATCGAGCAAACTATTAAAAACCCGAAAAAATGCAAGAAAGTTGAACATGAGAAATATACTATTATGGATGTTATGGTGTGTTCAAGAAGATATGATCAACACACATGTATGCTTAACTGTCTGTAACTCCTTTCACATTTATTAAATTAGGTGCATAATCACAAAAAAAAATTAAAAATTTATTTATATTTTAAATATGTGAGGTTTTATTTGGTTTGATATTTTAGTATATATATATATTATTTAATTTTGGATATATTTTTATATATCGTGTGACCGTATTGCCTTACCTCTTTTATAGTCCTATATGAATCTTGAACCTGTTGAGAAATTTTAACTTATTTGTGAAGTTAAATTGATCTTATTAACATCACTTATTGGAGCTACAATATTGTTTATATTTTTATACCTCTTCCATTTATATTCGAGGTAATTTTACATGTTTTAAGAAAACAATTTAATTTTCTATTTTATTTTTTTGCTAATACAATATTTCATTTGTTATAAATATTTTATAAATTTCAAATGAAAGATAAAACTAAAAATTTAATTAATAAAGTTGTATCATAAATATAAAACAATAATTAATACTAAACAAAAATTTCACGTATATATTTTGTGTTATGCTAAACCAAAGTTAATCTCCATGACATTCAAGATAAGGTTCAGCAAAGAACAGAGAGCTGGCATACTAAATTCTTAACAGCAGCGGGAAAAGAAACTCTAATCAAGGCAGTAGCTTATGTGATGCCTGTTTTCTCTATGAATTGTTTCCAACTTCCAATGGAGATTTGTTCAGAAATAGATAGCATGCTGGCTCGATTTTGGTGGGGTACAACAAAAGACAAACGTAAAGTTTCCTGGGTAGCTTGGAAGAAGATGGTTGTGTCTAAAAGGAATGGAGGTCTAGGCTTTCGAGACCTACACATGTTTAATCAAGCGCTTTTGGCTTATCAGGTGTGGAAACTAATAAATAGACCCCACTGTCTCCTATTCAGACTCTTAAAAGCGAGATATTTCAGAGATGAAAGCTTTTTCACGGCAAAGGGAATTCAAATAAGCATTGGCGATGGATCTACTACGAACCTTGTTTCATACCCATGGATGCCAACAATACCTGCTCGGCCCCCACGGGTACTACCAATGTCTGACTCTACCTTGTTTGTGGCAGATATTATTAATCCATTGACTCAACAATGAGATGAAGATAAAATACAAGAAGTGGTCCTGCCGTAAGATTGTTATCTGATCTACAAACTATTTCTCCCTACAACACCATCACCTGATACTTACTTATGGAGCCACACCAAAGATGGCACTTATACAGTCAAATCTGGCTACTGGCTGCCGATGAACTCAAGGATGGATCAAGAAAGACCACAACCACCTTTGGCAACTTCACCTGCATTGGCAACTGGAATCTGGCAGACGCACATAACACCAAAGCTAAAACACTTTCTGTGGCGAGTGGCATCAAGGGCTATTGGAGTGGGTGAGAATTTACTCACACGCAACATCAACGTGAATCCATACTGTGTAAGGTGCTGTTCTATACTTGAGACTACAGACCATATGCTGTTTTCATGCCCATACGCAAGCCGAGTGTGGCGACAGGCCGGTTATCCCATCTCTCAACTATGTGACCCTACCAGATCGGTCGATGAGAAGTTGTTATCACTTATTGCTCTCTATAAAGATAGGACTATTGATGCAATCTTTCGATCTCAACCATTCTGGCTATTATGGCGGATATGGAAAGGTCGAAATGATCTTGTTTTTAACAAGAAGTTAATAAGTGAAAGTACTCTCATCAACCAAGCAACATCGGACACAAAGGATTGGATTACTCATACAGAAACTACGACCAACACATCAGACCATATGAGAACTCGACAGCGACGCTCTGGATGGACAAGACCCCAACCAGGGTGGGTAAAGTGTAATTATGATGCATCACATCATGAAGGTGACAGAGAATCCGGAATAGGATGGATAATCCGAGATTCAAATGGCCAAGTACTACACTGCGGTATGGGTAAATTCCAAGGACGTCTGACTATAGAAGAATCTGAATGCTCTGCCCTAGTATGGGCAATTCAGTCATGCTGGGGATTGGGCTACCGGTCGATAATTTTTGAAGGGGACAACATAAATATCCCAAGACTACTCAATGCAGATGGCAACAATCCGCGACTGAAAAGGTTTTTGGACACTATCTGAGGGTGGCGACATAGTTTCAACTCAATGATCTTCTCTTTTCGTCATCGGGAAAGCAATTCTTGTGCTGATATTTTAGCAAAAAAAGTAGTCACACATCCCTCACCATGGGAAATCTATCATTCATGTCCATAGTTTTTAAGGCAATTTGTACACTCTGATGCAAACTCTGTTTAGTAATAAAATTATTTTGGAAGGAAAAAAAAAAAAAATAATAATCTCCATGAATTTGGGCCTTGAGATATGAGTATCGACTATCGAGGTTCACGACACATTTGGGCCGTTGGACCCAATTAGCTCAGAAACGATGTCGTATCAATGAGTTCCAATCTATGCAGTTATCATCAGTATCTTGACTCCGACACGAAAAATACTATACGAAAGTACTGACTACTACTAGTGTGAGACTATATAGCCTCCGTGCTTTACGCTTTCCTCTCTTCCTTCTTCAGCAAATCTGATTTTCAAAAAAAGGTTCACCGACGAACGAAATTGAAGAAAAAAAGAAAAAGATGAGTGACGGGAGAAGGAAGAAGAGCGTGAACGGAGGAGGTGCGCCGGCGCAAACTATCTCAGATGATCGGAGATCTAGTCTTCCGGAACTCGAAGCTTCTCCACCGGTTGGGAAACGAGCTGTTATCAAGAGTGCTGATATGAAAGAGGATATGCAGAAGGAAGCTATCGAAATCGCCGTCTCCGTTAGTCTCTCTCTGACTCTCCCCCTTTGTGTACATTCTTCGGATTTAGGGGTTTTTCATATCTTGATCTTGAGTTTTTTAGGGTATGACGTGATGCTTATTGATTTGTGCCATGTGATATATATTTATTTTAGGAAATACTAACTGATTTATCATCTCCTGGAGTTTGATTTGGTCTTATTGCTCTCAATCTCAACTCTCGAAATCTGATTTTGGTTATAGGCGAGGGAACTGTTCACCTGATTAATCGATTGGTTCAACTGAGAGTATCTCAAAATTATATATGGAGTGATTGATGTATACTACTGCGAAATGAGGATTTTACATATCAGAATCTGGGGTTTTGCTTTTTTTTTTGTAGGCATTTGAGAAGTACAGTGTGGAGAAGGATATAGCTGAGAATATAAAGAAGGAGTTTGACAAGAAACATGGTGCTACTTGGCATTGCATTGTTGGTCGCAACTTTGGTTAGTTCCTTTCCTTCTTCACTTAAGTTCAAACAATGCCCACCTTAAGGAGTATATACTAGTGATTTCTTAGTAGCTAAATCTGGTTTTGAACATATTGTCGTCGTTGGTTTATCCATTTTTCTTTGATTTTCGTTTGGTTAATATGTGAGTAAGATCAATGGTTTGGTTGCTTCTCTGTCCTAACTTTACTTAATTTGGGACAATTGTTTGTATTGCGCGCTTGAATGGTTTTTGAAGAAAAGTTTGGGTTAGGTTTTGGTCCCAGTGACATGGAAGTTCGATATTGCAAATGATAGGAATGTTGGTACCACCAAGCTAGGTATTCATTTTCTGATGGAATCAATTAAGTTTTGGGTTATGTTTTTGGTCCCAAGGATGTGGTAACACCCCCTTAGCCTCACAGTTTGTGGATTTAAGCTTTTCTTTACTTAGCAAAAGTACTCATGTGCATACATCAACAATCAAGTGATATGTCTTAGCAAAAGTATTCATGTGCATGATACATCAACAAACAAGTGATATATCTTACTGGCTTTCTATTATTTGTCTGTAGAATCTAATTGCCATCCTCGTTTGATACTTATTCGACGATCTCTATTTCTGCAGGTTCTTATGTAACGCACGAGACAAACCATTTCGTTTACTTCTACCTCGACCAGAAAGCTGTCCTGCTATTCAAGTCTGGTTAAGAATTGGAAAAAACCAAGCAAAGCTCATTGTGATGTTTGAGTCGGCATTATCATCAATCATGGCGTTGTAGTTAGTATCTTGTTTTTGTATGTATGTGTTACTTTTAAGGCTTTTAACCAACCAGATTTGGAGAATAAACCCCCTTTAAAAGTCTTTCAGTACATGTCATGCATCTTCGTCAAATGTAAATTTGATTTCACCATATTTAAAAAAACTCAGCTTTGATTAATCTAAATTGTCGGTTTGTGTTGCTTTTTTTTTTCTTCTTTTACATAAATTTAGTCAAAACTAGAAAGATCGCCTTATGAACATGAATTTGGTATTTTCGAAGTTAAGGGGTGTCATATGTGAAACACACAAAAGTTTGGGATTCGAATAGTAAATTCCGGTTTAGAATTAGACTCGATGACAAAAATTACCGAATTTTATATTGATTTCCACGATTCTGACCAAAAAGACAAAAGAGAGAAGAGAAGACTGTTGAATTTTGTATTGCATCGATCGGAGAATGGCGACGTCAATGATACAGAGGATGTTCAAGCAAGGCACCAAGATCGTCTGCGTCGGGCGTAACTACGCCGCTCACGCCAAAGAACTAGGCAACGCCGTCCCCAAGGTTTCTTCAACCTCTCTCTCCCTCTTTTTCTGAATTAAAAACGATTTCTGAGATTCTCGTGGTCTCTTTTGAATCTCTCTGTAATTATGGAGTTTTTGTTATTCACTACCATTTTGATCCAAGATTGAAAGCTTTGCGTGTTGCTTTCCTCGAGAAACTATGAAATCGGAGAGTTTAACAAAGTTAGTGATGTGTGAATCTTGAAAAATTGGGAAACAGGAACCAGTGATATTCTTGAAGCCAACATCATCCTACTTAGAAAACGGAGGAACGATTGAGATACCACATCCTTTGGATTCACTTCACCATGAAGTGGAACTTGCTTTAGTTATTGGACAGAAGGCTAGAGATGTTCCTGAATCTATTGCTATGGATTACATTGGAGGTATGTGTTTTCTTAGTGTATAATATTATTAGCTTCTTCGTCATTTCTTATTGTATTTTCATCGTTTTTTTTTTTTCTGAAGGATATGCGGTTGCTCTTGATATGACTGCTCGGGAACTCCAAGCTTCTGCTAAGGTAGGAAACCTAGTTTTAGTTCATTATCAATGGATCTTGTTGGGGGTGTACATGTATACAATGTTGTTTCTTTTATTCTCTTACTGCTTTGCATTTACCAATCCTTTGAACCAGTCTATGTTAAACCTGCACAAATGGTCAAAACATCAATGATACAACTCGTTCTTTGTTCATATCTCTTCTATAAGCTCTATAGATCGATTTTTTTGTATTTGGGGTCATGAATTGGGCTTTTCAGACTGTTTTCAACCACCATTTATATAAACCAAAATCATGGATTTGAGGTTTTGCATGAAGAGTGATCTGTTTATCAGTTTAGTTTTGTGCTTAAACATATATCGTGTTTTCATTCTCTTTTTCAGGCAGCTGGTCTCCCATGGACGCTTGCTAAAGGACAAGATACCTTCACTCCTATCAGCTCTGTTGTAAGTATTGATCTCAAACCTAGATGCTAGTTTCTCCAACACACCATATAGCTAGTTTATATGAGAAATGCTACTTTTGTGCTGTTTGATGCACCCATATATTTTGTTTGTCTGATTGCAATGTGATCAGATTGTAGTATATGCGGTTTAGGGTATGACAACAAATTGTTTGCTTTGTCATATTATGCCTGTTGTGTGTTTTATATTTTGTTTGAGACTAGACATGAGGATCATATGTCCTATCCTGCTGAGAGTTTAAACACTTTACGATCTTCTAGATTAATTTGGTTTCTTGTGTCACTTTTCAGCTGCCAAAGGCGATGGTGCATGATCCTGACAATCTAGAACTTTGGCTTAAGGTTTTGTCCCTCCCCCCCCCCCCCCCCCACTCTCTTGTTCTGTTGTCACTTAAAAAGTTATTTCCCCACTTTAAGAATCTGCAGTGGCTAAACTGAATCTAATATGTGACAGGTTGATGGTGAAACAAGACAAAAGGGTGTGACAAAAGATATGATCTTCAAGGTCCCGTACCTCATCAGCTACATAAGTTCTATAATGACCCTTTACGAAGGAGATGTCATCTTGACAGGTACTGACATATATATAACTTTTGTGTGTGTATTCCCATCTCAAAATATTCAGAACGTATAAAAACAATCCCTTCAAATTATAGGCACACCAGAAGGTGTTGGACCTGTAAAGATAGGTCAGAAGATAACGGCCGGGATCACTGGTTTATCTGAAGTTCAATTCGATGTCGAAAGGCGTGTGAAGCCCTTGAGCTCTTAGGTTATAATTTTGTTTTCATACAAAATGTCGATCTTACAAAATCATCTCTTATTTTAATCAAATTACAGTGTTTTCCTTACACTTGAGAAGGGAGAATGTAACGTTTTAGTAAAACTTGTACCTCTTTCATTTGTAATTTCTAATAACAGTGGCTAGAGCGGTTTAGATTGTTTGTATGGGAACCATTTGGAAAGTTGTGATATTTATAATCATTGGAATCGGCGAGATTTGATGTATTGTCGTTTACAACATTCCCATTAATCCTGATTATATACGTTATACAAGAGTTTCTTGGATTCAAAGAGAGAGTGTTTAATAAAAAATAAAAGGCTAAAATAGTTAAGGGCTGAAAGGACAAAGAGAAGTCTGAACCAACCGAGTTAACCCAAGATACCGAAACAGCTTAAAAGAGTTGGTTGAAGCAGCAGAGAATCAAGGAAGCATATTTTATCCCCTCAAGCAAATTGGGGACTTAGATCTTATCTGACATTGAATGTATCAAACTTTTATTATTACAGTATTTGTTCTGGAGAATCTCATACCGAGTTGGTTAAAGTTTGGAAATGATATTTTCTTTTGATATAGAAAGTGGGAACCAACGTGAATCATCGAATATAAAGAAAGGTGTGGAGAGAAGCTCAAAGTCCTCTATTCCCTATCTCTTGGCACAAAGTCAAAGTTGTGACATATTTGAATTTGAGTATAAATAAACTCGTGGGCTCAAGCCGTGGGTTTATTAAATTATGATATATAAGCCCAAGAAGCCCAATCGACCATATTTACTTTGGCTGTGCTTTCTCTTCTTCAGTCTTCACCACTGTAGTTTTTTTGTAAAGTTTGCATTTTTATCTCTCACTCAATCCTTGTCTCGTAGCAGAAAAATGTCAGAGAAAGGAGGCAAAGGGCTCAAATCCTCTCTCAAGTCCAAAGATGGTTTGTGTATTCCCCCACTCTGTTCTTTCTTGTTAATTATCGTTTTCCTCGAGACTCGGTTGCTAAGTTCTAGGGTTCTTTTTTTAATTGGTGAAGGAGGGAAGGATGGGAACTCAACAAACCCCAAGAAGGGTAGAAAAATCCACTTTGATCAACAAGGTTTAACCTTTTTCATCATCTTCTTCTTCTCTTTATCTGATTTACGAATTCAAAGTCTCAAGCTTTTTTTTTTTTTTTTTTTGCTCGTTTTGATTTGATAAAAATGTCATCTTTTTATTGTTTATGAATGTGCTGTAGGGACTCCAGCACCTAATTATAAGATGCTCAACGGTTCTGATCAACCATTTCAGAGTTCTGCTTCTAAAGGTGGCAAAGGAGACAGACCTACCAAGTCTAGCAAAAGCTCTCTCCACTCGTTCGACCTCAAAGGTTTGTTAAAAGTCTTCCCATTTTGCTTGTGAGGGTCTTTGTTTCGTTCCCGTTCTGTGTTTTTCATCATTTTGCTTGCTGTGTGATGATTGGAATTTTTGTAGATCTTCCTGAGAATGCTGAATGCATGATGGATTGTGAAGCTTTTCAGATATTAGATGGGATTAAGGGACATTTGGTTGGGTTGTCTGAAGACCCTTCCATTAAAATTCCTGTGTTAGTAATCTCTCTACTCACAACATTTCTCTCTGCTGAATGAGTCTCTCTAGTTCTCTAAGATTGTAGTTTTCAATCTCCAGGTCGTATCACAGAGCAGTGGCTTATGTGGAGAGTTGTGTTCTTTACTCAAATCCTCAATCTGTCAGACAAGCTCTTGCGTATCCTTTTTAGCTGTGCTTATTTCTTATTCTGTGTATTTTTGATTGTGTGTTGTTTTCAAACTTAGCGATTGTGATTAATATCAGACCTCTGAAAACACATGGTATCTCTGATGGCGAGGTAACAAGCTACTACTTAAGCACTTTGACTCTATATATTGACCAAGCGTTTCTTTCTAATGCTGAGTGTTGTTGTTATGTGTAGATGTGTGTGATTGCAAATGCTTCTCCAGATACTGTAGATGAAGTTCTTGCCTTTATTCCATCGCTGAAGGTGAGGCTTCTAGAGCTACCAGAGTCTCTCATGTGTTTGTTGTTTTATTCTTTGAGATCTAAATGTACTTGGGGAATTTCATACAATGCAGGCTAAAAAAGAGGTGCTCAATCAACCCCTACAAGATGCATTGGTGGAGCTATCCAAACTGAAGAAATCGGATTAATGAGCAGAGAAGGCTGTAGTAAATTGTTCAATGCTAGGAGTAGTTTGCAGCTAAACTTAAAATGTATTGGCGTCTTTGCCTTTCTCAATATTAACAAACCTGCGCAATGGCAACTTTTGTCTAGTTTTTTTTTTTTTGGCCATTGGCACTTCTATTAGTGTGATTTAGTATGTCGGTTGGTTTGGAATCGTCTGTATTTGTAGTTGACAATAGCATTTTCGCATCTGAAGACACCAACTTCCTTTACTTCGTGTTCTCATATGGCAATCTTATAAATCTGACTTGAATGCAATCTGCCTAATTAAATTATTGACATTTGACCAAGTTAACTACTTAACTCTGTGATGTTTGTGATATGCTTCGCGAGCATCTGTGATGGTTCTCATTTTAACCTTTTGCACCATGGCTACGATTCAACTTGCTGTCACAGCTGAAGGTGTATCTGAGTCTCCAAACGTGTGGGTACGTCTTGACTTTAGAACTCCCGTCCAACGATCTTTGTGCACGAGTAGGAACGACCTACCTAATAATGGGCAGTGATGTTACCTCCTACACAACATGCTATCCGAAGAATTGTACTGTCTCCAAGCGTCACACCGAGGGAAGGTTTGTTCCTGCCCATGTTATTGAATCCCTGTATTCACCATAACACTGTTTCGACCAAATGCCTCACAAAGAGTGTCAGTCAATTGGACCACCTTGATTTCTGGTTACAAGCATCATGATCGACCCGAGACTTGGATTCAGTCCCAATGAGTTCACTTTATCTTAGCTTGACAAAAAGTGTTGCAGCTGAGCGATTGTTGTGGTCGCCGACTTCACGGCTCCAATACGAATGTTCACACTGGTAACTGTCTTCTTGCTTTGTACACCACTATATATGGTCTTATGGATGATGCGTTAGAGTAGGAATGAGAAATTTTTGAAATGCTTTCATCGCTGACAATGCTAGGAAATGTGGTACAGATTAAGGTTCTAGAGCTTTTTCAACGGATGCTTCCCATTTCGTCGCTCACATATATGTTAGGCTTATACAACAAGTAATAATGATCATCCAATAAACTGTATGTACTTTTTTTTTGTTTTTTTTATCAAATATCTAGCAAGATTCAAACATCAAAACAAATTTAACATTTTTAATGAAATTACCATATTTAACCCCCCAAAGCTGTTAAATGGCAATTTCGCAATTACACCGTTAACTAAGTAATATTCCTAAATATTAATATTCAATCCCTTTTGAAGTTTGGAAAAAAAGCCAAAAAATACCTCATCTATTTTAAATTTGGACGTTTAATACTGGTCTTTTTTGGTTGGAAGAATAATATCCAGATTAATAAAAATGTGTCATTTAATACCTCAAGAATTAAATGTTGTCATTTTCCTACTTACGATTTATTAACGAAAAATAAATTCCAGTTTTACCCCTATTTATTTACATGTCGAGGTAACATTTTTTTCCTCTAAATATTGGAAAGTTACCAAACTCTCCATAGATTTTAATTTTCCATTTTCTTTATGATACCTTAACGGAATGAGCATTTTACATTTTTATTGAGATAACCATATGTATATATACACATGTACAGGGATAGAAGTATCATAGCTCACATCAAAAAAAAAAAAGAGAGAAAAAAAAACTTGTTTAACAAAAAAATCGTTCACAATGTTGTTAACACACTTTGCTATACTTTGCATAATCTTCGTTTCTCTCTTTGGTGGGCATGAATGTAAGTATAGTTTTGCTTTAGCTCATAACTCTCTACTTATATTATAATAACGTCTAATTACTGTTTTCTTTTATAGGTAGAAACGTTAACGAGGCTTTCGAAGATAACAAGATAAACCTAATGAATATAACGTGTGTGCGACGATTATGCACCGATTTACTCTACTGTTATTGCTGCATCAAAGACTCCAGCGACTGCTTCTTCAGTAAAGATGAATGTTTTGGTGGTTGCACCAAGCTTTACGGCCCGCCAATAAACGCGACCCATGCGACAAACGGAGCAAGCAAAGAATTAGGGCTACCAATTTTGTCTAGTTTTCTTATGGCAATTTCTTATTTTGCATTTTAGGATAGTTATTTAGGTCTTTAACAGTTACCAATTTTTTCTTGTTTTTAATAGTACCACTTAATTAAATCCCCTCCTTAACATAGGTTTAAGAGCCTTTTTTTACTCATTTTGCTTTTCCAATGAAAATTTATCTTAAAATGGTTATACACTACAAGAAAACAAGTGGAAGAGTCACGTCAGTGCGTAAAGGTCAGTTTGAAACTCCGAGACTGCAGCTCCAGCAGAATCCTTCCTTGGTTCAGATTCCTTCCCTGCCTTGGGATGCCTTACTTTCTTTAAGGGAAAAGACAGTATGATGGTGGTTTTTTTCCCTGACTTCTGTTTTAGTCGATCTGTTTTAGTCGATCGAGTAGTAACCCACTAGTTATTCAAGCAGTTTTCTTTCCCCTATCCCTTTAGCTTTAGTCGGCCGAGCAGGTTCTAACCTTTTCTTTGGTCGAGTACCTTCGTTCCTCTTTTGAGTGGTCGAGTAACTCAAGTTCCTCCTCTACTAATTAGTTGAGCCAGTCAGGCCACCCGATCCCTGTCCCTACCGGAAGCCTACTGTCTGACTCTTAGCCTAGCTACTTAGATTAGACTGAGCGAAACTCCGCAGCTGCTTAGTTAAGTTCTGCTACTGACTCTCTTTCAGTTGAGGTGGAATCAAACCTTTTTTTGGCTTAGTAAAAAACCACCTCTACTTGTTAGTCTTGCTTTTTTCCAATTCTTTTGGTCGAGGAGTAAGCCTCACCCCAAACCGACACTCTTTAACTTAATTACTTTTCTTCCGGCGGGGCATTTTCTTTCCTTGCGTGGATATCTTTTACTAGTGTGAAAGCGGCATCCAAACTATCGAATGATTGCTAATCCTCATTTCCAAAAAGCATAACTCCTATCCGTTGCATCAGCCTCCATCTGGTTCCTTCATTTCAGTCTTAGTCCAGCTTGTAATTAACTCCAAACCCTCTTTCTTTCGAGCGATGGGAAGTAAATGAATTAGAATGAAGAAGTAAGGAAATGAATCTCTTTCAAGCGCACTAATTCTATCCTATCTATTCAAGGGGCTTGACGAAGAAGTTTTCCCATAAGAAAAAGAAGAGAACGAAAGAACTCAGTTCTGGGGGGGGGTCCTTTTGCGAGGACACGTTGCGACGGAAGACAGCTCTCGCAAATTTGCGGTAGATTTACAAGAGATTTACGAGAAATAAAAAAACCATAGCACATCCCTCGCAAATTTTCGAGGAACTCAGTCGTCGCAAATCTGCTGCTCAATTGTGAGGCATTTACGAATGAATTGCGAAAGCCATAGCAAATCCATTGCAAAGTTAGGATAATGATTTTTTTATAAATATTACAAAACTTAATATAATTATTCTGAAATACATTTGAATGTGTTCATAAGGTGAATTTACTAACTTTTAAATTATTTTGATGGTTTTTACAAATTAGATATTCTAGGTTTGCGACATATTCGCGATTGATTTGCTAGACCCATAGCAAATTCGTCGCAAATCCATGGCTAATTACTCAAAACATAGCAATTCCCTCGCAAATTAAAACCCTAAACCCTTAACCCTTAATCCTAAACCCTAAAGATTAATTACATTATTATTAATGATTAAAAAGATGAATCCAAGACTTATAATCAAAGATAGCAGTGCAACACAAAATTTTTGGAGAATTATACAATTTGGCAAATATTTGTCTCAATGTAATGAACATATATGTGATATAGGGTAGATGATCATCATGTTTAGAGTAAGATGCAAAATTGGAAAATTTTGGAAAGTTTGATGATAGAAAAGAGTATGATGACACCATTGGACCTTATAATATACTTGAAAGTTAATTTGACTAATTTTTAAAAATTATTTTGATGGTTTTTACAAATTAGATATTCAAGGTTTGCGACAAATTTGCGACTGATTTGCTAGACCCATAACAAATTCGTCGCAAATCCATTGCAAAGTACTCAATACATAGCAATTCCCTCGCAAATAACATCCCTAAACCCTTAACCCTTAACCCTAAAACCTAAAGACTAATTACATTATTATTAATGATTAAAAAGATGAATCCAAGACTTATAATCAAAGATAGCAGTGCAACACAAAATTGTTGGAGAGTTGGACAATTTGGCAAATATTTGTCTCAATGTAATGAACATATATGTGATATAGTTTAGAACATTATCATGTTTGGAGTAAGATGCAAAATTGGACAATTTTGAAAAATTTGATGATAGAAAAGAGTATGATGGCACCATTGGACCTTATAATATATTTGTAAGTTTATTTGACTAATTTTTTCAAATTATTTTGATGGTTTTTACAAATTAGATATTCAAGGTTTGCGACTAATTTGCTAGACGCATAGCAAATTAATCGTAAATCCATCGCAAACTACTCAAAACATAGCAATTCCCTCGCAAATAAAAACTTTAAACCCTTGAACCTTAACCCTGAAGACTAATTACATTACTAATAATGATTAAAATGATATAATTCAAGATTCATAATCAAAGATAGGGCACTAATGACAATTGCAAATCCTAAACCCTAAAGACTTTGCGAGGGATCTGCTACGTTCCCTCGCAATTTGGTCGCAAAAAACTCTAAATATGAAAATTTATATTAATTATTGTTTGCGATGCTTTTGCGAGGGACTCTATTAAATCCCTAGCAAATTTTGCATTGGAATTGCGACGCCATTAATTTCCTATATAAGTAAAAAACCTAGTTTGAGCGAAGCTCAAACCAACACTCGCAGCCGACAAACCCTAAACAGTTCTCTTCTTTGGTTTCTTCTTCTTCCGATTTCATTCTTCTCCGGTTGTCTACTCCTCCTCTCATCCTTTCTCCAGTTGTCTACTCCTCCTCCCATCCTTTCTCCGGTTGTCTACTTTTCCTCTCATCCCTTCTCCGGTTGTCTACTCCTCCTCTCTTCTCTTCTCCGGTTGTCTACTCCTCCTCTCATCTCTTCTCCGGTTGTCTACTCCTCCTCCCATCCCTTCTCTGGTTAGTCTACTCCTCCTCTCATCCCTTCTCCGGCTAATCTCCTCCTCCTCTCTCTAATTCTGTTGTTTTTTAGATCAATCTATGTAGGGTTTCGATTTAGGGTTTTTATTTCAATTTTAGGGTTTTTATTTCAATTTTAGGGTTTTTATTTCAATTTTTGGGTTTCAGATTCAATTTTGGGTTTCGAATTTGATTTAGGGGTTTTATTTCAATTTTAGGGTTTTTATTTCAATTTTTGGGTTTTGAATTCGATTTTGGGTTTCTTATTCGATTTTGGGTTTCGAATTCGATTTAGGGATTTTATGTATTTCAATTTTAGGGTTTCGAATTACAATTTTAGGGTTTTAACCTAACTCAAATTTATGATTTTAATCTAATTTGGTTTTAGGGTTCTAATTATATCAATTTTAGAGTTTTTACCTAATTCGAATTTAGGGATTTAATCTAATTTGCTTTTGGGGTTCTAATTATATCGAATTTGAGGGTTTTAATTTAGTTTTTGGAATTGTTTTTTTAGATATCTTCTCAAGAGTTTTAATTTAGTTTTTTTGGACTTGTTTTTTAGATGTCTTCACAAGAGAACCAAAATCATTCTGGGAGCCAAAACGTTTACAGAAGATTTATATCTTCTCAAGGGTTATCTCCTCCCATCCCTTCTCGAAGGTTACCTTCTTTTGCCTCTGCTCCAATGGTAGCTTCTCCCGTCTCCTCGCAAGGTACCTCACCAGTGATCCAAGAGAATCGTCAAGGAACCTCACCGGCGGTGGAAGATCATCTTCCACCACAGAAATCGACTTCGCGTGTCAACGATGAGTCTCCTCAGATCTCTTTTTTTTTTTTACTTTGGAAGAGCTACTTGCAAGTCCCGGTCGTGCTAGCTTAAAGAAACTGGACCCTAAATGCCCTCTGGGTACTCTATGGTAAGAATGTAGTTAGGGTTGTCTAATTTTTTAGATATATTTTCATTGATCCTCAATCCCTTTTTCTTGTGTTTTGTAGGTTTGACCAGAATCCTTCGGTTGCTGCTACTGTTCGAGCCATCTTTGAAAGAGATTTCAAAGGAGCTCATGCCAATTGGACCCAAACACCATGTGCGGTTGTAAACCGGTGGTTTGAAACGTTTGCGGTAAGTTAAATGTTTGTTGATGGGATGTGTTTAAATTACAGATTTTGTTTTTACTTACTTGCTTCTGATTTTGATTCATGTTATGTTTTTACAAGCAAACATATAACTAGGACCAGTCCATCAATGGGAGAGTTCGAGCCGAGTTTGAAAGCAAGTTGAAGACCCGAATGATTGATCAAGTGTCTCGGTGGAAGTCTAAGTGGAGAGTAAAAGGTGATGATGCAAAACCGCGGTGGCTTGATCCTACAGTATGGGACGGCTTGGTCAAGTTTTGGTGTGAACCAAAATCTGAGGAAAAAAGTATCAATAGTCGAAATGCTCGATACAGTGATCCTGATGGCACTGGAATGCATAAACACCGGTCTAGTCAGACCTCCTTTAAAGCTCGTGCACGAAAACATGTAGGTATGTTAAGTTAGTTATTTAGTACAATTACTTATAAATTCTTGCTTTAGTCTAATACTTTGTTGTTTCATATCTTTGTTAAGTCAGAGATGACTGGTGAGGCACTTCCTAATTTCTTGAAAGTCCTAGAAGATACTACTCATAGGAAACCTGATGGGTCGTTTGTGGATGGATTATCTGAGAAGGTATACCATGAAGTGTCATCGAGGATAACTGAGGCTGAAACTGGGCTATGCTTAGTGGACAATATAGAGAGTAGTGCTTCTGGCGGATTGTCAGTTAGTATGAAGAACCGAACTTTACATTGTGTTTTGTTTCATATCTTTGAACTTTACATTGTGTCTCTGTTTTTTGTTGTTTGCAGGTTGCTCCGAAGAAGAAAATAGGATATATAGAGTCGGTACTATGCAAACTGAAGCATCTTCAGCTCAAGTTGTTCTCACGCCTACTCCGACTGAAGATCCATTCATTCTAGCTGAGAAGCTTTCTCAGGCCGAAGCTGTTCTTGCGAGTCAGTCTACTCAGTTAGAAGATTATGCATTGAAGTTGCAACAAAATACTCAGAAGATGCATTGCTACGATGCCTACTTCGATTATCTATCTGAGAAGGACCCTGAATTTGCTGCAAGATTTCCCCGACCTGAGACTGATGCCACTAATGATACCAGAGCAGGAGATACCGAACCTGAGACCGGAGCAGGAGGTATCACGAGACCAGCTTAGGGTCTCTTATTCTTCAATTTCACGAGACCAACTTAGAGAACTTGTACTTGTGTTTGAATTTATGTTTTGAACTTATGTTATTATGTTTATGTAATTTTAACAATATTTTGTAATTTACAAGTTTAATTTCAGTTTTAATTCAAAGTTTTTTTTGGCTAATTATGAATTTTAGTTTTCAAAATTAGAAATTAATCATAATCAATTTGCATAATTAAAAAATAATCATAATTACAAAATGAATAATTCATAATTCAAACCTCAGCTGGTTGCGACGAAAATAAATGTTGCAAAGCCATCGCAAAGTTTGCGAGGGATTTGCGACGTTAACCAATTTGCGAGAAGCGATTTACGAGGAAAGTGTGTTCCTCGCAATTTCGTCGTTTTTGCCTATTTGCGAGAGATTTGCTATGAATTCTTCCATTGTAAAAGGTTTGTTTTCTTGTAGTGATACTTATATGACTTGAACACTCGGCTCTAAAACTCGTGTATATCTAATGAGGATATTCTCTCACTCAGTTAGGCATGAGGCCTGTGTAAATAAGGCTGAAGATATTCTCTCAGTCAGGCCTTTCCTCTATCTTACTTAGCTATAATTTGCATCATCTTTCTAAAAATGCATATGTTCATTTACATGTCGGATTCATAGACTTCATTGCTATACATTCGAAAAACCACGACCACTGTTCATGGGACAAATAAAGAAAGTTGTTTGTATATATGCCCGACATTGAATCAGCTAGCCATACACTCAATTCCGAGAAGAAACGGTGTAAGCAAAAGGATTAGTGCCATCAATATAATTTGTTTATTTTTCTTAAGAAAGTTAATATATTTTTGTTTTAGGATGATCGTTATATCTTTATAATTACCAAATTCGTTCGGAAGAGCGTTTTCATCTTAATAATATGGTAGCATGTAGCTTATATATTTGCTTGTTTTCCAATAATAATTGTATATAAACCTTGATTATGTGACTAGAACAATTATATGTATCGTATTTGAGTTTGAGAAATCTGGGCGATAGAAACTTCCTTCGTTTTCTTTACAAAGTATATGTTCATTTACATTTCAATTCATAGACTTCCATTTTTTTCCCTAATTATCGGAAAGTATCAAACTCTCCCATAGATCTTAAGCCGCCAAAAGTTGTCACCGGTTTATATTCTTCCTTAATTATTTTGAATTCTAAATGCGTATGTTCGATTATAAATGTCTTTTTGTTAGTAGAATTTGCATATGTTACATTTTTTCTTAACGAGATTACCATATCCGTATGAGACGATATATATATGTATAGGGAGAAAGAATCGATCACAAATGTCATTATTGTTACGGTTAGGTCTAGTCTGCGTAATTTTATTTTCCCTCTTTGGTGTGCATCAATGTAAGTATATAAAGCTTTTGCGCTTGTACTTCATCACAATTCACTACCATCTATCTATTATATTTAACTAAGTTAAACCCGCGCTACACCGCATGTGTTTTTTTTTTTATATATTTTTTATTTCATATATATATAGGTTTAAAATTTTAAATGATTTTTCTTTTATCTTTTAATAATTTTTTAAAAAAGTTTAATGTTTCTCTTTACTTCAATTTTTGATAGCTTTAACTTCTTGAATTATTATATTTATGTAATTAGATATTGTAAATATAATTATAAGCTCTTTTTCTCTACATTAATATCTAATTAATGAGAAAGGTGATGTTGCAATAATAAAATATAGTTTTTTGTTGACCAAAAAAAATATAGGTATAGTTTTTTTTCAATAAATATAATTTAATATTTTTTTCTATTTTGACAGGTTATTTTAAAACTTGTAATTGATCCTTATATTACATGGATCTTTATGTTAATTATCTTGTAGGGTTTATCGGTACAACCGAACCAAAGCTAAATATCTTAAAAACATTACACACTATGACTCAAATCATTTGCACATCCGTTATATATTTGTTACCAAATTAAGTTATTCATTATGCAAACATTGACTATATAAAATGTTGGTTACTATGATCACTCTACTATCAAACCTTAATAGAACTAACCCATGGCAATTATGAAGTTATTTTTATCTTATTTTATACCCACCAGGTTAAATACATTCCACTAAACCTATAGTTTTTATTCTCCTACCAAAAAACAAAAACATATACTTTCTCTGTTTCATAATATAAGATCTTTTAGAAGTTTTATTTTGTTTCATAATATAAGATGTTTTCAACTTTCTAAACAACTTTTAGATTAATTTTATATTTTATTATCTGTTTAATGAAGTCTTGTTTATGATTGGTTAAACTTTTTAAAAGTAGACATTTTTTAATATGCGTGTTTATAGTTAAATATCTTATATTTTATAATGGAGGGAGTATATCATATATATCATACCTTATCTCCCCCTTATCTAAGGTATATATTTTGAAAACTACCATATGTTTTTTTCTTTTCTAAACTTTTTTTTCTTTTTGGTGGAAATTTTCTAATCTTACATTCTATTGTCTAAAAAGACAAGTTCTGTCTTCATTTTAAAATAAAATTACATATTTAATTAAAAACAAAATTATAAATTGTATTTTTCATGATTTTATATTACCATTTTAAAAACCACATCTAGAAGGAAAAGAACATTAGGGTACTTTTCAAGAAAATATATTGTTGATAGTTTATCAAAAACAAATCTCCTTGGTGTTGTCTCTAGAGTTTTAATAACTCATATACATTGTAAAAATTGTTAAAAAGAAAATGTTCAGTTTTGGTATTAAAAGATAGGTTTCATGGAGTCAATTAGTGCAATTGATCATACGATGAGTTTAAGAGTAACCACAAAAGACAACACATATGATAGCAACAACATTTAGAAATAATGAAGCAAAGTCCAATTTTATGATAGCACTTGACATTTACGGAAGCTATTCTAATATAATGGATGTCAATAGTTTATTGGATTATTTAGGTGAAAATGATAATTGTATAGAAGTTCAGAGTTTAGAATAAATCGCTGTTACTATCCTTCATGATTAAATCCAAGAAGATATTACGGTATCTTTAGAACTAATTACATGTAACGAAGCAACTATCGCGTTTAGGACGTTCCATAATATTTTAATGCAATTTGAGAAAACAACACCAAAAGTTTTTGATACAATGAGAAATATTATAGATAAACTCAAACAAGAATGCAAATTCAAGAATAAACAAACAAAAATTTAGTCATATTTCGCTAAATTTTCTTAGATATATATTTATTTTATATCATTATTAATTTAATAATATTTATGGAACTATATTTTTAATTAGGATTTCAAAAAAAGTATTATATTATTATTTTATCGGATTGCAAAAAAGGGATTCGGACTTGGCACGTGGCAATTAGCATGGGGCACACTTTAACCAACCGAGGTAAGGTATAATAATATTAGCTAATTACATAAATAAATTTTAACGTCATGTGGGGCACGTGCCCCACCCCATGATGCCTTAGATCCGTCCTTCCGCCGTCAGAATGAAACAAGTCTCCGATTCAATTTTTTAATATTTCTCTAATTTAGTGAACGATTCCTATACATTTCTTTTGAGCTAGTGAACAATTTTCCGAGCTTTGTTCCCGTCTTCGAATACTCAAAGATGACCGCAAAGACGTAAGTCCATGATTGCCTTATGCATGCCTCTCTTTTTTTATTCCAACGGCGATGATTTATAAGGTGAGAAATAGAAAAAGAGTGGATTTACAAAACTATATAGTAAGAGATCTACTATAATCAGATCCAAGAAAAAAAAATATAATTTCCTCTGTCGTAACTACAAATCAATACAGAAACAATATTCTTGGAAAAAAAAACTTTGATAAAATGTTTTAAAAGTTCTGTTAATGGGCCTCTTCTATAGTGGGTTTTAATTTCTTTTTAAGATTTTAAATATTGACAGATAAGCAGAATATAAACTGACATGTATTAATCGTTATAATTTGATAGGTTGCTCATTTTAATTGAGGTGTCAGCTCCTTACAAAAGCTGAGGTGTCAAAAACAAAATTTTTTTATTGTATTGATTATCAACTCTGTTTTTTATTTAGGTGAAAACGTGAAAACAAGATAAATATAACTGATGCACCTAAATTAAAAACAGAGTTGAAACGATCGAATACTGTGCACCGGACAAAGAATAATGTTTGCATAACTGCTTTGTATTGAACCCGACTCCGAAGACCTTCGAATCAAGCGAAGAATTAGAGCCACCACTTTCTTTCATTACCAATTTTGTTAATTTCGTTTTAGGATAGTCATTATATCTTTATTTCTTTTTACAACACCACCTCCATCCAATATAGTTTTAAGAATTTTTATCTTAATGTTATAGTATATAGCTTAATTATTGTTTTGCATGATATTCCATTAACTATTACACCCTCCCTTTCAAAATATAAAATGTTTTTGAATTTTTTTATAAAACCAAACAAGACAAACTCCTTTAATTCTCCATATAAGCACAACACGATAACATTCTTGACATTAGAGGTGGGTGCGAACATGGTGAAGAACATATATGCTTTGGTGCCCCTACGGAAAGTCTTATGTAGCTTTTCTTTTTACGATATATTCTCCAGATAATTTTGTCATAAACTTTCCAACCCTAAATTGGACGAATCGATCAAAACCTTCTAAAAATAGGGAAAAAGCAAAAAAATCTGCCAAATGAAATAAAAACAATTAGGATCCAACCAGGAAAAATGTAAAAATTATATGCTCTACTAAATTAGAAACATGTCATCTTTTAATATAGTTTCCAACATAAAGTAAATTTATATATTTACATTCAGAGACAAAACCAATTCTTCGAGAATTATGTATGATCAAAGAAAAAAAGAAGAAGACAATGTATTTGTTTGAATATGATCATAACGTAGTATCAGTTTGGTAAGTTTTAGCTTCAAATTTATTTCTAATTTTCCCGTTGTCTTGTAAGACATAATAAATTCTACTCGAACACTCACAATATTTCCAATTTTGAGATATTCTTTACTGATGGAAATTGAGATTTAGGTCCCATTATATCACTGATCCGCCTAGAAAATATCCGAAAATGATTATGAATATAAAAACATCAATTCTGTCAATTTTATGAGTCTAGCAATTGATTGCAGTATGGATCCTTCCTACCCACTTGAATGCAAAATTCTGTCATACAAACATCGGAGCCTAAACCAAAAGAATTTATAAAAAAATTAGAATAATTCAGTAAAATGATAAGCAAAGAAGCAAAAAAAACCAAAATAAAATATCTTCATCTATTTTCCGATGAAATCTGTAATAATTCATGTGAATTAGTTGTTACTTATATGCTTGTTTACAAATAAAAGAAAAAAGAAAAAAAAATCTCAAATGTGTATGATATCTATATGAGATTTAGCAAAATAAACTTGTTAGATGAGAATATTAACACATTTCTAGACAAAACAAAAAAAACTCCATCCATCACTCCCACTTACAAACGACCAAAATATGGACAAAATTATAAGTCATCATGATGTATGAAAATGATATATTTGAAGATAAGACATTGCTAAGGTTATGCACATATGTTGCATACATTAATTTCTGGTAAATATTTGAGATTAACACGTTTTATTTTATTGATGGACTAAGTTATGAAAATAAGGTATATATATTTTTTTCTTTCGAATCTCATATCTCTAATACATGATTTGTGAATAGGTCTTTCTTAACTCTATTTATTTTTTTGCAGGATGAGAAAACTAAATCAGTTCATTTTATATTTATTAAATTGAAGATATATATATACCAATATGAGAACATTAATTTAATTCATTCATACTATCTAAATATAAAAATTACATAATAAAATGAGAATATGCTATATGTAGCAACAAAATAAAATTAAATATCAAACATCTTATATGTGAGGACATCGAAATACATTAACACAATTTTTATATATTTAATTATATTAAAATATTTCTTTATATGTAATTTTTTAAAAGTGTTTTATATGTGTGATTTAACATCATCATTATCACTCAAGTTTATCTATTTCCCAATAAAATTTGTTATAATTTTACGTGAATTGGTTGTCACTTATAGGCTTGTTTACAAAGAAAAAAAAATCAGAAGCTCTCATACGTGTATGATAAATATACGGGATTAAGCAAAATAAACTTGTTAGATGAGAATATAAACATATTTCTGGACAAAAAAACTCATCCACTAACAATTATAAACGACCAAATTCGGTACAAAACTATAAGTCATCATGATGTCTGACAAATGATTACTTGAAAATAATTTAATTTCTAATATAAGTTTTTTATTTTATTTTGTTGCATCATAAAATAAAACCAAATCTTAGGGAATTAGGTTTACAAACGGAAATCACTTTGGTAGTGTAACAGTTAGGTTTTTTTTTAAGTTACAAATTTCATTTCAACTTTGATTCCTAAAGTTATATGAATTATAGATTATTGTGTTTGCAAACACAATACACAAACAATAATCTAGTTTGCAAATTTTTTTGGTTTTTTTAAGTTAACAATAATCTATGTATATTCCGATAACTTCTCAAATGGTGTGCCATAAAGAAAATGTAATTTCCTCATTTTACATTGATGTTGTGGGATTTAGAAAAAGAAGAAACTAATGTGGCGATTAAAAAAAAAAATACTGTTCATGATATTTTTGTTATATAATTCAAGAAATTAATAGTTATTGAATTCATGATTTCTAATGGTTCATGATAAATATACATTATTTAACGCATAAAGATGTTAATATAATACTATTACTGAATCATGTTATTCAATTACTTTGACAAATATATATATTACTACTAATAAAAGAGACAATTTGAGCTCTCTAAGAGTGTACACCTAAGCAAAATAAAAAGTTCTTAGGAGAATCCACCTCAGCAGTTCTCAAATCTAATTCCTCTATGCCTTCAATTTCTGTTTACTGAAAAACTTTAATAATTAAAACTTAAATATAATCAATTGTGCTTCCACAACTAATTAAAAAAGAAAAAATCCCACTCAATCTCGAATGAGATATATTGGCCTTTTAGATCCAATTAAGATTAGTGGGCTTATGCCCACATTACATTTACAATTACACAATTTCTGCAATCATCATCATTGAAAGCTGTTCATCTTCTTCTCTTCTCTGCGTAAAACCCTACTTTAAGCAATTAACAGCCACCATCTCAAATCTATTCAGCTTCCTAGAGCCTCCAATGAAGACCACCGTTTCCACTAACCGTACTTCATTGCCCACTCTCCTTACACTTGAATGACCATCATAATCCCATTGTTATCTTCACTTCCCATACCCTATAAAACCACCGTCGCCGTAATGAAACCATCACCACTACAACTTTGTCAAACAACCTTCAAAACCAACCATGGCATCAGCATCTATCTCCATCCCTGCAGAAAAAAAAAAAAAAAACATTCGACACCCTTGAAGACACTTTCTGCAAAGAAGAAGTTCTATTCAGGTTAATCCACTTCTGGGAGGCTCGCAATCACACTAGAGGCAACCTTCTCATTGGTCTAGAACTGTTACTGATAGATGAAAATGTATGTAATGAAATCTCTAATGTCCTTGCGCAATCTACGATTTATTACAAAAAAAAACCATTTGCTTAATCCCACAATTCCCACCAGGCAACAACAATCCAAGCCTTCATACCTGCAAACAGAATCAGTCGGTATGAAGACTCCCTCAAAGCTAATTCAGTCTACACCATCAACAAATTCATCATCAGTCCGTGCAAGAAACTTTTCAAAGTTTCTGATCACAAATACGGCATATCTTTCTCCAATCAAACCGAATTGCAAGAAGTTACTAAAGGAAACGACAAAATTGTTTCTCAGAAATTTAGGCTCCGACCTTTCAATGATTTTGCAGCCATAGTTGACAGAAACGGTGATCTTTATGGTAAGAAACACTTTCTCTTCTTAAACATAATTTAAATTGTATGATTTAAACATCTTATTCTTAATCTGATTGTTGTATGTTGTTTAATTTGTAGATGTCATTGGCCAAATTCGTCTCATCACTGGGGACAATTTACAAGACACTACTACAAATGTTGAAGCACCAAGAACTGCCAACGGGAAGTCTAAGGACAGAATCTTCTTGCACCTCCTCATGAGAGAGTACGGTCTCACATACTTTAATTTTTGTAAATGATGTTGATCAAATAATTCCCAACTGACTCTTTACAAGCTATTACTTAACAGTGGCGACACAATTTGTATTTATCTATGGGATATCATTGCTGCAAATTTCCGTTCAAGATGGAATGCCCATGAGTCAAAACCAAATGTTCTGCTCCTCACCACTGCCAATGCAAAATTTTTGGGAGGTACACAATCTATATGACACTTCTAAACTACCAAAAATAACCAGCTAACTTACACCATCTTCTACGTAGGTGCTGTCACACTTAGCTCAACATCTGCTTCTCGCGTCTTCTTCGACGCCGACATTGCTGAAACCTCAGAGTTTATAACATGGTATGTCTATACACTTACTCTTACAATTTCTCACAATACACGTTCATCCACTACTTTTGTAAAAAAACCTACTCAATCATCAGGTTAAGTGAACAAGATCTAGCTTTTGGGAGCTCATCCACCGCCATAACCAAGCTTGAAACATTGACTATAAATGAGCTTAATGAGTTTATCGAAAAGGAAATCCCACAGGTACCTATTAAACTCTGTCAAAACTGTGGTACCTCACTTCACTTACCCTTCAAATACCTCTAACCAAAAAAGTAAAACAGAAAATAAACTTTGTATGCTCCGTCACCATCATCAAGATACTTGGCGAATTTGGGTGGAATTATGTTTCTTGCACCTACTGCAATACAATGTTGGAAGAATCAGACACTACATTGATTTGCACAACTTGTAACAAACCTAACAAGGTTGGGATGCTAAGGTATTTCCAGTTATTTTAAACACAACATCCACATCTCCACCATATTGTGGGAAGTCTATTTACTAATCTAAACCCTTCACGTCACTTACGAATGTCTGTACAGGTACTGTTTCGAAGTATTAGTCTCTGATGCCAACAATGACGTCGCAACCTTTGTCATTTTCGACCGTGAAGGGTTACACTTTATCGGAAGAAGAGCTGCAAAAGTTTTCTCACTTGAATTCCCTGAGGTAATTATTTCAGATAATTTACCAAACAAAGAGGAAAATAGAAAACCATAAACCAACTGCTAACCATTTTACCATATTATTACTAGGGTGATGATACTGACGACTCTGGAAAATTTAGCAAGAAGACACCATAATGTATCCTAGACATTGTTGGTCGCTCATGCAAATTTCAGGTTAAGCTGACAGAATACAATTTTCGGGCAACCCGTCAAACCTTCACTGTCAACCGTATAATGGAGGATAATATTAACATCCATAGCAAGGCATCTGAGAAAGACATTGGAGGAGATATGGGAGGAAAGGAACCCGAACAACCTACAAATGCTTCAAGTGGAAAGTCGAAGAAGAATGTTGAGCGCTTACAACTGGAAGACAACAATAACAACAAGACCGAGAAACGCCAACGCCACAACACCTAAATCTGTGACCAAATCTCATAATACCCTTGACGTGCAAACCCCGCCAGCTTTTATTAATGAGTTTTCTATTTCCTGCTTATTTCAAAGTCTACACTTCTCTTCCACTTATCGTCTAAAACTTTTGCTTCTTATTACCATTTGAGTCTCGCATTTAATCTAAGTCTATAGTTTACCATTACAAAGTAAGATCCAACTTCGCTTTTCTACTTTGCGTCTGTGTAGAGAAGAGCCACACTCACAAGTCTGTGTTTAGAACAACCACAAGAGTTCAGATACTACATAAAGTAGTTTAAAATTCTATTTCACTCACTAAAATGAATTAGATACTACTTAATCGATATAACTCTGCACAAATAAATCTTAACATTACGAAAAAAACAAATTTTATAAAACCTTAAAATGATAAACGTCTTTAAAAAAAGGCCAAACTCATAAACAGTCCCAAATCATTAAAATTACTCCCAATTACATGAAAAAAAAACCCACCAAAAACAGAATTAGACTCGCTCAGTCAGCCTTATGAGGTTGTGTAATCCAAACGATTGAAAGTAAGAGAAACGTACAATGAACAATAATAAAATCTACCCCACTCTTAATTAAATTTCACATTCATTCTACACAGTTACAGTCCTGACTAACGGAAAGTGACACATCTGTTCAAATATATTCTCTCACGAGAAAAACAAACAAACAGAAACACAAAAGCCTTAAAATCCCACTTCCTTCGCTCTCCGCAATATCCATCCCAACAGTACATTTATATTCATGCTAATAAGACCATTCTCCTTCTCAAAAGTTATAGACTGCAAAGCATTAAGAAGATAGTTTTACAAACTCTGAACTCTATTGTATGTTTGCAGGTTTTGCCTAACTTTGCAAATAGATCGAACAATGCGTAATGCAAATAACAAAAAGAGACAACGTGAAGAAACAGACTCCATCGACCAACTACATGGTAAGCTTCAATCCACCAAATATCTTTCAACTTCAAATATGCAAGAAAATACTACACCATAATCATTCCAAACCCTACTAATTCTTTTCTCACAGGGCAAACAAAACGACCACGCCGGCCCAAACACTTGCCAATACCTGCAGGAACACCAGCAACCATTGGTTATCATTGTAATGCCCTAATTAAACTTTACCAACAAAAACAACGGCCAATCAACTCTATTCTAATCGAAATGCATATATTCTGAAATACAGGTGGATGCATCAGCTGCTGCAAAATTGGTAACCCTAAACCACAACAGCCAAACTTATTCACCTACAGATGTCAAAAATTAAAAAAGTAGAAAAGGATTTTCTCAATATTCAAATTTCATAATACCTTGATTTGATAGACATCCAGTTACAACACCGCACGCTCTATGAGGAAAGCAATCATGCTTTCTAAACGATGGGATCGAAAACAACGGCAATCATCTGCTCAACTGATCGGTGAAAGTTCTTCAAGCAGCAACTACAAAAAACCTGCCACCAGAAAAAACACACCACAGTCACAAAGAAGGAACAAAGGTACATATCTTTAAAACTTATTTCCTCTATCAAACCGTATCAAAACTGTGTCAGGAGGAGGCTCAACTGCAGACCTAAAGGAAGACATAGTTGCAGGTTTGGTTGCAATGTTAGACGAATATAATTGCTTGTGCATGTTTTTCCGGAAAGCACGAGACCGATTCAAAGAAACAAATGTTGAAGAGTTGCGCCTACATTTGGTTGATAAAAAAGGAAAAGGGAAACAATATGATCGCCTAATATTCCAGAGGTTGCTGGATTAATAGTAGGCGATTTCACAAACAATATTGGTCACAAAGATATTGTCTTGGAGTTACAGTCAAACAACCTACAACAAATAAAGGATGATCACCCTTTGCTCATGAGTTTACACTACCCGTTGTTATTCCCATATGGAGAATTTGGGTACCATACTGAAATACCACATGCAGTTACACAGGTAGGGGAACGCAGGAGAAGCTTCATCAGTATAAGAGAATACTACGCTTACCAAATCCAAACAAGACTCAGAGAAGGATTGACACTGATCAAAGGAGGCCGCCTCCTACACCAATATATAGTTGATGCATATACATCTATAGAACAAGAGAGACTTCGATGGGTAAAGAACAATACAGACCAACTAAGAGCAGACTTATACAACAATGTCTTCCATGCAGTGGGTAAAGGAGATACAAATGGTAAAAAAATAGGGAAAAGGATAATCCTACCGTCCAGTTTTACAGGAGGCCCTCGGTACATGATAGAGAAATATAATGATGCAATGGCAATTTGTCGGATATATGGGAATCCAAGTTTGTTCATTACCATGACAGCAAACCCAAACTGGAAGGAAATAAAGGACCATCTAGCAACTTATGGCGAGGTTTCAGGTAATGAACGCCCTGATGTTGAATGTCGCGTTTTCCAAATGAAACTCAAACAATTTCTTAAAGACCTCGAGAAAGGGACATTTTTCACCCCATGTGTTGCAGGTAAGTAACAAAGTTAATATATTCCCTAAAATTTGTGATGACAATATACCACTGTTAATAATTTTGCAGTGTAACACACAATCGAGTTTCAAAAAAGAGGATTGCCACATGCACATATTCTTCTATGGTTGGATGAAACCTCCAAGATACCAACAACGGCTGAAATTAATTCGATAATATCAGCTGAACTGCCAATCAAAACAGAAGACCCAGTAGGATTTGAGCATTGCTATTACCAGGTGGTAGAACAACACATTCAAGATTTAAGATACCACTAAATCTTACAGAAGATTTAATGTGTGATATCAGGCCAAATACAATGCTAGCAGAATTGCTTCTAAAAACAGATTTGATCATCTGGGACGAAGCACCAATGTCTCATCGACATGCGTTTGAAGCTCTAGATAGAACACTAAGAGATTTGATGTCTACAGAAGATTCAACAGCTAGCGAGAAAATGTTTGGTGGGAAAACGGTGCTACTTGGCGGAGATTTCCGTCAAATTCTTCCAGTAATCACACATGGGACACGAACAGATACAGTTCTAGCGTCTATACACAAGTCATATATATGGGAGGCATGCAACATATATCACTTAGAAAAAAACATGAGACTACACCATTCAGAAACAGGTTTTGCTACATGGTTGCTAAGTGTAGGCGATGGAACAGCCCGAGAGTGCGATCATAACAAGGGAAATAAGAATGACGAAGGACAACAAGTGATCATTGGAAACAGCTTTCTTCTGGAACCTACTGGACATCCACTGCAACAAATTTCTCAAACAACAAGAAAGCCCCAAAACGACCTTCAAAGCATAACAGAAGCCCTAACAGAAAAAGCTATTTTAACTCCAAGGAACGAAACAGTGGATGAGATTAATGCATACATGTTAGCAGAAGTAGAAGGAAAGTTAAAGGATTATTTCAGCTATGACAACATCCGCAAGGCAGATACAATCGGTGCAGACTATGAAGCATCATACCCTATGGAGTACTTAAACTCGCTAGAGTATCCAGGCATGCCGAAATATAAGTTAAGTTTAAAACTTGGCGTCCCTATAATGCTCATGAGGAACATTAATCAAAAAGAAGGTCTATGCAACGGAACGAGGCTAATAGTCACAAAACTGGGAGACCAAGTCATTGAAGGAGAAATACTCACTGGTACACACGTTGGAAATAAAGTCCTGCTACCAAGGATAATTTTGTCCCCACCGATTTCAGACCACCCTTTCACACTGCGGAGAAGGCAATTTCCAGTACGCGTATGTTACGCAATGACAATAAACAAAAGTTGGGGTCAAAGTTTGAAATCAGTTCTACTCTACTTACCCAGACCAGTCTTCAGCCATGGCCAACTATACGTTGCTCTATCAAGAGTAACATCTCCAGAAGGCCTAACCATTCTACAAGAAGAAGATGCAAAGAAAGATGGATTCAGAAACATCGTCTATCAAGAAATCTTCAAAGATATCCAGAAATAACAAGGTTAGAAAACTACATAACACACTTATTTTAATTAAAAAACTATGAATCGTCAACCTAACAGTCTACCATAATACACAGGCATGCCATCAAATCGCACTTGAACACATTACAATCAAACAAGATGGAGCAGCATAACTGAAACACCAACATAGAGGTATTTTCAAATAACTTTTTGAGAAACATAAATATCAATATGTTCATACCTACTCATAAGAGGAGAATCTCAATGCAAACCAAATAAAATCAACTCCCACTCGCAGGAACAACCACAAGCAAGTAAAAAAAAGGTGGAAAGTAGATGAGTGAATAAGAGCTACAAGTATAGAATCACAAAAGGAAGGATAGGGAGTAATCATACATCTTTACAGTCAACCATACCACCAAGTCGAACTACATTTTTCTGTAAACGAAACTTAACAACATTCTCTTTATTCTCCCATTATGTGTTCTCTAGACTATCTCAAGCGTGATTAAACATAAAACCCAACGCATACATACATTTTCCAAATAACAACTTATTCATAATTCCCCAGCTCCAACTACACTTTCAAACAACCGTAGACATGTTTAGTTTAATTCAAACAACCGAGACACATGGACATAATTTATATATATAACAACCCCATATGAACCAGATTCAACTCCACCAAATCCAAATCTCAAAGGACAAAAATACAAAAATAATAAAACATGCCCGAGAATATCTCCTTTCTATTAAGTCTACTCCGAATACAGGATCTGAGAACACAAAAAGCAAAACTAAATAAAACATTTTCAACAAAAAATAACAAAAAACTAAATCAGGAACTCAATACAGCTTTGGTGCAAACAAAAGCAAGAAACAACATTAAAACACGACAAACAAAATTCAAAAAAAGGCCTACAGACTGTTTAAAGTAAAATGGGCTTCAGCCCTTTAAACAACAAAATGTTTTAAAAACAATTTACCATCTATAAACAAAAAACAACTTCACAGTAAGCCCACAATGATAACCAAACATACGGTAAACCTCTAAAATGATATAAAAACATAAATAAACAAAAAATAAAAAGTATAACATCAATAAACAATACCTCAAAACATAAATTGAAAACAAAATGTAATAAAAAACCGAAACAAAAACATAAGTACTCACCTGAGATTCGTCCTCTCAAAAACAAAAACAAACCATTATTACGAAAACATAATTAAAATTTTGCACTACTACATAGAGAAAAGATTAAACCAAGATAATGTAATTGATTTAAGCCAACAAGACTATCAAATAACCGGATCAGCTTCCCTATAGAAGCTTTTAAAATATGTAGCTATAGCGTACGAAACGTATAACACTAACCTCATCAAAACTCATTCAATATTTTGAGAAAATAACAAACTAAGGACAATGAATGGACAAGGAATGCGAAACAAAAAAACAAATAACCAAACCGACCATAGAACTCCAAACGACTCCACTCAAGTATAAATAAACAGACTCACTGATGCAAAGAGCAACCACAAAAACACCAAATAGCTACCAAAAAAGCCATGGCAGATACCCCAAATCCCATATCTACTTTTTCATTCCAAACTTTCAGCACTACCATTCAAACATCCAATGAAATCGCCGTCATTATCAGAAGACCAAACATGAATCAAAACGACATAAGCATACGCATCCCTTACACCCCTAATGGTGGAGGACTTACCTCGCAAACCTTGATCAGCAACCTAATCTATCTTCTATCGTATCATGAAATTGAAGACAACGACGCAACAAGAATGACTTCAAGGTTCATCCAATTCTTTGATGCAGTGCGAATGACAGAACCTCCAACAGGTAGGTCAATTCTTTTAACTTTGACAATTACAAATTACAACCTCCATGCCAATTCCAGATTAGACACCGACGTCCTTATTGCTGAGCTAGAGACTTCCAAAAGACAACCAACCGCAGAAGAAGAAAATGAAGAGTGCACCATCTGTCTATAAACATTCAAAGGACGCAATGATATCAACAATCTCAATTGCAAACACATCTATCACCATGAGTGTATAATTCCATGGTTGTATGTAAACCATAATTGCCCTATATGTAGGAGTAATATGGTGTAGACCCTATCATAGAGATAATCTACAAGCTATGACATCAAGTTTCTATTCTCTTTCATATCTATTTGATTTCCAATTTAAAGCTTCAGTTTCGTTACATAGAATCAAATCTATCTGTACAATCTCCAGTTGTCTTCGATAAATCTACAGATAACAAATCACAGATTCAGTAATCGGAAGGAAAATAAACGAAATTTTTTTACCATTGTTGATGCCTTTGTCGACCGTGATGACTCTCTCAGCAACACAAGGATCAGCGAAAACAATGAAACCAAAAACACGAGCACGTCCAGTGGCACGATCTCTCATGATCACAGCTTCTCAACATCACCGTAGTTGCGAAAATAGTCGCTTAACCTTTCTTCATCTGTAGCCCAAGAAATTCCACCAACAAAGAGCTTCCCCAGATCCGATTCCATCTTTTAGCTCCTGTTCCAATTCAATTCTGAGAAACCATTACAAATACCAATCGATTAAGATGAGAGATGCAATTGAAAAGAATTTTGAGAAAGCAACATTTACTTTTTTATATCTGTTGTTGTTGTCTGCAAATAAAAGTTGTTGTCTGCAAATCTACTAAGAGGGAGGAATCAGATACATATTGTCGTTGTCCTAATCAAATAGTTGCGAATTTTGGGTCAATTTCAAATCTGAAAACAAAAATAAAAATTGTATCAGTGAAATCACAAAACCAAAGCAAAAAAAGAAACCCAGAAAGTGAATATGAATTTACGAAGACGAGTAAGAGAGAGACTAAAAAATGCACAAAAAATCACCATTGTTGTAGATGGATGATAAATCATCATTATCTGGTTTCCTTTAATAAATCGCCCACCCAATAAAGAAAAGAAGAGATAGAGATAGTGCGAGAGACTTAAGATGATGACGACCTCTTTTGAAATTATAAACATTTTCATATGTAAGAGTATACAAAAAAAAAAAAATGCAAAAAAAAATCACATGTAGCAATTGAGATAGTTGAAATTCAATATAATTTTATTTTTCAATTAAGACTTTTGAAACAATTAACTATCATCATGCTCATGGAGACCCATGATATTTATATATATATATATATATATATATAGATATTTACATCCCTATTGCTGTTTCCAAAATTTTCAAATTAACAAAAGCCAAAAAAAAAATATTTTCTGTCTTTTTTTACTAAACACTTATAAAAATCTAATAATTATAAATACCAAATTTAAAACCATGATAAACTAATGTTCATCAAAAAAATTATCTTACAATTTCAACAAAATATGAAAATTCTTAATACTCAAATATGAAAATACATTGTAAACATAAATTAAACTATAAATCTAATGTTAGTAACTAACACAAATATAAACAAATAAATAAATCATTAACCAGAAAACAAAATATAACATCAAATAACATTACCTCAAAAGATAATTCAAGAATAAAATATACAAAAAAAACTGGGCGTAGCGCGGTATAATCCCTAGTATATTTGAAAAAACGTTGCAAAACAGATACATACAGTTTAGCTTCTTACGAAAATTTATTTCTTTTCTCGGTTTTAGTTTCTTCAAAATAGATCTTATTATAAGAGTGTTTTTTATCTTTGTGATATGGTGTAGCTTGTTAATTTGCTCGTCTTTCCAACAATAATGATACTATATAACAGTGATTATGTGACTAGAATTTACTTTTGCAATCTCTTCCATATACAATTTGGGTCTAGAAACTTCCAAAATAGTCGTGGATGTGTTTGCTTATCTCGTCAGGCCTTTCCTCATGGAGAAAATGACCAACGCCTTCAATTACCACAACTTCGTCCAACAACGGTACGTGGCTCTTAAACCGGCCATCGTGGATGTACTTCTTGGTGCCGGGAATGTGATAGGTCAAATCTTGGTCCCCGATTACGAACTTAACCGGAACTTTCACTTGAGCTTTTGATAGTGACCCCATCAGCTCCCATGTTCTGTAATGAGCAAAGAAAAGAAAAAAATGTGACACTAACATACAAGAATCTTGCAGGAAAATTAAGAGATCTTGATCAGAGTTTCATGTAAGAAAGTATGATTACACGGATCATGCAAAATCTGAATCAAAGTTCAGAGTCACCAACTTATATAAACACACAATTACAGAGAGGCCACTCGATGATGCTGACCTTTATAAGCAAGGTTAACAATCACAATTGGTACCCTTTGATCAAAACGGATTACTTACTTCTGAATAATACTAAACACAGTTTCAGTGTTAACTTAAAGACTAAAGGAATCCACTTAAAAGGGCAGGGCTAATGAATCAAGAATAACACTACCGCTCAAAGATATATATATGCAAATGCAGCATCAATGTCCTGAATGAATTCAAGCAAGTTTCATAAGAGCGATTCGAGAGTAGCAGAGAATATACCGGTCCATATTTCGGTAGTAGTTTACAGGTCCAGTGAAGCCATTCTTCTCGTACTTAGACACATAGTACTTGACATCACAATCAGTCAGCCAAGAGGGTAATGAAATAGGATCATCATAGCTTTTTCCTTTAGGTAAGAGAATAGGGCCAGGACTACGATATGTTAAGAACTCTAACAGAGATCTTTCCGTGCCAGCTTTAGCAAATTCCGCCTCTATTTCCCCACATTCCTACAACATATAAACCCCATTCTTCCAGTTAGAGACAGTCCTCCTAATGGTCTATTCATTCACCTACACTACACTTAATGAAAAACTTCCAATAGTTCATCATAACTCTCTTACAGCTAAGCTCATGTTCCAATCTCTTCTACTAACAAGTTTAACAACAAACTCCAAACACAATTGAAATGTTCAAACCAAAGAGTCAACTAGAATCAAATTATTCAAGAAATGTTCAAACCAAACGATTGAATTAGAATCAAATCCAAGATTCAATGAGAATCAAAATTCAAGAAATGTTCAAACCAAAAGATTCAATTAGAATCAAATTGAAGATTCAAGAACCTGAAATCTGCAGATGTAGTAGTCATCTCCATAGAAAGATCGAAACATGGAGATTGGTTTCCTCATAGGATTCCAAGGATCAAACACGACACTCATGTTAACCAGAGCTCTAACCCTATCAGGTCGAAGAAGAGAGAGATGCCACGCGATTATTGCGCCCCAATCGTGTCCCACCACGAACACTTTCTCACCAGCTCCGACCACTGCGTCGATCAACCCAATCAGATCTCCGACCACGTGGAGACTTGTGTACGCGTCCACACTCTCCGGCGCGTCGGTGTCTCCGTAACCCCGTAAGTCCGGCGCTATGGTCCGGTATCCTAACGACGAGAGTGCCACCATCTGATGCCGCCACGTGTACCAGAGTTCTGGGAACCCGTGGAGGAAAAGTATCACCGGATGACGATAGATAACTCCGTCGAAAGCTCCGTTCCCGGAGACGCAGGGACTTTTCTCGGCGACGTGCATAGTGATTCCATTGACCTTCACAAAACTATGATCAAACGTAAGAAGATCCATTCGTATTCGTAATGAAGAAGACGAATAAGACTTAGAAGAGTGATACAAATCCCAAATTTGGGGGAAATGTTCATACGAACCGGTCCAATTAAAACTAAACCCGGTTTAATATGGTATTAATGTAATGGTGAAACACACGAATGTACATTTGTTTTATTTGAATCGTATTGATAAAGATATAACATTCGTGTGTTTATAATTATATTTGAATCGTATTGATTATATAACATTCGTTTTCGTTATATAACATTCGTTGTATTACATTGATAAATTATAAACTAAAATAAAAAGGGTTTATCTTAAAGGTGGGAAAAATATGATTAATAATGTTAAATGGGCTTAGAAAGAATAAGAGGGAGAGGCCTTTTCCTATACTAGGCTTAATAAAGTTGTTAACAATGTCAATAGAGCAAAAATAATCCCACATCGATTAGGTTAAAGGAATCGACTGGGTTTATATAGTGTTTTAGTGACAGAACTGATAGTCCCTCCGGGGACATCACGTCCCGTAAAACTGTCCCGCTCGGTATGCAGTGGCTACTAAGCCATTTAATGGATGACATCTCTTTTTGCATTTTATTTGGGTAGAGCTACTTCATTACTAACGCAATTTGTATTTTTTCGAAACAAACATCAATTTTTCTTCTCTTCCCCTATGGTTACATTACATCTATCTCCCCAATCAACAATCATAGCAACCAGTTTTTAACAGTTGTTTGCGGTATAGCTAAAACATAAGATATTTCCGAACCGGTATTAATGTAATGGTGAAACACACGAATGTTATATATGCTAAGACTCAAACCCCCGCGATGCCGCCGGAGAAGTATTTTAGAAAAAGTAAATAAATTTAAAATTCAAAATTATACATTAGAAATCATTTGAATGTAATAGAATAGTTTGAATACATAAACATTAAACATAAACTTTTACTAAAAACGCAACCATAAAAATGAAAACTTATAAACAAAAAAATATTATGTAGAATATACGTAAATTTGCAAAAAAATATTATTTAAAGTATTATAAATATATAAGATATTTTATGGAGAATATTAAATTACAATTTAACATATATAGATATTTTCTGGTAAAGAGTTACAATTTAAAAAATCATAATGGCAAAGTGATCTTAACTGAGAATATTAAATTAATGGTTTTAATGAGTAAAAGTAATTTTTAGTATTAAATAATTATAATTAAAAATGTATTTAATAATGACACTACAAGAAAACACGTGCTTTGCGACGGACAAATGCCCTCGCAAATTTGCGAGGGTCCTCGTCTTCATAGCAAATGATCCGCAAATCCCTCACAAATTTGCGAGAAATATCCCTCGAACATCCCTCGCAAATTTGCGAGGGAGTTGTGATTCATTTGCGAGGAAAAAGCTGTCCCTCGCAAATCTATCGCAGATTTGCGACGAATTTGCCAATCATATAATCCGTAGCAAATTTGCGAGGAAGTAGCGACAGATTTGTGAGGTCATTATGGGTTTAGGGTTTAGGGTTTAGGGTTTAGGGTTTAGGGTTTGAGCTTAGGGTTTGAATTTTAGGTTTAATTCTGAAGTGAAGTTCCTAGTAAACATCAAGAGACAAAAAAATATTTGAGATGAATCAACATGTGTGAAGAAAACATATAAGATATATATAAATCAAGATGTGATTTACTTTCATTATGAACATAGATATGACCAAGTGTTAAAGTGTTTTGATCAACAATTGCAATGTAGAGTCCATAGTCCACTAATCACCAACTATATGAACAATGAACTTTCCAAAACATAGGAAAAACATGAAATTAATAGAGATTGTATCATTAAGAAAATAAAGTTGATGCAAAAGAATATATACACTTGCGAGGGATATGCGGTGGATGTGCGAGAAGACCCGCAAAACCCTCGCAATTTGCAAGGGATGTGCGATACACTGAGCTTATTCCTCGCTAAAGCCTCACGGTTCCCTCGCAAATTGATCCTTTACATGCAAATTAAAGAAGAGCATTACTAAACAACATTGCATCCAAATCATAGGAAAATCTGAACTTAATAAACTAATTTTATCTACTTTAATTTGAACCTACTTTAGTAACCAACATTTGATCTTTTACATGCAAATATGAACCTACTTTAATTTTATCTACACATAGCAAACTATTTGTATATAATAATATTGGATTAGCAAACTAATAATATTGGATTAATAATTTTTAAAGCATAGGAAAACTTTCTTTAGTTTTTGATTGAGTACATTTTAATGAGGATGATCTTGGTATATAAAATGAATTTGATTATAAAGGTGCGAGGGATTTGCGACGGATTTCTTATTGGGCCTTGCAAATCCATTGCTAATCCCTCGCAAAGCTGGTGTATTTAATTGGTCAGTTTGTCGGTTGTTTAATCTTTTTTGCGAGGGATGTGCGATGGAGCCACGCTAATCCCTCGCAAAATTGGTGTATTTTGATTGGTAAGTTTATCGGTTGTTGCATCTTTTTTGCGAGGGATGTGCGATGGGGCCACGCTAATCCCTCGCAAAGTTGGTGTATTTTGATTGGTCAGTTTGTCGGTTCCTAGTTATTCCGTCGCAATATCTGCGAGGGAGTTACGAGAGCACAAAATATTTATATATACCATCGAGCTGTGGTTTGAGCGAAGCTCAAACTCATTCACCTAAACCCTAATTTCTCTTCTTCATCCTCTCAGCCCCTAATCTCTCTTTCTTCTCCGTCTTCTCTGACTAACCGGAGCCGCTCTTCTTCGTCTTCTTCGGTAAATCGTAGCCGTCTCCGTCGAACCTTAGCCGTCTCCGTCCAACCTTCGTCTTCTCCGTCAAGGTATTAACTCTAATATCTCTTCGTCTTTGTTTCTATCTCGTCAAAACCGAATCTCTTCAATAAACCCTAATCTCTTCAATTAACCCTAATTTAATCTATTAACCCTAATTTCAATCTATTTAGCCTAATTTAATCTATTAACCCTAATTTCATATATGAACCCTAATTTCATATATTAACCGTAATTGCATCTATCAACCCTAATATAATCTATTAACCCTAATTGTTTCTAATTTCTCTTAGATCTGATTAAATTGATTTTGTTTTTCTTATAGATGTTTAATGGCAACGATTACACAAGGTTCCTGTCTGATCAAGGTGTACCTGCTCCCACCGGTTCTAACCGTACACGGACTCCAACCGGTTCTAATTCTCGTCGTTCAACCTCGCACCCACTACCTCAGACACCGTCTTATCATACTCCTTCTCCTTCACCCTCTAATGGCATCGGCATATATAAGCACCGATCAGGCCAAACCTCTTTTAAAGCCCGTGCTCGAAAACATGTAAGTGTTTAATCATCTCTCTTTTTCTCATTTTCATCTCTCTTTTTGATTTTAACTAATCATCTCTCTGTTTCTCTTTTTCAGTCTGAGCTAACTGGTGAGTTAACTCCTGATTTTGTACGCATTCTAGAAGAGACTCATCGAAAGCCTGATGGGTCTTTTACGGATGGAAAGTCGGAGTCTCTGTTCAATGAGGTGTCGTCGAAGATCCAAGAGTTGGAATCTGAGCTTTGTACGGGGGAGAATGGAGAGAGCACTGCTTCTGATGGGGTGCCAATTCATATCAAAAACAAAATTTACACATAGGTAAGTTGTCTATTTTATATACTTTGAATGTCTTTGTTTTTGTTTGAGTTTTGTGTTTGCATTCTTTGAAGTTCATTTGTGTTTTGTTGTTTTGTTGGTAGGTTGCTCCAAATAAGAAAAACATGATCTATGGGGTTGGTTCTTTGTAGTTTGAAGCATCCTCTAGCAGTAGTGGTCTACCACCGTCGTCTTCTCCGGCTAATGATCCAGTTCTTTTAGCTCAGAAGCTTGCTGCAGCTGAAGAATGCATTCAAATTTAGGCGACTCAAATCCAACAAAGTGCAGAGAGGATGCAAAGCTTTGATATATACTTCGAGTATCTCGCTGAAAAGGATCCGGAATTTGCTGCTAGGTTCCGAAGCCCGACAACGACCAACCCAGACGCCAGAGAAGGGCGCAACACCGATGATACAGTTAACGCCGGTAGTGGAACCGGAACCAGAAACATCACCTCTCTCTCTGAAACTTTTTAAACTCTTTCTTGTAATGTATTTTTTTAAAGACAATTTAAGTTTATTCACAGTTGTGAATTGAAATTAAAATTTCATTTAATTTCAATTTAATCTCAATTCTATTCCCAATTCAAATTTAATTTAATTTCAATTCAATTCTATTATCAATTTTAATTCAATTCATTTTCAATTAAAATTTAATTTCAATTCAATTTGCGATGAATTCAGTTTCTCGCAAATTGCTTCAGAGTTGCGAGTAAATATGTTTCTCGCAAATTGCTTCAGAGTTGCGAGTAAATATGTTTCTCGCAAAACTTGCGAGGTATTTACAATGTTTGAAATTTGCGAGACGCTATTTGCGAGGGATCGTCGTATCTCGCAAATCCCTTGCGAATGTTGATTTGCGAGGGATTGCGATGATTTCTTCCATCGCAAATCACGTGTTTTCTTGTAGTGTGAGTGAAACTATATCAAAGAAAAATTGAAATTAAAATACACAACTTTCAAAAACATGATAAAATAAATTTTAAATATTAAAAGAGTTTTAGAACAAAAGTTACAATAAATAGACGCAACTGTAAATTATATAGTAAGTTTTATTAAACTTCTATATTGCTATAATCATTTCTAAAATTTTAGTTAGATTATAGAATAACATTTAATATTAGATATTAATATATAGATTATTTAAATTCAACATAAAACAAAAAATTTGTTTCAAAGAACTGTGATTTGTTAGTTATTGCTGAAGAGACAATTATAAAGAAAGTTCAAAAGATATGACTATTTATATAGACACACATATTATAACGAAAAGTTGTGATGAAAAAATATGAATAAAATCTAGTGAAAAAACACAGCTCTACAATGAACAGATACAACTGTTAGAGGGGAAAAAAAGACATATACAAACAATTTTTCACAAAAGATACTACAAAAAAATTGAAACAGTTGTTTGCATTTATTCAGATTGTTATTATTACTTTTAAATATTAAATATTAAAATATTACTTTAACGAAAAGTTACGATAAATAGACCCATCTGTAAATTCTATATTAAGTTGTATTAAATTTCTCTATTGCTATAATCATTTCTAAAATTTTAGTTAGATTATAGAATAACGTTGAATATTAGATATTAATATTCAATTATTTAGATTCAACATAAAATAAAAAATTTGTTTTAACGAACTTGTTGGTTACTGATGAAGAAACAAATATAAAGAGAATTCAGAAGATATGACTATTTAAATAGACACACGTCAATAACGTCATACACCTATTAGAATGAAAGTTTTGATGAAAAAATATAAATCAAATATACTGAAAAGACACAACTCTACAATGAAAAGATACAACTGTTTGATTTTTTTTTTAAACAAAATTTTACGAAAATGTACTACGAAAAATCGAAACTGTCTGCACTTGATTATACCTAATAATCCATATAAACTGCTTTCAAATAGAAAGACATCTTTATTACCATTTTTAAAAGGTCAATTGAAAAAACACAACTGTTAGTATTGTTATTATATATAGATTTGTTTTATTTGAATCGTATTGATTATATAACATTCGTTATAATTATAAACACACGAATGTTATACAACGATTTGTGTTTTGTTGGTTCGATTACTTAGTTTATAATTTTAGAGGAACTTGTGGAAGAAGTTGTGAATGTGTTGATTGATCACGTCAGGGTCTTCTTCATGGAGGAAATGACCCAATCCTTTGAGCACGACGGTTTCGTCTAGCAACGGTACATCTCTCTTGAAACCGCCATCGTTGATGTATTCCTTAGCTCCCGGAAAATTGTACGTTAAATCCTGACCTCCGACTATGAACTTCACCGGTACATGGATCTTAGCACCGGTCCATGGTGCAGTCAGCTCCCAATTTCTGTTTTTTTAAACAAGAAGAACACCAAATAAAGTTAAAATTGAAATCTTTGTGATTATGTACTATTGAACCGTGAGTGATTAACGTACCGGTCAATGTTGCGGTAGTAGTTAATGGGTCCGGTGAAGCCTTTCTTGTCGTACTTGGTGACGTAATAGTCGAGGTCTTCTTGTGTTAACCACGGTGGTAACGCACACGCATCATTTTCTAAGCGTTCGAAACATTTGCCTTTGGGGAGATGGAGCGGACCAGGCGTTTTGTAAGTGAGGAACTCTTTCAACACCTTCTCTGTTCCCAACTTCTTGAACTCTGCTTCTATCTCTCCAGGTTTCTTGATTACAAAACTCATAAGTCATAACTAGTACTCTATGTACTAAATCCACATGTCATTTAGGAAGTTACACAAATGGTTGGAGAGAATAGAAACTTACAAAACTCAATGGTAACCTGATCTAAGTAACTAGAAAACTAGACTCTAAAAAATCTTTAACTTGTAATGGCTTTTGGTTTTTGTTTTTGAAAAACTCATTTTACATTATTTGAGGGTTTTTCACGTTTCCAAAACATATTCTTATAGTAATATTTTTTTCTTCATTAACAAAATCTAAAATCCAAAAACTAAAAACTATATATAATCAAGATATTTTTAAAACAACCATTCATGGCCTTATGAACTTTGATTTGATTTATTTTTTTGATTTGGTTTGATACGGTCTCTAAAATTTCAAGATTAGGGCAACAAAATCAATACCTGAAATCTGCATATGTAGTAATCATCACCGAAGGTATGTCTCAACGTCGTAACCGGAACTCGTTGAGAGTTCCTCGGAGAGAAGAGTACGCTCATGTTGACTAGAGCCTTCACTTTGTCCGGTCGATACTGACACAACTGCCACGCTAACATCGCTCCCCAGTCATGACCAACCACGAAGACCGCCTTGTCTCCGTCGGTCACGGCGTTGATCAGTGCAACCAAGTCTCCAACCACGTTTAAGTAAGTGTAATCCTCCACTTTCTCGGGCGCGTCTGTGTCTCCGTACCCTCTAAGATCCGGCGCGATGGTACGGTATCCAAGGGAAGAAAGCGCAACCATCTGGTGTCGCCACGTGTACCAAAGCTCCGGGAATCCGTGGATAAAGAGAATGATCGGATCTTTTCCTGATCCGGTTCCGGATCCGGATGCGGGTTTCTCCGCCACGTGCATGTTTATGCCGTTTAATTTTAGGGTTTTGTGTTCTACGCCGTCGAGTTTGGACACCTTCTCATGTGGCTTTGTCTGATTCTCGGAAAATGTGGAGAAATGGGTCATTGGATTTGGGTTTTTCCCGAGTAAACGACGGATTCTGAGAGGAAGATGGTTTTGGAATCGTGAAAGTGAGAGATATCGACACAAGAACATGTGTGGTTTGACCGTTTGGGCTGTGAGACGACGTCGTAAGCATAAATCTCCGGTTGTTTAGAGATAGAGAGAACAAATGGTCGAATCAAATGTGTTGTATAAAGCCAATCACACAACTCACAATGAATAAATTTTAAAGAAAAAGAAATCTGATGAAAGTAAAGAACACAAAAGTGTTTAAGAAAAAAAAATATTATTGATTCTCATGAAACATTCTCTCGTATATAAATTATGCATCTATAAATAATGGTAAACTTCCTAAGGTAATATATCAACATTTTTCAGGATCTTTTTTGATATTTTCATAATCATATATTCATAACTCCCATAATTTCGATTATTTTACCTCGATCTTGATTTTTGTCGATCCCATCAATCTTCCAATAAATACATTGTGTAAAAAGATATATTGTCAATGATTAAACCAGTTTATTAATTTTTATGGCTTTACCAATTTCTAATCTGGCATGTGTATGCAACATCTAACGCTCTGGAATCTTATAATTAAACTATTGTAAAGTATTTCTGTTTCTTTTCCTTTATCTTTTGTTTCTTTTGAAAAGAAACCCCAAATTCTTAGAGTGGATTAAAAAATGTGTGATCAAGGAGGTTACGTATCCACACACTGTACATATATATTGCTTGATGGTTTGGTGAACCAAATAACAAACGTGAACAAAGCAAACTGAAGTATATTGATGGAAGAGTCCAATAAAATAAAATAAAAAACACATTCGAAACTGAAGAAGAGGTACTAATCAAGATGAGAAGGTTACAATCTTGCAAAGAGAAAATTAGCCTTCCAAGCCAAAGTGCACGGGAGCAGCTCCACACGATACATCAGGAAGCTTGAAGCCGATGCGCGATTGGCCAACTCACACGGTCAACCAAAATGAAATATTGACATGTGGTCGAGCCATGCATCCAAAGATGAGTGATACCAAATATATAAGCCTAGGCAATTTGAACGTATTGGTTCGTTCGGTCCAACACTTCGTTTTGTTTGAGTTGGAAGACATTGTTCCGATTGTACCAATAAAAGAGTTCGTTCGTTTTGGGTTTTATTTTAAAATTTCAGATCGATTCACATAAAAGATTAATAGTAGTCGAAACTGAATCTAATATAATAATCAGGTTTAATTTTTTGGAAAACCCTGATTTTGCATGTAATTTTGGTCAATTCATTTCTGTTCACGCAAAAATTAAAATATTTTCAGAAAATTAGATTAATGAAACATTAAAATAATTTTGATAAATTGATAGGTTCAACTTCACCGAACACAACCAAATTGTACCGGGTATCAAAAAAGGAGTTCCAATCGATTTTAACTACAAACCAAAATCGAACAGAATTTCAAAAATTTGGTTCGGTCTAACTTGAGGTTTAGACAAAAAAAATTCTAACTTGAGGCACCGAGCACGAAGGGTCCTTGGACGACTCCACATAATGTCGTGAGTGTTCAGGGGTTTCTTTCCCCATATTTTTATTAGAGTGACGGTCTCTACTCTCTTGTAAGTAGTATACAAGTAGTCTCCAACAATAAACGCATGATAAGAATACTATAAAACTGCTGTAAGCAAAATAATAAGTTCTTTTACATCTACAGTTAGTTGAACACTTAATTTTGTTTTAAACTATAAATTTCCACATAAGATTATTATAATTTAAATTTTGTAAGGACAAAATAAAGTTGACACTAGAAAGTGCCAATTGGATTTGTTAATTGATAAATATGAGGGGAAGTATTCAATCTAATATTCCAAGTTATTTTAGTTTTAACGAGATTTTAAATGATTTTGATGATTTTAGGTAAGTTGATATGATTTATTGCAAAATTATTTAAAATTCCACATACAACCATTAGATTTGGATTTCTGTATTTTTAACCAAAGAAATCTTTTCAAATCTTCCAAAATCCCAAAAAATATATTAAAATCCAAATCTACAACGTGTTTTGAATACTAGTAGATTTTAAAGTAGATTTTTAAGTCATTAGTTCAATAACAGTGGATTTCAGTACACAAATAACTTAAAATGTTAAGTTGAATACATCTTCTATATAATATCTACTATATTTAAAGCCAAATAATTAGTCTTTTACAAAATAATAATAAAATCTAAATAATTTAAGCTACCAAAATTTCTCCTTCATCTTTTTGTCAAACTTGTCATTTCATAAAAGTTAATCTTTATTATAGATTCTTATCACATATATATATATATATATATACCTTTTTAATTTATTTTATTTATTAGCACATATTTATTTCCTTCTACACAGGCCTTCTCATAAACTTAACACCTGTGTCATTTATTTTACCTTTCTTACACAATTATAGTTATCTTCTTCTTTTTTTATTTATTTTTCTTTTTTTGGTTTTCATTAATCTAATATTTTTGCATACACATATCTATATATAAATATATTGATTTTCATATTCAACTCATATGATCCATTCAAAAAGGGTCAAACGATTTAAACAATAGTTTCCCAATTTCCCCATATTTTACCTCTCTTACATAGATATACTTATCTATTTTGTTTAATTTAGGTTTTTTTTTTCAGTTTATACTGTATATGCAGTATACCTATAAAATCTATTAACTTGAGATTCAATTCATGAGCCATCCAAACCGACCACGACTAGCGTCAAAGGCTGAGTGGAAGATGGGGCAGCCGTTACGACGGAGGGATCTAGTGATGCTCGGTGTTTTCTTGGTCGTTGCCGGATTCATGAGTTTTGTGATCTACCAAATTGGTGTTTATCCACTACAACAGTTTTTCCACTTCCCCGATGTCGTTAGTATTCTATTCATCAATGCATGCATGTATATGTATGTGTATATTTCGGTTTCCTATAAAATCATATTCTCTCTTTTTATTTTTTCAATTTAACCTTCTTTTTTTAAAAAAAAATTTCTTTCATGGAAATTTTGAAATTTAAAGGTTTGAGATTTTCTTCCATATTTATATTTATTACAAGAGTAAAGGTAAAAAGTATATAGCATAAATTTTTGATATTTGATATGGTCTAACAATGTAACAGATGCCAAATGCACTTATATAGTTTTGGACAACTAGGTAGAATTACAAGTCACATGATAAATATAGTTGTCAATATTAAACTAGCTAAAAGACCTATTAATATAAAAAAACAAAATTACTAATGTTAAGTTTTTAGAATGTTTTATCGTCTATAGAAAAAATGATTAAATCAAATAAAATTAATGTAGTTAATGTTATGTTAAAAATAAAATATAAATAATTTGGTTCTATACCCTTTCACAAAACAATTTATTAATGGACCATAGTCCGGTTTTAGCTATTACTTTTTTCATACATCTGTTCTTGATATATATATATATATATTTAATTGTTGGACAGCATCATCAAGAAGATGTGAAGGAATTGGGGAAAATTCTGACGGAAGCAGCAACGGAGGATAAGACGGTAATCATAACCACCTTAAACCGGGCTTGGTCTGAGCCGAACTCGACGTTTGATTTGTTTCTCGACAGTTTTCGTGTCGGTAAAGGGACGAAGCCATTACTCAGACACCTTGTGGTGGCTTGTCTCGACATGGAGGCCTATTCTCGGTGCTTGGAGGTCCATCCCCGACGTTGTTATCTCATGAAAACCGCCGGAGTCGATTTCGCTGGCGATAAGGTGTTCATGACCCCGGACTATCTCAAGATGATGTGGCGTCGTATAGAGTTTTTGGGTACGTTGTTAAAGCTCGGATATAACTTCATCTTCACGGTACCTATAACCTATCTCTCTCCCTACTTGTACGTCATCGTTTACATAATGTTGAATTTGGTTTGTCAACAACAACATATTGCATATTGTATGTTGCTGGTTAAGTATGACAAAATTAGAAGATATGGGCTTTGAGTTAAATGAGCAGGATTATAGTGTACACCCTTGTATCCCATTCATTTGATAAATTCATCTTGTGGTTAGGGGAGTATAATTCATTTACCATGTTAACGGTAAATGACAATAATACATGCCTCTTCTATTGGCCTTGGCCATAGGAATTAGTCAAAATTTGGTGCTGGGTAAAAATGAATTAGTTGGTAGATGAAGACAAATCTGATGATTATATATATCATAATCTTTTTTTAACATATGGTTAATGTGTGTAGGACATAGATATAATGTGGTTTCGAGATCCATTTACTCGTTTATCTAAAGATGTAGATTTCCAAATCGCATGTGCCCATTTTAATGGAGATCATAACGACATCTACAACAATGTCAATGGTGGTTTCACTTTTGTTCAAGCCAATCTACGAACCATTGATTTCTACAACTATTGGTACTCGTCGAGGTTGCGATATCCGAATAAACACGATCAAGACGTATTCAATAAAATAAAAAGCAGTTGGTACACAGCAAAAACTGGAATCAAAATGCGGTTTCTCGACACGAAATACTTCGGAGGATTTTGCGAGCCAGGCCGGGATTTGGATAATGTTTGTACAATGCATGCCAATTGTTGTGTGGGACTAGAGAATAAAATAAAAGATTTGAGACAAGTGCTTGTGGATTGGGAGCATTATTTATCTGCAGCTAAGACAGTTGATGGTCAAAAAATAACATGGCGAGACCCGGAGAATTGCAACAAGCCGTGGTGGTGACAAAAGAAAAAAAAAAAAGAGTACATGGGGGAAAATATAATTGAAAAACTATAAAAATATCATGTTATTTATCAAAAACTCATATCATAGTAAATTTTGTAACCATGAATAACATAAGAAAGTCTCTTGTTTTGATGGTACATTCATAATTCTCTAAGATCTACAATGTTAAGTTTTTCCTCTATTTCTAATTAATCTAATTTTAAGATTTTCGCACATACTAATAAAACATATTAAAAGAGGGTATATACAAAATGACAAGTGAGGGATGTATGCAGTAAGAGATTTTGGCGACTACTTCATGATTCGGATAGCTTATGGGCTCGTGTGCTAAGAAGTAAATATAAGGTGGGATGTATGCAGAACACCTTGTGGTTATCACCTAAGTCGACTTAGTCGTCTACGTGGCGCAGTGTAGCTCTGAGTATTCGGGAGGTGATCAGCTTGGGATACTGTTGGGTGCTAGGGAATGGTGCTACTATTCGCTTTTGGCAGGACGGGTGGCTCACGAATAAGCAACTCTGTGATGGTTTGACTGGGGTGTTATCGGAGGAATGTTTAAAGGCACCAGTTCAAGACTTTTGGCAAGATGGTGGGTTGGAATCTTGGTTCGTTAGTACCTTATCTCGCTGAGGATACTAGATTACAGCTGGGAGCTATTGTAGTTGACAAGGTTACCGGAGCTATAGATCGTTTGTCTTGGGGAGTGAGCTTTGATGGATCGTTTACTGTTACTTCGGCATATGAGTTGATCACACGGAGCAATATACTAGGACCAGATATGGCTGCTTTTTGGTCCCGGGTGTGGTGTGTAGTGGCTCCGGAAAGAGTCAGAGTTTTCTTGTGGCTAGTGGGAAATCAAGCTATCATGACGAATGCAGAGAGGCTTTGACGACATCTCTCAAACTCCTCTATTTGCCAAGTTTGTAAGGGTGGCGATGAAGACATTATGCACATACTACGGGATTGTCCAGCGATGTCGGGGGTATGGAGGAGGTTAGTACCTGTGCGGAGGCAGGCGCAGTTCTTTGGAACGTCTCTGTTTGAATGGTTGCATGAGAATTTAAACGGAGATTGGTCCACCTTTTTTGCTATGTCGGTATGGTGGGGATGGAAGTGAAGATGCGGAAATATCTTTGGTGTAAATGGTAAGTGTCGTGATCGAGTACAGTTTTTAAAAGATTTGGCCAAGGAGGTGTCAGTGGCCTTTTTGGAGAACATAGGATCCGCCTACAAACCGAAACGGGTGGAGAGGTTGATAGCTTGGAAACCTCTGCGAGAGAGATGGTTAAAATTGAATACTGATGGCGCTGCTTAGTGCACAACCGGTTTGGCAACAGCTGCTGGGGTGCTACGTGATGAAACAGGGAGTTGGATAGGTGGTTTTGCGGTGAACATAGGAATATGCTCGGCTACTTTGGCAGAGTTGTGGGGAGTATACTATGGTCTTCATATTGCTTGGGGTAAGGGAGTGTCTCGATTGGAGGTGGAGGTGGACTCTGAGGTGGTAGTCGGTTTTCTTCAGACAATGATCAGTGCTACGCATCCGCTGTCGTTCCTGGTACGGCTGTGCCATGGCTTCATATCAAGGGACTGATGTGTCCGTATTTCACATGTGTATATAGAAGCTAATCGTCTTGCAGATGGGTTAGATTCCTATGCTTACTCTTTATGTTTAGGTTTTCATGTCCTGGAGGTAGTTCCAAGGAGTGTTGTTTCGATCTTATTGGATGATGCTAATGGCACTGCGTGTCCGAGACATGTTTGTATTTAATTTTATGTTATGAATAATTATGGGAGACTTTTGTCTCCCATCTCCTACCAAAAAAAAAAATGACAAGTGAGGAAATAAAGAGGGTATATACAATGTAAGTATGTAACATAGCATAGCCAAATGTAATACCAGCATAGATTTGTCAAAGTCGTGGCTGTAAGAAGTTCTGAACTTCGAAACAGCGGCGGATTAGACCTGAGAATTTGTGAGTGTGAGATACTTTTGTTGGATTGTGCTGTCCTGAGTTTCTATTAAATTAAGGTTTGATATGGGCTTCCAACTCAAAACCAATTGGCAATGAGTGCAGATGCCCTAACCCTTTATATATTATATAAATCCTTCACATCTTTCCGATGTGAGATATTTTACACTATCACCCCCCCTCACGCTCAGGCATCACCATCTGAAGCGTGGGCATATGTGGGAACAACATCCATAGAGTGGCCCAACAAAGAACTTGCTCTGATATCATAATTGGCAATGAGTGGAGAGGCCCTAACCCTTTATATATTATATAAATCATTCACATCTTTCCGACGTGGGATATTTTACACTAACAGTTTCCTTACTTCCAAATGTAGTAGACAGTTACTTGAAAGGCAATTCTAAATAAAACAAAGTCATCGGAGCTGACGTGAGATGATGCGAGACGAGAGAACGTGTGGTGCCCGCGGTGTCTCTTGAGGAAATTTTTTAAAAAGGCGGTGCCAGGAGAGTGGTTCAGTTTGATTTCAAGTATGTGATGAAGAAAACTGTTCCTTGAAGTCCGCATGACATAAGCGAAACTCTTATACTTGACGGGTCAAGTTCCACGAGACTGGAGCAACTATTAGATGGTGTTTCCGACATCAAGTTGCTCTGGTATACCACACACCACCTGAGGCCGCCATAGAGACTGTTGCACAACAAGACTCGTACCATTAGCTCCACTGAGTTGTATCACATTGCCTAAACCCAACCAATCATTAAACGGGAAGTGTGAATTCAGCCCATTATGAACCTCAAATTTTATAAACGCTGCAGCCTTCTCCCTTAACCTCAATAATTTTCTCCATATTCAAGATCCCGAGTTTATATCCAATTAGAAGCGATTAACAATTTTCTGTAACTCCCAAACAGATAATAACAAATAATTCTCTTGAAATTTACAATGATAATCATTAAAAAAATTTCATAAAAGATTAAAAAGAATATAATTTCTTAAAATATTTTTTTCTCTAAAACTTTGATTATTTACTAATGGAGGGGGTACGTGACCTGACCATCACTGACCTCTCTACAAATTCTCTTTGGAGATTGCATTATGTGCTCAAATCTCTCCTTGAAAGTTTTCGATTTGGAATTAATGACGGGCCATCTTTCTATGTGTCTTTATGTCAATGGTCGAAGATATTATGATAGCCCTGTTCGCAACCAGCAGCGACTATATGTAGCGATTTGTTATTTTGTTTTGTTCGTTTGATAGTCACTACAACCAGTTCTTGCATTGCTCATTTGACAGTCACTAATCTCTATCAGTGTTCTAAAAAACGGTCTAAGCTTACTGAATATTTTTATTTGTGTAATATATATATATATATATATATTTTAACACTAATATATTAAATAATATATTTAAATTTCTATGAAATAAACATTTTGTCTTATAGAATTAGTTTTAATTATTTTTATTTTATAGAATTAGTTTTAATTAGTTTTGTTTTATTTTAGTTTTTAACTATTTAAACTTAAATTTAATTTTACTGTATATCATTTAATTTTATTTCTTTAATAGTATTTAATTATATTCAATTTATTTTTTAATAATTATTTTAAACAGGGTTGATGTTGTATTATTTTTGAGTTGAGCTCACTTATTCCGTTTAAAGTTATAAATTTATTGGTGTATTATTTTATTTTTTAGCTTGATTTCTTACTCTAAAATATGTTAAAATACTTTTCAAAATAAATTTCTTGTTAAAGTTCAAAGAGAAATGAAGAATTTGAATAGCATAAGAGATTATCTACTATTACAAGAATTTGAATTTTGAGTTTGACTCAGATTATATAGAATAATTATTTATCAGATTTCAGCAACTGTTATAAAATAACTAAAATGTATCACTTTGATATATTATAGACCCCCATGAGAAGTTCTGTCAACATAGCCTTTAAAAATATAAAGTAATAATTAACCCTTGAAGTTGAACCCTAAGTCTTGTTTTTATAAATCAATAGTTTATCAATCAATATTTTATGACAATATATATATATATATATATATATATATATATATATATATATATATATATATATTTTAATATATTATGAATTATGGAACTATTTTGGAGTTATATAATAAATGATGTTGTATTTTTGAATGCTGCTTAGTTAAACAAAGAATAAATTAGGTAGATAAATATTCTTAAGAAAATTTGGTGTACTTCCCTTTTTTATTCTTAAATTATTAGGTTAAAATACATGTAGTTAAGTTACAACAATTTATTCGTTGAGGAGTCTTTATCATCTATATTAGACAAGCATATTATTCTTTGAGTATCCTCTTCATGATAACAAAGAATAATGATGTCATATTCTTTATAAAAAGGTATACATTATCAAGAAGTTTTTTTATAGAACTTTGTAAAATAAAAAAATTTAGACAATACTAAAAGTAAAAGAAATTGTTGTCATTAATGGAGATACTCGACAAAATGTATACACTAATCCGCACACGTGGGTTAAAATGTGACGGTTGCAATCTTGGTAAAGATTACCATAGTGATGGTTATCGTTGCTTTCATTCTGGAGTATTCTTTCACAAAGAGTGTGCCAATTCCGACCTAGAGATTAACAACCTCTATCATCCCCAACATTCTTTGCATATCAAGGTGGTTGCTGAAAATGAAGATGTATATGGAGAATGCAAGGTTTGTAGAGGTAACTTGCCAAAATTGTACTACTATTGTTCAATATGTGATTTTTCCATCGATTTGTTATGTGCGAAAAAAGAAGTTATAATAACGATTGAGGATCTAAAGGCCCACGAACATTGTTTGTCTCTTGTTCCAAAGATGATTATATTTACTTGTCATCTATGTGGACTGCTTGATGACCGGTTCCCTTATGCATGTAAATTATGTGATTTGAACTTTCACAAAGAATGTGCAGAATCAACACCAGAGATTATCTATTCTTGTCATCCTAAACATATCCTTAAACGTCTCACACATGTTTCGAATTACACCAATGAAAACTGTTGTTTGTGTGAAAATAAACTTTATAACGTGTTTTATCACTGTTATATTTGCAATTTTAGCGTGGATATCAATTGTGCAAAGAGTCCACCACCTTTTATTCTTGTCCATCCTAAGGGTCATGAGCATTCACTCACTCTTATGCCGCAACGGAGTTTTGTTTGTAATGCTTGTGGAATAGAAGACAATCCAAATCCATATGTTTGTCTTCCTTGCAATTTCATGATCCATAAAAATTGTATTGATATGCCACGCGTTATAAAGATTAATCGTCATGATCACCGTTTATATTATAATAGTTTTCTGGATGTAGGAGATTGGAAATGTGGAGTGTGTCATAAAATGATGATATGGACATTTGGGGCTTATACTTGTTTGAAATGTCCAAATCTTGCTATTCATTTAAGATGTGCCACAAGGTTTGGGATTTGGGATGGAACTGAACTTGAAGGCATACCAGAACATATTTTAGAGGTTAAATCATATGAGCCGACCGAAGAAGGAACTATAACGCATTTCAGTCACGTAGATCATACTTTAAAGCTCAATGAGGAAAACAATACAAATGATAAATGCAGGTGGTGTAAAGCATGCTTATATCCCATATTTTTTAGCTCGTTCTATAGTTGCGTGAAATGTGATGATTACATCCTTCATAAAAAATGTGCTTTTCTCCCAAAGAAAAAGGTAGATTCTTTCTACAAGATGTCGATTACTCTAATCACAGTACCTAAATGGAATGATGGAATATTTGTTTGCAATGCTTGTCAATACGTTTTTCAAGGTTTTCGTTATGAAAGTGATGATGGTAATATTATTTTGGATGTGCGATGTGGTTCTATTGTAGATTCTTCTGTTCATGAAAGTCATCCGCTTCATTTGTTATACATAACCTACTCAACAGAAGACAAAATTTGTAATGGTTGTGGAGATAAGGCAACTATGGTATTAAGTTGTGAAGACTGTGGATATTTTTTAGATATTAAATGTTCTATTTTGCCAAAAATGGTCAAACACAAAAACGATAAAGATCATTTTCTATTTCTATGTTACGGAGAAAAAACAAGTGAGCGGTATTGGTGCGAGATATGCGAAGAAGAACTAGATCCAGGGAAATGGTTTTATTTATGTGAACATTGTGGCCTCACTTTTCATATAAAATGTACACTCGGAGATTTCATATGGATGAAACCGAAAGATGAGGATGATTCATCACGAGTTTTTGTGATCTCTAACAATCGTATAACTCGACCAATTTGTTACGTTTGTGATTCTCGCTGTCAATTCTCATCCATACTGCATTTTTTAGGAGAAATATTTTGTTCTGTAAGGTGCATTAAAAAGAAGTTTATGGATGAGTCTATGATTGAGCTTGCTAATGATTAAACTGAAGTGAATTTGCAGCAAACTCATCATTGATACTTTATTCCACCTCAAACACAAAACATGTAAAATTATATTTCTTATTTAAAAAAAAATATATTAATAAAAGATTTATTTTTACAATAGTTAATTTAAATAACTATTATCTTCTAACTTTGTACATTTTCTTTGTTAAAGTATATATTGTGCCTTATTTGTTATCATATATTTATCTTCATATTAGATCTAGAATATATATATTTAATTAATATATTTTGAGTATATCTACTTTAGTATTGCCAAGTTCGGGAACACGTCGTTGGCGATTACTTTCAGTGACAAACAAATATATAACAATGGTGGTAAAATACATAGGGAAATGAAAAGAAAAAACTGCCACCGGCGATGACTTTTGATGTTGCTGATTATGAAACACCATTGCTAGTTTTTTAGCGAATGATCTTTATTAAAGAAGCAAAACAGTAGCTAAAATTAATTAAAAGAGATGATTCACTTTTTTCTTTTATTTATTTATTATTTTTTTCAACCAAACATTAAACTAGAAAATAACTCCAAGATTGGTTGCCCAAACCGGAGGATAAGAGTTTACAAAAAAAGTCTCAGAAGATAAAGATTTCGAAGAACGAGTCAGACAATCTGCCCGTATGTTTGACGTCCGTGGAATCCTTGACAGCTGGAAGGATGGGAAGGATGGTCGGAGTACGTTGAAGTCGTCCAAAAGGTTGGAGAAAGCGGGCCATTCATCAGGAGACTGCACCATCGCCACTAATTCTGCGCAATCCGTCTCGAAGCTCTGACAATCAACCCCCGCCGTCAGTAAGAAATCCATCGCCCAAATCAAAACTTGAAACTCTGAATGTAGAGGGGAAGGACTGCAACGTTGACTCCGTGCTCCCAGTAGTTGCGTGGTATCCTCACTATTACAAAACCACCAGCCCAAACCTACTAGAGGATCTGACGCTTTCCAAGAACCATCAACCTGACACCAGGGTGAAGGATCCCGAGACTCCGCAGGCAGGGGATCTAGGGCAGCCAAATAGAAAGACTTAGCCTCTTCCCATAACAATCTATCATTGTCCGCCTGATTAATAACCTCGGTTGGTACTGCCTCACATCCCTGAAAAACCTTTTTATTTCTATCTTTCCAAATTGACCACACAATCCATGGTAAACGAAGACGTATATTCGGATCGTTCGCCTGAGATGACACCCGCCAAAATATAAAATCTAGATTCGTGTATATGCAACCAGAAGGAAAATCCCCAGAAGTTAAGTCAACGGAAGATAAATCCCAGATCCGACGGGAATGGGAACACTCAAATAGTGCGTGATTGATAGCCTCCACCTCCAAATCACAGCATTTACATAGAGTATCGCACCAAACACTCCGATAAGCAAATCGTTCCATCACTGAAAGAGAACTAGAGGCAATTTGCCAGAAAAAATGCTAAACCTTCGAGGAAATCTTCAGTTTCCAAGTCTGTGATCGTTCCATTCACTTTTTGCCTTTAGTTCTGTACTTTTGCAAGAAGTTGTCAGCGACACCTTTACGAACATAGCTATAAATAAAATTTTGATCATTCTTATTGAAGAAGAGAACGGAATCTTATTTTGAATTTTTAACAAAATTTAGTGTGTATGTGTATATATTATTATTGAAAGCTAAGTCTTAAAAAGCATAGAACAAAAAAAACAAAAAAAAATGTCTTAAAAAAAAGCTTGTGGGGAATAATCTTGTGAACCATGAAAATTAAGAGTTTTATTAGACATCAAATACACTAGTTTCCAAAGCTGGTAAACACGCAAATATGATGAAGCATCATTTTCTGATTCCATGTTGTGGACGAAACTAATGGTTATCTAAATAAACATGGCCGATTGAATCCAAGATTATGACCACATTATGATTATGGTTTTTAAGAATTCTAAAATAATTAAATGTTCATTCTAAATTTTATAGAATATAGAGAAAAAATAAGAATATGTTTCCTAACAGTTTTAGAACATGAGTAAATGTTAGAAAATGTATTCTAATTTTTGTAAAACAAAGAGAAAAATACAGAATATATATATTCCACATTTCATAAAAATTGGAATTTTAAACATCATCTAACAAATATAACATATAAATTTTTGTATAAGATGAAGAGTGTGTAGAAAACATAATCTAAATTTTGTAAAACAAGTACAGTGTATAGAATACACATTCTAAATTTTAGAAGGTATATTCTAAACTTCGTTGATGAAGTTTTATCCATCCAAAATGATAACCAAAAAATCAGATTTATGACATTACATGTATACTCATCTCTTTTATATCATTTTATATGAATTATTGTTAATTTCCTTTGATTTTTTAAAAAAAAATTAATATCAAGAGTAGTTTAGGAATAGTTGAAATTTATTCATAAAATGCATAGATAGACAATTTTTAAATATTTATCCTTATTTCAAAATTTTTCTCAAATTATTAGATTAATATTAACCAAGTTTTTTTATATAAGTTTTATTAGAAATCTAATCAAAGTAAAACAAACCAAACTAATCTCTCTTTTGATAATTATGCATCAGAGATATTCATTTGTTGGTACGAGAGAAGTTTATTTGATGGGCATGCGCTCCTAATTTTACACCTAAAAGCGCCAAGTGCAATGTGAAGGGCATGCGCTCCAGATTTTACATCTAAAAGCGCCAAGGTGCATGTTTTGCACCTAATCTCTTCTTGTTATGTATTCTTTTCCATTGTCAACTCTTAGCTTTTTTTTTTTTGTGTGACAGAAGTTTAGGTCTCGGGCATGCGCTCCCGATGTCTTACTAAAATAAGTGTGAATTTACTTAGATGTTCATTTATGTATCAAATTTCAGTTACGACTGCTACAAAATAATTAATATTCATATATAGATAATGATTTTTGTCAACATAGAGATAAAAAAAATTTGAACTATTAATTTTGACAACCCTAATTATTATGATGTACCTAAACATTAAAGCCTTGAACCTCAAGCTTTCTTTTTATCAATCAACAACTAAAATGATGGATTATGTATATTTTATTTTATATTTTTAGTTTTAAAATTAATTGAAACTTATATAAAAAATGATATTATATTTAAAAGTTTAAAATCCAAAACTTAATTAGGGTCTTCTAGAATGTAGCATCCTCAAAAAAAAATTCAATCAAACATGCACAAAATGAGTGAAGTAAATCAAAGGCTCCAACTAGTAACCAAAATTTAGGAAAAGAATGAGGAAGAATATGATATTCCTCTTCATTCCTCAAAATTTTTACCATTTACAAAGAATATTATTTCATCATCATTCTTCTACATTCCTCATAAAATGAGGAACACTAGACCAAAAATGTTCCTCCCCAAAATTGATAAGGAACAAATAGAACAAAAAAAAGAATTAATATTAAATTTCGTTTTTTATTTTAAAATAAATAAAAAATTATGTTTATTAATAATATTTTAATTTTAGAATACAATAATATTCATATTTTTCACAGTGTATTGGCAGAAAAATATACTTTATACAAAATTTCATATTAAATTAATTTGAAAGCTTTATTTGAAAATTGTATGAATAGTAAAATAAAATTAAAAAATGTGTATACCGTAAATAAAAACTAAAAATATTTTAAATTATATTTCATTTTAAAATCAAATGTAAAATTTATTTTATATACATTAAAAGTAGTATTAGTATTTTATTGACTGATTTATTTAATATTTAATATATTTTTAAAAATATTGTTATTATTTGGTTACCAGTTATTATTTTGTTCTTTCTCTGTATCTTTTCCTTTCATTCCTCAAAAATTGTTTATTCCGTTCCTCATTGTTCTTTTTATTCATTTTCCTTTTGTTCTTCTAATGGTTACCAGTAGAAGCCAAAGTTGGTGCCTTAAAAAAACGTGAAGTAAAGCACCCTCTCTCTCTCTCTCTCTCTCTCTCTCTCCATAACACCACCATAATCTTCCTTTACTTCTCTTCATTTACCCAACACTCCAAACTCCAAACCCAAAACAATGAGTTTTCGCAACCCGAATCTAGTGAGCACATCCAGTACCGATTCAGATCCTATGAGTTTTGTCATAAACAGTAAAATCATACTCACCGCCACAATCATAATCTTATTCATCGTCCTTTTTATGATCTTTCTTCACCATTACTCTCGCCGCTCCAATCTTAGTCGTCACGTCGCCGACCCTTCCACCAACGCCGTCGTCACCACTCCAGGTGGCCTTAACCCTTCTGTCATCAAATCTCTTCCTGAATTCACATTCTCTGCCGCAACCGCAGAAACCTCTATGGAATGTAGGGTTTGCCTTTCGGAGCTCGAGGATAACGAAACATGTCGGGTTTTGCCAAAATGCAATCATACGTTTCACATTGACTGTATTGATATGTGGTTTCATTCTCATTCCACATGTCCTCTCTGCCGATCACTCGTGGAGCCTTTCGCCAGAGGAGTTAAATCGATGGCAGAGGAAGTCTCGGTCTCCCGGTGAGGACCAAAGTTCGCGACCTTATTTATTGAACGTGTGTTTATTGTGATTGCCATATATATATCAATGGTATCAATTTATGTATGTTCTTTTTTTTTTTAAAAGTTTATTAGACTTTTTAGGAGTTTCAGATGCATGCAAATAAAAGAAAATACTTTCTCGATTTCTTCTAAAACATATTAATTACTCTAGTTACAAGATCTAGTTTTGACGCATTAAGCGTTTGCTTTGCTTGTCAACACATTTTTCAATGTCTCGTGTATAGAAGTGATAATTCATGGTTCTATCTACAAGGAGTTTTTTTGGTTGATTAGTAGTAATCAATTAGTATCTCCATCAAATTTTATCCATTAAAACAATTAAAAAACATATTTATGACATTATAAGTATCCTCGTCTATTTTTCATCATTGTTGTTAATTTCCTTTGATTTATTTTTAAAAATCTAATATATATAAGGGGTAGTTTAGGAATAGTTGACATTTACTCGTAAAATTCATAGATATACAAATGTTTAAATATTTATCCTTCTTTCCAACTTTTCCTCATATTATTAGATTAATAGTAACAAAGTTTTTTGATATAAGTTTTATTAAAAATCTAAGCAAAGTAAAACAAACCAAAATAATCTCTCTTTTGATAACTATGCATCATAGATATTCATTGGTTGGTGAGAGAAAAGTTTATATGAAGGGCATGCGTTCCGGATTTTACACCTAAAACCGCCATGGTGCTTGCTTTACACCTAATCTCTTCTTGTTTTGTATTCTTTTCTATTGTCAACTCTTAGCTTTTTTTTTTGGTGTGAGAGAATTTTAGGTGTCGGGCATGCGCTCCAGGTGTCTACTAAAATCAGTGTGAATTTACTTAGATGTTCATTTATGTATCAAATTTCAGTTATGATTGTTACAAAAGAAATAATATCTATATATAGATGATGATTTTTGTCAACAAAGACATAAAATTTTTGAACTATTAATTTTGACAACCTTAATTATTATGATGTACCTAATCATTAAAGCCTTGAACCTCAAGCTTTCTTTTTATCAATCAACAACTAAATGATGGATTATGTATATTTTATTTTATATTTTAGTTTTAAAATTAATTGAAACTTATATAAAAAATGATATTATAATTAAAATTTTAAAACCCAAAACTTAGTTAAGGTCTTCTAGAATGTAGCATCCGAAAAAAAATCAATCAAACATGCACAAAAAGAGTAAAGTAAGTCAACGTTTGTGTCTTAAAAAAACATGAAGTAAAACACCCTCTCCCTCTCTCTCACTCGCCATAAACCACCATCATCTTCCTTCAGTTCTCTTCATTAACCCAACACTCACAACATCAAATCCAAAACAATGAGTTTTTGCAACCCGAATCCAATGAGCACATCCAGTACCGATTCGGATCCTATATATGAGTTTTTTCATAAACAGCAACATCATACTCACCACCACAACCATTCACAGTGGCCTTAACCCTTCCGTCATCAAATCTCTTCCTGAATTTACATTCTCCGCCGCAACCGCACAAACCGCTATGGAATGTAGGGTTTGCCTCTCGAAGCTTGAGGATAATGAAAGATGTCGGGTTTTGCCAAACTGCAACCATTCGTTTCATATTGAATATATTGATATGTGGTTTCATTCTCATTCCACTTGTCCTCTTTTCCGATCATTTGTGGAGCCTTTCGTCGGAGGAGTTAAATCGATGGCAGAGGAAGTCACAGTCTCCCGGTGAAGACCGAAGTTCACGACCAGATTTGTTGAATGTGTCTTTATTGTGACTGCCACGTGGACGTATATCAATGGTACAAATTTATGTATGTTCTTTCTTTTTCTCAGTTTATTAGACTTTTTAGGAGTTTAAGATGCATGCAAGTAAAAGAAAGTACTTTCTCGATTTCTTCTAAAACATATTAATTACTCTAGTTACAAAATCTAGTTTTGACGCATTAAGAGTTTGCTTTGCTTGCCAACACATTTTTCAATGTCTCTTGTACAAAAGTGATAATTCATGGTTCTATCTACAAGGATTTTTTTTGGTTGATTAGTAGTAATCAATTAGTATCTCCTAAACAAGTAGATAGCACTTGTATGGATTTTTTCGATTGATTAGTAGTAATTAATTAGTATCTCCATCAAATTTTATCCATCAAAACGATTAAAAAAACATATTTATGACATTATAAGTATCCTCGTCCATTTTTCATCATTGCTGTTAATTTCCTTTAATTTATTTTTTAAAATCTAATATATATAAGGGGTAGTTCAGGAATAGTTGACATTTATTCGTAAAATGCATAGATAGATTAGTGTTTAAATATTTATCTTTATTTCCAAATTTTCCTCAAATTATTATATTAATAGTAACAAAGTTTTTTGATGTAAAAGTTTTACTAGAAATCTAAGCGAAGTAAAACAAATCAAACTAATCTCTATTTTGATAATTATGCATCATAGATATTCATTTGTTGGTGCGAAAAAATTTTATGTGAAGGGCATGCTCTCCAGATTTTACACCTTAAAGCGCCAAGGTGTATGCTTTGCACCTAATCTCTTCTTGTTTTGTAGTTTTTTCTACTGTCAACTCTTACCTTTTTTTTTGTTGTGAGAAAAATTTAGGTGTCGGGCATGCGCTCCGGGTGTCTTACTAATATCAATGTGAATTTATTTAGGTGTTCATTTATGTATCAAATTTCAGTTAAGGCTGTGACAAAATAAATAATATCCATGTATAGATAATGATTTTTGTCAACATAGACATAAAAATTTTGAACTATTAATTTTGACAACCCTAATTATTATGATGCACCTAAACATTAAAGTCTTGAACCTCAAGCTTTCTTTTTATCAATCAACAACTAAATTATGGATTACGTATATTTTATTTTCTATTTTCAGTTTTAAAATTTATTGAAACTTATGTAAAAAATGATGTTATAATTAAAATTTTAAAACCCAAAGCTTAATTAGGGTCTTCTAGAATGTAACATCCTCGAAAGAAAATCAATCAAACATGCACAAAATGAGTCAAGTAGGTCAACGTTTGTGTCTTTAAAAAACTTGAAGTAAAGCACCCACTCTCTCTCTCTCTCTAATTCGCCATAAAACCACCATCATCTTCCTTTACTTCTCTTCATTCACCCAACAATCCAAACCCCAAACCCAAAACAATGAGTTTTCGCAACCCGAATCCAGTGAGCACATCCAGTACCGATTCAGATCCTATGAGTTTTGTCATAAACAACAAAATCATACTCACTGCCACAATCATAATCTTATTCATTGTCCTTTTTATGATCTTTCTTCACCGTAACTCTCGCCGCTCCAATCTCAGTCGTCACGTCGCCGACCCTTCCACCACTGCCATAGTCACCATTCATTGTGGCCTTAACCCTACCGTCATCAAATCTCTTCCTGAATTCACATTCTCCGCCGCAACTGCACAAACCGCTATGGAATGTAGGGTTTGCCTCTCGGAGCTCGAGGATAACGAAACATGTCGGGTTTTGCCAAACTGCAACCATACGTTTCACATTGACTTTATTGATTTGTGGTTTCATTCTCATTCCACTTGTTCTCTCTGCCGATCACTCGTGGAGCCTTTCGGCGGAGGAGTTAAATCGATGGCAGAGGAAGTCTCGGTCTCCTGGTGAGGACCTAAGGTCACGACCTCATTTGTTGAATGTGTGTTTATTGTGACTTACATGTGGAAGTATATCAATGGTATAAATTTATGTATGTTCTTTCTTTTTTTCTCAGTTTATTAGACTTTTTAGGAGTTTAAGATCCATGCAAGTAAAAGAAAATATTTTCTCGATTTCTTCTAAAACATATTAATTACTCTACTTACGAGATCTAGTTTTGACGCATTAAGCGTTTGCTTTGCTTGTCAACACATTTTTCAATGTCTCTTGTACAGAAGTGATAATTCATGGTTCTATCTACAAGAATTTTTTTTGGTTGATTAGTATTAATCAATTAGTATCTCCTAAACAAGTAGATAGCACTCGAATGGATTTTTCGATTGATTATTAGTAATCAATTAGTATCTCTATCAAATTTTATCCATCAAAACGATTAAAAAAACATATTTATGACATTATAAGTATCCTCGTCTATTTTTCATCATTGTTGTTAATTTCTTTTGATTTATTTTTAAAAATCTAATATATATAAGAGGTATTTTAGGAATAGTTGACATTTTTTCGTAAAATGCATAGATAGACAAATGTTTAAATATTTCTCCTTATTTCCAAACTATCCTCAAATTATTAGATTAAGAGTAACAAAGTTTTTTGGATATAAGTTTTATTAGAAATCTAAGCAAAGTAAAAAAAACAAAACTAATCTTTCTTTTGAGAATTATGCATCAGAGATATTCATTTGTTGGTGCAAGAGAAGTTTATGTGAAGGGCATGCGCTCCAGATTTTACATCTAAAAGCGCCAAGGTGCATGTGTTTGCACCTAATCTCTTCTTGTTATGTATTCTTTTCCATTGTCAACTCTTAGCTTTTTTTTTTTGTGTGACAGAAGTTTAGGTCTCGGGCATGCGCTCCCGATGTCTTACTAAAATAAGTGTGAATTTACTTAGATGTTCATTTATGTATCAAATTTCAGTTACGACTGTTACAAAATAAATAATATTCATATATAGATAATGATTTTTGTCAACATAGAGATAAAAAAAATTTGAACTATTAATTTTGACAACCCTAATTATTATGATGTACCTAAACATTAAAGCCTTGAACCTCAAGCTTTCTTTTTATCAATCAACAACTAAAATGATGGATTATGTATATTTTATTTTATATTTTTAGTTTTAAAATTAATTGAAACTTATATAAAAAATGATATTATATTTAAAAGTTTAAAATCCAAAACTTAATTAGGGTCTTCTAGAATGTAGCATCCTCAAAAAAAAATTCAATCAAACATGCACAAAATGAGTGAAGTAAATCAAAGGCTCCAACTAGTAACCAAAATTTAGGAAAAGAATGAGGAAGAATATGATATTCCTCTTCATTCCTCAAAATTTTTACCATTTACAAAGAATATTATTTCATCATCATTCTTCTACATTCCTCATAAAATGAGGAACACTAGACCAAAAATGTTCCTCCCCAAAATTGATAAGGAACAAATAGAACAAAAAAAAGAATTAATATTAAATTTCGTTTTTTTATTTTAAAATAAATAAAAAATTATGTTTATTAATAATATTTTAATTTTAGAATACAATAATATTCATATTTTTCACAGTGTATTGGCAGAAAAATATACTTTATACAAAATTTCATATTAAATTAATTTGAAAGCTTTATTTGAAAATTGTATGAATAGTAAAATAAAATTAAAAAATGTGTATACCGTAAATAAAAACTAAAAATATTTTAAATTATATTTCATTTTAAAATCAAATGTAAAATTTATTTTATATACATTAAAAGTAGTATTAGTATTTTATTGACTGATTTATTTAATATTTAATATATTTTTAAAAATATTGTTATTATTTGGTTACCAGTTATTATTTTGTTCTTTCTCTGCATCTTTTCCTTTCATTCCTCAAAAATTGTTTATTCCGTTTCTCATTGTTCTTTTTATTCATTTTCCTTTTGTTCTTCTAATGGTTACCAGTAGAAGCCAAAGTTGGTGCCTTAAAAAAACGTGAAGTAAAGCACCCCCTCTCTCTCTCTCTCTCTCTCTCTCTCCATAACACCACCATAATCTTCCTTTACTTCTCTTCATTTACCCAACACTCCAAACTCCAAACCCAAAACAATGAGTTTTCGCAACCCGAATCTAGTGAGCACATCCAGTACCGATTCAGATCCTATGAGTTTTGTCATAAACAGTAAAATCATACTCACCGCCACAATCATAATCTTATTCATCTTTCTTTTTATGATCTTTCTTCACCATTACTCTCGCCGCTCCAATCTTAGTCGTCACGTCGCCGACCCTTCCACCAACGCCGTCGTCACCACTCACGGTGGCCTTAACCCTTCTGTCATCAAATCTCTTCCTGAATTCACATTCTCTGCCGCAACCGCAGAAACCTCTATGGAATGTAGGGTTTGCCTTTCGGAGCTTGAGGATAACGAAACATGTCGGGTTTTGCCAAAATGCAACCATACGTTTCACATTGACTGTATTGATATGTGGTTTCATTCTCATTCCACATGTCCTCTCTGCCGATCACTCGTGGAGCCTTTCGCCAGAGGAGTTAAATCGATGGCAGAGGAAGTCTCGGTCTCCCGGTGAGGACCAAAGTTCGCGACCTTATTTATTGAACGTGTGTTTATTGTGATTGCCATATATATATCAATGGTATCAATTTATGTATGTTCTTTATTTTTTTAAAGTTTATTAGACTTTTTAGGAGTTTCAGATGCATGCAAATAAAAGAAAATACTTTCTCGATTTCTTCTAAAACATATTAATTACTCTAGTTACAAGATCTAGTTTTGACGCATTAAGCGTTTGCTTTGCTTGTCAACACATTTTTCAATGTCTCGTGTATAGAAGTGATAATTCATGGTTCTATCTACAAGGAGTTTTTTTGGTTGATTAGTAGTAATCAATTAGTATCTCCATCAAATTTTATCCATTAAAACAATTAAAAAACATATTTATGACATTATAAGTATCCTCGTCTATTTTTCATCATTGTTGTTAATTTCCTTTGATTTATTTTTAAAAATCTAATATATATAAGGGGTAGTTTAGGAATAGTTGACATTTACTCGTAAAATTCATAGATATACAAATGTTTAAATATTTATCCTTCTTTCCAACTTTTCCTCATATTATTAGATTAATAGTAACAAAGTTTTTTGATATAAGTTTTATTAAAAATCTAAGCAAAGTAAAACAAACCAAAATAATCTCTCTTTTGATAACTATGCATCATAGATATTCATTGGTGGTGAGAGAAAAGTTTATATGAAGGGCATGCGTTCCGGATTTTACACCTAAAACCGCCATGGTGCTTGCTTTACACCTAATCTCTTCTTGTTTTGTATTCTTTTCTATTGTCAACTCTTAGCTTTTTTTTTTTGGTGTGAGAGAATTTTAGGTGTCGGGCATGCGCTCCAGGTGTCTACTAAAATCAGTGTGAATTTACTTAGATATTCATTTATGTATCAAATTTCAGTTACGATTGTTACAAAAGAAATAATATCTATATATAGATGATGATTTTTGTCAACAAAGACATAAAATTTTTGAACTATTAATTTTGACAACCTTAATTATTATGATGTACCTAATCATTAAAGCCTTGAACCTCAAGCTTTCTTTTTATCAATCAACAACTAAATGATGGATTATGTATATTTTATTTTATATTTTAGTTTTAAAATTAATTGAAACTTATATAAAAAATGATATTATAATTAAAATTTTAAAACCCAAAACTTAGTTAAGGTCTTCTAGAATGTAGCATCCGAAAAAAAATCAATCAAACATGCACAAAAAGAGTAAAGTAAGTCAACGTTTGTGTCTTTAAAAAACATGAAGTAAAACACCCTCTCCCTCTCTCTCACTCGCCATAAACCACCATCATCTTCCTTCAGTTCTCTTCATTAACCCAACACTCACAACATCAAATCCAAAACAATGAGTTTTTGCAACCCGAATCCAATGAGCATATCCAGTACCGGTTCGGATCCTATATATGAGTTTTTTCATAAACAGCAACATCATACTCACCACCACAACCATTCACAGTGGCCTTAACCCTTCCGTCATCAAATCTTTTCTTGAATTCACATTCTTCGCCACAACCGCACAAACTGCTATGGAATGTAGGGTTTGCCTTTCGGAGATCGAGGATAAAGAAACATGTTGCGTTTTGCCAAACTGCAACCATACGTTTCACATTGACTGTACTGATATGTGGTTTCATTCTCATTCCACTTGTCCTCTCTGCCGATCACTCGTGGAGCCTTTTGTCGGATGAGTTAAATCAATGGGGGAGGAAGTTGCGATCTCCCAGTGAAGATCGAAGTTCACTACCTAATTTCTTGAACGTGTGTTTATTTTGACTGCCACGTGTACGTGTATTAATGGTCTCAATTTATGTATGTTTTTTTCCTTCGTTTATTAGACTTTTAAGAGTTTAAGATGCATGCAAGTAAAAGAAAATACTTTTTCGATTTCTTCTAAAACATATTGATTACTCTAGTTACGAGATCTAGTTTTGACGCATTAAACGTTTGTTTTGCTTGTCAACACATTTTTCAATGTGTCGTGTACATTTGTGATAATGCATGGTTCTATCTACATAAATTAGTAGTAATCAATTAGTATCTCCTAAGCGCAATAACGGACCTAGGATGATATTTTACTCATGTCAAGCAGAACAATTTTTTTTTGATGAATCCAATTTTTTTTCTCATAACAAAAAAGAAATTTTTGAAATTTAGAGAGGTCAACTGACCCCCCCTTTCATGTGAATATGTCCGGTCCAGCCTAAGCGAGTAGATAAAACTTGTATCTAGTAGTAGTAGTATAACTTTCTAGATTTAATTAGAAAATAGACACTTTTTCATAGAATAATTTGTAAACTAGACACTTTATAAAATATATTTGTAAAATTAGCACTTTTATCTCTCTTCTCTAATACAACTCTCTATTAGAGAGACGTTTTAGTAAATTACCCATTTAACGTTTTGTGTAAACATAAATATCCCACAAAAAAGTATTTATACAATCATACATTTTTTCTTTCTTTTTCTTCTTTTCCTCATTAACTTTTTATCTTGATTTTGTTATTAATTTATACAAAATAATTATAGAAATTTCTCAAAATACTACAATTAAGTTTTTCCTAAAATAACACATTTTAATTATTATTTTTAAAAAGCCACATAAGTTTTATTTCCAAAAATATCAAAAACACAAAAAATTATTTTAATGGATGTAGAATTTTATTTATTTATCCTAGATGGTACATCAATCTCAGATGATACACTAAACTAATTTGGTACATCCCAACCTAGATGGTACACCAAACTCATATTGTATACCAAACCTAAATGGTACACCAAAATAACATTATTTGACACACTACAATATTTTAAATAAATTTTTAGAATTTTTTTAGGTTTGGGTTCTATATTTTACATTTAGCATATAGTTTTGAAAGGGTAGAGTTTAATATTTAGAGTGTAGGGTTTAATTTTGAAAATTTAATTAGATGGTACACCAAACCCAAATGGTACACAAAAACCAGATAGTACACTAAAACCAAATTGTACAACCAACCCAGATGATACACCAAAATAAAAGTATTTCACACGTTACAATTTTTAAATTAATATTTAGATTTTTTTTAATGTTTGGGTTCTCTAATTTATATTTAGGATATTGTTTTGAAGGTTAGTATTTAGAGTTTAGGAATTAATTTTAAAAATTGAATTTGGTACACCAAACTTGAATTGTAAACAAAACCCAAATGGTACAGTAAACCCAAATGGCACACCAAACTCATATGGTACACTAGAACCAGAAGATACACTAGAGTCACATAGTACACTAGCCCCAGATGGTACACTAAACGTAGATGTTATACTAGAATTAAATGGTACATCAGACCCAGATGGTACACCAGAGGCATATTGTACATCAAACCTATTGTACACTAAAACCAGATGGTACACCAAACATTGATTGTATACTAAACCCAGATGGTACCTTTAACCCAGATGATATATCAAACCTAAATGGTACACCAAAATAGTGTTATTTGACACATTACAATATTTTAAAATAATTTTTTGAAATATTTTTTTAGGTTTGGGTTTTAACCAAAAAAAAAAAATATTTGGGTTTTCTATTTTACACTTAATATATAATTTGAGGAGTATGGTTTTAGTATCTAGAATTTAGGGTTTAATCTGTTTTTAGAATTTTAGTGTGCTAAATTTGAAAATAAAATTTATTTGAAGAATTATCTTAATTTAAGTGGACCATGAAACATTAGCTTTTTGATCGAGTACCTTAAAATCAGGTACCACACACACAAAATTTCTAGAAGATAGATATCGTACATTGGATTTTTTTTATGTCATATTTCATCTCTTATTTCATCTAAAACTGAGATCACAAATAACACTATCTTTTTATGTTTTATGATACATGGTCATGGGTATATTGGTCTTTTTATTTGTTTTTATCTTATACTTTCTCGCACAAACACTCTATCTCACAAAGCTAAAAAATGCATATTCTTAAAATTTCTAACCAAAACTTTCTACTTTTCTTAATTAGAAATTTAGATATTTTCATTCAATAATTTGTAAAATAGTCACTTTATAGGATATATTTCTAAAATATGCACTTTTCTCTCTCTTCTCTAGTACAACTCTCTATAAGAGACATTTGAGTAAATGACCCATTTAATTTTTTGTGCAAACATAAATATCGCACAGAAAGTATTTATACAATCATACATGATAATAATGCATAGTTCTATCTACATGAAATAGTAGTAATCAGTTAGTATATCCTAAGCAATAATGGACCAAGGATGGTATTTTATCCAGATAAGCATAATAATGTTTTTTTGATGAATTCAAATTATTTTTCTCATGACAAACAAGAAATTTTTGAAATTTGGGGAGTTCATCTGACCCCTTTTCATGTGAATAGGTCCATCCAAGCGAGTAGATAACACTTTTCTTTAGTAGTAGAACTTTCTATATAAAAGTGTTAGTTATAATTGTGCTTGATTAATAAAATAAGAAAGAAACAGAGTTTGCGCTTAGAAAAGAAAAAATAAGTTTAACCAAACGTTTTTTGTTTGTGATAGACTTTGATCAACGAACGTTAGGGTTTGGTCAATCTAATGGTTTACAATAAAATTCCGAATTTTCAGTCGCCTAAACATTATTTTCTAGATCTATCGTGTCTACGTCGAAACACCACACGTGAAAGATTCACACAGTTTAATTTTATCCTTTGATTTGTAGCATCGAATAATTAATAAAATTAAAAAAAAAACATTTTCAATAAATACAAATATAAAAAGCACTATGTTTTTGTCACCTATATTATATACTTTCCCACCAAAAATACTATATAGAAATCTTGTTTCTCCAGATTTATATATATACACTACCAAACACAATTACACAAACCACTTTACCATAAGAAAGAGTGAGATGATATAATGACATGTATGCTCAGTTAGCATTGTACGGTATACGCGTTTGTGGGATCCATGTGTTGCCACGTAGGAAATTCCCTGGAGCGAACTCCCTTGCGGCTCTAGGAGAGATCCGTCGGATACCTCTCCACTTAACCCGGCGAGCTTGACCGGAACCACGACCTCTGTTACGGTACTCAGTGTAGTACAACGTGTTGAGTGCAAACGTCTCGTTCCATTTCAACCAACCTTCTGGGTCTATCACATCATCAATCTCTGTGTTCATTATGATTGTCCTCGAATACTCTTTCCATGGCCGTCCCAAAAATGCTCTGTTCCTGTATATACATATAGGTCCATATAAACAACGGTTCTTTAATTAAAATCATATATGGTTAAAGTACTTGACTAAATATTAATAATAGTTACTTGGCTTTGACGGGAAGATATGACGCATCACCGATTATACGACTATTGTGGATAACAATTCCAGTCGTCTCACGCCGGTCTTTTCGTCCTTGGGCTGTGACGATACATTGTTGGTTATCCATGGGACGGCGGATGACAAATACGCAGTTCTGAAAAACTGCCTTAGCATCACCAAAGACGAAATCAATGGTCCCTGAGATGCGGCAGTCACGGTAGAATTGACGATGGGTATGGACGTAAAGCGTGTCTTGGTAACCATTCATATGACAGTTGAAGAACAGGGCAAAATCCGCCGAAACTCGAAGTGCGACAGCTTGATGGCGTGCTGCTCCTGCCGTGTTCTCGAACCCTATGTCCTTTGCCATGAAATAGTCCCCATTCACCGCTTCAAACACCATCAAAAAGTTATATAAGAATCAACCCATTCACCTACTTACTACGGATTATATTTAAAACGAAAGTTTATAAACATTTTTGATAGTTTAGATTAGATCAATAATAGATAAATTATATTAACACCTATGTAAAATGTTAAATCTATATAATTTACCAACGGTGGCAGTGCGGAAGGTGCCAACTCGGTTTGGTAAGAAGGCAATGTCTCCAGTGATAATCGTCTTTGTTGGTCCGTCTCCGACAAACATGACGTTAAGCATTTTTTTGGTTACCTCTACTTTTTCCTTGTAGACACCTTGCTTTATGTGAATCACAAACTTCCTTTTGTTTTTCATTGGTACCATTGCCAATGCTTGTGCGATTGTCTTGAACTTACCACTCCCATCCTTTGCAACAACAACGTTCGCTCTGATACTATTACTAGGTCTACGTGCAAGAAGCCTCCGCGAATGAAGTGTCACCCACGGTGGGAACTCTCCTTCCTCTGATAAGTGTCGATCGTTTGAAGAATCAAATTTTCTAAGGTGATTTAGTTTTCGAAGAGGATCCAACGGTCGAATTAAGGAAGAATCTGAATTTTGAGGAGGACCTAATGGTAGACTCTCGGTAGAAGTTGATTTTTGAGAAGGAACCTCGGAAGTAGCCAATGGTTGATTCTCGGATGATGTCGATTTTTGAGGAGAAGTTTGGGAAGATTCCAACGGCCGAGTCTCGGAAGAATCTAACGGTCTGTTATTTGATGGTGGATTCTCAGAAGAGTCCATTGTTGCTGGAGTATTTTCAGAATCCAAACTTGGAGGCGGATCTTGGGAAGAACCCAACGATTCGTCATGCGAAGAACGCGAACCCAAAATGCCGAGTCTGCCCCTTGACTGTTGGAGACATAAAATCCAGTGTGTATCAGTATAACACATTCGTAGGAAAAATAAGTTAAAAGAAAGTTTCACTATAAAAGTTATAAAACCCAACTCTATATATATATTTTTTTTATTCAAAGTTTTTATTTATTAAAAATAAAATGTAACCGAAAAAAAACCATTGAACTAAAAGAATGATATTGGAAATAAAGGTTGTTATGATAAAGTGTGACGTGAATGTACGTACCCCAAGAAATGGAATTGGAATACGGAAAGCCTTCAATAAATTATCAAGATTTGAGGCAATCGCTAATCCATTGCTAGTGAGATGCTGCCCTTTCCTCAGGACTCTCTCCATCATCATGGCCGCTTCGCTATCGATCCCTTCAAATCCATCAATGCACGTCTGTTGGTATGTGATTGATCCGCTAAGCCACACACAAAGATCCTCAACGAAGTCTGGCAATCTAGTGAACAAAAATCCCCTAAATCTATCCCTTGTTTTTCGAAGATCATCAATTGCATCATCCATTAGCTCTCGACAAGTATTAAGCGCCTCCCTTGTGTGCATATCCGCATCCGCTCTTTTCTTTAGATCAATCAACCCCCTGTCGATTCCACTTCGAATCGACAAGATAGCAAGGTCGAACGCACCTCTTATTAGACTTCGGGGATCAGGCGACCTCACAGTTGCGAGACTCGATGTGCAATCTTCTTTGTAATCGGTGGAGGCACATATAATACTTACTGCAGTCTTTGTTATCACCAGCTTGCTTTCACGGTGAATCTCTTCTGTTTTTCTACTCGGGATGCTGCCATCATCGGCCTCAACACAAATGACCGTTGCTATAATGAGAACCGCGACGCCTAACACGACATACTTCTTCATCTTGTTTGAATAATTCCATCCATTACACATTCTTTCTTTTTTCCCGGAGATTTTTTTTGGGATTTTTTAGAATATCAATTGCCAAATCTGAGTTGGTTTCCAAGTCCTACTTATATGTGGAAGAAGGAAGGAAAGTTACATATTTACCGTTAAAAAAACATGAGGCAGTAATTAGATTCTCAAAGAGATTTGAAATTTGTTTCCAGTGGTTTTTGCTTTACTTGCGGGAAAATTAAAGCAACGGTTTATAGAATTTTACGTCTCCAACAGTCAAAGAACTTAATCATGAAAACATATTATTTTGTATGGTTCCAACTTCGAATCATAGAGCGGCTCTATGTTGGAACCATACAAAAAAAATAGTAAAATACAACGGTTTATAGGATCCATTTTACAAGAACTTAATCAACTTATATAGCAGATTCTTTCTTAATTTGCTAAACAAATAGGAAAAATGATTATTGACTATATTACTATTTTGAGGTTCCACAATACATTTTATATGTTGCATTGTTGCTATGTTCACCATTTTATCTTTTGCTGTCATTCTTTGTTTTATTACTATCGGATTGTATATATAATTTTATCAATATTTTTTTGTTTAAAATTAAAATGTTTCAAAGTATTTTGTTAAAAGGTCTTAAAACATTAATAAAAATATTTCGTTTATGTATATATACACTAATATTTAAAAATATTTCGTTTATGTATATATACACTAATATTTAAAAAATATTTTTAGCAAAAAAAATGTTTAGATATTCCCTTATACCATCTCCAATGGTTTTTCCTATTTTTTTTCTCTATAATAGAGATCTTTATAATAGATGTGAGTTTTACTCCAACCACCTCTATTCTCATATCTAAAATAGAGTTCCTCTATAAATAGAGTTCCTCTATAAATAGAGGAAAAAATAGCAATCTCTATTTTAGAAATGAAAATAAAAGTGGATTGAAGTAAAATTCACATCTATTGTAGAAGAAAAAAATAGAGGACCATTGGAGATGCTCTTACAAAAAGGTCAAATATTATAAGTCTCTTTGGAGCTTGTTTAAGCTTTTTTTAATACTTTCTTATTAATGCTTACAAAAAGTAGAGACACATTACACATATGTATACATGGCACGATTACATTTTACATTACATAAGCTTCAACATAAACTATTTCTAAATACATAACAGACACACACACACACACTTGGTTGTGATCAAAAGCTTATTCCAAGTCAAACCCGTTACAGCAAGCTTTAGCAACTGTGTCGGTCTGCACATTCCAAAGCAGAGATAAAAATTATCACACTTACTTACAAACTCACCATGCATCTTCAACATAACTTGAGGTTTACACCGCTTATTTACGAAATTGCTTTATAAGCACCCCTCCATAGAGTTGGGCAGCCTCGTCGCAGTTAATAACTCTTCCTTTCGGCCTCTCAAACTGGTCGGGATTGCCAACAAAAGGACGGGCACCACCGAAGTATTGAATATTAGCAGTGGGGTGAGAGACAACAGGTTCTTTCATAGTTGACTCAGGTGAGTACATATACATAGCTCGACTACAACTAATACTAGTACTAGTCGCCTCTTTTACGGTATAAACTTTTGGACCACTATATTTGTAAGCATTTTGGCTAAAACGAGAAGGGGAATCGTCTTTAGGATCATATGGTTTAGTGGTTTGTTTAGGGGACTTACCATACACCTTATCAATCATTTCAAAAGCCTTTTGAGCAATCCTTGTATTCCTATCGTTTTGAGCCATTAATTACCACTGAAGCACAAAGAAGAGAAGAGAGAAGTTTTGTAATTAGTGTATTATCCTCGTTTCTTTGGGTTTTTAGTTGATAAGGAGAAGAAGGCCAATGCCGTTTATATAGAACCAGTATATTCTTTATAACAAGATCATATCGTTACTTTTCTATCCACTTGTAGACTTGTAGTTTCTTATGAACACTCGTTTAATTTTTTATTTTTTGGTAAGAAAACACTCGTTTTCTTTTATTGTATCCAGTATTTAATATGAAGTTGTAAGTTCTGATATATTCCTTGTGAATAATATCGATCGATACGTGTAAGCATCACAAAAGATGGTATCAACTTTAAATAATTATTCATATCAAAGAATTTAAATAATCATTATTCCCTCAATAATGTGTAATGTATCTTCGTCAAAAGCCATGGGCGGTTTGACGGTCTGCCCTATCAGTTCCTTTCATTCCCATATATTTATATCAAAAATATATATGCAGATTAGTTAGGATAAAATTCACTAGAAATGTCAGGTTGAATCGAGAGACAATATCGTTATGGTCAGAGTCGTGCGGACGTGAGAGAAAAAGAAGCGGTCGCCTATGGCATCTATTTTTGATATAAATCATGGATATTTATTTAGGATAAAAGACCATATATAGTTTAGTGTCACAGAGATTAATCAAATTATATAATATAGGCTTGCAAGTTAACTTAGAACGTTAAAAATCTCAAAGTATAAAAGAGAGCTTAGAAATAAAATATGGACTTCTAGAATCAAATATCAAACATCGGCTTCTAATATGTTAATCATGAGATTAAAAAAACAGACACAGAAAGTTAGTTAATTAAGCAATTATATTAGGGCTACAAAGAGATTTGCTTAATTCTTGACTTTCATTTTTTGTCGTAACATCTTTCATTCCAAGATAATATAGTGACAAAGCTTTTCTTTCAACGTTCTCACCAAATCATTTCTTTTAAGTAAAAACTGATCATTTATCATTTTTTCATCATTTTTTTTTCTAAAATTGCAAGTAAACGAAGGTGTATGATTTTTTAGGCTTCTGGTTATGGTGTCGGTCACATCATTTACGTTTGTTTATATTGGTCACCATGCAAGTTTCAATTTTTTGTATAGGTACTTGTATATTAATTTAGTACGGATACATTAATTTAGTCTAGAATTTTTTATTTGAAAAGATACAGTAAAATCATTATAAACTAAAAATAATATAGAAACTAAAATATTTTTTAATTTATAATAACTATTAATTTATCAAATATCAATTTATATATATTTAACTGTAGTCTCCAAAGCTTTCGGATGCACGCTGTTGTCAAAACAAAAAAAAAAAAAGCTTTCGGATGCAATATTTCTCCGCACTTATAACCCTTTTTATATCCTCTGATATAGAGCTAATTACGAATACCTGATAAATGCTCTTTTCTAATTCAAACATATGAATAGCCTAGAGTATCATCTTTGAGAATCGACAGATTTGATATTTAATCTCTTATATATTAAAAGAGAAACATTCTCACACAAAATGTCAATGTGTCGCATTCACAGAATTCTGGACACTATTTCCTTTATTTGTTATCAGTTTTTTATAATATTTACATTTATATACCATTGTATTTTTCCAAAAATACAATTAACCCCTAAATTTTTTTTTTATTCTCTTTCTAACTTAATTATATCCTTTAATTACATTTTCATAAATCTTTAAGATAAATTTTAAAAACTCTTTGTTCATATGATATGATAATACAAGATTTATATTACAATAATTCTCACGGATTAAATTTTAATTATTATATACTACACAATTGAATTTTAGATTTCAAGTACCGATACATATAATAAATTTTGTGAATACAAATTACGTAAAAACATTTAATAATTATTTTATATCGCATTAGCGGATTGTTACCTAGTTTTAAGTAAAAGGAAAGCCTCATGAGTAACCACTCCCCACTGAAATTAGAAACTAAACCGATACAACAATCGAAATGATCTCCGCACCCAAAGGAGTAAAGTCATCTCTCACATCAATTCTCTTTGACGTTTCCAGATTGACCAGATATGCGAATCAGCACATCGGTCCAGTCTTAAACCGTCTCAAACCCTCATAAACATTTCTTATATTACTCGTCGAATATATAAATAATTATTTCATGTATAATTATTTAAAAGAAGAAAGGTGATCACTTTATTTTAGAAGCTTGGTTACAAGCAATTTTACAGGGTTTGTTTATATAAAGTTACATGTTCATCCTTATAGATGTTTTCCGGACCCCCAAATTTTTTTTTTTTTTTTTGGACCCCCAAATTAGATTATAGACTTATATGTTTAACCGGAATTGTTTGAATATATATCATCAATTCATCATCGATCACCCGTAGTGGATCAAGAAACGTTTTTTTTATTATAGATAATTAAAAGTAAATTGTCTTTGAATATAAATATATTTTTTTCTTGTAAAATAGAGTTGTTACTTTGTTGGAATTGCCTTTAACCAAATCAATCAGAGGAATTGCCTCTAACCAAACCGTTGTAATGTCTAACTTTGCAGCTTTTACATCGAAATTCGATTTCACTCTGTATTAACACACAGATTTGACTATATAAGTCGAGATTTGTGAATCTAAAAAAAAAAAAAATGCATTTGATCCATCCTAGTCATCTACGAAGACAACTTCTTAGATTTATGTTAAAATAAATTAAACTTTATGCATATGCGAGCCGGCCTGAAAGGAAGTAGTAGATTACACGCATTGGAGCCACACAAAAATGCAGCGATTTATGGCACTTACAGAACTCGATCAATTAAAATTGCAACACATTGGAATAAATAATTAATTCTCTATATTCATGGTTCCACAAGACCACAATACATTAATATTTAATATATTACTTTTTGCAGCATCGACTTATTTTTGCTTTCATTACCCTTTATTTTTTATTTCTGTTAATATTATATATATATATGAATAATTGCGTCAAATTTCATTATTAAAATGTCTTAAAACATAAAAGAGGTATATTTCTTTAATAGGGAATTCCTCTAGTATATATATATATATATATATATATATAGAAATTACCTCCAAAAAGGGTCGAATATTTTTTGTCTGCTTGACGTCTCTAAAAATATTAGGCCAGCTTGGTGCATATATGTCATGCTTATTCAAGTCTTTTGATACATGCTTATTTATTTTTACCAAAGATTCAAGACACGTACATATTTTTACAAAGAGTCAAGACACATATGTTTACATTATACAAGCTTCAACATATAGTACTTCTATAACAGACACAAACACTTGTTCGTGATCTAAAGCTTATTCTAACTCAAAACCGTTACAATAAGCTTTAGCATATGTGTTGGTCTGCACTTTTTTTCTAAAGCAGAAATAAAGATTACCACACTTATTTACAAACTCACCATGCATCTTCAAACATAACTTGTAAGTTTATACCGCTTATTTACGATTACGAAATTCCTTTACAAGCACCCCTCCATAGAGTCTGACCGCCTCGTCGCAGGTAATAGCCCGTCCTTTCTGCCTCTCAGACCGGTTGGGATTGCCAACAAAAGGACGGGCACCGCCAAAGGATTGAATATGCTCCGGGTAAGAAACAACAGGTTCTCTTATATTTGACTCAGGTGGGAATAGATAAGGAAGGTACGTATCGAGCATTTCAAAGCCCTTTTGAGCGACCCATCTATTCTTATCATTTTGAGCCATTGCCATCGAAGCTGAAAGAAGCGAAGAAACTTTAAAGGTGTTTTGTTTTAGTGTGTTATCTTTGTGTCTTTCGTTCTAGTGTGTGATTTGGGATAGATATCTCTTTAATCATTTATATAGCATGTGCAAATCGTCCCAATGCCCATACTCCTTTACAAATAGCTTTTCTTACTTTATTTAGTGAAATTGTGATTAAGAATTATCCACTTGTATATTTCCATATGAACACTCCTCTTCATTTTGTTTTATTCTATTTAATATAAAGTTCAAAGTCTGATATATTCCTTGTTGAAAATATGATACGTGTATCATCTCAAACATGGAATCAAATTTATTATTCCCTCACAAAGGTCATGAACGGTTTGACAGTCAGCCCGATCCTTTTTTTCTTTTTTCTTGGACAAATCATTTCATTCCATATATTAGATACTCATATAGTCATATTATAATCTTTTTCTGAAGTGGTTATTAAAATATTGTAACACAGTTTAACGAACCAATTCTGAGTAATATAATTTTATACAGTTTTTTTTTGTTTAACCATTTCAGAAAATGGATTATAACATTTTTTTTGTTTTTCGTTTAACAAAAAATAATTTTTAATATTTCAATTTTGAGTAAACAGACAAAAAATTCAGAATTGTATTTCAATTTTTGAGTAAACAAACAAAAAACAAAAACAATCGTATTTCAATTTTGTTTAAACACAAAAACTGTAAAACATTTCAGTTCTGAGTTAATTTTATAAAATTGTTAACCAAAAAAAATGTTACTTATTATAAAAATCAATAAATATGCATGTAGTTAGCATCAAATTCAATATTTGAACTCAATTGTGAAGACCATCGCCCTATACTTAATAGTTTTATTCCATATGTTGTCACTTGTCAGCAGTAAATAATTACATCATTTCGGTGTGAACTACGTCTCATACAGTCATACAAACCGAAGAAAATCAAAGTCTGTCAAATAGAAAAACACTATTTGCCTACTTTTAAAAAATCTAATATCTTTTTTTTCCAAAAAAAAAATCTATTTTATATATACAGAACCCACCAATTTGTGCTTAAAGCAATCAATGTTCAACAGAAAAAAAAACCTTCAAAACAGCTTTTGTAAAAATCTTCATGAAGCTAGACATAATGATATAACTGAATTTTTTTAATAACACTCACAACAACAAAGAAAAAACAAAATCTATTCAAAAATAGGTTAATGATAAGACTTTCCTTTTTATGTCAAGAACATGTAACTATTGAAAATAAATACTCTAGATGATCTGAAGACAAAGTTTCCCTATTATCACAAACCACTCAAACAATATGAAAAACAATTTGGCTAATTTTTTCTTTTTCTTTCCACCGTTTGTTTTACTGATTAAGTATAAGACATATATGAATGTCTTTTACTTTGAGTCAATCTTGTACCCTGTTATCAAAAAAAAAAAAAACAAAATGTCTTTTACTTTTCTTTCCTTTAATTGAGATCTTTATGATTGTTTACACGTGTGGGCTTAAATAAAATTTAGTCTTTTTCCAAAAAATTTAATTTTGTTTAATAAATGAATCTTTCCGCCTTTGTCTTAGAAAAAGTTTACAGTGATTCAAATATCTTGAATTATAAAATCGTTTTTTATTTTTTATTTATTTTATTTTTGTTTTTTTGTTAAAGCATAGATTTGGATTCGATCGGGACGAAGATTGATATCTTGCTCGAAGTTATATTATACAAGTTCTTCAACGAAAAAAAATAATATATTGTAAACTTCTTTTCTAGAGAGACTGATTCCTACAAAGTTAAGGGTCCAAGAATTTAACGTTGTTTAATAATGAATCTTTCATCCTTTTCCTGTTAAAAGTATATATATATATATATATATATATATATATATATATATATTCAAATATCTCAAATTATATAATTAAGTTTTAGATTCAGGAGGAAGATTTTTTTTTTGGTCGGAGGAAGATTGGTATCTTGTTAAAACTTATAAGTTCTGTATTAAAAAAAAAAAGATAATGCTATATACCAAGTTAAAAAAATCTTTTATAGAGAGACTGATTTCTTTTGAATTTAACAATGTATTCAAAAGCTATGGCTTTTTAAATTTAACAACTCACCGTCGTTCACTGGATCGTGGATATGATTTATTTGTAGTACATGACGAGTTTTGTGTCAGTTCGTTTACAGTCTATTGCTTTCAGATTCTTCCTTAAACCCTTGGTTTTGTTCATTTTCATTTTCGATGTATAGCTTCCAAGCTCTTATCATTCTCTGTCATAGCTTTCCTCCTATTTCCTTTTTTAAAACTTGTTTATAGATAAAACATCAAACACAAACTTTTTTTACATTCATGGTCAAAGCGATAAATTATGTGTTTTATAGGTTATGGTTTCGAAATTTTTCATCAATTTGATCATCTTTTTCAGGTGCGGCATCGAAACAATGGTTTTTTTTTTTTCCCTTGCAATAGAACTAGGTGGTCAGACGAATTATATAATTACAATTCTCACGATTTTTAAAAAAATATTATTCTTAAATCACACTCCTAAATATATCATACCATTGAATTTATTTGAAACCCAAATTTACTCACACATAAAGGTCCACCTCAAAAAAAAAAAAAAAATAAGGGTTTAAAAGCAAGAAAAATCAGATCTGGTAAAATTCTCCAACCCGGAATTAATTAAGTGAAATCATTGGTTTTATGAATTAATGTATAAATAAGAATTATATCCTTACAAAACATGGTTCATGATAATATCATTACGATAAGAATTATAATATCTAAAAACTGGCATCCTTGGATATATTCTGAGAACAAAAAGTCTATGAAAAGAGATAAAGAGGAATAATAATAGAGTAGAATACGATGCTAAAAGAGAAGAAATAATAGAGAATATAACGAATACCAAATCCTTACCGACTTTTCTCTTTTTCTCCAAGCAGTGTCGCTTTAACCTCCGGAAGCAGATCCCATATCCCTTCTCTCCCACGATTTCTCGAGATTTTTTTATACTCTAAGCATACATGATATGTTAATTGATACTTTACTTACGTACATTAAAATATACATACTTCCATTACACGTTATCATGCATATATGATATTTATATATTTTTTCCTCACAAATCATGTTAAAAGTCATAAATATATTGCTACCAGCTTGGTCTTGTCTTAGAAGAGTCTTCGTGGTTCTGGCCAGTACTATTTGTTTAGGCTTAAAGAAAAATCAAGATCTTGTTCTCTCCAACTCATATAATGTATATATATACCTAATGTTTCGCCGAATCCATCAAAACCAGTACCCTTAAAGATTTAGTGCGAAGGGCCGGGCTCTTTAAAATCCTATCTCAATCGACCAGCTACAAATCTGCCAAACTAATACGGACCAAACTAGCGTATTGCAACATTCCTAAGAAAACCATGTAAAATTATTTTGGTAATTTGATTTTCAATATGACTTAACTTTGAATTTTAAACTCTGACGAGTTTGTACATCTACTGATTAGATTTTCAAAATTCTCCATCAACACATCAATAAACAAATTCGAAGAATATTAAATTAAGTTGTAGTACAATTTTGTGAAAATCGTATTATTAATTTAATGTTAATATTATCATGTCCGAAAGACAATTACACCCTCAGGACTCTATCTATATAAAATCCACTAACTTTGTTGTTTTTTCTAACCACCCAAAACAACAAAATCAATACATTTCTTAATCTCTCTCTCTCTCTCTCTTACTTAGTCTTTCTACTACTATGGAACTTGCTCGAAAGGACCGGCATGCGATGATAGCAGGAGATGGGTTACAAAAGCACAACAGAAACACTTCCATGTCAAATCCTAATATTCCTTATCCTTGTAATACCAACCTCTCTTCTCTCTATACCCAAAATAGTTCTTACATCTACTACGGTCCACAAGTACGTACCGTCAAAGAGTCCATAACGTCTTCCACCAGTGCCACCTTTTTGGTATATCAATATTCAACGAGCTAGTTCAAGCAGCCGTTTTTGCGCAACTAAAAAATATGTTTCTTCTCTCTTGCTTAAACCAAACGCAAGCAATAAGCCTCAACGTTCTAGTTAAGGGATGAAGAAGTTAGTATGGCCAAAGATGTGAGGCTCTTTTACAGTTTTTTTTTTCTTTCTAAATTAGATATGGTGTTAGTGGATACAGACCGGTTCAAACTTTACTCCCGTGAGAGTTTTGTTGTAATAATATCAACTTGGATTTGTGTCTGTTTGTAACATGTGAAATGTACATACAGTAGAACCTCTATAAATTAATACTCGGTAAATTAATAACCTCTATAAATTAATAAATTTCTCCGGTTCCAAGTTGGGACTAGTGTAATTTTGGATACTATTCGATAAAATAATAAATTAATAATTTTTTTGAAAATCCCATGTAAAAATATGGTCTCATCAATATCATAAATTAATAATCAAATAAACTAGTATATATATATATCTAAGAAATATATATATATATATACATATATATATATACATATATATCTAAGAAATATATATATATATATATATATATCTAAGAAAATCTAGTGAAATATAAATCTATTGTTGTTTGTTTGTTCTTGAATTTGCATTCTTGTTGGAGAGCATCTCTAATATTTCTGACTGCATCAAAAACTTATGGTGTTGTCTTCTCAAATCTTATCCAAAAATTGTAGAGAGTTTTTGACGCGATAATTGCTTCCTTACGTGTAACTGGTTGTAAAGGTACCGTCGTATCTTTTTCAACTACATCATCACCTTGAAAAATAGTAGTAGCAATTTCTTCTAAACTCTGAAATTCTGATAAAAAATTCTCTTTATAAATTAATATTTTATTAATTTATCGGTAAATTAATAATTATTAATTTATCGATAAATTAAAACCTCTATAAATTAATAAAATTTCATGGTCCTGACCTTATTAATTTATAGAGGTTCTACTGTATGTAACCTGATCATTATATATTTATGTTTATATTTTAAATTAGTAAATTTTCGATTAGGTAGGAACCTAACAAAATTACCTACACAAATAAGGAAAAATTCCAGTAACAAAACTCACAAAGTATATATGTATATAACAATTTCCAAAATATACACGAACAATACAAGTTTTCTAAGGAACTATACAACTTTATGTGTACAGACAGTAGTCTAGTTGTATTTGTATACAAAAACTAGTGATCATACGTCTAACACTTGCAAGTTTACGACCGCTAATGACCGCTTATATTCTGTTAAAATGTTTGATGTGACATTACAGTTATTTTTTTAATGATAATTTTTTTAAATACTGTAGTAATTGATATTTAAATATAAAAGTTCAACATTCTCAGCGTATTTTCTTATGGCTCTAAAGAAGAAGAATCTTTATAGGCATAATTTGCTATCCGTTTACAGTGATGGAATGATGATGATATGATGAAAAGAGCCGTTTGGTATTGATGTCCATATCTGCTACAATTAAGATGTTTAGTTCGGTAGAAGAGGGCAGAAGTTCTCTTATTAAAATTGGTGCCAAGGTACAAAAGGGTCGGGCTACAAAAGACTTAACGAGCTGTTCTAATGACAAGCTAACAAACGACAAGCTTCGAGCTCGTCAATGTTTACAAGTTATAAGTGAGATCGTCCTATTCTTCCCTTTTTTCTCTTCGATACGGATATTGTAGGTCCGTATTTATAGGTAACTGTGTCGGTTCATCTCCGAAAGGACTATAATGCCCTCCCTTAGATTTGTTATTATTGGGCCCTTTCTTGGATTGGGCCTTTTGTGGGAGTGAACATCCACCCCCAACATTTGGGTCATGAAATTGGAAGAGTAAAGGCAAATAATCTCTTCTTTCATCCGTCTTGAGCATCATATAGACAAACAATGGTTACCAACTGCAAAGTCGGTGAACCTAATCGGCAATTTTGGGATTCCAAATTTGAGAGTTTAGTGAAACGCTGCTCTAATATGCTTCTCCTGGTACGATTCTACCTGTTTTCGTTTGTAGTTCTTGAAGAATTAGGGTTGTTTGATGTGATTAATATTAGGTTTATCTAAGTTAAGATTTGGTGTTAGGAAAATTAAAATTCTTCGAATCAATAAGCAGTCTCTTTCTTCGTTCATAGTCATGATTGAAACGATTTCTACCACAATTTCTTTGTTTTTGTTGGAAGATTGTATAACTTTTGGGTGTGTGTTAAGCTAAAGCTAAAGCCATCGTTTCTTTGTTTTTGTTAGCAGATTGTAAAAGTTTTGGTTGTGTATTACTGTCATATTTGAATTGAATTTGATATGGTTGTATGTTTGGATATGTTTTTGATCACAGTTTTGTGTTTGTTCTTGATCAATCTTCATGTCTGTTTCAGTTTCTATACTTTGGGTTTATCATTTAGTTTGTGTAACATGCTTCTGTAATCTGAGAAGATTAGTTGTATGTTTGTGTTCTTGAATGAGTGTATGTGTTCTAAAATGAGTTATGTTCTTTTAAACCATGAATCTTGAATCAGAGTTATGTATCAATGATTAACTTTGATAGCTTTGAGTTTAACTTTGAATTTTCAAGCTTTGTTGTGAGATTATGGTTTGCTGTTTTGCTGCAGATCAAAGGCGACAAAATTGGCTGATGCATATGGTTTGTGTTTATGTTTTCTGTTTCAATCAGTTTTGGCAAGTTGACAAGTAAAAGAAGATGATAAGTTGACTTGTAAAAGAAGATGGCATGAAGACAAGTTAAAGAAGGTGGCAAGTTGTATCTTCTTTTGGTTGATTTTGCTTTATTGTTCAGTTTGTTTAATTATGACAAGTTAAACAAATTTGAATTTTCCAAATAATATTTCAATTTTTTTAAGAAACTTTTTACCATTGAAGTTTTTCACTATTGGAGATGATCTTAACTTCTCTGAAGGAGGTATTTCACTATTAAAAATATAATTAAGAGAAAAGAAGAGAGAAATTAGAATAATGATCAGAACCGTTTTTGAAACTAGATCACTCACTAGAGACTCTTGGGGACATATGTGCATCTGTGTTTGGTTTCGTTTATTTTCTATTTAAAATTTAGTTCTTAATTATATCGAAAATATTAATATTTTAGTTCTCGTATACTGTTCGACACAAAAAGAAATTATCATATATTCTGAAGAGGTTCCGTTCTATTGTTCTAAAGTGATGGAGATGCTCTAAGGTTGTTATTTTATTTTTGACTTCGCAACATACATATTTTTTAGTCTAAGCTTCCATACTTGTATTAACTTTTACAGCATCCATTTTACAGAGATACTGTTTTGAGAAGCAAATGATATATACACTAGAAGAAAACAGCGCTTAAGCGACTACATTAGTCGCCTAGTATTTGTAATAATAAGAGTTATGACTAATTAGCGACTATATCATGTAGTCGTGACTCGAGAGTCGCTAATTGTTATAATCGTAAAATCAGTCACACTTTTGCGACTACTTTATGACTATATACGTGTTGTCACAGAGTACTCATCATGTAGTCGTAACTTATAGTGACTATTTTGCGACTATAGTGTGATTAAGAAACCTGGACAAATCCGTTGTTTAATGTGGTCGGGAAATAGTCGTATAACTTTTGCGACTAATTTATGACTATATACCTGTCGTCACAGAGTTGTCATAATTTAGTCGTAACTTATAGTGACTATTTTGCGACTATAGTGGGATTAAGAAACTGGACAAATCCGTTGGTTAATGTGGTCGGGAAATAGTCATATAAGTTTTGGTGATGTTTTGGTGACTAATGTTTTCAGAAATTGGATATAGAATATTCTAATTCTTCTTTGTTCAATTTCGACCATGTCAACCAAACCAAAAAAATGATTCTAATTTGCAAACCAAAAGCAACACATAATATGAAATACTAAAATACATTGTACTTGAAGAAGTTATTATATTTTCCAAAAGGAGTAGAACATAAACTTAAAGTTGCCATTGAGTTCTTCAAAAAAAAATATTTAATTAAGTAAGACATAGAGAAACGTATGAAGTTGAAGTTGGATCTTCTTGTTAAACAGGCTCTATGGTTGTCTCTTTAGCTGAATGGGCTGTCAAGAACTGCTAGAACCGTGGATCACATTCCCGCAGAAACTGCTCCACCAAGTCGAAATGGTCAATCTTGTCCTTCTGCCCAGCAATAACTTCGGATTGCTGAGCAATTTCTGCATCACACCTCAACATATGAGCAGCCTGCTCCTCTATCATGCGTTGAGCTTCCTTCAACTGTATGAGACAAAAACAGTATGATTTTAATTGCGTTTGCAAAAATATCACGATTGAGTTAATTTTTAGATGAAACAGGCAAATATACTAATTAGTACACATACTGTAGTATGCACATATATATATAATCCAACTAGAGATTTTTTTTAAATCAACTCACTTTGTAGATTTGAATATTTAGATACGTGCAAAATTAATTATCAAGTATAAGAGTCACAAACTTACACATATAAAAAAAAAAATTCGAGAGAAGTCACGCGAGTGAGATCCACGCTCGGCGATTTCTCTCTCCAAAAACTTCTTCTTCTTATCACAACCACTTGCTCCGTCGGAGGGGTTCTTCGTTGATTCCGGCGACGATGAGAACCCAGTGGCTCATGGTGCTTCATCCTAAACCGCTGCAACAACCAGGTAAAACTTTCATATCAAAATCAAGGGAGAAGTGGAGAGGAGAAGCTTCTGCGAGACACTGTCGGTGAGAGCTCCACCGCCGGGTGTAGCGACGCAGAACAGAAGAAGGAGATCCACGGCTAGAATGAATGGGGATGGTGGTTAGATCTGAAGACTTGAGATTCTAGAGGTTTCGTTGCGCCGTTGTTTGATGGGGGAAGTCGTCTGCGGCAAGGCGGAGCTAAGCCACCGTTGAAGGTTTCTAGATCTACTCCCTACCGCTATTTCCCTTTCATGACAAAGCTTGGATCTCCTCGACAAAGACAAGCTCGTTTATCTTCTTCCTCCTCAACTACGGCTCTACGGTGGCGGGATGGCAACAGATCTTGGATCACCATCTCCGTTCGACTCGCGGCGTTCAGGCACATTGGAGGTCCTGTTCTGGTGTGTATTCGCAACCTGTGGACGACGGCTCTGAATATGTTCTTCATTCAGAGATTAGGGTTTCCTGTAACCGGTTAAGGAAATCGGGTCGGTTTAGTTTTTGTAGTTTTGTCTGGTTTATTGTATTCGGTTTGGGCCTTAATGGAATTGTAATGAGCCTAAATCCGGAAATAGCACATTGGGCAATTATTTATATAAATTGAATACCCTTTTAACAAAAAAAAAAATATAAGAGTCACGATCGATATTTGTCGTTAACTCGTTTTTTACAACGATAACAAAAAGAACTTTTCTATTCTTGGTGTGTAGGACATGCATTATTGCGTGCTCATTGACGTGTTTCATTGCGCATGCCATACATGTTTTAATGTTTACATTATTACATTTAATAGAAAAGCATATCATATTATATTACACCACAACATTATAGTTTCAGCTTAGAGTAGTTTCAGCTTATATCACTTCATCTGAATACATAACAGACCCAACAGTTGGTAGTGATCTAAACCTTATTTAAGTAACAAACACTTATGTCTTGGTTTGTACTTTTTCCGAAGGCAGAAATATAAACTATCATACTTGTTATCACTTAGTATATTTCATCGATCTTTAGCTTGCATAGCTTGCGTTTTACCCCACTTAAGTACGAAACTCCTTTATAAGCACCCCTCCATAGCGCTGGACGGCCTCATCACAGCTAATAGCCCGTTCTTTCGGCCTCTCAAAGCGGTCAACATGACCAACAAAAGGACGGGCGCCACTGAAGAATTGAATACGATCCGTAGGATGATAAACAATCGATTTTACTATAGTTGACTCATTTGAAGATTGATATATGACTCGGCGAGCAGTAATAGTACTAGTTGACTCTATCACCGTATAAAATTTGGGACCAACATATTCGTAGGAATTTTGGTTAAACTGAATAGGAAACTCGTTTTCAGGAACATATGGTTTAGGGGTTATTTTTTGGGACTTACCATACACGTTATCGACTATTTCAAAAGCCTTTTGGGCGATTCTTGTATCCTTATCATTTTGAGCCATTGCCATCAAATAACAAACTAGAAGAGAAGAAAGTTGTATTTTTCTTTGTGTGTTATCTTTGATTGTTTGCTTTTAGCTTGTTTTGGTAAAGAAAGCTAATGGCCTCTTATATAGAAAAATTAGCAAACGAATATTCACTTTATTAGATTAGTAGTCTAGCAGCTCTGTTGACTTATCTTTTTGGAACTATCCCTTGACTTTGCACATGAATAGCCACTTTTGTAATGGTTAACTGAACTGAAACTGAAACTTGACATTACAAGGGGAGACTTTTGCCAGAGACATATATTGTTTTTGTAAAGGAAGACAAGAAGAGACAGTATATGTGGAACGAACATTGAGCTCCTTTGACCTAGAAAAAGAAATGAACATTGAATCTGTGTAGAGAATTAAGATAGTGTGTGGTGCGCGTTAGTGGGTGACACCAGTTTGCTTCTCATGCATGGTACAACAGATATATTGTTTAGTTTTGAAAATGATTTATAATTTATCATCGGTGGTGAATTTATAAGAATAATGTACGGTCCCATGTCTACATGTTGAAAAATAAATTGTAAAAGTTTTGAGGAATAAAGAGAATAGCATTCTTTCTCTCTTCTTTTCAAACATTGACACCAACTAAAGTCTATATAGATCAAGGAAAAACAATGTCGAGGAATAATAGAAGAGTTGAATGGGATGCTAAATGAGAAGAAACAATCGAGACCAAATCTTAAGAATGACGACCACTTGTCTTTTCTTCCAGTGCAGTACGTTAACCTTCCCAAAGCTGATTTCCTATGACTTCATATGCGTACTTACATTACACGTTTCATGCATATGTAGACTGTAGACATATATGTTCTACACAAGAATCTTGTTGAAAATGTAGAGTCAAAGTAGCAGAAAGAAGAGATACGGTTCCTGATCAATACATTAGGGCACAAATGTTTCCTCTCCCATCTATCTACTATCGCAATACATAAATTACGGAGAAAAATAAAACTATAACCTTCATTTTCTTACATATCCGCGCATGCTTTTGCAAAGGACACTCTTCTCCCTCCTCGTTTGAGTTTGTCTTAGCCGCCATTCCTAAGTCGACAAAGGAGACTCTGCCCTCTGACGCCATTGTTGCTATGGCTCACCGGCATCGGACTATGTCCTCTCTTTGATGTTCCGCTTCCCCCAGTCAAATCTAATTTTGTTCAGTTTAAGTGCTCGTTCAAACCGCATTTCCGGCTTCAAATCCAGCATTACTTCTGTCGTGGCCTGTCTTCTCCTTTCACTTCTGACATTATGCTACCAGGTTTTTAGGATCCACTTTGTCCACCAGATTCTCCTTCGGCGAATGCCCAAGCGTCACCATTTCTCTACCCGTCTCTGGGTCGCAAATTCCTTCGCTGAAACATCGGAGAACCCTTTTCTCCCAATCCGTGCTCGCCTCCTTTTGGTTGTGTCTTTGGCCATTTCTACTTCTCCGCAGGAGTCTGGATCTAAGAACTCCTCGGTGAGTTTCCGGAGAACCTTTCTCTCTCGACCCGCTGCCCACCTTCTTCTGGCAAGTCCTCAACCGCTTCTAACCTCCGACTTTAGTCCTTTGTTCTATTGAAGCTCCCCCTCACTTCTTATCCATCAATCTCATCTCCACCTCTCTTGCCAACCCGAAGAACCAGGAAAACCTGATGGTGTCAATTGATGCGTTCGTTGTCGTCCCTTTCACCAATCTCCATCGTGATGCAATTCCTCTCGGCTTCTTCTGCTTCTTCACTAAACAGAGCATCAGATATTTCTCCTGCTATTCCCTGCATGCATCATATACTTCTCCGACATGTCCATTTTGCATTCATTCTTTGTTTGGAATTTGCCCAAATTTGGCGGTATTTGCTCATTGGAATTTCCTCTAGCATCTTTGTAGGTTGCTTTCAGCCTAGAGCCCTTGGTGATGGCTCACAGTTCATTTTAGCTGCTCGTTTTGGCTTTTCCTTTTCAGCCACCACTCCCTTCCTCATTGTTTTAGCTGTTGGAGTCATTGCATTGGGGTTGCACATTTAAGCCTTTTATGTGAAGGATGTTCCACTGAGACTTCACCTTGTGTTATCGTCAACGGTTCAGTAATTTGGTGCTTTATCTCCATTACGTTTACAACTGATTTTAGGATCGCTTTTCTGCGCAAGTGGCAGTTTCAAGCTCAGCCATTAGAGCATTTCTATTGCTTGTTGTTCCACAAGACTCCTTTCCACTTATTGTTTCTCATGTTGCCAAGGTTGGAGGACTCCTTGACGGTGTTGTTTACCTGAGTGTTTGGATTCTATGTTTGGAGCTTGTAGCAGTATTGTCGTTAACTATTTTGCTTGGTTATTGGATTTGTCCGAGTGCGTCTATATGACAACCCGTCCCGTGGACCCCATTAGAGATCAATTGGTGACAGTTTGTCCTGTTGGAAGGTTGTTAAAGGGTAGGGACCAGGGTTCGAGGAATGCCTGGCGCACCATTAACCTACTGGTGGATTTGGATGTCCACAGTGAGGGGTTAGGATCGATGCCCTGCAGGGCCAGCTTGGGGCCTATGGAGGCAAGCTAGCGGTGGCTAGTGGGATCCACAAGACTGGTTGTCACAGTCTATCCCCAATGTAACCGTCTGATTTGAATGAAGATTTTGGTGCACAAAAAAAAACCTTCAGTCTGTCATGAAATTAGCAAATATTAAGATCATACAAAAATATTTCATAAATCATTTATAAATTCCCCCACTCCACCTAATGAATCTTTCACTAAAGATATCAATTATGTTATAAATAATAACGTAAATATATATGTATATATGTGTATATATGTAAGTGTATAAGGAACTATATAATTGTACAAAGAAAATGGAGGAGGAACGTGAGAGAGGAGAGAGTGGGGAAAAGCAACATTAACACATTTCTTATTCTTCTTCTTATTATGTCAACATCTTTCTCTCACACCTTATTCTCACTTACATGACCTTTATATATACTAGTGATAAGACTATGATCACTCATGCACTACACAAAGAAATAAAGACAAGTGTACATATGTGAAGGATAAGTGGTGAAGTGGTGAACAAGTGTTACACCAAGTAAAGGGATATGTGTTATTAAGATGGAAGACACATGTGGTGATGGATAATCACACTTATTTCATAACACTCCCCTTGAGTATCCATCACCAATAATGAGTTATGCACTGCCTTATTAAAAACCTTGTCACGGAAAAACCCATGACGAGGGAAAAAGAGTACAACGACATAAACTCCCCCTCGAAAAGACTTCAAAGACCTCGTAGATGATGCATTCCAATACCGTGAATATGCTTTCTCAATGTTGAAGTAAGAAATGATTTTGTAAATATACTTTGTAGTTTTCAACGAATAGTGATGCAATCTCCACCTTCATCATTGACATTCTCATTCGAAGTCGATCTTTTGCATGTTATTTGCTGCCTCGTTAAAAATCTTGTCATGGAAAAACCCAGTGGGATAAAAATCATGATAAGGGAAAAAGAGTGCAGCCACGCGAATCATCATATTCTCTCCCTTTGTAAGTAACTCTGCTACATCGTTACTTGAATTGATGGACTGTCTATCAACTTCTTTATCCTTCTCGAATTCTTGAGTGTAAGAGATGAATAGATCTTATCTTGTCGTTCTTGGTGTAGTTTCCTTTGATTTGGGCGATATATGCAAAGAGTCTTCAAACAGAGTTGTTTCCTTTCGATTGCTTCTTGTTAATGGGTCTCAACAAGCATTAACTAGTTGATGCTGATCGAACCCTCAGTTTCAAGTTCTTCCCTAACATGTTACAAGGCTCCCGTCTTCGGCAGCTAACTATTGGTTGACGTTCGGGCACCATCTGAGCCATTATGAATTCTCGATATGACATATGAAGCACAATTATTTTGGCATGACTTTAATAAGCGACGACCAAAGTCTATCACTAAAACGTCACGAAGTCGTTGTTTTGCTATATATCTTTATATAGACCTGATATAAATCTTCCATCTGAAATAACAACTAAACAAAGCTCTTTCTAAAATATATTAAACCCAAGTTAATCATACTTTTGCAATAGAAGATACGTTTCAACTCATCTCAAAATGTACTCATAGAGAATGAGTTATATGTTGTAAAGAGGTTAGTAGAAAATTCTATGCACAATTCATAAAATATATTAATGCTCGTCAGCATATATATATATATGATCTTATATAACTATATATATATATATATTTGACTTATATTAGAATTGATTATTATAGCATATATTTCGAAAGATGTTTACAAGATCTTTTCTTCCAAATAACCTTTAAGGGTTTTGATGATCATCAATGAGTTCTCGAGAACATAATTGTAATATCATATATTTTTCGGGATTAGCTCTTCAAGCATCCCATGAGGCATATTTCAAGTCATTCATATAGCATCCATTTTGTTTAATAAGGTATTTTAACAAAACAATGCGCGACACACCATTTTGTTATATATCATTATACCCTTTTGATGCTTGGACCACTAGTCCAAAAATTGCTCGTCTTTCATACAAGTTTAATATAGACTTGATTACTCTTTTATTGGCCAATATATATCTTTATACGCTCACAAAGCGGAGATTTATGATCCTCATTAATCACATTGCGCGATACAATAATTTTATTGTCGACATTATGTATTTGGTTTCATTTTTCCAGTAATGACATCGTTAATCGAGATCTCTTTAATCATTATATAAATGATTTTATTCAGGTACCTGATTTCGTTATTAACCATATCAATCGGTTTCTCTACTCCTCTTGAGGAGTATCTTTGCTCCTTCTCAGGAATATATGTGCTCCTATTTGGGAGTCTATTAGCTCTTCTTTAAAAGTCTATCTACTCCTCTTTAGGAGTTCATTTGCTCCTCTTTTGATAGTATAATTCTCTTTTTAATTTGCTCCTTTTTCTTTTCGAGGATTTTATTTATCTTAGGAACCAAAGTAGTCTATCATGTTTCTTATGTGTCATAGACTTATTATGTCATCCGTCATAGACATATTTTATTGGAGCATTTTTAGCTGGGATGTGAGATTTCTCAAAGCTACAAGTTCATATTCATTTATGTGAGGATAAATAATTATATGAAATCTCATTCATCAGCTTTTTGCATTTGATTTGCAAAATAAATTTTGAATAGCGGTCTTTTGAACTTTTGAACTTTCAAGTTCATATTCATTTGTTCAAAAATCCAAAAATATTCGATGATTTTCCCATAATGATGGAGAACTTTATCACCTAAAATGATGATATGCAAATCTTGCAATAGGCACATCTCTCATAAGATGGCTTTAACATTATTAGAGCGGAGACTCATCTCCCGCATCTATATATCTCATCCTCTGTGGATGATATTTTTATGAGTCGGTCGACACCATGTTGGTTGAGTGTTGGTCGACACCGACCTAGTGTCGGTCGACACCAGTGACGCGTTAGCGTCAGTCGACACCGACTTAGTGTCGGTCGACACCAGACTGAACCAAGTCTTGTTTTCCTGGTTTGTTGTGTTGTTTATGTTTTGGTTGTTGGCTTTAATAATAGAATCTCAGTTGCTTGTGTGTATAGCCCAGTGGATGGGAGGATGGCCTCATTGAGTGTTTATTAAATACTCATGCATCTCAATTTGTGTTTGCGGTGCAGGTAAAGGCAAGTGTGAACGTGGAATCAAGGCGATGAGGAGGAGGATGATCTAGGGTCTCATTTGTGTGTTGCTGGTTATGTGTTGGAACCTTGGTTAGAGTTATGATAGGTTGTTGGATAGAATGGTTAGGAATATTATTGTATTAAGGATATGTTGGTTTGGTATTGTTTGTACGTTTCCGCTGTGTAAGATGGTTATGGCTGGTTTAAATGATGTTTTGTGGTTTGGGTTGATTTAATTAAATAGTATGGGATGCTTAATTATATATATAGTATTTAAAAAAAAACGGGTCGGGTCGTTTCAATTTGGTATCAAAGCGTATATGGTTCTAGGATGGTCATGTGGATGTTGTGGAGCGGTTTAGGGATTTAATTGGTTGAATTGATCTCTATGTTGTTTGATACTTGATGTTGGGTGATGAAATTGATTATGAGTAGTTAGTCAATTTGCTTGTTGTATGGAGTCCTAGCATCATCCTCTTCGAGCCCTCAATAAGATTCCACGGTAAGATGTGTGTGTGCTCTGTGTGTGGTTTTGAATTGTGTGCTTAGCCTTCTGTTTTGTCAGTGCAGAGAGATGGTTAGAGAGGGTGCTGTTTCTGGTCGTGGTCGAAGGCGCGGACGTGGTCGTGGACGCGGACGTGGTCGTGGTAGGGATAGAGTTCCAGTTGTTAGTGAGACTGCGGACCAGAGTGTGACAGCAGAGGGTGTTGGTGAGTCGCAAGGTGTCCGGGGGGATTCCATGAGTGTGGCCGGAGGGGGCGGTGTTGATGCCCCAATAGCCGGTGATGTTAGGGCCCTAGGTGTGGGAGTCCCTGTGGGTGGAGTCCCGGGTGTCAACCTTGCGGGTTTGCTGGCACAGTTGTTAGAGCGGTTGCCACCAGTGGCACCGGCTCGGGCTCAGGTAGTGCCACCAGTGGTGGCGGAGAAGCGGCAGCCAGTGGCTGCGGATGTGCGGGTTCATTCTCATTATGTCAGTATGTTGAGGGAGATGAACAACATCGAAACTGAGCGGTTTTTGGGTGGTATTGATCCTACTGTTGCAGATGCATGGAGGACGTGAGTGGAACGTAACTTTCAGTCTCTCAGATGTCCTGAGGATTTTTGGTTGGACATAGGGGTCCACCACTTGATTGGCAATGCTCAGTTGTGGTTGAGATCAGTGGCTGCTAGGAGAGTGCAGAAGGAGATGTCTTGGGCTGAGTTCGTCGAGGAGTTCAACCGCAAGTATTTTCCTAGAGAGACATTGGACCGATTGGAGGTACAGTTTGTACAGTTATCTCAGGGGACTTGATCGGTGCGGGAGCTGGACTTGGAGTTTAGTCGGCTTCTAATGTATGGTGGTCGGGCAATGGAGTCTGAGGTGGCTCAGATTAGGAGGTTCATGAGGGCACTTCGTGAGGACTTGAGGGTCCACTACAGAGGGAGGAGTTATGCTACAAGGGCGGAGCTAGTGGAGATTGTAGCTGAGATAGAGGATGACTTGAGGGGGAAGACTGTGGTGGTTAGCCCTACCGTTCAAACATAGGAGACATTAGAGCCAAGCGTTCCGAGCAAGGGTAACAAGTCAGAACAAAAGCATAAGAGGGAGCGGGAGGAGACGTTGGTGACAAACCAAGGCGGTTAGAGATGCTACGGGTGCGGGAGCATTGATCACAGGTTGGCAAGATGCCCCAAGAGAAGCGGGACGCAAGAGAACATTCGAGTGTGCTTTTATTGCAAGGAGGTGGGACATATCAGGCCACATTGTCCAAGGTTGCAGCGGTTGACAGTGAGAGGGGTGCAGCCGAGGGAGGTGCTGGGCGCCAATCCCGGAGTTTAGTTTCTTTCTGTTTTCATTTTTTTTGTTAAGCTTTTGCGTTTTGGAATTGTAGACGTTTGTTGCATTTGAGAATTAATAAGATGCGTAATGGATGAATGTTTATTCGATTTGTAAATGGAGAGAAATTTCTGATATTGAAGTTTCTATAAGCAGAAAGTTTCCGAAAGAGGAAAGTTCTAAAAATGGAAGTTTTAGGGGAGATAGAAGTTGCCATTTTTAGCGGTTGCCAAACAAATAAAACGTTCTATGAATAGTTAGAACTTGTCTGTTTTTGAAAAGGGCGTGTGTAAACACCCGAATGGTTAAGATGTGTTAGAGTTGGCCTGATTAGTGGTCATGATGGTGTTGATATTCCAGTGAGGGAATATAGGGGTTGGTAGGACATGGTGATGTTTTACGCAAACCACAGAAGGTGGTTCCGGTCAGGAGATGCTTATAGACATTAGGACTTGTTTGCTCATGAGGAGATGATTAGTTCTCCTGGGGGAGATGATTAGTTCTCCGGAGGAGATGATTAGTTCTCCTGAGGGGATGATTAGTTTTCCTAGTGCACCGCGGGCTTGACGGGTTGCGACCGTGAGAGCGGCAGAGGAGATGATTAGTTCTCCTAGGGGATGATTAGTTCCCCGGAGGGGATGAGTAGTTCCCCTGGTACCAAGATCTCGAGGGTGACGATCCGAGAGTGAGACGGTATGGCTCGAGGACGACGGTCTGAGAGTGCAGGCGGTGTAGTTCGAAGGTTGCGACCTGAGAACGTATGAGTGAGAGAGCAAACAATGTCTAGGATGTGGGTATGAGCATAGTGGCTGGATGTAGACCTCGGTGGTCGGGATGGATCACGTCTTTTTTGTGTTGTGATGACTAGTGGAGTCAGGTCTGTGTGGACCGTTGAGTCACGTGGATGTGCGGGCTGTTGCGGCAGTCTCACAGAAAACTTTGGGCTGACAGTGTTCAGTCCGGTCGGATATTGTGCATGCCGTGGTGACGGTTGCACGGGGGTTCTTGGTGGAGGGACGATGTTGCGGGATTCGAGGATGAATCCTTATTGGTGGGGGAGAATTGTAACGCCCGCGAACCAATTTTTGGAATTTTGGTTAGGGTGTCGATCGACACCTCGATTTTAATCGTCCGGTTTGCGTGGTTGGTTTAAGAGAAGCCCTAAACTCGAGTTTAAAAGGGGAACTCGACTTATTTCGTCCTTTTAGCCGTTTTTGGACAGAGAAGAAGAGAGAAGAAGGAGAAAACGTTTTTGAGAGAGATTTGTGAGATCCTTTGTTGTTCTTGAGAGATCTATTGCTGTGGAGTGAGAATCTTCCTGCAAAAGAGGTGAGTGCTTGACCATGGCTGATCTAAGCCTGAGATCTCTGTTGTTTTGGCTGTTTCTTTGTGTTTGTGGTGTTTGCTTGTGTGGGTTGGTTGTTTTCATGTTCCCAAAGGTTCCTGAGAAGTTTGGAAGAGTTTGGGAGGGTTTGGCAGCGGTTTGGAACGGAGGTTCGTCATTCGACTTCGTGCAGATCGATTCTGCGAAGGTGGTGTTGATCGACACCGGTTGGTGTCGGTCGACACCATGTTGGTTGAGTGTTGGTCGACACCGACCTAGTGTCGGTCGACACCAGTGACGCGTTAGTGTCGGTCGACACCGACTTAGTGTCGGTCGACACCAGACTGAACCGAGTCTTGTTTTCCTGGTTTGTTGTGTTGTTTGTGTTTTGGTTGTTGGCTTTAATAATAGAATCTCAGTTGCTTGTGTGTATAGCCCAATAGATGGGAGGATGGCCTCACTGAGTGTTTATTAAATACTCATGCATCTCAATTTGTGTTTGCGGTGCAGGTAAAGACAAGTGTGAACGTGGAATCAAGGCGATGAGGAGGAGGATGATCTAGGGTCTCATTTGTGTGTTGTTGGTTATTTATGGTTATGTGTTGGAACCTTGGTTAGAGTTATGATGGGTTGTTGGATAGAATGGTTAGGAATGTTATTGTATTAAGGATATGTTGGTTTGGTATTGTTTGTACGTTTCCGCTGTGTAAGATGGTTATGGCTGGTTTAAATGATGTTTTGTGGTTTGGGTTGATTTCATTAAGTAGTATGTGATGCTTAATTATATATATAGTATTTTTTTTTTAAAAATGGGTCGGGTCGTTTCAATGCATATAACTAAATATTTTGTATCAGACACAATTAGTACATTATATCAAATATGTATCTTAGTAAGAATCATAAAAACAAAATAAAATTAACAAAATACAATTCAAAACAAAAACTGAATCAACATTATTTAAGATGTATTTGTTATGTTGTTATCTCATAAGTACTAATTTTACCTCATGTCATAATCAATTTTAAATGAGTGAAATTTATAAAATAAAAACATATATAAAAACATAGAGACATTCTCATCAAATAACTGAAGATTCATTCCTATAAATTATAATTTATTTCGAATTATCTTATGTTTTAACATATGCATTACAAAAATACATATGTTGAAATTATAAAATCAAATGTAAAAAAATATTACTAATATTCTTAAGAGAATTTTGTTAAAAATACCCTTTTTGGTATACCCCTTTTCAAAAATACTTTTTTTTGAACATTTTTATGTTTACACTCTTTTACACAATTACAACATGTTAAAATAATTTTTGGAATTTTTTTTAGGTTTGGATTCTCTCTTTTACATTTAGGATATAGTTTGAGGGATTAAAGTTTAGTATTTGAAATTTAGAGCCTAGAATTTAGTTGTTTTATACATTGGAAAGACGTATTTTTGAAAATAGACAACATGATAGGGTATTTTTTAAAAGTGACATAGGAAAAGCGATATTTTTGAAAATCTCCCTATTTTAAAATGAATTTTTTTAAGATGATACATATTAATATTTGAAAAAAAATTAAATTTAAATAAATTTCATCTTTAGACATTCAGTTTAGTAATCACATTACTATCTATTTCATCGTAAAAATATAATTCACTTCTTCATAGGTGAGATTACACATGTCAAATTTTATCAAGAACACACATATAATATAATTAGCAAACAATGGAAATATATTGATTTTGTTAGTTTTCCTTTTTGATTTAGAAAATAATTTTTTAAAAATATGAACAGGTAAAATTCTGTAGATATAATTAAGTTGTCCTACTACGTTTATAAAAAAAAAATTGACTGTGTGTCAACATCTGAATGATATAATTGACACTTGTCACGATCTTGTTAATTAGTAATTTTGTCATTGAACTTTATATAATAAGATATTATTTTTATATCATTTATCTATTAATAATTTATAAATAACAAACACGTTTTCAAATTATTATTCTTACATTTTAAACAATAATTTTTACATTACGAAAGACGTGAGTTCTAGCTAGCTTAGGGCTTTTATACATATTAAACAGGTCATGTAGTTTAGGCCCATGATGATAAAGAAATTAGGGGTATAATCTCATTATAAGTAGTTCATATTTTGTTTTCGCCGCTGATCTTGACGAAGAAGATAGGAGGTCACGGGGATAAGAAATGGTGTCGATCAAGTTCCACTCACGCTCTCGTGCGAAGAGAAAGTGTCGTCACCGTGGTTACAGTAAGTCTGAATGAAAATGTTGTATCAAAATTGTCTTTCGTAGGTCTTTTCATGTTGGTAATTTAGTGACCAGTGTATGTCCTCGGTACCACTGATTGAAGTCTCTTGGACTACTAATCTAGCTTGGTGATCCATTTGATAGTACTGTAATATTATGTTGAAGGGAATTATTTAGAAAGTATTTTATATTGGCTTTTCAGGTCAGAATACAATGGAGGCGATGGATCGAAAAGTGGAAATTTTAATGAGAATGCTGGAAATGTTAAAACGCTTGCTAAAAAAGTTATATCATGACGAGAAGATGGACAAACACGTGTACCATGTCATGTTCATGAAGGTGAAAGGAAAATTTTACAAGAACAAGCGTGTTCTTTTGGAAAGCATGCACAAGTTTAGCAGGGAGAGAAAGTTTGCTATAAGCTGTGAGAAGCCATTAGCTCAGGTAAGTAAATATAAAATCATGTTTTATCAAGTCTTTTATTTGGGCAAGTATTATTATTATTTGCTTTAATTAATTTTTTTTCGGTTGCTTATATTTTGAACACCTCATAGGAGCCTGAAGGAGAGAATGCTGCACCAGTATCAGCACCTTAACGAGCAGAGTAAGAAACCCATGCATCTTATTCCCATCTTTGTTAAGTAAAGAGGATGATCTCAACTAAAGAAGTAAAAGATCTCGAAATTTTGGTGTTGATGGGTTTCTTGGAACTCATTGTGAGCCCGAAAGAAAGTGCAATGTCTTCCTCTTCTTGATTCATCGTTTTGATTGGTCAAAGACCTCCAGAATATTCGTCTGCATCGCCTTCACAGGTTTTCTTTCTGGACAACATTCATCCTCAGCCGTTGAAGAAAGAACTATCTTTTACATTAGTCTTATATCTTGTCTTGAGTTCAGGGGAACCTATTCTTGTAGGAGTAAGATATTCCTTTATCTTTAATGATCTGTCCCAGGATTCCTTTTTCATGTTCTAGATCTGAATTAACATTTGTTTTGCGCCCAAGCACTTTTGTTATCTTTTGTGTTTCGTTCCTGAATAAGACACTATTGTCCCATCAATTTCACCATTTTACCTTCGTGAGCCTTTAAAGCAAGTGAAAATAGTTATTCGATGAATTGGGAACCGAATAACTATTTTGGACTAAGATTGTTTTGAATTTTGAGTTTCTAGTTTTCTTGTAGAAGTAATTAAAACCTCCTTTTATATTTTTCTTCAATGATCCGTCTAAGATTGTTTTATCATGTTTTGGTAATAACTTGGTTTAATTTAACCTAGCCCGTTTTATTAACAAGTGTTTTTACTGGATTTTTGAAAATTCATAGCGTAGCTTTACGGCAACCTGAACATATTTTTTTCTTTCTTTATAATATTTCTTACATCCTCATTCTTATAGAGTTAAATTTCTAAAATTATTTTCTTTTGTTAGAAGTTATATATTATTATGGACATAAGCAGTATATAAAGTAATTTTAACACACAAAAAAAAGTATATGTTAATTGTTTATACCTTTGTAATATTTCAATAAAATACAATAACCATATACAGTAAAACCTCTATAAATTAATAAACACTATAAATTAATAAATTTTGCTGGTCCCAAGTAAGGCCAGTGTAAAAATTAACAATATTCGATAAGATAATAAGATAATAATTTTTTCGAAATCTCCTTATAAAATATGGTCCCAATAATATCATAAATAATTATGTAAATTTATATATATATATATATATATATATACTGATATAATAGTGTATGTTTCTCCTAAAGCTCAATTCTATAGAACAATTGTAATGTTGTATTTTCAACCTATAATGATATCTCTAAAATATTTTATAACATGTCATACAAATAATTAAATTTAAAGTTTTAATTTTTAGATATGCATCATTTACAATTTGATAAATTGACAGATTATTAAAATAGGAGAATTGATATTATTATTCATAGATTTGAATTTATGTGTCTCATGTGTATAAGTCAATTTGTCTATAATATTTGTAATTTATTGTAAATAGTGCTTTCTAAATATTACAAGTTCAATTCCTAAACCATAAAATTTATAACATCCGAAAGTTTAATCTTATTTTGCTATAGTTGTTCCAATTCATAATTTTTTAAAAAATAAACAATTAAAAATATATCTATAAATTAATAATTATTAATTTACACTATAAAATAATAATTATTAATTTATAGATAAATTAATATCACTATAAATTAATAAAATGTCTTAGTCCCAACATTATTAATTTATAGAGGTTTTACTGTATAATGTGTTTGTGTGTATAACAACACTAGGATTTAACCGGAAACATCGCAAGACAATTCTTTTCTTTTTCATAATTATAATTTAATAAACTTAATTTGATATCTCTAAATATTCTGATATTAATGAGTTAACAAAAAAGTGAAATGATAATTTACATGTGATGTATTATCTAGTTAATAATATTTTAAATTCATATTAATATTGGTCCAAATCTGTCCACTATATAACCATGTCCAATGATATTTTAAACTTTTTATAATGTAAATGTTTAGAATATTAAATTTATTATATTTGATAGAAATAAATTGTTTGACTAAAGATCAAAATTAAATCACATACAAACTTTTTAAATTTGGATGTTTGTTACTGAACTAATCTAAAAGTTTAACCGATACTATGAGAGTTACCCGCACGCCTGTGCGGGCAGGAATTTAATAGAAAATCAATTCAATTTTTCTTTCTAAAATACTAAAATAGTTTTTTTTTCTTTTTTAATGTTTAAATTTTCTCAATTCCATTTTTTAAAATGGAAACAAAGAAAAGATCTCAATAAGATGTTTACTATAGTATTCTACATATATATTATCTTTATTAATATTTAAAGGCCCATTTTCATATTTTCAAGTATTTAATGAGCCTTATATATTCGTTATGATTAAATTTAATTAGAATAATATAGGAAAGGAGATCATTCTGATCCTTGAAATTAACGAACTAATGTCCTTTGTTTATTGTTTGGTCTATAAATATATGAACTAATGGTATTTGGTTGATTCTTTGATCTAAAAATATATGAACTAATGTTCTAATTGACTTCCTTTGTTTAGATCATTAAGATAATATAGAAAGCAACCCATATAAGGTTTTCTAGTAATTGGTCATACAAACATTCAACATATTATCAAGGTTTAGACCATTAGGATAATATAGAAAGCAACCCATATAAGGGTTTCTAGTATTTGGTCATACAAACATTCAACATATTATCAAGTTTGCATATACAAAAAATTTGAAAACTAATGTGCCTTCAGCTTACGTCCCTGTAGTTTCTCCTACATGCTCCATTACATGATTTATGTAATAACATCCAGAATATTCCGAGCTGAAGATATTGAAAACACATTCATAAGTTAAACCCTAGCATCATGATTCACTACTTGATATTAATGAATATTCAAAACTTACATGGCCTAGTGATGCTCAAGTCCTTCAAACTCCGGTTTATAAATATCTTGGAGGAGGCCAGTGTGTTTACAATACACGGTTTACCTAACGATGTTTTAAGTGGTATAAAAGTTTGGTAAATGATTATACCACATAGTGTTTAGCATTTGTTCAATCAAGCGAGTGTTATTAATAGTACATACCTTCATACTCTCCAACCTTCCAGAAACGCAGAACACAAAATACCGGTTCGGTTTGATATGTGAGATGGCATCCAGATGTATCCCATAAAGACATAAAACGGGTAGCACAGTCGCTTACTGCACGGCACTTGATCGTTTCATTCCTTCAAATGTTGATAGTCGAAACATTTTATGAAATAGTCAAACTCTAAATTTTACTAACATGATAGGTGAAATAAATGTATTTTACCTGCCATTTAATAGCGTGAAAACAACTTCATTATAATGATCTCTGTTGTCCTTCACAGCTACTACACATCCACAAACATCTATTGTGGCAAAAAGTCAAATTTTCCCCAATGAGATGAATGAACATTTCCAAAATCTATCATATACATACAACTATTTTGGTAAAAAGTTCTTTTTGTACTTTTCTATGGGAGGGACCAATACACAAAGTTCCAAATATCCTAAAAAGTCTCTAGATTCCTTAACACAAAGATTTTATAACTATATTAACAGAGTTTAAACATATATTTTATAACTATATTAAATGAATGTTTCCAAAACTATTTAACACTTACATATAACTATTTTAGTATTAAAGTTGAATTTGTATTTTTCTATGGAAGGGACCATTACAGAAAGTTCCAAATTTCCTAAAAAGACTCTAGATTTCTCAACACAAAGACATCAAAAACCTAAATTCACGGAGTTCAACTTAATAAATTTAAAACTAATTTAAGGAAAACGTACCAAAAGAAATGGGATGGTGGATTATTCCTCGGAAAATATCATCCAAATCTTCGAATCGGAAATAATTTTTGGAATTTACCGATTCCTTTAGGGTCATGGTTGTTTCATCCGTAAACTTGATTTGATAAGGATGATGGGTATTCCTCTCCTTGAGGGTTGGATTGATGATTTTGAAATTCCTAATATCATACCATTCATCCTCGTAGATGTACTTCCGGAGCTTGAGTAGTGTAGTTGGTATAAAGGCAACTTCAATTGTGTCACCTTTCCAAAATTGATTAACATTGTGTTAGAAAATTATGATTTAAGTACTGTTGTAAATCAAACATAAGTAGAATTCTTGTTCTATTAACTACTCTAACATTTTCGTCCACAAGAAGAAGAACCCGTTTTGTGAAGAATTCGTTGACATACCACGAATTTAAGACCTTGGCCAAGATACACCATCTCGTCCTGCCGGGATGAAGATTAGATATAGCATCGTACTTCATGATTTCCACAAATTAAGGTTTTCCTGTTTATCCTCTCTTAACAAAAACGAAAAGGGGATTGGATATTTGTAAGAATACAAACAGTCACGATTAAACGTTGCGTCTTATACGTGTTAGCGTGTCTTACCTTTTATCTAGACTGTTAAGTATTTTAATAATTATTATTGTATGTATAATAAAAGATCTAATAATGGTATTACTAACAATTTTATTTTTGAAAACAACATTGTTGAAACTAATAAAATGTAATGATGTGTAAAATTTAAAATAAGATGCCCTTAGAATAAGAGAATATTAGAATTTGGTTTTCTCGAAATTGAAAGTTTAAATCATAATGACATAACAATCCTATTATTTGGGATATGTTAGAGTTAAGCATTTTATAGGTAATATATAAACTTAAGATATATATATATATAACAGTTACATAATTTTAATCAACATTGTTGAAACTAATAAAATATGATATTTTCCTCTAGTCCTTCTTTTATAATATAGATAAGAGGATAATAAAGATATGATTTTTTTCAATGTGAAATTCTACACCCTTCTGACATAACATTCTTATCATTGGAGAGAAGTTAAATTAAAATATAGTTAAAAATGGGGCAAACAATGTTTTATAAATATAATTAAAACTAATTTATTTTAAGAGATAAAACAAAGTTCAAGTCTAACAATCCAAAAAAATAGTGCAGTTTCAAAACATAATTAGACAGTCTCAAATATCTCTTTGTAAACAACATTAAGTGTTTTATTCTGACACTTCCCATCTTTATCTGTAACTAACACCTTTAGCCCTTTTCTGGTTGTGACTCTAGAGAAGGCAACATAAAGCTGTCCATGTGCGAAAACCGGTTTCGGTAGAAACAATCCGACATGTTCTAGTGTTTGACCGTGACTCTTGTTTATAGTAATTGCAAACGCCACAATGACAAATCAGGTGGACTAACATACATCCTAGGGATAAGTACCCTATCACCAACCTTTTTTCCTGTCACGATTCTTGCTTCGATTACATGATTGGCCATCTGAGTAATAATTAGTCTCGTACCGTTACACAAACATCCCTTTGGATCTATATTCCTTAACAACATGACATGTGCTCCTATTTTCAACGTCAAAACATGGGTTGGCAATCCAGAAACCTGTATACTGTTTAAGAATTTTTGAGTGTAGATCATATCATCATGTCCGCTTGTGTCAGACGTTTCAATACTATCAGAGCTAAGATATTGTCTCTCTTCACCTGTGATCAACAAAAAGTAAAGAATTTTAGGTATGTTATAATAGACATTTTTAATAAAAAATTTTACTTCAATATCCATATTTTTAAATAAAAACTTTTTCTCCAATATCCATATTCCATATTTTATTTTATTTGCATACCTGGGAGCTTAGTAAGCATAAACTGATTTATCTTATCAACATCGTCATTCCTTGGACTTAGAATACCTCTTTCACTAAATAATTTTGGATCAGTCCTCGTTGCAAAACGTTCTCCATAAATCTCTTTAACTATTGCTTCAATAGGATTCCCACTTGTATTAATTAATAAATCATCAGGAATTTCAATCTCCACATCCCCACTATTTGACTCGTTGATTTTGCCATCCCCGATATCAAGAAGCCACTTTGAGAAAGTAGCAAGAGCACCCACGTCCATACTATTACTTGCCTTGCGAAGTCTCAAATTTTCGGTAAGTTTAAGAACTTTACAACTATTCAGAAGAACACATGAGTTTATAGATGCTAAAACTGTCGCCACTCTTCCTCCTTCGGTAATAACAAGTATTATTTGTCTAAAATCACCTCCTAACACTACTACTTTACCTCCAAATATCTGATCACACTTCATGATATCTCGCAAACTCCTATCCAAAGTTTCATAACAAAGCTTGTTCATCATTGGAGCCTCGTCCCATATTATGAGCTTTGCTTCTCTAATTAAATCAGCAAGATCAGATTCGGCATCGATCGAACACACAAAATATTCATTAATATTGATTGGAATACCAAATCTTGAATGAGCCATTCTACCACCTTCCAAAAGCAATGCAGCTATACCACTTGAAGCAACATTCAGAACAATATTACCTTTAGCTCTTATCAGCACCAAGAATAGTCCACATGAATGTTTTTCCAGTATCACCAAAACCACAGACAAAAAACATACCACCTTTGTCGTGATTTATAGAGTGAATGATTTCTTCATAAACACGTCTTTGCTCATCAGTTAGCATTGGTAACAACTTATCGTACAATTCCTGTTGTTTATGAGGCTTATATATTTTTTCATCTGCGATAAGCCTATTTACTCCTGTCTTCATGATACTATCATCTGGTTTAGGCATTTTCTCGAAGGCTGTAAGAGACGTCCCATTCGATCGCAACATTAGACCTACCACAGTAAGTTCTATTTCAGTTAAACATAAATTTTCTGTCTGAGCCCGTGTCAACATTAGACCTACCACAATAAGTTAAACACTTATTTATAATCTTGTCTTGCAGAAAAAAAATATTTTCGATTAAATTAAAATCATTTTGATATACCTTGATCATTTATGCTTCACTTTTCTTTAAACAAAATATCCTCGCACAAGATGTCCTTTGTTTTATTCCAAACTTCAAGAGGAACAGTTAAACTCTTTGTATGCAGTAGGATCGCAAATAATTTTTTAAAAAATTCCCCAAAACACCATTCACCTGCTTCATTTATAGCCGCAATGTATTCCTTATCGTCGTCTAGTAATCCCAATGCATAGCAAGCTTCCTGAAAATCCTTATAAAGAACACTGTTGACTGTTTTTAAATAGTCAAAGCTTGTTGGTCCTGGAATCTTATTAAGCAAAACTCTCAAGTAATAGGCTTGTCCTACAGATGGTGGTACGTATGTGATCCTGCCTATTGCAAAACTTTTCCGCTTCTCCGACCTTGGCTTCCAAAGTTTTTCTTTCTTATTCCACACAAATTTAGATGGAAATTCAGCATACGTGAGTTCTCTAGCTTGGGGATATATCTTGTTGCATTCCATCCAGCCCAAAAATTTAGAAGTTATGTTCATTGTACGGTGCAAGACATCTTCTATTGGATCATCCTGGTTGTAAATATCCAATTCTTGTCCTGGAAGATGAAACGGGAGCTTTTCTAAAGGTGTAGTACGATAACAAATCGGGAAAGCAAATATTCGCCAAGAGGCCTCACATGCAGATACGTATCTAAAAAGGCTTGAATTAGTTGGATAAAAAATATGAGAATGTTTGACAAATTGTATAAACAGTTATTACCTGCAATTGAAATACTTTTTGATTTCATTTTCTTGATCTTCTCCTCCTACGTTGGCTCTAACATAATCTGGACCTTTAGTGGTGTACTTGAACAAATACTTTACTGAACGTGTCTGATTGCACCACTCAACATTTATATGAGCACGAAAACGAAGAGACAAATCACGATTATAGGGAATAACATAACTATTATCGTATTGAAAGCCCCCTTTTCCACAACTCTCCCATCGTTTCGTCGTCTATATAGTGGATAACCAGCATCGTCGACAATAGTATTATCCATGTATGGCTTTGGGAAGAATTTAGTGCATTTTCCATTATTCATGCAGACACTATCTCTGTTCATAGGACCACAAGGACCATGAATCATCACATCAGAAACAACTTCGTATAAATACTTATCCACCTCTTTATCAGGAATTTCAGCGCTTATGAATTTATCAATGTCGTCTGTTGTACGTATCTTATTGTCTCGATGTAAAAACAGAATCATATGCGCATGAGGCAAACCCCTTTTCTGAAATTCTATTGTATACATAGCTGAAAAATATTAAATAAAAAAACATTAATATATTTACACTTTCCGGAAGACTGATTGAAATTATAATAAATATTATGAAACATACCAGAATTTACGATACCAAACGTTTTTTTCTTTGTCACTTGGTCCAATAATCTATCAAGTTTCATCTTGAAAACTCGGCTGCATATATCAGGTCTATCTTTTTTACTAAGTCGATGCCTTTGTAGATAACGATCTATTTCGTGCCATCTTGGGTTGCACGTAAAGGTTATGAAAAGATCAGGAAATCCATAATACTTGCAAGTAGCCATGGCATCTAGATAATGTTGCATCATATATCTCTTTCCACCTGTAAACGATGACGGAATAAAAATTCTCTTTCCGTGTTGTGCAAGATCTCCATGTCCTTTTTCAGCAGCTTCAGTTATCTTATCAACTCTTTCAGTTCGGAGATTGCTTTGGTTGATCCAAATGTAGTTCAACCTGTTTGATTCTATAATAGTGAATGCATCGACTAAAAACTGCTGGAATAATTTGCCTGCCATAAAAACAATCGAAGATTCTTCATATCTTTCAAATACTCTATATGCATAAAATTCTCTCATGGTGACCATTTTTCTTTTACGTCCACGGGTATCCACGAACCCTATATCGATGCCTAATCTGTAACCATCTTCACCATAAGGGAACAACACTGGGTATTGTAAAGACAAGTACGCGGGATAAAGTTCACTTATTCGCTGTAAATTTCCCGAACAACTTTCTATAACAATGTCACGTTTATTTACACCAGCCGTAAAGTCTCCGGGAATTAGAGCAGCAACCTCTTTGCTGGTAGGAAGATTATGAGTCCTTGCATCAGTGGTCCTCTCCGAAGGTACCATCAATCGCAAACCTTCGCTACTGTCCTCCATATTAAATCTTTCACGTGCCGATCTAAACGCCCTAACATGCGGGTTATGACTATCAATCGTCTTTTTTAAAAGCTCAACAATCTCACGTCTTAAATCTCCCACAGATCCAGATGTCCTATATTAATGCCAATTTTAAAAAATATAATAATTATGATTAGTAAATATAACAAATATTAAAGATATTTTACATACTTATAAAATATGACAAATATTTCTATACATATTTAACATTATTAATAATTACCTAAATGCGGAAATTCTATTAGATACTTCGTTATATACGTCATGTATATATAATTGAAAAAACATTGGTTCCTTGCCAGGTTCTGGTAAAATATCACCAATACGATGATAGTTTTCCCCGCACATCTGAAATAGATAAAGACCTCTACCATTATTTATGGAATGGTTAATTTTACCACCTAGAGATGTGAACGAAAACATCATGTTGTATGCTCATATGTTATCACGGAAGTTTTTACTTTGGTCGTCGTGATTATAAAACAACGATAGTAACGATTTAGGTGCAGTCTTCAACGTAGGAAGTATTACTTTGCCACAATGGCAACACAATGAAAAATCCGGCTTTGCCTTTTTAGTCCGTTTATTCACCCGTTCTTCATACCACATATATTCTCCACAATTTTCACATAAAAAATAAGGATCTCCATCATCATCATAACCTATACAAAATATTTGTTAATATTTTAAATATATATTAGTTAAAAAAATACATAATTACAAAACTATCATATAACCGTTCACATATGCATCGAGATATACCATTTTTTTGTAACTTAGCTTTTATGGGATGAAACCCAAGAAACATGTCAGATGTCGTATTGTTTTCATTTATCTCACATGAATTCTCATCAGTAGAGCTATCAGAATCGCTTTCATCGTTCATATCCGAATCAGTTGCGACGTAACATGCGAAATCTTCGTGTAGTCCTGGAAGAAGTAAATTCTCTGCAAATAGTTACATAGCATTTATTTATTTACAGAAATACTAATTAATTCCTTTCTGGACATATGACCTTTTTTCTTTCTTTTCGCCCTGTTAGACTTCAATATCTGCATTCTTTTCAACCTTGCCATCTTATGTGGATTAGGATACTGAATATTCAGTGCATTCGTAAAAGCAGGAAGAATTATCGTAGAACTAACACCTGATTTTCAATGTCATTGCGTACGATATTTTAGATTTGGATATAACATATCTCTTAATGTTAAAAATTGAGAATGTCGTTACGTTTTCTAGAGACAGCATGTGTCGATACATTCTTTCTTCGGTATGGTATCTTCGAAGGTCTCATTATGTGATGCCAAGAATTGCGATCTGCAAAAAAATAAACAAAACTACGATTAAGAATTCATATAATCGACTATTTATGATCCTTTTTGTTTATACCTTAATTTTCTTAGTCATTTAGTGAATATCGTTGGTAGGTCTGTTTATATAGGAAGATGGTACATATATATTCTCTAAACTAAAAATGTACTAATTATTGATATATATGAATATTAACTTATGTTTCTATATATCCTCTTAACTTTTTTTTTTAGGCAAAATAATTTGTTATTTATCTTTCTAATTACGTATACGGATATTTGATACAATTTTTTAAGTTTTACTTTCTTGAAGTTCATTAATATTTTATTTAATTATACTTCCATAATCCTACATATCAATTTCAGATTTAAATTTAAGCATTACTTTATTTATATACTATTGGTCTAATTAATATAACATATTTATAGTTACAAACAAATTATATAAACCTATTAAATTTAATTATTTATTAGCAACATTATATTATTAATATAGGTTTAGTTGTATTTACATATAGTAATCATTATTAAAAAGCTATTTCAATGTTTCACCGAAACAAAATATTGAGAAACTAATGAAAATGATAAAATCTCTTATAAAAATTCAATAACGGATTATAGTAACATCATGATCATAACTATTAAATAAAGTAGGTATTATTAAAAAATTAAAATATTAATTATAAAATGATCTTCAAAAGTTAATCCTTTGTCGTGTTAGATCTTTGAATCCATAACTTATTCTTCTCACACCATTTAGATCCAGAGGCACCCTTATCATATGCGTTAATTGTCTCGTTGATAGACATCATATTATATTCCATCCACGTATCAAATTTTGATTTCTCATTCTTTGATTTCAATATACCATCTTCACCGTCAACAAAGGAACTTTGAACGTTAAGATGCACCAATGAGTGTTCTTTGGAAGATCTTGATTCTTTCATGGTTTTTTTAGATTTTTTCGTTTTGGTTCCGGAATGCTATCCTCACAAAAGAAAATCAATTGTTCTGGTTGAAGTTGCGTACAAAGCGCATATTCATAAGCTCTTGAAATTTTCTTGGTAGATCGACGAACTCCAATTGAACGTTTCAATATGATTCTTCAAATATGCATTGAAAACATGTGAGTATGAAATTACAACGATTCAAAATATTGTAAAAAGCTTTAATTTTTCGCTACCTCTTACGTCAAGCAGCAAGAACTCTAGAGATGGCTTTTTTTTGTTCCGAGTTGACATGGTACAATAATAAGAATTATATATATATAACATGTAGAAGATAAGTTTTTAAACCCGAGAATATTGTGTTTCCTCAAACTTCATATTGAATTTTGTCAATATTCAAGTTCAACATTAAGTTATTAATTTAAATATACTTATTTAGATAAAAGTGAATGTTCATTTTCGTGAATTTTCGTAATGAATATTCAGGCTATTAACTTTTCCATTTATTTTATTGTAGTAACGTTCTTTTGAACTTAAAAAAAAAGAATTAAGTTTAACTTTTGGATCATTCTTGTCTTTAATTATAATAATAGTTACTTAATTATACTAAATATCAATATTTCCAAAACTATTGTATACCATGATTATTTTATTTATGTCAAATTATATATATAAATCTTTGTTTATTTATAACATTATACCAGTAGATGACTAAATAATTTCAAATCAGTATTAGAATGATAACATGTTTTAAAGTGACTGAAATGGTTTAAAAATTTTTAAATTTCTCTAAAAACATAATCCCATTGAAAGTATAAATAAATAAAAAGCAATAACAGAACGGAAAAATATTCTGAAGTGATGGAAATTGTTCAGTCTTTAGATTCAGTTTTGATATTTTTCCTTGTCTTCATGCTATGACCCCCGACCGACACAACATCGGTTTCTGTATGATCTCTCTTAGACGAAGCCAAACTCGATTCAGCTGGGGCGAATTGCAACTTATGATCATGCATATCCGAAGTAATATTTGAAAGTTCATTCCTTCCATAGAGTTTCTACAATTAAATTTTATACATTAAGATTAAAAAACATTTAAATGATATAATATTAATAATGGTATTATGGGTTTTTGTTTTTTTCTTTAGTACCTTGCCGAATTGAACAACCATGTCATCCTTTTCCCAAAACTTTTCAACAACATAAGCAGACTTGTCGTTCTTTAAATTATCGATTGTATCGAAATTTTAAACAACATAGTCTTCCCTACTAAGACCGAAAGAGATTCGGGAATAGCTGCAATATCCTCTTGACCATAGGTAGACACATGATTCAATATTTATTTATATATTTTTAAAACTAAACAGAGGTCAAATGTTATATTCTTACTTTTGAATTTTCCAAAGCCAGTTCTTCGGCTTTTTCCAATAAATAGTTGAGCAAGACCGTCAAAGAAGAGCAGTTTAATCTTTTGTGAACTTCCATAACCGACATGAAGTATGAGTTTATACCTTTCAAACAGTTTAACATAAATTAAAATGTATAAATAGTTCCAAATAACAAATCTTAAGAAACATTTTAACAATTCAAGAGATACTTTCTTGTAATCAACATCTGTAACATCAGCATCACAAACCCCACAACTATAAAGTAGTTCTTTTCCAGATTGAGATTCTAGTGGGTACGGCCGCACCTTCTTATTGCAAACTTTACAAGCAATATAATACCATTTAGGCAATACTTCAACAGAATAAATTGTGGCGATTGTCACACATGTTTGCGTATATAATGAATAAACCAAACGTTTGTTAACTTAAACAATTTTTCAAAACAATTCAAATTAGATGATATTAATTAAATCTTTACAAAAAATTACCTCAAGTGCATAAACGATTTGGTCCATAGTAGACTTCCCGTTAATAATAAAAAACTCCTCATATAATGTCACCTTTGATTTTTGGGGACTTGGTTCATCTTCAAGTTGTATTAAATCTATAGCATCAGTGGGCAACCTGTAAAGTTATGATAATAATAAGAACATATTTATAGCATGTATCGCCGAGTAATATAGAAGGGATATATATATATATATATATATATTTACTTTTTTCGGAACGCTTCCACTTCAGACATAACTGGATTTATCATAATATCGGTAGAGTTGAACGCATTGGAAATACTATAGTTCCCTGAAATTTTGATTTAATTGGCAATGTTAGATTTAATAATCATAAGTTCGAAGATTATAAGAAAGTCATAAATCACCTTTCCATTCCTTCAAGCATGCAAATCGTACTACACAAACGACAACAGTATCTTGATGTTCTTTTATCTGTGTATCAAAGGCCTTTGCAAGATCACCCCACACAGTGCAATTCAACCGGGTTCCACTATATTACGAATGTATGAATTAAGAATACATAATTAGACATTATATTCGAAAATAATTTTAACTATAAAGGGTATCTATTAAGGAATCATACGTCAACTCTTGCAGATCGAAACTCAATTTGACGTTATCCTTCCCTTTTGTTTTGACGCTGTCAAGATTTCCTACACCAACGATCTGACCAATAACATCTACCAAAAATACATATGAATTAATATTTTCCTTTAAATAAAATTTTAAATATGAATTTAACAACTCACCGACCAATACATTCTTGTCTAATTCTCCAGCCAATATAGAAGGAAAATTCTTAAAATATTTTTCTGGTACACGAATTGGGAATTCATCACATGATTTCACTATGGTGGTTCTATAAAAGACGTTTTAAAATCCCAAATAGCTTGTCTTATAACTACTATCATAATCTACTAAGTTGAATGTGTCAACTATCTTAGACTCGCCGACAGCAAGGTGATTCTGAAATCTGTTGACCAAACCATCTTCAATAGATGCATGTATCCTTGTACCCTATATATAAGGTTTAGAAGTTAGAAAGCTATTATCGAGATTTACTTAAAATATGATATAAATACTAATTAAACTCTACGTATAAATTATCTTATTAAATCTTACATCACTGTCAACGAAGACCATCTGTAGAGACTTGAATGACTTCCAAAGTCTTATGATACGGACTCTAATTTTGTAACGATCGAGCGCAGGGTTGAGATCGTCTAGCTGAACAAAGGGACGAACATTCATCTTTTTAGAAGTCATATCGAGTTGTGCATAAGAATTTTTTAACACATTAGCGTATCAATATATATAGAGATGTTTTACAACCGACTTAATTTTTTCATAGAATATTTACTTTATTTTTTTAAAAGATGATAATTACGAAGAATGTAAATATATCATATACAAATATTTTAAATATGTTTACTAAAGTAAAAAGTAAATGTTACATATTTATACTTCCATAATTTCAATGAAATATATAAAGTACTTATAAATTACTATATGTTGACATTCCAAATAAATATTTTTTTTGCATATTATAATAACTGACTCTATTTAAAATCATTTCGCAAATCGCTACATAAAAAACGTCTATAGGTCCGAATCATACGTTAAATTAGTTTGGACTGTATTTTAAAATAATTTATAAATTGAATTAATGTTATTCAAATTTAATATAACTCATTATCTTTTAAATCAAACATTAACCAGATATGTTTATCATTAGAAGAATTAAATACTCATAAAAGAATTTGATGCTTCTCAAAAGAATCCTCAACAGCAAGATGAATATAGGAGTCAAGTGCATCACTGTAATTTGGATAAGAAATAATTTTAATCAGTACTGTCCATATAAATCAACCATTAGACAAAAAAGTTAATATTGTTAACTACCTTAAGTCCACATCGAAACGATAGTACGTATCATCCAGAATTTTTATTCTGGTCACCCCATGATCAATGAGATTGTAACTAAATGTAAGTTTAGTTATAAACATATAATTTTTTATATATCCACATATTAATATATTTAATAAAAAATGGTCCATAATAAGAAATTGATTTACATGTATTTAACTGTGAACTTCTCTATAACTATGAACTTCTCTATAACATAAATTGGATTCTCCGCCATATTAAAAGACGGAACACCACAAGATGATGCCGGGATGGTAGCATGTCCAAAGGAAATAATATAATAAAAGTTTTTGATTTCTGTAGTATCTACTAAATAAATTAATTTTATATCAAATTAAAATCCAAATCCAAGATCACAATGTTTTAACGTATCATATATTAATATTAATTTTTATAAAACCATACAATTTTAAAACGAAAATTAAATTTCCATATCAGCAAAGGCATCTAATATCTGCGTGACTTGAGGACATGGAGGATTGATCATGACACTCGTACAATTGTGCACCGTGGTTGCCATCCATGTATCTAGATTTAGAATATTTTAATAATTAAATAACGTTTTTTAAAATAAATTAATTATAATAGTAACAGCAACAATTAATTCGAACCTTTATTACTCTCAAGCTTGGCAAAGCGTATCACGCATATGATATCACTGATCCAATGTATCCAATGATCATAGAATGCGTTCGCGTAGTCCTTTGGCAAACGACAGGATAAACGGTAACCCCTACAATTGTATTTCTTTGAGTATTTTTAAAATTAATGTGAATTAAAAACATAAATCTTATAACATTAGAACAACTTACTCAATCTTTTCTAGAACAACAAACAACTCATTCCATTCTTTGTATGGTGGGCCTTGTTCAAAGCTATTTCCAACCCTAAACACTCTTCCGATAAGGTCTGCAAATATTTCTCAAGAGTTAAAGTAATCAACCACTTCAAAATTATCTTACAATAAAACAATATATTGCTTCCCTTACCTACACAATAAGCGGAATCTAAATATCCACTTTTAATATCATTGAATGATACGAAAGAGTAAAATTGATCTGAAGACAAAGGAGGAATTTTCTTAAACCATGTCATGTCTCTCCAATGTATTCTAAAGCGATGATCAGTTGGCCTAAAAGCGTCATCAACATTGCTTAATGAGAAACTTGATAACATTATCTATTCACCTTCTTCCAAATCGTTTATAAAGATGTCACGATAAGGAGAACCCATCAATACATGAATTTTTGTACCCTACGTTAACATTATACATAAGTACGTAAAGATTAAAATAAATTTGAATGAACATTATATAATTTAAATTATACCTTCTCATCAACTACAATCAAGTCTGTTGATATGAAAAGAGGATGACGGCACTCAAACTTCCTCAGTATTTTTACGTTGATTTTAAACTCATGAATGAAGGGGTTTAGGTCGTCCACATCGAAATAATAGTCTCTCTTCCCGATCCTATTTTTTATAGCATTGGATAGAAGGTTAGCCATTTTTTTCTTTGAAAGACCTAGACTTAAACGAAACTTACTATTCTGACTTTTAAATGTATTTATATATACATAATACAGAATATATGTTTTTGAGAAAATTTACTTTTTAAGATATTTTCAAACTTCAAATATTTATCATTAGCAAAACTTAAATGGTAATTGTACAATTATCATCAAGTCCAAATATATTATATATATTTCCAGAACTTTAAATAATTTCCATAACCATTTAGGGATAATCGAATAATTAAGTAGTGTTTTTTCTTTTTCTGAATTCGATTTAAAACCTTTTTTTTTTTAAGATTATATTTCATTTTAAAGTTATATATTATATTCACAACTAATTTTGTAATTACCATATTTAGTTAATTTGTATATATTTGTACTATAATATAAAGAAATATTTAAATCATACTATAATAAAATTCATGATGATTAGTTGTTTAGTATAGTTTCGGAAATTATTAATTTTAATTTCAAAAAATCTTAATATTAATCAATCTATTAATAATAATATCTATGAGAATTTCTTTTAAAAAAAAATCATGTAAGATAATCACCAAATTTATAATATATTCTAATATAAATATATATAATTAAAATCCAAGATCAATATCATAAAGATTTAAAATTTAGCAAATTACACTTTAAAATCTTATAATTCAGTTCTCCATTTCGGAAAAGGAATCAAACATCTGCGTGACTTGAGGACACTTAGGATTGATCATGACCGTTGTACAATTATCCACAGTTGTTGCCATCCATGTCTCTACAATAACAGTATCTAATTAATTAACATATTTAATAATCTAGGCAATAATATTTTTTGAAACGTGAACGAATAATATGAACCTTTTTGAGTCTCAAGTTTGGCAAAACGTAACACACATATGATATCACAAACACAATGAATCCAATCATTGAAAAAGGCGTTCGCGTGGTCTTTTGATAAACGACATGACAATCGATCACCCCTAAAATTTTGCATCTTTTAGAATTAAAACATTAATAAGTATGATAATATTTAAATTTAAAATTTTTAAAATAGAATGACTTACTCAACATTTTCCAAAACAACAAACAACTCATTCCAATCTTAATATGGTGGACCTTCTTCAAAACGATTTCCAACAGTGTACACTCTTCCAATAATGTCTGATCATAGATTTTTCATTAGAAGATAAATTATTAGAAATAATTAAATTTTATAATATAGTTTTTTATCTCACAGACACAATAATCAGGGTCTAAAAATCCACTTTTGATGTCATTAAATGATACAAAAGAATAAAACTGCTTGGAAGACAAAGGATGAATTTTTCTAAACCATGTTTCGTCTCCCCAATGTATCATAAAACGATGATCAGTTACTCTTAAAATCCCATCAACAATGGTTAGTGAGAATCTTGATAACGTTATCCATTCACCTTCTTCAAGATCGTTTATAAAGATATCACGATAAGAGGGACGCATCATCACATGAATTTGTTTGCCCTACATATCCAAATATTTGTAAGCATCATAAGTTTAAACAAAATTTATAAAAAAATGCGATGTATACTGCAAATATACATTATCATCAACAACAATCAAGTCTTTTGATCTGAAAAAAGGATGACGGCACTAAAACTTCCTCAGTATTTTGACGTTAATTTTCCACTCATGAATGAAGGGGTTTAGGTCGTCAACATCGTAAAAATAGTCTCTCTTCCGGTATCTTTTTTTGATAGCATTGGATAAAAGGTTTTCCATATTCTCAAAAGGCGAAACCTACGATCCTGACTTCTAAATTATATAAACGTAAATATATATAATATAATATAGTTAATTTTTGGAATTTTTCATTTTACGATATCGTCAAAACTCCAAATTTCTTTATCATTTGATTAACTTAAATGGTATATATACATTTTCACTTATCACGGAATATATTATTAGATTTCCTATTACTTTCTAGAAAAACACGATTTAAATAATTTTAAAATATTTTTATAGATATTTCATTCAATGAATATGGAAACTATATCACCATGAATACTTATATCAAATATTTAAGTCCGGTTTTTGATTAAAAACTTTTATATATTTCTAATTAAATTTTGTATACACGTCAATATCTCTATTTTATAGTATCGTCTTAACGAAATCTTAGTTTTTAGAATAATAAATAAATATCCTACTAATTTCTGACAGATAATATATATATATTTTTTTAAAAAAATTTTAAACGCATAAGTTTAAACTCTAACATTGTTAACCATTAAAAGGAACATGAAGTTTATCCCAATCAATATTAGGAACAACACAATCTTTGATATCTTTCTCAATAACAACCCTAACATCTTCTAGCATGTTACGCTCTGCAATTAAGTCGATTCGCCCCTCCAAGATATCATTCATTAGCGAGATTTGAGCATCGACTGTCTCAAGTTGACATGTTAGGCCTATAGATTCTTCCTTTTTCTTGATATAATCTTTCAACATATCAAGTATCGCAGTGAAACGTCTCGTCGTTTCCTTTAGTACCACATCTCTCAATTTTTGGAATGCTTGTTTAACCTTCTCGATTGCTCCATCTTCCCATTCGAAATCTGACATGAGCCCTTTTCGTTTCCTAGAACTTCCACCTTCCATCACGATTTCTGCAAAAATATTTTTTGAAAAGGTTTAAACTTCCAAACCAAGAATTCAAGATACGAAAAATTTACTAACTATCGATTGAGATCTTACCAAAAGGATATGGATGATAATAGACGTTTTTTCCTTTGTTGAGATGGGATAACAAAAGGTCAGAAAATTATGAGGAGACGTAGAATGCTTAAATATTTGTTTAAAAGCGGCGAAGGCTTTCATATTGGCGTAACTTAAGGCCAGGCCCATCTAAATTAACCAATAATAACCTACAATTCTCTTTAATCTCAATTTAGAGTAAAATTATTTTTAAATAAACACAAACTTTTTAATATAGATGTATTAGTAAAATAGTGATATTAAATTTAACGTGTGGTGCAAAAAAATAAGAATAATTCCAAACATAATTTAAGACGAAAATTTCATGTTTAAAATTCTACAAATAATTATTTAAAAGTCTAAAACAACAATAGCAAAGTGAACATAATAACAAATATTGAGAAGTAGAACTATAGCCAGCAGCTCGAACCACAGTCTCAATCTTCATCTTCATTGTCTTCATCACTGGAATCGACGTCTAGCCAGCGCCTGTAAAATTTGAATAACTCAGATTTAGAATTCCCGTATAATTATGTTCATACTAAATTTATTCAATTTATTTTATTAATAAAATTACAGCATACCGCCAGTATTAAATCCATCAATTTCATCTTCAAGAATGACCTTCAAACATCGTAACTGAGATATCAAATATTGGATTCCTAGCAAAGTAGAATTTAAGTAAGAAAATGATAGTTTCAAGTGGTTTATAAGACTATTTAACAGTACCTTCGTAAACAGAGATCCTCCAAAACAGAAGAGTACACATGATTGGTTGATCAGCAAAGGTAGGGGAGGACATTATTTTTTTCCGTTTCTCAAGAAATGCAGAACAAACCGAACCAACAGCAACACACTCAATCTCTAGGCCACTTTGAAAAAAATTGATTGTTTATACGTTAAACAACCAGTAAATATATCAAAATTTGAGAATATCGAAAGTTTTGAATATTATCTTACTTGTGTTCAAGGATAGTGAATGTCACAACTTCATTTTCTGAAATGTACCCATTTTGATGTTCAAGAAAATCAATTGTATGAGGCTCGTTTAAGTGTTTTAGCATTCCCATGACATCTAACATAAAAAACGTAAATAAAGTCGACATCTTCAAAATAGAATATCATCACATAAAAACGTATTTATCAAGATTAGTTGAATATAAACACTTACCTACACAACGGTTCTTCTCGTCATGCGTCGAATTATTCATCCCCAATGCATCAAAAAAAAGGATAAAATTGTCAGTACTTCGCGGATATGTTGGGATCATTTTTGTTTTATCCTGGACCAGGTTCTGAAACGGATGGTTTGAGTTCCTGAATGATTGTTGACCTTCAATCACTAAAAATCCAGTAATCTCGTACCAGTCTCCGTCCTTGATTTTCCCATAGTATCTTGATACATAAAGATCCGCATTTATCTTGGTATCAATCCTATTTCACTGTAATAGAAACACAATTTAGCATTTAATTGTTTTATTTTTGTTGTATATCTCATTTGGTATTTGAAAATAATTACGGAAAATTGGGAAGAAGAAGAAAAATTACCCTCTCGTCTACCAAAATCAAACTTTGATAAAAAGGTTGTCCTTGAATAAAATGAGGTGGCCACTCTCTTAAAATTTTCACAGCAACTTCCGGGTTACGTAAGGTCGGATTCAGATCTTTTACGTATAGCACCATCCTGTTTGGGAATTGTTTCCTTTTTTCGAGTTTTTAGAAGCAAGAAGAAGTTTGAGAGAGAAGTTCAAATATTACAGTAAATGATATTTAGTTCAAATATTCATAAACTAAAGAAGATAAGGATTATAAGAATCAGATTTCTAGATTTGTGTGGATTTTATAAAAACTTGTGGTCTACACAGGGAAAGCTGCATGTGTCTTTGTTCGATAAGAATGATAAATGTTTTATTTTTAAAATAAAATACTTTATTTTTAAAAAATTAACTGGACAGTTGAAACTCTAAATTTCAAATTGCATGTCTATCTTGCATTTTTCAACTTGCATGCTAACATTTTTTTATCAACATGCATTGGCCTTTCGTATATTTGTTACGACTTTTGCTGAACTTTATTGGAAACTTCAAAGTCTTTGTCTTTACATTTTTTTCTAAGTATTTAATATGTAGATATTTTTATCAAGATAATGATAAAAGAATATTCTTATGGATAATTTAACCATAATTTGATATATGTAAAGAAATTTAAACTGTTATCTATTTAAATTAAAAAAAAATTAGAATCCATATATCATTTGAATATAAAAAAAATTAAAACCCCAGAAAATCCATAGTAAGCAAAAACAAATTAAGAAGTCGCCAGTCTTCTATTTGCGAGTCCTCTTCCCTGGTCTCCTATAATTTAGTTCATAGGTATACATGACAAAGATTATAAACGAATTTGTACAATGTTTTCATCTTATATATAACATGAACAGAGATGATAATCTTACAATTTCATCATTTTCGACTCATCTGGAATTTGCGGATTGAGTATTATTTTCGTACAAACTGTAGAAGATATACTTTTTTTTCCTGTAAAGTTAGAACAGAAATAATACTTTAATATTTGTTCAAAAATACTGAGCAATAAATATCATCAAATTAAATGTATACCTTGGAAAACTTCAATAACACCCCATCGAATAACACAAATTAAGTGATCACCCCGGTAAGATTTATAAGTATCGTAGAATTTTGCAGCCGATCTTTCGAATAACTCACACCTTATTATGGTTCCACTAAAATCCAAGAATTAAAACTTTATGCTTCAATATAATTCAAGATCATAATTTTGTATAATATATATATATATATATCTATAATAAGAGTATTTAAATTCACCTGAAATCACGTAGATCAAAAGATATTTTGTGGTTAATAGAGTTATCTTCTGCTCTGCTATTTATTGCAAAATTTTCTTCATAACTTTGCATCTCAACGTTATCTTCATCCTCATCTAAATCTTGGATATATCTATCCTCATTATGATCATCGTTATCACCATTATCTGAATGGTATTCGACCTCATCATCGGTTTCTTCATCAATATCATCATATTCTTCATCCATTACATCATAAGAAACATCATCTTCTTCGTCGCTTCCTTCTTGTATATAATCAGAATCGTCCTGATCTCCAACATTACTGTCGTCATCAGATTCTTCAAAGACTATACAATCTGTTCTGAGTGATCATGGTAAGATTCGTTTTTCTTTTTTTCTAAACCAAATTGAGTACAATACTTAAACAACTTACGAATATTGTCACTTTGTGATGCGTCATCAGATTTCTCATGATTTTCAGACTTATTTTTCTCATCATTTTTTTGTAATTTTCTGAAATTACAGCTGAATTTCCCAACATTGACAACCTTACCGATGACGTCTGTATAGAAATAGAGTTAGTTCAAATACAAATATGTACTAATAATAATTGAAATTAATTTTATAATATCTAAAAACACTCCTCACCCACTAAGTAATCTTCACATTGTGTACCATCATTAATGAGTTTTAAATCGACGAAATCATAGAAATCTTCCCCTCCAACAATTGAATTCTCTTTGATTGTGGTATTATACAAAATAACAATTTTGTAACGATGTTTGGTAGCTAAACATGAACCATTCTGCTCAACAACCTTAAAGTCTTCGAAATCGAGCCAATCACCAACGTTGAACTTGGAGACAAAACGATCATAAACATCTCCACGAAAAGAACATTGGACCTTTACACCCTAATAACACATAGTATTAATATTGTCACATAATGTGATTTTATATGTCAAAATAATATGCTCAACGCTTGCAATTCAAAACTTTCAGGTATAACTGCATATACGCTTTATTTTTGGAATACATAATGAGCTAATTATTAGAATAAAGTAAATACCTTAATATCAGATAAGACCATCTCCAAACATGGACCTTTTTCTTCCCACAAACACAAAACTTTCACACGTCTTTCCATTCATATTTCGATGAATTCAAACGCGAAACATCATCGAAAAGGCTATACCTAACCATAGTTTTCTGTTTTTTGTTTTCTTCGTTGTTTTAGGTTGAATGTCAAAAGAGTCGAATAGACGTATATATACATGTAATTTAATATATATTAGATATTTACTTTTTTTTTTATAAGTGATATATAAGAATATATGTTTACCATTTTTTAAAAAATATTTTGTATAGATCTCCAGACATAAATATCTTTATTACACTTCCATTTATTTTAGAGATAATAGTAGACTTCTTAATGTTTATCATTACGACTTTTAATGCGTATATATATTTTCCATTTTTACATTAATCGTGATATTAAACTTTATTCTGTTCTGTTTTGAATATGGAATACATCTTAAGTTTATCCACCCTGCTTGACATAACGTAAAATTAATAAATTTTAATATTCCATCAAAAAATAATAATTATTACATTTTAATAAATTCAGACTGAAAAAGTTATATATAAACCATTTTCACATACTTAATACGGGTTCTTGATTCGTTTACTTCTATCATTCATATATACAATTTCAGAATTTAAAATATACAATCTCACGATATATTGAAATTTATATAATATGCAAGAACTTCAGCTTTTGGTCGATTGTATTGCTACTAATGTAATTTCGGTACGCACATTTTCATTTTTAACATGTCTCATCTCATTTACTTTAAGAACGTCATTATAAACACTGTCAATTTTAAAATTAAGCTTTATAGGAATATTATTCTTTCATAAATTATTCATCCATATAAAACAATATACAGAAAACATCAATTATAAGATCTCAGAACATTCATCATATTATTCTCTAAAATATGTTCTTCTACTCGCTTCATGCCAGAAAATTTGCTATGACACCAATATTTTTCTTTCCATATGCATTCTGTTTTTAAATAACAAAATATGTTAGATTAGATATAATAAAATCTAATAAGAATATATTTTTGGTAATTACCGTGTATCTTAAATAAAAAGGAAACGACTTAGATTCTTTGCGATAAATTCCTTCTCTGCATATAATATCAAAGAATAGGGTAGAGTTAAAGATTTACGAATAAATGTTAGTATCATGTTTTATAAAAGGTTTAATATCAGGGTGACCTTTAGACACAAATTGTTACTGTGATAATACCAAACTAAGCAATTTTAACAAACGTTATAACATTATTTTATCAAAGAATCAGGGTTAATACTGCTGTTTTAATATAAACAACTACCGAGTAATAGTTGTAATACGTCGTATTGCTAACCCTGCATCTTTCACATGCTGAATAATTAATCAATCTAAATTATGCTATATCCGAGAAAATAAGATTAAGTAATTTTGAACATTAACATTTAGTTAAATTAAGTTTATACCATAGATTTTGGGATACTATTGCACCAATAATAACCTTTCTACAAAAAAAAAATAAAGTAACTTCAAAATATTAGTATGATTTCTAAATCAAAAGTATAATATTAATAATCTTTCTTATAAAATTTTAAACAATACCTGAGTTTCAGCATACGAACATTGGTGGATTCACCTAAATGAAAACATTCGATAGACTTTGCCACCTCTACCTATTGATTTATATTTAATTATTAGAGCCAGAAACACATGAATAAATGTCAATAAAGATGATAGAATAGTTTTCTATTACAATTACCAAACATCTTTCATTAATAGTAGCATCTTCCGAAATGTTCCTGTAACTATAAACATCAGTCTTTTAATTTAGCAGCATCAAGGTATAAAGGAAATTAGTTTAGGTATACAAAAAAATATATATATACACCTAATTTTCTTGTGTGGGCACATAAAACTAAGATCACGACCATCTACTAACTCACCTGAAACATAGGAATTAGTATAATTTGATTTACAAATATTTTAATAATTCAAGAAAATATACAATATTATTCAATTAGTAAAGAAACATTACACAAAGTTTTTGTGATGCTTGAACTTGCATTCCAAACAAATACTACAGAAAAAGGATATGAATAATTAGAACACGAATACGAATACAAAGATCCATATAAAAGATCATCAAGACTATAATACAAATATAAAGTCGAGAACATGAGAGTAATTTAGGGTTTCTTCTTATTTAAAGATTTCGAATTATGGAGAATGGTTAGGGATGTACCTATTTATATTAACGAATAACCTATATTTTTAGGGTTACAAAGAAGTCGTATAATTTGGTTGGGTTTTCTATTAAGCCCATTATTATTTCAGGTTTTATGGTTTTATAACTTATAGAAATCACGTTTTTGACGATTATATAGATTAGATAATTAAGAAAATTAATCTTTTTAATTTTTTTAATTAATCTAAAGAGTATAAAGGTCCAATTTTGAATCTCATTAATGGAAAATTAGTAATCTTAAGTCTGAGGATGAATGTAGTGCGTTTCAACAACTTAAATAGAGAATAAAAGCTTGTCCGAATTTTTTTTAAGGGTAAACAACGTCAATTTTTGTGAGAATGGTTGTGAGCCATTTCGACTTCTCCTTTAATATATTAGATGGAACGTTGAACACACAACCTTCTTTTTTTTTTGGTAGAACGAAGGAGGTTATACCTCCTTCAATTTATTCAACAAGAAAAAAAAAAGAAATTACACATGAACATGCCGTGGTCTCGTAATCCCACAAACATCCGCAAAGGCAAGCCGATCAACAGTTTCCGGCATAACATCAAAAGAGTGAAAACCTACACATAAAGAAAAAGCATATTTAGCTAAACCATCGGCAAGATAGTTAGCCTCTCTATGCACGTGAACAATGCGGACTAGCCAGTCCTTCAAAATGAAGTCATAGTACAATCATACCAGGAAAGACAATAGATGCAGATCACTGATCCCTGTCTGTAGAAACCTCACCACCATCTATGAATCTATCTCCAGCTCTAAGCGTGTGATCCCGCAATCCCACGCAATGCGGAGTCCATGATAAACGCCCCACAGCTCTGCTAAAGGCGTCGAGCAACTGCCAATGTTCAGAGCGAAACCCCCTCTCCAATGGCCACCCTCATCTCGCAACACCCCTCCGGCTGTCGCTAACCCAAGATGACATGACTGTTTGAGTAATACATGACTGTTTTTCAAAACTCGAATCTCGATAAATGCTGGAAAATAAATCTAGAGATTATTTCATTTTATGTATTATATGATGATTCAATAAAACTAAAAATTGTTAAATAAAGATGATAGAAAAATTATAAGCTTAAATCTTACCAAAAATTTCTAAATATTTATGATAAATTATTTCTATATTTTAGATTTACATCTCTATCAAATTTTTTCTTCTAATAAATAGTTATGCTTTGTCTTCGAAAATGAAACAATTATTTATTTCTGGTTGTGCACGAAACCGCTATAATTAATCTATAATTCACTCGAAACATTTAACGGAGAACTTAAGAAAAACAAAACTTGTTATGTTTCTGAACTTTTGAATTTAATTATGAGTTTGTTAGCCCATTTCACGGAAAAAATCAATTAATTAATCTGTTCTATATAATCATCATTTAGGATTATTAGATTCTCATGAAGCTGATCAGAAGTTTTTGAAATCATCGGCATAATTTTTTATAACTCGCCCATCATCTTTTTATCTTCAAGATCACATGTTGATTTCACGGAGATTGAATATCTTTTCAAACACCTTGAATTAGCAAGGATGTATCTCACAGGTTCCTTTTCTTTGTCTCTTCCTCCATATTCTCTCCATTCAAAGATTTCGAGATGAGTTAACATGCATGAAGGTTGCAGTCTAAGATCATCAAGTCAAGTCTTCTTCTGGTTTTGGCTTAAGTGTGGGAGACTCTCTAACCCATTTGAGGGTTCTCTACATTCAGGTGGTTAACCTGGATAACCGAGGATTTATTCTAATCCGGTTTAGGTTGTATGATCCGCTAAAGTTTTGCCACGCGTCTCCTTCCTCTCTTAGTTATTCACACGCTTCGCACGTGAGAAGGGTTGTTGCATCTTTATGTTTACAAAATCTTCTTCTTCCTCATTAGAATTGTTTTGTATCGTGTAGAGCTAGTGAGAGAGAGTTGTAAAGAGAAAAAGAGACAGAGATCGGTGTGATCTTGTAACAGTTGTGGTGAGCTCGAGTTTGAGCTGAGTTAGTGGATTCCAGAGATCAAACTCCGGCGAGACGTAGTTTAACCACATCGGTTAATCGAACTCATTAAATCGTGTGTGTGTTCTTTTTTGCTTTCACTCAATTCAATCTTAGATCAGATAAACAGAACTTAATTGGCGAATTCGTTTTCACAAATTGGTATCAGAGCAAGGTTTAGGCTTCACTTTTCAGATCTGATCAGGAGGATGACGAATACGAAACTCAAGGTGGCGGTGTTCGATGGATCCGGTGACTTCTCTCTTTGGAAGACGCGGATGATGGCTCGCGTAAGGATTCTAGGTCTCAAGGAAGTTTTGACGAAGCAAGAGTCGTTTGCTCCTCTAACAGAGGCAAAAGAAGCAGATCCGGATAAGAAAAAGAAACAGATCGAAGATGAAAAGTCAAGCAGAGAGCTGTGTGAGAAAACGTTAGATATCAACTTCCTTAACGTCGATGACAAGGTTCTAAGGAAGATCAATCAATTTAAGACAACATCTGAGGCATGGTTAATTCTCGAGCGACTGTATCTGGTAAAGTCTTTGCCTAATCGAGTGTACTTACAGCTCAAGGTTTACAACTATAGGATGAAAGACTCGAAGACTCTAGATGATAACATAGATGAGTTCTTGAAGATGATATCAGATCTGAATAATCTTCAGATTCAAGTTCCAGATGAGGTCCAAGCCATCTTGATCTTGAGTTATTTGCCAGAGAAATATGACATGCTGAAAGAGACATTGAAGTACGGATGTGATGGAATCAAGATGGAAGACCTCATCAGTGCTGCGAAGTCCAAAGAATTGGAGCTTCATGATGAATCTGGTGCTTCTAACCAGACAGGTGAAGGCTTGTATGTTCGGGGAAAGGGATTTACAAGGAGCTCAACGAGTCAGACAGATCAAGGCAACATTATTGGTGGATTGAGATTTGAATCCAGAGAAGGAAAGAAAGTTTGTTGGTTCTGTGGGAAGGAAGGACATTTCAAGAAACAGTGCTACAAATGGATTGAGAGGAACAAGAATAAAGGTCAGTCTGATGGTACTGGTGAAGCAGCGATGATCAAAGATGATGCAAAGGACCTTGTCGGCTTGGTGGCTTCTGAGGTTAATTTGATCATGGGAGAAATCACTCAAGATGAATGGATAATGGACATTGCTTGTTCTTTTCATATGACACCGATAAGGGAATTTTTCATCGAGTTGAAAGAAGTTTTCTACGGTAAAGTTCAAATGGCAAACAACACTCATTGTTAGGTAAAGGGAGTTAGTTCATTTAGATTTCAAAATTCAGATGTAACCACATTCTTACTTCATGAGGTTAGGTATATGTTTGACATCTCAAGGAACCTGATCTCGGTTGGCACACTCGAAGCAAAAGGATGCGAGTTCAGAGGTGGGAATGGAGTCATGAAGATTGTAAAGGGTGACACAGTTTTCATGAAGGGAGTAAGACGTCAATCTCTCTATATTTTTCAAGGCAGTGCAAGAGTTTCAGAAGCTTGTATTGTCGAGTCAAGGAAGGTTGTAAATGAGGACAAAGGAATTGCCAAAGCTTTGTTGTGGCATAGTAGACTGGGACATATCCGTCAAAAAGGTCTGCAGGTATTAGAGAAGATGGTATGTCTAGAGGGTTGTGGATCTACTAAGATAGGTTTCTGCGAGGATTGTGTTATCGTTAAAACACAAAAGGTCAGTTTTGGTCCTGCTCAACATGTTATTAAAGAAAAACTGGATTACATTAACTCAGATCTTTGGGGATCTCCCAATGTCTCAATGAGTTTAGGAAGGTATCAGTACTTCATTTCTTTCACTGATAATTTTTCGTGGAAGGTGTGGATATATTTTCTACGTTTCAAGGATGAGGCCTTCAAGAGTTTTGTTAACTGGAAGAAAATGGTTGAGACTCAATGAGAGAGAAAGGTTAAAAGGCTTCAAACAAATAATGGTCTTGAGTTCTGCAATCATTAGTTCGACAGTTTCTGCAAAGATGAGGGTATAGTGAGGCACATGACTTGTACTTACACTCCACATCAAAATGGAGTTGCAGAGAGGCTTAATCGAACAATTATGAACAAAGTGAGAAGTATGTTGAGTGAGAGTGGCCTTGGTCAAAGGTTTTGGGCCGAAGCAGCTGCAACATCGGTCTATTTGATAAACAGATCTCTTTCATTTTCCATTGACTTCAAAGTTCTTGAGGAGGTGTCGTCATCAGCAATGCCATCGTTAAATGGTCTGAGGAGGTTTGGTTGTTTGGCATACGTTCATTCTAGTGAGGGAAAGCTTGAGCCTCGAGCTAAGAAAGGAGTTTTTACTGGTTATCCAGAAGGAGTTAAAGGTTTTAAAGTTTGGCTTCTGGAAGATAAAAAGTGTATTGTCAGCAGGAACGTTGTGTTCAGAGAAGACGTCGTGTACAAAGAAATAAAATCTAGACAACAATCAAGTAATGAACAAATTCCTTTAGGTACTGTTGATGTTTCTAGTTTTGATTTTGCAGGTATAGACAGGGAAATTCAGAATTTTGTTCAAGGTGGAGTCATCACGGAGGCTTTGACTCAGTCTCAGCAGTCATCTGGTTCTCAGCTGATTCAGGAAGCCGGAGATCAAGGGAATCCTATTGTAGGGCTTAGCGGTTATATGTTGGCTCGAGATAGACCTAGGAGACAGATCAATCCTCCGGTCAGGTTTCGAGATTATGAGGTGGGAACAGAAGAAAAGGATCTTACGGCTTATGTTTGTTGTATAAAATAAGCTGGAGGAGGTTCAGAGCCTTCAAGCTTTGAGGAGCTGAAAATGAATCACTGGCTTGCAGTTAAGTGGGTTCTCAGGTACATTCAAGGTTCAGTTAGAACATGTTTGAACTTCAGCGGGAGAGGGGATTTCATAGTTACTGGCTACTGCGACTCAGACTATGCTGCTGATCTTGATCATAGGAGATCAATCTCTGGGATGGTTTTCACTATGGGAGGTAATGTTGTAAGTTGGAGATCGTCACTTTAGAAGGTTGTGGCTCGGTCGTCTACGGAGGCAGAGTATGTGGCATTGTCAGGAGCCGTAAAAGAAGCAGTTTGGTTGAAAGGATTGGCTGAAGAACTTGGTTTTCCACAGCAAACAGTTGAGGTTCACTGTGACTCTCAAAGTGCAATAGCACTTGCGAAGAATGATGTGTCTCATGAGCGAACCAAACATATCTCTATGAAGTATCATTTTATCAGGGATCTTATTTACAAAGGGGAGATTACAGTTATGAAGATTCCTACAGAGTACAATTCTGCGGACATTCTCACCAAGGTGTTACCTATTGCCAAGTTTCAGGAAGCATTACAAATGCTTCGGGTTACCAGAAACTAGTCTCGTCCTGCTGGACGTTAAACGGGTATCCGGGTTTTTGGATAAAAGGATCTTAACCAAGTGATTGATCTCAGACTAAGGTGTAGATTTGAAGGTTGTAGTCTAAGATCATCAAGTCAAGTCGTCTTCTGGTTTTGGCTTAAGTGTGGGAGACTCTCTAACCCATTTGGAGGGTTCTCTACAGTCATCTGGTTAAGCTGGATAAACCGAGGATTTATTCCAATACGGTTTAGGTTGTGTGATCCGCTAAAGTTTTGCCATGTGTCTCCTTCCTCTCTTAGTTATTCACACGCTTCGCACATGAGAAGGGTTGTTGCATCTTTATGTTTACAAACTCTTCTTCTTCCTCATTAGAGTTGTTTTGTATCGTGTAGAGCTAGTGAGAGAGAATTGTAAGGATTGTAAGGAGAGAAAGAGAGAGAGAGATCGGTGTGATCTTGTAACAGTTGTGGTGAGCTCGAGTTTGAGCTGAGCTAGTGAATTTTGGAGATCAAACTCCGGCGAGACGTAGATTAACCACATCAGTTAACCGAACTCGTTAAATCTTGCGTGTGTTCTTTCTTTCTTTCACTCAATTCAATCTTAGATCAGATCAACATATCTTAATCGGCGAATTCGTTTTCACAATGCATTTAGGAACTGAACACGTACGATTCCAAGAAAGTGGCAAATTCTCAATTTCATCGGTGTTCTTGTTAAGATACAAGAGAAAGATTAAAACATCTACTTAAATTTTAGTTCACCGGAAGTTGTATGCGCATGATTGAAATAATTAAGGGAACGAGTACGAACCCAGTCGATAAGAAGCAGTTTTAGTTTTGGAGAATTTTGAAGTAAAACCATAAGTGGTTCCAACCAGTTAAAATCATTTGGTTGTTGTATCCTACCCTCTACAAGCTGAGAGAATTTATTGGTGTTACAATACTTAACCTGCCATGAATATATAGAGTCACTACATAAGTGGTCGTTTGAAATATGACCACTAGAAACAAAAGTTATATTAAGAGAAATTAGCCCTGGGCATTCGGGTCCGCGGGTCGGATCCGGGTAGGAACCGATCGGATCCGGTTCTTTCGGTTACACAGATTTTTTATCCATTTAACAACCGTTAAGATTCGGTTCGGATATCGGTTCGGTTCCTCTCGGTTCCGGGTCGGTTCGGTTCTATAATTTGTGGAACCAAATCAGAACCGAAACTTGAATATTCAATCTTTGGTTGGGGTAAAATGGATCCATTTGTACCCGAATGTAGCAAAATACCCGAAAATGAAAACAAAAAGTTGAGACATCAAAGTTCAAACTTATTTCCTAACAACAAGAGACATCAAACACCAAACAAGAGACATCAAAGCTCAGACAACAAGAGCAAGACAAACAAAAACTTGAGACATCACACTCCAAAGTTCAGACATCAAACTATCAAAGAGAAAAGATCAAACTTGAAACTTGAATGCTACTTGAAACGAATGCTACTTGAAACCGTCCTTGTCTCCTTGGCTTGGCTCCTTGCGAGTTGAATTCATTTCAGGTTCAGGATATCATACTCTACATAACAAAACGGACATCAAACTTAACATTCAAACTTAAAATTCATCAAAGAGATGAGAGATCGAAAGTGTGTCATCAAAGAGACATCAAACTTAAAATTCATCAAAGAGATCAAAATTTGATTTGAAATTGGAACTCACTCTAGTACTCTACAGTCTTTGCAAGTTGAACTCAGGATCAAACTCTACATAACACAACAAAACAAAAGATCAATTTTCAGAAATAGAAAGTAAAAAGCACATTTGAGTTAAAAGAGTTTAATAGAAGATATTATTACCTCGCATGAGCTCATCTTGCAACTCCACATCCGCAAGCATTTGTTGGATTGTTATCACTCCCTTTTCATTGACATGAATCTCACATTTCATCCATTGCTCTGTGCACATCAAGACTTCAATCATGTAGTGGGTTAAGCAGCTTCTTTGTGGGTTTAATATCCTCCCACTAGTGCTAAATGCAGATTCCGATGCTACTGAAGACACTTGCATTGCAAGTATGTCTCTAGCAATAAGTGATAGAACCGGGAACTTTGGGCTATTGATCCTCCACCAAGATAACAAATCATACTCAGCACCATTTAGAAGGGTCGGATTCTCCACATTTTCTTTCAAATACAACTCCAGCTCATTTGATGAATCTTGAATTCCTAGTTCTTTAACCACCTCTTTGTAGATATTCTCCATGCTTTCATAACCAACGGTTCTCTCAAAATAATCACTTCCAACTTGCTCTTGAGACTGAGAAGTTGCTCTTTGGGACTGAGTAGATGTCTCTAATTCACCACTGCCACTTCTATTGACTAAAACACTATACTCTGCAAACATATCCTTAAGGATTTGCAAGACTGAATCATGAAGATGAGTAGCCTCAACACTATTCTTACCATAAAGTGTGTCAAAACAAAGCTGAGCAAACTTCATCTTCTTTCTTGGGTCGAATATACTTGCTACTATCAACAACTTATTCATTTCAACCTTCTCTCCAAAAGGATCCCAATACTTCTCTAATTTCTCTAACATAACCAATGCTTTCCATCTCAAATTTGCATCAGGACCAGTACTTGCAAATAGAGAAGTAATGTTTTTTATGATGGTAACCATCTCATTGTATATCTTGTGGGAGCACACAGAAGTTGAAGCTGATAGTACTAGTGTAGACTTGTAAAAGATGACAAGAAACTGAACCAACCTCTCAACTGCATCGAAATCCTTCTTGACTGATGGTCCAACCCTTTTTGTCCCATCCACTTTTTCCTCAAAGTAGCCATTATAGACTTTGTCTTCAGCTTGCATCTTTTCAAATGCCACCCTAAACCTCAAAGCTTGTTCTAACATTAGGTAAGTGGAGTTCCATCTGGTCTTGAAATCTAAAGGTATGCTTCCACTTTTAACTTTTGTTGTTTCCACTCGAAGATCAAATGCTTTCAATCTGTCTGTTGTACCTCTCAGAAAATGAATTCCATTCCTGATGGCAGCCACACTGTCATCTACCTCTTGCAGACCTTAGATGCAAATAATCAAATTCAATATATGAGTGGCACACCTTAGATGCAGATAATCACCCTTAAGAATAAATGCATCATTCCCATTAAGTTGTGTAAATGTTTCCTTGAATCTCCTTATTGCTGAACTGTTAGCAGTGGCATTGTCTACGGTGATACAAAAGATTTTCTTGATGTCCCACTCTTCCATACAATCCATAAGAACCTTGGAGATTGTTGAACCTTTATGATCCGGAACATTTTTGAAACCAATGATCAGCTTCTTTAACTCCCACCAAGCATCAATATAATGAGCAGTAATGACCATATATCTATTTCCAGTATATGGAGCCACCCAAATATCGGTTGTTAATGACAACCTCTGTTTATTCTCCTCAAGCACCTTCTTCATAGCTGCTTTCCTCTTAACAAACATCTCCACAAGATCTCTTGTTGCTGTTCTACGAGAGTGCGGCTTATACAACAGAACTTTGGCACAAAAGTGTCTCCAAGCTAAGCACTCTATGAAAGATAATGGCAGCTCAGCTAAAACCAACAACTCATTAGAAGCTTCCCGAAACACAAATTCAGACACTTTACTCAATCTAAGATCACCATTAACACCATCAGGACTAAACACATTCTGCTTTTTTCTGTATGAGCAGCTTGCCATACCTTGTATGACTTGCATGCAGTTAGTAAATGCTTAGATAAATTGGAGGTACCGGACTTGCTTGGACATTTCATTTGTTTCCCACAATAATGAAAATTGCATAAGTCATTATTGCCCTTCTGTTTAGTAAAGTGTTCCCAGACCCACGATGTCACTGCTTTCTTCTTTGTGTTAGAACCATCCTCAATACCTCCTTTACCATGTTTCCTCTTGTTGTTAGCTCCAGGAACAAAACTAGGTGAATCAACATCATCGTCTCTTTCACCATCATCTTCATCACTCAATGGAAACTGATCATTTGGTGGAGGAGGATCAAAAGACGCCATCTGCAGCATTAAGAAAAAATATTTAGCCATTGAACATGACAGCTTACAAACAAGACCAAAACATTGAACATTACAATTTACACCAACGAAATTGTAAAAATCAGATTAAATCTTACAAACCATACATCACAAACACTCTTACAAACCATACATCACAAACACTCTTACAAATATCAATACGTACCGTTGCTATGTTCAAAGCTAAATCGAAAAATATGAGAGAAGAGAGCATAAACTTGTCACCGGGGTAAGACATAATTAACTATTATACTTGCTTTCTCAACGCAATGTGTGTTTTCAATAGTGCAATAGTCTCCCGTATTATCATAGACGACGATTGTCTTTAGAGCAGGACAATCTATAAACAAAGACCCTCTAATATCTCCTCTACCATCATTCGTATCATACTCATACACTAATATCTCTAACGAAGATACATTCAAATTGAAAATATTCACGTTGTCTTCAAAATTTCGTTTCACATGTAGTTGCATCTTATAAGTTCGATATGCATTTTTCCAAATTGAGGGTAAATATACAACAAAAATAAAATTTCAATATATTTTTTAAAGGGAATTTATCACAAATGTATTTTGATTAATTAATAATATTATTTATTTCTATGTTTTTAAGATCGAGTTTTCATTACTTTTTGCATTAACGACCATCATAAGCCATCATCTATTGGTTGGACAGTTGGTTCCTCAATACAAATAGGGAACTAGAAGTTTATTGTTTTATCATTTTTTTCTTTTCCTCTTCGTTATTTTGTATTCTTATTCCCCCTATTCCTTTTTGTTCTTCAATGGATTACCAATTGAAGTACATGAGTTAAATATAATTTTTTATTTTGAGATTATTTATCTATTCATCTCTTTAATTATGGATATTTTTTTTTTCTAAAAAACATTTTATTAATAAAATTTAATTATCATTTTCACTATGATGCTACATGTTGCATTTTTAGAATAATTTATATCTATGAAAATGTATAATTAAGGAAAGTAACAGTCACAGTTTTTTAACAGTTTTTATTTTTGTTATGAATCAAATTTTAAAAGAAATATTCTCAAAATCATTATTATTTCACTACTTCTTTAATTTTCAATTTCATTTTCATATTTCGTTAACTAATTTGTTCATCAAACGAATTGGAAGATTTGTTTCTCGAGAAAAGATTTGTAGATCTTCTTTACCATAATTGTAGAATATATATATTTTATAGATCTTCTATAACTGATCTAAGAATTTTTACTCCGTGATATTAGCAATGTCTTCCTTTTTTTGTTGATTGTGTCAATATTAGCTACTTTGTATATCTTATTACAGTAGGGGGCGATTAAGCTTCTTTCTGCTCTGCTCTTCGTGTAAGTGTTTTTTTTCTACATTTTAAAGATTGACTTTTAGGGTTTACTTGTTATCGGATTTGGGAATTTTTGGTGTTACGGTTTGGTCCATAGAGTCGTACGTCTAATAATCTTATGGTTTTTATTATGTTTGCTTCATAAATCGATCTGTGCCATGTCTATAATATTATTGTAATAATTAAGGCTGTCATCCGTAAGATCTAAAATCCTACACTTAATCCTTATTTCCGTAGTTTGGAGGCGAGAGATATGTCCGAGATCACTAATGAAACTTCCGGAGAGGGCACTTTGACTAACAACATTCAAGATTATGGTTAGTATTTTCTTTTGGGCAAACCGGTTAGTATTAACATTCTTTGATTATACAAAGTATTTTCGTAGTGGATTTAAATAACTCGGAAATTGTTATATAATTCCTAGGATCAAGTCCCTCTAAACTATATGGGAAATTTACATGGAAGATTGAGAAATTTACACAAATCAATGAGCGAGAGATCCGTAGCAATGCTTTTGAAATTGGTGGACACAGTTGGTATGTGAAATGACATATTGATAATAATTAAGGTTGAAACTTTGTAAATTTTGTAAGCTTTTTTGTTTTCTTTATTATTTACCTATGACAGGTATTTGTTAGTTTATCCACGAGGGTGTGGTGTTACCAACCATCTCTCTCTCTTTCTATGTGTTGCAAACTACGAGAAACTTCATCCAGGTATAAATTTTATTGTTTGTTTTGTTTTATCTCTCTCGATTTGTAAACCTTTATCATCATCATTTAGGTTATAACATTTTGAGACAGGTTGGAGTCATTTAGCTCTGTTACTGTAGCTGTAAAGCATAAAAATCCAAAGAAAAATCCAAAGAAATCGAAGTCTTCAGGTTATTTTCTGTATCTATTAACTTTATTTGAATCAGTATGATAACGCAGACAAACTGAACACGTTCTTCGCAGATACGTTTCACCAGTTTTGGAAGAAAGAGCATGACTGGGGATGGAAACAGTTTATTGAGTTACCTAGATTACATGAGGGGTTCATAGATAAGTTTGGTGATCTTGTATTTAAAGCTCAAGTTCAAGTAATTAGGTAAATGCCAAGATTTAAATTATGATATCTCTTGAGTGATATATGTATCTAACAACATATTATTCCATGCATGCCACCATTAACATACAACCAATTTTTCTTAATTACTTGTAGAGAGTGTGTGAACCGACCCTTTCCTTGCATTAAAGGTCGGTATAGGAAGGAACTTGTTAGGGTTTATTTAAAATCTGTAGAGGAAAAGTTCCGGAGCTTTGTGGAAGAGAAAAGAAGCAAGTTTGTGAAGTTGTTTGACGACAGAAAGCGATGGAGGAGGTAATTTTTTTCATGTTTTTTCATGTAAGTTCGTTCTTCATCAAGAACGAACTTACATCCACTTTGGTGATGGATTTCTTGTTTTATGGGTTAAAGTCTCTTGAAGAGAATAAGAGCCATTTAGAACGACTTGTAAAAGTGGTTGTGAAATAATTGTTCCGCAGTAACCAAGTTGAGTCCGCTATGAAGAGTCTTGAAGAGTCCACTAAGAATGACAGAGAAAATGATGACAAAGAACTCGCTTTGAGCACTATTGATGAAGACGAAACTAAGACTGAGAGAACAACTGATGCCAAGAAGTTTCCAGCTGTAATTGCTAACGTGGAAAACGATATGTGTATTGTCAAAGAACCGATGTTACTTCTAAAGAGATTTGTTCTTGCGCCATTGCCTGAAATGGGTTCTCCAAACCTTGTGCAGGTTAGTTTTCAGCTCCTGTATAGCTCCAGAACTATTAGAAAAAATTACTTGTACATGTTGATAATATTTTTATTTTTCTTTTCAAAAATTTCTTTAGCTTAGGAGTGCTGCAACACAGCATGATATGGAGACCGATGAGAAGCAATTAGCTGATTTTGGTAGATGGGCCTTGGAAGTATTTGTTCTTGACCATATCTTCTGCAACAAAATTGAATTCGCATACGAAGACGCTCTTGCATTGGAAAGGCAAGAAGAGCTTATTCATGAAGAATAGCTTATAAACAAAGTCAACAAATGTTTTGTTGGGAAAAAAAAATGAATGAATTCTTTTTAAGTGTTTTTATTCATTTATTTGTAGAATGTTCTGGATTTTAAGACGTTTTAAGATAAGCTTTCTAGTTTTTAATTATGTGATAAAACCTAAGAAGAAAATGGTGGTTATGTTTTTTTTTCTCCTTAACTCGTTCGATTCTTATACATTGACTAGCATATAGATTCTGTCTTTAGTCCACTAGTGTATCGTTTTAACTTTCTAAGCAGGTTTAGTTTTAACTTTTAAGTATGTGCTGATATGGTTTAATATGATAGTTTAGTACTTTAGTTTTTCTGTAGTATTGTTCGTTACATTTTTGTTAATTAACAAAACTAAATCAATGGTATATCTAGTTATCTACTATGGGTTACACATTGGATGAGACATTTTGCTGAAATGTCACAATTACACTTGTTGCCTTTGGTCAAACAGGTTATAATACAGAAGTCAGTCTTGAAACAAAGTTTTGGCTTATTTTAGTCAGTCTTTTCTGTTGTTGATTAGTTTCAAACTTTCGATTAATGAAGAAGCATGAGAATTGAAAACTACAAAAAGAGCCCATAGTTTCTCTAGTTCAACCATAACTGAACTAGGACTAAAACACTCATCAGATTCAGGTCTAACCTTAAAAATCGTAAGTTAGTGCCTATGCATAGTTAGAAATTCATGGTTTTGGACCTTTTTGGTTCACTTTTGTCACTACTACTACTACAACTATAAAAGCTAAATTTATTGTTACATTATTCATTCTCTTTAAAGTCTTCGCTCACACGTCACAAACTGCAAATCACTGAAATGATTACTAAATTAATGAAAAGCTTTTGGGATATTTTAACATAAAACGAAATTATTTTCTTCTATTTATTTTATTAGTTTCTCCTTTTTGTTTTTTTCTCCCAGTTTTTAGTTACCAAATAATGGACATGTTCCATCTGTAGTCTGTACCAAGCACAAGCAACATTGCTTCCTTCATGCTTTGACCCTTAAAGTTCAAACGTTAACAAAAAAAAACAAAATTCTCCATTTCAATCTTCTTCTTCTCCAATGGGTTCAACATCCATTGATGAAGATCGCGTGGAAGAGAGAGAAGAACTCATGGTGTCTTACAGTGAGAACAACAGTCAACCTATGATTAAAAAAGCGCACTTTTTGAAACCATGTGTCACCTCCATTGAAGGTATGCTTCGTCCAGCTTCTTGTCCTGAGTTAAAGGCTTCGTCTTTGTGTGTTTCCTTTCGTGGGTGGAGGTTACCCAACAAAAAGTTTCAGTTTTGGGCTAAAAAAATGGCTGCTTTACACAAACCCACTTGGTTAAAATCTGGGATTTTTGAAGCAATCAAGGCATGAGGCATCCACTTACAAAATCCAGAAAAACCCGTCTTTGATTCTCTCCCTAGCTCAGAACTGGTGTCCTGAGACCAATACCTTTGTGTTCCCTTGGGGTGAAGCAACCATAACCCTCGAAGATGTCAATATGCTTCTGGGTTTTTCGGTTTTGGGTTCGTCTGTACTCGCTCCTCTTGAGAGCTCAGGGATGAGAGAAGCAGTGGAGAAACTGGAGGAACGAGAGGAGGAGAGTATGAGTCAGGATTCATGGATTTCAAGCTTTGTAGATGATAAAATGGAGCATGAAGCATTTCTAGTGTTGTGGCTTTCGAAATTTGTGTTTCCAGACAAGTTAGGCCGTTCGGTTAACAGTGATGTTTTCTCAATAGCTGTTCGTCTAGCAAGAGGTGAAAGGGTTGCTTTAGCTCCTGCGGTTCTCGCAAACCTATACCATGATTTGAGTCAAATCTGTGCTTTAGCCTCTACGAAAAACGTTTATCCCAATTCTCTGTTTAAGCTTGTCCAAGTATGGATATGGGAGAGGTTCAAGAGTATAAGACCAGAAGCTAAGGTGATACCTTGGGGGAGTAAACCAAGAATTGCTCAATGGAGCGGTCTGAAACAGATATTTGGGGATGAGGGACTGATTCTTTTTGATGGTAATTTTGATTGGCGTCCCTATACTGAACCTTAGGAGAATTGGAACCCACCTCGGTTTTACCTTGAAGATGCTAAGTGGGTGAGGATTGGTGAGAGTCTTGATGGTGATGACCATGATGAGTTTGTGTCGTTTGCTAGATGTGTGAGAGTTTCTAAGCTTGTTGGTATAGGTTTAGTAGAGAACTACTATCCAAACCGAGTAGCGATGCAATTCGGATTGGCGCAAGATCTTCCTGTTTTGGCTACTCATCACAGCAGAAACTCCACAAAAAAAGAAGCATGGGATGATTACAACACATCTCTTGATGGTTTAAGGCTATACATTCCTTCTCGTCTTGCCACAGCTTCAGTTACTGCAAGATACCGAGACTGGTGGACGAAATCTGTTTCAGAGAAGCGGAAAAAATCGACCGAAACTTTCAATGTAAGCAGTACAGTTGAACATTATGATGATAGTAATGATGATATACTTCTTAAGGTATTGCCATTGAGCCAAATCCTTCAGAAGCAGAAAGCCAAGCAGTGGCCAAACAAGAGACGCAAGCGAGCTTGTGAGGATGATGAGAGTTCTGATACAGAAGATGATGATAACATGACCATTGATCAGAGGGTCAAATCTATGAAGAAGTGTAGTGATCATGTAGAGAATACTGAAGGAGAAAGAAGTAGACTTGAAGTAGATAACAAGAATGTTTCAGGCCTTCCTCAAAAGCTTGCTTATGGAGATGAGACTGTAGCAACACAAGCAACAGAGCAAAAGAATGATGAAAAGAACTCCTCAAATCCTTCTGATGAAGATGTTGTTACTGATGCTGAAAGATTGAAGCAGAGAAAGGTAGCAACCATCGCTCAGAGGATCAACTATAGAAAGAAGTGGGCCAATATGGAGAATACTGAAGGAAAAGGAAGTAGACTTGGAGTGGATAAAAATGTTTCAGATCTTCCTGAAAAGCTTAATGATGAGACTGTAGCAACAAAGGAAACAGAGCAAAAGACTGAATCAGTAAGCAAAAACCTTTCAAAGCCTTCCAATGGAGCAGCAACTGAGAAGCAAGAAGATGATGAGGAGAGATTGAAGCAAAGAAAGCTTGCAATAGAGGAGCTAGCATTGAAGATGGAAGCTCGTATTTTGAAAGTAGAGAACACATTGGCCAAGATCAAACAATGGAAACTCGGAAGAACTCACACCAAAACTTCTGTTTCTGCTTAAGAATGGCTTCTATGCAAAAAAAAAAATGATAACTTTTGGTATTTTTAGTGGAATTAATCAAAAAAATTCGTAATTTTACTATTTTCACTAAAGCCACTTCACATTTCTTCTAGCGTCTTCGTCTTCTTCTTCTCCAATGACTGCTCTCTCACTCACACTCACATCGTTACCATTCTCCTATGCGTTTTCCTCGACCACGTGCAAATCACGTGCCTCTCCTCCACGTATCACCGCTGTATCGTTGTTGGATTCTACCCGAAGATCGGAGCTTCGACAAGATCGTCGGCGATCAATTGAAGCAGCCGTGTATGGTGACATCCGCAGTTCCGATTTGTCGCAGGTGATGGAACTGGAAGATGAATCTGATTTCGAGAAGCTTCTCTCATCGGATAATCGGATCTCCATAACAGGCTTCGGTTCTCTTCTCTCCGGTTAGTACACTTCCTTCCTTCGTTTTGGTGCATTCATTTGAATCATTCATTGATTTGGTTGCTTTAACAGAGAGAAGCGCGAGGAGTACATTCCCAGATTTGGAGAACTTCAGAATCGCGAAACTGCAAGGATTCAGAAGAGTTTTCGCACACTCCGCTCCGATCTTCTTCGAGCGTGGCATCGCGAATCCTGTAACTAAGGTTCTCATTCTCAAAATTGGTTCTGTATTGGGGAAAAAAGAAATGGAGAGCTACCTAGGAAACTGATTCTGAAACTTATGTGACATGAATCATAGATTGTAGATATTGATTTTGGGATTAGATATACAAAGACTCTTCTTCTTTAGGTACTGATGATTGTGATGAAATGAAACCAGGAGATTTCAAGTTTGAGTGTTGAGCCATGTGAAGGAGAGAGCCTTGTGGTTACTGTCTTTGAGATCAAAAGCTCTGAGGTATGTATACCTAAAGATAACTTAAGTGCTTCTCTCTTTTGTTACAAAGTAATATGTATTCTTCTTGACGGTTTTGATACACCAAACAAACAGATTCCGGCTTTTATACGAAGGGAGCTTGAATTCAGGTTTCTTGCTGTGAGTCACTAGTTCCTTTGTCTTCTCTTAATTCCAAGATATTTAGTGATAGATATGTCGTATTGTGTTTGACACTGCTAATACGTTTTCCTTACACATATAGGTTGTTCCTGAAACATTGGAAGGCAAACCTTACACCAATTCTGCGGTTCGTCTAGTTTAAACGAATCTTTGTTCTTAGTGACATTTCTTTTGTTTGTTTACTCTTTGCCAAGTCTGAGTTTTTAAGGCATGAACAGGTACTTTGTAGTCGATACAGTGATGAGGAGTTTCTCCAGATTAGATGCAAAGGTTGGTTAGGCCCTTCCAAGTCTATCTAAGTGTATCAAATTTTGAAGCTATTTTAGAATTTATTCATGTTTTGTTTTTCTGCAGGAGACAAAGAGATTTACTTTCAACATTATGGAAGATTCAACATCGAGAAGATATGGCGGGACGACATCTTACCTTGTCGTCTCTATCTAAGACACTGGTACACTCTCCTTACTTTATCTAACTTTTAAGCTAAATGATCAGTTTAACAGACCAGCAACCGTAACTTGTTTCAAATGAAAATGAGAGAAACATGTGTTGGCTCAAACAACAACTAATACTGTTTAACCAAAACTTAGTTCTTAAACTTTTGGTAGTTGGATAGAAATCTCATAGCTTTCCTCTATATTTGGATTTAAAAAATTTACACGTTGAAGATTCTCTTGTATTTGCAGTGTGTTGGCTGCTAAGAATCTTGGAGATGAAGCTTACAATAACTTTCTGGATCATACATTCTTGGGAGATCGAAAAACAACCATCAGAGAGTATTTAAGTACCACAGGGTCTGGTATCATGGAAGAAGAACCCCCGGAGGCTCTCAGGTCTAGATATGGAGGTTGATCAAAAACCAAAGATGTAAAGATGATTGTTATTCTGTCAAATTTGAAACTTTAAAAATAAATAAATAGACTGATAGGTGTTAATGTTTTAATATTGACAGCTTTAATTTAACTATTTTGACAAAAAAAAAAAAAAAACCTAAAATCCGAGATTAAAAGAAAAAAAAAAACATCAACAAACCCACATCGGAAGTTTTGAGAAAAAGGGTGTATCTTTGGGGCTATAAAAAGAAACGCGTTTTCTCATTTTATGTAACCCGTTTCTGTTAGAGGTGAAGGATGATCCGTCAATGATCGTTTAGAGACGGCGGATCGTGCCGGCACAGAATTTGACGAACATTATTAAAGGCGAGTGGGCCTTGCCTTACTTTGGTTGGGCCTGCCCGTCAATTTTTGGAAGCCTCGATCTCACAATCGAGGCTCTGCTGAAACCAAATTAATATAGAAACTTCACCTAACCGGATCAACCCAATGAAACTGAACCAGTCTGAACGACATTTCACATTTAATGTACCTTAATTATTTTCCATTTAGGCATTTACCATATTGCCATCAAATCGAACTGAAAACTGAGTCTAAACTATTAACTACTGTAATGGATCTTCATGAAACCAGTGCATATGCATCAAATTTAAGTGGAGGCTATTGTTTGAGAGTTAGATCAACACAATAAAGGTATGAAAAATGTTGAACAGTGAGCAATAAGGATAATCACAACCAAGAATTTTGTTATTCCATTAATATCTCTGTACATTTGAAGGAAACCAATGTAAACTCTGTGTATAAATATTTCTAATGTACAGATGACTTGATGAGGTGAGGGGAAGCTCATGAAGCGTGTGAATCACACTCGAGCTCAGTAATTAAGAGTTCCATCATCTTTTTATACATTGGCATATAATGATCATTTATCATTGTTCTCGATAGCCTAATCTTTCTATACAGTTCTCTTGGCGTCTCATATAACCTTACACGCTCCACTGTCGTCGTCGTCCCCACCACCATCACGTCATCACGTTCTGTTTCAGACTCTGTCTCAGTCACTGACACTATGTGCATTATCTTACCTGGCGGGTAAAACCGTTGGTCCTCTAACAAGTCCACTGAAGATGCTGAAACTGGACTCTGGTTCTGTCCTGTGGAGGAATCGCCCCCGCCCGTAATTACAGTCTCTTCCTCTGTTATCTCCTTTGCTGCTGCTGCTTCTTCCTCCATGGCTTCACTGTCTCTTTCGTTCTCCTGTCGAGTCAACTCTTTGTCCAGTTCATCCCATAGCTCGCCTTCTGTCACGTCTTCTTCTTCTTCATCTTCTTCTTCTGCATCCTCACGTTCTGATTCGCTGCTGCTTGATGAAGAACAATGGTCTGTTTTCTTGTGACCTTTACGATCTATCACTACGGTTTCTGCCAGTAAAGCTTCAGTGCTTCTTCTTTCGGGTATTAGAGCGGATGCTTCCGGCAAGTCTGTGACTTTAGAGTTAAGTTGGGAGCTAATAGCTCTACGGCGTGGTCCTATGCAAGACCATGATGAGAGAGTTGAACGGGTCTGCACAACGGCATGCGCTACATCTTGGGCACGCTTTAGCATAACCTGAACAATTTTTCACCATTAATCATTCATCAACATCATCATGAAAAAATAAATACTTGTTCACGAATCTATATATTTAGTTGTTCCACATACACACTTCACTCATAAAGCCGCAACCATTTTGGCTCATGATAATTGTATTGTTTTACAACAGATTTTACCTGAGTGCCGCTTGAGACAGGCCGCAAAATCGCCCCAGCACCAGCCACTTTTGCTTTTGCACTGGCTATAGAGGGCAAACGAGATCCTATAGCAGTTGCAGACCGATAAACAACACTAAGGACCCTGGTGTGTTCAACCTGATCACGCAGGTCATTTGACCATGAGGACGAGGTTACCTGCCACCAAATAGAAGAAAAAAAGGATCTTATCTGTATCAAAAATGAGCTTACATATACTATATACATTACGAGAAAATTTGAACCACGCTTGCAAAAGTGGATACAAACTAGAGAATCATGGCCGGGAAGAACCCACAGAAATCACGATTAAGTGCTGCGACCATTGATGCACTTGTGCCAAAAAGTGAAAATATCTACGGTGTCTGAAAAGTCTATTAATCATTTAGCAGGGGAAATATGATATCTCTATAGATATCTCTCGATGGCAGTACCTAGTTAAGCATGTTAGGTTTGACATACCATGGTTAGCAATATATTGTACCATTTCAGGACCACTTATTCCAATGGTGGAAAAGGATAAATTCCGTGATATTAGCATTCACATACATAGGAAAAGCAGGTCACATACCTCAGAACGAAGGTCATCGACTGAAGCAGCAGAGAATGTTGGGACTAGATCAGATCCATTGATAATAGTAGTAATGAAGTGCTTGCCTGATTCTGCTAAATCCCAAGTCATACAAGCAGCTGCAAGTTGTTCGATAAAAAGTTCAGTGCAAAGCATTGTAACAATCAAAACTAACTGCATATAACGAGTTTGGTGATTCAAAATTAAGAAACAGGAGCAGATGACATAAAAGACAAGCAAATACCACCATTACTCCTAAATTGGGTGTACCTGGTGCAAAAGTGAAGCAAGTAGCCGACGCAAACTCTTTTTGCTCCCGCAGAATATATGTTAGAAGTGACGCCGTCCCACCCCCAAGAGAATGACCTACGATCTGAAACAATATATGCTCCTTAGAAACGATACAGTAGAAAAGGACAACCTATTTCAACAGTGAAATTGTAAAGAACATTCTATAACACGGATGCTTATATGCATTGAAATTAGAACTTGAGTATTAGTTAAATAGACTCTGATGTTTGTACATTTTATCAGCTAAAATATGATTACTGTCAAAGATGCGGAGATCCTACATAATGTCCTGGAATGCAACTGGAAAGATCACTTCTGTCCACAAATGAAAGGTAGAAGGAAAAATATGATCTGAATTATGACATGACTAAATAACATACATTTTTTCTAAGTCATCTACACCTATCGGTAGTTAATCTAGTAGTCCTAACGAGACAAAGAATTAGTAAAAACAGAAGACCCAGTAGTAATCTGTAAATCAATAATGTATCGCTAAATACAGAGCATTTACCTGAACCTTGAAACTAGGATTCTCATCAAGGGCCTTGAGGAGGCAAGGAACACTAAGTTTAGCAATCCATCGAGCTGCAGCAACCATTCCACAATGTGCATAACCTAAAACTAAGTTACTTAGCCCACCATCATGCAAAACTGAATGATGGAAAGGGACCACTGCACCAGTTGCTGCCGTCAATGTATCTTTAATGCTATGAGTGCCACGGATCAATAGCAGGATACATTTTGATTTGCAATCTCGTATAATCGTGAAGGCAGGCTGCATAATCTGCAGGGTTCCCAAGATAAAATTGTTCATGGTTCCAGATATAAATGAAAACAGCAAAACAGACCTCAAAGGTATAAAAGATTCAACGAAACAAAACACTTGGCACTGAGCTCTTATCAAGCTACCACTTTTCTTTTAGTTTCCATTTGACCAGCAGGATAGACATTGAATCACATATACAATTCAACCGATAAAACTATTTGAAACAAGTTGGGTCCAATCTTTAGTAGAGGAACAGCACTGACAATCAATCATTATGGGGAATATATACTGTTATTAAAATATCGATGTGAGGCAAACTCTTGTTAGCCTCCCAATAAAACATATGTTCCTAAGAGAATCTATCCATAACGTATGAATAGATAGTGCTTCAAAAAAGAATTTCTAGTCCGGACAAGAAAGCATGTAGTCACTATAAACAAGCTACTCATGAAGGAAAATCACATTGATATGTATGACCTACCCCTGCTTTAGGCTTCTGAAGAAGGACATCTTCATGAGTATAACCGGCAGTCTCCAGAAACACGGGAAATGGCTTCTTGGAGAAAAGCATACAGAGGGTCAAAAATCTCAGTAGCTCTGTCAACTCCATGATAATATGTGGTCCTTTTAACTCTATACAATTACTTCCAGCATAAACACTAGCAGTTGAGAAGTTTCCCTGGAAAAACAAATAAAGGCAAACATACAATGTCACCAACTTAGCCACAAAATTGGCCAATGAACCTAAACTAATTACACTCTGCATTACAACAGCAAAACTACAGTTGAAGGATATAGATAGTGACGCATCACTACACACTAAGTCATTAGATTACAAGTCTATAAAATTTGTCCACATGCAAAATTATTAACCAACACCATCCCGGCACTAACATATTCGAATAGAGCTCAAATATGCCTTAATCAGGAAAGTAAACGAAATTGGATTCACAAAAATGTGAAAGAACAGTGAGGACATTTAATATATAAAAATCAATAAATAAAAAACAAATCTTTCAATTGAGCCCAAGAACATATCTATACGATATCAAGGTGGCTAATTTATGCATCCAATTCAGAGATACCAGTGAAAAAAAATTCAAACCTGTCTACGCATCAAATAGTTAATACCAAAAGCGAGATCGGCGATAGGCCATTTGCCCAGAGTCTCTGAATATGTAAAACGCAACGTCTCTGATAAAGTTGAAATAGTCTCAAGCCAAGTCGCCGGCGCTTGAGCCGGTCTCCTAACAATCCTCCTCCTTCCGGATCTCCCTGATTTACCCAATTCACCTCCTGGATCATCTTCCCCGTTTCTCGCCCACACGATCCGACGGCTCAGTAAGTATAGAATCACAACTGCTCCTGTCGCCGTCACCATTGCACCCGCCGCCATCTCCGATCCTCCTCCTCCTCCTCCTTAATCACCAAAACCGTTAAACAATCCAATTTCCACTCCTCCTTTAATCACAAAACCGTTCAACGATTCAGCGAATTCGAAAACGAGGACGCAGATTTCGAATTCTTGCAAGATAATTAAATCTCTTATAATGCATGAATCGAAGCTCCGATTTCTCCAATAACACAACCCGATTTGGGCATTGAGACAGAAGAGAATGAAATTGAGAAATCGTTATGATTTCAATCATTCATGATTTTTTTTTTTAAGGTTGAAATTTACGATAAAGGATATGAACGCGTCGGCATCTACCAAGATGAATCAGGGGTAGTCTCGTCATTTCAAGGATAAGTAGGTAACCATTTAAGGTTAAGGAATAATAATATATCGATTTGTTTCCTACTTAAAGCAATCGAATGATATACAGTAAAACCTCTATAAATTAAATTTATTTAGGTTTTTGTTTATCGATAAATTAATATTTATTTATAAAGAGATTTTTTCATAATTTTAAAAAAATTTCTATTACTATAAAAAATACTTTTGTTATTATTTACATTTTTAAAAAAGTTTTTTAATGTATAATATTGGTTGATGAATTTTAACTGCTTACTAAATTATCTAGGCAAAAATAATAAATATTAGAAGTTTAGAGTTTATAAGAATTGGTACTACTATCTTTATGGTAATGATAAAGTCGAAGAATATATTGCGGTACCTTTAAAACCAGTTACTAAATAAGCAATAATCGCATATAGACTTTTCACAACTTTTGGATGCGATTGTGAAGACAACAATAAAAAAGATTAGAGATGTATTCGAACAAGAATGCAAATTTAAGAATAGGCAAACAACAATAGAGTCATATTTCACTCGATTTTCTTAAATATATATGTATATATATATATATTTAGTTTATTTAATTATTAATTTATGATATTGATGAAACCATATTTTTACATAGAATTCCAAAAAAAAATAATATCTTATTATTTTATCGAAATGTGTCATTTTTTACAACGGTCCAATTCAAGACCGAAAAAATTTATTAATATATAGCAAAAATTAATTTAAAAAATATTAATTTATAGAGGTTCTATAGTATTACTACCACTCTAATCAGGATTGGCACGCTAAACTTATAGAGTTTAGGCTCCATACATACTAATCATAACTGAATTTATGGTAGAGGAAGATGAACCACGATTGCTTTCGAGTACACACAACTTGTGTTATCTTTGTATATTAACACAAGGTCCCTTTCTTTCACGACTTTACTTCACATTAATATTAACAACTAGACAATTTACAACAGAAACAAATGAAGAACTTTAGTCTTTTTTAAAACAATTAGACAATTTACGATTAAATAGAATGGATGTAGAAACAGAGCTCTATCCAAGTCTCCAAGATGAGTGATCTGTTCAAAAAATGGAACACCATAATTTTCTTTTCCATGTAATATTTAAGATAAATGTTTTGATTAATCTCATCGTTGTACACACTGTAACGAAATGCTTGATTCTATTGATAGGAGATATTACAATATATATAGGCTTTTACGTAAGGGTTTTGTTCATACTTAATTACATATGTATCCTTTAGTATATATGTACTCTCGATACGCCCCTTCAAGATTGAGGCAATTTCTTGACACCAATCTTGAAGTTCAACTCTGTAAAACGTGATGGCGGTAACGGCTTTGTGAGGGCATCTGCGAGTTGATTGACACCGGAAATATGAGCGACGCGAAGGAGTCCGGACCGGATGTACTCACGAACAAAATGAGAATCCAACGCAACATGTTTCATCTTAGAATGAAAAACAGGATTAGCACAAAGATATGTAGCTCCAATGTTGTCACAGTAGATCACAGGGGTCGTTGGTAGAGTGACACCTAGCTCGTGTAGCAGAGAACAGATCCATCTTAGTTTAGAAGATGTGTTCGCAACAGCTCTATACTCTGCTTCCGTTGACGATCGCGAAACACTCCTCTGCTTCTTTGACGACCAAGAGACAGGACTACCACCAAAATATACAATGTATGCATTCGTGGAAACATAGTTGGCCTTATCGCGACCCCAGTCGGCATCCGAGAAAGCATGTACAGTTAGTGGAGCATCACGTCGAAGAAAAATACCATGAGATGACGTCCCTGCAAGATAACGTAACACCCTCTTGACAGCTTGCCAGTGTTCATTAGTCGGTGCATGCATAAACTGAGATAGACGGTTCACAGGAAAGGCAATGTCAGGTCTGGTAAATGCAAGATATTGGAGGCTCCCAACAACCATGCGATATTGTTTTGCATCAGGTAGAGGAGTCCCCGAGTATACCGTCAGTTGAGAAAAGGAAGCCACTGGTGTGGGAACCGGTTTTGCGCCGAGCATATTTTTCTTGGTTAGCATATCAATGATATACCGTCGCCGCATCAAGTGGAGCCCGGTAGACGTCTGTGTAGCCTCGATACCCAAAAAATAACTTAATGGGCCGAGATCCTTTAAAGAGAAGCGAGCAGCAAGAGATGCATTGAAAGCAGTGACGAACGGTGGAGGACCATCAATCACTATGTCGTCTACATAGACCAATACATAGACATAGGAACCACCATTTTTGTAGATGAAGAGAGAGTTGTCACCGAGAGAGGTTTTGAAACCGGAATGGAGGAGAAACTGACGAAGCTCAGTGTACCAAGCCCGTGGAGCCTGTTTCAAGCCAAATAAGGCTTTACGCAGGCGACACACATGATGGGGGCGATCTTTGTCAACAAACCGAGGAGGTTGTGAAACATATACTTCCTCTTGCAAAGTGCCTTGCAAGAAAGCATTGTTGATATCAACCTGATGAATTGCCCAATTTTTCTTTACCGCAATCTCCAACACAAGACGAATCGTTGTTGATTTAATCACTGGACTAAACGTTTCCGAATAATCAACCCCATACTGCTGATGGAAACCACGGGCAACCAACAGAGCCTTATACCGATCAATGGATCCATCAGATTTGTTTTTAAGTGTGAAAATCCACTTACATGTAATGACATTTTGCTGTGCAGTCGGAGGTGTCAAATCCCATGAATGTTCCCTTAATTGAGCATTAATTTCTTCAATCATGGCATTCTGCCAGTTTGGATCGCCTCTGCCACCGTAGTCGGTATGACCAATGAGGAAGTGGCCAATATAGTGTATTTGGTATTTGGCTTAATAATGTTGTTTTTAGACCGCGTCTGCATAGCGTGCTGAACCGGTGGTGGAGGCGGAGCCGGTACCGGAACCTGGATAACAGGATCTGTAGACGGCGAACGAGACGACAGAGTCGTTGAGGGAAAAGGAGTTAACAGGCTTGATGGTGATGTTGTTGAGGTCATTGTTGTTGTTGTTGTTGGGCCTTATGGGCTTGATGGAGTGGACCCATGAAGTGGACCAGGTACATTCATAGAGTGAGACCCATCATGAACCCGTTTTGTGCGTGTCTCGTGATCAAGGTCGAGAGATGGAGAAGACGAACCTGATTGAGTTGAAAATTGTTCTGGTGATGAAGACGGAGGTGAAGGTGGTACCGTCGGTGATGGAGGGTGAGGATCATTGCACGGGAGCGGCTCATAATGAGCTGGAGTTGAAGAAGCCGGATTTGGCGACATCACCGGTATCATAGTTGACGGCGAGTGAACAACGGAGACCGGAGGAGACGATGATAACGGTTGGGTCACAGTGGCAAACGGAAAGCTTGTCTCAACAAACTGTACATGACGAGAGGTGTATACACGTCCAGTTGTAGCATCCAAACACAGGTAAGCGCTTTGAGTAAGCGAATAGCCTAGAAAGACACACGCCGTAGAGCGAGACTCGAGTTTATTGGTGCTATAGGGGCGAAGCCATGGATAGCAAACGCACCCAAAAACTCGGAGCTTGTTGTAGTTTGGTTGTGTTTGAAACAGCTTATGATACGCGGAATCACCGTTAATGACGTCTGTGGGCATACGGTTTATGATATATACCGCAGTCGCAAATGCATATGGCCAATAGCCACGAGGAACAGATGCATGCCCAAGCATAGCAAGACCCGTCTCCACGATGTGACGATGTTTCCTCTCCGAAATACCATTGTGTTCAGGCGTGTGAGGCGGTATAGTGACATGCGATATACCATGTAACGCCAAAAACAAGCGCAGAGCAAGGAACTCTCCTCCATTATCAGAATACAACGTGCGGATCCGCCTCTGGAACCTGTTCTCAACAAGAGCCTTGAAGGCAATGAAGACATCTTTGACTTAGGACTTGAGTTTTAGAGGGTATAGCCATGCGTATCTAGTGAAATGGTCAACAAGAACAAGATAGTTTTTGAAATTCTCGGTGGAGGTTATAGGAGATGACCAAACATCTGTGTAAATGTATTCAAGAGGTTGAGAGGAGGAAATAGTGTTTGTTGTAAATGGGAGTTTGTGACTTTTATTGATAAAACAATCAGAACATGATAATTGTTTTTGTGTGGAAGGAGAAATTTGTAAAGAAAACTTAGAAACAACAGCTTTTAAAATGGGAAAAGATGCATGCCCAAGTCGAAGATGCCAGGATGAGAGATCAGTTGCCGGAGAGGATGAGGCGGAGAAGACATTGATGGTATTGCGGTTAACCGGCCACTCATACAGCTCATTCTTAGTTTTGCCTTGGAGTAATTGCCTTGGAGTAGTTGCTCAGATCCTTCACCTGAAAATATGCCGGAAAGAAATGTACCGAAACCTTATTAGCAATACACAATCGATACACTAAAATAAGGTTTATGCGGATATCAGGAACATAAAGCACATCTTTCAAAGCAAGTAAACGAGAGGGTGTAGGGAGTAAAGCGGAACCCGTATGAGTGATCTTGCTTGATATGTCCCCAAGTTGGTTTCGCATAGGTAGATGACATAGGAGTCCATATCTGTGTAGTCGTGGACGCCTAAGAGAGGACGGATTGGATCTCTACGGAGATCGCACCAAGGAGACTAGCGACGATAATTTGGTCTTGACGTTGCTAAATATCGTACGCGGGATTTGGTGTGGTGATACCGGCACGGAGAATAGTGGAAGCAGGAGCCACCGAGGTACCATCGAGATAACCTCAAAGTCCATAACCGGCGAGCAACGCACAGATCTGACGACTCCACATCAGGAAGTTTGAATCAGTAAGCTTGGTAAGATTTGACATGTTAACGTTATGAAGCTGAGTTACATAGGCAGTGTTTATGACATCAGAGGAGGGTTCAGCCATGGTGACAAGAAACGTGAAGAAGAAAATGAAGAAGAGAAGAAACGAGAAAAAAAAAATTTAGGTCTAGGATTTTTACTGCTTTAATATCATGTAAGGAAATGCTCGATTCTATTGATAGAAGATATTACAACATATATAGGCTTTTACATAAGGATTTTGTTCATACTTAATTACATATGTATCTTTTAGTATATATGTACTCTCTATATATGTACTCTCTATACACACGACATAATCTAGGCAATACATTACTAGTGGAGGACATGCATGTAACTAGCTAGGGAGACACAGGAGGGTTGTATTTAAAATTTATTTCATTGTTTATACTTGACATTTTCTTGTTTTGACTTAAATTTAACTTTGGTTATAGTTTATCGAAGTTGTGTTAGTTATAGTAGGTTATGCTTTAGCCTTTAGGGGAAAGCTCAAAATCATCAAGAGCATCCGAACATTGGGTGTGAGCAAACCAATTATATTGGGTATGAATAGTGCTCTAGCTCCTTTCAGGCTGGCTCTGTCTTTGCGCATATGTTATCAAATGTAATAGTATATTTTAACATCATAAAATCTAAGAAGTTGTCGACAAAATAAAATAAATCAATCAATCTAACACCATGACTGGTTCAAACGCTGCGGTTGCGGTTGCGGTTGCGGTTGCGGAAGATTGTGGAAGCAGACGATTGCGGTTTCAAGCGTTATTAAGCGTTTTGAATGACTGGTTTAGCAGATTAAAATTAGTGCGTTTGCAGGAGGTTTACGACTGGTTGACCAGCGGGTGCAATAGCGGTTGGAACATAATAAATGTGATACCTAATATATAAATGTTTAAAAACACCAAAATTTTTATTAAACTTGATTTATAATTAAAATTTATTAAAATAATAATTATTCAAAAAAAAAGAAAATCATATTGAAATACTTATTCCTTTATGCATTTGGCTTTTCATCAAAAATTTAATCAAGTAATTTGATAAATGACAAAACATATGCTTTAGATCGTAGATCTTTTCTCTTTTTTTTTTAGAACGTGGGTCAGTAGTTGCAACGGTAGGAAAAGTCAAGTGAGAGTTTAGAAGAGTCACTGGTGTTTTGTTTTAATATTTTTCACAAATAATCTTATTCTTAAATTTCTGATGAAATATTATATTTATTTAGATTTTTTTGAACTTATGTGCGATGTGCCATTAAATTTACATTAAGTTTTCCGGATTATTGTTAATTGGAATATTATTTTCTTCTAATTGTTTCTTTTATAATCTCTGCAATCATATTTGTACTTCATTTTCTCTCATCCTTAATGAGTAAAATGGTTAGATAGAAAATATAACAAAAAAAATTTCATTATCATTGATTTCTTTTAAGTTTTTTTACACAAAAAAAAAAATTACAACCGCAATCGCCCGCAATCGCAAACGCTTGCAGGAAGCAACTTTTGGAATTCAGTGGTTGTTATCGGAATAATTTCCCTTGAATGGTTTCATTGATGTACATGGCATTATATAGCCAAAGTTGTTACATAGCTGTTCCACATATTATGGGATATACACAACAATATACAAGAGAGATAATCTGAACAGTTCAAACCAAATATCCTATATTCTATCACCCTCCCGCAGTTGAAACATCGGGTGCTCGGATGTTTAAGCTGGATCGAAACTCGTTGAATAGGAAGGATGGTAGTCACTTGGTGAATATGTCTACATATTGAAGTGCAGAAGGAACATGGAAGACTTTAACCTCTCATATAGCTACTTTCTCATGTACAAAGTGAATATCTAGCTCGATATGCTTTGTTCTTTGGTGTTGAACCGGATTGGTGGCTAAATAGACTGCACTGACATTGTCACAGTAGACCAACGAAGCTTTGTGAATTGGGAGGTGAAGGTCTCGCAACAAATTCCTTATCCAAGTGAGTTCTCCAACAGCATTTGCAACTCCTTTATACTCAGATTCCGAACTTGACCTTGAAACGGTTGGTTGTCGCTTAGCTGCCGACAAAACGAGATTTGGGCCAAGATAAACACAATATTTTGAAGTAGAGCGTCATGTGTCAGGACAACCGCCCCAGTCTGCGTCTGAATATGCTATCAGAGTGTCAATCTTACCGCGATACAACTGAAGACCATGAGCTGCTGTTCCTTGTAGGTATCGAATGATTCGTTTGAGAGCTGTCATGTGAGGAACTCTTGGATCGTGCATATGCAAGCATACCTGATGAACCGCATAAGCAATATCAGGCCTAGTGAATGTTAGATACTGAAGTGCACCAGCTAGACTGCGATATGTAGTTGGATCTGGGATAGGGTCACCAGCAGAAAGCTTTGACTGCATATCAACAGGTGTTGCACATGGTTTACATTCTACCATACCAGCCCTTTTGATGATATCCTTTGCATAAACATGCTGACTTAAGAAGATCCCTTGTTTGTTATAGTCCACCTTGATGCCTAGGAAGTGTCATAGCTTACCTAAATCAGACATTGGGAATTCTTCTTTTAGTTGCTCAATGATTTGATGCAGAAGATTTACTGAGCTGGCGGTCAACATTATATCATCGACATACAACAATATGTAAGCAACGTGAGTGCCTTTGCGGTACACAAACAAAGAGTTATCCGCCTTGCTCATGAGAAAGCCTATCTGATTTAGGAACTTTGTAAACCTCGCATTCCATGCTCTTAGAGCCTGTTTTAGGCCATAAATAGCTTTGTTCAGTTTGCAAACATGGTTGGGAAACTCCTTGCTAACAAATCCTGGTGGCTGGTGCATGTAAACTGTTTCTGTCAAGTCGCCTTGTAGGAACACATTCTTGACATCAAGTTGATGCATTGGCCAGTTTTTTGCAACTCCAACATCAAGGACAGCTCGTATAGTGGCTGGTTTGACAACTGGACTAAACGTTTCTGTATAATCAACACCATGTTCCTGCGATTTCCCATTATCTACCAATCTTGCTTTGTGGCGTGTTAGCAGTCCATCTGCATCATATTTGTGCCTGAAAAGCCACATAGATCGAACAATGTTGACCTTGGGAGGTCGAGGTACTAAATTCCAACTCTCCCGGATTCCAATTTAGATCCAGAAGAGCCTCCTTGTATCCTTTTGGAAGGGGTGATTTTGCTGGTGGTGAAGTGATTAGGGACAAAACATTTTTCTGTTTGGTTATCCCAGATTTTGAACGAGTTGTCATTGAGTGAGATGGAATGATAGGTACACTAGTGGGTGGGTTCTCAACTGTTGGAAGCAAATGGGCTGTTTGGAGTGGTGTTTGAAGGATTTGTTGAAACAGTGGGGAAGTATCATCAATCGCATCGAGGAAGTTGTAAGGAGATGCTTGAGATAAAAGTTTTTCTGCAGCTGGAAATATATCTTCATCAAAGTGGACATGACGAGATATGATGATTTTATTTGTTTTTAAATCAAGGCATCTATATCCTTTGTGTTGAGAGGGATAGCCCAGAAACAGGCATGGAGTTGATCTTGGAGATAACTTAGATAGGTTGGAATGATTCAAGTTTGGAAAACACAAGCACCCAAAGACACGCAGATGATCATATGTTGGTGATTTGTTGAAGAGAAGACTGTGTGGGATTTGATTTTGTATGGAAGATGAAGGAATGATATTTAAAATGTGAACAACGGCATGTAAAGCTTCTACCCAATAGTTTGGAGATAGGCGAGCCTGGAAAAGCATGGCACGAATAGCATTGTTCACCGCTCGTATCATTCTTTCAGATTTGCCATTTTGTTGTGAGGTGTGTGGGCAAGAGAAACGAACAGAAATACCATTATTGTCAAAAAAATCATTGAACAGAGTGTTTTTATATTCCCCCCCCCCCCCCCATTGTCACATTGGAAAAACTGAATTTGGCTCTGAAATTGAGTTTGGATAAATTTTGTGAAGTGTAAGAATTTTGAGAAAACATCACTCTTTTTGCGGATTGGATAAACCCATAAGTAGTGAGTGAAATCATCTAGGAAGAGAACATAGTACTTTATCCCACTGATGCTTGGAATGGGAGATGTCCAAACATCTGAATGCACTAGTTCAAACGGTTTGGTAACAAAAGACTTAGAAGTGTGAAATGGCAATTTTATTTGTTTCCCCAAATGACAAGGTTCACAAGAAGATGGAAGCTTGTTTTTATTACACTGAAGCAAAGAATTTGACAAAATGGAATGAAGACTAGCATTATTTGTGTGAGCCAAACGTTTATGCCAAAGATATGGAGTTGAGGCTAAAAGAGCTGAGGAAGAGGAATTGCTTTGATTGATGGTAGGAGGAAGTGAGTAATGGTCCCCTTTACTATCACATCGGAGCAGAGTCCTCAGAGTTTGAAGGTCCTTCACAGAAAAACCAAAAGGATCAAACTCAGCAGAACACCAATTATCTATGGTAAATTGACGAACCAAGATTAAATTTTTGAGTATTTGGGGAGTGACCAGGACATTTTTTAGTGCTAGGGGTCGGGAAAGGCTTTTTATGGTGGAAGAGCCGATACAAGTGACTGGAATTTTGGAACCATTATCCACCATGACTGATTGAGAGTTACTATGATTAAGCTTAGAGTGGAGATTACCTGAAGAAGATGACAAATGAGCCATCGACCCAGTATCCATGATCCATGGAGCACCATTGGGATCAACAAGTGTTTCCGTTGTGGGTGTTCCTAGTTGTATCTCCATTAAGTGAGCTTGAGGGTAAGCTGGTTGTGGAGGAGACGACATTGATGGTCTCATCGAGTTATGAGGGAAGGGAGACCAATTGCCAAAGTAATTGGGCCAGAAAGGATATGGGCCATGCCAATATGATGAAGTGGGCCAGTTGGGCAAGCTAGGTCGGAAGGTGTTGTTGTTGTTCTGTCTGTCGCCACCGCGATTGCGATAATTATGTTTGTTGCCTCTGTTGCCAGTGTAGCCTCTGTTATCAGTGTAGTTCTGGTGATGAGGTTGACGAGGTGTAGACGGTGCAGCAGCGACTGTGAGAGCAGTGGTTGAGGATGAGTGATCTTTGTGAGTTGCAGAGTGGCGGTGAGACTTCATAAGACGATTCTCTTCTAGTTCCAGCATGGATTTTGCCGTTTCAAATGATGGGAATGGATCTTTTTGTTTGATAACATTGATAATGTTATCAAATTTGTCATTCAGCCCATTGAGCAGGTATGTTACCATTGTTCTCTCGTTGAGTGGAGCATCAACGTTTGTAAGTAAATCTGCCAACGATTTGATCTTCTGGCAGTACTCTTTGATCGATCGATCTCCAATTTCTTGGTTGTGGAGTTCATTGTCAAGTTGAATAGCTTTGGCTTCCTTGTTGTTCCTGAATTGATTCTCCACACGTAGCCAAACATCGCGTGAAGATCCACCTGTTTTGAATGATGAGCGAAACAGGGGACGAGCAAGTGTGCCATAGATACAAAGCTTTACTAGTCCATCACGTTTGTACCAGGCTGCATCGTTAGCATTTGCTGGGAGAAAAGTGCTGTCTATGTGCCCAAGAACATCAAACGTGAGGCAATGAGTAAGAAACAATTCACGCCAGGCGTCGTAGCTGTGATCATCGAGATTTAGGATGAGGGGGATTTGAGATTTGATGTTGGTAACACCAAATGCACGTTCATGTGATTGATTTGCCATGGCCGCCATTGCTTTTTTTTTTAAGAAAAGAAAACGAAAAGAAAACAAGAAGAGATTTGACAGAGAAAAGAAGAAGATGACTGAAGCGGAAGGTGAAGGAAAAAAGGATCAGAAGCTACTGAACTCTGATACCATGTTATTAGGAGTGATTGGAAGCGGTTTGTGTGATTGGTTCCAATCGCTAGCAACCGCTACCATCCGCAAACGCATCATTTGCGGGAGGTAGCGAGAGAACCAGTCAACGTAAGAAGTTGTCTTCGTAGCTGAGTCAGCTGACTAGGGGAGCCATAGGTCAAATGTATTTTGATTTCCTGATTCCTCTTATTTTATTTGTCTTTCTTAAACCTAAATATCTTGCACTAGATTTTTTTTCGTTAATTAGTTAGATCCACAAATCTCGCCTATGTATAGTGAAAACGTTATAACGTTTTCTTTTTGGTACTCTCATGAATATCTATTCTTTCATATGGAAAAAAAAAAGGAAAAGTCTGAGCGATCTGATTAAATGTTTGAGACTTAACACTATTTTGAGCTTTAAGATTCGAAACTAGGGAGTAGAAACTAGAGATTAAATGTCGGTGATAGACAACTATTTAATCGCTTTCAAAATAAATAAAAAATTATCATTTTCGGTTGCGTATCCATGTCTCTTGATTCCATAGAGAAACCTTTTTTAATACAGATTTTTAGACTTTTTCTTCCATATAATTCATATTTACCATTAACCATGTATTTCCTATTCATGGTTGGCTTCTCTGTCACTTTTTCCATACTAACAATCCATTGTCTTACTGATCCTTAGGAACAATTGAGTGGTCATATCTATTTCTGTACCATTTTTGGGTTCATTCATTTCAAATGATTTAGGTAAGGTAAAGGTATAATAAGTAACTGATCATTCCTCAATTTTTTGGTTGTTTTGAGGGATTTCGTCTCTCCTTTTACCGGAATTAATATTTAGCAGGGATTAGAACTTTGATTTTGTCATTTGTTTGCAGGAGAAGAAAAGACCAAATGGAAACAACAACAAGGTTAGTCTTCTATTTCACACACAGTCAAATTCATATTCTTCTCTGTATGGCAAATTTTATAACCCTTTGTTTTTTATTTGTACTATGTACTTCTTTCCCAAATCATTCTTATAATTTGGTTTATTAGCTTATAATATAGATGTGTCATTCAATAGTTAAAAAAAAAAAAAAGTGTTTACCTCCAACGTTTATTGTCTTTCTGCGCTTGAATTATTTTTCATAGTAATTGCTTTTTTATTCTCTCACTCTAAAAAATTAGTTCCTGAATCAAATTGATCTCAAGCCAAGTTTTGGCTGCAACCATCTTAATATCCCATGCTATGTGTATATGTTTTCTAAAGTTGACGAGTGATTGTTTGTAACTATACTAAAAATGGTTTTTATATTTGTATCTAAGTTTGTTATGTTTTTTTTTTTCGTTATCAAGGTTTTTGTTATACTTTGATGGAACAGTGGAGGAAAAAAACAGGAGCATTACAAGTTTAAAATATGCTTTTAATTTGCTTCGATGGTATGTTGTATTTATATACATTATTTCTATTCGTTTTTACTTTGAACCTTGATGTATGCATTCTTAACTATATTAGTTAAATGATTTGTATTTTATTTTATCATATATGTTATGCTTTTGGTGAATTTAGAATAACAAGAGTTTTAAGAAAATTAATAGTGGAATACAGGAACAAAGAGAAGCAGAACCAAGATAAAAGACATCAATCTTAATTAATAAAAACAAGACATAACATGTAATATATTGGAAGGTAATAACTTAAGTGCAAAACCATTAATGTTGCAGTATAATCACTTAATCAGATTAATTTGGCAAAAAAAATTCAGTCCATTTTTTTTAATTCTATCACAATTTCGTTACCCGTGCATAGCATGGGCTCAATACTAGTAGCTCGATAATTTTGATTTGCAGATGTTTCTGATCGTAGCACTGTAGTCAAGCTTTTTGTTGGCTCTGTACCAAGGACAGCTATAGAAGAAGTGAGTTAATCTGGGATATTTATTTTAATTTGCTATCATTCAAAAGAGGGACATTAGTTTATTCTCTCCAACAACCTTACCAAATGATCTAAGTGGAGGTTGTCAGGGCATGTCTTATGACTTTGCTACGGATCTTATCATGTGCTTTGAACAGTGCCAGTTATTTCTTCAAGATTGTGGTTGTGTAGCTTGTACATTTGTTTTAGTAGTACCACTTGATGGTTAACAGGGGAAAAGTTGAACCTTAAAAACAGACAGCTTTTAAGTATCAGAGTTAATAAAGGCTGTTGTTTTGTAAAATATTTGATAGGAACCCGCGGTATACTGTGAGACTAAATTTTTATTTTTAAAAATTAAATGTTATTGCTTAGTAGACTTACTATATATATGGATAATATTTTGTATTTATACAATGATTATGTTTGAGTTTTACCGTTTTAAAATATATAAGCTATCATAGAGTTCATTAAGTATTAATTTTGTAGAAAAAAAATATATATATATATACATATATATATATATATATATATGAATTTTGAGTTAGTATTTAAATTACAAATTATATTGCTAAGTTATATATAAACAATATTTTTCATAATAATTACACTTTGAAAATAAAACGTAAAAAAACAGTCCTTTACAAGAATGGAATAAAAACACTACATACTTTAAGACAGATATTTTATTTCGATTTTGACATAAATCATATGGAAATATATATCTTCGTAATTGAATGTGGTGAGTAATCAGATGGAAGGAGATATCTCCTAAAATCTGTTTTGGAAAAATATTAAATCTAATCAATTAGTTTGTTTCTAAACATCGTTTTGTAAAAAATAAAGAGAAGCCGAGATCTCGGCTAAGAGATCTAACACTCGATAATTAAGTATTTGAATATATAGTTAATGTACAAATTTCCCTTAAAAGGTAAATCTTGGTTGTTAAACATTTATATTAGATATTAAATATGAAATAATAAATACAATGACATTTTTGTAAATAAATTGGAGCTCCAGGGTTTTTTCCATAAACTGCTGCAAAAATATATATATATATATATATATATATATATATATATATATATATATATATATAAGATGCAACGTCTAAAGATGCGGTTAGAGCCATTAGAGCACTGCACAATCAGATCACTCTTCTGGGGCTAATTACAAAGCGCTTCTACCATCACTCGTCACAGGAGAAGGAAGTCTTCTTACCGCAGAACTCAGCAGCTACCTCGGCTTTCTTCAGATTAGGTTTGGTCTCCAAATCAAGGCTTCCTCCTCGAAGTTTGTCTTCATACCTGTATATCAAAGACACTTGTGATCTCTCCATGTATACCAAAAACTTCACCCAATGTGCTCTTGATAATAAAACTAAAAAATGAAAATAGTTAAATCCCTTACCAAAGCTTCTCTACAAGGTCGTACCTAATTAACAAAAATAAATAGCTTTAATTATTCTGTAATGACATCAAAACTATAGCAATAATTAACTTAGACAAACAAATCTCCTTGTGAGAAATCAATTTACTTGGGTGGTAGAGGGTATGGAGCTGCTATCTCTGCCAGTTGAAGAGAAATCTTGAAGTAGCGCAAAGGTACACCCTTCTTCTTTTCAACAGCCTGCGGTAATAAAAGGTTAAATCAGAAACCGTACTTTCAAATAACTACTTGTATAATTTTCATCATAGGTATAATGACTATTTTTCATCATTATATTAAACTAATCTCACCTTCTCTGCTTCCTCAGCAGAAGCAAACTCAATAAACCCACAGCCTACATGCTCACCCATGTGGTCTACAAGAAGTCGAACACGAACAACTTCTCTAGCATCTTCGAAGAAACTGATGCTGTAAAAATAGAAGATATATTACTCACATATCAGACTATTAAAAAATTGCTCCGCAAACAAAAGTGGAAATTTAAGGTACTACTTACATATCTGATAACTTAGTGTGGCGAGAGAGACCGGAAGCAAAGAGCGTCTTCTTTGTTACGGCAAATGGCTGAATATAACCGCCAAGTGTGTTAGCACAACTTAAAAGTAGAAAAGGACTTAAATTCAAGTAGACTCATCGGAAGATGGCAACAGTTATGTTATCAAAGGGTAAGCTCATAATAAGAACAAGGTACCTCAACAAAATCGGGAGTTTCATCAAGTCCTTTCACTGCCCCGTTTTCTCCCATCAGAAGGCTTTCTTGTGTAAGGTAGTCTTCGTACCTGGAACATCAAAAACCCTAAGTGATCTCTCCATGTAGACCAAAAAATTCATCCAATATGCTCTAGGTAAGAAAAAAAAACTCAAGGGGCTAGTAAAAAACCCTTACCAAACATTGTAATCTATGCAATACCTAAGTAACAAAAACAATAGCGTTAGTCTTCTTTAATGGCATCAAAACTCTAGCAATAAGTTACAACCAGTACTGTTACATAAACAAATCTCCATAACATGGAAAATTAATTTACTTGGGTGGATGGTTTGGAGCATGAAACACTTCAAGAACAATCTTGCGATCATGCAAATATTCACCGTTCTTTTCCAGCGCCTACAGAATAAAACATCTAATCAGCAATACTTTCAAATAACTACTTGTCTATATTTCATCATTACTATAAAACTAGTCTCACCTTCTCTGCCTGCCATTGTTGTCTGCAATAAGTCGAACATGAACAACTTCTCCAACATCTTTGAAGAAACTGATGCTGCAAAAATGGAGGATATTAGTCAGTCATGAAAAACTTGCTCCATAGCGAAAGAGGAAATTAGGTGTTACTTACATATGTGATATATCAGTTTGGGGAGAGAAATGGGAGATAAAGATCGTTTTTTTTTCTACAGCAACTGCCTGAATTTAACAGCCAAGTTAAATTAGCAAGACTCCAAGGAGAAAAGGACTTGAATTGTAAAGAAACAAAAAGTAGCCTCATCAGTAGCAGAATAAGTCATATCTTTCGACTTTGTGGCAATAGTTGGTTGCGTTAGTAAACGCTAAGCTGACATGTGTTGAAGATAATAAGAGCAGGTACCTCAACATAATCAGGAATTTCATCATGTTCCCTCATCAGAAAAATCTTATGACCGTGCAAATATTCACCATTCTTCTTTTTCAGAGCCTACAATAAAAATGATTTAATCAGCTATAGTGCTTTCAAATAACCACTAGTCCTAAGCGTACACTAATTTTCAAATGACTACTTATATACTTTTCATTTTTATGTTTTTTTTTTCTCATCATTAATACAAAACAGCTCTCACCTTGTTTGCAAGGTAAGCAGAAACAAACTCAACAAATGCATAGCCCAAATGCTTGCCCTGGTTGTTCACAATAAGTCGAACACTAACAACTCCCATATATTTGAATAAACGTTTGCTGCAAAAGTGGAGGATAAAATATGAGCCACGAAAAACTTGCTCCGAGAAGGAAAGTGGAAATTTTAAAGTGTTACTTACATATCTGGTAATTTAGTGTTGGGAGAGAGATTGGCGACAATGAGTACTTTCTGAAATTAAAAGGCCAAGTGTGTTAGCACGACCCTAAGGAGAAGAGGATTTAAATTGCGTACAGAAGAAAAAAAAAAAAGTAGCCTCATCTAAAGATTCATCCCCAGAATAAATCATCTTAGGAATTTTGTGGGAAGAGTTGTGTTGTTTTGAAGATAATAAGAACATGTACCTCAACGTCATCAAATCCTACGTCTTCTTCTGTAAGAAGGCTTTCTCCTCGAATGTAGTTTTCAAACCTGGAATATCAAAAACATGACTAGCTAGTGATCACTCCATGTATACCAACAAAATCGACCCAATGATAACAAACTCATCAAGAGGCAAATAGTTAACAAACCCTTACCAAGAGTCGTATTCTATGCAATACCTACGTAACAAAAATAGCAGAGTTAGTCTTACTGCAATGGCATCAAAAACTCTAGCAGATAAGTGACAACCAGAGTTACAATAATAAATCAATTTACTTGGGCAGAAGGTATGTAGATCTCTTGAAATCAGCCATATAAAGTAAAATCTTATGACCTAGCAGATATTCATCACACTTCTTTTCCAGCGCCTAGAATATAAAAGATTTTTCTCAGTAAGCTTACTTGTTTTAAAATGACAACTTAAAATACATTTCTAATCATTACTACAAAACTAATCTCACCATCTTTACTTCGTTAGCAGAAGCAAGCTCGACAAAGGCATAGCGACAATGCTTGCCTTGGTGGCCTACTATAAGTCGAACATGAACAACGTCTCCAACATCACTGAAGAAAGAGATGCTGTAGTAAAATCGGAGGAGTATAAGTCATCACCAGTCATGCTTTGAGAAGGACAGTGGAAATTAAAGCCAATAGCACCTATACTTACTTACATATCTGGTATTTGTGCTTCGCGAGAGAGACGGCGAAGCAAGAGGGTATTATTTGTTACGGAAATTGCCTGAATTTATCAGACAAGTTGTCTTTGTTAACACGACAACCGACTGAAAGACTGAAAGGACTTAAAATTGCAATGATAACAATAAGTTGCCTTCATCTGAACAAGGTACCTCGGGAATGAGAATGCCATCATCCACTGTCGTCTCCTGTTAAATTGAGTAGACACTGAACATAAACTTTGTAGTACAATATAATATCTAACAAACAGTTTTTAAAAAAAAACTTCAAAAGTTATACCTTAACTGAGATTAAATTAGCCTGCTCAAGACTATCAGCCGTTGTCTCATCCTGTTACATACATAGAGCAGCTAGTGTAAAGAAAATTCAGAAGAGAAATCCGACCATCTTAGCTGGTTACCTTCTCGTCGGATGTTTCCTTATGTCTCTTCAAAATCGGTTTCTTCTCCAAATCATCTTCAAGGTTTCGCTTTCCTAAAATGAGAGGAAGGGCAGGAAAAAAAAAGAAAACAAAAACAAAAACTAGAGTTAAAATCAGCGAACAGCCAAGTATGTATGTGGGTTTAATGAAAAAAAAAACAGATAAGAGAGAGCCACAGAAAACAAACTAAATAAATTAGCTTTAGCGGCCGATTCCTTGCTAGAACTGGCCATGGATGGATGAATATGAAAAGAGCGACGGTCGTTTATTTTCCGGAAAGGGTTCAGAGCAGAGCAAGCGCCAAAAGTAAGTTAAATAACTAATAAACCCTAGAGATCTCATCTGTCTTATGTATTTATGAAAACAATAGTAGTCGTTTGGGCTGGGCTTTTGTTTGTTGGGTTTATTATGTGCACCATGACTTGTGTTTTGTTCACTCGCAATTAAAAAAAAAAACGAAGTAAATATGATTTGGTTTGGTTATGCTTTATTACTCTTAAAACTAGAAATTGAACCCGGACAACACCGCGGATGTATTTTTCTTGAGATAATATAAATATCTGGTTATCTTTTGTATTTTTTTTACGTTAAACGAGGCAGTAGCTCGAGGTACAGGGACAAAATATTTTCATATAAATCTTAAATCTATAAACTGATTAAGAATTATATTAATCTGGGTGTTGTAGTATAGGTGTATTATTTTCATGTAATTTTTTTAAAAATAAACCTAAACGTATTTACTTTGGAATGGAAAACACGTCCCGTTCCATCCCATCCCCTCACATTCCAACTCATCTCCTCTCGTCTCATCTCATCCCATCTTGTCTCGTCTTTTCTCGTTTCGTCTCGTATCCATCATAATTTTTCGTCCCGTATCCATCATAATATATAAACAAATAATTTATATATTTTAAAATCATTAATATATCATTGAAATAAAACGATCTAATAAGTCAGATTCGCGCGGATCATTTTAATACGTGACAAGTCAGATTCTCTTCAAATATTTACCATCGATTATCAAAATGAAATTAAATCTTGACCACTGATTTTTTCAATGGTTTTAATTTAAAACATGTATTTGATTAGAATATTTAATTACGGAAAACATAAACATCAGAATTAAATAAAGAACATGTTTAAATACATAATAAATCAAATCAAAATTTTTGATTCTTCATAAATATTTTAGGAAAAAACTAAAAAAAAACCAAGAAAACGAAATTGCAACTAAGATGTGTACATATTTTTCCTCACAGTTTTAGGAACAAATAAATAAATCTAGTTTAATTTTGAAAACAATTAACTAATTATAATTTAAAATAAAAATAAAATTACTTTAAAAGGTATTTTAAAATAGTAAAGTATTCATTATAGTCTTAATAATATAAATTTAATTAATATATAAGATATGAGAAATTACTAAAAATGAATTCAAATTTATTTTTATGGATATATAAAATATATCTAAAATCAAATTGTTTGTAAATACTCTCTACTACACAAGATATGCAAGAAATATCTTTTAAAAGATCTTATGTAACTAATATATTTTATATTTATGAAAATAAACTATTTCATGAATTACATTTGTTGTTTAACAAAAAGTATTAAAAATTCATTTTAAAAAAAAAAGAAGCAAAGAAATTTCAAGTTATATTTGTATATCTAAACAACACAACGCAACTCAACAACACATATATATAGTTAAATAAAAAAGACTATGGACCAATGCGTTGTAAATTGTCGTAGTTGTATTTTCGTTCTGTTGTAAATTATCGTTATAAGTGTGAAGTCGTTAAAGAAATGGACCAATGCGTTGCGTTTGTTAAATAAAATGGACGCAGAACCAGAGAGAGAGAGAGCTCTATCCAAGTATCCAAGAATAGATGAGTGAAAATGGAACACCATAATTTTCTTTTCCATGTAATATTTAAGATGGGATAACAACAAGGAATGTTTTGATTTCTCGTCCTTGTACACACTGACATAATCTAGGCAATACATAACTAGTGAAGGACATGCATGTAACTAGCTAGAGAGACATTGGAGGTATCCAATAAGGGAGGACAATTTATCCCGAGCAGAAAACTGGTGTAGACTTGGGTGTGAAGGAACGTGGGGTTATAGTGGCGATATCGTAAACACCGTAGCCTTCACCATACCCTTCACCGAGGAAATAGATGAAATTAGGTTTTAGGCCAGGGAATGAGCTGGCCTTGACACAAAAAGGCTCGTTATTGCCGAGGAATATGCAGAGATCACCAATGTCTTCTGTGTAAGACATGTTCATATCTTCCTCCTCTCTAAAAACCATGAACCGCTTTGTGCCGCCACAATTGAATGCTAAATACTTCATCGTAGGGCTTCCGACATACCTGCCCTATTGTCAAGCAGAGCCAAGTTAATATATAATATATCTGATTATCTAACAGCATATAGGAAACCGCGAAAAGGCAAACAGACAACTCGAACTTCGTACGTACCATTTGACTAGGAAACGTTGTCCCGAAGGAGACTCCACAAGCTCGTGTGACCTGTAACAGGAATCCAAAAGCTGCAACTCGGTTTGGGAAAACTGAGGAAGGTTATGAAATTTTAACTCATGGTACTGAGGCGTGGTGCCTGAGAGACCACCCCAAGACCACAAGTGGTGGCCACCAGAACTTGGCATGTAGAACCTTTGGTCCCTCTTGGAATACATCAATTTTGACTGCTCAAAATAATCGAATAATCCAGTAGACATAGCGAGGAGGAACCCCTTATGGGCTCTACCGGGCGTATATATACTCACCGGACGTCCCGTGTACTTGACAGCAATAATGCAGTCTTCCTCTTCAGGAGAAGAGGAGATTGCCACACCACTTACCAATTCAGTTTGAGAACCAATTACATTTGGCCGAGGAGGCAGAGGGATAATCTTGGGGTTTGATTTGGAGCTCGAGGGATAGTCACTGATTACAATGGAGTCAGGGGAGCTGAGATAAACGCCCCATCCATGGGAACTTCCCACCAGCCTAGACTTAAACAAATATTTGGGAAGTGGCTTATCAACGATGCTGGAATACTCTTCCTTGGCCGGGTCAAACATGACGAACTCTGTCAGTTGGGATTCTTCACTGGCTCGATGCAACAAGTAAGGGTTGGTGGTTGAGGCGGAGAACATCCGAAGGGTTTGGCATCTCTGGGGAACCATAAGAAGAAGTATACATCAGAAGACAAAACAGAGACAAAACAGAGAATTACACCCAAAAAAAAAAAACTAGAAACAGAGAGATAGAGATTAGAAGAGACTCACCAAAGCAAGTTTGCGGAGAGAGGGTTTGGAAGAGAGGCTGAGAAGCAGAGACGACATAGCTTCACTTTGATAATGAAGGAAATAAAAAGGGTTTTGGAGTTAGTCAACAATGAAGTCACTTCTTCACTTAGATCTTAGACCAAAGTAGTTGGCCACAAGAAAAAAGGGTTTTCAATAATGTCTCTTTCTCTGTTTCTCCAATTTTCTTTTTCCCTTATTGTATAATCTTGTAGACAAAGCAAAAGGAAAAGTCTAGTGATCAAATTTGTACACAAGATTCTTTACTATGCACTAAGAGCATGGGCATTGGTGTATACTTGGTTTTGGTCCCCCAAGTTTAATAATATTATTATGAGAGTTTCTTATTTTTAGTACGAGCATTGGTGTCTATTTGTATTTGGTCCCCCGAATAAATTAATAATATTTTCAAAATTTAGAAATTTTATTCAACTTAAAAACAAAAACAGAAAACATAAAACATAAAACATAAAAAGAAAAACAAACATTTTATTCAACTCATAGAAATTTTAAAATTAATCTTCATTATCTTATACTCAGCAAGACTCTTCGTGTTTGTGGACTGAGCATTGTTTCTTTTTGCCTTTGCAGCTTTGACCCCTGCTGGCCTATTCTCACAGTCCTCAACATTGCAGCTTGATGATTATGAACCTTCGGCAGCTGGTTTCCTCTTTGTTGCAAGCGTGTTAATAGCATTAAGGCTTAGCCATTTCTGCTCATTCTTTAACAGACACCAACAATGTTCAAGGTTAAACCTCTTCTTATGCTCAGCAAAGTAGATTTCATGTGCATTCTTTAGGATATCAATTTCCGAATGAGCAGAACTGTTCAGTCTCTCTGCAGCAGCCATTGCCGCACAAAACTTGTTAGTATGGTCATTTATCTTGTGCCAACGCTGCTTGCAATGTGTCACCATCATCTGTTCACCACTATTTCTAGCATGAGGAGTGTCAGCATAGTACCGGCTAATCCTCGTCCAGAAGCTTCCTCCCTTTTGTTGATTAGACACAATGGCATCATTTGAAGTGTTGAGCCATGCAGAGATCAGGACTTCATCATCAGCAGGTGCCCATGTCTTTCTCTCCTTGCGCTCCACTGGTGTATCTTGAGAAAGAGGTGGCACCTCAGAAGGTTGTGAGCTGTTCTGTCCAGACGGTTGATAACTTTCAAAAGAAAAGTTTTCATTTCTACCAACGGATTCTTGACTGTTAAGCAAGTTTAAGTAAGAAGAAGACTGATAATATGGATTCGTAGAATCCATATGAAAATACTTAGAGAATGAGTATATAATAGAAGGGATTAGCTAAGAGAATGAGTATGGAATAGAAGGGATTAGCTAAGAGAATGAGTATGGAATAGAAGGGATTAGCTAAGAGAATGAGTATAGAATAGAAGGGATTAGCTAAGAGAATGAGTATAGAAAATACTTAGAGAATGAGAGAGATTTATGATGGAAATAGAAAGAAGATGGTTGGGATTTAATAGGTAAAAAGGTAACTTGCAATAAGTTACAAAACATAATGAGCTAACAAACACAGTCTAATCACAATTTATGACAAGTACAATTCAAAAACAGCTATGAAGTACTCGTTAATGGCTCATTCAATTTAAAGGTGGCAAAAATGGATATGAAGAAGAAAGATACGAAGTTGGTATTATTTTAAGATGCACATGCTCTTACTCTATCTACACAATTGGTGTCTTTACTTACAAGTACATAGTACATCCTTAGTCACAATTCAATTTATGTAACTAATACGCATGAACAATGAACAAACCACACAAAAATGTCACCAACCAAGAAATCATAATCAAGAATCAAGCATATCAATTAACCAGACTATCTAACTACAGATTACTAGTCTCTTGCCCTAAACATTACACAGCTAGTTTGTATGAGTTACTACCATATCTTAATCTGAGGTAAAGGGATTCAACTTTTATGAGTTACAACTACTTTTGTTAAGTTACTACCGGAGAATAAACTTTTGCTAAATCGATAATCCTACACAAAAAGCTATGAACAAGCTATACACAGAGACTAACCCTGAAGCAAATCATATATATCTCAAATTGGAGGAAGAAGACATACCTTAAATTTCGCACAATTGAACCGCCGGACAAGCTTCGGGAGACACAGAAGTTGGAGATCGTCTTGCAATTGGTGGTCCTTCGTCGCCGTCAAGATGGAAGGGAGGATTCAAAAACTTCCTCTCGAGATTTCGTCCGGTCTTAACCCTACCCAAAGACGCCGGACAAGCTACGGAGGACACAAAATTTGGAGATAGGCGTGAAATCGGTGGAAAAGAGGAAGAAATCCACGAGAGAATTTCGTCGCCGTCGCCGTCGAGATGGAATGGAGAATTCGAAAAGCCCTCTCGAGATTTCGTCCCGTGTTAACCCTACCCAAAGACGCCGGACAAGCTACGGGAGACACAAAAGTTGGAGATAGGCTTGAAATCGGTGAAATCGGTGGAACAGAGGAAGACATCCACGAGGGAATTTCGTCGCCGTCGAGATAGAAGGGAGAACTCGAAAATTAATCTCTCCGGATTTCGTCGATTGTTAACCCTACCCAAACACCAACGCCAATCACAAACTTACACGTCTCCAAGTACACGGTAGAAAAACGTCGCGTTTAAGAGTCGTTTTTTGGGTTTTTGGGTTTTTGGCTTTTTTTTTCTTTTTTTAAAAAAAAACAAAAAACGGGGGACGGTTGAAAATAACGCCGATGCACATGCTCTAAGTATTAGTTTTCCTTTTTTCACACCATCTCAATTATTATCACATATTGAATACCCCACATTTATCATTTCTACCGCACCAACTACATCAAAATGTTTAAAATTTAAAAGTTTTATTATTTTAGTAAATTATTTATGTAAAGAAGAAAAAAAGACAAGTAAATAGTACAAAAATGAAAACTTGTTGTATAGTAGAAAATAAAAAGAATTACTTGTTTTGGTAAACAATTTCCGAATTAAAATCTTTCTGGCCCCTTCTGCTTCAATTTTATTTTGCATTACCCCCACTTATTCTAACTACCCCTTCTTTAATGAAAGGACTAAAATGCTCCTCTAACAATTTTTATAAGAAAATTGAACATCTAGTTGTACCAGTTGCACCCCACATATCCCCTAGTTGTACCAGTTGCACTGGTACACATAATGGGATTCGAACCCTGGGCGCACGCGCGTGCGCATGGAGCTCGCAACCACTAAGCTACTGTGTTTTTCGTTGAACACTTATTAATTTATTTATATTTAACCTTTAATAACTTTTATTAAGGGTAATATTGTCTTTTTACCATTGAAGGCTAAATAGAATGGAATTGGAAGAGAAGGGGCCAAATAGATTTTAGTCCACAATTTTCTCAAGACCACATCAAGATTATTTACTGTATGATATATATATATATATATCAAGACCACATCAAGAAATAAAAATCTTGTGTAGTTCAAATTTGATCACAAGATTTTTTTGTCACACAAGTTTATACGATAAGGGAAAAAGAAAAGAGAGAGAGAGAGACATTTGTATATTGAAAACCCTTTTTCTTGTAGCCAAACACTTTGATCTTAGATCTAAGCCAAGAAGGGACTTCGCTGTTTCTTTTTTTTGATTTTTCACATATCAACAAAACAAAGCTATGTCGTCTCTGCTTCTCAGCCTCTCTTCCAAGCCCTCTCTCCGCAAACTTGCTCAGCTGGTAAGTCTCTTCAATCTCTCTCTCTGTTTCTAGTTTTTTTTTTTTGGTATAATCTCTGTGTTCTGCTTCTGATTTCTACTTCTTTAATTCGCGTCCCCTAGAGATGTCACACCCATAGGATGTTCTCCTCCTCTAGCACCAACCCTTACTTGCTGTATTGTGTCACACATTATGGAAGTTCTTGGGATGATATTAATGTAACAAGCAATATCCACTATTTTGACCCGGTCAAGGAAGACGAAGTTATTGTCCGAGACAAGGTGTTACCAATGGAGTTGCGTAAAGGGTGTCTGGTCGGAATGTCCCATGGTTGGGGAGTTTTCAAGGCAGTGTGTGGTGATAATAGTTATAAAGCCATATATGTTACCGACTACTGGGTAAACCTATAGCTATCCAACAGCAAGCCATCACCAACGCCGCAATGAACTGTTCATCTGATCAAAGCAATGAATTTGCAGTGGCTGTCAAGTGTTTAGGGCCTATGATCAATTTCAATAGGCCTGGTGGCAAACACAGGGAATCAGGTTCGGTCGTCTTTAAAACTCTTTTCCAGTATTTTGATCAATCGAAGGTTATGTTTTCAAAGAGAGATGAAAAGTTCTACACTCCGAGTTTTGGAGGCCAGTTCTTGGTTTCCTGGGATTCTTTCTTCGAGGAAGACATGACCGGCTCTGAGTTGCAAGAGTTGCAGTTCTCCAACCTGCCTGAGTTCACCCAGTCCGAGTGGGAGCTGCTGGACTCATGTTCCAAGACTGTATACCTTGTGGAGTCTCCCTCAGGCCAACGTTTCCTGATCAAGTGGTACGCTCAGAACCACGAACCAGGCAATGGGATGGCATTCCTGTGTCGCGGAACAAAGCGTTTCATGGTGTTTAGACAGGAAGAAGAAACAGGGGTCATGTCTTACACAGAGGACATTGGAGACCTCTCCATATTCCTAGGCAATAATGAGCCCTTTTGTGTCAAGGCAAACCCTAACTCAATCTATTTTGCAGGCGATGGCTGTGGTGTCTACGATATTGCCACTAGAAAACCATGTTCCTTCTGTCCCAAGTCTCCCTCAGCCTTCTCGTTAGGATCACTCCTCCCTTACTGGATCCCTCCAATGTCTCTCTAGTTACAGTGTCCTTCACTAGTTATGCCTAGATTATGTTGTTGTCATTTCAAGTGGTCTGTACTAATCAAACTTATCATTTGTGGGAAAATTATGTGATCATGACATTGTAGGTGCTTGATATTGATTTTAAACGGTGTCACACAAGTTTGAGTTTCAGTATTGGAGAGAAGACCTTTTTTTTTTTTTTTTGTCAACAGATGTACCAAATTTTTCACTTTTGTTTTACATAAACCAATTTAGTAAACAACCCCAATTAAGCTAGTAGAGAAAGAAGAACACAACCACTGAACTAACATTAAGAAACTAAAGCATAGGCCCTCTGGTAAGTAGAGGAGATCGAGTTACCCTAGTTGCAGATTTGGACTTGTTAAGTTGCAGAGGAGAAAAACTCGACAGCCTTCTCAATCATTCAGGACTCAATCACTTGGGTAACAAGGTTGGGTGATGAAGAGATCGCAACAAGGCTGGATGAACAATGTTGAAATGATGGAGGAATTCAACCAGACGAAAGCTTTAGACGTCATTCGAGAGAGCACAAGCCTAGCAGCCCAACCAAAAGCGTCATATATGTCAGACGAGAGCGTCAGCTGCCGAAAGAGATCCAATGTTGGAGACAAGGCTGAAATTAATCTAATTCTTACCTTTGATCTGAAGAGATTATGAGAATTTCTTGATTCAAAAGAAAAAACAAAAAAAGTTATGTTGATGATCTGTACTTGTATATGAATCTTTGATTAACCCAATATAGAAACCAATATCCCTCAACTAATATGCCATAAGTACATAACTAATCTGTTTTTTAAAAAAAATTTGTGTTGCTAGCTAGCGTCCATGAGAAGTAAAATATATGTGCATCTAAATCACATATTAATTTTAATTACTTTATCTCCACAAATATTTTAGTAGACCATTACTATATACATTATACCGTATATTTTTTTTGGTTGGACTCGAAATCAATTTCATTTTTTATTTTTATTATTATTTTTTTATTTTGCCAACAAAGGTACAAAATTGGCTCAAACAAGCCAATGCGAAGGAATATTATTAACATAGGTAGCTAAATGTGGAACTGTGCGAACGCGTCGCGCAAGATTATCCGCTTTACCATTCTGAGAGCGCGGAATGTAGACTAATGTAAAGGAGGTAAACTCCTCTTTATCCGCCTGGATGTCCTCCAAATAAGGTGTAAAAACTGGCCACTCGGAAGGCAAAGACACCATCTTCACTAAGTCGGAGCAGTCGGTAAGGAAAACAATAGATTGGTTATCCGCTCTAATCATACATCGCATGGCCCAGACAAGGGCCTCAATCTCAGCATGAAGAGGGGTCATACTACGGCGAAGGTTGGCAGCTCCCATAGTGGGGACATCACCATAGGGCGACGTGCAGAACCACCCTCTTCCTGCATAACGGTTTGTTGCTTTCCAGAAACCATCTACAAAACAAATATAGTTCGACAAAGAACAAGGAGCACTGAAGCCCCTGCTTCCCCGGGGAACAACCTCACTAGGAAAAGTCGATGCGACCGACAAGTCCTCTGTTTGAACCAAAGCCCATGCTTTTTTCTCATCCTCCGCTAGTCGCAAGATCGCTAGGGGGTTGGAATCCAAATTACTAAAGAGTTTATCATTACACGCTTTCCATATATACCACAAGATCCAGGGAAAAAATTCCTGTGTCGGAACATTTGGAAAGCGCCAAAAAAGAGAGTCCATGTTTGTGAAGATTGAAGCCGATGGAAAAACACCCAGGACAGTCGGGAACTGCGACAAAGCCCAAACCTGTCTAGCAGGTGGACATTCAAAGAGGGTATGATTAATTGTCTCCTCCTGAAAGCCACAAAGACCACACATTGCATCACAACTCATACCACGTTTTTCGTAGATTAGCCGTAACCGCCACACAACCCGAGAGAACTTGCCACATAAAATGACGAAGTTTTGATGGGCACCTAATTTTCCAGACAAAGTCCTGAAGAGGTGTAATATCCGGGCCAAAAGCGTTTGGCCCAGAGGGAACCGTCTGATGAGAACGTAGATAATGATATCCTAATTTAACCGAATATGTACCAGACTTAGTAAGGTGCCATTCCGGCAAATCCGGTTTATCCGGTTGTCGCAACGGTAAGGCAGAAATTATAGCAACATCTTCCGGTAGAAATGTAGCCGTAAGCTGAGCCATATCCCAGGAATTAGAACTCCTGTCAATGAAATTTGCAACTCGGAGCAAAGGATCTAAAGACGATCCTGTGTTCAATGCTGGTCTCGGGGATTGAGCAGGGATCCAAGGGTCAGTCCATACAGAAATGGTAGTCCCGGATCCTACTCGTGTAATAAGTCCTTTATTAACCAGAGAGTGAGCAGAAACTATACTCCGCAACCCATAGGACGGCGAGTAAGACTTTTTAATTTGTGCTTGACATTTCTGATTTTTGGGTACATAAGGCCGGTCTGGGGCTAAAGACCATGAAGCTCATGCTTTACACATCACAATTTTTAAATACTCGGAGGGCATAGAATATTGAGAGTATGTTGTAGTCTGTTGCTCGAGCTCTCTTTTATTAAAGCGCAAGGTCTCTGGTTCGAATCCTGGGGTACCTTATTATATATATATATTTTAAAAAAAATTATCCCTTTTAAGTACCTAGTTACAAGAAAGTTCGGCCGGCCCTTGGTAAATGTTTAACTTTGATTATAGTTAGATTCTTGATTTTGTGCTTTAGGGATTATGTGTAGTCAGATATTCAAAAAAATTTAGTGGGTGTACGTAAACTGTATGAGCAACCCGAGCTAATTAAAGATATTTGCATGGAAACTGAAAAACCAACATTGTGTACATGTTGAACTTAATTTGCTATATTTTGGTAAGGAAATTGAGTACATTTTAAATTGTCCAAGAAAATTGAATTCGCGTGAATATAAAACCATTTCGTACTTTTAAAATTTATATGTTGCTTCTGATGATAAGTAAAAAAATTGCTTCTAAAGTTTATCTATTAATCAAGGGAAAACCTCATTTAGGTGGCTCAAAAGAGGAAGTAAATAATACATATGCATCTAAATCACATGTAAAATTAAATTAATGTTTCTCCACAAAACTGTAGTATTTCTTAAGACTTGGACAAATTAACTATTACAATTATATATTCAGACTATACTCGTTCTTTTCTTTTTTTGGGTTGGATTTAGAATTTATTTTTTTGTTTACACTTGACATTTTCTTGTTTTGGCTTAAAAAGTTTAACGTTGGTAATAGTTTCTCGAATTTGTGTTAGTAATAGTAGCTAGGTTATCCTGCAGCCTGCAGGGCCGGGGTAATATTTTTTACCTAGTTAGAGGATGGTATAAGCTCAAAATTATTAAGAGCATCCGAACATTGGGTGTGAGCAAACCAAAGATATATTGGGTTGTAACAGTGCTCTAGCTCCTTTCAGGCTGGCTCTGTCTCTGCGCGTATGTAATAGTATACTTTAACATCATCATAAAATCTAAGAAGTTGTCTTCGTAGTTGTCCTTTATAACGTTTTCTTTTTGGTTAAAAGCAAGTTCTCTACTGAATATATATATAAATTCTTTCATAATAATGGATAGAAGGAAAAGTCTGAGCGATCTGATTAAATGTTTGAGACTTAACACCATTTTCAGCTTTAAGATTCGAAACTAGAAACCATGCCTCACATTCATCATCTCACTGTTTCACATTATTGCAGCACTGATAACATTGTGGTCCATTTCTTTCAGTATCCGTATATCTATGATATATATATATATATATATATATATATATATATATTTTCCGCTTGAGTATTTTTGTTTGCTTATTATTTGTTTCGGGGATCGGTTCTTTTGGTCCTTCAATATGAACACATTTCGGAAATATATATGCAATAAATAATACTGAACCTTATATGAATTTAGTATATATATGTATGATGTATGATTTGAGTGCTTAACCAATGTCTTTAGGAACTAAACAAAATTCGAATCAATGAGTTATGTCAACCAAACAGAAACAAACAAATTTCTATCAAAGTTGACATTAACTGATGTTAGTAACAACAAGCCATTTTACACGACACTAGTAGGTACAAATCATTAATAGAGCTGTCAGCAAGTCAATAAATCTAAACATAATACTTATTGTTTAGTCTACTAATATACTCGTAATGAAATAATCTTTACTGTACAATGAATTGTAATTATAAGTATCGTTTTATTAATATTTTTATTTTTAGTTAACCTCAAAATTCAAACTGAGTGATATAAGGAAGAAACGAGATGTTAAACATCCACTTTGATATATATGTGCGTGGATGAAATATTAGATAAATACCGCCTTACGCTACAGGACAGATTTTTAAGTTTATTTTGTTTGATATAATTATGAGTAGTTAAATTTTTAAATATTTTATTTGTATTTGTTCATTTTAGTAATTTTACTTATAATCATATTTTTAAATTGTAAAATTTCAGATATTTTTCATTCCAAGAAGGATGGTGTTCCTCTGATGCTCTCCCTAGAGGATTCATACTCGCCTGAAACCGTTGCCAACGGTTTTTGTTGTGCCTATAACACATACTTCGAGCGATGCGGCTCGTATTCCCTATCCCGGATATTGTTATGTTGATCATTCAATGACTGCAGATGTCGTTTCCTAAGATGTGTCCGAACTTTGTTCGACACGTCATTGGTCTCTACGTCCAAGGATGCAAGGTAGGGCTCGACCTGGGGGTTGACGATATCCTTAAGCTGTGTCAGATCAAACACAACTTGGGATTCTAGGGAACGTTCTACATGTCCTCGCGTCAAGACCGAGAGATGATCAAGGGGATCCCTGGAAAAGACGACAGGTGGCGAGAAAAAAATTTCTATTTCCGCATAACTCCCGCTTCAGTGGGACGGTTCAAGTTCTCCCGCCTCCCGACGCAGTGGGCCGTTTGTGTGGGTCAGAAAGACCACCGACCTTTATAGATCCAACTCGTAGTTCGATTTGCAAATGTATATCCACGATAATGAGTCGAGTCCTTACATTGCTTTTTGTTTTTTTTTAAATTGCAGACTCTGGTGACCATCTGAACACTCTGTCAACGCAAGCATTAGCTGATAGGTTACAGGAAGGAAAAATCAGGTGGAAATCGTTCACGCGAGCTCGCATCATCGCAGCACTCAACGCCCCGATCGCTCCGGCCTTAGCCCCACCCAAAAATCTGAATCCGCTGATTCCCGCTGATCAGCCTAAGATCGGTGCTGCCGCACAATTTCCCGCTCATCCAGGTGCGGGAACTTACTATTATTTCTTTACTATTATATATTTTTTTAGCAAGTTTATTAGTCCGCTTTTTAGGCAAATTTTGCCCTTTCATGTCGTGCTAACTTGCAACTGTATGGTGCTTGAACAGACGCTCCTGTCCTATTACAATCTTCCAGTTCATCGCCGACCTACGTGCAGCTCATCATGACGAGGAAACCAACACTCCGCAAACTGCGAGAACAATCTCAACCTTCCCACCAAGTTCGCGCTGGTGACGTGGATGCCGCTTTGGCTTCCGCCCTTCAGGCTGTTCATCCTGACCCTGCTTGGTCCGAGAGTGAGGAAGTGAACCAGGCCCTTGCGACCCAGCGGGGCCTTCAGGACCATCCTGACCCTGCTTGCAGTCCACCCACAGCGAGCCCCCGCCACTCCCAAAAAGAGCTCGCACTAAAGCACCCCGAGCCGGGGAAGACAAGGGACGCGAGAGCCGAGGAAGCCGTCCTGCGAGCCACCGTGTTGAGCCACCTGCGCAGGACCCTGCAGTATTTGGGAAAGACTCGTCGACAAGCCGCCCGTTCCACTGTAAGTTCACTCACTCTCGTGACTCCCCGGCGGTGGAGGATCATCTTGGAATGGCGACTCTCTTCAGACATCTGAAGACCGCCAATTGCCAGGTTCCGCTGGTCAAGGACCTCGCTGACAAGATGCCTACGTCGAGGCGATGGCATCACATGCATTGGTTGGTCAACTTCAGGATTTTTATGATGAACTTTTTTTTTTCTTCTTCTCTATGTCTCCTCGTTCCCTTTGTTTGACACGAGTCCTGAATTGCAGGCCGTAGCTGCTAACAACAAATTGGTGGCCCTCTATGAGCGGAGGCTGAAAGACGTCCCATAGGCCGCTGAACTAGAGAACACTACGCAGGTGGTCCACAAGATTACGACGCCCAGGAGAGGGACGCGGGCGCCGATGGCAAAGCTGCCTTATTGGAATGCGAAGTCGCCTCCTTAAAAGCTTCTGAGGAGACATGGTCGAGGCTGAGGCTGACCTTGCTTCGGCCAGGGCTGCTCAGGCCAAAGCCACCTAGGATCGCGAGCGGTTGTTGAAAGAGAACCGGTGGTTGAAGGAAAAGATCGTGGGGACCAAACAACAACATGCCGAGGCGATTCGAGGGGCGGTTTACGATGCCAAGATCAAGTTAGCTCAGGACTACCGGGTGATCCTGGATTCTATCAAGAGTAAGTGGAAGCGGAAGAACGAAAAATCAGACGTGGACGGTGATCTGGTGGAAATCGAGTAACTATAACAACAGTGGAAAACAAACTGCGGATTCTGGGTACTCAGAAGGTGGTACTCGCCATTCTTCCCTTGTGGTATCGGACTTCTCGGTGAGCAAGCTTGACCTTCCCAAGATTTCGGAGGACTCGGTTGCCCCGATGGAGGTTGATGCCAGAACTGGAGTCCCTCGGGGTCTGGATGAACATAGGAGCAACGTTGGTGGGTTGACGAACTCGAGAGCTGAAGCGGAGGGTGAAGACAAGTGATCGTTGTTTAAATATCCCATTCTTTTGTTGTTCTCCTTTATTTCCCCTTTCCTTTTCAGACTTTGTTTGGTTTTCCCGAGAGGGTTGTTATCCAAGACTTGTTACTTTGCCTGGGAAGGCCTTTGAATCCTTGAATATATTTTTTGTTTTCTTTTTATTGCCCTCTTTTGTTTTAAAGAAAGGGTCAAAATCTTTGATTTGAGTGAGGTTCGCTTTCGTGAGCTAAAGTACGTCGGACATGACCCGTGGGGTTTTCTTCTCTTTTTCTTTTGTTTTAGAAGGCAAGCTATTTGATAGTGATGTGTGTAGGTGTTAGAGTAGGAAGGTTTTGGTAGACTTGCGTGGGGTCGATTGTAGCTTCCTGTTGGGACCTCAGGGGGTCGTTGTAAGGGATACTCGGAGTCGAGGTTACATAGTGAGAGGTTTCCTCATTTCTTTTTTTTTTTTGTTTATATTTGTGTTGTTTATTATTTATCGAGTAGATTTCGGTGGGATGATCCCACTGGTAAGAAAGTTACGATATGAGGGGAGAGATTAAGAAGCTGGTTGCGCTCGTGAGCTGAGCTGCCTACGTACCCTATAAAGGGATCAAGCCAAATCGTAGTTCAGTTGTTGAAGGTACTTAGTGAAAGTACTTCTTTAAATTCATGACATTCCAGGGCCAAAGCTCAGGTTTGCTGTTGCTCTTGTCCTCGAGGCAATATACACCGTTGCGAACAACTTTGGTAATCTGGTAGGAACCTTCCCACTTGGTCCCCATCTTCCTAGCATTTTTCTCCTTTTTGTGATCGAACACTCTACGGAGCACTCTATCTCCTACGACGAAGTGTCATGGCCTGACCTTGGAATTGTAAAACTAAGCTATGGCATTTTTGTAATTTTGAGGTTATCGTGCAGGGCTTCGTTATTTGCGCTCTTGTTTTCGGGATAGACAGCTCGACGGATACTTTCGACGGAAATTTTGGTCGTTACCGTATACTAGGGAAAAAGCAGTTTCGTCGGTGCAACCTCGAGGGGTGGATCTGGTGGCCCAAAGAACACCAGCGAGTTGGGTGTCCCAGCCGGATTTGGGGGCACCCAAGCGTCGTTTAAGTCCGTGCAAGATTAATTTATTGGCCGCCTCGGCCTGCCTGTTGCCTTGTGGGTAACAAGGTGTTGACGGGGTGAGGCGTATACCCCAATCGTCGTAAAACTTTTGTTCCGCAGGGGACGTTAGATTGGTACCGTTATCCGTTACGATTTCGTAGGGGATGCCGTGGCGGGACACCACGTTTTTCCTTAGGAAATCCTTCATGTGGATAAGGGGCAGAGACCAAGCTCATTAGTAAAATAATCAGTGACGACAAGCACGTTAGTCAAGCATCGTCTGCCTGACTGCTCGAGAGGGCCGATAGCATCCATCGACCACCGCATGAATGGATAAGGGGCAGAGACCACGCTCATCCACTCCGCGGGCTGATTTATAATGGGTGCATGACGCTGACACCTGTCACATTTTTTGGCGTGTGTGTCGTCGTCTGCGAGCATGCTTGGCTAGAAATACCCTTGGCGTTTTATTCGGAGAGCCAGCGAGCGGCCTCCGAAATGATTGCCGCAAGGTCCCTCATGGGCTTCAGTCATAATGTTCCGGATCTCTTCCCCTGAACGCACTTGAGGTATGGTCCTGACAATCAACGCTTGTATAGCTTTTCCCCGATTAGGCAAAACCTCGCACTATGGGCCTTGAGCTTGTGTGCTTGCCATCAATCCTCGGGGGCGGTTCCGTTTGTGATGTATTCGCGAATTGGGATTCGCCAATCCAACTTGGGTTCTTCGTCATGTTCGTCACCCGAGCCGTGCTCTTGCAAGAGTTCATCGTCCAGGACGGGTTCTTGTTCAGGCTTTACCATGTTAGGGAGATACCTTTCCCTGATCTGATTGACCCCGAGGGTTTTGACGGGGATGAAAATACTAGGCTCGTCTATACCTTCTATGGGTATAATCCGTCTGATGGTTGGGTTAGAGGTAGAGGCAAGCGCAGCGAAGGCGTCGGCTGCGGAGTTCTATCCTCGAGGAATTTTGGTGAGCTCGAACAAGGTGAACTGCTCAGTTAATGAGCGGACGACTTGGAGGTATGCGTCCATTCATTCGTTGTTTGCTTCGTAGCTACCGTTGAATTGGCTAGTGATGAGTTGCGAGTCACTGTAGGGGGTAAGCTCCTTGGCTCCTACGCCTAATGCTAACGGAGCCCAACGGAAGGATTGCTCTATGATCTTGCTGGTGGGGGAGATGAGTCGAACTCCGAACCCGCACCCTTGTCTTGTCGCGTCCGAGTATAACGACCACTTTTGGGGACGATTGTCGGTACGATCGTTATTGGTGGTTAGTTCGATCATGAAATCCGCGATTTGGCTAGTCTGCCGGATTGACTAGGACCGTGGAGAATCGTCCGGATCTGCTGGGACGTTATCACCACGATCGTGTGGGACTGGAAGTAAGGGTGTAACTTTGGAGCTAGCAATCACGACCGCCAGGGCCAATTTTTCCATTGGGGGATACCGTGTTTCGGCGTCCACCAATGTTTTGCTGACGTAATAAATCGACTTTTGTTCTCCGTCACGTTCTCGTACTAGTACCCCCTGACCGCGGCAGTGGATACGGCGACATAGAGGAAGAGGTGCTCTCCATCCACTGGTTTGGAGAGGAAGGGGGCTCGGTTAGATATTTTTTAAGCTCCTGAAATGCTTTCTCACATTTGTCATCCCATTCGAACTTTCGGTTGCCTTTCAACATCTGGTAAAACGGAAGGGAGCGGTCGATAGATCGTGCGATGAAGCAATTCTGTGAGGCTATTCTCCCGTTAGCCTTTGAACTTCTGGAGCCATTTTTGGGAAGGCATTTCGAGGAAATTAGCAATCTGCTTAGCATTGGCTTCGATCCCCCGTTCGGTGACCAAGTATCCTAAAAATTTGCCGCACGCGACGCCGAACGTGCACTTAGTGGAATTAAACTTTATCCCGTACTGGTTCAGGATCTTGAAACATTTTACGAGTTAGGACACATGGTCTTGCTCGCGTGTTGAATTGACGAGCTTGTCGTCAATATAAACTTCCATTTATTTCCCGAGGTGGTTGGCGAACATTTTATTGACCAGTCGCTGGTAGATTGCATCCGCGTTTTTAACCCAAAAGGCATTACTTTATAACAGTAATTGCCTCGGTCTGTTATGAAAGCAGTCTTTTCTTGGTCAGCGGGGTCCATCAGAATAAGGTGTCCATAAAGGACAAGGTCTCGTGTCCCGTGGTGGCCTTAACGAGCCGATCGATATGCGGGAGGGGGTAGTTGTCCTTTGGGCATGTCTTATTGAGGTATTTAAAGTCAATACATATTTGTTATTTCCCGTTTTTCTTTTTAACCACCATGGGGTTGGCGAGCCATTTGGCGTATTAGACTTCCCGGATCGATACTATTTTCAGTAAACGATCCACCTCGTCGTTCACCGCTTTGGCCCTTTCAAGGCCGAGCTTGTGGCGCTTCTGTTTTACTGGTTTGAAGGTAGGATCGACGTTGAGATGGTGGGACGTGACGCCGATGTCGATACCCCGTATGTCGGCAGAGGACCAGGCGAATTTGTCACGGTTTTGTTCTAGAAATCTGACGAGCTTTCTCCTCGTGTCGGGGTTTAGGTCGGCCTCGATTCCTACAAATCGGTCGGAATATCCTTCCACGATGGATACCTGGTCGACCAGGATTATGAGTGGTCTGCGGACTATGGGTCCTTTTGACCCAGCAAATGACGAGATTCGAGCTCATCGTTAATCATTAATTGCTATTTGTCGGACCTCTTAATCAGGTCGTAGCCGCCCATGTATCATTTTCTGGAGGTGTGTTGACTGCCATACATAGTCGTGTTTCCATTGCGAGAAGGAAACTTAACGCATTGATGGTATGTCGATGGGACTGCTTTCATCCCGTGCAGCCATGGTCTGCCGAGGAAATCGTTGAAGGGTGCTGGTCGGTTGATGACAACGAAGTCCACTAGACGTCGCACCCCCCCCCCCGAGCTTCTACTATTAGCTTGACGGTCCCTTTGGCGAGTGTAGTGTCGCCGACAGATCCTGTTAGAGGGGTTTTAGCTCCCTTCAATATGGAGTCGGGGTAACCCATCTGTTCAAAAGCATCGTAGAACAGGAGGTCAACTAATCTCCTAGTATCGATCATTATTCTTGAAAGTTTGCATCCTCTGACATCCAGGCGTACAACTAAAGCGTCGTCGTGCAGTTTATCAAGGTCGGTCGTTTTGCTTTCCAAGAAAGTGATTTCGTGGTCGGGCTCAGTTAGGGTTTTCGTTCTCGGTGATAGTTCTCGAATTTTTGTTGGTATGCTTTGTTCGAGTTGACAGAGTCACGAGACAAGAAGGATCCTCCTGAGATGTGAGATTCAAGTTCTCGGTGATAGTTTTCGTTCTTGGTGATAGTTCTCGACCATGTGGATCGATTTTTTTTTAAGCTTTGTGAGATTCGAGGTTGACAGCTCCGATAAAGGGTGAGCCCTTTAAAAACCAGGTCGATACGCTTTTTTGAGGCTGGAGAGGGGGAAGAGGCCTCAGCCTCCTCGGTTCTCTCGCGCTTTAGGGCGGAGTCTTTTGCGATCGCACTCCCCTCTCTGGTTTTTTCACGCTCTTTTTCGAAGGCGCCCCACCCTTCTGCATTCCTTGGTGGAATGACCTCGTACCTTGTGGTATTTACAGAACTTCTCGGGATCGAAACTTTGACCTTTAGCCTTGGATCCTGAGTCGACCGCAAAGGCGTGGAGGTTAGGTTTGGTGGGTTCCCTCCGAATGTTCTTTTGGGGAGGAACGAAGGACCCCTTTGCCGATTTGTGGAGTTTGGCCATGGCGGCTTGTTCCTCCTCGGCTCTGGAAAAGAAGATGGATCTGTGAAGTGCGTCGTCAAGGGATGAGGTTGTCACACCGTGAGTTCTTCTTGGAACTTCCATGTATACCATAGGCCGGGTCGGAGGGCCCCCAAGGCGACCTCGTCATTGAGGTTGGCTATTGTGGCTTTGGTTTCCTTGAACCGAGTGACGTACTCGCAGAGTGGCTCATCCTTTCCTTGGACCAAAAGCCACAGATCGGATTCTGTTACCTTGGCCTAGAAGAAGACCGAGTACTACTTTAGGAAAGTTGCGGCAAGTTGGTCAAAACTATTGATGGAGTACGACTCGAGACTAGCGAACCACTCTAGAGCGGACCTGACAAGGTTTTCTGGGAAGTAATGGAAATAGCCGGCCTCGCACTTGTCATCGGTGAGGTAAGCCTTAGTTATCGCTAATCGGAATGAACAGAGATGTGCTCCTGGATCAGACGTATTCAGGTAGGTGAAGTTTACCGACGTCCCTCAGGCGGACCTTCGCAATCCGATCGCTGAATGGGGTTCGTCTTGTCTTTGCAATATTGTGGTCTGTGTCCGGGGTTACGCTAGTGGCTAGATGGACCCCCGAACGGATCTGGGCCAATTCTGCGTTTGTCTTATTCATGTAATCCGCGAGGAAACGGGCGCTTACTTCATGCTCGCCCGGGGGACCGGGGAGGGGAATGATGTTCGCTGCCAGGGGGCCATTCCATTCGGAAGGTCCTCCGTGAACACGAGGTTCGTGTCGATCGGAAGGTCCTCCGTGAACACGAGGTTCGTGTCGATCGGAGGGTTTCTGGGTGCGCCAAGGGCGTTAAGCCCAAGCAATTGCGAATTACCATACCCCGCCAGAGGGGGGTGAACGGGTCGTGTGCTCGCGTTGTCGCTGTATCCGGTAGTGTCGGGAGCGTTGAGCTGGACCGAGGGTGCAAATACTGGTAACGCTCTGATCCCGGGTGGCGTGACCTGGGCTGTCGTGAAATCTAGACGAGTTTAAGATAATGCTTCCGCCGTGGGGTCCGTTGGGGCGACGCTGGGTGGACGCATACCCCCTGGGACGTGTCGGGGTTCCCTCGGAGCGTGATTACCTGCTCGTGTTGCTCAATTCTGCTCATCAGGGCTCGCTTTGTTGCGTCCTGGTTTTGGGTTTTGTTAATCAGGACCGCGAGCATCCCTCGTATTTCTGCGAGGTCGGTTGTGCCGGGGGCTGTTGTCACCGGCGGCGATGTCGGGGTTTGCCCGGTTCTGGTCATCCCGTTGGTTTCGGGGCGGGTCCATAAACAATTTCCTAAAAGTCGCAAAAGAAATTAAAAATTGGAATCAAGTTTCATGTTTGATTTTTTAATCAGGATGTTTTTAAATTAATTAGGTTTTTTTTATCCTTATCAAGATCTTTCTTGTTCTTGGGATTGGTTCCTGCTTCTCAAGGGGAGCGCGGGGCCTATAGGCGTGACCATAGAGGATCTTCCCTGGGAAGAGCTCCCGAGACCCAAGATGGAAACGGGTTCTTGGTGGACGGTATTTGAACCACCGGAGGAACCTTGGTCATTCGAATGGGGTGCTCGAGCTCGGATCGGATTTGGGATCTCTCCCCGTAGATAGGGGGTCGCTAGCGACGGTTTCAAGGTGTATTGGCGTCAGCGAGTTACCGCCAGTCGCGTTACGACCGTCAGGAGATGCCCTTAGAGTGTGGTTGGTAATGATTTCTGGGATGATTGTGTTAGATGGATCCATTTCGTCTTAATCCTTTCGGTTGCAATCGATTTTTGAGAATAGAAAGACCTATGTGCCCACAGACGGCGCCAAATTGTTGACCGGAAAAACAAGAATTTAATAATTTGATTGAATCAAGAAGAACTTTGGGGCTGGTTTTTGCTATAAATCGATGAACAACGAGTATGACGAACTGGATTTGCTTTCTCTATTTCTTAGTCAATTTAGGGTTATAAAAGATGATCCTACTCTAACTAGATGCGTCCATTATAAAGCCTAAGGACATCGTTTGAATGATGCCCTGGTTTTCCTCCTTCGATCTCGCCCTCTCGCTCTGAGATCCTCTCTTCGTTCGACTCGGAACCCACTTCAAGACGCGCTCTTCCTGGGCCTCCCACGGGCCCATGTTTAATGCTTTACAATAAACTCCAAATGGGCTTTCCCACTTGGGCCCAGGTCCGGCGAAACCCAACGCCAACACCATCCCATTTTTTTTTAATAATAAAAACAATATATAATTAAGCATCCCATACTACTTAATTAAACCAACACAACCACAACTCATATTATGCACAGCGGAAACATACAAAAATAATACCAAACCAAGATATCATTAATACGATAATATTCCTAACCATTCTATCCAACAACCTGACAAGACTCTAACCAACATCACACAAATGAGATCCTAGATCATCCTCCTCCTCATCGCGATGATTCCACGCTATACATTCATTACTTTCACCTCAAACACAATGAGATGCGTGAGTATTACCAAATATACCCAGTGAGGCGATCCTCCCATCTACGAGCTATACACATAAGCAAATCAAGAGTACAACCACAACTAAAACATAACAAACCAGTCATTGAACACAACACTCATTAACACATTCACCACACCTACACATCAATCACACAAAACAAGTTATACAACCCACTCGCTTAGATAAGCTCATGTTCACGCACTCACCTTTTCCACCTGATTATAACAAATATGACAAGTTGAGACTCCCCTAACGTCTGCAACAGCCCAGAAACACCCTACAACAAACCACACAACCAAAAACGACTTTATAGCAAAACTGGACAGAAACATCATAAAATAACATTCTCAAATACAAAACCCTAAACTCATAACCAACCGTTAACTATCAAATCCCTCCGGTGAAAGTCTAGTCTTAGACGTCACGAAGCTTCCCACTAAATTTCAGCACGATCAGATCTCAGGTTAAACCGCAATCGATCCCAAAACACCTGTTGGTCTCAATCCGCGACTGAGACGAAACGCCCCACGCCAATAACTCATCGATTTTAAATCCAAATCCACTTCTGTAAAAGGAGAATGACGATGAAAGGCTTGGCAATAACTCTACCAAATTTTGTTACCTTTAAGTACAATTTGATATGTCGAAACCGTTTCCTCCCAAACCCTAACGATTCTGCTCCTTTGCCTAACACACCAAAATCTAACCTCCCTTCCTCACACCTCTTCTCCACAAACAAGTTCTCTTTTTCCTCTCTACAAAAACGACCACACCCCGAAAAGAGAGTAGAGAAGCGTGAGTTATAGAGAAATTTAGGGTTTCTTGGTTTAATTTAATTAAACCAGAATTTATCTAAACCGATACTAAATCGATTCCACCAAATTTCTGATATAAAAACCCAATATTCATATTTTTCAGGACACGGGCGTTACACCATAGAAGAAATTCGATTTTGAATTTTCTGATCTTGCCATAGTGAGTTGTGACTTAAAAGACGTACCAAAGAATGAAAATTGCAGTGAACTTGCAAATATGAATCAATAAGCATAGAAAGGACATTGAAATCTTAAAGAAATTATTTTGAAGAATTAATTCTCTGTTTTCAAGTCATCGCAAAACTCTACTTCAACATCAGCACGGTTTCCATCTTCCTCTTTAAAGTCTTCAGCCGTGAAGTCTTTTCTGGTTTCCATTATCATGGTTACCATCTTCCTCTTCGAATTTTTTTCTCGGTTTCCATTCTCATGGTTACCATCTTTCTCTCCAGTAGGTTTGTACCCAATATCATCACAACCATCATCGCCAACCACCTTACAATCATCTCCACTTACAACATCACACTCTTCTAAGGGAACAAACTCACCAATATACTTAATAATTGCAGTACCTACACCAATAGCCAATTCAGGATCTGTCAAATCGAGAGTAATCGACTTGGGAGAAATTAAACAATGACCCGTAGACTCATGAGCAGATGATTCGCCAGCATTATTAGGGTTCTTCGATGTGGGACGACGCGTGGAAAGCTTCTTTTTCGGAGTCATCAATTGAATTCAAAGAAGACAGAAATCACAAATTAGGTCTAAGGATTATAATTTGGGGATTTTGTGGAAATCAGAATTGATTATGTTTTAGTTAGGGAAGAAACGACGTCGTTTTACTACTGATGGAATCTCTTAATTAGTTAATTAACCAGTGTTATTTCTAAGTTTGAACATTTAACATTGTGCATAGTAGAGGATTGCCAACAAGACAATCACTTTCCAGAAGTCACCCATTCTAAAACAACTCTATCATAAGCACGTTTAATTGTGGACTTCTCTCAGGACCACTGACCAAAAAAATCATTGCATCTTGGTGATATAGGTGGTCAATACAATTCTTTTAAACGTCTATGCAAACCATGGTGTCATAATTTACCCCCACTAGCAGATCGCAACATCCTCGTTGCACGCCAATACTGTCATCCCCGTAGATAGGGGCCTTCTTGACTCAACACTCATCTGGGTTCGGCTCTGATACCACTTGTAACGCCCCACCGCCACCTCTTAATAGGCTCTATGTCCATCCTTTCTTAGTGGACCCACGTTCATTCTCGTCAAACAGATTGTCGAATATCGGTAGGTCAACTAAGAGAGGTGAACCCATAGATCGGAAATAAATATGGGCTCACTAAGAGGTGGCGGTCGGGGTGTTAGAAAACCCAATTATGCAATTTCAAGTATGTGAATGTTTAATTTCAGGTTTATTTGTTAATTTTCACCTGACCCGCCAACTTTTCATTCCTAATTTACCCTTATTGAAACACAAATCTTAACTAACTTTGAATGACATTTAGTAAGAAAATAAGAAAACTAAAGCTAGTTTCATATTTGTAAATTTTTTATGTTTTAGTCTGATTAAAATGAGAGAGAAACATGATAAAGAAAAAAAAACTATAGATATATATATATATAACCGGTATATAGAATACTAAGAAATCTATAAATATTGGGGATTAGTCACAATATTTCTCAACCTATCCGCAAACAACCAAGCTTTTGTTCCTCGCTTTAACATGTAACTTTAACCTGATCTCATGCTTACTCTCATATACGTTTATTTGCATCTTGTTTTTTTCTTATTGTAAAAGTAGTAGTATCTCCACATACACTTAATCCATCAGTGGTAGCACATTTTGCACCAATCTTCAAAGTCTGCGATCTATACAACTTAATGTTGTATCTAATCTTCAGAAAATACCTCAATATAACTATCTAACTCATCTCGCCAACTAAATGTTTTTCCCAACTCGGGCAACACTTCAGCATCTTCAGCTTCGACATGATCATCACCTTGGCCATTATCTTCGTCTTCACTTTGAACAAAGGATCTGGAATCTTCCCGCCATCAAAGATATCATCTCCACTATCGTATGTCTAGTCTTTCTCATCTCTCTCACCCTCTCCAAACTTTGTTTTGAAGTCATCGCAAAACTCTACTTCTACATTAGCACGGTTTCCATTTTTATCTTTAAAGTCTTCAGGCGTGAAGTCTTTTCTAGTTTCCATTTTCATGGTTACCATCTTCCTCTTCGAAGTCTTTTCCCGGTTTCCATTCTCATGGTTACCATATTTCTCTCCAGTAGGTTTGTACCTAATATCATCACAACCTTCATCGCCAACTACCTCACAATCATCTCCACTTACAACATCACACTCTTCTAAGGGAACAAGCTCACCAATATACGTAATAATTGTTGTACCTACACCAATAGCCAATTCAGGATCTGTCAAATCGAGAGCAGTCGAATTGGGATAAATTAAACCATGACCAGTAGACTCGTGAGCAGACGATTCGCCAGCATTATCAGGCTTCTTCCGTGTGGGACGACGCGTAGAAATCTTCTTTTTCGGAGTCATCAATTGAATTCAAAGAAGACAGAAATCACAAATTAGGTCTAGAGATTATAATTTGGAGATTTTGAGGAAATCAGAATTGAATATGTTTTAGTTAGGAAAGAAACGTCGTCGTTTTACTATTGACGAATCTCTTAATTAGTTAATTAACCTGTGTTGTTTTTTCGTTTGGCCATTTAACATTGTGCATCGTAGAGGTATGCCAACAAGACTTTATAATTTAATTAGAATTAATAAAAATCTTTCTACTAGATAAAAAAATCATATTTGAAATCAATTAAAATGTAAATTTGATGATTAAAATGACATTGAATCACATGATATATTTAATTAATTTTCTCGACGAAATTCTAGTATTACGTAAGACTTGGACTAATTAATCAGTGCAGACACTAATCACTAATCAGACAATAGTTGATCTTTTCTTTTTTGTTGGATTTCAGAATCTCTTTCAAGGGCGCCCTCTATTTCAATATTTATTTTTGACATTTTCTAGTTTTGGGCTTTGGGTAGAAGTTTAACTTCGGTAATAATTTAGATGCTCGAGTTTGTCTTAGTAGGTTATGCTTCACGAATTTTAAGAGTTATGTAGTTACAGATTGTGGTATGAGTCAAAATTTAGTGGGCGTGACTTGTGAGCAAAACAAAGAGATATTTGCATGGAAATTGAAAACCAACATGCATGTACCTGTTAAAGTTATTTCACTATTTTGGTAAGGAAATTGAGTACATTTTAAAATATGCAAAATAATTGAGTACACGTGAAATATAAAATCATTTCGTAATTTGAAAATTAATGTTGCTCCCATGGACCCATGGTTAATGAGTAAAAAATATATGCTTCTAATAGACGACCGGTTTAGCGATTTGTTCATTACAAACACAATATAAAGCACAAGTCACATGACCAGTAAAAATATGCCACATAGGATTTGTTCATAATTTTAAAATTAGAAAAAATTAAGATTTTCTGTTAAAAAAACAAAAATACGTAAATTCCTCATATTATTTATTTTTCTACATATTTTAAAAAATAAAATAAAATAAAAAATCATAAAATCCCTAAATTTTCTCATACACTACACCACAATCTTTTAAACCGTTTTATCCTCTTCTACAAAATGAAAATTCTATTTCACGTTGGACTCAAATTCTCAATCTTTTTCTGGCATTTGCTTTCTCTGCCTTTCCACTAATTTTTTTTTACATCATATACATCGATTATAAATTGTATGAGAAAAATTGTAGTTGATCCAAGCTTATTGACTTATTTTCCTCTTTATTTCAGATTCATGGTTGGAGATTACTCTACATTTTAAGATTCAAGAACAAAACCAGATAAAGCTCACTATGTACAATCCATGTCAGTTTCCATCTACTCTCCTGCTGTCTGTATCTCTAAAATTTGTCTATTGTATAAGAAGAGCTGTAAGTATTTTTTGTTTTTTATTATAAAACTCATTTCCATGTTATCTTTTATTTATTTTATTATTTTTGTGCAAACCATGTTATCCTTTAGTATGGTACTAATTCAAAGAGACTGATTTATTATTGTCTCAAACACTGCACTAAATTAATGTTTTCTTATCATTCTTAGAAGTCATGTTCATCAGAGTTTTACATTTTTGGTTAAGTCTTAACAGTTTGATTTTACAAACAAAAAGTATTTCAATAATATAAAACCAGTGATACATGCATGTTCCCATGGACGGGTCATAATACTAGTTTTTTATAACTATTGATATAGTAAAACCATAGGTTTATTTTTGATTGAAGATTTAGGCGAGATGAATGTGATTGATTATATATATGGTCTGGTTTAGCGACTGCAATGTCTTTTATGTTTCTAGAACAACTGAACAATTATCCAAATTCAAACCGACAACCTTTACCAAAATCATTATATTAACTCATTTAAGTAAGTGCTTGATTTTTTATTATAGCTGGTCGGCTGGTCCCAACAAGTTTTGTTCTTCTCAACTTTTTTAGCTGCTTGTTGTTTTACCCTCAAACTATATGTTTCCTCAGTTTTCTTACGAGATAAAAACCCAAATGTAATCATTCGTCGTTATCAAGAAGAGGCGGACCCAGCTTAGCACAGCCAGAAAGAAGCATTACATTTACACCAATAGTGTCCCTTTCGTTGACATAGAGATAAAAAAAGATTAAACCATTTGTATTTAGTCCATCACTTGTGAAATTGCATATAGTTTGTCGGTACTGTCTTTTCTCATATTAATTGTTTTTTTTTAATATGTCCCTTTGTTATATCAGAATACGGGTTTTACGAAAACTCTGTTTTCAAATTAGTGTCCCAGTTTTTTCTTTGTTATAAGGTCAATTAGATTGTGAGTAACTTAAAAACAAAAGAAAAACTCACAAAAACAATTGCACCTTGATTAGCAGTGTTATTGTGTTAATATACAGGCGACTCAATTCCTACCAAAAAAATATATATATACAGGCGACTCAACTAGAACCCATACAAACTACTAAAAAATTTTTTTTTAAGAAACCCAGAAATCTTACACAACATTATTTATATATTTTCTTCCAAGCTTCAACATTATTTACATAAAAATTTAATGTTTCTTTGGTAAAAAAAGTTTGTCTAATAGTTTGTTTAATATGTCTGCAAGCAGATGCTATCTATAAAGCATACACTATTTTAAAATTGATGTATCCACTTCATTTTTTTGGCTAAATAAATGATGACTTTCCACAACAGTTTAAATGATCCCATGTTAAAAGAAAAAGCTTTATAGAAAATATTAAATATATCTTTAATCACATGGCCAAATCTATATAAAAGTACTTTGGGGGAAATCCAAATCAAGTCAGGTTTTCTACATAATTATAGTTTACACAAAAGGTTAACTACTAAATACTCAAAATTTAGAGATTTATTCGCAAAATTATGTAATAAGAAAATTAGAAAGATTTTTCTAAAAAAAAAACCACACCTGTTTTTAACAAAGTTCACATTATTTTTATGATGATATGCTATTGAAAATACGTACAGACTACAGTAACATTTATTTCCTCCCAATTTTACAGTCCTAATTTTTTTTTACAAATAATGTTAGTTAAATTTACTTATAAAGAAAATTAACCTACAATTAACTCAGGAAATTTACTTTTTGTTTTATGTTTGACATTTCTTCAATACGTTGTTTTGTGGCCCAATAATAACAACAACAAATGGATAATGCACTAATAATATAATTAGTGTGGTTAGTGCTGTCCTGCCTATATGTTTAATTACACCAACTTGATCAGTTGTCCCTGTCAAATGAGAAGCACTTGCTCGCTGCGATATCTGTCGCTTTCGTGTTTTCAATGGGTATACTTCTCACGATATCTCAAGTTTCTTCAACATTTTGAGCTTTTTTCTCCGATATTATGTAACTTCTGGCGAAATTAATAGTCCACATCATTTTCACCCAAAAAGGCAACAACATGTTGCGAACGTCACCTCAATCTGTTAAATGTAGTTGAATTTCATATCTCAATTCCGTGCAATTCAAATGGGCCAGAATATCCCTGCAAATTCCTTAACTGAAACAAAACCGGACCATTTTATTTGGTTATCAAACAATACTACCGAAATTAACCAAATTATCAATCGATTCAGTTCGGTTCGATTCATTTGAAATTCTACTAATTCAAACTGATTTTTCTTGGAGATTTTGGTTGAAATCAGGTAAACCAGTTTAATTCGATAAAATCGGTTAATTCAGTTTGGGTTAGTATCTATTTTGGTTTAATTTAGGTATATTCTTTTATTTTATTAAATAAACTGAAATTTTCAATAACCGATCGGTTTGGCGAACTGGATCGAATGTAGTTCAAAATTCCTCCTAATTGAAGCAATTGTTAAACTGATCTTTGAACCAAAAACCGATTTGGTTTGGACTAATCGGTTAGAGTATATATAAACTGCATGCCTAGAATTTACTACAAAATTAACACAATTATGTTTGATAAAAATAAATACAAAATAATTATTAATTTTAATAAATTTAACTGAATAATTCTTTTTGTCAACTAAAAAGGTTATACAATTTTATTTTTCTTTAAAATTAAAAATGTTCTTATAACTCTTTCATATTAAGATTATGTTAAGCTTTTAAGATTGAAATTTATCAGTTCTTTTTATTCGGATTCTAAAATTTTTTTAAGTTAGAAAATTATTTCTAATTAATTTTTTGTATTTTTTTATCACGAAAGTTAAATTATGACTTTCTAATATCAATATAACCAAAAATTGCATTTGCAAACATCTTTTTTTTTTTCCTTTCAATGTATAGACCCTTTGTCATTATTATTGATCTCTTTTTAAAATACTACTAGGCTAAGAACCAGTTGTTAACTGATTAGCATTTAACTCATATAAAGATTTTTAAATATTGTATCCATCATGGTAACTCTTAGAAGAATAAGATTCACACTTATTTGTATAGGGATTGAAACGGACACGTCAAAGTAATTATAGAAACAAATTTGATCTAATGAAGTTAAAGTACATAATCCTCCTTAAATACAAAAGATTGTCGATGTTTTGGACTCATCGCGATGATATTCATGTAAGGACTCGTGCTCATATGTAAATACTATTTGAAAAGTAATTACAGACATAAATAAATGTAACTGACCAAAGAGTAAAATAAATCAACATTTAAAACCACATAAAGTAAAGTTTGTGTATCTTAGAATAGAAGAAGATATGGTATATTTATACATTTGAATTTAACTGAATTATTTTTATATAATTTTGGAAATCTTTCATAAAAATTGGACACATTATCCAAATTTTAATTATCGGAACCATCAATTAACATATGTTAAACTTTTTTTATAAATTTTTCTTTTTTAACAAAATTAAAACGTTTTAAAACATATTTACGTATACTGAATTATGTATCTAGAAAAAAATATTTTTTTCCTTTTTTGTTCTTAAGCTAAAAAGAAAATTAACCCAAAAGAAGAAAAAATAATATTACAAAAATAAGTAAGAAAATATTATATTACGTACTATGAAAATCTTGCCAAAAAGAGAAGCTGAGTATATTGCGTAAATTAAAGAAATATGTTTTCAAAATTATTACTTTTTATATACAGTAAATTGGTAGCAAATAAACTGTATCACTGAAATTATCTTTTTAGAAAAAAAAACACTCTGGAGTCTGGATAAAATTAAATTCGGTCCATTCCAACTTGGGTGTGCTGAGCTGTATTGGATAAACGCCAAAGGAGGAGCGGGTCCGACAAACGAGGTTATCACCTTATACTGATAAGAAGGTCTACGTATCACAAATAACCTAACCTACTTATCAAATCACAGTCGGTGTGATAAAAACCCTGCAAAAACGCATCGAAGAAAGTGGAGAACAAGTCACACTTTTTTCTTTTAAATAAAAAAAAAAAAAAGGAAAATTTTTTAAATTTGAATTTACATAAAAAATTTTAATTGATTAATTTTTTGTTCTGGGTCAGCTTTCCTTCTTTAGTTTCGAGAGACGCGAAGAAATCGAACACACACACACACACAAACCCTAGAAAAACCATTTTTTTTTTTTATAAAGAAACAAAAACAAAAAAAAAAACTTGAAAACCACCGATCTGGGAAATTAGCGTAACCGTCCCTCTCTCTCTCTCACCATTACCCAGATCTCACTTGATTGAATAATGTCATCTCTAAGCAGAGAGTTAGTTTTCTTGATTCTCCAGTTCTTAGATGAAGAAAAGTTCAAAGAATCTGTTCACAAGTAAGTTTTGTTTTTTTGTATTCTCGGTTATTTTGGTTTGTTTTATAGGTTGTGAATTTTGATTTTGGTGTGTGTGTGTTTGTAAGGCTTGAGCAGGAGTCGGGGTACTTTTTCAATTTGAAGTACTTTGAAGAGAAAGCTATGCTTGGGGAGTGGGATGAAGTCGAGAAGTATCTTTCTGGTTTCACTAAGGTTGATGATAACCGTTACTCTATGAAAATTTTCTTCGAAATCAGGAAGCAAAAGTATCTCGAAGCGCTAGATCGGTAATTTTTTTATCACAATTTAGGGAATTTTTGGTTAGCTGAATTTGGATAATCACCTAACCAGAGTTTTTTTTGGTCTTGTCTTATTGGTTTGTCTGGTCTAAAGACAAAAAAATTTGATGATTATTTTTGTGGTTGAGTATGTTTTTTTTTTTTTTTTTGTTGAGTGTGGTCTTTGCGTTTATCTTTATACATTTTTGTTTTGTTTTCAGACAAGATAGGGCAAAAGCTGTTGAGATATTAGCAAAGGACTTGAAAGTTTTTGCTACCTTTAACGAGGAGCTTTACAAGGAAATCACTCAGCTTCTTACTCTGGAGAATTTTAGGTAATTGTGTATTTTTGATAGTTTTGAAGTTCAAGGGTTGTGTCGTCAATGGCAGCCATATGGAGTTGAAATGTGGTGTTTTTGCTTTCTAGGGAGAATGAACAGTTATCGAAATACGGTGATACCAAATCAGCTAGGGGTATTATGCTTGGGGAGTTGAGGAAATTGATTGAGGCTAATCCTCTGTTTAGAGAGAAGCTTGCTTTACCCACTTTCAAGGCTTCACGCCTGCGAACCTTGATCAATCAAAGGTCACCCCCCTTATTTTGATGTGCTTGTTGTATCTTTATTTTACAAAGATAATAGCTTTATATAATCATAAACAAGTGGATGTCACTAAAAGTTAGATTGTTCCACTGTGTTTTTTATGTATAGGATGATCACCTTATGTGCCAAATTGTTTGTGTATTTTTGATGTTTAAAATAGTTTAAGTTGGTAACCACGCCACTATTTTAGTGATTTGCAAAAGTGGCACTTGGAGGACTATGATATCAACCTCTGTTATCAGTTACTTTTCTTTATTTTCAAGCACCTAGAATGGAAAACTGTCATTGGAGTCGATATAAAATGTGTCTGTTTTGTTATGCTTGTCGAGTGCAATGGCTGATACCAGTTTATCTAGCCTATTTTCTGAACCAGCTAGTGAACTACAGGTGTCATATTAGTCATTTTCGTCATCTAAGGTATGATGCTTTTGGTAATTTGCAGCTTGAATTGGCAACATCAGCTATGTAAAAACCCAAGGCCTAATCCAGACATCAAAACGTTGTTCACTGATCACACTTGCTCACCACAAAATGGAGCCCGTGCACCCACTCCTGTACTTCCAGTTGGTGCTGTTGCAAAGCCTTCAACGTATGCTCCTCTTGGGGTACATGGTGGAGTACGATCACATACCATACAATCCAGTTATTTTTACATATTCAAGAACTTTATAAGACATTTGAGAGATGGACTTAATTTATGAAACCATATTCTGTACAGCCTTTCCAGCCTACGTCTGCTCCCGCTCCTAACGCAAATGCTTTAGCTGGATGGATGGCAAACCCAAATCCATCTTCGTCAGTTACTGGTGGTGTTGTGGCCTCTTCCCCATTTCATATGCAGCCAAATCAAGGTAGTTTTTGTTACTCCAATGTTTAGGCGACTTGTAACATACTGCTGCTTATGAGTTATGATGTTCTGAGTTAATATTTGGTCATGATTAATACAGTATAGAGAACATTTTTCATGGTTCAAAGGATTGTAATCTTGTTTTTTGTATTTGTCATATCAGGTATTGGAAAGTTAATTTTAAAAGTTTATTCCTAGTTCTGAATTCTGAATTCTTGTTGCTGTATTTCATGGCAGTTGCTATGCTAAAACATCCTCGGCCATCCTCAAACTCCCTTGGAATGATGGATTATCAAAGTGCTGATCACGAGCAACTTATGAAACGTTTACGGTCTGGACCAACTGGTGATGAGGTGATTATTTTTCTTATGGTTGATCATTTACTTGATGTATTTTTACTTTCCATTATATTAATTTAGTGTTGAAAATTCTTTGACAGTCCAATTTTGGCTGTCAGATTTTCATATTAATTCATTATTATCAGAGGACTAAATATAAGTTTGCATAATTTGTAATTACTTGTAATCATTAAGATTGGCGATAGTACGTATCTGATGCATGCCTCATGATTTTAGCAGATTGTGCATTTCCCAGTACGAAAAGAAAACTCTCTTGTTTTGCATATCTGTATGTATGACATCGAGTATATGGCTTGTAATTCTTATGTTCCAGGTCACATATCCTGCTCATTCTCAGTCTGCCGTCTCACTTGATGACCTCCCTCGAAATGTAGTGAGTACAATGCGCCAAGGGTCAGTAGTGACAAGCATGGATTTTCACCCTTCCCATCACACGTTGCTCACTGGTTAGTCTAATGCCACCATGTAGAGACTAACAGAGTTGAGCACTTGAGCTTTGTTTGGCTCATGTTTCAAGTTATAACTGTTTGTTACTTTTAGTTGGTTGTACCAGCGGTGAAGTCACCTTGTGGGAAGTTGGATCTAGGGAGAAGGTTGTCACAGAGCCTTTCAAGATATGGAATATGGGAGCTTGTTCTGTGAACTTCCAGGTTGGTCTTTCACCTTTTCTCATCGCTTTTCTTTTCATATATTATCAATTGGATCGTATACTTATGATGAAACTAAACTGTGGACAACGTAAGAAGCTTTGTTTCTGATACATGCTTCAGTGATTTATGTTCTGTTCTGTGAAAAGAAGCTTTAAGCAATGCACCATCAGCCTTTTATATGATGATGACATCTTCACCTTGTCAATTTCCCAGGGTTCTATTGTCAAGGACCCATCAATATCTGTTAGTCGTGTATCATGGAGTCCAGATGGAAATTTGATTGGTACGCTATTTGAAGATCATCAAACATATCTTTTTTCAATTGGATACAATGTTTGAATCTGATTCTTTTCATGTACAGGGGTTGCGTTTACTAAACATCTGATCCATATATATGCTTACCAAGGGTCTGAATTACGTCAACACCTAGAGGCATGCCTATTCCCTTTTCTATAGTTTAACATTTTTATGGAATCTGCAAAAAGTGAATAAATAGTTTGTTTCTGCCTATAGATGGATGCTCATGTTGGCTGTGTGAATGACTTGGCCTTCGCCCACCCAAATAAGCAACTTTGTATCGTGACTTGTGGGGATGATAAAGTTATAAAGGTAATTAAGCAAATTCAAAACAGTGAAAAATTTGAGGCTGTTATGTGCCTTTTCTATGGCTCCCCTATATAGCTGTCTGACAGATACTTTATGAGTAGGTCTGGGATTTGAGTGGGAAGAAACTTTATACCTTTGAAGGGCACGAGGCACCAGTTTACTCCATCTGCCCTCACCAGAAAGAAAACATCCAGGTACAGCCATCTCTTGTCGATAAGTCTGAAGAAAGGGTTTTTTTTTCCATTGGTTATAGCAATCTAGTTCCATTTTGGCTGCATGGGAGGTTAACTATCATCTTTCGGAGTGGATTCTCTATGGGTGTAAATTAAGAGTGAAACTTTTTCCGTCTTACTTGTTTCTTAATTATTTTTCTTTTCCTTCACGCAGTTTATATTCTCAACTGCTCTTGATGGTAAGATCAAGGCTTGGCTCTATGATAATGTGGGCTCAAGAGTTGACTATGATGCACCAGGACAGTGGTGTACAACTATGCTCTATAGTGCTGATGGTAGCAGGTAATTCTAATTCTTTCTTGCTCGAAGAGCAAGAACTTGAACATGAAATAAATATAGGAAAACCCTTGATATGTGGTCTGGTTCTGAAAACTATAGAAAAGACTCAATTGACGTGGCTCATATAAGACAGCTAAATCATATGAAAAAGTAACAAACTTGCGTAATTTTCATTGGTGGAAGATTTTTATATAAGAATTTAGTTAGTTATCAGATTAATGGGTCGTCTGCTGCAAGTTGTGGCCATAGTAAATGTTTAAAGTTCCCCATTGTTTCAGATTATTTTCTTGTGGTACAAGTAAAGACGGAGATTCTTTCCTGGTTGAGTGGAATGAAAGTGAAGGTGCCATAAAGAGGACATATTTGGGCTTTAGAAAGAAAGCTTCAGGGGTTGTTCAGTTTGATACAACACGCAACCGATTCTTGGCCGTTGGTGAAGATAACCAATTAAAATTCTGGGATATGGACAATAATAATCTCTTAACAACTGTCGAGGCTGATGGAGGACTCCCGGTATGATATACAACTATTGCTCTTGACTACTTGTATATAAATATCTTCTCGTTTTCCTTTTTATGGTTGCATATGTTATGATTGTTCCTTACCGTGCTATGTACTGCCTATATCAGAGCCTTCCCCGATTGAGATTCAACAAGGAAGGGAACCTTCTTGCTGTTACTACAGCTGATAACGGATTCAAAATTCTTGCTAATGGGGACGGTCTGAGGACCTTAAGGGTCATGGAAGCTCGTTCTTTCGAAGTATCCAGAGCATCGACTGAGATGAAGGTTAATATTAATTCTCGTTTTTCTTGAAAAAAATTCTTGTCAGACCTTTTGTCTAGTAGAATTTACAATTTTTACTCTCGATAATCAGGTATCCTCATCTGCAATGGTTACAAATATTGGCCCAGCTATTGGTAAAATGGACCAAATGGATATTGGCTCTCCTACAAGGCCAACCCCTATTCCTGTATGTTTTTCGATATTTCGGCTTTACATTATTTATAATCTTTCAGCAATAGATGAATAAATAGGACAGTTAGAGCCATGTATGGGTAGCAACATATTATATTGGCTTAATTCTTCAGTACAATCCATCCTTAGGCACCAATGGCATCACTCAAATTTACAGATTTATCAAAATCCTTAATCCATGTAATTAATCAACAGCTAAAATTATTGATCTGGGATATTAGAACCGTGGCCAAACTGAAAAATGTATCTTGTTTTGTATAGTTCATAAGTTTTTCTGAACATACAAATTCCGGCGTTTTCCTCAAACTTTGTTGTTATTATGTGTACAGAACGGAGTTGATGCAATGTCAAGAACTATGGAGAAGCCAAGAAACATGGAGTCTGTTGAAAAGTCCAAACCTTCGGAGCTCATGGAAATTGTAGATCCGGCTCAGTGCCGACAAGTGACCATGCGAGATAGCAAGGATTCTGTTAGCAAGGTTTGCTATTTATTTCCTTTATAAATTTATTCATATTCAGCTGGGGACTTCCATTGTGTATTACAACAACGGGGATTATATTTGCCATTTTCATGTTCAAGGTTGCTCGGCTTCTTTATACAAATTCGGGTGTTGGCGTTTTAGCTCTTGGAACTAATGGTGTCCAGAGACTATGGAAGTGGAGCCGCAGCGAGCAAAATCCAACTGGAAAGGTAATACAAACTTAACTTCTACTCCTCACTCAGTTTGATATCTGTATATATTACATGTATGCATATAAGTATGTGTGCTTGGATCACTTCTATGTTCTCCCTTCCAAGTCGTTGAGATTGTAATTTTTCTTTTAAAGGCTACCGCTAGTGTCAGCCCACAGCATTGGCAACCTAACAGTGGTCTCTTAATGACAAATGATGTTCCGGAGAATCCTGAGGGAACTGTTCCGTGCATAGCCCTTTCAAAGAATGACTCGTACGTAATGTCTGCTTGTGGTGGAAAGGTTTCACTGTTTAATATGATGACATTTAAGGTAAGCTTCTTTATCTATTTTTTCACCCTGTGCTCAGACAATTACGTCTTTATCAGTGATGCCACATCTCGGCTTGTAGTGGAAGTAGTATCTTTTTAATAAAAAAACTTGTGCAACAGCAAAAACTGATATATGTCAAATATGTGAACTTACTGGCATTTTCACTTTGTTCACAGGTGATGACTACTTTCATGCCACCGCCTCCTGCTTCAACGTTCCTTGCATTTCATCCTCAAGATAATAACATTATTGCAATTGGGATGGAGGATTCTACTATTCATATCTACAACGTCAGGGTAGATGAGGTAATTAATTCATTTGAGATCTTGATTACTGATTTTTGTAAAGACAAGATATCCATATTGCACTTTTTATTTAGTTTTGTATATAAAGCTTGTGTTGAGCTAACTGCTATAATATATCTTTTGCACTGAGTTCTTTTTTTTGTTAGCTTTGGAGAATTGGTAATAGAATCTCTCTTTTAATCTACAGGTGAAAACAAAGTTGAAAGGCCACCAAAAGCACATCACTGGTTTAGCATTCTCTGCCGCTCTAAATATTCTAGTTTCATCTGGTGCTGATGCACAGGTATGCTAAGCTTTTAAATTTCTTGGTACTGCTATTGAGCTTTCACCAAACTTGGTTGTAACTGTATGGACCTCTCTATGCTATAGCTGTTCTTTTGGAGTGCTGACTCATGGGAGAAGAAGAAATCTTCAGCTATCCCACTACCAGCTGGAAAGTTACCAGTAGGTGACACTCGTGTCCAGTTCCACAACGACCAGGTCCATTTACTGGTTTCTCATGAGACACAGATAGCCATATATGACGGTTCAAAGATGGATTGCATTCAGAAGGTACAAAAATAATGTTTCACTAATACTAGATTACCAGTGAAGTGTATTTAAAGTATATCTTCCTATTTAATGCACACATATGCTTCTAGTATCCTGTCCAATAGTTCTACGTCATCCTATTTAATTTAAAGTTGATATTTTTCTCTTGTGATTGCATTTTAGTGGCATTATTTGACATGATTGTCTCATTTTCGCCCTACTTGAATCACATAAAAATAGACAAGGCTTATTTCTCATTTTTGTTATTTTTTGTTGTTGTCTCTTATGATGCAGTGGGTGCCACAAGAATCGCTATCATCACCCATAACCTGCGCATCTTACTCTTGCAACAGCCAACTGGTTTACGCATCATTTGCGGATGGAAACATCGGAGTCTTCGATGCTGAATACTTGAGACTCAGATGTCGCATTGCCCCATCAGCCTACATGCCACAACCCACACAAAACAGGTTAGTTAACCTTAAAAAGTCTTATTACACATGAACCTGCAACTACTTGAAGCTGTCTAATCGTCCTGACAAAAATTTGTTTCTCTTTCTGCAAATTAGTGCTCCAATCATGCCACTGGTAATTACTGCTCACCCGCAAGAACCGAACCAAATAGCTGTAGGACTCTCTGATGGGTCGGTAAAAGTTCTCGAAACCCCAGAACCTTTTAGAAGATGGGGCGTTGCAGAGAAAGCAGGGACGGAAAATGGACGGCCTTCAAGTGCGTCGGTGGCTAATAACTCTGGTTCAGATCAGATTCAAAGGTAGAAAAAAAGGAAGAAAAAAATGACAGATAAAGTTAGTTGGGTTTCTTCTTTGTTACTGTAAATCTGTTATAGCTGCTTTGGTCTTTTGTGTTGGGACAAGTAAAACGCTTTAGACTAAAATCCAGAAGAATTCAGTAGCTGTGGTTTCGTTTTGTTAGTTTTTTAATGAATGCATCTTGTCAAAGTTTCCATTAGTTGTCATGTCAGAGACGGAGACAAGAATATTGGTTGATCTGATATTATCGAAAGTGCGCAGATTCCACAAGATTTAGAGGTCTATGCTTTTGAACTAATTTAATCATCGTGCTCTGATACACTTGTCACATGAGATAAAACACAAATTGACAGGAATTCTGAAAATAAAATGAGATGATAACATTAGCACCTGATACAATATTTGAAAATTCCCACGATATACCCTTTCTACGAAGTACGAACACACCATCAACTCACCCAAACCTACTGTTTCTCAGACAAGAGGTAAATAATGTTATCTTCTTTCTTCTTACTTTTTTTTGAAAATTTTAATGATGTCATCTTATTAATTTCTTCTTATTTTTCTGCTTGTTATGCGTTGATTCGTATCTTCTATCTTGTTTTGGTGACTTGAATCTGCTTCAAGATTTATTTCTGAATGATCACGAGTCTGTTTTACGAATTTGGTTAGTTTTTAGTTGTCAACCCCAAACTTGAATCATAGTTATGGGTTTCTGTAATTGTCTTTTAAGAAAAGTGTCGTTTGGTGTTCGGATATAATCAAATATCATATTTAACTTCAAGGATGATTGATGCCACACTAGAACTGTCCATATTCAATTGGGCTTTAGATCATTTCTATAAGAATGTTCCACTTTGTGATTGTGTGGTTCCTGGCTTCTTGTAATGATCCCTCATCGGTGATTGTTGACTTCTGTGTTCTTATGGTGGAGCAGGAGAGAAGTTATGGCTGAAGGAGTTATCTTGTTTGGAATTGAGAAGCTGTGGGATCTTGTGAGTCGAGAATCTGAGCAGTTCCAAGGAGTTCATGAGCAAGTTTCTGAACTAAAACGTCAGCTGGGAAGGTTACAGTCTTTGTTGAAAGATGCAGATGCCAAGAAACATGAAAGTGAAAGGGTGAGAAACTTTCTGGAAGATATCAAAGACATTGTTTATGACGCCGAAAATATAATCGAAACCTTTCTTATGAAAGAAGGGAGAAGAAAAGAAAAAGGGATCAAGAAGCGTGTCACCAAACTTGCTTCCATCTTAGTGGATCATCGGAAGATAGTGTCAAATATCAAAGGAATAACTAAGAGGATCTCTGATGTGATTACATCAATGCAGAGTTTTGGAATACTACAGATAATTGAGTGCGGGCGTTCATTGTCCCTTGAGGATAAACAAAGAGAAATCCGACATACATATCCTAACAATTCTGAAAACGATCTTGTGGGGATGGATCAGAGTGTTGAAGATTTGGTTGCTGAATTGGTGGGAAATGATAACATTCAAGTGGTTTCTATATCCGGGATGGGGGGTATTGGTAAAACCACTCTGGCTAGACAAGTTTTTCATCATGACAGAGTACGGCGTCATTTTGACGGATTCGCATGGATCTGTGTTTCGCAACAGTTTACACAGAAGCATGTTTGGCAAAGAATCTTGCAAGATCTTAGACCAGATGATGGAGATATTTTAGAGATGGATGAGTTTACACGTCAGGGTAAACTCTTTCAGTTGTTGGAGACTGACAAATATTTGATTGTCCTAGATGATATATGGAAAGCAGAAGACTGGGATCGAATAAAAGAAGTGTTTCCACAGAAAAGAGGTGACTTCTTATCAAATAAATGCAGTGTTTTCTCTGTACACATTCAGTCATAACTGCATGTAATTTCCCTATCGTTAATCAGAAATATTTTGCAGGTTGGAAGATGATACTTACTTCCCGCAATGAAAGTGTTGGTTTACATGCAGATCCGACATGCTTTTCCTTTAGGCCTAACATCCTTACTCCTGAACAAAGTTGGACTGTATGCCAAAGACTAGCATTTCCTAGGAGAGGCGAAGCAGGTACACTTCAAGATGTTGTCCATTGTTCATTTTTTTTTTTCCTGTTGAGCAGAATTATTAAGATGTTTATATCAACAATCCTCTAGACTAGTTGACTAAAATATCTCCTACACGGCCAGTTCTCTTAGGAAGTGATGTAATTAGGCAATATCTTTATTTTAAGGCTCAAAACTTGAAAGATAATACTTTGTGATGATATGCAGAATACATGGTTGATGAAGAGCTTGAAATCATGGGTAATGAAATGGTAACCTATTGTGGAGGACTACCGTTAGCTGTTAAAGTGTTGGGAGGATTGTTAGCTACGAAACATACAGTTCTCGAATGGAAAAGAGTACATGAGAATATTGGACTTCATATCATAGGAGGATCTGGCTTAAATTTCAATTCGGTTTACCGAGTATTGTCTTTGAGCTATGAAGATTTGCCAATGGGCTTAAAGCATTGCTTCCTTTACTTCGCCCATTTCCCTGAAGCCTACAAGATAGATGTGGAGACATTGTTTAATTACTGGGCTGCAGAAGGAGTTGTAATGATCGATCGAGGAACCATTAGAAGAGTTAGTGAGAAGAAATATGGTTATTCCTGAAAGAACCTATTTGACTTCGAGGATTGAGTCTTATCATATGCATGACATCATGAGAGGAGTTTGTTTATCTAAAGCCGAAGAAGAGAACTTTCTACAAATCGTCAAAGTCCCTACATCTACCTCTACCATCAGTGGTCAATCTTCTCGCAGACTCGCTGTGCATAGTAGTAAGGCATTTGAAATGATGGGACATGAAAAAACTAAGAGAGTTAGATCTCTTTTGTACTTCAAGACCAAGGAAGAAGCTCTGATACAATCATTTCTAGACTTTAGGAGTTTACCATTTCTCAGGGTGTTGGATCTTTCTAGAGCCAAGTTTCAAGGAGGGAAGTTACCTTCCAGCATTGGAGAGCTTATCCACTTGAGATTCCTGAGCTTATACAGGGCTGGAGTATCTTATTAACCTTCTCCTATGCGGAATCTGAAGCTTATGCTCTATTTGAATTTAGGTGTCCATGGGGTTTCAGTTCATGTGCCAAATGTTTTGAAAGAGCTGCGAGAATTAAGGTACCTTATCTTACCTTTTCTAATGGATGTTAAAACAAAATTGGAACTGGGTGATCTGGTGAACCTGGAGACCTTGAGCGGTTACTCACTAGAGAACAGTAGTGTGAAGGACCTTCGTGGTATGACTAATCTCAGAACTCTCACTATCCATTCCCTTGATGGTTGTGCTTTAGAAACTTTGTCTTCATCTCTATGTAAATCGAGAGAACTCGAGCAGCTTTCATTGTACGAGGTCATGCATGATGGCCATAACGAAGGGAAACTTGTTCTTGATGACATCGTACTACAACAACCCAGAACTTTGATCTCTTTGTAGATATCCCTGAACAAATGTTTTTCAATCTATTTCAACCCGAATAAAAACTTCTCGATCTACTTCCCTGTATACCGGAAATTAAACGATTTATGAATTAAATCAATAGAAAACCACTTAAAACCGGTACGATACCAATTTTAAAACCAGAGTAAGCAACTTCTTCTCCGTTGATGGCTTCTCCACTCGTCTCCAACACTTTTTCTTCACAGCAGCTCTCACAGGCTCAACAAAAATACATGTATTTTTAAGAAGCACTCCAAAACCCATATTTATTCCCCAAAATCAAACGTTCCCCCATAAACTGAGACCCGCAGCTTGAATTTTGGATATGGGCAAACGAGGCTTGACAAAAATATAAGGCTTTCATTGAATGGAGAGTTGCAAATGACAAACAAGGGTTTATGTGCATAAAGCAGGAGTGTCGGCTCCATTTGTGAGAGACTCAAAGCCTGTAAATTTAAGAAATGTTGAAACTCCCAAGTCTTCTACCAGGAACAATATATAAGAAATTCCAATTGAGAAATAAAAGTCCAACCCTATGGCTTCAATTCAATCTAGCAGGTTGCGCAGAAGAATCTACTTCAGGTCCCTTTGAAAATTTGTGAAATTTCATCCGACTCTAAGGTTTTTTCTTTGGATAAGAGCTTGTATTCTATGGCTTCAATAAACCGTCGATTGCTCTTTGAGGATATCCGGTGTCGATCCCGACATCACCATTAAGATTGTGTTTCTGAAGATTTTTAGAAATAGCATAAGAAGGCCGAGAATCGTGGCTGATTTGAGAAGAAAGAGGAGAAATACATGTTGGAAGAGGAGTTCCTCCAGAATCAGGGATCGTCATGCCTCGTGAGGAGGCCAAAACCAGAAAACTGTGAACGACGAGAAGAGCCTGCGGCGGCGAAGGTTTTTTTTAATTGTTTTTCTTGGATCTGGCTCGATTAGTTTGTAATCTGGTTTAAATTAGGTTTAATCCGGTTAATTGGATTTGTTAGTTGGTTAAGTAAATAGTAAACCAATAGTATACCGTATAAACCCAGATTAAGGGAGAAATTGATGAAATTTTTGATTTCGGGGAGTTTTAACAATAGAACTTTCAACTTAGGTAGAGAAACATTTGTTTAGGCATATCTAGGAAGATGTTAAAGTTCCGGGGTTAGTTCTAGTACAATATTATAGTTATGAGAGGGAAATAGGAAGTGGATCCGATACGGTCGGTATTAGATTTATGTGGTTTACAGTTATTTTAGTTTAGAGAAAACTACATTTAACAGACAGAAACAGTAAAGACAAAACAATCAAACCATCATTATAGAATGGATATATCATGAATGAGTGGATCCATTAGAAAGGTTAAGGTTGTTGATAAAGACAAAACCATCAAACCTAAAATTAAGATCATTATAGAGTTTTGTTCCATCATTATGGTTAAGATTTTCCAATCTGTTCATATCTCTAAAGTAAAGTGTTTCCGTTGAGTTGAACAAAATATATATATATATATTTATATATATATTTCCTTTGTTTCACTTGAATCTATTCTCAACATTAACACAAAATCAAACTCAAAATGACCGCCAAAGAGATGAAAACACAACTGAAAAAATGTTTTTATTTTTGATTTTGATGAAGATACAAACTGAAATTGAATTAATTTTATATAACAAAAGAATGTTCTTATATTTTCTCTATTTCCTTTTTTTTATTATTAGTATAGATTGTTTTTGGTTTATGAATTTGTTATAATGGAAGGTATGAATTTATTCATTTGATTAAATACTGTAAATAACAAAAAGCATCTTTGACTGCTCTTTCTCAATTAAATCACTAACCCAAAAAAATCTAAAACCCTAAAACATAAATAATAAACATAATATTAAGTCACACAGAAGACGAAGAAACGAAGAAGAAGAAGAAGAAGACCAAACGCTAATCAAATAATCCTCATCAATCATCATCATCATCCCCAACTACTCCATCGCCGGCGCCTGAACAAAATGTCGACTACCCGTAGGATCCGCGGCGAGAATCGGTTTTACAACCCTCCTCCGATGAGAAAACTTCAACAGGAGCGTGAGAAGAAGCGACTTGAAGCCGAGGAGGAGGAGAAGAAGAAGTTGAACGCTAAGGAGAAGATTCTCGATCGCCAGATTAAGTCCAAGGATAAGGAAGTTAAGAAACCCGACGAGTGCTCTACCTCCGATTCCTCTCTTGTACCAGGTCGGGTCTCCTCCTCCTCCACCACCACCACCGGCACTTCCTCCAATTTGGGCCGGTTTATCGAGTGCACCACTCCCGTTGTCTCTACGCAATACTTGCCTCTGGTAATTTTACTTCTTGAGGTTTATTCGATATTTCAATTGGATTTTGGGAAGTTTCACAATCCAATTTCAAATTCCTTTTTGCATTGCACATTTTAGCAATTGAAGATCGTTCTTTTGGGAACGATTATGCTCTTATTGGATTTAGGGTTATTGGATAGACTTTAGAGAATCTAGACTCACAAAGTATATGATGCTTAATTAAGAAGAGATGTTGTTGTTGTTGTTGTTGTTGTACTTACTTATAGTTTCTGTTTTCTTCAGAGAAGCATTAAAGGGTGGAGAACCCGGGAACCAGAGCACTGTCCTTACTTCTTGCTTAATGATTTGTGGGATTCGTTTGAGGAGTGGAGTGCCTATGGTGTTGGGGTTCCCCTTCTCTTAAATGGGATTGATTCCGTTGTTCAGTATTATGTTCCTTATCTCTCTGGAATTCAGCTTTATGAAGACCCATCTAGAGTTTCAACAAGTAAGAGGTGAGTTTCATATCATTTTGCGTATGTTTTATTTGTCTCCTTATCAACCATTATTAGGAGAGTTATCTGGTTCTTTGCTATTGAAGAGCTGAACTGATATTTATATCAGTTTAGTTTTTTTGGTATATATTCTGTAATGAAGCCACATCTTTCTTGGGTTGTTCTTAATCTTCGGATGAACGTTATTTAAGATGATCAGAAAACCAATTCTTAGACGTTCTCTGCTACTTAACCTAGAGATATACATTTGGATGACTAAAACACAACTTACATGCTCTCAAATACTAGTCAGTGGTCTGCATTATGAAGATCAGCGAATCATGGGAACGCTGTAGGAACTAGAGTTCAAGTATGTAATGGTGTTGAATATTACAAATTTGTCTGGTCTCTTGGGCTTTCTCCTTAATTTCCAATTTTTTTTTTCTGCCATTTAGATAAAACCGTTGTTTTGGTGTATGTTCTTTAACAGGAGGCCTGGTGAAGAAAGTGATGGTGACTCGCCTAGAGACATGAGTAGCGATGGCAGTAATGACTGTAGAGAGCTTTCTCAGACTTTATACAGAGCCTCTTTGGAAGAGAAACCTTGCATAGGTTCATCGAGTGATGAGAGTGAGGCCAGCAGTATCTCTCCTGGTGACCTTGTCTTTGAGTATCTTGAAGCTGCTATGCCATTTGGCCGTGAACCATTGACTGACAAGGTAAGCTTATTATGTCTGCATATAACATGTATCAAAACAGGCTCGACCTCTATTAACATGTTACACTCACATAGTGTTCAGTTTATAGCCAGCGAAATTTTTCTGTTCTATCTCATGATAATGTTAACCTTACTATTGCAGATCTCAAACCTGTCATCACAATTTCCAGCACTCAGAACATACAGGAGTTGTGACCTATCACCTTCGAGTTGGGTCTCTGTAGCTTGGTACTGCATCTAACCTGTCCTTTCCCACATTTTTATGAGTTTATTTTCCCAGATCGCTCTCTCAATTCTTTTATCTTCCCACTTTCTTGAAGGTACCCAATATACCGAATACCATTAGGTCAATCGTTACAAAACCTGGACGCTTGCTTTTTAACATTCCACTCCTTATCAACACCCTGTCGAGGTAAGTCATCTCTGCATATATAAATCATAGTCTGGCTTATTACAAAACATTCCGAATCACACTGTTATAAATTATTTTTGTAAAAAGGTTCAAGCAATGAGGAAGGTCGAAGCTCAAGCAAATCGGTTGCGTCATCGAAGCTTCCATTGCCGACTTTTGGTCTAGCTTTCTACAAGTTTAAGCTGTCGGTGTGGAGCCCAGAGAGTGACGCTGACGAGAACCAGAGAGTCGGGACGCTGCTACAAGCAGCTGAAGAGTGGCTCAGGCGGTTGAAGGTGATCCTACCAGACTTTAGACACTTCATAATGCATAGTGGTTCCGCGTGGAGATGATATTTAATAGTCGTTTCCTAAAACTATAAATAACGAGAGTGATATATAGCAAAAGTGAAGCATCTTTCAGCAACTTTTGTTTGTTTTTTTTTTTGAAGGGGAAAATGAGAATCTGTATAGACACTGATCGTAAATTTGTGTTTTATTACCGTGGAAACTTGCTATGTAATGGACATAGTTTGGAAGAAAAAGAAAAAAGAGTTTATCTAAGAGAGATTTTTTTGCTATATGATTGATTGTTATAATTTTTTTTACTTCTGCTGTTCCTGTGTTGTATTTGTAACTGTACTGGTGTGGTTAAATTAGAGATATTTGATATGAAGGCTTTTAAATTTCTAGGAAATAAGGGGAGCAAGAAGCTCTCGTAGCTCAGTTGGTTAGAGCACCCGTTTAGTAAGCGGGAGGTCTTGAGTTCAACTCTCAACGAGAGCATCTTATTTATAATTTTGTTTTGTCACTTCAGTCAACATTTTGATATTTTTTGTTTGGTTATGTTTTGTCTCGACTCTTTGAAGGAGTTGCGTATATTGTTTCACGTTAACGTACGGCCTCTTTTCTTCGGACAGTCCATGACACCTCACGCCAAAAATAAACATTTTTGTTGTTTACTATACTATTATTATCCCTCATTTTGATCACATTTAGAGTATTTATACACAAGTTATCTTGCTTCACTTAATTATATACTAATCGCCAACAAATTGTGTTCATTATTGTTTAACCTATTCATTTTCGTTCTACTAAATCATAGGGTGGACCAATTCAATTACTATGCATAGTAGATGTGTTATAAGAGAGCAGAGTTCGAATTCAATTATTTCAAAAATTATAACACGTTTTAACCGCTCATTCACGTGGATATTTTTATGAATGACTCAACTCAAATAAATATCTATGAGAGAGTTGAGGTCGATAATTGGAAATAACGTCAAAATCCAAAAAAGTTGGGTCAAAGAATGGTTTCAATTGGCTAAAGAGGTGGCTGGTTTCACATGCTGACACTTAATTTTTTTCATTTTTTATAATTCTTATCCACTTCTTACCATCGATTCGACACGTTGCATCCCGGGGAAGCTCCTCCGCAAAATTGACACTACAACTACTTAAAAATTTGTGGTTACTAACTTTTTTTTTTTTTTCTTTTTTTTTTTTTTTTTTTTATTAAATTTGGGTTTATCTTCGTTTCTAATTAAAAACTAATTGGCAAATTTAATGATAATTTTATCAAATTTCAGATGTGGGACTTAGATTGTATTCCAACAACTTAGAGTTCTAAAAAAAAAAAACTAGTATATACGAAGAATTCAGAATAAATTTCGCTTCACAGGTTTATCAGAACGATACCAAAAAAAAAAAGACAATTAAGATTTTGATAACCGAGCATGGAGAATATTCTTAACTAGTTAAAGTATCTGGCTACGAATGATATCAACTCTTAAACTTGCAGAGCGTAAGAGTTTATTTAACATTCAAGATTACAATTGTATAGTACTTATGAAATTATTTTTCTTGTCTACTTGAGAAATTAAACCTTTATATTAATGTTTTCGAAACCAAAACTTTAACCATCGTTTCTTTTAACACAAATTCAAATATTATGACAAAAAAATAGTATATTATTTTTAGGAATAACGATCTACATAATCCATAATCTAAATATCTAACTATCACGATAAACCTTACATTATTTTTTGAAATGAACCTTAATATAATAATGTTGCAACAAATATATCACTTAAAGTTAATCTAAATTTTTGAAACCGTTGGTACAATTAAGTCATCTATAGTTTATTTGCTTTTTTTACACTAGATCTATCTATAGTTTAATTTAGATAATGTAATTTTTTGCTTATGGATGTAAACTTAGGCTTTGAATGGTTATAGCTTTTAAAATGGTTTTTGGTTTTAGTTTTCCCAAAAATCCATTTTTTAACCTTAAGATTTTGAAAAAAGTGGGGTTTCCTAAAAAAATATAGGGAACATAGATTCTAACTTGTTAATAAAATCCAAAATTCCATTTCAATAGATTTATAGAAATTTACTCTACAAACAAAGTCATCAAGATGTTGTGACTTAAATCGTCCATTTGTAATTTACTGATTTCATCTGTAGAATTCAAGAACTTTTGTATGTGTACGTGTACTATATATGGAGGATATGGTATAAAAATATTTCTTACGCATAATCAAAGTGGTTAACTTTATCTTTTGTGACTTATAAAATCGTTTTTGAAAGGCTTTCTATAATTTAAACATTTTCCCTGCTTGCATACAATTTGAAACATGTTCATTTTATGCTACCAGCTTGTATTCCAATAAGTAGGGATAACTTATTAAAAAATGTAACTAAATATTTTACATAGTACTTGTGGTTAAAGAAAAGGGTCGATGAGTAAGTGTCATAGTGGAGAGCAAACATTGAGGAGGAGATCCACCAGTATCACTTACCAAAGTGCGTTGCTGCCACTTTTCCCAATACTATTGGACAGAGGTTACACAAATGTCATATATGTATCTCTTTTTTTTTTTTTGTCAACTATATGTATCTCTTAGGTTCCATTATTAATACCTTTCGACCATGCAAGTGGCAATGCAATTGTGAACCTCTTTTTGTTTTGCTTCCTTTTTCTTTTCGTTTGCTTAATAAATAAATAAAACAAATCAGGTGATGTTCCATAACATTTGACCACTAAACATTTGGTATAATCGAACACAACAATTGTTTCTATTTTACAAATATAATACCTAAACGTTCAGTTACTCGGTTTTAGCCATAATTTTTATTCTATTACATGGCCGGCCGGCTCGGTGTCATCTCAAAATGTTATCCCAACCATCATCGAGCGGAAGAGTTAATAACTTAATATCATATATATGACTTTATCCGTAAAGCCTCTAAGGAGGAGTGTGACCCTGAATCAAGTCACTTAGTTAGATTTTTGGTTTTATCTCCTATACTTGCTACTTTTATTTTTGTTAAACGATTAACACCTATTGGAGTTAAACTAATATTTTCGTTTAACGATTTAAGTTTACGAGCGAATTAATACGCACATACGTACGTAAATATATTCTGTATACACATATACTACAAGTTGTGATGTGTGTGTATACAACTATACAGCATATTGTTGTTAGAAAATGCGTTGCCTTTTGTTAATCATATGCTTGAATGTGCGTTGATGTATTATTATTCTATTTATTTAAGAAAGCATATATTATATGTATTTTAGCCCATTAATTTAATTAAGGGATACATGTAGGTCATAGACTCATATAAGATGTAGAAGGCATGGTTTATATTTTATTATAGTTTCCAAATTAAGTCGAAATAGAATCAAATTATTGGGAGGATATAGTATTGTCCTTAATTCTTTTAGGGTTTCTTGGTTAAAATAGAATAGTAACAAATTATAAGATGATGATGGAAGAAAATAAATGAAAAGCAATATATATATATATATATATAACAGTATAAAGTGAAAAAAAACTACATGGAGAACAAAAATAACAGTATAATTTGTTAAGCTTAGCTAGGCTTTTTTTTTAATAAAATGAGTTATGTTTTCATGAATGAGCTGGATCCGCGCACCATGGGGGGTCTCTGGACCCGTTTTTTTTCTTTTCTCTTCTCAATTATTAGAAGTTCCGTACCCAGTAGTTTAGAATAATATAAGATCAACCCCACATAGTTTGATATCTTTACAAAACAACCCATGTTTTAAGCTATACGGATACGGAAGCGACATTATCACTTAATTCTTCTTCAATATAGTGAGTAAATTTCACTTGAAAACATGTACGTGCTGTATTAACATCGAATTGTTAATCCTATTAACTGTGCTGTGTAAACTTTTCTTGCAACAAACTGTGTTTAGGCATGTGTTCTTCATAAGATATACAAAAAGAATCTGAAAATACATGTTTTCATGATAATTACTATGGAAAACTTTAGAAAATAGTAAAAGTGTAGTTTATACCTACTATACATAAACAATAAAAAGATTTACAAACTATTTTTCAAAATACTATAGTTGAAAGGATGTTGTAAATTATCTTCTTTTGTTTAGTAACTAAACTTTTAAATTACAAAAAATTAGTTATTTAATAAGGTAAAAAAAAGTTTACTACCAAATTTAATTTACAATGCATAAAATCATAAATGATGTTCATTGAAAAGATACCTCGACAACTATGAGTGATCCAAAAAAATCCTTACATATATATGTCACTTTTCCTTATTTTTGGACGTATCGAGAATAGTTTGATGATCTCAATTATGCCTGAAATTTTACCATTTCTAGTTCTCATTTCTCATCTTCTTCATGTCTATGGCAAAGACTCTCTCACTCATCTCACATTTATTGTATATATATATATATATATATATATATATATATATTTATATAGCTCGTACTTGTTGAAACATTTTCATATATGTCTTGAAATATAAAAAATAAAAGTGTAAGAATGGATTATAGTAATTTTTTTTGAAAAAAAAAACTAAGAAGCATAGACAATTACAAAGTTAATATAGTGAAATTCGAATATACTTCTTATATAAAATTAAAAAATAGTTTCTACAAACAAAAAGATTAAAAATAAAAAAAAAAAAGATCGAAAAGAAATCTAAGCATAGATAGAAACAAAAACTGTGTGTGTTTGTGTAGTAAACTAGTAATAAACTTGACAAGAGTTTTGGAAGAAGAGGTTTCCTTGGTCATATAGCAATTTCGAAAAGGGGGATTCAAAAGTAAACAAGATAAAGTACATGGTCTCTATCTGGAGAAGTGCAAAACATCAAGGACACATCTCCCCTCTGCACCCACGTACATACACAGACATGTATGTATTGTAAACTATATAATATAATAATACTACTGTATAAAACAGTTTCATATTTTTCAGATTTAAATTAAAAAAAAAAATTAGCAGAACTTACTTAAAAAAAAAAAAAAAAAAAAAACAGTAACAGAGAAATCGAGCTTCAATTCAAGCTTCAGAGACACAAAGAAGAGCCTTCTCCTTCCTCTTCTTCTTCAACTCTCACATCTCATCATCAACCCCATAACTAAACCTTTCCACTTAATTTTGTTTTTAATTTCATTTTACCGCAAAAATTCTCATTTTTTTTTATTATAATCAAAATCTCATCATCTTGGTATCAAGATTTTGTTTTTTTTTTTTTTTTTCTTTTTGTTTGTTGGGTTTGATTTGTTGTTGTTATCTCCAATTCTTCTTCTTCGAATTAAACCACTATCAATTCCTTTTTTTTGTTATATCTCTCTCTCTCTCTATCTAATAAGGCATATATTCTCTCTCTCTCTCTCTCTGTTTCAATCTCTTGATCTTTGTTCTCTCTGGACTAGAGAGAAGATAGAGAGAATGATAAATTCGGGTCACGGAAGAGGACCCGATTCGGGTTCCAATTCTGACCCGTTTCCGGCGGGTCTTCGAGTTCTTGTCGTTGATGATGATCCAACTTGTCTCATGATCTTAGAGAGGATGCTCATGACTTGTCTCTACAGAGGTAAATAAATGCAAACAAGGAAATAAATCTCTTTTTTATTATTCAAAGTTTCCAAATTTGATGAAATTTTTATTTCTGTTTGTGGTTAATTATGGTTTCTTCTTTTGGTTGACTATGTGCAAATATAGAAGAGATCACAAGAGCTTTTGGGGAATTTGACTAGAAATTTCATTGACTGTTGAATATGATTCACTGTTAGATTCATATATAAATAGCTTAGTCCTCTCTGTTCTGTTCTCATATCATCATTTGTGATCTGTTTTTTTAGATTCTGATCTTATTTTCAAGAAGAGTGTGATTCAGATTCTTTAAATTTTTGTTATCTGTATTAAAAAAAAAAAAATCTAAGAGATCCTTCTGATTTAGTATGAGATTCTGGTATTTTTGTTTTGATTGTGTTCTTTCATATTTTTTTTTTTTTTTTTTTGATGCTTTAGTTTGACTAAGTGTTTTTACTCTGATTCTGTCAGTAACTAAATGCAACAGAGCTGAGCTCGCATTGTCACTGCTCCGGAAGAACAAGAATGGTTTTGATATTGTCATCAGTGATGTTCATATGCCTGACATGGATGGTTTCAAGCTCCTTGAGCACGTTGGTTTAGAGATGGATTTACCTGTTATCAGTACGTTTGTTTTGTTTGATCCTGTCTCCTCCTTTTTTATCATTTGCTCTGACTGTTCCCTTTGAGATCTAAAATCTTTGGTTATTATTAGTGATGTCTGCGGATGATTCAAAGAGCGTTGTGTTGAAAGGAGTGACTCACGGTGCGGTCGATTACCTAATTAAGCCAGTACGTATTGAGGCTTTGAAGAATATATGGCAACATGTGGTGCGGAAAAAGCGGAACGAGTGGAATGTTTCTGAACATTCAGGAGGAAGTATTGAAGATACTGGCGGCGACAGAGACAGGCAGCAGCCGAGGGAGGATGCTGACAACAATTCTTCTTCCGTTAATGAAGGGAACTGGAGGAGCTCTAGCTCGAGAAAGCGGAAGGAAGAGGAAGTAGATGATCAAGGGGATGACAAAGAGGACACTTCGAGTTTGAAGAAACCACGCGTGGTTTGGTCCGTTGAATTGCATCAGCAGTTTGTCGCTGCCGTGAATCAGCTTGGCGTTGACAGTAAGTGAAAGACTTGTTTGCTTATGTCTTTGTGTGTGTTAATGTTAGTTTTCTTGTCTAATCTTTTACCATCCTCGGCATCTAATGCAGAAGCGGTTCCTAAGAAGATCTTAGAGATGATGAATGTACCTGGCTTGACGCGAGAAAACGTAGCCAGTCACCTCCAGGTAGAGATGTGTGACTGAATATAGTATTACATTTTTCCGTTGTTGATGTGTTCTAACACTGGTGAGACATTGTGGATTTGCAGAAGTACCGGATATATCTAAGACGGCTTGGAGGAGTATCGCAGCACCAAGGAAATATGAACCATTCGTTTATGACTGGCCAAGATCCGAGTTTTGGTCCTCTTTCTTCGTTGAATGGATTCGATCTTCAAGCTCTAGCTGTTGTAGGGCAGCTTCCTGCTCAGAGCCTCGCACAGCTTCAAGCAGCTGGCCTTGGGCGGTCTTCACTCATTAAACCCGGGATGTCGAGTTCTCCCCTTGTAGATCAGAGAAGCATCTTTAACTTTGAAAATCCTAAAGTAAGATTTGGAGATGGACATGGACAGACCATAAACAATGGTAATAAGCAGATGAGTTTGCTTCACGGTGTCCCAACAGGTATGGAACCAAAACAATTTGCAGGTAGTCACATGCGCGTACAGCAACAAATCACTGGTGTTCGTCCAGGACAGAATGTTCAGAGCAGTGGAATGGTGTTGTCTGTAGCCGACCATCTACCCCGAGGAGGGCCATCAATGCTATCATCCCTCGGGCAACAACAACCGATGTTTTCAACCAGCGTTTCAAGGAGAAGCGATCTCACTGGTGCGGTTAGAAACAGTATCCCTGAGACTAACAACAGAGTGGTACCAGCTACCCACTCGGTCTTCAACAACTTCCCCGCAGATCTACCTCAAAACAACTTCCCATTGGCAAGTGCCCCGGGGATATCAATTCCAGTGTCAGCTTCTTACCAAGAAGAGGTCAACAGCTCTGATGCGAAAGGCGGTTCATCAGCTGCTACTGCAGGGTTTGGTAACCCGTGCTACGACATGTTTAACAATTTTTCGCAGCAGCAACAACAGCACCACAACAACAAACTGAATGACTGGGATCTACGGAATATTGGATTGGCCTTTTCCCATCAGGACACAGCATCAGCCTCTGCAGCTTTCTCTACTTCGGAAGCGTACTCTTCGTCTTCCTCACTGAGAAAAAGGCGGGAAACGGACGCAACAGTGGTGACCGCGCATGGACAGAATCAGCAACCACCAAGCCGGAGTCTAAATCATCTGAACCATGTTTTTATGGATGGTGGTTCGGTCAGAGTTAAGTCAGAGAGAGTGGCGGAGACAGTGACCTGTCCTCCCGCAACCACATTGTTTAACGAGCAATATCATCAAGAAGATCTCATGAGCGCACTTCTCAAACAGGTTTGATTCCTACTCGAAAATTCAAAACTACACAGTACTAGTAACAGACATGAACATCATCAGTGTCACTTCTGTTCATTTCCCTTGGCATAAATGCAGGAAGGCATTCCATCGGTTGATAACGAGTTCGATTTTGACGGATATTCCATCGATAATATTCCAGTCTGACCTCAGAAACTCAGACTAGACTGCAAGATTCTTTGTTACAAAAGCTCTACCGAATGAAGATAATCGAAGGGGGAAAATTGAACGGATCATGTGTTGTATCTTTAGATGTTATCATGTGTTGTATCTTTAGATGAAATCATGTGTTGTATCTTTAGATGATAATCTGCAGGAAATTCAAAAGCCAGATTATAGAAGACAATAATTGTCATCTTTTTTAATGTTAGGAGTAATGTCAATTTCGTTTGAGTTATTTTGTTTCGATCAACGAACAAATCCACAAAACTGAGTCAGTCTTGGCTAGCTTTGCTATTTACCCTGTTTTGGCCAATGTTGCTATTAATTCAGTCTTGATCAGATTTGCTACATGCATTTCAACAAACTGGATGGTTCTGTCATTTGTAAGGTTTTATGAGTACCATTTTGGAAGATTAGGAATTAGTAAATGGCCGAGAAAGTGTAACATATAGTATACATACTGATTAGTAATTACTGGAAAACTCTAATTTGAAAACAATACAAGAATGGTAACATATCTTCATAGCACCTATATAAAGATTCTTCCAACACTCATCACAGGTTGAAAAAAAGAATCGATTGACTCTCCATCCAGAAACTACGGAACTGACCGGTTTTCGAGTTAACCGGGGATGAATCACGAAAATGTATCGCCAACCCCACGGGAGGTTTCAGTGTGTTTACGCCCGCAGAAGCAAGAGCGCCAAAACAGGTAATACCAAGAGTAAAGCAGAGATGTGTATCCGGTGTTGACTGCTTCTCATTGGGAGTATGGTTGGGAGAGAGCACTCCTCGCCGTTGAAGAACACTTTGCGTGGGAAGCCATCCCCGCCAGGGACATTGATCCCAGGAGTCAGTTTCTTGGTGAAGGAAAGAACAGACTGTTGTTTCCCGGGAATCCGAGGGTTCTTCAACGGATTCTCCCCGTCTCTTTCTCCGACGAGATAGTTTAATCCAGGAAGACCCTCCATGAAAATAGTGTTGTTCTCCCCGTTGATACCAAGTGTAGTTGCATTGAATGAGTAGGCTTTCTCGAAACCAGGGGCAGCGTTTTTCATCTGAATTGCAGTAAACCAATCTACAAAGTCTGTTTCACCCCAGTTGAAGACTGTGACCCGAGCTGTCCATCCCCCTCTATAATCTGTAGCCAAATGCCAATTAATGCTAACTCCACAGTTATCCCCACAAGGCATTGGGTTTGGCACAGGCCGATGTTTTAGATAAGCCCAAGCGAGAGTGAGTTCAGTTCTGTTCTCAAATGGAACCAGAAGAGCTTGCTGGGGTAGAAGAAGAGACGGGGCTGTTGCGCTGCAAGTTCGAGCCGCTTTGTTGTTGGAACATCCGCAAGCACAAGTCTTGCATGGAACGATCGAGTCGTTGAAGTATGCGGAGAATGACACGCAGCATCTAGGACTCGCATCTTTTGGTTGAGTGATGTTGCAGACCACCTGCCAGCTCGCAAAAGCAGTCTTGTTTGAGGGCAACCCACTGGGATCAGCGAACTGGCTCGGGCTAACCCGAACAGGAGGGCCACATTTGTAATCCGGGTTCAGAGTACCGTTGATTCTCCAGTTCTGAGGCGGTGATAGAGCAGAGATGTTGAGATCCGGAGGCATTTTGTACACCTGCATCTGGAAAGCTGAGCTCGACTTGCTAGGATCCATTGACAGTGGTAGAATCGTCCCATTTCTGCAGCAAAATGGGATAAGACCGAACGTCGAATCATTGTATTTCGTAGGAGGGAGATCTATGATGGTTGGCCGTCTTGCACAGCTTAACACGTTAGAAAAATCAAGATCTTGATAGTACTTCGCTTGTGGACCATCAACACAATGTGATGAATCAACAATACTCGGGTAAGCTCCTTTCATGGTGTAGATAAACTCATCCCTCATCCAGTCAAAACTCAGTTTCCAGTTATCTAACCGACCAAGCGGGCTATGGTTCTCCATCGTGACTTGTGCCATATAATTCGATGAATATGATCTGACCACATCGTACATGATAGTAAGGTCTCCATCTTGTCGGGGAAGGTACTTATTATCAATGATGTCTGTGTTATCATAGTTTGGGTCCGGCGTGCAACATACTTGCAGAACATTTTTACCTGGTCAAAACAGAGAGAACACACACAAAATTCAAGCACACCACAACGAAAGCAACAGTCAAAAAGAAAAATACCATGATTATCTACATAAGCAAACACATACATAGCCAAAATTACTTAAGCTTTTACACGGCACAACACAAGATAGATTCCTAGAAACTTATCTACTAGACTTTCCTTTTCTTACCAACAGAATCATATTTAGAAATGTGATGAAAGTGGATCGAATCATAATAAACTAGTTATTATGTTACTTCTACAGAAGATCTTAAGGCAAGTACCTCATAATCCTGACCAATCACAAAGAACCAAATGTGCTGCTAAGAATTCAATTATTAGACTCCTCCATTTGACTAATTCAAAACGTTAGGTGTAAAAAGAGAAGCTACCACGTAACAAACATAAGACTCTCTATCCACGAGTGAGCACATGGGACTTAAAACAATATGATTGCTTCTGGAGTTTGACTATCTCTACTAATATATAAAAATTCAATTATAGGGATCTACACTAGATACTTCATACTTTAACATAGCAAAACCAATATCAGTAAAACAAAACTCCTAAATATAGCAAAATTCAAAGATTTAAAAGAGACTATAAAATCTCAGACATTGGGGAAAAAAATCACCTTTTTGAGTAGGTTTAGGACACTTCCATCCATCAGTAGCGAGAGAGATGTTCTTAGGAAGCGGAACATTCGGCGGGGCAACTCCGAACTGAGTACCAACGAGCTCAACACGAGCTTGCATCTGAGTGACATCACCCGCAGTCTGAATAGCCGATTTCAAATCCGACGAAGGGTAACCAGCGAACACGGTGCCGTTTTCGACGCTCAGTGGTAAGCTCGAGCCGTCGGAGAGCACAGCGTTCGAAGCTGACACGAGGATCTCTCGGTGCGCGAATTTGACGAAGACACGCCAAGATTTGAGCTCGTCGCGGCCGTGGTTGAGCACGGTTATCACAGATTCGAACCGGTAGGGTTGGTTCGTGGTGTCGTTGGGAGGGATCTTGGATCCTTTAGTGTGAGTGTAGGAAACGAATACGCCGTTGCATAGATCCGAATCTGAGGGTGGTGATGGTGGCGGATTAGTAGTGGTGGCGTTGGATTGAGATGATGTTAGAGGGATTGATACGATGAGAAGTGAGAGGAGAAGGAGAAGGAAGTGAGGAGTGAAGTTGGGAGTTGAATCCATTGGAAATGGAAACCCTAAATCTATGACTATGAGGGAACCCAAAGAGAAGAGAAGACAAGGTTTTGAATTTGAATTTGAATTTGAGATGAGAGGAGGACTAGGAAGAGAAAAATGGAAGCTTTTTGATTTTTTTTTGAAAGAGATGATGAATAAAAATGATAAAAAAGCGACCGCGTTGTTGTTAGTGCAAGGCTGTAGTAATGAAACAAAAATGTATGTCTGTATTATTGGAAATTCAAATTCTTCTCATGAGCCTTCTTTGTTGGCTTTTTTTTTTTTGGATAGTTGGCAAATCTAAGAAACTTTTTAGAGACCAAAATTCTTATTTTTTAAAAATAATATTTGGATATCATTTTTCTAAAATACATAACAAACCCAATTTTATATGTTTTGTAAATGTTCTTTTGTTTAGCATAATTTTTTTTAAAAAAACCTGTAAAAAAACCGTAAATGAATTCAATTTTTTTTTTTTCTTAGAGATTTTTGATATATTTATTTTATAGATATCATAAAAGTGAAAGACTCGATTGATTATAATATTTATGCCAAGTGGATAGTTGTGTTTTCAAATTAAAGTGTTGGGACTATGCATGGTTTAGGATCTCTCATGTAGTGTAAATAACCTTTCACCTGAAATTTTTTTACATGACAACATGGTGTTCAATGCATAACATCACAACATGGTGTTCAATGCATAATATGTTGCATATCCCCGTAAAAGGGGTAATCCTTCCTGAAGGCAATTTATTTGGTAATCTCTTGAAACGACCGATTGAACAAAACTTGTTGACCGATTGTATTTGTTGGGCAAATTGAGTTTTGGTCGTCAACAAAACTTGTTGTTAGTTGGCTAAAATAATGCAGGCAAAAGGAGTCATCACATTTTGCGTAAAAGTAACTTTAAAACAAATACGAAGGCCCAATATAAACGAAACAGCCCAATATAAACGAAATAGCCCAAAACCGAAATAATACGTAAACTTCTGGCTACATCACTTTTGAGTTAGTAACCAAGTTACCAACTAACAACAATACATCCGTTAAGGGTTTGCTCTCGTCTTAAGCTTAACTCTTTTTTTCGGACAAACAACTAAGAAGACCAGAGAGGCAAAGAGACAAATCATATGCACCGTCAGAAAGGTAAAAAGTCACAGATATCATATGCACCGTCAGAAAGGTAAAAAGGTAATGACGATGGACCTTATCTGCTGGTAACCGCTACTCCTACAACTTGGTAGTCAATTCTCACCTTTTCCTATAATAAACTCAACTCTGCCGCTACAAAGTCATAATAATGCTGTCTTTTTTACTATATTTAGAACCGAAATTATTATATTACAACGATGTAAAACGAAAAAAAAAATGTAGAGAACTACTAACTTAAAAGTAGAGTAACGAGGATGAGATCGATCATGTTGATGATATATATTTATTTGAGGATAAGATCAATTGTAGTTATACGTCCAAATCGACAAAAACTCCTCTATTTGTGTTTCTTCTTGTTCTACAGAGTTTCAGATAAGAGAAAACACACCATACTTTTTTCAATATGCAAATCCTACTTTGCAATTTTTAGTTTATATATATACTAGTTTTGGAATTTATATATCTATTTTTATCCATAAATTAAATCTTTTAGACACGAAATCCGTTTTATCCTTTTCTCTCGAATTGCGAGAGAGCTATTACGTAACCACCCTTCCTTCTTCCTATCAAACTAGAATTTTAATATTTATAACGATTTTAAGGTGGAAAAAAATCTGTAAATTAATTTCGTGTTTAATTTTAAGATTTTATGAACAAAATTACAAAAAAAAAAAAAAAAAAAAAAAGGAGATTTATTAAGAGACTCTCTTCTTCTTCTTCTTCTTGTTATTCCTTGAACAATTCGGATCGCATCAGTCCAGTAATCGGATCGTGTCCTCTCAGAGATTTACCCTGAAGAAGAAGAAGAAGAAGAATGAGGATTGATGAGAACGAAGGTGTCTCTGCTTCAAGCAAGCACTTAGTCTTCGCTTACTACGTCACTGGACATGGCTTCGGCCACGCTACTCGCGTCGTCGAGGTTCACTTCTTCTCCCTTCGCCCCTCTCTCTCTGCATCGGTCCTTCATCTCTTGTTTATGCGTTCGATCGTTCGTTTGTGGGTTAATTTTGGTGGCATTTCGTTTTTCAGGTTGCCCGTCACCTGATCGCGGCGGGGCACGATGTTCATGTCGTCACCGGAGCGCCTGATTTCGTCTTCACATCCGAAATCCAGTCACCGAGGCTCAAAATTCGCAAGGTGGCCATGATTTTTGATTCCTTTTGTCTTTTTTTTTTTTTTTTTTAATACTCAATTGGTTAACTCGGATCAAAGATATAATGAATTGTTGTTTTTAGGTTCTTTTGGATTGTGGTGCTGTGCAAGCTGATGCATTGACCGTTGATCGTCTTGCCTCGTTAGAAAAGGTCTTTTACTTTTTAGAATTTTTCATATGATTCATGTCCATGTTGGTCTTCCCTTTTGAATGTATTTTATTAACATTTTGGATGATGGTGTGTGTGTTTAATTAGTATGTCGAAACAGCTGTTGTTCCTCGAGCTGAAATATTGAAAACAGAAGTGGAGTGGCTTCATTCCATCAAAGCTGATTTTGTGGTATTTTTTTTTTAATTGGTTCATAGAAGAATCTCTGCACTTTTATCAAAAATGCCTACATCAAGACTCTTGCTTTCTACTCTTATCATTTTCATACCAAGAGATAAAAACTTTTGTTAACCAACAGGTGTCTGATGTTGTCCCTGTCGCATGCCGTGCAGCGGCTGATGCTGGGATACGATCTGTCTGCGTTACCAATTTCAGGTGAAATTTTTGTGCTCTAGTTCTTGTTACTTTCACCTTACTTATCTTTAGAGGAAGAAATTTATAGTAACAAAAAAAATGTTCAATTTTATTAAAACTTTGTGTTTCTTTATGTTACTTTAAGCTGGGATTTTATCTATGCTGAGTACGTGATGGCTGCTGGATATCACCATCGTTCCATCGTGTGGCAGGTAGAATTCTCTCTACTAAGTTGTACATCGATTATTAGCGTGTAGGAGATGATAAATACTCAATCTTTGTTTATTGGGACGTAACTTGTAGTTATTACTGAATATACTAATTTGTGGTTAATACTTTTCTTCCCTGCCATAGATAGCTGAAGATTATTCTCATTGCGAGTTCCTAATTCGCCTCCCAGGGTATTGTCCAAGTATGCAACATTTCTAATTTCAATTGTTTTAGTTTCATTTTCTTTTCATTTCTTTCTAGTGTATTCTGCTCATCTGCCTTAACTTTATTTCCTTGTTATCTCGTAGTGCCTGCGTTTCGTGATGTCATCGATGTACCGTTAGTTGTGAGGAGACTTCACAAAACTCGCAAGGAGGTCTGTCAGCAACATTTCATTGACCTTGTATTTCAGTGGCACAAATACTCCAAATAACATCTAATGTCCCTTTTGATCAGGTGAGGAAAGAACTAGGCATTGCTGAAGATGTGAATGTTGTCATACTCAATTTTGGAGGACAGGTATGGCTGTCTGCTCTGCTCTTCCATTTGATAATTTCATGATTTTTTAAAAATATTTCTCCAAACTAATGCACTGATTTGATGTTTAATATGTATTTACATTGTTGCTCGTCTATCATGCATAATATATCTTTGAGACAGCTCATTGGTCATGTCTGCGTCCCTGTGACCAAGTTCTCATTTGCAGCTATGTTGTCTTTTTCTCATGTGCAGCCCTCTGGGTGGAACTTGAAGGAAACATCACTACCGACTGGCTGGCTGTGTCTGGTATCTCTTAACTTTTACCCTGCGTCTGTTTTATGTATAGTTACGCTCAAGTTGAGGATCTTATGCTGCCGATTAAACTTGCCAATATGTTTGTTCAGGTTTGTGGCGCATCCGAGACCCTGGAGCTTCCACCAAATTTTGTAAAGCTTGCTAAGGATGCTTATACGCCTGATATTATAGCTGCATCTGACTGTATGCTTGGTTAGTATGTTACCTGCTTAAGAAATTGTCAATGAGATTAGATGGCTAGTGGCGTTTCTATAATAGCTTTGTCCATGGTTTCAGGGAAAATTGGTTATGGCACTGTCAGTGAAGCCTTATCGTACAAGGTGCCGTTTGTCTTTGTACGCAGAGATTACTTCAATGAAGAACCTTTTCTGAGAAATATGCTCGAGGTTCAACCAAATTCGTATTTGATTTTTGATTTTCTTGTCCTTAACAGTTTATAAATGTGGATCGTGTGTTCAGATTCTCTTGTCAAATTTTTCTTCTGCAGTTTTATCAATGTGGTGTTGAGATGATCAGGAGAGACCTATTAATGGGCCAATGGAAGCCATATCTTGAACGTGCAGTTAGCTTGAAACCTTGCTACGAAGGTGGCATCAATGGTGGTGAGGTAGATACTCTATCTTGTTTTCATTTATCTCTTAAATTTTAAGATTTTGAAAATGTATCAATCCCTTGCCTGAAAATCCATACTCCTGTGTACTAACTTCTCTTTTTGCATACTGGTGCAATGATAGATTGCAGCTCACATCCTACAAGAAACAGCCATTGGAAGACATTGTGCATCCAATAAGGTAAATCTCATATTGTTTAACATGAACAATCGAGATTTTATAAGATTTCCGAAATACTGTGCCATCAAAAGTACTTTGTGTTTGTGATCATTCCATATCTTATCAGAAATCTTCTTTCAAAAAATTATGTTGGAGTTTTCTGTATGTTACAGTTAAGTGGTGCAAGAAGATTACGTGATGCCATAATCCTGGGGTATCAGCTACAGAGGGTCCCTGGAAGGGACATTGCTATTCCAGAGTGGTATTCAAGGGCTGAAAATGAACTAGGTCAATCTGCTGGATCATCACCTACTGTTCAAGCGAACGAGAACAACTCATTGGTGGAGTCGTAAGTATTTTGGTTTTGTCACTCTAGCTATTTTCTAATTTTGTGTTTCTTCCTTATCTCTTAACTTCTCTTGCAGGTGTACCGATGATTTTGATATCCTTCAAGGTGATGTTCAAGGTCTTTCAGATACATGGACATTTCTGAAGAGTTTAGCCATGCTAGATGATTTTCATGATTCTGCAAAGAGTATGGAGAAGAAAACCATGCGTGAACGAAAAGCTGCTGGTGGGCTCTTCAACTGGGAGGTAATCTATTTTTCCTGTAGCTCCAATGAGTATTCTACTAACAGGAGATAGAAGAATACTAATGACTTGGGTTCATGCCTAATACCTTGCAAAAATAAACTTACAACGCCTCCAAAAGGATGGTTTTATTGTAAGTGTTTTTGGAAGTCACAGTTAGATGGTGGGATCATTTCTTTTAATTGGTGCAAGCATCTTTTTTAAGGAACATTTTTGTTATCAGGCTAAGTTAGTCTCTTATAACTCTGATTTGAGTTGTTATATGTTGATAAACCTTTGTGCTTTTGCAGGAAGAAATCTTTGTTGCCAGAGCACCTGGAAGATTAGATGTGATGGGTGGAATTGCTGACTATTCAGGAAGCCTGGTCTTGCAGGTCAAAATTCTGTACTCTTGGTTTTGCGGGTCACTTGTGTCTGATTCTCTTTTTCGTTTGTTATCTACTGCCAAGGAATAAATTTGCGGTAGTTCAACTTATTGAGCGTTTATCTAAGTCTACACACAAAACATCATTCTGTCGTATATAGTAATTGTAAACTCCCATGTGTTCCTCCTTGCCAGAGTATACTCTATTTTGATTGACCACAACATTTACCTTATCTATATTCTTACAACTTCAGATGCCAATAAGGGAAGCTTGCCATGTAGCTGTTCAAAGAAACCATCCTGGAAAACATAGACTGTGGAAACATGCGCAAGCCCGACAGCAAGCTAAGGGACAAGTACCAACACCAGTTCTGCAAATTGTAAGTATGAGTATGTGAATGAAGTCCCTGTATGCACATTATGAATCGGGTTGTCCTAGCTTAAGATTTTTCCTTGTGGTCCTGCTGAAATTGCCTTGAATCTTTGTGTGTTTAGGTCTCATATGGATCAGAGATCAGTAATCGTGCCCCTACTTTTGACATGGATTTGTCTGACTTTATGGATGGAGATGAACCAATTTCTTATGAAAAAGCAAGGAAGTTCTTTGCTCAGGATCCAGCACAAAAGTGAGTCTTTCTTCTTTTGTTTGAACTACTTTAATGTTTCTTTATTAACAAGGTAATAAAATCTTCCAGGTGGGCAGCATATGTTGCTGGGACAATCTTGGTATTGATGACAGAACTTGGTGTGCGTTTTGAGGATAGCCTCAGCTTCCTGGTGCGGATTTTTCCATTCTTTTGTTAAAATTTATCATCCCTTGCTGCAGATTCCCTCCTGATACAGTTTTGTTTCTTTGTGATTTTTAGTTTTGTTGGTAAAATTTGTTTGCCCTATTCTTTGTTCTGATGTACATACTTAAGTTTAACATGTTCTAGGAGTGACATTATCAAAACAGAAAAGGAATAAATGCAATTGAAGATGCATGTCAAGAGTTTACTGATTATTTGTTTTCTTAGGTTTCTTCTGCTGTGCCTGAAGGTAAAGGTGTCTCTTCATCTGCTGCTGTGGAGGTGGCAAGCATGTCCGCAATAGCTGCTGCCCATGGTAATTCACTTTTATGTGTTGTGTCATAAATGAGAATTTTATGATCAAGACCATGGGTGAAAAACATGGAAATTTTGATTCTACGTATCTTACTTTTGTCTATTTTAACAATTGTTTGATATAAATATGCAGGACTGAGTATCGATCCGCGAGATCTTGCTATACTCTGCCAAAAGGTTTCATGTTCAGCATTGTACTGGCTCCTTTCCTGACGTTGTGCAATGTTTTGGTTTCTAATTCTCTTATGTTGCCTGCTAGGTGGAGAATCACATTGTTGGAGCTCCATGTGGTGTTATGGATCAGATGACTTCATCCTGTGGGGAAGCCAACAAACTGTTGGCCATGATCTGCCAAGTAGGTCTTAGTAACGCCTAAGCTAGAAGTAAAAAAGATCATGATTCTTTTTTGTAGCACATATGATATCTCCTTTTCTTTCTGGAGATAATATAAGGTCTGATCTACTCCTTTTTTAAAAACAATCATGTAGCCTGCAGAAGTAGTTGGGCTTGTTGAGATTCCCAACCATGTCAGATTTTGGGGAATTGATTCCGGAATTCGGCACAGGTAACTTCTAGATAAACATCTTACTATGTGTCCTTTTACTCAATAGATTTTGGATTCCCTTAAGCTTTCATATCTCATCACTCAACGCATCTCATTAATATTGAATAATTGGCTTCATCTTGCAGCGTTGGAGGTGCAGACTATGGGTCAGTCAGAGTTGGTGCCTACATGGGGAGAAAGATGATAAAGTCAATGGCATCTTCTATTCTGTCACAATCAGTGTCAAGTGCTAATGGAGGCAACTCGGATGAACTAGAGGATGAAGGGATTGACTTACTTGAGATGGAAGCTTCTTTAGACTACTTGTGCAACTTATCGCCTCACAGGTGAGAATAGAAGTGGTTGAAACCGTCCATGTTCTTAGTAAAAGCATTTTGTAATTCACACACCAGCATAATATCAGGCTAATCCTCGTCGCTCTGGTTACTGTTACAGATATGAAGCCCGTTATGCAGATAAGGTTCCAGATACCATGCTGGGTCAGACATTCATTGAGGAATACATGGATCATGATGATCCAGTCACAGTGATTGATGGAAAACGGTCTTACAGTGTTAAAGCTCCTGCCAGACACCCTATATACGAAAACTTCCGGGTCAAGGTCCGTTTCTTTTGATTTGTAACAGCCTACATAAAAAATCTTCTCATCTTGTGTTTTTGAATCCTTTTCTGGTTGGTTAATATCTATGCTTTAGCCTATATAATAATCCATACGAATGTGAAATGCTTCTTGTTGTAGACTTTTAAAGCTCTATTGACTTCTGCAACATCAGAGGAGCAACTTACTGCTCTTGGGGGACTTCTTTATCAGGTATTATTACTTCAAACTACCAAATTTTGTCTATTCTAAATGTGAGAAGAAATTCAGACAAGGACTTGTTGAGTTTCTTGATTTAACATGCATGTTGATGCTCTTTTACCATACTTTTGGTTGGTTCAGTGTCACTATAGCTACAGCGCGTGCGGACTAGGATCGGATGGAACTAACCGGCTGGTGCAGTTGGTACAAGGGATGCAGCATAACAAGTCTAAATCCGAGGATGGAACTTTGTATGGAGCCAAAATCACGGGCGGCGGCTCAGGTGGAACAGTCTGCGTCATAGGCCGTAACTCATTGCGCAGCAGCCAACAGATTCTCGAGGTATGTATACTATATATATACTGATATACACCACCTCTAGGTTCCACCAAGTTGTTAGTAAGGAACTTACAGTTTGTATATATATAAAAGGCCTAATAATGGTGTTGGTGGTGAATGTTAGATTCAGCAGAGATACAAAGCTGCGACAGGGTATTTGCCACTGATATTCGAAGGTTCGTCACCAGGAGCTGGCAAGTTTGGTTACCTCCGAATCCGACGTCGTATCTCTCTCTGATTCCATTCAACGTCTCCTTAATTTGATAAAATTTGATAAACTTATTTATTTATTCCTTATATTGCTACGTTTCATTAAATCTCACAAATAAGTAGGTCGTCGTTGTTCTCCACTTTCAAAATAATAATAAAATCTTCGTTTGTTTAGATAAATGATAGTATGATTCTACCCTATATATAATACACAAACGTAATTTTGAACAAATACTATCTTATGCAAAAGAAAACAATTACTCTTCACTTTCACTTCTGTTAATCTGAAATATGTTTAATGTGTTTGCATACATACAGTAGTTCTCTATTTACTTCAAGATTTGTGTGTGTGTGTGTGTGAAACTGAGTAAGCAGTAAATACGCTTAAAGCAAGTGGAAGAGTGGGGCTTAGGGGAAGGTTCGGGGTAGTGTTGTAGTAGTATCACACACACACAGTACCCGAGAAGCTTATTTAGTATTGCTCATTTCATGTGCCTTTAATTGCTTTACATACCCCCTTTTTTTTTCCTTTGCCTTTATAATTTATTATAAAAAGTTCGTAAATTCCTATTTCAAATGATGCGACTTGCGAGACTGCAAGTAGTGTGCCTCATTGATAATTTATTAGTCCGTTTACAAGGTTCAAATCTGACGAATCATTAACTCACAAATGAAGTCAGAAGGAGTAAAAATGAATCGTAGTCTCGTTTCTTTACAAGAAACATATATAAAAAGGATTAGAGAGAGATCCGAACAAATATGAAAAAGGCACACTTAAACTTAAAGGAGTTACTACTGATAAACGAGCCGACATGCACGTGCCCTCGCGTTCTCATCGGATCCTATGAGCCTTCTTTCATCTAACCGTCTTCATTTGTCCACGTGCATGCTCTGCACTCGCCCCGTTTCATCATTAGGGAAATGACTACATAGTTCAATAAAACCCACCCACCGTGCAAAAATGAATATATACGGTCGAAATGTCAAACGTACGAAGTTACGAAACATCCAAAATATCTGTATACATATGCAGTACGTAATTACGCAACTATTTTTCTTATATCGTTTGAGCACAATTTTTGTATCACGGGCGTCATTATTTTTTCTTGCTTTGTAATTCGATGAACAAGATTTTCTTTAATACTAGAAAATAGTATGGCTTCCGTCAGATCATATATAGTATTATAGTATGGCTTCCGTCAAATCATATATAGTATTATAGAATATATATCGTAGCTTTCAGATTTTCAAACTTTGGTAAAAGTAAAACTGGTATTGATTTTTCTTTTTTTGACATCAGTAAAAGTGGTATTGATTTACTACTGTTTTGAATGTGTATTTCAAAAATACCAAATATATCTTAACCTTAATTTCTCTCTATAGTTTGGATCTTCTCCGTGACTTTTTAAAGATATACTAAATGGAGTTCACACGTTATAAAAACCAGGCATGTGATTTTGTGTATACATATATATTTACATATAGTTTAATTTAAAAATTTGTAAATGACGTATATATTTATAGAGTTTTTTTTTTTTTTTTGGTTACAAATGGTGAAAAATAAAAGATAGTGTTGGGACACAATCTAACACGTTCCACTGATTCACTCTAAAAAGAGACACCAAACAAAAACACTTGTGCTTAGCTTCATACTTCTTGAGTTCTTTCTTTGTCCTCTTCCCCTCTTCCCTTCTTTTCTTCTTTCTTCTTTCTTCTTTCTTCATTCTTCCTCAAATTCACTCAGATTCTCTCACCAGACACAAACTCCAGATTCATCCGACAATGGAAACTTTCAGAACATTCCATCTTTTTCTTTTTCTCTTCTTCACATTCATCACTACTACACTGACGTCACCATCTCAGATCGCAGACTGTACAATGTGCACTTCTTGTGACAACCCTTGTCAACCAAACCCTTCTCCTCCACCGCCTTCAAACCCATCTCCGCCGCCTCCATCCCCCACCACCACAGCCTGTCCTCCACCTCCGAGCTCCAGTGGTGGTGGTGGCGGTCCATACTACTACTACCCACCTCCTTCTCAATCAGGATCCTACCGTCCACCACCATCTTCCTCCGGTGGTGGCTACGTTTATCCACCCCCTAAAAGCGGAGGAAACTACCCTTTCACTCCTCCTCCAAACCCTATTGTTCCGTACTTTCCATTTTACTACTACAACCCTCCGCCGCAATCTGTTATGTCCGGATCCGATGCAAGAAACAGATTCACTTACGGATCCACTCTTGTCTTAATCTTCACTTGTTTTGTATTAATAAAATGATAATAGTACCCCGATTAACGAAGATGAGATACGTAGAGGAGGTCGAAGTAGCTTATATATAATATCACAAGATTTTCCTCAGATCCTTTCAGAGAAGAAGAAGAAGGTAGAGATTGAAGACTATGCATGAGAGAGAGATCTTCACACTACAATATTGAAACGATGACATTATTGTTTCTTCTATATTTTTACTACTTTTTTTGTTTTGCTTTGTACAAGTAGAAAATAATAGTATAAATGTACTACTACTACTTCTATCTTTTAACAAATTTTGTGTTTAATGAATGTAACTCTTTCGTTAAAAGTTCAATAGTAATAATAATAAAAATTTGAATAAATGGGTTTTAATTTATTTTCTAGTACTTCAAAATTCCAATCTCAACAAACTTAGTTACGCAATAGTTTGGTTTAAAACGACAAAATAAAAAGCATCATTTTCTTATAAATAGTATAGATATAAAATACCTGTCGTATAACATTTACTATATCATCATACAAGGTTACATATTACTTCATGACTATAATAAAGACGAAACTTTGAAGATATGATGTAGAGGAGGAGGATCATGAGCCACACACACACACACACACACAGAGGTAGTGAGTAACCCAGTCGAGGCTATATTTTGGTCCTACTTTCTTTTTTTGATATAGGGAAAAGCCCAAAACTTCTATAGGTGCTTTTGGGCCTACACGCTCGTCGACGTCGAGCATCCGATGTTGTTAAGTTGATGTTTCAGTTTTACGACAACATTAATTATGTTTTGTTTTAAAAACCAGCGTAACATATTCCGACAACGAAATTTGGTGGATTAGAGCGATTGAAACAAAGATAAATGTGTTAATAATAAATGATCAGAAACGGAAATATAAACATAATGCTTTTTGTCCTATCTTGGTTTTTTTTTTTGGTTTAAATTGTCCTATCTTGGTTGCTACACTCTTTTGGAGTCAGACAAGAGATTTGAGTTAGGTTTAGTTGATTGTATCACCAATGGCTACTGTTGAGTTAGGTTTCTTTCACACAATTTGGACACGACTCAAATCTAAGCGAACTCATCCAATATTGAACTACAAAAACTTAAGCGAACTCATCCAATACCAAACTTTCGTTAATATGGATGTAATCGCACTAAAACGCTAACAACAACTATTTTCAAAATTTATTGGAGACGACTTGACCTTCTACATGTACAAGAGACTCCTAAAGATAAATCATTACATGCTCAGGCTGTCCAAATATATAAAGAACTTCACATTCCCTTATTTGACCAAAAATCAAGCAATAAAGATCATATCAATCAAGTCTTCTTCTATTGGTTTCTCATTTTAAGTTGATTTATTTTCTTAATCATTGTTTAAAATGAGGTAGGTACAAACCTATAAAAACTAAATCTTATTTTATTGTTTGTACACACACACATTTCGTTAAATCAGAAACTCCTTTTAAGTACGTCTTATTTTAATTTGAAACTCCTTTTAAATTACTTGGAGAATTTTTTAGCTTGGTTAACATTAATTAGGATCAATGTCTTTTAATCTATGTGAACATGTATTCGCGGATTCTAGTCTTACAATCATTGTCTTTCAACATGTTCACATTTGGTGGTCTATTTGCATGCAAGTGTACACAGAATCCTCTAGTTGATACTACTTGATAGTGTTTTAACGCCTCTTCATAATCACATAAAACTTCTCGTAGCCGCAAAATCTTAATCTATAAAATGCTATTGACTATGAGAATACATGAAAGTTGAATAAAAATCGATTTTAGAGTTTCTGGGAGCCAGAAAAATGTTTTATAAACTATTTTATATTGTATTGTAAAATGAAAATAGTGGGACATACAAATCGAAAAAAGAATCGAAAGAAAATGAGAAGAGAGGCGCAATTGTCTCAATCACCGACTCTTTTTATTTTATTTTTAGGTTATATAATCAAAATGTGATTTTTAATATTCATTTCATTCAACGAAAAGCCCAAAAGACATGAGCTGTTTATAGCTGTCTGTCTTGCTTCTGAGATCACGCGCTTCTAGATCGCGTGAACAACAGCTGTAATTTATTTTGGGGAAAAGGTTATTAACAAAATGTTTAAATTCACATTATTGTAATATTTATAACTTGTTGAAAAAGAAGAAAAATCATGATAATTACTGACAAAAATATCCTTAATTTCACATTTTTAGAACTAAAACAGAACATTTTAAGGTACTTTTAAAGTAGAAAATTGAAAGATTATGCACGAGAAAAATAGAGATTACATATCTCATTCAACAGCTTTTGTAGAAATTAACGGTAGTAACTAATAATCAACTAGACCAGAGTTTAAACGAATAATTAAATTAGTAAGATGCATATTATAACATTAGCTTACCTAAAAACAATATCGACTGAATTACATATACTTATGTGATCTAATTAGGATTAATAAAACCTCTCTTCATCATTTCCCTACTAATAACTTATTTTCCCCTAAATCTCTTCTCCTTCCTCAACCATTCAGACAAAAAAAGAGAGTTAAGAAACTAATCTTAACCACAAGAAAGAGTCATGAGAAGTACTGCGGCTCGTTCCTCTTCTCCAAGTTTCCTCCACAGCCTCTTCTTCTCCACCGCCGATCTCTTCATCGCCGGAACTTTAAACCCCAAATCCAAAAATCTACTAACCCTTTTCACATTCTTCTTGCTATTGCTGTTGTTGTTGTTGTTGTTGGTGGTGTTACTGCTACTGTAATTCTCAGCATTTGTTTTGATGATCCTAGCCTTGACATTTCCTGGTTCACCTTTGCCGATCTTGACATTTCGATTCTCAAGGTTGAGATTGTTACTACTTTTGTTCTTGATCCTGTTATCCTTTTGTCTAATTCCAAGAGCTGCTTGTCTCTTCTTCCTGCTCTTGATCCCACACGCATTACACAATGACTGCAAGCAAAGTAAAAAACCATGATCAGACCAGAGACCAAGCAGATCTAAAGTTAAAGAGCATATGACGGCATCATCATAAACAGTTTTGAACAAAAACTTAACCTAGTACTAATTTACCCTCTGATCAGCAGGTCATAAGACTCCAAGCACAGAATCAAAACAAAACATAGGGATCATCTAGCTATGTTCTTCTTCTATGATCTTTAGACCAACACAATCCTCACCTACCTAAATAACCTTACCTACCACATGATCACATCAATGCGCCAAAACCGACTAGCAAACAGTTAGCTAAGAACAAAAGATCCCATATTTGAGAGTACTTAAGGTACCCATTAGACTAGATCTAACACATGAGACCCCCACCCCCAAAGATTTGATTTTTAGGGTTTCAAAAAAACAGAGATCATGATCTCAATACTTACTTTAGGTCCAGCAGGGCCACCACGCCAAAGAGGAGTCCTGCTAGTTCCACAATCAACGCAAGTCTTCTTCGTATCACCTCCGCTTCCACTGCTACTACAGTTCCCGTTGTCTACATCGGACGAATCTCCCGCCGATTCGAGCTTCGTCTTTGTTTCTTCTGTCATTGACATCTATAACACAAAACAGAAAAGTTTAGTAAACGTGATCAACAACTACAAGTAAGTAAGAATAAGGATCAAAATGATCAAGTAAACTCACATTGATCCACGAGAAGCAAAGGTTGAGAATAATAGAGAACCTCTCTTCAAGCTTAAGCTGAAGAAACAGAGGAAATGAGAGAGTAAGAGAGCGATCAGAGACCCTCGGATGGCTCTGTGTGAAGCCTATAGAGACAGAGAGAGAGAGAGAGAGAGAGAGAGAGAGACAGAGAGAGAGAGAGAGTGAAGATGATGATAAGGAAGAAAGAGAGAGAGAGACGCCGCAGAGGAGTAACGGATAAAACAAACGGAGAGGCTTTTTATAATAAAGGAGGAGGCGGGGACTAATAAACCCTAGATTTCTATTTCTTATTTACTCTTTTACCCTCGAGCGGGGCTTTTTATTACTCTCTGACCACCCGCCAAAAAACATAAAACAACCACAAACTGAAAAAAAGAAGAGGGAAACTTTTTTTTACAGCTTTGTTTATTTACCAATTAAATGAGTAATGACAACAATCCAAGGAGGGATTTTTGGTATCTATCTTCTTGGTACCAAAATTTGAATTTTTTTCAAAAGCTGGCGCACAAAATGTTACTTGAATTGCTTGTTTCTGTTTTAGTAGTTCGATTGTATGCCACGTTGAGTTTCTTAAATTGGGCTTAGAGCATGCATGCACTTTTTTTTTACTCGCTGTCTTTTAGATATTTTGTGTAAACTTATCACAATTTATCAAGAATTATGTGAATTTTTATTTAAAATTTTTAAAAATTGTTGTTATGTTTTTAAATTAACACTCTTTAAACCTTGTGTTATCGATTTTGTGTATCGAGATATTTTTGGTTCAAAGTAACCTACGTACTAAAACATTAAGATTTTTTTATATATTTGAAAACCCTACTTGAAATTGACGATAACCATTAATAGTAGGCCTGCGAATTTGAACCGAACCGATTTGTCCGAACCGAACCGAACCGAAATTTGGGTAAATCGGTTCGGTTTCTATTAATTAAGTATACTGTTCGGAAAGATTTTAATTAGACTCGATTAACCGAGATTTTCGTTTTGGTTCGCTTGAACCGAACGGTTAACCGAAAAAAGAAAACCTTAAAGGTAGTCGTCGTTGCCTCTTTTCATTCTTTGATTTTTCTTCATTTCTTCTTCTTCAATTCACCATCTTTATTATCTTCGATTCATTATCATCTGTCCTCTTCTTTTTCGATTCATCATCATCTTCCTCAGTTATGATTTTTCTTCCATATATTATCATCTTCATCATCTTTTCTTTTGTGTTGCCTATTCTTCTTCTCGATCCATCATCTTCTTCCTTTTCACGATTCATCATCATCATCATCACCTTCTTCCTTATCTTGATTCATCATCATCATCATCTTCTTATTTTCCTCATCCTTATTCTTTGACTTCGATACTGCAATCTTCGGCTTCTGAGATCTCGCCGCCGTTGCCTCCACAGCTCTACTCGTGGTCGTAAAGTTTTCCTTCTCTCAAAACAAATCTCAGATTTTTTTATTTTTATTTTTGTGTTAATGGGCCATTTTTTTGCAAGCCCAACGATCAAAAACATCTTTAACCCAAAACTAATAAACCGAATTAACCAAATTGCAAAAACCGAAATAACCATCACCGAATCAAACCGAACCAAAATCTTAGTCAGTTTAATTCGGAACAGCATCGATTTATGGACATATGTTTTTAATATGGATACGCGTGCATATGCAGACCATACCCCAAAATGACCTGGACCGCACTACAACAGATTAAAAAAACACAAATAAAAGAGACAAACCAATTGGGCTTTTATGTCACCCACAAGACCAAATGAAGTTTGACCAACTTTTTTATGTTTGACTTTGCAGTGTTGTTTAGTACAAAATGTAACAAAAACCCAGAGAGGACACACATTTCTCATCACACTTTTTAAAAAACTTATAAACCCTTCTCCCAAATTTTCCCTTATAAAAAAATAAATTACCCTTTGATGACTCCTACCCAACTCCCCCCACAACAAAGCTTATTTCATGACTCAAACCCACCAACCACTGACACAGAATCTGACCAGACCAGGCCAGACTTCAGGCACCCCCCATCTGACTTTTACACAGAAGACCAGACTCTCTAATAAGACCCTTTTCAACCAGTGCCCCCCCCCCCCCCCCCCCCCCCAAAACTCTTTAATAAGCTGCTTCGACTCTTCAGACTCATCATGCTCAGCTCCTGTTGAAACAAAACCAGACTCACAGATTTTACACAAGCAAGACACAAAGCCACAGATTTACTTTACTCTGGCTTCCTAGTCTAGGCTTCAAATGCTCAGACATCTGGACAGGACTAAATAGTTCCCAAGTTATGAGTTTTCTTTTTTTTACCTTCACTTGAAGTTGAATCCACCTGGTGGTATGGCTGCATCAGTACCTCCAAACTGGAAGCCTTGTGCAGCGGCATCACCTGATGGTAAAGTTTCATCCTCCTCTTCCAACCAGTATGTTTCAAGAATCTTCACTGCCTTTTCATAGATTTCGCTGTTGTCATGACTCTGCAGATTCTCAATCTTTTCTAATCCCTCAGCATCATCGATCAACTGTGCATAAAAGTTTACATCCCCGGTATTTCCTGTGACCTTTTCAGCTTCCCCGACTTTCAGTATGTTCTCCAATCCTTCCAGACATACAGTGATGATCCTTGGATCAGGGCACACCAAAAGATCACACAGTGGTTTCACAACTCCCTGTTCCACCATGTACCTTAAAACACAAAAGGGAGGAATATAATTGACCGTTCGAAAGAGAGCAAGCAAAGATTTCAAAGGTGGTGAGATCAACAAAAGATGGGCCTAATATCGGATAATCTTACTTGATTTGATCAGGAGAACCACCTGAAGTGGCATTTGATACTGCCCATGCAGCTTCTTTCTTTATATCAAACTCCGCATTTTGAAGCAGATTGACAAGAGGGCAAATCAAACCAGCTTCACATACAGCCTGCATTACCAAAAGAATATTTAGCGAGCATAAAACACACAAAACAACTTTTTCAAACAACAAAAGGCTTCTGAAACATGGGATCGATCGACAGTCTTAGAAACTGATAAGCTGAACAAAAACAACAATTTCAGAAAATGTTCACCTGAATTTGGTCCCTGTTTCCAGCTGTGATATTTGAGATTGTCCAGCAAGCTTCCTTCTTTATGCTCTTCTTATGATTGTGAGTCAGAAGGCTCAAAAGGCTAAGGAGTGCACCATGACTAATTACACACTGCAAAAAAATAATTTCATCAGCTCAAAACCAACCAAAGAAAGAGATATAAGTGAGAAATAGTAAAAGTTTGAGATTTTTGATAGCATTTTACATCTAGAAATAACTAGGGTAACTGGGGAAAACAAAATCTACGAATAAACACAAATCCCATTCCAGATATCACCAAAAATTCGCAAGGCAATCATATTTGATCAGAAGCTACGTAATAACTTATGACAACCAAATGTCATATCAACAAGTTCAGATTCAGCTTTCTAAGCCATTGGTGTTTCATTCTTCCCATCAACATTGGACTATGTATCCTGGATAATAGGAATGAATAACACTGTAAAAGAACAAACATACCTGTGTTTGCAGATCATCTCCAGTGACAATGTTACCAATAGTACGAAGCGCAGGAATAAGCACAGATGGTGATGGATGCCTGCAACAAAATAAAATTTGATAATATTCATTAACAGTTAGAAAATAACATTCATTATACAAACAAAGAAACAATGAACTCTTGGCAATTGAAACTCACTGGAGAAGCTCGACGAGTCGTGGAACAACACCTGCCTCAATGACGGATTGGATCTTGTCATTTGTGCCATCGGAAAGGTAAGAGAGAGCCCAGCACGCATCCGTTAACACTTCCTCATCAGTCGAATGAATCAGGCGTTCAAGGGCTGGAAGTGCTGGACGGACCTGTTATTAAGAGATGACAGATATTAAAAAGAAAAATTCCTTGATCTTTGGGAAGCGATTGAGAGTGGAATAAGGGACAAACCTGGTCAAAGGGAGGCTGTGGCTTTCCCCTACAGAAGTTTGAGAGGGTCCAAGTAGCATTTCTCAGCATTGAGAGCTTAGCATGCTCATTCAACTGAGAGAGCAATGGTATCAAAGCTCCCTGGCCAAGGACAAGATCTCTGCACCGTGGAGAATCACCAGCAACATTTCCTAATGCCCAAACAGCCTTACACATGAACAGATCAAGAAAATAAAGTTTAGAACATGCTTGCTCCCGAAAACAAACAAAAGCGTGAGAAGAGACCATAGACGCATATCTTACCTGCTCACGGACATCATCACTTTGAGAAGCCAACAGTTGAACAAAAATCGGAACAGCACCATGTTCAATGACCACCTTTGTATTCTCTGAAGTCCCAGAAGCAATGTTTGTCAATGCCCAGGCAGCCTCAAACTGAAACCACACACACACAGACACAGTATTCAGTACCAGATGATAATTCTAGCAAATATGACAAGACGGATACATAACGGATCCACCGAACCTGAAGCTGTGGATAATCCTCTCTGGTGAGAAACTCCACAAAACGAGGCACAACACCAGCATCAATAACCTCTTCAATTGGAGGACTACGCTCTGCCGAAGTTCAAAACCATCGATTCATTTCAAGAAATTGCCAAATCGAATACAAACATATAAAAAAGAACCACATGCAAATATAGCAAAATTTACCAATAGAAAGCAATTTCCTGAACTGAGTAGTGGCTTCGAGCTGTAAGCCTCTATCCTCAGACAACACACCTCCAACCATAGAAGGCAAACTCTCCAACTTTACCAAAAAAAAAAAACCAAAATCAAAAATCGAAATCGATCTAATCAGTTACAATCAGAGAGAACAAACACAGTACAAATCCTCAAAATCAATTCCAGATCCCTACAAGTATTTACCTTCTTCTCAACAGTAGATGAAGCAGGAACAGAAGAAGGAGCGAATTGAGGTAACTGATTAGCTTGAAGACCTTCGCGACGCTTCTTCTGTAAGCTTTCCTCACGCTTACTCTTACGGATCTCAACCATGTTGTCCTCTCTCCTCCGTCGTCCTTCTTCAGCATCAACCGCCACTTTGTAGCGGTTCCGACGAACCTCAGTCTTAGCGTTAGGTCTCAGAGACATGGTGGTGGTGGTTGTGGTGGATACTGCTAAATCTCTCCTCTTCTTTCTTGTTGCTTCGTGCAGGTGAATGAAATGAAACGCCAAGGCGTGTGGAGAGAGTATATATATATAAATATCAAAAAGTGTATGTATAGGAATCGGCGGATAGATAGAGGATAAACCCTAGACGAAGTAGAGGGGAACGAGAAAAGAGGAAAAAAAAAGAGCCACAGAGAATTTGAAGTGAGAGTTTCGTTGGCTTTTACAAACACATTTTGGTAAAAATCTGTAAGAAATTTTTAGATTCGCCGTTTACTTTTTGAGTTGACTTGTTTATTCGTTATAGTTAATTTTAAAAGTGATACCATAAGAAATTACAGTTTTGGCAAATTTGACTATATGTGAAATGAAGTGGTACATACGAATGTTCAGGTATATTTGTTTTAGATAATAAAACACAATCATCGTCACTCAAGAAGGTTCAGCCAAGTTTTAAGAAGATACTACACATATTTATATATGTACGGCTGAGACGTTCTGATTTCTGAGGTGTTTTTATAAATGTTAAAGACTCTTTGAGGAAAAATAAAACATGGTGATGAGGGTTGTTGGTTTTAGCGGAGGTCAAGGACTTCGTATTTGAGTTTGGCGTTGAGGAAGACGTGTGAGCAATGTTCGTAGATTGGGTTACCGTCTTCTGATTCTTCGTGCGGGTGGAAGCCTCGTTGTTGGCAGTTACGGATCACGGATACGCCTGATGGATCTGAGAGATGGAATATTCCGTGAGGTGTTGATTCGTCTGTTGGTGCCATCACAATTGCAACTGCCTCCGGTAGCATTATCTGGGACAATAGATATAGATTAACGGTCTGAGTATAGCCGCAACATAAGTTGTTAACATTTATGATAATTGAATGGGGGAGATTGTTATACCTGATACGAGTAGTGTGTGTGGAGATCAACTGATGACATGAAGCAAGTTTGTGTAGGATGTGTCTGAAACCAAAATGTAATTAGCCAGAAGAATCGAAAAGCTTATCAACTAGTGGATATTATATGGATTCAGAACTGTTCCGAGTAGCTTTGTGGTAAGTCACCATCCGGAAATGGAAGATCTTTTCATTAGGGTGAGAGAACTTACATGAATCCAACCCAAGGGAAATAGAGAGAGCCTGTCCTGTACTTCGAATATTTCTTCTTCGTTTAGTGTTTGGCACTGACATTAACAAATGAAGATGGACCAAGTGTGAGAAGAATCCCAGGGAGAGTTGAAAAAATCGTTATTGATGTCAATGGTTAAGAAAAATGAAGAACATACAGAATCTGAGGTAGACTCCTGCTTTGGGATTATGAGAGTGGTGATATGAAAAACCCTGTTTTTCTGCAAAAAGGGAAACAAACAGAATATATAAGTGATGACGAGATGGTTTCAGACTTTCAGCTGATCATGAAGTTTGAATAATATAATATACATGCAAATGTTTCCATCAACGTACCAGAGAGCCAGCAAGTACTCCACAAGTTTCTAAATTCCTTTCTGTGTTTGACCGAGCTAGCCTTAGGAAATCATCCATTATGCGCACCGGCTCCAGAAATTTTAAATACAGGGAGACGCGACATTAGTAAAAAAACCAAAAAGATTAATATTTCCTGCACCAATTCTAGCAAGCTCTTCATAAGATGTAATGAACATAAATCTAATACTTTAATATAAAGCATATATTCCAACACATACTATTCAAATATTCCACGGAATAGTTCAGGGTTTATCAATGGGCTATCGTCTCAGAATTTTCTATTTTGCACTCACAAAAAACTATGGAATTGATGGGAATTGCACACAAAAAAAAGAAGAGATAGCTGGAACTTACAACATGCAAATGCTGATAAGTATTACTGCCGTCTTTTGCTTCTAGAGAAGGAATTGCTGGTCCTGGTCTAGGATCAGCAACTCTAGATGGGCAAATTTGGGCTAGCTCTTGATGCACTTGGGCAAGCACAGGAGGAGGGGAAGGTTGCTTCATACCAACAAACTGAAAGGGGTCTTCAGTTGCGTCACTAATAAACTGGGAATTTACTGCCTCAGAATGACGCTGCCATCGACCATCATCTAAGGAGAGTACAGAGTTTAGCGTTGCAATCTCTTGAGAATCACCATTAAGTGATGCTGCTGAACCGCTCAGTCCAGTGTCAATCAAACTGTAGAAACCCTTGGAGTAAGTTATGAATAGCCATGAATTCAAAAAGTAATACTACAAAAGGCAACTTATCAAATGCTAAGTACTTACCCTGAATTTTCAGCAGAACCCCAGTCGGTATTACTCGGATATTGAACCTGTCATTCCATACAAAATAACATTTTCCTTAGCTCCTTAAGATCTAAAAGATTAAAACTGGACTGGACCACGAAGAGAAAGAAAGAGTGAGAAAATGTGGGGAGGATAACAATGATTACCTTTATCTCCGACTTGGGTGCAACCCACTGACTTTTTAGACCATTTGGACCTAGAAATGAATGTCTAGACAAGGTTGCTTGGTTTGGAGGCAGAAAATCAAATGATCTGCAGGTACAGGAGCATAGTTAGAATCTCAATGATCATTGTGGGTTAATATGGACAAGCACTTGAGTCTCATATACCTATTTCTTGTTTCGATACTTTGAAACTAAAGACAACTCTACAAAACTCAACAACAAATATCTTCAAACATGATTCCATGAACAGAAAAGCCAAACAGCATTAGCAGTTTAGTACATCAGATTGGCAATTTTCCTGGTAAGAAATGACCTAAACAGATTTTATGGTGATCACAGAAACAGACAGAGCTAAAGCAAGGAAACCAGTGACTTATATGGGATCGCATATCCCTATTTCTCAGGGTTTCCAAATGCTCAGAGAACTTACGGTGTTGAATTCCTATTAAAGAGAATTACTGACAAGTGACAACTATACTAAGGGGAGATACTCACAGCTTCTGGAATTGCTGATCAATCTGTGTACGATTTGAAGATGAAGTTAGATTATTGTTATACGTCCAGGATGGTTGAGATGTCGGTAAGGCTGCCTGTATCCAGGAAAGAAAGAAAATTAAAGGAAATGCTGGTAAGAAAGCACAAGAGTTGAAGTTCTTTTGGGAACATGGATTATATCAAGATGCAACTGCCAAGTCTTAGACCTTGTTAATATCAGGACTGGAGTATGATGAAGCTTTGTGGGAAGGAGGCCATTCAACAGCATCTGAACTATATGATACAATCGGGAGATCATTTCCAACCCGGTGGGATTCATCCTCGGCTCTGTTTAGCTTATCCACTAGCCGGTTAAATTCCGGTTTCAGAGACTCGAGCTCATTGATTACAGCACGCAACCTCTGTTGTACAAAAGAAAAAGAAACCACATCTGAGGACACTACTATGTATGGTATACACCAAACAACATTTTTGAAAGGATAAAACAGAAATACCTGACCTTCCTACTCCCAAGTCTTTCTTGTGGAAGCCATGCCTGGTAATCTCGATGGAAAGGAATCGTTTCAGAAATCAAACTGCAGAAGAAAAAAGGACACAAAACTTGTAACCTCTTGGATAAAATACAAATGAATACTTAAAAGTGATACTTTTTTCTCCTCACCTTGAATATCTAAGAAGCATGATATACAAATCCACAACATTCTTCTCATCGCGATATATGCTGGCCTGAAGCAATGTTCAAAAACATGTTAAAATCTTCTCAGAGATGTGAACCATCAAAAACCACACAACAGGCCAATGAATTCAACTGCTTTATTACAAGTAGCTAAATCATACAATTGGAAGTAGCCGATTAGGTTTACTACGATAACTAGAAATCCAACACTGTTCTGTTCCAATAAACTCCAAAAAAAATCTCTAATTGATAAACTAAACTCTCAAATCGATCACTTCCTAAACTAGCGGTACGAAAATCAAATACTAGAAACGCTTCATATTAATTTTTGAGATTGAGATTCGTTGCGATATCGGGAACTGACCTGTCGGAGGAGATTATCGGCGATGCGGTAGTAATTACGGAGAGGAATACGATTATCCACCTCAATCTTACGAGCAACCTTATTCAGATCAATCTTCATCTTCACCGTATCATCCGAGTTTCAAATCGCTGAGAGAGATCGAACGGATCAATGGCGCTGAGGAAAACGTAAAAGAGTAGTCGGAGAGGAATCAAAAACTGTGTCGTTTTAAGAAACCAACTAATGTCGACATGATTACCAAACCAAAGTTTACTTTAAAAATCAGAGTCTTAGGGGTATAATTGGAATTAGCTAAATGGAATGTAACCTCTAAAATTACTTTCAGTTTTTTTTTTACGCAAAAATTGCTTTTAGGGGTGTTATTCAATCTTGAATTTTAATGGAGTTAGATGTATTTCAAAATTCAGCGTTATTCTATCAGGTATTTTAGAAAATACAAGAAAATTTATTGTTATTGGATTTAACATTTGTTGGATGATTTTAAAGCACTTGTAAAATTGTTGTTATTCTATTTCTAATAAATTTTGTTTTACCTTAGATTTTAATGTATTTTACATCCAAAACATGAATAAAGACAATTCTAACAATTTTTAAGTATTCTATCTTTCTTCTCATAAGTATCTCTCCCGATGAAATCAATAACATTCGGTGACTTCGTCATCGTCATTGTCGTTGTCGTCCTCATCGTCGTTGTCGTCATCGTCGTCGTCGTCATCGTCGTCGTCGTCATCGTCGTTGTCGTTGTCGTTGTCGTTGTCGTTGTCGTTGTCGTTGAAACCAAGTGCATGTCTTTAGATGCAGAGGAAGCTATGTTTCAAATATCACTAAAAGCAGCAGAGCAACAGAGGAAGCTATGTTTCAACTGTGATTGTGTTGTGACAATCTGGCTCTGGCTCTCGAAGTAACTGTGATTGTGTTGTGACAATTTTGTTACCGTCTAACCGAAGATAGAACTTGACCAGTAATCTGGCTCTCCTCATGTTCTTAGTAAACACCAACACTACTTAGTAAACACCAACGATTTTCATCCTACTCCTGGATTAGTAAACCAACACTAACCCATCATCAAGCTATCCTCATGCTCTGCAAATTGTCTCTAAAAATGTAGAAACTACTCCTATATATAGTCTTCCAAAGTGATGTTACAGAAGCTACTACCATCACTTTATCCAATCATCATTGAAGCTTTAGTGTCCTCTTCTCCAGCCACGGTAACTGTCCCGACTACTCCCCCAAATTCGGTTTCATTGGTAAATGAGATTGTGAGGGATAGTATCTTAAGTAGTAAGCAATCAATTTGCTGCCTTCGACCTGGGAGTATATGGTAACGAGATGGATGATGAATCCTCTCAAAGGACCCAGGGAGGAAGGACAATCAAGCCTACTCAAAGAGCCCAAGAAATGCAATGGACTACGGTAGGTGGGTGTGGTATGTTGATTGCACATCACGTTGGACCAAAGGCTTAGAGATTATGAGGAGTAAAAATAAGCTATGAGTTCTTCTTCTAGCTTGGTGAGCTTAGCCAACGTTGGTTAAAAGAAGCCATAAAGTTGGAAGAGCTTAAGCTGAAGAAGTACGAAGCTCGAGAATTTGCAGAATATGAAGGAAAATTTTGACAAAAACAAATGGAAAAACACTGAATTTCATTTTGATTTTTATTTAATTAAAACTAAATGCTACTTGAAAAAAATTTGAATTGATCATATCAAATCATAAAATATCTTGAGCTTAATTAAAATCTTAAATTTTGTAACAAATAGTTGACCACCGTATTTGATAAAAATATTATATAATATATGCATTTTTTTTTAGATTCTCTGTTTTGATTACAAACGATCTTGCTGCTCTCTATCCTTCCACTTGTTGAACCTTCTTCACTATCTTGATGCCACTAAATTAGCTAACCTCATTCCACTCGTTGAACCTGGTGCCACTAACTTAGCCAACCTCATTCCACTAACTAAATCCTCTTAACGAAATTGGTGCCACTAAACTAGACAACTTCTTTAGAAGTTTATATAACACCGTAAGAGAAAAGAAGATGAAAAAAATAGGTGCGCCACTGCAGTCTTAAGTAATTGTTCTCGTATATCTTTTTTTTTTAAGTTACTAATCTATGGCAATTTTCTATCACACTTTGATACAGTTGCTTTTTCCTGTGTGTCTTGTAGGTTACACTGCTATCTTGTTCAGCCTCATTGGGTTTCACGTGTAAGTTCGTCTTTTGTATTTTTCTGAGATTATTAGTTATCATACATAATCTATACGTATTCTTAAATGATACTTGATATTAAAGTTTATAGGTTCTTAGAATTTATGTTTACATTTGATAAATGTTATTTTACTAGATGTATAATGGGATGTCATTTTACTAGAAGCATAATGGGAGATCCACAACCACAAGGAAAGAAAAAAGGACCATATGAAACGTGGAATGCACGAGAAACAAAAATGTTGATCAGACTCCTCACAGAGGGTATCAACCAAGGTTGGCGTGATACAAGTGGTTGTATAAGCAAGATGACAGTGGAGAAAAAGATTCTGCCTGCTTTGAATTCTGCACTTCAGTGTGAGAAAACTTATAACAACTATCAAAGTAAATGGAAGAATTTGAAAAATCGCTATAATAGCATGCTAGAGCTGATTCGGTTTAGTTCTGGATTTGGGTGGGATCCCGTAACTAAAAAGTTTACAGCTCCTAACCATGTGTGGGATGATTACGAAAAGGTAACTGAGTTTTTAAAGTTTTATAATAGTTTATTTTATTAATTAGTAATATTATATATTTTTCTTTATAGGCACATCCAAGACAAAAAAGCATGCGTGATGAAACATTTGAAGACTATGAAGATTTACAGCTAATATTTGATGTTGGATTAGCGACGGGAAAAAATGCTGTTGGCTTAGGAGATGATACTGACGCGCAAACTTTTGGAGTTAAAGATAATGCACCATGCGAATTATATTCAAGTCTCTTTGGACATTTAGATGGATCTCAAGCATCAGGTTCGAGAGATTCAAGTATGCCACAAAGCAAGGGGGGCCAGAGAGATAAACAAAATCCTAAAAAAAGAGCTAAAAGTGGAGATGGTGAAGACTCTGGTAATTCGAATCCAAGCATGGATAGTATCCGTATGGAAAAGGCGTTCACTGAAATGATTGAGGTAAGCAATCAAGTTGTTAGCTTGATACAACAACGAGAGGAAAGACAACAAAGAGAAGCCAGCTCCAGAGAAGCTGAGAAGAAAAAGAACAATTTATGGGAAGCTATTAAAGAAATTTCTGATTTGGAGGAAAATGTTCGTTATGATACATTGAATGAAATTCTAAAGTCGGGGATGAAAGAAGTGTTCATCAGCATGTCTATCGAAGAACGTTTGTGTTGGATAAGACGCAATGTGTATTGATGTTTTTTTTTGGTTGGTAGAAAACTTATGTTTTCTTTGTTTTTTTGTATTATTTCCTTTTTTCCTAAAAATTGTTTGCTTCATTTGAAATCTACATTTTTTTTTTTTTTAAATTATTGGGTAAATCTGTTCTCAATGAGCTTGAATCGGTATTATAGATCACTGTAAATCTTTAACTGAGGATCAAGGTAATTTCCAGAACTTTGCATGCTCACACGAAAAAATAACAAAAAGGAAAAGACATGTTCCAATGTTAAATGGTGATTCCATTAATCTTATGTGTGGCTCACAGTAAGATTCCCACTTTGGTTATAACTACTGTTTAAAATAGTACGAGGACTTAAGAAAAGAAGAGATCTAATAGACTTTCAAACTTTGAGCCACATGTAACTTATAAATAACTCACACCTTCATAATTTAATGTCGATCGTTTGATAACGTAGCTGCCTTTTATACCGTAGTCAAGCTACTTTAATACTATACATTAATGTTAATTTTCATTTTTATCATTATATTATTAAATCGATTTTATTGAACTGGTCAAGTTGTATCTTACTTGAGTTTACCTCAAATATTTACTCTAGATTTTCTCCAACAAATATTCAACATAGATTTATTATATTCTATTTTCTGTTTTGATTACAAAATATATTTTCAGAAGTCTATATTACGTCAAATGGAAAAAACCAGATCATCTTTATCAGAAGTTTCATCTTCCTTCTCCTCTGAAATTGGCTTCTCATCGACTTTAGTTTTTTCCTTCGACTGTTTCACATGTAAGTTCGTTTTCTGCAGTTTTTTTGAAACTCTTAATTACTTAAATAAATAAAAATATTTCATACATGACTAATACAAACTATTTGTTTCCTGTACAAAGGTTGTCGGACGAAGAAGAAATCGAAATTGCAAGAGAGCAACTCGAGGATGAAGATTTGGATACAAAGATAATGCATTTGTTGGTGACGTTAATAGGGTTAGCACAAGTCTTCATTGCACATCAATATTTAAAACAGAAAGATTACATCGAGTATCCAATCCGACGACCTATCACAAGAATTGGATACGATTATATGTGCAATGTGTTACGAGAAGATAATGATCATTTTCGGGAGTTATATCGTATGTTTCCAGACGTGTTTCTGAAGCTATGTCAGCTTATACGAGATATGACGCATTTAAAAGATACAAGATTCATCTGTGTTGAAGAAATGGTTGCCACCTTTCTAATCACTGTTGGCCACAATTCAAGGTATGGTCACACTAGAGATAGTTTTGGAAGATCAAAATTTGCTACAAGTACAAATTTTCATAAGGTTTTAAAGGCAATAAATACAATTGCTCCGAGTTTGATGGCCAAGCCTAACCTTATGGTAGCTTCAAAAATAAGAGAGAGTACAAGATTTTATCCTTATTTCAAGGTATGTATATGTAGTCTATATTTCTTTCTTTTTTTTGTTTACTATTGTGTTCTTTAAAACTAATATCTCAGTCCTATTTTTTCTTTTAGAATTGTTTGGGAGCAATTGATGGTACACACATACCTGCTATGGTATCTAACAATATAGCTCCAAGCTACCATAATCGAAAAGGAGTAATATCGCAGAATGTATTGGTTGTTTGCAACTTTAATATGGAATTCATATACGTTCTCAGTGGATGGGAAGGTTCAGCACACTATTCAAAAGTATTATATGATGCTTTAACAAGAAGGACTAATAGATTTGTGGTTCCACAAGGTAATTCTTATATTTTATGATAAACTAATAATTTTACTTACCATATGATAAGCTAATAACTACATGTTATAAATTTTCTCTCAGAAAAATTTTACTTAGCTGATTGTGCATTTGCGAATAGACGCAATTTTTTGGCTCCTTTTCGAGCTACTAAGTATCACCTCCAAGATTTTACTGGCCAAGGTTGCGATCCGGAAACTCCTCCGTTTTTCGAGCTACGAAGTATCACATCGTCATTCATCTTTACGAAACGTGATTGAGCGAATTTTTGGAGTTTTCAAATCACGGTTTACTATATTTAAAACTGCTCCTCCGTTTTCTTATAAAACACAGACAGAATTAGTGTTGGCTTGTGCAGCCTTACACAATTTTTTTCGCAAGCATTGTCAGATGAATTTCCTGTACTTGAAGAAGAATTTGGAGTTATTGATGAAGAAAACATGGAAGACAACACTCCCTTAGATGGTTCTCAAAATAATGAAGTTTTTGAAATACAAGATCAAGAAAGAGAAACTGCTAATATATGGAGAGAAGCAATGGCTCAGCAAATGTGGAGGGATGCAACTAGCTAGTAATGAAAGCTAGAAGTGAGAATAATGATTTATGCAGTTTAAGTATATATTTTATTATGGATTTACTTTTTAATGTAAGGTTTTAATAATTTTGTTAGTTTAATTTTATATTTTAACAGTTGCAAAATTATTCAAAACACAAAAAGTAACCATGAGTAACGTAAAATTATTAAAACCAAATTAAAACGTTCATTACTAGCTAATATATGGAAAAACATGTTTTTGATAAGGTAACGTAATGTTTTAATTTGGTTTCCACTTACACCACAATTTATGGATAAGTAATATTTTTTTATTTACCTTCAAAAAAAAAAAAAAAAGTCCACTAGTAAATGACTTTCAAATCCATCAGTTATGCTTTTCAAATCCACTTATAATGACATCAAATCTTTGTCTAATGCATTAGGAAACCATTGAACTTTAAAATCCACTAATAATTCAAATCCATTAAAAACCTCCATCCAATAACATCCCCTTAATTTGCTTGGACCAACTGATCAGATTTATGTATATGTTTTACAAGTTACAATCCATAATTAATTTAGATTTTTATTTAAGTCAAATCCTTTATACTATAAATTACAAGTCACTTGGCCAATTAAATTTTGCCACATCAGATTTTAGTTTTTTCTATTTAAAAAAATGAACAAAAACAAAAGACCATCTATGAACTTATATAAAAATCATAATTAATATAAGTTTAAGAGATAATCTATGAATATGAACAAAAGTTTAAATATATTTAATAAGCTATATTTAGTATCAAGCTAGTTTAAGGATAATAAATATTATTAAGACCATCATTGAATATCACTAGAAAACTGATGCATCCTTGAATATGAATACTCTACCAACAGTTACATATAAGCCAAACACTTTTAGGAATTCTACGTCTACCATTACCAATTATTAGACTTCATTGCTTTCTACACTTTCTTTGTAAAAAATCATTTTCAAAACTTACTGTACGTACAAGAAGATTAAATACTGCAAGGCTATTTTTCCAACGTTATTAAAACATCACTTTAATATTAACATGATGTCATATTCTTTGATTGGTCCGGTTACTTTTCTAAATTGTAATTTTTTTTTGAAGTGAAGTTAATTGTTAAGGTTTAAAAATTATGAATCAAAGTTTTTTATGATTGCTTTCATTATTATAAATTTCCGGTTAGCAAAAAGTAGATGATTACCATACAAGAGACAAGTAACCTCTACATAAAAAAATATATTTGTAGGTGAAGTTATGATCAATAATAATATTCATTGCTTTCTACACTTTTGTTGTTAAACTTCTTTTTCATTTTCAAAATTTACTGTAGGAAAATTAAATGCTACAAGAGGAAGTAAACTCTACATAAATATTCCCAAGATTTTTGGATCAAGGGTAACTTACTCAAACTGGAGTGTATGATACATAGTGTGTATTTTTAAAAGGAAATGACACAGATCCCACTTCAATGCTTTCTCTACACTTTTTTTTTGGAATTAGCTAAATGGAATGATTTTAAGTAATCTCTAAATTTCTTTTATTTTCTTGACCAACTGATCAGATTATGGTAGCGAATGACAGCAGTTAAGCGGGACGAAATTCGAATGTTGCGGGACGGATCAAACAAAATACACCAATCACACAAATATCACATATTTGCACAAAAAACACACTAACACAATATCTTATTAGGAAAAATGTCATTTAAACCATGAACTTTCAAATATTGGCTATTTAAACCATGAACTTTCTTTTTTGGCTTGGTCAATGAAATTTCATGTTTAAAAAAGCTAGTCAACAAAAGTTGATGTTTTAAATGGCTTACAATAAAGTTCATGGTTTAAATGGCCAAAATTTGAAAGTTCATGGTTTAAATGGCCAAAATTTGAAAGTTCATAGTTTAAACGACAGTTTTCCCTATCTTATTATATAAACTTTAGTTTTCAAAATTAGTAATTCATATAATCGCGACATGTGTCAAATATATCAATAATATTTTGACATGTGTGAAAATAAATTTTATATAATAATTATAGGAAAATTAAGAAATCCGAAAAATAAAATGATTACAAATAATATTTTTGAAATGTATATAAAACCAAAAGTAATCTATTATATCACTAATTCTAATAGGAAAGTTATCTATTAATTTACTAATTTCAATAGGAAAATATGTGCATTTAATAAGGAAAATATTTGCAATTTAAATGCAGTTGTTATTTATTATAATCATATAGTAAAAATAAATTTATACAGAAAAGTGATTAAAGTATAAAAAGGTTTCATGTGTTAAAATTAGTGATTAACATAATATAAGAAAAATAAGATAATCAAAATAAGAAACTAATGTAACTTTCTTAAGTTTTTCAATCGGTGAATGATTTGATAACATATTCAATATTATGTTATTATATAAACTTTGGTTTTCAAAGTGAGTAACTCATGTGATCGCGGCACGTGTCAATTTTAACAATTAAAGATTTTGTTATGTGTTATACAAAAACTTTGTTTTAACATATTTGTAAATTATAAGAAATTAAAAAATTAAAAAATTTAATAAATATGGAGTGTGTGAACTCTAAATCCTGTTTTAGAAAAATGAAATAAAATTAATATTTTGAGTACAATTTAAAATTTCACATATTTTTCTTATATTCACGTTAATACGCGGGCCTAATTTAGTAACTAATAATATTTAAGTAAAATCTCGTAATATATACATAACAAAAATATATAGATTTTGGTTGTTTTTCTCTACAGAAAGCGGTGTGGTCTACCCGCATCAAATTAGAAGAGGGTAAAACTGTTTAAAGTACGGTTTTTATATTTTTTTTTTTGTAAAAAAAATCTTTAATATATGGGTAGATATACACATATATATATATAATATACTTCTTTACATAAACATATAATTTTTTTTATTTTACTTGATTTAAAATATATATGTCAAATAATTAAATTTTTCCTTCTAATAAATTGGGTTTTTAAAGTTCATAAATGCATGAAAATGTTTTTCTTAAGCCCAAAACAAATAATAATTTACAACTATATAAAATATTAATATATTCATCTATAATTTGTAATATGCACTATTTGTTGTTTTTATCATCTTTCAATAATTTATTATGTATAATTTATTTTTTCTAACCGCACTTGTCCCGCAAATATATTTTTCCCGCACAAACCGCAATTAAACCGTACCGCACTATTAAATTGTTTATCACGCACAACCAAATCCGTTGTCACCATTCGGACCTTATATGTATATGTTTGCAAGTTACAAACCCATAATTAAAACCACATCTGAATTCTGATTTTTTAAGTCAAATCCTTTATACTGTAAATTACAAGTCAAATGAAATATGAGCGTTATTACTGTTCAATGCGTTTTTCAGTTTTTCTTTCAAAAATTGAACCGCACTTTGAACTTTTATTTTTTTATGAACAAAGTAAAAAACGCACCGCATCTTAAAAAAGTTAAGTTGATTGGTGAACTCAAATCACATCCATAACAAACCGTCCCACTTTTTACAAATACGCCACTCCCATTCACTACCTAAGTTGATTGGTGAACTGAAATCACATCCATAAGAAACCGTCCCACTTTTTACAAATACGCCGCTCCCATTCACTACCTAAGAGGGTAAGTGGTGACATAGAGAAAAGCAGAATTGACAAAAGAAAAAAGAAAAAAAACGCATGTGGGTCACCAATCAACAGACTAAGGGGGGTGTATTCAAACCATGATTTTGGGGAATTTGATAGGATTTAGGAAATTTAGAATTTTGATAGATTTTAGGGAAGTTCATATGATTTTCTGTAAAATTCTTTCAAATCCCACCTAAAACCATGAGATTTAGATTTATGTATTTTTAACTAAACAAATCCTCCATAATCCTAAAAATTATTAAAATCCTAATCCACAAAACTGTTTTGAATAACAGTGGATTTTAAAGTAGATTTTTAAATCATCAGTTCAATAACAGTGAATTTTAATGGATTTTAAAGTAGATTTTTAAATCATCAGTTCAATAACAGTAGATTTTAATAGACTTTTTAAAATCCATGATTGAATAACATAGAATTCGTAAATTTTACACAAATCACTTAAAATGTCAAGTTGAATACACCCCCTTAAATAATTTTTGGCGTCTTCCCTTTAAAACAAAAAAAAAATTGCGTATTTAAAGCAAATTATACACATGGACCGCCTTTCATTGTGGAATAATGTTTTAAGGAGCGGTCGGCTTGAATTACGTTGTACATATCTTTATTTTGATTATTTAATTAAGTTATATATATAAGTGTAATATACATCTTTTTAAATTACATATATCTCTCTTTAATTAAGCTATATATAAGTTTATAACTAAATTATGATTTTAAAATCACATTTAAGCTATATATAAGCTATGTAATATACCGCATGATAAACTTTTATTTTTATTTTTTATTCATGTACTATTTTATTATTGGTCGTTTACTTTTGAGATTTTTTTAGATTCGTCCTTTACTTTTGAGTTGACTTCTTTATTCGTATTTCTTACAGTTTAAACAAAAGAACCGAAGTCAAATTTCATGACTTCATTTTGCAGTCCTCTTCTTATCCAATGAGCTTGATATCGCTACTTGATAGCTCGTTGTTGTACTGTTCCAACATCTCTAAGATAAATAATGTCCATGCACTTCACGATCATTCTCTTTAACGTAGATATTCATCATCTCCTTCAAACACGAAAAAATTGTCCAAGAAATATGCTTAATTTATCATGTGCGTCTCTTTCATTAATTGTTCCTCGAAACTCTTGAATCTTATCTCTAACATCTTCATCGGACAAGATGTGAGCAAACGACCTTTGTCCTCCCGAGACAAAGTATCAAATATATATGGCCACTATCTTTGTATATGATTGGCAAATGAGCTTTTTTACACCTCTAACCAATCATCATGATCTGGTTACAACTAGCTCGAGCCTCGAGATCCTCTTCCATTAAACAGACGGGCATATGAGCATCAAAGAGGTTTTTTTGTCATATTTCCTACTAGATTGTCCGGCACATAATAACCATCATACATAAAGGAAATGAGACTCGGTGTATCAAATGACAAAATGCTTATTGAATGGGAAGATATCGTTAATGTCTTGAGGGTTGCACTTGACAAGGTCACATCCGCATCGTTAATGTCATTGTTGATAGCTCACATGACTAATTAATTCCTCAAGGAGATGACACGAATAAGAATTTCAAACTTATCAACAAACGAGTAGAATGAGGCCATTGTTGGGCCATACATGCCCATGTAGAATGAGGTTATGTTTGTTAAGCAGTAAGCTAAGATAGGTTAGTGGAAACACAATCACTAGCTAATGGAGTGCAGGTATAAATATGGTTGTATTAGGCTTAACCCAAAACAGATAACTATATATGAAGACAATTAAAGAGTTATAATTTAAAACTTAAATGATCATTGATTTGTACTTTCTAGGTTACTGGTTTTCAACTTTTGTGTGGTGTTGTCTCATTTATGCTGTGAATGGTTATGGAACAAACAAGAAAAGAAAGAAAAGAAACAGCAACAATTGTCTGCGATATTTATTGAAACGACAAGTATTTTATGAACCAAGAGTGAAAAAAAAACCGAACAACTTTTGCATACAAGTTTTAATGGAAACATGAAACACGTGAGTAGGCAGGCTCACTACCAAACCAATCACGTTCCAGTTCCACATCAAAACCCTTTTCCTTGTACCCTAAAAGCTCGACTCTGTCTGCAATTATTAAAACAATTTTTATAAATATCTGTTCTAAAAAAATTGCATTTACATTTACTCAAATGATAAAATGAAGAAAACACATTAGTTGTCGAAAAAAAAAACACATAAGGATTTGTTAAGTGAGTAATTAAAATCAACTTATTTTCTCACCAAACTCTCATGACCAGATGCACATGTGGGTCTTCTAGGGGGAAGTTGCTTGCGAGGCGTTCTCTGAAAATAAATTACAACGGAACAAAACTTCGTTGAATAACTAAGAGTATTAACCAAATGCAATTACTGCTCTAAGTAGATTTAATTAAGCATTATTTACCTGTAATTTGGGTCTTAGATTTTCTATTGCCGCTATTGTTCTCTCATCTATACTTGCTTCTTGCTGTGGAAATATCAATTAGATAGTAAAAACCATTACAAGAATGCTTTCAACATGTCAAAAAGATTGAAATATGAATGTTTAAATTACAGTTAGATATATTGCATAAATTGATAATATATACCTTGTGCAAAGCCCAATCTGCTGAATCAAAGAAAGCGCGTTTGTAGTCCTGCGTTGATTTTTAAGTTTGTTAAGCAATAATTAACAACAACTAACGATCATACGAATAAATATGAAAATAAGTGGGTTACTTAAAAGTTAAAGATGATTCACCTTAGAGATAAGAGGCTTTTTCTTTGGCACAAGTCCTCCGTATTTATTTGCACCAGTGGTACACTAATGACAAACACCAAAACAAATCGGAAAGTTCAATAATTTAAGTCTATAGCTTTAATTAGAAGAGGCAAAAAAAGAATGAGTCATTCATGAAACGCCTACCGACAATTCTTTAACCGGAAAACAAATTTCTATACCAGTGCTTCGTAATACCGATTGGTTAACAAAAAGGGTTTAATTTACTAAACCGATTATTTCGATTGTTGTTAAAAAAAAACAATCGGACAGAAAACATAATGGAAATGCATCAGACCAAAACGAAATCGACATTTTTCATATGGACCGGATCAAACCGGATAGAGGACAGGTGTCATCACACGTACTACGTGGCAATTCAGTAAACCGTTGATTTTGCCAAGGGGGTTTCTAAAAGTTGAATATGAGCTTATAGTTTACGACCGTCCGTTACATTAAAATATCTTATCATAAGATTTTATGTAAGGGAAACAATTCCTACCAGAAATATCTTGCATCCGACAAATTAAAAAAGTTCGACCATTCATTAAAAAATGTCGTAAAATTAACGTATTTAGTTTTTTTAATTTTGACTAGAAAATGTGAAACAATGTTTGAAATGTAGAAGAAAGATGAAAAGAAACGTGTACGCCGTCGTTAAAATTTGCCGACGATTAGGTTTGGTAATTTACCACACACAATAAATAAAAAAATGTTTTGACTTGTTGACTTACTAATCCGACCCTAATAATTATCAAATTAATTTAGACTTGTAGTCAAAACTTTTTCTTAAAACATATTTTAAAAAAATGGAATAAACATTTAATTATATTTGATACAATTCAATACCATATTTTTTTAAGAGTGATTCTGAACCGTATATTCATTTTCATCAAAACGTTAATATCTTATCTACCTTACATAAAATAAAAATTACCTAAAACATTGCACCACCAATCCATGGCTTAAAAAAAATCAAGAAATCAGAGAATAAAAAAAAAAAAAAAAATCGCCGAATAAAAATGAGATATAATAAAATTACCTCTTGTTGTTGCTGAGAAAATAAGAAATCATCGGCTCTGTTGTAATCCGTCGCCATTTCTTCTGTCAAATTCCTAATTCGGTTCCGATCAAATTAATTTACAGAACAAAACAATCAATTGAAGTAAAATAATCAAAATTAAAACTGCATTTTAGAATTAATCTAAGTTATAAAAGAAGATAATTAGGTTGAGAGAGAAAGAGAGAGAGAGACCTTAGTTAGAGAGGTTCAGAGAGGAGAAGGATGAGGAAGACGAAATTAAAAAAAGACGGTGAGATGATGATAGAGAATAAGAAGAATATGCGTTTTAGCAAACTTATATATATATACACACATATGCTGTACACACGTGCGTAGTAGTTAGGCACATAGGCTAAGCGCAACATACACGTGTGTGAGAGCTTCTTAGATATTTTTATTATCTCATTTTTTTGGTGGTAAAAATTACTATGAAATTAATATTATTATACTTATCTCATTTAGTAAGACTTTGGTATATATATAGTCTCTTGTATAGACAGATGGACATTTTTTTTTTTCTAATGTTAGAAAACTTGTATCCATATCCATTATTATTAAAAGGGTAATAAATTATATTTTGAAATTTAGATCAAATTGAATTTAATATGATATATTTACATTGTCAAGCAATTTAATAATATTTTATCATGGAAAATATCATCGAAATGGGTCCAGAAATCTTTTTTTTTTTTTTATTTTGTAAATAAGAAAACACGTGGATGGAGTTTTGAAATCAATATTGAAATACTAGATTAGCATGTAAATTAATCTAGTTTTATATGCTCTCATTTTACATTTTCTGGTTGGGTTGATATATAGATGTATATTGTTTCCACGGTATGTGCGTGTTTGATGTTCTTTCTCTAAGCTTTGCCAAACAAGTGGGAATTACATACATGCATATCAGTCTAACTCCGAAGATTGAGTCAAAGAATGATAATATATGGAGACTGTAGTTTCTGTTATTTGCAATATATATAAGATTGTATCTAAAGTTATAGATTGAAGTCATCTCCTAGAACCTGTGTCTCGATCGATCTCAATAGTATTTTGGGATTCACTGATCTGACTCCCTTTTCTCTATTATCTAATATTTTGCGAATTTGTTTTTTAGGGTGTAACAAAGTCAAGGAAGAAAAGATTAGTTGTATAGAACTCAAATACCTCCATGCCGTTAAGACATCACTAATATAGGTTGGTCCATCTCGCACATGTTCAACCGACAGGTGTTTTATATATATGGGTCATTGTCTTAATGACATTATACAAATCTTAAATACAATAGAATACCATGAGCATGTAATATTTCTTTATGCTTTCTATGTATATATATACAATGTAATATTTGATATTTCTTCTCACCAACATTATGGTGGCTTTGGAACCGTGAGAATTTTTAAAAAAGATTTAGACAACTATACACTTTAAAGAGATTAATAAATTAAGTATTTCAACATATATAAATTCTTAATTAACAATATTATAAATTGGAAAAAGAATGCTGATTAAGAACAAAGGTAGTACAAGTTAACACCAGACCACTCACAGATGATATACGATCAACGTCATTTTCAAAACATGAAATGATTCTATCATAAGAAAGCTAATGAAATGTACAATCCTTCAAAACTAGTTTCCTTTCTACAAAAATAACTAGACAATGTATATATATAATGCGTCTAACCATATAAACAATTAATCGACATATATGTCTTACTTTATAACTGACATTATATCATACAATTTTTTTTTTAAAAGATAATTAGTACTTGAGATAGTAAAATCTACAAGGACTATCAAAATTCCTACTGAAGTTAGAAATTTTGTTAAATGTGAACAGTTGTTTCTATGTTTACAAGCAATGAACTAATTAAGATTTATTGTGGAACCTTTTTTTAAAAGAACATTTTTAGAGAGGAGTCTACTGGAAAAATATTTAAGGTTTCACCTCCTCTCCTTTCAGCAAATCAGAATCTAATTTTATTTTAAAAAAAAATTAAAAAGCAAAACAAATTAAGCAACCAAATTCTATATACTTTTAATTAAGAAAAATTAAATATTAGTTTGATTTAGATTTTACAATTAAACGAGGTTATATATCGGTTTGAGTTTACAAATAAGATGGTTAGGGTTTAGATTTTACAATTAAAACGAAATTATATGTCGGTTTGAGTTTACAAATGAGGTGATTAGGATTTAGATTTTACAATTATATAATGAAATTAGTTTAGGTTTACAAATGAAGTGATTATAGTTTAGATTTTACAGTTAGATTTGCGTTTAAAAATGAGGTGGTTAGAGTTTAGATTTTACAATTAGAACAAAATTATATTTCGGTTTGGATTTACAAATGAGGTGGTTAGAGTTTAGATTTTATAATGATGTACACAAATTTTGTTTCATTATTTTATAATAAAGTGAATAAAGAGGTGCACCCCTAAGAGCATTTACAACGGGCGAACTCTTTCTGTTACTCACAGAAAAAAAAGATAATAATATTTTATTCTATAACTAATAGAAAGATGATATGTATAGAATTAAGTCAGAATGAAGTAGTTTCATTCTTATTCCAAAAGTTTCCAATTTCTGGCATAAGAATACAAAGAAAAATAAAAAGTTTTCTAGGCATGAGTTACGATGGTAACTAACAATAAATTGTTCAACTTAATATCCTTCAGCTAACTCCTTCCAAATTAGCCATCTACAAAAAATATCAATATTTATTTCACCATCCATAAACTTCTTATGGTACAATATTGTGGAGTTCTGAAATGAAAGAGGTTACATACCTTCGAACTCCTTCAGATTTGGGTAATTATAGCAAAATTATTCCAAATTCTGAAACACCTCTTTGAAAACCACATTAGTGGTCTGTCTTTCTATCTTGCCTTCTTTGTTGAGAATCAAAATCTTCAATCCCTTCTTAGAAGTAACCCTAGATAAAGCAACATATAGCTGACCATGGGAGAACACAGGTTTTGGCAAATAAAGTCCCACCTTCTCTAGCGATTGGCCTTGACTTTTATTTATAGTCATGGCGAATGCAACAGAAAGTGGAAACTGTCTGCGACGCATTTTGAAAGGCAACTTGGTATTTGATGGAGTCAAATCAATTTTAGGAATCAAAACAATATCACCTGCTCTATCACCTGTGATTACTCTCGCTTCCACAACATGATTAGCCATCTGTGTTATTTGAAGTCTTGTTCCATTACATAGCCCACCCTTATGATCAATGTTACGAAGCAGCATAACTGGAGCTCCAATTTTCAGCCGCAAATTATGATGAGGCAACCCAGATATCTTGATGCTATTTAAGAAATCAGGTGTAATCACAGGATTGGAAAGTGAATCTGAATCAGTAGGATCAATGCTATCAGCACTCAAATACAGTCTCTCCTCAGCTGTCATTAATTAGAATACGAAACTGAGTTAGAACACAATCAATATTTAACAACAGTAGATGATATAATAACATATAATGAAGTTGTGTATAAGAACACTTACTTTCTAGCATCTCTAGCATATATTGATTGATTGTGTTCACATCATCGTTTGTTGGTGCTAAAATGGCTCTTCTCTGAAAGAATTTGGAATTTTCTTCATCTTTCCAAGTTGCTGGATTGCCATAAATCTCCATGCTAATTGCATGTATTGGATTCTCTGCTTCTGTCATAAGAAATTCATTGGGAATATCAATGATAGCCTCACCATCATTAGGTATAGAAATCCTACCATCTCCAACAGCTAATAGCCAATCTGAAAACTCTTCGATGTCCTTAGCTTCAGTAACACTCAAATCATTGGAGAGCAGACGCATGTTCTTAGTTAACTTTAGGACTTTACAATGATCCCAAAGATAAGAAGCATTAAGCGATGACATAACAATTTAAGAAAAGTGCAGAAAACATAAACCACCATCGGGACAACTTGTTGGTCTTACTTCTTTTCAACCTTGATTTGAACCCCCTTGATTTGAACCCCCTTGATGTCAACCACCTTTCCAACATTAGTATCTTTCATCTTGCACATAGGGGTCTCCATAGTCTTAGAAGCCTCAATACCCTCTTCCATTTCCTTCTCTCCAAACTCAAGTGTTGACACCTTTAAATCAAACTTCTTGATTGGGCCTCCTACTACATTGGATTCAGCACACACCTTCTTTGAAGAGGATGATTGTCCAGGTGTATCAGAATTGGATGTGTAGACACGTTTAGAGGAGGGAGTAGTTGATTCAGAAGTCTCCTGACTATAAGTCAAAGCAAGGTGTGCCTAGCCACATTTATGTGAGAAAGAGTTAGTATCTTTGCTTGTAAGACAAATGGGTCACTTTAGGTAATTAAATCTGCATAATACTCTTACCTGATCACCGGAGATAATTGAAGATGGGTTCACAATTTCATTTGATTCCTCAGTGATTTGCTCGGCTAAAAGTCCGTCTTTGGGAAGGATTTTGGTTACCATGTAGGAATCCTTTCCATCCCAAATGTTTTCTCGTTCCACACAAACCAGGAAAACAAATGTTTTCCCAATGACGTTCTTGATAGCGTCAGACAAATCTTCAGGATTTGTGATCTGAAAGCGAGAATCACATAGCATTTAATTAAAAAGTAGTGTAAACTGAATGTTTATAGATCTATGAACACGTTGATTACCTCATCCAATGAACCACCAAGAATAGCAGTTGCAGATTCTCCAATAACCTCAGAAGCAATGCTGTCAAATAATAGGAATTTGGACTCTCCAGTATTGTCCATGACTTTAACGTAAATCATGTATCTGCAATGCCATTCACAGAAGAAATTGTAGACTAAAATCTAGAAAGTTTAAATATATTTTAACGGTTTATCTGTTTGCAATCTTACCTTGCAATGACATTGGTCACAGGTGACCTGCAAACATCATACCAAAACTTTGGTTTTTGTGGCTTACTCTCAAATTGGTAAAATCCAGTGCGTATATGGGTCACTTTTTTATTGCAGGCACGACAACTAAAATAATACCAAGCCCAGTCGGTATCAATTGCGTAGATGGTGCTCATTACTCTTACTTTCCCGATCTGAAATTAGTGATATAGCATTCAAATACCATTCCTTAGGTTGGTCGTTTGTTCATATGTAAATGATATTTTTTAGAAAGAATATATATACCAACCTCAACTGAATCGATAAGTTCCGCAATGGTTTTCCTTGAATACTGACTGGTGTCTTCTGATGTGACAACCACAATCTCCAACTTTGGGACAGATTCACGGAAAGCGAGAGACAGACCATCATTTGGAAGGCTGTATGATATAAGATGCAAAGTGTTATATAGATCGGTAAAAGTTTTATCATATATCAGTTTTATTCTTATGATAGAAGTACATACGATTTGATGAAATTATCAACTTCTATCCAAGCAGGGTTGATATGCACTTGTGATGCATCATAGGAATTAGATAGGTATCTACTACCTGTTACATATTTGTTCTTAATATTTGATATAAAGCCAAATATATTTTGATATATATTTGTTTTATTTAGGAAGATGCATGCCGAATATTACCTTTGTATGTTTTCACTTTAACAAACCGGAGGATGCAAACCACAATGACACCATTTGATGCATGGCAGCCTCCAAAAACTTTGTCAGCGAATGAGCCCCGCAAGGTACACGATAGCCTCTCGTCTCTGTCAATAAAAATCAGCTTTTAGTTCATGTTTTTTTGAATTGAAGCTTAGAATTAGGCAGATTAATGTAACCTTTCATCCTGCATCTCAAACACGAGTTTATGCGTTGGCTTGTTGTTAACTTCAACTGTCTCCATATCACCAATGTTCACCACTTGACCGATCACGTCTGATAATGTTGTATCACAAATAGAAACCATAAGAGGACTTTAATGTTTTGAAATCATAGATACTTTAAGAATATAATAAGAAAAAAACAATGAAATTTACCAATCAACATGTTAGTGTTAAGGTCTGGATCCTCAACTCTTGTAAACTTTGTCAAGCTTAGGAAGTTTGAGTCGGACTTAGGATCACTAACAGCAACATAGGTCCCGTTGACAAAATTGAGTTTGTACAAATGAGTGGTAGGACGAAACTGACCAACTGCATGAGTGATTGAGAAGGTCTCGATGAACCTCCATGAGCCAATGGTTAGGTGGTTGACGTAACGGTTGACCAAGTCTTTTTTCACGGACCCGTGTATTTTCATTCCCTATAATATATAATATAAAGTAGTGAGGGCAGAAGAAGTTATGAAAAGAATAGACTAAATGGAAATGATACTCACAGTCTCGTCAGCCAAAATGAGTTCAAGTGTTTCTCCTGTGGCAGCTGTATACTGGCGCCAATTATGAAGGACTTTGACCTGGATTCTCCATGCAGTCTTGTACAGACGAATGTCGCGGAGGAAAGCAAAAGTAGACGCCATTGTTTTAGGTATTAGCTTTGTTTGTTTGATTCGATGATTGGTGAGATTGTGTTTATATAGTCTGCAATTGGGGATTGTTATGATTGCGTATAAAGAAGGCTGAATATACGGGTTTGTCTATCGTTGGGAAGTTTAGATTTTTTTGGTGATAGAATTAAGCAATATGATTGAAGATTGATATGAAAATAATATAGATTGATATAGATTGGTTGTTGAATTTGCAGGAAATTAGGCGTTGAAGTCGAAGGGAGTTAAGAGATAATATAGTTTCCATCTTTTCGGCCAGAAACTTATTAATTTTCTTATTAATTTTTATTTTTTTTATTTATATTAATTAGAATGGCATTCTAAATACCTTTGAACTCCAAGGCTTCTACTCAAAATTGCTGTGAAGTTTAGATTTTTTTGGTGATAGAATTAAGCGATATGATTGAAGATTGATATGAAAATAATATAGATTGATACAGATTGGTTGTTGAATTTGCAGGAAATTAGGCGTTGAAGTGAAGGGAGTTAAGAGATAATATAGTTTCCATCTTTTCGGCCAGAAACTTATTAATTTTCTTATTAACACAGCATTTGTTTATTTTTTTATTTATATTAATTAGAATGGCATTCTCTGTAAATACTTTTGAACTCTAAGGCTTCTTCTCAAAAATGCTGTGAAATTAATAATATAGATTAAGTGATTGAAAAATAATGTTTTGGACAAATGTTGTTTGTTTATGTATTTGATAAAATCACATGCTTTTTGAATTCAAAGTCCTCTGCAAATTTTGTGGTCTTCTGCAAATTTTGTAAAAGAAGAAAGGAATGTACGCAACACTTGAATTATCAAATCAACGAATATGTGCTTGTTGTGCAAAGATAAAATCAGTTACAAAATTAAACAACAAAAAAGCACATCTTCTATATAAATTAATTTTTAATTCTTAAGACCTCATATTTTGAGATCACCAGTGATGAGGCAAAAAATACAATCTTAATAGAGATTTAATATGAAACTTAATACTAAATTATATTTAAGACACCCTTGCAAGGTTTACCAATGTGAATGCCCTTAGATTTCATGCATAACTTTGTCTGAGTTACTAGCTTCTCATGACGGAATATTCTCATGTTCAACCTAATGGATCGAGTAATTTTTTTCCAAACCAAGAGAGAGATATCGATATGGTAAAGATTTATTTGACGTATATATATGTCAGACGTATACAACAAGTAATAATGATCATTCAATATACGTACTATTAAATTATAAATCTCTAGCAAGATTCATACATGCATCAAACAAATTAAACATTTTAAATGTTAGGCGGCCAAAATTTCTCCGTTAAATGAAAAATTCACAATTACCATCAACTACGAACACATGTGTACTAATATTCCCTTTTGCCCTGTTGGGTAGACTTACATTTTCTTTTCTAAATATTGGAAATTATCAAACTCTCCATAAATTTTAATTTTCCAATTTCTTTACTATGCCTTAACAGCAGCACAGGGATAAAGAATTATCGTAGTAAGGGCTTTTGACAATCTCACAGCAAACAATAAAAAGGAAAGAAGAAAAACTTGTTTAACCAAAGAATCGTTCACAATGTCTGTAGCACGCTTTGCTATACTTTGCATAATTTTCGTTTCCCTCTTTGGTGTGCCTGAATGTAAGTATCTTTATAAGTTTTGCTTTTGCTCATAATTACTACGTACCATCTTTATATTATAATGTCTAATCACTGTTTGTTTTTTAGGTAGAAACGTGGAGGCTATCGAAGATAACAAGATAAGCCTACGTAACATAACGTGTTACCGAGGAATATGCACCGATATACACTACTGCTTTTGCTGCATTGCAAGTCCCAGCAACTGTTACGGTGACAAAGACGGATGTGTGAGTGAATGCACCAAGCTTTACGGCCCGCCAATAAACATGACCGGAAACACAAATGGAGCAAGTAAAGAATTAGGGCTACCAATTTTGTCTAGTTTTCTTATTGCAGTTTCTTATTTTGTTTTTTAGGATAGTTATTTAGATCTTAAATGTTACCAAATTTTTGTTTTTTTTAATCGCACCACTTAATCCCCTCCATAGATTTTACGAGATTTTAAGAGCGTTTTGCTATCTTAATGATAACCAGTGCAGCTTTATTTACTTTTTTTTTTGCTTTTCCAATAATAATTATGTTATGAAAACTGATTATATGACTCGAACACTTCAATAAAAGTGAGATATACGTTCTAATTCTTTTATTTTGTCGTTTTAAATACAATTCGGCTCTAAGAACTAAGAAGTAAGAAAATAATCGTGGATGTGTTACTTCTCCCGTCAGGCCTCCTCTAACTTCCTCTGCTAAAGACTTCTTAAAACTGTGAACAACTCATCATCCACGGCAGCATTCGCGCTAGGAACCTATTTCGAGCATATAAAACAAACTGAAAACGAGTTTTAGAGCTTCTTCTATATTTCATCCGATTACACCCAATTATGGTAACTAAAGTTTTTTTTGTCTGGTTATCATACTTTGCTATCCTTTGCATCATCTTTCTAAATATGCATGTTGGGGTATCAGCTGTCCAATCATAGACTTTCATTTTTTTCTCTATATATTGAAAAGTATCTAACTCTCCGTAGATTTAAATTTTCCATTTTCTTTCTGACACCTAATTATGTCAATGATATGATCAGATATGATATGATACTCTAGAATATATGATATCTACATATTAGGAATGTACAGTTATTGCTCAACCTAGAGGTTGCACCTCGTCTCTTGTATATAAACATCACTATGTATTACTGTGAATATATCAAGCATTCTATTCATAATATGGTATCAAGAGCCATATAATTATTTTTTCGGCCGCCACCCTCTCCTCTGTTTTTTTTATTCATTCTTTCGTCTTCTTTCTTCTTCTCCTTTACTCTGTTCTCTGTCTTATCTTCTCAATGGCCACCAACGATGAAATCGTTGATCTGTCCCAATCTCTCCTCAATCTTAATATGGGAAACATCACTAAGCTCACCTCCATGAACATGGAGTCTTCAAGTTCACTCCCTGCTTGATGGTCATGACCTTGCTGGTCATGTCGATGGTTCAATTGTTCCCCCCGCTCCCACTATCACCACCGCTGGTCGTAAAACACCCAATCCTATTTACGCGAAGTGGCATCGCCATGATAAGCTTGTTTACAGTGGACTCCTTGGCACGCTTTCTCCATCTGTTCAGCCTCTTGTCTCTAAATCCAAAACTGCGGCAGAGATGTGGAAAATTGTCACCGACACTTATGCCAAACCAAGTCGAGCCCATGTTCAACAAATTCGTATCCAACTACAGCAGCTGTCCAAAGGCGACAAATCAATCGATGACTACATGCAGCTTCTCACCACCAGGTTTGATCAACTTGATCTCCTTGGGAAACCAATAGATCATGATGAACATATTGATGTCATTCTCAAAGGTTTACCTGAAGACTATAATTCTGTGGTTGATCAAGTCGAAGGTCGTGAGACTTCTCCATCTCTCAGTGAAAATCATGAGAAACTTCTTAACAACGAAGCCAAACTCCTTGCTCTCTCTGCCTTGAGTTCTGCTATTCTTCCTGCTTCGGCCAATCTTGCGACTTCCCGCAATAACTCCTTCCAAGGTCGCTCCAACCGTGGTCGCAACAACTCGTGGAACCAATCCTGCCAGTTCGCTTATCAGCCAGCAACTCACAGTGCCAACTCTGTGGTGTGTTTGGTCACAGTGCCAAACGGTGTTCCCAGCTCCAACGCCATGCGTATCCACAACAAGGTCTCCTACCGTCTCCTCGTCCTTGGCATCCAAGAGCCAACTTGGTTTGTGCACCTCCTCGTTCTCCATATCCCTGGCTCATGGATAGCGGTGCTACACACCACATGACCAGTCATCTCAACAATCTGGCTATTCATTAACCCTACAATGGTGATGATGGTGTTCTCATTGGTGATGGCACTAGACTTCCAATAACGCACACTGGTTCACTTACCCTCCCCTCCTCCTCTCGCAACCTTACTCTAAATCGTGTTCTTTGTGTCCCCAACATTAAAAAGAAACTTATCTCAGTTTACCGCTTATGTAATGCTAACCAAGTTTCTGTTCATTTCTGCCCTGTATCTTTTCAGGTGAAGGATCTCAGCTCGGGGGTCCTGTCAATCCAAGGCAAGACTAGGGACGGACTCTATGAGTGGCCAGCCTCACCCTCTATTTTCTCTGCTTTCTTTGCTTCCACATCCACCAAACCAACTTTGGTTGATTGGCACTCTCGCCTTGGTCATCATTCTCTTCCCATTCTGAAAAATGTACTTTCAAATAATGCCTTACCATATACACAATATGTACCTCTTTCTTCTTTATGTTCCGATTGTGAAATAAATAAAACACACAAACTTCCCTTCTCCACATCTACCATACACTCCATAAGACCCCTCCAAAATATCTTCACCGACTTATGGTCGTCACCAATACAATCTGTTGATGGCTATAAATACTACCTCGTTCTTATTGACCACTATAGTCGCTACACATGGTTGTATCCTCTAAAATTAAAATCTCAAGTTCGTGATACCTTTATTGTCTTCAAAGCGCTTGTTGAGAATCGGTTTCAGACAAAGATTGGAACACTCTTCTCTGACAATGGTGGTGAGTTTGTTGCCCTCCGTTCATTCCTCGTCACTGCTGGTATCTCTCATCTTACCTCTCCGCCTCATACTCCGGAGCACAATGGCATTTTTGAGCGGAAACATCGTCATCTCATGGAAACAGCTCTATTGATGCTCACTCATGCCAAAATGCTGAAGTCATACTGGACTTATGCTATTGCCACAACCACATATCTCATAAACCGTTTACCAACTCCAGTTCTGAACATGACGTCTCCATATCACATACTCTTCGGTGAGACTCCCAACTTTGCTAAACTAAGGACATTCAGCTGTCTTTGTTTTCCCTGGTTGCGACCATACACCTCGCACAAATTAGAAGATCGCTCCACTCCTTGTGTTCTCCTTGGTTACTCACAAAATCAAAGCGCCTATCTTTGTCTTCAACCTACCTCTGGTCGAATCTATGTCTCCCGCCATGTTCAGTTCGACGAATCTCAGTTCCCCTTCCATCGTTCCTTATCACCATCACCGTCAAACACCACAACAGCCTCTCCATCTAAATTCTCTTCACTAACCTCCATGACTCCTTTCACTATCGTTCCTTTTACTTCACCTCCTGCCACCATAGAGACTTCTTTGTCGCCACTAGTCTAGCCAACGGAGCCGGGATCCTTGCCTGCACATTCTCACCGGATTATGCACTCGACCTCCTCGTCGGGAACAACTGTGAGATCCACAGAACCCTCATCACCAGAAACGACGCCGTCGTAAGAACAATATAACCAAACCCAAAATCAAATCCAATTACTCTGCAGCTCTTTCTTCCTCCATCCCACCTGAAACCCAAACCGTGAACCAGTCGTTAAAGGATCTCCGCTGGCGTGGTGCCATGTCCCATGAGATTGATTCCTTTGCGATTCATCGAACATTTGATTTAGTTCCACCTCGACCTAACTACAATGTTATCGGTTGTAAGTGGATTTTCAAAAAGAAGTTTAATCCTAATGGTTCTCTTAACAGGTGCAAAGCACGCCTCGTTGCCAAGGGGTATGATCAACAACTTAGGCGAGACTACACTGACACGTTCAGTCTGGTGATCAAAGCCACCACACTTCGTCTCGTTCTTGATGTTGCAGTCTCAAATCTTGGCCGATACAACAACTTGATGTCAACAATGCTTTCCTCCAAGGAACACTTGACGAAGAAGTATACATGGAGCAACCACCATGATTTGTTGATGCTGATAAACCTGACTATGTCTGTAAACTTCGTAAAGCAATCTATGGTCTCAAACAGGCTTCCCAGGCATGGTACACTGAACTGCGAACCTTCCTTCTCAGTCTTGTTTTCAAAAACTCTTTAGCAGATACATCACTCTTTGTTCTTCGTCAAGGTTCGTCATTTGTATATCTCCTTCTCTATGTCAATGACATCTTAATCACCGGTAATAGCAAGGTTAATGTTCGTCGGATTCTTGATCTCCAGCGGAACATTTCTTAGTTAAAGATCCAGGGGACTAAAATTATTTTCTTGGCTTAGAGGCTCACCGAACTTCTGCAGGACTACATCTCTCACAACGTAAGTATATCTTGGACATCCTGCACCGGTATAATATGATGAATGCTAAACCAGTGGCCACTCCAATGGCCACATCTCCGAAGTTGACTCTCGCCATGGGTACTCCTCTCTCCGACCCGACCGTATACCACAAACTTGTTGGCAGTCTTCAGTATCTTGCCTTCACCAGGTTAGACATTGCTTTTGCCGTTAACCGACTCTCACAGTTTATGCACCGTTCGACGGAAGCTCACTGGCAGGCTGCAAAGCGTGTCTTACGCTACCTTGTTGAAACCACCACTCATGGAATCTTCTTCTCGTCTCGTAATCAACTGAACCTCCATGCCTTTTCTGATGCCGACTGGGCTGGAGACACTGACGACTATGTTTTAACCAACGCTTACATTGTTTACCTCCGCTCTCATCCGATATCCTGGTCGGCAAAGAAGCAAACGGGAGTAGCTCGCTCCTCCACAGAGGCGGAGTACAGAGCCGTTGCAAATACCGTTGCAGAAATTCGGTGGATTTGTAATGTCTTAACCGAACTTAGGATACTTATACCTTCTCCGCCAGTGGTATATTGCAACAATGTGGGTGCAACGTCCCTCTGTGCCAACCCTGTCTTTTACTCAAAAATGAAACACATTGCTATTGATTATCATTTCATTCGTAGTCATATTCAGCAAGGAGCTCTTCGAGTTGCACATGTTAACACCAAAGATCAATTGGCTGATGCACTTACAAAGCCACTAAATCGTTCTCGGTTCATTGATCTTCGTAACAAAATTGGCGTGGTCAAGACCCCTTCATCTTGAGGGGGCGTGTCAGTGATATGATCAGATATGATATGATACTCTAAAATATATAATATCTACATATTAGAAATGTACATTTATTGCTTAACCTAGAGGTTGCACCTCGTTTCTTGTATATAAACATCACTATGTATTACTGTGAATATATCAAGCATTTTATTCACAACAAATTATTATAATTAGTGAATTTTTACATTTCAGTGAGAATAGAGATTCACGTTTTTATGCTGCCTTAAAGAATTTAGAAACAAAAGAGCTTAAAATTTTTAGGCGGCTCCCAATTTAATTTATGCCGGTTTACGTGAAAACTCATTTTCCTCTTAAGAGCCTATTAATTAATCCAGGTTAAAACCAAACCTTCTCTCCCACTTGGAAGACTTAAGTGAAAACCAAAATCCTCTTTTTCCTCATAGAGTGTTGCCCAAACTGATGTATTACTTGACAAACTGGAAAGGATTATATAATGTGCTAAAGTTACAAAATTTGTTGGTTAAAAAGTTATGATCTAGACGATTTATAAATTGTTTCAATCTTTTATTCATATTTGCTAATCAGCTATTATTAGTTCCTTATTTTATTTTCAGAACTATATATATTTGTACTACTTGTTAAATCATGTCCATGCTTATTATGACTAGTAATCAGACGGGAAGGTTCCGTAAGGAGAGATCCAACCAATTCTTAGTAAATGTTTGGGATATATATATGGAAAGTGGTTGGAACCATAGGTAAACAAGACTTGCCCAAAGCCCCAAACTAATAGAGATACAAAGAGAACCTTACCAAAGGACGTCAAGAATCATAAAGTTAATGAATTAGACCGGCTATCTTATTATCGAAAAGTCAAGGATCAGAGTATCAGGCAGTTAAGGCTATTGAGATAATTATTGGTGGTTTGATTACAGGAAACAATCAAATAATTATCAAGTGGTTATCACTTGGTTATCTATTTTAAGCAAGGTATGTAATTTTGATCTAAGGACATATTATGTTGCCGAGGAAAATAAAAGAAATGTCGAAGATCAACTAGCTTTATTGAAGATATCAGTTTTGGGATGAGACAATAAATCAATGATCAAAGGGGGTCAGATGCAAAATAAACAATGTTCAATGGTATTGGCGTTCGAGATCGTGCCAAATTAAATGAAGAATGGTTGTAAGAAGAAATTAGAAGTATGTATATACTTAACATTTCTTCTCACCAACATTATGGTGGCTTTGGAACCGTGAGAGTTTTTTAAAAAGGTTTAGAAAAATATACACTTTAAAGAGATGAATAAATTAAGTATCTCAACATATATAAATTCTTAATTAACAATATTTTAAATTGGAAAAAGAATGCTAACTAAGAACAAAGGTAGTACAAGTTAACACCGGACCACTCACAGATGATATACGATCAACGTCACTTTCAAAACATGAAATGATTATATCATAAAAAAGCTAATGAAATGTACAATCCTTCATACACCAATATTAGTTCGTCCTAGCCGCTTTCTTTCTCTCTAGCACAATCTTCGAGATATCTCTTTTTGGCAGTGTCGAATCCGATCGGTGCCGCTGGGAAACTGCATCTCTGTTCTCTTGTCCACTATTCCTACCTAAGCTTGTTCTCTACCTGTTTCTACGGCAAATCCACCGGAGGTTCACCGATGCCTGAATCAGCTACTCCGACCATGGTTTAGCTTCATCATTTCCCTCCCTCTCCGTCTCATCCGGTGGGTTTTCTCGGTGAGTCGATTCTCGCAAGTTCCCAGCCATTCATCGCCAAATTTGAGATCCCAGAACATACTGCTAGTCTTTTGTCTCGTCTCTCTCACCAACTCCCCTTGGAGTTAACCCTAACAACTCTCTGCTCCTTGGATCTAGAATCCCCACCAAGTGTTTTACGTGGCTGCGTTTGGAAAGGAGCTCTGTTTTGACGCTGGAGTTGTGCAAGATATTGACGACGAACCATTACCCAAACCTTGTGCTTCAAAAACCCAGGTTTGTTCCAAATCTTTCTTTGTCTATCCATAGCATATCTCTGTGTCGATCCATGGTATCAATTGTCCAAAGACTGCAATTTGAACCTAATCAACCATTGTTGCTTTGTTGCTACAAAGTATTTTTACAAACTCTGTCATTAGAATCATCTAGAGACACTATCTATGATTGTTAAAGGATGAAGAGGACCTGCATTATGACCTGGTTCCTATGGTAATAATGGTCTAAAGTAGTGTAATTCTATGGTATTTCCTTAAAAAAGAAATCATACTCGAGAAATATTCAATTATATACTTTTATGGAAAGTATGAATTTTTTTTATGTTGAAGTGATATGAGACGTTTACAAATTGAGTAAATAGTTACATTACTTTTAACAACCGAAGTTTAATGTTTGATGAGATATGTTAATATTAACTAAAAATTTATATCACTTTAAAAATAATGTAAAAAATAAAAAATTCGTAAACATAGGTTATTTAAGTGATATAAATTAATAATTTTGTATTAATATTAATATATCAGGTTGCGTCACTTTTAATAAATCAATATCATATATGGCAATCTTCAAAATTTTCAATACGAGCCTAATTTTGACGGTCCAAAGCCATGTTCAAAACAAGTCAAAAAGTCATTACAAAGTTGAGTCGAAAGTGCTACATCAATGTATTACAATACTTTTACATATTAGTACTGTATTGTGTCAAACAAGTTGGGGATGGTTACGGTGAATCTTCTTGAAAAAGAGCAATAGTATTATTTTTATATATAATGCCACTTTGTAGGAAAACTCTTTATCTCCCTTTGCTCCCTTTTTTTGTCGCCAAGTGAACTGATGGATGTTTCTCGCCTTTGCTTCAATTATTCTCGAGAAAGAACATTTTATTTATTGTAACAAATCTTGTAAATCACAAAGGTCTGAAAAAATTATTAGTTAATCAGCGAAAGCATATAAAAAAAATACAAGCATGGAATATAGAAGTCGGCAATGGTCAAACATTAGCTTAACTCGTAAGTCTAATCAATTTGGATAAATGGTGTCTAATCTTAGCAAACCGTAATTATTTGGGGCGGGGGGGGGGGGGGGGGGGGAGAAATTAGTCCATATTTTCCTTTACCAAATTTAAGAATTTTGTATTTTCTTCTAAACTGCTGTAAACAAAATTTTAGTCGAGATTCCAGTGATAAAAACGCGAAAAACTAAAAAACATAATCTCAAAATCGAAAAAATGATGTATTCTTTAGTTTCTTTTCAAAGATAATAATTTTAAAAAATTTATTTATATATTTCGTAAAAAAATATGGACCGTCCGATTAAATGTCTTTTTTTTTAAGATATATATTTTTGGCTTCTTCTCTCGGACCAGAGTCCTCCTAATGTACTGTACGTATCTTTAATTAATTGTCAACTAATAAAAAGGATAAGTTCATTAGATGGGATCCACTGGTTACTTAAACCAATAGAATCGTGCCACGTCATTACTGTGTATAAGTTCGTCAGTCGCGGAAATGATAAAATGGTTCACATTTAACTTTTTTTTGTAGGGATGCTATTTTTTTCACGTTAGGGAAATGGTTTTATTCACTTTGGCCTGCTTTTTAATAAGTTTTGACATCTACCCATGGATTTTTCAATTTTGTCAATTTGGTACCTAATGAGATTAATATATTGTTTCAATATACATCTGATGTGCCTATCTTCTTATGTTGAAATATAGTGAATTTAGACGGTTAAAATAAAAACTTTTTAATTTGACAAAGCTATTTTGAGTAATCAATATTTTTTTGATTAATTATATGCATTGTTCACTAAAAAATTTAATCAATGAAATTTTTAGCGTTTATCTGAAATGTTTCAGTGCTCAATTACCTAGAAAAATAGCCTTTTTCGAGTTACCTCAAAAGAATCTACTCGTTGATGTTGTGTATGATATATGTATGGGAAAATACAGTCAATTTTGTTTTGGACGGGTGTAATTTATGAATTTAGAAACACAAAGTCTTATCGTTAAAAAAATAAATAGAAGACATTTTTTTTTGTTTTTGTTTTATGCGAGTTAACGCATATACTACTAGTTCCATTGAATCGTCAACACATTAGATTAGAGATAAAATTTTATCTTTTAACAACTTTTCTCTCTTACCAATTTTTTTTTTTAATAGCTCGTTGATTTTTTTTGTTTTTTTTTTTCCTCTCTCTTTCTCTCTTTCATCGTTTTGCTAATTTCTCAATTTCTGAGTTTGTTTACACACTCTCTCCATCGACTTGTAATTTCACTTTCTTAGGGTTCATCGGAGGAGGATCATCGGAAAACGGAGATGGCCGGCGTTGGTTCCGGCAAGCTCATCGGATCGGAGATTCATGGATTCCATACTTTGCAAGGTTTCTTCTTCTTCTCTTTGCTGATTCAATCAATGTAAATCTTGTTCTTTTTTTACTGTTTCTTTTTTGGTTCTTTTAATTCGCACGCACGGACATGGTTTGGTCTGGGTTTTGATTGTCCGATTCCATTTTCGCCTGGGGTTTTTATAGTTCATTTTTTAATATATTCCTCCGAATGCTCTTTTGATTCGTCGTGAAGCTGTTGAACTAAAATTTGCAAGATAGTTGTAGAATTGAGGAGGCTCCTTGTGTTGTTGATTTTAATTACGAAGTCATGGACATTTTTAGGAGAATCAAATGGGATAGAGCAAACTTTTTGATACCGAATGAATCAAAGCCCAGAGACTTTTCTCTACATGCCATGTTCTTGTTTTAATGAAATGGTTGAGGAGAATGTCATCAGTGTATACTTCTCCGGTTTTGATTGTCAATATGGAAAACAAAATTAGATGCATACATGAGTTCCTTCTCAAATGATTCCTTGTCTGAGTATTGATAGTTTTGGATTTGTGTGTTGCAGATCTGGATATACAAACTATGTTGGATGAAGCATACACTAGGTGGCTCCGTCCAAACGAGATCCATGCTCTCCTTTGTAATCATAAATCCTTCACCATCAACGTCAAACCAGTGAATTTGCCCAAAAGTATTCTTTTTTCTTTCTTTCTTTTCCCTCCTCATAGTTCAAGTTTTCTTCTTCTAAGATTTAATCAGAGATGCTTTCAAACTCTTAATCTGTCAAATTTTGTTGAACTATGGTCATATTTGGCAGGTGGTACGATTGTGTTGTTCGACCGTAAGATGTTGAGGAACTTTAGAAAGGATGGTCATAACTGGAAAAAGAAGAAGGATGGAAAAACAATTAAGGAAGCTCATGAACATCTAAAAGTGAGTTTCCTTTGACTTCATGTGCCTGTGTTTTTTCCCCTCCATAGCTAATATATAAGTATGTTCCTTTGTGATCTCTGAATATTATTATTCTTCCTTCTCCAGGTGGGTAACGAGGAAAGGATTCATGTTTACTACGCCCATGGCAATGATAACCCTACATTTGTGCGAAGGTGTTACTGGTTGTTGGATAAGTATGTCTCAACAAAAGATTATTCATTTGGTTTCTGAAGAAATAGTTTGGATGCCTTCTTTCCCTCTGCTTTGTTTCTGAAGGTTATGAAATTAAATCACCTCTTCTTGTAATGGCAGGTCTCAGGAGCACATAGTTCTTGTCCACTACCGCGAGACACATGAGGTTTGTTTTCTACCTGTCCCCAGCTTCTTTATCATTTTTTATTTTCATTTTTTTGTGGTTATAGATTACGATGATGTATCTTTGTTGTCGGATAGAGTACAGCCTTCCTTTGGCAGATTTTAGTTATAAAAGATAAATATCTGTTTGCTGCTCTCTGAGTAATTTTGGTTAAACAGGCTCAGGCAGCTCCAGCAACACCTGGAAACTCCTATTCAAGTTCGATCTCTGACCTATCACCAAAACTTGTGGCTGAAGATATCAATTCTGGTGTCCGTAATACTTGTAATACAGGTGAGAATGTGTCTCTTCATGATTTTGAGTTGTTACGATTTGGCGTATATTAAAATATGCTCTTCATTTGGAGATTTTAGAAGGAGAAAAAATTAATCACACTCTTTTTTAAGGGTTTGAAGTGCGCAGCAACAGTCTGGGTTCTAGAAATCATGAGATTAGGCTTCATGAGATCAACACGCTTGATTGGGATGAGCTTCTAGTACCAGCAGATATCAGCAACCAGTCTCATCCAACAGAAGGTACTTATGTTACTTGAGCTTATCTTATAAAACTTCCCATCCTTGACAAAAAGAATATCTGACTCTTGTAATAAAAAAATGCAATGAGATGATGCTAAAATACTTAACTTTTTCATTTTATTTGTTCTCTGTTTGTAGAAGATATGTTATACTTCACAGAGCAGCTCCAAACTGCACCTAGGGGATCTACAAAGCTAGTGAGTAAATGGAATTTTCCAACCTGCAAGTGGCTTTAGCTGTTTTTATGTTAACCATCTTGTCATCTTGTTCATTGTGCAGGGATATCATCTTGCAGGCTACAACGGATCAGTAGATATACCATCATACCCCGGTCTCGAAGATCCTGTTTACCAAAATAATAACTCATGTGGTGCAGGAGAATTTTCTAATCAGCATGTGCACTGTGGAGTAGAGTCAAATCTACAGAGTAGGGATTCCAGTGCTACGGTTGCTGATCAACCAGGTGATGCTATGCTTAATAATGGTTTTGGAAGTCAGGATAGTTTTGGAAGGTGGGTGAACAACTTCATTAGTGACTCTCCTGGTTCCGTGGATGATCCTTCCCTTGAAGCTGTATATACACCTGGGCAGGAATCTTCTACTACTGCTGTATTTCATTCCCACTCTAACATACCGGAGCAAGTATTCAACATAACTGATGTTTCACCTGCCTGGGCCTTTTCGACAGAGAAAACAAAGGTTTGTATACCATTTTTTCTAGTATACCTTCTTGTTATTTTATGCTGAAGGAAAAGAAAATAGTTTCACTCCTTAGACTTTGGTTTAAAAAGAAGAGGGTAATAAATTATCAAGAAAATAACTCAAAGTCTGCATATTAATAAAATAAGTGTGTGTCTCACTTTACTGCGTGTGTATTTGTTAAAATCTTATGCATCTCTTTTGCTAATTATGAGTAGTATGTTTGTAGTATGAAATTGTGTATAGTGTGATTCACAATATGAAACTTAGATAGGTAAAGCATAACATTGTCAGACTGTCTCTACTTCATATTGCGTATTAAATCTACGTGTTAAGATCGAGTAAACATTTCTAGCTGAAAAATACTGACCTTTTTAGTCGTTAATTTTTGCAGATTCTTGTAACTGGGTTCTTTCACGACAGCTTTCAACATTTTGGAAGATCAAATCTCTTCTGCATATGTGGAGAGTTACGTGTCCCCGCAGAATTTCTCCAGTTGGGGGTTTACCGTTGCTTTCTTCCCCCTCAATCTCCGGGGGTGGTGAACCTGTATCTGAGTGTCGATGGAAACAAACCAATCAGCCAATTGTTCAGCTTCGAACACCGCTCGGTTCCAGTTATTGAAAAAGCTATCCCTCAAGACGACCAGCTATACAAATGGGAAGAATTTGAGTTCCAAGTCAGACTTGCTCATCTTCTGTTCACTTCTTCTAACAAAATCAGCGTTTTAACAAGTAAAATCTCACCTGATAATCTGCTAGAGGCTAAGAAACTCGCCAGCAGGACTTCCCATCTCTTAAACAGTTGGGCGTATTTAATGAAGTCAATCCAGGCGAATGAGGTGCCGTTTGATCAAGCGAGGGACCATCTCTTTGAGCTTACTCTGAAAAATAGGCTGAAAGAGTGGCTTTTGGAGAAGGTCATCGAGAACCGCAACACTAAGGAATATGACTCTAAAGGCCTTGGAGTGATCCACCTCTGTGCCGTCCTAGGATACACTTGGTCGATCCTTCTCTTCTCCTGGGCAAATATATCGTTGGATTTCCGTGATAAGCATGGTTGGACTGCTCTTCATTGGGCAGCATACTATGGAAGGTAAAACTAACTTGCATCTTTTAAGTAATAGGAGATTTGCTAATCTTGTTTCCGTTTTATTTAATTTACTTCTTTACCAAGTTTTTTTTTTGTAAAGGGAGAAAATGGTGGCTGCTCTTCTGTCTGCTGGGGCAAGGCCAAACCTGGTGACAGACCCGACTAAGGAATTCCTCGGCGGCTGCACGGCGGCTGATTTGGCACAGCAGAAAGGTTATGAAGGTTTAGCAGCTTTTCTTGCTGAGAAATGTCTTGTAGCACAGTTTAAGGACATGCAAATGGCTGGAAACATCACTGGCAACCTTGAAACCATCAAGGCAGAGCAGGCGTCGAACCTAGGGAATTCCAATGAAGATGAGCAGAGCCTGAAAGACACTCTGGCGGCGTACAGAACCGCTGCAGAAGCGGCAGCGCGGATTCAGGGAGCGTTCAGGGAGCACGAGCTGAAAGTTAGGTCAAGCGCAGTTAGGTTTGCTAGCAAGGAAGAAGAAGCCAAAAACATAATAGCCGCGATGAAGATTCAGCACGCGTTTCGCAATTTTGAGGTTCGTAGGAAGATTGCTGCCGCTGCTCGGATTCAGTACAGGTTCCAAACATGGAAAATGAGACGGGAGTTTCTGAACATGCGGAAAAAGGCAATTAGGATCCAGGTACTAACAAAAGCCGATCTATATACCGTCTTTAAGAAAAGAGATAAACGATTCTCTGCGAACTTATAAAACTGCTCTGTGGTTTTAAATATGGAAATGTTTTGCAGGCTGCGTTTAGAGGGTTCCAAGTAAGAAGGCAGTACCAGAAAATAACATGGTCGGTGGGAGTTCTTGAGAAGGCGATTCTGAGGTGGAGACTGAAGAGAAAAGGCTTCAGAGGGCTTCAGGTTAGCCAACCTGAGGAGAAGGAAGGGGGTGAGGAGGTGGAGGATTTCTACAAGACAAGCCAGAAACAAGCAGAGGAACGGCTCGAGAGGTCAGTGGTTAAAGTCCAGGCCATGTTCCGGTCCAAGAAGGCTCAGCAAGATTACAGAAGGATGAAACTGGCTCATGAAGAAGCTCAGGTGAAAATCACTTTTACTTCTTTCTGTTTTCTTTAACTCAATTCAAATATATTCGTAACGGATTAAAACACCGTATCACATATAAGGTTTGATGATTGATAAACGTATGTCAAAATTTTAAACGTGACACAGCTGGAGTATGATGGGATGCAAGAACTTGATCAAATGGCTATGGAGGAGAGCTGAATGCAACAACAATGAAGAGGAGGTGGGTGCAGTGTGGTGGAACTGTAAATTTGTGTAAATGACGAGGGGCAATTTCGACCTTATAGAAGCTGTTTTCAAAAAAGTTTCAAAGGGTATTATGGTAAATCAAGCCTGGAGCTGGGAGATCTTCCATAGAGCGTCTTGTCGTTAGTAATTTTCTTTTGTTTTGGGGGATTGTGAAGTAGTAAGTCTTGTATTGCTGCTGTGTTCTGTGACATTTTATGAGAGTTGACGCTAAAAAGCTAAAACGTTTTTTAGATTGTCTTTTAAATTCTCTCCTTCTTACTGTTTTCTATCTTGGATTTTCTGACTTATAATAAAATATATTTCAATTATGTGTCTGTTTTTTTTTTCTTTTTTCTTTTTTTTGTCTGAAGGATTTCATTGATATTCAACGAGAGAAAGATATTACAAAGTCTCTAAAGGATATCAATCCTTCCACAAGATTAAGCCGGTAAATACAAACTCACTTGCGAAGACTAAGACCAAAAGAGGTCAAACAAAGGAGAAAAAATCCGAGCATGTGAAATACACTACATTCACTCAATTACTTCCCGAATCAAGATCTAGAACTCCAAAATTAAGATAAACAAAACCTAAACCTTTGATAAATTAAAATAATTCTGAGACAAGAAAACCACACAAGCGGATAAAAATACAAGATTCACTTTGGCCTGCTTTTTAATAAGTTTTGACATCTACCCATGGATTTTTCAATTTTGTCAATTTGGTACCTAATGAGATTAATATATTGTTTCAATATACATCTGATGTGCCTATCTTCTTATGTTGAAATATAGTGAATTTAGACGGTTAAAATAAAAACTTTTTAATTTGACAAAGCTATTTTGAGTAATCAATATTTTTTTGATTAATTATATGCATTGTTCACTAAAAAATTTAATCAATGAAATTTTTAGCGTTTATCTGAAATGTTTCAGTGCTCAATTACCTAGAAAAATAGCCTTTTTCGAGTTACCTCAAAAGAATCTACTCGTTGATGTTGTGTATGATATATGTATGGGAAAATACAGTCAATTTTGTTTTGGACGGGTGTAATTTATGAATTTAGAAACACAAAGTCTTATCGTTAAAAAAATAAATAGAAGACATTTTTTTTTGTTTTTGTTTTATGCGAGTTAACGCATATACTACTAGTTCCATTGAATCGTCAACACATTAGATTAGAGATAAAATTTTATCTTTTAACAACTTTTCTCTCTTACCAATTTTTTTTTTTAATAGCTCGTTGATTTTTTTTGTTTTTTTTTTTCCTCTCTCTTTCTCTCTTTCATCGTTTTGCTAATTTCTCAATTTCTGAGTTTGTTTACACACTCTCTCCATCGACTTGTAATTTCACTTTCTTAGGGTTCATCGGAGGAGGATCATCGGAAAACGGAGATGGCCGGCGTTGGTTCCGGCAAGCTCATCGGATCGGAGATTCATGGATTCCATACTTTGCAAGGTTTCTTCTTCTTCTCTTTGCTGATTCAATCAATGTAAATCTTGTTCTTTTTTTACTGTTTCTTTTTTGGTTCTTTTAATTCGCACGCACGGACATGGTTTGGTCTGGGTTTTGATTGTCCGATTCCATTTTCGCCTGGGGTTTTTATAGTTCATTTTTTAATATATTCCTCCGAATGCTCTTTTGATTCGTCGTGAAGCTGTTGAACTAAAATTTGCAAGATAGTTGTAGAATTGAGGAGGCTCCTTGTGTTGTTGATTTTAATTACGAAGTCATGGACATTTTTAGGAGAATCAAATGGGATAGAGCAAACTTTTTGATACCGAATGAATCAAAGCCCAGAGACTTTTCTCTACATGCCATGTTCTTGTTTTAATGAAATGGTTGAGGAGAATGTCATCAGTGTATACTTCTCCGGTTTTGATTGTCAATATGGAAAACAAAATTAGATGCATACATGAGTTCCTTCTCAAATGATTCCTTGTCTGAGTATTGATAGTTTTGGATTTGTGTGTTGCAGATCTGGATATACAAACTATGTTGGATGAAGCATACACTAGGTGGCTCCGTCCAAACGAGATCCATGCTCTCCTTTGTAATCATAAATCCTTCACCATCAACGTCAAACCAGTGAATTTGCCCAAAAGTATTCTTTTTTCTTTCTTTCTTTTCCCTCCTCATAGTTCAAGTTTTCTTCTTCTAAGATTTAATCAGAGATGCTTTCAAACTCTTAATCTGTCAAATTTTGTTGAACTATGGTCATATTTGGCAGGTGGTACGATTGTGTTGTTCGACCGTAAGATGTTGAGGAACTTTAGAAAGGATGGTCATAACTGGAAAAAGAAGAAGGATGGAAAAACAATTAAGGAAGCTCATGAACATCTAAAAGTGAGTTTCCTTTGACTTCATGTGCCTGTGTTTTTTCCCCTCCATAGCTAATATATAAGTATGTTCCTTTGTGATCTCTGAATATTATTATTCTTCCTTCTCCAGGTGGGTAACGAGGAAAGGATTCATGTTTACTACGCCCATGGCAATGATAACCCTACATTTGTGCGAAGGTGTTACTGGTTGTTGGATAAGTATGTCTCAACAAAAGATTATTCATTTGGTTTCTGAAGAAATAGTTTGGATGCCTTCTTTCCCTCTGCTTTGTTTCTGAAGGTTATGAAATTAAATCACCTCTTCTTGTAATGGCAGGTCTCAGGAGCACATAGTTCTTGTCCACTACCGCGAGACACATGAGGTTTGTTTTCTACCTGTCCCCAGCTTCTTTATCATTTTTTATTTTCATTTTTTTGTGGTTATAGATTACGATGATGTATCTTTGTTGTCGGATAGAGTACAGCCTTCCTTTGGCAGATTTTAGTTATAAAAGATAAATATCTGTTTGCTGCTCTCTGAGTAATTTTGGTTAAACAGGCTCAGGCAGCTCCAGCAACACCTGGAAACTCCTATTCAAGTTCGATCTCTGACCTATCACCAAAACTTGTGGCTGAAGATATCAATTCTGGTGTCCGTAATACTTGTAATACAGGTGAGAATGTGTCTCTTCATGATTTTGAGTTGTTACGATTTGGCGTATATTAAAATATGCTCTTCATTTGGAGATTTTAGAAGGAGAAAAAATTAATCACACTCTTTTTTAAGGGTTTGAAGTGCGCAGCAACAGTCTGGGTTCTAGAAATCATGAGATTAGGCTTCATGAGATCAACACGCTTGATTGGGATGAGCTTCTAGTACCAGCAGATATCAGCAACCAGTCTCATCCAACAGAAGGTACTTATGTTACTTGAGCTTATCTTATAAAACTTCCCATCCTTGACAAAAAGAATATCTGACTCTTGTAATAAAAAAATGCAATGAGATGATGCTAAAATACTTAACTTTTTCATTTTATTTGTTCTCTGTTTGTAGAAGATATGTTATACTTCACAGAGCAGCTCCAAACTGCACCTAGGGGATCTACAAAGCTAGTGAGTAAATGGAATTTTCCAACCTGCAAGTGGCTTTAGCTGTTTTTATGTTAACCATCTTGTCATCTTGTTCATTGTGCAGGGATATCATCTTGCAGGCTACAACGGATCAGTAGATATACCATCATACCCCGGTCTCGAAGATCCTGTTTACCAAAATAATAACTCATGTGGTGCAGGAGAATTTTCTAATCAGCATGTGCACTGTGGAGTAGAGTCAAATCTACAGAGTAGGGATTCCAGTGCTACGGTTGCTGATCAACCAGGTGATGCTATGCTTAATAATGGTTTTGGAAGTCAGGATAGTTTTGGAAGGTGGGTGAACAACTTCATTAGTGACTCTCCTGGTTCCGTGGATGATCCTTCCCTTGAAGCTGTATATACACCTGGGCAGGAATCTTCTACTACTGCTGTATTTCATTCCCACTCTAACATACCGGAGCAAGTATTCAACATAACTGATGTTTCACCTGCCTGGGCCTTTTCGACAGAGAAAACAAAGGTTTGTATACCATTTTTTCTAGTATACCTTCTTGTTATTTTATGCTGAAGGAAAAGAAAATAGTTTCACTCCTTAGACTTTGGTTTAAAAAGAAGAGGGTAATAAATTATCAAGAAAATAACTCAAAGTCTGCATATTAATAAAATAAGTGTGTGTCTCACTTTACTGCGTGTGTATTTGTTAAAATCTTATGCATCTCTTTTGCTAATTATGAGTAGTATGTTTGTAGTATGAAATTGTGTATAGTGTGATTCACAATATGAAACTTAGATAGGTAAAGCATAACATTGTCAGACTGTCTCTACTTCATATTGCGTATTAAATCTACGTGTTAAGATCGAGTAAACATTTCTAGCTGAAAAATACTGACCTTTTTAGTCGTTAATTTTTGCAGATTCTTGTAACTGGGTTCTTTCACGACAGCTTTCAACATTTTGGAAGATCAAATCTCTTCTGCATATGTGGAGAGTTACGTGTCCCCGCAGAATTTCTCCAGTTGGGGGTTTACCGTTGCTTTCTTCCCCCTCAATCTCCGGGGGTGGTGAACCTGTATCTGAGTGTCGATGGAAACAAACCAATCAGCCAATTGTTCAGCTTCGAACACCGCTCGGTTCCAGTTATTGAAAAAGCTATCCCTCAAGACGACCAGCTATACAAATGGGAAGAATTTGAGTTCCAAGTCAGACTTGCTCATCTTCTGTTCACTTCTTCTAACAAAATCAGCGTTTTAACAAGTAAAATCTCACCTGATAATCTGCTAGAGGCTAAGAAACTCGCCAGCAGGACTTCCCATCTCTTAAACAGTTGGGCGTATTTAATGAAGTCAATCCAGGCGAATGAGGTGCCGTTTGATCAAGCGAGGGACCATCTCTTTGAGCTTACTCTGAAAAATAGGCTGAAAGAGTGGCTTTTGGAGAAGGTCATCGAGAACCGCAACACTAAGGAATATGACTCTAAAGGCCTTGGAGTGATCCACCTCTGTGCCGTCCTAGGATACACTTGGTCGATCCTTCTCTTCTCCTGGGCAAATATATCGTTGGATTTCCGTGATAAGCATGGTTGGACTGCTCTTCATTGGGCAGCATACTATGGAAGGTAAAACTAACTTGCATCTTTTAAGTAATAGGAGATTTGCTAATCTTGTTTCCGTTTTATTTAATTTACTTCTTTACCAAGTTTTTTTTTTGTAAAGGGAGAAAATGGTGGCTGCTCTTCTGTCTGCTGGGGCAAGGCCAAACCTGGTGACAGACCCGACTAAGGAATTCCTCGGCGGCTGCACGGCGGCTGATTTGGCACAGCAGAAAGGTTATGAAGGTTTAGCAGCTTTTCTTGCTGAGAAATGTCTTGTAGCACAGTTTAAGGACATGCAAATGGCTGGAAACATCACTGGCAACCTTGAAACCATCAAGGCAGAGCAGGCGTCGAACCTAGGGAATTCCAATGAAGATGAGCAGAGCCTGAAAGACACTCTGGCGGCGTACAGAACCGCTGCAGAAGCGGCAGCGCGGATTCAGGGAGCGTTCAGGGAGCACGAGCTGAAAGTTAGGTCAAGCGCAGTTAGGTTTGCTAGCAAGGAAGAAGAAGCCAAAAACATAATAGCCGCGATGAAGATTCAGCACGCGTTTCGCAATTTTGAGGTTCGTAGGAAGATTGCTGCCGCTGCTCGGATTCAGTACAGGTTCCAAACATGGAAAATGAGACGGGAGTTTCTGAACATGCGGAAAAAGGCAATTAGGATCCAGGTACTAACAAAAGCCGATCTATATACCGTCTTTAAGAAAAGAGATAAACGATTCTCTGCGAACTTATAAAACTGCTCTGTGGTTTTAAATATGGAAATGTTTTGCAGGCTGCGTTTAGAGGGTTCCAAGTAAGAAGGCAGTACCAGAAAATAACATGGTCGGTGGGAGTTCTTGAGAAGGCGATTCTGAGGTGGAGACTGAAGAGAAAAGGCTTCAGAGGGCTTCAGGTTAGCCAACCTGAGGAGAAGGAAGGGGGTGAGGAGGTGGAGGATTTCTACAAGACAAGCCAGAAACAAGCAGAGGAACGGCTCGAGAGGTCAGTGGTTAAAGTCCAGGCCATGTTCCGGTCCAAGAAGGCTCAGCAAGATTACAGAAGGATGAAACTGGCTCATGAAGAAGCTCAGGTGAAAATCACTTTTACTTCTTTCTGTTTTCTTTAACTCAATTCAAATATATTCGTAACGGATTAAAACACCGTATCACATATAAGGTTTGATGATTGATAAACGTATGTCAAAATTTTAAACGTGACACAGCTGGAGTATGATGGGATGCAAGAACTTGATCAAATGGCTATGGAGGAGAGCTGAATGCAACAACAATGAAGAGGAGGTGGGTGCAGTGTGGTGGAACTGTAAATTTGTGTAAATGACGAGGGGCAATTTCGACCTTATAGAAGCTGTTTTCAAAAAAGTTTCAAAGGGTATTATGGTAAATCAAGCCTGGAGCTGGGAGATCTTCCATAGAGCGTCTTGTCGTTAGTAATTTTCTTTTGTTTTGGGGGATTGTGAAGTAGTAAGTCTTGTATTGCTGCTGTGTTCTGTGACATTTTATGAGAGTTGACGCTAAAAAGCTAAAACGTTTTTTAGATTGTCTTTTAAATTCTCTCCTTCTTACTGTTTTCTATCTTGGATTTTCTGACTTATAATAAAATATATTTCAATTATGTGTCTGTTTTTTTTTTCTTTTTTCTTTTTTTTGTCTGAAGGATTTCATTGATATTCAACGAGAGAAAGATATTACAAAGTCTCTAAAGGATATCAATCCTTCCACAAGATTAAGCCGGTAAATACAAACTCACTTGCGAAGACTAAGACCAAAAGAGGTCAAACAAAGGAGAAAAAATCCGAGCATGTGAAATACACTACATTCACTCAATTACTTCCCGAATCAAGATCTAGAACTCCAAAATTAAGATAAACAAAACCTAAACCTTTGATAAATTAAAATAATTCTGAGACAAGAAAACCACACAAGCGGATAAAAATACAAGATTCACTTTGGCCTGCTTTTTAATAAGTTTTGACATCTACCCATGGATTTTTCAATTTTGTCAATTTGGTACCTAATGAGATTAATATATTGTTTCAATATACATCTGATGTGCCTATCTTCTTATGTTGAAATATAGTGAATTTAGACGGTTAAAATAAAAACTTTTTAATTTGACAAAGCTATTTTGAGTAATCAATATTTTTTTGATTAATTATATGCATTGTTCACTAAAAAATTTAATCAATGAAATTTTTAGCGTTTATCTGAAATGTTTCAGTGCTCAATTACCTAGAAAAATAGCCTTTTTCGAGTTACCTCAAAAGAATCTACTCGTTGATGTTGTGTATGATATATGTATGGGAAAATACAGTCAATTTTGTTTTGGACGGGTGTAATTTATGAATTTAGAAACACAAAGTCTTATCGTTAAAAAAATAAATAGAAGACATTTTTTTTTGTTTTTGTTTTATGCGAGTTAACGCATATACTACTAGTTCCATTGAATCGTCAACACATTAGATTAGAGATAAAATTTTATCTTTTAACAACTTTTCTCTCTTACCAATTTTTTTTTTTAATAGCTCGTTGATTTTTTTTGTTTTTTTTTTTCCTCTCTCTTTCTCTCTTTCATCGTTTTGCTAATTTCTCAATTTCTGAGTTTGTTTACACACTCTCTCCATCGACTTGTAATTTCACTTTCTTAGGGTTCATCGGAGGAGGATCATCGGAAAACGGAGATGGCCGGCGTTGGTTCCGGCAAGCTCATCGGATCGGAGATTCATGGATTCCATACTTTGCAAGGTTTCTTCTTCTTCTCTTTGCTGATTCAATCAATGTAAATCTTGTTCTTTTTTTACTGTTTCTTTTTTGGTTCTTTTAATTCGCACGCACGGACATGGTTTGGTCTGGGTTTTGATTGTCCGATTCCATTTTCGCCTGGGGTTTTTATAGTTCATTTTTTAATATATTCCTCCGAATGCTCTTTTGATTCGTCGTGAAGCTGTTGAACTAAAATTTGCAAGATAGTTGTAGAATTGAGGAGGCTCCTTGTGTTGTTGATTTTAATTACGAAGTCATGGACATTTTTAGGAGAATCAAATGGGATAGAGCAAACTTTTTGATACCGAATGAATCAAAGCCCAGAGACTTTTCTCTACATGCCATGTTCTTGTTTTAATGAAATGGTTGAGGAGAATGTCATCAGTGTATACTTCTCCGGTTTTGATTGTCAATATGGAAAACAAAATTAGATGCATACATGAGTTCCTTCTCAAATGATTCCTTGTCTGAGTATTGATAGTTTTGGATTTGTGTGTTGCAGATCTGGATATACAAACTATGTTGGATGAAGCATACACTAGGTGGCTCCGTCCAAACGAGATCCATGCTCTCCTTTGTAATCATAAATCCTTCACCATCAACGTCAAACCAGTGAATTTGCCCAAAAGTATTCTTTTTTCTTTCTTTCTTTTCCCTCCTCATAGTTCAAGTTTTCTTCTTCTAAGATTTAATCAGAGATGCTTTCAAACTCTTAATCTGTCAAATTTTGTTGAACTATGGTCATATTTGGCAGGTGGTACGATTGTGTTGTTCGACCGTAAGATGTTGAGGAACTTTAGAAAGGATGGTCATAACTGGAAAAAGAAGAAGGATGGAAAAACAATTAAGGAAGCTCATGAACATCTAAAAGTGAGTTTCCTTTGACTTCATGTGCCTGTGTTTTTTCCCCTCCATAGCTAATATATAAGTATGTTCCTTTGTGATCTCTGAATATTATTATTCTTCCTTCTCCAGGTGGGTAACGAGGAAAGGATTCATGTTTACTACGCCCATGGCAATGATAACCCTACATTTGTGCGAAGGTGTTACTGGTTGTTGGATAAGTATGTCTCAACAAAAGATTATTCATTTGGTTTCTGAAGAAATAGTTTGGATGCCTTCTTTCCCTCTGCTTTGTTTCTGAAGGTTATGAAATTAAATCACCTCTTCTTGTAATGGCAGGTCTCAGGAGCACATAGTTCTTGTCCACTACCGCGAGACACATGAGGTTTGTTTTCTACCTGTCCCCAGCTTCTTTATCATTTTTTATTTTCATTTTTTTGTGGTTATAGATTACGATGATGTATCTTTGTTGTCGGATAGAGTACAGCCTTCCTTTGGCAGATTTTAGTTATAAAAGATAAATATCTGTTTGCTGCTCTCTGAGTAATTTTGGTTAAACAGGCTCAGGCAGCTCCAGCAACACCTGGAAACTCCTATTCAAGTTCGATCTCTGACCTATCACCAAAACTTGTGGCTGAAGATATCAATTCTGGTGTCCGTAATACTTGTAATACAGGTGAGAATGTGTCTCTTCATGATTTTGAGTTGTTACGATTTGGCGTATATTAAAATATGCTCTTCATTTGGAGATTTTAGAAGGAGAAAAAATTAATCACACTCTTTTTTAAGGGTTTGAAGTGCGCAGCAACAGTCTGGGTTCTAGAAATCATGAGATTAGGCTTCATGAGATCAACACGCTTGATTGGGATGAGCTTCTAGTACCAGCAGATATCAGCAACCAGTCTCATCCAACAGAAGGTACTTATGTTACTTGAGCTTATCTTATAAAACTTCCCATCCTTGACAAAAAGAATATCTGACTCTTGTAATAAAAAAATGCAATGAGATGATGCTAAAATACTTAACTTTTTCATTTTATTTGTTCTCTGTTTGTAGAAGATATGTTATACTTCACAGAGCAGCTCCAAACTGCACCTAGGGGATCTACAAAGCTAGTGAGTAAATGGAATTTTCCAACCTGCAAGTGGCTTTAGCTGTTTTTATGTTAACCATCTTGTCATCTTGTTCATTGTGCAGGGATATCATCTTGCAGGCTACAACGGATCAGTAGATATACCATCATACCCCGGTCTCGAAGATCCTGTTTACCAAAATAATAACTCATGTGGTGCAGGAGAATTTTCTAATCAGCATGTGCACTGTGGAGTAGAGTCAAATCTACAGAGTAGGGATTCCAGTGCTACGGTTGCTGATCAACCAGGTGATGCTATGCTTAATAATGGTTTTGGAAGTCAGGATAGTTTTGGAAGGTGGGTGAACAACTTCATTAGTGACTCTCCTGGTTCCGTGGATGATCCTTCCCTTGAAGCTGTATATACACCTGGGCAGGAATCTTCTACTACTGCTGTATTTCATTCCCACTCTAACATACCGGAGCAAGTATTCAACATAACTGATGTTTCACCTGCCTGGGCCTTTTCGACAGAGAAAACAAAGGTTTGTATACCATTTTTTCTAGTATACCTTCTTGTTATTTTATGCTGAAGGAAAAGAAAATAGTTTCACTCCTTAGACTTTGGTTTAAAAAGAAGAGGGTAATAAATTATCAAGAAAATAACTCAAAGTCTGCATATTAATAAAATAAGTGTGTGTCTCACTTTACTGCGTGTGTATTTGTTAAAATCTTATGCATCTCTTTTGCTAATTATGAGTAGTATGTTTGTAGTATGAAATTGTGTATAGTGTGATTCACAATATGAAACTTAGATAGGTAAAGCATAACATTGTCAGACTGTCTCTACTTCATATTGCGTATTAAATCTACGTGTTAAGATCGAGTAAACATTTCTAGCTGAAAAATACTGACCTTTTTAGTCGTTAATTTTTGCAGATTCTTGTAACTGGGTTCTTTCACGACAGCTTTCAACATTTTGGAAGATCAAATCTCTTCTGCATATGTGGAGAGTTACGTGTCCCCGCAGAATTTCTCCAGTTGGGGGTTTACCGTTGCTTTCTTCCCCCTCAATCTCCGGGGGTGGTGAACCTGTATCTGAGTGTCGATGGAAACAAACCAATCAGCCAATTGTTCAGCTTCGAACACCGCTCGGTTCCAGTTATTGAAAAAGCTATCCCTCAAGACGACCAGCTATACAAATGGGAAGAATTTGAGTTCCAAGTCAGACTTGCTCATCTTCTGTTCACTTCTTCTAACAAAATCAGCGTTTTAACAAGTAAAATCTCACCTGATAATCTGCTAGAGGCTAAGAAACTCGCCAGCAGGACTTCCCATCTCTTAAACAGTTGGGCGTATTTAATGAAGTCAATCCAGGCGAATGAGGTGCCGTTTGATCAAGCGAGGGACCATCTCTTTGAGCTTACTCTGAAAAATAGGCTGAAAGAGTGGCTTTTGGAGAAGGTCATCGAGAACCGCAACACTAAGGAATATGACTCTAAAGGCCTTGGAGTGATCCACCTCTGTGCCGTCCTAGGATACACTTGGTCGATCCTTCTCTTCTCCTGGGCAAATATATCGTTGGATTTCCGTGATAAGCATGGTTGGACTGCTCTTCATTGGGCAGCATACTATGGAAGGTAAAACTAACTTGCATCTTTTAAGTAATAGGAGATTTGCTAATCTTGTTTCCGTTTTATTTAATTTACTTCTTTACCAAGTTTTTTTTTTGTAAAGGGAGAAAATGGTGGCTGCTCTTCTGTCTGCTGGGGCAAGGCCAAACCTGGTGACAGACCCGACTAAGGAATTCCTCGGCGGCTGCACGGCGGCTGATTTGGCACAGCAGAAAGGTTATGAAGGTTTAGCAGCTTTTCTTGCTGAGAAATGTCTTGTAGCACAGTTTAAGGACATGCAAATGGCTGGAAACATCACTGGCAACCTTGAAACCATCAAGGCAGAGCAGGCGTCGAACCTAGGGAATTCCAATGAAGATGAGCAGAGCCTGAAAGACACTCTGGCGGCGTACAGAACCGCTGCAGAAGCGGCAGCGCGGATTCAGGGAGCGTTCAGGGAGCACGAGCTGAAAGTTAGGTCAAGCGCAGTTAGGTTTGCTAGCAAGGAAGAAGAAGCCAAAAACATAATAGCCGCGATGAAGATTCAGCACGCGTTTCGCAATTTTGAGGTTCGTAGGAAGATTGCTGCCGCTGCTCGGATTCAGTACAGGTTCCAAACATGGAAAATGAGACGGGAGTTTCTGAACATGCGGAAAAAGGCAATTAGGATCCAGGTACTAACAAAAGCCGATCTATATACCGTCTTTAAGAAAAGAGATAAACGATTCTCTGCGAACTTATAAAACTGCTCTGTGGTTTTAAATATGGAAATGTTTTGCAGGCTGCGTTTAGAGGGTTCCAAGTAAGAAGGCAGTACCAGAAAATAACATGGTCGGTGGGAGTTCTTGAGAAGGCGATTCTGAGGTGGAGACTGAAGAGAAAAGGCTTCAGAGGGCTTCAGGTTAGCCAACCTGAGGAGAAGGAAGGGGGTGAGGAGGTGGAGGATTTCTACAAGACAAGCCAGAAACAAGCAGAGGAACGGCTCGAGAGGTCAGTGGTTAAAGTCCAGGCCATGTTCCGGTCCAAGAAGGCTCAGCAAGATTACAGAAGGATGAAACTGGCTCATGAAGAAGCTCAGGTGAAAATCACTTTTACTTCTTTCTGTTTTCTTTAACTCAATTCAAATATATTCGTAACGGATTAAAACACCGTATCACATATAAGGTTTGATGATTGATAAACGTATGTCAAAATTTTAAACGTGACACAGCTGGAGTATGATGGGATGCAAGAACTTGATCAAATGGCTATGGAGGAGAGCTGAATGCAACAACAATGAAGAGGAGGTGGGTGCAGTGTGGTGGAACTGTAAATTTGTGTAAATGACGAGGGGCAATTTCGACCTTATAGAAGCTGTTTTCAAAAAAGTTTCAAAGGGTATTATGGTAAATCAAGCCTGGAGCTGGGAGATCTTCCATAGAGCGTCTTGTCGTTAGTAATTTTCTTTTGTTTTGGGGGATTGTGAAGTAGTAAGTCTTGTATTGCTGCTGTGTTCTGTGACATTTTATGAGAGTTGACGCTAAAAAGCTAAAACGTTTTTTAGATTGTCTTTTAAATTCTCTCCTTCTTACTGTTTTCTATCTTGGATTTTCTGACTTATAATAAAATATATTTCAATTATGTGTCTGTTTTTTTTTTCTTTTTTCTTTTTTTTGTCTGAAGGATTTCATTGATATTCAACGAGAGAAAGATATTACAAAGTCTCTAAAGGATATCAATCCTTCCACAAGATTAAGCCGGTAAATACAAACTCACTTGCGAAGACTAAGACCAAAAGAGGTCAAACAAAGGAGAAAAAATCCGAGCATGTGAAATACACTACATTCACTCAATTACTTCCCGAATCAAGATCTAGAACTCCAAAATTAAGATAAACAAAACCTAAACCTTTGATAAATTAAAATAATTCTGAGACAAGAAAACCACACAAGCGGATAAAAATACAAGATTCTCCTTAACCACAAATTAAAACCGAATGGAGATGTCGTGCGTCCCTTTTTATGATGCTCCGATGAGAAGCTTCAGAAGCGGTGAGACAGATCCAAAACCAAAAAATATAGGAGGAAGGAGATCTAGATCTACGATGGTGAAATTCTTCATCTGAGACAGAAAAGAACTGGTTGACGGCTGCCTCTGCCGTAAAAGGGGACGGCCAAATCTGTAGCTGAGCTTGACGGAAAAACAAAGACAAGCAACGAGAGCCCTAAAGGCGAAAAGGTTTAAGTTTCATAATCTAGATCTCAAAAAGCCAAATCTGATGCTGTTGGAATAAAATAAAGATATGGATGAGCCGAAAATTAAGATAAAACAACACTAAAAGAAGAGAACCCCAGCTCCGGTGCTAAAGAAGCCACCGGAGCCGGTTAAACCTAGGCGGCCGCTGGTGAGTTCTAGAGAGAAGGGAGAGCGATTGTTTATTTTTTAAGAGGAGAGAGAATGAATGTGATTCCACATGTTTAGTGAATTATGCGTCTGTCACAATCTGTTTCTTTTGTTCTTAATTCTAAGATACAATTTAAAGAACAACATGAAACAAATATACGGGATGAAATGTGAGACTCAATCTTTGTCCGTCGTTGAATATTGGTAAAGTACAAATGTCTTCTTCCACAAAACTTTTGTTACAGGATGCTTTCAAACTTTTTATTTTGTTTATACAGCAACTTTTACACTTTGTGCTGTTACTGAAGCTGGACTGTCAACCTGGAATATAGATAAATAGGAGTTGGTTGCTTCTATATCGAGATTTGATGTCTATAGATTAGAGAATGTGTTGTCAAAAAAAAAAAAAAGATTAGAGAATGCAGATTTAGATTCTTGTATTTACCTTGGCTGCTTTAAATAGTTCATCAACAACTTCGGACAGCGTCGGATGTGCATGAACAGCAAGTTTTATTTCCTGCATTGTCATCACCAAACAAAAAAATCACAATCTAAACACCAGTGATCAAAATCACAGCCAGGCCGCAGAGAAACCATTACCTGAATGCGTGTTCCTAAAGCAATCGCGTTAGATGCTTCATGGATAAGATCCGCAGCATGCAGCCCAAAGATATGTACTCCAAGGATTTCACCATTGTCAGGTCTGTATATCATCTGTGCACATAAAAGGCGTGTTCAGATATCTTCTCAGTAACTCGAAGACTGTAAACAACTTTCGATTTAGTTTCTTCTCTTTACCTTAGCAAGTCCTTCTCCTTCATTTTCGGCTAGGGCCTTTGTGTTTGCCTTGAAACTTGTTTTTGCAATACTTACTTTGAATCCCTCTTTCTCAGCTTTTTCTCTTGCTTGAGGCTGAAATTGAAAGATATCCAACATTAAAGGTTACGGTTATACACCTTATTTTCAAGCACCAATCCACTAAGGGTGTCTAGGATTACCTCTGTCAATCCCACCATGCTGATTTCAGGATGAGTAAAACAAGCAGCTGGGATGCTAAGATGATTAAGCACATGATCTGTACCTGTGACTTGCTCCACCACTAACCAACACAAGTAGATGCACAGAGTTTAATAAGTGGCCAATCAAACATATTAAATTGGAAACGAGGGCAAAACACAGTAAAGTGTAAAAGAGGGCAAAACACAGATGCATTGATAGTGGAAACTTAATTATCATTTACCAGAAATTCCTTGAGCACTGGCTGCATGAGCGAGCATCAATTTACCATTGGCATCACCAATGCAGTACAAGTGTGGAACCTATCAACCAAGAGTGACTCCGTACATAAAATATAAATTTGACTGCTAAAAAATAAGGTGTACATATGAAATTATCACTAACCAGCTTTCCATTTCCATCGATAACACGCATTCGCTCATCAACTGGTATAAAACCTCTCTGTGTCTCAACATTGATCTGTGTGGAAAACATAGCTTTAATGTTATTTCTTTCACAACATAATAAGCTCCTCGATGGAGCAAAATGAAAAATAGTATTCATAAAGGATGCCTTTTAATGTCGATTCATACATTTTCTAGGCCAAGTCCAGTGGTGAATGGAGCTCTACCAGTAGCAATTAGAGCAGCGTCCACCTTGAAAAAGGAACATAAGGTCACACTTCCAGTGCAGATTAAAAGCACAAAACTAAAAGTTCCAATTGTGATGGAAATCAAAGACGTTTCTGTTCATTTTCTTTTTGGCAATCCCTGGCTAAGCAACGCAAGTATGCATGTCTTAATTTATAGACTTCCCACGTGGTAATAGTAAAAGCGTCACAACATTGTGGTAAGAAGCAGAATAAGCATCACATAACTGGACAATAATTCTCTTTTGTAGGATTTCAGATACTGCACAACATTTTCTTACCTCCAAAGTATCTTTGGGTTCCTTGGTTTTGGCATCAATAAGCTCAATCATCACGGGTTTTCCATCCTTTGCTGGAGTGATCTGTAAGGAAGAGTTAAAAGAAAAAAAATTCCATAAATTCTCAGTATAAGGATGAAATCTAACTTAGAATGAGTCAAAAAGGCTTACTTTGCTTGCAAACACTCCAGTATGACAGTCAATCTTTCTTGGGTTAATCAGAACCCTTTGAGCCAGCTTACTGATCTCAGGATCAAATCCAGGCATCAGCTGATCCAGCGCCTCAATAAAAGTTACCTGCAAAAAGAGTAATCTTGAGACTTCCTGGGGGTTGTAGTGCATTGCAACGCAGAACATAGCAATAGAAATACCAATAGAGCAGAATCATAAGAGCCTTTTGTTACTATTGAAAGAAACAAAAACCTCACATTATTATACCAATGCAAATCATTAATACAAAATCAACAATTTACCTCACTTCCAAGGGCCGTGTAAACGTCACTGAACTCAAGTCCAATATAACCACTTCCTACTATCACAATCCAGTCAGGAACGGACTCCAATTTCAATGCATGGTCACTTGTGATAACAGTCTTTCCTGCATCACAAAATATAAGGAAATATTAACTATTTGCTATATCAAAAGAGATGAAAAGTTTTGGTTTTTGAGGCTTCTCCCCTAGCTTATACATGTTTAAAACAAAATACATACCATCAACTTCAATTCCTTTCGGGACAAACGGTACAGATCCAGTTGCAATGATGATATCTTTTCCGGTGATAATATTGTCACCATATTTAACCTTTTGTGGGCCCTGCACAAGTGCCAAAAAGACTGATTAGCATCAGGATCACCAAATAACAAAGACGTATCATGTGAGTTAGTCAACCAAAGACAATGACATACTGACCAGAACAGCGCCAAACCCTGTCAATATGTCAACACCAAGTGCCTTCATAGAATTGGTGAGATTATTCCTAATTTTGGTAGCCAGGTTACTTGCATGGTCAGCCACACCCTGACGGTCATAACCGGCAGCAGAAACCTATTATCCAGGGGAGACAATGGAGCTAGAGTCAAGGCAAGGGAGATAATACTTGCTTCACAATTGTTAGAGATCAAACTTGAGCGATTACGAATTGCATTTGACAGCAGTATATACTATACCTGCAGACCAAAGGCCTTCATGTGATGTTCGTTCTGGAGTTCCCGCATCCTACCACTAACAGCAAGGAGAGCTTTGGAAGGCACACAGCCTCTGTTAACGCAAGTCCCTCCAACAACATCTCCTTCAATGATGGCAGTTTTGAGTCCCTATACAACGTTAGCAAAACAACAATTCACCTGATGAGATCATGAGCACTAGAAAGAAAACACAGTAATTAGATAGTAAGTCATCCTATCAAGCAAATTTCCAAATTTTTCCGGCTCAATTGAGAAAGAGTGTACCAGAAATGTTAGTAAGAGCATCAAATTCGCATGTCCAAGAACAATCATGCTAAGAACGATCTGATTCGTGTTCTGACATTAAAGGCAATTTGAATCAGAAATTGGCAAATCATAATCCTAATTAGAAAGCAGACCTTCTCAACGGCGTGTAATGCAGCTCCATGGCCGCCAACTCCAGCTCCGATGATGATCAAATCATAATCGAACGATTTCGACGGAGCTCCATTTCCAGCTGATGCGGAGATTTCGATCCTCCTACTCTGAATTTGAAAACGGCACGAGTTCAATTGCTTCGACGGAGAGAAACCAAACGCTTCTCGCCGGAGTCCACAGAACCGGAGATTCCTCGGCGTAAAGGAAGGAGCTGCGTTGGACGAACAAAGCGGACGGTTCGCTAAAGGAAGAGATGCCTGTGAGAAGGAAAGAGAGAGAACTGATTGCATTGTGTTAGATAGAGAACGTGAGTGAGAGATCTGTAGAGAGAGAGGAGTGACGGAGATGACAAGTAGTGGAAGTCTCTCACTCCGACGAGCAGAGGCGGAGATATCAAAGCGGAGAAGACACGTGGCACGTTTCTCGTCTTTAAACCGGAGATTTCAAAATTCCCGGTTTATAATAATATCTACCGGTTCATTGGACCTTGATTTTAATTTCTCGGTCTGTCTGACGTTGATCTTGTGAGTGCCACGTGGGGAAGGAGAACGTTGAACAGTTCAAACGGCAGACTCCGACACGTGTGGAGGAACAGAACACGTGTCGAAAAAACTCTGTTCAGTTCCACATACTTCTCCTTACTTTTTGTCGAAGAGAGAAGTATTAACAGATAAAAAAAGATAGAGAAAGCAAGAAAGAGAAAGTGAAGAAAAGGGGAAAAAAAAAATGGAGAAGGGTGGAGGAAGAATAGTAATGGATGAGATAAGAAGCTTTGAGAAGGCACACTTGTTCGATCTTGGTCATCCTCTTCTCAACCGTATCGCTGATTCCTTCGTCAAAGCCGCCGGTGTAAGTTTTCGTTTCATATCTTTCCGTTTTTCCGATAGTATATTTATGTTACGTTACGTTACGTGCGTACTTAACACATATAGCTTAACATGGATTAATTATGAAGGTGGGAGCTTTACAAGCCGTGTCGAGGGAAGCTTACTTTACGGTGGTTGAGGGTAAGAACTACTCCGACGAGTTTCTTTTGTTCCTTATAATTTATGCGTAACAAAATTATGTAATATATATGAGTCAAAATTAATAAAAATAGGGGCAGGGTTTGACTCGAACAACGTCGGTCCACCGTCCGAGAACAAGAAACATAGGTTCCCTAATCTCAGAGGTCCGTTTTGTTTGTATCGTATGTGGTTTCTGATCTTATGTAATCAGCGTTAATGTTATGATAGTGATATTTATCGTTGTTATTATTATCAGGGGAAAGCAGCAAATCTCTTGATGCACTGGTGAGTTTATTAACCTTTTATATATAATCGTCAAATGTTCATCTAGACGTGGGCTAGTGTATCCATACGAGTTGCAAACATGACACGTTAGGTCTCTTGTTAGTTTACTGAACATGTTTGAATTTGGTTGGCCTCTAGGTGAAGAACACAGGAAAAGAGTCTCTCCAATGGGGTGAGTTTATTATATATACGTATATTTTTAATTAAATTAATGTTTCAAGATTTAACGTCGGAAGGAGATTTTAAGGTTTAATTTGGATATTGATGTTGGAATTGTAGGGCTAGCAGCTGGGTTGTACTCAGGTATCACTTACGGTATGAAGGAGGTTCGTGGAGGAGCTCATGATTGGGTTAGTCAAATTGATTTATTTGTATCATTTTGTTTCATCAATGATTAACATGTTCTTTAATTATGTTGTGGTAATCATATGTATGTATATATGTAATGTATATCACAGAGGAACAGCGCGGTGGCTGGAGCATTGACAGGAGCGGCAATGGCTATGACGACCTCGGATAGGACAAGCCATGAGCAAGTGGTTCAGTCTGCTCTTACCGGAGCAGCCATTTCTACAGCTGCTAATCTCCTTTCTAGAGTTTTCTAGATGATTTTCATTAGAAGCTTTTAATTACAAGGGTTGTTTTTATTTTGTATCAGTTATGTCTGTTTTAGAAGAAGAAAAAAAAACAAATTCTCTAGTGGTCTACTAAGACTTTTTGTTTTGAAAGTTGAAACTCCAAAAGCCAGAGATCACTTCTCCATCCTTCAAGAATATTACTTTGGAATCTATCTTTCTGTCCAAGATGATCTTATCCAATTTGAATAAAAATTCGGGTCCTGTGAGACTAGACAAGAACCCGGCCGTGAGGGTGAGGCCGCAATAGATCGTTGGAAGTATTTGCTCGCTTATTTATGACTGAATGACATTTTGTATGGAAGTGAAAATATTTTCTTCTCTGCTCCCGATTGAGAAATGTCTTAAAATGTAAAAATAGAAAAATGGTCAGTTTAAAGTTTTTCAAATCTTTGTCCGGTTCACAAAAGGCTTGGATTATCTATCTAATTACTGAAAAATTTAAAGTTAGGTGGCGCATATATTCTCTAATCAACTTTGATGCATCTTTAAATGTACTACTCTATATTTTTGTTAGTACATTAAAGAAAATATAAACATTCTTTTTTTTTTTTTGTTTTGGAAAAAGGTTTCAACACCCAACATAATATATGAATTGAGTAAAAGACTCCCCATGTAATATGAACTAACATGTTAACAACTGGCAAGAATCCCCATTTTGAAGCTTCAAGAATCTCCATTTTGGTTTACATGCAAAATCCAGGAAACTTTTAATTCCTAATATGTAATCTTGCGATAAACGTGTTTATTTTATCCATGATTTATCCATCAAAACCTCAAAGAACGATTTGAATTATTTGTAAGTTTTAGAAAATCACAAAACTAACAAAACTTCAAAACTTTTAGAATCTAGAAATAAATCTACGCATGTACACGACACATCCCAAACTCAAACCAAATCGATATATTAACAACTAAGTATTAGTAGAGTTTTTCACTAAATTTAGAAATAAGGAATGTGGTCGTGGAGTCGATGACCCATACAGTGCCGGTCAATATATATATATTAATCCTTTGCAATCAGCAGATGTATTTTGTAAATTTTTTAATTAAGTGTTCATCACCCGCGTGATTAGGAGGCAAATTCACCCAAGTTAGATTTTATCATGTTGTTTGCATAATAAGAACTTTAAAATTAAGAACAGTAAAGAACGTTTGTGTTTTACTTAGCAAAACAAAATTACATAAAATAAACCTAGAAAAAATTAAGAAGATTAATAAACACACCAAAAGCTAATCATAGAATCAAAGTCGGAAAAACACTTAGGGGGTATATTCAACTTGACATTTTAAGTGATTTGTGTGAAATTTACAAATCCTATGTTATTCAATCATGAATTTTAAAAAGTCTATTAAAATTCACTGTTATTAAACTGATAATTTAAAAATCTACTTTAAAATCCACTTTTATTAAACTGATGATTTAAAAATCTACTTTAAAATCCACTGTTGTTCAAAACAATTTTGTGGATTTGGATTTTAATGATTTTTAGGATTCTAGAGAACTTGAGAGGATTTGTTTAGTTAAAAATACATAAATCCAAATCTCATGGTTTTAGATGGGTTTTGAAAGAATTTTACAGAAAATCATATCAACTTCCCTAAAATCTATCAAAATTCTAAATTTTCTAAATCCCATCAAATTCTCCAAAATCATGGTATACATTATGATTAAGGATCTTGTGTTGAAAACTCCAGAAGAAAAAAGATGGTAGCTGGTATCGATTAGGTTTAATTTTAGATTGATTTGTCGATGGTGATACAATTTGTGTTGATTTTGATACAATTAAGGATCTAATTAAGGATCAGTTTAAGGGTCGATGTTGATACAATTAAGGGTCTAATTCGTGTTGATTTTTTTTTACGTTCACACAAATTTATTAATTCTATAAATATAATATAATTTAGCATCAGTATTTTATTGATGTAAATTTTATATCATTTTAAAAAGTGATTTAACCAAAGATAAATAATTACATCAATTATCTAAATGATATAAAAATATATTTTATATCACTTTTAATAAAGTAATACAATCTAATAGAAACTGAATCAATTTTAAATAACTAATTAAAATTAGATAATTATAATGTCAATTGACATAATTGTTGCTAATCATATATATTTGCATCACTTGAAAATAAGTAATTTAAAATTGCTTCATTTAGTTTTGTGATACAATATACCTGCTTTTTTGTAGTGAAGGTATATAACTACTAGAAAAAAAAAATCCATTGGTTATATGGTGCATTTAAGTATACAAGTAATTATATGTTCTAATATGAGTATTTCATACATTAAGCTGTTGATAACTATAAAATCATCCTATTGATTTGGTGGTTTATATTTGAACTATGAGAAAACAAACAACCACAAAAATGCTTATTTTTTTCATAACATATGCACAAAATTTCTACAAAATAGCAAACATATATAACATAGTCAAATTCCCAAGCCTAACTATAAAGATTGTATAGATTAATTGAGTTTTAGTAAAATAATTTTATGCATAATACTATAAATTGTGACAACTACGCTAAAATGATAAATTGACTAAATCTTTAAGTTTTAATTCAAATTTTGGATAAGATTTGGAATTTTTTTAATAGAGAGCAAAAAGATAACTGAAAATTTGTTATGCCTGTTTATTACTTTAATGTTATAAAATTATACACAAAACTAATGCCTTTGTCGGATATAAAATTAATGTTTTAAAAGTAATTTGTCTAAAATCATGGAATTGGATGAGAGTGTTTGGCCAAAGCTAATGGAAGGTCTCGCCAGCCGTGGATCTATTGCGAATTAGGGAGTTTTGAAGAATTTGACCAGGTCGTCAAGCCTTCACGAACAGGATGATCATCCAAAAAGTGGCATGTGTTGCTCATAACCAATCCTTTCAAGGCATTTTTCAAAAAACATTGGCTGTTTGTCGTACTTGTCAGCTTCATATGTAGTCCTATTAATTGTCACTTCATCGCCGCCACATTTTATATGGAGACCGGAGGAAACTTCAAGAAAACAGAGTATTGAATTAGCATTCACCAAGAATTGTCCTATTATAAATAATCTAATTTATTAGTTTTAACCCATGAAATAATTATTTTTACATTTTTTATTAGCATGTTAGTAATCATTAAAAAAAATTAATTGTTTCATATCAAACAATATAACTATTATTGAATATTAGAGTTTTTAAAGGAATAAAGATATTTTACATATAAATATAAAAATTGTTTTAGGAAATTATAAACCAAATTTTTAGAGATAATTATGGAATCTAATTGATTTTTTTTTGTTTGTAAACTTTTAGAGATTAATTTTGTAAATAAGTATAACTTAAAGGGTAGAACTTCAAATGTTTTTCAAAAATGTTAATATAGATAAATTTTGTTTTTATGTAATTTTTTAGGAATTAATTTTGTAAATAAGTATAACTTAAAAGGTATAATACCAAATTTACTTCAAAAATGTTAATATAAACTAGTATATAACCCGCGATACACCGCAGAACTATATTTTTAAAATTTTAAATATTTAAAATACATGCATTATATTTGTTTGTTATTTTACAGTTGTTTTATTAATTTTAAATTATATACCTATAAATTATAGGGCAATTGACAAAAATAGCACACATTTAAGTTTTTGTTCCAAAACTAGCACATACATTCAAATATTCCAAATTTAGCACAAATTTGTATATCATTAAAAATAAAATGTTAATAAATTAAAACAATAATCTCTCTCACATCTGAAACAAAATCGTGACTTTGTAACCACCATGTTCTCTCTTACTCCTCCGTCTCCGTCGATTCCAAAACCAAATGCAAACGGTGTACCATCGACGAACCCAATCAGATCTGAATCGGAGATGAGTCATCGTCGGTCGGTGTATCATCGTCGGTCAATCAACGGTGGTATCACGTTCACGTATCAGATTCATGATTCTTCTTCTTCCCTGATCATCTTCTTCGTCTTCGTGTCACTGTTCATCATCTGGTATTCTTAGTGTAAGCTTTATATCATTTTCACTTGCTATTCTTCTTTTATTGTAGAAATTGTAAGCATTGTAACTTTTATATATATGTGATTTTGAATTTTTTTTCCAAATCCCTAAAAACCTAAATCATCATATTCTTATCAATTTAGTTAGGCTAGTATTTGAGGACATAAACAAACCAGAACTTGAGATGATTCAGTGTTGGCTTTATTATGTGTGTATGATTTGCAGTTTGTAATTTTTATGTGTGTGTGATTAGGATTTTTGATTATGGAAGTCTTTATCTTTCTTACTTGAATTTGTTGCAGAAATTAAAGAATCAAATTATTGTTGACTGCAAAATAATTTATATTACTCTAATTGACTTGGTCGTTTTAGTTTTGTAAGAACAAGTTTATTGTAAGTATATTTGCGACGAGTCTTGAAATTGGATGTTCTTGTTGCTTATTGAGATGGTCTTGGAGCTGAGTTAGGCCTAACATGCACCATCAATTAAGCTTCTATATTTGTGTTGTTAGATTTATATACTACCTCATGATAAATTTAAAGTGTGTTTGCCACAAGATTTGAACATTGCCCATAATACAACATTTTTAAAAAAGAACTCAGTTGTCTTATCTCTTATGTATAATATGTTTTCATCCTTATTGATTGTTGCTTGTGTATTGTTTATTGTTTGTTGCTTGTGTATTGATGTGTTTCTTAGTTACATTTGAAAATTCAGGAAGAATTGTTGCAAATTCAGAAAGACTTTCCTGAAACATATTCCATGTTTTCATTTTTATTGCAGGAAATGGGGATTGATCATTGCTTGTTGGAGTTTATCTTATACTTCTCTCAATTGGGGAGATAAGAGTATGTAATTCAAAATTTGCTTTATTTAGCTTCTGATTACAAGGTAGTAGTGTTTGGGCAAAAATAACGTTTAAAGACTACGGAAACAAGAAACAGATGTCGAACAGTTCTCTTTATTGATCAAAGTCTCGAGCTCAAATACAAGAATTCAAGGCACATCGAATCAATCTATAAACCCTAGCCGCGTTCTAGAGTTGAGTCGTGTGTCTTGTGTTTTTAGGTCTCTTGCTTCGTCTCTTGATGCCCCCTCTTGTGGAGGCCTCTCTCCTTTATATAGAGATCTCTCAACCCTAATCCCTTAGGATATGTCTTGGGCTCCTCGAGTCTATCTATGATAGGGTCGGTCACAAGACTCTTGGCCCACTAGTAAAGTTGGTCGCTAGACTCTTGGTCCATTAACAGATCTAGTCATGTGATTTTTGGCCCATTGATGAAAGCAGTCGAGAGATTCTCGGTCTCGTGATAGAGTCAGTCACGAGATTCTTGGTTCACTGAACCAATCAGGAAGACTATCCTTTTATAAGATAAATTCATATGTACATTGACTTTATCCAACAAAATATGCGTTGACTTTATCAATTATATTTATTTATTTATGATGATAAAATTATGCCCAACAGTTTGCCCCCACTCTCTATTTTCTTAGTAAGAATTTAGAGAGTTGTATACATATATTATTTTACCGAATGCATAAATAAGACTAACAGTTGGAATATTAATAAAAGAAAGATGCTCCTAAGACTAAACGTAAGTACACAAATATATTGCTAATGCTAAGCATAAAGTACATCAACTACTAGGAAATATGTGGGTCCAAAAATGCTTTTTTTTTTAGCAGATAGATATTTTAGCTAAATGCTCTACCCATGCATTTCTACATACGCTACAATCTTTTTATTAATTTCGCTTGATTAAAGTGAAGAATCAAAATTGGGTTGTAAACGTACCTGGGCTTTAGGGAGGCCTAATAAATAGAAGGGAATTTTTTTGGCCACTTACCTTCCCTCTATCCCGCTCGACTCCCACTTGCAGCCCTAGCGAGCGCATTCATTGTCGACTTCCCAAGGTGAGAAAATTTTTCTCTTGTAAATCTTTGTTTCCTTTCGGTTTTCACAGTGCTGGTAATTTACCAGCAATTTTAGAGCAATTTTAGTTGTTCTTTGGAACACTGTGACTTTAATAACCATTTTCATTGGCCATTTCTGTGTTATTGCACAGATCCAAAAATAGTAAGGTTCATTCCGTTTTTGTTGGCATTTGTCGAGACTCTGGTCGTTTCTCTCCACTTCCATGTGTCTCGATTTCTACTTACAGGTAGTGTATCTTGTCCTCTTTCTATTTATTTTGTATCATATATTTTTTTGCAATTCTTCCCAACATTTTGCTCTCGTTCGTTCAACATTTGCTGGTGAAGAGCTGAGATAATGGGAGATTTTCACGGCGTACTCTAGACCGTTGTCGTGTCGTTTGAGTTCGGTTCAGGGTGTTCCCTTGCTCACATTATGTTAGGCCAATCAAGAGAAATCATAGAAATTCATGTTGGGGACTTAGATGGTGATGAGCCAAATGTTAGGCTGCTCCAAAACAATGTCGCGTCAGTCTTGTCCGAGGAAGACATCAGTAGAATTTAACGGCTTTACAGTTTATCATATGACGTGGTTCTAAGATGTCCTTTGCCATCTGAGCGTGCCATGGATGCTCGTCTTAACGAGGTCGTCGTCTACGAAGCGAATTTCGCATCAGGATTTCGAGGAGTCATTCCTTCTCTGATCGCCAAAATGGCCAACGAGTTCTCTATTTCTCCTGGTCAGTTTTCTCTGTTAGCTTGGAGAGTGCTGATGGCAACTCAAGCCTTTGGAGAGTCTCACTCCCTTGACATAGGAGCGAATGAGGTATTGTACGCTTACTACTTCAATCCTCTAGTAGACGATATTGGTAGATACTCTATACACTCACGTCGTCCTGATCGGTTGGTGTTTGATGTCGGGTTATTTGAGAAACGGAGGCTTGAATTGTCTTGGCCACAGAAATACTTGTATATGAGGGTTGGTTACAATCCAGGATTTCCCACTGATTGGTTTGATGCTGGTGGGTTCGCGAATGACGACTTCATATGTGCCCCGATTTATAACCACTTACTCGTTCCCTTACTCGTTTGGCTCTCCCTCTATATTTTTGCAGACATTCGCGCAAAAAGTCGTGAAGAAGGCAAAGAAATAATCTCCAAAGTGCTATTATACAATCCCAAGTACCGCTCCATTGCCTTCCTCACGAGTTCTTTTGTACTTGAGCATTGTAGCTTTTGGGGTAAGAGATTTGTGTTCGTCTTTGTCGAAATAACTTTGACACTAAATACATAGGTGCATCTTCATATACACACCTATTTCTTTGTTTGTTTTTGCAGGATTCGACATGTCGAATGGCCAGCGTCTTCCCATACCTGACAGCTTCGCGTCATTCTTGGCTGCTCACGGAAAACTAACTGAGGCAATCCAAACAAATGAAGACTCTTCCAACGAGATGGAGTGTGTTGAAGTTTCTGTGGCCAACAAACGCAAGGCCCCTCAGGCGATCCCAACACCATCATTTCCTAGGCGAGCGAGACTGGCTCATGGCAACACTGCCTCCACCGTCACGGTCCCTTGTCAGGAGATTCTAACAAGCACTGACTCTTCTTCGGTTATTGAGCAGCTGAAAAACAAAGTTTTTTCCCATGATTTTGATTCTCTGGATGCCGACGGCACTGCTGCCCTTGCCAATGGAGTTTATAACGACCTTCTCAAGGTATTGAAATCTTGACTTTGTAATAGGCTTGTGTTATTGTTGCGTGATGACGTAGGTGTTGCACACTTGTGTCTTTAGATGTGGTGAACCTCCTTGCTTTCTCCAATTTCAGGTCATGTCATCATTCCACCTTGTTGAAAGGAAACTCTCATCCACCATCGTTGAAGTTGCACATGAGCGTCTAAAGGTGGATAGCCTCCAACAGCGACTCGACCATGAAAAGAAAGAGTCTCGTTCTCTTGTGGTCTCCAAAGACGAGACGATTAGTTGTCTAGAAGGTGAAGTGAAAGAACGTGACTTGATGATTTGTGGCCTTCAAACTGATGCGACGAAATCGATGAGAGAGAAAGAGTTGTTGTTGCAAGAGATTGAAACCCTCAAGAAACGGATTGATTATATGAAGAATGAGCATGACTTTTTCATGAATGGGGCAGCCATCATTGCTCACTGGGAAGCTCTAGGCGAATGCCTTCTTTCAGATCGCAAAGAGTGGAATTTAGCTGATGCAGATATGCAGTACGTGCATGTGATGGAGGCCCAAGAAAAGTTTAAAGGACTGCCTCTTCCTACTTTTGAGGTTTCTCTTGTTGCCATCGCTGAGAATTCTTGCGAACCTTCTCCTACTCAGCCATGAACGCCTTTTCCCTATGCACCTCACTCTCTATCCCTTTTGTTGTGACCACATAATACTCATATTATTATTATTACTGTTTTGGGCGGTCACGCGGCTATAGAGGGTGTTATATATCATGCGTGTATGCTTTGACATTGTGAACGTCGCGACTTAGGCTCCTCGGTATTTTATAATTAGAAGACTTTCGTATAAGACTTTCTGATTATCATGTCGAATCTTACTTCTTATTGAATCCTTTATGACTAGCATTGTACTGCAGCACGTCGTATGCTCATGACATTTTATATCATGTGATGTTACGTGCTCAAGAGATCATTCCTGTCACATGCTCAATAGCGCGTGCTACTATTTGCGTCATGTGTGACTGTCGCTATTCATGTCGCGTGCTCATGGCGTGAGTCTCGTGCTTTCGACAATCGCCTTGTTGCTCATGCATCCAATCGTTGGTTTTTGCTCATCACGGTTAGCAAGTTAACTTTTGGAATTACAACACACTTTTGGGTCTCGTGCTCATGACACATTTTATTGTCTTGTGCTCGTGACACATTGTATTGTCTTATGCTCGTGACAGTCCATCGCGTGTTCCGTAACTGTCACATGTTCTTCTCTTTAACAAGCAATGTTTGTTACACTCTCCATGTTTTGTGCTCATGACATATTATCTATGTCTCGTTCTCATGACATATTTTATGTCTCATGCTCGTAGCACACTCTATATCTCGTGCTCGTGACCCTTCTTATGTCTTGTGCTCGTGACACTTTTAGTCTCGTGCTCGTGACACAAATAAATCTCGTGTTCGTGATACGTTTAAATCTCGTGCTCGTAACACACTTTATGTCCCGTACTCGTGACACAAATAAATCTCGTGGTCGTGACACGTTTAAATCTCGTGCTCGTAGCACACTCTATGTCCCGTGCTCGTGACCCTTCTTATATCTCGTGCTCGTGACACTTTAAGTCTCGTGCTCATGACACAAATAAATCTCGTGTTCGTGACACGTTTAAATCTCCTGCTCGTAACACAATCTATGTCTCGTGCTCGTGAACCTTCTTATGTCTCGTGCTCATGACACTTTAAGTCTCGTGCTCGTGACACAAATAAATCTCGTTATCGTGACACGTTTAAATCTCGTGCTCGTAACACACTTTATGTCTGGTGCTCGTGACACAAATAAATCTCGTGTTCGTGACACGTTTAAATCTCGTGCTCGTAGCACACTCTATGTCCCGTGCTCCTGGCCCTTCTTATATCTCGTGCTTGTGACACTTTAAGTCTCATGCTCGTGACACAAATAAATCTCGTGTTCGTGACACGTTTAAATCTCGTGCTCGTAACATAATCTATGTCTCGTGCTCGTGACCCTTCTTATGTCTCGTGCTCGTGACACTTTAAGTCTCGTGCTCGTGACACAAATAAATCTCGTGTTCGTGGCACATTTAAATCTCGTGCTCTGAACATAATCTATGTCTCGTGCTCGTGACCCTTTTTATGTCTCGTGCTCGTGACACTTTAAGTCTCGTGCTCGTGACACTTTTTATGTCTGGTGCTCGTGACACGTTTGCGTGATAGTAACATCCTCACAACAAGACTTGCTTTGTAGAATGAAAAATCAATTTTATTGGACGTGTAGTGTTAATCTTCGGTAAAACCAAAAAGACCAAAAATAAATAATTAAAAACCAAGAAACCAAAGCACTAAAAGTTGTATTTCTTCAAATGCAGGGCATTCCAGCTATTGGGTTGATTTTTTCCTTCACTGCTTTGCAACTTATAGGCTCCTGACCCACGAACTTCAATGATTTTGTAAGGACCTTCCCAAGTGGGACCGAGTTTCCCAGCTCCTTGTTCCCTTGTATTTTGAAAAGTACGTCGCAAGACCCAGTCTCCTACTTGAAATGTTCGTGTCCTGACATTTTTGTTGTAGCTCCTAGCGACTTCCTGTTGATAACACCAATTATTGGCTTTCGCTGCTTCTCGTTTCTCGTCTAGTAGGTCGAGTCCGAGACTCATCAACTCTTCATTTTCCTGCAATTTAGGGTGTTCGGTTCGTGCCGTTTTCACGCCTACTTCACAAGGTACTACTGCTTCCATCCCATACACAAGTGAAAACGGTGTTTCTCCGATCGAGGACTTAGTAGCGGTGTGATAAGCCCACAACACGCCTGGAAGCTCTTCTACCCAACTTCCTTTAGATTTCTCTAGGCGTTTCTTCAGCAGTTTCACAATTGTTTTGTTTGACGATTCTGCTTGACCATTAGATTGCGGGTGCCTTGGTTTTGCAAAGCTTAATTTTATGCCCCAATCGTCGCAAAAATCCTTAACCTTGTTACATGCAAATTGGGGTCTATTGTCAGTGAAAATTTCATGAGGCACCCCAAATTTGCATATAACATTCTTCCATATAAAGCTACTGATTTCTTGCGCTCTGACCTGGCTGAACGCCTCTGCTTCTACCCACTTTGTAAAGTAGTCAGTCACTGCCAATAGAAAAACTTTCTGAGCAGGTGCTGTTGGCAGTTTCCCGACTATGTCCATTCCCCACTTCATGAATGGCCATGGAGAACTGATTGTCTTTAAATTTTCCCGTGGCAGTTTTGAGACATTAGCAAACCTTTGACATTTGTCACAGTCACGAACGAATCGTACAACATCCTCGTTCATTGTCATCCAGTATTATCCAGCTCTCTTGGCTCTTAACACTAGACTTCGCGCGCCTGAGTGATTTCCGCATTCTCCTAAGTGTAGTTCGACCAAGACTGTCTGAGCTTCACTCGCCGTAATACACTTCAAATAAGGTCCAGAGAATGATCTACGGTACAATTGTCCTTCATTGAGAATATATCGTGCAGCTTGCTGTTTGATCTTTCTGCATTCAGCGCGATCCAGTGGTAACACGGCGTCTCGGAGATAGTCGAGTATCGAGGTCGTCCAGTTCGGTGTTTCGCTCGTCGTCATGACACAGGACTCCTGCTTTTCTATATCTTGTTTAGTCGCCGGCCACTGTAAAATCAGTAGTGGTACATAAACTGAAGTGTCAGTTTTGAGTGCGGATCCAAGGTTACATCTGCATGATTGTTCTCCTCTCTTGGGATTTAACTAATCTTGCAGCTACTAAACGTTTTGATAAGCTCCTTCACTACACTCAAGTATCTAGACATACTAGAATCCTTGGCTTGGTAATCCCCTTGGGTTTGATTGACGACTAGTTATGAGTCGCTAAACACTTCTATGTTTTGAGCTCTGAGTTCTCGAGCCAACGTTAGTCCTGCTATCAATGCCTCGTACTCTGCTTCATTGTTAGTAGCTCGGAAGTTGCATCTGACTGCTCTCGAAGCTGTATCGCCTGTTGGAGACATAAGAACTAGGCCGAGACCAGTTCCTCTAATGTTGCTAGAACCATCGACATAGAGCTTCCATTCCCCATTTCTTGTCTCATCCTTAAGCGTTTGCACTTCTTCTTTCACTTATGGGATCATGCTTGGTGCGAATTCAGCGACAAAATCGGCTAATTCTTGCGATTTTATGGCTGTGGTCGGTCTATAAATGATGTCATACTCTCCAAGTTTGACTGCCCATTTAGCCAATCTCCCTGATACCTCTGGCTTATGGAGCACCGATTTTATAGGAGACGAAGTTACTAACAAGATAGGATGGGCTTGGAAGTAAGGACGTAGCTTTCTTGCCGCTGTTATCAATGCAAGCGCTAATTTCTCTAGGTGATTGTACCTTGTTTCGGCTTCTAAAAGAGACTTGCTCACATAGTATACCGGATATTGTTTGCTTCCTTCTTCGCGTACGAGGACTCCACTGACTGCATGTTCTGATACAGCAAGATACAACAACAACACTTCAGTGCTTCCTCACACTTGTCGTCCCATATAAAGTCCTTTGGCTTTGGCTTTTGTAAGGCAGCAAAGAACGGATGAGATCTATCAGAAAGTCTCGAGATAAATCTGCTGAGGGCAGCCATCCTTCCAGTGAGCTTCTGCACTTCATTCACGTTTCTTGGAGGAGCAATGCTCTGAATTGCTCTGATTTGGTCTGGATTAGCTTCTATTCCTCGAAATGTGACAATGTAACCAAGGAACTTGCCTGAACTAACACCAAACGAACACTTCGAAGGGTTTAGCTTCATGTTGTATTTGCGTAGTGTAGTGAAGGCTTGATGCAGGTGTACTATGTGGTCTTCTGCCACCAACGACTTCACCAACATATCGTCGATATAAACCTCCATATTTTGACCGATTTGGCTAGCAAACATCATGTTCACTAGTCTTTGGTAGGTGGAGCCAGCGTTTTTTAAACCGAACAGCATCACTTTGTAGCAGTATATGCCTCGTGTAGTCATGAATGCCGTCTTCTCTTGGTCGTCTGGATGTGTTAGAATCTGATTGTAGCCACTAAAGGCATCTATAAAGCTCATCAGTTGGTGTCCAGCGGTAGCATCTACGAGCTTGTCGATGTGAGGTAGCGGGAATGGGTCTTTAGGACATGCCTTGTTTAGATCAGTATAATCTATACAGACTTGCCACTTCCCGTTTTTCTTTTGAACGACTACCACAATGGCTAGCCAATCCGGATACTTCACTTCACGTATGAACCCTGCATCCAAGAGATTTTGGACCTCTTTGTTAATTATCGAATCACGCTCAGGTGCAAACTTCCTTCGCTTTTGTCTGACTGGTGTATGATCCGGATCTACTTCTAGACGATGCATGATGACGTCTAGAGCAACCCCAAGCATGTCGGCGTGCGTCCAAGCGAAGCTGTCGGCGTTTGATCAAAGAAAGTCGATAAGTCTCTTTCGTATATCAACTGACAGTTTTGAGCCTACGTTCACCCGTTTGTCGGGATCGTTATCTAGTAGCGGCACCTCGTCCAGTTGCTCAACCGTGGCTCTTCGCCGTGTGGCATCAGCGGTGGCTTCTGTAATTGCTATAATTGTTGGCCATTCCCTTTCAAAGTAGTTTGATAACACGAGCGTGAACTTTCTTGTTCCCCTACTATCTCTTTCACTCCCCATGGGGTGGGAAATTTGATAGTCTGGTGCAGAGTCGATGGAATTGCTCCCTTGTCGTGAATCCAAGGGCATCCCATAATAGCATTGTAAGCTGAAGAACAATCTACTACCAAAAATTTGGTGTGCTTGTTAACTCTTTCAGCGTACACTGGAAGTGTCACTTCCCCAATACTTTGCTTGACCTCACCGCTGAACCCCACCAATGGAATAGATTATCGTGTTAGTCCTCCTTCGTCGAGACCCAGCTCCTTATATGGTTGCATATAAAGGATGTTGGTTGAGCTTCCATTGTCGATTAATATCCTCTTCATCAAACAGTTAGCCACCGTCAGCTGTATGACTAATGCATCATGATGCGGAGTTGGTACGCTGCTCTAATCAGTCGTAAAAGTTATGATGTATGATGGTGTATCGCCTTGTGTAATGTGTCCTCTGCTTTGAGAGTTCTTGACAGCTCTAGTATTTCTTTTCGCAGTTGAGTGAGTTATTCCACTTATCTCTGATCCTCCAGAGATAACATTAATGACTTGATCATGTTTTGGGGGTGAAGCCAGACCACTTGTAATTGCTTTTTGCTTATTTTTCTCGCCATCCAGCCGGTTACGGGTTTTGTCGGATAGGTATTCTCTCAAGTGACCTTTTTTCAGCAGCTCGTTCACTTCCATCCTTACCGTGATGCAGGCTTCTGTTCTGTGACCGTGATCATTGTGAAACTCACACCACTTCGAGGTGTCACGCCTATTGTCAGGCGCTTTCATCTTTGGAGGCCATCTCACAGTTCCACCCATCTCTTTCAATACACCGACTAAGTGTGTATGCGAGATCGAGAGGTTACTAATATCCGGCCATGTCGTTTATTTAGGTTTTCTGTCGTCAGCTCCACTCAATGGTCGATGCATGTTCTTCCTTTCACTCTTCACGTTTTCATCACGAGGTCTTTGGTAAGGCTTATCGTCCCTACTTGTTCTCTCGTTTCTCACCACACGAGAATCAGATCGTGGTGAACGTCGCTGGCGATAAGCTGAGTCTTCTTCCCAATTTATCTGTGCCCATGCACGTGAAAGCACGTCTTCCATTGTTCTGCACTGATACTTCGTAAGCTCCTTGTACAAGTCGCCGTCTGGAAGCAAGCCTCTTTTAAATGCGGAGATAGCGGTTGACGTGTTGCAACTGGGTATCGATACTTTTTCTTTGTTAAACCGTCCCACATAGGCACGCAACGGCTTGTCTCTCTTTTGCCGTACCTCCTAAAGGTCATCCGCTGTCTTCTCCAGGTTCCTGCTGCTAGGAAATTGCTCAACGAAGAGATCTGTCAACGATGCAAACGAGTTTATTGAGCCGTTTGGTAAGTTGATAAACCACTGAAGCGCAGCTCCCGTAAGGCTTGAGCCAAATCCTTTGCACATAGTAGCCTCTCTGCAATCTCTCTGGATAGCCGTCGTGAACATCCGTTGTTTGTATTGTGCTATGTGGTCATCCGGGTCGGATGTTCCATTATACATCTTCATTGTTGGTAACATGAACTTTCTCGGCATCTCAGTGAGCGCAATTTCGTCAGAAAAAGGTGTATCAGCATACGAGTGCAAGTTGCTTTTCCGGATCGGTGGAGCCACTCCTGGCAGTCGTTCAATCATAGCTTCTACTGCACCCAAACGTTTTGCAATCATAGCTTCCAAGTAAGTGGCTTCCGCTGACTTGGTGTATGGCTCATGTTCGATTCCTGTCATGCGCTGTGCGTTGACAACTTCTTGTTGATCCAAATTTTCTTCACGGGTTAGGTTTTCACACGCCTGCCTTGTGTCAGGGTTTCCTCCGCCGCTCTCTTCCTGACGAGGAGTTTCTAGTCGTCCGTCTTCAGTCGCGGTCGTCGTTCGAGTAGCTGCAGGAGTTGAGTTAAGGTCTTGAAACCGATTTACTTGTACGCCATGAAATCTTGAGCTTGCTTCAGTAAAAATTCTTCCTGCTGTCATCAGCGAGGCATTCTCCTCTCGTAGCCTAGCGTTATCAGCCTCGATTTGTGTCAGATTTTGTACTGTCTCGTTCATCTTGGCAGTCAAGGCTTCCAGCTGAACGGCAACAGTCGCTTCGACATTGGTCGTGTCACTTCTGTTTCCTGTCATCTCACATAGATTACTTTGCCCCTCCTTCTAGCGCCAACTGTTTGGGCAAAAATAATCGATTCGTTTAAAGACTACAGAAACAAGAAACAGATGTCGAACAGTTCTCTTTATTGATCAAAGTCTCGAGCTCGAATACAAGAATTCAAGGCACAACGAATCAATCTATAAATCCTAGCCGCGTTCTAGAGTTGAGTCGTGTGTCTTGTTTTTTTAGGTCTCTTGCTTTGTCTCTTGATGCCCCCTCTCGTGGAGGCCTCTCTCCTTTATATAGAGATCTCTCAACCCTAATCCCTTAGGATATGTCTTGGGCTCGTCGAGTCTATCTATGATAGGGTCGGTCACAAGACTCTTGGCCCACTAGTAAAGTCGGTCGCTAGACTCTTGGTCCATTAACAGATCTAGTCATGTGACTTTTGGCCCATTGATGAAACCAGTTGCGAGATTCTCGGTCTCGTGATAGAGTTAGTCACAAGATTCTTGGTTCACTGAACCAATCAGGAAGACTATCCTTTTATAAGATAAATTCATATGTATGTTGACTTTATCCAACAAAATATGCGTTGACTTTATAAATTATATTTATTTATTTATGATGATAAAATTATGCCCAACAAGTAGCAGTATTGCAGTAGCTGTGGAATTGTTCTCATAATCAGTGCATCTAATGCAATACATAATGTTCTTGAATTTCAGGAAGACCGTCATGAAAAGAAAAAAGAGCATTAGGAAGGAGTCATTGACGTTTAGGAAGAACTCCTTGAAATTTTGGAAGAATTCATTGACATTTAGGAAGATCTTCCTAAGACATCATGTTGGATATTTCTATTTGCTACCTTTATTCTAAAACACCAATATGTGCACATAATCAAATCATTATACATCACTAATAAAGTAATATGTGATACAATAAAGCAAAACACATATAAAGAGATTTAAAAACACATTTTTAAAAAATTTAGGAATGATTTCATAGCTTTTAGGAAGATGTTCTTGAATTTTAGGAAGGACAGTAATATTTATGAAGCAAAACTTAAAGTTTGTGATAGCCTTCATAAAATATTTTTTGGAAGACACAAATTCAAATTATTACTCTTATATATCTTATATATATATATAGATAAAATATCAGAATGTGTACAAAATAAAATCAAATATACCTCATTAAATGGAGTAATATGTGATACACTCATTTCTTTAGATTTAGGAAGGATTTCATAGTGTTTAGGAAAACTTCATTGATATTTTGGAAGCTTTTCCTAAATATTCAGAAATCCCATTAATGGTGATGACCAAACTAGATGATCATACTCCGCCTCATCAGCACTACTAGTCAACTCGATAACAGATGAAGTATAAGCCGAAGACATCGAAATGATGAAATTTTTACTCTTTACCAACAACTTTGTTCCCAATGACATTATATCAAACACTTGATATGCAACTACTTTGGTATCCAAATAAGAGAGAATATAACTCAAATACACATTTCAGCTTCAAGAATACCCATGTTTTTCTACTTCATTCACAATTAAGATTCCAATACCAACCAATTTAAGCCACCACTCATAATCAGATTTCATTCATTACCCAACAATTTCCAGCAGTTCAAATTTCATTCAATAACCAACAATTCCAATACCCAACATTTCATTCACTTGAAGACAAAGTCCAAAGATCTGAGTGGAGGATAAGCTTCAAGTTCTTGTTCACTTCCTTCATCCAACACGACATCTCCGCTTCTACTCTCTCTTTTACATTCAAAAGCTCTGGTGGTGGTCTCAGAAGTAAGAACAAAAATCTGTGATTCTTATTAATTAGTATCGATGAGTGGTGGTGGCAATCTCGTCAACGGTGTTTGTCGTTGCTTTTTTCATCGTTGTCCTTCTTTTTATTATTCTTCCAATAACCATCACAATCCTCGACGACAGTAACAACGATGGAGCTACAAATAAAAATGTGAATCCAATTGGTGATTAGAATCTTAAAATTTGAGATCAAAATTGATACACAGAGAAAAAGAAAAATAAGAAGAAGAAGAAGAAGAAGAAGAAGATGTAGAAGCTTTGCCACCACAAGCTTTGCTTTCACGGGAAGATCCATCTTCATCGGGAAGCTCCGCCTTCACCAGAAGCTTCGTCGGAACATAAGCAATAAGATCGTAATATTAATAAATTAATAAATTAATGCAAAAATAATCATTTATTTTGTTTTTGAGATAATAATTCACTAATGCTACTTTTGGAATATTTGAGGATGTATGCTAACTTTGGAAGAAAAACTTAGATTAGTGCTAGTTTAGGGTATTTCTCTAAATTATATTTGTTTATTGGATTTTAATGTTCATATATGATTTTAAGTAAAATGGTTAAGTTTTTTTTAATATAAATGTTACTGTGTTATCTAAGTTTTGACCCGCTGTACACCGCTTGAGTGTTTTTTTTTTATGTAGAATAATATAGAGATATGTGAAAAGTAATAGTTATTTTATGTGTTTAATGTATATAAAATTTAATTATTTTTATTTTTAATTTATCGATTAAAATTCATTGTTATAAAAGTAAACAGATCATGTTATTGTGCAGTGCATATATATCTTATTATATAAAGTTGGATTTTGAAAGTTAGCAATTAATAAGATTTTTACATATGTCAAGTTATTAATCTGAGATTTTGACATGTGTAAAAGTTAATATTTAATAGAAGAAATTTGAGATAATGACAAAAACAAATAAAATCTGGTTAAACAATATTAAAAATATAAAAAGATAATTATAAAAAAATTACAAAATTTAAAAAGTCTTTTAAAAAAATAATTTGAAGGAGATTATATATTTCATAAAATTCGAAATTATAACATTACTAGACAAGGGTCCGCACATCATGCGGGTTTAAAAATTGTTGAAGAAAATAAATCCTAAACCTTAAACTGTTTTTTGAAAATATATAAAGAAATTTTATTTCCTAGAGTAAATATATAAATAATTTAAAATAGAGAATATTTAAATTTTCCTTCATATATTTATTAGTGATCTACATCTTGGATTTGTAAGGACACACAAGAAGACGTACGGAGCATATGTAAAGAACAAGATAAATTCAGAGATGGAGAAATTGATCATTAGAGAGGTTGAGGAAACAATATAAAGCAATAAAGGTACTGATATGTTATCGTGAAATGTACTTGCACAAGTTCGCTCTATTTTGTACACTAATTTACCAAAGATTTGGGCAAGATTATCGGTAGTATCTAATAACAGGGTTGTTAAACACTGTTTGATTTTTTTATGAATTAATTGTGTATTGTTTTGAATATAAGAATCCATGATCTCTTAGTTAAATTTTTCTCCTCCAATGGTAGGTTCTAATTTTGGGTCTCTTATTTTTTAAAATATTGTTTTTTGAAATTTTAAAAATTTAAATAGAATATTAGTGGTATTAGAATATCAAGGATTACATTTATATGAGGAAAAAATCAATGTAATTTAGTATTCTACTACATAACATTTACAAGAAATTTACAACATATTGTAAAAGAAGAAAGAGAAAAAACTAAAGTTGTTGATTCTGGTTAAGCATTCTCAATAATCCAATAATCCACAAACAAAGCAGCCATGTCTCTCTCAACTTCTTTTCTTCACACAAAATATAAATCAACCAAGTGTAGCTTATCGGACGAGGCCAGAAATCAAGAGCAGCCATGTCTTTAACCTCTTGTATTCCCAAAAGCTTCATGGCAACACAATAGAATTGAAGCGATTCCAGATAATGAGAAGAACTTACCAGCAAAAAGAAGGAACTCTGAAACTGGTTTTAGGGTTGAATTTGGCGTAAGAGAACTGGATTTTTGAACTTGCAGAGAAGAAGTGAAGACGGATGCAGGAGAATGTAGTGACGAGAGAGGAGAGACTGTAGTAAATGCAATCCACAGGGCAAATCTTTGTAGAGAAGACGATTTGAAAATTTACAGAGTAAGAAGAGTGTAAAAGACAAAGGAGACTCTCCCTATAGTGGATTACAAATCTTCAGGAGCATAATATAAGGTTGTGTAGCATAACGAAGACAGTTACAGAGTAATATTGTCCGTCTCAGTAATCAAAAACAAATCTTCAAAGAGACAAACAACTCTCAAAAATGCAAACAGAGGAAAAGCTCAAATTCAGAACAATAACTTTACCAATCAGCTAAGATTAAACAAGCGTCTGTGACATCAAGCTGATGAAAATCAATCTTGAGACCTTTTCTTGGTCCCTCAAGGATTTAACTGCTTTATGGCCAGCATCCACGTTTCTGGCTGTAAGAACAACAATCAATCCATGACCTGCAAGCTGCCTTGCAATCTCAAGTCCAATTCCAACCGGTCACCACTGCTACATTTTCACAAGACCACCACCTAAAAAATCACAAGTCACAAAAATCAAGAAGATGGTTTCAAAGGTATAGACTTTAATTTCAGTTTCTCCAAAGTATATATTCTCTAAAGTAATATTTTTCTCTCGCCCAACGATACGCCGACACGTAGCGCCCCTTAAACCAAGTTTCAGTCTCTTATATAAGGGAAGATCTTACATTTTATTTTTAATTATAATTAATTTTTTTGCACCAAAACTCTAAAAACTCAGCTATGAACCCCCCAATGGGGAATGTCTAACTCTAAAAACTCAGTTATGAACCCCTCAATGGGGAAGGTCTAAGACCATCCCGAGCAGAACAACAATGTTAAAGGGTTACTTTAATATATATATATATATATATATATATTATTTTAATTAAATTAATATATTTATTATAAGTAACCATTAGCGGAACGACACCTGTCAGTTCTGTCTGAGAATCGATCCTTCCCCAAGCAATCTGAGTATCGCTTCTCTCTATTCTTCTTCTCTCTCATTTCTAAATTAATTTTTTATTGATAAGTTTTTTGATGAGCACTTCCCAGTGGAGGTGCCCTAAGACCATCATTACTGATAGTTACTCATACTGATACTCTTATTAAAAAATTAATAAAAATAAAAGAGAGAAGAGGTAAGAAGGAGAAACGATTCTTCCTAAAGAAATTTGAAAAACGATACTCTTAACATATAGCACAGGTGTCACTTATTTAATGGAACAAATATTAAAAAATAAATAAAAAAAGAAAATTTGTAATAAAGATAATTTTTTTTTTTTGAGTAACGATACACGGTTACTCTCCAGTAATGATGCTCTAAAGGGATTGGTTATTTACCTTACAGAAATAGTATGACCTGAAGTAGGAGAATCATTCAGAAGGGATTTCAGGTACACAAGTTGAAATCAGATCATATGTTGAATCAACCGCAATATAACGGTGTTGAGATGGAGTAGTATAACATGAAGAAATTGGCGGTAACAGGCGCACAAATTTCGTCATACGATCCCTATATATCTCCTATTTTTGTTTTTATTTTATTATAGCTGTGAAGATTCTGTATGAAAATCATATAGCTGTAGATTTATCTTCCATTGATCTGAAAATTATACATAGTTCCTCTAGAATTCCATAGCCAATTTTTGTTTGCTCTGTTTCTGTTTATCTGACTGTTTTTCTTTGAAACTCTTATCTATTTAACTGAATCAAAGCTAGAGTGGTGACATGCATTATGAATAAGAGGAAAGAGAGAAGGGAACACAATGAAACACGTATTGTTCTTTGGATCCTTGAATTGTAAACACATATTCTTAGATTATTTTCTAACTTATTTATTTATTTTGGTGTATATTCTATGCTAACGGATATTCCAATAAGCAGCAACACAATTCCAAGTTGTAGTCATTCAGTAGACACCGAGAACGATATATTCTGTCACCATAGATTCCCAAGTTGTGCTTCATCATCTAATTCACCAAACGCATTTTAACAGTTCTGAAGGTAACAAATATTTTAGTTTAGACTCCCAACCTTATATGAAACTAAATTTTCTTACCTTTTACAGTACGTATGACCAATTGACCATGGTGATGCAACAAATATTTATGAGTATTGCAATGCTTTCATGTGGTATGATGAACGTGTTGGCAAAAGATGCAGATGACCACATCCGATAAAGCTTAACGAAGCTTACTCTGCTACTTTATCGCTTCCGTTTTCAATCAGTCACTTCAAACTCCCTCTCATCTCACCGTATGGATAATTCATTCCTATGTCTTTTGTTTGCATGTAATCGTTATAGTATCTGATAAAAGAGTTATGAAAGATATGATACATATTCTCTTGCATTGTATTTTCCAATTATTTGAAAATGTTCTGATTATAGATTATACCAAAAGAAAATTTAGTTTCTATCAAAAGTTAATAATTTGATAGATAAAATGAACTTTGAACTATTATAAATTAAATATAATTATATGTAAAGATAATAACAATATTTTTTTCCTTTTATTTGATGTAAATAAAGCAAATCAATGCACGAGCGTACGCATGGGCTGTAATACTAGTATAGATATATAGATATATATATAGTGTTTAAAAGAGAATAACAATTAATTTAGCCGATATAATTTAGGAAAACTATATTATCACCTTCAATAAATGTAGAAAATATTAAATGGAAACTATTAATTAAGCCGAAATAATTTAGGGAGACTAACAGATTTTTTCTCTAAAGATCTATTAAAATAGGTTTGAAAATTTTTATGAGATTAAAAATTTAATGTGTAGAGTTGTTTGTGGAAAAATCGAAATGTATAGATGTTGTCCAGCTATTTGTGGCAATAAACGTATCAAATTAGGTAGATTTAAATAGTTCCATTAATTAAGTTTTTACGAAATATTATTTTAGGAAAATTGTGAGGGGTTAATGTTGTAAATAAAACATATTAAATAAGCAAAACTTGAAGGCTTAAACAAAAATGTACTTCAAAAATAATAATAATATAGATGTCACACACATTTCTAAAACGTATAAAACATGGACACAAACAATTGAGAGCCACACACATTTTAGCGGGCAGAAAAATAAAATGTACGTAATCGGACACTCAAATATCATAATGTGTAACAAAAAGATGGTAAAAAGCAATAAAGTTCTACTACCATTTTACTAGTCTAGAAATCGTGGATTTTGGATCGAATAAACCAAACCCAAACCAAACATATAAGATATTCTACTATTTTTTTTCTTTATTCTCAAATAAGAAAATAAAATCAGTATGTATTATTATAAAATTTAAAATTTAAACCATTCTTTTATAAATTCAAATCGACATATAATTTCGTTCTAATTGTAAAATATAAACTCTAACTATCTAATCTATAAACCCAAACCAACATATAATTTCGTTCTAATTGTAAAATCTAAACTCTAACCACCTCATTTGTAAACCCAAACCAACATATAATTTTGTTCTAATTATAAAATCTAAACCCTAACCAAGTCGTTTGTAAATCCAAACCGACATATAGTTTCGTTTTATTTGTAAACCCAAACCGATATATAACCTCGTTTAATTGTAAAATCTAAACCCTAATTCTCATTTATAAACCCAAACCGATATATAACCTCGTTTAATTGTAAAATCTAAATTAAACCAATATTTAATTTTCCTGAAATAAAAGTATACAAAATTAGTTTCATTAATTTGTTTTTTTAATTTAATTTTGATTTATTTTTTAAATGAAATATTAAATATAATATTTTGATTTGTTGAGAGGGAAGAGGGTGAATACAAAGTACCTAAATATTTTCCTAACAACAATTAGTTTAGCAAATTACTAGTTTTATTTTATTTTAAGTCAACATTAATGATGGTAATATTTATATTAGTATAAGAAATTTTCTCTAGAGATATGAAGAGTGGAGATCACATGGATAGGAGAAGAAAAGGATAATCTAAAAATAGAATCCCATTACCTTTCCTTTTTGCTTAATAAAAAAAGGATTCTTCTTCCTCCATCCACATAATAATACAATAATCCTCTCTTTGTTGACGTTCTCCTCCTCCTCCTCCTCTTAATGTAATTAAATACATTAATCACTTTTTAATCTCTTATCTTTATCACTAACACATCTTTAATCTTGTTTTTTTTTTTTTTTTGTTCTCTTTGCAGTTTCAGTTTGGTTTCTTGATTTTTTATGTAACTGATTAACACATGGAGTCTGATTTCTCCGGTGACGAATCCAGCCACTGTTGTTTACGATCAATTACGACGTAAACGTAATAAGAAGAAACCTTCTTCACCGCAACCACAACCACCGTCTCAATCATCTGTTGAGAAATGGAGATCGGAGAAGGAACAACAAATCTACTCTACTAATATCATTCAATCTTTAAGGGAGCTCCGGATTAGCTCAGCCGCCAAGTCGTCGTCGTCTCCGTCTCCTCGCGGCGGTGGTGGTGTAGCCATACGAGACGCAGCTTATAGATCATTGGCGGCTATGGCGAGAGGATGAACACTGTGGAGCAGAGCTATATTGTCTAAAGCCGTGAAGCTCAAGTTCAGGAAACAGAGCCGGTCAAGAGATTCAATAACCACCAGGAATGTTAGTAACCGGTTAAGGAGAAAAAGAGCGACGGTTATGAGGTTGAAAGGGAAAGGTTTGCCAGCTGTACAGAGGAGGGTGAAGCTGCTCAGCCGGTTAATTCCCGGTTGCCGGAAACAACCGTTACCTGTGGTTTTGGAAGAAACCACCGATTATATTGCAGCCATGGAGATGCAGATTCGAGCTTTGAATGCATTGATCTCCGCCGTTGCGCCGCCACCTCCTCCACCGCCGGAGACAGGTCATGATGGGGATGAGACACACATGCTCGGTTAGCTTGGCCCAGCTGTCTTTTTCTGATTTTTTTAAAACATTTATTTTTTGTTATTTCATCATAGTTATTTTTTTTTTGCCATTTTATTATTATGAGTTTTATGTATGTAATGATTCAACATTCTCTACATATTAATGCATATCCATCCTTTTTTCTTGAATCACTCTGGAAACAAAACACAAGAATGGTGAGAAGGGATGTTGTTGAATATTAAATGGAAGAATTTGTAATGTTTGTACTGAGGTAAGCTTCGATTTGTTGTTATGTAACATTTATATTATTATGACGTTTTTGGTTGGTATTGAAACTGAAGTTTATCGGCTGTTATAAAGTTGTGTTATACAGTACTCCATCACACAAATTAAAAAAATCATTAAATTTTCTATTTTGGTTTTTATTATATTTTTTTATTTTTTTTACTGATCAGAACATTAAAACAGTTAAAACTAGAAAAGTGTAATTTTTACCAAATATTCGCAATGAAAATCCAAAATAATAACTATTATAAAATAAAAATTTAACTTTAAAATGACAACTAATAAAAAAACGGAAATAATAGTTACTATGAGTCTATATAAATAGAGATTAGCTAGGGTATACAACAGTAATAATTGGCAATATTTACTTTCAATAAACCTATTTAGTGCATAACCTATTTTTCAATTAGTTGTCACTTATACGGCTGTTTACAAAGCCAATTATTTGCTTTTTTTTTTAAAGGTTTGGGTTCAAAAGTTTTGGCTCAATTCAAAATATATAACAATAAGATGAATAACAAAATTATGTAAATATAATAAATATATAATATAATTAATTAATATTATACATATATATCTATTCATCTACTATACTATTATTAGTTGAGATTCTTGAGAAGTCAGTTTTTAAAATAACAGTATAATTGTAGAAGATCAATTAAGCCCAGAAAAATTAGACTAAGGAAGAGTATGATTGTGTTTTGACTTTCGAAATAATTGAATATAATATTTAATTAGAAGATATCCTCATAGAAATCAAAATATTTTTTCAGTATCTCTTAGCATTTCAAATGGAAATATGTATTTATTTACAAATTCTTAACTTTGAGAGATGAATTAATATGAACTTACATGTTGACAAGTGGCAAGACATCCCATTTTAAAGGTATAGAACCACTCAAGTTCCTAGCGAGAAAACCAAAAAAAATCTATTGGTTATATGGTGCATTTAAGTAGAAATGTCATTATATGTTCTAATACAAGTATTTCATACATTAAGCTGTTAATAACTATAAAACCATCCTATTTCATACATTAAGTATTTCATATTTGAATTATGAGAAAGACAAACAACCACAAAAATGCTCAAATTTTTCATAACATAAGCACAAAATTTCTACAAAATAGCACACATATATAACATAGTCAGATTTCCAAACCTAACTATAATAAATGTATAAATTAATTGATTTTTAATAAAATAATTTTATGCATAATACTATAAATTGTGACAACTACATTAAAATGATAAGTTCAAATTTTTGGATGAGGTTTGAAATTTTTTATTAGAGAGCAAAAAGGTAACTGAAAAAATTATTATGGTTGTTTATTACTTTAATGTTTTAAAATCATACACAAAACTAATGACTTTGCGGTTATAAAATTATACACAAAACTAATGACTTTTCGTATAAAAATTGTTTTGTCTGTATATAATTAATCACAAATAACGTTATTGATAATGGAATTACGAAATATGTGGACAACCCATGAGAGATTGTGTAATACATCAAAATATCTATATTAACATTTTTGAAGTATATTTTGTGTTATGCCCATTTAGTTTTATTTATTTAAAAAGTTATTTACAACATTAACCCCTAAAAAATTTCAAAAACTAACATTACTCAAGATTTTGTTTCCTAAATATTTTACATTTTATTTCCATTAAAAAAATAACAACAATCAATATGGAAATAGAAACTATCATATATTTAACCATACATTATGTTGTGTTTTGAAAATATTCTATATCTGAACCCTTCGTAAACAAAGAAAAAAATAATTTGATTCCCATTTTGTTTTCCAAAATCTGTGAGCTTTAATTTTTAACGTAAGAAAAACTTCCATTGAAAATTATTTAAATATTATAATTAACATATATAAACTTAATAAAAATTTTAATTATTACGAATATGTAAAATTAAAAAAAATTCTAAAATACTTTATAATGTGGTTATATAATAGATGAGTTATAAAGAAAACATGTTGAAAATTAATAAAATATTATTAAATTTGTGTTAACACGGGTTAAGTTCTCATTTAATTATTTATCAACACTACTAATATTAGAATATTTGACATAAATTCAAGTTGATTTAACTAAGATTGTATAAAATAATTAAATCATTAGGAAAAATGTGACTTAACCACAGCGTATAATTACTGATTATGTATTTAGATCCCTTATTTTTTTGTTATAATAATTAAAAATCAAAATAGAATCTCATACACTAAATAAAACAAACTAAATATAACAAACAAATGACCATGACCTGTATTACGGATTAAAAATAATATAAATATTTAGCCGCACAACAACTAGAAAATTTAGTTATTTCTCTATTTACAAAACATTTAATATTAAACAAATAAATACAACATAAAATATTAATTATATATCTGTGGTGTACCGCGGGTTAAAATCTAATTAAATTAATAAATAAAGATTCAGGTCCAATCATGTCGCTTATCATTCTGAAAATAATATTGGGCTGAGTCAATAAACCTTACTCTCAATAAATATGATAAACACTACACATATAGACTATGAGATGAGCTATTGACACAACTAAGCTATTAACATAGGTATAGGCCCAGATAATCCACTTGCATAAAGAACCCTGCTGCACACATACATCATCATTAGCATAGCAGTTAAAAGTTAACTAAAACAACAAATAGTGTAATCTGTAAAAGAAGATCTTACAAACTCTCAAGCTTTGTCCAGTTCTCAATTAAATTTAGAAGGTTTCCTCTAAACTGATTGTCACTTATACTGCTGTTGATAAAACCAATTTTAAACATTAGTATCACAAGGTAAATATTTATAACTTATTTAAACGAGGAGATACTTACAAAACCCTCATGATGGTCATTTTTGAGAATATAGATGAAATATTTCCCCTGAATTTGTTTGAGTTCATAAAGCTGAGAAAATCAAACAAGAAGGGTGAGTATTTAATTTGCAAACCTGATATCCGAGTGAGTATATTTAATTCCTAAGACACGTGAACAATTAACATGCAAATGATTCACTTTTACTGTATCGAATTTCTTATGGTTACATTTTTTAGATTTATTCCCTAAAAGAATTATTCTTACATTATTAGTTTTTTTAAATTTTTAGTGTTATTAAATTTAACCCGTAAGTTTTTAGTGTTTTTAGATTTAACCCGTGAAAAAATTATATAACATGCGACGTGGATTAAATTATATTATAAAAGAAAAAAATTTGGTTCACCAAGAATTGTCTTATTATAAATACTCTAATTTATTAGATCTAAGCGGTGGAATAATTATTCTCACATTTTTTATCAACATATTAGTAATCATTAAAAAGTTTAATTGTTTCATATCAAAGAATATAGTTATTATTGAATATTAGAGTTTTTAAAGAAAAAGAAGATATTTTGTATATAAATATGAAAATTGTTTTAGGAAATTATAAACCAAATGTTTGGAGATAATTTAGGAATCTAATTGTTTTTTTTTGTGTAATTTTTTAGGAATTAATTTTGTAAATAAGTATAATTTAAAGGATAGAACACCAAATGTATTTCAATGTAGAAAAATTTTGTTAAATTTTTAGAGATTAAATTTGTAAATAAGTATAGCTTAAACACTAAAACACCAAATGTACTGTTAACATAAATATCGATTGCCAAAGATATGTGATAATAAATGCACAAATAATTGAGAGCCACATACATTTTAGTGGTTATATATATACCCAAAATCTGATGAGTCGTTGGTTGACTCATATGTTGTTATCTCTAAACTATGTATTCCTACTACAGTAAAACTTCTATAAACTAATAATGTTTAAAATATGAGTTACATATATGACTCATATTTTTAATTGTTTAAAGTTTTTAAAATTATGAATTGGGACAATTTTAGCAAAATAAGATTAAAATTTATATTTTATAAATTTTGTGGTCTTGGAATTGAATTTGTTATATCTAGAAACATTATTAACAAAAAATTACAAATACTCTTGATAAATTGATTAAATTCACTTATACACATGATATTAGTCAATTCATTTGGGTCTATTCGTTTTGTTGTGGCAGGTAACTGCGGCAAGGCGCTACGGCGTACGCTGCTTATAATTTTTGATATCGATTAGATGCGGCGATCAAAGATGTTGCGTTTGCCGCATCCGCCTGCGTCGACGAAACGAACACGCCCGGAGTCGATATCTCCGGTGATGGATCAAACCTCGGTTGTTTACGATCAATCACGGGGTAAACGTAATAAATAAAAACCTTCTTCGCCGCAACCACCGTCTCAATCATCGGTGCAGAAATGGAGATCGGAGAAGCAACAACAGATCTACTCTACTAATATCATTAAATCTTTAAGGGAGCTTCGGATTAGCTCAGCCGCCAATTCGTCGTCCTTTACGTCTCCTCGCGGCGGAGGTGGTGTAGCCGTACAAGACGCTGCTTATAGATCGTTGGCGGTTACGGCGAGAGGAAGAAAACTGTGGAACAAAGCTATATTTCCTAAAGCCGTGAAGCTCAAGTTCAGGAAACAAAACCGGTCGAGAGATTCGACAACCACCGGGAATGTTTATAATCGGTTAAGGAAAAAAGAGCTGAGGTAAAGGAAAAAAGAGTTAAGGAACCGGTTATGAGGTTGAAAGGGAAAGGTTTGCCAGCTGTACAGAGGAGGGTAAAGCTGCTCAGCCGGTTAATTCCCGGTTGCCGGAAACAACCGTTGCCTATGGTTTTGGAAGAAACTACTAATTATATTGTTGCCAAGGAGATTCAGATTCGAGCTTTGAATGCATTGATCTCCGCCGTATATACGGTTGCTTATACGGTTGCTTATACGGCATATATACGAACGACTATACGGCTAGCGTATATACGGTAAGTTTTTTTTTTTTTTTTTTTTTTTACCTTCAATCAAGCTATAGATCTATAAATTGATAAAACGCTAAGCTTCATTATCGTTTTCTACTGCTGTGACACTTAGGTTGTTTCTCAAACTTCATTCTATATACAGAGAGTCTTCAGGTTTTCTTTACTCTCCTTCTCTTGTTTTGATTATATGATTTTTGTTTTTTAGCTTTATCATCTATCGTTGAGGTCTTGTTGATTAGAGAACTATAATTCTTAATATCGTAAAACTATGTTTGAGTTTTGGTATCGTAAAACAGAGTTTTGATATCGTAAAACTCTATTTTGAAATCGTAAAACAGAGTTTTGATATCGTAAAACTCTGTTTTGGAATCTCACCGCATATTTGTCTTTTATAATTATTTTCAGAAATTATTCAAGTTTCAATGGATTCTTGTATATAAAGGTTGATACTATTGGTTTGATAATTTTTTGAGTATTTTTGCAAAGATTTTAATATTATTATATATATTTAATTATTTATATGTAATATATTCATATCTAAATATATTTTTAATAAAATATATTTACCGTATATATCCCATATATACAACCGCGTATACGGCTATACGCTAAACGGTGGTCCATCGCCCGGCTAGCGCCTAGCGTATTTTAGAACATTGGTTATGTAACATTGATATTATTATGAAGTTTTTGGTTGGTATTGAAACTAAAGTTTATCGGCTATGTTATAAATTTACTAGGAGTCTAGGACAGCGTTACGTAGTGCCTTTACCTCTATCTTTTATGATATTATGGTTATAGCTTTCCATAAAAGATTGTGGGTTTATCTAATAGATGATTCTTATTGATAGTTAAGTAGAGTATAAAAATAGAGATTAGCTAGGGTATACAACAACAATAATTGACAATATTTACTTTACATCAAACTATTTTAGTGCATAACGCCATAACTTATTTTAAAAAGGAGATACTTAAAAAACCCTCATGTTGGTCAATTTTGAGAATGTAGATGAAATCTTTCCCCTGAATTTGTTTGAGCTCAGAAAGCTAAGAAAATTAAACAAGAAGGGTTTTAGTGTGAATAGAAAGAACATAACAAGCAGAGCAATCCAAAAAAACAAAATGCTTACGGTCGTCTAAGGTTTGAGAATCGCCCAAGCTCTGGGGTAAGAGTCCAGAAAGCATGTTATTTTCCAAGACACTAGAACAAAGACCGAATTAGTTACTACCAAAAGAATAACATGATCAAAATTAGAAACAATGCAAGGAATTAACTATTATCCAAACCAAAATGAATATAAAAAATTTAAATGAATTGTGACACCGTTTTTTCTATTCAGATAGTTACCAAACACACATTTCTAACTTTCATTTGCAAAAAGGAGTTTGGCTGAATCAGGGTGAAAGACTTTTGCATGCTATGTATCACCCAAATCTAGATGTTGAGCCCAAAGTTCATAGTACTTTTTATTCAAGAATAAGTAAGAGGCAGGACAATCAATTATTAACAAAAATCAAGACTAGTAAAGTCTAAATTTGATCTAATCCAATTGACAAGTGGCAAGACTCCATATTTTGAAGGTATAGAACCACTCAAGTAATTCCTAGCTAGAAAACCAAAAAAAAACTCCATTGGTTATACAAGTCAATATGTTCTAATATGATTATTTCACACATTAAGCTATTATACATTAACCATCCTATTGATTTGGTGTCTTTTTTTGAACTATGAGAAAGACAAACAACCACAAAAATGCTCAAATTTTTCATAACATATGCACAAAATTTCTACAAAATAGCAACTTATATGACATAGTCAGATTTCCAAACCTGATTATAACAAATGTATAAATTAATTGAGTTTTAATAAAATAATTCTATGCATAACACTATAAATTGTGACAACTACATAAAATGATAAACTAACTAAATCCTTAAGTTTTAATTCAAATTTTTGGATGAGGTTTGAAATTTTTTATTAGAGAGACAGAAGGTAACTGAAAATTTGTTATGTCTATTTTTTTTACTTTAATGTTTTAAATTATACACAAACTAATGTTTTTTTTTTCATATAAATTTTGTTCTGTCTGTATATAATCAATCACAAAAATAACCTTATTAATAATTTAATTAGGGAATATGTGGACAACCCATGAGAGATGGTAATGAATTTTATATCAAATATGATTTCAGAAATTTGGTTTATTTTTTATTTTTTTTGTCATCCAGAAATTTGGATTGTTATGCAAGTAATTTGTCTAAAACTCAATATTACTTTGGCAGACCGCAATTTTAGTTCATTAAAAGTATGTAAAGAATTAAAAATCTTACATCTCATAACGTGACAAATGGTGGATAAATATTCCTTCTAACATGGTGTAAAATGTGTAATGCATCAAAATACTAAATTAATAAATAATGTTATTTTGTATATTGAAAAAGGTATTATTGAAAATACCCCTACTATATACTATACTATTAGTTAAGAAGTCACTTTAAAAACATAACCATAAGTGTCTTACATGACAGCGGACTGCCCGTGTACTAAGGGAAAGAAGCAAAAACGAGAGTTCAGGGCAAAACAACCTGAACCTGTTACAACTCTACACACCTCTCCAGTCCCCAGTTCTACCACACTGATGCACGAAACAACGACCTCGGCTGCCCTTTCAAAAGATAAGGGGAAGGGTGTTGCCCTGACCCCATGCGCTTCGCCTCCGAACCCTACCATTGACTAATCCCTGGACCAATCTGCTACTACTTCTGCGTGGGTGCAAGTTAAGAAGAATGCGAAAAAGTCTCCTGGAAACCGAGTCTCCTGTTCTGCCCCGGTTCAAGCCACCCCCTTCTACATCAATATCGGCTTAGAATCATTGCAAGTTGAATCCGGAACCCCAGAAGACAAAAGCCTTGATCCCGACTCATCTGACATCCAACCCTCAGAGGATGATGCAGCTCCTGATATAGATGAGGCTCAGTTCTTACGTATGTTCTCACAGAGACAACAAAGGTATGATAGGGGCAAGGGCCCCAAAAAGAATTAATCAATGTGTATCGACGTTTTTTGATGGAATGTAAGAGGTTTTAATAAATTAAGCCACCGCAACAGATTTAAGGATTGGTATAAGGTTAACCATCCTCTTTTTGGAAGTCTAGTAGAGACTCACGTCAGCCGATCTAAGCAGAAGAAGTTTATAGACGCCATTCTGCCCGGCTGGTTTTTTGATGACAACTACGGTTTTTCTGAGCTGGGGAAGATCTGGGTAATGTGGCATCCTAGTGTCAAGGTGTCCATCCTCTCCAAAACTCTCCAACTGATCTCTTGTATAGCGGTTCTCCCAAATGATCAGTTAGAAATTATTGTCTCTTTTGTCTACGCATCAAATGAGGAGTCATCCAGAAGATCTCTCTGGACTGAGTTAGTCTCTATGGCCTTGGATCCGCGAGTTTGTGGGAAACCTTGGGCATTCCTTGGTGACTTCAACCAAACGCTGGATCACTCAGACTCCTCTATCTCCCAAAATCCAAATGTTGATCTTCCCACCAGGTTGTTTTGAGAATGCCTGTTAAATGTTGAGCTTGTTGATCTCACCTATCGAGGTTGTTATTTTACTTGGTGGAATAAGCAAACCGCAAACCTTATAGCAAAGAAGCTTGTTCGAATCCTGGTGAATGAAGACTGGTATCTCAATTTCCCAACTTCCTTCGGCTTGTTTGATCAACGAAGCTTCTCTGATCACTCGACCTGCTGTATCACGCTTAATCCCACAATCCAGAGGCAACATAAAGCTTTAAGGTTTCATAACTTTCTCCTGCCCAATCCTAATTTCATTCCTCTGATTGCTGATCAGTGGTACAGTTTAAGCTTTGTTGGATCTGCAATGTATCGGTTGGCCAAAAATCTTAAAGCTCTGAAGAAATGCATCCGCATGTTCAGCAGGGACAACTACTCTGATTTAGAGAAAATAGTTAAGGAGGCACATGCTGAAGTCCTCCTTCTCCAGCGGAAAATTCTCATTGATCCTAATCCATCTACTGCGAACCTGGAGAGAATAACGAATGAGCAGTGGCAAACACTCCTCCATGTTGAAGAGTCTTTTTTCTGCCAGAGGTCTCGAGTTACTTGGCTAAGGGAGGGTGATCTCAACACGTCTTATTTTCACCGCATGACTTCTGCTCGACATGCAATAAACCATATACATTTCATGATCGATACTAATGGGAACATGGTCGAAGCACATAAGGATATTCAGGATCACTGTGTCGGCTATTTCTCTTCCCTGCTTGGTGGTCCTGTGGCTCCCCCTCAGTTTGACCCAACGGATATAGCAGGCCTTTTGAATTTCAGATGTTCCTCACACCAATAGGACATGCTGGCAAACGAGTTTTCTCCTAAAGATATCAAGGCTGTTGTCTTCTCTCTTCCAAGAAACAAGGCCTCAGGACCTGACGGGTATCCTGCTGAGTTTTTCAGGTCCTGTTGGCACATTATCGGTCCCGATGTCATCGATGCAGTCAGAGAATTCTTTCGCTCAGGTTAGATGCTTTAGCAATGGAACACTACAACCATAGTACTTATCCCAAAGATCCCAAATGCTGCATCTACCTCTGACTTCAGACCAATCTCCTTGTGCAACACCGTGTACAAAGTGATCTCGAAGCTCTTAGCCGGACGACTGCAGACTCTTCTGCCCTTGGTTATCTCCAACGCTCAGTCAGCTTTCCTCCTTGGTCGCCTCCTTGCTGAGAATGTGCTCTTAGCTTCGGAATTGGTCAATGGCTACAGTAGGAAGAACATTGGTCCTCGAGGAATGCTCAAAGCGGTTCAATGGCTGGGCCACTCGTTCTCTTTCTTATGCGGGCAAGCTCCAACTTTTAAAATCTGTCATCTATGGTCAGATTAACTTCTGGTTATTAGCCTTCATCTTACCAAAGGCGTGCATCAAGAAGATAGAGTCCCTTTGCAGTAGATTCCTTTGGTCTGGCTCGATTGATCGGAGCAAAGGAGCAAAAGTTGCATGGTCGGACTTATGCTATCCAAAGCAAGAAGGAGGGTTAGGATTGCGGAGACTGAGCACCTGGAACATCACCCTCTGTCTCAGGCTTGTTTGGCTGTTGTTCTCAGGAAGCGGCTCCTTTTGGGTTGCTTGGCACCACTTCCACCACATCAAAGGTAAAAGATTCTGGTCTCTTAAAGCTTCTGCGAATGACTCTTGGAACTGAAAATCCCATTTGGCTCTTAGATCTCTGGCTCATCCCTTCATCATGTGTGACCTGGGTAATGGAGAACATGCTAGCTTCTGGTATGATGCTTGGTGCTGTTTTGGTCCGTTAATAAACCTAACTGGTACTGACGGACTTACTCGTTTTGGTATTCCCTCCCATTCCTCTGTGGCTGATGCGTGCGAGGGAAACATTTAGCACCTGCCAACTCCAAGGTCGGATCAGGAGTGTGAGTTACACTTATTCCTTGACATGCTACCTCAAATCAGAACTGATGCTGGTACTGACTGTTATAAATGGGTCGTCCATAAACAAAAGCTCCCAAACTTCCACACAGCAAAAACCTGGGATAATAACAGAGAGCGATCCAATATCAAGGATTGGTCATCATCGATCTGGTTTAAATGAGCAACGCCTAAACATGCCTTCACAATGTGGGTTGCCTATCTGCATCGACTGCCAACCCGCGATAGACTACACGCCTGGGGCATCTCCACTTCTACTTCTTATTGCCTCTGCTCGACATCAGATGAATCTCATGATCACCTTTTCTTACGGTGCCCGTTTAGCGAACATGTATGGTTGCAGCTTCAGTCCCATCTTCGGCTACGACCTCTGCCTTTTCATACCTGGCCATCACTTATCGCCTGGAAAAAGATCAAATCGGACTCAGCTCCACCAATCTTCCTGAAGCTTGCGTGTCAAGCTGTGGTGTATCACCTCTGGAAGCTTAGGAACAATATCCTTCATAACCAGGTGTCGTATTCTCCTACTGCTATCTTCCAGGAGATTGTGATGGAGATCCGCAACACCATCGACGCCAGAGTTTCTCGGAAACAATTCAGGACGCTCATGACACTTTGGATTAGATGAATTTTTCTAGTTGATTGACACTCAACGATTTTTTGTAACCCTTGTTTGTTTTTTTCTTTTTTGGCAAGGTTACAAACATTATAGGTGGCTCTTTTGTAAATCTCAAACTTTTCATTAATATGAATATTCACATTCCTATCAAAAAAAAAAAGTGTCTTATTTAAGCAAAGTAAAATTTGATTAAGAAAGAGTACGATTGTGTTTTGAAATAATTGAATAGAATATTTAACTAGAAAAATATTTTCCAGTATCTCTTAAATCTATACTATTAAATGGGAAGCACACTTAGGAATAAAAAAAAAACAAAAAACATGACATATATCCATGTTGCCAAACAGACCAATTTGCCTACATAATTTAAAAAAAATAATAATAAACTTTCCTAAAACAATAGTAACAATTATTAAAAAAAAATGATTAACTCTTTTATATAATTAATTTCGAAAATATGAAGCTTTCCAAAAAGGTTTCCTAAAAATTAAATATTAAACATTTATAGTTTTCTAAAAACAGTTAGTCATGTGTTATATTCAATTCAAAATATTACATTACTTTAGGAAACTATATTAACTATAAATGATACATTCATATATTTTATGAAACTATATTAATTACAAATAATAAATTCAATATTTGACATAATGTCACTATAAAAAAACTACAGCCAATAAGATTACAAAATGACAATATAAATATTATAATAAAAACGAAATTATTTATATTAATAATTCCTTTAATTTTATAAAGTTATTATAATTTTATTAAATAATAAAAGAATTTCCTAATTAATAAAACCTATCATTTAACAAGATTTCCATAACAATTGTATCTAATTAATTTCGAATAGTATATATGAAATAACTTACCTTTAATTTAAACAGATGATTTATTGTAAGAAATATTGAAATAAATCAGCAATTCGTTTACTAAATATCTAAAATTTAGGGATTATTTCTAAAACTAACCTTATATATTTACTCTCATCGGTTTAATAGAAATTGCAAAATCTAGATAATTAATTCATTATCCAAATCTAATCATCCATATAAGTTCAAAAATATTGTATATGCATTAACTGAAATATAAATAATCTTTTAAAAGATTATATATAGATTTTTGTTGTTTTAAACGTAAAATTCGAAATGTTTAGCCGACTCTTTCCAGCCTATAAATAGAGTAATCAATTTAACATTCACATATCATATACACCACTCTTACCTAGCACTATTTTTGTATCTCTTTGTTTCTGCAAAAAAAAAAAAAATTATGTGTCTCTGTATTTAAGTTTGCATATGCATATACTTTGCTAACATCTACTATATTCTTTTTTTAATTCACCAATACTATGTTGTATGTCCTGTTTATCATTTATTATTTTTGTGAATTGTTAAATTTATAATTTTCTGTCGTGTACATATGTATATACAAATCAAGATCTTTTTCGAAAGCATACATTTTTTACTTAAAGATTGTATATAAGGGAGAATTATGGTATGAACGGGTGTTCATCCAATTGACATAGCATCTGCAAAACAAGAAAATTACATTTGATTGCTTAAAAGAAGTCCACATTTTTTATATGAACCCGGTAAGTCACAAAATACTATATTAGTGTTTATTTTCTTCCGTTTTTAATAGTATAGATTTAAGAAAACTCTGTAGAAAATTCTTATTTGGGTATGTAGTTGAGCCTTGCGATAATATTATCAAAGAAACCAACGAATAAAACTATAATTTAATATTCCATGATTGTATTGTAAATTTGTAATCAGTTGTATATATTAAATTATATTATTTTTCTTTTTTTTTTCAAATATATGTGAACAGTCTTTATTAAGTCTACAGTTTTACAAACAACACACACATGAGTACCTTGAAATTTGTTTTTAAGTCATTATTATCTTTAAAAAGTCTATAAAATAAAAAAACGAGACTACTCCGCAAAATACCACATGAGATTAGAAAATTTAGATAACAACATTCAATTTTCTAATTCTTAATAGTTTTGGTAAGAGTTAATTTAAGAACATATATTTTAAAAATATATTAAAAAAGTTTGGATAATTTTCATTAATTTTGTAATAATTTTGTAAAAATTAAATACTCAAACGAAAAATATGGATATCCGTTAGAAGCTTTCCTATTTTTATTTTTGACAACTAAATAAATATTATTTGCCCAATCTCTTATCCGCTGGACTAATATAAATATTGTCAAACGAATAATAATTAAAAAATATTATTACATAACAGAAATGAACATTTGGTGGATACGGGATGTCCAAAATATACATGCCTATGTTCTCTCATTTGTAACTTATTTTTAATGGTTTCCAGGCCAACCGCTGGTGAAACTGAACCAAAAACCAAAATGACAAAAATTTGGGTTACTGATGTTATACTAAATAAATATGTTTAAACATACTAAATAAATAATCCTAATTCTTGACATGTTATATTACATGATAGAATACATTTAATTTTCTCAAATAAATCTTACTATTTTCAACTAAACTAGCATAAGTTCAAAATAAAATAAAATAAAAAATACATAAAACATAAAACATGTTCTATTAACAGTTATATTAAAACAAAAAACATATCGAATATAGTTGAACCATATAAAAAATAATATGCTTAAAGAAGTCGATTAATTTTGTAATATTTTGTATTATAACATATGATATATAAATATACTATGAATTATATTTATGTTTATTCCATACGGGAGTTTGAGAATCTATGTTTTTGTCCGATCCCGTCCTGTTTTCGATCAAAAATACAATTTCTTCCCATATCAGAATGTTCCATATTGGAAATGATTTCATTTATGCAACGGAAATTTGAGAACCGGTGTAAGACATGATGGTACATGACAAAACAGAAAGAGAATTACATCTACTTCTAAATATTCGTATTTTTCTCAAACGGGTTTTCATCGTTGTTAGCAGTTATATATTTGATTTGATAATTCACAAATTTAATAGAATCTAAGAATCATTTATCTGATTTAATTTGTAGTCAGTCCAACCATTATGTTGTTGCGAATTTTAAAATATTGGTGAAACCATTATTATTTCAAATTTTCAAACATTAATAAACTAAACCAAAAATTAAACTAAATCTCAATTAGTATGAGTTTGATTATAAATATTAAAATAAATTGGTTTATAAACATAAACCCGCACGTACGTGCGGATCCGAACCTAGTTCTAAATTAATTGAAATCTCCTCAAAGATACCATCGAGGTATCGACGAAGCCAAGGTCCATTATAAAGTTAAGTTTGAAAAATTTCTGCTTTATAGCAAGGTCAAACAGTTATATCTTTGTATCATATTCCCAGTGCATCAAGAAGGTTGAGGATTCTGAACACAAGTGGGAATTTGCAAATGATGATTTTGTGAAGGGCCATTATGAGCTTGTGGACAATTCATTACACGCAAGACTGCAATGAATGATCAAGAAGGAATTGGCTGAGAGTGTTTGGCCAAAGCTAATAAAAAGTCTCCCCAGCTTGGTCGTGGTTTTTGAGAATCTGATCAATAAACCTATCTGCCGTGAACCCTCTATCTATTTATGTTTATGAATCTGATCATGTATCTTTCTAAACTTCTGTTTGTGACTTTTTTTTGATAATTTTCTTCTTAGAACAATGTTGCTCTGTATCTCTTTGTATGCATGACGACTTTGTCCTTTCACCAGACACTATCCAATTACAATATATCTTAAATTCAAATCATTTATCTAATTCAAACTTACAAAAATTGTCCCCAGACTACTCTGTTGTCCTTCTAAGAACCGTTGCTTTTCAAAAGTACAATATATTGGGTACGGCAAGAGACATGGTTTTTCATGGTAGACTCACTGAACTTTTTTAAGATGTGATTCAAGTTAAAAGCGTCAGCTCGTGGTGCTTGCATGTGAAGGCTTGAAGAGAAAGTTTAGAGGTGAATTCAATCAGATGAAGAAAAAGGAGTTACTGTACAATGAAGGATGCTCAAAGGGAAAAGTATTTGGGAGCTTCTAGTTGAAGAAAAAGGTCTCAGTGGAAAGACATTAATCGTTCACACGTGCAAGGTTGTTAGGTTAATATAACCCAACCATCTATCCACTTTGTTTCTCTACAATACAAAACAGAGGGGACTTGACACCACAACTGGTGTCTTTATACTTAATGTAATAGCTTAAAAATAATTATAGTGCAGTGACTTCGATTTTTACAAAAACAATCTCACAACGTTGGATCCTGAGGAATTAGTTTGTTCTCCAAGTTAGCTTTGAGCACTCTGACCCTATAATCTTGATTTAGCTAGCTGAAGTATGTGAGCATTTGTGGTGTGAGATTTCATGCAAAAAAGAGGATTTTACTTGTTACGTCTTCCAAAATAGTAACAGAATCTCAAAACTACTTTTGGTTATACAATTGTTGTAGTTGGACTCTCGATACTTCTCCAAATCTGTTTTAGCTAATATATAACAAAAGTATCACTGTAATATCTGTGAACCGGAATCCCCGTTTGGGGATTTGCATCGATCGATGCAAGTCTGCGTATGTCAACACAAGTTACTCGTCTGCGGGACAACTGATAGAGAGCAAAAGCTTAATAACGGACGAAAACGATAGATTTCGAGGAGAACTCAGATTCATGAACGGATCTTGCTTATAACGTTGTAATTTGACGAAGAAGCAATAAGGATAGAGTCGAGATCGGGAACGATATCGACGTGGTTTTGCAAGTCCTCCTTGCACGGATTGAACACAAACTCTTAAGTTTGAGAGTCCTCATCTCTAGGCTTTACACAAAGCTCTCGTAAAACTTGTTTATTCAATAATCAATAATTACACAATAATGAAACTTATGTCTCCTTAAATAAGAAAACGAAAATGAAAACCCAGTCTAATGTTTAACGAAACATTATGGTCTTAAAACCCATGAACCTAAGGCCCATTAGCATGACTTAATAACAAAGTGGTTGAGACGGTGATCAACAACATGAAGATTTCATGCAATGCATCAGTCCCTCCGGGTTTGAAAGATTCGACCCCGAATCTTAAATCTTTGGAGATATCCTTTGTCAACCAATTCATAATATATGCGCTTAAGAACTTCGTGACGTTTCTTTTTCGGCTGCAAGTGCAACTTGCTAAAACGTCCTCCACATAGAGCCGTTGTGAAAACAATCGTGGCTTCCAAGCTTGCTTGAACCCGAGTGGCCAAGAGATCCTTTTTTTCCTTAAATCTTGTATCCTTGTTTGGTGAAAATATTGACACATGGTCATATGCATGAGGGGAAAGACGATCCTTCGTAAACAAAATGCATAAGAAGGATCATCTTTGCCCGTTGGGGCTGATAGTTTGCTGCTTTGCCCGTTGGGGCTGCAAAAGCCAAAACCATTAGATTTCGCTGACGAACACCTTACAGCTCTCTAACAAAATTGACAGCTTTTCCACGACAATGTGATCTCGACTGTGACTTCGACATCATACGGACTACATATGTGATCTTTTTTCCCACCATAAAACAAGTGGTGTAAAATAAAAATTCTAAGATGAAGCTGACTTGTGTACACGTCAACAACAATTGCTTGGTCCGCAAGCAACGACACCCCTGCACCTAAATTTTGTGGAAATGTGTGAAAGTGAATTACGAACACCTCTGTTTATCTCTATGTAGACACATTATAACGAACCAACAATCAATATTTGGCATTAAGGACCTGGCGGTGGAGCAAAATATGCACCTTTAACACATCACCTGCAGCAAGTACGACACCCAAAGTACCCACAACAACCAAAAGGTGACCCTTCTTGTAGCCAGTGCCGGCTTGAGCATTATAGAGACTTTGGGGCAAAAAACAGAACAGAACATCTATTACACATAAAAAAAAAGTTGTTCACAAAAGGATAGCAAAAAGTAAAAGAACGTTTACAAAAAGAAAGCAACAACAATGTCATTTTGCATTTTTTCCTCCAACAGATGTAAATAAACAGTCACACAAAAAGATAAATTTCCAGTGCTCTCCTTTCCTTGCTTTTCTTGTAACTTTTTGCTCTCCTCTGCTTCTAGCTGGCCTTGTAAGCTTGTTTTATCCTTTCCATCTCCATATATATAAACTTTCACATCCTTTCACACCTGAAAAAAAAACAGAAGCCAATACTCATTCTTGAAAGATATAAAGGATCACAAAATCCTATTTTTACGAGCTTTAGTCGATGCAAAATCATGAATAATAGTTTCAGTATCAATGCTCTCTAATATGTTATTTTCGATGCACAAAATAGCTAAACCATTCAACCTTTCTTGAGACATTGAAAATCTTAGATAATTTTTCAATAATTTTAGTTTTGAAAAGCTTCTCTCCGCTGAAGCGACTGTCACCAGTATAGTTAACATGATTCTATATGCAATTGAAACATTTGGATAACAACCAATATCTTCAACAAACTCAAGAACTTCAGTAGGTTCCATTGACACATCAGGTAAAGTCGTTTGAAGCATTCTCAATTCTGAAAAAAGATCATCTGAATCAACATCCGACGAGTTACCATGAGAACTAGACCCTTCATGTCTATACTCAAAGTAGAACTAAACCCTTCATGTCTATACTTCTCAAAAAACAAACACACACCTTGCAATTGTTTTAAAGCATTATCAATGCAAAATGATTTAGACTGTAAATTCTTACTCACTGAGTTAATGGCAAACAAAATATCATACCAAATAACAATGCCAAGGATAAATTCAAAATTATCAAATGCCATGATCAAACTTTCAGCATCACTCTTTGTCATAGCATCATCACAAGACTCTTATAATTCCAATAAATCTGATCTTACTTGTGGAGCTTGGAACCTAATAGCTTTGACACTTTTAATTCGACTCTCCCAACGTGTGTTACACAAAGATTTTACAGTAAAGCAAGAAACATGATCAAGCAAAATTTTCCATCTCTTAGACGAACTAGAAAATAATGCATATATGCGTTGCACAATTCCAAAGAAAGAAATAGCTTTTACACATGAATGAGCCATATCACTAACCACAAGATTCAGACTATGACAAGCACACGACATATACAAAGCTTTTGGATTTACATCAAGTAATCGCTTTTGAACACCTTGATGTTGTAGCGAGGGTAATCCCCAAACAGCTCCTCAATGATTTTCTTTGTGATTTTTGAGTGAGAAAGACATGGGGCATGCATATCCAAGCTGTAACAAAGTAACTTCCACATCAACACAACGTTTTTTATCTGCTTACCCACCATGAACCGAAGCTTGTTAGAAAAACAAGCCAAGGTGAGGCTTAATTTTCCACACGCTAATAGCTTTCTTGATGCGCAAGTAACGACTCTCTAACAACTAAACGTAGTGGATATGTAACAGAAATCAGCTAGTGGGTGACGAACATCTCTGTTTACCCATTGCAAGGCTCCACTCTGGCCAGTGCCGGCCTGGCATTTTTTAATACCCAACGCAAAAAAAAAAAAGCTATGCCCTATAATATTTTTTTTGCAAACTCATAAATAATAATGATATAAATAACCATACTTTATTTTAAAAAAATATATATAACCATACTTAAACTGAAGAAGAATATGTTTAATTTCATAACCAATTTGTAAAAAGAGAACGAAAAAAAAGTAAAAAACAAAATCTCTGCAAAATCAACAAGAAGGCTCGATATCGGTTCGGTTAATGTGCCCAAGACTAACACCCGGGATCGAGTCCCAGTTTCTATGAATGTAGGAATTTGGCTAATGGGTCGACCAGTTGTGGCCCAATGGTTGATAAAAAAAAAAAATAGACAACACAAATGATGATGGTGATATGGTATAAGAAGATGATTGGCTAATTCTAATACAATTTAAGAATGCTTTAAGACATAAGTTTACCTTAATTGTATAATTGAAATAATTAAATTGTAAAATACAAAATAAAAATAAATTGAAAAAATAGAAAGTCATTTCCATTCAAGATAAAAGTAAGTAGGAAATTTTAAATGTTACAAAAAAAATGAATATGAACAAATATGAAGTTAAAATTTTAATGCATGACATTAAATTTGAATATTTTGTTTGTTAATCTTAAATACAATTTAAAATTTGTTAAATAAAATAATTTTTAACGTATATATTTGTGGTTAACCGACATTTAAGATGTTTTTAAAAATTTGGTTATAGCCATTAGTAAACTATACACAAAATTTAATGCAAATTAAGTCATCTACAAATGAAATGTAGTACTGACATTTTGACAAGCTTGGGGTGACATTCAGAGATCCCCAAATATCCGAGTGAACATACTCTAACTTGTCCTTTGATGTATGTTTCCCATTTTTGTAGGATAGCTTGTGATACTTTCCCAAAATGCAATGCTCACACTCCTTTAACTCCGAGATGTCTTTGGTATTGATCATCTCCTTCTTAGCCAGTAGTTGTAAGCTCTTTTCACATAGCCTGCTATGCCAAAGCATAGTCTTATCTCCATCCTTGATTGCTTCATTTGCTTGCTCAACTACTGCTTTTCCATCTAGAATATAGAGAGTATCCTTATAGTCACCTGCTAGTGCCTCCTTTTCTCCACTGAAAACCCTAAATCTGAACTCTCTTGAGTGAAACCAACAACCTTGCGACTCCAGTTGTCCGAGAGATATCAGGTTTCTCTTAGCAGTTGGTGAGTATCTGACCTTTGTTAGAATGACAATGGTATTGTCATAGTTAACAATCTTGACTTTCCCTATAGTCGTGATCTCACAGTAAGAATCATTTCCCATTAAGATCTTCCCTCCGTTTATCTCTTCTAGATCATACATTAAATCCTTTATGTCTGTTAAATGATATGAGCAGCCTGAATCAAGAATCCACCCGCTTCGCACTTGTGTTTCTGAAGCAGTTAACATCATAGGCTCCGAGTCAATGCCTTGTCCGACACCAGCTTCCGCTTGACTTTTCTTCGGATAATCCTTCTCAAAATATCCCTCAGCTCCACAAACCCAACATGTCTTCTTGGTTTTAACCTTCTCCTTTCTTTTGGTTTGTTGTTTCGCCTTGGCATTTCCTTTCTTTTTCAAACTTTGGTTTCTGCTGGACAAAGAGACCTTCACCGCTTGTCTTTGTTAAGTAGTTACCTTTCTGTTTCGATTCTGTTTCTACTGAGTAGGCTGACTGAACTATCTCCTTCAGAGTGATAGTTTCTTTTCCTCCTCTGTACTTCAACGTGTGAACTAGTTGGCCAAAATGTGATGGTAGGCTTTTTAGGAGAATAACAGACTGATCCTCATCATTTAGCTCCACCTCAAGACTTGCCAAATCTGAGACTAGTTTGTTGAACACGTCCAGATTCTTGTCTAGATTCTTGTCTTCTTCCATTCTGAAGCTGTAAAACCATTGCTTGAGATAGAACCGGTTTGGCAATGACTTATCCTGATACTGTGACTCTAACGCATTCCACATACCTTGTGCAGATTTGTTCTTCATGATTTTCCTTAACACCATATCAGTCACGCTCATACCTATCAAGTTTCTTACTCTTCTATCTTTAGCCTTCCACTTAGGATCCGACTCATCTTCTTTCTCCATACTTGAGGTCTCCTCGATCCTTAAAACTGACAGTAGACTGAGTAGCTCAAGTTGACCTAACATCCGATGTTTCCATATGGAGAAATCACCCTCTCCATCAAACTTATCTACCTCAAACTTACTCTGGGTGGGTTCCATCTATGCTACCTCTGCTAGATCTGATCACAACCTAACTGAAAGAGCGTACCTGAACGTCACCTTCACTAAAACAAACAAATATGCTACTAGTAATCCTCCTAGAGTCAGAGACCAAGTAAGAAACCTATACTTGTTGAGTCTAAATCTCCTGACTTCTTGAAGGAAAACTTAAGGTTAAGAAGGAAAAACGATACCTTTATCCCTGAAACCTTGCTCTGATACCACTTGTAAGGGTTTTAACTTCTTGAACCGACCGATAGCTTATCTTGTGTTGTGTTTGTTTGGACAGAACAAAGAGAAGAGAAGTAGAGAAAGGGAAAGAGACGACACACGGATTTACAAGTTCCCAAGGTCAATGTGACCAAGGTACGTCTTGGTGAGCTTACTAACCAGCTCACAAGGTTTTATAGAATGAAAAACAACCGATTACAAGATCTCTAGAAAGCCTATACAATCGAGCAAGAAGAACCTAAGTTCTCTCTTCTCTCAATCTCTCTAGGCCTATCTCTCTTGCAATGCTCAGTCTATCTTCTGCCACTTGCCGTCACAACACTCTTGTCTTGTATTTATACTGCCTTGTTGATGCACCCTTGACAAGTCATAAAACCTAGGTGAATCAAACCTTATCCTTGCCAGCATAGCGATAAACCCGTACGCTTCAGCTAAGAGACAAATACAGAATGTTGACTGCTTTTGTCGACCGTTACCAAAAACAGTCTAGAACATGGGCCTTTTTTTTACCCGAGGCCCAATAGGCTTTTTCTGGTCCATTATGCAGAACTGGACCGAATCTCACAAAACATATATACAAATTGTATTACCAAATATGATACTTCAACCGTACTTTTTATTAATTATTCATATTACTTCAAAATGGAAAATATTAACCCCGTGTTAAACGGATTATTACTGACAAAATTAACAGGAGAGCCAAACTAATTTAATTTATAAATCCATTATCCATATATGATAATCGAATTAATATCGTCATCCATATAACTCCTCAAATTTCTATAGGGGATATTCAACGGCTTCAAATCAGACTTAACGTTTCCCTCATATCTTAAAAACCTTTGAATTAGATAATGTAACGCCCACGAACCAAAACTCTGCGTTTTGGGGGTGGATGTCGATCGACACACATATTTCTGGTTTGACCAGATTGATTTAATTATCGATTTGGACCGGTTTGGTTTAGGAAAAACTATTGAACCGAGATATTTAATTGGGAAAATGACCTAGGTCGTGTTTTATTTTTGTCTTGGTAGCCGTTTGTTGTTTTTGAGAGAGAAAGAGGAGAAAACAGTTTCTAAGAGTTCTTGTGAGAGTTTGTGAGATTAGAAGGCATTTTTGGAGAGATCTTGCTGTGAGAGTGAAGAACCAAGGCTAGGAACGTGGTGGGAAGGTTTCTGTGGTGGTAGCTTCGTCCTTTGGGCTTAGATCTCTTTGTTGGCTAAGGTGAGTGCATGACCATGGCTTATCTAAGCTAAGATATCTGTTTCTGTGATATTTGGTGTTGTTTGGTTGTTTGTTTCGGTTGTTTGTGAGTTTTTCGTAGCTCCTGAGGCTTGGATTCGTTCCTGGGATTGTGTGGGACGAAAAGGAGCAGTTTGGAGGCGAGATTCGGAGGTTCTGTTAGAAGGAAATCACTGCTTGACGGTGGTGTCGGTCGACACTAACGCGAGGATGGCTCGGGATCTTAGCGAGTGTCGGTCGACACCATGTGGAGGTGTCGGTCGACACCGTTAGGGTTTCGGGGGTGTCGAGCAGGTGTCGGTCAAAATCCAAGTGGTGTTGGTCGACACCAGATGTCCAGTGTCGGTCGACACCTTCTGGTATCGGTCGACACCATTCTGACAGTAACCGGATCATGTCGGGTCACTTGTTCATGTTCCTGGTTTGTTTTACTGTTGTTGTTTGTGGACTGAGAGATCTTATTGCTTGTGTGTATAGCCCAATAGATGGGAGGATTGCCTCACTGAGTATTTATCAAATACTCATGCATCTCAATTTGTGTTTGTGGTGCAGGTAAAGGCAAAGTGTGATCGTGGAATCAAGGGAATGAAGAGGAAGATGTTCTAGGAACTCGATTGGATGTTGTCTGGCATTGCTAGGTTGCTAGAGTTGGGTCTTTAGAACTTATTAGGTTGCTGGTTCCTTGGTTTCCTGTTGTTTGACATTGAAATGGTTACGATTGGTTGTTGGTTATTCTATTATGGATTAATATTGGATTATTGGTTCAATTGGTTATTTAATTGGTATTGTCATTCCGCTGTTGTTTGTGATTGTGGTTAGGTGGCTAGTGGATATGAGACCACTAGTCATAGTTATTTATATTATTATTATTTACTAAAAAAAAAAAAAATGGGTCAGGTCGTTTCAGTTTGGTATCAAAGCCTTTACGGTTCTAGGTTTGGGTTCACTAGGTTTTTGTTGTGTTTTCTGGGATTGCATGTCTTGATTGATTATGTGAGTTAGTCAATTGTGTTGCATGGAGTCCTAGATCATCTTCTTCGAGCCTACATTGTGATTCCAGAGTGAGTTTTTGTTTTTGTGTTCTGTTTATTGTGTGCTTAGCCTTCTGCTCATGGTAGTCCAGATGGTTAGAGAGGATGCTGTTGCTGGTTGTGGTCGTGGACGCGAACGTGGTCGTGGACACGGACGTGGTCGTGGTAGGGGCTGAGTCCCAGTGGTTAGTGAGACTGCGGACCAGAGTGTGACAGCAGAGGGTGTCGGCTAGTCGCAGGGTGTCCAGAGGGATTCCATGAGTGTGGCCGGAGGGGGAAGTGTTGATGCCCCAGTAGCTGGTGATGGTAGGGCCCCAGGTGTGGGTGTCCCAGTGGGTGGAGTCCCGGGTGTCGACCTTGCGGGTTTGTTGACATAGTTGTTCGAGCGGTTGGCATCTGTGGCACCGGCTGAGGCCCAGGTAGTGCCACCAGTGGTGGCGGAGGAGCGGCAGCCAGTGGCTGCGGATGTGGGGTCTATTCTCGTTATATCAGCATGCTGACAAAGATGGGCTGTATTGGTACCGAGCAGTTTTCGGGAGGTACAGATCCTACCGCTGCGGATGCGTGGAGGAGGAGTGTGGAACGTAACTTCCATACTCTGAGGTGTCCTGAGGGATTTTGGGTGGACATTGGAGTCTACTATTTGACCGGTGATGCTCAGTTGTGGTGGAGTTTTGTGGCAGCTAGGAGAGTGCAGAGGGAGATGTCTTGGGCTGACTTCGTTTTGGAGTTCAACCGCAAGTATTTCCCTAGGGAGGCACTGGATAGGTTGGACGTGCAGTTCCTTCAGCTAGCTCTGGGGACTCAGTCAGTGCGGGAGCTTGACTTGGAGTTCAGTCGACTTCTAAGGTATGGGGGTCAAGATATGGAGTCTGAGGAGGCTCAGATCAGGAGGTTCTTGAGGGCCCTACGTGATGACTTGAGGGTTCACTGTAGGGGGCGGAGTTATTCTTCGCGTGCAGATCTGGTTGAGACTGCAGCAGGGATTGAGGAGGATATCCGGGCACAATCAGTGGCGGCTAGCCCAACAGTCCAGCCTAGTAGGGCTCAACATCAGGGAAGTTCTAGTAAGGGCGGTAAGCCTGTGCAGGGAACCAAGAGGAAGTGGGAGGCTAGGCAGACGTCGAGTGGTGCGAGGTTCTTTAGGTGTGGGAGCAAGGATCACAAGATTGTTAGCTGTCCCAAGAGGAGTGCCCTGTCGACAGCAGATCGTGTGTTCTACTATTGCAGGTAGTCAGGGCAAATCAAGCCCTATTGTCCCAAGTTGCAGCTAGTAGCATTGGCGGCATTGCAGCTATTAGCATTGGCGGCATTGCAGCAGGTGCAGCCGGGAGGGCAGCAGGTGGCACGGATTGAGCAGGCGCCACGGGTTTACACGACTGTAGATACTGGTGGGACCAGTGTCGGGGCGATCACAGGTATAATCTCTGATACTTTGTCTTTGTGAATTCTAAGTAAGTTCGGATTTTATGTTGTCCTGTGATACAATGTTAGGTTCTCAACACATGAGGTTTGTGTAGGGACCTTGTTGGTGGGCGGGTTTAAGTCCCACGTTATGTTTGATTTTGGAGCTACTCATAGCTTTATTACCCCGGAGTGTGCAAAGAGTGCAGGTATCGTGGCAGATCCCGGAGAGCGTACAGGAGTTGTCAGTGTTGCTGGAGGCCAGTTTCTGAGGGTCATTGGTCGAGCGAGGGGTATCGATATTCAGATCGCGGGAGAGTCTTGGCTTGCGGATTTGCTTATCAGCCTAGTGGAGTTGTATGACGTTATCTTGGGGATGGACTGGTTGCATCGGCATATGGTTCATCTGGATTGTCATCGTGGTAGAGTGGAGTTTGAGCGTTCAGGAGGGAAGTTAGTTTATCAGGGTATTAGACCGATTTCGGGGAGTCTCGTGATCTCGGTCATTCAGGCTGGGAAGATGATCGAGAAGGGCTGTGAGGCTTATTTGGTTACTATATCTATGCCAAAGTCAGTGGGGAAGTCTACGGTTAGCGGTATTCAGGTTGTAGAGGAGTTTGAGGACGTGTTCCAGTCGTTGCAGGGATTACCACCTTCTCGGTCTGATCCTTTTACGATTGAACTAGAACCAGGGACGACACTGTTATCCAAGGCTCCTTTCAGGATGGCTCCAGCAGAGATGGCAGAGCTGAATAAGCAGCTAGAGGATTTGTTGAGCAAGGGATTCATCCATCCTAGTGTATCACCATGGGGAGCGCCGGTGTTATTCGTTAAGAAGAAGGATGGGAGTTTCCGCTTGTGTATTGATTATAGAGGTCTCAACTGGGTCCCTATGAAGAACAAGTACCCTCTTCCGAGGATCGATGAGTTGTTGGATCAGTTGAGAGGTGCTACTTGGTTCTCCAAGATAGATCTGGCGTCGGGTTATCATCAGATCCCGATAGACGAGGCGGATGTGAGGAAGACTGCTTTCAGGACGAGGTATGGGCATTATGAGTTTGTAGTGATGCCGTTTGGGTTGACTAACGCACCAGCTGCGTTTATGAGATTGATGAACAGCGTGTTCAGGAGTTTCTGGACGTGTCTGTCATCATTTTCATCGGCGACATCCTGGTTTATTCTAAGAGTCCTAAAGAGCATGCAGTTCTGGAGAAGTTGTGGGCACAAAAGTTGTTTGCTAAGTTGAGCAAGTGTAGTTTCTGGCAGCGTGAGATGGGTTTTTTGGGTCACATTGTGTCTGCAGATGGAGTTTCTATAGATCCGGAGAAGATTCAGGCTATCAGGGATTGACCTAGACCGCAGAATGCCACGGAGATCAGGAGTTTTCTCGGGTTGGCACGGTATTACAGGAGATTTGTGCAGGGGATTGCGAGCAGAGCACGTCCTATGACTAAGTTGACGGGGAAGGATGTTTCTTTTGTCTGGTCACAGGAGTGTGAGGAGGGCTTTGCAAGCCTGAAGTAGATGTTGACTACTGCTCCGATGTTGGCCTTGCCTGAGCAGGGAGAACCCTATGTGGTTTATACAGATGCATCTAGAGTGGGTTTGGGATGTGTGTTGATGCAGCATGGGAAGGTGATTGCCTATGCTTCGCGACAGTTGCGGAAGCATGAGGACAACTATCCTACTCATGACTTGGAGATGGGTGTTGTAGTTTTTCCCCTGAAGATTTAGAGATCTTATCTTTATGGTGCAAAAGTACAGGTGTTTAGAGATCAAAAGAGCCTGAAGTATATATTCACTCAGCTCGAGCTGAATTTGAGGTAGAGGCGGTGGATGGAGCTGGTTGCGGATTATGATTTGGAGATAGCCTACCACCCTGGTAAGGCTAACTTGGTTGCAGATGTTTTGTGTCGGAAACGAGCGGCTTCGGCTCAGGAGCAGGATATGGATTCTCTGGTAGGAGAGATCAGTGCGTTGAGCTTGTGTGCGGTTTCTCAGGAGCCGCTGGGTTTAGTTGCAGCTGATAGAGCAGATCTGTTGAGCAGAGTGCAGTTGGCTCAGGAGTCGAATTTGGGGCTGGTGAATGCCTCAAAGGATGTTGACTCAGAGTATCAGGTTTCGGCTAATGGTACTATTCTGGTGCATGGGCGGATCTGTGTGCCCAAGGATGAGGAGTTGAGGCAGGAGATTCTAAGAGAGGCTCATCCGAGCATGTTCTCTATTCATCCAGGAGCGATTAAGATGTACCGTGATCTCAAGAGGTACTATCACTGGGTCGGGATGAAGAAGGACGTGGCTAGTTGGGTTGCGAGGTGCGATGTGTGTCAGCTAGTGAAGGCTGAGCATCAGTTACCAGGTGGATTATTGAAGAGTCTTCCCATTCCAGAGTGGAAGTGGGATATGATTACTATGGACTTCGTGGTGGGTTTGCCAGTGTCCAGGACGTTTGATGCTATTTGGGTCATTGTGGACCGGTTGACTAAGTCAGCACATTTTTTGTCCATTAAGAAGACTGATGGAGCAGTAGTCTTGGCTAAGAAGTATGTGAAGGAGATAGTTAGGGTGCATGGGGTGCCAGCGAGTATTGTGTCTGATAGGGATTCCAAGTTCACATCGGTGTTTTGGAGGGCATTTCTGGCAGAGATGAGCACTAAGGTGCATATGAGTACAACTTATCATCCCCAGACAGATGGACACTCAGAGAGGACGATCCAGACGTTGGAGGATTTACTGAGGATGTGTGTGTTGTATTGGGGTGGCCATTGGGCAGTTCACTTGAGTTTGGTAGAGTTTGCTTATAACAATAGTTACCAGGCGAGTATTAGCATGGATCCTTATAAGGCTTTGTATGGGAGGCCGTGTTGTACACCGTTATGATGGACTCAGGTGGGGGAGGGGAGCATGTACGGGGCAGATTTTGTTCAAGAGACCTCGGAGAAGATTCGGGTTCTCAAGCTGAACAAGAAGGAAGCTCAGGATCGGCAGAGGAGTTATGCCGATAGGAGGAGGAGAGACATTGAGTTTCAGGTTGGAGATAGAGTGTACCTCAAGATGGCCATGTTGCGGGGTCCGAACAGGTCATTGACTGAGACTAAGTTGAGTCCAAGGTATATGGGTCCGTTCAGAGTGATTGAGCGAGTTGGACCAGTGGCATATAGGCTGGAGTTACCTGAGGTTATGTGTGCATTCCATAAGGTTTTTCATGTGTCTATGTTGCGGAAGTGTCTCCGTGAGGATGACCAGTTGTTGGCTAAGATCCCTGAAGATTTTCAGCCCAACATGACTTTGGAGGCGAGACCAGTGAGGGTTCTCGAGAGGAGGATCAAGGAACTTCGGAAGAAGAAGATTCCTTTGATGAGAGTCCTGTGGGACTATGATGGTGTGGAGGAGCAGACTTGGGAGCCTGAGGCGAGGATGAAGGCAAGGTTTAAGAAGTGGTATGAGAAGCAAGCCACGACTTGAGCTTGCCTAGCCTGGCCCCATCTGTAGTCCGTGGCTGGAGCGGGAATAGAGTATTCCAGCCCATCTCTCTTGTTACTCGGTCGCTTAGGGTGGTTGGTTGTGCGACTTAGTAACAAGATGAGGTGGTGTTTGGGGTACAAAATTTCCGCAAGGCAGTGTTTTGGAGGAAAGTTTCCTGAATTAGAAGTTTCTATAAGTGGAAAGTTTCCGGATGTGGTAACTGCTAAAAAAATGGAAAGTTTTATGTGAGTTAGAATTTGTCCATTTTTGGTGGCGGAGAGCCTAGGAGAGGGCTTGTGTGGCCTTTGTGGCGGGTTATTTAGCCGTTGTGTGGCCTTCGTGGCGGGCTGTTTAGCCGTTGTGTGGCCTTCGTGGCGGGCTGTTTAGCCATTGTGTGGCCTTTGTGGCGGGTTGTTTAGCCATTGTGTGGCCTTTGTGGCGGGCTGTTTAGCCATTGTGTGGCCTTCCTGGCGGGTTGTTTAGCCAGAGTGCCTGTTGAGGCGGTCTTTCGGGATAGATGGTCTTCGTGACGGTCCTTCGTGACGAGTGGCCTTGGTGGCGGTCCTATTGAAGACATTTGTTTAGCCTTTCTGGCGGTCCTGTTTAGGATATTTGTTTGGCCTTGGTGTCGGTTCTGTTTAGGACATTTGTTTTGCCTTTGTGGCGGTCCTGTTTAGGACATTTGTTTAGCCTTTGTGGCGGCCCGTGGGGCAGTGAGATGATCCTTGTGTGGTCATGGGGTATTCCAGTGAGGGGATATGTGGTTGGTAGGACATTGTGTTGTCTTACGCGAGCCACGGGAAGGGAACCTGGTTAGGAATAGGACTCAGACGTGTTCAGAATTGTTTGCTCACGACTCTTGGGGGACTTCGGTTCTCCTAGTACCGCCATATTCCAAGACTTTGTGGCTTGGGAGTGTGGTTGGTATATTGACTTCGGATGACGATCCGAAGGCGTGCTGTAGGGTGACGACCTGAGAGACGAATATTGGATTTCTCCTTATACATTATGGCATGCGGGTTTAGACCCGATGAGGAGCCAACATTATGGCATACAAACTTAGGTCTGATGAAGAGCCAATAAAAACTCAAGGTTTAGGCCTATGAGACAAGGAAAGTCCAAAAGTCGAGAGCAAATAACGCCTGGAGCGTGAGTCTATCACCTAGAGGTGACCTTTCGTATATCAGTCGGAGGAGTGCAAGCCTTGGAGTCGGTAGCACATGAGTCCTTGGCTTAGTGTTGTTCGAGATTCGAGGACAAATCTATTTATGGTGGGGGAGAATTGTAACGCCCGCAAACCAAAACTCTGCGTTTTGGGGGTGGGTGTCGATCGACACTCATGTGGTGTCGGTCGACACTCATGTGGTGTCGGTCGACACCACTTATTTATGGTTCGACCAGATTGATTTAATTATCGATTTGGACCGGTTTGGTTTAAGAAAAACCATTGAACCGAGATATTTAAGTGGGAAAACAACCTAGGTCGTGTTTTATTTTTGTCTTGGTCGCCGTTTGTTGTTTTTGAGAGAGAAAGAGGAGAAAACAGTTTGTAAGAGTTCTTGTGAGAGTTTGTAAGATTTGAAGGCATTTTGGAGAGATCTTGCTGTGAGAGTGAAGATCCAAGGCTAGGAACGTGGTGGGAAGGTTTCTGTGGTGGTAGCTTCGTCCTTTGGGCTTAGATCTCTTTGTTGGCTAAGGTGAGTGCATGACCATGGCTTATCTAAGCTAAGATCTCTGTTTCTGTGATATTGTGTGTTGTTTGGTTGTTTGTTTTTGGTTGTTTGTGAGTTTTTCGTAGCTCCTAAAGCTTGGATTCGTTCCTGGGATTGTGTGGGATGAAGAGGAGAAGTTTGGAGGCGATATTCAGAGGTTCTGTTCGAAGGAAATCACTGCTCGACAGTGGTGTCGGTCGACACTAACGCGGGGATGGCTCGGGAACTTAGCGAGTGTCGGTCGACACCATGTGGTGTTGGTCGACACCAGATGTCCAGTGTCGGTCGACACCTTCTGGTATCGGTCGACACCATTCTGACAGTAACCGGATCGTGTCGGGTCACTTGTTCATGTTCCTGGTTTGTTTTATTGTTGTTGTTTGTGGCATGAGAAATCTTATTGCTTGTGTGTATAGCCCAGTAGATGGAAGGATTGTCTCACTGAGTATTTATCAAATACTTATGCATCTCAATTTGTGTTTGTGGTGCAGGTAAATGCAAAGTGTGATCGTGGAATCAAGGCAATGAAGAGGAAGATGTTCTAGGAACTCGATTGGATGTTGTATAGCATTGCTAGATTGCTAGAGTTGGGTCTTTAGAACTTATTAGGTTGTCGGTTCCTTGGTTTCCTGTTGTTTGACATTGAAATGGTTAGAATTGGTTGTTGGTTATTCTATCATGGATTAATATTGGATTATTGGTTCAGTTGGTTATTTAATTGGTATTGTTATTCCGATGTTGTTTGTGATTGTGGTTAGTTGGCTAGTGGATATGAGACTAGTCATAGTTATTTATATTATTATTATTTATTAAAAAAAAAACGGGTCTTTCAGATAATAATACATATGAACGCAAATAAAGCTAAAAAAAAGGCAAAAGAGATATTTAATTAAATATCAAGATTTTCAAATTAAAAAACTTAATAGCCTGTTTCCTCTTCTTGGTCTCATTTTTTCCTTTGTCCGCGGACGTGTTTATTCCTTCTCCATTTATAGAATTTGAAAAAAGAAATAATTCCGTATGTCAGGTTAAAGATTATCTGATAAGATATTGCAATTAAATCCAAAGGCACTATATAAGTACTAAGTAGAAAATGTTTTTATAGTTATATCTAACTTTTACTTGACCAAAAGAAATGGTGTCACAAACAAGATCTCTCGTCCGATTTCTATTCATTTGCCTTATAGTATCTCCCTTCTGTGGTTTTGCATTTTCCGCAACTTTGCCCACGCAAGAAGGTATACATTGACCTGATTAGGTTATATACATACCCATTCATTCATTTATGTGTTAAATGACTTTTTATGCGTGTGGTTCTTTTTGTAGTGGAGGCCTTGAGGATTATAGGGAACACCTTAAAGAAGAAGACATGGACTTTTAGCGTGAACCCATGCGACGTTGCATCGAATGTAGGTGGATGGATAAACCCTAACCCTGTTGAAGGGTCTGAAGACGCCGTCACTTGCGATTGCTCTTTCCTTAATGGAACCGTTTGCCATGTCACAAGCATGTAAGTTAATTTGATGGGTCTTATGGGTTTTTTTTTTCAATAGGTCTAATGAAAGCCATTATATTATATTTGATTTTTTTTTTGGTTTTGCCATAGACTTTTGAAGACACAAGACCTTCAAGGGTCTCTTCCGAAGGAGTTTGTAGGGCTTCCTTACCTCCAAGAGATGTAAGCAAAAACCGAGAAATAATCGTTTTACAAGTTGTTACCATAATCTGCATCCTTTCTCAAAGTAACTTAATTAATTGTCAATCTTCCTTTACAGTAATCTCGCGAGAAACTATCTCAACGGTTCAATACCTCCCGAATGGGGAGTTTTGCCACTTGTCAACCTGTAAGGACTTATTTTTTCTAGTGGAATATTATACTATGTAAAATAATGCATAGTATCATTTTTGATGTTGATGAAACACAGCACACTTCTTGGAAACCGTCTAAGTGGTCCAATTCCCAAAGAGATCGGAAACATTAGTACTCTTAGAAGCCTGTGAGTTGATTTTTATTTTAAATCTTTAGTGATTGATATAGTTCATGTTAAATGGTAATTACTGACTTATGCGGCTATGTTAGTGCCTTGGAATACAATCAGCTATCCGGGATATTACCTCAAGAGCTTGGGAATCTATCAAACCTTCAACGACTGTAAGAGTCGTCGTCAGTCCATTTTTGTTGTTGGTTATGTTGTGTTGAAACATAAATTAATCCATGTTTTGCCTCCTTGTTAACTTTTTTTTTTAGGTTTCTTAGCTCAAATAACTTCAGCGGGGATATACCAACTACCTTTGGCAAACTGACCAACTTGACCGACTTGTAATTAATATCTTTGCACTAACAAGTTCTACTTTGCTTAATCTATATATATCTGTGAACAATTCTGATTCTTTGGGTTTTATAAACAGCCGTATAAGCGACAATAGTCTCACAGGAACTATTCCAGATTTCATCGGGAATTGGACAGAACTTGAGAGTTTGTAAGACCAATTTATTTTTGGCTGCTATATCCCATCGCTTTTTTTTCATTAATTAGGTGTTTATGATAGCTTATATGTTTGTGACTCCCTCAGGGTTAGCCATGCAAGTGGTTTAGCAGGACCCATACCTGTTTCTATTGCTGGTCTCACAAATTTGGAGAAGCTGAGAATCAGCGACTTGCCTGGACCAGGATCTCCAATTGCCCCGCTACAAAACATTTCAAAGATGAAAACATTGTAAGTCTCCGACTAGATTTGATTCTTCCGGTTTTAACAGTTTTCACCTGAGTTAGTTAAAAAAAAAAAGATTTCTGTTATACTTCTGTTCTGTTATTTATATATATTCAAGTTTTTAAAACAGGTACCAGTTCGATAATTTAAGGCCGGTCAATCAAGGTTTAGAAAAATAATTTTCTTTTAGTTTTATATTTTAAATAATTATATTTTTGTGTTTATATATTTTTAAATAATTATTATATTAAACGGAATGAATACTGATCTTGCTTATTAAAAAAACACTCATTCGTCCATTGTTTATTTTGTAGGGTTCTTCGGAATTGTAATCTTACAGGAGAGCTACCTTCATTCCTTGGAACCAATACTACTCTCTTGGAAAACTTGTTAGCATATTATATATATACCTTACGATATTCAAGTATCAGATGATTTGTACAGTGGTAAAAAGTAACTAACTTAAAAGTATGATGAACCATTTGCAGAGATCTTACCTTTAATCAACTGAGTGGACCAATCCCCAGCACATACACTGAACTTAGAGATGTGAAAAATTTGTATGGCAGGCTTCTCTTCTCTTAGTGGTTTTGTCATAATTGAGAATTTCTCTGTTGAATTAATTAATGGTTTTCTTGCATGCAGATATTTGACGGGGAATATGTTAAATGGGCCAATCCCAAATTGGATGGTAAAGGAAAGAGATGGAGATACAATGTGAGTTTTCACACTCACCTGTGTAACCCTCATTTTTTTTTTAATACATTTGTGCGATACAGACAAAATCCTCTCTGTTCCGATTCTTTTTTTTTCCCAGTGATCTGTCCTACAACAATTTCTCCGAAGACACAAACACTCAGGAATGTTTTTTTGAAAGAATGTAAGTACCTTCCAAATTCTCAAAAATTGTCATTATGATACTTCACAAGGAATCTCACGGTTTCTTGTTCATCATCATGTGGCTTATAGGAATCTCTTCGCAAGTTCCTCTTCAATGACAAACAACTCGTAAGTTTTTGCTTTCTAATATAATTAATGACCATCGAGTGTTCTACTCCAAACACATGGATCGATAGATGAGCTACCAGTGCGCTAAAAGTAAGAACATGCATACAACCCTGAACCTATAATTCTATTTCCATGCATGTATCTGACTCTATCATTCTCTACATGATTTCTCTTTTAAAATAGATTTCTATGGTCTTCATATAAACTGTGGTGGGGATGAGGTGATAATCAATGGTACTAAGTACAATGCTGATACATATGATAGAGCCCCACATTTTTTCGAAAGCACAATAAATGGTTGGGTTTCAAGCAACACAGGAAACTTTATAGATGACCATCGAGTTCCCGGGGGATCAGGAAATATATGGAATAATACATCTGAGCTCAAGATGATAGATCCTCAACTCTATGCACAAGCTCGCCTCTCAGCCGTCTCACTCACTTATTATGCAATGTGTATTGTTAATGGAGATTACAATGTTAATCTCCATTTCGCTGAGATCATGTTGAAGGATGGCCAAACTTGTAAAAGTTTGGGTAGACGTATCTTCGACATATACATCCAGGTAACTCGAAGAACTTGCATTAAATAGTTTGAAAATCATAGCTTAAATGTGAATTTGATGCCATTTCCAATGCAATGATAATAAATCCAGGGAAAGCTCATGGTGAAGGATTTCAACATCGTAGAGGAGGCAGGAGGTGTCGGAAAAGTTGTCATCAAGACAATTCCAGTTACGATTACAGATGGTAAGTTGGAGATACGGTTGTCTTGGGCGGGGAAAGGAACTATAGCTATTCCCGACAAAGGTGTTTACGGTCCACTCATATCGGCTATATCCGTGGATCCAGGTAAATTTTTTCAACCTATTTTTTTTTTATCCAGGTCCATTAATAGTATTTATTTCTTACATTTCTATCGACGCAGCAAAAGCACTATAAATATGAAGAAGATATGGGAGTTCATTTTCTGTTATTGCATCTGAAATTAAGTCGTTACATTGTGTTATGTACATGTAACGAAAACTAAAATTAAACCTCTTCGTGCTTTGAGTTGTGTACTTTTCATTTCATCAAACTTCAAACTTCTTAATAAGTTCGGAATATGAATAAAGCTTTTTACCACTGTTTTCAACTTTGACTAGGATTAGAGACCCTTATATTTGGGTAGAAAAATTATTTTATCATATTTTTCAGTTCATTTAAATTCTTTCTTCTATTAGTAAATTATAATATAGATTTTTTTTTTCGCTTGGTTTATAGAAAGATATATTGATTGTTTGAGTTTTGAAGAAATTTGAGTTATTATTTGATGTATTTACAATTCAATTTACAGTTATTTATCTTTTATATCTATTATTTCAGGCATACATGACATTCCAAAACTCTATAACTTAAGTAGTAATTTAAATTCTTCTAGTTATTTCCGAAATTTTTGATACCAAATTTTAGTAGCCTAGATTATTTGATTTAAGAATAAAAATTATTTTATGTGAGATGTTTGTACTGAGTTCAAAAATTTGACATGAAATGTTTGAGTATTAATAATCATAGTACCCATATTAGCACCAACCAGTTTCAGCTTTGTACAATCATAGTACCCATATCTACAGTTTGAAATAGTTTTATATTGAGTTATGGATGAATTAGTTGTCTAATATTTAAAATATTAGAATGAATTAGGCAAAGAAATAAAGAAGTTTAAACAAAATAGTACAGTAAAACCTCTATAAACTAATACTCTATAAATTAATAAACACTATAAATTAATAAATTTTGATAGTCCCAAGTCGGAACAGTGTAAAAAATAACAAAATTCAATAAGATAATAAGATAATAAGTTTTTTTGAAATCCTCATGTAAAATATGGTCCCAATAGTATCATAAATTGATAATCATGCAAATTTACATATACTTTTTTTTTCTGCTGCGTAAATTTACATATATATATATATATATGTTTATATAGTAAAGTATGTTTCTCTTAAACCTCATATTATTAAATAATTGTTATATTGTATCTTCAAACTATATTAATGATATAAAATATTCTATAACATTTCATAAAACAGGTAAGACTTTTAAAAGTTTTCAATATCTATATATGCATCATTTGTATTTTGATAGTTTGATAGACTATTAAAATACGATAATTGATATACTTATTCATAAATTTGAATATTTACGTCATTTGTATAAGTAAATTTGTCTATAATATTTGTAATTCATTGTCAATAATATTTTTTTAATTATTTCAAATTAAATTCCAATACCATAAAATTTACAACATCCAAAATTCTAATCTTATTTTGCAAAAATTGTCTCAATTCATAATTTTATAAAAATTAAAAATATACCTATAAATTAATAATTATTAATTTACACGATAAAATAAGAATTATTAATTTATAGATAAACTAATATCACTATAAATTAATAAAATGTCTTGGTCCCAACATTATTAATTTATAGAGGTTTTACTGTATTATGGTTTCTTAGAAAAACATGTTTATTAAATAAGATTAAATTTATCACATAATAGTATTAATTATGGTTTCTTAAATTTATCACAATCATTAAATTAGGCAAAAAAATAAAGAAGGCTAATTTTTTTTACAATATAGATGTAGTTAACTATCCAAATGTAATCATATATATAAAAAAGTAAGGTTTTGGTCTCTTCTTACTGGTTGATTTTCATTTAATGTTTTCTAATTTTTTTTATTTTTTATTTGCTTTCTAATTGCTTTAAACAATATTTAAGACCCAATAAACACAATACATTTAACTCACACATTAAAATAAAATTATAACTGAAAATAAAATAAATTACGCATTAATCATATTCCACCACTCAATTTTATTCAAACACAATAAATTACTATTGTAACTCCATAATTCTAAATGTAAATTCCATCATTTCTTATCATATAAATAAGATTTCTCTCATTCTCTAATATTGGCATTTTTTTACTATCTCATTTTCACATTCTCTCATTCTCTTCTACAATACTTCAATTTTTTTTTCTTATTTTTGTTGTATGGGCTGTAAAAAAAATGAAACATCATTGTAAAATTTTAATGCTAAATTTTAATTTTAGAGACTACATGATATATATTTGAAATGACCTTACCCGTTTTTTTTTGTATAATAAATAATAATAATATAACTATGACTAGTGGTCCCATACCCACTAGCCACCTAACAACAATCACAAACAACAGCGGAATAACAATACCAATTAAATAACCAATAATAATCCAATATAGAATAATCAATATCCAATCTTAACCATTTCAATGTCAAACAACAGGAAACAAGGAACCGGCAACCTAGAAAGTTCTAAACACCTAACTCTAGCAACCTATCAATTCCAGACAACAATCAATCGAGTCCCTAGAACATCTTTCTCTTCATTGCCTTGATTCCACAATCACACTTTGCCTTTACCTGCACCACAAACACAAATTGAGATGCCTGAGTATTTGATAAATACTTAGTGAGGCAATCCTCCCATCTACTGGGTAATACACACAAGCAATAAGATCTCTCATGCCACAAACAACAACAATAAAACAAACCAGGAACATGAACAAGTGACCCGACATGATCCGGTTACTATCAGAAGGGTGTCGACCGATACCAGAAGGTGTCGACCGACATTGGGTGTCGACCGACACCTGCTCGACACCCCCGAAACCCTAACGGTGTCGACCGACACCTCCACATGGTGTCGACCGACACTCGCTAAGATCCCGAGCCATCCTCGCGTTAGTGTCGACCGACACCACCGTCAAGCAGTGATTTCCTTCTAACAGAACCTCCAAATCTCGCCTCCAAACTGCTCCTTTTCGTCCCACACAATCCCAAGAACGAATCCAAGCCTCAGGAGCTACGAAAAACTCACAAACAACCGAAACAAACAACCAAACAACACCAAATATCACAGAAACAGATATCTTAGCTTAGATAAGCCATGGTCATGCACTCACCTTAGCCAACAAAGAGATCTAAGCCCAAAAGACGAAGCTACCACCACAAAAACCTTCCCACCACGTTCCTAGCCCTGGATCTTCACTCTCACAACAAGATCTCTCCAAAAACACTTTCAAATCCCACAAACTCTCTCTAAAACCTCAAGAACAGTTTCTCTCCTTTTTCTCTCAAAAAACACAAAGCGGCAGACAAAATAAAACTCCCAAAACCCTTCTGGTCGACAATTCCCTTATATAACCCGGTCCAATGGTTTTTTCTAAACCAAACCGGTTCAAATCGATAATTAAATCGATCTGGTCGAACTAGAATAAGTGGTGTCGACACCACCAAGAGTGTCGATCGACACCACCAAGAGTGTCGATCGACACCCACCCCCAAAACGCTAAGTTTTGGTTCGCGGGTGTTACAATATTTTACATTGTTCTTATTTTAAAAGATTCATCTCCATTATCTAATTTGGATTATTATCTTATAAGTAATCATTCTCTCCTCCTCTCCCACCAATATCAAATGTTGTTATATCTCATATGTGTTGTAAGAGTTTGATTCTATATTTTAATTTAGAAAGTATTATATATATTTAACATTGTTTTCAAATTTTATTTTATTTATATAATAATAAAATATTTTTTTTATATTTCTTACCTTTCTAATCTATTCATATTTATTTTTTAAATTTGCATAGGTAAATTTAAATTCACATATGTTGGTTTTAACAAAAAAAAACAACTTTATTTGAGAATTAGATGTTCCTATTCATTTTTAAAAGATCAATGTGTAACATAATATATATATAAGCATTTTGTCTTGCAATCACAAGTTCCATTTCCATTGCTTAACTCCATGGTTAAACTATAATATGTTGTCCTATTTGTAGGAACAACAACATACTTATTTAATAGATGATTAATCGAAATAAACATTTCTCCAAATTTTATAATTCAATCAGTGTGAGTGTACTTATTACTTTGAAAAACCTTTACATTGAAACTCACAAAATCATATAAGAAAACTAAAATACTATGTCACTTCAAATTTGGAAGGAAACACTTGGTATTCCTTTTTAAAAAAGTCAAGACACATATAAAAATTTATTAATATTTAACTCACTTTAAAGGCATAAAAGGTCATTTAACTCAAAAATAACTTCTATCCAATAATTCCATACATTTACATTCCTCCCATAAATAATATATATATATATATATGTTCAAGATTATATTTAAATATTACAGAATTGTTTAGTTAGCTAAACTTATAGTCACATATATTGGTTTCAAAGCCAACTAAAAAAAAATAGAAACGATCTTATTGATATTAGACCAAAACATGGGCATACAAACATAATCACTTACATGGAAGATAGTTATTTTTTTTAAATAACTTATTATTACAACATCAACATATGAAGGGTTTACATAAGCAGTTAATTAAAAAATCTAAAATACAATAAATGTATTGGGAACAATATCAGTCAATGATAAGATTGGATCCTCAAAAGCAAAAAACAACATCCTCATAATTCATAAAAAATAAACGTCACAATTGTACACATCTAAACGAAATGGTATAAAGATATAGTGTATAGATACAAGTGACTGCGAAGCCCGTATATGTCTAATTAAAATGAAATAATACAAAAGAGAAAACGAAAAAGACCAAAAAAAAACAAGAAAGTGCCAACTACACCACAACCCACGCGTTGCGTGGGGAAGTGAAACGATCCGACCCGTTTTTTTTTAATAATAATAATGAAATACCCCATAATATTTAATTACAACCCAAACAATAAACCTATAACAAAATCAACATGCACAGCGGAAGACAAACCAAACCAACTCCAATTCAATTTAAATACATTACCAATCATAACCAATATAAACCAACAACCTAACATGTTTCTAAACCAGGTTCCAACAACACAAACACTAAAAACCGACATCACAAAACCGAGACCCTAGATCATCCTCCTCCTCATTGCCATGATTCCACGCTATACATTACCTGCACCACAAACACAATGAGATGCGTGAGTATTACCAGAAATACCCATTGAGGCGATCCTCCCATCTACGAGCTATACACACAAGCAAATCAAGAGTACAACCGCAAATAAAACATAACAAACCAGTCATTGAACACAACACCCATTAACACATTCACCACACCTACACATCAATCACACAAAACAAGTTATACAACCCAATCGCTTAGATAAGCTCATGGTCACACACTCACCTTTTCGACCTGATTATAACAAATATGACAAGTTGAGACTCTCCTAAAGTCTGCAACAGCCCAGAAACCCCCTACAACAAACCACAAAACCAAAAACGACTTTATAGCAAAACTAGATAGAAACATCATAAAATAACAGTTTCAAAGACGAAACCCTAAAATAAACACCAACCGTTAACTATCCAATCCCTCCGGTGCAAAGCTATTCCTAGACGTCATGAAGCTTCCCACAAAATTGCAGCACAATCAGAACTCAGGTTAAACGGCAATCGATCCCAAAACACCCGCTGGTCTCAATCCGCGACTGAGACAAAATGCCACACGAAACTGCTTATAACTCATCGAGTTTAAATCCAAATCCACTTCTGTAAAACTTAGAATGACGACGAAAGGCTTGGTAATAACTCCACCAAATTTCGTTACCTTTGAGTATGATTTTTCGAAACTGTTTCCTCCAAAACCCTAACGATTCTGGTCCTTTGCCTAACAAACCAAAATCTAACCTCTCCTTCCTCACACCTCTTCTCCACAAACAAGTTCTCTTTTTCCTCTCTACAAAAACGACCACAACCCCAAAAGAGAGTAGAGAAGCGTGAGTTATAGAGAAATTTAGGGTTCCTTCGTTTATATTAATTAAACCAGAATTTATCTAAACCGATACTAGACCGATATTAAACCGATTCCACCAAATTTCTGATGTAAAAATCCAATATTTTTATTTTTTGGGACACGGGCGTTACAGGTCTCCCCCACCAACAAGGATTCATCCTCGAATCCGACAACTTTGTCCATCCGCCAAGGACCTCCGTGCAACTGTCACCACGGCCCGCACATCCTATGACAGGACTGAACATTGTCAGCCAAAGTTTTTCGTGCAACTGTCGCAACAGCCCGCACATCCACGTGACTCAACGGTCCACACAACCCTGACTCCACTAGTCAGCACAACACAAAAATACGAGGTCAATCCCAAATTTCGAGGTCTACATCCAGTCACTATGCTCATACTCACGTTCCTAGACATTGTTTGCTCTCTCACTCATACGTTCTCAGATCGCAACCTTCGAATTGCACCGCCTGCACTCTCAGACCGTCGTCCTCGAGCCATACCGTCTCACTCTTGGATCGTCACCCTCGAGATCTCGGTACCAAGGGAACTACTCATCCCCTCCGGGGAACTAATCATCCCCTAGGAGAACTAATCATCTCCTCTGCCGCTCTCAGGGTCGCAACCCGTCAAGACTACGGTGCACCAGGAGAACTAATCATCCCCTCAGGAGAACTAATCATCTCCCCAGGAGAACTAATCATCTCCTCCGGGGAACTAATCATCTCCTCATGATAAAACAAGTCCTACCGTCAATAGCATCTCCCGACCGGAACTACCTCCTGTGGTTCGCGTAAAACATCGCAATGATCTACCAACCACCATATTCCCTCACCGGAATATCACCACCACCATGACCACTCTTCAGGCCAACTCTAAAACATCTCATCCAAATTGAATAATTCAGGATCATAAATAATGATCATTATCAGTTGAAAGTTATAATTAGATAACCATCTTTGATATAACAAATAATTTTATTTGCTATTGGTTACCATATAACAAAAGTAACAATGGCTAAAGATACATTAGACTTCATACATGTTATATTTCATAAACAATCCAATCAATATTGCAAACAAGTAAAGTATTTGATTACATTATGCCCATTGCGCAAGCTAGAATCTTGTATGTTTGCTCATGCAAAAATATAGTGTATATAATGATTGTTAAGTTCCAAATATCTATGGAAATAGGATATCTCCGTAAAATTAGAGCAAATGAATGTAGGATGTCTAAAGAAATATATATACTTTCAATTACGTTTTTAAGATTTCTAAAATTGAAAACTTGATTATTGTTATTATTTTTGCAATGACTTTCCAAAAGTATTTTCCAAATTAATATAGAGTATTTAAAGAATACACTTTTAAATTTGTTTCGTAATATTAATGATGATTTGATACTGATTTAACAATGAAAAAAAATCATTAATTTATTTTTTGTTGAACATATTAGGAAACTATAAATGAGTCAAACCTTCACAAACAGTTTATCAAGGCGATACCAAAAGAAAATGAGAGAAATTGTGATATTGTTAGCCAAAATTTGTAGTTGTGATGTTTTATCATCATATTATCTTCATGATCAACAACTAAGTACTATTTTAATATTTGTTTGGTCTGAATAAGATTTAGAATGTTATCATTATTGTCACACATTATCGAAACATGGTATAGAAGTTTTAAAACTTGTAAATACGTACTTACATATTAAAATCCGCGGTCGTAACAAGTTTGATCCAAAAAATACTTTGATTCACATTCCAGATCACGTTTGCAAAGATTGACATATAAAGTCTTACTATAAGTTAGTATAATATATAATTAGGTGACTAAAAATTTGGTACTCGATTACAAATAACAATTACACTTACAAAATTTATAACCATCAAAAGGAAGAAGAGGTTAGCAAAATCTATAAGTTCTATAGCTTATTTCAAAGATGGTCATTTATATTGTTATAAAAATTTATCATAGTAAATTCACATGGACGAATGATGTGTGTCGATTCCAAACTTAAAATGTTTTCTCATTTACTTCATTTTTTCCAGCTCACATGCATCATCCATAACTATCTCAACCTTTACGAAAATTTGTTTAAATCTTGACATTTTTCATTTGAATCATGTTATAGATGCATGCTATTTAGATGCAGAAATATTATGCCAGGCCCAAACATCTTTGATGCAATGTGATATAAATATAAATTTATGACGCATTTATGTATACAACTCATTATGTTCTAATATAATTATTTCATACACCTAAGCTGTTAGTAATTATAAAATCATCCTATTGATTTGGTGGTCTATATTTAAACTATGAGATGAATACAAACAACCACAAAAATACTCTATTTTTCAAAACATATGCACAAAGTTTCACAAAATCGCACAATATTTAACATAATCAAAAATCTTAACCTAACTATAATAAATGTATAAATTAATTGAATTGAAGTATAATAATTTAATGCATAATACTATAAATAGTGAAAATTACATTAAAATATATAAACTGATTAAATTTTTAAGTTTTAATTCAAATTTTTGGATGAAGTTTGGAATTTTTTATTAGAGAAACAAAAGGTAACTGAAAATTTGTTCCGCCTGTTTATTATTGTAATCTTTTAAAGTTTACTACAAGTTTGAGTACTCTCTGGAATCATATATAATTAATCACAAAATAACTTGATTGATAATGGAATATGTTGAAAACTCATGCGAGATGACACTGACTGTATATCAAATATGATTTCAGAAATTTGGTTTGCTATGCAAGTAATTTGTCCAAAACTCAATATTACTTTAGCAGACTACAATTTTATTTCAATATTTCAAGAAGTATTATATTTTGCTCAAAAGTCATAATTTGAAAGTATTTTCATATACTTGTGAGAATCATAAGTAGTCATGTTATTTGTCATTTCATTCCTACTACAACTTATATGGTGGGACATATTGTTAGCAAATAATTATTTTCCAATATAATTTAACGTCAATATTATTGTTTCAAGTAAATGTTTGTTAATAATTATGTCTTATTACATGAATAAACCATCATATAAGTTAGAAAAATAAAAAACAATCACAAAATGCGCAAAATGTTTAAAACATGCACCATATATGATTATGTCAAACCTAAAAAACCTAAATTTGATAATGTGTAAAATGAGCAAATATTTTGTATGGATGAGATTTGGAAACTTCGACTTTGAGAGAAAATGGAAAATATGTTTTTGTATGTGGTTTAGTGTAATATTGAGATCATTGTCATATACACTAATTACAAGAAGATGATTATCTTGATAAGGTTGGACGTTCATATACCCATTTGGTTTAGATTTTTTTGGTTTAGCTAGGCTTTTAGCCTTCAAAGTATTTTCTATGTTTTGATTGAGTTAACCCGAAATAGTTATTATTTTTCAAAATAAATTGTGTTCAAAGTCCAATAATTCATAGTTCATATAATCTTACATTCAACAAGAAATCAAGAACACAAGTCTACAAAACTAATAAAAGAGAGATTCAAACTAAAAACTAATACAAAACAAAGAACACAAACTTTGTATAGCTAATGAAAGAGAAATCCAAGTCTGCAAATAAGAAAGAAAAAACACAAGTCCATGAACCTTCTCTTAAATCTTGAAAATTTTAGAATAAAATGATCTTGGAACCAAATAGTAATTGTAATAACTGAAAAATATGAAACTATAATATTATATTACATCAAATTAAAAAATCAAATGATCTTATAATTAAATGTTATATTAATAGCTCAACTGTTTGTATTAACTTATAAGTAGTATCTCAACTGTTGCGTGGATTTACCATTAATAGTGAAATATAAAGTAAATTTATTGAGATATATTTAACGTTTTTGAAATTGATTATTTTGTATTTTATATGATTTAGAGTAAAAAAATATCTTTTAGCTTCTAAGACAAAATAATTGTAGCAAAATATTGGTATAGTAAAATGTTATGAATTAAAAGAATGCATTTGACAAATGGAACTTAAAATTTTAAATATGAAAATAGGGTAACTAATTTTTATTGTTTTGTAATATCAAATTTTTGGTTTACCTAATTGAAAATATTTATCTAACTAAAAAATTGCAACTACCTAAGGAGCTACAATAAAATAAGCTTGAGAAGAAATGTTGAGATAATATATATTTTATGTAGTCAGTAGCACTATATTTTTACTAAACAAAACATCAAGATTTCCAACAACATCATGTCATTATAATAGATTGTTGGATGACAAAAAAAATAAATTTAAATTATGGCATGTTAATAAACATAAGAAAGTATTTATGAAATTTTTAAAGTAAAATTTTCTTTGAAAAAACATATGAAATCATTTCTTCATCTTGTTTGTCATATATGGATATATATATTTGATAAAAGTTTGATTATTTTCTTACATATTATCATTTTAATGATCATCTCAATAAAATAAGCAAAAACTATTAAGTGATGAAAGAAGTTAGTATCTTATAAAAATACATCTCTTCAACAAAAAACCGTTAAACTTACAAAATCTATGAGACCATAAAAAAGAAGAGTAAATAAGTAATCGAGAAAGAGAAGAAGAGAAGAAAATGACAAGTAAATATACGATAAAACCAGCCACAACTATTTCTTTGTACACCAACGTGTGATAAGACTTAAAATCCAACTGCGTATTTATACTCTATCTTACAAGATCTCATGTTTCTTATTTATACAATCCATTTTATTTCTTATAATTAAAAAAAACAAACAAATTTTGGAAGTATTGATAACTTTGTTGCAAACATGCTCATTATTTAAACAATCCATTTCATTTCTTATAAATTATAATTAAAAAACAAACTAATTTTTATTGTTGTGTAATTTCAAGTTTTGTTTTCACTAAGGAATATAGTTATATAACCAAAAAAAAATGTAAGTACCTAAAGAAACTATCAAACAAGCTTAAGAATATACGTTGAGATAATATATATTTCATGTGGTATGTAGAACTACATATTTACTAAACAAAATATCAAGGTTTCCAACAACATCACGTCATTATATTAGCAATTTAGCATGTTAGATGAAAAAATGAAAATTATGACATGTCAACAAACAAATGAAAATATATAAGATTTAGATAGTTTGATTTTTCTATGAGAAAACATATAAAATCATGATGAAAACATTTCTTCAGCTTGTTTGCAATATATTAAGATATATATTTGAGAAAGCTTTGATTATTTTCATAAAAATGCTAACCATAACAACAACATATGTTATAATATTTGTTGTCGTTTTGGTTCATATTAGTTTTTGATTTCTTGCATTTGGTCATTAAACTATTATGAGAAAACATATATCATGCTTCCACAAAAAAACATAGATTATAAAAAATCAACAATTTAAAATAATGGAGTTACAAATATGGTCAAGAGAATTAAAATTGTTAAAATATTTAGTTAACAAATCCACTAAATCCATGTATTTGGATAAGAATAAGCATTTTGTTTTGGATAATTGAAAAGATGCTTGTAGAATACAAATAGTCTTTGGAAAAGTTTCGTCCACAAATCTTCATGTTGGCTTATTGTAGTTACCAAATTACATTATTCTTCTAATTTGGTCTTGATCAATGAAGCTTATAATGATGCAATTAATAATTTTGTTGCAAACATGCCCTCATTTAAAAAATCCATTTCAGTTTTCATAATTCATATAATAAAAAAGTTTATGACATTTACACTTGATATATGACCTTCCATAAATCCTTGCAAGTGTTACTCGTGGATGATATGTTTGATCATTTTCATGTGTATTTTCTGTTAAAAATGTATAAGAAGTAATAACAATATAAGAATTTAAAAGAAGGTCAAGTTAAAACTAACATCAAAACGCCGAAGTTTTAATGATTCAAAATTAAATGTCGTTTACATTTAACTATCTCTTTAAAATACTTGGCTAAAAACAAAACCTTATGATATATATGTATATATATAATAGAAAATTTAGGTGACTATCTAATTATTTAGCATAATATAATTTAATTTTTGATTTTCTTTTCACTTAAGACGATGTAAAAGAAAACAAATAAAAAATGTATCTAGGATACCATAATTTGTTGTATTTTTTATACAATTGAATTATTTAGCTTAATATAGTTTGTTTTTTATTTTAGCTTTTAAATGATGGGAAGGAAAAAAATAGGAAAATTAATAGAAATTACACATGTCAACAGAATACATCTATCAACTTCTCAAAGCAAGTCTTTAAAAAGAACATGTATATACATTCAGGTATGTTCATGTTATCGAATATCATCCGAACCGAACCCGAACTACCAAAACACTAGCCCTATTCAAATATTTATCACTAATGTGTTTGAATCATGATTGGATTTTTAGGTTCAGGTTTAGATTTTGGGGTTTTGTTCAAGCGTAACATTGATACTTGAATTTGTAGACAATCCACAAGGGATGGCACACCGCACATTGATGCGGATTAAGAAAATAGTTTTGCTAATGAAAGTAAATGTTTTGAATGCTAACTTTGTAAAAAACAAAATAAGAATATGAGGCAAATTTGTGTTATATTTACACAGTGTAAAACAATTGTCCACTCTATTTATAATGTTTTGATCGATATATTTTACCCATTTGCACTAGTTGTAGCCACTCTATTGATTTGGTGGTCTATATTTGGACTATGAGATGAAGACAAACAACCACAAAAATGCTCTATTTCTTCATAACATATGCATAAAATTTGCTAAAAAATCGCACACATATTTACATAGTCAGAAATCCTAACCTGGGTATAATAAATATAAACTAATTGAATTTTAGTATAATAATTTTATGCATAATACTATAAATAGTGACACTTACATTAAAATAGATAAACATAATAAATCTTTCAGTTTAAATTCAAATTTTGGGATGAGGTTTGAAATTTTTTATTAGAGAAACAAAAGGTAACTGAATATTTGTTCCGTTGTTAATGTAATGTTTTAAAATTTAACACAAACCTAAGAGCATTAAAATGTTAAAATATTTAGTTACCAAATCAAATCCATGATTTTAGATAAGAACAAGACGTTATTTTTTGGATAATTGAGAAGATGCTTGTAGAATACAAATGATCTTCGGAAAATTTTTATCCACAAATCTTCATGTTGGCTTATTGGAGTTACAAAATTACATTATTCTTCTAATTTGATCTTGATCAATGAAGCTTATAATGATGCAATAAATAATTTTGTTGCAAACTTGCCCCTCCTCATTTAAAAAATCTCTTTCATATTTCGTATAATAAAAAATTTAGGTGACAATCTACTTATTTCGCATAATATAAATTTTGATTTTTGTTTTCACTTGAGATGATGAAAAAGAAAACAAAGAATTTATGTAGGAAGATATGTGTCTAAGATACTAATTTGTTGTATTTTTATACAATTTAATTATTTAGCTCAGTATAGTTTGATTTCTGTTTTAATAGGAAAACTAGGTAACAACCCGCACTAATGTGCGGAATAAATTAATTTAAATAAAATTATTATGATTAAAATTATAATTATTGAATTAATATATGTTTTTGTCGTAATCTATAATTAAAGTATTTTTTAATTCAAATTTTCGTTTATTTCGTGTTAAAATACGTCTTACCCGTGAAATCTTTGAACGTAAAAAAGTTTTAACGTAGTTGGAAAAATATTGATATAATATGTCTTTTGTTCAATTTATTGAAACAGGACAAATGATTAAATAAATAAAAAAGATATTTTTCAAATTTTGGAAATTTTCAGAAGTGTAATATGCATTTACATAAAATGTAAAGATATGAGTACTATTAAGTTCAAATTTGTATTTTAATTTGCTGATTTTTTTGTTATATTCATTTCTTTTTTTAGTTTTTGGGAAACAATTTTGGTATATTATTTGATGAATAACTATTTTTACTAATAAAATTAGATGTTACATTTTATAACTTTTTTAAAAGTACACATTAACAAAATATAGTACAGGTAAAAAAAAAAGAAAAATTTAACAAAATTTATTATTATTATTTTTTGGTTAAACATATAATGGCATGTATTGTAAATAGTATTACCAAATATGGATAGATTGCTAAAAAGTGTCTGAATATATTTGCTAATGGAAGTAAATGTTTCGAATGCTGACATACTAAAAAGTTGTAAAAACAAAATAAAAGTAGATGTTCCGAATGCTGACATACTAAAAAGTTGTAAAAACAAAATAAGAAAAACCTTGCATGCTCTTAACACGGTGAATGGTGGATTAATTTTATGCATTTAAATATAAAACTAATATACCTTTCAGAGAAATTATTCTCATAAGTTGAATTAGTGCGATGCGAATTAGTCAAGTCAATAAAATAAACAAAAATTATTAAGTAACCAAGAAGTTACTATCTTACAAAAATACATCTCTTAAGCAAGAATCTATGAGACCGAGTAAATAAGTTAGCGAGAAGGAGGAGAAGAGAAGAAAATGACGAGAAAATATACCAAAAAACCAGCTACAAGTATTCCTCCATACACCAACGTTTGATAAGACTTTACTCCAACTGTGTATTTGTACTCAATCTTACAGCATCTCATGTTCTCCCTTTCTGTTTCCAATACATGTTCTACGTACCTGCAACCACGTTGATTCTGTAATGTTACATTTTGTTTAGTAAACAGAAGAAGGAAAGAAAACAAAAGGTTTTAAAACTTACTGTTGTGTAAACATAGTGGTTTGAAGAATCTCTGAGCTGTTGAGATGTGCATCGTATAGCTTGTGGTCGTATAACAAAGAAGATAGATCCACCAGTTGTTCTTCTACAGTCTGTTGTTATCAAAAAATAGACACAAAAAACAGAGTGTAAGAATATAATCCCATTCTGGTAAGAAAACTGAAATCGTGGAGTGTTCTTCACTTACGTCTAGATATTTCTCCACTCTTTCAACTAGCTCGTGTGGGAAAGGCTCCGGCAATGTGGTTGTCTTTTTGTAGAACTTCTCCACCCATAGCTCCGTTTTGGTTTTGTTCTTTTTATCTTTCACGGGCTCTCCAAGTGGAGTCTTGAGGTACTCAGATGCAAAGTTTTGTACTGCCTGCACATTAATACACCAACCACAATTGATGCATTCTCTCCGGAGGAGACTAAAAGAATTTAAAAGTTTCAGTTGGCTGACCTCTGAGGTTTCACGGATTTTGCGTAGAGCAGAATCAACCCGTGCATAAATAGTATTCCTCTGCGTATTTAACATACAAATATTTCCCGAGATTCAGAAGGATTTCAATGCAAATATATATTCAGAAATCATTATGATTGGACTCGGGCTCACCAGTGCAACATCTTGAAGCATTTGACTGATCAGGGAGACGTTTGAGAATGGTCCAAACGGGTGACAACCAGCTGCCCAAAGCCAATTGGTGATAGGTCTTTCATGCGCGTGAGAGGTCTTTTCATACGGTGCACTTACACCGCCTAATGCAGAAGCTATGCCAGCAAGTATGTGCCGCTGTACCTGTGCTGGAACAGCGTGCTGCCTCTCTGTTTCAGAAACATAACTGCAGAAACAAGATATTAATATCAATATGATGAAAAGTGTAGCAGGTTTATCATTGTTTTATACTTTTATTGCTCTTGTGTTTTGCTCACCTCAAAGGTATGTTCTCGTTTAGATGCTGGAGCACAATGACTACATCACTACTCGCCCACACAAGGCTCTCATCTTCCATCATGAGCATTGGATCCACATCAGCTAATGAGAGGATAAACCTATATATTGATCAAAGATTGTATTAGTTGCTGTTTAGTTTGAAAGAGTAATTCGCACTTAATTTTTGGATATAGCTTGGCCAGTGTAATGAATAATCTGATAAGGTGGTTTATATTAATCAACTCACACTGGAATAACTCTTGTTCCATAAGTGCGGTAGAGATCGCCTTTTTTCTTAACTGCTTTCTTTTTCTTTCCCTTCTGAAGTTTCGAGCTATAAGATGACCAGAGAGGCCTATGTTTTACTATAGAATCACCCGAACCTTCAGATTCATCATCCCAGCTCTGAGTACAAAAACATATGGAATCTTTGCCATGAAAGGAACAAAACTTGTGAAACAAATTAGGATGAAATTTTCTGAGATTACCTGACGGAGAAAATATTTATTAGAAAGCCCAGGGTCAGACACGTCGAGCAAACCAGCAGCTAGAACATCGGTAGACCTTTCCATCTCCTGCAATACCCAATAAACAATCACAAGAGACTTCAATGGTTGGAACAGTAACAGCAGGTTAAGAACTATTTATTCCCAGCTTATCCTAACTCGCAAACCACAGTTACCCAAATACCGAAACTCACTTCTTTGAGGATAGCACCATCTAGGTATGTTTTGGTATGCACATGAAATCTTCCGTCATTTTTAGTTTCCTGAAGGGAATGCCCACGCATGGCTTTTGAGACGGCAATAGCTAACTTCTCATGACGATGTAATGGATGAACCCCTCCAACGATGACTACCTCTTGTCCATGATGAATCATTTTCTTTACCTGTAACGACTCAGGACAGTTAGCATGTGAAAACCAACAGAGTCAAATCTTTCAGCGTATTTTGGAAAATATTATGGGTGCTAACTTCCTGATACCGGTAAACTAGGCAAACATGTCTTTTTACTAATCACATTGACTCATAGGGGTGAAAACACCATTCGGAGAACAAAAGAAAAGGTAAGAACTTCTAGTAATTCTTAAACATCATTCATTTAACACAAGAAGTCTTTACCTCGGATTTTATCTCTTCAATATTTATGCTGTAGTTTTGTCCTCTTTCCATGATATTATATCGATTGTGGTTTTGGAGTACAATGATAGGTACCAGCACTCTAGTTGCTAGATCAACCGTCTCAAACCTGGTTGCACTCAGAATGAATCATCTAAGCACAATTTTCATTGCTAGAAGAAAGTAAAGTTTCACTTATCATATTACCTGACATCAGGAGCTATGACGTGCTCAATTGTAGTAGCTACTAACGCTGCTAATTGACCAGAAAAGATATCATTGGTAGACTGATGACCAACAGGGCTAACGTTTCCTGGAAGGACAATGTTTCGTATCCTTGGCACTGTTCTGGGACTAACACTTCCCTCTTCAGTTTCAATCTTCCCATATGTGCAAGGTCCCGCAGACAAATCGATGACAACATATCTATCAAAAAGGGAAGATAAATCAGAAATAAAATCATGTTGAGAGCTTCAATGAAAAACTGTAGCAGATAAGAACAAAAACAGTTCGTCAACAATATCTTGAATATTAATTTAGAACAAAAAAGTTTATTAATACAATAATCTATGATTGCCATAGTGAAATGAAGTAATAACAAGTTCTAAAGCTTTTTGTTTATCTTTTTTTCTTTGATGATACCTAGATAGATGTAATACTTTCAGAATAGGAAGGTAAATTTTGTTTGATCACATCTACGGCACAGTCACTCATAGTGCTAACAAAGAGAAACCAAGGAAAACCCACTGAGTAATTTTGTCCTTATTTTACTGCAACGAGGAAAGAAAAACAAAGATAAGTTTACCTGCCTGATCCAAGCCAAACTTGGGATGCTCCTCCACCATTGTATCTATACCGATAAATATAATCTGCCTCTTGTTTCTGTTTGTCTGCATCACTAAGCTCTGGTAGCTTTGAAAACATCAAACTGTCTAGATTGATCTCTGTATTTCGAGGATCCATTCTTACCTGAATAATGAGTTAAGATAAGAAAGGGTCAGTTAGGAAATACAGCAGGATATAATCATTTGCCCAAACATGATAAGACACAAGCTACTTCAAGAACAAAGAGAAATATGGAGGGTTATAAACTCAAGAAAGCATAAAAAAAAACTCCAAACAATACAAAGCAAACAGAAGCAAGAACAGGTAACACATTTAGACATTCTGCATACCATAAGCAAGATACAAGAAGTAAGAAGAGTACTGGAAGCCATACCTTATCAAAATTCACTACAAATATGGCACTTGGTATAGGTTTATCTGCCGTTGCTGCTGATCCAGCTCCCACATCCATATCAAATATATACGAGTAAAGCTGGTTAAATGCGGACTCAACTTTTGTTGCCTCTACGTCATAGGCAGGTAAGTGCCTTCCAAAATCCGTCTAAATGCAAAAAAAAAAAAAAAAAAAAAAAAAAAAGCAACTTAGCAACATTTACATTAAGATGCAGATTTTACAGCAATAAAATTTACACTTCATCAACATATTTGACATGTAATTAATTAGGTGGGTTATGAGAAAAAATTAGATATGATAAGATCAAAGCAACCTCTAGTGCAGTTCCAGCAGACACCATGGCTTCTTTCACTGCCTTCTCCAGAGCTATTAATTCGGGTTGCCCACTCTAACATAAGAAAAATGACGAATATTTTAGTCAATGGGTTAACAGTGAAAATCATGGCTTCAGGAGTCACTTAAACATAATATCAAGCGCAAACAAGTGCATGTACAGTAATAATCTGCTCGAGATGCAAAATGCATTTCAGCTAAAGCAAATACACGATTACAGAACTTGCATAGATTCGTTTGTGAACAATTCAAAAACACGAAGAGCTACTATCCTACATATAGAATAATCGGATCTTGAAACAGGGAAGGCAGAAGCGCTATAAATTCGTGAAGACTGGTTTAAGATATATATACTCACAGGAAAGATATTGTAAACAAGTCGATGCTCAATATCAAGTGGCTCTCCCGTCTCTTGGCATGAGGGCCTATGCGTTGAGAAACTAGCTCTTAAGAACTCCTCTAACTTATGATGATCCATGGAGTACCTGTATCCTCCATCTCCATTCAAACCTACAAGCACTATATTCACTTCTAGAGGAACCTGAAATGGTACCTGCCAAACCAAAAAGTAGAATGGAGCATAAACAAGACAAGTTTCATAATGTGGAACTTCAATTCTCAATGTGTCACCCAAAATCAGCCAATCTAATAAACCATATTCACGAACAAAGCTATGATCATAGGCATGAGCTAGACACTTTCAATTGCAATTCGGTGACTCCACAAAGCCAAATTAATCAACGATTTCTTCTACTTATTCTAGTAAATCCAGACTCAGTGATTATGATGAAGATTCACATAATTTAAGGATGAGATATTTACCTCGGCACGGGAGTGAAGCATACGGCGGACATCAGATCGAACACTCTCTCGTACGTCGAGGAAAGCGCTGTGATGCCAGTGAGGATGACCAGGCTCGCGGCGGAAAGGTTGCTGAGCTGAGTCGGTACGGGAAACGAGTCCGCTGAGAACCGAGAGAAGCACGACGAATAGGAGAGAAGAAAACGAAGTCGATCGTGAATCCGATCTCAACTCCATGACTGAAAGAAAAGAAAAGGAAAACAAAAAACCGGAGATTTCGCTCACTTCCCAATTTGGACTGGACTGGAGAGGTTAAGAGTCGCTACAAGTCATCGCTTACGGCGAGGGAGGACGAAGAACTGAAAGATGAAAGCTAATTACTAATATACCCCTCGAGTCAGTTTTTCTAAAAGGTTTCTACAATTTTGATACAGTAGATGTTATCTGCCCCTCTCCCTTATTTTGATGAAAAATTCCAAGTGTCCAAGTCTTTTTTATATGTCACTTACTTATACTTGTGTGTTACAAATCGTATGCTCTGCGTGTATGGCTTGGGGAATTAGCAGAATCAGGCAAGCAGTTCATAACTTATATTATCAATGGATCTGGTCTTGTCCCAACATTCTTTGATTTTCAGGTGGAAAATCAGAGAGAGAAAGTGAAACATTATATGGTCAGTGTATCACGGGCTGTTGGGCTATTATGAGAGACTGCTACAACATCGTTAGGCTCTAGGCTCTAGCAAATCTGTCGTTGTTCAGACGCAAGTTCTGGTTTGGATGGCTATAATAACAAGTTGATTGGTAGGATATGATTTGGTTAAGTTAAGATGGTGTGATCTGAACTTTGATTGAATAAAAAGTACACTTAATAATTGACGTAAACTCAATTCTTTAGAGAATGTAAAATATGTAATGGTATCATGTCCTATTGACTCAAATATTAACTTATATATATATAGCAAAGAAAAGATAATGAGATGTGATGATCAAAACCACCCAGCAAGTAGATCCTCAACCTCTTTTGATAAAGGTCCACTCTCTGCTCTCCCTTTCGCTAGTTATAAGTTGCATAAGACGCTTGAGCTCAAAAGCTAATTGATGAGTGATGACTCACGACTAACAGCCACTCCTCCATGATCTGCTACTACATCGTTAGGCTCTAGTAAAATGTTCGTTGTTCAGACGCAAGTTCTGGTTTGATTTGGCTATAAAACAAGTGGATTGGTAGGATATGATTTGATAAAGTGATCTGAACTTTGATTGAATAAAAGTACACTTTATAATTGAAGTAAAATCAATTCTTTAGAGGATGTAAAATATGCAATGGTTAAGATACTATTCATGTCCTATTGACTCAAATATTAACTTATCCATATAGCAAAGAAAAGTTAATGAGATGTGGTGATCAAAACCATCCAGCAAGTAGATCCTCAACCTCTTTTGATAAAGGTCCACCTTTCGCTAGCTATCAGTTGCAAAAGACAGACGCTTGTGCTCATAAGCTAATTGATGACTAACAGCCGCTCCTCCATGGTCTTGCATTTTTCTCATCCGTTCAAAATATGGCTTATGTTTCAACTCATGATATGCATTCACCTTAACCATGTGTGGCGTTCGGCAATCTTCTCCAAATGAAAAAGAAGCAACCAAAAAAAATCGACCAGACTTACCTTTGAGAATGAATAATGCTAAATTATTATTATACCCTCATATTTTAGCCAAAATTACAACAGAGAGGGGGGAAAATATCGTCATAGCTTACGAAGAAGAAGAAGGAGCAACAAGCGACGTGTCGCTTGTCATGTCGTCGTTTACCCCAAGAAATATCCAAACTAAACAACCAACTACAACACGCCACGTGTTTACTCACAACTCCTTAAAACAAAGGCTCGTAACAGTTTTTTTCTTCTTCTTCCTTATCTCTCGGAAAAGCCAAAGAAGAAGTAAGGGATGGATCGTGTGGTCTTCTTCTTCCTCATCGCAGCCGCGTTACTAGCAGTTTCTCTCGGATCCGGCGAAGGTTTGGATAATCCGATCAGGCAAGTCGTCCCTGAGGAGAACGATGAACTCCTCAACGCAGAGCATCACTTCTCTCTGTTCAAATCCAAGTACCAGAAGACTTACGCTACTCAGCAAGAGCACGATCATCGCCTCCGTGTGTTCAAGGCTAACCTAAGGCGAGCTAGACGTAACCAGCTTCTGGATCCGTCTGCTGTTCACGGCGTCACGCAGTTCTCAGATCTTACTCCCAAGGAGTTCCGCCGCCAGTTCCTGGGGCTTAAACGCCGCAAGTTTCGTCTTCCTACTGACACTGAGACGGCGCCGATTCTTCCCACCACCGATCTCCCCACGGAGTTTGATTGGCGTGAACAAGGAGCCGTCACTCCTGTTAAAAACCAGGTTTGTTTGATAGAGATATCGAATTCGTGTGATCTTATAACCGTTCATGGATCTGTAGAGAAGAAGAAGTGAGTCTGTGTGTGTGTTTGATTGTGAGTAGGGTATGTGTGGTTCATGCTGGTCGTTTAGTGCGACTGGAGCTCTTGAAGGAGCTCATTTTCTTGCGACTAAAGAGCTTGTTAGCCTCAGTGAGCAGCAGCTTATAGATTGTGACCATGAGGTTTGTTTCTATGAGGATCCATTTGATGTGTTTTGGTGATGTGGTTGTTGTATATATGTTTCTTTTCCTTTTCCTGCAGTGTGATCCAGCACAAGCCAACTCATGTGACTCTGGTTGTAGTGGAGGACTAATGAACAACGCTTTTGAGTACACTCTCAAAGCTGGTGGTCTTATGAAGGAAGAAGAATATCCTTATACAGGACGTGATCATTCCGCCTGCAAGTTCGATAAGAGCAAGATCGCTGCGAGCGTGTTTAACTTCAGCGTTGTCTCTGCTGATGAAGATCAGATCGCTGCTAATCTGGTCAAGCACGGACCTCTAGCTAGTAAGTTTGAAAAACTCTTTTTTCCTTGTTACTGATTTAAGAATTAGCTAGAGATTAATTTAATCTTTGTTGCTCAAAAACAGTTGCTATCAATGCGATGTGGATGCAAACATACATAGGAGGAGTCTCGTGCCCATATGTATGTTCAAAGAGCCAAGACCATGGAGTGCTTTTGGTTGGGTTTGGTTCGGCTGGTTATGCACCAATCCGTCTTAAGGAGAAGCCTTATTGGATTATCAAGAACTCGTGGGGATCGATGTGGGGAGAGCATGGTTACTACAAAATCTGCAGAGGACCTCACAATATGTGTGGTATGGACTCAATGGTATCTACTGTTGCAGCTGTTCACACCACAACCAAGTAGAATTATTAGGACACAACTGGATTTTGCATGTCCTTGTGTATATAGATATGTATGTATGGATGGATGCATAAACAATACTATGAACTGTTATTGTTAGTATTGTCTCTGTGTTTCAGCTTTAATGTAAAATAGCTTGGGTATATTATCTTTGTAGCATCGAATGCTGAAGTTAATACTGATTACCAACATATAAAAAGTTGGGAATAATAGAAATCTTATGTTTTATATTATGTTTGAAACAGTGAAACTCGTCAGTCATAGAAGACACATCAGCAAGAACTAAGTTTATCTGTTCTGTTATTTATTAAAAAATGCAATCCATTAGTACAAATAGCATATCGATGGTTGTCAAGACAAAGACTTATTCCAAGAATAACAAATATCAAAGTGCTTAGTTTCATCGTTGAACCTACAAGGTCCGGTTTGTCTTACCTTCCATACACACTTCTCGCACCAGTTATCACCGGAACTATCTCGATGGTCTTTATATATATCGAACCAATACAATTTATTTGGAGACCTCGGCCATCGAAAATCACAATAAAACAGTGTCCTTCCAAAGAATTGACGCTTAAATCTAAAAGACCACGACTCACCTGGCTGCAAAGTCTTGTTGCCAAGATCATCGTCTTTTGATCTACAGTGATACAATAACGTTAGCTGATTACCGAGATCGTTTATGATTTCCACAGTTAATTTTCCGGTAGGAAACACAGAATTTGTTGATGGTGGATCGTTGGTAACCAGAATGTTGCTTTCATGGCCGGCATGTGATGATGTTGTAGTCAAGAAGATGATCAATATGAAAAGTGGTGGAAGGTATTGCTTTGGAGTATCCATTTTTTTTGGTGTCTATAGAGGGGAGTTTAAGCTAACATTATATATATTTTTTTTTTTTTGATGGGAACATTATATATTGTTTGTGCTCGTTGAAATGGGTTCTAATATAATTTGTTGTTCCATATATATTCTATCCGAATATACCGTTTCTTAAAATTAATGCATGTGGTCAAATTAAGTTACGTTTTAAAGGGATGTTAATTGACTTTGAATGACTTTTTACTTTTTAGTTGAAAATCTGGAACAAGGATTTTTGTTACAGTTCTGAAACAAACAAAATATATATATTCTTATTGAAGACAGTAATCAAAATGTAAACCAAGATAAACTAGAATTATTTTAATTAATCCCATAGAAACTGTCTACAACTTGGAAATATATGTATTCTTATTGAAGACAGTAATCAAAATGTAAACCAAGATGAACTAGAATTATTTTAATTAAGATCCATAGAAACTGTCTACAACTTGGAAAAATGTTTCTTGATGTTCGTTTTGTAATCCCATTGGCTCGCTCCTGCGAGTTAAATGACATTTCTCTCAATCAAAAACTGATCAGACTATTTGAGAGTGAGATCACGTCCAAGATCAAAAGCTTTAGTTATCCATACATTGATAACGGATTTAATCCTCAGAAGTCAGAACCATGCCTTGTTCATTCTTGGGTTAGCCTTTGCGATTTCCCTATTTGTTCAAGGCTTCTCCTTCTTTCAACCAAATGGTTTTACTAACCCTAAATTTCTAGCCACGTCTGCTGTAAATAGCATTGAGGTTAAAGAAACAACCCGAGCTTTGTTTGATCCGATGATCCCTAGACAGCTTCTGAGACAAACCCCAGTGAAGGAGTTATCCCAAATCTATATTAGGTCGGTTGTGTCGATTTATAAAGCTTCAAAAACCTCGAAGTCGTTCGTTCTTTGTCGGCTTCTTCTCGGTGGTTCTCGCGGCTAAGGTAGTAAGGTACGGTGTTTTCTCATTTCTCTTCAAAGCCTCCTTTAACGTCAGTCCTTTAACGTCGCAGATTATCTTATTTTCATATCGATCTTATCTTCCAGTACATCTACCTTATCTCCATGTGATCAACTCAGTGTTTGTTTTATTTTATTTTTAAAACCAATAATTTAGGTCAAATTCGAAGATTTTTTTTTTCTCTCTCGCGATCGATAGAATCTGATTGTGATTTGAATGTTTCTTACTGCAGAAGTAATGTCCTCACCAATGCGTCGTGGTCACGCAGCTTAAGCTTACTATCGCAAGCTTGATAAATACTGGATCGTGATAGACTTCCTCAGTCTCAATCCAGTGTTGTTCAGCGTGATGAAAGACTTGTTCTGCCTAAATTTCTACAGTGAAGAATTCTTAAAGGGATGAGCTTGAGGAACTTGATACCGTTAAGGTCACAGCGCAGTTTGTGGGGTGGTATGGGGATGATTTTCAGGGGAATCTCATGTGAAGAGTGATGGCCAACCATCAGTTTGAGTTTATGAAGCCAACTGATTACAGGTTCAGTTTTTACAACGAGTTTGTCGTGGCCTACTCGCAAGTCTTGAATCCTCCCAAATATCTGAAAAGAAAAGCTGACAAAGAGCGCCGCTTACAAGGAGGCCGTTCTTGACGGTTTTCTCCAAGTCATTGAATGGCTGGCGGGAGGTATGAGGACTATGACTGATTGGCATGCTTCTGTGTCCAAAGATTTTGTCGACGAGGAGGAGATAAATCAAGAGTTGCCAATGATGCAACTACCACCTCTTCCTCTGCCTCCGCCAGAGATTCAACAAATGTTGGATGAGCTCCTTGTTCCAGAAGACCAGTTTCTTGCTCAACATCCGGTAATATTTTCTTCATACTAGGTCTCTTTTTCTTCTTTTTTTCCCTTTGGTCTGAGTTGTATCTAATTAGCAGTGAGACATACTTCAGGGTTTGACTACAATTAGGGTGGTTTGTGATGCCGACGGGCAAGCAACTAAGATCACATTGCAGTAATTGTCTGAGACGTAGCAAGTTTGAAGGAGAAAATAGCTGCGGTGTTCCATTTTCCAACATACAAACAAAAGTTAATTGGAAAATCAGTACAAGAAAACACCGTTTTTCCGGCTACAATCGGCGACTAAATGCGTAGTCGTTAAATTTAGCGACTATTTCGTGACTATTTTGTGACTATTTTGCGACGAATCATATATAGTCGTGTATTAGTCGCTAATTTGCGACAAAAATATTGAGTCGCTAAATTAGTCGCTAAATGGCGACGAAGTAAGGAAGTTGTGAATGTTGTCGCAAAATAGTCGCTGATTTAGCGACTAATTGTGTAGTCGCTCTTGTTGTCGTAAATTTGGCGACTATTTTGCGACTTATGCGGCGGGTCGCAAAATTTTGTCGCACATTAGTCGCTAATTTAGCGACTGATTGTGTAGTTGCTGTTTTGTCGTAAATTTGGTGACTATTTTCCCACAAAAGTTTGCGACCCGCCGCTTATGTCGCAAAATAGTCGCTAAAAGTTGGTTTAAAACACGTTTTTAGCAATCCGGAGTAGGTGTACCTGTATTTGGTGACTACGTGATATAGTCACTTTTTAGTCGCTAAATATACCTATATAAACTGAGCTCACCAAACGTTTTTCTCACTCACAGAAACACACAAAGCAACACCAAAAAAAATGAGATCATAGAGATTTATAATAATGTCAGGAAGTTACAATTATAGTAATTTCCGGGAGTGGATGTACAAGAGGATCGATGAGGTGACGGAAAAATTTACAGAAGAGTTCAGAGCCGGGATGGAGCAGTTCATGCAATTTGCAAATAGCCAGCCTTTTGCACAAGAAAACGGGGGTAAGTTTTTTTGCCCTTGTAGTAGGTGCAAAAACGAGAAGCGTTTTCTAGGGACTAAAATTTGGAATCATCTTTTTAGTTATGAGTTTATGCCAGATTATTATGTTTGGTATAAGCATGGGGAAGAAATAAATATGGATATAGGAACGAGCACTGTTGATCCAACATTTATTAGTGGGAGTGAGGAAGTGGGTAATGTAGTAGAAGATAGATATGTGGATATGGTGAATGATGCATTTCCTTCTAATGTGGGTTTTGATGATTACTATCAATGGGATGGGGGTTATAAGAGTGTAGAAGAACCAGTACTTAACCATTCAAAAAAATTCTATGACTTGTTAGAAGGTGCAAAAAATCCATTATATGATGGTTGTCGTGAAGGTCACTCACAATTATCTTTAGCTGCTAGAGTTATGCAAAATAAGGCAGATTATAGTATGAGTGAAAAGTTAGTGGATTCAGTATGTGAAATGTTGAGTGATTATTTACCAAAAGGAAACCAGGCTACGGGTTCTCATTACGAGACAGAGAAACTGATGCGCAATTTAGGACTCCCATATCATACAATTGATGTTTGTATAAACAAGTGTATGTTATTCTGGAAAGATGACAAAAAGGAAGAAAAATATTTGTTTTGTGATGCACCAAGATGGAAGCCTAAGAATGACCGACGCAGAACCAAAGTACCATATAGTCGTATGTGGTACTTACCTATTGGTGATAGACTGAAGAGAATGTATCAGAGTCACAAGACTGCAACAACAATGTGATGGCATGCTGAGCACCAAGCAAAGGTGGGAGAAATGAGTCATCCATCTGATGAAGCGGAGTGGAAGTATTTTCAAGAACAAAATCCTCAATTTGCTGAAGAACCCCGTAACGTGTATTTGGGATTGTGTACTGATGGTTTCAATCCATTTGGGATGTCACCATTCATTATGTCCAGTGATATTGACGCCATATAATCTACCCCCTGGTATGTGCATGGATACTGAGTACTTGTTTCTTACAATTCTAAATTCTGGTCCAAACCATCCGCGAGCTAGTCTTGATGTCTTTCTCCAACCTCTTATTGATGAGTTAAAAGAGTTGTGGTCTACTGGAGTCGATGCATACGATGTGTTCTTGGGCCAAAATTTCAACCTAAAAGCAGTACTGATGTGGACGATAAGCGACTTTCCTGCGTATGGCATGTTTTCTGGATGGACAACACATGGTAAATTATCTTGCCCAGTTTGCATGGACGATATAAAGTCTTTCTATCTACCTAATGGAAGGAAGACATGTTGGTTTGATTGTCATCAGAGATTTCTTCCTCCTGATCATCCTCTGAGGAGGAATAAAAAAGACTTCCTGAAGGGAAAAGACGCTACAAGAGAGTATCCACCAGAGTACTTGACCGGTGAGCAAGTTTCTTCTGAGCAGTTGAATTCTGTAAATCCACCAAGAACCACGGACGTCGGTGGAAATGGTTATGAAAGGAAGATGCATGGATATGGAAAGCACCATAACTGGCAAAAGGAAAGCATTTTATGGTCGCTACCGTATTGGAAGGACCTTAATCTCCGACATAATATTGATGTGATGCATACAAAGAAGATTTTTTTGGACAACATAATGTACACTCTTATGCGTGTGAAAGGTAAATCAAAAGATTCCGTCATGACAAGATTGGATATAGCAAAGTTCTCTTCCCGGCCACACTTACATCTTGATAGTAGGGGTAAAGCACCTTTCCCGCCCTATACATTGACAGACGAAGCCAGAAAAAGCTTCTTGGAATGTGTGAAATACTCGGTTAAATTCCCAGATGGCTATTCGGCAGACTTAGCTAGTTGTGTTGATATGGAAAATGGAAAGTTTTCAGGCATGAAGAGCCATGACTGCCATGTTTTCATGGAGCGGTTACTTCCATTTATCTTTGCAGAACTCCTTGACCGGAATGTCCACCTTGCGTTATCAGGTATATTAATTAATTATTTAAAGTTCTATATATATATATATATATATATATATATGAAATGAGTAAAGGTTTCTCCGTAATTAATGTGATGAAGTTTGAATAAATATAATATTGCAGGGGTTGGAGCATTTTTCCGGGACTTATGCTCAAGAACTTTGCAAACAAGTCGACTTCAAATTCTAAAACAGAAAATTGTTTTAATCCTTTGCAATTTGGAAAAGATATTTACACCATCCTTTTTTGATGTGATGGAGCACTTGCCTATACATCTTCCCTACGAAGCTGAACTGGGAGGCCCTGTCCAATATAGGTGGATGTATCCTTTTGAAAGGCTTTTCAAAAAATTGAAAGAAAAAGCAAAGAACAAAAGATATGCGGTAGGATCAATTGTTGAATCATATATCAATGACGAGATTGCTTATTTCTCTTAGCACTACTTTGCTGCGAACATACAAACAAAATCAAGGTGAGCAATTAAGAGTAATTATTTTTAAAGTGATATTTAATTTAATAGTCATAATAATTATTTTTTAATTTTATGGTCAGATTAACAAGATTTGATGAAGGTGAAGCGTTTGAATATCATGTCCCTGGAGTACCCTCTATATTTACTCAAGTTGGTCGTCCCAGTGGAGAAATGAATGAAATATGGCTTTCAGGTGATGACTATCGTTGCGCACACGCATATGTTTTACAGAATTGTGACTATTTTCAACCAATTGAGAGGTATATAATTAGTTACATGTCAAAAATTAGTTACATTTTAAGATATCTAATTCCACTACATTTTCTCATATACATTTGTGGTGATCTGGTCTTTCTATATTTAGTATGCTCGAGGATTATATTTCGGCAAAATATCCAGGACTTAGCGAGAAAGAACTCTCCTTGAAAAGAGCTGATGAATATCATTCATGGGTTAAACAATATGTATGTTAAATAATTTTTCGTGATATCTATTTTACTTATTGTTATTATTTAAAATAACGGGACTTATATGCAGGTTACTTATTGGAACGCCTCCAATCCATTTCCTACTTGGGTTCAAGAAATTGTCCATGGACCTTTGAACAAGGCTAAAACATGGTCAATGTATTTTACAAAAGGTTATTTGTTTCATACAAAAAATCATGGTGCTGGACGAAAGACATGTAACTATGGGGTCTCTGTTAAAGGTGAAAATTATGTGAATGCATCTGATGCTGCAGATATCTACGGGACATTAACTGATATCATAGAACTTGAGTATGAGGGGATGCTTGGGTTGAAGATCACACTATTTAAGTGCAAGTGGTATGACCCTGTTATTGGTAGAGGCACTCGCAGAAGTAATAGTGGCGTTGTAGACGTTCTTTCATCCAGAAAGTACAATAAATATGAACCATTTATTCTAGGTATGTATATAAATTTCCACATTAATTATATATTGTCACTATCACCTTTATATATAATATGTGTAACCTTTACACGTTGATTGCAAAACAGCATCTCAAGCCCATCAAGTTTGTTATATTCCGTACCCATACATAAAGAAACTGAAGCATTTGTGGCTCAATGTTCTAAAAGTAAATCCGAGGGGAAATATTTCTGGAGAACCAACTCTTTTGCAAACAGAAACTGATGATGCTGTATTGATTACTACAATTTGGAAAGGGGAGACCCAATAAATCTCGTTTATGATGTTGCAGACGCGGAACCTGAAGATGAATTTATGTGTAATTTATCGTCTTCGGATGATGAAGAAGAAGACGTCGAAGAACCCTGATATGTAAAATAAATTATGTATAAGATATGTAAAATAATTTACTGTTTAATAAACATTTGGAAGACCTTGTTAATTTCTTTAAGATTATTGTTTTATACAATAAGTATAACTTTTTTTTGTGTCATAAAAAAAATTTAACAATTTGAATTTGGGGTTACTCGAACCTAGGTTTGATGATATTAATTAGGGTACATTAACCATCTGAACCAATTCCTTTTATGTGAATATAAACAAAACGTATTGCTTATATTCTGTAACACTCCTCTTATATTTTGGGCAAAAGAAATTTGGGCCCAACAACATTTCGATCTGATCCATCAAAATCGATCTGAGACAAACCTATTCCTAAACCTAAACCTAAAACATTCGATCTCTCCTTCTTCCTCACTACTTCATCTCCTTCTTCCATTCACCCTAAATCAATCCATCAATTTGATCCATCTCCTTCTTCTTCAATCTACCTTCTTTGATACATCATCCTTCTTCCTCAATCTAACCCTAACCCTAAACTTTCTTCGATCCATCTCCTTCTTCCTCAATCGATCCATCTTCTATGTCGTCAAATCCTGCTGTTAAGAAAACCAAAATGAGAAAGGTTGCACCTAACCTTTCTCAGAGAGCCGGACCCTCTAACCAACCCCCACCCGTCATTAGAAGACCCAACCCTCTTCCACCTCATTACAATTTCACGCCAACGGCTCGAATTCCTTCCCCGTTCACGCCCCAAGAGCAACAACATTTCCGGAACTTCCCACCGCCACAGACGCTTTTCCAGAACTCAGCCAATCAAGTTCCTGATCCGCCCATTTCGACACCTGAGGTTCACAAGGATATTGCTCACATGCCGGAGGATCATCTGCTATCTCCAACGCAGCACTCTCATGGTCATAGTCAACAACCGTCTTCTCAAGGTAACAACTACGAGCCTTAACTCCAGGATGAGACGATGCAATCTCTAACTGCCCTGCTTACGATGCCTAGCCGTGAGAAGTTTACGACTGTTCTCTCTCCCATACCGTTGGAGACGACGACTTGGTAATGTTTCTAGCTTTGGTTTTATGTATAATTCGATTTAATTGTTTTGGTTTGGTGCAAGCAATTGGTTTGTCATACTTAGGATGTCTTTGGTTCTCATAGTTTGCGGATTCAATTATTTTGTTGCTTTAAATTGGTTTGTTTGATTGAATGTTTCAATCTCGTTGCTTTCAATCTGTTTGTAAATCTCCTCGCTTTCAATCTGTTTGTCAATCTCGTCGCTTTCAATTGGTTTGTCATTCTTATTGCTTTCAATTCGTTATAGTAGTGTATGTGAAACAATTGATGCAATATAATCTCTTTAGCATATATTGATTGATTATTATTTTTTTTTTTTTGCTTTATAACTGATCTGACTAACTAGCATTGTTTAAATGTGTGGAGGTTTGATCGGGACAAAAAAGGTCAACTTGTTCGGAAGATTACCAAGATTTTACAAACAAATTCGATGGTCCATATTATACTTGGACTTGTGTGCCTCCCGATCGAAAAGAAAGATACTTCATGGAATTTGTGGTAAGAATAGTACAATGTAACATGTTTTCTACTTGTGTTTATTGCTTATTTTCACTAACTTCACTAACATAAGTCCTTCTCTCTTTTGTTATGTAGAAAACTCACACCTGGGATCCATTGATAACAGGAACCGTTCAAGAACATTTCAACACCATTTGTAACCGTCGGATGAAGGGCATGGTTAGCGATGCAAGGACGTCTCGAATTAAACCTTCATGGATTGAAGGTACTCTCTGGCAAGAGATGGTTGATAATTGGGATACTGAAGAACAACAACAAAGGAGTTCAACCTATTCCAAATGTTGTTTGTCTGACCGTAATGGTCTAGGTCCTCACATCCACTTATCAGGACCCAAGTCATATAGAGAAATCCAAGATGATCTGGTTAAGTCATTTCTAATTTGTTAGTTACATTTATATCCTCTCTATCTTTAAACACTTTCATAACCATTCTTTATTTTGTAACATTGTAGGAAGAAGAGTTGGGAAGAGAGGTCAGTATGGGTGAAGTTTTTTTCAAAACACATACAAAGCTGGATGGTTCTTATGTGAATGGCAAGGCAGAGAAAATTCATCAAGCTTATCAGCAGAAGTTGCAGGAGAAGATGGCTGAGCTTGAGGCAGATTCAAGCCTTTCAGATGGTACTTCACACCGTCGAGAGCTCACCACCGATGAATGTACTGCCATCTTCCTTGAGGTAAAGTACCATTTCTATTCGATCATGAATTTGTTTTGCTCTTTATTTACAGTTTTTCTTTTTGGTAAAAACAGTGCACTGAGAAGGATTCACGAGGAACTCCTTATGGTCTGGGAAGCCTCAAAGCTAATCTTGGCAAGGGCAAGCAACGATCACAAACTGAAGCCTTTCTTACATTGCAAGAGCAACTCAAGGAAGCCCAACGACAAATTGAAATTCAGGCGACTCTCAATGCTGAAGCTGCTGCTCGAGAAAAAGAGACTGCTCTCCTTGTGGTTGAGCAAAAGAATGAGATCAAAGAGTTGTCGTTGATGGCAAAGTTTATGCGCGACACTAATCCAGCCTACTTGGAGTTTATAGCCTCTCAATCAGTTGAGGCGGACAATCAACATTCACCAACAACATGATCAACTCCAATATGGTTCCTATATTCTCTTAACTCATGAACCAAGTTCTTTTGTTCAGTTTGTATGTGTTATAAACTCTTTCTCTCTTTGGTTTTGGTTTGATTTCTGTTTTGGACTAATGTATTTTCTGGTTTCAATAAAATTATGGTTATTTATATAGCGTGTTTTCATTAGATTTTGGACTTGTATATTATGTTTGTTCTCCATTTCATTAATTTCAGGATTAAAATCAGGATTAATATCAGGATTACAAAACAATAATAACCAGTTAATTTTATTATTTTCTAAAACAAAGTTGTCGTTATGTAGTCGTCATTTAGACGGAACATTGTCGCTAGGTTGTCGTTAAATAGTCGTTAAATATGACGAATATTTAAAGACAACCTAGTATTGCAATTTTATTCATGTAACAAAGTCGTAAATTAGTCGTCATATTTAACGACTATTACACGACAACTACTAATATAGTTGTACACTAGTCGTCAAATTGTCACTAAATTGAGTTACTACATACCGACTACGTGACCACAATTTACCTACAACAGTGTATAGTCGTTAAATACCGACTAATTAACGATCAACTGTATTAGCGACAAAATATTATCTACAACAGTGTATAGTCGCAAAATAGTCGCAAATTTTCAATCAACAACTATTTAGTGACTATTTCTACAGTGGCCGATTGCCTGTTTTCTTGTAGTAAATACGGGGTTTTAGAGGACAATAGCAGGTCACTTGCTTATTACAACGAGATATCCTATTACTGCATGAGACAAAGAGATGGACAAGGCTTATGCATATGCTAGATGAAGGATTTATTTACTAAATTTAAAGTTATATTTTGGATATTTGCAGCTTGTTCTGTCTGAGACATACATATGTCTGAGAGATGCGAATCTTAGACTACATTGAGGTTACCCAACTTTACTTGATTTGCGTTACACTTCTGAAACAAACAAAGATATTATTATTGAGGATAGTAATCAAAACGTAAACTACCATAATGGTACAAAATAGTAATATTTTAAGATCCATAGAAGAGAAACTGTCTACAACTTGGAAGAAGGTTTCTTGGATCCACGTCCAGCTATAAACTCCTGCATCTTCTTAAACTGTTCCTTGGTCATCCCACTGTAATACGCGTGAGCTCGCTCCTGCCAATTCAAATTACAGTTTTAGACTCTCTCTCTCAATAAAAGGACTGATAAAAAAAAAATGGTAAAAAAAAAAGGTTTAATAACCTTTTCGAGTGCGAGAGCATGTCCAAGATCAAGCTTTAGTCCATCATTGATAACAGATTTAATCCTCAGAACCATGCCTTGTTCATTCTTGATTATAGCCTCTGCGATCTCTCTAGCTTTCTTGAAAGATTCTCCTTCTTCAACCACATGGTTCACAAACCCTAACTTCCCAGCCACGTCAGCTGTCAATGGCAACGATGTTAAAGAAACTTCCCTAGCTTTGTTTGCTCCAATGATCCTTGACAGCTTCTGAGACAAACCCCATGAAGGAAATATCCCAAACCTTCACAACGAAAAACAGAGGATTCACATTCATACCATCACAAAGATTCATCTTAAGCCAACACTACAGGCATAAAGAGGAATACAAATTTGAAAATGTTGAAAATGAGAGCTTCAGAACAATATGATCATGATCTTAAAACATTGAAACGACGTCGTACGAGAAGAGATAAACCTGGCGTGAGTATCCATGAACTTGGCTCCTCTAGAAGCGACCAAAATATCACAGGCCAAGGCGAGTTCGAACCCGGCGGTGATGGCGAAACCGTTGATAGCTCCGATGATCGGTTTACGTAACCGCTCCATCTGCACAACCGGGTCGGTTTCCGGATCCTTCACGTCTCCTTTGAAAACAGATTCCGCAGCAGTCAAATCAACGCCGGAGCAGAAAGATCGACCCGATCCGGTGAAAATAACGACCTGGACCGATTCGTCGGAGTCCATGTCCTTGAATGCCTTGGCGAGATCCACCATCATCGCTCTCGTGAGCGAATTGAGAGACTTCGGACGGTTGATTGTGATGACGGCGATCCCGCCTGATTCCTTCTTCACCATGATGAGATTTTCCGGTACTGTTTGATCCATTTTTTCGACGATTTCGATTTCTATGAACGAGTATTCGAGTTTTCTGATCGGGTTTTTTTAAAAATTTTAGTCAATGAGGAAAAAGAGATGAGGAAGAAGAAGAACTTGCTTGGGTTGGTGTGCCATTGTTTTGTCGTTAGTAAACTGCGTCCCGTTTTTGGCCGCTCTTTCGACGCTGCGTATTTTGTTTCTGGAACATGAAAACGGCAGCTTTAACAAAGAGAACTTGGAGTATTTTGACCTGTAGATACATCAAATCTTGTAACATATACAGTTTAATATATCTCTGTAAATGAATGAATAATTTTGAGAATTCAGATACTTTCTTAATTTATAGAGGTATTAGTTTATCAATTTATATATCTTTTTTAAAAAAAATCTTATTTAAAAACCTCTTTTTTGGTTATAATCTATATATTTTTTATAACACTTACGTGTAATAAAGCAAATATAATCATTCAACGATTGTTGATGCAATTTAAGAAGACATTATCAGATTTTTCTATGCAATAGAGAATATTAGAGATGGTTGACACAAAAAAAAAGAAAATAAATAAATAAAGAGGTTCAAAACCATTTAAATGTTTGATTTCATTTCACAATTGCATTTTTCTTTTTTTTTCTTTCTTGTTAATTTCTAGCAACCTTTTTTTAAAGAACGTTTTGGACCAAATTTTTTAAAAGAACGTTTTGAACCAAAGTCCGTAGTTTCACTATGTTTAACTATGTTTCTATTACCAGAAAAGTTAGAGACCCCTCCAAAGCAAAGCTAATCCTCCAATCCAACATGCACCACAATACGTTAATTTGTTAAAACATTAGTGATTAGTCTAGTCTTACCACGTATGAGTACTACAATTTAATTTTCTTTCAATAAATTTTTAAAATATAACATCACAATCTACACAATGTGGTAAGTTAACTAATTAAAAAAAAAAAAACTTCACTGTTAAGCCAGTAGAAAATTTTTGGTAGAAATAAATATGAAAAGAGGTGATCTCTCCCTCAGCATCACATCGTGAGCACTTGAGAATGCGCCACAGGTATACTTCTTTATACATATTTATTTTGGAGCACTCTTGGTGAGAAGAATCCAATCAGTGTCTTATTTATAACAAAAAAATCACTTTGGACTAATATTAAGTAAGCTTGAAAAATATGTATCACTACACGTTAACTAGCAAATGATCCACCTGAACGCCTAATCGAAATTTGGGCGTTTTTAGACAGTTCAGGAGTTTACACTATAAACTAATATATATCTGATATTATATACATAATTATACAAAATATGTATAAGAATAATAAATATTTTAAATTAAAAACAAAACAATAGATAAAAATATTATTTCAATTCATTTTAAATAATATATTAAACATTTATAATTATGTTTATAGAAATAAACCTTATTAATTTTAAATTTGTGCAATTAAAACTTTTTAAAAATACACGAAAATGATGATACTACAATTTTATGCAGCCAAAGCAGCCGTCTAGGCGGTGCTATAGCGCCTAGCGCCTAGACGGAATGGAGGCGAACGCCTAGAACGCTTTTTCGAACACTGATTATAATAAAAATATTGAAATAATAGTATGAGGGTTTTGGTTATAATAAAAAATACAAACAACAAACAAAAATCAATACAATAAAAGAAGGATATGGCATTTATGTTAAATTATTTAACCAATTAGATTATAGCATTAATACATGTCAGCAGCTGGTGTTGATACATCAGTTAAATTCTTTAACCAATTAGATTATAACATAAATACATGTCAACTATTTTTACTTTTATGTGGACAAAATAATAGGAAAACGAGAGAGAGGGAGCGTTTTAATCAATTGCTCGATTTCTTTCTTCTTCGTCGTCGTGATATAATGGTTCGACTGTGTTGTTGAATGCTCGTTTTCTTCTTCTTTTCATTGTGACCTCAAACCCAATGTTCGTAATGATCTATGATAAGCCACGATTGATCTGAAGCATGGGGATTTGAAAATATCTCGAAGGTTTTTGAAACTCAATGAATCTAGTGGAGGACGATCTTAAGATGTAGATTGGGGAGGATTTGATTAAGAAGCTTCGAAAAATGAACATGGACCAGATTCGACTAGACGAATCTATCGAGGTTTGAATTTTGAATGTTTTCTTGATGTTTGGCTGAATCTGGGATAATTGTGAGATTGAAATTGTGGATTCTGATTCTACGAAGCTATCTTTGGTGTTTAGCTGAATTTTTGTAGATTGGGGATAGGATCTTGCTGGGTACATACATTAATCGCCATGTAAAAGTACCATAACCTATTGCTTTAGTTTGGTTTGGAGGCTGTTTAAGAATCTTCTTATCTCCGATCATTGCTTTTCATATGTTACTCTCATGATGTTTTTCTGTCCATTAAAAATAATGTTCTCTTCTCGTAATAAAGTTTATTTAAAGTCCATTTATATAACTTCTCTAGCTATTTTAAGTTTTTGCAATGCTTTGCTAAAAAGCTGCATATGATTTTTAGACAAATGCATTGAACTCATGCAATTCAAGTGGTATGAAGATGTTAAGAGTTTGAATATATTACATGAAATATTGTCTATAAATTGTATACGAAATTAAATGTAAACATGTAGAAAACTTAAAATATATTTATTGAGTAAAACTATATGTAACATGTATTTATTAATGTATGAATTGGTAATAATGTAGTAAAATAAAACTACTAAAATTGAAGCAAATAAAAAATTATTAATCATAAATCATTTTTAATTTGTATAAATTATACTTATATAGTAAATAAAATTACTTCAAAATTTTAATTTATGAAATCAAGAACTCAACTATCATATGATGATACAAATAATAATTATTTTTTATCAAAAAATTAATTAATTATGATATTAATTTGTGGAAAATATATACATAAATAATATAAAAAGAACAATAAAAATCATACTGCGCGTAGCGCGAGGTCTAACCTAATTATAATAATTAGACATCAAATCATGTAATTTTTAATGTAAATATATATATATATACATTTATAATAAACTCAAAAAAATGTACTTGAATGTTGTTATGTGTGGTAATTACTGTTTCAAATTCATTCATTTACATAATGCAATACTCTACAAATACAGTATGGCATTTATTAATTAGCAGCAACCAGACAACTAAAATTCAAATATATTTTTAATCTATTATAGATAAATATAGATAAAAACCTTACAACTAGTCCCTGATTAATCCCTGATTTAAATCTGATTTTTTCATTAATCGCTAGGCCCACCCTCACCGCCCGATTACCGCCTAGTGATTTATAAAACATAGATTTTAACACATTAAACCTTTTCATACTTTAATCATTTTCTGTATAAATTTCTTTTGACTATATGATTATAATAAATAATAATTACAATTAAATTGCAAATGTTTTCCTTATTAATTGCACATATTTTCTTACTGAAATTAGTAATTTAATAGATAAATTTCTTATTATAATTAGTGATATAATAGATTACTTTTGGTTTTATATATTTTCAAAAATATTAATTGTAATTCTTTTATTTTTAAGTTTTTTATAATTTTCCTATAATTATTAAATAAATTTCTTTTTCGCACATGTCAAGATATTATCAATATATTTGACATACGTCGCGATTATATAAATTACTAACTTTCAAAACTAAAGTTTATATAATAAGATACATTGTTTTCTTGTAGTGTGATTCAGCAGAAGCCAATTCATGTGACTCTGGTTGTAGCGGAGGACTAATGAACAACGCTTTTGAGTACGCTTTCAAAGCTGATGGTCTTATGAAGGAAAAAGAATATCCCTATACAGGATGTGATCATTTCGCATGCAAGTTCGATAAGAGCAAGATCGCTACGAGCGTGTTTAACTTCATCCTTGTCTCTGCTGATGAAGATCAGGTCGATGGTAATCTTGTCAAGCACGGACCTCTTATAAATTTAGATTTCTATATTTATGAGATCTATATCTCCCAAAGATCATCTAGATTTGATCTAATTCAACTATGAACACTTTTTTAGAGAAGAATAAACATTAACTTTGATCCATTGCTTGATTATTCTAGATGATCGATCCAAGTCTTAAGAAATTGATTCTCTCTTCCCTTACTCCTTATTGCTTTCACGTGATCTTTGATGAAGAAGAACACTAATCCCTTTTTCTGATGTGTATTTAGTTTAGTAGTGTTTCTCATGTTATGAGAACACAACCTTTGCAGTAACGATTCAACAGCCACACACATATATACATGTATATACAATCACTTTTTTGAAGAATTATACTGGTTCGTAATAGCACCCCTTCATAATGTATAGACATAACATATATATGTATATATATAAATCATATAATAAAATTAAGAGAAGGGAAGACGGTTATCAATACACCCAAATTCTAATACATTAATCGCAACTGATGCATCACGGTGTCATCTTTAATATTAGAATCCACAATATTAAATATAAACTTGAACTTTATTATTAAACCACATAGGCCACATAGAATATAAAATATTTCTAAATTCACCCACTTGGCCTTTGTGTCAACTTAATGGTTTAATAACTTTAATGTGCACTTTAATATCAAGTTCTCTTAACCTTTAATGACTTAAATAAAATCAAACTGATCGAATCATGGCGGTCATACGTCATTGTACGACATGCTCCCTTCCATGTATCACAAATCAATTCCAATTTTATATTATTTTTTATATTGAGAATAACCTTAATTCTCAAAATAGTTATGTTATCTATAAACCATAAATGTGTACACATACTTGAATGATAACATCTATATATAAAATTTGGAGATATTTATGAATAAATCCTGAAGTTCATACATATTTACAAGCATGCCACTGACATTAAATAATTAATTTAATAAACAAATTAACTATACTTATATTTGATTTTTTTTATTATAGCAACTAAGTATTTTAAAAGGTACCAAACACAATTGCAAATGTATACAGATTTTATTTCCTTATTTTATAAGGAGGTGAATGAAGAAGTTCACCCCTAGAAGTAAACCCGTGAATCCAAGTATTGTTTTTTACTTGATAAAAATTTTAAAAATTGATTTGATAAAAAAGTGAGTTTTAGTCTCACGTACTATATTTTACTTTCACTGGTTTCATATGATGAGTTTTGCAGATTAAAAATCTTTAAACATGTTGTATGATCCGCCTAAAATGGTGGGTTTGGACTATAGAACCAACACTAAAATTATTAGTTTATTTCATATACTATAGATTTGCAGTCATAGTTTGGAAAATTAACTTATAAATTATTTAGTATTAAAATATTACACATACTTCTTAATATTCCAAAAAATAAAAAAATTGTATACACATAAAAATATACACTAGCATACCACATAGACATATACCTCTGTTTAATTATAGAAAACAAAATTAAGTGTTTTAAAATTTTATATTCTATCTAATAACAAATATAATATAATTAGGTTCTAAATTGTATAAAACGATAAGAAGAAGAAGAAAAAACATTATAAACAAAATTATAAATGAGAATTTATTATAAATACCCTTTTTGAGATACCTATTTTCAAAATACCTCTTTTTGAACATTTTCATTTTTACTCTCTTTTACACAATTACAATGTGTTAAATTAATTCTTAGAATCTTTTTTTTTAGGTTTGGATTCTCAATTTTATGTTTAGGGTGTAGTTTTTAATTAGATAAAAGTTAATAATTGAGAATTTGAAAAATAAATATATTAAAATATATTATTTAAAATACAATAATTTATAATTTAGTCTCGCGGTGTACCGCGAGTGAAAACCTAGTGGTGAATAAAAAAACAGACACTCTACGTTTCCGCACTTCTTCTTTGACATATAGGCAATTAATCTCCATATGTTTAGCACCTTTTGAGTACTTGTCATTCTTTAAAAAGAAGACAGCTGCAGGATTATCACAATAAATTCTCAGTGGCTTCTCTATGTTGTCGACAATCTGAAGCCCTGAGATAAAGTTCCATAGCCACAATGAATAAATTGTGGCCTCAAAGCATGCCACAAATTCGGCCTCCATAGTGGAAGAAGCAATGACAGACTGCTTTCAATTTTCCATGATATTTCTCCTTTAGCTAACAAGAACAAATATCCAAACGTCAATTCCTACTATCAACGCATCTGACATAGTCTGAATCTGAATATCCAATGACCTCGAGTTCATTCGATCTCCTGTATGTAAGCATGAACTCTTTGTTGCCTTGCAAGTAACTGAGAACCTTCTTGCAACCTTCCAGTGATCCATTCCGGGATTACTTTGATATCGACCCAACATACCAATCAACAAAACTGAAATCTGGTCGAGTACATGTCTGAACATAGGTCAAAATCCCAACCACTTATGCATACAGAATTCTTTCCATTTCTTTATGTTCCAATTTATTTCTTGGACATTGCATTTTATTGAACTTTTCCCCTTTCTGAATTAGAATTTTACCACCAAAGCATTCACTCATTCTATATATCTCTAAGACCTTATTGATATATCCTTTCTAAGACAAACTTAGTAATCCTCGTGATCTATCTCGAATTATTTCTATTATGATCACATAAGATGCCTCACCCATATCTTTCATTTCAAAGTTCTTAGATAGATACTTCTCTATGTCATGTAGCATATCCATATCATTCGTAGCAAGCAAAATATCATCAACATATAAGAAAAATTACAAACTTGCTTCTAGTGACCTTTATGTAGATGCATCGGTCAACGATAACCTCTACAAACCCATATAATGTAATGGTATCATTAAACTTTAAATACCATTGTCTTGAAGTTGTTTAAGTCCATATATTGACATTTTCAGCTTACACACCAGATGTTCATTTAATGTAGCCACAAAACCCCAAAACATGTAACCAGCGACTATAAGCTGTAGATTCTCGACGGATGTTCTCCTCCGTGGGCTGAGTTAGAGTTGCACCTTGGCAGTGACAAAGATTGGAATAGGCCTCCTTTGTTTTATTTTTGTTAAATCTCCTAGATGATCACGGCTTAAAACATTGAGTTCTTTGAGCTTTTTTGAGAAACGGAAAATTGCAAAGTAGAGTGGTAAAGCCGCGCAGTGCTATCCCAATACTCCTTAATCATAGGCTTAAACCCGGGGTCATGGATCAAGGCATTTGTGAATTTAAGCGGCTTATGTGGGCGTGGTATGTCTCCTCCGATCCTATCTTAATACGGCAGCGGAGATGGTCAGAGCAGCCACCAGGCTCAAAAACTCCATAAGATTGCTGATATGTGTGAATCGAAACAGCATTGACAAGCACCCTATCAACCTTCTTACATATTAGCCCTTCCTCTCGTTTGTTACACCAAGTAAAGGGAGGTCATGAGCCTACATATCAGTGAAAGAGCAGTAGCTAACAACCTCTTGAAAATCTCGCATACGAGGGGAAAAAGGTAGACCATGGTCGTAGAAAGAATGCTCATCACCTTCTAGTATCTCATTAAAATCTCCATACATCATCTATGGTTTACTGCGAACTATAGACGAATCCTGATAGTTCTTCAGATCATCCCATAAGAACTTCCGCTCCTCTACAATATTCAAATCATAAACAAAAGATACAAAGAACTCCTCCTCCATACCATCAAGCAAAACTGAGCAAGTGATTATTGAGCACTCGTAAAAATGGTGTAACCCGCACATGTGGACTCCATACAACCCAAATACGACCATGTCGATGGGAAGAGTAATTTGACAAGTACTACCAGTCCGGGAAGACAGATTGGATAATGCTAGCAGCTTTACCCTACTTCACTCTTGTCTCAAGCAAGCAACCAAAAAGAAACTTTTCATGTTGAATCCATTTTCGAACAACATAATGTTTAGACATTTTGTTGAAACCACGAACATTCCAGAAGAAGCTCGACATAATTATTGGATGGAGGGTCTCCTACTCTGAGCTGGAATAGAAGGATTGTAACCAAGTTTAGAAGAATCTTTGTAACCAAGTTTAGAAGAATCCTGGGAGACTAAAGCATGTGTTTACCGTAGGAACCACGTTACGCGCAGGGTCTGCCTCGGTGGAGGGAACTTCACCCTCAGAGACATCATCATTTACCGTCTCTTGCATGACTCTCTGCCCAATTGCCTCGTCCTACTGTTCCTATTTCACCTTGTCCTCCTCTGTCCCGCTAAGAACTGAGTATGTATTTGACAAGAGTGAGCCATATCCAAGTTTCAGACCTACTGCTATTTTTCCAGGACTGTTAGTTGGCTTGTTTTTTGTGTTTTAGGAGTGATCCAGCCTTGATAATTTTCTTGGTCCCTTCCTGCACTGGCACTGGTACCATTGCAAAGTTTCCTAACCCTCGGTCTTTCTCCTTATTCGACAAATCAGCACCCGCAGGAACCACCTCAAATGTCTCATTGACCCGTTTAGAGGGGGGAATCTCAGGAAGCTTTGCTTCAACTATGAAAGCGGACTACAAATGGCCCCATTTCTTGCACTTGTGACATTGGGGAGGCAGTCATGGGTAAGAGTACTTTATCACCACATCCAATTCTCCCTCTTCTTCACCAGCCAGATGGTACTCCTCTGGTAGTGGCTTAGTAAGGTCTGCTTCTACTAGTATTTGGGCTTCCTCGAACCTAGTACACACCTCAGTTTTTGGGTGTAACCGTATTTGCTTATCCACTGCACGTGACAAAAACTCCAGCCCTTTATCCGTGAACAAAAAGGGAGGAATATTCTTCAACACCATCCATAAAGGAACAGACTTCATAGCAGGTTGCGCCTCCTCTGCAAAGGGGTTCCATTTTGACATAAGCATAGGTATCCCCACTAGATTCCACATACCTTTATTAAGTATTCGATGTCGCATACCCTCATTGCGAATCCGAAATTTAACAGTCGTGTCGTTAACAGAGAACACATCAATGAGTGAAGATTTGTCCCCCAACCGTCGTATCTTATTCACCATCATATGGATTTTTCCGACTTGTGGAGCTGAAGCGTTGAGGAATTTCCCAATTAGAAAATCTTCCCAAAGCGGCTTAGCATCCACAAATACATCCTTAGGTACCACCACTCGATGTTTGCCATCAATTTCCGAAACCAGAAAGTCTTGCTTAGTGAACTTATTTGTCTGAACCGCCTTCACCCATAACCTCTGATCAATTGTATCCGTTGTCTTCGGTGTTGAAGCAAAAATAGTAGAGACCTCATCCGCAGAAATAGATCCCTCGAACATTGGAGAGTGCACTATCATAGTTGAACTTGTCAGAGAATCATCAGAAACACTTTCCCGTTTATCCCCGATGCAAACAGCGGTAAAAGCGACAGATCCACCGACGGCATCAAACTTGTGAGCCAAACAAAAAAAACCCTAAATCGCCTTTGGAGTCGCACGCCACAGTAATGATATTTAGGATAGGAATCTTAGAGTTTTTATAATTTACCTCTACGATTGAATCTTAGAGTTCCATTGGAGCAGCTTTAATTATCCAATGTCACGTTCTCTTGACTCTATGTGGTAAAATTAAAAGGCTAATATCTCAACAAGAAGTTGTCTACATAATTCAAAAACAACCACTTGTTTGAATTTTTATTTCTTTTTTTCCTTAAACTCTAGTCAATACTCCTATTGACATATTTTATATAACAAATTGTATTATCCAGACACAATATTAAATTTTGCGAAGCTTTTATTCATTTTTGTTTTCTTTGCTGTACACCCAGAGTTCGGTGGAAGTTGCAACGCAGTTGCAAAGTACAATATTAACTTCGCTATTGCTGCAAAATCAAAATATTCCCACGTTCGTCTCATTATTATCAGTATGGGTTTTGTGTATATTTAAAGTGACATGTAAGGTTCATGAATAGATTAAAGATGAGAGTTAACAAAAAAAATACATAATAATTATTGGGTTTATCAGTTACGTTTAATCTCGTCACATTATAAATTAAGAAACAAATTATATTATCAAAACAAAAAATCTTGGAGACAACCGCGAAGAGTATGAATGTATACAGTTAATTCATATATAGAGTGATTCGTTTTATTTTTCATTTCAAGAACAACAATAGTTTCATTGTCCCGGGAAACTTTTTATTATATTCATATCAAACACAAATCAATGAGTCCTTCACCGTTAGGTATATAAATAGTATTTTGTTAGCTTGTGTGGGGAAAATATCATAGATGTAAAGGGACTTGAGTAATATATAAAGGGTTAAGACTCATTGATTTGTGTTTGATATAACTTTTACTCAAATGTCTCTTAATTCGCTCTGAGTCCAAATTGCATCGGACATTTTTGACAAATACAAAAGTTTTCGTATAGATTAATCTGAATTTGGATGATAACATAATTCATTATAATTACTTGATCCTACGTACACGCTCAGGCATGTAGCTTTGTAGGTATAGCCGTATAGGCCATTAATACTAAACGTGCCAACTATTTCAGACTCTAACCTTTTCATATATAAAAAAGGATTAAAATTAGTGGATATATATATACACACTATAATCTTTATTGTTTATTTCCAATTTTTATTTATTTATAAAAGTTCTCAATCAAACTAACAGTGGTTCTGTGCTATTCTCAATGAAGGACTCCATTTGTGAAACAAACAACAAAACAAAAACTCTTATATAAACCTTTCCTTCTTTATCTTTTATTCTGATACGCACCTCTCTTCTTCAAAATAATATTCGTCTTTGGTTCTTCACAAAAAAGAGTCCTGTTTTCTTGTTAATATTTTGTCTCGAGATACCTATTTTAAAACTGACAAAAAATCAGTAATGTCGTTTCTTGTTTCTCTTTGCCAAGTTATAGCATTATTGTTCTTGTTCTTCACCGAGATACTGTGTCTTGCCGGTAGTAAGAACATTCCGGCGAATTTTGTCTTCGGAGATTCGTTGGTAGACGCCGGAAACAACAACTACTTAGCCACATTGTCTAAAGCTAATTATGATCCTAATGGGATCGATTTTGGATCGCCTACTGGGAGATTCACCAATGGAAGAACAATCGTTGATATCGTATGTAAGTAATTTGTTATTATTGAGTAATTTTCTTATGTAAAATTTTCAATAATAACTATATACACAAGTTTCCATACAATGCAATGGTCAAGCGCCAAGCCGTAATAATAAAGATTGTATTTATTGTGAAAACATTATTCAAACTGAGTTGACTTCCAACATGTAACAATGTTCTTGCATTTTTGGACCGGTTAGTTTAAAACCAAAATTTTGTTAGTGTCTTATACGGCTAACTAGATAACCGAAATTTTTTGGTAAAGCGCAGATCAAGCATTGGGGTCTGATGAGTTAACTCCACCGTACTTAGCTCCAACAACAAGAGGATCCCTCATTCTCAACGGTGTCAATTATGCTTCCGGCGGAAGTGGAATCCTCAATTCCACCGGGAAGTTATTTGTAAGCATATTTTCTTATTTTTCACATATTTTGTTATTCATTGTTATAATAATTTGATCATAGGGGGAACGTGTAAATGTGGATGCACAACTAGACAATTTTGCAACCACGAGACAAGACATAATTTCTTGGATTGGTGAATTCGATGCGGCTAAATTAGTCCGGTCTGCAATTTTCTCGGTTACGACCGGTTCTAATGATCTAATCAACAATTATTTCACTCCCGTCATATCAAGCGTTCAACGTAAAGTCGTATCTCCAGAAGTCTTCGTTGATACAATGATCTCAAGATTCCGATTACAACTCACCGTAACTAATTTCTTCTCTAATTTCAACTAAACCGGATTTAAACCAAACCGGTTTGATAAACTAATTTTTTTTACTACTGTATATGGTTTTGCCAGAGATTGTACCAGTTGGGTGCGAGGAAAATTGTGGTGATTAATATTGGTCCAGTTGGTTGCATACCGTTCTCGAGAGAGTCATCTGATCCAACGGCTGGAATTGAATGTTCAGTTGAACCTAATGAAATGGCACAAATGTATAATCTCAAGCTTAAAACCCTCGTTGAGGATTTAAACAAGAATCTACAAGGCTCAAGATTCGTCTATGCTGATGTTTTTCGCATTGTTTATGATATTCTCCAAAATTATTCATCTTACGGTGCGTGACTTCAACCATTTTATATAGTTTAATAATGTTATGATACTTATTTTCAGATTTTTAACGTGTATGAATTTTGTAATTCAATATTGTAGGTTTTGAGAGTGAGAAGATTCCGTGTTGTTTGTTACTTGGGAAAGTAGGTGGGCTGATTCCATGTGGCCCGACTTCAAAAGTGTGTATGGACCGTTCCAAATACGTTTTTTGGGATCCTTACCATCCTTCGGAAGCTGCTAACATCATCATTGCCCGCCGTCTCCTCTCTGGCGACACCTCCGATATTTTTCCTATCAATATCAGGCAACTCGCTAACCTCAAGATAAACGCATGAACCGTGGAAAAAAAAAACTCATCTATATAGGGTTACGTTGGTTTGGCTATTGGCGTTTGCATTTTGATAAAGTTATTTTCAGTTCTATGACACCTTGATATGCTCCTTATTGTGTTTTTTTTTTGTGTGTGTAAGGCTTGGTAGCTAGCTTTAATTAGAATGTAGAGACATTAGTTTTCTTAGTATTTTAACTCCATTTGTTCTTAAAAAGTTTGATTATTAGTTATTTATCATGTTCAACAAAGATTTTCTTTATGTTTTATTGGTGGCTATTAATAAATTGTAAACTTAAGACGTATTATAAATAACTAAATTTTTATTGGTTCATCGCTATTGTATATTGTTTAGTGTAAAAGAAAAATGTAGATATAAGTAATTATTAGTTTTAATATATAAGAAAACTCTAGACAATCATTCTTAAAGCAACAAAAGGAATGACAGACATGCATCTGCTCCACTAAGGAGAGAAATGAAATATAAGGAATATGGAATAAGGGAGTGGTGTTGATAAGGAATAAGGGAGAGAGAGAGAGATAGTTTTTAAAGCTCATGAAAATTTGAGAACCAGAGTGTGAGAAAATGATTCCTGAGAGTGGTTTGGGAGAATAGTCTTTTTATCAAGGGCAGTGAGCTTTCGTTTGAGAAGTAAGTGAATTTCTCTCTTAATCTGATTTTCGGTACGCGTGGAAGACGTATGAATCCTTGCATTCCATTAAATGGTGTATAATGAGAGCATGAAACACTATCTTAATGAAATATATTTAGTTGTCTTGTCTTGTTTTAGAAAGCATTTTCAAATGTAAATTATACTGTTTCGTGGTTAACTAAATTTGCATGCTCCAAACTTCAAAGGATGATGCGTCTCATGCAGTAGTGATATGTCATTTTTATTTCGTCACTTTTGAATGTAATTACAAGTAATTAATTTACTATAAAATAATATATAACGACGTAAGAATATGTTGAATATTTCATTACTTTTTAACAAACAGAAATATCATTTATCATAGTATATTCTAGAACAACCAAATTTTATGGCTAGAAGCTTTGTAACTTTTCTTGATGTCATCTATATCTCTGAAATTTATAAGGGAATTGAAAAAAGGTTCTAGGAAGAGACCTACTTACGTACAAGGGAGAAGGTTTGCGTTTCCTACACTACAAGATTTGATGAGATTCCAAAACAAATACTATACAATATTTAAGGAATCGACCAGTAATATAAAATGTAAGGAATTTATGTGTAGTTCTAAACTTTATACTAGAATGAAGACGGTAAACGTATAGCGTCACATGTTATAATGATGTCACAGTTAATATAGCGATTCTGTGGTGTAGTGGTTATCACGTTTGCCTTACACGCAAAAGGTCTCCAGTTCGATCCTGGGCAGAATCATTTATTTTAATATTTTGTTCTACTTTTTTAGTTCACCCATGCAAAATTATATGTGATTCGACTTTAAGGACAAAAAAAAAAACGCATGTGTTTTTGTTTGTGTAATTTGCGTATAATATAAGTAAGAGAGCACTACAGATCTTAGATGATATAGATTCACCATATGTCAGACATATTATTTGTAGCAAACAATTGCCACAATTAGTGACGAAAATCTAGTAGCAAAATTGTAGTCATTGTAAGAAGTAGTGACAACATTAGATACCAATACCCGGTGAGTATCATCAAAAAATCAAAATTGATAATTCCCTTAAATCTTTTGAAGGTTTACTCAAAATGAAGTTTTTATGAATCTTAAGAGTTTTCATACTCAAATCTATTTTCCTTTTAACTACTACTGTATTTATATAATGCAAAGATCAAACTCTATGATTTGTCTTATCATGGTCATTCACTCATTCCTGAGTAGTCTTTTTAGAATTCTTGACTACTTGGATATGATAGATTTAGGATTATTATGAGTTGATTATTGGAGTTAAAGGTTAGAATATCTTATATCCTTGTCTAGAATGTATTCAGCTAGATTAACTTTGATCATATTGATTTAAATTTTAGGAAATTTCATACTAGCTAGGAATGTGTTAAATGAAATTCGTGAATCAAATTACTAAAAGTTTTACGAATTTAGCCAATGGAAATTGGTGACCAAAAAAAAAAACAAAAAAATCAAATGGCAATCGGTGATTATGGTTGCTTAGTGGCTATTTATGCTAGTTATTCATGCTTATTGATCATTTGATCGCGAATAAAAGTTATTGATGATTAGATGATTAACGAAGAGATTAGTATCATAGAAGTGAATTAGTGTACATTTGTGATCTAGGGCCTAAGAATTAGCTTTGTTAAATTGTATGAATTCCACTAGTCAGCAAGTAATCATCCTAGACTCTTAGTCAATTACTATATTTCAAAAGTTCCTCTTTCTTTCTTTGATTTAAACATGTTTGCTTTATTTCCCTGCTTTATTTGCAGACCATTTTTTCACAACGTTTTATCTTTGATATTTTTCATCTATATACTAGTGTGGTATCTGGTCTGTTCATTAGAGTGAAGAAATGAACAACAAATAGTTATTATATTTTCAATATCATTTATATCATCATAATAAAATTCTCAAACAAATATATAATCTCTTCCTTTTTATCTGGCTTGGGACACAAGTAAGTAACCTATAAAGCTATATTTAAAATCCACGACCATGGCCTCCTCCAGCACCACCACCAAACCCTCCGCCATGGCCTCCTCCTCCACCTGCACCGCCACCAAAACCTCCACCAGCTCCACCACCATGGCCGCCTCCACCTCCTGCACCACCACCAAAGCCCCCTCCAGCTCCACCACCGTGCCCTCCTCCAGCTCCACCACCAACACCTCCACAGTGACCTCCGCCTGCACCACCACCAAAGCCTCCTCCAGCACCGCCACCGTGACCTCCGCCTGCACTGCCACCGTGATCTCCGCCTGCACCACCACCAAAGCCTCCTCCAGCACCGTGACCTCCACCAGCCCCACCACCAAATCCTCCTCCTACACCGCCACCGTGACCTCCTCCAGCACCACCGCCAAATCCTCCTCCTCCACCGCAACCGTGGCCGCCTCCAGCACCACCGCCAAATCCTCCTCCAACACCACCACCGTGTCCTCCTCCAGCACCACCGCCAAATCCTCCTCCTGCACCACCGCCATGACCACCACCGCCGCCTAATCCTCCTCCAGCACCACTTCCGTGGCCACCTCCGACACCACCGCCAAATCCTCCTCCAGCACCGCTGTTGGATATAGGCTACGCCCAATATGCCACTCGGCCCAACGAGATTCATTAGTTGTATTCTCGGACCGACAAGATTGGAAGCAAGTCACTAATTCCCGCAAAAGGGCAATCTCGGGAATTCACGAAGGAAACCCTAGACCCCCCTAGGTCAACAGTCTCCTATAAAAGGAGAAAGCATTTATTGGGATGATCATCCAGACCCGCGGACAATACCCACAGAGCAATACTTTGCATCGAAAACTGCTATTATCTTTCGTATAATTCGTTCTTGTTTTCAGTTCGTCATTTTTAAGCTTACTAGTTCGTCTGTGGACTAACAAGCTCTAATTCGACTTGTTTCAGCGACGATCTCACGTTTCCCCCGATTAATAAAGAACTTGCTCGCTCTTTCCCACTAAATCTTATTTGTTTAAACTGTATAATCTCCGGTACAAACAATTGGCGCCCACCGTGGGGCAAGAGTAAAGCGTTTCTTTTGACGAATCAAAACCGACGATCCTCACTTCTTCGAAATCTCAAAAGTCATGACGAACCCTGGCGAAAACTTCGACGAAGCAACGGAGCAGCCAACGGGGCAGCGATGGGGGCGAACAAGAACGCGAACTGTCCCCCTGCCGAGCTCCCTGCCGAGCTCCCTGCCGAACTCCTTGCCAAGCCCAACTGAAGGCTCCCTGCCGAGCCCAGACGAGGGCCCACTGCCGAGCACAGTCTCTCCGCCGGCGCCTGACGCATCCTCCGAGCCTCCCATAGCTGCACATGCCGAAGCCGGACCTGTCGCAGACCAGCTGGTTACCAACGCTGCTGCTCTCCTAACCGCCGCTCTCACCAACGCTACCGCTCTCCCCAGCGCCACTCTCCCCTTACCTGTACAAAGAAACAGACTCGACGATATGATGCAGGTCATTCTCAGTCGCCTTGATGGCCAGGAAACACGAAAGAACGAATGGCTCGAGGCCATCGCAGCCGCACAAGAGGCCTCGCAGAACCAAATCAGCAGGCTCCAACGAAGGAGGGGCGAGCGCCGAAACGACAGCAGTCCTGCCGGCGAGAACGAGAATCCTCCCCCAGCGCAACCTTCTGTGGAGAACGATACAACGGCCACAAACGCCGCCCGAAGTCCATTATCGTAGGATCCGTTGATCGACGCAGTAGAGAGGAGCCAAATGAGGAGCTGCGAGACGGCCAAGATCAAAGGAGTGGTAGCCCGCCGACTCCGACACTGCCGATCCAACACCCTGAGGCCGATCTCAAGGATGAAACCATACGACGCCTAGAGGCAATGGTCCACGAACTCTCTTCCAGAGTCCATCGAGCCACGAGCTCTGCTCCCAACCTCGATCGAGTGCTCGAAGAAGTCCAGCGCTCACCGTTTACGGCATGAATCTCCCGCATTCAAGTCCGTTACGTAAACAAGTTTAAGTTCACCCCGTACAACGGATTAGACGATCCGAAACCATTTTTGATGTCAATGAGTTTTGCAATCAGCCGAGCTTATTTCAGTGACGAAGAGTACGAAGCTGGCTGCTGCCAGCTATTCGTTGAGAATTTAGCCCATGAGGCTCTAGGGTGGTTCTCCCGTCTCCTGCCGAACTCGATATGGAGCTATCACGAGCTTACCACCGCCTTTCTCCAACATCACTCTACATTCATGATTCGAGGCGCGTCGAACGCCGATCTCTGGAATATGTTCCAGCGAAACGACGAATCTCTCCGAGACTTCATGGAGAGGTTTAAAAGAATCGTCTCGAAGCTCTCGATTGTCGACGATACATCAATATCAGCTCTCCGAAATGCTCTCGCTCACGGCTCCCAATTTAGGGAAGACATAATAATACACGAGCCCCTGACTCTGGATGACGCACTACACCGTGCTAACAGATACATAGAGTTAGACGAAGAGAAGGCATCAAGGACAAACCGTCCAGAACCCCCGGCCCCCAAATCGTCCAAAGGGAAAGAGAAGGCACAAGACGAGCATCACGAGCCTCGTCAACACTTTGACAAAGAATACGCCGATAAGTTGGACAAAGGAAAGAAAGTCCAAACGTTTGCATTTAGTAGTCAAGATCCCAAGGCATCTTCATCAAGGCCCTGGAATAACAAGTGGGTCCGAGACCCATCAGGAAAGGGTGGCAACAAATATTGCGAATACCACAAGCGAGTAGGACACTCAACAGAAGAGTGCCGCACCCTCCAACAAATATTGCTCGACAAATTTACAGAAGGCCAAATTGACGTCGATCTCGAGCGACGACAAATAGCCGTTCACAGGGATAACCATTTCTTCAATCCTGAGAACGAAAACCCAAGCAAGCAATATAACACCGCCCCCGCGCCACAACCGAGACCCGAAACTCTACCTCCGCCCCCACCAACCCATAAAAGGAATCACGAGCGAACTGAGGATGCCAACGCTCCGGCTCCACGCCGAAGAATAAACATGATCATGGGTGGTCTGGCGACTTGCCGCGACTCGGTCCGTTCTATCAAAGCTTATCGACGGGGACTAGAGGCCAAGCGAGGATGGTTAGCTCAAAGCACGCCACCTACTACGAACTCCGATCCAATCGTGTTCACAGAAGCCGACGCATCAGGTCTAACTGGACCTCATAACGACCCACTGGTGGTCGAGATGGCGATCGGCGAAAGCATGGTTACCAAAATCTTGATCAACACAGGTAGCTCGGTAAACGTCATTTTCAAAGACGTGCTCATTCAAATGGAAATCGACTTGCGGGCCACCAAGCACGATGTTCAACCTCTCACCGGATTCGACAGCGACAGGGTGATGACGGAAGGTACGATCATGCTGCCAGTCTATGTGGGCGGGACGATGCATTGCATCAACTTTGCTATCGTCGACAAGCCGATCGTATACAACGTCATCCTCGACACTCCTTGACTGCATAAGATGAAGGCCGTGGCATCAACTTACCACCAGTGCGTAAAGTTCCCAACTCCTAGAGGAATATTTACACTACAAGGGGACCCACTGGTAGCACGAACCTGCTTCATCATTGAGTGTCAACAACGCCACCGTTTCAGACTCAGCCGAGCGCCCAGACAGTCGTCAACCCGGACATTCACCGTTTCGGACTCAGCCGAGCGCCCAGACAGTCGTGTTCGCCCTAACTCTGAATCAATCGTCCAAGTAAACATTGACTCTTCCGACGCAACTCGATGCGTGGGAATCGGGGCCGACCTACCACAACCAATCAAGGACAAGCTCGTAAAGTTCTTGTGCCAGAACGCAACGACCTTTACATGGAGCATGAACAGTATGACCGGCATCGACCCAAACATAACCTACCACGAGCTCAATGTGGACTCGACGTTCAAACCGATCAAACAAAGGCGTCGAAAGCTCGGGCTAGAGCATACCGCCGCCGTTAACGAGGAGGTCAAGAAATTAGTCGAGGCTGGATCCATCCGTGAGGTTAAGTATCCCGACTGGCTGAGCAATCCTGTAGTGGTGAAGAAAAAGAACGGCAAGTGGCGGGTGTGTGTCGATTTTACCGATCTCAACAAGGCGTGTCCAAAAGATAGCTTCCCCCTGCCGCGCATCGACCAACTAGTCGAGGCGACCGCGGGGAACGAGCTTTTGTCGTTCATGGATGCGTACTCAGGATACAACCAAATTATGATGCACAAGAACGATCAGGAGAAAACGGCCTTCATCACCGATCAGGGAATTTACTGTTACAAGGTTATGCCATTTGGCCTCAAGAACGCTGGTGCAACCTATCAGCGCCTCGTTAACCGCATGTTTGCCGAGCAGCTCGGACGAACCATGGAAGTTTACATCGATGATATGCTGAGCAAGTCAACCCAGGCCGTTGATCACGTCTTGCATCTCGCTCAGTGTTTTGAAGTGCTAAACCGATACAATATGAAGCTGAACCCAGCCAAGTGTTCGTTCGGCGTGACTTCTGGAGAATTCTTAGGATACCTCGTCACAAAACAAATTTCGGCGCTTACCAACCTCCCATCTCCACGCAACACCCGAGAAGTTCAGCGCCTCACTGGGCGGATCGCTGCACTGAACAGATTTATTTCACGCTCTACCGATAAGTGTCTACCTTTCTACCAGTTGCTTCGTAGCAACAAGAAGTTCGAATGGGACGATAAGTGCGAGTCTGCTTTCCAAGAACTCAAGCACTACCTAGCTACTCCCCCTGTCCTAGCAAAGCCCGATCAGGGCGAAACTCTATATTTGTACATCGCTGTCTCCGGTTCGGAGGTCAGTGGCGTACTAATCAAGGAGGACAGAGGAGAACAACGCCCAATCTTCTATGTGAGTAAAAGCTTAGACGGAGCCGAGCTCCGATATCCCACATTGGAAAAACTCGCTTAAGCTGTAGTTATTTCGGCCAGGAAGCTTCGGCCGTATTTTCAATCCCACATTGTTGAAGTCTTAACCAACCAACCCCTGCAAACCATTCTCCACAGCCCCAGTCAATCGGGCCGCCTGGCGAAGTGGGCAGTGGAACTCAGCGAGTACGACATCGAATATAAAAACCGCACTTGTGCAAAATCTCAGGTGCTCGCTGATTTCTTGATCGAACTCCCCCCGAGCTAGAGTTTGGCTGTCCGCGAGAAGAGAAGTGGACACTGCACATTGACGGCGCATCCTCTCGACACGGCTCCGGGATCGGCATTCACCTCGTTTCACCAACGGGTGAAGTACTCGAGCAATCGTTCCGGCTCGCCTTTCCCGCCTCGAACAATGAGGCCGAGTACGAAGCCCTAATCGCCGGAATGCGATTAGCATTACTCACTTCTCGATGGCAACGTCTTCCGTTGGACAGCATCTGGTACACTTTTGACTTGCGTCGGCCCCGAAGAAATCAACGATGTAATGAGAGAGGTTCATGAAGGTTCCGGCGGTAATCACTCCGGAGGTCGCGCGCTCGCACAACGCATACGCAATAATGGTCGTCGCTAGATGCGAGAAATGCCAACGCCACGCTCCGATCATCCACGCGCCAACCGAACTGTTGAGAACCACCTCTCCACCATATCCTTTTATGCGATGGGCAATGGATATCGTTGGACCTATCTCTGCGTCCCGTCAAAAGAAATACATTCTCATTATGACGGATTATTTCACCAAATGGGTTGAAGCCGAAGCCTACGCAAAAATCGGAACAAACGAAGTCCAAAAATTTGTGTGGAAAAACATCATTTGCAGGCACGGAATTCCGTATGAGATCGTCACCAACAACGGCGCGCAATTCACTTCGCTCCAATTCGAAGGTTTTTGCGCGAAGTGGAGAATCCGTTTGAGCAAGTCGACCCCCCGCTATCCACAGGGCAACGGACAAGCCGAAGCGACCAATAAGACCATCATTGACGGACTAAAGAAACGACTCGAAGATAAGAAAGGTCTCTGGGTCGACGAGCTCGATGGCGTTCTATGGTCACACCAAACTTCCCCGCGCCGATCAATAGGAAGGACACCGTTCTCCCTTGCGCATGGAATGGAAGCCCTCGCACCAGAGGAAATCGGCGTACCTACCTTACGACGCTCAATGCTCGTTCACGATCCTACTCTCAATGCTAAGATGATGCTCAATACCCTCGACACTCTCGAAGAAGAACGCGACAAGGCACTTCTTCGAATTCAGAACTATCAACAGCAAGCCGCTAAATATTACAACAAGAAGGTGAAGCCACGCAACTTCGACAAAAGCGACCTCGTCCTCCGAAAAGTCTTCGAGAACACAGCCGAGCTCAACGCAGGAAAAATGGGCGCTCATTGGGAAGGCCCTTACCTGATTTCCAAGGTCGTCACTCCCGGCGTCTACTAGCTGCTCGCCATGGACGGCACACCAATTCCTCGCTCATGGAATTTCGGCAACCTTAAACGTTATTACCATTAGAACTTGCCTACCAAAAAAAAAAAAAGAAAAAAAAAAAAGAAAAAAAAAGAACGCTCGTACTACCGAGCTCTCCCTTTGTAATATGAACTACGAATGGCTTGATCCCTTTTCTAAGGGTACGTAGGCAGCCCGTCACACGGCATAGCTATACCAATAAATTAAAAACAAAAGTTTCAACCTATCAAAACATACGAGCTCTCTCGAACGAGTCCGTCTCTGCGAGATGTCCAGCTCATACATCGACCATCTGGCCAAGGGAACGATTTAAAACGCGTTCCTCATGGATGCAGCGGTGAAATAATCTGCATAAATAAGTCGACCCAGATCGCATTCAGCTAGCAGGCGGTTAAGTTTGTATAAGCCGAGTTCTTACTTGCACTCTCTTGCCGACCTCGTGGCACACACAGGGTAAGCCGGACACCAGAGCCGCACCTAAAAGGTACGACGAGCTCATCTCGACTACCACCCTAAACATTTGGTATTCGAAACACGTAATAGGATAAGCCAGGAGACGTCTTGCACCGTAAAGTACAACTCGATACCAAAGATAGGAAAAACACAAAAACATTCTTACTCCATAAACATTTTTATTCCAGAAGAACACAAAAACAAGGCAACGAAAGCCAAATACGAAAGGCCACATTCGGCACACAAACACTAACAAAACAAACAAGTCTCAAAGTGCGAACTTAGTCTTCAAATCCCAGATCAAGCTCGCCGATCTTCACATGCCAGACCTGGCACTCCCTCCGCAGACTTTCCAGCGTGTCCATCGGAACATTCGCACCCCTATCAACCATCTCCTCGAGATACGAGCGAATCCCCTCAGCACGGTTGCTTTCATCGAAGAAATGGTCTCTGCACTCTAACTGGATAATATAACGACGCAATATGTCGACCCGAGTCCGGCATGCATCAAGCTCGGGCCGACCTTCAAAGGGTCTGCTCCCAATAGGGTCTAGATCGTCCGGTTCAAGGAAGAGAATCTCCACCTCAGCCATTGACGCCTCACGGCGAGAGCGCTCCTCTAACAAACAATCCCACCTCCATTTCAGGACCAAAAATCCCTCGTCGATCATAGTTTCAAGATATCCGATAACTCCGTCAACACGATGAAACCAGAAATGACGCTCGAACTTTCGACGCGTAGCGAGAATGTAAGCTCTCAACCTCTGGATCCGAGCGCGATAAAACTCCATCTCGGAACGAACTACGTCGTCGGACCTCACAGAGAGCCGCTCTCGCGCCCTCCTCAGCCACGCCGACCTCGTTGTCACAGGCATATTACTGATCTCAACTACCCTTCAAAAGGAGAGATTTATCTTTAAAACAAGAAAGGAGGATGATGAGAAATGAGCAACTTGAAGGCCAATTTATAGAACAAATAGTGCAATTTTCGAGGCGAAGCAATCAATACCGCAATTCTCGAAAAACACATCCATTGAATGATGAACACATATCATAAAACCAGAAGACAACACATAAAGCAAGTCCAATCATAATTCAAAGGTTCAAAAAGAAAATACATCGCCTAAACGGCCCAACATCCGTTACAAAACGGGAATAGGTTCTAATAGAACAACAAGACAAAAGCAAGTCACTGCTCGGCAGCAACCTGAACGTCTGATCCCGCAGGTGCCCCTGCCATGACGACCTCCTCTCCTACGACCACGGGAACCTCCGCCGCCTGAAGGTTCGTAGGAACGATCGCAGTCTCTGGAAGAGCCTCGAGGTCGCTGTCCAAAACGTCGACGATATCGAAACCAAGAACCTTGTCCTCCCACATCTTCGCATCAGCCTCCAAGCCGAGCAAAGTCTTCGACGGAATGACCGTACCATTCTTCACCAACTCCTGAAGACAATCATAGGTGCCGCTCACTTGGCTCAAAGTCAGAAGAGACTCCTGCGCCGCTCTGTTGTCAATAATGTGCTTCCTCATCCTCTCAATACGAGACCTGTAGCCAGCAACCTCGACATCGATGCCATGCCGCTTCGCTTGCAGCTGCTGCAACTGCGCCCTCTGAAATGCGTGATCAACCTCGAACTGCTCGAGACGAGAGCGGGAAGCGTCAAAGGAAGCCTTGAAATCGGCCACTTGCTTCCTGAAACCGGCAGTTTGCTTCGTGAGAACAGCAGAAACCCCTCGCTCTTTATCAAGATCCTGACGAAGCTCCTCAGCCGATCTCCTCGACGGCTCAGAAGTACGAGAATCAGCAAGTTGCTTCTCCAGCTCGGCAATGCGACGCTCGTACGAGACGACCATGCGATTCACGCCACCGCCATCCTGAAATGCAAGAAATAAAGAATCAAGATAATAATTGGGAAAATTCAATCAAGAACATAAAGAGAAATGCCAACCTGGAAGTGTTTCCGAGCCCACGACCGATACAGCTCGGGATCATAAAGAGAACCCACAGAGGGGAGCGGGTCGAAGGAGCCGCGAACCTTGCTAGCAAGCTCACCACAAGCAGCGGCATTGTTGATGAACAACTCATCCTTCGTCTTGTAAGAAAAGGAGAACGAATCATCAATCTCAGTGGTGTCGCGCGGTATGCTATCCCTCCTAGATCTCTTGGACGACTCAGGCTCGGGAACAACCACCTCACCATGAGAAGCTCTCTTCCTCGATGGAGTAGGATGTCCAGAATCAGCGACAACGATCGCTAGGGCATCAGAAGCCTCGCCACGTGACTTCTGCGCACGTGAAACAACAGCAGGAACCTTGGCAGCCCTTTTGTCGGCACGGATAGCGGCCACCTCCGCCGATCTCAAATCTCCTGCAACTCGCAGATCGGCACCTCCGCCGGCTGACGGGTCAACGACTTCAGTGTCGGCAGTACGCGAAGAAGACCCAGCATCAACGACCTTCTTGAACTGATCGGCGTATCGAGGAAGACGAGTGTTAAATTTTCCCATCCCTAAGCGCGGTAGACCTAAAAAGGAAAACAAAAGTGTGACGACCCAATAACCACTAAGGAGAGCAACAATCGATACAACAGAATAAGCAGGAAACTCACGAGATCTCTGAGTAATCGAAGGCCAATGGAGCGCCCCTAGCGTTCGGATCTATCTGAGGTTATCGAAAAAACCTGGAGGATGAGCGCGCAAACGGACGACAGGCTCTGCAAACACCAACAAAAACAAGGAAAGGGTCAGAAACTAGTCAAATGGCAATCAAACAAGTATGAGTGAGAAACTATGAAGCCACCGGGAAACATATTCCACTCAGTAGCACAAAACACAGCGAAATCGTCAAACGAAATCTCGTCCCGCTTGACAAAGAAAAAATAACGTTGCCAACGACGAATCTTTTTCTCAACCCCGACGATTATCTGATGACCCGATCTAGCACTGGTGTAGAAGTATCCCGGACTACCTCTAACCTTTGTGAACTTGGTGGCTTCTTCCAGAAAATGCACATCAACCTCTATACCACAGTTGTTTCCAAGTATCGCCAAACCGACCGCATTACGGATACCTCCCACAGAAAGCTGAGAAATGGCAATTCTACGCCTCGCACAATAGCGTATCAAAAACTCCGGCAAAGGGAACCAAAGACCGCATTCAGTAAAGTAATGCTCAAAAAGCGCAATGAAACCTGTCGGAGGCGTCCAAGGACGTTCGTGAGACTCAGGAACCCGGAAAACCAGTCCCTCGGGAATCTTACACCACCGCGCCATCTCAGCAATACTATCCGATGTGCACAACGAAGGACCGTGATCGGCCAGACCGACTGAAAGATTGGCAGCAATCGACGCAGCACTAAGACCCAAGACAGCCGAACGAGGACCAGTATCCTCAGTCAGGACAACATCCATAGGACTCCCACCAGAACCACTGTCGCTATCCTCGCTGAACTCGAGAATATCAGCAAAATTGTAGTCTTTGGCCAAGCTGTCAAGATCTCCACACTCTGCTCCAATGTCGACACCAACGTCATCGAATACGTCTTTATAAGCCCCATATTCCTTGGAGAAAGCGCGTTGGATTCCTGCAAGAGTCTTGCCACGCGTGCGTACAGAAACTGGTGGTCTTGGCGAGGGCCGATCTCCAGTCCCCGATATTTGGCTGACCACGGCTCTCAGCCGCTCTCTCTCCCGAAAGTCGAACTCAATGTGATCTCCTCCGATCGACCCAATATCGCGAGTGTCGAACTTGCTCAAATCATGCCGATCTCTCAATATCTCCGTGTTTCAGCGCCCTCCCATCATAAGATCTGGGTCGCCATCGTCGGAATCAAACTCGTGGGAGATATCAACGAAACCGGAATCAAGTCGACCAATGCTCTCAACTATGTCGACCTCGAGCTCGCCTTTCCGCCGAGCTGGTGCCCCATTCACGGGAATGCCGATCTCAGCAGCCAAATCACCATCCCGCCGACCTTGGTGCCGCCCTGTTTCGCGAAAATCATCCTCGTCCCTTCGCCGAGATCTTCCCTTAATCAGCGAAGTCGAAGGAACAGCAGCAGTCGACGCTCCAAGAGTTCCTCTCGCGTCGGAGTTCGAACAACACCGATCGATCATGTCGTCGATCTCGATTCGGGTGGTGCTACACTCATGATGATCGTCCGGAGTGCCGACCTGAGCATCGATCTCGGCGATGCCGACCTCAGCATCGTCCGGAGTGCCGACCTCCATGTCGCCGCGCAAGCTCTCTTCTCGAAGTCCGCCGACCTCATTATCGACGATGCGCCGCCCTCCGACGACCAAGCTGCCGACCTCAGCATCGTCCGGAGTGCCGACCTCCATGTCGCCGCGCAAGCTCTTTTCTCGAAGTCCGCCGACCTCATTATCGACGATGCGCCGCCCTCCGACGACCAAGCTGCCGACCTCACTCAAATCACTCTCAATGCCACGAAAATTACCAGATCCGCAGAGCAAGTGCAGGTCGATGCCTCGATCCATGCCGCGACGAATCATCTCCAACTCCAAACCGCCGACTTCGCGATCGGAGGAACCAAAGATCGATGCCGACCTCCGCTCAATGCCGAGCTCAACATCCACCTCAGTTGAGGTCGCCCCAAGAAGAGCGGCATCGACCTCACGAACGCCCTTGTTGGCACCAACGACCGCCGATCTCCGAGATTTCATCTGCCTGCCGTCCACCATCGATCTCGGCTCAGAATGCCGACCCCTCTCTCTACCGCCAGCGACCCCATCGCCGTCCATCTCAAGATCGCCATCCGTCGATCTAGCATGGTCGTCGGTAACCATCCGCTCTCGGAGATCGGTAACCAAAGGAAGACCATCTCGGCCGACTATGGGAGACCTCACACAAGGGATCGGACGGCGGAAGCTTGGGATTGAGAGAGAGCAAACAAAAGAAAAATGGAGAGAGAAAGAAGCATAGGCATAAAAATAAAAGAAAGAGAGAGAAAGTTACCTTCTTATGGAAGTGGAGGAAGTGAAGAAAAATGAGAAGAGAGTGGATACATAAATAAGTAAATAAAACGGAAATTTTACTGCCATAATCCGTCACCTCGATCTGCGACATGCCCCGTTTCCAGAAATTCATCGAATACCGCGCTCAAAGTAAGGACCGTTGGATATTCACGGTGTCTCTTGAAAGACGAGCCTGGCATTTACAAAAAGAGCTACTATAGCAATTTCATCCCCAAAGGCAAACCGAGACAATCTGTGCCGAGCAGGCATATTACGGACGATTTAAGTATGCCTGCCGATCGCAGAAGGACTGCCACTCTCCGGACTAAGGGGGGGACTATTGTTGGATATGGGCTACGCCCAATATGCCACTCGGCCCAACGAGAATCATTAGTTGTATTCTCGGCCCGACAAGATTGGAAACAAGTCACTAATTCCCGCAAAATGGCAATCTCGGGAATTCATGAAGGAAACCCTAGACCCCCCTAGGTCAACAGTCTCCTATAAAAGGAGAAAGCATTTATTGGGATGATCATCCAGACCCGCGGACAATACCCACAGAGCAATACTTTGCATCGAAAACTGCTATTATCTTTCGTATAATTCGTTCTTGTTTTCAGTTCGTCATTTTTAAGCTTACTAGTTCGTCTGTGGACTAACAAGCTCTAATTCGACTTGTTTAAGCGACGATCTCACGTTTCCCCCGATTAATAAAGAACTTGTTCGCTCTTTCCCACTAAATCTTATTTGTTTAAACTGTATAATCCCCGGTACAAACAACCGCCACCATGACCTCCTCCAGCACCACCGCCAAGTCCTCCACCGTGACCACCACCAAACCCTCCACCAGCTCCTCCGCCAATACCCCCACCACCACCTTTTCCACCACCGAATCCTCCTCCAGCACCTCCTCCAAAACCACCTCCTCCCCAAGTCTCTTTCTCAAGTCTCCTACATTCCGCAACTCCAATAATGAGCACCACAAGCAACAAACCCAAAAACCCTAATCGCCTAGAAACTTTCCCCATTTTTTTTTCTACTCTCAGAATCAGTTGGTTGTTCTTCACTTCTTTGTTCAGTGCAATTGGTTACTCACCTTACTCTACTTACTAAATCTATTTATAGGAGCAAAAATGAGCATTTAATGAGAATTGGTTGAGGCCTTATACATTCATCATACACTAGTTTGAATTTCTCATACAATTCCTCATGTAAGTGTTTCTTTTTCTTCAAGGTAATTAATGAGTGCGAAGCAAGTGTTTCTTTTTCAAATTGCCTATCATGTTTTTTCAACCCTATATATATAGTTATATATCATTTTCTTTAATCATAACAAAAAAATGCATGTGTAGCTAGAGTATTTTTTATCACCGACTAAGTCAATACCAAAGATAGAGTCATTAGTCATAAGTTATAACATGTAGTATAGACTATGTATACCTTGATCAATGTCGTTTTGACGTATTCCTAGGCAGGAATTTCCAAATGTGTACTTATTAATCAAGCTTACTAAAAACTCAAAAAAAATTCACCGTACCAATCTTATATTATATATGCACGTTAGTTTAAAAATAAATATATACACGAATTTTTAACATAAGGCCATATACATAATACGTATCTATTAAATATTATTCATTTATGTTTCTATATACTTAATTAAGAGTTAAGATACAATATTAAACTACGAATTTATGTTTCTATATACAAAGTTATTTGATTAATTAAACACATAAAAAATGCGAAGGTCTTTAAATTATGAGACATACATTGTTTTTTTTTTTAAAAAAAAAAGGGTTTGCTAAATAATTTGTTAAACAATCCAAACATGAACTAATGTTATACATGGATGAAACACGAATTTAGAAGAAAAAAGATTACAGCGTATTAACTAAAAAGACAGTACTCAAGATTTCAAATTTAGTTTTTTTTTTCTTTCTTTTAAATGTTATCATCGATGCTTAATTTTCGATTTTTCTATGATGTATGAGTTGTAGAAAACAAATTAAAAGGGTATCTCATTGTTTTTGAAAAAAAAGGACAAATTAACGAGAATTTCAACATGGTTTAAAAAAGAGTAGGGTAAGGCAGGTGGTGAAATTAATTGAGATTCCTCTTTTTTTTTCCCCGCGTCCCAACTACTTTACCATTTGGTTTATAAAAACATTTGATCTTTTATCCTAATCATGCAGTTTATATTCAGCCACAAATCGTTATCAATAATTATGATCTGCCGACAAATTTAAAATATTTGACTTAAAGGTTTGTTATCGTGTGTTGAGTTTTATTTGGCTTTATATATATATATATATATATATATATATATATATATATACTATTGAAATGAAGATTTTACCTGTCAAAATAAATTTACATGATTATTGAGTCCTATAACATTTTACAGAGAAAATCAATGCTCAGGTAATATCATAAAAAAGAATGCTGATCATTTTGAGAATGTTTTACACGAATAACTATAAAATATAAATGTGTTTAAACTTTTAAACGAAATAAATAGTTTCATTCGATGAAAATTTATTTGATGTGTCTAGGGATAATTTGATGTGGTGCAGTGTGTCTTTGTCTTGAATGAGTCGCCTACAAAAAGTAAGTTTAGCGTACTAGCCTGCCTTAACACACCACCACCAAAACATGTATGTAGATAGGTATGACTATATGAGCAATGGTCATCGACCTCGATTTGTCATTTTCTTATTAGGTTGTGTATCTCTCTCTTCTAATGGACCGTACACAAGACTACCTTGTAACGAAGATATAGGAGACTACTTCAAATGTTTTCTTGAGAAACATGAATGGCACATGTCGAGTTGTGCTAGGTCGACAAGAATAAAAAGTTAACAAGAAAGATAAGTTAGTTTTCACCCAAAAAAAGAAAGAAGAAAAAAGAAAGAAAAATGAATTATTTTCTAAACGTCAACTAAAACGTACCTTACATTATTTAGAAATGTCTCTTAATTCTCTATATTGAATGCCCATTACCAATAACTTAACAACTTATAGTGAGAAATGCCTTACCAATTCGATATATCTAAAGAAGGCTCCCAAAAAAATGGAGAAAAATATCCGAAAGGCCACTTAAACAAACAAAAATTGGCATCCAAAGTACTTGCAAGTTTCAAGTGAAAAAAAGAGATAAAAATACAAATCTAATGCGAAAAATTACCAATTAATGATCGAAAACTATTGATGCTTTTACGGGAAGTTTCAACAATGATATCTCTCTTCGACAAGGGTTTCCTTACTACAAATTTTCTAATACAAAAAAATTACGTTAGTTTGCATGTGCAAATATTATGACTTAACCGAGCATGTCTTTATATATGTCTGTGTGTGTATGTGTGTGTGCGCATGTTTAATTTTAAGAATATAAAAGATTTAGCTGATTTAGCATTTGGTTTCGGATCGAGGGTGTCCAAGGAAGATGCTAAAATACTTATACACAACGATATCCATTTTTTTTTTGGTGTAATACACAACGATATCCATGTACCAGGTAACTTGCTGTTTCAGTAATAAATTACGTTTCTGGTGTTACCTATATAATGTCATTAATATTGCGTGTAACATAAGTACATTCTATGATGTAAATATGACCGGAAGAAAAAAGAAAAGCTGGAGAAGTCGGCGCTGGCTCTTACCGGCATTATAATTAAGGTTTCACTATTGATTTTCCTATTTCAATTCAATATTGTTCCCATTTACACAATGATAATATGTATACATAATACATACCAGTATGGTTTTACAGGCAGATCTAGACGTAATGAAAGAAATGGGGGTTAATGCGCCTACAGATTCTGAAATCTGAATCATGGTCTAGAATACATCGTTCCAACTAATTAAGTAATGTACATGTTTTTATAAATTATAAATAGAAACCTGTTATAATAATAGATTTTAGGGGAAAGCTTATCTCATTCATTAGACATAATATAGTATATATAGGGGATACAACTTGGTGAACAAGCATTAGGTTTTACCTAATGGACTTCTAATGGATCTTTAATGGGCATCCACTAATCATACATAACACTCCCCCTTGGATGTCCATTGTAAAAGAATAGAAGTAAATGCGCGTAAGATGCTGCCTCGTTAAAAACTTTACCAGAAAAACTCTATGGGAAAAACCATGATTAAGGGAAAAAGAATGCAGCGCTTTTACTCCCCCTCTTGAGTACATTACTTGAAATCTTTGAGATGACCGATCCAATATGATGAAGTAGCTTCTTAGTAGTAATTGTTGGATATGCCTTGGTAAATGGTTCACCAAATCTTCACTTGAACAAATTTGTAGGACATGTATATCACCGTACATAACCATTCTTCTGCAGGCTATTGGTCTCCTAAATGACTCATCTTGATCATTATCGTCATCTCTCACGATATCATCAATGTATGTCAAAAACTTTAAAGATGATACTCTTTCACCATTGGAATCATAATATTCCTCTTCAGGTGTTTATCTTTCGCGTGTTCTTTTGTTGTCTCGTTAAAAAACTTTCATAGAAAAACTCAATGGGATAAAAACCATGATAAGGGAAAAAGAGTACAACCACGCACATGATCATATTTCTCCCCCTGAAAGCATCATCTTCAGGTTATACATTATGATCATATATATCATCTTTTATGAACTGTTATAAACAGCGCTTTCAGGTAAAAGCTCATATGATCATCATATATTCTTCTGGGTCATTGAACTTCAAGTCATTTGAACCTGTTTCATATAGAATATATATTTGAACTTTAAGCCCAAATCTTCTTTTATTACATAGAATCTTCCAAAAAATCATCTTATGCAAAGGAGTTATTCATAATCTCCTTGTAAAACTTTCTCTTTTAACTCTTCTTCTTAATATGGTACTACAAGACAATTTTTCTATGTAAGATGATGTAAGCATCCTGAGATAACATCTCTTTCATCAGATGTCAAATCTGTAACCTCAAGTAATTTCATGAAATATCTGATCTTATATAATCTGATTTCTCCATCTTTCAGGGGTAATATTTCATCACTGATTATTTCTCCATATATTCCTTGGTATGTGAAATCTCTACTGGATATCAGATAATCTTTTCATGATCAACATATATCGCACTTGTTCTTATAGCTTTCTTTTAATAAGAACCACTTGTAAGTGCAGACGAGACACATATAATTTTTCTTTTAAAGAGGTTCAACAAATGCCTACGTCCTCAAACTTTCTTGAAAATATTTCTTGAACACAATTACAATTAGTGTTCAATCTCGGATTTACACAACCCTAAGATATTCACTTATCTTGTTACCGATTTATTTTCAACCTACTATGAGATCCCAAAGATCAACAACAATGATCTCAACCCATGATTCTCTCATAGAGATAAACTTTCACCATTTTCTCCTCAAAGGTGTCAAAAAAAAATTTCTCGGGAACTATAAAATATTGCTTCCACCAAATGAGAGTACATCTCTCATAAGTATTTTCTGAGAATCATTGTACTACTACACGTACATAATTTCTCATAAGATCCACTTATGTTCCACTCATTTTACAATTTCAAGTGTAAGGACTACAAGTCCAAATATTATCTCTTTAAGAGATTGAACTATCTCAAATAGTTACTTCTTTCAATGATTAACCAATTATTCTTTGTGTACACTTTTCAATAAAACATTTTCTATTAACCGCGGCTTATGATCCTCGATTTTCATCAATAACATCATCAACTGCAACACTGCATGCAAACATATTACGACGTCGATTTGCTTATTGGTTCCTTTTCATTCTAGACATGACTCAACTTGTTGAGATTTCCTTTTATTATCATTCTCAGGTAACTGAATCTCTTTTCTTACTCATGTCTACATCTCTTTTAGAGATTTTTCATAACTCTTTGCTTCCTCGGTGCCATATTAAATTATGCTCCTTTTCTTTACCGAGTATTCTTATAAATGGAACCATAAGTCTATCACACTTCATGCGATCCTTAGACTTACTAGCAGTTGATTTTATACTTCTAGGATATAATTTCAATTGGAGCACAGCTGGTATATGTGACTTTGTCACTCAAGATCAGAAAATGCCTCCTAGCATATTTGCTATTCTTTGCAAATAAATTATTTTTTCAATTTCTAGCGCACATTTCAAAGTATGAGGATCAAGATAATTTGTCTCAATATATTTATTTTCAGCTGTTTATTTTCTCTCCCTCATGTTGGAAAGACTGACTCACTGAAACAGCAGTCTCTGCATCTCGAGCCTCAAACTCTCGAGATATTCAATCTTTAAAAGAGATTTCTATCCAACATTTTTCCAACAGTTTTTTTTCAAATCCCATCTTATATCACTGTGGTGGAGCAACTCAAATAACACATTTTAGATGGAATATATCTGGCTTCTGACCCAAACCAATTATAATGGGGATACTCATGATAATTCATTGGCCCGATGCGAATTTCTTGACATGTAGAGTCATTTCGGTCAATTATTTAGCATGGTTTCACCACCATTGTCAATTAACCAAATACTTTCGCAAACTCAAGATTGCATATTGATAACAAACATATATAGTGGATGATCAGTCCACAATATTCCTTTGTATACGTACCAGAAAATCGACATTATCAGCACACATAAGAAATCACTAGGAAAAATATTTAGGTTCTCTAATGAATCTTTTCAGAAATTTCTGATTATTCTTTTGCATCATTACTGAACCGGAATGACTTAACCGGTCATGCCAAACAGTGAGATTTTCACAAAGCATTTTTTTCTAGATAATGCATGTAATCTCTAAAATATTTTTCTTGTCTTGGGTAATACTTATGATTTCAAAGTATTTTTCGCTTATTGTCTCAACATGATTACTTTTCAAATCCTCAAAATTTGAACTATCATATGAGTAATTAAACTCATTTTTGATGTGAACATAATCTTATATCTGTTTCATCACCTTTGTATGTGGGATTACGTAATTCTTCCCCTCGAGATTAATGACACTTCATGTCTATCAATCTCGATTTGAATCCCACTTTGTAATCAATCACATTCTCAAAATTGGGTCATGTATTATATATCTTAGACCCTTATGATTTTGAGACTAATTGAGAGACTGTAACACATTAATATCAAATTGTATTTCCATAGACAATAGTATATATACTCTTCAAGAGCTTTTAATACGTTTTCTACTACTTCTTTTCATCGTCATATATATATATATATATATATATATATATATATATATGAGATAAGTACCTCATGTACTTATTATCCACTTATAATGGAGATACTAGTCGACTTAACCGCGACCTTATATATATATCATATCCACATCATGACCATTTTGATAGTAACTTTCTTATCATTAGTGTGATCATTTTCCTTTTTACTTTATAGTATAAAGAAATATTCACTTCAAAGAATAAACCAAGTCAATAGGATGTGATTCATGATGATTCATCAACATCTCATAATTTTACTAGTCACAGATAACAAAATTTGTATTTTTAAAAATATATTCACTATATTGTATCTACATGACAACAATATTTTGTGACAAGTAAATTATGTATTTTCTAATATCTTTCCATAAATGATATTATCTTCTATTATAATCTTGGTTATAAGTGGAATTAAGTTGTTAGTATATATTCTCTTATAGACTTTTAGTCATTTATTTTCTTTACATTATTCTAAAAAATAAGTGAATTTTTATGATCATATACTTGGACTTAGACCTTCTTATAGAAGTGATCTCAAGAAAACATGACCAATAATTATTATTTAAAAATTTATTACTAAATTTTCAATATAATCACTAAAGAGGGTTGGAGATATGATTTAAATCATGTTATTATATCTAATTATTATTAGACTTAAATTTGTGATTAAACAAATAAAGTAAATCATAAACATTATAAACAATCATATAATGAACGCTGAATAAATATTAAGCATCATATCTTATTAAATGTTTTTTTTTTCTTTGTTCTTTAAAGATTTTATTTTAAAATCTAAAAAGTTTTACAAAGAAATATAATTAAATTATTTACTTTATTACATATGCACAATACACATACACGTTCCGTCTGTATAATATGCATATATGTATCATCAACAAATATAATATATATATTTATATATTATTTTTTTATAAGCTATTCACGATGAAGCTATACGATGCTTATTAGTTTGCTAATCATAAAACATGAAGATGGTACTTATCTCGATAAACATGAAGATTATTCATAAGAACTCAGAGACAAAGACCCTAGCCTCCACCAATTGCTTGTCCATCAACTCATGTTGCAACAGCAAATTTTATCTTGATGACGGGATGAGAATAAGTGATGCTGAAGGTCGGAGACATCATCGGAAAAAGAAGACGGCATCGATGAGAGACATATGGTTTAGATTTAGGTTTTTTTTAGGCGGCTAAGGTTAGAGCATGCTGATGACGTGTTATAATAATAGATTTTAGGAGAAAGCTTATCTCATTCATTAAACATAATATATTATATATAGGGATACAACTTGGTGAACAAGCATTAGGTTTTACCTAATGGACTTCTAATGGATTTTTAATGGGCATCCACTAATCATACATAACAAAATCTCATTAGATATAAAATAGTACTAGTTATAAAATATGGTATGATAGAGTAAATATATGAATATATACAATATGTTTTTATCAGAGGGGTAAAGCTAATCGCAGAGTACTAAATGAAGAAGGAATTGCTTAACTACTACAACATTCTCATTAATGTACGCAGAAAATATATAGTACATGTTAGGGAAGTTACGTTTTTTTTGTTGTTGTTGCATATATATGTTTATATGTTTCAGACGAGTCCAGGAATTTAAACCATTTAATTTGTTGCCCTCTTCCATTTGGGATCTTCCTTAAACTTTGCAAGATGAATATGAAGGTTTCTTGAACCACCAGATTATGTATTAATTTCTCATCTTCTTTTTCTTTCTTGCAATGAAGACGGTCCCGTTAATAAGTCCATGCGTAAGTTTCATACATAAATTACATAGCACGTATAAGTTAGTTTGCTTCTGTTTCGGATATTCTGATTATGTTAGTAATTACCTATTCGTTACTATAAAAATTAAGTCATTCGGGAAAGACGCGCGTCTACTATCATCCAAGAAGGATACCAGATGTACTAGATCGAGTACTTCAAGACAAACTACAGCAATCTCAAAGTTTAGTTTATATAACCGATGGAGAACGGGTAAACACATGTGAAGATCGTTCTTATTATGAAAAAATGCTACAACTGTTTTGAAACGTATGTTTCAAATATTTGTAGATTTCCGAAGTTTTGAAGGCTAGCAGTTGGCCAAGTAATCAAGAGCAATCGATGTCATCGAATAAAACTATATATATGAAGAACGATCAACATATAAACTGAATTATACAGTCGATCCTCTTTGTTTTGCTCGATCAGCCATCGAGTTTTTTTTTTTTTGTGTGGTTATTTTCAGTAAATTTCTAAACTATATACATATTATTATTATTATATACTTTATATATATATATATATATACATATTTTTCTTATAATTTTTCTGCATATGAATATTTATGCTTATTTCTATAAGGACTTACACAAAATAAATATCAGAATTTTGGCTTTTTTTTAGGTATACTATGCTTTATTTAAAGTTATTTAAATTTCAAGACATCTAAAATATTAATGTATCAAATTTTAAATATTGTATTGCTATAAATTTAAAATCTAGATTAACATTTTTGAAGTACATTTTGTGTTATGCCCTTTTAGTTTTGTTTATTTAAAAAGTTATTTACAACATTAACCCCTAAAAAATTTCCAAAACTAATATTATTCCAGATTTTGTTTCCTAAATATTTTACATTTCATTTTAATTAAAAAAATAACAGCAATCAATATGAAAATATAAACTATCATATATTTAACCATACATTATGTTGTATTTTGAAGATATTATATATCTAAATCCTTCGTAAACAAAGAAAAAAACAATTTGATTCCCATTTTGTTTTCCAAAATTTGTGAGCTTTGATTCTTAACGTAAGAAAAATTTCGATTGACAATTATTTAATTAACATATATAAACTTCATAAAAATTTTAATTATTACGAATATATAAATTTTAAAAATTCTAAAATACTATATAATGTGGTTATATAGTAGATGAGTTATAAAGAGAACATGTTGAAATTAATAAAATATTATTAAATGTGTGTTAACACGGGTTAAACTCTCATTTAATTATTTATCAATACTACTAATATTAGAATATTTGACATAAAATCAAGTTGATTTAACTAAGCTTGTATAAAATAATTAAATCATTAGGAAAAATGTGACTTAATCACAGCGTATAATTACTGATTATATATTTAGATCCCTTATTTTTTGTTATAATAATTAAAAATCAAAATATAATCTCAAACCCTAAACAAAACAAACTAAATATAACAAACAAATGGTCATGAAGTGTATTGCGGGTTAAAAATAATATAAATATTTAGCCGCACAACAACTAGAAAATTTAGTTATTACTCTATTTACAAAATATTCAATATTTAACAAATAAATACAACATAAAATATAAATTATAATAGAAATTATATGTCCGCGTTACACCGCGGGTTAAAATATAGTACTATTTACATAACTTTAAAAGTATTATTTGTTTTTAGTTTTTTAGTTTTACTACGAACGAGAAAGGTTGTCGTCAAGAGATATTTTGTTTGGTCTCTTGGGAGACAATTAAATTCTGTGATGGCTACACAGTTCGATTTGGATTGACGTGTATAGACTTTCCAAACATGTATAGTACCAAAAGTTTTTAAAGTCGAAGCTAAATGTCATCAAACAAGTCCGAGATCATCATTATTAGCAGTTTTTATTGGATAACCAATTTTTAAAAAACCTATGATGAACAAAGGTGCTTAGAAGGTGTTTCGCCGAGAATATGAATAGTGTTTTACCTTACCTGGACTTGAATTCTTGCTTTTGTTGGAATTACGACACATCTGACAAAATGGTTCAGTTACAACTAAAAACCGTTAGCTTGGAATTTGATAAAACAGAGCTTCAAAATACAGAACGAAGTACCCTAAGGCTAAGAAGTTCGCTCAAATTTGAACTCTGCATATAGTATTTTGGACAGTAAATGAACGTATACAGTAATTTTCTTGGCAAATTTTGCAAATTAACAGAGATCTGCACAAATTTGATATCTCTGACGCTCAAATGTTATCTGCACAAATCAAAAACAGTCTTCCATTTCTATATTACATTATTATGATCAAAAGAGCTCCCATCACATTCTATAAGACTATAAAAATATATACAGTGTACGTAAACTATAACTCCTCTTACGTTTTTCTGGCCGCATAACCTCACCGTTCCTTCTAAACCTACCTGGAACAGAGTCAAAACTTCCACCGCCAATCACTAAGAAGGCATCATCATCATCAGAAGAACCGGGAGTTCGATAACGATTAGGAAATAAGAGCGTTCGAAATCCCTTATGTACTGAACCTCTCCGTTCATCAGCTTCATAATCTTTCTGCAAACGCTTAGCCCTAATCCTTCTGGACTCGTCCATCGGCTACTATGGAACATGTCCTGCACTTTCTCTGGCGGTATACCTTCCCCTGCACACGCCATTCTAACATACATTAACAAAATGAGTCAGAGTGTTTGTTGTTTGCTAATCAATCGTTGATAAGGCTTTAAAATTTGACAACGCTCTTGGTCAAGACTGCGTTTTTAACTTTTTAGTTTATCCGAGTCACAAGCTTCTTAATACGGGATAGCTAGCAAAAACTGAAATTTATCCGCAGCAGTCACATTTGTGAAAAAAGAAAATATCATCCAATGGATGGTTATAGCTATGTATTCGCGTTTATCTTTGATCTCAGAGAAAGAGTCAACAGAGGAATGATGAAGGTACCTGAACTTAGCAGAGAACCCGTCAGCCATTTGTTTAAGATTCGGGCGTTAATGGAATTCCACTGAGCCTTCCATGGGTGCATAACGGACCATACTTAGCAAAAATTCTGCCAGAACCTGTTGGATCCTTATATTATCATCGTAGACAGCCATGGATTTGATCTCCTTGGGAATGTTACGGATGAGCTGAAGATTTCTCTCTCTCACTACCAACATGACTTGGCTTACCACTGCGTCAATGACGCTGCCAATGAAGAACTCTGTTCTCTCTAGAACAAATGAACTGATGAGCAAAAATAGAGGTTATTTGTTTAGTAGTGCGATGAAGCTTTATAGAACAATTAAGTGTTTACAAAGACGAATGAAAACTCTCACCCATCTTCAATGCTTTTGACGTCCATGTCTCCTACAATCTTTGAAATCTGCTTCTCCCATGAAACACATGTTTCAGAAAGCTTGTTCTGATCTTCGTTTAAATCCGTGGCTTCCAGCAATGAATTTGTGTAACGCAATCCGCTCAATGGATTCTTTATAACATGAAAAATGTAAGCCAACTCTTTCCTCCTCGAGACGCATTCGCTCTCTTGTCTCCTCTGGACTTTTAGAGCTTGCTGCAGCTCGGGACTTGGTATCTGCAAGAAACAGAAAGCCCCAGTGACTTGACCATCTGGGTTGACCCGTTTGTTCAAAGTCAGGAGAGCCTGGATGAATTTCCCATTGCGGTCAAAGAACTGGAATGAGAATTTTTCTGTTTCTTGACCACCGATCGCGTTGTGCAAAGCGATCATGAACTTAGTTAACGCATCAGGACCCTTTAGTCTGCAACAGCTCCCAAACACTTCCTTAACAAGCATTTTTCCAATCACTTCGCTGCGAGGCCAGCCTGTGAGCTTTTCCATTGCGGTGTTCCACTCAAGGCAACATGTTTTCTCATCTGCTGCATAGATTGGAGGGATCAAAGGGTTCGTGCTATGGATGATGGCCTTGTAATCGCCTTATATGTTGATGAACTTGTCCATAACAATTTTATGACTAGTTACATCTTGTCCAACAAAGCAGACCCCAACGATGTTGTTTGAGTAGTCCTTACTTGAGCATGAGTTGACAACCACAAACACCGCTTTCCCTTGCAGCTCAGGACTAAAAGTTCTCAGCTTGACCTCCACATTCTTGCCTTCATCTCCTGCATAATTGAAAACGCAAGACATTATAAGAATTTGCATGTTAGAGCCCTGCACAGATTGGAAGTCTTAAGAACTGCATAAACCTTTTAAAGCACAAGAAAGAAGCCTATCAACTGTTTCTTCGTACTCTTTGTATATTAAATCTTGAAGCAGATACTTTCCCATAGCTTTTTCAACAGAGAGACCGGTCAGCTCCGCGATCTTGTCGTTCCACCCATTGATGCAGCCGTCAATATCCACAGCAAATATAGCTAGGGACAGTCGCTGTCTCAATCAGCCTAACCATCTATCTCGCAACTGCACCGATCTCCTGCATCCCTTGATCTGCCATATAATCTTTATGTGGCTGAACCGCCCCAGCTGCAGCAGCTTTAGAGTCCATTGCTTCAGACTCTTTGAAAGAGTCTCTTAGAATAAGCTGGAGCGAGTGAATGGCGTCCATTTCAGCAGTTTCCCATGGCTGCGGCTCTTAACAACTTCGAGAAAAGCCTGGAACGAAGAACTTGGATGCATCCGCTGGCCATCATCTTTGTCCTCTGGATGGTGCTTAGCCCCTCCCCATTTGATTTTTTTCTCGGTATGAGACCGAAACCAGAAAAGGAAGTCCCTTTTGTGATATACGCGACTACCATCCTGTTGGATATGGGCTGTGCCCAATATGCCACTCGCCCCAACAAGACAAGTTAATTCTAATTTCAGCCCAACAAGATTGTGAGAAAGCCATTCACTTTCCGCAGAGGGCAATCTCGACAATTCGCATCGGGAACCCTAGGTAACTCTAGGTCAACAGTCTCCTATAAAAGGAGAAAGCATTTATTGGGATCAGGAGCCGGACGGGCGGACAATACCTAAAGAGTAATACTTTGCATCGAAAACTGTTATTGTCTTTCGTATAATTCATTCCTATTTTCAGTTCGTCACTTTTAGCTTGCTAGTTCGCTTGTGAACTAACGAGCTCGATCCCGACTTGTTTCAAGTGACGATCTCACGTTTTCCCCGATTAATAAAAGAATTTGCTTGCTCTTTCCCACAAAATCTTTATTTGTTTAAGTTGTGCAATCCCCGGTACAAACAATTGGCGCCCACCGTGGGGCCGAGTAAAGCGCTTCTTTTGACGAATCAAGACCGACGATCCTCACTTCCTCGAAGTTTCAAGACTCATGACGAACCCCGGCGAAAACCTCAACGAAGTAACAGAGCAGCCAACGGAACAGCGATGGGGGCGAACGAGAACACGAACAGTTCCCCCGCTGAGCTCCCTACCGAACTCCTTGCCGAGCCCAACCGAAGGCTCCCTGCCGAGCCCAACCGAAGGCTCACTGCCGAGCACAATCTCTCCACCAGCGCCCGACGCGCCTTCTGAGCCTCTCATAGCTGCACACGCCGAAGCCGGACCTGCCGCAGACCAGCTGGTCACCAGCGCCGCCGCTCTCCTCACTGCCGCTCTCACCAACGCTACCACTCTCCCCAACGCTACCACTCTCCCCAACGCCACCCTCCCCTTACCTATGAAGAGAAACAGACTCGATGATATGATGCAGGTCATTCTCGATCGTCTTGATGGCCAGAAAATACGAACAAACGAACGGCTCGAGGCGATTGCAGCCGTACAAGAGGCCTCGCAGAACCAAATCAGCAAGCTCCAGCGAAGGAGGGGCGAGCGCCGAAACGACAGCAGCCCCGCCGGCGAGAACGAGAATCCTCCCCCACCACAGCCATCGGTGGACGACCGATACGACAACCACAGACGCCGCCCGGCGTCTATTATCGTAGGATCCGTTGATCGACGCAGTAGAGAGGAGCCAAATGACGAGCAGCAAGACGGCCAAGGCCAGAGGAGCGGAAACCCGCCGACTCCGACACTGCCGATCCGACAGTCTGAGGGCGATCTCGAAGATGAAACCATACGACGCCTAGAGGAAATGGTCCACGAACTATCTTCAAGAGTCCACCGAGCCACGAGCTCTACCCCCAACCTTGATCGAGTGCTCGAAGAAGTCCAGCGCTCACCGTTTACATCACAGATCTCCCGCGTTCAAGTTCGTTACGTAAACAAGTTCAAGTTCACCCCGTACAACAGATTAGATGATCCGAAACCGTTTTTAACTTCAATGAGTTTTGCAATCAGCCGAACTCATTTCAGCAACGAAGAGTACGAAGCTGGCTGCTGCCAGCTATTCGTCGAGAATCTAGCCCACGAAGCTCAGGGGTGGTTCTCTCGGCTCCCGCTGAACTCGATAGGGAGCTATCACGAGCTGACCACCGCCTTTCTCCAACATCACTCTACGTTTATGATTCGAGGTGCCTCGAACGTCGATCTCTGGAACATGTTCCAGCGGAACAACGAATCTCTCCGAGACTTCATGGAGAGGTTTAAAAGAATCGTCTCGAAGCTCTCGATTGCTGACGACACAGCAATATCAGCTCTCCGTAATGCTCTCGCTCACGGCTCCCGGTTCAAGGAGGACATCATAATACATGAGCCTTTGACTCTGGATGATGCACTGCACCGTGCTAACAGATACATAGAGTTAGACAAAGAAAGGGCATCAAGGACGAACCGTCCAGAACCGCCGACCCCAAAAAAAAAAAAAATTGGCATACCCCAACTTTGCTATCGTCAACAGGTGTTCTTGAAACAATCAAGATAATAAAAAAGAAAAAAAAGATTATCGAAGATGAGAGCTTCAGTGATCAAATCTCCAAAAACAAAGAACAGATAATGGCACTTCCGTTCTCACGCTATTCGTCATTGAACCATCGCCAAGTGAACCACTAACACATGTTGAGTGCTTGGTCGAGCAAGGATCCGCTTCTATCGAAGAGGGACAAACTTCGTTGTCTCAAGAACAAGCGTCGCCATCGTCGCACGCCCAACCTAATCCCGAACCCCGCAAAGAATGACCACATGATTGGCAAGAAGAAATCCGTTGTTTTATCGCAGACGGCATTGTCCCCTCGGACAAGTGGGAGGCCCGACGCCTTTGGACTCGCTGCGCGCATTACACACTCTTGGATGGCAACGTCTTACGTTGGACAGAATCTGGTGCACTCTTGACTGGCGTTGGTCCCAAAGAAATCAATGATGTCATGCGGGAGGTTCACGAAGGTTCCGGCGGTAATCACTTTGGAGGTCGCGCGCTCGCACAACGCATACGCACTAATGGTTATTTTTGGCTGACCATGAACGATAACTGCGAAAAATTCGTTGCTAGATGAGAAATGTCAGCGCCACGCTCCGATCATCCACGCACCAACCGAACTATTGAGAACGACCTCTCCACCATACCCCTTTATGAGGTGGGCAATGGATATCGTTGGACCTCTCCCTGCGTCCCGTCAGAAGAAATACATTCTTATTATGACGGATTATTTCACCAAATTGGTTGAAGCCGAAGCCTATGCAAAAATCAGAAGAAACGAAGTCCAAAAATTTGTGTGGAAAAACATCATTTGCAGGCACGAAATTCCGTATGAGTTTGTCACCGATAACGGCACGCAGTTCACTTCGCTCCAATTCGAAGGTTTTTGCGCGAAGTGGAGAATCCGTTTGTGCAAGTCGACCCCCCGCTATCCACAAGGCAACGGACAAGCTGAGGCGACCAATAAGATCATCATTGACGGACTAACAAAACGACTCGAAGATAAGAAAGGTCTCTGGGCCGACGAGCTAGATGGCGTTCTATGGTCACACCGAACCTCCCCGCACCGATCAACATGAAGGACACCGTTCTCCCTTGCGCATGGAATGGAAGCCCTTGCACCAGAGGAAATTGGCGTACCGACATTACAACGCTCAATGCTCGTTCACGATCCTACTCTCAATACTAAGATGATGCTCGATACCCTCGACACTCTTGAAGAAGAACGCGACAAGGCACTTCTTCGAATTCAGAACTATCAACAACAAGCCGCTAAATATTACAACAAGAAGGTGAAGCCACGCCACTTTGACGAAGGCGATCTCGTCCTCCGAAAGGTCTTCGAGAACACTGCGGAGCTCAATGCAGGAAAAATGGGCGCTCATTGGGAGGGCCCTTACCTGATTTCAAAGGTTGTCACTCCCAGCGTCTACCAGCTGCTCTCCATGGATGGCACACCAATTCCTCGCTCATGGAATTCCGGCAACCTTAAACGTTATTACCATTGGAAAACGCGCCTTTGTAATATGAATTACGAATGACTTGATCCCTTTCTAAGGGTACGTAGGCAGCCCTTCACAAGGCACAGCTATACCAAAAATTAAAAACAAAAGTTTCAACCCATCAAAACACATGAGCTCTCTCGAACGAGTCCGTCTTTGCGAGATGTCCAGCTCTTACATCGACCCTCTGGCCAAGGGAACGATTTAAAAAGCGTTCCTCATGGATGCAGCGGTGAAATAATCCGCATAAATAAGCCGACCCAGATCGCATTTAGCTAGCAGGCGGTTAAGTTTGTATAAGTCAAGTTCTTACTTGCACTCTCTTGCCGACCTCGTGGCACACACAGGGTAAGCCGGACACCAGAGCCGCACCTAAAAGGTACGACGAGCTCATCTCGACTACCACCCCAAACATTTGGTATTCGATACACGTAATAGGATAAGCCAGGAGACGTCTTGCACCGTAAAGTACAACTGGATACCAAGGATAGGAAAAACACAAAAACATTCTTATTCCATAATCCAAAAGCACACAAGGACAAGGCAACGAAAGCCAAATACGAAAGGCCACATTCGGCACAAAAAACTAACAGAACAAACAAGTCTCAAGTGCAAACTCAGTCTTCAATTTCCAGATCAGCATTGGTGGGTTCATCAAACTCAAGCTCGCCGATCTTCACGTGCCAGAACTGGCACTCCCTCCGCAGACTTTCTAGCGTGTCCATCGGGACATTCGCACCCCTAGCAACCATCTCCTCGAGATACGAGCGAATCCCCTCAGCATGGTTGCTTTCAATGAAGAAATGGTCCGTACACTATAGCTGAATAATGTAACGACGCAATATGTCAACCCGAATCCGACAAGTATCAAGCTCGGGTCGACCTTCGAAGGGCCTGCTCCCAATAGGCTTGAGATCGCCCGCTTCAAGGACGGGAATCTCCACCTCAGCTAATGACGCCTCACGACGAAAGCGCTCATCTAACAAACGATCCCTTCTCCATTTCGGAACCAAGAACCCCTCGTCGATCATAGTTTCAAGATATCTGATAATTCCGTCAACACGATGAAACCAGAAATGACGCTCGAACTTTCGACGCGTAGCGAGAATGTAAGCTCTCAACCTCTGGATCCAAGCACGATAAAACTCCATCTCGGAACGAACTACGTAACCAGATCTCATAGAGAGCCGCTCTCGCGCCCTCCTCAGCCACGCCGACCTCGTTGTCACATGCATATGACCGATCTCAACTACTCTAAAATCAAGAGGAGAGGTTTATCTTAAAAACAAGAAAGGAGGATGATGAGAAATGAGCAACTTGAAGACTAATTTATAGAACAAATAGTACGATTTTCGAGGCGAAGCGACCAATATAGCAATTCTCGAAAAACACATCCATATAATGATGAACATATATCATAAAATCAGAGGACAACACATAAAGCAAGTCCAGTCATAATGCAAAGGTCCAAAAAGAAAATACAGCGCCTAAACGGCTCAACATCCGCTACAAAACGGGAATAGGTTCTAATAGCACAACAAAACAAAAGCAAGTCACTGCTCGGCAGCAACCTGAGCGTCCGAGGCCGTAGGCGTCCCTGCCATGAAGACCTCCTCTCTTACGGTCGCGGGAACCTCCGCCGCCTGAAGATTCGCAGGAACGATCTTAGTCTTTGGAAGAGCCTCGAGGTCGCTGTCCAAAACGTCGGTGATCTCGAAACCAAGGACCTTTTCCTCCCACATCTTCGCATCAACCTCCAAACCGAGCAAAGTCTTCGACGGAATGACCGTACCACCCTTCACCAGCCCCTGAAGACAGTCACAGGTGTCGGTCACCTGGCTCAAAGTCAGAAGAGACTCTTGCGCCGCTCTGTTGTCAATAATATGCTCCCTCATCCTCTCAATACGATACCTGTAGCCAGCAATCTTGACATCGACGCCCTGTCGCTCCGCTTGCAGCTGTTGCAACTGCGCCTTCTGAAATGCGTGATCGACCTCAAACTGCTCGAGACGAGAGCGGGAAGCGTCAAGAGAAGCCTTGAGATCGGCCACCTGCTTCCTGAAACCGGCAGTTTGCTTCGTAAGAACGGCAGAAACCCCCCGCTCTTTTTCAAGATCGTGATGAAGCTCCTCACCCGATCTCCTCGACGGTTCAGAAGTGCGAGAATCAGCAAGTTGCTTCTCTAGCTCGGCAATGCGACGCTCGTACGAGACGACCATGCGGTTCACACCACCACCATCCTGAAATGCAAGAAATAAGGAATCAAGATAATAATTGGAAAAATTCAATCAAGAACATAAAGAGAAATGCCAACTTGGAAGTGTTTCCGAGCCCACGATCGATACAGCTCAGGATCATAGAGAGAACCCACAGAGGGAAGCGGGTCGAAAGAGCCGCAAACCTTGCTAGCGAGCTCACCACAAGCAGCAGCGTTGTTGATGAACAACTCATCCTTCGTCTTGTAAGAAAAGGAGAACGAATCATCAATCTCAGTGGTGTCGGGCTCAGGAGTAAGACGCCAAGAATCAGCGACAACGATCGCTAGGGCATCAGAAGCGTCACCACGTGACTTCTGCGCACGCAGAACAACAACAAGAACCTTGGCAGCTCTTTTGTCGGCACGGGCAGCGGCCACCTCCGCCAATATCACATCTCCTGCAACTCGCAGATCGGCACCTCCGCCAGCTGACGGATCGACAACCTCAGTGTCGGCAGCGCGGGAAAAGGACCCAGCATCAACAGTTTTCTTGAACTGATCAGCGTATCGAGGAAGACGAGTGTTAACTTTTCCCATCCCTAAACGAGGTAGACCTAAAAAGGAAAACAAAAGTGTGACGACCCAATAACCATCAAGGAGAGCAACAATCGATACAACAGAATAAGCAGGAAACTCACGAGATCTCTGAGTAATCGAAGGCCAATTGAGCGCCCCTAGTGTTTGGATCTGTCTGAGATTAACGAAAAAACCTGGAGGATGAGCGAGCAAGTGGACGACAGGCTCTGCAAACACCAACAAAAACAATTAAAGGGTCAGAAACCAGTTAGTAGCAATCAAACAAGTATGAGTGAGAAACTATGAAGCTACCGGGAAACATGTTCCACTCAGTAGCACAAAACACATCGAGATCATCAACCGAAATCTCGTCCCGCTTGACAAAGAAAACATAACGTTGCCAATGACGAATCTTCTTTTCAGCCCCGATGACTATCTGATGACCCGATTTAGCGCTGGTATAGAAGTATCCCGGACTACCTCTAACTTTTGTGAACTTGGTGGCTTCCTCTAGAAAATGCACGTCAACCTCTACACCACAATTGGTACCAAGTATCGCCAAACCGACCGCATTACGGATACCTCCCACAGAAAGCTGAGAAATGGCAATCCTACGCCTCGCACAATAACGTATCAAAAATTTCGGTAAAGGGAACCAAAGACCGCATTCAGTAAAGTAATGCTCAAAAAGCGAGATGAAACCTGTTGGAGGCGTCCAAGGACGTTCGTGAAACTCAGGAACCCGGAAAATCAATCCCTCGGGCATCCTACACCACCGCGCCATCTCAGCAATAGTATCCGATGTGCACAACGAAGGACCATGATCGGCCGGACTGGATGAAAGATTGGCACCAATCGACGCAGCACTAAGACCCAAAACAGCCGAACGTGGACCAGTATCCTAGGCCAGGACAACGTCCATAGGACTCCCATCAGAACCACTGTCGCTATCTTCGCTGAACTCGAGAATATCAGCAAAATTATAGTCGTTGGCCAAACTATCCAAACCTTCACACTCTGCTCCAATACCGACGCTAACATCATCGAAAACGTCTTTATAAGCCGCAAACTCTTCGGAAAAAGCACGCTGGATTCCCGCAAGAGTTTTACCACGCGTATACGTTAGAACTTGGGAGCTCGTCGAAGGATGACCTTCCTTTCTGCACGAAATGCCGACCTCGCGACCACCCACCATGAGATCGGCATCACCATCGTCAGAATCGACCTCGCGACCACCCACCATGAGATCGGAACCGACCTCAACCCAGCGACTAACTGCGCCGACCTCAGGAGCACCCATTCACCGAGCTGACATCCTGCTCGCGAGACTGCCGATCTCACCAATTCGACGAGTGGTCGCAGTGCCCTCAACCATGTCGATCTCCGGTTCGTCTCCTATGCCGACCTCGGGCATGCCATCTGTGCCGACCTCGTTCATACCCCCTCGCCAATCTCTCTCGTTTAGAGTCCTATCGCGTGACGGCCAAGAACCGAGACCTCTCACACCGATCTCACGGGCGCTAGGCCGAGAACCGAGACCTCTCATCCTGATCTCGCCGACAGATTGCCGACCTCCGAGATCTCTCATCCCGATCTCGCCGACAGATTGCCGACCTCTGAGATCTCTCATCCCGATCTCACTGACGCTAGGCCAAGATCCGAGATCTCCCACGCCGAACTCACCAGATCCAGCCACTCTCGGCAGAAAAGCGCCGACCACACCATTCAACCCGGAACCCTCTCGATCTAATCCGCCGATCTCCGCTGATCGACTAGACTCAAATGCTCCGCCTCTCTCAGCCGGATTCACGGAATCCATACGGCACCGATCTCCGACCATCCCATTGCCGACCTCGTTCTCTCTGCCGCCCTCGAAAACCAGCTCGATCTGATGACCTTCAAACCCACTCAAGCCCGAGCCAGCACGGCGACTTCCATCTCTCCCTGTATCGGCATTGTGCCGATCCCTAACCGAACAGCCTCGCCGACCGCCGACCATCGGCGATCTCCCCATGAGAAGCTCGCTCGGCGGCGGCTGCTAGGGCTTCAAGGATATGTGACCAAACAAAGGGGAGAGAAAAATAGAGAGAGAAAGAAGTAAAAACATAAAAATAAAAGGATTGAGAGAGAAAATTACCTTTTTATGGAGAGGAGGAAGTGAAGAAAAAGGAGAAGATGGGGAGACATAAATAAGTAAATAAAACGAAAATTTTACTGTCGAAATCCGTCACCTCGATCTACGATCTGCTCTTTTCCGGAAATTCATCGAATATCGCACTCAAGATTTCAGACCAGTGGATATCCCGAGTGTCTCTCGGAAGACGAGCCTGGAGTTAACGGAAAAGTCACTGTAGCAATCTCTTCTCGAAAGCAACCCGAAACGATCTGTGCCGAGCAGGCATATTACGGCCAATTTAAAGTATGCCCAATGATCGCAGAAGAATTGCCGCTCTCCGGACTAAGGGGGGGACTATTGTTGGATATGGGTTGTACCCAATATGCCACTCGGCCCAACAAGACAAGTTAATTCTAATTTCAGCCCAACAAGATTGTGAGAAAGCCATTCATTTTCCGCAGAGGGCAATCTCGACAATTCGTATCGGGAACCCTAGGAAACTCTAGGTTAACAGTCTCCTATAAAGGGAGAAAGCATTTATTGGGATCAGGAGCCGGACGAGCGAACAATACCTAAAGAGCAACACTTTGCATCGAAAACTGTTATTGTCTTTCGTATAATTTATTCCTATTTTCAGTTCGTCACTTTTAGCTTGCTAGTTCGCTTGTGAACTAACGAGTTCGATCCCGACTTGTTTCAAGTGACGATCTCACGTTTTCCCCAATTAATAAAAGAATTTGCATGCTCTTTTCCACAAAATCTTTATTTGTTTAAGTTGTGCAATCCCCGGTACAAACACATGCCAATCCCCGCTAGTGAATCACGCAGTAACATATCGCATAACAGCGTCTGCATTCTCAGAACGCGCTTTTCAGACACCTGCAAAGCTAACTACAATTCCATGTTTAGCTGTAAGCCAAAGGCCTGCATAAGAAACTCGCAAGCGTACCTCAGAGGAAAAGGTATGGAACGAGCCCATGTGTGATGCAAATGTGCTTGTCGAAGACTGAGCTTGTTCTCCGCTGGTGTGGCGGCTACTACGATTGACGCAATGACTTGACGAAGCTGCTTCTCCGCCGTTGGTTTTGCTACCGCCTCCGGAGACCATTTTTCTCAGTTATTCGTCTCTAAAATTTCGAAGAATTACAATGAGAGACGAAGAACATCGTCGTTAATTATCGGATTCGGACCTGAGAAGACCAAATTTGCGTAATTATGCTTAAAATTTGAAACTGATATCCTGATAAAATTATGGTAAGGAATTTGAGAAGCTTGGACTTATCACGGTCTATAGCTTAACGAGCAAAGTTTTTTTTCTCAAACTGATAAAAACAGAAACCAATTTGAAATTTACTTTGGGCTCTCTCAAAGCCAATTAAAACGAAGAATAAGAGGCAGTGAGGGAGCGTGAAAGGTTTAAGAAGACGCTGGTGTCGGTTTCTTTTCTTTGCTCCTTTACTTATCAAAGTTTCTTTAAAACCCCCAAATCTTGTTTTATTATCAAATTAACCCAGATTAAGATTACATTTCGGCGTAATTTTTTGAACTCTCTATGTCTGTGTTTTAAGAGGGACCGAGATCATGTGGGGTTTTTCTGGAATATCCCGGCTAGTGTAGGCGCACGAGGGACTACTAGAGGAGGAGATCGATATATGTGGGCAGTGGGCCTATGGTTGTGACTTGTGAGAGTTCCCAAGGGTGGTGTATCTAATATCAAATCAAGTTCTGCTCAATCTATCTCTACTTTACCAAAGTTCTTACAAAGAAGGGAACCCAAAGTTTAAAGTGGACAAAACAGATGCCGAGTATTTGAGTTGCAACGGCTGATAACTTGATCATCTCAGAGTTAAAAGTATGAAGAAGTGTTCATACTTTATTGCATCACTAAATCTCTACCAATAATGTGGCATCTCGATTAGGGATAGATCTAGCCATCTAGGTGTAGACGCAAAGCATTATAAATGTTTGTGCTACGTATCCATGATTACTTTCTGTATTTTACAAATATAAAACAAGTTTTGAGTTTGTGACGTGGAGTATAGCTTTGGGAACGGGTCCAATGCGTTTACATGACACATTCATCTAACAAGAGTTATCAACACATAATCATAATACCTTAACATAAACTAATTAATTACTTATTTCCCCATTTCTCAGTCGTATATGATATATAAACACTTCCACTTTTGATGCTTTTATTTTCTTAGACCATCTCCCAGTATGAGTTCAGCGTTCACGACTCATCCATAAACACGGCGCCATAACCACTTGATCTTACGAATTTCTTCAGCAGGAGAACCACAATCGCGATCGTGAGTCCAACCGCCGCCCAAGTGAACAACCTATCATCACCCGGTCTTTGAGCTGTCCTGACAACAGATGCACGTCTCTCCTGCTGCCTCACCAAGCCGCTTCCTCTGCTATCTCCCTCTGCAACCTCTACAGCTGCATTCACTTCTGGAAAAACCGTCTGAGCTGCCTCTTCAGCGATCTGATCAACTACCCTCTCTTCAACCATTGTATCAGATTCTGATATAACCCTTGCAGAGTCCTGTGGCTTGGTCTGGGACTGATTGTCTGAATAAACCAAAGGCGTTTTGTTGCATTCCTGAGGATTAGGGTTTGGAGCAGATGGTGTCTTGCTGAGCATATATTGATGAATCTGCGTATATCAATCAAAGGACAAGATCAAATAATGTTATGACAGGATTCCAAATTAGCCATGTTTAACCGTGTCAACATTGTAAACAAGTAGTCAATAATATTAAAATCAAATGAGATTCTTGACACTACTTTTGGTTGATAATAATAGTACTAGCAATTGTGTCTTTTGAAGTTACTATCTTTCAAAGATTCCTTTAATATGTTTATTTTGCTTCAAGATCAACAATAGTTATTGTAGCATCTTAGGATCAATATATCTAACAAATTTCTAATGAGAAATGGCATCACAATTTTGCATTCTAAACACATCATTAGTAACCTAAACCCGTTTACGATGAACAATATGCAGAGCAATTTGTCGCTCAAGCTGATCAAGAGCTCTCTATGTCGTTTATTAAAAACAAAGTATATCCACATATCCAATTTATTGGTTCAAATAATCAAAAGCATTCTAAATATGTAGCCAGAATCACATTTCTCTATCTGAATAATGTGCCTAGTAAATCAAAAAATTCAAACATTGCTCTACAAGAAGGGTGATCTAGTGGAGTACCTCATCAATTAATTTTTGACGCTCAGGAGAACCATATTTGGGTGGTGTCTCGCGTGACTTAGTGGCAAGTGAACGTCTCTCCTCCTTTGGATAATCTACTGAGCCTAGAGCTCCATTAGGGTTTGAAGGCATGAACGCAATGAGAGCCACTAAAGCAGTCCGAACTACAAATAAACAAGAACAAAATCATGATCGAAGTTTCTAATGATACAAATGCTTTAAACTGTTCAAATCAGCCTTAGTTAAATTGTTTAGTTCAGTCTTTCATAGTTGAAAAAGGTCCACTTTAAGAGTTTGTGACATTACCACTCCATGATGGTTGCCAATGCTCAGGATGGTAATCAGAGATGCTCAAGCAAATCTTGGTATTGGTTTCAAAACGACCACTAGGCTGAAAACAAGAGGACAAAGAAAGATTCATTAGAGATATATATAGTCTCCTTTGAGACGCTAAAGAAGAGAGAAAAAAATGAATCTTTACGGTCAATAACATGAATGAAGGAGGTTTGAAAGGATAGTCTGAAGGCAACTGAATCCTCCCATGATAAATCCCACCTTCAAATTCAGTATCACCAGGACCTCGGATCGCGAATTGCCACTCAAATATATTCTCCTGAAGTTAGCACATATAAAGCAACCAAAGGTAACTATTTGAACAGCACAAGATTGAACAATAACATTACAAAACAACCATTGATAAAAGCATACCAAAAACTTTCAAATTACAATCTGAAAGGCTAATGAATGAAATGAATAGAAGAAACAATATATGGAGCTAATCAATACAAAACGCATAATTCAAATCGGGCCACATAAACTCTGATTAACCTTAGTTCAAATTGAAACATGGATACTACTACAGAGATGATAAAATTTCGTGAGATCAAACATGGAGAGATAAGAGAAGGAGGAAATGAGGAAGGTGTTTCGAAATATGTCGTACCTCGAGGGGAAGAGACATGAAATCATCAGAAGGATTAGCTTGCATCTCCTTAACCTCTTGCAAAATCCTCTTCACCGCCGGATTCTTCCGGTTAAATCTCTCATCCGCCATCGTTTATCGCCGACCTCACCTCACCTAGGAAAAAAAAAAAAAAATCAAAACCACCGCCAAATTGTTCGCTAAGGTCGAAATGTCAACAAAAATAATTTAACTACCCAATTTAGGAATTAATAGAAAGTAGAAGTAGTAGTTATGCTTTTCACCACGTCATCGTCCTTTAAGATTGATTACGTGACAACCCTTGATTGGCGTTTGGTTCATTAAGATGACGAAAAGTTAATAATAATAATATGTATCAAATTGCCACGTCAACAGAATACAGAGTCGCAAATAGTATTTAACGGGCCTTAATCAAGAAACACATCACGCCCATTAAGTTATTAAAAATTCTCAAATATGTGAAAATAAATTAATCATGATGATGTTGGCTCTTATTGGTAACATGATTTATTTAAGTTGAATTGATAATATGATTTATTGAAGTTGAATTGCAGAAAATATTATAATTTGATGTAAGTTGCAGTAAAAATTATGTGGTAAAAATAGCAGTTTGATGTAATAGATCGCAGTAAAATTATGATTTATTAATTTTATCAAAATTATTGGTGACATTTTTGTGGTAGATGTTGCAGTATGTATTATTTGATTATAATTATTAAAAATATTAGTAAATATATTATAAAATTATAGAAAAATAAATAAATAAAAGTATATAAATAATAAAATAATTTTAATATACACAAATTTAACTAAACTTTTTTGTTACATTGCAAATTAAAAAATTAACTACATGCATGCCATAATATTTACAATCTTATCATATTTAGGTCTATGTCTATTTTCATTTCAAATGATAATAAAAATAATAATTTAGGAAAAATATAATAGAACTAATTAAAAAGTTATTAAATAAAAGAAAAACAGTAAAAAAAAATTTATTGATATATGAATTAAATCAAAACAAAAACAATAATTTTTGTATTATATAACTGAATTTTATTTTTTTAATTAGAAAAAAAAAGATCACTCAACTTACCCCATCTTAACTCATGGAAATTTCCATGATGTTGAATAATGTTTTGAGTTAACAATTTTACAAAGGTTATAACTCAAAATTGTAAAGGACTAAAATCTCATATCCCCCTTTCCATCAAAACAAGAGATTATGATGCTCGTGATTCAAATTCTATATATATATATATATATATATATATAGTTTTGAAAAAGAAAAAAATAAATCAAAGAAAAAATTAATTTATATTTAAGCATCTTAAATAAGTTGGTCAATTTTTTGTTTTCATCTATATGTATTCCTCCTCTCTTACTTGTACTAGTTGAACCCACACATTGATTCTACATCGATGAATTTAAGAATATTGGCTTGTTTATTATTATAGACTAAACCTCTTATTTCAAATCATATTTTAGAATTTTTTTATACAACGAAAAATGATATCAAAATAGTAATGATCATTTTAATATTTTTGATCTCATACTCCAATTATAGATAGTAAACTCAAACCTAAAATAAATAAATTATGCATCCTTAAAAGTCAATTTTTTATTTTTGGTATAAAGTGGTATTTTTGGAAATATTTGTTTTATTTTTCAAAAACAAAACTTGGTATTTTGAGGAATTTTTCTACCTCTTTTATGTTCTTGTATTATATAATTGATTTATAGGATTTTCGTTTATAAGAAATACATGAACATAAATACACCAATACCAAAAAAAAATGTCTACAAATGAATGATTATTTTTTCTTCTCTTAAATACTCTTATACTATGGGTAGTATATTTTAAAACAAAATCAACAATCAAATATAAATAGTATTTTGAATATTTCAAACCAATAATCACTATCACCTAGATTTATTAATCAAACCCTTGCTTTGATCCTTTAGTGGTATCATCCCCAACAAAAAATCAGATTTCATGAATCTATTGACCGGGAAAAATTCTAACTATTTTATATTTATGATTATCAACGAATATCTTTCAAAATACCAATAATCTCAAAGAAAATTTTGTACAGAAAAAACATCATGACAAGGGTGATATCTAGTGTTGAACATTCATATCACATAAAGATAGTTTTGGAATTCAATTCCATTTATGACATCAAACTACTGTTCAACGAGTAAAACTTTTGAATAATAAGAATTATTTAGATCTATGTTGCTAAAATAAAACTACAAACTAAACATCTTATAGCGTTTAGTGATGATTAAGTCAAGTCATCCTTTCGAGGGTGAGGTTACGTTCTAACCGTGCTCACCGCTGCGATGAAAAATGCTTAGAAAATAATCAATAAATGTTGGGGGAAAAAAATTGTAATATCATTTTAATATTTTTGATTTCATATGTCATCAAGTGATCTCCAAATATATAAAGTAAACACAAACCTAAAAGAAATAGATCATACATCCTTAAAAGTCAATTTATTTATTTTTTGTGTTTTAAGAAAAAAATATATGGTATTTTTGAAAAACAAAACGTATTATTTTGAAGAATTCCTTTACCTCTTTATGTTGTTGTATTATGTAATTGAATTATAGGATTTTTTTTTTATAAAAAATACATGAACATAATACACCAATACCAAAAATATCTACAAATGAATGAATTTTTTTTCTCTTAATTACTCTTTTTCCATGGAGAGTATCTTCTAAAACAAAATCACCTATCAGTCTAATAGTATTTTGAACCTTCTAAACTAATAACCTTGTCACCTAAATTTATTAATCAAAACCTTTGATCGATCATTAATGGTATCATCCCCATAAAGAACTTCGATTCCAATGGACCAATGGTCCTGTTATTCAACTTTTGGAAAAGAATGACAAGAAACTCCTTGGGAGTAATGTTCAAGAGCTCTTGACTAGAAAGAGTCTGACGAACAGGCAAAAACTCAAGGCGCTTCGCAGTGAATTCATACTAGCGGATTAATGTGATCACCCAAATAATATTCGCAAGCACCATCAAAACTCAAATCCAACTCCTGGGAAAAAGAGAGATAAACACAAATAGCAACATTTTAGGACTCAAAGAATTATATATGAGGTACATAAAATTTACTAGTCAACACGATTTCACATGGATCCCAAGAGTGATGAATCTACACTTATATTAGCAACAATGACTAGTTTGCCAAATAGATCATTTATTTTCTTTGATCAAGTTCCTATTGTAATTGCAGTAATAAGGAAAAATGATTTCGCAAATTCAATAATTTAAAGACTCAGTCATGGAAACATACCATAATCATAACTGGATACGTAATTTCGTTGAGAAGCCTTAAACCATCAATGCAGAAATTTTTGAGGACAAGAGATGAAAGAGATGCGATGAAAAATGTTAAAAAATGTTGAAATGCATTAAACAAACAGAAAGAGAATTATTACCCAGAGTTTCGTTGAGAACGCCAAATCTACAGAGAGGCGGCGAGTGTATACTCTGATATATATATATAAACATGGGAAACCCTAGAGAAGAATGACGAGGACGATTATCAAATTATACCTTACTTAATATTTTATAAAAACTAAAAATTAATAAAACATAATTCTCAAAAAAAAAAACTGAAAACTAATTTTATCTCATATTTGAAAAAGTAACCATATGTTAAATATATTTGTTTCATATTTTGTAATCTCATAAGCTAGGTTGCATGGAAAAGGAAACGGATACGCGGAAACGAAACGTTTCGGAAACAGGAAACGGTTTTTTCAAAAATTAGGAATTGGAAATGTTTTGGAAACATATGTACATATGTTAATCACTAATTTTAACACATTAAAACATTTCATACTTTAATCACTTTTTGCATAAATTTATTTTTACTATATGATTACAATAAATAATAATTGCAATTAAATAGCAAATATTTTCCTTATTAATTGCATAGATTTTTCTATTGAAATTATTAATTTAATAGATAAATTTCCTATTATAATTAGTGATATAATAGATTACCTTTGGTTTTATGTACTTTCAAAAATATTAATTGTAATCCTTTATTTATTAGGATTTTATAATTTTCTTGTAACTATTAAATAATTATTTTTTCACACATGTCAAAATATTATTGATATATTTGACACATGTATCGATTATATGAATTAATAACTTTGAAAACTAAGGTTTATATAATAAGATACTATATAAAAAATTATTCATCAAAAACTTTAGTAAATGTATTAAGTTAATCTATACTAAATAAAAGTAGGAGCTATAAGCTTCTAAGGCTGTCCACATAGGATTTTAAACAACCTTTAGGGATTCGACATATCACTAATTGACATTTTTAAAAAATTTTCAGGATTTTCTATATTAACATTTTGAAAACGACCAATTGAAATCACACATCTCAATATTTAACATTTTTGAAATTATGAAAAAAAATCTATATTAAATACATATAAGTAAGTGTATGTCCAACATCCCACCTCGGCTAGAAAATTTTAGACAATGGTTGAGAACCATTATACATAAGATTAATATGCTCCAACTACGAATGAGCAGAAAGCTTAATTTATCATGCGTCCAAACTTTAAAAATAAAATTTTAAAGTATTATAATTATTGAATCTTTTAAAAGGTTCAAATATTATAAATATTTAAAATTTATAGAATATTTAAAAATATTATAAATATCCCCATAGAAAGTTTAAAATATTATAAATATTTAAACTCTATCAAAAGTTTAAGTATCATTAATATTTAACTCTAAAAATATTGAATGTTATAAATATTTAAACTACATCTAAATTTTAAAATATTATAAATATTTAAACTCTATTAAAATTATAGATTTAAGTATTATTAAATATGATATATTTGATTTTTTAATATCTTGAAAATATCTTATTTATCTCTCTTTCTGTTTTACATCTCTTATGTTGTAAAACATGTTTTTGTGTATGATTTTATAGGTGATTTGATAATGTTTCAGTAAAAATTTTATTTTTGGGTCTAAGGAGGAAAGATTAATATCGTAAGACCTTGATTTGATGTTGTTTGAGTTAATTTTTGAGGTTTAATGAAAAAAGATCAACGACAAACACATTTTTGTTAGTATGTGTTTATATTACTTTCTCTGCAAGTAATTTGCAATTTTGTAGTATTAAAGATTTAAATACATGTGGATCTAAAACTGGGTAAATATATGGGTGAAAGTATCAATAATTGAGTGCATGTGGTGACTATGCTGATCCATGAAATTTTTCGAAAAAGAGGCAATGATTTTGGTTTTGGAGTTTGATGGGTTAACAAGTTATGTGGTAGTTAAATTAAAAGTTTTAAATGATTATTCAGTAGACGAATGTGAGGAAGCTGACGAAAAAGATGAAGAAGAAGAGTATAACGAAGAACCGGACTGTAAAAGTAATGATGACAATTATCATGAAATTTGACTATAAAAATGAAGAGAAAGAATACGAAGACTAAGAAAACAGTGGAAAAAGAGCATGAAGACATAGATGGTGGCTGTCAATTAAATATGAGAAAACGAGATTAATTCATTATTCTAAAAATGTTTTGTTTGTCTAGTGGTTAAAGAAATGGTTTAGTATATGCAAGATCACCAGTTCGAATGTCTGAACTGTCTCACCTAGACGTCCAGTTAAATTCATGATTCTTTTGATCTGATTTGATTTTAGTACAACTAATTTTTATATATTTTATAATTTGTGTATATGAAATAAAATTTTGCCTTAATCGTTATTTAAAGTTTTCTATAAGTTAATATTCATAATTGTCATCAATCATATATACTTTCCACCAAAATATATCAAATAAACCCACGCATAGCGTGGGTTCAAAACATAGTAAATATAAATAATCAATCTTGTATCCAAATAGAAAATAATCAATCGTGACAAATATGTATATATATTTTGGAGCCGTGAAAATAGTTGTATAACATCACATATTATACAAAAAATAATAGCTAAACTTAATTCATATTTAACATTGACTGGTTATTTTAGAAACCGAAAAAGGAATAATCATAGATATATAATCTGAAAATGAGTAAAATATTAAAATCAAATTCTATTGAATGTATTGAATAATTATTTTACAGTTTTTTTTATGCTCAATTGGAATTACTTCAAAACTATAGAATTATTTTCAACTTTTACTCGATAATAGAAATATTCTAAGGTCTAGTTTATTTTATTTTTATTTGTTTGGTCTAATCAAATATGGTAGAATTGTAAAAACAAATGCACATCTAAAAGAGATAAATATTCCAATGGACCAATGGTCCTGTTATTCAATTTTGGAAAAGAATGATAAGAAACAAACTAGTATAAAACAAAGAATTAATGATGAGAAGGTTTATTATATGATTGAGGAATTGGGAAATATTCTTGTAAACATGATACGTTTGCCTCAAAGACGAGTACTGTTTCTATTGGTATCTTCACAACTCTCTCTTGATTTTGTTGTTCGGTTTCAAAGAACAAAGAAATCTTCAACTTTGCTTTTCTAGCTATAAATATATATATATATATATATGACGAATTAAGTTTGTGCATGATCTTGAAATTTTATTTTTATTTGGAATTTATCTATATGGGATTATCTCTCCCAAGTCGATACTAGTGCAAACATTCACATAAATCTCAGACGAGCTTACATATAAAAATCATCACTCAACAGCCGTACCAGCTCTCACAGCGGAGAACGTGATCGGAAATTTCGACTGTTTATTAGGGAAAAACAAACCAAAGTTCTTTTCAATCTCAGGACTCTTCTGATTCTCATCAAACATAGCAAACAAGTACGTCTCAACTCCTCTTCCAGGTCTCTTCGGCGTTCCTCTGTTCTCTCTCACTCGGGCCGCAAGATTCGTGTAATAAGCTCGCGCGTTGTCGAAACTCGCCGCGTTTCCTCCGTTCGAAGGCCATCCGCTCTCGGACACGACCACGGGAAGAGATCCGCCGCCTGATCGTTCGACAGCGGAGTAAACGACATCAATCAAGGCGTCGAAGAGGTTTTGGTAGCCGCGAGAGCCGTCCCATACGACAACGGAAGGCGATGTGAAGAGAGCGTAAGAGAGAGATATGTCACGTGGATTGTCTACGTAGCTGAAGTAAGGATAGATGTTGGCTAGTAACGCTGAGTTTGTACTCGTTAGAAACCTACGTAAGAGCAAATAATTATTCAAACAAGCATGAACTCTAAGAAGTAAGAACCTATTAAATAAAAAACTGTTTAACAAAAATATTTGTAAATAACACGTTGTAAAACAAAATAGTATGGCATAATAGGTGATTTGATGGCCAAAGCTACAAGAAATACAATATAAATAGTATTTCGAGCGTGACATGATATATAGGATTTGATTATTAAGAGTTTAGGTAATTTCGCATATTTGAACTTTTTTTCATTTCTCAGAATCGGTTTATGTGAAAAAGACAAAAGTCTATGTAATGTTTTATACAAGTGATACCATAACTATTTTAGTTAAGCTATTTTGTGTAGTGAATATTTGAACTCGTTACACGGTTATAATATTATTTGGTTTGTTTGATATAAAACCATTAGACTAAAAAAAAAGACATGGTTTGGTAATTGTTCTAGAGTCGACGCCACAGAAAAAGAAGTATGATAATAGTTAAGTGATGATAATTACCCGATGATGGGATCCGTGTACCACCTAACGTCACCACGAAACTCTCCCAAGGAAGGAGGGAAAGAGTTCCCAATCAAGGTCATATCAACGGCCGTTGACACTTTTATGCGATCTTGAAGATTCGCACCTCTTAGAGCATCGTAAACGTTACGCATGGCAGGGAGCACAAGATCTCCACCGTTCCCGGGAGAGACCTCGTTACCGACGGCGATGTACTTGAAGCTAACGGCGGGGTAAAAGTTAAGCACGTTGTTTTGGACCCACGACTTAGCGGAAGAAGGGTTAGTGAGTGAACGGAGATCGGGGTTTGGAACGCCGACGATGACTTCGATGCCGGTGTTTTTAAGAGCGTTTAAAGCGGCTTGGTTTGGGTCGTAAAGTCTAACACGTCTGATGTTTTTTTCTTTGAAGAGAGTGATTGTGTCTGGTTTTGAAGGTAGGTTGTTCCCCATCATTCCATAGCACACACCTACTGGTTCTCCACCTGGTTTCATCATAAAACGTAACTACGGTTAGTTAAGTTTATAATCTTCAAGTAAAAATGAGAATAGATCATGTAGGATTTAAGAGAGAGACATGTTGGAGTGAGGATGGTTGTGAAGAAAGCAATAAGGAGAAATATTGCTGGGGTCATTTGTGACATCTTGAGATTTAATGTTGAACGAGTTTTGTCTAATTAGATTTGTTCTTTATATACTAATTAACATTGGTACGTACGTTAAGTTCTTTTATTTATTTTAAAATATGGATGGGTATAGGTTGTATCATATACGTAGAACTGTAGAAGTGTGTGACAAATATCTTTGTTTATTAATTCAAATTGTATGAGTCATTGGTCAGGTCAAGTAATTGAGTACATAACGTTAGCTTGAGTGCAAGGCTGCAAGCATATGGTCAATATAACAATCTATGCAAAAGAGAAGATCTTATCAAAAAATTGGGTAGAGAAATGTCTCTTTCTAAACTCGAGAAATTAAGACATTGCTTATATTTTCTAAACTTTGACAAAATCAACCTAGCTATATTCTGCTTTTAATTTTTTCTCTATGACTAAATCAATGTTTATAATGAATGACGAGAAACATTACTCGATTACACAACGGATCGATCAAATTCGTAAAACAACTTCAATCACAAAATATAACATTTGATATTTTGCTTTTACGTGTAAACAACTTCTAACTAGTGAAATTTAGATAATCTCCTAATCGCTGCCCAACAAAAGGATAAGCTCCTAATCAGTGTCATTGAATCAAAAGCAAGTATAATTCCACTAATGAGGTTCTTAACTGATTATTTGACTTTGTGGTGGACCAAGTTGGCTATTTACCTTTTTTTTTCATATATGATGACTGATGAGAGTTGAGAGCAGCCCCAGGAGACCTCCATTACATAAACCTAATCATCATCAAATCGTGAAGTGTATACCATCTCAGCCTATGAGTTCGGGTATTCGGGTGGGGTCGAGTTGGTTATCTCAGTTTTTCGGTTATTCGGTTATCTAGAAAATGTCGGTTCAGTTCGGGTTTTGGGTAATTCGAAATTTTGGAAAACCCACCGAACTGAACCGAAAAACCTGTATTTTCAAATTTTCATCACTTACATTGCCTAATTCATGCTTTCATAACCTAAATGCAACTGCAATCATATCCATTCTACTGAAACAAGTCATCATAAGTTCATCATTATCCAAATCCAAAAAAACTGAATCACAAGCAAAATATTCAAAACAGAAAACAAACCAAGGCATAATCCACCATTTCACTTAGAATAGAGATTAGAGAGTAAGTGAAAGAGAAGTTTGGTGTTTACGACTTCTCCATAGGTCCATCCACATCCTCCAATGTCTTGGTTACTGCAATTAAAGATAAAAGAATTCAGCCATAAATTGTATATCATAAGAAAGATTGACAAACATCAAACTTGCTTACCCAAAGACTCATGAAAATCCAGTTCTTCTAACATTTGAACCAAACTATCAAGCTTCTCTGTCTGAATGGTATTTCTCAGCCATTGTTGAGTACATATGCGAGCTTCAACCATGTGAGGAGATAGACAACTCCGGAAAGGATCCAAAATCCTTCCACTTGTACTGAATGCCGACTCTGAAGCCACAGACGACACTTGAATGGCAAGCACATCTTTTACAAGTTCTGACAATATTGGAAACTTATGACTATTGCGTCTCCACCATGATAAGATATCAAAATCCATACCCAAAGGGTTTTTCTTTCTTGGCACACGATTCTCCATCAAGTAAATGTCAAGCTCACTTGTAACTTCTTCATTTACTGTCTCTGTTTCCATCTCTTCATACAAAGAATCTCTGCTCTCCAAGTCATCATCATCATCCTCGAAAAGGATAATTGTTTCAGGCACATTTTCATTTCGGGTTCCTGTACTTTCAGCTTGAGAATGGCGACTGGATCGCTGCACATACTCTTCATACAAATTCTTCATCACTTTCCGAATAATTGAACTTCTTAGATGATTGCTCTCTACACTATAATTGAACTTCTTAGATGACTGCATTTCTAATGCCCACAATGCTCTTATTTACCTTTGATAAACCATCCATGACTATCAAGTTCAATATATGCGCACAACAACGCATATGGATCATTGAACCATCTCTGACTAATGCATCAGGCCCCATCATCCTACAAGCATCTGTGAATTGCCTAAGTGCTTTATCATTCGCCTTAGCGTTATCCAGTGTCACGGTGAATACCTTTTCAATGCCCCATTCTTGTAGACATGCACTCAAATGCTCAGCAACGGTGTCCCCTTTATGATCTGTCACAGGCTTGAACCAGATAATCCTTTTCTGTAAATCCCATTTCTTATCAACCCAATGAGCAGTCACCACCATGTAGCTGCAAGCAGTTGTAGGAGCTACCCATAGATCAGTCATCAAAGACACTCTCTTCTTCTCGGCGCAAAACAGGTTCTTCAATGCGGCTTTCTCTCTTAAGAACATAGCATATATGTCTTTTGTTGCTGTCCTCCTACAGTGAACCGTATACATTGGGAGCATATTTGCACAGAACCTCCTAAAGCCTTCTGATTCGACAAATGCAAATGGTAACTCATACAAAACAATCATCTCATTCACTGACCTCCTAAACAAAGCTTTATCATGCTTAACTGCAACAACTGCAACTGCACCAGCGGTATCACTTGTGAAAACCTTCTGAGTATCACTCTCTTGATATGCCTTGTACAACTTGCATCTCTCCGGATGATTCTTCATGGAGCTTGTCCCATGTAACTTAGTATCACAACCAATCTCTTGGTTACAATACTGACAGTAACTGAAACCTTGGACATCATCTTTCTCCAAAAAATGTTGCCAAACCTCAGCCCTATGAACCTGCTTCTTCTTCTTCTTTGCTATCTTCGGAGGACCCTCACTTCTTGATCGGGCTGTATTTGTTCTTTTCTCTCAAACAGATGGTTCTGTATTTCTAACTTCATCTTCTTCACCCAACACATTGGGTGTGTTTTCGTCTGATATAGACATCTACACGAACAAACAAGAGTACAAGACTGAGAAATTGTGCCAAGACTAGCAGAAACTGAGAAATTGTGCCAAGACTAGCAGAAACTCAATCCCTAATTCCCAAATTAACACAAACTGAGAAATTATACTTTACCAAGAGAGATGAAGAAGACGAAGAAGACGAGAAGATGAGGTGATACTGAGCTTCGTCGGTGGTCGTGACTCGGTGAGAAATTGTAAGAGAGAGGTGGTGTCGAGGTGATATTAGGGTAAACAACTAAGGAGGTGGTGTCGAGGTGGTATTAGGCTAAAATATCGGTTAACCGTTCGGAATACCCGAACAAACCCGACCCGAAGTGATACCCGAATCTCATTTGAAATCCTTCCGATCGGTTTCTCCTTAATAACCGAAGTTGAACCGAACCGACTTTTTTTGGTTCGGGTCGGGTCGGTTATTTATCCCAGGGCGAATACCATCATTCATTTGAACATAAAACTTCAAATTCAATATTGACTAAGTAAACACAGCATTATGATAATAATTTTATTTAGAAGATTAAATTAATCAACTTACTATTAATAATATCACACGTTATTGCAAAGTTAGAGCAGCCGGCGGCTTAGACTAACTAGAAGTAGAAGTCACTACTAATCTCTCCGACGATTTCAAGCTTCCACGTATCCATGGATAACGACGAACTTTCGGATCAGACCCCCAAGATACCAATAGATTTATAATTAGACCCAATTAAAAACTGAAATGATCACAAAAGACCCTGAAAGTTCAAGAACCCGAGAACATTCCTCAACAATATTCATGTTTGTAAGTACACATAAAACTCCAAATTGGATTTCACGAAACTCATAAAGAGGAACTCAGATACACATGAAATTAGGAAAAAATGTAATGTTTCTATAGTTCCTATTCTCTCCAGCGGTGACTACAGTTCGGGTTGCAGCAAACGAAAAACAGCGTCATTCCTTCCTCGCCTCTAGCCGTGGCCTGCAAATTCAATGATACGCACAAGCTATTTAATAAACCGAATGGGCCAGATGTTGAGTGTAGCAGTAGCATAACCAAATAGGATAAGCAAGAGAAAGTGATCTCTTTTGATCTTGAAGTTAGATCAGAAAAAGTCCTGAATGATGAAGAAATAACGATTAAGCTTTCAAGTTTAATGATTCACCTGGAAGAAGACAGCTTCCCCGTGTTGACACTTGGCACAGCGCACTGCCTTGGTACGTGGAAGAGTAGGGTCGGAAGCAACGTCGGATAGGATCTGAGTTTGTTCACTTACAGAGTGATGAACCTCGTTTCTGTAAACACAGTTGTTATCCGCTGCTTCCTGCAAAGCCAAATGCTCAAAAAGAATACAAATTTCAAAATCTTGTACATTCATAGCAACAGGACAGTAAATCCAGGCATCCAGCTAACAATAAGTTTGATAGCTCGGTTAGCATGTCCAGTTTCAGAAGATGGCATATGGGATATCATAAGTTTCAGAAGCTAACAAAGGCTCAATGATCGGATTAACAAACAGAACACAAAAGACTCAGAAATAGTAAGAAGTTCCATAACAAGAAATGCTTGTGCACCCAATGGCTATTGTTGAAACTCAAAACGCTTTTAGAAACAGTAAGAAGTTGCATAACTAGTTGTCTAAACGCTTTTAGAGTTTGCATTTGTTCAAAAAGGTCTCAAGGAACTCTATACTGAATGGCATTATCTTTACCAATCAGTATCATGATCTAAAAGACAATGACAATGAGCTGGAATGAGGATCCAAAGTTCTAAACTCATTATAAATTTTACATTCGACTCTTAACCGTATAAGAGAGCTAAAATGAACTCTTTACAGAAATCTCTACCAGTGAACAACTTCAAAGTCTATTAGTTTCTCAGCCATGGCCTAGTTTCAAGACGATTTAACACCACATTATGTTACTAACACTATGGAACCCTAATTTTATCAAAGGCAGCATATTAAACTTCTTACCTGGTGATCACAATTACGGCAAGCGTAGAGTAGAATCGACTGCTCCTTGTCTTCCTTGGGATAGAGAATGTTATTACTGCAATATTTCCCAATACACAAATATCAAAGTAGAGCACAAAAAAAAATGGAACTTTAATCGAATTTGACAACATAATCAAAAACCCCAAACAAACAAAAAAACTAAAACATTCGATGAAATTTCAGAAATTTATGGACTTATACGAACTGGGTGCGATACAGAATTCAAGATGAACTAAGAGATTAGTATAAAAGAAGAAGACGAACAGATTCGTTTTTTACCAACAACAAAAAACAAAGGGAACAGATTCGTACCATTCGCGACAAAATTTCATAGTACTCATCTTCGCAGAATCTTTCCTTTAGCTAAGGAGTTTTTGAATGCTTCTTGATTACTCACTCTCCTCAGCTAAGTGTCTTTGGCGGGATCAATCGTTCACTCGGACATTAGAGAAACAGGTCAAGCTCCAGTAAAAAGACTGTGTAGTGGCAATCGTATGTAATTTCACAAACTTTCTCGGGCATTTACGTAAAGCTAATGGGCCGACGGCCCATATAAATTGTACCGGTAAAACAAATAAATAGAGAAATACGAAGAGAGGACAAGACGAAATAAATTTTGACCCTTTCTTCATTGATGTGTAATGTACTTTTATCTTCTTTCTTTACTGACATGAACAACCACATGCATACCCCCCTTGCAGGCTTGCACCTTATGTTATATCATCATTCTGTAATTATTTTGTCCACTTAATTACTTTTCTAAAGTTAAAATCATAATGGTTCGTTCATACAAGTAGCTTATTTATTACCTCATTCAGATTCCAACTATTGAATTGGTCTCTCATTTTCAAGTTTTAACTCTACAGTGTTCACCGACACATCTCTCTCTCTCTCTGTCTAGTAGCAGCAACATGGTTTATTTATGTTTTTTTCCTCTTCATTCATTACAGTTTACAACTCTTTTGTTCCTCCTTTATTTTTTATTTGTATTTTTAACAACTAATTACAAAACAAAAGACAAATAAAGAATGAAGAAAAGAGACCTACCTTTTGCAAATTTGGTTTCAATTTTATCTTGCGACTTTTTATATACTACCTACAAAAAATTGAAGGCTTTTTATCAAGTAATGCATTAATTGTCTTCATATATGATGATCATAGATTGCATTATGCGAATCAGTAATCCTATATTATAACACATCGCTCACAGTTTGTATTTGTTTTATATATACATACATTATTAATTGACGTATATATGAATAAATTTGACGAGGAAAGTATATATATGTAATTCGTTCGTTGAAAGTGCACATGCAGATGCAGTCATGCAGTTACACATATAACATATATACAATATATGTACGTGTTATGTATGTGTTTCTATAAATATGGACACACATTCACTAGATTTTAAAAAATAGGACCAACTCCATTGAATATTAAAACATAGAAGAAAGTGGAGAGATCATATATCTTATAACGGCAATAATGAAGAAGGTCTTTAACTTGTTCCTTATGCTTTTCGCTGCAATGCCAATTCTCTCACTCTCCGAGTCTAATCCAACCAACTTCAGCGAGACTTGCGAAGACGGAAGTGGAGAAACCGGTTCTAGCTTCGGTATAGGGTTTGGTTTGGTTCTTGATTTCGGTCTGTACCGGAATAGCTGCCCTGAAGCAGAGTCTATCGTCTACTCGTGGGTCCAAACAGCGGTGTTACAGGATCCAAGAATGGCAGCTTCTCTTCTCCGTCTTCATTTTCACGACTGTTTTGTTAATGCAAGTCTCATCTCTTTGTTTTAGTAGTTTTTGGTTAACTAACTAATCCCCGTCTTTTTATATACCATTTAATTATGCCGGTCAAAAAGTGACAAATCCAAATTAATTGGTGCCGGTTAAGCAGAGCAAGAGTACGTACGAACCGGTATGTGTGTTTTTGACTTACCTTGCATTACAGGGATGTGATGCTTCGGTGTTGTTGGATGACACAGAAGGACTGGTCGGTGAAAAGACGGCGCCTCCTAATCTTAATTCTCTCCGAGGGTTCGAAGTTATCGATTCTATAAAGTCTGATCTTGAATCTGTATGTCCAGAGACCGTCTCATGCGCAGATATTCTTGCTATGGCTGCTAGAGATTCAGTCGTTGTGGTACCTATCTTCAGCCTTTACTAGTCATATAATCTTATAAACCGTTTGAACTCCATTTTAACGTTTTGGTTGATTACCTTTGAAATTGGGTTTTTGAAGTCGGGTGGACCAAGCTGGGAGGTGGAAGTAGGCAGAAAAGACAGTAGAACAGCGAGCAAACAGGCAGCAACAACTGGCTTGCCCTCACCAAACTCAACCGTACCAACTCTCATCTCCATCTTCCAAAAGCTCGGCCTTTCACAAACCGACATGGTTGCTCTATCCGGTATGCATTCTTCAGTACCCTTCTTTCTCTTTACCTAGACCAACCGTTTTGGAAGAAAACCCAAGATAATGAAACTTAACCATAATGTAAACCAGGTGGACATACATTGGGAAAGGCACGTTGCACTTCGTTTACAGCTCGATTGCTGCCGCTACAAACTGGAGAACCGGCTAACCATGGAGATAACCTTGACTTCCTCGAGTCACTACAGCAGCTGTGCTCAACCGTTGACCCCTCTGTAGCTATCACTCAGCTTGACTTGGTGACGCCATCAACATTTGACAACCAGTACTATGTTAACCTCCTCTCAGGTGAGGGATTGCTTCCATCTGACCAAGCTTTGGCGGTTCAGGACCCAGGAACGAGGGCAATTGTTGGAACTTACGCAGCGGATCAGTCTGTTTTCTTTGAGGATTTTAAGAATGCTATGGTTAAAATGGGAGGGATAACTGGTGGTGCTAATAGCGAGATTAGGAGGAATTGCAGAGTTATTAACTAAAAATAAATGGATTGAACTATGTATATCCAAGTCCAGACTTATTGATATTTATATAAAAATTTAAAGAAGACTACATAGGACTGTGGTTTAACAAAATTTACGGAAGGAACGAACACATGGATGAACAATCAAGTTCGAACTCTAAAACAGGGCTGTTATCAATTAATGAATGTACGTATAATTATATGACTCCTAACTGGATCAAAGTTTGGTTTTCCCAGCTAAGTTACTAATACTAACAAAACATGAAACTTGACTTGCGATAGCTATGTTACAACAGCCATTGTTCGGCAACTCTTGAAACGAAAAAGAAGAAAATATCTGATTAGAGAAAAGAAAGAATGTAGATGGTCGTCGAATCACCTATCTATAATACCTGAAGGGGTTAACTTAGAAATACATATACTAAGACCACTGCCATTGCTGTTTTTCCTCTGCTTGACTAATTAGTTCCAGAAGTTCTTCTATTTAGTTACTGAGATATTTTAGCTCCTCGTTTCATGTACCTGGACAGTATTGAACTATTGATCAACACAGAAATAGATGCAACTTCAAACTAGAAAAACATCATAACGGCGGATTGTGTTTCGGTACAAAAAATGATACAAGACAGGAGAGAAACGGAAGATAGGAACCTCAAGCTTTATTTTTCCACATGATTTCTTGGGGAGATTGACGGTTCTGGAAACAGAGATATGATTGTAAGAGAATAAGAAAAAGGTTTCAACAAAAAAGAACATCTGAATACCAAAGGAAGACAAAATTATAATCACCTGTTGGGTTCTTGACAGATCATTCACTGAAGCAGCTCCCATGGGTATATGTGTCCGACCATATTCCTAGACAATCCAAACAGATTAGAAAATAATCTCTGCCCTTACCATTTCTAACCAAGGAACTCATATCAATTATGTTTCTTTTCGAAATGTTATTAAATTCATGTTTGTTCTTCGATTAAATTTAAAGGTAATCAGAAGATCTGAGAGATTGCTATACATAATAAGATATATACCTGAGTATTTTTAGCAATTGCTGACATAGGAAACTGCATCCCAGAAAAGAAAAAATGATTTTCCATCAATCAGTTCAATGTGAAAATAAGTTCACAGTTCAGATATGTACCTGGCTATTTTGACCAAGTGGCAATGATGGATACTGCATTTTGAAATGGAAAACAGACATTTACGTTAGAGATTGTTATCTGTATTTGAACAAGTTGGTAAAACTATGGCTTATCGCATTTTAAATAAGGTGGTCAATCTCCTCCTACCACAAGATTAGCCATCCAAATAGAAAATAAGCAAACATATTTAAGAGATAGACACCTGAGCAGTATGGTTGGCCCCTGGAGTTGGATACTGCAACTCCAATTGGAAAGAGTAAATATGCATGTTAGAGACCATGTGAGACAACTATATGAATGTAACCAGCACAAAAACGAAACCAACCAGTGAAGAATAAAACGGCTGCTGTAATTGCTGGCCCTGATATTGTTGGTGAACTTGTTGTGGTTGTTGCTGCATCGGCTGTAATTGGGTCTGGGCCTGCTGTATAGTTGGCTTCTGTTGATGCTGTTGCTGTTGTTGTTGCTGGCCCTCATACTGTTGGTGAACTTGTTGTGGTTGTTGCTGCATCGGCTGTAATTGTGTCTGGGGCTGCTGTATAGTTGGCTTCTGTTGATGCTGTCGCTGTTCTTGCTGCTGGCCCTGATAATGTTGGTGAACTTGTTGTGGTTGTTGCTGCATCGGCTGTAATTGGGTCTGGGGCTGCTGTATAGTTGGCTTCGGTTGATGCTGTTGCTGTTCTTGTTGCTCTCGTTCGAACACTACCATTTCCTCAGGTTTTTCCCACTGAAAAAGTCAAATTATACACATGTTATGGCACATATTGACGAACTTCATATATACATGTATTGCCTGTTTAAGGATTATAAATAGCACAACAAACACAAGGAAATATACTTAAAAAGGAACAACGTTTCTCAGTTCTCACCTTGCTTTCACCCGTTACACCGTTGTAATAATATTTAAATCCATCAGGCGAGGTATGCTCGGTCCAGTTACATTTGACAGAAACCACGCTCTGACTTGCTGCAGGTGCAGCTGTTTGCACATAGCTAACTGGTGTCGAAGCAGTGGTACTAACAACTGTTGGAATTGCAGATCCAGCCCACTGATAAAGAAGTAGTACGGAGGTATATTACAAACGGGAGAGAATACTATACACAAGAAGGATAAAAAACTGATGTCTATCAGGAAATAATAGTTAAAACAACACTACAGCAGCTGAAAAACCCGGCAGGGCAGACGAAACTGAGAGATTATATACGAACCTCCTGTTTACCAGCTTGGCCGAGTGGTAAATTTTGGTTTGGTTGCTGCATGGACTGCACCTGCTGCTGCAGCTGAGAAATTGCTTGCTGAGATGATTGGAATGTTGCTTGTAGGCTCTGAGTTTGCTGTGACAAGAGCTGAGCTAGCTCAGAAGGAGGATTTTGCATCTTTTGTAGCGGTTGCTGCTGGGAACGAAGGGGAAATTGAGCAGTTGCAGAGGACAAAGCTGTTGGTCGTAGATTAATGTTCAATGGAGTTTCAGGACCAGTTGCAAGAGTGACATTTTGCTGTGGCGGCAGCTGAGAGGTAGGCAACTGGTTGCTAAAACCATAAGGATTCTGCAAGGGTGCCTGGCCCCAACGGAAATTAGTCTGTGGACGGAGGGGGAGATCCTGTGGACCGTGAAGAGGTTTTTGTAATGTTGATATTTGCTGGCCAGCTGCCCGTTTTTGCTAGAAACAGTTGGAACTCCAAGTTAATCATCACAACATGTTCAGATTTGCGTAATTGGAAAAATTTAGCTAAATTACCTGTTGCAATGTGGCAGAAGATGAAACTCCAGAGACTGGAAGAGGATTAAGGGGAGGAACACCGTAACCACCCAATGGACCACCCTAACATTATAAATGTCACATATAACAAATCACATCCTCAGAAGGTCAAGTTATTGAAAACAAAAAATTGCCTCAGTAACTGTCAAACTGCAAACCAAGGCAATATCATTTGACTGCAACACATATCATGGTTGTTGCATTATATGAACAAACACGCAAGCGGTTACTTGTATAAGTCTGTAGATTTAAGATGATATATATGATCATCAAGCTGTTCTCACCTGATTTGAAGGCAACGATGCTTGACATGGTCTAGGGGAAAAGTCATTTCCGATACCACGGATCCCAGTGTTACTACGAGGGACTATCTTTGGTGAATTCGGCGGATGCCAAGGATTTGTGTGGCTTACGTCTCCACTAAGGTCACCAAGGTTAGAGGTAGGCCTAACAAATAGAGATGAGGAGACCAGAGTTAGTCAAAATATATAATTACTTGATGAGCATAATTATGATCTTTTCACAGTTACCTTGGTCCTGAAGCTTGAAATCGAGGCCCTGAACCAAGTCCAACAGGAGGTGCCATGTCCCTGGAAATAGAAACTACTTGTCGATACGTATAGAAATGTAACTCAGACAGAACAAAGAATAAAGGTATATTACAATTTTCCTGATAAGAGAATTATTATTAATCAAAACATAGTCTTCAAGGCAATACCTTGACTCGCCAGGTTTAGGCCTCTTTGGATCAGCAAACCGAACAATTAGTGGCTGATTGCAACCCTGGGGAAGGGATAGAGGCCAGTAAACAAAACAGGTCCAAAGGGTTATAACGTGAAAAAGTTAAATACTTATGTGTTTCACAGCTTACTCTCATGGTGTAAATTCCATTGAGACCATCAATAGCTGCCATCGCCATCTCTTTGCTTAAATATTTAACAAACCCACATCCTACATGAGTGAAAAACAGTATGACCATCTTCGCACCCAGCATGCATCAAAAAAGTTATAGAATCTAGTAGCAGTGACAAGACATACCACGACTCTGTCTATATTCATCACGCATGAGATAAACATCTTCAACGCGGCCAAATTGTAAGAAGATCTGTTAACGAAAAATCAATTCAATGGTTTGTCAAAAAAATATAGGAAGAACTGAAAACGAATGAGTTGAATTGAGTAGCCGTTTCACATCTTTATTAATTTTATTTAGTAAGAAAAGAATCCTGACATTCAAACAGTTGGATCCAACTGAAGGAAGAGATTAATCAGTTAGTAAAATGGGTAAGCGCTTGCATTATTGACATCATTTTTCCAGCCACTTACCATTAAGAATTATCATAAAATCATTAAGAATTAAAGCATCATCAAATCATTTAGAATTATCAGCATTGCAACAAGGGACATTATAATATCGAAATTTAAAACTCTTCCATGTTCTGTTAATCTGCCATAAGTAAGTAACAACTTCAAAAGGTAGGAATATGAGACATACCTCCTCAACTTCTTTTTCAGTGGCTTGCTTGTTTAGTGAACCAACGAAAAGCTTAAACTCTAGCGCCCCTTCAGAAGAAGATAACTAAATCAGTTGAGACTTGAGTATGAGGCAAAGACAACAAAAAAAAACAAAGATCCACATCCTTAAAAATCATAGCATTTTTCCACATAATCTCAATTTTGTAAGCTGAAATTATACAGCGTCTGGTCATCACTATGAACACCAGAAAATGACAGCCACATAGATATAATATGTGCGGAAGTTAGTTACCAACGCGTTCTTTCTCCCCATCAGCATATCGAACTTGAACAGGACCAGTTCCCTGAAAATTAACAAAATATGAAAGGTGAAACGACCTATATTTTCCTGTTCTTGATAAGAGAAAGCCTCATTTGTAATTACCCCTGGAAGAGTGATCTGATTGTGCAGTGCTCTAATGGCTCTATCCGCATCTTTAGACGTTGCATATTTTACAAAACAACAGCCTGCATTAAATATGATACTTAAGCTGTCTGTTTTAAAGTTCAACTTTCCCCCCTATCAACATCAAGTGGTACTAATAAAAACTGCATTATAAATGTACAAGCCACACAACCACAATCTTGAAGAAATAACTGGCACTGTTCAAAGTCATAAGAGATGCCCTGACGGCCTCCACTTAGATCATTGGTAAGGTTGTTGGAGAGAATCAATTAATGTCTTTTAATGGTGCGTATGGCAATAAAATATTTTGTAAATAGCATAATCGGTATCTGCAAATAACGTATCTACAAGAGGGACTTTCAGACAAAGGGTGGCTGATTTTGTGCAAACAAGATCCATACATTGGGAAAAAAATCTAGAGAGCTGTACAAGTTAATACCAACATATAATTTGACTACATGCCCAAGGTGATTCACCATGTAGAATCACAACCACTGATAAGTAACAGATAATTAAAACAAGAACATATATCACATTTTCGTCACCATACATCAAGCGTTCGAAAACTTCAAAAAATAAACTACAGTTATGAGCAAAATAACCCCAATTTATCAGTATTCACTGAAAATAATTGCAATTCAGAAAGAATATGCATTCTTCATGTGGTACATAATTAGACTTCTGTCTGATGCTCGATCCAGGGAGAGCAAGTGAATCAAGATATCATTCTAAAAACTACTCTAATTCTAAAAACTATTCTAAGAAACTAAAACAATCAATTTCCTTCCATGTGTTCGCACCACCTAACATTTCACATGACTGAAGAAAGAGTTGTATGGAATCTACTACATTCAAACTGAGATCAAAATTTTTATGTCAACCACAATCAGATGCACTTGTTATGCCATCCACAAAGGTGTAGCAGTTAGAGATACAAAAATTCTTGGAAAGTCAAGAATTAATTAATAACTATGCAACACATACAATCACGCCATTTGGCCCAATCATCATCTAGTAATTCTTCACTCTGATAAAATGAAGACAGAACTAAATGTAATTGTACAAGAGGAAATTCAATATAAAAAGAATAGTTGCAGCAAGCAGAGAGGCTTGGTTGGCCGAAAGGGAGCATACAAAAAAATCTACCATCAAACATCTCTTCCACATAAATAAAGATCAATAGTTCAAGGAACATACAGAAAAATAAGAGCTACCCAACAAAACATTCATTCATCTATGACGGAATGTGGTATATCATATCACAACCATCCAAAAAATAGAGAGAGGGAAGACCATACATAAAAATGATATCTCAGACCATTCAGAGAGAGGGGAAAGAAAAACAGTCATTCTAGTTCCTCAGGTCATTAACACAGGAAAAGGAAAAGAAAACATTCATTCCGGCATCAAGCATCCAAAAAGGTAAAAGGGGAACTCCTTCATCAACCAATAGACAGAACATCCAAAAATGGATAAAAAGAAATGAAGACGCCAAACATCCAACATTATATAATTAATAAGAATCGGCCAAATCTTGACCCGTATGGGTAGCAAATAAGGTAAACCATCTTTTGAACTACCAGCCTAAGAATACATTCATTCTGTCAAGACCATACACGACATTTCAAATAATGTAAGGGAAGAGTAAAGATATATGCATTCAATAGGAGAGGAAAATAGCGATGTTCTTTGAACCAACACCCACTATAAAGGCAACAGCAAACCATCTTTTCAGTTTTCTGTACATTAATTCCAACTCTAAAACACCCTCAATAAAGTCTGCTACACTTTTCAAACACATCTAAAGTTCTAGAATAGACACAAGGAGCACAAACTATTTGCCCAAGGTCAGTACATAAACCCTTTCGTAACAAACTACAGAGGTAGCCTTCTTCTGTGACAGAATCGAACACAGATAAGACGCTCGTAAGCATAAGCAATAAGCCCGAAAATGGTTGCAAACAAATGGAGGCCATTGACGAGACTGGGGTTGCTTCCCATCAGTCTTTTCAGGGAGACCTGAAATTTTTAAAAAGTATAAATCACGACTATATCCTAGTGAAATTGAGAGTAACATACCTTGCTGCTGTCCTGTTTTCTTGTCCTTGATCAGAGCAACCTCCAGAACATCTCCATGTTGTTCGAAATAGGGACGGACCTGGAATGTCAAAAATCCAACAGACAGATATTAGAAAAGGTAAAATCACACCTAAGAACTATCTAGGTACGAAAAGAGTCAGGTATAAAATACATCAGCAATGTGCATATATAGATAGCAAATTAAATAAATATATCCCAGAGTGACTCACTTCTTCTTCTATAGCTGTCCTTGGTACGGAGCCAACAAAAAGCTTGACAACACTGCTACGATCAGAAACATCTGCAAATCAAAATTACCGAGCTAAGGATACATACATGGGAAATAGTTGATTTCCACAAAATCAAGAGAACCTCGGGAACCTTAAAAGACTACAAGAATAAAGACATATAGAAGAAAGAAGAGTGAACTCATGATTACCAGTTCCAGTAAAGCTATCATGCTCTGAGATAGGATACCCTCTTTTACGACCCGAAAGGGATTGTTGAACCGGCGGTGTAGTCGGTCTAACAGAATAATCAGAATCCTTTGCTTTACCTATAAATCTCCTTCCATCAGGACTCTCTGAAGGCGGGAACTTCACATGCCCGCTAGACCGAAATCCACCTCTGCCAACGCCAGCTCCAGCAATTGACCGCTTCCCTTCTCCTCCTACGCGACCGTTAGGACCCATGGGACGAAAACCACCAAAACCCATAGGACGGAAACTACCACCACCATGGCGAGGAGGACCCATGGGCTGCTTAAAATCTACTCTATCAGAAGGACCATTCATCTGACGGACACCTCCATCTCCGGGACCATCAAAATCCGTAGGGCTGTCACCTTCCCAGCGTCGACCTCCACCTCTACCCCCATTTCCAATTCGATAATTGCTAGGGCTGCTTCCACGACGACGACGACGGCGGCTAAAGTCATCATCATCCTCTTCGAAGCGTGAATCTGGTGGACGAGGCGGACCTCTAGGATGAGATCGGTGGTTATGGTAGGAATCATCGTAGCCGCCACTCTCGTGGCGATCCCTTCGGTGCCTATCCAGCTTGAAGAAATTTAGGGGAATTCAGAAAAAATGGCAATTCCAGGCGAATCAATCAAAGGACTTTGGAGCCCTAGAATTTGGGATCTGAATGAAACAAAAAGAAAGAATATCGAAGCTGAGAATTCCAATTTCCTATATCAAATTTTTGATTTTTTTGGTCCAAGTGTGAATAAATAAAAGCGGTCTAGTAGTTACTTGGACCGGTGGTGAGGTTCAAATTTGGACCGGTTTGATTTTATTGAACTTTTAGAGCAGCTCCAATGGAAATGGTGGTGCACCACATGCGTGTCAACAGATGATTGGCTGAGTTTTTTTTTTTTTTGTTACTCTTCGTTGCCTTGTCGCGTCTCTCTCTCTCTCTCTCTTTCTGTATTTGGCGATTGGTTCGACGGCGAAGGCTGTGATTGTGAACAAGGGTGATGATGCTTCTGCTGTTGTTAAGTTGCAGAGCCCTATCAAATTCAACGGCGGAGGTGTGTGTGTTTGACGTTTTTTGTTCCGATCTCGATTTTGAATGATTTGATCGTGTTTGGATGGGGTTATTGTTTGTTGAAATTTAGAATAAGTTGCATGTTACGGCCTCGTGATCCATTGAATTGAGCGTAAGGAATTAGGAATTTAATCAGTTGATTTCGTGGAGAAAATTTGGTTTTGAGTTATGAAGCTGATGATTAGTTTTGATGAATAGAGTCTGAAATTGGGATGAAGGTTTGTATCAGAGTCAATCAAACACTCGCTGGCTTAGAAGTACTTTGGGGTTTCCTGGGTCTTGAGCTCAGAACCAGTTGGATTGGTTTGATAAGCTATGGGGAAATAAGTTTTTGATTCTGTTCTGTGCTAGAGAGGATGAAGAGATCTCTTGGCAGCGATATTGACACTCACTTTGGCTCCCTAGAAGGTTTGGTGAAAGATGAGTGCTGAAGTTACTGCTGTGCAAGGCTCAGGATGGGTGGTTAGTTAGTCTAATCTCACCTTTTTTTTTAATTTCATTTGGCTCACATTTTTAAATCTAGTGTTTTTACGACTCTTAACCATGATCATTGTCGATTTGCTAGTAATCTGTGGTTTATATTTGTGAACATTCGAACTAGTTACTAGAGTTCATGGTCTTGTATGAACAGATTACAAAAGAGCAGGTGAGGGATATGAAGCTTTGTTGACTAGGTTAGGCGAGCAGAAGTTTCTCTTTCAAGACAGGTATTGTAATCACGTTGATGAACTGGATTCTTTCTCTTAAGCCTTATTTAAAATATTGGGGATGATAAAATTAAGGGAACTGTTTTTTTTTTCTTCATCCAAAAAAAACCTCATCAAATGAATCTCCCGGTCCTTAGCTGCGAAGTGCATTCTTGCAGCTAGGTTTGATGCGGGAGACTATGGGGCGTAGCTAATGAAATGGGCTTCACTACACAGCTTATGTAGGAAGAAGGTTGGAGACGGAGGTGAATAGGAGAGTTTTTAGGAATCTGCGTTAGATAACAAAACTATTGATGCATAGTGTATGAGCATTTGTACAATTGCACTAGTATTAAAACCTTACGTGATTTTGTTAAAAGGGTAAGACTATATGTCTATATCTTCTCTTGCGACGACCGATGGTAGAAGCGTTTTGGTGTTTTCTAACTTGTGTGCATGATACAGTTTCGGTATTTCTTATGTTCTTTTTGTCGGAATATTATGTATATTTTTTTATGGTTTTGTAAAAGTTTTTTGCATAAAATAAACTTATATATTATATCAATCAATGAATTATACATAATTTAAATATAGTTTCGTAAACCCAAAGCTCTCAAATAATCCGAAGATCCAAAGGATTATAATTCATATAAACTATAATCCTTTTGATGAGTTTGTTATCATTGGGTGGATTTTGTTGGTATACATGGAGTGATCACTAGCTAGTGTTTTTGATATTCCAGGTTTGAAAACTACATTAGAGGAGAAAGCCTTCTGACAGAAGAAGACGTAGGATTTGGTTACAATGAGGTACATGTTCTTATTATCTTCAAAATAACACAACTCTTCCCACAAAAGTCTAAAGATGATTTATTCTTTTAGATGAGGCTACTGTTATTTTTGTCTGTATGTAATTTAAAAATTCTTCTCCTTAGGGTCGTGCTAACACACTTGACCTTTTAATTTCAGAAAGTACTTGCTGTCGCCAATCTCTCTCCCTACACTAAAATATCAGATATGTAAGTAACACTTTAAAATTCCTTCTGGGAGCAAGTTTTCCGTGACTCATATTTTATCCTCCACTTTTGCAGCAAACGTTTATTCAAATATATGAGAGTTGTTAGTGTTCGACTTATTGTGAGCAACCAGGGCAAGCATTTGGGCTATGCCTTTGTTGAGTTTGCTTCTGCTAACCTTGCAAAGAAGGTGAGAGCTGTTTTGTAGTAATGATGAAAAAAAACATTAGATGAAAAAGTATATAAATAGTCATTTGACAATTAGTGTACGCTTATGACAAATGGTTATTTGAGAGCACTATAGCTGATTAAATCTTTTTTTACTGTAGGCTTTGAAAGAGAAGAACGGTAAATATTTGCACGATCATATGATTTTTTTGATGAGAGAACATGATGAAAGTCCTGATTATGTTGAGGTACCTGCTCTTACTATCTTTAAAACATGTCAGGATCAGAAGAAGCGTAGTGTTTACTTACTAACAGAACCAACTGTTGTCACAAAGTCGACAGATATGACTTATTCCGGGGATGAGGCAACTTTTTGTTTCTATACAATTCAAGTCCCTTTCTCCTTGGAGTCGTGCTAATTTAACTTGGCTGTTAAATTCAGGCACTTGCCGTACAGAAAAAGACGATCTTTGTCTCCCATATCTCTCCCCAAACTCAAATATCACATATGTAAGTAACACCTTTAAATTTCCTCTTTCGCTCTTGGAGCAAGTACTTTTTCATGCATGACTAATATTTTATCCTCCATTTTTACAGCATCAGTTTCTTCAAATATGTTGGAGAAGTTGTTCATGTTCGACTTATTTCAAACAACGAGGGCAGACATCTGAGTTATGGCTTTGTTGAGTTTTCTTCTGATAAAGAAGCAAAGAAGGTGAGAGTAGTTTTATAGTAATAATGAAATATAGACAAGTTGAAAGTAGGATTGCTGATTAGATCTTTTAATACTCTGTAGGCGCTGGAAAAGAAGAACGGTGAATATTTGCATGATCGCAAGATTTTTCTTGAAATGTTTCATGCTCCAAACCATCCACCCAAGTAATTGATTTTCCATGTTATGGAGATTTGTTTATGTAACCGTACTGGTTGTAACTTATTGCTAGAGTTTTGATGCCATTACAGAAGACTAACGCTATTTTTTTGTTACTTAGGTATAAGTATTGCATAGATTACCATGTTTGGTAAGTTTATTTTTAACTATTTGCCTTTTTTTTTTCACCAAGAGCATATTGGGTGAGGTTTTTGGTCTACATAGAGAGATCACTAGAATTTTGGATGTTCCAGGTACGAAGACTACCTTACACAAGAAAGCCTTCTGTTGGAAGAAGCAAAGAGGCAGGGAAAGGACTTGATGAAACTCCCGATTTTGTTGAGGTATTGTTCTTTTATTATCTGTCATATAATTATAGAACTATTGCCATAAAGTCGAAAGATGATTTATTCTGGGGATAAATCAGAATCTTCACATGAGTCTACTTTTTGTTGTTATGCACTTTAAGTCCTTTTCTACTTTGAGTTGTACGTGCTAACACACTTGGCGGCTAAATTATTCAGCCATTTGTTGTCACAAAGAAGACGCTCTTTGTTTCCGGTCTCGCTTGCAATACTCAGTTATCAGATATGTAAGTAACACCTTAAATTTCCACTTTTGTTTGCGGAGCATATTTTTTCGTGACAGATAAAATATTATCTTTCTATTTTTACAGTGTCACTTTCTTCGAAGATGTTGGAGAAGTTGACAAGTTGTTCGAGTTCGACTTATTGGAGACCACATGGGTAATCATGTGGGCTATGGGTTTATTGAGTTTGCTTCTGCTGAGGAAGCAGAGGAGGTGAGAGTAGTTTAATATAATGATGAAAATAGATGAAAAATAGTCATTTAAAAAGTAGTGTATACCTACCTATGATGAAAATTATACAAGTAGTTATTTGAAAGTACGATTTCTGATTTAACCTTTTATTACTGCAGGCTGTTGAAAAGAAGAATGGTGTACCTTTGGGCTACCATAAGATTTATCTTCAATTGGCAGAGATAGCAGCTCCATACCCTCTCCTACCCAAGTAAATTGATTTTTCCATTAGGAGATTTGTTTGTCTTAAGTTATTGCTATATATAGTTTTGATTTCATTACAGAAGATTAAAGCTATTTATCTTTGTTAATTAGGTACGACCTTGTAGAGAAGCTTTGGTAAGGGATTTAACCATTTTCATTTTTGAGTTTTGTTATCAGCACATTGGGTGAATTTTTTGGTATATATATATACATGGAGATATCACAAGAGTCTTTGATATATTCCAGGTATGAATACAAACTTCGAGGAGGAAGCCTTGATGTGGCGACCAAACCTAAACTGAAGAAACCGGAGGTAGCTGAGTTCTGCCGTAAGAAGATTATCTTCTCTTACGACAGCTGATGGCAGAAAGAAGCGCGTGTTTTCTAACTTGTGTGATATTAAATTATGTAAATTTATACTTATGTAAATTAACATCTCAAGTACATGTGAGAAAACTGTAATTGAATTTTTTTTATCTCTTAATAAAAAAGGACAATTAAAAACCCCATTTATTTCTAATAAAAACGTTTATTTAAAAAACCTTTTTGTATCCTTTATTTCTAATTTTTCCCTAATATTTTATACTTATGTAAATTAATATCTCAAGTACATGTGAGAAAACCGTAATTGTATTTTTTTATCTCTTAATAAAAAAGGACAATTAAAACCCCCATTTATTTCTAATAAAAAAGTTTATTTAAAAAAAACCTTTTGTATCCTTTATTTCTAATTTTTCCCTAATAGAAAACCCATTTAAAAACTCCAACACTTACATACTTAAAAGATTGGTGTTGAATCTAGAATTCACACAATGAATTTGTTTGAGTGGGGGGACAAATTCACTTAAGATCTCCCTCTAAAACAATGGATTAAAACTAGAAAATAAAGAGGGGTTTTGATCTCTTGAGAAAGAAGTTAGGGTTTTGCCCAAAAACACTCAAGAACTAGGGTTTTTGTATTAATTGCTGGATACTTTACAATGAGAGGATATCTCCCTATTTATATGAATACATTAATTATAAAATAAGTCTATTTTCCTTAAATCTCTGATCTTCAAATATGGTAAATTTTCTCTTCTGATGATCTAGTCGGGCTTAGGGGGCGGTCTCGGAGGTCGGTCAAGTGACTTCGCCGAGCTTCTGCTTTTGGGCCAGTTTAGCTAGCCCAAAAAGGGGGTCCCTCGGTTTAGTTAATGTACAAAGTCTATTTGGTTTACCTTTGGTTTAGATCGGTATGTCGTGGGTGCTAAATCCCGCACCAACAATTAGTCCCCCCCCAGTTCGGTAGATTCGATTATCCATTCGAGTTTCCGAACTATAGGAAAAAATATTTGATCTAAACTTTAGGAAAACTGAATTCCGAGCACGCGAACTGATGTTGTGCGTCAGGACTCGTCGCCTCGTTAAAACCTTCTCCGGTAAACCACATGGGAGAAAACCCGAAGTAAGGAAAAAGAGTACGAGTCATGATCCTAACGTCTTTAGCGCCCTCATACAGACGGTCTCGCCGATGGTTGCCTTGGCTGCGTCGATCTCTCAGTCTTCTTGGAAGAATTGTTTTTGCAAGAAATAAAGTTTTCACTCTATTCGGAGTTTTACACGAGGCGGGACGTCTCCCGGCTTACATCAAGTAATCCTTATTGGGTAATTTAACCCAAGCGTACATGCGCTTTGGCGGAGGGCGAAGTACGGGACTTCGGCTTACCTTCTTTGTTCCAGTTTGGAAGTCGACGGCGAATTTAAAACTCTGGGTTCGGCTTACATATCCGTCCAAACCGGAACTTGCGAAACAATTCAAAAAAGAATTCTCTGGGTTCGGCTTATCTCTCGTCAGAGAGTTTGAGGTGCGAAATAAAAACTCTGGGTTCGGCTTATTCCTCGATTAAAAGTTTGAAGGGAGCGAGATACTGGGCTCGGCTTATTCCCCTTTTAAAAGTTTGAGGGGAGCGAGATATTGGGCTCGGCTTATTCCCCTTTTAAAATTTTGAGGAGAGCGAGATACTGGGCTCGGCTTATTCCCCTTTTGCGGTTTGACGCGAGTCGAGCATCTGGCCAGGATGTCGAAAGATTCTGTATGACTCACAAAGATTCAAACAGAACTGAAGCTATTTGATGATGAACTGAAATCGAAGTTGTATGCAGACGAGCTGAAACTGAACTTATCTGAAGACAAACTGAAACTGAAACTGTCTAAAGATGGATTGAAAATGGAGCTGTCCGAAGAAAAACTAAAACTAGAGCTATCTGAAGTTGAACTGAAGTCGAAGCTGTCTGAACACAAACTGATTATGAGGTTGTCTGAGGATGAACTGAAACTGAAGCTGTCTGAACACAAACTGAATCTGAAGTTGTCTGAGGATGAACTGAAACTGAAGTTGTCAGAAGATGACCTGAAAAGTTGTCCGAAGGACGAACTGAGAAGTTGTCCAAAGGATGAACTGAAAAGTTTTCTGAAGGACGAACTGAGGAGCTGTCTGAAGGACGAACTGAGGAGCTGTCCGAAGGACGCACTGAGAAGTTGTCCGAAGAACGAACTGAGAAGTTGTCCGAAGGATGAACTGAAAAGTTTTCGTTTAAAAGGATGTTCATTCTTGATTTGCAAGCGTGGAGCCCGGCTTTTAGCACTAATGAGTTCGAAGTTCCGAACTGAGGTTATACGAGGCATGGCTCGGCTTTTTTTTTTTTTTTTTTTTTTTTTTTTTGCGAGGCATGGCTCGACTTTTTTTTTTTAAAAAAACTAACGAGTTCGTAACTGGTCCCCTTTTTTTTATAAGCAAGGCATGGCTCCGCTTTTTGGGACGAGTTACAAAAATCCCATTGATAAGCTGTAGTGAGCTGTTGAGAGCTGATAATTTCCAAAGAAGAGTAGAAAAGTATCGATTAATTTACCGTTGGTTGTGACTGTTTTCTCCATTGTTCGTCCAAGCGTCTTGAGATAATGAAGTTTATGATTTTGCTAGTAATATGAAGATGTAGCGACAGCTTTCTCATGAATTACGAGGCTGAAACAAGGTCGATCTTGTTGCGAAGGTAAGCCTCGTTGCTTTGGATTGATATGTAGATAGACTACAGGTTTCATCTAGGTTGCTCGAAATTGGCCATGAAGTAGGGCGAACTGATAAGGTGGATCTGCTTCCTCTTTTTTTTTTTTTTTGGGTTTCGGGCTGAATGTTCCTGTTCCAGAAATACGGTGATATCTTTCGCGAGGAATAGCCAATCAACTCGAAGTTTGTCTTGTTAGAAAGATAAGCTTCAGGGCTTCAATTTGATATGTAGATCGGCGTCTGGTTCGTTCTAGAACGATAGAAAAATGCTTTCGAAGTCGATTCTCTTAAAAGGTCGGATCTGCGATTTTAGGGTTTCGATAGATCACACCAGTTGAGGGAATTCTGTGATATATTTCTTGAAACAGCTCGGATTGAGGCGAGGTCGATCTCTTTAGAGACATAAGACTCGGGGCTTAAGATGTATATGCATTATGACACCTGGTTCTTTCTAGATCGATGGGAAAAAGTTCATGATGGAAGAGGATCTGACAATTGCGAACAGGCTGCATCTGATCAAGATAACTGGTCATAAGTTGAGATATAGAGCACCGATTGAGGCGTGGTCGATCTTGTTAGAAAGCTAAGCCTCGGGGCTTCAGTTTCATATGAATACCGATTTTTTGTTTCTTCTAGATCGGCGGTAAACTACACTCCAATTCGTGATGACGAGCTGATAGCTAGGGTTTCGAACAAGATGTGTCAGTTCGGAAATAGGGTGATAACTTTCGATTGACACTTCGGATTGGGTTGAGGTCGCCTTCTCCGGCAAGTTGACTCTAAGGCCTATCCATGGATGGGTTGTGCGTAATCTGGGTCATAGTAATTTGTCGGGAAATCGATCCGAAGGCTGCCTGGTGCGATGAAGACGGATCTGTGTTTTAACAGATTGTATATGCTGCAGACAAACGGTGATATCTTTCGGCAGACATGTCTGATCAATATGAAACCGGTTTCTATGGAAAGATGACTCTCGGGGCGATCTATGATTAGGTTATGCGTAACGTGGTTCGTCGTATTCAGCTGAAAAATCGATCCCGAAGCTGACTAGCGGTAAGCAGGCGGATCTGTATTTTGAAGGATAGAGTATGCTGCTGTGAAACTGCGATATCTCTTTGAATATAGCTCCGATTGAAATGAAATTGAGTTCTATGGAAAGCTGGTCTTCGGGGCAATCCGTGGATGGGTTATTCATCTTCCAGTTCGTCGGGAGCTACCGGGAAATCGCCTTGCAAGGTGGCGGTTCCGATGGTTGAACTTGATCTTCTGGTTTGTCTTAGGTTTGGTAGTAGAGAGAAGAAACGTAGAACTTAGTGTAAGGTTCCCCACAGACGGCGCCAATTGTTGAATCTAGAATTTACACAATGAATTTGTTTGAGTGGGGGACAAATTCACTTAAGATCTCCCTCTAAAATAATGGATTAAAACTAGAAAATAAAGAGGGGTTTTGATCTCTTGAGAAAGAAGTTAGGGTTTTGCCCAAAAACACTCAAGAAGTTAGGGTTTTGCCCAAAAACAATGAAGAACTAGGGTTTTTGTATTAATTGCTGGATACTTTACAATGAGAGGATATCTCCCTATTTATATGAATACATTAATTATAAAATAAGTCTATTTTCCTTAAATCTCTGATCTTCAAATATGGTAAATTTCCTCTTCTGATGATCTAGTCGGGCTTAGGGGGCGGTCTCGGAGGTCGGTCAAGTGACTTCGCCGAGCTTCTGCTTTTGGGCCAGTTTAGCTAGCCCAAAAAGGGGTCCCTCGGTTTAGTTAATGTACAAAGTCTATTTGGTTTAGATCGGTATGTCGTGGGTGCTAAATCCCGCACCAACAATTGGTAAGACTAAGAGTATGCATAGATGAAAGTTAAATTTAAAAGGTCACTCAACTAAATAGATATTTAATATATAGTATATTTTTGACTGTTAGTATTAATTAAGGTAATCCAGTAATTCACTAAAAGTAAAAAAGGTGAATACTTTTTTTTGTTAAAAAAGTTGAATACTTTTTTTTGTTAAAAAAGTTGAATACTTTTGTTAGATACATATTAAATATTACTTGTTTATAAAAGATTTTTAAGTACTACTATATCACAGTTAAATAGTTGCTTCTTCAGATCCTTGAGAGCTGGAGAGAAAAATAAACATGCGTAGGGTGGTCACTTAGACATTTCTATGATGCTTTTTGAAATTCTTACGACGCACAATTCATGAATTTGAGGGAAATGGTTGGTTTATTAAGCTGTTTTGTGAATCTCTTTCTCTTAGTTTTAAATAATTTTTTCAATGATTTTTGTATGTATAAAATAAATCTTTCAAAAGGTATGACTTGGGTAGTCGTCCCTCAAAATGTAATAAGTTTTTTTAAAAAAGGTTGACACATGTTGCAACCATTGCTGTCCCGTCGTCGTACGGTTGTAAAGATATATATATAATCAATCAAGGCCGATGCTAACGTAAGCCTAGTTCGTGTCTATAACATTTTTTGTCAGCCGCAGGCGATACGATACGAAACTAAACTAAACGCGGCGTTTATAAGCGTTTCTTGATTTGGGGTACGTCGCAATACTCCTTTTCTCTTTAATCAGTTGATTTCCTAATTTAGTTCTTTCACCATGTTCGTTTGGGTTTTTTAACTTTTTGTTTTGTTTTGAACATTGAAGCGTGGCTCTTAGCTTCTGAGATCTCCGACGAAGATTAAAAAAAAAAAAAAAAGCTCTTCGGCTACTGGCAGGTATTTCAATTTCTCGATTTATATCCTATGGGAGTGGATGTTTTGTAAACCCTAAAATTCGAGTTTTCTTGAACCCGTCTCTCTCTCATTTCACAAGTAGCTTCCTTTTCTCTATCCACTGATTCTAGCGTTCTGCATCAGTGTATTCATCTCTGCGTTATCATTTTCTGTTTCTTGTTTGTGATTGCCCCCAATCCGTCTCTGCCGTTGTTCATTTCGTTTTACTCTGGTTTTAGGTTTCGAGCTCACTCTGCTAGAAAACCCTAAAATTTGATGTTGTAAACTTCCCCTGGCGAATTTCAAATCAGAGCAGACTTGAATTTTATCAAGGTACGTTTGTTAAATTGGCGCTCGTCTTCTTAGTGGCGCACATTTTACTAGGTTGGTTTTGAGGAATTTGTGATATACGGGGTTGATTTTTCAGGTGAGAAGCTTAGGGGTAGCTTTTGTCAATTCTGCGTTCAAATTTAAGTCTTTAGATGGATGGTAAGGGGAGGAAATCTGCTTCCAAGAGAGGATCCAAGATTTTTCAGTTTGAAGATGATGCTGATGATGATGAACCTATCGGATCTCTTTTAGAGGTCATGAAGCATAAAACTTCCAAGAAGAATAAGGCTGAGACAGAAAGTACTGGTAAACGGAGGCACAAACAGGCTGTGGAGAAGAAACTGAGTGCTTTGGACAAGGTTTCTGAAGATATGGATGACACCTTAGCCAGTTTTAGGAAGAGATTGAAAGGCACCAAGAAAGGTGTTGGATCAGGAACCCGGGTTCCTCCTATTGATACTGTAACAAATGCGGATTTGAACCTGATTGAGGAAGGCAACACAAATGAGGTGCAGAGTTTGTTACTTGGGGAAGGTTTGAATAACATATCTGTCAAGAAGATGGTTGATTCAACAGTAGAATGTCAAACTCATAGGACTCTCTTAGATTCCGGCACGAGTATTAAAAGAATGGATTGCATCTCAGAAAACGGTGCCTCTAGTTCTATTCAAAAGTGTGCTTCAGAAACTGGACCCCTCCTGCATAAAATTTATGGTAAGGATGAGGCAGCCTCTCCCGGTCATGAAAAATTAGAAATACCTATGACAGTATCCAGCGAGAAGGAAGCAAATGTCGTTCATCATATTACAGATGAGGAATCCGAAAGGCCACTGTCGGAGAAGGCTGTGGAGCTTTCCAGGGTGGCTGTTCCCATGGCAGATGTCCATGGCGAAGTTTATTCTCCTACTGATAGAAAAGAAGTTGCAGTTATTGCTCCTGATCAGCACAGACACTTGAGAGAGCCAGCTTCAGAGTCTGGTTATTCGCGAGAGAAAAATTTAGTTATGTGTGATTGTGGCATCCAAGTTAATGTGGAGGATCATTCCTTTGAGTCTAATACTCAGGTTACTCTTTGTCATAAGTGCAAGTATTCTTCACATCATAATGCTTCTAATGGAAGTGGTATTCAAGTTAATACTCTAGAAGATGGAACTGCTGAAGCTTCCCCGGTTTCTGTAACTCCCTGTGAAGATGAACATTTCCGTGGTGATGCAGTTTCTTTACCTTTTTCTGGGAAGACATCTACCTTGCAACGCCCAGAGCGTATTGCTAGAAAGCGTAAGCTTGGAAACATGGTGTATGAAGGAGACATGAATTGGGAGAATGAGCAAGGCTTTCTTGATTGTCGAAGTGACAGGTCCTTTAAAGGAAGCGACAAGTGTGATTTTGTTCCATCTATTCCCAAGGTAACTGATATTGGTAGAGCAGCTGCGGTGACAGCTGGACTTAAAGCCCAGTCAGTAAGTCCAATTGAGAAGATTATACTTAAAGAGGTGTTGAAGCGCAAAGGTAGCCATCAGGAGTACCTAGTTTGCAGGTTAGTTTCCTTTTTCGTAGCTGTATGTTTTCAAATGTTTCAGTGTTTCATATTTTGTATAGACTGTATTTTTCTTATGATCTTATAAGAAGAGTGTACCTTAAGATGTCAATCCCGTTTTCACTTTACTGTATTGTTGCAATGATATTCAAGAATTTTTTTAAGTTGTTATTCTATTTTATTTTTCATTCATCCTCTTGAAGACCATAACCCCCCTTATTTTGATTTATTATAACTGATATATGTTGTTATACAGGAATTATATCTTAGGCCTATGGAGTAAAAATGTCACTCGAATCTTACCTGTCACTGAGTGTGGTGTTACTGGTGGCCCTCCTGAGAGTGAATTGCCATCAGCTTCCCTTATCAGAGAAGTCTATAAGTTTCTTGATCAGAGAGTAAGTCTGTGATGTTGCTTTATTTGTGCTGTTCTATCCTGTCTCCTATTAATTCGAGATGCTTAACTTTTTTCTTTACTTTCTTTTTAATTTGTAAGCATAATTGAAAAGTACTGGTTTCTTATAGGCCACATGTGAAACGGTATTTTTTTTTTACAGGGTTATATAAATGCGGGAATTTCATCTGTGAAGGGGAAAGAGGGATCTTCGACAAATCAAGACTATGATCTCCTCCAAGGGAAAAAGCGTGCAGAAAGTTATATGGCTTCTGTGGCAGACTCTGAAGAGGGAGTTGCTTTTATCCTTGGTCAGGTCAAAGCCGTTGAATCGACTAGTGAGGATAAGAAATGTGCTCTCCAAAATGATGAAAGGGACCTGGTAGGATGCGCGACCTCGGAAATGTTGGGATCTACCAGGAAAACATGCGAGGAAGACATAGTTGATGATTGCAAACATTCTGTGAGCATAAATGCTTTACAGGATGGTACTGCATCTAAGGTTGAAAAGCATCCTGAAACACTTTCAGTAGCGAAACCTGCTTTGTCTAGCACACTCTCGTCCGCAAATAGTAATCAAACGAGAGATAGGAACTGGGTTCAATGTGAGGTTAGAGATGAGAAGAAAGTTATAGTAATTGGGGCTGGTCCTGCTGGATTAACAGCAGCACGTCATTTACAGCGCCAGGGTTTTTCTGTAACCGTTCTTGAGGCAAGGCGTAGAGTAGGTGGTCGTGTATATACGGACCGGTCATCTCTTTCAGTTCCTGTGGATCTTGGGGCTAGCATAATTACAGGCATTGAGGCTGATGTGCCATCTGAAAGAATGCCAGATCCTTCGGTATTGGTCTGTAACCAGTTAGGTCTGGAGTTGAGCGTGTTGCATGGATTCTGTCCTCTTTATGATACTGTAACAGGGGAAAAGGTTCCTGCAGAATTAGATGATGCTCTACAAGCAGAGTTCAACAGTCTAATTGATGATGTGGATTTGCTTGTTGAGGAAATAGGCAAGGAAAGAGCAGATAAATTGTCCCTCGAGGATGGTTTAGAATTTGGCCTTCAACGGCTGAGAATGCCACATGACAAGGTGAACATTGAAAAAATTGGGCTTGTCAATGCAACGGATTCTTCCTGCTCAAAAACTGATGCCTGTTCGAAAGATGATTTTTTGAATCCTCTGGAGCGAAGAGTTATAAATTGGCATTTTGCTCACACAGAATATGGTTGCGCTGCTGTTCTCAAGGAAGTGTCGCTTCCTCACTGGAATCAAGATGAGTTTTATGGCGGATTTGGAGGGCCACATGCTATGATTAAGGGTGGCTATAGCCGAGTTGTTGAGTCGCTTGCAGAAGGACTTGACATTCACTTGAACAAAATAGTTTCTGAGGTATCTTACGCCTCTGATGTTTCTGCCGCACATAACAGCAAGCATAAAGTCAGAGTTAGTACATCAAATGGCTGTGAGTATTTTGGAGATGCTGTTCTGGTAACTGTTCCTCTTGGATGCTTGAAAGCAGAAACTATTAAGTTTTCACCACCCTTGCCGGACTGGAAGTATTCGTCAATCAAGCAACTTGGTTTTGGAGTTTTAAATAAAGTTGTGTTGGAGTTCCCAAAGGTATTTTGGGATGATAGTGTTGATTATTTTGGGGCAACGGCGGAGGAAGCAGATCTAAGAGGTGAGTGCTTTATGTTTTGGAATGTCAAAAAAACTGTTGGTGCTCCTGTCCTGATAGCTTTGGTGGTTGGGAAGGCTGCTTTTGAATATACAAACAAGAGTAAGTCTGAGCACGTGAACCATGCAATGATGGTTCTTCGTAAGCTTTTTGGTGGGGATCTGGTTCCTGATCCTGTTGCCTCTGTTGTTACTGACTGGGGCACTGATCCTTACAGTTATGGTGCCTACTCATATGTTGCTATTGGTGCTTCTGGTGAAGATTATGATGTATTGGGAAGGCCTGTTCAGAATTGTTTGTTTTTTGCTGGTGAGGCAACATGCAAAGAGCATCCTGACACAGTTGGTGGTGCAATGATGACTGGAGTTCGGGAAGCTGTGCGTATAATTGATATACTTAGAAGTGGAAATGATTACACAGCAGAAATAGAAACACTAGAAAAAGCGCAGAGGAAATCTGTTCCTGTAAGGGATGAAGTCAAAGACCTAATAAAGAGGCTTGAAGTTGTTGAGCTGTCTAATGTGCTGGCCAGGCAATCATTGCTACGGAACATGTTCTTCTCTGCTAAAACAACTGTTGGGCGTTTGCATTTAGCCAAGGAGTTGCTTAATCTACCTGGTGAAGCCTTGAAATCCTTTGCAGGTACAAAAGAGGGGCTTGCAGTGCTGAACTCTTGGATCCTGGTAAGCTCAGTGAGATGGTTTCTTTACCCAAAGCACATAGTACAACTTTCCCTGGCTTATATGTTTGTTTCACGAATTTCTATTGGCTCTTTTTACATAGTCTTGCTTATTTAAAATTTTCTATTAGGATTCGATGGGGAAGAATGGAACCCAACTTTTACGTCACTGTGTACATATTCTTGTTCGAGTTACGAGTGATCTCTTTGCCGTGAGGCTCTCAGGTATTGGTTATTTCTTCCAAGTTCACTTTCTGTCCCAAATTACATACAATCAGTTCTGTCTTAAGACTCCATATTATCTGTTATCTGTTTCATGATTTTAGCCCTGTTTAATTTTCTCTAAGTTGTTTACTTTCCACGTTCTGATGCAGGCATTGGAAAGACTGTGAAAGAAAAGGTTTGTGCACACACGAGCCGTGATATCCGCGCCATTGCAAGTCAGCTTGTTAATGTGTGGCTGGAACTATACCGGAAAGAAAAAGCTAATAGTGGAAAGAAATCATCGAGACAAGCGAATACTATAAATACCTCTAGAATAAGAAGAAAACTGAATAGTGCGGACACAGACAGTAAGGGAAAACTGAGCGATGGCAACGATGGGAAAACAGATGGAGAGCTTGAAGACAACCAGCTACCTATGTCAGAGGAAGAGAAGGCTGTGTTTGCTGAAGCTGAGGCAGCTCGTGCAGCAGCAGAAGCAGCTGCCAAGGCAAGTTTTGTAATCTTCAAATTAATGAAATGTAGCGATCGATGCTTGCTGATTGGTTTCTCTGGGGGCGGGAATGTGATTTCCTATCAAGTCAACCCTTTTTCTATTTGTTTATTAACAAATAAATTATATGTTCTTGTGTTGCAGGCATTTTCTGAGGCCTATCATAATACTTCATTGCAGCTTCCTAAGATTCCCTCGTTTCATAAGTTTGCCAGGCGAGAGCAGTATGCAAAGATGGACGAATCTGATTTCAGGAAAAAGTTTCCTGGCAATGTCTTTGGAAGACAAGATTGTATGTCAGAGATAGACTCGAGGAACTGCAAAGTTCGGGACTGGTATGATTTTCCTGCCTCGTGTCTTGACCTTGACAATTCAAGGATTCCAGTCGATGACTATTCACAGCGTAGCCATTCAAATGAGCTTGTATCTCATTCCAAGTTCAGAGAATGTTCTGGAGAAAGTGGGGCTGCGGATACCAGTTTTTTAACTGGGGCATGGGTTGATACTGGTGGTAGTAGTGATGGTTTCAAGGATTCCCAGGCTATCGATAGATGGCAATCTCAAGCTGCTGCTGCTGATCCTGAATTTTTCAATCGTACTTTGCATATTAAGAATGATGAAGATTCGATTGCATGTTCAACAGGCCCTCCGAGTTGGAAGAATGACCAACAAGCGAATGAATGCTCTGTGTCACAGGTTACAGTGAATAAAGAGTCACATAAAACTCATATCCGGAGTGCAGATCGTTTGAAACAGGGGGTTGTAGATTTTGTTGCATCGTTGCTTATGGCCCCTTATAAAGCAAAGAAAATTGATAGAGATGTATACAAGTCAATAATGAAGAAGACCGCAACAAAGGTTTGTAACTTTGTGGTTTTCTTCTTCTCAAAATTCTTTAACCAGTATATTGCGATTCTTATTTCTTCCTGAATTTATAAAATGAGTCTTCTGAAACTCTTGGACATTTATCAGGTTATGCAACATACAACAGATGTGGAGAAAGCCATGGCTGTTCAGCAATTCCTCGACTCAAAGCGGAAAAACAAGGTTTGTAAAAGCTTCAAAAATTTCAGATTTTTATTTTGCCACAGTTATGGCCTCTTAAGTTTCTAGTTTATCCATCTCTCTGGTGTAGGCGAAATATCGATTTTTTCTTGTGATGAATAAACTTGGTCATAGGTTCTCATAGTAAATATAACCAAATAGTTACATCTATGTTAGAACAGTTTCTGATTAATTGTCACTTCATTTGATTGATGTGTATACAGATTCGTGACTTTGTGGACAAACAAGTTGACAAGTATATGGCGATAGCTCAAGTTCCAAAACCTTGATGACCGTTAGGATCTACAGTAATGTCCAATGGTTGAGTTGGTATCCGATGGGAGGGCAAGCCCCTTTATAGAAACCACATATCATCGCTCATTTTATGAGGAAGGTTATCTCAAAGAAGCAGATGGTCTGATGCAGAAGAGAGTTTTTGCATGAGATTTTGTCATACTATATGATTGGCAGAGACAAGTTTTTGGTACTAACATGATATGATGAAGAATTTGGTCTTGCTATGTTGGAAGGTATGAGTGAAGCATCTTCTCTCTTCCTGGGGACAATGTTCTGAGGATTTTCTGATCAAGGTTCCGTCTAGTGGATGCGTCTTTCATAAGTTATCCCCTTGGATGATACATGTTCTCAACTCACCCTGATTGTTTTTAGTAATTGTATAGAGCTCAAGATTTAGTGTTAACCCCCGTTAGACAAATTCTACTTTTAGGTATCTGAATTCATTTCTTGAGATTCATATGACATTTTCTGAACCCAAGAGAATTTTTTTTTCACTTTATAATGTCAATGATAATATGGATTAAGTCAGAGATGCCAATATGATATTATGTTCTGAATTTCCTATAATAGCAGCAGCCATACTTCCGTTGGTAAGTTCATTCCCTATCTTTCTGAAGGAGAATTCTGAGTTACCCCTGCTGCAGGTGTATCACTTTTACTCTTGCAGGTAAAAGATGGATCATCAAAGAATGGAAAGTAACGATTGGTTCAGCTCCCAGGCATTTCGGGATTGATGTTCTTCAGTGCCTTAGACTTAGGAGCAGCTTGTGGAACAGGAACTGCAAAAATGCAGGTTCTTTGCTTTGTGTGTGTTACTTCAGCATTTTCTTAATGATGCCTTTGTCCGCAATGTAGCTGAAAGTTTGATGCTGGCTTTAGCAGGTGAGGAAACTTAAGACTTGGCTAAATACACTTTGACCCATGTTGGTGAGAGCTGGAATCTTTGTAATCGAAGCTGTTAAGATATAGATACCTTGGTTCAAGAATCACTCTGCTTTTGATGGGAGGAGGTACATATATGCTTACCATGTTTTTTATAAATTTTCAATTGCATTTACATATGATCATTGATCAAGGATCAAATTTATGATGGATTTATATATGATTTTCATGCCATTGTTCATTCAATAATATTGCCAATTTTAGTGTTCAGTTTTGCAAGTACCTCCCCTTCTCCTTCATATCCTAGTGTCGTCTGAGCAATCCTTAACCTTTCCCGTCTATTATCTCAAATATTTTCTTTTATTTTTGTGCAAAGCAAAACAAAGTCGTTATTGAAACTTTAAAGAAGTCTACTACTGAATACACTGGGATTACAATTCATTCAATCTATTTATTTGTCATCTGAGTTTTACTGTCAATGTGTTTCTTTCTTGTGTTGTAAACAATAATCATAACAGAAACATCTGTGAAACAACAGTGTCGTGGAAACTGAAATCCACACACTCACTAGTATAAACTTAAGAACAATAAAAGATGGCCAGTGTTCTTAAGATTAGGACCGAGGTATCGAGGTTCCGTTTACCCTCAGGACCTTTGGAGTACCAGGAAGAAACGTATTGACCATACACAACTTCCTTGTAGGACGGTGGTGAAAGTTGAGAAACTGGTGCTATCCTCTGACGCGGACGGAGGTGGAATAGCAGGCGTAGCTCATGGAAGAGTCTCGGAAGAAAGAGAGACCCAAAGACCTCATCCGATCAAGGATATGGATAGGAACGCCATAGTTGATCACGTGGAAGGCTCCCCTGTTGCGACAAGCGTCACCGATGGCTTGCAACAAATGGGGTTGTTAAAAAAAAAGAGAGCGAGAATGTTGCTAATGTTTCAAAATTATGTCTACATTAAGGAGAGTAATGCACAAAGATCGGTTTATACGGAAAAGTTCAATCGTTCCAGCCATCGGGAATCGCATATGGAGAGATCTGATTCACAATCCCTTCCATTTGATATTCTCAGTAGATGTTTTTGGGTATGAGTAGCTCAGGAGCTTTCAACTAATGGTCAATTCCTGCAACTACGGGCAAAACAGGGTACATATTTCTTACTATTAATATTGAACATGATCACTTTGGCAGTTTCCTTAAAGGATTTCAATGACTACAAGTCTGAGTATCCTATTATTTAAGATTTCAATCTTAATAGTTTTAAATTCTAAGTTATTGCAATATGTTGTAAAGAATATTACAGCAAGCTTCAAGCTTACATTCTTCTAGGTCAAGCTTGCCACTCATGCTCGAAACTCTGAATTATGTTTCTTATATGGGTTTGCAGATGCTCCTTCACCTAGCAGAAGCAAGTTGGCATTTTGGCTGTACATAAATATTCAGGGAACCCTCAAGATTCCCTTTATCTGATTGCTATGATCAAGAGCATTTCTTTATTCCATAGAAGCGCATTGTCTTTGTGACCAACAAGAGAGTTGTGTTACGTTATTACAGGTTAAACCAACTAAAATACGATTTCACATGAAGGTTTCCATTAGTGTCTTATAATTATATTATTAGCTGACTTTTTTTGCTTCCATTTAGTGCTCTAATATGAATAAGATGGATAAGAAAAAGAAATAGGAAAAAAAGATATGAGCCTCAGCTACTTTAAGTTTTTAATATTTAGGGAATACGTTAGTCGTCACAACTGGTCATGCATCCATAGTTTAGTTGTCTGCGCTATCTCAATGATTCCTCTCCATCTACCTCTCCAACCTTCTTCTTAGAAAAGACCAAAGCCCTTCTACCATCAGTCTTCGTTAAGAGAAGATAATCTTCTTACCGCAGAATTCAGCTACCTCCGGTATCTTCAGTTTAGGTTTGGTCGCCACATCAAGGCTTCCTCCTCGAAGTTTGTCTTCATACCTGGAATATATATATATATATAAGACTCTTGTGATCTTTCCATGTATACCAAAAACTTCACCCAATGTGATGATAACAAAACTTTAAATGAAAATAGTTAAATCCCTTACCAAAGCTTCTCTACAAGGTCATACCTAATTAACAAAAATAAATATAGCTTTAATCTTCTGTAATGACATCAAAACTATATATAGCAATAACTTATAAGACAAGCAAATCTCCTAATGGAAAATCAATTTACTTGGGTGGGAGAGGGTATGGAGCAGCTATCTCTGCCAATTGAAGATAAATCTTATAGTAGCCCAAAGGTACACCATTCTTCTTTTCAACAGCCTCCTCTGCTTCCTCAGCAGAAGCAAACTCAATAAACCCACAGCCCACATGATTACCCCTGTGGTCTACAATAAGTCGAACTCGATCAACTTCTCCAACATCTTCGAAGAAACTGATGCTAGTAAAATTAGATAGATAATATTATATCTGTCACGAAAAAAATGCTCCGCAAACGAAAGTGGAAATTTGAGGTGCTACTTACATATCTGATAACTGAGTATGGCAAGAGAGACCGGAAGCAAAGAGCGTCTTCTCTGTTACGACAAATGGCTGAATAATTTAACCGCCAAGTGTGTTAGCACAACTCAAAGTAGAAAAAAGGACTTCAATTGCATAACAACAAAAAGTAGACTCATCTGAAGATTCTGATTCATCCCCAGAATAAATCATCTTTCGACTTTATGGAAACAGTTCTGTTATTAAAGGGTAAGTGTTTCTTCTGAGCCTGACATATTAAGAACAAGGTATATACCTCAACAAAATCGGGAGTTTCATCAAGTCCTTTCACTGCCTCGTTTTCTTCTTCCAACGGAAGGCTTTCTTGTCTAAGGTAGTCTTCGTGCCTGGAACATCAAAAACCCTATGTAGACCCAAAAACTTCACCCAATATGCTCTTGGTGAAAAAAGGCAAATAGTTAAAAACCCCTTACCAAACATTGTAATCTATGCAATACCTAAGTAACAAAAACACAGCGTTAGTCTTCTGTAATGGCATCAAAACTCTAGCAATAAGTTACAACCAGTACTGTTACATAAACAAATCTGCATAACATGGAAAACCAATTTACTTGTGTGGATAATATGGAGCTTCAGCCACTTCAAGAACAATCTTGCCATCATGCAAATATACCGTTCTTCTTTTCCAGCGCCTACAATATCAAATATCTAATCAGTAATCAGCAATCGTACTTTCAAATTAACTACTTGTATATATATATTTCATCATTACTATAAAACTAGTCTCACCTTCTCAGCTTCCTTATCAGAAGAAAACTCAACAAAGCCATAACCCACATGCCTGTCCTTTTTGTCTGAAATAAGTCGAACATGAACAACTTCTCCAACATCTTTGATGAAATTGATGCTGTAAAGATGGAGGATAAGATATTAGTCATGAAGAACTTGCTCCAAGAAGGGAAAGAGGAAACTAAAGGTGTTACTTACATGTGTGATATTTCAGTTTGGGGAGAGAGATGGGAGACAAAGATAGTCTTCTTTAGTACGGAAACTGCCTAAATTTAACAGCCAAGTCAAATTAGCAAAATTCCAAGGATAAAAATACTTGAACTGCAAAAACAAAAAATATATATATAAGAAGAGGTACCTCAACATAATCGGGAGTTTCATCATGTTCTCTCATCAAAAAAATCTGATGATCGTGCAGATATTCACCATTCTTCTCATTCAAAGCCTACAGTATAAAAGATATAATCAGCTATAGTGCTCTTTCAAATAACCCACTTATCATAAGCGTACACTATAATTGTCAAATGACTATTTATATATTTTTTCTTTTAATGGTTTTTCTAATCATTACTACAAAACAGCTCTCACCTTCTTTGCATGGTAAGCAGATGCAAACTCAACAAAGGCATAGCCCAAATGCTTGCCCTGGTTGTTCACAATAAGTCGAACACTAACAACTCCAATATCTTTAAATAAACCTTTGCTGCAAAAGTGGAGCATAAAATATGAGTCACGGAAAACTAGCTCCTATCTAAAGAAAGTGGAAATTTTAAAGTGTTACTTACATGGTGAGACTTGTTTTTGTAGTAACGATGAGAAAAGTATTTAAGTTGGCACTTTCAAACAAGTACGTTTGCTGATTGAAACATCGTTACTACAAAACAAGTCTCACCATCTTTACTTCGTTAGCAGAATCAAGCTCAACATAGGCATAGCCCTTATGCTTTCGCCAGTGGTGCACAATAAGTCGAGCATGAACAACGTCCAACATCACTGAAGAAAGAGATGCTGTAGTAAAAGCGGAGGAGTATAAGTCATGCTCTGAGAAGGACAGTGGAAATTAAAGCCATTAGCACCTATACTTACATATCTGGTAATTTTGCTTCGCGAGGGAGACTCTGAAGCACAAGCGTCTTATTTGTTACGGCAACTTCCTGAATTCAACAGACAAGTAGTCTTTGTTAACACGACGACCGACTGAAAGGACTTAAATTGCAAGCAATAATAACAATAAGTTGCCTCAACATCTAAGCACAAGGACTTAACCCTGCCCATAAGTGAAGTTAACCCTGATTGAACAATAACCTACATGATACAAGAAACAAAAAAAAAAAACAAAAAAAAAAAACAATCTACATTAAAAGTAATTTACCATAATTTATGTAGAAACAAAACAATCTATGTAGAAACTTACATTGGAGGGTCTTGGTAGAGTGAGATTGCTTTGACTGCTGCTATTCGCTTGTGCAGAGTTTGATGATGGCTTTAGCAGGAGAGGAAACGTAAGACTTGGCTGAATACAATTTGACCCATGTTGCTGACAGCTGGAATCTTTGTAATCGAAGCTATTACGACTTAAGATATAGATACCTTGATTCAAAAAATCACTCTGCTTGTTGATGGGAGGTACATATATGCTTACCATGTTTTTCTGTAAATTTTCAATTGCATTTACATATATGACCACTAATCAAGGATCAAATTTATGATGGATTCATATCACCAAAATTCAGTTTGATCGTCAGGTTTGGTACTTGCAAAGGTAGTCTCTGATGATATTTTCTTAACCTTTACCGTCTATTATATCAAATATTTTCTTTTATTTTTGTGCAAAGCAAAACAAAGTCGTCGTTACTGAAAACAGTGGGATCAGAATTCATTCAACTATTTATTTATCATCTGAGTTTTTTACAGCCAATGTGTCCCTTTCTTGTGTTGTAAACAATAGTCATAACACAAACATTGTGAAATCGTGGCAATTGAAATCCACACACTCGCTAGCATAAACTTAAGAACAATAAAAGATGGCCAGTGAAACAGATATAAGATTAGCAGAGGAGAGCATCGAGGTTTCGTTTACCCTCAGGACCTTTGGAGTACCAGGAAGAAACATACTGACCATACACAACTTCCTTGTAGGACGGTGGTGAGAGTTGAGAAACTGGTGCTATCCTTGCAGTCTTGGAAGGATCATGAAAGGTTGCGACTGATAACCTCGCCCGATTCGCATTAGTTACGGCTCTATGTTGAGCACTTTTGTAAATCCCATTGGTTATGATCTGCACAAAGGACAGACATGGTCAGAGACTTTTCTAGCTTAATCTGTTGTGTGACCTCAATCAAATAGAATAGATACTACCTCGGTTTGATCAGCTACAAGAACGAGAATAGCATCAGAGATAGGAGGAACAGTGAGCCATTGGTCATCCTTGTAAAGCTGAAGACCTCCAACATCATCTTGAATCAAGAGAGTAATAGCACCCATATCGGAATGTGACTGGAGACCAAGAGTGAGCTCTGGCTGAGGACAAGGAGGGTAATAGCTCACAGTGATGTTCTGATAGATTTCTCCAACAGCTTCTTCTATAGACGAACAAGGAAGACCCAAACTCTCTGAGATTACCCCTAACAGCTTCTGAGCCAGTTTCTTCATCTCATCACCATATCCTCCAACTACTTGTCTACCAAACCCCAAGGATCAATTTACAGAAAGATGAAACCTTTAACCGAAAGATGAGAACTTTAGTGAAGAGATGAACCGTACCTGTAGTCAGGAGGATGAATCGGCCAACGAGAAGGGTTACGGCGAGAGAGAGGGAACGTGTGGTGATCAAAGTAGTCTCTCCAGTCCAAAACGACGTCGTCTTTAGCTCCCAGCAACATACGGCTGCCGTAGCCTTCGGACGCGGCGGAGGTGGAATCGCAGGCGTAGCGGAGCTTGTCTTCCATGGGTGAGTCTCGGAAGAAAGAGAGACCTAAAGACCTCATCCGATCAAGGAGATGGATAGGAACGCCATGGTTGATCACGTGGAAGGCTCCCCAGTTGCGACAAGCGTCACCGATGGCTTCTTTCGCCGAATCGGAGCTCGAGAGATCGACGGTTGGGATCGAAGCTCCATCGACGGAGTTATGGAGATTAGGTCGAGCTTCCGGTGGCTGAATGTACTGACAAGGAACCTCCGGTAAGTTGCCTTTAACAATCAATTCTACTCTCGACGACGACGACGCCGCCGCTGTTTCCATAGCTGAATCTGATGTGATCTGAAATCGAGCGGAGGAGATTATAATTATCAAATGGTGCTGACGTGGCACTCTAATTACATATGAGACGAAGCCAATTCTCTAATTAGGGTTTTTGTTTAATTGTGGCGGAAGGAAGCTGAACGTTCTCCAACAAAAGTTGAAGAGATCGATCGATGGGCGGTGAAGACAGAATCAGTGAGTTGTCGGATGATCTACTAATAGAGATACTACTGTTTCTTCCGACAAAAGATGCAACGTTTTTGTCTAAACGATGGCGGTTTGTGTGGAGAAAGTTGCCTAGACTTGACTACGAAGAAACGGGAAACAGTAGTAGCAAGAGCGTCTGGTGGCTTCTTGACGAGTCAATGCGATTTCACAATGCACCTTCAATAGAAAAGTTGCGTATTAATCTCGGTGTACAATGTCCCGTTGATGCTGATGTTGCAAAGTGTGTTGCAAAAGCAGTTGATCGCTGTTTGCGTAAGCTAAACTTCTACCTCGACTGGTTTGGCGAGCCGATTACAATGCCGAAGAATCTTTACACGTGCAAAACGCTTACGAAATTGGTTCTCATGGGCGAGATTCTTGTGGATGTTCCTTGTGAGGCTGATCTCCCTTCACTTTACAAGCTTGTTCTTGAAGATGTTGTATTCAGAGACGAAGATTCTCATGTCAGGCTTTTATCAACTTGCCCCGTTCTCAAGGATCTGGATGTGACTCGAAGTTATTCTGTGTATGATAATGTGAGAAAGTTTACTGTGAAAGTGCCTTCTCTACTGAGATTAACTTATACGAATATATTCTTTCAGGAAGACGATGATGATACCGAGGCGTCTTTGGTTATAGACACCCCAGATTTAATAGTATCTCCACATTGTTAACGGATCGGGACACTCTTCCTCGATTAACCATATGCCTCGTCTTATGAGAGCATTTATTGGTGTTGACTTTTACCCTGATGACAATTTTCTGACATCTCTTTCCTCGATCGAGTATCTTCAGCTATCTCCAGGTGGATCTCATACAATGGTTCCATGGTGCAACGCTGTTATTTACACTCTACTTAAAGAGTGTGTCATAAATCGATTTCACCCGGACTGGTGTGAGTCACTTGTGGTTTTGCTCTCTAATTGTCCTAAACTAGAGGTTTTAATGGTCGACTCCAAATTTAAGACTGATTGGTCTGAGAATCATGTTCCAGTTTTATGGAACCAACCGAGTTCTGTTCCCAAATGCTTGTCGTCTCATCTCATGATCTTTAAATGGAAAGCATACGAAGGAAGAGAAGTTGAAAAACAACTCATGAGATACATTCTGGAAAACTCCGTGTGTTTAAAAAGGGCAGAAATTACGATGAATTCAACCTGCAATCCTGAAGAGAAACAGAAGATGATTGACGAGTTACAAGCTATGCCTTGTGTTTCAACGTCTCTTATGTGTCTCTTCTTTTCTTAAATGTTTCTGAATTAGACGTCAATCCATTTGTTACCTTTCTAGTTTATCTTTCATTCGCTGTCATTTACTGAATTGACTCTTTTTTTTTCTTTGTTAATCACTCTCTCAAAGAAAGAAATAAGCTAATGACAAACATATAGCCAAACCAAAATAGTGGAAGAAAAAGCACAAAACTCATAGCAAAAGAAAAAAAAAGCCTGACAAAGAATCTAAAGTTCGGACAAGATAGCAGGAATGTAATGTGAGAGTTCTGCAGTGAGAGACTGAAATCCATTGACAAGCTGCGTATGGAATTCCTGATCTTCTTCCCCAATTAATCTAAAGTGAACCCTAATGGCACGCTTACAAACTGCCATGAATTCAAGCAGTGCTGCTATCAGTTGCTGCAGTTCCTGCGAACGCAATCTAGTTGCAGGCTCTCCTGATAAGAAAGCTGTGCACACGCTCAACACCCCACTGTTCACCTGCATATTTCCATGGAAAGGCATATGATAAGCATTTCTACGTTTAACAACACAATCTATTACAGATAATATGGGACAAAACTCACCTGCACTGCAACACTTCCTTGGAGAATCCTCTGCAGACTTTGAAGCCGTGGTAGGTGATCCCCATCCGAGCTACGAGGCTCCTCTAGCTCATTTCTCAGAGCAGTGGTCCGCGTTTCAATCATTCCAATCGCATTCTCCACTGGTGAGAACTCAAGGGATTCAGACTTGGTAACTAACAGCCTATTCACAAGGGCAGGGAATGAACCCTCCGTCTGCAGCACTGTTCTTCTCTTCCATTGATCTTCTAATCCACCTTGTGTCTTACCATTTTTTGTAAATGGTGTGTCAAACAAGAAGCGATCAAACACTCGTGCTCGAACACTTCCAGTCGAAAGAGAAAATATTCTTTCTCTTCTGCTCCCAAGATCCTCATCTTCCATCACTGCATCAACAGCCGTAATTTGCAGGTAGCACGCTCCTGCCTGCAATTCTTCTGCCTTCACTTGTCTCGAATCTGGTATAATGTGCAGAATATGGTTGCTGTCCATTCTTGATTCATAAATATGGCTCAGCTTTTCCATTATATCCCCTAGCCGCACATCTCGTGGTTCTCGATATACATATTCTTTCCTGTCCAACTTCCCAAACTTTTCCCCGTAAAATCCCACCCGGTAATATGTAGCATCGATAAATGGGATTGGGTTTGATTCTTGGTCAAGAATAGACTCGTATATATTGGTAAGTAAAGTGTGACACTTAGCCAACTGCCCATAAGCCTTCCTGCTCTTGTAAACTGGAATAACAAGTTCCAAAATGCTGGCACAAAAATGGTAGAGCTCAGCTTGAGAGAAAAGCTTATTAGCAAGCTGTAGATACTTGACGGCGGAGTCAACTGTTAGCTTTGAAGCACCATAACCCTCGACTTCAGCTGCAGATGCCTCTGTTGTAAACTCGCCACTTACCATCGGGCAAATCTTACGCAAGGAAGACACATGATCCTTGCTCCACACACCATCATTTCTAGCCACCAAGGCCTGGCGAAAACCAAAACATGCGCATAAGTTCTGGAAGTAGTATTTAGTGTACGGGAAGACTAGAATGAAGACTGTAGAGCATAAAAGCCAACCATACTGCAGAGATGATTCACTGCACATCTAAAACACATACTAGATTTATATATTATTAGTACCTGCATTATAACACCTGCAACCGCCACAGCACACTGTGCAGCTTCAGCCCAAGACTGCATTTCCTGGTGGGCATCACATAGATGCAGCAACCACATTATGTGAAGATCAGGAACAGGAGCAAATGCCATTCCAAGTTTGTAGAAGCTCTCAGCCGCAGCATATCGATCCATAGCCATCACAGATCCCTGTAATAACAGATTTTGCATTGGAAAAGTACAGAATAACATACAGACTGGTTGAGTCTAATAGTTTTTCCTTCATCACGATAGGAACAAAGAAGAAACGAAATGGGAAATGGTGCAAACATGAAAGTGATGCCACAAAACAGGATTAGCAAACTTATGTAAGTTTGGCAAGCCGGTCTGTGAGAATTTAGACCAGTGATGTCAAAACAGTCATTCACAGTAATATCTAAACTCACCTAAAATTCCCAAGTTAAAAGTTCAGGAAATATCAGGAAAGAGAAGGGAGGGACATGAATCAACTCTCTATAAGCGTAAAATTATCTTCCTATATATGATGAGACCACACAATCATGACAGGAAAATGCAGATGTACTCGGACACACTTTCATCAGTGTCAATTTCCAACTTCCATACAGAAATTAGATCCTGTGTTATCTTATATACCTATCAATTCGATGAAAATACTAAAATAGGTGTTGACGGGGAGTAAAAAACATGACACTTCCACCACATAACAAGGCAAGGATCAATTTAGCAATCAAGACAGACGAGCAGAAGACATATCTTTCCTCACTAACACCAGAAACAATATCTTTACGAAATGCAAAGTCGATTATAAACCATACCAAAAGGGCATGCCCGAGGCTGGCATCAAGAGCAAGAACAAGGCTGTCAGAAAGATGTTTCACTTCATCCCATGACCAGCGGTTCTCAGTAAATTTCTCGGGAATTATCAACAGTGTATCATCAGGAAGACCACACTCCCTCAACAAATTGACACTGTTAGCTTCATCAGCCATTTCGCCTAATGACTGTTGAAGCCGCCGTGCCTCTCCACTCTCTTCTAATGTATTATCTGTTTTCATATGAGTCACTTGGACATCCGACATGAGTTCTGAAAGTGTAATTGTCAGCAAAGCCCTCAGCCTAGCAGTCTGCATAAAGTATAGCGAGCTCTGCAAGAACAAAGCAATTGAATTCATACCAGCTCGCAAGAAACAGATAAGTCTTTACAGGAATCTGGATGTCTCACCTTAACTAATATTTGGAGACCAATAACAGCCCTTTTCCTGACACTGTCATTGCGGTAAACAGCAAGCCGGAGAAGATGGAAGGCTATCTGTTTTAAGAAGCGATCATTTTCCCTGGCCATTAGTGTAGCCCCATGTAGATCAAAGATTCTGTTGAAAATTGGAAAGAAGGCTTTCCAGAAGGCTAGTGACTGGTTTCGAGAGAAGAAACTCGTCAATATTGTAGTAATGCAGTCCAATTTGCCATAGTCTGTCGCAATATTGTGAGAGGCTGCCATTGATGAAAAATTTTCAGTGATCTCCAAAACCTGGAGGCTAACAGTTGCACTTACATTCTCTTCCCAAAGTTCCTGGTGAGAGTGAATGCAATCTCATTGAAGACTATGCGAGAAAAATGATGAGTAACATTCAGGAGAGGTATGAAGGGAACATAAACTATACCAGTTTTTGCCTCAAAATAGGGTGCAGCGATTCTCTTAGTGCCTGGGCTGAAGCTCCAATCCGCGAAGATTGTGCTTGCGCTAAAGCTTCTCTTAGAGAATAAGGTTGGCTAGGGGAGGCCAACTGAGAATTAACTCTCTGCCACAGGTACCCATTATCAGGTGTTCCCTCTAGCTGCAGTAAAAATTCAGAAGGCATTTGAACGGTCCTTAGGTTTAACATAAAATAAGTAAAAAGTGTCGAACTTTCTAACTTAGTTTTGAGAAGCCCACCAAAAGAAAGCAACAATGTTATGGAACTCTAGGTGAACTTGTAGGTTTATACTTTATACCAAAAATTAGAAGAGAGGAACAAACATACAGGATAAATTTAGCAACTCACCCTGACTTCTTGGCGAGAAGCCTCTGACAGATAATTGTTAATAGCAGGAGAAAGTCGCTCGGAGTACTTTGGTGATCCAGCTCCTTCACTAATAGGCCCACGAGAATTGTTGCCTCCAAGGATGTTGTCAGCCTTTTTGTGCTGAAATTTTATTTTAATTCAACATTATCAAATCACCATAGGACATTAGGACTCGAACAGTAAGTGGACTACAAATACAAACATTTTTGAGGTAATACATCAACTCTAAGTTCTACTAGGTTGTAGGCAGTCCCCAAATCATTCTACCACATCCACACAACTAGCTAAAATAAAATTTTCTCCCAAAAAAGGAAAAAAAAAGGAGAATGGTAGATAAGTTATATAATAGCTACCATAGACCACCAGTATCCATAGTTCTATGGATAACAATTTCCTTTGGCTTCCTTTAACAGTGAGTTACATAAAATAGTTGAGCCTTTTCCCAAATTTAAAGAAATGGTTGTTGGAAAGGAACCTCGAAAAGTATGAGGCATTCTTCCATGAGTTTGAAATACAATCTAGTACGAGCGATGCTCTGCTGCCATGCCTTGACAAGGGATGTGTCATCCAGATTACGAACAATTTGCAGCACACCAATTAAAACCTCACGCTTTTCAGTAGCATTTAGGTTATAAAAAACAGGCATTTCATCTAAAATCTGCAAAAGGAAGAAATCAACATAAAATGTCAGAAGCATTTATCAGCTGACCTTAGCTATTACTGTATAAATTATAAACAAAGCAATCAGTCAAAAGGTTGCCACACCATTTAAATCCTAACACATTATTAATGTTCCTGTAATAATGGATGCTTATGACACGATTATTGAGGGAATTACACAAGCTTCTGAGCTGCTTTTTAGCCTTGGAAAGGACTTCCTAAATACCATTGACCACAAAAAAATTCAAAGCAGAAGTATTGAAAAGGACTTCCTAAATGAAAGAATGTGTGCATTATTTTTATTAAGCCACTGTAACATACCTGCCCGACGAAAGGAAAATATAGTTGTGCAATATACAGCTTATCTTCGGCTTTCTGGTACCGCGCATCAAATTCATGCTTGCACAAGAGGATCACTAAAATTCTTGCTCCCTGAAAGGATACCAAAAAAGGAAACGATTCACAGTGTGAAATTCTTACATGATATGTATCTTATACGTACAGACATTTAGAATTAGAAGTACCTTCGCCCGCAGAGGCAGCTCATCATGATCCAGGGAGAGAAATAATTCTTGTATTAATATGGATGATAAATAATTCCTAGAACATACAAATAGAGTTAGCTGAGTAAAAAAAATCCATCCGGATGCACACACACATAAAAGAAGATGGAAGACTGTAGTTCAGTTTACTGCATCTTTTCAAGACTTCATATGCTTACTGCAGAAGTGGCCTCTTTATGTTCTATTTCTATGAGCTCAAGTGTGCTACAAAATGCAAATGTTTGACAACGCAAAAATGAATAAACAGGTAACGAGTATCTAGGGTGGAGTACCTGTCTGATGGGTCTCTGCCAGGCATTTCTACAAAAAGATCATGGTCGGAGATAATTTGCAAAAACGTGAGCTTGCATTCGTGTAGAACAGATTGACAAACACCAGAAAACTTGTCCATGTATAATGATACCTGTTGAGAGCGAGAAGGACGTGTAACTGTTATCACTATCAAAACTATTTGAAGGATAAATTATTCCCATGTTCTAAACTACTGACTACCGATGGCAAAGATATGTCCCAAAAATCAGTTGAAAGATAATAAACGTTTTTGAATTAAAGATTTTTTTCATGAACAATATTAGCATACAATTTCCACACCTGAAAACCATACAGATGCACATGATCGATCAATTAGTAATGCAAACCGTTGCTGCGACGTATGATAATCTGAAAGATACAAAACAAAAACATACCAGTTCATAGACTTGGCAGGGCTCAATGATATATAAAAGATCATAACAGAAGAAGGCCAAACTGCTGTTCAGACGTTTTGCCAAGCTTAAGCCCTTTTTACAACGTTCATGTACTTCAGTTAAAAGACAATCAAACAATTGCATGATACATCGGAAAACACTTTCTTTGAGCTGCATGGGTGGAACATCCTCGCCTATGATAAAGAAGAAAAAATGAGCACGGTACTTGGTAACCGTATAATACCTTAATCACTCTGAAACTAGTTAACGCACAATTTAGGGCAATAGATAGACCATGATTAATCTAAGGCCACAATGTATTTTGTAATTACAACCACTAATAAGCATACTACATTGTGGCACTGGCATGATGAGTGATCATTATTGGAACTTGTATTCGAGTTATATGCACTTATAATTTGTTGAGACTCTCGTATACATTCAGGTTTAGAAAGTAGAACAGAGAGCAACTTTAATAAATTTTTTCTTATATGTCAACATATGCGTCATTTTGGTGCAAATAGTTACTTGAGTTCTTGGCCATTAGGTTCAAAACAACACTCATATTACATGTCATCAGGTTCTTCGTTAAATATTATCATCCAGTTTTTTCATTGACCAATTCCTAAAACAGTATTGCATGTCCACTTGACAATGAAAAATTTATGGAAAATGGAAACTGAATATCCCAATAATACCTGAAGGTAGATTGTGATCATAAAGACGTGCCTGCTCCAATGCCATTGATTTAACAATCAACTCAAGGAAAAACCACGCCATTGATAATACGTCGTCATATACAGGTCCAACCCGGTAACCTTTAGCCTGTAAGGCCAGTAAGTGTTCATCAACCAAAAGCGAAATAACTAAGAAATTTCACAGCAGATAGCTGAACGAATAGGTAACATGGAGATTGCTCAACTTTGGTGAAAAGTATAATGAAATGTATATCACATTAGAACAAAGATAAGCTAGTTTCATCCAGACAACATGTGCAATTTGTACCTTGCTTCTAGCTAAACTTCCCCATACAGTTGCTAATCCAGGATAAATTGGAGGTTGATTGCCTCCAAAATCATCAAAAGAATAATCAACATAGGTGACCAGAAAACGATTTCGGTCAGCATCATCAAACGACACCTGCTGCACCCTATAGAAACAAATTGAAAGATCTGGTAAGAACAAGGGTTCGTGTGCTTGTAATACATTTACCAGCGTCCAGTTAGACACATTATTTGCAACTCTAATGATATTCTGATAATAGACCATTCAAAGTTAAAGGCCAATGACATTGTGACATAACATTCTTTGGTCATTTAGCTAAACTCTAACCCTTGTTGTATAAATGTTCTAATAATAGTGTCCCCTGATCCTTTGGGTTAAATTTTCAATTGGAGCAGATTATATATCCTACTAGACAAGCCCTTTTACAAATTTATTATTTGTTCTAGATTAAACGTAGCTAAGCTTAACACTAAGAAATGCATACCGAGTTAAAATATCCACCATGGCTCTGAATGCTGCAACCTGAAGCAAGTTGAAAATACTTGATTGTTAAATGATGTGCGAAATAGTCACATGGACAGAAATAAGAGTCAAGAATGCTTATATCAAAAATCTATGATAAAGGAACTAGAAGATTTCAAACAAACCTGAAGAGTTTCTCCACCATTGCCAATAAGATGAAGGAGCATGTTAAGAATTGGGTAAAGAAACTGAAGCAAGGCAGTAGAATCAACGTGCTTCAAACTGTTTATTGCCTTAAGAGATATAAAAAGAACATGTTAAAAATAACAGTGGAGAAAATAAATCAAATGAGACAGAGTTCCTGTGGATACCTGCAACAGTTCCGAACCCCAGGGAGGGTTTGTCCGGAGGGTATGTCTATCATACTCTAGACAGAAATCCCTTACACGTTCATTGGTTGGATAAAGAGATGAACAAAGTCTCAGTCGCAACTTAAAAATATTCTTGCCATCTTCCAAATAATCCAACCTTTCCTGTAATTGTCAAAGAGTATAATTGTAAAACTATGTTTAAAGTAATGTTGCTATGATCAATATATAAGAATGTTATTACACAATTCCTAGCTTGAGTAAAAATAATAAAAAGACACCTAAGATAGAATTATCTCACTAGTTATACCAAAGTTGAGAACTAGAACTGATTATCAGGTCCACCAACCAATATTCCTAGGATATAATACCAAATTATACACAATTCTCCAGCACTATGCGGAATTTAATGTTCATTTCCACCAATAGATGCCACAGTGAGATGATCTACAACCACCCTTGTATTCTTCGTTGATCTCTTGAAGGATATGCACAATGGTAATTTTCTGACGATGGAAAGTTTGGAGTTACCTAAGTTAAATCCTTTTTTGTAACGTGAGAAGCTACAGCCTAGATTAATACAAACGCCAAAACCTGTTAGTCAGTTCTTCTTCTCAATGTGGTTGCAGAGTATACTTTTGTTGATTTCTTAAAGGTTTGCAATGCTTGCAGGTGACAACCCCTTAATTAGTCATCAGCTACAGAACCTTCTTAACAGTCTAGCCTATTGTTCTTTATCTTCCTTGCATGCATGAAATTTTCCATAATCCCTTTCCAACTTTTGAATTTCAAACACTCATGCGGATTTGAACTATTATACTAGCTTAACATGCAAAAAATATATCTAACTCTGATGCTTTCAAATTATGACAACATACCTTGGTGGTTTCCTGAAGATAGTGGGGAACCAGTTCTCTCATTACTGGTAGAGAAATATCAGACCGTGAGCTGCATTAGTAATCAAACAAATTGTCAGCAACAAGAAAAAATGAATAAATCAAGGCATACACTTCTCCCAGCTTATTAAGTAATCTAGTTGTTCAGATAAGTTTGACATCAATGATATACTGCATCTTCAAAATTTCATTTTTGTTTGTATACTAGCATTTTCGCTCATACAGATGAAAAAACGCATCTCTTAACAATTAGTGATAAGGAAATTTAAAAGAGAAGCCTTCTTTAGCAGTACATAAGATTTCAGAGACCAAATAGGGAATATCATATACATACTGGATATAGGTAGATAATGGAAGTGATGCATATCCAACAACTACCTGAAAAGAAAAGATAGTTAGACACTGGGGGATAGATTCATCAGAGAGAAGCAAGCACATAACTCTATGTAAATCTTACTGGTCTTGGAGCTTCTAGCTTTGTCTGGAGATCAACATGAAAAAAAGTGAACAACAGATGATGTGATGGCGTCCATGTGGCAGGAAGAGAAACCTTAATTTCATCATGGTAGCTAGCAGCCCTAGCACCAACAGCAACCTGTGTATGAACCCACTTATGAAGTGAAACACCAGGCTCTCTTGGATAAATTGCCTAGCCAAATCAATAGTAAGAAACAAATAAGACTCAAGAAAAAGGTCAGATCGTTTACAGGACTTGTGATAATCAAAATAATTACCTCGAGGGGTTGTTTTCGGACATCTGTGTCATCCTTTCTCAATTCTACACGAATAAAGGGATTCCTCTTCCGACTTAGAGTAACAGCTACAGGATACACATAAAGGCAATGGAAGAGATGTTGAAAAGGCTCGTTTCTTGTCGTAGAGCAGAAATCAAAAGCCTGGAAGACGATAAACATATCAATTTGCGAGTAAATTACACCGAAGACTATACACAGCTTTCCAGCATCTAACTAGAGTTAGAAAAAAGAATATCTCTATTGCACTTTTATCCTCTATTGAGAAAACAGGTTGTTGAAAAGAGATGGGAGCTAAAGACGAAGTATAACTATAAGCAGTAGATCAGGGAATTGGTAGAAAGAATGATAAAGCTGATGTGCTTACATGATAACAATTTAAGTCAGGAGTCCCACTTGAACTTGTTAGGTTTCTCGAAACATCCTTTCCGTCCTCCGAATTCCACTTCGAACAGCCACTACGGAGTCCACCAGAACCAGAATTGGGACACTTCATAAGTGTCAGGTCACTGAGGCGGTCAGTCGGATCAAGGGAGTCATTAATGATACTTCCATTTTCAGATAGATCTTCAAAGTCTCCATGTCCATTCCGATGTTTCTCAATTTCCAGTCTTAGAACCCCTTTAACAGGTTTGTGAACCTTCCGTTTAGGGTCCTGTAAAAATCAAACAATAATCTATTAGATAATTAGCACATTAGGACATGTAATAAGTCCAACTGATCAAGACGAATTATAGGGATTTTAGATATGCGTTTCCTCCAGATGAAAGCAACAATATGCAGTATGTTGTTATATCAATAAAGCATTCCTGTTATATGACTGATGAAGTTACCAAAACAATTAGTATCTGAATTCTTTTCATGTGAGTAAAAGAAGAGACAGCTCGCAAATTTTGTTTCCTTGTGATTGTATCTAGTATATATAACTGTTACTAACTACACTTCAGAAAGGGAAAAAAAATGAGGAACTTCTCTTTCTCAAAACTAATGAATTAAACCCCATGACCTGATTGCCAAATGCTACCAAAATCGATTCATTCAAATAGGAAACAAAAAGAATATCATCTATGAAATTACCAAAGCATGTATTCAATCGACTGTGCATGCAACTCTACTTGCTTACATACATGTCAACCAACCGAAGTGTACCTAGCAAGTGACAGACGTAATAGGATTTTCAAATTGAACGAAATATATAAAAACTATTCCACACCATCTCAAATTCAAAGCAATGTAAAATCAATCATAAAGACAAAATAAAAACTGTGTGGGATTTGAAAACTAAACATCCTACCTGAATTGACTCTTCGGAGTAGCTCTCTTTAACTTTGTTTAAATTAGATATTTCAACTACGACAGAACTTCCACCTGAATAACCTTGCTTTCCATCTGATGTGATCTTTGCAATGGGTTCAAAAACACCATCATGAGAACTTGACGCAGTCATACTGGGAGCAAGTGGACTGCTAGGGGAAGCAGATTCACCAGTGTTTGTGGTGATATTATTATCAAAAAGTGGAACAACTGCCCAAGCAAAAGACTCTCGGTAAGGCATGATGCGAGACCAGACCTGCAACTTTTGCTTTTCCCTCTCAGTTAAGTGCACCTGATTCACAAATGGCCAGAGAACTTAGTTACTAACTTACTAATAACAGGGTACTTCCTAATTGTGATATATAGATCCAGCTATCACCATGACTACTCTAAAATATATAATCAAAAGTTCAAAACACACAGTAAAGACAGCCGATATTATACGTCGCAGTGTCGCACGTCGCAGGCTGTCTCCAAATTACTCGAAATCAATTTTGAAAGCCACAATCACCATACACATGAGCAAGAGACTAGACAGTAAGGGAAAATTCAGGATTTTGGAAATTACAGGCTCTTTACGGGAATAGACAGATGTTGTAATGCCTCCCTCCTCTGTTGCTGTTTTTTCTAATTGAATAAGCAGGCAAACAGAAGCTGATGGAGCATCTAGATAAAATACTCCACGATTTTCAGAAGAAAGTCTAGCCTGCAAGATAATGTACAAGGGGCGGCGCAAGTTAGCAAAAATGAAGTGAGATAAAACTTAAACCAACTTTTATAAACCATGAGAAGGACAAAGCCGAAAAGGGGACACTTTGCTCTGTTCAGTGACTTACATCCTGCATTTCCGTCGGCAAAATATGAAAATAAAAATCCTCAGAGAGTTTCTCCTTCCTCTCTTGATTGTACAATGCAATCGAGCCAAAAAATGGTTCTGCAGGGAAGGGCGGCAAAAGGGAACTTAAAGATGTAAGACTAACTAAAATTACAGGGAACAGAATGATAAATCGGTCAAAGATAATAAGATTTAGTTAGTTTTCTCACCAACTAAGCCAGACTGAAAAGCTAGAGACAAAACTCTGACCGAGATCTTCAATCCACTGTGTAGATAATAGAGGGAACAGAAGGATAAATCAGACAAAGATAGTAAGATTTCAAACATAAAAAAAAAAAGAACAAGTAAAGTGACATGCATAAGAACCTGGAATAGCTAGCTGCAGGTGATTCGGGAGTTCTCTGTCCAAATATCATAGCTCTTTCATTTTCCCAGTCAAAAGCTGGTTCATAAGCAGGGAGGGGAGGTTGCCCAAAGTGCTGCAAAAACCCCCCCATGCAATTCAAAGTAAGAACCAAACGAGAAGAAATAAATAGAATAGGGCAATGAAATTGAGAAGAAGAAGACACCTTGGAGGATCCAGAATCAGAAAAAGGCCTCCCAGAAATGCTAGCTACATCCTCCTCAATGGTTGCACTCCTAGCACTAGCAAGACGAATTTCTGAAGAAGCAAGAAAGTTAATAACAATAATTGACGACTGAAGCACAAAACTTGACAAAAGGCAAAAAACAATGCAAGCTTACCAGTCTCAGTATCAGTGTCAGGTCCTTCAAAAATCTGACTCTGGAAAGAATCAGGTCGAGTGTTTTCATAGTGTCCATATTTATTAACATCTTTAACCCATTCAGTGCCGTAGCATTGAACCAATTGGTTCAAATGCGGCCATTGTTCCAGATTCTCATCAAGCTAAACAAAAAAAGAGGAAACACACATCAATCAGGTTAACGAAACATTAAGGAGAGAGAGAGAGAGAGAGAGAGAGAAAAGACAATTAAGGAAGGCGGTTACCAAAGGATCGAGCTTGGGGAGAGCAACAGGTTGACGAGGTATCTTACGAAAACGAAGACCAAGATTGTTGTTCTCCATTTCCGAATTCGGAGACAAAGAGATAGAGATCTAAATACAATGTCCGCTACCACATCTGTGGGAAAACAAATTGGGGGTTTTGTGTTAACTGTGAAAACCTAGAAAAAGTACATTTTGGTGTAGATCTGAGTGGGGGTGTGGAGCTTAAAGGATGAATCTTTGTCTTTACGCAGACGGAGAGAGATCCGTGAGAAAGAGAGGAAGCAGTTGGGGAAAAAGTGTGAAGATTACTCAACTAAAGAGAGAGGGGAGCCCCCACCCAAGTCGAGCTGGAGTCGTCAAAAGTCCTCCAACAAGAGTCCAACTCCACTGTCCTTTTTTCTTTTGTTTTTTTTTAATTAAGAGTCAATCATTGGGACGACCAAGACGAAGCCTCCCCCTCACCTGAACCAACTTTATAAAAGAACATAGAATTGGAGTAAGTAACCAATTTCACCAATTCTCACTATACCAAACAACTAACCATATCTTCCGACACGACCAAATGCTCCTTTGTACTAAGATACAATGGAGTGTTATTGTACACAGTAAAAGAATTTAATTGTCACACTCTGTGTTTTTAAAGTAGGATTGATGTTACGTTCTTTGGGATCCACAGTGAATCTCGGTAATCTAGCCATGGTTCAGGGTTGTCATTATAGTGTACCTACCAGGTTCATATTTCGGTTGTAATTTCTATTATTAAAAAAAAAAAAAAAAAAACTCTTTCTAGCTTATCTAAAGGCATATTAGGATTAGATTTTTAGTTTTTTTGTTATCTCGACTTAATTTTTGACTAGTTAGAAAGTCTCTTAATTTTCTGATTTCGGGTATGAGACAGTTTCCAAGATGATAATTCATATTTTTCTTTATCGGATGTTGTTGTCTTAGACTCGTTTAATTATCGAATAGGAAGCCCAATTGACTGAAAATAAAAGGATAAAATTTTGTTAGTTAACATAGCGGTTTAAACTGTTTAATGTGGTCGTTATGATCCCAACCAAAAAAAAAAATGTTTTTGAAAAAGGTATAGAGATCACAACACAGTTCTGGTTGGAAACACACCAAACAACTATTTTTCTATTCAATCTTATTAAACAAAGTTATTGAATATAACTGAATATAAGCACTCTTCTCTTTTCTATCTAAGCACACCCTAGTGTAGATCTAAGATAAGAAACTCAATACTCACATTCTCATCTCTTTTTGCTAGCCAAGAAGTTTTACAATCTCACACAATAGTTTCTAAGTGTTAAAAACATTATGCGGCTCCCCCTAAGCTATTTATACTAAGCTTTCCTAAACCCTAACAAGAATATCTTTGTATCTTCTTCTTATAGTAACCGTTTGTGCTCCATGCCTTATCATTCCTTAAACGTCGAGATGGATATTCTCCAAATATCTTCTCTCCCGACTCGGCTTTATCTTCATATTTAACTCACAGTACTTAAACAACACATCATCTTAACCAATTTAACCGTGACACGTCAGCTCTGCTTCCTTGTCGAACAACATATGTCTGTGGTATAATGCAGAGTCCTGTTTCCTCGCAGCTCCTTGCTCCGCACAATGATTTGCTACGGTGACAGCATCTTCAGTTTTCTAATGAAAATTATCAATTAGTTCAATCTCCCCCTTTTTGACTCAATTTGATAAACAAGCACTCCATGCAACTCATCCTGAAAACCACAAGACCAAAAGACGGACCACAACACGAAGACCAAAAAAACTAATGCAACAATCATAGCTGAGTCATTCCAAAATACCAGGTTCAAACATATTACAGAGCCAAAAAAAACTAGTTCTGTGAACACACAAAAAAAAACATAATTGAGCAAAAACAGAACACAAGCTCCCCCATAATCTAAACCCCCCTTCACTCATCAAAGTCCGAGTCAACATCTCTCCCTTCTTGTGTACAGCTTCCTAAGGCAATGTACTCAACTTCAACCGTTGATAGGGATACACTGTTCTCCTTCTTACTTTGCCATGATATTAGATTGTTGTCCATGAAGAAGCATCCACCACTTGTGCTTCTACGATCATCTACCGAGCCTGCCTTATCTACATCACAATATCCTATTAAACTGGTACTTGTGTCCTTGGTATAATAGATGTCAAGCTCTGTTGTCCCTTTGATGTATTTGGTGCTCTTCTTTACCGCCAGTAAATGAGATTTTTTAGGCCTTCCTTGGTATCTTGCACATACTCCAACAGCCAAACAAATGTCTGGTTGGCTTGCAGTCAAATACAGCAGGCTGCCAATCATCCCACGATATAATTTCTCATCAACAGCCTCTCCAGCTTCATCTTTTGAGAGTTTGTCGTTTACCCCCATGGGTATTTTACCTTCCTTACTAGTTGTTAGACCAAATCTTGCCACCAAGCTCCTAGCATATGTACTTTGAGAAACAAAGATCCCATTAGCAGACTGTTGTACTTACAAACCCAAAAAAGTAAGTTAGTTCACCACACATGCTCATTTCAAATTCATATGTCATGTTCTTTACAAACTGATCCACAAGCGGTTGATGAGTTGATCCAAAGACAATGTCAGCAACAAATTTCTGAACAAACATCAGATCTTTATTATGGCTGAGCACGAACAGGGTCTTGTCCACACTCCCTCGAACATACCCTTGATCTAACAAGAATGTAGTCAATCTCTCATACCATGCTCTAGGTGCTTGCTTAAGCCCATATAGATCTTGCTTAAGCCCATATAGAGCTTTCTTTAGTTTGTACAAATATTGTGGATATTGAGGGTCCTCGAACCTTTTCGGTTGCTCCACATAGACTTCTTCTTGAAGGATTCCATAGAAAAATACACTCTTAACATCCATCTAATGCAACGTGAACTTCAGAGCGCATGTCATTCCAAACAAAAATCGGATAGATTCCAACCTTGCAATTGGTGCAAAGGTCTCATAAAAGTCGACTCCTTCTACTTGTGAATAACATTGAGCAACTAGTCGTGATTTGTTCCTTACAATGCATCCATTTCCATAACTCTTGTTCTTAAAGATCCACTTAGTTCCTACAACATTCACATCATCAGGTCGCCTTGTGAGCTCCCACACATCACCTCAAGCAAACTATTCAAGCTCTTCCTACATCGCGGCTATCCAGAACTAATCCACCAAAGCTCTTTGTGATTCTTAGGCTCAATTGAGGAGACAAAACTGGCAAATGGAACTATTTCAGAGTCCATAGGCAACTGCTCAGGTACAGGTTTTCGTTTCCTCCCAGCCAAATGCAAAATATCGATCTGCTTCCCTCTGGTAACTCTACCCCCTGAATCTCGCAAATAAAATCATTAGTAGAGTGATTCTGATGCACTTGAGAGGTTTGAGGAAGATGGCAGGGCTCTGAGAAACAACTAGTAGCGGCAGATTCATCAACAGCTGCAGTGGGAGGTACATCCAAATATTAAGAGTCCGCAAGTGTATTAGTTACCAGATCATTGGTATGCGGTATAGGGATCAGTGATACTCGTTGAAACGAAGAATCATCAAACACGACATTAACAGTCTCTTGAACAGTCTGTGTGCGCTTGTTGTAAACATGAAACGCGGTGTTGTTTCGAGAATATCCCATAAAAAAACCTTCATCACTCTTGGAGTCAAACTTCCCTAACTGATCATTGTCGTTCAATATGTAGCAGACACACCCAAATACATGAAAGTAGCTAACAGTAGGTGTTTTTCCTTTCCACAATTCATAAGGTGTATTGGTTATGCCTGGTCGAACATACACTCGATTGATAATGTAACATGCCGTGTTGACAGCCTCATCCCAAAAGTGTTGGGAGATATGATTTCCATGTAGCATTGTGCAGGCCATCTCCTGCAAAGTTCTGTTCATACATTTAACCACACCATTCTGCTCTAGTGTTCTAGGCGCTGAAAACTGGTGAATAATGCCCTGTGTTGTGAAGAATTGGTCAAATAGATCATTTTGGAATTCATCGCCATGATCACTGTGAATTGTCTTGATGGCCCACTTCTCACCTTGATCTGTGAAGCGAGAATTCGAAAACACTCAAGTGTATAAGACTTCTCTTGAAGAAATCTGACCCAAGTGTAGCGAGAATAATCATCCATCATAACAAAGATAAAACGTTTCCCATTCAGACTATGAACACGAATGGGACCCATGAGACCCATATGAACCAACTCCATAGCATGACTGATTGGAACATCAGAAACATGCTTATGTGAAATCTTAACTTGTTTCCCTTTATTGCATGGTCCACACACCAAGTGTTGATCAGCCTTAAGCTTTGGTATCCCTCGAACAACTTCCTGATGTGCCAGCTTTAACATTGTGCGGATGTTTAGATGTCCTAGCTTATGGTTCCACAGCTCTGTGTTTGTCCCTGCAAACACATGGTGGCAGTGACTTGTTGCCTTCCACATATAGCAATTGTTCTCTGATCGTTTGCCTTTGAGTTTCACAAACCCTTGTTGATCAACAGATTTGCAGTCATGTTTAGTAAATGTAACATCTAGACCTTCATCACATAGCTGACTGACACTAATGAGATTAGCTTTCAACCCATCAACAAGAAACACATCTTTAAGACTGGGTTGTGTTTCTCCACCTGTAACACATTTACCCTTGATCTTGCCATAGCACCATCTCCAAAGGTAACTCTTCATGCTGTAACATTCTCAAAATCAGTAAGATTGTTGTGGGTCCCAGTCATGTGTCTAGAACAGCCACTGTCAAAGTACCATTTCTTCTGATCATACCGAATCTTTTCAGCAGTACATGCAACATTACAGAAAAGTCACTCTTCTTGACATACAACGGCTTACTCCGTCTCGTGACTCCATGGCATTTCTTATGCTGCATGACCCCTGATAGAAGATTGTTGTACCCATAGCACTGAGCCTTGTAATGGTTAAGATTTACGAGTACCAACATCCATTTTTCCGACTGTGATGTATGTTGAAGACTGTTCCATAAGCATGTTGTGATGAATAAGGATTACCCGATAGACCATATGTAGCAAGTGTCTGAATTCAAGGGGTGACTCTGTACTTAGCTCTGTAAGCGGATTGAGATCCTTTTTGAGGAAAAACTCCTTCGGTCTTCCTATATTTAGCCTTAGAGGGTGCAGGTCCTTGTGTCATGTGTGACGATCCTTGAACTTCAGCAGCCTTGTCTTCTGATGTCCAACCTTTGACAAACTTAGTGTATGTTGAGTTATCTTCGCCTTGATAGCTGAGACCCCACTTCATAGTACTTGACCTTCCACTGCTTAGAATTGTGTCGAGATCCTTTGTTCTTTTGCTCAGCATCCTGATGTTTTCAGTTGTTCTTCCAGTTGCTTCTCAAGTCTCTGAGACCTAGTTCTTTCTTCATCAAGCTCTAAAGTCAGATTTGCTAACTTCATTGTCAAAGTTTCTTTTTCAGCTATCAGCTCATCATTCTCATGTTTCTTCTGAATCAAACTTGAAATAAGTAAAGCAACTTGTTCTTCATCGGATAGATCTGGTTCATCATCTTCTAAGTCAGACACAACGGTTTGTTTGACCTCCTCAGTCATCTCAATGCCTTCATCTTCCTCATCTTCTTCAATAACATCTAGTAAGGCAACATAATTATTGTGTATTTCACCATCTTGTTCCTCATCATCTGTCTCGTTATCGCTCCATATAACAAACAACTTGGATTTGCTTTCTTTCGTAGGACACTCAGCCTTGGTGTGTCTGTAACCTTTGCAACCATAACACTGCAGTGACCCTCTGCGTTTATTTTTGGGGCACTCCATCCTGAGATGTCCATACGCTTCACACTCCATACATTGTCGCTCTTGTTTATCACCCTTTTTAAAATTCTTCTCTGATTCAGGTCTAGAATTGATGAAGTTCCTCTGCGCTGACTTCACTCCATTTTTCGAAAGAATTTTCTTACCAGCGCAGCAGCCTGTGTCTTTTCAACCTTTTGTGTTTCAACAGCTTTCAACGCAAATGATCGTTCAGTGCGCTGTTCTTTTTTTTTCAACTACAACTCATATGCCTGCATATTCTCGACCACTTGATTAAACTTTATCTCATATGAGTTTAATGATACATCAATAGCAGATCTGTGCTATTGAAACTTATGTGGCAAACTCCTGAGAAATTTCTCCACCAGTTTCTTATCTTTGTACCGTTTTCCCAAAACTACAGCTTCATGTGCTATAAAGCTCAGACGTTTGCTGTAATCAGCAACGGTTTCACCTTCTCCAATTGATAGGTTCTCGAAATAGGAGGCCAGATTGCCAAGACGTTTTCGCTTGACATTGCTAGTTCCTTCAAAGGTGACTTGAAGAATATCACAAGCCTCTTTAGCTGATACACATCCTTGAAAACTGTTTAACTGAGTCAATGGTAGAGCGTTAAAGATAACGGAAAAGACTTGTGAGTTATACTTTGCCTCAACTTTCTCCTCTTCTGTCCAATTCTTTCTTGTTTTTGGCATCAATTCACCTTTGTCATCTTTCTCCATTGGCTATGTCCAACCATCTTCCACAGCGAATCAAGCTTCCATGTCAATGCTCTAAATTACCTCCTTGACTGACACCTTCCAATGTCCATAGTGCTCCGGATTCAGTTTTGATAGCGCAACAAACCCTAGTGACTTCTCAATACCTTTGTCGCAAGATCACACCTGTTGAAAAGATATTTGAACTTTTATCAAGTGTCCGCTCTGATACCAATTGAAAGGGGTATAGAGATCACAACACAGAGTTCTGCTTGGAAACATGCCAAGCAAACACTTTTCTACTCAATCTTATTAAACAAAGTTATTGAATACAAGATTGAATCTAAGCATTCTTCTCTTTTCTATCGAAGCACACCCTAGTGTAGATCTAAGAGAAGAAACCCAACACTCTTATTCTCAGCTCTTTTTGCTAGCCTAGAAGTTTTACAATCTCACACAATAGTTTCTAAGTGTTAAAAACATTTTGCGGGTCTAGCTATTTATACTAAGCTTCTCTAAACCTTAACAATAATATCTTTGTATCTTCTTCTTATAGTAACCGCTTGTGCTCCAAGTCTTATCATTCCTTAAACGTCGAGATGAATATTCTCCAAATATCTTCTCTCCCGACTCGGCTTTATCTTCATATTTAACTCACAGCACTTTAACGACACATCATCTTAACCAATCTAACTGTGACACGTCAGCTCTGCGTCCTTGTCGAACAGCATATGTATGTGGTCTGATGCAGAATTCTGTTTCCTCGCAGCTATAGAGAGTGCATCTTCAGTTTTCCGGTGAACACTATCAATCAGTTTACTACCACAACATTAACTATCCATCCAGTAAATACAAAAATCTAACCGTACAGAAACGTAAATTAAAATTGTCGAATGAATTTTTTTGACAAAGCCGGATCAGGCAGAAAAACATAATGGGTGTTATTGGATTCTAATTTATAAAGATTTTTGAAAAGTTCAACAAAATCATTAAAAGTAAATAAGTGAAAGATTGTTAAAGATTGCTAAAGAGTTTTGTTGATTAGTTTCCTAAAATTTTGTAAAGTGCTAGAATATTTTGAACTTATTCAGGCAAAGGGTCTTTATTTAAGGTTTTATCATTTTAAACACTAGCTAGCGAAACTAAAAATTCTAATGCATAAATAAATGTTAAGTAATTGATGTCAGAAACTAGGGTTTGTTATTGGAGAGGTGATTTCTAAATTCATATGGAATTGTAAATTTTAAAAATAAACACATGGATTTTGAAATAACATGTTTTATTGAATCCTTTAATTTGAATCCTTCTATTTTACACTTTCAAATCCATTCTAATCTATTTAAAACATAATGTGGATTTTGAAATCCAAAAACAAATCATTAAATGAATAACAGAGGATTTTAACAAGTATTTGTAAATCATATAACCAACAACACATAATTTTGATAAGTATTTTAAAATCAATGATTGAATAACACATGATTTTTGTTTGGATTTCCAAATCCATTAAAATCTTAGAACCAATAACCCCTCTAAATATTTTAGTTGACGCATTAAAAAAAAAGTAACTAAATTCATGGACAGAATTCCAGAATATATAATCTAGCTTGAAAACATGTGTTATAGGGTTTTTTTTTGTTAATTTAAGTTGTTGACAAAAAAAAAATGTTCAGGCATGTAAGATTATTTTTATCTTAATCTGTTAGTAATTAATCAAATTGAACTTGTTCACGCAAAACAACAAAATGCTGGCTTTGGTTTGGAGATCAAAATCTTTTGCTCCTTGGTCGATTAGATTAGTGCAAGATTAGTTCATTGTTATGTCACCTAAGTATTTAATTGTATCGACGCTAAAGGTGAAGTTGCAAAAGAGCTCTTGAGAGGCATTAGAAGCCATTGGACCAGCCTCACACCCGCGTTGGGATGTACTGATGGACAACTCGCTGTCGGAACCCTTTCTTCGTCGCGCACTCTTGTTATAGGCCGAACAAACTTTCATGTATTGTTTCCTTTCTTACTAATCAATCTCATATTTTCTTCTTTTTTTCTTTCTCGTTATGGTTTGTTGTAGGTTTTTATGATATGTATCTTTCCAGTTCTGATGGTTCTTTTTTTTTATTTTTCTTTGTGCATACTCATAAAAGATGAAGGCACTGTTCGAATCACCAATGGGTTTCCTCCTCTTTAGAGTTCTGGAAGAAGAAAAGATAGATGATGTCGAGGTTTTGGCTCAACAGTTCAATTCTTATGAGGGAGCATCACAGATGGTGGTGTTCACAGCTTTCAGACGTTATGGCAGTACCCCAGATCGAGTTAACATTCAGCTGCGCGACCTGAGGGATGGGGAGCTAAACATACATCTGATCCATTTTTTGCAACGTAATTGTGATGCTGGTGAAACCTTAGCTGTCGGCGATCCAGCTCTTGCAAACAAAATCTCTGTTTGGCTGGGATTTCATTGTATCAACGCTGAAGGTGAACTTGCAAAAGAGCTCTTACGAGGCATTAGAAGCCACTGGACCAGCCTCACACCCGCGTTGGGATATACTGATGGACAACTCGCTGCCGCAACCCTTTTTTCGTCTCGCACTCTTGCTCAATGGCGGATCCAGGATCAAAAATTATGTGGAGCACAAGTAATGTCGATGAGAGGATTTGAACCCTTGTCCTGAGACACAACATAAGACACTCCTTTCCAAATGAGCTAAAAGATACATTACAACAAAGTCTATTTGAATAATTATTAAAAATGAGTGTGGGGCATGTGCCCCACCCCTTTTGGCTGTAGATCCGCCCCTGCTCTTGCTATAGGCCGAACTAACTTTCATGTATTTTTTCCTTTCTTACTAATCAATCTCATATGATTTTGTGAATAAGTCCATCTGTTAACTAACTGTGTATTTCTTTTTCTTTTTTTTCATTTTGGCAGGACGATACCAACATCATCCCACATGTTCTCTTGTTCAAGTCTTTAAAAAAGAGGGTCACCTGCTATATCAAATGAATCAAGAACCTTTATGATGGGCATTTTTCCCGAGCTTCGTGAAATCGTACGAGCCAAAGGACGTTATGTCAGAGTTGTAAGATTGATTGGAAGGCGGACTGCAGCTCCAAATGTCAATCTCGCCGAGGTAAATTATTTCCATGTTGAGGCATGAGAATTAGGAGTTAACCGAGACGGAAAACTAGGCATTGGTTGCAAAAGAAGGGAATCTGAAACATATCAACATATGAGTGGGATTGTGAACTTGCGTAAGACCTCATTTGTGGTGATAATATGGTAGATTGTCTAGAGTCCGTTTTGCATACATCACAGTCTATTTCATTGCAGCACGTTTTGTTTTATTGCATGCGTACTTCATTCTCATCCTTGTTGATGGTTGATATATATAGTTTGGAGAGTGATTTAAAACTAAGATTCAGGAATCAGTAATTTACCAGATCCTAGCCTTAAAAGTATTACATATTCTGAAAGTCTGAAAACAAATTTAAGTTGACTCAAGAAAAGAAAAAAAAAACAAGACAAACGAAATTGATTGACAGAATTCCATCTAATCGAGCTTGAAAACATGTACGAATATTTTGATTTAAACCGGTTAATGACCAATCAAATTGAACCGGTCAAAAGGTTCAATGAAATTGGCATTTTTTCATGAAAACCAACAAAATGTTGGCTTTGGTTTGGAGATTAAAATCTGCCTCTGCTGCTTGAATGAGATTCATTTAACCAACAAAGGTACGGTTTCAAAAATTACACTTTCTTTGAGCAAAGAAGCTATTGGAGCAAAGGAACTGAACTTGAAAAGTGGATTCCAAAAATCATAATATCACACTGCTCTTTGTATGTGTTACAAAAATTTAATACTAGACAAGTTTTCAGGTACAATTAGATTGGTGTGAAAACAAAGTTTATACATACATAGAAGGATATCATAATCTCTTAATGCCAAGTAAAATTATCAACTTGCACAATCCAACAGATAAGATAAACGGGACAAGTTTGCGGATAACAAACCTGTGAAGAGACAATGTAGTTTTCAAAACGTTTGTGATCTTGTATTTGTTAAAAATAATGGACTAATGGAGAAGAAATATAGGAGAAAGAATGAATCTTGTAAAGTTTTTGGTCCTTTCTTCATATCCCTGAACATCCATATGCCTCCAGCTCACTATGATTGTCTGACACTATAGTGTGAAATACAAAATTTGGAAACGTCTTCGTTACGTCCCTACACAAACACAAACACATAAACCTATCAGCCTTGCACCCGAAGAAGATAACAAGGCAAAGACATGACTTACTTGAGATGTTGAAGGCTCATGTTCTGTATCAGAGAGGGATGGCGCAATACAAGAGTCCGCCACTCTTCCTTATCGATCTTGCCGTCCTTTTTAGTATCAGCGTCTTCAAAAGTCTACACCAATAAATTTTTACATCTCATTTCAAAAAATATATATGAGAAGGCCTAGTCAATGTCAGTGGAGATCAACTACCAAACCAACCTTGTCTATGATGCTCTCAATCACATGATCAGAAAGGTTCATGCCAGTTTCAGCTAGAGTCGTCACCACCATTTGCTTCACCTCCGGTCGCTCTATAGAGCCTTGCTGCTTCAGATCATACAGCTTGAAAGAAACTGCAGGGGCAAAAGATGAGCATGCCAAGGTTTGGATATGAAAACAATAATAACAAAAGGTGAAGACTCTGCCACTTACACTCAATCTTATCCTCAAATTTAGCGTTGGGGTGAAAGACGGAAAGAGAACGAGCAAAGGCTTCAAAATCTAGAATCCCAGTATGCTTGGTATCAAATAAGTCAAACACCTGCAAAGCGTACAGCAATGAAATCCAGATGGGTAAGTTACCAAGTCTTTTTACCCTATCAGCAAAAAGGCTTCTTGTTGTGTTTATCTTGAATAGTACGAATTGAAAATGTTCCTGAAATTCATTTGAAAGGATCCTAGTTAATGTTATAATGTAGAGGAGCACAAAGACATAGTACGAATTAAGGCTTACCTTATCGATAAGCCCGTCTTTGCTAATGTTCTTGAACAGTTCGTAAAGAGCTTCAATTTCATTCACAGTAACTGCATTTGGTACATTAAGACATTATTGTTGGGGGTTGTGAGCTAGAATCAAAAGTAGTAAAGTTTTTGGAAGAGAAATAAAACATACACACAGTGCCTCTAGCCACATCCTTAGGGTTCTGACGACCCTTGGGAGGATCAGCATCACAACAAGTCAACAGAATTAAGGATAAGTGCTTTAATCCATCTAAGCATTGCATCATCATCTCTCCCACGACTCACTATTCCCATGCCTACCACAAACATGAAAAATAAATGGTTAATCCCATTGAACATCAACAGAAACCCTCTAAAGTTTTGGATCAATAAAAATAAAAATTCAAGAATCGAACATAAATTTGCCGATCCGATGCAGACATCAAGTGAATGTAGTCTTGACTTTTGAGAGCAGAGAAGAAGATGATGCACCAAGAAAATATACCTTTCCTTTTTTTCTTCTCGTTAACGTGTAGAGAAGCTTCAGATTACGACTATTTCCAAGGGTCTTTTCTTATTTTGGCCACGATCTATCTTTCTCTCTCTCTCCATAAAAGTTTGTAGTTGGCTGCTGAGACATGGTAAAGGATCTAAAGTTCGTTGGCTTAAATAAGTCAACTCTAATTAGTTGGTGACCACTTTAACAAGTTGACATTTCGAGAGAGAGAAAACAAAAATTAAGAGGAAGAAGATACTATGATGGACTCATCATAACTAATAAGATACTCAAGACCATAAAATGTCGGTTTCAGGGAACAACATTCACAAAACAAGCCTTGAAGGGTGAAGTTAATACGCTTTGGCACAGAATGAGTCCTGCCCCTCTGACCACCAACGATCTATATATGCTTCAATCTCAAACTTAGCTGATCCTCTAGTGCTACTTCTTTTGACTAGTCTCTGGTTTGTGGCTTTGAATACAAGTCAATCGAAAGTGATGGTAAAGATATTGACTTTGCTTTATTTTACAGCAGACAAACCCACCATTCGACTTTATTGATGTAAAGGTGATTGTTTGTTTTTGTTGTGATAAGCTTCAAAAAAGTGCTCCCAAGTCACAGCAAAAGCTAAAACCCCTTTCATCCTTTGGCAACCACATCCGAGCTTATACTGCAGGAACCATCACAATGCCCACTTCCATTCTCCAAAGACTGAAACACATATTAGTTAGGCTAGTATAGCTAGGCTCTCCCACTCCATCTCTTCTCTTCATAATTATTTTGATTCCATCCATCATCTATATATGAGCACTACTAGTTTTCAGTAGTGGGGAACATACATTAACCAAAAATAGAAATTTGATAAAGTCAAAAGCTGAAGTATATGTACTCACCTTGTTGTTAGCCACAGCCTCTTTGCCAAAACAAACGTAATTGATGGCTAAAAAGAAAAAAGTACTATTAAATAGTAAAAAAAAGTCGCTTCATCTTGGTGTAGGAGCATAGCAATGAGTGACTTATTGAAGTATTTGGTGATTGATATGCCTATTACCACTGATTTAACTGGAGACCAAATGTTGGTTGGGGGGGGGGGGGGGGGGGTGGGGGGGGGGTAAATGTAACCAAATCAAATTATAGGGTAATAAATACAATAAAGAAAAACGAAGAGATGAAAGTAAAAGAGATGGGGGAAAAAAATGTGAGTGGGGGAAGATGGGAGAGTGTATGGGAACAACAACAACAATTGATGAAATGACAAAACAACAACAAATATAGGATCGTTTCAATATGATATTTGTGTGAGAGAGAGAAGAGAGAAGAAGAGTCTTGAGTTGAAATCAAAAGATTGGTCGTTTTTTCCTCTCTTTCCTGCTTTTTTTTTTGTTTTTGCTTTCTTATTTAGTTTTCTCTGATCTCTCTCTCAGTCAGTCAGGAAGAAGCTTTTATAATTGTTGTGTTGCCCCCCTCAATTTCTCCGTCCCTACTCTGCTCTTTTGATCAATTTCTAACGATAAAGCTCGAATCTTTTTTCATACCCGGGTCTGTCCTTGTAATCGAGTGTGCTCTTGTCACTCATGAATTTGTGTTGTTGAGATCCGTTTGAGAAGTTACCTCTTTGTTAAAAAAAAAAAGGAGCTTTTTTTAAGGGGGAGATATAGAGAGAGAGAGAGAGAGAGATTGAGATTAGATTTATCATTTGTGTGATATGGGTAACGTGAACGCGAGAGAAGAAGCGAATAGTAACAACGCCTCTGCGGTTGAAGACGACGACGCTGAGATTTGTTCCCGTGAAGCCATGTCTGCTGCTTCCGATGGTAACTACCACCATGTAGCTCCTCCTGAGCTTATGGGTCAATCTCCTCCTCATAGCCCTCGAGCTACTCAGTCTCCTCTCATGTTCGCTCCTCAGGTTTTCAGATTCGCTTTTTGCTCTCGCTGTCTTTATCTGGAAGGATGTAATGAAAAGAGAGAGATCTGGAGCTTGAAAAAGTTTGTGTCTTTTTTTTTGTTTTAAGGTTCCGGTGCTTCCACTTCAAAGACCTGATGAAATTCACATCCCTAATCCGTCGTGGATGCAATCGCCATCTTCGTTGTATGAAGAGGCTTGTAACGAGCAAGGTATCCCTACGATGATCACTTGGTGCCATGGTGGCAAGGAGATTGCTGTTGAAGGATCATGGGACAATTGGAAGACAAGGTTTTTATCAGCTCAATGTTTTGTTTTCAATTTTTATTTGGCTTCTTTATCATTTCGAAATCTGAGCTTATGTTGTTCTTCTGGGGGGTTTGATCAGAAGTCGGCTGCAGAGATCTGGGAAAGATTTCACAATCATGAAAGTGTTGCCTTCAGGAGTCTATGAGTACAGGTTCATTGTTGATGGACAGTGGAGGCATGCCCCTGAGCTTCCCTTGGCAAGAGATGATGCTGGGAACACTTTCAACATTTTGGACCTTCAGGTACCTTTTCATATATCATCAGCTTTTCGAATCGGTTAGTAGGTGGAGAAGTGAAACATTTAAGGAGAGACTATTGGAACTGCATAACCAGGATTATAGGGAATGGAAAAGAGATCTATGTTGGTTTGCAAGTTTAAAAAACAAGGCTTTGTAGTTCCTTTTTTCGATTTTGCGTGTGAAAACAGCAGAGTTACTTTGATGTATGCAGGACTATGTTCCTGAAGACATTCAAAGCATATCTGGGTTTGAGCCTCCGCAATCTCCTGAGAATAGTTACAGCAACTTGCTTTTGGGAGCTGAGGACTACTCCAAAGAACCGCCTGTGGTTCCCCCGCACCTACAGATGACACTGCTGAACTTGCCAGCAGCCAATCCTGACATCCCATCTCCGCTGCCGAGACCTCAGCATGTCATCCTCAATCATCTTTACATGCAGAAGGGCAAAAGTGGTCCCTCTGTGGTTGCGCTTGGTTCCACTCACCGCTTTTTAGCAAAGTATGTAACTGTGGTGCTCTACAAGTCATTGCAGAGGTGAGAAGATATGATGCCAATTCCAAATGGGTAGTATGTGGAAACTCGACATGCTCCCTATCTAATTTGGTGTTAAAAGTTAAACTCATGGAGAATGGGTGAGGCTATAGGAAGGAGACACACGAAGAGAGTTATTTGCAGGCAAAGTATTCCCTCGATACGGCGAATTTTGTTGTCTTTAAAGTTGTCAATAAGGTTTACCAACAGAATGAAGATGCAGTATTCAGTCAGTGTCTGTGTAATCTTTTGATTCGAAGACTTCATCATCTGTTTTTTTTAGTATAATTTAGAAAAGAAGAATGCAGGAACGACTTCACTTGTAAAACCGGCAAATCTTTTTTTATGGTTTTGTTTTGGGGCTTTCAAGTTTTCACAACAGTTGTCACCTGCCAGTCTTCTTAAATTATTGTTTGGTTTCAAATCTAGCAAAGTCAAGTGTGATTGTGACAGATGATCATATGCTTCTGCAACAAAGCATATGCAGATCAACTATATACCGGTGAAAAGCAGAAGATGACAGATTTCTTAATGGCCCAAAAGAATCTAAAGTAGAGTTTATTGTATTATGATTGCGACTATCTAACAGTAGAAGGCTGTACAGCATTCTGATGGACACTGTTTGAGGTTATGTCCGGCGTTCTGCAGGACAAAGAATAACAGCACCCCCACTTACGGCGGTCGGTGTACGTAATTGTACTCCTACCACCACCTCTTGTGGTAATTGGACACAGAGTAGATATAGATGGTTACTGTGACAAGCAAGCTGGCAAAGCTGTATGAGATAACTGGAATGTTGATGAGAGAGATCCTTTTCTTGTTTAGGAAGATGTTGGTTATGCTTTCGCTAGAGTCCCAATTCCGCATTTTCCTATTGCTCGTTATTCGAGTCTCTAGGTGGTTGTTCTAATATCTATAACATTGACGTCCTTGGTCAAAAGCTATATGTAGCAGAACATAAAAAGATGTGTAACAAAGCATCACTTTCTGCAGGAGAGATCTTTTCTCAAATCAATCTTAAATAGAGTTTATTGCATTCTGATGGCCACTATCTAACCTTAGAAGGCTGTACAGAAAGAAGCAATAGAAAGAGCAAAACATGTGATTTATATGTCTGAATCTAATCAAAGTTGTTGAATTTAGAAAACAGGACAGCCTTTGGCTTTGATTCCAGGAGCCGTGGGACAGGAGGCGAGAGGGCAGTGGTCTACTTCTGTGCCCCACCATTTAAGGTCGTGTCCAGCGTTCTGCAGGGCGAAGAACAAGAGTACCCCCATGAACGCAGTCCCTGCATCGAGTGCTGCAGAGAGTACGTAATTGTACTTCTGCCACCATCTCTTGTGGTAATTGAACACAAAGTAGTTGAAGATGGTTCCTGTGACCAGCCAGCTAGCAATGTTGGTTGGAGTGGCTGGAGGCATTCCTGCAAAGCCGTAGGAGATAACCGGAATGTTGATGAGAGGGATCCACTTCTTGTTTGGGAAGACCTTGCTCAGCGCCCACACTGGAACAGGCAGGACAGCTCCAATGAGGAAGAGCCAGACAAGGTTACGGTACATGCCTCCTGGTCCAAACAGCCGTCTTGGTCCTATCAATCCCCAAATAACTGAAGCATCAAACGTCACTCTGTACTTGGGGCAAGTCCAGGGGCTATTAGGGTGGGTTCCTTCGATGTCGCATATGTCTTGAATGCTCTCCAGCATCCACCAGGCCACTCCCAGATTCACCACACCAGCTACCACAGTGCCAACCAGCTGAGCTGTGTACATGCAGCGCGGTGGGATTTTCATGTAATGGCCAAGCTTAAGGTCTGCCAAGAATGAGAGAGCGTGGACTGTGCTGATCCGCCCATAGATCTTAAAAATCAGGTTTGCAATGGGTTTCCCAGGCAGGATATAACCGATTATGAACTGCCCTATTATATCATACCCTGGTTGCTGCAAATGTTAAGAAAACAATATACAAAGATATGAGCATTAGTTACTGGAGGAGGCCTTGTCTCTCATATAAACTACTAATTAACCTGATTTGTAGTTGCTTGAATAACACCAATAGGGAGTGTGACAATAAAGGCCAATGCAAAAGCAAAGAGCATTCCCCACCATGGAAGCTGCACTGACTCCTTCCACACAAAAGACATGAGGAGAGACATAGCTACGCTTCCTACCAGCAATATATAAAACCACCACTCAGGCACTTTTTTGTAACTTTGCATCAGTTTCCCATGGATGTCCAGCTTCCTGGTGTTTACTGCAGACCAAGTTTGCCTCCATATATCCCTGCACAAACACGCCAAGTGATGATGATTCTCTTCTCACAGTGCCCTACCTACTCAACAAAACTGAATCACAAAAGTAACAAACCTGCCATTGAACAATGCCACATGAGTTAGAGTTGCAGTGAATCTCGCAAACCCGGATCCAATGGAGAGTGCGAAAAGAGGGCTGAGGTAAAGCTTCCCGTAGCTGTCATATGCACCAATATCCAAATCAAACTGCGGTGTCAAGATCTTGGTTGTGTCATACTTCTGGCCGCTGGTAGTGAAGAGCTGATTGGAGAAAATTGGGAACTTTCTGGCATCGAAAGTGTTGAACTTCCAGTAACAAACAGGGACGATGATGTAAATGAACATGATGAAACCAACACCAACGTTGAGGATAGAGGACCATGGAGCCACCAAGGGACTACCATGGTAAGCAGAGATACCAGCCCAGTCAAGAGTGAAGGCTCCAACACCAAGGCCATGGTACCCTGAGCCAACTTGCTGAGCCGTGATGCTGTTAGGCCAAGCCCAACAAACCCATGAGAAGAAGGTCAAGATTGGGAATAGATAGCCTGGAAGCGCATAGTAAAGAAAGCTTGCACCAAGAGCCACTAGAAAGAACTGCATCCTCGTAAAGCCTTTAGACTTCTCTTCCTTCTCGTGCAACGCTCTGAAACAAAACACAGAAACAATACAATTCAACTTCAACGGAATCAGCTTTCTCGCAGTGCAGGTAATATACGAATCAAGATTGGATTTAAAACCTGAAGAGAGACACTTGAGCAAGATTAGAAGGCCACCACATGTCAACAGGATCAACCAAGTACCTCCTCAAAATTCCAGCCCAACCATAACCGATAATCTACAAAATTTCATTTCCATTGTTGGTCAACTAACAGATCTTAAACGAATCTTGAAAGCCAAAGAGAGAGAGAGAAAGATACCTGAGTGGTCAAGACGATGAAGAGGCCACAGATGAAGCTAAGGCTCTGCTTATAGTAAGCCTTCATAACAGTGATAGCCCCAATGGAGTAAGCATCACCACCACCGTAAGCGACGCCACAATTGGCAAAGATGGTGATAATGACATGCTCCTTGATATTAAAAGGACCAGGATTGAGGCTAAACTTCCACCCAAGAAGGTTGCGAGAAGTGGTGGGAAGAGTCCTAGCCATGAACTTGCCGATGGGCAAGACAGCGATCTGCATGAGGATGGCCGAGATGGTGAGCGGCTGCGTGCGGTAGGTGAAGAAAGTGTTGAGAAAGATGAGCAGAACACAAGAGCTCAGACCCAAGAACCAAGCTCTGAATGTCATCACCGGTATGCTTGGATCGTCCGTCTCAGGAACCACCAGAGCCACTTCCTCCACGGGACAACGCTCGTGGTCCGAGGAGAGATGGGCACTGTTTTTATCACTACCCTTCTCGGCGTCCATCTCTTTCTTTCTTTCTTCTTCTTCCCTGAAGTACCAAACAAAGATACAATGTTTCGTTGTTGTTCTTGTTTATATATAACCAAAGGACAAGACAGGGGAACTACTGTCATAAATTGTGAATGCTGTTTCGAATTACATTATTACCCCTTTTTCCTATACGTTACGTGTCACTTTTTCACGAATACAAAATCTTTTGTCAATAAATACTCATATAATCACAATTAAATGATACTGATCTTTGACTAATTAGGACTTAAGGAGTATGGTAAAAAGGCAAAAAAGAATTAAATTAAGGAAGATGAGATCTGCAAGACCAGCAAAGGCACATTGGGAGGTTCTAAATGGTCTGGCTTTCCTATTTTTTCCAAGCTTGTGAGACGCACGTGTCTTTAGACGTCCGACACACTCAGGACTCTGTCTAGTTCGATGCTTGTCTCGAGTGGGCCTGTTTTTGACACTCGACTAGGACGCAACGTTTCACGTTTCCAACGCCGTGAGAATTGCAATTCAGAAATAGGCAAGTGGAAGTGAACGGCCGTTAGTATTCTCACGGAGGTCGTGTTGCGTAGGCGTGGTAAGTTCGTGGTGCGCACATAACAAAACTCCATCCACGTGCCAATCATGCTAACGTGTTATTTACAGAGTGGGCTGCTGACTGCTGTGACACTTGGACTTGTCCGAGTGGGTTTGAGATGAGAACCTTTGAATATGCTTTTTTGCACTTTTCCATTGGTTGTGTCCGTGAAAAGTCCAATTAAAAAAACAGTGATTTGAGGAGACGACGGCAAATAATATTAAAGTAAAAGGGGGTTAAAGTGGTTAAACTATTCACTCGATTCTTAGGAAAATGGATTACATAAGAGTAAAGCACTCAAACGTTTTAAGCAAATTAAAAAAGGCAAAAGATAACTAATACTATGTTTTTTAGAATGAAGGTTATACAAATGCAAGATGGATTAGTGTTAATTAGACAGTGACATGTCTCAAAGCTCTATCGTTTTGGTTAAAATGAGCCTCCTGACATATATATGAAAACATTGTTTGGCTTTCAACTTTGCTATGAGAAAAGAAAAAAACACAAAGGTCTATATTAGTTGAACAACAAAGAAATATGCACAATTCTACACAAAAAACATCAAGAACTTTAACAAAAGGAATATTTATTGTCTTTTATTTTCTCTTTCTGTTTGAAGGAATAAGTCCATGGGAGGGTAAGAGAGATCGTTGTAGAGACAAACACCACTACTAGTTAATATGATTCTTGAGTAATTTTGAAGCAATGAATTTTCGAATTGAGCGAATGACACATCATCACACAATCCCCCACACTATTATTCATTATTCTTCTTCCACACAGAAAACGACATTTTCCTTATTGTTAATTTTCCCTTTATTCCGTTACAGTCCTAAACCCCTAAAAAGCCTCTTTTTATATTTCTTCGCTTTCCTCCTCACTTTCCCTTATTATCACATAAAAGTTAAAACAAATACTATGTATACACATTGTTGTTCACGAACCGTAAATCATTCAATAATTACGCACCACAAAAATTACAGCAATCATTTCATTTGGACCGTTCATATCTTTTTTTTTTCATTAAGGCAAAAAGCGAACGAGACATCACCTACCTTGCGGGCCGGGCATGCTTCTGCATCGACCAAAACGAATTTCTTCTATTCCATTAACATTTCATTGTCTCGAGTGCTTGTCGTTCTCGGACCAGCTTCTCATTTTCAATATACTGTATATGTGATACGTATATAGTTTACTTTATACTTCATAGATGATCTTTTGAGTTGAAAGATGCTCGCTCAAGATTTAATGTTGTCGGATCAAACTAGTGATATATAAAATAGAGACATTAAATAATGGATAAGAGATAAAAGTTGAAGAAAAAATGATGTACGTACGTTAAACTAAAATATTTTGAAAATTGCCGTCACAAAAAAGTGGTGGCACAAACAAAAGTAGAGGGTACAAAACGTTGTATGGTAAAAATACTCATCATCAACTCCGTACCATTTCTTTACATAGCGAAAAAAACAATAGAATGATACCAATCAAATTTGTTAATGCGTGAATGGATAAAAGATAAGGTAGAAAGTATCTAAGTAGTACATGTCTCGGAGCCACACAAAGTAGAGAGGATATATATCTTGGCAATCACATCAAAAAGGACAGAATCTTATCAAAGTCTTCCTGACTTTTGAGTTGCAAAATTGGGACCCAACAGATTTCCAATCTCATTATTTATTTGAATTTTCAGCCGTGACGACGACGACTCCTTGTTTTGTACATTCCCGTGTGTCTCTCTCAGTATTATATATTCTTGTCAATCTGTTTCAACTAAATCGTATACTTAACACTAAATCTACTCCACCAAGATCACCACAAGACACTTATCTCTATCTCTGGTTTTCAAATTTCCAACCGGTTTAAGTTCAATCTCTTTGGATGCTCCCCTAATGTAATCTCTCAGGAGAAAGAAACACACTGTATTTTCTCCATATATATAATGGTATCTCTTCTTTTTTTATTTTTTAAAAAAAAAACTACAACAACTGAAAAATTGTCTTGCAAGATATATAAAAGAGGAGAAACTTTAAAGTTGACATAAGATAAGAGAGAGCAAGAATTGGGGTATGAGGTGCATCATAACTAGGCATAGCCACTTTGGTCTTTGGTACTTAGAAGGCCACTTTTTGGGGCATGATCGTCACTGAAACAAACACATATTGTTAGAAAATGTATTGTTTTATTTTTCTTTCATGAAACTTTATGATGTTTAAGTGCTTTATTCATATGTAACCTATCATGATGTTTTAATTCCAGCTTCATTAGACGTACTCATATTAACCGAGCCCAAACCAACCTAAATCGAACGACAGTTTATATGCAATCTGTTTGGCTAAGATCTTCCAACCAAACTGAAACTGTATCGAATTAAAAATGTCAAATACAAATTTTTGTTAGAGTCCTTCTGCTAAAGATTTATAAAACCCCAATTAACTGAACCGTATCGAATCCAAACTGGTAATCCTCCTACGGTCCTACCCCTAATATTTTAGATCATACATTGTGTATGAAAATGAAAATGAATGTGAAACGGCCCGTTGGACTCGGTGAGTAGGATTGAAGTTTCCGATCTAAAGGTAGAGAGAGTCCAATAAGAGTTATGTTTTTGTATTACGAAATGCCCATTGGGTCTAATGATATATTCAAGACTCATATACCACCAATATGCATCACATAGGGACATTTTTTCTATTGGCCTTTGTAAAAAAAATACAAAACGCTCAAAAGATAAAGTGTTATTATTCGACCAACTATTCTGCATGTGACGAATCTTCCAGCTCTTTCTTTTGTTGTTGTTTTTCTCTCGTTCTATCTTCTTCTTACGTATGAAGAATTGATGATGATGATGATTGCTCTCTTTGTTCGTTAGTTAAAAATGAAAATATTAAAAGATAGAAACATACAAAATTTATGTCTATCTCTCTTAATTTTTATTAGATAATTACAAAACATGTGATGTGGGAGTTGGACTATTGGAGTGGTTGATTAATCGAGCTGGATATACAAAATTACAAAGATACCATATGAAAAAAAAAGAAGAAGTAAGTATTATATAAACAAACAAAATTATAGAAGGAGACAAAGAGTTGCGTTGAAGGAAGAATGATTGAGAAAATTGAATATAAGCCGACTCACATCCCACTCCTTTACTTAAAATAGTCTAAATCTTTTTTTTCTTGCATGTCAATGTGTTTATAGTAAAACTAGTAAAGAAACATTGAATATTAAAAGTATAAAACTAGAAAAGAAACAATGAATTTAAGAGATGAGCAGTAAATATCATTTGGCATTTGGTAACAGATGAAAAAAACAAACAAATCAAGAAAGAAAGATCTTGGTTTAAGTCAAATAATGGCAACTATGAAAGTTAGAGATGTGAAAAGGGTTCTGGTGATTCATTATTGTACTACCTTAGGCTGCAGCATTTTTTATTTTTATAAGAGATATGAGAAAGCTTTTTTTTCTGATTAATCAAAATCGACGCCAACTAGTAACGCGTGTCACCATAACATTGGTTGAGCAGGATTTGAGTCTGTATTATAAAAGTTACACTTCTCACCACCACCCATCTATCTCTCTCTCTCTTGAAGTAGACTCTAAGCTAGAGCCACCGTCAGATTTCAGATCTCAGATCTCAGCTCTTCATACCAAAGCCATGACCGAGAAGGGCAAGGAAAAGGTTTCTTTCTTCTCTACTCTTCTCTTCTCTTCTTTTGTTCAGTTTAGTTTGTGAGTTTTAATATGATGTGGGTCTTGAGGATATTTAACATCTTTGTGGGCATATATCTCTTTGTTTATTTATTATTAACATGGAGAGTTTTTTTTGTATATGTGGGTTGTGTTTGTTTTTGTGTGGATTAAAAAAGACAGCACCAACTTTGTGGAAACTATGAGAAGAAATCAGATTCTCTTTAACCCCAAAATAAAAACAAGAAAAAAGAAGAAGAGATCAGATTCTTCTCTTTCTCTTTTTGTGTCAGAGATCGAATCTGTTCTTCTACCCTCTTTTTTGGTGTTGGTTGTTTATTACAGTAATAAGATCTTATAAATGTCAAATCCAAAGTATATACAATTAATATATAGAAAAAAAACTATGGAAGAAGAAGAAGAAGCTGAGGATTTAGTGATGTTGATATCTCAAAAACAGGTTACTATGATGAAGTTGAAGGTGGATCTTGATTGTGCCAAGTGTTACAAGAAAGTGAAGAAGGTTCTATGCAAATTCCCTCGTGAGTTACTTCTTTCTTTTTCTTTCTTCTTTATTTGGTGAATTATTTTTGTCTGTTTTTGTTGGAAATGGACTGAGTGGATTTATCTTATGTGATTGGGAACAAGAGAAATAAGAGACCAATTGTTCGATGAAAAGGCCAACATTGTCATCATCAAGGTGGTTTGCTGTAGTCCTGAGAGGATCATGGACAAACTATGTTCCAAAGGCGGCGGCTCAATAAAGACCATCGAGATCGTCGAGCCACCCAAGCCTCCTCAGCCTCAGCCACAACCAGCTCCTCAGAAGCCTAAAGATGCTGAGAAGCCTAAAGCTCCAGAAAAGCCCAAGGAACCTGAGAAGCCTAAGCAGCCTGAAAAGCCTAAAGAACCCGAAAAGCCTAAAGAACCCGAAAAGCCGAAGCAAGCCGAAAAGCCTAAAGAACCCGAGAAGCCAGCAGCCGCCGCTAAACCGACACCAGCTCCCGCACCTGCGCCAGCACCCGCTCCTGCCCCGAAGCAGCAGCCGGGACCACCACCACAGGTGATCCCAATGATGCCGCAAGGGCAGCCAGCAATGTGTTGTGGACCATCATACTATGATGGTTACGGAGGGCCAGCGTTCAATGGATATGGAATGCCGCCGCCGCAGCCATACGAGTGCTATGGACGACCAGTCTACGATAGCTGGGGTGGGGGCTGCCCACCGCCACCTGCTTACCGAACATGCCACGTCACCAGATGTGATTACTTCAGCGAAGAGAATCCACAAAGCTGCTCCATCATGTGATTTGACTTCTTTTTATTACCTTTTAAAATATCCTTTTAATTTACTTCAATCTTTTTTCTTTATTATACAAATAATAATAAGAATCAGAACTACTATACATATTATAGAGACATTTACGTGTAATGTTGTGATTATGAGAACCAATAAGGAAGGAAGAAGGGTCGTTGTATTTTGTAATTTGGTAGCCATTTTCAATATTTGGTTGTCCCATTCGAAAGATGTGTAAAACAACTGTAAACATTAAAGCAAATTTGTTTCATTATCTTCTTTATACTCTTTGAACCCATAATAGTACTTCGCTTTATTTCTTTAATCTATGCCTTTTGTGATGTGCCACTGATTTAGCTTTCTTTCTTCTTTTCACTTTCCAAAGTAGCGTCGGTGGTAATTATCGGGATGTGTGACATTTTTCTTCTTCTTTATTACAAGTTTGACGAAGGATTCGTGCACATGAGCTGTATAGTATAGACTATAGAGTACCTTATTCTTTTACGAAGTTAGTACTATTAATCTATTATGATGCCATTTAAAAATATTCGTAGGAGAAAGGAGGTTAAGAGTTTATGTTATTGAAAAACAAACTCTTAAGGATGACCACAAAATATGTTTAAGAAGCAATGAAGAGAAAAAACCAAGAAACAATACGGGTGTAAAAGGATTGACTGATGGTCCACAAACAAGTTCCATATCTTTTATGTGTGAACGCATTGCTAAGGTCAACTTTACTAGAACTAGATTTGTCATAAGTTGAATCAGAACTACTATACATGTTAGTTCGAAGATTGTATGTCGGCCCTCAATTAGGATTATAGTTTATTAGCGTGTAGACATTTCAAAGACGAGTTACACCATATGTGAATGGTTTTCGTATGTGCCAAGTGTTCGAATGTGCTATTTGTGGTACTTTAAATAAGCAATAACTAATTAACTATAAAGAAACTTTGTTAGCACTAACCTATCGGTCTTTGAAGAACTTTCTTTACTCAATCAAGACTATGAGAAAAAATTCATCAAATATAACATCAAGAGACATGATATATTTGCGTGTCTCAAGATACCATTTCTTTGACTTTAATTTGATTCCGATTTTACTTTTTTAGAGTTAAACACGAGAACATAACAAACTGATCTACATATATATCTTGAGATGTTTCATTTTATGTTGGCTTCTTTAAGTGACTCCTCTCATAAGATTTCAAATTGTATGGACTAAATAGTATCCGACTGTGACAAATACAGAACATCTCATCCTTTCCACCCATAGGACCTTTAGGTTAACGTTAATCATGAAAATGCTAGCTTCTACTGTTCTACAGGCATGATGCATGCTTTGTTTAGAAATCTAATTTTATTGCCAATGCTCTATTAAATTTGTTTAGATATCTAACTTTCTTTCGTGAGACCATATTTTCAACGAAACTATAAAGCCTCGTTTGAAATAAAGTCTCTTAACTCTATATTTTGATCTCCTAACCTAACTGTATATATATCCCTTCCACAATTCTTGAATTCTTGAAACTATTACAGTCGTACTATTATGGGCTTTTATTATTTAGCCGTAATGGGGCCTATACCAAACCCAATACGCCGTCATCTATTACAAAGCTAGTCGCACTACGCGGTGTGGATTTCAACATTTTAAAACAGCACGCAGTTATATCCAGGAATACTTAAACAGCACAACTTTCTTCCTTTCCTTTCCTTCTTCTCTTACAAAAATCGCTCTGTTGGATAAGGTCTCTCGAGGCTGCTACACTGCAACTACGAAGAAGAAGTAGTAACACCCCAAAAATGTCATTTCATCATCTATGCTCGTCTCCCTCATCTCTTCTCCATGACCCTCTCCCTCTCTGCAACCTTCTCTCAGTATATCCCAAATCCACTCCAAGAAGCTTCTTCTGCTCTTACAACCCCAATTCTTCTCCTTCCCACTCCAGAAACCTTCTCCAAGCAACCCATGTTTCAGTACAAGAAGCGATTCCGCAAGAAACCCGGACCGAAAAATCCAAACTTGATGCGGATCTTCCATTACCAGAACCTCCCGCAGCTTCCAAAAGCTACGTCTGGGTTAACCCCAAAAGCCCCAGAGCTTCTCAGCTCCGTAGGAAATCTTACGATTCGAGGTACTCTTCTCTTATCAAACTAGCAGAGTCTCTTGACGCCTGTAAACCAAACGACGCTGATGTTTGCGATGTCATTACTGGCTTTGGTGGTAAATTGTTTGAGCAAGATGCTGTTGTTACTCTCAATAACATGAATAACCCTGAAACTGCGCCACTTGTGTTGAACAATCTCTTGGAGACGATGAAACCTAGCAGGGAAGTGATTCTCTACAATGTTACCATGAAGGTGTTTAGGAAAAGCAAGGATCTTGAAAAGTCGGAGAAGCTGTTCGGCGAAATGCTTGAGAGCGGTGTTAAACCGGATAATGCAACTTTCACTACGATCATTAGCTGTGCTAGGCAGTGTGGTGTACCTAAGAGAGCTGTTGAGTGGTTTGAGAAAATGTCTTCCTTTGGATGTGAGCCTGATAATGTCACTTTGGCAGCTATGATTGACGCTTACGGGCGTTCTGGTGATGTTGAGATGGCTTTGAGCTTGTATGACCGTGCTAGGACTGAGAATTGGCGTATTGACGCTGTTACTTTTTCGACTTTGATTAGGATTTATGGTGTTTCTGGAAACTATGATGGGTGTCTTAATATCTATGAAGAGATGAAGGCTCTTGGGGTGAAGCCTAATCTTGTTATTTACAATAGGTTGTTAGATTCAATGGGTAGAGCTAAGAGGCCTTGGCAGGCTAAGATAATCTACAAGGATCTTATTAGCAATGGCTTTACACCCAACTGGAGTACTTATGCTGCTCTTGTTAGAGCTTATGGTAGAGCTCGTTATGGGGATGATGCACTTGCTATCTACCGCGAGATGAAGGATAAAGGATTGTCTTTAACTGTGATTCTTTACAATACTCTCTTGTCCATGTGTGCTGATATTGGATATGTGGATGAGGCTTTTGAGATTTTTCAAGATATGAAGAATTGTGGGTCTTGTGATCCGGACAGCTGGACCTTCTCTTCGTTGATCACTGTGTACTCTTGCAGTGGGAGGGTTTCAGAGGCTGAGGCGGCTCTTCTTCAAATGAGAGAAGCTGGTTTTGAGCCTACTCTTTTTGTTCTGACGTCAGTTATCCAGTGTTATGGGAAAGCAAAACAGGTAGATGACGTTGTGAGGACATTCGATCAAGTGTTGGAATTGGGCATTACTCCGGATGATAGATTCTGTGGGTGCCTTCTGAATGTAATGACCCAGACACCGAGTGAGGAAATTGGTAAACTCATTGGCTGTGTCGAGAAGGCCAAGCCAAAGCTTGGTCAAGTGGTAAAGATGTTGGTCGAGGAGCAAAACTGCGAGGAAGGGGTGTTCAAGAAGGAAGCATCTGAGTTGATTGATTCCATTGGCTCTGATGTAAAGAAAGCATATTTGAACTGCTTGATTGATCTCTGTGTCAATCTCAATAAGTTGGAAAGAGCTTGTGAGATCCTACAACTGGGACTTGAGTGTGACATTTATACGGGTCTCCAATCAAAATCTGCTACCCAATGGTCCTTACATCTAAAAAGTCTCTCTCTGGGGGCAGCCTTGACAGCTCTTCATGTTTGGATGAATGACTTATCAGAGGCAGCTCTGGAATCTGGAGAAGAGTTCCCTCCGTTGCTTGGAATCAACACTGGACATGGGAAACACAAATACTCAGACAAAGGTCTGGCAGCTGTTTTCGAGTCTCACTTAAAAGAGCTAAATGCTCCTTTCCATGAAGCCCCAGATAAGGTTGGCTGGTTTTTGACTACTAGTGTTGCGGCAAAGGCATGGTTGGAGTCTAGACGCTCATCTGGAAGAGTTTCTGTGTAGCTTTTGTAATCGGTATGTAGGTTTGATATTTCTATTTGGCTTCGAGCTTTATCTACTGTTTAGCTTTCTTTCTCCTGATACCAGTATATTCTGGATCAGGAAAGATTTTGTAATGTTAGCAAACTCGGGTTATACACATTTGAAACAATTTAGAGAGCTGATTAAGTCTCCTTCTCATTAATTAATTCATGGTCTTCTCTTCATATCCTCCTATTGAGTTTAATACTGGGGCGGTGTTGATTTGACTTTGCCTTCCTCCTAGGAAGCATGCTTCATTAATATTTAAGACTTTGACATTTGCATGTGCAACTAGATATGTTTATCAAGTGCTGCTACATTAGCTGACCACAATAAAGAAAAGGGTTAGTGGGCATATGATGGTCTGCACGTTGGTCCAAGAGCTGAATATAAATTGTTTGATTCATGGCATCATCACATAAACTATGAACCATGGGAAACTGTATTCACTCATCGCTCTGCAAGCATGGAAACAAGGTCACAGATGTCTGGTCAGATGATGAGGCATCAACAGAGAAGGCCAAGGAATCACTTCAGGATGCAGCTGAGAGCAAACCTGGGAGAAAGCGGTGCATAAAGATCACGCTGACAAGGAAACAGCTCGAGCTGCTGCTGCGGAAAAATCCACAAGGCGTTTTGTTTCAGCAGAAATGGAAGCCATCTTTGCAAACAATAGTAGAGGTAGATAGCTTTTGATAGTCGCTTTGCTGTATCGTTTTGAATCTCGCTTTGGTTTGAAGCTGAGTAGCAGAAAGGAGAGAAGTTTTGATAACAAGTAACAACTCAGTCTAGTAGTTGTAAATTTTGTGTTCAGAAGAACTTATGACTTCTGATATATGTGAAGTGATCAATACTATTCTTATAAGGGTGATTTACTCAAGTGTTATCCAAATTAGGTAATATTAACAGAATCCAAAAAATAAGATTTTATTACTAGAATATTTTGGATATTTTCAAAATACCCAGCGTGCCCTTGTTTTATGTTACCGGAAAAAACGTTATTACAAAAATGTCATTGCCACGTCAGACCCCACGTCAGAAATCGCTGACGTGTAACCATAACTCAGCCGTAACGCGTTACAGATAAATGTTGCGGATGAGTTATGGAAAAAAACATTTGAGTAAGAGCGGACGGTTGAGTTATAGCATAACTCAACCAAGCGTTACAGTTGACTTATTAAAATCTGGTTGAGTTATGCTATAACTCAACCGTCCTTACGGCTGACTTATTAAAATCTGGTTGAGTTATGCTATAACTCAACCGTCCTTACAGCTGAGTTTTCACCTGATGGTTGAGCTGTCAAAAGTTTGGCTGAGTTATCACTACGACACGGCTGAGTTATCACTACGACACGGCTGACTTATGAGCAACTGTTACGGTTGAGTTATTGTACAACTCAACCGTAATAGGCTGACTTATCGTACAACTCAGTCGTGATAGGCTGACTTATCATACAACTCAACCATTTGACGGTTGACTTATTAACAAAAAATTAATTACTAGAATGTTATTCAGTTACGGCTGACTTATTAAACGATACGTCTGACTTATTAAACGATACGGCTGAATTTGGCAGCAATTTTTTTGTTTTTTAATTACTGTAATGTTTTTTTTATTATTGTAATGTTTTTCATGTTGTGGCTGAGTTTTATATAGGCTGAGTTATTTATTGTTTGATGGCTGACTTGCCACGTCGGACGCATCATCCATGTCAGCATTCCATGTCATCTTTTTTTTTTCTCCACCAGTTTTTGTCTCCAATGATCGACAGTTGCAATGTTTTTTGGGGCTATGGAAAACCGATCAGTTACGTCTCTGTGTAGAATTTTCGGCGAAAGAGTCTACAGAAACTAGTGGAGCTAGAGGAAGTATGATTAGCAGTGACTTGAAAGTAGAACCTACATACGAAGTGTACGGTGGGGGATTTGAAGGAACTTGTTTTGATTATGGTAAGATCGTTGACAAAGAAAACGAGGAGAAGAAGAAGCTGTCGAAGTAGCATCTGACGAAGAGAAGACGATGAATTTTCAAGCCGATTTGATTTTTTCGACGACTCCGATGGTGAGTCATCTGATGACGAGCAATTTTCTATATTGGGCGAGCCTCAGAGTAAAGAGGAAGACCCACTAACTCCGCCTCCTCAGAAGAAAGCTCATAAAGATGATAACTTTGCCGGATCGAATCCGGAGGCTATTAGGTTGGAGGTGTCAACGCTAAAAATTGTTGTAGGACAAAGATACATGAGCAAAAAGGAGTTCAGGAATCACGTGAAACTTATTTTGGTTAGGGATGGATTTGATTTGAATGTACCAGTATCAAATCCGAGACAAGTGGTTTTTAGGTGCTGAGTTGAAGGATGTCTTTGGAGAGTTCGTGCATCTGTACAAGGGAATGACCCAGATTTTCATGTTCGTATGTACGATTCGGAACACACATGTTCTGTGACGGAACGTTCTATTAGATCCCGCCAATCAACAGCTGATGTATTGACAGGTCTTTACAGGGACTATCTTGGTGATCTTGGTCCGGATGTTAAACCTAAAAGTGTTGGAGTCATTTTCAATAAGAAATTTAGTCTAAAGGTAATAACTATGTTTCGACTGACTTATTGATAATAATGGCTGACTTATAGGTATGTATAGGATGAGTTATTTACATGTTACGGTTGATTTATTCATTATTTACGGCTGACTTATTCGAATGTATCGGCTGAGTAATCTATATGTTATGGATGATTTATTAATTTGTTTGGTGTCAACAGATGGGATATTGGAAGGCATATCGAACGCTGCTGAATGCAAGGCAGATCGATCAGGGGACTCCTGAGGATAGTTTTAGCGTGTTGCCCTCTTACATATACAAGTTATGAAGGGAAAATCCGGGTACAGTCACTCGTCTTCAAATAGATAATGTAGACAGATTCAAATATGTTTTTATTGCTTTTGGTGCGAGTATTGCTGGGTTTGCTTTCATGCGCAAAGTTGTTGTTGTCGACGGAATGTTTCTCCATGGTAGTTACAAAGGGACGCTTCTAACAGCTCTAGCTCAGGATGGTAACTTTCAATTTTTTCCATTAGCTTTCGCTGTTGTTGACACTAAAAATGATGAGTCTTGGCGTTGGTTTTTTACACAACTCAAAGTTGCCATTCTTGACGAAAAGGATCTTGCGATAATCTCCGACAGACATAAGTCAATAGGGAAAGCGATTGGTCAAGTGTATCCGTTGGCTTCGCGTGGAATTTGCACTTACCATTTGTATAAGAACATCTTGGTGAAGTTCAAAGGAAAACATTTGTTCCCTCTGGTGAAAAAAGCGGCAAGGTGTTTTAGGCTGTCTGATTTTAATGAGGCTTTCATTGAGATTGAAGCACGTCATCCCGAATTACATGGATACCTCCAACGAGCTGGTGTCCGAATGTGGGCGCGTGTTCATTTCCGGTTTGAAAGGTACAATTTAATGACAATGAATATTGCAGAATCAATGAACCATGCACTGTCAAATGCTAGAAGTCTTCCCATAGTTCGACTTCTAGAATCGATATGGAATATGATGACCAGATGGTTTGCTGAACGGAGAGAGGATGCGAAATCGCAGCTAACAACGATCACTCGAGGTGTTGAGAAACTGTTACAGGTAAGTTTACATAACTCAACCATAACAGCTTTCATATACCAGCCGTAACTGTTTCCATATATCAGCCATCCATTATAGTTTCCATAACTCAGCTGTTATTCTTTTCATAATTCAGCCTAAAACGTTTTTTTTGTTCTACTCCCTACTAGGAACATGTCACTGCAGCAAGACTTATGGAGGTACAAACGATTGATGTTGTACATGTGCAAGTGAGCTATGGATCATGTTTGCATGTTGTAAATTTGGAACTAAAAAAATGCACATGCCGTCGTTTGACCACGAGAAAATACCATGCATCCATGCAATCGCAGCTGCAGAGCATTTGGATGTGTCTCGTATATCCATGTGCGATTCAAAATTTAGGAGTGTCGATTTGGTTAACGGATGGGCCGGTTCAATCATGCCTCCAGATGAATCATTCCCGGCTCCTGAAGCTGTGGATAATCAAAAGTGCTTGCCTCCGATTGTTGTGAACCAGCCAGGAAGGCCCAAGAAGCGTAGGATTAAATCATTTTTGGAAGTTGCCATTGGAAATAAACGCCCTAGGAAGCAACCAGCATGTTCGCGATGTAAGCAAGTTGGGCACAATGTGAAAACTTGTCGGATGTAGTTAGGGAGATTTGTTTTATTTTGTGTAATAACTCAGCCGTCAAGTCGTTTAAACCAGTCGTTTGCTTTCAGATTGTTCCTTTTGTTAGCTTAGCCGTCAAGTCATATATATCAGCTATCTACTTTCAGATTGTTCCGTATGATAACTCAACCATTACTTACTATAACTCAGCCATCAACGAGACCTTTCGTTTTCCCGTAAAAGTATAACTCATCTGTTAAGCAAAATTTTGGCGGGAAACCATAAGTTAACCTAATCATAGACGCGACCTTTCCTTTTGATAAATCATCCGTCATAGATTATTCATTTCGATAACTCAGCCATTAGTCACTATAACTCAGCCGTCCAAAGAAAGACGTCACCGCGTTTTCCCGTAAAATTAAAACTCAGCCTCAAAGTGAGAGTAGATACTAAAATGTGGAAACATAAAAGGTGGATACGTAGAACATATATAGGTAAACCAACAAAGAAGGGACCTTTAATACAGGAAAAAAAAGATACTAGCTGCAGAAATGGAAAATACTTATTTTAGAGTCACAAGTTGATAAGGTAGAACTGGAAATGGAAACCCTAAAGGATCTCAGAGACTTTGAGGCACAACCACAAAAGGTAACAGTTTTTGCACACGATTTCATAGTCTCCATAGAGGAGAGATTGGAAACCATACTCCAAAGCACACATCCAAGCACAAACGGGTGAAGGGAGTAACGAACTGTAAGGATAGAGATGGGAGGCTGTGTATGTGTTTTTCTGGGACATCTTATAATGAGATAACTCAAACACAAACTCATCACCGGTTGCCATTGCACCCGAAGACATCAGAGGATAATGATGAGCATCAAACAACTAGAGGTAATGGACGACCATTACCTCATTCCCTTGACAAATTCTTAGTATCCCACATGCTATGGTGGCTTCAGCATTGGCCGGTACAATACGATTGAGAACCTCAATCCCACGGAGGATATCTCTATCCTCAGCTACAACCCTTAGCCCTTGTAGTAGATGGCAATGGGGTTGCCGGCGTCAAAGCATTTGACGAAGAAAGGCAAGTACCGCCCTTCAATCTGGACGCCACCATCAGGGGCATTGGATGTGTTGATTTGTGATGGATCAGTACAATGGCTATAGATAGCAGCTGTCTTCAGAACTTCTTTACTGTATACTGCATTTCTTCCCCTACGACCAGCCCTTAAAATAGAACCAAGTGACCACCATTGATCTTTTGCAGCAAGGAAAACGATTTTTATGAAAACATCGTTGGGGAGATCCGGCAATAAGGGTGCTCAAGCGGACATACTGTTGCAAGAAATAATTTTATTCTAGTTTGTAGCTGAGAGGTAATAGTCTAAAGAAATGGGAATATTATAACGCAGTCACTTGACGGCTCTATTTGTGGTTGAGAGGTATATATATACAAAGATAATGTCTCGTCAATTAATAGGTTAACTTATGGTTTCCCGCCAAAATATCGCTTTACGGCTGAGTTTTTATATTTACGGGAGAGCAAAAGGTAATGTGACGGCTGGGTTATAATGACCTAAGGCTGATATAAAACTAGACGGCTGAGTTATTAATTTACGGATAACTAAGTCATAAAATTTACTATAACTCAGCCGTCACATGAATCACGAGACCTTTCGTTTCCCGTAAAACTTTAACTTAGCCGGTAGGCCATATTTTGGCGGGAAACCATAAGTTAACCTAATAATTCTAGTTTTTAGTGTTGCTCTGAACATTTCCAACCCTTCTTCTATTTATACTAAAACCTGGAACGCAACCTAGAAGACCGTAATAAACATTCAATGTTTCTAACCTAAAAATATCAATATAACTCAGCCGTAACATAAAAATAGATGGCTGATTTATTTCTATGTCACAACTGAGTTATAATAATTATAAGAAAACGAAAGGTCTCGTCTATTATCGCTTTACAGCTGAGTTAACTTATGGTTTCCCTACAAATTATCGCTTTACGACTGAGTTATAATATTACGGGAAAGCGAAAGGTCATGTGATATGCCTAAAATTCGAGGATCACTCAGCCGGACTAAAAAGGATAGAAACTCGCCAAGGTGCAAGGTCCAACAAGGGAGATTTGATGGATTGAGGGGTCGCACAGCAGTTGCGGAAGGCTGCTGATATTCCCAACTCCAATCACTGCTAGATATGACACACTAGTCCAGCAAAATGAGGCTGTTGCTTGGATATTACAAACCAAGAAACAAAGAACTGTTCTAGACAAAGAACAAAGAGATAAACTAATAAAATGAAAAGGAAAATTGATTGATTATTCTCAAATGAGATTACATGAGTTTATATAGAGATAGAAAACTTGGTCACAAAGCCAAGTATTATTCTTGAAACTAAAGCACAATAAAGATAGATAGTTTAATGAAGATTCAACTCTTGAACTTTGTCTTCCCAAGGTGTCTTTCCCAAGGTGAGTTGAACTCCATTTTCGTCATTCCTCTTTGACCACAAAATAAAGTGATTATTTTGGGCTTTCTTGAACTTGAATTAGACTCAAAATGGACTGGACTTGGTAGACAACATCCCCAATAGAATTTCATATGCTCTCCTTGCCCATAATCTCTTGAATTAGCCCAATAAGTGCATCATTGAACTTCTCTCTCTTTAACTCCTTGGTCCAATTTTTCTGATGAGAAACAACATGGACTGTACCATTTCTTCACTTTTGGCTTAGTAGAAACAACACCTGGTTGCCATACATAATTCTGGAAGCTCTTAAACCAGTTGGACCTAAAACTCTTCAAGTGAACAACTAGATTAACCTCCTTTGGCAAATGGAATGTATCGCAAATGGTTGTTTGGCTGGAAGAATTGATCTTCATCTTTGTTCGTGTTGAACAAGGCTCAAGGATCTTCTTGGATGGTCTTATGATCATATCATACCCCTCCCCTTGAAAAAGTTTCGTCCTCAAAACTGTACGGCCATGGTTTGGAGAGTGTTGAAGTGATTTTGGTGGCTTCTCTTTGAGAGAAAATATAAGTCCATATTGCATACCATGAAGCAGAAATGCACCCCTTTCTGTGAGACCTTTTTTTTTCCCTTCAAGATCCAAAACTTGCTCCGTCTTACTTGACAAAAAGTGTACCATTGACTTTTCTCTCTTTGTTGGTGCATTAGGTGAATCATCCATACTGCCAAGGTTGTTGATGATCATGCCTTCCTCTGCGGCTTCCTCACTCTGATCTTTGCTGATCTCTTTCTGCTTTGGTTCCTCAACTCTTGTTTTCTCACTTGGTGAATTTGTTATTTCCAACAGATTATCCTGAACTAGCACCTCCTTATGATTCTTTGGTGATGGTAACAAATCAAATACAACTTGCTCTTCCTTAGAAACAAGAGACGTCCTTGCTTGTTGGTAACTTGGCGTGACAGTAGATGCTCCATCAGTTGGTCTAGAAGTCCTCCTTAGAATATGATTTGAACCACGATGGTGATGGTGGGGAACAAATCGTTTCCTCAAAATATACTTCATTTCTGCCCAAGTCTCAATGGGGTTTTCTCCATTTCTCCTCCTGCTTATCACCAACTGATCCCACCAAGTAATAGTATAATCATAAAATCCGGTGACTGCAAATCGTACCTTCTTCATCTCGCAATAATTTTGACAACTAAAAACCGACTCAATCTTTTTCTCCCACTCAAGATATGCATTTGGGTCGTTCTTGCCTTGAAAGGTAGGAATCTTCAACTTCAAAATACCCATGTTAGCATCCACTCTTCCTCTTGCTTCTCTAGCACTTCTTGGTTTCATATGGCTCCCTCTTGATGATTGACTATTGTAATAATCGTCAGACCTTGCTACTCTAGGTTGATCTCTTTCCCTTCTATGATGCAACATTTGTGGTCGTCTCGGTTGTGCCTCCGCTTGAACTAACATCCAACCTCTCGTAGAGGACATTCATCTTAACCCTTAACAACCGCCGCGTCTCTTCCATAAGTGCTTGAAACTGTAGATTTGGAATCCCAAGCCCTTCGTCTTCGATGATCCCACGTTCTCGACGATCATTATACATTTTTTTTTCTTTTTTCTTTTTTGCTTTTTTTTTCTCTTTTTTTTTTTTGTTTTTTTTGTTTTTTTCTGTTTTTTTTTTCTTGTTTCTTGTTTTTTTTTTGCTCTTTCTCTGTATTTTTTTTTTGAAAGAAGATGAATAGATAGAAGATGAAAGAAAGAAAATGATAGAAAATGAAAAGATAGAAGAAGAAAGAAAAAGATGAAAAGATGGATAGATGAGAAGATGAACGGACAAATACCGGTTGAGTGGCTCTGATACCACTTGATACGCCCAAAATTCGAGGATCACTCAGCCGGAATAAAAAGGATAGAAACTCGCCAAAGTGCAAGGTGCAACAAGCGAGATTTGATGGATTGAGGGGTCGCACAACAGTTGCGGAAGGCTGCTGATATTCCCAACTCCAATCACTGCTAGATATGACACAGTAGTCCAGAAAAAGGAGGCTGTTGCTTGGATATTACACACCAAGAAACAAATAAATGTTCTAGACAAAGAACAAAGAGATAAACTCACAAAATGAAAAGGAAAATTGATTGATTATTCTCAAATGAGATTACATGAGTTTATATAGAGATAGAAAACTTGGTCACAAAGCCAAGTATTATTCTTGAAACTAAAACACAATAAAGATAGATAGTTTAATGAAGATTCAACTCTTGAACTTTGTCTTCCCAAGATGTCTTTCCCAAGGTGAGTTGAACTCCATTTTCGTCACTCCTCTTTGACCACAAAATAAAGTGATTATTTTGGGCTTTCTTGGAATTGAATTAGGCTCAAAATGGACTGGACTTGGTAGACAACATCCCCAATAGAATTTCATATGCTCTCCTTGCCCATAATCTCTTGAATTAGCCCAATAAGTGCAACATTGAACTTCTCTCTCTTTAACTCCTTGGTCCAATTTTCCTGATGAGAAACAACATGGGCTGTACCATTTCTTCACTTTTGGCTTAGTAGAAACAACACCTGGTTGCCATACATAATTCTGGAAGCTCTTAAACCAGTTGGACCTAAAACTCTTCAAGTGAACAACTAGATTAACCTCCTTTGGCAAATGGAATGTATCGCAAATGGTTGTTTGGCTGGAATAATTGATCTTCATCTTTGTTCGTGTTGAACAAGGCTCAAGGATCTTCTTGGATGGTCTTATGATCATATCATCATGTGACGGTTGGGTTATATTAAACTATGTCTGATATATGACTAGACGGTTGAGTTTTAAAATTTAAGGATAAACTCAGCCATAACTTTACTATAACGAAAGGATTGTAAATGGTCAATAAAAATATTCCCATTTAATAAATAAAAGCTGGAACGCAACTGCGATCCCCTTCCACCAATCAGATTGCGACAGTATTTTCGCTGCGTCCCGAGAATCACTCTAGAAGACCGTAATAAACATTCAATGTTTCTAACCTAAAAAAATCAATACAACTCAGTCGTATCATAAAAATAGATGGCTGATTTATTTCTATGTCACGACTGAGTTATAATATTTATAAAAAAAATGAAAGGTCTAGTCTATTATTAGGTTAACTTATGGTTTCCCGCCAAATTATCGCTTCCCGCCAAATTGATTGAAGGCGTTATACGCGAAGCGTCGCTTTGGTTCAGTTATAATTACGCGTTGAAGGGGTAAGAATTATGTATTTATGAAGCCGAAGGGGTACTTTTTGTAAACCAAAGCGACGCTTCGTGTATTATAAATACTTTTTGCTCTTGACTTACACATCAAACCTTTGTCTCACGAAATCGTAAAAATCATCTCTCAGAGTTGACAAATCCTATTACCTTCTTCCTTCAATCCGTCAGAAATGTCGCATCTTTCTTCAAGCCATCTAAGGTTGGGGTTGAAATATCTGAACAAGGATCATTCGACAAACGTCACATCAGGTAAACGCATATATTTTCAGATTAGTTTTGTTTTACTGTTAAGGATCAAAAAGAGATTGAGTGTGTTTGCCTTTTTGTTAGTAACTGTTGATGACAACATTTTCCATTGGGAGACTACTTTAATCGGACCGGTGAACACCCCATATGAAGGGGGAGTGTTTAAAATGAGACTTCATTTTCCGCCTGATTACCCAAATAATCTCCCAAAGGTATCTGTTTTGATTATACTCCCTTTTATTTAGCAAGCATGTGTATTAGGACTCCTCTTTTTGCAGCAACTCAATGGTTTTTTAAATATAATTTCTTGATTATGTAGGTTATTTTCGTCACAAAAGTTTGCCACCCAAACATATCAGATCACGGAGCCATAACCTAAGAGTGTTGAAGCCCACTTATTGGCATCCCATGTCGATTAATATGCTTTTCAAGATATTAGTGGAGAAGTTGATTGAACTAGAGGTCGATGATGAGGAGAAATTCAATGAAAAACTTGCCAACCTCTACAAATCTGATAGGACAAGGTTTGAAGCAATGACTAGAGAGATGACAAACCAATACGCTGGGAGTGGAAACTGAAATATGAACTTTTTTTTGCTAAATAAACTGAAATATGAACTTGAATAGTTCAAATCTATTTTAAAATATTTCAGTCTGTGGTGTGTGCTACTTTACTTACATCTTATTAATAAAATATTTCAGTCTGTGGTGTGTGCTACTTTACTTACATCTTCTTTAGTTTTCAAATCCATAACTTATGGTTTCCCGCCAAATGATCGCTTTACGGCTGAGTTATAATATTTACGGGAAAGCGAAAGGTCATGTGACGACTGGGTTATATTAGACTATGTCTGATATATGACCAGTCTATTATTAGGTTAACTTATGGTTTCCCGCCAAATGATCGCTTTACGGCTGAGTTATAATATTTACGGGAAAGCAAAAGGTCATGTGACGGCTGGGTTATATTAAACTATGTATGATATATGACCAATCTATTATTAGGTTAACTTATGGTTTCCTGCCAAATTATTGCTTTACCGCTGAGTTATAATATTTACGGGAAAGCGAAAGGTCATGTGACGGTTGGGTTATATTAAACTATGTCTGATATATGACCAGTCTATTATTAGGTTAAGTTATGGTTTCCCGCCAAATTATCGCTTTACGGCTGAATTATAATATTTACGGGAAAGCGAAAGGTCATGTGACGGCTGGGTTATATTAAACTATGTCTGATATATGACCAAACGGCTGAGTTATAAAATATACGGATAAATTCAGCCATAACTTTACTATAACGAAAGGATTGGAAATGCTCAATAAAAATATTTCCATTTAATGAATAAAAGCAAAAACAAAATTCTCTATCATAAACTGGAAATCACTGCTAGAAACCCTAAAGGATCTCAGAGACTTTGAGAGACAACCACCAAAGGTAACAGTTATTGCACATGATTTCATAGTCTCCAAAAAAGATACAATAGGGACGGTTATCCAAAGCACATATCACAGCACAAGCGGGTGAAGGGAGTAACGGGCTGTCAGGATAGAGATGGGAGGCCATGTATGTGTTTTTCCGGGCCGTCTTATAACGAGATAATTCAAACAAAAAAGAATTACCGGTTGCCATAGCAGCCGAAGACTCCAGATGATAATGATGTGCAACAAACAGCTGGAGGTAACAGATGGCCAGAACCTCATTCCCTAGACAAATACTTAGTACCCCACGTGCGAAGGTGGCATCTCGATCAACCGGTACAATACGACTGAGAATATCAATCCCACGGAGGATATCTCTATCCTCAGCCACAACCCTTAGCCCTTCGTAGTAGATGGCAATGGGGTTGCCGGACGCCACCATCAGGGGCATTGGATGTGTTGATATGTGATGGATCAGTACAAAGGCAATAGATGGCAGCTGTCTTCAGAACTTCTTTCATGTATACTGCATTTCTTCCCCTACGACCAGCCCTTAAAATAGAACCAAGTGACCACCATTGATATTTCGCAGCTAGGGAAACGATTTTTATGAAAACATCGTTGGGGAGATCCGGCAATAAGGGTGCCCGAGCAGACATAGTGTTGCAAAAAATAATTTTTTTTGGTTTGTAGCTGAGAGGTAATAGTCTAAAGAAATGGGAATATTATAACTCAGTCACTTGACGGCTCTATTTGTAGTTGAGAGGTATATGTATACAAAGATAATGTCTCGTCAATTAATAGGTTAACTTATGGTTTCCCGCCAAAATATCGCTTTACGGCTGAGTTTTTATATTTACGGGAGAGCAAAAGGTAATGTGACGGCTGGGTTATAATGACCTAAGGCTGATATAAAACTAGACGGCTGAGTTATTAATTTACGGATAACTCAGTCATAAATTTTACTATAACTCAGCCGTCACATGAATCAACGAGACCTTTCGTTTTCCCGTAAAACATTAACTCAGCCGATAGGCCATATTTTGGCGGGAAACCATAAGTTAACCTAATAATACACGCGGTCTTTCGTTTTCCTATTGTTTTTCTTTATATTCTCCTCATTTATATGTCTGTCTCTCTTTCATCTCATTCTTCGTTACTATTGTTTCTCTTAATACTCTCCTAGATCACAGATCTTTCTATTTGTTACATCTTCCTATCGACATGGAAGTTGTTCCTCATATCGATGGACAGTTTATTAGAGACGTCGAAGAGATCATTTGCGCCACTGATCGAGAGAATATTCCGGTTCTAAACCCTGGTGTGGGTTACTGGGTTGACAAAACCACTGATACGTGGTTCAAGTTCCTTCACGTTATCTCTATTGCGATTGGAGGAATACTTCAACACAACTGGCACCATGCGTGGCCGACGTACCCCTTGATTCCCTTGCACTTTAAGAGACAATGGTTTCTCCTCCTCTCGGTTATATTCGTCTTGCTATCGGTTATATTAAGTTAATCGACCTAATTTGGATAACATTTGGATTATTTATGGTTATATATTCATCTAACCGACACATAACCGAAAATAACCGAAAAGTAATTTCAATTCTAAATTTAAATTTTGAGTTATAATAATTTAAATTTACATATATTACATAAGCCAGCCGTTTATGACGATAACTCAGCCATACTATTCAATTGTTGGAGTTTTATTTTTTTAATCAAAAAAGGTTCAGAAATTTGAATTCAAATTTTAAATTTTTTTTTATTTTAATAATAAATCGTAGAAAATGTGTTTATTACGCGTGTGGACGATATCAAGAGACGTAATTATTGTTTGCGTCTCCTCAACAACGCTTTTTGTATTCTCAAGATGGAATATAATAAATTAATGTTTTAGTATAAATGATGTGATTGTAATGATTTTGTTTTTAGTAATCGAGATCGAGTCAAGATGATGGCGCAGATAGATATCTACGGCGTAAATATCAACTCAACCGCAAATTCATAACTCAGAGGTGTGAAGTATATAACTCAACCGTAAATCAGCCATAACTTTGAAAATTGACAAATCAATGTTTTACATACCCAAGTAAAATTCATACTAAGACAAATCCAAATGTTTTACAAATCATTGTAAAATTCCTACCAAAAGAGACAAAACGAATGGCATAATGCATTATCGCACCTAATCCATAAAATCAGGTGCCTCATCGTAGATTTCTGCTGCCATTTTAACCCGTATAGCCTGGATATTTTGATCACAGGTGCCATCGAAAGACAAACCAAGCGTACACGCCACAGTCACCAACCTGTACGTTTTGTGGGACCTTGGAGCCACTCTTCCTCCTGATATTGAACTGATCAAAAGTAGGTGTACGATATTTGTGAGGAACTATATCGTTCATCATTGCTGGAATCATCCGCGTAAACGCCCTACAAGCATTCATCATTATAATATCACTTACTTTGGTTGCTTGACCCACGATGCTATCATAGCAATCAATATGCCTTCTGATGAGGTCCACGTGCAGCGCCACCCAGTGATTGCCTCTAGTTCGTGGAGTAATATACAGGTGCTCCACTTCTTCTATCCACTTCAAATTAGTCGGTTGATCTAGTGGAGCCAAACCATTAACTAAATCTTCGTAACTGTTGCCTTTGAATTTAAACATTTTGGGTTTCATCTTGAACTGAGCATAGTCACGAACTATCGTAGTGGTGTACCACGGGTCTATAAACGCAATGCATTTATCGTGGAATGGGAAGGGATCTCGTTTGTACCTAATCCTGAGGAGTATCATAAACGCGCTCATGTGCTGTAAAACAGATAATAACAACTCAGCCATTATGTATTATAACTCATACTTAAACCTAATAAGTCAGTCCCTATGTACTATATCTCAGCCGTAAATTTCCATTAAGTCAGCCATTATGTATTATATCTCAGCCGTAAATATTATAACTCAGCATCAAGTTAAACTTACTTCATCAGACAGCCACCCATAGGTACCATCCTTCACTGGCCTGTTCTTTCTTTCGGTGATGAGAGTCCTATAGAATTTGCCTAATGGTGTACCCCTGAGAAACAAATAAGAATTAATATAAAATGTTAACAAGCTGTTAATAAAAAGGGTCTAAAGGGACATACTCGGCGCTCTTTAGGAACTCCAAAAGTTTCTGCAACTTGACCGGATCAAAAGGTGCCAGAGGATCATATATTCTAGGTCCAGGTACACAGTTCTTCCTCATGCACGTCAGTCCGTTGTCTCCAATATAAGGAAAAATCCTCGCTTGTGTAGCTTGTTGTTTATTCAATGCACTTCCATCCGGGGACAGCTTAACACTCTCCAGCCTAAAAGCTTTAATTCTATAAAGCCTAATCTTTTCCTCTTCATCATCCTCAGATTCAGGTTCAAGGACATCGTTTTCAGCCATAACATCGGCTGTCATATCACATAGACTGCTGTCAGCAGCGTCGGCACCAGCGTTTGCACCACCATCGGCATCTCCCTCATTCAAAACAGGTTCTACAAATTGCAACGACTTCAAAGCAGTAGGCTTAGTAGTCTTTCTACCTCTTTCCTTGTGCGGATTATCTCCAACCTTCCTTTCCGCCAATTCTTTGACCTTCTTTGCCGCCAACTCTGTGACCTTCTTTACAGCCGCCGCCTCATCTTTGGCCTTCTTTGCCACAACCTCTTTGTCCTTCTTTGCAGCCGCCGCATTATCTTTGGCCTTCTTTGTCGCAACCTTTTTGGCCTTCTTTGCAGCCGCCGCCTCATCCTTGGCCTTTTTGGCCGTAACCTCTTTGGTCTTCTTTGCATCTAATTCTTTGTGGCTCTTTGCATCTTTGGCATTATTCCGTGTGTGAGGCCGTTTATTTGGTTTCGTAGCAGCTGGAGACTTCTCAATGAAATTAAGAGGATCATCTTTATCAAAATCTTTATCCAGATTCCTACTGACCCTAGCCAAACCACTGCCATCTTCCTGTATAACATAGCAAAGACAACTAAAGTTAATGATAACTCAACCTATACATTCTGGCAAAATCAGCCAAAACATTAACATAATTCAGACATTACCACAAGACTATTGACAGAGTAGTTTTGTTGCATTTTGCCTGGAACTGCTGGTGGACCTTTTGGTGTCAACAGTCCTTCCCGAAGGTCTTCTGGTAACATGTTCTTTATTTTGAAATTTTTATAATTTGAACACGCATCAAAAGTGTTTTGGTCAGTTTGCCCAACACCCATGGAAAGCAGGTGCTCTTTCATCTGTTTGAGATCACTCTCAACAGATCCAAACCTGGTTTCAAACCTTTCATTTATCCTCTTTTCTATTCTATCTCCAATGTTTTTTCCAAGGTGTCAAAGCTTGAGGTTAAATTAGACACCAACTCAATGAGAGTTCCAACCGACCCAACCGACACATCTTCTCCACTAGCAACCGACACACCTTCACCAGATTCACCACCCTGACTGTTGCAAACTTCCACCTTCTGGACTTTCTGCTTCTTTGCGGGAGGAGATTCAGAATCAACAGCTGATTTAGCTTTTAGATTTTTCTTCTTATCACTCCCCTTAAAATCCCAAAAACCTTTAACAAACTTATTCTCATGTATGTCTTGGATAAGGCGATCAACTGCTGGGTCGTCTTTTTGATCTGGCCACGTATGAAATAGCTCGCGTACATCATCCTTCATAACCATTTTAGTCACACGCAGCTGTAACAGAAGAGAATATGAGACCCATCAGTAAAGAATAACTCAGCCATCACTAAATCATAACTCATCCATCACTACACTATAGCACAGCCATCACTACACCATAAATCAGCCATCACTAAATCATAACTCATCCATCACTACACTATAACTCAACCAGATATAAACCTTACCTCACCTAGCGCTTTGATCTCTTCAGCAATTACGGTTTCCAGTGTTGAACGTGTACGGTTTCCACCCCATCGAAGCAACGGTAAGCCACCATTTTTTTCTTTTTGTGCAGCCCCAAATCATTCTCCAAAGATTTGGCCTGACTCATACGCCCAAGCCTGTAAAACGGGTGTAAAACCACTAAGGGTGTACGAGTTTCCCGTAGGATTCAACATCTTTATAGAATCAACAAGAGCTTCAAATGCTGACCGACCCCACGGATAAGTCTTCACGGCTTCATCATCAAAAACTCTTTTCGCACTTTCAAATGGTATTCTAGAGTTCTGATGAATGGCATAAAGTCCAATGGATTGAAAACACAACAGCCCCAACCATTTACGGTGATCAGGGTTTGTCCATGACCGGCACACTTTCAGTTCTTCCCTGAGTTCATTTAATGATGGACCTTCCCCACCAGGCACTTTCAAAAGTCTGAAGAACTCTTTGTGTTCCTCTTCAAGTTCAAACCGTTCAGTAGGCATTGGGTCTATGTTTAACACCGTGACATTAGCAAATTCATTCAACCCAAACCTTATAGGTTGACCGCCGACGACAAAAAAAGCTCCTTCTTACGTACCCTTAACTGGTTACATAGTAGGAAATGTACAACCTTACCAGACCAGACGAATTGGCTATCAACTAGCTTAGAGATTATTCCAATAGGTACTTTCTTCGTTTCATCCCACGCATCCTGTCCTATTGATTCCCTGATCGCAGGGAATTCTCCCATCCTGAAATTGGTATTAACTTGCTTACTATAAAGAATAGACTTCATTTCTGGCCAAAGTCTTGGGGGTAATCCCTTGCTTTTTCTTCAGAAATATCCTAAGCCATCTGATAAATATAATTCAGCAGTAATACATAACTCATTTCAAAATTCATTGTTAACCATAGCTCAACCACATCAATAAACAAACTCATCCATCGAATCGAATATATCTAACAAATAAAGAGGAAAACACATATCGGAACTCGAAAACGAGACGGCTTAGACGGAAACGAACGAAGAGAGAAAGAGTGAATGAGAATATCGAGCGAGGACAGCGAGAGGTAACGACGAGAGAGTAGAGAAAGACAGATTATCGCCGGCAGAATTACGGTTCGTCGAGAGAGAGAGAGATTTCGCCGAGAGAGAGTTTTTTTTCGCGGTTTCTAAACAGTTAAAATCTGTTCACTTTCCCTCTCATTTAAATAAACAAAGAAACTGTCGTTTCTGGAAAGATAACTCAGCCGTCATAAACGATATCTCAGGCAATCCTCAAATTAGAATGATTAAATAACCGACTAAACCGAACCGAACTGAAAAAATAATTTTTCCCAATTTGGTATTTTTGTAATGGTATGTTTGCTTACTTTCAGTTATATTCGGCTTACTTCCGGTTATATTAGGCTAATCTAATTACTTACAATATATTTTGGGTCATTTATGGTTATATATTAATCTAACCGACCCATAACCGAAAATAACCAAAAATTAATTTATAATTTTTTAAAAAACGTCCAAATGGTAATCATATTAGTATAACCATATTACCACCTTAAACCAAATACATTAAAATAGATCAGTAACAAAACCAAACTGTTAAATTAAAAACAAATAATGTTACTCATCTAAACCCTACATATCAAACCCTAAACCCTAAACCTTAACCCTAACCCTAACCCCTAAACGTCATGTTTTGGTATGTTTGACACATTTTGATCAGAATGTGTAAAAATCACTCTTTCTCTATGACTATTATTTTTTATTGGTAATAATAATAGTAATATTCATTTTTCCATTCTAAATTTAAATTTTTAGTTATAATAATCTTATTTTACAAATATCTCATAACTCAGCCGTTTAGGTCAATAACTCAGTGATTACTATGTCACATTACTGGGCCCTTTTTGAATTTAAAAAATCAAAAATTTGAATTCAAATTTTTGAATTCCTTTTTAATAATAAATTGTTTAGAATATTCTCATTATGCGTGTGGATAATAACAAGAAACATAATTATTGTTTGCGTCTCCCCAACAACACTTTTTTTTATTCCCGAGCGGATATATAATAAATAAATATGGCCATTGAATAACTCAGACGTAACACCATTGTTATGGTTGTTGCATAACTCAGCCGTAACATCAATGTTAATTTAACCGACTATCCTAAGTTAGTCGTGTAAAGAACACAACTCAACCTTCACGTATATTACTGTTAAACGACGTCGTTCGATATTTTGTTTTAGTACAAATTATGGGATTTTAAGTGATTTATTGCTTTAGTAATCGAGTTTTAGTCAAGATGATGGCGCATAGAGATATCTACGGCGGCAACTCCAGGGCTGATGAGAAAACTCCTTCTGAAGCTCTAGCTGAGGTAGATCTCTGGACTATCTTAAATCTCAAAACAGTATCTTAATATTGTGTTTGTGGAACTGTAGGAGCTGAATCGTAATGAAATAAATATGAAAATGAGGTATGGCGAAATCTGGAGGAGTGACAAGGGCGTTCCAATCGGGTGTAGTTGCGGTGCGGTGCGGTGCTTCTCGTTGCCACTTCTAATGATCCTAGCACAAGAGGAGAACGTTATTTCAGTTGTCCGTATGACATCAAAGATGTAAAGATTTTTGTACTCTTATTTTTGAGTTTTGTGTTCTGCTTCTGATTTTTTATTTAGTGTAATATGAATTATGTACTATTTGTAAGGGTCCCGGTCAAGGATGCGGTTTCAGGAAGTGGTGGACTGATGCATTGCGCGAAGAGTTTACGGTTATTCAAGAGGAGAAGAATGAGATGAAGAAGGACTTGGATGCAGCCAAGAAGCGCATCGAGATTCAAGAAGAAATGATCTTCAATATAGGAAAAAAATATGACGCGCCGGAGAAGAAGTTTGAGAGCTTGAACAAGTATATGTGATATTAGTCAAGCTCCGTTGTGGTGTTTTTTTTTTTAATTTGGAATTGATATGAACTTTCTATGTTGTGGTGTTTTATTAATCCATTTTAATAAGTCAGTCATGATTAATCATAATTCAGCCGTTATAAACGATATCTCAGCCAACCCTCAAATTAAAATGACTAAATAACTGACCAAACCGAACTGAACAGAAAAAATAACTCAGTCATGATTAATCATAACTCAGCCGTTATAAACGATATCTCAGCCAACCCTCAAATTAAAATGACTAAATAATCGACCAAACCGAACTGAACAAAAAAAATATTTTCTTCCAATTTGGTATATTTGTATTGGTATGTTTGGTTAATTTCGGTTATATTCGACTTACTTTCGGTTATATCAGGTTAATCTACTTAATTACAATATATTTTGGGTTATTTATGGTTATATATTAATCTAACCGACCCATAACTGGAAATAACCAAAAATTAATTTCTAATTTTTTAAAAAATATCCAAATGGTAATCATATTAGTATAACCATATTACCACCTTAAACCAAACACATTAAAACAGATTAGTAACAAAACCAAACTGTTAAATTAAAAACAAATAATATTACTCATCTAAACCCTACATATCAAACCCTAAACCCTAAACCTTAACCCTAACCCTAACCCTAACCCCTAAACGTCATGTTTTGGTATGTTTGACACATTTTGATCAGAATGTGTAAAAATCACTCTATCTCTATAACTATTATTTTTTACTGGTTATAATAATAGTAATATTCATTTTTCCATTCTAAATTTAAATTTTTAGTTATAATAATCTTATTTTACAAATATCTCATAACTCAGCCATTTAGATCAATAACTCAGCCATTACTATGTCAAATTACTGGGCCTTTTTTTAATTTAAAAAATCAAAAATTTGAATTCCTTTTTAATAATAAATTGTTTAGAATATTCTCATTATGCGTGTGGATAATAACAAGAAACATAATTATTGTTTGCGTCTCCCCAACAACACTTTTTTTATTCCCGAGCGGATATATAATAAATAAATATGGTCATTGAATAACTCAGACGTAACACCATTGTTATGGTTGTTGCATAACTCAGCCGTAACATCAATGTTAATTTAACCGACTATCCTAAGTCAGTCGTGTAAAGAACACAACTCAGCCTTCACGTATATTACTGTTAAACGACGTCGTTCGATATATTGTTTTAGTATAAATTAAGGGATTTTAAGTGATTTATTGCTTTAGTAATCGAGATCGAGTAGAGATGATGGCGCATAGAGATATCTACGGCGGCAACTCCAGGGCTGATGAGAAAACTCCTTCTGAAGCTCTAGCTGAGGTAGATCTCTGGACTATCTTAAATCTCAAAGCAATATCTTAATATTGTGTTTGTGGAACTGTAGGAGCTGAATCGTAATGAAATAAATATGAAAATGAGGTACGGTAAAATCCGGAGGAGTGACAAGGGCGTTCCAATCGGGTGTAGTTGCGGTGCGGTGCTTCTCATTGCCACTTCTAATGATCCTAGCACGAGAGGAGAACGTTATTTCAGTTTTCCGTATGACATCACAGATGTAAAGATTTTTGTACTCTTATTTTTGAGTTTTGTGTTCTGCTCCTGATTTGTTATTTAGTGTAATATGAATTATGTACTATTTGTAAGGGTCCCGGTCAAGGATGCGGTTTCAGGAAGTGGTGGACTGATGCATTGCGCGAAGAGTTTAGGGTTATTCAGGAGGAGAAGAATGAGATGAAGAAGGACTTGGATGCAGCCAAGAAGCGCATTGAGATTCAAGAAGAAATGATCTTCAATATAGGAAAAAAATATGACGCACTGGAGAAGAAGTTTGAGAGCTTGAACAAGTATCTGTGATATTAGTCAAGCTCTGTTGTGGTGTTTTTTTTTATTTGGAATTGATATGAACTTTCTATGTTGTGGTGTTTTATCAATCCATTTTAGTAACTCAGTCATGATTAATCATAACTCAGCCATTATAAACGATATCTCAGTCAACCCTCAAATTAAAATGAGTAAATAACCGAACAAACCGAACTGAACAGAAAAAATAATTTCTTCCAATTTGGTAAATTTGTATTGGTATGTTTGGTTAATTTCGGTTATATTCGGCTTACTTTTGGTTATATCAGGCTAATCTACGTAATTACAATATATTTTGGGTTATTTATGGTTATATATTAATCTAACCGACCCATGACCGGAAATAACCAAATTTTTTTTTTGTTTTTTTTAAAAAATATTCAAATGATAATAATGTTAGACTTCTCCATATTACCACCTTAAACCAAACACATTAAAACACATTAGAACCAAAACCAAAAAAAAAAAATGTTACTCATCTGAACCCTACACCTCAAACCCTAAATCCTAACCCTAACCCCTAAACGACATCTGTTTTATGTTTTACACATTCTGATGAGAATGTGTAAAATTCAATTTTTCTCTATAATTATTATTTTTTATTGGTTATAATAATTGTAATATTCAAATTTCAATTGTACATTTAAATATTGAGTTATAATAATGTAAAATTACAAATATTTCATTAGTCAGTCGTATAAGTCAATAACTCACCCATTACTTGGTCATTTTCCCGGAATTTTTTATTTTTTATTTGAATTATGGAGTTCAATTTTTTAATTATTTTGTATAATATATTGTGAAAAAACTAACTTTATAAATTTATTACGCGTGTGGATCTGAGCAGGCACAGATTTATTGTTTGTGCTTTCCCAACAACACTTTTTGTAATTTTGAGGCACACCACGAAAGACTAAACGAAGGCGTACCAAATACATAACTCAGCCGTACGAATTACATAACTCCGTCGTAAAAGTACATAACTCAGCTATAACATATATGTTTATTTAATGATTAATTATAATTCAGCCGTGTGAAGTACATAACTCAGCCGTAACATTAAAAAGATACTAAACAAAGGACTTTCTTATCCAAGTACAATTCCTACTAAAAGGAAATCCAAATGTTTTCAATATCCAAGTACAAGTCCTACCAAAAGAAATCCAAATGTTTTCAATATCCAAGTACAAGTCCTACCAAAAGAAATACAAATGTTTTCTAATTGAACTGATTCATAAAATCAGGTGCCTCATCGTAGATTTCTGCTGCCATTTTAACGCGTAGAGCCTGGATATTTTCAACACAGATGCCATCGAAAGACACACCAAGCGCTAGACATTCTATAAACTTTAAAGCGTACACGCCACAGTCACCAACCTGTACGTTTTGCGGGACCTTGGAGACAGTCCTCCTCCTGAAGGTAAGTTGTTTGTGCCTAGGTGTACGAAATTCGTGAGGAACGTTCTCGTTCATCATTTCTGGAATCATCCGCGTAAACGCCCTACAAGCATTCAATATTTTTTCCTCACTTTCTTTGGTTACTTGTCCGACGATGCTATCATAGCAATCAATATGGCTTCTGATGAGATCCATGTGCAGCGCCACCCAGTGATGGCCTCCAGTTTGTGTAGTAATATACAGGTGATCCACATCTTCAATCCACCTCAAATTAGTTTTTTCATCTGAACGTGATTGACCTTTCACTACCTCTTCAAAACTATTGCCAGTTAATTTAAACAGCTTGGGTTTCATCTTGAACTGATCATAGCTAAACACCATCATACTACTGAACCACGGGTCTATAAACGCAATGCGTTTGTTGTGATATGGGAAGGGATCTCGGTTGTACCTTTTCCTAAGGAGTCTCATAAACGCGGCCAGGTGCTGTAAAAAAGGTAACAGAGTAAAAAACAACAACTCAGCCACTATGTTTTAAATAACTCAGACATCGACAACAATAACTAAGACATTAAGATAAACTTACTTCATCAGTAAGCCACTCATATGTACCATATTTATCTGTCCTCACTGGCCAGTCCTTTCGTTCGGTGATTAGCTTCCTATAGAATTCAATTTCGATTTCGCCTTTTTCTAACGGAATATTCCTAACAAACAAATAAACACAAGTTAATATAATGTTAACAAGCTGTGATTAACAAGCTGTTAAGAAAAAGGGTCTAAAGGGTCATACTCGGCGCTCTTTAGGAACTCCAAAAGTTTCTTCAACTTGAACGGATCAACAGGTGCCAGAGGATCATATATTCTAGGTCCAGGTACACAGTTATTCCTCATGCACGTCAGTCCGTCATCTCCAATATAATGAAAAATCCTCTCTTATGTAGCTTGTTGTGTATTCAATGCACTTCCTTAGCAGCTGGATTCTATCAAGCCTAAAAGCTTTAATTCTATCAAGCCTAATCTTTTCCTCCTCATCATCCTCAGATTCAGGTTCAAGTTTGTTGGATTCAGCAATATACTCGGCTATCATATCATATAGACATTCTGCATCAGCTTCTGCATCAGCTTCTGCACCAGCTTCTTTTGTCAAACCTACATATGGTACAATATTCAACGACCTAAAAGCAGTAGGTTTTTTTAGCTTTCTACCTCTACCTCTCTTCTTTTCCTGAATGTCTCTAGCCGCAGCTACTTCTTCGGCCTTCTTTGCCGCAGCTACTTCTTTGGCCTTCTTTGCAGCCGCCTCTAACTCTTTGGCATTTCTCCTCGTGAAAGGCCCTGTTATCGTATCAGCTGGTTTCTTAGCAGCTGGAGACTTCTTAGCAGCTGGAGAATCCTTAGCAGCTGGAGACCTTTGAATGAAATCAAGAGGATTATCATAATCATTCATCAGATTCTTACTGATCCCATCCAAACCACTCCCAACAACAGATTTCTTTTCCTGTATAACATAGCAAAGACAATTAAAGTTAATGATAACTCAACCTAAACATTCTGGAAAATCAGCCATAAAATTAACATAAATCAGACATTATCGGAGGACTGTTGACAGAGTAGTTTTCTTGCATTTTTCCTGGAATGACTGGTGGACCTTTCGGTGACAGTAGTTTTGCCTGAAGGTTTGGTGGTACCAGGGTCTTTATTTTGAAATTTGAATCCTCAAGTGCTGTGTTTTCCGTAGGTTCCGTCTTTTGGCCAGTTTGTCCAACACCCATGGAAAGCACGTGATCTTTCATCTGTTCGAGATCACGCGCAAAAGACCCAAACCTGGTTTCAATCCTTTCATTCATCTTCTTTTCCAAACTATCTCCAATCTTCTTCTCCAGATCAGAAGGCATATTGGCAATGTTTGTATCAAGGGTGTCAAACCTTGAGTTTAACTTCATCACCAAGTTAGCAAGAGTTCTAAAAGACACATCTTCCCCCGCATCTTCCTCCTCACTAGCCAACTAAAACAAATACACAAAAGGTTACATAAAATATAAACTCACTATACACTACATAACTTACCTTTTTTCCTTTCTTCTTCCTCTCCTGTGCAGCTCCTGCCCCTTCACCTGATCCACCACCCTGAAAGGTGGAAGTTTCATCCTTCTGGACTTTCCGCTTCTTTGGGGGAGGAGATTCAGGCTCAACCGCTGCGATAGCTTTCTTTTTCTTCTTCTTCTTATCACTCCCACCCTTAGCCTCCCAAAACCTTTAACAAAGGTATCCATATGTATGTCCTCGATCAGGCGATCCACAGCTGGGTCGTCTTCTTGATCTGGTTACATATGAAATAGATCGCAACCATTTTCCATCATAACCATTTTACAGACACGCAACTATAACATAAGAGATTGTGAAACCCATCAGTAAGTTTTAACTCAGCCACCACTAAATCATAACTCAGCCATAACATAAACATAAATCAGCCATAAAATTAGCATAAATCAGCAATCATACCATAACTCAGCCATCACTAAACCTTGACTCAGCAATCACCAAACCATAACTCAGCAATCACTAAACTAAATAATAACTCAACCACTGATAAACCATATCTTAGCCATCATTTAAAACAATAACTCAGACAGTAACTATCAGTCTATCATAACACAATCAAAACCTTACCTCACCAAGCGCTCTGATCTCTTCAGCAATAACCGTTTCCATCGTTGAACGTGTACAGTTTCCATGCCATCGAAGCAACGGTATGGCATCATCTTCAGCTGATGCATTCCCAAACCGATCTCCAAAGCATTTGATGGACTCATACGCCTAAGCCTGTAACACGGGTGTAAACCCACTAAGGGTGTACGATTTCCCTATAGGCCTCAACAACTTTATACCATCAACAAGGGCTTCAAATGCTGACCGACCCCACGGATAAGTCTTCATTTTTTCATCATCAAAAACTCTTTTGGCACTTTCAAATGGAATTCTACAGTTATGATGCAAACCATAAAGTCCAATGTGTTGAAGAAGCAACAGCCCCAACCATTTACGGTGATCATGGTTTATCCATGACCGGCACACTTTCACTCCTTTCCTGAGTTCATTTAATGATGGACCTTCCCCACCATGCACTTTCAAAAGTCTGAAGAACTCTTTGTGTTCCTCTTCAAGTTCAAACTGTTATGTCCGCATTGGGTCTATGTTTAACCCCGTCACTTGAGCAAATTCTTTTAACCCAAACCTGATAGGTTGACCGCCGACGACAAACCAAAGCTCCTTCTTATGTACCCTTAACTGGTTACAAAGTAGGAAATGTACTAGCTTACCAGACCAGACGAATTGACTATCAACTAGCTTAGAGATTATTCCAATAGGTAGATCTTTCGTTTTTTCCCACACATCTTGTCCTATTGCTTCCCTAATCGCAGGGAATTCTCCTATCCTGAAATTGGTATTAATATCTCTTAACTCTAGATTAGAGTTTCCTTCAGCGTATATTCTTGGGGGTAATCCCTTGCTTGTTCTTCAGAAATAATCACCATCGACATCTGATAAATAATATAATTCAGCAGTAAAGCATAAAATAAATCAGCCATAACATAAAACAAACTCATACACAAAGTATAACATAACTCAGCCACCGAATCGAATATATCTAACAAATCAGCCGTCGAATCGAATATATCTAACAAATCAGCCGTAAACCCTAAAAGTAAATCAGCCATCGAATCAAATAGATCTAACAAATCAGCCGTCATTAACGATGGCGATAATCAGCCGTCATTAACGACGGCGATAATCAGCCGTAAATCATCGATAAAACCCTATATTCAGCTGGAAAACTCGAAACTAAACACTCGACACATACCGGAACGTTTAAACGAAGACGAACACGACGACGAAGAGAGAGAGTGCAACGACGAAGAGAGTGAGAGCGACGACGAATAGATCAGGGTTTTGTGAGCAAAGACGGCGAGAGATTGACGGCAAGAGAGTAGACAGAGAGCGAGTATCGCCGGTGACAAGAGACGATGAGAGAGAGTTTTTTTTTTAATTTTGCGGTTTGTGAACAGTGAAAACTATTCACTTTCCCTCTCTTTGATATAAACAAGAAAAAACAACTGTCAATCTAAAAAAAACTGTTTATGTGTCGATCTGATGTGTATTTTAATTTGCTGATGTGTATTTTTTTTAATTTTTTTACTCAAAATCGAAAAACTAAACCCAGGGGTAAATTGTAATTACACTTAGGGCACTAAACATTTGAGTAATTTTCTTGGATTAATAACATATGAATAATAAACCAACTTTTGGATAACATCTGAGTAATTGTTTAATTCTTATAATAATGGGTTTGTTTTTGAAAAACCCATTAATGGAGAATGTCAGAGTTGTTCTGATGGTTAAGAGTTTTTGTTTAAAAATCTTATAATGTTAATCAATTACTTGAGTGGTAATGTTCCAATGTGGAGTTTTATAATGTAAACTAAGAAAAGAAAGAGGATGTTATGCCTTTCCATTGGATATGAAGAAAAGGAAGAAACTTTGCAAAGCGATCAGCGATTCCTTATTCCTTCTTTATTCTCTTACACAAAGTCTTTCGTTTGGTAATCATATCATGAAGAAAAAGAGACAAAACCCATCTTCCGGACAAAAGCATCATCTTATAATGACGATTATGTCCCTTAACATTCACTAAAGATAGGGTATTCAAGTCAGTAATCATTGATTAGTGGGTTAAACTATTGTAAACAATGGAATCTCACCAAACACACAGCCACTTGAAAAGGACTTGAGAACTTGCGTCTGATCAACATAGCCCAAAGGTACCAACTTTCAAATCAAAACCATCTCAATCTCCTTCCTCATAAATTGCAGTCTTCAGAGTTCTTTTGGCTTCAACAATTTCCCTCTCTCACCTCTGTTCTCTCTCTCTCTAACCGAGTTCAATCACAAAGAAATGGAGATCCAAACAAAGCTAATGGAATACAGATTCCATTTCATGGTGGCAATCATGGTGAGCGTGATTGTGGTGTCGCTCATGTACGCAGCACCAAGGATTGTGAACATTTTAGCCTATTTCTGGCCTCTGTTTGCGTCAACTGGAGCCTTCTTGGCTATGGCAATCACCTTCGGTGGCTTTCAACAGGTCTCAGAAGAATCCACCGGCGAGGGACTGATGGATTACGTCGCCGGACGGCCTGAAGATTCTTACAAATACTATTGAAAACATTTGACAACCAATTCTCACATCTTCTAAGAGCTTTTTACAATGTACATGATTTGGTGTAACTTTTATGTCAAATAAAATGTGATTGATGATTGTGTAACAAAAATATAAATAGATCAAAAACACAAGAGCATAAAAGCAGAGTATTAATGAAGAGAAGAACAAAACAAACTATAGGTTGGTTAATAACTGTAATCATAAGCAAATTCGTTTACACCGATCATTGCTGAGACAACTTGGGAGACGATATAGAAGCTTCCACCTAAGATGATCACAATGAGAACAGCGGAGATTGGGTTCTTGAGGAGTTCGAAGATAGGCTCAAAGACTGCGGAGAGGGCTCCGGTGCTAACCGTGAGAGCGTAAAGACCGTACCTTCTTACGTTGTCCCAAAACTCTTCCATTAAAGGACCTTCTGGTCCAAGCGCCATAGCTTTCTCTGCATCCATTCCCAATACCAAAGCCATCATCAACCCTACTGAAACTCCACCCACCACAGCATGTCTCCAGTGCCGCTCCAAACCCTGAGGTTGTGGTGCTGGTGCTTTTTCAAGCTTGCTGCTTCTGCTCCTTTTTGAAATTAATCTTCTTCTGGCTGAGCCGCACCGAACAAGACATGATGTTCTGTTCCTTATGCTTGAGCTCGGAAAAGCTTGAGCTATTTCAAATGATCTGTTACTGCTAAAATGGAGGTGTGGTTGCAGACAAGATAGTTTCATTTTGGGGAGAGACATCATCGTCGTCATCTCACCTCTTCCTTTCCTTGTACTTGTAGGAGTCAGATTCTTTCTTATATACTAAAACATTGGGGTTTAGATTGTGTGGCTATCATTCACCTTATCTCTTTTCACAATCTGTGGATAACTTAATTGTTTTTCTATTATAAACTAATTTTGACAAGGTGTAATAAACAAGGTTATGTCAACAAATAACTCAACAGAGCTCACACATATATATATGATACAACACTACACAAGCCTTTAAAGTTGAGCAATGCCCTTCTTCACAAGCATATCATAAACTCGATCCACTTTGGTTGGTTCAATCTTGAACAGGCTATATGCATCAGACTTCTTCGTCACATTCCCTTTGAATATCTCATGTGACATCACTTGTTGCATCTGTAGATAAACCGGTGGAACCAACTTGACTTCGTTGCACAGACGCTTCTCCTGCAAAACAAACAACTCTTCTTTCAGTTACAACTTACAACAAAAACTCATTTCACACTGTTCAGTATCTAGATACTCACGGATTCAGACAGCAGTTGCGACTCTGTGAATCCAATCAGGTCCAAATCATTCACATAGCTTGAAGAAGCTTGCACAGGAGGTCTAGAGCCTATTTCCCCCACAATTTGACCAAATTGACCGCTCTCTTTCCCTCTGTTCATCCCTTCTTCATTCCCTCTCTTCCTCTTCCTCCCAAGATACCTCTCCGCTTCAGCCGTCGAACGACACCCTGCCACTTGAGCTTCCTGCCCCATCCAACCCAAAACAGTGAGTCACATCCAGTCCAAGGAACCAAACACACAGTTTGAGAGTAGCAATGTCCTTACCTTAAGATCTTTGAGTCGTTTCACCATGCGGTACTCGCTTACAACACTACGGAGTAGCTCGTCGTGCTCCTCTTTTGAATGAAAACGCATAAAAACGTCCAAACGTCGACACTGCACTTTCTCCTCCTGAGACAGGTCCTTCTCAAAGGGATTTGGGTACAACAAGTTTCTTTCTATTATGAATTCTTTCCTACGTTTCCTCTCATCAAGCCTACAAACATCACACTCACCTGTGTCAGAGTGGGCAGCGGCAAAAAAAAGAGACTATGTTCACTGTTTTATCTTAAAGGATGTACCTTTTCGAATAGATACGCAACACACGCAGCTTCAGCTCATGTTCTTCAGGAGTATCATTATCTTTGAACTCCATCTCAGCCAAGAGTTGCTCAGCATCATTGTCGTATTCAGGGTCAAACTCTTCTCTTTTTTGGTTGTAATTACTCAATTCAACCAAAGAGTTGTTTACCGGGGTGGCCACAGGTTTCTTTACTCCAAAACTCCTGTCTATATGAGACTCTACCCACAAAGCACGTCAGAACAAAGAAAAAGGGAGAAAATATCAACCAGTATAAATACAATGACCGATATTGGGCCTTTTTTGGATCTTTAAACTTCTTACGTACAAGAGCCAGATGATTCCATTTACGAGATTGTGATCTAGATATAACTATTGGTGTAAACTAGAGAAACTATATAATACAACAACAAGCACACCTATATTTTAAACCAAACATATAACATACCAAGCAAAGGACCCACCTTTTTGTGTATCTTCAACTCTGCGAGAAAATTGGATAAAAGATGAGAAAATGATAAGGTATCACTGTACAGTATCTGTGAAGAACGAGAGACATACTTGACTTTAGGAGGAGAGAACGGGTACTCTTCTTTCATGTTCTGCTCTGCTGCCAAATAAGAAGCCCCATCAATATCAGAACTAAGATAGCAAAACGTACAACGAAGAATTACACAGCCATCAATTAAAGTAGAGTAGCACATACCTTTCTTGTCATCAATGCGTCCTTTTGCCATTGCTTGAAGTTCTTTTCTGTTCTTCCCTGCTACATGTGACATATCCTGGGAAATAAAACGTATCTCCCCTGGATCAATAAGTTGCACAAGGCTAAGCATTATTGTGGTAAATATATGTTATCTTAACAGATCGATGTAGCATACTGGAAGTGGGAAAAATGGCGAGTTCAAATAAATGTTTCTGTAGTGCTCGAGACATTGTTCTTTACTCTTGGTTCCCACATGCTCCGCGACCTCCGCCCAGTTTCCCAAGCCATAAATTTCAAGTCCCTGAATTGAAAGATTAAAAGAAATTACTTTTCTTTCCACTGAAAGAAACAGAATTTATAGAACCACATATCATTATGATAAAAGCAAGTGGTACCTCCAGGAGAAGCATTTCATCATCAGCACTCCAGTCAGGACAAATAAGCGGGAAAGTTAGATTTCCCTGAGAAAGCAAATGAAATATAATTGGTTATGATTGGAACTCAAACAAAAGATCTATCCACTGAGTCCTAGGTGATGAGAGTAAAGAGAAAACTCATCACTCTCTCAAAGAATCAAACTTTTTGCTGCAACCTAAAAAGTAAAGGGAAAGGGAAAGCCAAACTAACCATAACTCGGTAAGGGTGATCACATTTGTGCGGAGTGATCTCAGCTCCAACAGACATACATTCAACACAGAGATCAAAATCGGGACAGACGGCACATTTGATCCTAATTTTGCCAGTAATGTCTTTCTGGCAATAATCGCAGTTATACTTGCCTCCTCCCTCAGTACCTGGAACTGTCTCCACAAGTAGAGACGTTAGAACAAAAGTGGGATCTTGACAGGAGAACAAAAAAAAAAAAAAAAAGTTTGATGAGTAATTTGTACCCGTAGATGTCGACTCAAAGTTCTCCACATTAGCCGCATTTTTCTTTTTCCTCGTTCTACAAAACAAAGGCAAAACACAATTTTATCACAAAGATCATAGGAGAGACTATAGCTACTGAAAAGCCACAAAAATTGAAGCAACACTCATTGTCCCAACTACAAAAAGCAATGATTATAGCGCAACGCAGATTCAAACACATACGAAATTCGATCAATTCAGCACTAGTGAAAAAGATTTAAAAAAGCCTCAATTTTGAAGCGATGCTCTCATTGTCCCAATGATACAGATTCAAAGAAACTTGAAATTCAAATCAAATTCAGCAGAAACTGGGAAATTAATTACAACAGAGACCAAAAAAAAACCCAATTGTGAGTGAATTTAAAAGGAAGAAACCTCTGAGTAGGGTCTTCGTAATTGTGGAAGTTCCCACGAGAGCGACCCATTGATGCTTCTCAAGTTTGGGAATTATGCCGAAAACCAAAAAGGATTGAAGAACCCTAACGTAATGCCACCAGCATCGAAGACAAGATCGAAGGGTACTTTAGCTTGTGGGGTATTCGCTAAAACTAAGTATTTACGGAAGAAAGATCTAATCGGAATTGAACAAAACTCAACTCGGTCGGAATTTGTCAGGTCGGATCTGTGTAGTAAATTGACCTGAGAAAAATTAGGGAAGCTGACGAAATTTTGTAAAGCACTGTGCTTTTAGATTTTTCGGGTGATGCTCTCTTTACTATATATATTTTTTAATAAGCATTGCTAATTTACCTTTGCTCAAAAAAAAAACAAATTTTTACTTATGTCAACGCAATAATCCTAAACTTTTTTTTTTTTGTCAACTGTATTTATATTATAGAGAGAGAAAAAACCCAAAAAATACGGCATCTAATTTCTTTTTAGACGTTTAATTCTTCTATTTATTAAATTTTCCAAAAAATACCTGCTTTAATTTTCGTTGTCTTTAAAAACCTTCATTTAATTAATAACGGTAGATCTATACTTAAGACATAACAACTGTTAACTCTAATGACATAAATATTAACCAAAATTAAAATATAACCCCACGTAGTTAATTAGAGGGAACTAAAGATATTGTTGCCCTCTTCTTCTTCCCCCAAATCGATTTCGAGTTGAACCCTAAAACCCTAAACATTACAATTGAAATTAACAACGGTTTCATACCTCATCTCAGTCGATTATTGCAACGAACACACCACACAATCAACTATAACCACAACTACTCAGACGGCAACTATCATCGCAATCAAAGGAATTCGGGATTTGAAGTTTGAGAAGAAAAATCGCTTTTAGGGTTTTAGGGTTCTAAAACTCGAAATCGATTTGGGGGAAGAAGAAGAGGGCAACAATGTCTTTAGTTCCCTCTAATTAACCATGTGGGGTTATATTTTAATCCTAGTTAACATTTCCTTCATTAGAGTTAACAGTCGTTATGTCGTAAGTATGGATCTACCGTTATTAATTAAATGAAGGTTTTTAAAGACAACGGAAATTAAACCAGGTATTTTTTAGGAAATTTAATAAATAGAGAAATTAAACGGCCAAAAAAAAATTAGATGGCGTATTTTTCGGGTTTTTTCCCATTATAGAGATGGTTTTTTCCCATTATTAACAAATGCCCTTTTAGTTTGTTTCTTTGAAATATATTCTCCTATATATTTCAAAATATTGTTTTGCTAAAAGGGCATTTGTCAAAATATTGTTTTGCTAAACGAGAAAGTTTTTAGAGATTTTTTGACAAATGCCCTTTTAGTTTGTTTCTTTCAAAAATATTGTTTTTAGGTGACAATTTTCAAAAATATTACTACTGAAATGTTTATAAAGTTTTATAAGGTTTTGAAAGTATTTGTTGATGATAACAGTTATTTAAAAACTCAATCAAGTTTTTGTAAAGTGTTATAAACTTTTAGAAGATTTTTATAAAGTTTTACAAGATATTAAAAGTTTTTATAAGATTTTTTTAATAATATTTATACGGTATTTATAGGAGAATTATAAAGTATAAAGATAGTTTGTGTATGCTTTTATAAGGTTACACGAATATATTTCAAATTTAAAAAAAAAAAATTGGATAAGGTTTTTAAAATGGGATGTTGGTGTAATTATGTTGCAAAAGATGGTGTGGAAGTACGTTGGACGCGGTTAATATCCTTATCTTATGTTGTTAAAAAAAACAAACGTGATTAACTGGTTGGTAAATGATTCCTACAGCTTCGAGACCATATATAGTGCATGATTCGTCATCTGAATAGATAGTACTCGACATCCATAAAGAATAATTGAATACTTTCCTTTTATCTCCATAAACTAAAAGATTGCAAAGATTGTTAATTTCTTTTTTTTTTTTTTTTTGTTAATTTCTTATTTGATAATAAAGAAAAAGGAAATTGATAATCTCTATTTTACTTAGAATAGGGAATTAGCATGTTGTATGGCTTAGACCTATTAGTATAAATAGGGTACTGAGGCTAGAGAAAAACTCACAATTCCTACCAATTGAATCTTAAACTTGAAGAAATAATAGCTTGAAGATTCAAGGAGGGTTAAGGGGTTTTGAAAGGTTCTTTATTTTCTAATAAATCGATAGAGAGTTGCTTAATCCCCTGTGTTACTTGTGTGATATCGTTCAATCGCTTAGCTCTTGTGTTTTCACGTTCATACAAGTGTTAGGCTACGCCTAGGGCTCCGTTGATTTGTTCTCTGAGGATCTTCTCCGTTTCTTTGCAATAGTTGGCTAAGCCCGTCTTAAACAAATATGGGACCTCTGTCAAATTTTTAAAAAACCTAAAAACTTTTAATATTTTTTTTTTTTGAAAAAATTGGACCCTTTTGCTTAAATAAAATTTTTAATATTTGGGATAGACCCATGGCATTTGCCTACTCTGCCATGGGGTAGAGACGGCCCTGTTGGCTTCTTAACGACGTCACTGAAGCTCTCGCGGCGTGTCTGTTACTTCTCCAAAACCCTAATTAAGTAAGTCGTTTCCCATGGCGGATGTAGTAGATTTTATGCCGATAGCTCCGCTCTTTTTGTTACCAAAAAAGGGATCGAGATGGAGAGAAAGATGATGAGAGATCAAGATGGGAACAAAGAGTACTCCTTCTTGTGGAGCTCAGATCCTTATCACGCTTATTACCAGAAGAAGCTTGCTGAATACCGTGCTATGAAACACGATGGACCTATTGATCATATCAAGATTAAGGCTAGTGATTATGGGTTAGGAGGTGATTCTCCATTAAGGGTGAGGGTTCCTTGCAAGATTCCAGAGCTGCCACTTCCAATTCGCCTGGAGCTCCAACCTCGAATGATGCTTCCACCTAGAATAAGGCGTCCGCCTCTACCACCTCGCAAATATGTCATTATACTCCCTCAAGGGATCACTGCCAAAGATCTTGAAACTATCAAGTCCACTGCCAAGTCTGTGGCTCAGCATGAGATGTCTCATATGTTGAATTTGAATCCTCATGAGTTTCAGTTTATTAACCAAGGTGATTGGAGGCATCTATACTTCAAGAAACTTGTTGCTGCTTATCTCGTCGAGAGCCTGAGGAGGGATGACAAGATAGAGTTGGTGGCGTCAGAGTCGGAGACTGCCGCTTATGAAGAGTCCTTCCAACTTTTTTTCGAGGCAAAGAAGAAGCTACATGAGGGTGAGGGAGCCCCGAGTTAGCTGCGGTTGATTCGCATGAAATGGTGTGGACGCTACTGCTTGTACCTCCCAAGTCTGAGCCAAAGAGGCAAAGGTGTTTTTCAATTGCATACTACAATGTATGTGGGAGAAAGACCTTGATTTAGTTTCCCCTGCCTTTCAATCTTTTAACTCTGTTTCATTTTTCCTTTAAATCTTAAAACATATATTTAATGTATGGATGTGAGTAAACATATGATTTTGTCTATGGTTAGTTATATAACCACCACCGAACCTATACTAGTCTGCAATGTATTATAACTTTGTTTTAGTTTTATCAAAATATATTATTAAAAAAAAGAACAATATTTTAGAAAAAACGAATTTTAGTAGCTAGCTGTTTAAGAAAAAAAAAACGGGGATATTCATAAAATGACGGCTGCTGAAGGCGATTCTAGGGTTTCACGTGACCATGATGCGACTATGATGGATGTCGGGGTTAACGTTCGTCCACCAGGAGATCCTCCAGATGGGCAGCAGTCATGGGTGAGTAGAGTGACAGGGAGTGGTTCTGGTGGTGTTTTGTCTCCGGAGGCGGTGTTGGAGGATAGTTTTGTGACGGAGAGAGTACAGTTGGAGTTCCCAAATGGGGAGGATGGGGAGCCTGTGATAACGATTGGGGAGGAGGTGTTGACTGCAATGAATGGCATGTGGAAGAAATGTATGATCGTTAAGGTGTTGGGACGTCACATGGCGGTTGCTGTTTTGTCTCGGAAGTTGAGGGAGATGTGGAAACCAATGGGGGCGATGTTTGTTATGGATCTTCCTAGGCAGTTTTTTATGATACGTTTTGAGAGGGAAGAGGAGTATTTGGCAGCACTAACTGGGGTCCATGGAGGATTTTTGGGAGCTACCTGTTAACGCAGGCTTGGTCACCTGATTTCGACCCGCTGAGGGATGAAATTAGCACGACCCCAGTGTGGATTAGGTTGTCAAATCTACCGGTTAATTTTTATCATAGGGAGATTTTGCGAAGCATTGCGAAAGGCTTGGGAAATCCTGTGAAGGTGGATCTTATGACACTTAATTATGAGAGAGCAAGGTTTGCTCGCGTTTGCGTGGAGGTGAATTTGAAAAGGCCCCTTAAGGGATCAGTATTGATTAATGGTGAGAGGTACTATGTCTCTTATGAGGGGTTAGGCCACATTTGTTCTGGTTGTGGAGTGTATGGACATTCTGTGAATGCCTGTCCTCAAGGAGTGCGAGCACCGGCGGTGGTGGCTATACCTCCGGTAGACGAGTCTATGGGGGTTGGTGGGGAACCGCCTCTTGGCGATGGGTTTACAGTGGTAAGGAGAACGAGTAAGAAACTAGTATCGGGGACCGGGCAGGGACGGTCGGGTGCCGGTGGAGATGGACATGTCCAGGAAAGGAATCTTCGGGAAATTCCGATCAATCAAGTATTCCAGAATATTGTTACTTCGAACAGATTTGGAAGGTTGAATGCTGATGAGATTGCTTCTGCACATAAGGAAGGTGTGGTTATGAGGGAGGAAGATAAGGAAAATGAGAAAATATTGGAGAACCCTCGTCAAGGAAGGGTTGTTGGGCAAGGAAAAGATAATTCAATTGGAGGGAGTTTACGGGAAAGTGAAGGAGGTTTCTCTGGTGTCTTTAAGGAACAACGGGCCGTTCACTCTAAGCCCATTGGGAAAACTGGATTGAAAGCTTATGGGTCTAAGACAAAAAGAAATAATATTGTAAGGCCCGTTAGGGGGTTGGTGTTTGGTCCACTCCGTGGAGATTTGGAGATGTCAGCTTCCGGGAAAAGGTTACTGATGGAGTCTGAGTTTGTTGGTCGGCAAGGAGAGGGGTTGATGGCTGGTCTAGTGGAGAAAGGAGTGACAGAGAGCACGACTAATGACCAGGAGGATCGCGTGGAAACCGGTCAGTCGGGTGATTTGGTGAATTTTCAAAGTCGTGAGCTTGTGATGTTTGGTGTGACGCCGGAGGGTGAGGCGGAGGTTGTAGGAGCATGCCCCGGGAATTCGTTCATGGATGTTTATCTTAGTTATGATTAATTGTTTGATGTGGAATTGTCGGGGGGCAAATAAACCTAATTTCAGACGATCGATTCGATATATTTTGAAGAAGTTTCACACGGATGTCTTAGCAGTTTTTGAAACACATGCCGATGGTGATAGAACGCAACGTATTTGTCAAGGATTGGGGTTTGAAAACGCATTTCGAGTGGATGCAGTGGGACAGAGTAGGGGTTTATGGTTGCTTTGGAGGAATGGAATTGGGGATTTGACAATAGTGGAATCAGCGGATCAGTTCATTCATGCTAAGGTAGTGAATGGGTTGGAAGTGATACACTTGATTTCTGTGTATGCGGCTCCTTCTGTTAGTCGCATGAGTGGGTTGTGGAGTCATCTCAGTAGTGTGGTTCAGGGCATTGTGGAACCATTAGTTATTGGGAGTGATTTTAACACCATTGTTAGGATTGATGAAAGAACTGGTGGGAATGGTCGTCTTTCACCAGACTCCATAGAATTTGGTGACTGGATTAACCGATTGTCACTTATTGATATGGGTTTCAAGGGGCCAAAGTTTACTTGGAAACGAGGACGTGTAAGGGATAATTTCATTGCAAAAAGGTTGGACCTTGTGTTTTGTTGTGGTCATACTAGGCTAAAGTGGCAAGAGGCGGTTGTGACACATTTACCTTTTTGTCATCTGATCATACTCCCCTTTATGTTCAGTTGAGTCCCGTGGTAGTCAGGGATCCTACTAGGCGACCTTTTCAGTTCGAAGCTGCGTGGCTAACCCACCCTAGCTTCAAGGATCTGTTAGATACCTCTTGGAGCAGAGATTTGTCTACTCCACAGGCATTGGATGGGTTACGTATGAAGCTCCAAGTCTGGAATAGAGAAGTCTTTGGAGATGTTCAGCGACGCAAAGATAAACTTGTGAAGGAGATAAAGGAGGTCCAAGATTTATTGGAAGTGGTACAGACTGATGATTTAATTCAGAAGGAGGACGATCTAATAACAGAGTTTGATGTGGTGCTTGAACAAGAGGAAATCATTTGGTTTCAGAAGTCGCGTGAAAAGTGGATCGTATTGGGGGACCGTAATACCACCTTTTTCACACTTCCACTATTATTCGTAGGCAAAAGAATAGGATCGAGATGTTGCGGGATAATGATGGAAGATGGGTTGATGATCCCTCTGAGTCAGAAAAATTGGCCATTTGTTTTTACAAACGACTTTATTCTCTTGACGATGTTGATGAGTTTGTTGAGAAGTTGGATCCTGTAGGTTTTCCTTCGTTAAGCTTTGCGGAGATAACAGACTTGAGGAAACCCTTCTTAGGTCTGGATGTTGAGAATGCAGTAAGGAGTATGGGGCGTTTTAAGGCCCCGGGACCAGATGGATTTCAACATGTGTTCTATCAAGACTGTTGGGAGATTGTGGGAGCATCTGCAACACAGTTTGTGATGCAATTTTTGGAGACTGGTTTATTACCAAGTGGGACGAACGATGCAATGCTGACTCTTATAGCTAAAGTGGGAAAACCAGAGACGATGACACAGTTTCGACCAATAAGTCTCTGTAATGTCTTGTTTAAAATGATTACTAAGACGATGGTGATGCGATTGAAACGTGTGATGCCTAATTTGATAGGTCCTGCACAGTCGAGTTTTATCCCAGGGAGATTGAGTGTGGATAATATTGTTCTGGTCCAAGAAGCGGTTCACTCTATGCGTAGGAAGAAAGGCAGGAAGGGTTGATTGTTGTTAAAATTGGATTTAGAGAAGCCTATGATAGGATCAGGTGGGATTTCCTTGAGGATACGCTTTATGCAGCTAGATTACCAGAACAGTGGGTCCATTGGATTATGAAGTGTGTAACGGGCCCTTCGATGACCTTATTGTGGAATGGAGAGAAACCAGAATCCTTCACACCTTTGAGGGGACTTCGCCAGGGGGACCCTTTGTCACCATACCTGTTTGTTCTTTGTCTTGAGAGGTTATGTCACCAGATTGAGAGAGCTGTGGGTGTTGGAGAGTGGAAACCGATAGGTCTCTCGCGAGGAGGACCAAAGCTTTCTCATGTTTGTTTTGTTGATGACCTCATTTTGTTTGCTGAAGCTTCTGTTAATCAAATCAGAGTGTTAAGTCGAGTTTTGGAGACTTTTTGTGTTGCTTCAGGTCAGAAAATTAGTTTGGAAAAGTCCAAGATTTATTTTTCTGGTAATGTGCATAAAGACTTGAAGAGGATGATTAGTGATGCAAGTGGCGTTAATTCTACCACTGATTTGGGGAAGTATTTGGGGATGCCAGTTCTCCAAAAGAGGATAAACAAGAACACCTTTGGAGAGGTACTTGAACGAGTCTCCTCACGATTGGCAGGCTGGAAAGGTCAATCTTTGAGCCTTGCAGGGCGTTTGACTTTAACCAAAGTTGTGTTATCATCAATCCCTGTTCACTCGATGAGCTCTATTGCACTACCTAAATCAACTCTTGACTCACTGGACAGGATTTCAAGATCATTTTTATGGGGTTCCACGCCTGAGAAGAGGAAGCAACATCTGTTGTCATGGACACGGGTTTGTAAGACTAAACAAGAAGGTGGTTTGGGGATTCGGTCTGCTAGGATGATGAATACTGCTTTATTGGCCAAGTTAGGGTGGAGATTGTTGAATGATACAGGGAGTTTGTGGGCTAAGGTGTTGAAAAGCAAATATAAAGTGAAAGATGTGCATGATCTCTCTTGGCTGGTGCCAAAAGGTACTTGGTCCTCTACCTGGCGGAGTGTGGGCTTAGGCTTGAGGGAAGTAGTGATACCGGGATTAAGCTGGATTTTGGGGAATGGCCAGAGGATCCTCTTTTGGCAGGATAGATGGTTGTTAGATGTACCGCTGTGTGATGTTTTGATAGAACCGTTACAGCCTGTATAAGTTTCAGTGACTGTTTCAGAGGTATGGAGGAATGGGCAAGGTTGGAGGTTGGACAAGATTGCTCAGTATGTGCCAGAGCATGTCCGGTTGCATTTGTACTCTGTCGTGTTGGATAATGTTACTGGGGCGAAGGATCGCATTTTCTTGGGGTGAGGGCTTGGACGGGAAATTCACGGTTCGGTCGACGTATAGTTTTTTAACTCGCGATTATACACCTCGATTAAATCTTAGCAAATTGTATGATCAGGTATGGAAGGTGGTTGCCCCGGAAAGAGTGAAGGTCTTTTTGTGGCTCGGAGTAAATCAGGTTGTCATGACTAATATGGAGAGGAAGAGGCGACATCTCTGTGATAATGGTATTTGTCATGTCTGTAAGGGTGGAGAAGAGACTATTCTTCATGTGTTAAGAGATTGTCCTGCTATGTCTGGAGTGTGGAGTAGAATCATTCCACGGAGACAATGGGATAGCTTTTTTACACAATCGTTAATTGAATGGGTGTATGACAATCTTAGGGACAACATGGTAGTGGGTGAGAGTCTGTGGTCTACCTTATTTGTGATGTCTATATGGTGGGGATGGAAATGGCATTGTGGAAACGTTTTTGGAACTAATGGTAAGTGCAGGGATCGTGTGAAGTTCATTAAAGAGTTGGCTAAGGAGGTGATTCAGGCGCATGTGAAGTCACGATCCCAGAGGCGGACGGGTGTTCGGGTGGAGAGGTTGATTTCGTGGACTAAACCGAGGGAGAACTGGCGGAAATTAAATACTGATGGGGCTTCTAGGGGTAATCCTGGTTTGGCGACTGCAGGAGGGGTGCTGCGGAACGCGGATGGGGTGTGGTGTACTGGATTTAGTTTGAATATTGGGGTATGTTCTGCTACTTTAGCGGAAGTGTGGGGAGTTTATTATGGTTTACATATTGCTTGGGAGTATTGTGCCACCTGTGTGGAGTTGGAGGTGGATTCGGAGGTAGTGGTTGGTTTTCTTAAGAAAAGGATCGATGATTCGCATCCTTTGTCCTTCCTAGTACGCTTGTGCTATGGCTGTATTTCAAGGGACTGGCTAGTCCGTATTTCTCATGTGTATAGGGAAGCTAATCGTCTTGCTGATGGGTTAGCGAAGACGGTTAGCGAACTATGCGTTCTCTTTACCGCTTGGGTATCATTCTTTTTCTATTTGTCCGGATGTTGTTCGTTCCGCAATGGTTGAGGATGTTAATGGATCTTCGATCCCATGTAATGTTCGGTTGTAATTTCTTTTCTTTTTCTTCTAATAAAACATAGGGGACATTGTCTCCTATTTCATACAAAAGAAAAAAAGAAAAGAAAACTGAGTTTTAGTAAAAATAAATAATTTCTTTAAGTGCATACAAGTCGAATTTATTATATAAGGAGGAGAAAAAATGGAAAACACATTACTAATTAGGATATCGAATCTATAAATATGAGTTTGCTTACTTTTTGCTTCAGTCTCTCTCTCTCTTTCTGTTTTTCATCTCTCTTATTTTCTCGGTAAGGAAACAAAAACCCTAACGATGACGATGGCGATGAAAAGAGGAGGAACAAAGAGAAAGATTGAGATTAAGAAACGGGACACTAAACAACAACGCTCGGTGGCTTGCAGCAAACGCCGTCAAACTCTTTTCTCCAAAGCCGCTGATCTATGCCTTCTCTCCGGGGCCAACATCGCCGTCTTCGTAACCTCTCCGGCAGAGAACTCAGACGTTGTATACTCCTTCTCCGGTTACTCTCCTGCCTCTGAAATTGCTGACTGTTACCTCAACGGCAAGCGTCCGACTTCTATTAACCCCCAATCCAAGCTAGGGTTTTGGTGGGAAGACACTGATCTCTACCGTTATTGCGACGTAACGATATCTCTGAGTTAAACGTGATCGAGGATCGTATGATGAGAACGAGGAAGCATCTGATGGATTGCCTTGAGAAGAAAGAAAAATCACAATTGTTTCCAATTCTGATCATCAAAACCCTAGCTCCTTTTCTCTCGACGAAAACCCAAAGTCCTCTACTCCATCTTCCTGTGATGAATTTGCTTCTTTTGAACAGAACTATACTTTCTCCTCCCTCGAGAAGATCTGTGGCGAGCCTTCATCACAAGCTACTTGTTACTATGACCAAAACCATACCTTCGCTATTAAAGATCTCTACCGCGACTCATCATCCGGTTACTTGCTGAAACAAGATGATGGATTTGTTGAATCTTTATGGGAAACAGAGTGACATAATGACATAATGAGTATATTCCAAGAACCAGTCCTTTAAGCACCGTCCTTTAATATTTTTTTAAACTCTAACTTGATCTGTTCATTACGTAATTACCTTGTTATTATTCTCTGTTTAACGATCTTGGAGATTCATGTTGTTTATTTGTTTTCAATTCAATATTGCAATATTATAATAATCAAAAATGTCTATTGTTTGTCTAGTCGAATCTGGAAAGTTGTGTTCTGTTCTGTGTCAGTAAATTTGGTTTTTGTGAATCACACAGTGTGATTCTCAAAATCAAAACAGTTTTCACTTTTTAGAATTTCAATCTCGAACCTTTGAGAAACTAGTACAGTATCGAATACTGGTTAGATTCAGAATAGTAGTGCTCTCTTCTCTTGCCAATCTTGTTTAAAAAAACGTTTGCTTTTTTACGGTTGGATGCAATCTTGAGTAGAAGAAACAACAATGTTACAGTAGTCAGTAGTTAGGGAAGAATCTTAAAGCTGTCTTTTTTGATTCTCCAAATCCATTTGAGGGTTTAGAGTTATAAAATATCGCAACAATACAGTTTCATAACTTCTTTGTATGTTGTGGTAGATTCATGTATCAAAGGAGGTTGGAACATTCGCCGGAGTGATCGTTAGAGACTCAGATTCGATCATCAGAGACTTCAATGGATGTCCCTTCACCAGTTGATAAATTATCATCCATTGATTCAAACCCAGATGAGTAAATAAATTTTTTAGCTTCTACGAATTTATTTTTGTTTCTTTCCTTCGATTTTTTGTGGTTTGATCTGCTTGGATGTTTGAATTTTATTCGATTGTTTTGTCTGAATCAGGGACAAAACTTGTCTAGTGCTTGTGGCAACTGGGAGTTTCAATCCTCCTTCTTTAATGCATTTACGCATCTTTGGTGGGTTTTACCATATCATCATTGCTTTGATTTTATGCCTTGTTGATTCTGTTATTGTGTTAGCTTTTTATATTTTTGGTTTAAGGATATGAAAAGAAAGAAGAGCACAACTTTAAAGGTTTTTGGATGTTCATCATGTTAAACCAAATCGTTGATGCTGCCACTGTTTGTTCTTCTCATGAGGAGGGCAGTCGGAGACTGCCGCTTATGAAGAGTCCTTCCAACGTTTTTTCGAGGCAAAGAAGAAGCTGCATGAGGGAGATGAGTTAGCTGCGGTTGATTCGCATGAACTGGTGTGGACGCTACTGCTAGTACCTCCCAAGTCTGAGCCAAAGAGGCAAAGGTGTTTTTAAATTGCATACTACAATGTATGTGGGAGAAAGACCTTGATTTAGTTCCCCCTGCGGCCCTGCCTTTCAATCTTTTAACTCTGTTTCATTTTTTCTTTAAATGTTAAAACATATCTTTAATGTATGGATGTGAGTAAATATATGATTTTGTCTATGGTTTGTTATATAACCACCACCGATACTATACTAGTCTGCAATGTATTATACAAAGAATCGTGTTTCCATCACCAATCACATCAATTGTATTGAGTTTTGAAACTTATCTACAAATCACATTTTACAAACCAATTTGTTAATGCCCATCCAAACCTAAACTTTTGTCTGAACCATGACAGATTTGCCAGAGCCTGTCACTGGAGTTTCTCTATACCCACCTGATATTTGACTCCACAAACTGTACCTTTTTCTCTTTACCAGGCTTAATATGAGAAACTGCAATAGCATCACACAAAAAAAAATTCTTTCAGCTAATTGCAGGTTGTTTTGGTCAAACAATGCAAGCGTCTAAGTCATCTGGATAGTAGTCAACATCCATAAAGAATGAAGTCATCTCATGGACCTTCTTGTATATCTTCCCAGATAGTCTGTGAGACGTATCATCTTTCATGAATCTATGAACTTCCCCTTGTAATTCGATCTGGCTATACCCGGGATCTTTTTTAACTCCTGCATTCTCCATTCTCCGTCTAACCTTTGAGGCAGCATCCAGGAATCCACAACTCGCATATCCATTGGCAAACACCACGTAGTTCCCCCCATTTGTTGGATCCAACTCCAAAAACTTTGTAGCTGCGACTTCTAGCAGTTTCACATTCCCGTGAATCCTGCAAGCCCCAAGTAAGGAACCCCATACCGGAGCGTGCTCCTTGCATGGTGACTTCATAACAAACTCGTATGCTTCTTGTATCCTACCAGCACGCCCTAACGTATCAACCATAGCTGCATAGTGTTGTCCCTCAGGTTCAATCCCGTAATCTCTCTTCATAGAATTGAAATGCTCCCAAGCTTTATCAACTAAACCTCCATGGTTACACGCAGTGAGAACCACCAAAAATGTAACAGGATTTGGTCTACAGCCTTCTTCCTTCATCTTATCAAAGCATTTTAACACCTCTGAAACTTTTCCATGATATCCATATCCAGACATCAATGAAGTCCATGTAACAACGTTTCTGGTGGACAACTGGTCAAATAATTTGTGGCCATCAGAGAAACTGCTGCATTTGAAGTACATATCAACAAGGGCACTATCGACTATAATGTTGGACTTGATAAGGCACTTAATCATCACAGCGTGGGCTCTCATTCCGTGTTCCAGGGATGCTAACGCAGAACAAGCTCTAAACACTGAAGCAAAGGTATACTGGTCCGGAACTATTCTGTTCTGTCTCATATCATAGTAAATATAAAGCCCTTCTTGTTCTAGACCCTTTTGCACATACCCTGATATCATGGCGTTCCATGGAATCAAGTCCCCCTTAGAATGCAAACAACGAAAGAGAATCCCAGCAGTTTGAAGATCCCCAGATAAGGCGTAAAGTATCAACAACTTGACTTTCAAATACTCATTGGGAGCAAATCCTACAACAACCATCTGAGCATGTATCCGTTTCCCTTTTGTATACTCCTTCCTTTGCTTACATTCCTGCAACATCACAGCATAAGTCTCAGGCTGGACTTGCAACCACCCGCTACGCCACAATAACCCAACAGCTTCTTTCAACCTCCCAGTAACACACAGACCCTTTAGTGTCTTATCCAGCTTCTCTTTCTTTCTCTGACTCTCCACCTGAAAGCTAGAAACATGTTGCAGGTCAGGTGAAGAACCAAAAATTTGATCTATCAATCAACGTAAAGCTTCCGACTTTATACAACCTCATAAGAAATGATCATAGCGTGATTGAACCAATTCAAGCAGAAGTATATAACAGGGCTCAGCATTCATACCGACAAAACAAGTAAAACAAGAATCAGGCAAATGAAAGAAGTAAGACCAGAATCAGACCTGCTAATTCTCCTCTCTGCCAGCATCTGGCGTAGGATAGTGGTCGCGTTGCCGGAAAACATAGGACCACAAGCCAAAGACTGAGACACCTCCGTTTGAAACTCCCGAGTGAAAGCAACCTTGGCTAGCCTGTTCAGCGTGAAGCAGATAGACCAAGAGTTGGATTTTTGAGAAAGAGAAGACGAGACTAGTGGCGTTCTCATCCAAAAAACAATGAACATTCCATCAACGGAGAAATTGATTGTTGTGCCTTCTTCCAATTAAATTTCTTGATTTAACGGTTCAAGCGCATTTCTCATTTTCCTCGTTTCTGCAACAAAACACGCAAAACACAATATCTCTCCCGTCAGCTTCAACAGTTGTAAAAAGACAATCACAGAGAGGAAGATAGTATGAGACTATAGTAGCTACTGAAAGTTTTCAAAAGCCACAAAATTTGAAGCGATGATCTCATTGTCCCAGCAATAAAAGCAATGAACGCAGATTCAAACAAATTCGAAATTCAATCAATTCAGCAGATACTGCTAAGTGCTAACTACATAGATGAAGATAGAAGAGACTGATGAAAAAAAAAAAAGATTTCAAAAGCCTCAATTTTGAGGCGATGCTCATTGTCCCAATGTTACAGATTCAAAGAAACTTAAAATTCAAATCATATTTCAGCAGAAATTGGCAATTACAAAAGAGAAATACACGAGCAAAAAAAACCATTTGGGGAAGAATAAATTGTGAGTGAATTTAAGGAAGAAACCTCTGAGTTAGGGTCTTCGTAATTCTGAAAGTTCCCACGAGAGCGACGCATTGAGGTTATGGGGTTTAAACGAAATCCAATTACATTATTGGGGTTTGGTTTGTAAGAAAAGGAAAACATTGCAGTTGAAAACGAAAGAAAAAAGGAAATCTTGTCCTTAGTATTAAATACGATTCAACTCACGTTCACACATCTTTCATTTCTTGTTTCTTCGTCAATTTCAGACAAACGTAAACTACAGTACAGATCTAAGTGAATCAAAGCTCAAGGTTTTGTCTTCTCTTTGATCAGTCTTTAGCTCGGGCAATATAAATTAGAGATAAGTCTTTGGTTTAAAGGGATTTGCATTCATATCAGCAAACCCTAAAATCGGTGTCCCCAGCAAGAAACACGTGATCCTTCCCCACATCTCCTCTTCCCCCCTTTTGTAAGCGGCGGTTTCAACCCAATAATACCTTTTAAATTCGTTTTGATTCTATACCCTAAATTTGTTGTGGGGTAATCCATTTCAGTGAACGTTTTAGGAGAAATGGGTCAAAAGTTTTGGGAGAATCTGGAAGATCGTGCGATGGTGGAATCCACCATAGGCTCTGAAGCTTGTGACTTTTTCATCTCAACCGCTTCAGCTTCCAACACTGCCTTGACCAAGTTAGTCTCGCCGCCGAGCGATTCCAATCTCCAGCAAGGTTTACGTCACGTTGTTGAAGGTTCTGATTGGGACTATGCACTTTTCTGGCTAGCTTCCAACGTTAATAGCTCCGATGGTTGTGTCTTGATCTGGGGAGATGGTCATTGCCGTGTCAAAAAGGGGGTTTCATCAGGTGAGGACTATTCTCAGCAAGATGAGACCAAAAGGCGTGTGCTTCGCAAGCTTCACTTGTCATTTGTTGGTTCGGATGAGGATCATCGTTTGGCCAAGTCAGGGGCTCTTACTGATCTCGACATGTTTTATCTGGCTTCTTTGTACTTTTCCTTTAGGTGTGATTCCAACAAGTACGGTCCTGCTGGAACCTATGTCTCTGGGAAGCCTCTCTGGGCTGCAGATTTGCCTAGCTGCTTGAGTTATTATAGGGTTAGGTCTTTCTTGGCTAGATCTGCTGGTTTTCAGACGGTCTTGTCTGTACCTGTGAATTGTGGGGTTGTTGAGCTTGGTTCTTTGAGAAATATTCCAGAAGACAAGAGTGTGATTGAGATGGTCAAATCAGTGTTTGGTGGATCTGACTTTGTTCAGGCTAAAGAAGCTCCCAAAATCTTTGGTCGACAGTTGAGCCTTGGTGGATCGAAACCACGGTCTATGAGTATTAATTTCTCCCCCAAGACAGAGGATGACTCTGGCTTTTCCTTGGAATCGTTTGAGGTACAAGCAATCGGAGGTTCTAATCAAGTGTACCCTTATGAACAAGGGAAAGATGAGACATTGTATCTAACTGACGAGCAGAAGCCGAGGAAGAGAGGGAGAAAACCTGCAAACGGAAGAGAAGAGGCTCTAAACCATGTGGAAGCAGAACGGCAGAGGAGGGAGAAGCTGAACCAGAGATTCTACGCATTGAGAGCTGTGGTGCCTAACATCTCCAAGATGGATAAGGCTTCGCTCCTTGCGGATGCAATCACGTACATCACGGATATGCAGAAGAAAATCAGGGTATACGAAACAGAGCAGCAGATTATGAAGAGGAGGGAGAGTAATCAGATAACTCCAGCAGAGGTTGATTATCAACAGAGGCACGATGACGCAGTGGTCAGGCTAAGCTGTCCGTTGGAAACTCATCCTGTTTCAAAGGTGATACAAACTTTGAGGGAGAATGAAGTTACACCTCATGATTCCAATGTGGCTGTCACAGAGGAGGGTGTGGTTCACACATTCACTCTCCGTCCTCAGGGTGGCTGCACCGCTGAGCAATTGAAGGACAGGCTCCTTGCCTCTCTCGCGCAGTAACTGCTATGTGATAGAGTAAAAGTGTTGGCTTGTATCAATGTATTATTACCAGCCGATTAAAACAAACTCATTAGTAAGATGTGTTAATTGTACTTTTATGTAATGTTGAGATTTGTCTTTTACATACATAAAAATTTGAGCAAAAAAAGCTTCTTTCGTCTCCTATATCTAAAGTACACAAATATAGAAACGTCTTTTGCCTAGCCAGTCAAAATTTCAACACCACCTCCGGTTTGTCTACCAATTGTTGAGCTGCGCTGTAACGCTTTTCACCACCGGATGATACTGAGTGTGCAAGTACTTCTTGGCCTCGTTGGAACCAGGCTCTTTAAGCCACTCTTCGTATAATCTCTTGGCTGTTGGATTCTGGTATGGATCTGTAATCAAAGTCTGGATCCAAAAAAGGAAAGTTATTATTAGCTTAGTTAATGAATTTAGACACTGCATGGTATCATTTAAGAGACGGGTAACTTACAGTATCATTCATATAAGTAGCTTCCAGTGAGTTGATCAATTCTTTCTGAGACTGCCCTGTCTTTGGCTTGATTTGCCCACCACCATTTAGGCAACCTGTTAGATAGAGCATTGTTAATAACTCAACATATAGGATACGTTTATCAACAAGGGTCTGCTTTCTGCAAAGTAGAAGATGAACCTGCAGGACACGCCATAATCTCTACATAATGATAATCGCATTTGCGCGTTTTCACTCTCCGAACGATATTCTGAAGGTTCTGGAAACCGTAACACAACGCGAATTTCAGCACTGTTTTACCTTCCAACTGCGAGACAAAACATGAAGAACATGAGACAAAAACCAAGGATTAATGAGAGAAATATTCAAAACTGTTACGGTCTGGCTAGGAACTTACTTGAAGAGTCACTTCACGGAAATCAGAATTTCTGAGAGTTTTAAACTCCAGAGGACCTTCAATAGTTTGTCCAAATAGTGTTTTTGCTGCATGTCTGAATATTGTTTCCGCATAGCCACCTGAACTCCCAGCTACACCATAAAGATTTCCTTCCTCGGTAACATTCGTCAACCTGATTTTGCAATGCAAATTTAAAATGTTATACTTCACATGAATTCATCACTCAGTAGCAGAGAAGATGAAATAATGATCCTACTTACAATCTGTCGAGTGGAGATTCCTCCAAATCTTTAAAGTCGACTCCTTTCAACTGCAATAATCCAGAACCAAATTCACAATTTATGCGGGGTGGTTGCAAAATTACAATGAAAACAGGGTTTAATCTCTATCACAGTCTCACCTTTATTAAATCCAAGATTTCACCAGATGTTAGCACGGAATCAACCTCAGTCAGTTTATCATCTGCTCCATCTTCAAAGACAAAGTCATCTCTCGCTGCCTCGAGCTTCTTATCGTAACAGGGCATCACAGTCACATGGTACACCTCCTTCAGTCTAGTTCCATGGAACAGTCACCCATAAATCCAAAAATTAAGGAAACCAACTAAATGATAACCGAAGTTTCAAGAGTACCACAGTACCTGAGTCCCAACGCTTGACACAAATGGTGTTTGATCGCAGCTCCAATAGTTTGCTGAGGACTCTTAACAGAAGAGACATACGGCAGAACAAAAGAGCCAAGCTGCTTTTCAGCATAACATATCCAACCTTGACACACAGAAAATTTTGCACATTACTCTCACATAGACAGACACATTCAATTACATCAAACGAGTAAAGCTGCTTACCAGGACAGGCAGAGGAAAGCACAGGTAAAGAGGATAGTGAATTTTCGCCATCTTCAGAATTAGCTTGCTTGTAACGGCTCACAAACTCATTACAAGCTTCAATAAGTACCAAGTCTCTGCTGCAGCTAGTATCAAACACAGCGTTAACTCCCAGAGACTTCAAAAACGTAGTCAGCTTCTTGAAAACCTGAAGAGGAGAGATCTCATAGTGAACCGCAAGGGAAGCTCTGGACTGTGGGGAAATAGACACAATCACGTCCTTGCCTTTGCTAAGTGCAGAGAGAAACTCGTCTAAGCTTTGCTTCTCAAGCATAACAGTCTCAGCCGATGTGATGCATCCACTGTATCATCATCATATGAAAAACCATTACACTCTATAAAGTCTCTATACTAACTCAGAATCAGTAAGTGAGTAGAACTGACCTGCAAGCCAAACAATCCTTAAGAGAAATTTTGACCGGTTCAAACTTCTCTTGTTTTGGAGCAATCACAACCTTCAAATACAAAATCAGCAAACAGAGGGAACACTTTTATTAGCTGGTGAACATATCAACAGAGGCAGTAAGCAATATAAAGTTGAGAATGAAAGAGATGACTACTCGACGAAGCAATTAAACACAACCAAATATATATATATATATATATATCTTGGGGAAAGCATGTAAATTTCGAACCTGGGGTCGATCAGTCTTCTTAATAATAGGTTTTGTACCCTTAAGAGATATAACACAAGCTTGAGACGGAGCAATGAAATCGTTGAGATCTCCGAGCCTCAAGGTCGGCGAAAACTTCTTCGACATATCGCTTTCTATTCAGAACTTACAATTACTGAACTTTGGAGGCGAAGCAGAACCAAAACAAAAGGGCGACGATCAAGGATTGGTATCAGAGAAGCTGTGGCTATCGGAAAATCAGAACGGCGACGAAAGGTGATTTCTTTCTTCCTTTTTGGGTTCGATCAAAGCGACGAACGAAAGAGAGAGATAAACGAACTCAAAACCTTAATAAAAAAAAGGGTTGAATAGTCAAAAACGCAAATAGCAATAACGGGCCTCGTAATAATCTTATTGTGTAAAAGGGCCTAAATATAATTAAAGTTGCAATATAGGTCGGTGTAGTGTAAAAGAGAAACAACACTATGAGGTTTGGTGGTGCTTTGCTCAATACGTCAATAACCCTAAGACATGGATATGATCTTTCCCTACACATAACTATAGAAGCAGTACATTCTTTACCATTAAGAGGTTACAAAACAAAGCTCATAGTCTTGTTTTTTTTATCACAGGGCACAAAGAACATATCAGTTTTACATATGATTTGTCACATAGAAAGATCATCATTCATCAAGAAGAAGAAGAAGAAAAACAAGGGCCTACACTACTAAAGACAATGCGCATTTCCCTTCACCACGGCGAGGTTCTGCGGTCCTTTGTCGCACCGTACAAGCGGAAAAGACTAAAAGCAGAAATGCAGGAGACGAAAACCATAGCAATTGAGGCAAACAAGGCGCTGGAGACTCCTATAGCCATTCGGTTACAGAACTTGCCATACATATTGCACACTTTTATCCATTGCAAGTCTTCCTCTCCTTCCCTAGCAATCATACCAGACTCTGCTGTTGCTGCTATGGCCGCCACACTCAAGTACGCCATAACCTGCTCATTCAACAAAATCACATCATAAACATTTGCTGCCAACTACACTCTTAAATGCCCCAACAAAACTTCGTCTCCTAGATTCAATTTTCGAATTGCAAACAAAGCAAGGCAACATTTTCATACCTAATAAGTTAATTCAATTCTAATATCCAACCAAACCAAATTAAATGCTTGGAGAGACTTTTCAACATAGTACCTTACTTTTTCTCTAATTTGACCCCCGAGATCTCAAAATGACAAAGCAAAAAGCCACAAATCTCACAACTCAAAACACTAATTTAGGCAACAAAATGTAGGGATAAAGAGAAACACAAAACTAAACTAAACTCACCTGATCAGCAGAGAATATGGTCCAAGCAAGAGGCTTGCTGAACAAAACTGTTCCTTTCATAGTACCCACCACGCAACGAACTGATTGCAACAAAGAATAAACCGCAGCTATCCCATTAGCTACCACCAAGAACCTGCATCCCAAACAAGAACCACACCAAACAAAAAGTTGCGAACTTTGTCATCTCCCTCAAGTGAAATGGTGCTGGATAAGTAGTAAAATTCTGAAATGGGTTATCGACGAGCTTACACAACCGACTTCATATCAGAGTACTTGGCCGTCTTCTTGATTGTGAATATAAGCTTGACCTCAGAGTCTGTAACAATCAGAATAAGCCCAAGAAGAGCGAGCACACTGATGGAGATCCGTAAGAGCAGCTCCGTTAGCCTCAGTCTTCGATCAATAAGCTTCATCTTGCTTCCGTGGACTGATTCTGAACCCCCCTCAAGTAAGTACGCTTAAATTCCGATTTTGGACAAGACAGGAAGACAGGTTCCGTAGAGAGACAAGAGAGATAATAGTGTGATTAGTCGGCTTTGTTGAGGACTTAAATAGAGAGAAGCTTCATTGCTTTAACTTCACCCATCGCTTGGGGTCCCTTATTCCTTTATTGAAAACAAATATCACCAATATTGAGTGCATAACATTGCTACTAGTTCTTGTGTAAATTAAAGCTGGATGATATTTTTTTTTTCTTTTTAATTATTACTGAAATGAAAAAAGATATCCACAATAATTCAATGAAAAAGAAAAAGAAATATTCACAAATATCAATCAGTTTAAGAAAAGTCTTGATCCACATACATATTATGTAATCAATTTTACTACAGTGTTCATTTTACCCTGTTGTGTGTATCCTTTTGATAAATATATATATATAGAGATATTTTTTTCTGAAAATACATGAGAAAAAACGATATTTAAAAGTTTATGTTGATTGTACTTAGAGTGTTTGTGAAGTGTTTTTAGTTAATGTAATCAGTTTCTACAAGACTGAAAAATATGTTTACTATATTATATAGACTACATATCATCACCATGATAAACTACATACAAAAGGTTATACTACTAGAGTTTAAGTGAAGTGTTTTAGTTGTTGTAATCATGTTCTTCAAAAATGATAAAGATGTTTCCTAGCATCACCATCTTGATATTCCATTTTTTTCACTTTTCACTTTTAGAAAAGAAAATAAAGGTAGAATGAATTCACTTGATAGTTCATTGTACTTTTTACTGCATGATATCCACGATGTTTTCTAGTAAACTCTTTTTTACCTTCACAATTATCTCATTTTGTCGTGACTTGTTGTTCAGAAAGTACTGAATTGTGATATGATATTGAATTACACGGAAACATACATAGTTCCTAAATCTGCCAAGTGGTAGAAATGTTCTTGAAGACGTTAAATACGTATTATGAAGATGCATTCAATTGAAAATGTGGGTTCTCTCATCACAACCCCAAAACACACACACATTTGTCTAACATCCCCCTCCTCTCCCATAAAGACGAAAGTGAAATATCACAATGAAGCTTTAGGATTAATTACAATTACGATGCTCCATATTTTGTCTTTTAATGTTCTAGGAAAGTGGTGATAACAAAAGAAAAAAAAAATTGAAAAGAAGATTTGATATCCCGAGAGGGATTTTTGAATTATTAAGATGGGACTTTGGATGCCCACACACACATACACACATACACATACACACTATTTAATGAACCTGGTTTTCTCCTCCTCCTTATTTATTGCACTTCCCATCTCCCAATTTAGGCATTAAAAACCTAACCCTTTTTTTTCTTAGTTTTAAACTCTCACTTAAGCCAAATCCAATCAAGTTTCTTTGTTTTAGAAAGACAAGTGTGGATGGTGTGACACGTGCACGTTCCTTTCCTATCAAACAACATAGTATGATTTAAGTTGTTTTCTTTAAATTAATTAAGAAAATCCCCGCTAGTGCATGAGTGTGTGAAGGTGGGTGGAGAAGTGAATATTATAATGATGCCCTACAATTAATTGCTAAGATTCTCCCATTAATCTAGTGCCTTCACAAAGCTACCCACTTTTTTATACTAGTAGTAACTGTTTTATTTCTCTTTTTTTGTGTTTCTTCCATTTTCGGTGATATAATGCAACATCTTCATGAGCCACATGCATTGCAGCGTGTGTTAGATAAGTACACGCGTCTTTTGAATATGGTTATACAAAATTCGGTGTTAAAAGATAAAAATTGACAACACGAATGGGGGAGTGGTGACAATGTGCTGTGATGATAATGATTAGTTCTCACATTGGGGACTATATAGGACTCCTTCAAGAGTAACAATCTTAATTCTTACCCGCCTCTTAAAGGTTAAAAACCTAACAACTTTGTTATATGTAAAAAACCAAAATTGAGAATAAGATTCATATAATATTTATACAAAAAAAAAAAATTCAAGGTAGATATAGATGAGGAACAAAAAGGCACAATTCTGCCACAAGTCAAGTGTCTCCTAAAACGCTATAACTTTAAACTCAAACCATTAATCTCCACTCTCTTCAGGGATGTGATTTAGAACTCCACGAACCTACACACATACTTGCTCACTCTGGTTGAGAGTATCAGCCATGGTATGATCCCAACCTGCATTTGTCACCCAACAAAATTACACTATCATTCACACAAGCCCAAAGAAATGGACTGAGAAGAAGGTACATACCAACACATGGCCTGTTATGTGACCTCCTGTTCCCCAAGATAACAAAGTCCCTGTGAAGTACACCATATTCAGTTTTTTTAAAACCTATATGTTACATCAATGTGAGCTTTAAACCTGTAAAAGTAACTACTCACCAAACGGTTGAACAAGTTGCTTAGCGATAATGGCAATTGGAGTCCTCCAGAACCAAAATACCAGGATTAGGTATATTACAACCTATAGACAAAGTTCTTAGCACACCTCAATTACGAAGAAAAGAGAAGCTTAAACACACCACTCAAGTTACCTTTGAAACAAGCAGAACCTTTCCATACAGATCATATGAGAGATTAATTACTTTGTTATGCTGTTCCAGATCTGAATTTCAAAAAAGATGCATTAATAGGTATACACACCTATACTAGACCACTATGATCCAATAAGGTATAGCTGCTACCAGATAATTTTCATTTCTAAAGCTAACTAACTAACTGTTGCATCATATATTTCTAAAATATCGTAAACTCTACGCTCACTGAGCAATCAATAAGAATGTAGAGCTAATATGAAGGAATGCATACTCACATTGTGCAAGTTCTTTCTCTTTAGTAGCTGCTGACCTCCTAAGTTTTGCCGCTTGAGCAAAAGTGGCTGGCCTGCAATTGAGAACCATAGACAATAAACTCTCTAGTTTGTTTCAATCACTGCACCTCCCTTAACTCTAATCAGCTGAACAAAAAAACAAAAATGTCACAAATTTGAAAACAAACAGCTTACTGAGACAATGCACTAGCCTCTCTCAAAAGCTGCTTAATTTCAGACCGCAGCTCTGATTCCCTCGTGTTCTTCGACCCTTTCTGATAATTATTTCAGGAAAAAGGGGACTTTAAATTGGATTGTTCGGGTGGATAATAAAAACGCCTAAAAAGGTTTAATCTTTTTGTTACCTTCTTCAATTGTTCAAGCCACTTGGATAGCAACTGGAAGACAACGACGACGAAGAAGGTCAGAGGAGCAGCCAAAAAGCCGCGATCTTCTATCATTAGCTTCTCTCCTTCCATTACCCCTTCTTCTGATCAAATTCTAGCAATCCGCTAAACCCAAAAATTGAACAATTCAAAACTCGATAACAATCACAATCCGCAAAAAGAACAAAAGCCCTAATTTGATCCATCATCTTCTATAAAACCTAAATATATGGAGGAAGGTAAATATGCGAGTGGAGATAGAACGAGATCCTCGTGAATATGATCGGAACTTACAGTTTCCGTCGTAGATTCCCAGAAAACTTCAAGCCTTCAAACGAAATTTGGAATTTAGATTGGTGTCTGAAACTCAAAAGAGGAGGAGGAGAGGTCTAAATTGTAAAATTAAAAAAGTATCTACTCTTTTCGTATAATAAACAAAAAATCAAGCCCTTAGTAAAGCAAACAAATGATAGATAACTAAGGAATTATCCTTTTTCAACAGGCTCTATTGGGCCCATTATGTTAACACTTGACCTCTTTGGTTAACTTTATTACAAAATACAATTAAGCTTGAGTACATGTGAAAAGAAACAATCACTAAGCTACAAGTATAAAACAAATAAGGTGAGTAACCAAATTTAGAATAAACAGGATAAAAATAGACATGAATAAATCACAACATGGAGGAGGAGGGTAAAAAACGATAAGAAAAAAAAAAAAAAAAAAAGGTGAAAATATAACAAAAACATAATAATGTATTCTTTTTACGTAGGAGTGGTTGTAATGGTTTTACCAGAACTGGCACGCTTTGTCTCTAATCTCTCTTCAACTAATCTAAAGACGTTTTATGTTTTGTCTCATCCGATCCCCTCCCTCCCACTTAATTATAATTATGTTAAAAACCATCTATCTAATTGGGTTTACCACCAAATCAGAGCATTATCATCGGTAACTTCGCAGATACCGAAGCTGTGGAAAAACAAAGAAAAAAAAAGGGAAGAAGGCACAATGTAAATCCAAATCCTAAACGTCGTAGCATCTTCAGCTTTGGTGTATGCATGCCATTATATTCCAATTACTTGACGACAAACTTTTGCTCCCACCACTTTTGATGTGCCTTTCAAACTTTGTATCCCCATTGTCCTCTTCCTCTTTTTTTTCAACCCGCTCCGTTTTGTAGGTATACTGTCTCGCTTTCTTTCTTTCTTTTTTCGTTAGCTAGAGTCTAGAGATCGTAACAAGAATACATATTTACCAATTTGATCTAATATCAAAATCAAGATCAGTGATACATTATAAGGCAGTGTATTATTGATATGATATTATGCGAGATAATTAAGTTTTGTACCTTGTGGACCAACTACTTAATGTGGGTTGAAATCCAACTATGAAGTGAGATTCGAAACGTACACGTGTGTTAGAGGTGGCTTATAAAATTTTACATTATATGGGTGTTAGAATTATGCTAATGGAAAGTTATGATCATATGTATATGTATATATGTTGAGACTTCATATCAAACATAGATTATCACAATCGATCAAATATAAGTTTGCCTCGGCTTTGCGCATGATACATATATTGATCATATATATTAGACAAATCTATATTTTACTTTGGTAAATTATTTTTTCCTTAGATAAGTAAATACATTTATGGCAATGTTACATGCATGGATGATTTCATTATGGGAAGGGAGCTTTAGAGTAGCATTTCGATTGGAGAGAAAATGAGGAGATCGAGAGAGAATGTCTTGTGTGAAAACGAGTGGTCTTTTTCACAATTATTTTATCAGTCAAACAAAACACAAAACACATCTCATATATATGCTGATGATATAATTATTCCCTACTCTTGAACTCCTTTTGTCATTTTATCAATACATAGGCCCACTTTTACATATACTTTTTCCTCCTTGCCAAATCATAAGAAGTTAAAACTTATAAAGTGGATCAGATAATTTATAGAAACCATTAACAACTTTTGACACTCTTCTTTAAAGTGTGTTTCATTTTAAATTGAATGCCAATAATATTAACTTTAAATCCCACCGAGAGAAGATTTGATGTGGAGACAAAGAAGTGGCTCCATTTCACCATCTCCCAAGCCACCAAAATCTCTCCTAAACCCTTTTGTCATTCCCTTTTTCTTATTCACGTTTTTTTTTACAAGGAATATTTAAACATCGATCATTTTGAACATAGAAAATACGAATATATTCAAAATTTTGACAAAGAAAAAGTAAGAATATGTAAACATAGATTAGTCTTCTACGTACATTATGATTTGAAATGTCCTTAGATCATAATATACGTACGCAAGGTTTTTGTGTTTAAAATCGAAAATTTATTCATTGAAAACATTGTTATGCATACAATCAAATCATATCAGACATTAACAAGACAATCCCCTACATAATACTCTAAATATATATTTCGTGGGAAAATAATAAAGTTTCCGTTTGAAATAAAAAGAGCCCGTAGAGGGAGGTAAGTGGGGTGCATGAAAAAAGGGGTTTATATATCTTCACAATATAATCATCCAGACAAACCAATCCATGTGCATCCCTTCAGACATTCTTCTTGTCATTTTCCTCCCAACCATTTTCTACTTTGGCCAACTTTTTTTCTTTTGTTACTTAGAAAGAAAAGAAAAATAAAAATGCAAATCTCCACTCACACATTATACATTCTCTTTTTACAATCCTTAGATTGTCCCTTTTGCCTTCTTCCTCTTGTTCTCTTCCCACTTTACTCCTGATTCTCTTCCTTTCGGAATTTCATCGAACTACTCAACAACCCTATTTACGTTTATTTTATTATGCAATATTCTCATGCAGATTAAATAATCAGAAAAATAGACCTTTTTCCTCCGTATATAAATAGGCACAATACACGTAAACATGGACCCAAACCCTATAGTAAACACTCTCAACGACTCATATCATTACCACTAATATTATACTTGTACGTCATGAGTTCAATGGCAAGAGACCGAAAAGAACAAATGGTGATCCAGTCTTCCATCGTCTTGCTTCAAGAAAGATTCCGACAACTTCAGAGAGCACGGGAGTTAAGAGCTGAGCGAGAGCTCCTTAACCCTAAACCTAACAACCAAGACAACATCTTGCAATATTACAGCGAACCCACGAGCTTTGATTTCTTCCAGTTTCTACCTCTAAACTCTCAAACATCCTCGTCACAGCAGCTTCTCTCCCTCTCCTTATGTCCACACTCCACCTCTGAATCCATTGAAAAACCAAGCTTTTGTCATCAGTGGCCAACTAAAGACGATAAGAAGATTGGTGGGTTTGATCGATTCGACGATGTTGACACGTCTCTCCATCTCTAAAACTTGTTCCGATCCGATCCATCTTTTTCCTTTCCTTTTAGTTTATAAATATGTATGTATAACCTTTTTTTTGGTCGGTATGATCCTTTAAAGAGTCATGTAGGTGGTGGTGATATGTATGGTTAAAATGGAAATCAGATATATATATATATATATATATATATATATATTGATTATTTCGAAGTTAATGATTATGTTTATGTTTTATATTTTGATTAGTTCGAAGTTAATGATAACGATCTACTCATTGAGTTTTTTTTTTGTTGATGGTTACCATATCATTAATTCCTCAAGTCTCTTCTTACCCCATGTAGAGCTTGATCAGCCTTCCTATTTCCTTAATATGTTATATATACACAGTAACTTCTCCACAACCAAACCCCAATAGTAAGTAAGATAGATAAAGGTGTCTTGCATATGGAAGCACACACACATGTATATGTGCTAAAATTACTAAGATGAACGAAGAAAAAAGACCTAAGTTTGTTCGTACTAAAATTACTAAGATGAACAAAGAAAAAAGACCTAAGTCAGCATTTGACTCTGTCAAACTGGTGGTGATATGTATAGTCTCTAGCTATAAAGGCATGTGGTTATAAATAATTTTAATTATTTGTAACTTAACTTCACCAAAAAAAAAAAAGGTAAGGTAAATATGTCCTGACTGGTTAAGGAGACAGACTTGAAATTCGACTTCAGTTGGGCTCCGCTTGCGCATGTTGAAACCCTGATTTTGCAGCTTTGCTTTTATATATTGACGATTTTTTTCATAAAGGAAGAAATTATTTCTCATTATAACGAGTCATGACAAATCAATCAAAACCTAGCTACTTGCATCGTATTCGATTCAGTACTCTTATATATGTCAGTAATAATTGAGATAAAGAGAGATAGAAACTAAAGTGTCGACAATATTCAATCATGCATTGATGTTAAAGAGGATATAAATTCAAGTACAAATTATTACTATTAGTTCAAAGTTATCTTAACTTATATACTTAAATTTTAGTGTTATTAGATACACTACAAGAAAATAAGCCTTTAGCGAGGACACATTGCGACGGAGTACAGCTCTCGCAAATTTGCGATAGATTTGCGAGGGATTTACTAGGAAATAAAAAACCGTAGCACATCCCTCGCAAATTTGCGAGGAACTCGGTCGTCGTAAATCCGCTGCTCATTTGCGACGCATTTACGACAAATTCGCTGGGAAGGTCCCTTTCCTCGCAAATCCATCGCAATATTGCGACGATTTTGCGAGAACAAACTCCATAGCAAATTTGCTATTGAATTGCGAGTGATTTGCGAAAGCCATAGCAAATCCATTGCAAAATTAGGATAATAAGTTTTTATAAATATTACAAAACTTAATAGAATTATTCTGAAATACATTTGAATGTGTTCATAAGGTGAATTTACTAACTTTTAACATTATTTTGATGGTTTTTACAAATTAGATATTCAAGGTTTGCGACAAATTTGCGACTGATTTGCTAGAGCCATAGCAAATTCGTCGCAAATCCATTGCAAAGGACTCAAAACATAGCAATTCCCTCGCAAAAAAACTTTAAACCCTTAACCCTAAACCCTAAACCCTAAAGACTTATTACATTACTATTAATGAATAAAAAAGATGAATCCAAAATTGTTAATCAAAGATAGCAGTGCAACACAAAATTGTTAGAGAATTGGACAATTTGGCAAATATTTGTCTCAATGTATTGAACATATATGTGATATAGTGTAGAACATCATCATGTTTAGAGTAAGATGCAAAATTGGACAATTTTGGAAAGTTTTATGATAGAAAAGAGTATGATGACACCATTGAACCTTATAATATACTTGAAAGTTAATTTGACTAATTTGTTACAATTATTTTGATGGTTTTTGCAAATTAGATATTCAAGGTTTGCGACAAATTTGCGACTGATTTGCTAGAACCATAGCACATTCGTCGCAAATCCATTGCAAAGGACTCAATACATAGCAATTCCCTCGCAAATAACAACCCTAAACCGTTGAACCTTGACCTTTAAGACTAATTACATTACTAATAATTATTAAATTGATATAATTCAATATTTATAATATAAGATAGGGCACTAATGACAATTGCAAATCCTAAACCCTAAAGATTTTGCGAGGGATTTGCTACGTTCCCTCGCAATTTGGTCGCAAAAAACTCGTAATAAGAAAATTTATATTAATTATTGTTTGTGATGCTTTTGCGAGGGACTCTAGTAAATCCCTCGCAAATTTTGCGTTGGAATTGCGACGCCATTAATTTCCTATATAAGTAAAAAACCTAGTTTGAGCGAAGCTCAAACCAACACCCGCAGCTGACAAACCCTAAAAACTTCTCTTCTTCTTCCGATTTCATTCTTCTCCGGTTGTCTTCTCCGGTTGTCTACTCCTCATCTCATCCTTTCTCCGGTTGTCTACTCCTCCTCTCATCCTTTCTCTGGTTGTCTACTCCTCCTCTCATCTCTTCTCCGGTGTCTACTCCTCCTCCCATCCCTTCTCAGGTTAGTCTACTCCTCCTCTCATCCCTTCTCCGACTAATCTCCTCCTCCTCTCTCTTCTTCTGTTGTTTTTTAGATGGGTTTCGATTTAGGGTTTGTCGATTTAGGGTTTTTATTTCAATTTTTGGGTTTCGATTTAGGGTTTTTCGATTAGGGTTTCGATTCGATTTTAGGGGTTTTAATTCGATTCGGTTGGGATTAGGGGTTTTAATTCGATTCGATTGGGATTAGGGGTTTTAATTCGATTCGATTGGGATTAGGGTTTCGATTCGATTTTAGGGGTTTTAATTTTTGTTTTTAATTTAGGGTAATGATTAATTTTACATGTTCTCCTTCTCTTCTCAGATGTCTTCTCGAGACCAAAACGGATCTGTCAACGAAAACCATTACACAAGGTTCATATCTTCACAAGGATTATCTCCTCCCGTCCCTTCTCGAGGGGTACGCTCTACTGGCTCTGCTCAAAGGCTACATTCTAACGCCTCTTCTCAAGGTATCTCACCGGTGCAAAATGATCTTCCTCCTCAGCAAAATGATCCTCCTCAGCAATCAACGTCGTGTGTGAACGGTGCAAGTGCCTCTTAAGTGTTTTTCACTTTGGAAGAGTTACTTGCAAGTCCCGGGCATGCTGGCTTACCAAAACTGGATCCTAAGCGACCTCCGGGTACTATTTGGTGAGAATGTTATGTATCTAACATATAGTTTATCTTTATGTTTTGTATTTTCAATGATCCTAATTCCTTTTATCTTATGTTTTGTAGGTTTGACCAGGATTCTTCGGTTGCTGCTACTGTCCGGGCCATTTTTGAAAGAGATTTCAAGTCAGCTCATGCCAATTGGACCCAAACACCAGGTCCGGTTGTAAACCGGTGGTTTGAAACTTTTGCGGTAAGTTACAAATTGTTGTTGTGTTTAAATTACAGATTTTGTGTGTTTATCATTCGAATTTGGTTCTGATTCTGTTTCTGATTCATTTTATGTCTTTACAAGCAAACATACAATTGGGATGCGTCCATCAATGGAAGAGTTAGAGCTGAGTTTGAAAAGAAGTTGAAGACCCGGATGAGTGATCAAGTGTCTTGGTGGAAGGGTAAGTGGAGGAAGAAAGGTAATGACGCAATGTCGCGGTGGCTTGATCCTACTGTATGGGATGGCTTGGTCAACTTTTGGTGTGAACCAAAATCAGAAGCAAAGAGTATCAATAGCCTTAATGCTCGCTATAGTGATCCTGATGGCACCGGAGTACATAAGCACCGTTCTGGTCAGACCTCTTTTAAAGCCCGAGCACGAAAGCTTGTAAGTATCTATGTTTAACACAAGTTCATTAATCATATCATATATACAATATAGTAATATAGTTGTTTGATTTCTCTGTTTTTAGTCTGAGAGTACTGGTGAGCCACTACCTGATTTCCTGCGAGTACTAGAAGATACTCATAGGAAACCTGATGGGTCGTTTGTTGATGGACTGTCTGAGAAGGTGTTCAATGAAGTGTCGTCAAAGATAGCTGAAGCTGAGTCTTCCCTAATATCAGTGGATAACATGGAGAGTAGTGCTTCTATAGGTTATCACTAATTGTGAAGAACCAAATTTATGCCGAGGTAAAACATGCTTCATTGTTTATGTTAATGTTTGTGTTTGTGTAAACACTTATGGTGTCTATATGTTTTGTTGGCAGGTTGCTCCGAAGAAAAAGAACCGAATATATGGTGTTGGTAACATGCAAGCAGAAGCATCTTCAGCTCATATTGTTCAACCGCCTCCTCCTTCTGAAGATCCACTTGTTCTAGCTGCGAAGCTTGCTGCTGCCGAAGCTGTTCTTGAAACTCAGGCAACTCAACTACAGGCCAATGCACAAAAGATGCAAGAAAATTCAGAGAAGATGCATAGTTATGATGCATACTTTGATTATCTTGCATCTAAAGATCCAGAGTTTGCTGCTAGATTTTGCCGAGAAGATTCACCGGCCAGACCTGCCACCGGAGATGAAACCACTGGAGATGGAACCACCGGACAGTAAACACTGATGAACTTGTTTTGTAAACTTAGTACTCTTTATCCTCTCATATCTATTTTTTGTGTAGAACAAAATCGGTTATTATGTTTTGTTATTGTAAACTTAGTTTTTCTAATTACAGCATTAATTTACTTAAGTATAAGGTTTAATTATAATTCCAGGTTTAATTTTAATTACAGATTTAATTTAATGAAGCTTACCAAAATGAAAATTCTAATTTTTTTTACAATTTGCACCGTTATTAAAATTTGCAACGGAAATTTTAATTGCAAAAGCATCACAAATTTGCGAGGGATTTACTAGATCCAGAATTGCTAGGATTTTGCTAGAATAATAGTTCCTCGCAAAATGCGTGGGATTTGCGAGGGACAACATTTCCTCGCAAAAGTTGCGAGGGAATTGCAACGTTGACCGATTTGCGAGACGCGATTTGCGAGGAACGGACTTTCCTCGCAAATTTCTCGCTTTTGTCGATTTGCGAGGGATTCGCGATATATTTGTCCATCGCAAAAGACATGTTTTCTTGTAGTGATATGATATTTGTAAATATATCAGATTTTAGAGATTTCAAAGTCCATATTGTTATTCAAATACAAGTTAATTAAGACACTTGATTTAATCTGTTCTTCTTCAAAAATCGAAATATTCTTTAATTAGTTCATTAACATGAATTTCAATGAAGAAATGATCTATCTATACAATTGGAGATATATAAAACCACACAAAAATATTGCAATCAACGCGCAATATTTATCGAAATTTTTACCATGTATAGAACATAAGTAGTAATATAACTTAAAACCATGCACATTGCTCGAATAAGAAACAAGATATCTCCTTTTCTCTATGACTCTATCTATATATATATATATATATCGCTAGAGATCTCAAATATGTAATGATAATAGCTTCAGCGATAATATTTGTAATGTTGATCGATCTGATCGTTGAGTTACGATCGAAACGATTAGTATTGAGATTAAATGGACTAAAATATGGTTATAGTTGAAAAAGTGATATGATTCTTGAAACAAGCACTGATTTGAAGAACTGCAACGACATTCAGAGATGCTAATGTTCTTAATTTAGGCCCATTGGGTCTATTACGATAAAGCCCAACAAAGGGTCTGTCAAAGAGAGAGAGAGTGTCTCTGGATGAAGTAGAAGCTCTCTCAGCTTCCTGTTGAAATGAATGAATATAACCTAGTAGAAATAGGATTTTGATCGGAAGAAGGAAGAAGATAGAATCAGAGAGAGATTCGTAGATTTGAGATATAGATCGAAGATGAACACAGACATCACTGCCTTGGAGAAGCCACAATACCCAGTCGTTGATCGGAACCCCGCGTTTACTAAAGTCGTTGGCAATTTCAGCACCCTCGATTACCTCCGTTTCTCTACCATCACCGGCATCTCCGTCACCGTCGGCTATCTCTCTGGTCCACACACCTCTCTCTCTCTCTCTATACCTCTCACTGTTGAAATATGTGTTTTGAGAATGTGCTGATTTGGTGTGTTTTCTGTAGGGATTAAGCCTGGGATTAAAGGACCGTCAATGGTTACTGGAGGACTGATCGGACTCATGGGTGGTTTCATGTATGCGTACCAGAACTCAGCTGGTAGACTCATGGGTTTCTTCCCTAACGACGGTGAGGTTGCTAGTTACCAGAAGCGTGGTGGTTTCTCTAAGTGACGACTTTAGTGTTATTTTGTTTGTGTTATTCTGGATCTGGGCTTCATTTGAAAACTCTTATTTTCTCTGCTGTTTGAGGATATAATATGTGCCTCCTCTGTTTGTTTGTTATGACTTATGATGATGATCAAATAAGATTTGTTGTGACAATGAAATTCTGATGAATATATATATATATATATATATATGTTCTTGTGATTCTGAGTGATGTTGCAATAAAGGATTTTTTTGGTTCTGCAATCAGATTAGTGACTTGATAGGTATGATATTTGTTGTGTTAAGTATTGGTTTGTAGATAGATGTGTATATACCAGTGTTAACAGTCCCAGATGAAACAAGGAGCAACTGCATTCGAATCTCTTTGAGATACCTTGTCCTTGTGGTGTAGCTTCTGGAATGTTTCCTATGACATTATGGTGCAAAAGCTACCTTGAGGGGATTGGTGCACCCAAAGGAATCAGATGTTGTAGCTTCTTTGCCTGTGGTTTGATTGGATTTGGTTAGTTGTTGTGTAGCTTTTGGAGAGGAAGTACCAATGGGTAGAAGTGAGAAAGTCGATCTAATTGATACTGCTCTATGTAACCTTTCTATCGATGAAACCCTTTTTGCTGTCAGTTTGTCTTTCCATCTCGTAGTGTTCTGATTCTTGTTCAAGATCCATGACTCAGTCCCTTTTTTTTCAACGGTCGTGAACAAAAGAGTTAGTCAACAATGGATAGAGATGGACTTTGCATTGTTGATGGAATATGCGATCTTCCTTCTCCTCCTAACCTTCTAATTCGTGGAATTCCTTGATGTGGCTGGCTCGAGCCTTGACTGAATAAAGTGGTTGTCGTGGCCAGGACTTATATCTCTAACACTTCGATGCATCAACAACAACTATATTTTGATCTGCCTCTTTATTTTGGTCTCATGTGCATTGCTTCCATGCCTAATCATATTTTCCCCTTCTCACTTTCTACATAGATGTCCAAAATGTGTTGCATATGTAAACGACGCACCATGGTCAATATGTGGAGGCTTCAGCTATTATTATATTCTTTACCTGAAAGTTTAGAACTACACTATTTAGCTCTTATTTCTTTAGCTTTCAGAGGATTCATGCCTCCAAAATAAAACAAAATTAGGTAGTAACCCGTGCTACAGCACGGGACAAAACATTTTAATATAAATTTTAAATTCGTCAAATGACTAAGAATTATATTAACTCGGGCGTCATAGCACATGTGCGCTATTTTCATGTAAATTAATAAAATTCAAACTTAGACGTGTTTAGTTTGGAACGGGAAATACGTCTCGTCCTAACCTATCCCTGGTGACCTGTTTTATCTTGTTTCATCTTCTCTCGTCTCATCTCGTCTCTCGTTGCATCCTGTATCATTATAATGTTTTTTTCTTTTAAATAATTACTCGTTAGACAATATCTATTAAAAGAGATTGAGTAAGAAATTTAGACGGGATACCAGAGTTCTCCATTGATTATATTTTTTTAGTTAGTTGAAATGATCAAAAATATAATTTCAAAAACTATATAATTGTCTTCAAAAATACCAAAATTTTCTAAGTGCTCGTTCCAAAACAGTTAATTACATGTTGCATAGTTAATCCTTATCCAAATTAGTGAAAGCGTCACATTTGAATTTATCTACCTATATTTTTTTATTTCTTATTTTTATCTAAAATTTATGTCCCTTTTTTAAAAATGTTCAATTTATTGTTTTTCATTATTCGACTTACCCGTTTCAGTTTATATATATTATTTATTGTCTTAATATCATAAATAGACTGGAATTTTTCTCAAAATTTAATTATTGTTTCTTAAAGTATATGTACTTAATTAGTAAATTAAATTACTTCAAAAACAGTGGTAAAACATATATTAAGTTAAATAATAAACCCTTTTAGGGTCTTAAATTTTTAATTGTATAATATTACTCAAAAAAATTTTGAAAATCGTTTGAGTACAATGTTTTCTATTATATGAATAACCCATTTCTGTCATTTCTCCACTATTTCTCATCGCAATACCATAAATAGACTGGAATTTTAATCATAGTTTAATTTACATGTTCTGTTATGATATGAAATCATATGCGTAAACATTAATATGTTTCTGATTATATTAAGAGTATATTTATAAGAAAAATATTAATCTTATGATTAAAGATTTTCAATCCGTCTTTTATTTCGATTTCAGTTGAAATTATTTAGTGTTTTTTTGGATCTTTTGATTCGATTTCGGTTGAAATTATTTAGTGTTTTTATGATATCCATAAAAACCAAACACACCCCGTGTTTGTTAAAAATATTAAGTGATTTACTTATGTATTTTCAAACTAATCAAAATATTTTTCATAGTTTGCTTAGAGGTGTTAAATCAGAATATCATATTCCACTTTGATTTTAGTTAGATTTTGGAACAGGAAACCCTTCTTATCCCATATTTTCACCTCTCGTCCTGTCGCTTTCCGTCACGTTTCGTATTCGCTAATATATTTGCATAGGCTGAAATTTTGTCGTTTTTATGCAAATTAAACGATTTAAACATTTTAAAATATTGACATGTGGGATAAGATTTTTACATACATTCTAATTTTCCCCATAATGTACATTTTAAAGTGGCTTAAGGTAAAACTGTTAAACATGTCAAATATGTCATGCGTTCGCGTGAGTAAATAGTATGTCTGCTTCATACCATTTACGCTTACATATGAATAAATCGCTCTTGTTAATTTATAAAATATATTTGGAGCTAGAAAATAATACATAATTTTAAACATTAATACACATATTCTTTGAAAATAATTTAATTTGATAAGTACTGATATACACTACAAATTATTTAAATATTTTAAGACTTTATATTAGATAAATATATCTAATTAGATTTTTTTGTTATATTTTTTAAAACTCACATACAACCTACAATTGAATACTATTTTTAATTTAAAAAATCGACATTGCATTAATTAAGAATGTAATGCAGGCTAATTGTTCTTTTAAATTTTCTATTTTTTTAATATATTATCTAATTATAATATACTTGTTTTGTTAGTTTGTAATCCATGTGACTTGTGTTATTAGATTGATATTAAATTGTGATGATGGATGTGGCCCGTGGATTATATTGGTACAATGATCTAAAAGAGCGAATTAGCTTATTGTTGTTTATAAATAATTTTATTTAATTAGTTCTGTTGGTGTTAGTATGCAATATAGTGATTATTTTGTGTTGATCATCGTTATCATTCCCTTTTTCGTATTAAGACAGCTGGTTAATAACTAAATATGTTAAAGTTGTAATATTATAATATGCAGTGTTAATTCATTGGGTAAATAATTTCCCAATTACATATTTAAATTCTTTTTTTTGAAAATTGAATGGCATAATTCATAAGTGGAATACTTATATTTCATTTCCAAATTTAATATTTATAATTTATGTGATAGACAAAAAAATGTAACAATGAATTTATGTAACGAAAACTCTTTGTATTCAAGTTAAAATATTCATCATTTTTCTCAAAAATGTTAAAATTATTATTTTGGAGTTCTAGTAATTGATTAAAAAAAAAATCTTAAACGGTTTTAATACAACTCTTTGTTAAGTTATATCAAGTTCAACTGAATTACATAAAATCCAAAACTAATTATTTTGAAATGAAAATGGGTCATGTTTATTAACAAATCTTGAATAGTATATGAGATCTTTTCGAATAACAACGAAGAGTTTACCTAACTATGAAGTTAAAAAAACCGAATATCTTCTACACCATTCAATATCCGATTTATCAATGTTGTGAAACAGATATATAATTTAGATTTGAAGAAATGTTACAAAAATATTCACAAAAATATACCATTTAAAAAGAGTTAATAAGTAAACAATAATGAAATATAAAATATTATCCACTTAAGTCATCTGAACTTGCCGTTAGAAAAGCAACGGGTTGGTTCCTTTGTGATACCAGTTGAGAATAGTGTCTTCACATCAAGTTCATACAAAGACCTCACTACCTAAGAACAGAGAACAGAGAAAGTTCAACAACACAAGCCAAAAGTTCTGATCTAGACAGTAACTGACCACAGCGTTAGTTAACACAACCAACTCAACCAGAGAACTGAAAAGAGAGTTCATTTCTCTGATGCTATATGGAGAAAAAAACTGTGTATCAAGATTAGCAAACCTGAAGATAAATGTTTGTGTCGTACTGGCTCTTTAGAGCATACTCGTTGTAGACGGATGCCAAAGATGTATAGTAACCTGCATGATGATGTGCTGAATAAGCGTAAGCACGAATTACAACTTTTCTTTGATGCAGCAACAGGTTCGCAATTGCATTACTTACAACAGACTATGTGCATGAAATCACTTCCATACTAAATTCCAAGGGAAGGATATATAAGAGCCAAGAAATGTAACTTACAAAGATAAAGGTACAGATGTATGCACCCGTAGCAATTGGAACAGCCACAGCAGTAGCACCTTCAGGAAGAGAACGCAGCTGATTTACACTAATCCCTATCAGCAAGAGCGCAAGTGCTTCCCACTACAACAAAAAATAAGAAATTAAATCCCATTGAGTTGGAGGTAAGGAAGGTCAAATAGAATATGTGTAATACTAAAAAAATTATACATACAGTAACCAAGAATAATTGAACCTGACCTGTATGATGGAAAACCGTCGCTTCATTATCATCTTCAGTAGTACAGCAATTACCAGAACCTTTAGATTGCTGAGCATCTTAACAGTAGCAGGATTGAAATATAGCTGGCACAGCAGAAAAGTGAATCGTTGTGTGAAACTAAATAATAGAAAGAAAGATAGATCCAAACATTAGCCAAGAAAGGCTAGATATATACAACAGCTGAGCATACTGTAACTATCTTATAAGCAATTGTTCAGTGCAAATTTCACAGCAAGCTCAAACATTTATCACCAAAAGGTAGCCTGTCATATTGCAGAATTCTGAGCTGAACTTGCATATAAACTGTTGTATAGCTATCGCCTCCAAATCAACATATCCGAAACTGAGTTCTTAAAACGCATGCAACGAACAAAGCATCAAATATAGTGAGAATGTGGGGGAATATCTTAAGTGATTATGATGATAACTATGGATTCGATTAATCTTTCCAAGTCTAACGAACTTAAAGAAATTCACATCACTAGCTGAATTTCATAATCAACAGATCCAAAACTCACCATTGATTCCAAACTTCAATCAAAAACATTAGTAGAAGACCCACTTTTCGTTTGGGATAAAGTTTTCGACCTACCTCTTACGGTTCTTAGACATCATAAACAAAACTTTCATATCTTCTTTTAAGTTAAAAAAAAGGAATTTTACGAACAAAATTTTTACAAACACTAACGCAATAAGAATACACTTAAAACTCAGTATGAGGATCAGATCTGTAAGCTATCTTTAAGTTGAGCCAAACCAAAAGATAGATTCCTTTGGCCATCTGCAAAGCTTTTACCCAACAATCCAAATACAAATAATAATTGTTGTTGGTCGATGCTGCTTGGTCCGAATCCTGCTTCATCTGTGCAGCTTCGTCGGCAAAAGACAAACAATTTTTTTGCAAAAGAACTTGGAGACGGCGACAAAGAGCATAGAGAGAGAAACAATTTTTTTTAGGTCTTTTAAATTGACGAACACGATCAAAATGAATCAACAGTCAAGATTAAATAGAATGATCCAAAATAATATAAGCGGGTCAAAAATGATCCGCGTCTTCATCCGTTTAGATGGGTGGAGAAATTTCCTTTGTACCTTTTAATTAAATCGAATATTTGGTCATAACTCCAATATCATACTCTTGTAATTTCTTACAAAACAAAGATTTATTAGTTAAACGACTTTACAAATAATAGTAAAGATAAGAATTATTATGCAACTTGATTACAATTAATTGACTTTACATCAATCGGTTCACTCATATAAACAGTGCCAACTATATCAAATTAAACAATACCACCTTAAATTTTACTAAATTTTAAGCGTGTGAAATCTACAAAACAAATAATTAAATGAAATGTAACTGAAATAAAACTGTCTCTTTTTTCAATATCTTTTAATTTCTCATTGAGCTAGCTAAATTGTATAAATAGGAGCACATTGATAGTATACAACCGCATTTTATTTCATATGTATGAATAATATTCCCCGGATTGGCTTGTTTGAATTATTCAAGTAATAACAAGAATAGGATTCATGCTGATATTTTTTTTTGCTTTTTTGTAATTTTAAATAAATTTAACATATATGTTTTATTTTATTGGTTTTAAAAGTATTTTATTATTGTTTTGTTTTGAAAAAAAAATTACTTATAGCTAATTTTTCATATTTGGAAGGTAAATTCTTGTTTGACATCTAAAAGTTTTGTTACCTCATATGCTAAGTTTTGGCTTATGAAAATCACATATATATAAAAGTAAAGTTTAACTCTCTCCTTATTGGTCCACTTGGTAATGCAATTTTAACAAAAAACAAATAATTATATTAAAACACAAATTTAAAAACAATTAATTTTCACATTTAACTCACATAATAGAAAACTGAAATCATATAAATTATGCATTAACTTTATTTCTCCACTAAGTTGTATTAATCAATTGTATTAAAACAAAACAATAAATTAGAATTGTAATTCTCATTTTTCTAAATGTAATTTTTCATCATTTCTCTTCCTATAAATACTCATTATATTATTCTCTTAGTCTATCACTCTTTCATATTCTCATTTTCTTCCACTACTCTCAAATCTTTTTTTTTGTTTTCTTTTGTATTTTTTTCTGTTATTGTTGTTGTATGGGTAATAAAAAATCAAATCAAATATCATTGTAAGAGCTTAGTTTTAGAGTTTGTATGATATGTATATCTTATATATATTTTTTAATCTTTTAAAAGATTTATCTCCATTTTCTATTTTATATAACATCTTATAAGTCATTATTTTCATACTTTCTTACAATATTCACCACACAATAAGATCATGAAGTTGAAATGATCAATATCTAATTATCTATTATGTCTCTGGTTATCTCACATATTCATGTATCATTTTTAATCATTTATAAATTTCAATATAATATTTAAAGATCAATGTAATTATCCATTTATCAATTTATAAAGACTATTTTGTTTTGTGATCCAATTGATAAATCTGCAAAGATCAATATAATATATATTTTTTTTATGATTTGAGGTTTTTGAAAACAAAAAAAAAATATAATTAAACAATTGGTTTTTGTGTCTTATATGATAATTAATCCTAATCAATGGCTCCCCAATGTTGCCCCTAAAATATTTATCACCATATCTATTCATATTATGTGAAGAACTAATCAAAACAAGGGTTAAATGTGGAGACAATTACGAGTCTAAAGAAGCAAGACAGAATGAATCGAAAACAGATTGAAAACGAAACAGAGTTATAGATAGAGTAGTAATAGAAACAGTTGAAATGGAAAAGTTGAAAGGGAAACAGTTGAATTAACAATAGAGATAAAGAGTAGATAAGGTGGATTTCCTTGATGACTGTGGCGATCATCAAATAGGAGTAAACAGGATCATCAAAAATCATTAAACATGAGTAGCGATCAGCATGGTGGTGGTGTCTCCACATGCTCATCTGCAAAACAATACAACAAGATAATTTTAATAAGCCAAACATCTCCAACAGTTAATAGCTATAATTGTTACAGTACCATCTCAATTGTTCCCTAAGGTAATCATAACATCTCCTTATCTACACAGTACCATCTCAATCTCAACCGACTCTTAGATATCTATTGTTCCCTAAGGTAATCATAGCATCTCCTTCATCTCAACCGACTACTGTTCCCTAAAGTAATCATAACATCTCCTTCATCTCAACCGACTACTGTTCCCTAAGGTAATCATAACATCTCCTTCATCTCAACCGACTACTGTTCTCTAAGGTAATCATAACATCTCCTTCATCTCAACCGACTATTGTTCCTTAAGGTAATCATAACATTTCCATCCCTACCTACCATACCTATCATCTCATTTTCTACCTACTCTTACCTAAGGTTGCTTCCTTGCTTGATTTTTTAGACTTCTTCTTATCAATTTCCTCGGATCCCCCCTCCTTCTCCTCATCAAAAGCTGCTCCTGAAAAATGAACACTAGAAGTGGAACGATTACTTGAGCTGGATGTACCATCCTGATCTCACATTAAAAAATGATCCAAAAAAAGAAATCATATTCAACTAAAACTTAAATATAAAAATAAAAATATAATTTCAAAAATACCTTTTAACTAAATTCTCTAAAGATGAAACCATTAGTATGAAATCTAGCACTATAAATTAAATTAACTAGTGAAAAACAAAAACAAAAAACCAAAAAAATAAGCTATCCTTGGGGTTTTAAAAATTATTGAGATTGAAGAATTCATATAATTTTATTAGAAAACTAATTTAGTTTGTCACTTCAAAAGTAATATTTTTTTATTTTGAAATATTATGTGTAAGTGTTGAGTTTATATCAACAAACAACCAAATCATGTGAATTTTGATTCGGCCACTTGGTATTCCTTTTATTTTAGGTTATAAAAAATTAAAATATTTCTTTATAATTAAAGACATGTAACTCCATTTAACTCAAATGTAACTCCTATCCAATAATTGTACATTAATTCATTCCTCCAACTAACTTATTTATCTTTCAAGAGAAATATTTTTTGTTAAATTATAATATTTTTTAATTATTTTGGTTGGCTAAACTTATATTCATATTTTGGTGGGCTAAATTAATATATTTCTCATGTAAAATTATTGTTTATAATATATTTATCATTTCAAAGTTTAAAGCAATATATCATATATATATATATATATATAAAAGTAAGGTTTTGGTCTCTCCTTATTGGTTGATTTTTATTTAATGTTTTCTAATTTTTTATTTGCTTTTTAATTGCTTTAAACAATATTTAAGACCCAATAAATACAATACATTTAACTCACACATTAAAATAAAATTATAACTGATAATAAAATAAATTATGCATTAACCATATTCTACCATTCAATTTTATTCAAACACAATAAATTACTATTGTAACTCCATAATTCTAAATGTAACTTCCATTATTTCTTATCATATAAATAAGCATTCTCTCATATTGGCATTCTTTTACTATCTCATTTTCACATTCTCTCATTCTCTTCTACAATACCTCAAATCATTTTTCGTTTTTTATTTATTTTTGATTTCTTATTTTTGTTTATGGGTTGGAAAAAACAAATGAAATATCATTGTAAATTTTTAATGCTAAATTTTAATTTTCGAGACTACATGATATATATTTTACATTGTTCTTATTTTAAAAGATTCATCTTCACTATCTAATTTGGATTATTATCTTATTAGTAATCATTCTCTCCTCCTCTCCCACCAATATCAAATGTTGTTATATCTCATATGTGTTGTAAGAGTTTGATTCTATATTTTAATTTAGAAAGTATTATATATATAGATATATATATATATATTTTTTTTTTTTTTTTACATTGTTCTATTTTTTAAAGATTCATCTCCATTATCTGATTTGGATTACCATCTTATAGTAATCATTCTCTCCTTCTCTCCCACCAATATCAAATGTTGTTATATCTCATATGTGTTGTAACTTGTAAGAGTTTGATTCTATATTTTAATTTAGAAAGTATTATATATATTTAACATTGTATCAATTTTTATTTTATTTATATAAAAATAAAATATTTCTTTTATATTTCTTGCCTTTCTAATCTATTCATATTTATTTTTTAAATTTGCATAGTTAAATTTAAATTCACATATGTTGGTTTTTACAAAAAATTTAATTTTATTTGATAATTAGATGTTCCTATTCATTTTTAAACGATGTAACATAATATATATAAGCATTTTGTCTTGCAATCACAAGTTCTATTTCCATTGCTTAACTCTATGGTTAAATTATAACATATGTTGTCCTATTTGTAGGAACAACAACATATTTATTTAATATATTTAAAAGAGCAGATGATTAATCAAAATAAACATTTCTCAAAAAAATTTAATTCAATCAGTGTGAGTGTACTTATTACTTTGAAAAACTTTTACATTGAAGTTCATAAAATCATATAAGAAAACTAAAATACTATGTCACTTCAAATTTGGAAGGAAACACTTGGTATTCCTTTTTAAAAAAAGTCAAGACACATATAAAAATTTATTAATATTTAACTCACTTTAAAGGCATAAAATGTCATTTAACTCAAAAATAACTTCTATCCAATAATTTCATACATTCCTCCCATAAATCATATATATATATATATATGTTCAAGATTATATTTAAATATTACAGAATTTTTTAGTTAGCTAAACTTATAGTCACATATATACAATATATATATACTTAAGAATTTATATTACTTATTATCACCATAATTCGACCCATTATTTGCTTAACTCAAAATTGGTTTCAAAGCCAGCTAAATAAAAACAGAAACGATCTTATTGATATTAGACCAAAACATGGGCATACAAACATAATCACTTACACAAAGATAATTATTTTTAAAAAATAACTTATTATTGCAACATCAACGTATGAAGGTTTACATAAGCAGTTAATTAGAAAATCTAAAATACAATAAATGTATTGGAAACAATATCAGTCAATGATAAGATTGGATCCTCAAAAGCAAAAAACAATATCCTCATGATTCATAAGAAATAAACGCCACAATTGTACACATCTAAACGAAATGGTATAAAGATATAGTGTATAAATACAAGTGACTGCGAAGCCCGTATATGCCTAACTAAAACGAAATAATACAAAAGAGAAAACAAAAAAGACAAAAAAAAAACAAGAAAGTGCCAACTACACCACAACCCACGCGTTGCGTGGGGAAGCAGCTATTTTCATATATTTTATAAGATATGTATTGTTATTTTTTTATTATATGCCATCAAAATTTGTTTATGTATGTGTTTTTTTTTGTATGTTTATGTTGTTTGGTATGCTTTCTCGGTCAAGATGATTTTGAGAAATATGCTACATATTTGGTTTTAATTTTGTAAAAGGTTTAATACGTGTAAATATTGTTTTTTAGTGATTTAAGAACGAAAATATCAGAAAGGGAAAGGTATATTCTCTCTTTCGTGGTAGATTTAAAAACTGGTCAAAATTTGGAAATAATTCTTTGATTGGTTTTACTGAAAACCTGATTCTTAATTTAACAAAATAAAAGGAAACTGCTAAACTATATTTTTATTAATTTTAAATGTCATAATAGTCGTAAATTAAATTTGAATGACATAATCTCCTAACAAAACTTTCACATGTAATTTATTATTATAAAAAGTCACTAGGATTTAACTTATTTAGTAATAAAATTATATATTTTTAATTTTTAATATTTTTTATATTTAGTGATATAATTATTCTTATAATATTATAATTTTATCAGGATAAAACACTAAAATTATGAATTATAACTTTTTGTATAATGTATAATTAATCAGAATAATTAACTGTTTTATTTATTTAAAATAATACTATTATTGTTTTGTTTGATATATAATTAATTAATTTAACTGATTGTTTATTTTTCAGTGTATACAGTTTAATGATTGATTTTTCTATTTTGGAACACATATATAGAAAAGAAATTTGCTATTAATATGGAATTTAAGTAGAATTAATTAGTTTCTATAAAAAAAATTGATTTTGTCAATTTAGCAAATTTTACTTATTGCTTTTAGTGCAATTTTGTAGGAAGTAAAATTTTAAATAAACAAAATTAAAAGGGTAGAACCAAAAATGTACTTCAAAAATGTATATATAGATGTTACAGTTTAAATAATATAGTAGGGATATAAAGTTGTGAGGAATTAGGCAAATACGATAATGCAATATGGAAATGTCATAAATCACATATGGTAACGGTTGATTAAAAAGGTAATCGAATAAATAAAAAAAACACATTTGTTGGAAAAAATTCAAGAAAACGTTCGTCGATTCCATCGCCGACGCTTCAACTCGGTGACATATGTTGTTCAGGTCAGTTGTTGAATCTTTCTCTGCATCGTTTCCGTTCGCCCCTTGTCAATTGTGTAATCAATCACGCCCGTTGTCTTCGTAGTTCTGATTCCCCCTCTCGTCACAGTTTTTGCCAGTGCCGTGTTATGGATAAAAGATTTTTTTTTGTTCGCCAAGGATTTGTTTTCTCTATATGTGCTTATTCCCGAAATTAGGGCTCCTCGGTTCTAAAACGTGTTTATCAAGTAGTCGAGAGTCTAGGGTTTATTGGTTCAATAGATCCACACGCAAATGTGGATCCTTTTTAATCATCTGTCCTCATTCTTTTGGACCGGTCAATTTGGATGGTATAGTGTTATAGTCTCATCGAATTCTGATTTTTGGTGTCATCGTAACCCTTTTATATCGAATTGGATTCTAAGTAGATACAGAGTCATATGCGAGCAGTAGAATGGAGGAAGAGGCTGTGGAATCGAGGAAGAGTAGGAAGGAGCAAGAAAGAGAAAGGCGGCGTCTAAGAGACAGAGAAAGAAGACAATCTATGAGCCAAGATGAGAGGGAAAAGCATTTGGCTAGGCGCCGCAAAAACTATCAGCTGCGAAGGCAGAGAGCTGAGATAAACCGTCTTGACTCTCAGATCCAACCAATCAGTGGATGCAGCCAAGGAGCAATGAATTCACCGCCTGATTCTGGAGCCAGCTTGGTTGAGTCGTCTGATCAGAGTGAGGCTCTAGCTCCATCTAAAGGTAATTAATGTAAATTCAGAACTAGATAGTTGTGAAAGTGTATATCATGTGTGTGTGTGTGTTTGGTGACTTGCAGGTGTGGGAATACCAGTGGAGGAGCTGGCTAAAATGATGGGTAGTATAAGGCTGAGCCGTCTGAAACATCTGGCTAGGACATTGAATAAGTCCAGTACTAATGGTGCAGAGTCCAGCAACACAGGAGCATCAGATGCAAAGACCAGATGTAATTAAGCTAGCTAACTCACATATATAACAACACTATATTCAGAAAGAGAGAGAGAGATCTAACTTGATTAAGGCTACGTCAATGGACAGGTGCAATGTCAAGTGGGCTACGTTTGAGTCGGATGAAACGACTGGTAAGATCAAAGGGCCAGCAAGAAGGGTCATTGTCGCATTCCCAAACGCAAGGTTGGTTAATAACTTGCAAATTAAGACAAATTCACATATAAAGTTGGTATTTTTTTGGATGATTACAAATCAAGTCACTTCTTTCTCTCATGCATCATTTAGCTCTCTCCAATATTCTCCGTTCAACTAATATACTAACTGACTCTCTTCTTCTTCTTTTGTTAACAGAACCTGAGCTTCAATAGAGTGTACAACTTGAACGAGAAACCTCATCATCAACTAGTGTTTGTAAAAGTGAACCTATTATTGTTTTGGAGATACATCTAGGAAACTCACCATATTTTGTTTTCAAATGCAAGTGAGAGAATACATCATATTCTTCGGTATTTTTCTTGTCACAGCCATTTCCTATCCGACATTTATCATTATTTGTAGTTCGGAAGAAGAAACGAGAGTTTACATATCATAGTTGAGTAAACCTATTTTGCAGACAAGATAATAATTTTGACAATGTGACAATTCTCTTGTTATTGACTGATGGATGTAAAGATTTACATAATAGGTTTTGAATCTTTGAGAAGGAAGGATGGCCATAAGAAGTTTGGTATGACTAGGGGGGCTATCTCGTAAAATTAAATATTTTGATGATGAAGTTTGGTAGTCCCAATCATGGAGCTCCGGATAAAAGTAGTAAGTATGTATGGATTATAAAGAGAGAAGGATGGAAGTTTGCTGATAAAAAGCATTTGTGGAGCAAAAAAATGCTAACATTGTAAGATTCAAATGAACTGTTAAAAAATAAGTTCTACTGAGATTATTATATATAACATATTTGGTAACAGGAATTTCGATTTTATAAAAGAACTGTCACTGGATTTACTTGCATACATCAAAAAGTAAGACATGTTGCAACAAATATGATCGTCCAACGCCTGTACCAGATTTATAGTATGTTGTGCAATAACTGTCGCGTAGCTTTCATAGCTCAGTTGGTTAGAGCACCCGTTTAGTAAGCGGGAGGTCTTGAGTTCAACTCTCAATGAAAGCAATTTTCTTTTCTTTTTTTTGAGACTTAAAAGTCTCTCACAAGTGCCAGATATTGAATAAAGCAATTTGGTGGCCTCTGAGTCTGCGATGGCCGCTTATGAAGATTCCTGCCAACGCTTTTTTGAGGAACAGAAGAAGTTGCCTGAGGGAGCTGAGTTAGCTGCGGTTGATTCACATGAATTTGTGTGGACGCTACTGCTTGAACCTCCCAGGGTCCGTTGGCAAACCGACTCAAGTTAACGGTAAATGACGGGTTTGTTTTACGGGATGACAAGTCACTTGCACATTACAATGCCGGCCATAAAGGAGTCGTATCACTGTCGCTGTCTTCGTGAGAGAGCTTGGTGGGGAGATAGACGTGGACTCCGTTTAACTTTTAAAACATATCTTTTAATATGTGTGATCCTAATCTCTCTCTCTCTCTCTCTGTAATACTCTTGACGATGTTCTTATTCTTGGGAGGTTTATTATTATTATTAGTTTTCTATAATTATATTTCGAAACCAATAATTACTTTATCCTAAGTGTATTAGTATTACTCCTTAAACAAAAAAATCAATGTTGTAACTTTGACAAAAAAAAAAAAAAAAAAAAAGAAATTAGTGCACAATTATGTAAATCATCGAGGGCAAACAAAAATGTGATGAGCTCTAGGAAAATTTGATTTTCAAAAATTCAAGACTTTTTGACCCATTGATTATCTATATTTGTTTAAATATTTTCGAATATTCGATTTTATTTATTTATTTACGTTAATATCTCACGTCGGTAATAAACTGACTTAAATATACACGTCGGTTACGAAAGCGACGTAACTTTCATCGACGTAAATTTTTTTTATTAAACTATCAACTATCCTTTTGTGGTTTTATCAAGATATTACATAACAATAAGAGTTCCCTAACAATATAACATGAGTGTCCGCTCAAACATTTTGTAGCACACTCGTAAAATTTAAAACTATATCTTTTAATATATTAAAATAAATTCCATTTATTTTGATAGTAAGAAAAATTAGTACCAATTTATGTATTATTTTTTCACAAAGTTTCTTTTTAGGATCTATTTTATGATATAAATAACTATACAGAACCCTCTTAATTATATAAAATTTTTATTTATCTAATTTTTTATTTTTGACATGGAAAAGTGGCACTGCTCGTCCTTGTAGTTAAGCCAATAATCTTATCATATTAGACATTCACATAATTCAAAAGATACTATTCTGTTTTAAATGATTGTGGGTATATTTTATTTAACTTTTTGGTATTGATTTTTTGTTAAGAAAATTGGTTACAAAATATGCTTTCAGAATCTTATTTCAAAACTGTTCTCACTTTTCAAAAATTTACAAAATAACTTTTTAATGTTTGATATACCCTTTAAAAGAAGGATAAATAACAAAGCTGGCCTCTGTAATTTTCCTTTACAAGACTAAAACTGTAGATTTATACCAAAAAGGTTAATTTTCAAATTTTGATATTTAAGTAGAAAGATTGATTAAAGATTTTTAAATATAAAATTTGGTTGATTAAAAATTGGTTCACTGGAAGTAATCTTCCGAGTAAAGAAAGAGAAGTACATTTGTCCGGAAGAAAATTGGTTGACTGGAAGTAAATCTTCGGAATAATTGCTATTGGTATATCACATATTACTTCCAGTCAACCAATTTGATTGATTAAAGATTTATACCAATAATAATTACATGGCACATTCTATAAACTTCCAAATAACATTATTTAATATATTACAATATTTTAAATAAATTAGGTTTAAATTATCAATTTCACATTAAGAGTTTAGTTTTGAGAGATAGAGTTTAGTATTTTGAATTTAAAATTAATTTTAAAATATAATGTTATTTTTGGAATTTTAAAGATGTTGTGCTAGATTTTTGTCAACTAAATATTAATTTAAAATAAAATCTCACAGTTTTGGTTACCTAAAATGGAAGAAAATAAAACTTGTTTTAATGCTATTTATGAGAATTTCCTTTTCTTTTCTTGTCACCTCTAGTCAACTGATTTTAAAGGATTTTTTTCTGTGTAAATCAAATTTAACCGATTTTTTTTTTACGAGGATTTTCATGTAAATAAAATTTTCACATCTCTATTTTGAATAAAATTTTTCTTCAACTTCCAATAATGGATAAGGAAAACACTCTTATAAAGTAAAAAATAATATACAATATAACTTATAGTTATATCATCAAATTTTTTATTTATCATCTAAACTCCAACAATGATAAATCCAAATCTACATTCAAAATTCTGAAATCTAGCTTATATGAGCTAAAAGCGTTTAAAAGTTACATATAAAGATTATACTGCGTATTATTTATAATTTTATTTTGATTAATCAATTTTATACGATTCTTTGTTATTATTTACATACTTTTTCATCCAAACTTGTTAAAGAATTATAACACTTTATTAGATCTTACAACAACAACAACAACAAAAAGTGTTTAGTAGAACTTTAAAGTATCTTCATCCAATACTCTAAAACAGGTTTAAGACTAAATCAATCTTATATAAACTATAGTTTATATTAAAATTGTTAGTAGAACATTGAATCATTTCCTCCAAATATAGGAAGCAAAGGTGCATAATTGGAACATCAAATCATTTCTTTGGATTACTATTAATAGTTTTTTTTATTGATGCTATGTCTCCCTTTTACATTTATCATTGGAACAATTTTGTTGAGCCAAGGGACTCTACCGCTCAAGCTATGTATCACCTCTTGACCAATCAGAGAACAAGTCTTGAAGACATTAGGTTGATGAATAAAGCATTTGCTGCTCAGTTGAGACAGTGGAGGATGATTTGTCAACCTCAAGAGAGGGTGATCTAATTCCAATTGCAAAAGTGGGACTTTGTTGCTTCTTGGGTGGTAATCCTCAAAATACTTAAGCCTTTGTTGTTGCTTTTGTATTTTTTTTGGTTCATCTGTGTATTTGGTCGTTGTAGATAGTTGTTTTGTGTGCCCAATCTGCGAAGTCCTTCTTGAGGATAAATATAAGTTACAAATAATTGATTGATACAGATCTACTTGTATCTAATTCCAAATTGTTTTAGGTTAACTTCGTTATTATGTGTTGGTTGTTGTTAGGCCTGTCGTGTCAGGAGGCTCAGGCCATGAGGAATGCACTGTTGTTACTGGTAAGTCTTATTTAATTATATCTTGAAATGCATAAACTGTTAGTGCCTTTATTTATTCCTTAATGCGTAATTTGACATATGTAAACTGTTAGTGCGTTAATCATACATTCCACGTTCAGTGCATCAGCCCATGGCTAACAAAACAACGTACTTGTCCAGTGGGTATGTCTCTAATCTAATATTTATATTTGTCTTTTGCAGTTTTTTGTTTATATTTTAATATTGATGAGGTAAAATATATTTCACAGATTCCCGTCGATGGCTGGCGTTACAATAACTAGATCATTGTCGTTGTGATTTTGCCTAGTTTTCTTAGATTTTTTAAAATGACTATCTCGAAATCTACTTAGAAAGGTTTTGTCGTTGTGATGTTTTCCTAGATATTTTAAAATGAATTACAAGACTATCTCGAAATCTACTTAAAAATGGTTTCGAAACTTGGTCCTTCTTCCAACTGGCTTATGATTCTTATTGAATGTCGCTAACAAAGAGCCATTTCGGTCTACCATTGTTGTAGTTGAGTATAAGCTATCCATATCAACACGTATCTAGATATAATCTATTATAAATGTAAAGATTGTACTTTTTTTACGAGACATTAGAAGATCATACGTTTCATACCTTTCAAAAGAACGTAGACGGGTGAATCAACCCAAACATAGGTCGTACTCGTACCGTACAACTACATTCATAGTAGTTTGGAAACTCCAACAACATCTTTGGATTCAAAATTTTTTTAGCTAATTGCAGGTTGTTTTTGGTCAAACAATGCAAGACGAGATATCAGTCCATCAAACAGGACAGCTAGCGTCTAAGTCGTCTGAATAGCAGTAAACATCCATAAAATATGAAGTCATCTCATGGACCTTCTCATATATCTTTACAGATAGTCTGTGAGACGTATCATCCTTCATGAATCTATGAACTTCCCCTTGTAATTCGATCTGGCTATACCCGGGATCTTTTTTAACTCCTGCATTCTCCATTCTCCGTCTAACTTTTGACGCAGCATCTAGGAATCCACAACTCGCATATCCATTGGCAAACACCACGTAATTCCCCCCATTTGTTGGATCCAACTCCAAAAACTTTGTAGCTGCGACTTCTAGCAGTTTCACATTCCCATGAATCCTGCAAGCCCCAAGTAACGAACCCCATACCGGAGCATGCTCCTTGCAAGGTGACTTCATAACAAATTCGTACGCTTCTTGAATCCTACCAGCACGCCCTAACGTATCAACCATAGCTGCATAGTGTCGTCCCTCAGGTTCAATCCCATAATCTCTCTTCATAGAACTGAAATGCTCCCAAGCTTTATCAACTAAACCTCCATGGTTACACGCGGTGAGAACCACCAAAAATGTAACAGGATTTGGTCTACAACCTTCTTCCTTCATCTTATCAAAGCATTTTAACACTTCTGAGACTTTTCCATGATATCCATACCCAGACATCAATGAGGTCCATGTAACAACGTTTCTGGTGGACAACTGATCAAATAATTTGTGGCCATCAGAGAAACTGCTGCATTTGAAGTACATATCAACAAGGGCACTATCGACTATAATGTTGGACTTGATATGGCACTTAATCATCACAGCGTGGGCTCTCATTCCGTGTTCCAGGGATGCTAACGCAGAACAAGCTCTAAACACTGAAGCAAAGGTATACTGGTCCGGAACTATTCTGTTCTGTCTCATATCATAGTATATATAAAGCCCATCTTGCTCCAGACCCTTTTGCACATACCCAGATATCATGGCGTTCCATGGAATCAAATCATCCTTACATTGCAAACAACGAAAGAGAATCTCAGCAGTTTGAAGATCCCCAGATAAGGCGTAAAGTATCAACAACTTGACTTTCAAATACTCATTGGGAGCAAATCCCACAACAACCATTTGAGCATGTATCCGTTTCCCTTTTGTATACTCCTTCCTTTGTTTACATTCCTGCAACAACACAGCATAAGTCTCAGGCTGGACTTGCAACCACCCGCTACCCCACAATAGCCCAACAGCTTCTTTCAATCTCCCAGTAACACACAGACCCTTTAGTGTCTTATCCAGCTTCTCTTTCTTTCTCTGATTCTCCACCTGAAAGCTAGAAACATGTTTCAGGTGACGAACCAAACTTAATCAAGGGAAAGATTCAGACTTTACAACATCATAAGAGATGATCATAGGGTGTGAATTAAGAACTAAGACCAGATTCAACAACGAAAAGGCAACTGAGTAATCGAAAAAAGGATAGGATCTGAGAAGAGAAACCTGCTAATCATCCTCTCGGCAAGCATCCGGCGTAGGATCGTGGTCGCGTTGCCGGAAAACATAGGACCACCACAAGGCGAAGACTGAGGCGCCTCTGTTTGTAACTCCCGAGTGTAAACAACCATGGCGAGCCTGTTCAGCGTGAAGCAGATAGAAGAAGAATAGGATTTGTGAGAAAGAGAAGACGAGATTTGTAGTGTTCTCATTCAAGAAAACGAACATTCCCATCAATGGAGAAATTGAGTTTGTTCCCTTCTTCAATTTGATTTCTCGATTTTAGGGTTCAAGCCGGGTTTATAATGTTTTTATTATATAAAGGTTATTGTAAGTCGTATATCAAAGAGTCAAGATGGCCGAGTTGGTCTAAGGCGCCAGCTTCAGGTGCTGGTCCGAAAGGGCGTGGGTTCAAATCCCACTCTTGACATTTATCTTTTTTTGTTTTTTTTTTTCTTTTTAATTGTTTTTTTTATAATAAACAGTCAAATATATATCTTCTCTTATCAGCTATCACCTGAGTTTAAAATTAAAATATGTATTAATAGATCTTTGAAAATAACAATTTTATTTATTATTTGGAAAATATGTATATATTGGGTCCAACATTTACCTTTGCATATCCGTTGTGAAATGATTGTCTATTTATCTCGAATAAGTAATGATAGTCTGGTATAATAAACTTCGGAACATGATTCCTCTCTTTGTTCACATATGTATATTTATGTTTGTCTGGCACCCACAAGGCCACAATAAGAACCAATTATATTATCCCATTTAGGAAAAGTTGGGGATCGAATCCCTTTGGTGATAGAGGACTTGGTCAAGTGGAGAGGATCACTAGCCTAAATGGCCTCGTCTTTCGAACATGATTCCTTCTTGACAAAAAAAAAGAAGATTCCTTCTTGTTTGAATCTACACGTACGAAACTAGTTAGGTTATCCACAAAAGAAAATGACAATCAAAAATATAAAAAGACCGAAGAAATAAGAAAGGTGAAAAAACAAATTCTTCTATGAAGAAAATAAAATTGTTGTGGTCATGATATTTACAATGTGTATTACGATGGAATTGGTCGAGTTTGCCCGCATCATCAGGTTTTTACATGTCACTGATTCTTAGTTTTATCAGCTACCAAAAAACAAAAGTTATAAAGAAGAACAATTAAAAAAAGACTCATACGAATCCAACATATAAAGCATACAAACATTCAATGAAAGAAAAATTTGAATCTTATATAATGCAGTAATGCATATATATAATTAGTAAGTTCATGTTACTGAGAGATGTTTATCCAATTTCCAAACCAAAATAAACAAAAAGTATAGGAGATAAGATAATAGGAGAGAAGAAAAGAGACAGAGGAATAAAACTATTTCTATACTATTAGACAGGTAAATGTCGATGAAGTTCCTCCCTCGTACAAGAAAAAATTATTCCAACTCGAAACTTTGATAAACTTATGATGGTGTCATATACCAATAATAGCCAGATCTAACTGTTACAGTTATTAACTAACACAACTATAGGAGATGGGTTTTTATTTTTTGACTAATGGGATTGTCAGAAGAAAACACAACCACTAAAACATTACATAACCATTTTTCCAGTGAATCATTCTTATCTCAAATATTGACCTAAAGTTAATCCTTAATTATTGGATATTAGACCACTTGTTTTAGCATATCACACTGTTATCTTTTTCTTCTAAATTTAGCATTTGAGTCCTGACTTTATTATCTATATATATACAGTTTCACGTATCCTTAAGACTCACATTCTTGTGTTTGTTTCAAAGTATATTGTAAACTTCAATTCCGAGGAGAAAAAAAAAACTATTTGTTTACCCAAATCAAGTATTGGCAGGAAAAACTCGTATTCAAGAGTGTTAACTTCCCAGGTAAGAAAAATTGCCCTGAAGATATCAACTCTTACAAATTCTTCCCTGCTCGATTTTTTTTTTTCTTTTTTCTTTTTAGGTTTGTTTAGTTACCAAAACATAAGTTACATTTCTGGCATCCATGCATTAGGGTTGATATAGGCTCATGTTTATGTTTTGGATTTTTTTTTTTTTACTTTAGATTAAATTACTGAGATTATTTATCCACTGCAAATAAATTTTCGAGTTGTGTGCAAGGGTCAAAATCTATTGAACTCAAATGTATTTAGTTTCCAGATAAAAAAAGGAGAGGATACTATCAAAACGTTTAACCGTTTGTAGATTTATTAATACGAAACGGTCAAAAAGATTAGGCAATGTAGGTCCCACTTATCCAAAATACATCTCATCTTCTAATTCTATCCTCTCGTCTCGTGTGTTCAAAGATTCCATTTTCATCTCATCGTACACTCAAACACCGTAACATTTTTCGTGACTGGTACGACTCAAAAAATCTCAAACGGATGACTTCTATTTTTTTTTTGTTTTAACTTATTATGTTTTTTTTCTCACTTGCCTGTCTTATTCGATTTGGTCTGGTTTTAATTGTTTTGACTGTTAAGATCTGTTAATATGGAAAGGAACAAAAAAAAAAAAAAATATCAAAAGCTTTGAATGATCATGGATTTTTTAAGTTTCCGATTTCGAATATATTCGTTTAAATCTCTTTCTCTATATAATTACAGGCAACGATTGAGAGGCTAATCTCTCCCTAATTTCTCTACCGAAAGAATCACATCTACAGAGATCACAATACAACAATGGTGGAAGGAGGGATAGCTAAAGCAGACAAAACAGAGTTCACAGAGTGTTGGAGAACGACATGGAAGACACCTTACATCATGAGATTAGCTCTCTCCGCTGGTATCGGAGGTCTTCTCTTCGGTTACGATACCGGTGTCATCTCAGGAGCTCTTCTCTTCATCAGGGAAGATTTCGATGAAGTTGATAAGAAAACATGGCTTCAGTCTACTATTGTTAGTATGGCGGTGGCCGGAGCCATCGTCGGAGCTGCCGTCGGAGGTTGGATCAACGATAAGTTTGGTAGGAGGATGTCGATTCTTATCGCTGATGTTCTTTTCTTGATCGGTGCTATTGTCATGGCGTTTGCTCCTGCTCCGTGGGTTATCATCGTTGGAAGAATCTTTGTTGGGTTTGGTGTTGGTATGGCTTCGATGACGTCGCCGTTGTACATCTCTGAAGCTTCTCCGGCGAGGATTAGAGGTGCACTTGTTAGTACTAATGGTCTTCTCATCACCGGAGGACAGTTCTTCTCCTACCTTATCAATCTTGCTTTTGTCCATGTAAGTTAAAATGATTAGCTCTCTGTTTTTATTTAAACTCTGTTTTGTTTGTTATTTCACAAAAAAATGAGAAAAGTCTCTAAATCTTGATTGAAACAGACTCCAGGAACATGGAGATGGATGTTGGGAGTTGCGGGAGTTCCGGCGATAGTTCAGTTTGTGCTAATGTTGTCTCTGCCTGAATCTCCACGGTGGTTATACAGAAAGGATAGGATTGCGGAGTCGAGAGCAATTCTTGAGAGGATTTACCCGGCGGACGAAGTGGAGGCGGAGATGTTAGCTTTGAAAGAGTCAGTCGAGGCGGAGAAGGCGGACGAGGCGATCATCGGAGATAGCTTCAGCGCAAAGATCAAAGGAGCTTTCGGGAATCCTGTTGTTAGACGTGGACTCGCGGCTGGTATCACAGTGCAAGTGGCACAGCAGTTTGTGGGGATCAACACTGTCATGTACTACAGTCCTTCAATTGTGCAGTTCGCTGGTTACGCCTCAAACAAGACAGCTATGGCCTTATCTCTCATTACTTCTGGTTTGAACGCGGTGGGTTCGATAGTGAGCATGATGTTTGTGGATAGGTACGGGAGAAGGAAGCTGATGATCATCTCTATGTTTGGGATCATTACATGTCTTATCATATTAGCCACTGTGTTCTCACAAGCGGCCATTCACGCCCCCAAGATTGATCCGATGGAGTCGAGGACGTTTGCTCCAAATGCTACTTGTCCAGCGTATGTCCCGCTAGCAGCCGAAAATGCTCCTCCTTCAAGGTGGAACTGCATGAAGTGTCTCAGGTCCGAATGTGGATTCTGTGCCAGCGGAGTACAGCCGTATGCACCAGGAGCATGTGTGGTGTTGTCGGATGATATGAAAGCAACTTGCGGCTCAAGAGGAAGAACATATTTCAAAGATGGATGCCCAAGCAAGTTTGGGTTCTTAGCAATAGTGTTTTTGGGTCTTTACATCATAGTGTATGCTCCAGGTATGGGCACTGTCCCGTGGATTGTCAACTCTGAGATCTATCCACTCAGATATAGAGGTATTGGTGGAGGGATAGCTGCCGTCTCGAATTGGGTCTCCAATCTCATTGTGAGTGAGAGCTTCCTCTCACTCACCCACGCTCTCGGCTCCTCTGGGACCTTCCTTCTCTTTGCCGGCTTCTCCACAATCGGGCTCTTCTTCATTTGGCTGCTCGTTCCTGAGACCAAAGGGCTTCAGTTTGAGGAGGTTGAGAAGTTGCTTGAGGCCGGCTACAAGCCCAGTCTCTTGCGGCGGAGGAACAAGAAGGGCAAAGAGGTCGATACGGCTTAAGACGATGATGATCACTGACCTTTCTCTCTATATTTTTATTGTTATTCGCAACCAATTCCAAATTCAACATTGTATCGAAGACCTTTAAAAACTTCAAAGAAAACATGATTGAAAGCAAAGCTTCTCAAAGACCATAAGAGCACTAATACTAACGTGAATTTACCCCCAAAAAAATGAGTTTGCAAGAGCATACGACCAACTTAGGCAAACAGCTTTGTGTAGCCCAAAGCATCAGGTTAAATAAACAAGTGAATTACTTACTTTTGAGACAAAGCCATAACTATCAGTGTCAAAGTGGTGGGGCAAACAACTGTTTCAACGATAACCAATTACTATTGTAGGACAAGACAATACAAGTGGTGCCAGATATGCTGACAAACAAATCATCTACAAAATCCACCGTCAGACTCAGACAGATCCACAGACAAGCTCGAAAGATCCAACAATAATTGATCGCAAATCGAGTAAAGCAATTGATCAAGAAATATCGATTAAAAATTGCTTAGTTCTTGAACAAGCCTTTTCTTTGCCTTAAAAATCAGGCATACTCCCCACACCTCACAAACCAGAAGCCAAAACCTGAAAATGCTAAACTTGTAATCCAAATAAGCACTCCCTTGAAACCCCCTCAAAAACTAGCTTAACCATCAATACATGAGAGATCAAAAAGTCAGTCAAGTTTCTGCTAATCATTTGATCTCTCTTTACAGTCTACATAAAAGACAGCTATACAAAACCACCAAACATACAACTCAGTATATACATTACTAGACTGATGAAACGTCCACATGGTTTCATTTCAAGGGCTTGTTGAACATCCCTCATTCCTTGGCTCCCGAAGATACCCCAGAAGTCTTTCTGCCTACACAATACAAAACAATGAATCTTGATCAATTTCAAGCTTTTCATACATCCTACCAAACATTTGAACCAAACTGACCCTGCGAATCGATGGAATCCATATCACAATCCTCAAATGGGATCAACTAAATCTATGAATCTGGTTTGTTGGACTAGATCTGATTCGAGATCTCTTGAGAAATCACAGACCAGAGACACCACCACTGACACAATATTAAAACTCTAATCCGTAAAAGAAGACTCTTTGTATCAAGCTAAACGAACAAAGATGATGCAATGAGAAATCAGCTTAAAAGCACAGTTCTTACCCTCCGCTTAGCTCTAACACTGACGGAGCCGCTCTGAGAGAGACCCACAAGTGGAGGAATCGCACCTTCCCTCACAAGCAACCCACGGTTTCTAACGCTATCAGAACAAAGCTGCAACAGAGTCAAGATCGCAAATTCTTTCCCTTTAACAGATCCATCCTCGATGGCCTCAACAAGCGCTTCGATGCCTCCTTCCTCTACAATAGCCTCTTTCCCTTCATCTATCGCTGCAAGGCTACTCAAAACCACCATTGCCTTCTCCGCCATTCCAGTTCCTTCCTCCGCCACAAGGTCCACCAACGGCTTCACCGCTCCAGCGGTAACCGCTCTCTCCTTGTTTTGCTGAAGTGTACACAGCTTGTAAAGCGTCGTCAGAGCATCCTTCTTCCCCCTGCAAGATCCGTTCAACAGAAGAGAAACAAGCGGCGGAATCGCACCGCATGCTCCGATTGAGCCTTTGTTCTCCTCCAATAGTGCCAAACTAAGCAACGCACATGCTGCGTTCTGCTTTGAAGTCTCCGTCCCGGTTTTGAGTACCCACACTAGTGACTTAATCGCTCCTCCTGCGGCGATTACAGTTTTATTCTGGTCGTGTAAAGAGAGGTTCAAGAGAGCTGTGACTGCATGCTCCTGTGTCCATGGATCGTTACAACGAAGAAGCGGAATCAAAGCTTGAATAGCTCCAGATTCCCCAATCAACACACGATTGTCCGCTCGATTCTTCGCCAGAAGCCGCAGCTTCGCCGCAGCAGATCGCTTAATCGCCACCGAAGAAGAACGAAGTCCGTCGATGCAGAGTTTCACAGTTGGCTGCAGATCTTCCGGCGAAATACACTCAATAATCTCCGTAGAGAAGTTCTCCCTCTGTAGAAACCCTAAACACGGCTCCGGATCCTGCTCCGCTTCGTTATCTCCGCCGTTCTCATTCCTCTCAGCAGCGTCCGGCGACGGCAAGCAAGCGAGACGCTGTAGCTCGCCGGAGATATCGCTACTACAAGCGGAGAAATCACTGAACGCCTGAGAAATGTCGAGAAACGCTTCCTCTTTCACCGAGGAAGCGCTTGAATTAAGAGAATTACTGTTTTTCAAAGCGAGTTCGCCGAGCCTCATGTCGATGACGGAATCGGAAAGGAACTCCGAGGCGTACTCAGATTTATCGCCGATTGAGCCGACGAAAGAGCAAGATTGATCACCGCTTTGGTAGAAATTAGATCTCACTGTCCTCATCGAACGGCCAGCTTGTCGATGTAACCTCGCCGCCGACGGCGAAGAAGAACCGTAGAAGTCGGTTGATAACGGGAAGCGAGTAGAATTCAAATGAGATATCGGATCCTCCACTGACACCATCTTCGTAAAGATCTATCTATCTGAGTGAACTCACGAATTTGTTAATTCTAATTTCTGAGAAGGTTCATTGGTAAGAGGAGGAGGAGGAGGAGGCTTGAAGAAGAGAGGATGAGAAGGTTTTTAAAAGCTTGTAGCTGTTGGTATCTGGGTGACTCTTCACTCACGGGACCGTGACGAGTTTCTTAAATCACGGTTCCACGTGGCGAGATTTTGAGCTGGATGTGATTAAATCGACGGTTTAGAGAGAGCAGCGTATTGGTTGCATGTCTGTGTTTTCACCAGCCATGTGACTGTGACTTTTAGGTGTACTGGGTCCAAAAGGTTGTAAATTTTAAACTACGAAAAAGCCCCTGCAAACAGAAGAGTCGAGTTCAGAAGACACGTGGGGACAGTTGGCTTTTTTGGTAATTCCGTTACACGGCTGTGGCCTCTGTGTGTGTGTGTGTGTGTGCCGATTGGGTTTTATGAACGGTTTTGCAGGAGAGATGTTTTTACACCGTTGGATTATGTAATCCAACGGTTGTTAGAGGTTTGAATGGTACACCTCGATGCCACGTGCAGTGCTTGTCGACATAGATACGCCCAATGACTTGGTTTTTACACTACTTCTTCAGTCTTCTCATCAGCTTCACCATTGGCAATGGGATCTTTGATTGATTTAGGTCGGTTTGGGTTTTTATAGCGTACCAACAAAACGAAGAATTGCGAGTTTATATAATAGTTAGTGGTTTAAAACGTTAACATCTCACACTTCTGTGGTGGATATGAATTTGATCAACACGATCCTTCTCTGTCACTAAGAAATTCACTAGGATGCTGCATAATCACTCGTCATACCTATTTATCATTATCATTTTCAATGAGAATATAAGGAAAAAAAAAAAAAATCTTGTCCTTTAATTTACAAAGTAGTATCATTATAGAATCGGATAACTTTTTTCTCTGAAATCAAGTCTTGTACGTTTGCGCATGCAATTACGTAAGTTCCAAAAATTGAGTTACTCTTCTTTTTCTTAACCAATCCGTTAGATATATGCTTAGACGATTAATTGAGTAAGACATCAACTTGAAGCAATTTATAAGTAATAATACTATGTGATTTTATAGTCAAACACAAGAATAAGCTAGCGCACGTATACGATTAAATTAAACATGAACAATCAACCGTCAAAGCGACGTATAAAAACACTTATAAATCATGTTTAATTTTTGTCTGTCAAAGGTTATATATATAATCTCAATTTTTAGTGTTATAGCAAATTACTTCGTATTGCCTTCGAAGGCAAACCATGTCAGTGTGATCATTTTTTAAATAATGTGATGTGTAATTATACAATATGGTGAGTTGTTCAACACCCCAACTAGAATCTGGAATGATTAATAATGCAATTAAATAAATGTGATTGTAAAGATTGTGTTTGTCCCCACCCTAGCAATCGTTTTTAGACAGCCGTATAGAGAGAGTAGGTATATCCTTATTACGGCGACCAAAATAGGGGAAATACTACTATTGTATAAAGAACTACGTAATCCATGTATAATTATGATATTCTCAAGTGTCTATTAGTTAAACTATAAGTAGACAAATTTTTTTGTCGTTTTATGCAATTAAACATTTTGATATTTGATGAATGTTTCCATCACTAAATGTCATTTTCTGCAAAGTTGGGTGTATGTACGTACATTAATCTGTACATAATTGTATGTCTATTTTCTGCGCGTACATGCTATGTTCATCAATATTATATGCTTATATATTAATAAATGATTACTGCTATCTAAGTAAAAAATGTTGAAGTTGACAAGCAAAAAACCAAATGACAAATTGATGATTGAGATATCTTGTTTAATTAAATTTAAAAATGTATTGTACCATAACCAGGAATTTGATTTTTTTTTTTTCCTTTTTGTATATATTTTGGTTATATAGATAGAAGTTTGAGATTTTTAGAAAACTTAAAATGCATGAATGGCGATATATTATGTTTGAATAATTAACTTCGGTCAAATTCTTCAGGTGGTAGGATTCGGAAAAAAAATGAGCAAGCGTCCGTGTGTTTAAGTGTGACTTTTGGAGAGCAAACGAAACAAATGTGTATAAAGAAGATTAATAAATTCTTGAAACATCTTTTGGCGAAAAAAATGCAACACTCGATCGATTCACAAGTATAACCATGTGACTAGCAGGAAATTGAGATGTTCCCAAAAAGGTGCAAGATAACCGATGCTTGTTATTGTTAAATACTACTATTTAATTAGGACTCTAATATTATGTGAAATGGGGAAGTATTCATGTTTGTGTACCAGTTTATTGGAATTCTAAATAGATATACATACGGTCGATACTATTGTGAAGAACTCGTAGGTGAGATTTAACAGTAATGTCTCTCACTTCGTTTGACTACTCAGTACTCACTCCTTAATTACGACCCTATGCCACATATGTTGGCTAGGTTCGGCAGAAAAAAAACAGAAAAATACAATATGTATAAAGGTGTTTAATGTAGCAAATTGTTTATACCAATTGTACTATAAGTTAAAATCCTATAATTCCAAAAAAAAAAATTATACAAAATTGGATGCAGTTTTGGTACTGATCATAGCGTTTTGATATATTATCAGTACGATGCATTATTAATCTAGTTTAGTTAGTTATATAGTAATCATATCATAAAGTTAATGGTCCAATAATAACAACAGGTACGCGTTACTCACTTTGTTCGAACCGTGTTGCTCACTTTCTTTGGACCAAAACAAAAAGCTTGGAATTCACAAAAGCATGTCCACAATACTGTTAGAAAGAATCAATATCAATAGTTTTAGCTAGCAACTTTTTCTTTTAGTTGTTTTACTATCAAATATTTTTTAGAATCTAGTCTGTGCCTGTGATTGTGAAGCTTCCGTCCATGCTTTTGCTAAATAAGAGGATTATTTATTGGATCTCAATTCATACTACGTGTTCATCATATCCATGATTCAACTTTATGTTATATATTTTTAATTTGATAAACAAAAAATTAATGTAAAACAATTTTAATTTATATTATAGCATCAGTACTCATTGTAAAACAAGATATCATGGAATTTGCGCTGGTCAATTAGAAGAACATTTGGCAGAACATCAACATTCCAAGTATCGGTTACGATAAGAAGTGATCCTAAAATGTTTTAATGCTCAATTATATGTGGAAGAAGTATGTAGTTCTGGATAAGTCTTTAGGTTTCATACGTAATGGTGGCGAAGAAGAAATAAAGGGACATCTCAACTTATTAGAAAGAATGGGATGGGAGTATACATTTATATGACATCATGCTTGACATCAAAGTGAGTTGGTTAAGAAGAGTTCAATAACTATTAATTAGTCAACTCTTTTTTGTGGTCATCACATTACTAAACACACGTGTAAATAATGTTCTATTGACCACAAGATTTTCGTATACATGTTGTTTATTTTTCAGATTACCAATCCCAATAATGGAAAAATTCAACATTAACACAACTAATATAATGCCACACAAACAAAGGCCATCATCACACCACTCATGTAATGAGTAAACATGCCGCCAAATAAAATAGAAAAAAAGATTATTGAAATGGAGGGAGTAAGTGGATCCAATCTTCTCATTTTGAATGCATCATAATAATAATTACAAAGTTTGATTTAAACTACATGCGTGTCTTCGTTCGTTCGGACAGCCCAAAAAAGAATGTGCCGGTGTAAGGATTAAGGGAATATTCATGATTAGCTTTCTAATTGTTTTTTTTTTTTTACATTTCAAACGTTATCATTTTTTACATTTTCGTTTTTTTACTTATCTGAGAATGAAGTTGAAATTCGCACGTGTGCCCTACATAAAACATATGCCGGATAGTGTACTAAAATAAAATAAATTAAGTGGGTTTTGAAAAATAAAAGAAGACTTTAAAGTATAATAGAAAAATAAGGAAAGGAAGTGGAAGTGGGAGGGCAAAGAAAGATTGACCAAATAAAGTGTATGCAAAAATTAAATATCGCAATAATGAAAGGGTCCATATACTATTCTTTTTTCCATATATCATCAGCCTTTCACTTCAAAATAAAGTCCCTTCTGTTTTTGTTTTTAACTTCTTGTTTTTGGAAAGGACAAAGTAAGCTTTATGTGTGAAAACAACTCATCCTTTTCTTTTTATTTTCCAATAAATTTAACATTTCAAGTTTTTAACACAACCAAGAAATAATACTATATATATAGTTTCTAAGTTTTTTCTTTCTTTCAATTAAAGTCTAGAATTTAGTTAGATACTGACGTTTTGTTTTCTTTTTGATTTTCTTAAAATACAAGTTTTTTCTTAGTATTATTCTAAGTTCATCGAAAACTAAATAATTTTATAATTTGGATATTTTTCTCATAACTGAAAACGATATCCGCAAAAGCATCGTGGGGGAGGAAAAGCTTAATCCCTCCTTATTTTCGTCTGATGGTCCAATGGGCTTCCAATAAGAGCAAGAGTTTGAAATTTGGGTGGGTATGTCTATTAACAACTTCAACGACTGCGACTCTCGCAGTGCATATTTTACGTCCAAATTACGCATTTGTTAGAGTGCGAGCAAGATTATTCGTTTTGCCAAAAGCACAATAAAACAATGTGTACTTGGAAACATGGACGACAAACCAAAATATGTCATACTCTCCCTCTCGCGATAATTGCATCGATTCGTCGCGTCTTTTCTCACTTATGAGCGTTGATCGCCGGTTACCGGCGGTTTTTTCAGGGGATAATAACGGTAAAACGGTTACAACTTCCATAACTGTCTTTTATCTAAACCTATTTAAATCCTGCGTTGTTTTTTGGATCCGTCAGGTTGATCAGAGTGAAAATTACTCTTTTCCTTTGTTCTTATTGATCATGGCGGACAAGATCCGGCGACAAATGCAAGAAATTGCCCTAGGAATCGAAGATGATGCGATCACCCTCCTTGTTGATTTGTGTGAAGAAGCGATCCAAGAGACTCGCTTCAGTCTGATTGTGAAGCCAGTCAACCTTCGCAAGCAAAATCTCCGTGCAATGCTGAGCACATTACCACGGCTGTGGGGCGTCCCTGATGAAGTTTCAGGACGGATAATGGAAAACAAGAAAATTCAATTCTTGTTTCACTCGGAGGAATCCATGGCTGAAGTTCTCCGACGAGGCCCTTGGTCGTTTAACGATTGGATGTGTGTGACCCAAAGATGGAACCCAGCGATTGCGGAGGATGGGATTCATTCAATCCCGTTCTAGATCCAGATTAGAGGAATTCCTACTCATTATCTCACCCTACGTATGGTGACTTTTATTGGCAAAACACTAGGCCAATTCATGGAAACTGACTTCGGCGGAGATGCGGCTGTGATGGTGGACTATGTTCGTATACGCCTCATGTGGAATGTTGATACCCCTCTGCGAATCTAGAGACAATTCCAGTTTGGGGATAGGACCTGTGTTCTGAAGTTTCGGTATGAAAAACTCCGAAACTTTTGTTCTATCTGCGGTCTAATGACTCATGATGCATCTGATTGTCCGAATGGGAATAACCCTCCTCCGCCACCACCACCGGAGGATGATGATGATGACATTGACTACAATCCTGATGGCCCTGCAGACAATCCTGAAATGCAACAACCTGCACCGTTTCGACAGACTACACAGGACAAGCCTGAAGATGGGAATCCGAATGCACCTAAGAAGAGGAAAACAGAGGCCTCAACTTCTGCAAACTACGTTACTTGGCCTCTACTTTGCTGTGATATGCGACACGCTTATGCTACAGATGATACTCAACAATGCTTTTCTAAGCGTAACATTCGTCAGTCAGAAGTGTATGAGGTTCGCAACTGGTTTCAACCACAGGAGACATCCGCACAAGCAACACAAGGACTAGGGAGAGTGACTCCGATTAACCCAACAACTAACAGTGATGGTACGGTGGGCCATAAGCCACCGGAGGCGCCATGAATACAGCATTTTGGAACTGCCGGGGCTTGAAAGGGTCCCTGGTAGTTCGATGCCTAAAGGGAATAAAGTCTACTTACTCTTTCTAGTCGAGACCAAGAATCCCGATGATGTTGTTCGGGATGTTGCTGTTCAGTTGGGTTATGATAATGTTAAGTGTGTTTCTCTGTTGGGGACAGGGGTGGTTTAGCTTTACTTTGGAAGAACTTTGTTTCAGTTTGTTTCTATGATGCAAACGACCGACTAATCGATTGCAAAATCAATAATAAAGAAGTTTCTTTCTACTTCTCTTGTGTTTATGGCCATCCGACTCGCAAACTAAGACATATATTATGGGAACGCTTACAAAGAATTTCTGTTACTAGACATGGAGAATGGTTAATGTGTGGAGACTTCAATGAAATATTACACTCCAATGAAAAACGTGGAGGCCCTGTTCGTGAAATTGGGGTCTTGAAGATTTTCAGAACATGGTAAAGGCGTGCAAAGTTTCTGATCTTCCCTTCAAAGGAAACAATATGACTTGGGCTGGTAAAAGACGTAAACACACAGTCCAGTGTTGGCTAGATCGTGCAATGGCAAATGATCAGTGGAAGGCAACTTACCCTGCTTCTGAAGTTATCTATCTCGAAATGATAGAATCTGATCACCACCCTGCTATCATCAAAATAAAGCGTACCACAGACAGTGGCTTCAAGCCATTTCAATTTGATACAAGACTATGTCAACATCCAGACTTCGAAAATGTTGTTAAGGAGAGCTGGAATGGACTGACTTCGTATGATCTCACTCTGTATGAGAGCATTCAGAATTGTCGACGAGAATTTTCTGCTTGGAAACGAACTCATGGTACCAACTCTGCTCTTCGTATTAAAGAGCTCATCCAGGAAATTGACGATGCTCACACAGATGCATCAGTTTCAACAGCTCAACTTCATGAACTCCGCAGATCTTTGACCAAGGCATATAAAGATGAGGAAAAATATTGGCATTTAAAAAGCCGTAACTTATGGTTGAACCATGGAGATCGCAATACAAGGTTCTTTCACGCCTCAACAAAAAACAGAATAGCAAGGAATCGACTTACTTCAATACAAGACTCCAATGGGATACAAGTTTACGGTAATAAGGATATTGCCTCAGAAGCAACTGGTTATTTTCAGGATTTATTCACCAGTCAAAGTCAGACTCTCAATCCCCATGTCCTCCGTAATATACATCGTGTAGTCACAGATGAAATGAATGAAGGCTTAACAAAGGAGATATCTGTCTTGGAGATTAAAACTGCGTTGTTTTCCATTGGTAAAACAAAGGCTCCCGGACCGGATGGATTTAATGCGGCTTTTTACCAACAATATTGGGAGACTGTCGGACCATCAATCTTATGAGCAGTGAAATCTTTCTTTGAAACTGGAGTAATTCAGGAGAAGTGGAACCATACTAATTTGTGCCTTATTCCAAAGGTGACTGAACCAAAGACAATGAAAGACTTACGGCCCATCAGTCTCTGCAATGTCACTTATAAGATCGTCTCAAAGATCCTTACGAAACGCTTAAAGGCAGTACTACCAGTTGTTGTCTCTGAAAGTCAGGTTGCTTTTATCCATGGTCGCTACATAACTGATAACATTATGATCGCCCATGAGATATTACACTCTTTGAAAGTTCGGAAACGTTGTGCGAATTCATATATGGCGGGTAAAATAGACATAAGCAAAGCTTATGATCGGATTGAATGGCGGTTTCTTGAAGATGTTATGGTTAAGAAAGGATTCGCTTCTACTTGGATCAAATGGATAATGAACTGTGTACGGTCGGTAACTTTTTCATTACTCGTTAATGGCAGTCCATACGGATTATTCTCTCCAAGTCGAGGTTTACGTCAAGGTGATCCATTATCACCGGCTCTGTTTATACTGTGTGCTGATGTACTAAGCTCTCTAATGAGTGAGGCAACGCGAGAAGGTCGTATCCAGGGTATTCAAATCAGTAATGGGGGACCTAGAGTTTCACATCTATTGTTTGCTGATGACTCTCTTTTCTTCATTAAAGCGGACCACAAAAATAGTTCTAATCTTCTGGAAATATTCAAAGAGTATGGAGATGCTTCAGGTCAGATCATCAATTTCGACAAATCGTCGATTACCTTTGGGAACAGAGTTTATCAACATACTCGAGAGATCATCAAACAGAAACTGCAGATCCCAAATGTTGGAGGAGGTGGCAAATATCTAGGATTACCAGAGCAATTTGGCAGGAAAAAGAAAGAGATGTTGCAATATATTCACACACAAGTAACAAGAAAGACTGGTGGATGCCAAACCAAGTTCTTATCACCTGCAGGAAAAGAAACTCTTATTAAGGCTGTTGCATATGCAATGCCAGTATTTTCAATGAATTGTTTCCAACTACCCTTAGAATTATGCTCAGAACTGGATAGTCTAGTAGCAAACTTCTGGTGGGGCTCAACAAAAGATAAAAGGAAGATCTCGTGGGTGGCTTGGAAAAAACTTCTCTCAACAAAGAAAGATGGTGGACTAGGATTTCGTGACTTTCATCTATTCAATCAAGCACTTCTGGCTAATCATATTTGGAAAATCATCAAGAGACCGGAGAGCTTGCTATACCGTCTTCTCAAGGCTAGATACTTTCGGGACACAGACATTTTTAATGCTTCAAAAGGTCATAAGCCTTCTTATGGATAGAATTCCCTCCGTTTTGGGTGTGAGTTACTAGCCACAAGAATCCAATATACCTTCGGTAATGGTCAAAGAACAAGGATGGGTGTCGACCCCTGGTTACCAACCTCGCCCCCACGCCCTCCGACTATCCTCAATGAGCATAGTTCTGAGCTACCAGTGCAACTACTGATAGATCAACACACCAAACAATGGGACGAGATTAAGCTAGCCGCATATATTGATTCGAGTGATCATTATCTTATACGGAAGATATATCTCCCTTAGACTGATGAGTCAGACAATTATCTCTGGAATCTCACAACGGATGGTCTGTACAGAGTGAAATCTGGTTATTGGCAGACCCTAACTATGACAAGAACTGAAGATACACCTCAAGCTCCACTAGCTACTACGCCAGATATTGCTGCTAACATCTGGAAATTGGATATTAGTCCAAAACTTAAGCATTTTCTTTGGAGAATGGCTTCAAGAGCTTTAGGCGTTGTTGATAACCTAAGACGCAAAAACATTCATGTCAACCCGTACTGCTCCATCTGCTGTACCGAACTGGAAACGAGTGAACACCTATTCTTCTCATGCACTAATTCTATTGCGATCTGGAGAACACTAGGAATCTCTACCACAATGCTAGCAGATCCGGCTATTGCAGTAGATAACAAACTCAGGTACCTCTTCAACATCCATCAAGACCTTAACCTCCCTCAAATTAGTAGATATGCTTCTTTCTGGTTGTTGTGGTACTTATGGAAGAGTCGTAACAATCTGGTTTTCAACCACAAAATGATGGACCAAAACATCATCAGCACGCAAATACTTTCTGATGTAGAGGAATGGATTACCAATATGTCTCCACAATCAGACGAAGGACATGAGGTTCACAGAGCCAGATCACAAGGTACAAAATGGACTCCACCAGACCAAAGATGGGTTAAATGTAACTATGATGCCTCCCACCATGACGGAGATCGCAATTCAGGTCTTGGATGGATCCTCCGTACTACAACTGGTGCTTTTCTTGAAGCAGGAATGGGAAAATTCCAAGGACGAGCTACCATTGAAGAATCTGAATGTACAACACTCATTTCGGCAATTCAATCATCATGGGGGTTAGGATATCGTGTTGTAGACTTCGAAGGTGACAACTCCACCATTACCAGATTACTCAATAATAAGATGACAAATCCTCGCTTACAACACTATCTGAATACTATTATGGCGTGGTGCTCAAGATTTACTGCTATATGATTCACTTTCACATTTCGAGAGCAGAATTCATGTGCAGATATCTTAAGCAAAATGGTAGTTGACAGTAATCAATTATATGCTCTGTTTAATGTATGTCCAATGTTTTTGTACCCTGTTGTAAACTCAGACCTTATTTTTGGATCTTAATAAAGTCATTGGAAGGAAAAAAAAAAAAACAATGTGTACTTGGAGCCATATTAGGTTATCATTGTGTACCCAAAATTTCTTGGAAGCTTAAGAGCCGCGGCGATCAAACACAAAATCGTCAAAACTTCTCCATTTATATCTGTTAATTGCTTCAAGGATATTACAAAGTGATTCACACAACAAACAATGAATGAGAGCAGAGAACATTTATTTAAAAAAACATAAAAATAATGATATAATCGCAAGTTATACGAGATCATGATATCTTTCCATGTTAAACAGTGATCCGTTTGAACTAATTAGTCTCTTAATAATTTCCAATCTCTAATTATTTTTTCGAATCATAACATGCAATTTGAATCTCGATGAGCAAGGTATCTAATATTTGTATTGATGACCAGAATCCTAAATCAAATTCATATACTAAACTTCCGAAGCTTTTAGCATCTTACTGAAATGTTACAAGAGATAAGGAAGAGATCGCGCGTCTTAGCTGCAACAAATTTGATTGGCTGTGTTTAATTAGAACGTGGAACTTCGCTCATAAATATGCACATCACAAGTTCACAATAATCTCAATTCTCATCTTCTATAATCTATAATACTATTACCGAGTAGCGACATGAAAAAGACTCAGATATGTCACGAACAACTCACGTGTCGTTGACCGGTTGACGTCTCCAACTGCATCAGATCGTGTCGGTTGATCTGATCCAACTCAAAGTACATGTACAGATCTCAAAAACATATCTCTAATTTATTTATTTTTTTTTATTACAGAAAATATTACCAACAACAATAAGCAACACAAACGTCAAAATCTCAAATCATCATACGCTAGATTCATTTAAATTACATCCGAGAGAGATCAATCTACGGAAATCCAAATCAAGATCTCTATACGGCCTTGAAAGACTCAAGGCTCTTGGAACGAAGCCACAACTTTTCAACCACGACGGCCTCGTAGTTCTTGATCTGACCACCACCATTCTTGGCCGCAATTTTCATATCGTACTTTGTACCGGAGACCACTTGCGTCGTTCCCTCGACAACCTTCACGAAAACAAGATTCTCCTTAGATTGTTTGTTATGCTCCTCGATGGCATACTTGGCGACCGCGACAACGTTCGGATCCGATAGATCCTTGATCGGCTTCGCGCCACCGAGAAGACCACCTTCCACGACGTATACGAGAGGGAGGAGGATGAGAGAGAGACAAATCAACGACTTCATCATCATCATCCTTTTTTTTTTCCTTTTCCTTTTCTTTTCAGGTCTTAACGGTGTCGTCGGTTTGGTGTTTATTATATATATATATAGACAGAGAGACTTGTAGTCGTAGAATTTGCTTTGCTTTGGCGAAATGTAAAGGCTCCACAAATATGCGGAGACGAGTGAATTGTAAATTGTTTTTTTTTTTCTTTAGCACCGTTTGATTTGACAACTGGATATTTTTTAACGTGGCGCAACATAATAGTAATGTACGAACATATTAAGAGTCAACGAGGGCTGTCCCGTCACGTGAATTGGTCACAGACAAACTTGTAGTGAAGTGCCATGTTGGTTTGGGCCGATGTGGACTCGCGTCGGCAACTCGGTTTTGATATTATACGACATCGCTTCTGTTAAAATTCCAGATGAAAGATTTAGGTGGGAAAAAAGTCAAATATTATATTGTTTTATTTACGATAAACTTTTTTTTAAACTAAATATTCAATAACTTATTAGCAATTAGGAGAAAATTTGAAAGAAGGTTAAATGCACAAAAGGGGTCTCCCTTACTTACACATGTTAAAAAAATCTTCAAATAGAACCTTCAAAATTTACATAACTCTTTCAGTAATCAGTATCATCATTTTCTACTTTACATCAACTTCACATATTGAGTTTATATGATGGTAAACGAGGGTTCTTATAGTAACAATTGAGGTCGACACATAAATTTTTTTAAAAGGAATTAAAGTAGAGAAGACATGTAGAATAATACTTTTTGTATTTATTTTTCCTTTTTACATGTCAATCTATTTCTAAACATGTGCATCTATTAGTAAACATATTGCTAATATAATAAATTTGCACAAAATTTGGATGTGGATCATCTACATGGTGTTAGATATGAAGGTCATTCACGATGATTGTTGTTACTTCTTCCTTTCAGCATATGATCATATTGAAATATCATCATTATATAAATCATTTTATAGTTTTAGTTCCAATAAGCTTAAATATCAAAATGAAAATACCGAAATCAAAACATAAATTGGTTTATTCATTATTAGTCCAACACATGTATCACTGTTTAGAATGTTTGTATTTACTATGTGTATTATAATTGTTCTCATGATTCGAGGAGGATCCTACGATCATAGCTAGTGTGAAATACACATAGGCATATGTGTCTTCTCTTTTGGGGATGCCTAAAGAATTACTTGGGTGGAAGAAAAAGTTGGTAGAAGACTGCTTCGACGAGTTTAATGGATATCCAGATCTTCTACACTTACACGAGGAGGTACAAAACTAAATGTTTCATTGGATTACTATTAATTGTTATTGATTGATGATATTATTCTCATTTTTTTGCCTTTTTTTTTGCTTTCTCAGATGAAAAAAGTGCTGTCTTTTTGCCGTTGGTTGCAAATTTTGGTGTGCTTCAAACCTGAAGTGAATCTTCTTATTAAAGGCTCTTACGCTCGGTTGGTGGACCACTTTAATCATCTATACACTGCCTATCTTTCATGGACCTTTGGAGACACTTCATTGTACCAAGATAGTCTCTCGCTGATGCCATGACTTGCCTTTTAAGAAATCTTCAACAATCAGATCTTCAAGACAGAATGTTACATGGTTCTAACCTAAACCAATACATTAAGTTGATGAATAAAGCATTTGCCTATGAGTTAAGAGAGTGGTGGAAGATTCGCCCACCTCAAGAGAGGTAGATCTGATTTCAATTGGAAAAGTGGGAATCATTTACTTCATGGGTTGCATATCATGGTCTTTGCGCAATCTGCAAACTCTTCCTTGACGATATTTGTAAGTTTAACAAGTATAATTGATTGATTACTGAATTCCAGATTGTTTTATGCTATTACAGTAAAACCTCTATCAATTAATAAGGCCGGAACCATGAATTTTTATTAATTTATAGAGATTTTCATTTATCGATAAATTAATAATTATTAGTTTATCGATAAATTAATATTTTATTAACTTATGTAGAGCTTTTTTTCATTTTCTATTACAACATAAAATACTTTTGTTATCATTTATATTTTTAAAGAATTTTCTTAATGTACAATTGGCTATCATAATAGGATGAATTTCAATTGTTTACTAAATTTTCTAGATAAAAATAATAAATGTTAAAAGTTTAGAGTTTAGAAGAAATTGCTACTATTATCCTTTATAGTAATGATGAAGTCGAAAAAGATATTGCGGTACCTTTAGATACAGTTACTAAATAAGCAATTATCTCATCTAGACACTCCACAATTTTTGGATGCGATTGAGAAGACAACAATGAAATAGATTAGAGATGAGTTCCAACAAGAATGCAAATTCAAGAATAGACAAACAACAATAAAGTCATATTTTACTAAATTTTCTTAGATATATAAAAATATATATATATAGTTTATTTGATTATTAATTTATGATATTGATGAGACTATATTTGTACATAAGATTTTCAAAAAATATTATTTTATCATTTTATCGAAATGTGTCATTTTTTACATCGGCCCAAATTGGGACCAGAAAAATTTATTAATTTATAGCGAATATTAATTTAAAGAGTATTAATTTATAGATGTTCTACTGTATATGCCGACTGTTGTCAGGTATGACCTGTGAACTCAGTCTATGAAGGAATGTACTATTGTTACGGGTAAGTGCCTTTATTTATTCTTTAAATTGTTAGTGTTACAATAAACTGTGCCTTTAGTGCTTCCATAAACTGTTAGTGCTTCCATAAACTATGCATTTAGTGCTTCCATAAACTGTTATAGTGTCATTCCTTAAACTGTTAGTGCTTCCTTAACTAAACACACTCGATCGATTGCAGGTGCTTGCAATCATATTTTTCTCGTTCACTACACCATTCCATGGCTAGTATATCATCATACCTCTCCTCTGGTTATTTCTCTTAATATCCAATATTTATTTGTCTTTTGTAGTTTTTTTTGTTTATATTTAATATTTACTGACGTTTAACATCAATGGCTGACGTGATAATAACCAGCAAATATGCGTCGCACGAGGACGTTCTAACACGTCTCATCTAGGATGTTAATTGAACATTTTTGTCGTTGTGATTTTGTTTATATTTTCTTATATATTTTAAAATGAATTACAACATAGCTATGCAGAATGCAGATCTGTTTAAAGCTCAAGCGAAAGGTCTAACATATACCTGGTGGAATAATCAAGAGGATAGCTCGGCTTCCAAGAAGATTGACCATGCATTCATCAATCAACCTTGGACTCAAGTCTTCCCAAACTCTTATGCAGATTTCTTAGCGCCACTGCAATCAGACCATGCAGCTTGCCTTTTTCAGATGTCGTCTATTAAACGCGAGGTTAGGAAGCCGTTTAAGTTTTTCACACATGTGGTTGCACACAATGATTATCACGAGTCAGTTAGACAAGCATGGAACCCGCAAGAGATCCAGGGCACATGTCAATTCAAGCTTGTACGGTCGCTTTGACAGTTGAAGCCAGTACTCAGGGGTTTAAACAAGCAGCACTTCAGTGGGATTACAACAAGGGTTAAAGCTCAAGCAGAAAAGGTCATAAGTTTGCAGCGGAACATTTTCTCTAACCCGGATGCTCAAACAGTAAGGGAAGAACATCAAGCTAGGGAACACTAGAATTTTCTAAAGGCAGCAGAGGAAAAATTCTTTCGCTGGAAATCGAGAGCTACTTGGATGAATCTTGGAGACATGAACACAACTTTCTATCACAAGTCCGCCTCTCAGAGAGCTGCAAAGAACCATATTCACTACCTTAGAGACTCAGATGATAGAAAGCTTGTTGATCCTAAGGATATAAAGGAACATGCTGCAGATTATTTCTAGGGTATAATAGGATGCACAGAGATGGCCATATCTCCTATCTCAACAACCGAGATACATGATCTGCTTTCTTTTAGATGCAATGACACTCAAAGACAGGAGCTACAGAAAATGGTCTCAGCAGAAGAAATCAAGAGTGTTGTCTTTGCAATGCCGAGGGACAAGAGCCCTGGACCAGATAGTTTTTCAGTGGAGTTCTATCGCGCATCTTGGGACACAGTAGGGACGGATGTTATCTCTGCAGTGCAGGAATTTTTCAGGAATGGCCGACTGTTGAAAGACTTTAATAATACGGCTATCACTCTTATTCCAAAGCAACGTGAAGCATGCAAACTGGGTGACTACAGACCGATAAGTTGCTACAATCTGACATATAAAATCATCTCCAAGATCATCGCCAACAGATTGAAACCACTTCTCCAGGAATGCATTAGTCCAAACCAAGCGGCGTTTTTGAAAGGACGAAGCTTAGGGGAGAATGTGCTATTGGCTTCGGAGCTAATCAGGGATTATCAAAAAGAAAATTGTAGTGAGAGTTGCATGCTCAAGGTAGACATAAGGAAAGCTTTTGACACGGTGTGTTGGGATTTTGTGCTCAAGGTACTTGAAGCTCAAAACTTCCCAACTATTTTTTGTACTTAGGTTAAGGAATGCATCTCTTCACCAAGATTCTCGATATCAATAAATGGTGAACTAGCGGGTTTATTTCCAGGGAAAAAAGGACTCCGTCAAGGAGATCCCCTCTCTCCATATTTGTTCATTATGGTCATGGACGTGCTCTCTAAACTGCTTGAACATGCCGCAGATAAAGGACATATTAGGCTTCACCCTCTTTTTGCCTCTCCAGTGGTAACACATCTATTATTTGCTGATGATTTACTGGTTTTCTCGGATGGAGCAAGACACTCTCTTACTGGAATTGCTTAGACAATGGAAAAATTCAAGAGCATCAGTGGATTAGATGTCAATGCGGATTAGTCAGAAATCTTCTTTGGAGGCTATTCAAAGATCCAGGTGGCAGTACTTAGTGCAATGCAAGGTATTAAAGTGGGTGTTTTTCCTACTCGGTATATGGGTCTTCCTTTTAATCCAGCTAGAATATCCTTCGCTACACTGCAACCATTCATCGAGAAAATCACAAACAAGCTGCATACTTGGACAGTAAAGTTTCTGTCATTCGCAGGGAAGATAAGGTTGATATCCTCGGTTATTTATGGCATGGTCAACTTCTGGAGTGCAATGTTAAATCTTCCAAAGCGGTTTTATGCCAAAGTGGACTCTCTTTGCGCAGCTTTTATTTGGAAAAACAAAGTCACCTCAGCAGTGGGGACAAGAGTTGCCTGGATAGACGTCTATAAGCCTAAATAGGAAGGGGGTTGGGTATTCATTTGTTGGAGGACTTTGCAATTGTGTTTCAACTAAAGTTGATCTGGAATCTATTTACAAATGCTGGTTCTCTATGGGTAGCTTGGATAAGAGGGAATATTCTACAAAGAAAGAGTTTCTGGGGTCTAAGGGATTCTCCAAGGCTATCCAGGACAATAAAATCAATGATCTCCCTGAATTCTCATATGGTTGAGTTCATGAAGTATGAAGTAAGAGATGGTAGGTCAGCTTCTTTCTGATTTGATAATTGGACAAGCCATGGTCCTTTGATTTCTTTCATCGGCGAGAATGGGCCAAGAGATCTCCGCATTAGGAAGGAAGCCAAGGTAGCAGAGGCGGTGAGAAACGCTGAATGGTGGATGCCCGGAGCTCGCTCAGAGGCGCACCAGCAACTCATGATCACACTTACAACAATCACTCCACCCCACGCACTCCAGGGTCAAGATGTTTATCTATGGCGACGACGGACATGTTCGTTCTCAAAAATATTCTCTTCCAAGGAAACTTGGGAGCAGTTGCGAACAATCTCCCCTATGGTACCGTGGAAGAAGGTGGTTTGGTTTAAAGAAGGAGTACCCAGATTCTCTTTTAACCTCTGGCTAGTGATGAAAAGAAGACTGCCTACGAGGGACAGGCTGCGAGCGTGGGGACTAAATGTTCCTACAGCTTGTGTTTTATGTTCAAACGGATTGGAAACACACGAACACCTGTTCTTTGAATGTTCTTTCTCCGCAGGGATTTGGCAATCTTTTGCCTCAAGAATTTGGAGTAACCCGCCAGCATCAATTAGCTCCATCCCCTCCGAAACCCAAGGTTTTTAGGTGAAGGGACGCTAGTCAAGCTGCTTCTGCAAACAACAAGATACCTTATCTGGAAAGAACGAAACGCGAGGATCTTCAACAACATCAACTATTCCGGATCGTCAGTGCAAGCAGCTTTGGATCGTGCTATCAGGGATAGGCTCATCACGGTCCCATGATCTCTTCTTGCTTTATATTTTGGCTATATTTCTTTCCCTTTCTAGTTTTTTACCATTCTAGTTGTCTTTCTTTTAAATAAGTTGTATCAACAGTGTACCGAGAAAATCAGAAAACGGTAATAAATTTAACATGTTACCAAAAAAAAAAAAAGAATTACAAGACTAACTCTGAATTCTACTTTAAAAGGTTTTGTCATCTGCTTTAAACCAAACTCTTGGAAAAGGTTTCATTTGTTGAAATTCCAGATGAAAGATTTAGGTGGGAAATTATTTACGATCAACTTTTTTTTAAACTAAATATTCGATAATTTTATAGCAATTAGGAGAAAATTTGAAAGAAGGTTGAATGAACAAAGCGGTCTGCTTTACTTACACATGTTGAAAAAAATCTTCAAATGGAACCTTCAAAAATTACATAACTCTTTTAGTAATCAGTATCATCATTTTCTACTTTACATCAACTTCACGTGTTGAGTTTATATGATGGTAAACGAGGGTTCTTATAGTAACAATTGAGTCATATTCGTATTCAATACATGTCAATAATACTTTTTGTATAACAATTGAGGTCGACCCATAAGAAAATTTAAATGGAATTAAAGTAGAGAAGACATGTAGAATAATCAATAATGACACTGTACGACGTCGTTTGTTCGCCAGCGAAGACAACAAAATAAATCAACGGCTCAGATTATCCTGCTCCTTTCTTATCTACGGTAAACACGATTAAGAAAAAATCAATCCTACGACGAAACAATACTTGCTGCGGCGAGCTGGCGACGATCAGAGAAGGCATGGAGGCGGCAGAGACGGAGCTTAAGAGACTCCAAATTGAAATCCTCAATAGAGTCCATGTTCTCGATATTAACTTATATATCATATAAGTTTATGGTTTTACATGAGAGTAGTTAAGTCTCGTTTAACTTACTATTCTGACATAGTAATGTTTCGTATAAATACTCTTATACCTCTACATTGATTCATTAATGAGAAATATTATTTACGTCAAAGTTAATACTCGAGGACCCTATTATCCCACAGAGTTCCTCGGCCTTCTCTAGCGGATGGTGAATACGAAACGGTGGTTCGTCTATATCCCCATTTTCCGTTCCGGCGGCGTTAACAACTTTTGCATCAAATGAGTCGCTCTCCATTACTACGACTGGCCTCTCGAATCCCGGCCCGACGTCAAATATATTGGATTGCAGTGATCTAAACAACTCAAAACAGAAACTTTTGGCCAGTTTATTGAAATTTCATTATGGATTAGGAAAGAGATAACAAGGATTGATCTCTATACAAAATAGTTCGCAGCGATAACTTGATCGTCTGCGTTTAGCACGTGGAAGTTTTACACATTCAGTATAATCACAACAATCTCTCGAATTATTACCGAGTAGCGACAAAAACAAAAATCAGATCGAGTCGGTCGGTCGATCCAACTCAAAAACGCAAATCAGAGTGAAGAGATCTCAAAAACATATCTCTCTAATTTATTTGTTATTTTCCAATAAACAACATAAATGTTAAACATTTCAAATCATCAAACAGCCATATATGTAGATAGATTTAAATATTCCGAGAGATCGATCTACACCAAATTAATTAAGATCTATACGGCCTTGAAAGACTCGAGGCTCTTGGAATGAAGCCACAACTTTTCAACAACGACGGCCTCGTAGTTCTGGATCTTACCACCACCACCACTCTTACCCGCAATTTTCAGATTGTACTTTGTACCGGAGACCACTTGCGTCGTTCCCTCGACAACCTTGACGAAAACAAGATTCTCCTTGGATTGTTTGTTATGCTCATCGATGGCATACTTGGCGATCGCTACGACGTTCGGATCCGATAGATTCTTGATCGGCTTCTGGCTACCGTAACCACCACCGAGACGACCACCTTCCACGACGGAGACGAGAGGGAGGAGGATGAGAGAGATACAGATCAACGACTTCATCATCATCATCATCATTTTTTTTTTTGTTTCCTTACTTAACCTTTTTTGTTTTTGTTTTCGGGGGGTCTTAACTGTATTGTAGGTTTGATGTTTTTATAAGCCAAGAGAGACTTGTGTAGATGCTTTGGAATGTGGGCAGAGAGAGAGAGAGATGATAGTTCCAGAAATTAACGGAGATCCCAATCATCGTGTTACGCGGTGACGAGAGTGAGTTGTTTCTTTCACACCGTCGGATTTAACAACTGGATAAAGTCCACGTGGCGCAACAACACGTTATAGAGTCAACGAGGGCTGTCCCGTCACGTGTATTTGTCACGAGACTCGTAGTGGAGTTATATTATATTAGCAGAGCACTAAATGGGCCCATACAAGTTAAATTGGGCCGATTTGGAATCGCGTCGGCAACTCATTATTATCAGTAATTATACGACGTCGCTTTGTAGTTTTGTTGCATTGTTGATTTTTTTAGATCAATGGCTCCGATTCTTTTGTTCTTGTTTTCTTTACCGTAGATATATGATCACAGGTGATTACGAACGAAATCGACTTACGAAAACAATCCTTAGCTTGCTGCGGCGAGGCGACGATCGGAAAATTCGAAATGGAAGACGGAGGAGAAGGCATGAATGCTGCTGCGGCGGAGCTTGAAAAACTCCAAATTGATATTCTCCGTAGAATCTCCCTTCTCGAGAGCAATGTTCTCCCACAGGCTCCGTCGCCTTCTCTACCGGTTGATGAAAACGAAACTGTGGCTCGCCTCTCATCCATTCTCCGTTCCGGCGGCGTTAACGACTTCTGCTTCAAGAGAGTCGCTCGAGATTACTACGACTGGCCTCTCGAATCTCGCCGCGACGTTCTCGGCGCTTCCTCAGTTGACCATCTCTGCAAAAGCATTGTTCTGGTACTTCTTTGTATTCAGTGAACTCTTTACGAATCTCGTGTGTTTCAGAGGTCTTGGAACAGTATTTTGATATATGAAACTACACATTGACTCAAGAATCAGTATATTCTCTGTTGAAGATGCTAGTGTTTGTTTCCTCACTAAGTGCTTACATTATTACAGGTTAATACTCAAGCTTCATCGGACATTGTGGATTGCAGTGATCGAAACAACTCAAAATACTATGTGGTCGTGGTTCAGGTGGTCTTGATGGTTCTTGACTTGTTGAATTGCATTCTCACTTTTATTTCGTCTTTCATCTTATTGATCTGGTTGTTCTTTTTTTTTATGGCAGTATACAGCCAGATTCAATGCCGAAGCAGTAAAGCAGTTTCTTTATACACTAAATGAGGGAAAGATCCCAAAGAAAAGATTTAACTGTTAGTGCTTCTCATATGTGTGATCTATTAACTTATTGATGTTTTTATGTTGCTTCTTTATGCTGAGGCTTGTGCTAATCTCTGTGTATAGTGAGACTTGCTCCTGAGGAGACGTCGATTAAATTGACAGGGTTTGAGCACAATGCGGTAACCTGTATAGGTATGAAGACAAACATACCGGTAAGTTTTGTTTCCTCACCGTTATTTCTGTGATACAATTCAGACCTTTTGTTTGATTGAACGCTGACCGACTTTTCTACATCTTGCATTATTTGCATGTTCTGCCAATAGTCTCTTGGTGTTTTTGCTCATTGCTGCTCTCTACACTATTAATTACATATAAGACATAGGAGTAGTATGAGAGGAACCTCTACCCACTTGTGTTTTCTTCTCCTAGAAAAACCAGTCTAGTGCTGTATTTTGTGTTCAGAAATACTTACAGAGAGTTTTCCCTTTCATACACATGTTCTTGCCAAGCGTTTTGCAGACACTACAGTTTATTGTCCTGTCCTAGAGGCCCCGGAAGGTTTCAGTGCCCAATGGGTTACACAGCTAAGTTTTGTCTTGTTTGTTTTTCTGAGTCTGGACAGGAGGGTTTGGTGCATTATAACACAATTAGCATTAGTACGGAGCAGAAGTTAGAGTTTTCTTGTGAGCCAGCTCCTGATTGAGTGATTGGGACTCATTGTCTTTAGTACTTTCCCCATTGATAGTAAAAAAAATTATAACTTCCGATTTTTACAGTTCAATACCTTCTTTGCACTACCAGTACCAGAGTTAGTAATGGGTGTCAGGCAGAAACTTAAATGGCGTTATGTTTGGTCTGTGTATATATAATCTTAGGCACGTACCCTACTGCATTGATGTGTTTATCTTCCTTTCCTTATCCGGAAGTGCCCCACTTCAGACAACACACTATTTATTCTACTGTGACACATCAGTCTTTCAAAATCATCTTTACACCTCAGTATTAAGTAAATGGGCTTTCCCTTTTAAGGTAATTAGTTATGTTGTTTGACGCTTGTGCTCTCATGATGGATTCCTCGATCCCAATTCGATGTGTGCAGAGTGACTTGTTATTTTTTGAAGGAAGTTTGTATTATTTGAGATATGGATAAAGTGCTTGTTTAGAGTGTACATTGAATATTCAGACTAATCTTGGTTTGAAATTGAACTATACTTTCGATATATTGATACTGACGACTTAAGATGGGGGGCTTTGGGAAATGTCAGGTGATATTGGATGAGGCCATAGCCAAACTTAAACCAGATTTCTTCTGGTTGGGTGGTGGAGAAATCGATCTGAAGCTCGGTGTCAAAACTTCTGAATTCCTTGAATTTGTGAAACCGTTCATAGTTCCTTGTAGCTGAAATCAAGAATATTTGTAACACTATTTTTTCTCCCTGTTATCAAATGTTACACTTAGCATAAGATTTTAGCTTCAATGAAGGTTACCTGCTACTTAGAGCTAAATGGCGATAAAGTGACCTATTAGAGTCTATATACCTATTATTAGAGTTTAGTTGCTGAATTTAAGATCTCTTGTACGGTTCGTTCAAGCTTAATGAAGGAGTATCACAGTTCTGTTACAATCTCAAATGTTGAAAAGTTCTTTTGTGCCACATCCACATGCAACAGATTTAAGTAAAAGGATGCACCTTGTTTGTTGTATACGAGGAGAAATAAAGAACAAAAGAAGTTGGTCGTGAATATATATAGATAGCACAAGAGTCATTACAACCACCAACACATGGTGAATGCATACATGCATTTAAAAGTATGATATATAGAGAAAGGGGTATAGATCGGGTAATTAAGACTTCTCATTGTGGATGGGAGGCTTACGATGAGGCTGAGGGTAGTCCATGACCACTACTTCATCCCCTGTCTCGACTCCACCCAACACCTTCCTCCTTCCTCCACCATTGACGACGTTGTGTACCAAAGAAGCAACCCTATGATGGTGCTTATGTGACCCTAGACGACAAGCAGTAGCGCATCCAACATTGGAAGACAAAAGCAGAAGAATGAAGCAGAACACAATCGCGAGTCCACTCCTCACAGAGCAAGACATGACTTCTCTTTGTCTTCTTCTTCTTCTTGGGATACTTGTATTTCTATATATGCTGTGTTTGTAGATGAGACTAGAGCAGGACAAATACAGTTTAAAATGTGTTATTTGGTGTAAGAGAAGAGAAGAGGGAAGGAGTATTTGTAGGCAGAAGAGAGTAAAGAGAGTAAGACAAACATTGAATGCAGGTGGGGGGGGGGGGGGGGGGGGGGTCCTTCATTATCATAACATGCTATTGTTCCTCTCTCTTTAATTTCCTTTCTTTCAATCGTCTATCTTCTAATTATTCAAATATATTTCATTCATTTTCTGCATTTATACACATATCCATCGTATGTATATGGGTGTCTTGATCGGCCAAACCTTTTGTCTACTTGAGAGTCTTCGTGGGGTCATCATCTCATGCATTCTCATTTTCCTTTCTTCCACATTTGCTCACCTTATTCTTCGGTTCTTCCCCCTTTTCACCAGCGCCATTACTGTTTGATCGAACTATTACAAAACAGTTTGACGTGGTACTCTCCTAAGTCGTATTAGATCACCACCTTATCATGACACTATTTGACATTGATGTCTTTGGACAAAACACTCTTCTAAGTTATGAAGCTTTTACATTCAACTTTCACTTCAACTTCACTTCAATTGTCTAAAATCCGTAAAAGCACTACCGCGTTTCTAATGTTCCACGTGACCGGTTGGGGACCTTGATCGAGAGAATCTTTGAGGATCATAATTATTATGCATATCGTCGATAGCTAGAAACTACGAACAAAATCAATACTGAAAAGTGTAAAATAAGAAGAAGAAGCAAGGCAGCATGGTCCGACCGTCTCTCTCCGTCAACAACAATGTGGGACCTTTACTAACATCACCGGCCACACCCCTCAACCTGTACTGACCGTGTCTGCCACGTGGCACAGTCTCCTTGTGCTTGCACTTCTATTTAGTTGGGTCATATAACCTTCTCTCATTTCCTATAGGCCTTGCAATTTGCAACTGCCATGGCCTACGACATGTGATGTCGGATTATAGATTGAAGACATAAAAAAACACACAACTAAGTCAAGGGAGGAGCCGAGGAGATGTGATAGATGGATTCCTAAAAAAGTAGGTTATCATTGAGAGAAGTAGATAGTAGCAAAGGATATTATATACATTATTTTATGTTTACTGTACACATTAACAACGCCCAACCAAAGGTCCTTAGAGAAGAAGTACATAGGTGGCTTGCTTAATAATTAATAAGAAGATGAAATATTCGGTGAAATAGAGATGGTTTATATGAAATATCCAGGCAAGAGAGATCTATGGAGATCCAAATCCAAACGTGTTTTCTCCACTGTAAGTGACATAGAGGAAACCATCATCATCCTTTTTCTCTTCGTACACAGAAGACATGAGGGCACCTGCGAAGTTATCAGATTCAGCCATTTTGTAAAACGTGTATTTATCATTCATGCTCGTGTTGCTTGTATCGAGGATAGAACTCTTTAGATAACACAGGAGATCTATCTGTTTACCTGTTGGAGGAAGAACATTGTCCACAAATATGAAGATAGCCTTTTCTGCACTCAGTTTGATTCTTTTGCGGATGACATACACAAATTGCCCCACTGTCAGATCAGCTGGGACTAAGTATCTGCAAATTTGAAATCCAGAAGAAGCTTAGTCATCAATCACAAGTCAGGTCCGAATGAAAAGGAAACAGATCCCCTATTAATAGACTTACTTTTTCTTGTCGATGGTTGGTATATCACTCTTCTCAGCCTTCTCAACAATCACCTGGATCCCACCAAAATACAAATGTGTGGCTATCATCAATAAAAGTGTCATTTTTACCACATATTAATCATAAAGCACTTAGCCACATGAAATATGCAAATCTACTTGTTAAGCCGTAAGGATGACCAAGCAAGCACTTAATAAGAATCGAGATTCAGAAAATCAGATTCCAAAAAAGAACTATAAAATTCAAAGTCCTAATGTTGTCATACACTGCAATTTAAACAACTCCATGGTGTAGTTTGATATAGTGGCAAACATATGTGACAAGCATGATAACCAACTGTTAGTCGGATGGACACTTAAAAAGCCAGATGCTATCTACAAAACCAAGAGAGAAACAAACAATGTGAAAGGATAGAGCCACAAAAAGGGGAAACACAACAACTTAAAACTGCATAAACTCAGTGAAACACAAATGATTGGTCCGAGCAAAGAAAAGGGGACAATATGCTAATCACAGAAAACTTTGAATATGTATAGTGTATCAATATATAGAGCTCTCACCGGAATTCTATCTGGATATTTCTCTCTAATCCGAGCAGCCTCTGCCCTTCTCTTCTCTGAAGGTTCAAAAACAGGATCATATTAGATCAAAGCAAGGTTTCAAGTATCAAACATCAAATCAAGAACAAAAAATTAGGATCCAAACCTAACTCATGCTCTTGCTTGAACGAGCTTTTTGCCATTCCTTCCACGCCTACACATACATAAGAAATAGGTGACTCCACCAATCATCAGACAACCATCAACAAACAAACTCAACACTTAAAATCGAATCATCGGTTCCCAAAAATAAACTCAAAACCTCAAATTTAAGTACTAAACACAAGATTTCATCTATCTATCACTCGATCATGTTCCACATGCCACGATTCACAACAGTTCCGAGACTAATATCTAAAATCCCAAAAAAAAAATACACGAAATCCAGAGAACCGTTTTGTATCAGACATAGAAAACTCCCCAAAACCCTGACACAGACACAGACGAACCTACATCGATTGATCAACCTAAAAACGCAACCTTTAAGTAATCTAAACGAAGTACGAGATGCGCAATCAAACCAAATATAGAGGGTAAAACCCAATGATCAAACCTGTAGATTACAAAGAACGAAGCTTTTTTCTGCGATCACACACTTTTCCCCAGAGCTCACAACGCTATCGTTGAAGATAACAACAACAAATTAACGAAAGAATATGAAAGAAAAAGCAATTAAGCAAGAGATTATCTACAGATGGTGTATGGCAACATCTGAACACCTCAGCTGACGTGGTATTGCTTAATCTGTTAAGTGAAAATCTGACGGTAGATAATTAGCAATTTACTGGAGTAGAAATCTCAACCGTCTATAGATACTGACGGTGTAGATAGACCTGTGCACATTAGAGTCGCGCTTCTACAAGATGATAAAATAGAACCGATATGCCGGGATCACGTTTCTGCATACGATATGACACATTTACCCCTTAAAACTGTTGGCACCTAGACTAAACGAACGAAGGGTAACAAATGGAAATTGAGCGTGTCGCTTTTAAGGCTTTAGTATAGGCCCATTAGAAACAAGAAGCAGCCCATTTTGAATATTTTTGCATAAACAAACCCACCCGATGAACCCGTCGACCCTGAAAATCTGAAGAAGAAGAAGAACCGGGGAGTAGAGAGAGAGAGAGAGGATGGGCATAGGGAAGACCTTGTTCTTGTTCATGATTGGAACGGGTTATGGCGTATACGTTGCCCAGAATTACAACGTTCCCAATATTAAGAAGCTCACCAACACTGGTCTCGTCATCGCCAAGCACATCGAGGAGAATTATCGCAAACCCAACAACAACAAGGACGATGTCAGTTGATCGGGTTTGCCAATTCTCGATCGGGATTTTGTTGTAAAATTGGTTGTGGTAGCTCCGTAGCTGATCAGGGCTTGTATTTTCTTGGTTTGGTTTGGTTTGGGAATTGAAGAAGACTAAAAAACAAATTGGGGATTTTAATTAGGGTCTTTTTATTAGACTTTTTTTTTCTTTTTGGATAAATCTGTGCATCGTTGGAGTTAATTAATGGATTCCTTAATATACTTTGTTCCTTGATCCGTTTCAAGGTTCATTGTTTTTATTTTAATTTCTATCATTTCACACTTTTATTCAAGGTTCTGTGTTTCTGTAGCTTGACCATATAATACAAGACAATGGTGTTACAACATAAGCAATCGTTGATATGCCAATAGATCACATAAAGAAGGAGTGTATAATTCATAGCCTCTGTTTCAGTTCTCAATTAGTTCCAAGGATTTGTGTAATGTGTTTGCATTGTGAACGTAATAAATGTATCATCGAATCATATCTATTCAAATTTTTATCTCAAAGCGAACCTCATCACATATAAAATCTTTGATCAGTAATGCCTCCTCTAGTCTCGCCATTTCTTTAGAGGTTTCCAACGAAGCAAAGAGCACAAGAAACACATCTTACCACTGTTGTTGACGTTTGCCATTCACTTTATAAAGCAGATTTATTGGGCCTTATATCACGTAAACGGGCCTAAAAAGCTTTATATGAGGCGCCGAATTTCCTTTACATGTTTGCGTGTGGAAAAAGTAAGGTTAATAATGTCTTCGCCGGCGATGTCAAGCAGCCGCCGCTTCATCCTCCAGAGGAGATGATGTTTTCATCAAAACCGTATCCGATTGGGAGGGATCTTCCTCTGAAGCAACGACCCACTTTTAGGGGTCCATCATCACTGCTTAGTCGAGTCAGGTTCCTGATCAACGACATCTCGGATCTGGATGTTGCAGCCAAGCACGCCCGTTTAGCTGCCAGGAAGAAGGTGTATCCTCAAACAGCCACCTTAACCAGCAAAACCATCATCGGAGCCATGTGCAACGCTGGGCGGTCCGACGACGTCGTGGATCTGTTCGATTTCTTTTTCAACAAAACCAAGATTAGACCAGACATCGCTTGCTGCAATTTCGTCATCAAATCCCTCTGCGAGCAAGGCCGCCTTGATGACGCTCTTCAACTATACTCCCACCTCCTCGCCAACAAACCTTCTCCGGACGACAACACGTACGACATCTTGACCAAAGCCATGGTCGATGCCGGGATGATGGACCAAGCTCTGGATCTCTTGTTGAAAGGAAGAGCTGAATTGTCTAATTTCCAAAAGCCAGGGATGTACATGAATCTTATTCGTGGCTACTTGGAACAGGGGAATCTCGACATGGCCTATGAGCTCCGGGACGACTTCAAGACTTGTTCCATACGCAATGAAATCGCCATCCTGGAATCAGTATTCGTAGAGTATTTGTTCAAGCAAGGCAAGGATGAGGAGGCTATGGATCTATACAGGAGCTCAGTGACGTTGAACAAGAACGGCTTGACAGAAAATGCAACTGTGGGCAATGTGTATTTGAAACTGCTGCTCAACTCAAGTACGGCAGGAAAACACAGGCCTGGGCATTGTTCGAGTATATGCTTGACTATTACGACTTGTGCTACATTTGGGAAGATGCAGCAGATGCTCTTAATATGATGGTGAACGAGTGTTTCGAGCTGGGACGGTTCAGCGATGCGATGGACATCTTCACCAAGGCCAAGGAAAAGGTTAAGTACAACTCGGTGATTGTGGGAGTATACAGGAACCTTATTACAAGGTTGTGTCAGAATGGGAGGCTGTCCGAGGCTGAGAGTTTATTTGATGATATGGTGAAAGAAGAAGTCTTGCCAGATGATGAAACTTATAAAGCAATGATTCGTGCATATGTTGAGTATGGAAGGGTGGAGGATGCCGTTGAAACTGCAAACAAGATGATGACTTCTAAAGTCCACAAGGTTACTGAATTGTTTTTCTAGTTATACTTCTGTTGAGCTAACCGGTTAGGTTTCTTTTACTTTTACATTGATTCTTTTGGCTTTCATATTTCATTAACTATGTTACCTGATTGGTTTCATTAATTATGTTAGTTCGAGTACTTGACTTTCATCAGTTTGTAAACAAACAAATAAAATAAAAGTGTCATCAATTGAAGGATGAATGAAAGAATGGAAGGTCATTCATACTTGTATCATTAGAAACAGAGAGCTTCAGTGCCATTTACTTTGGCTTAATCTGGTCATGTTCTATGAGAGAGAGACCAATAACATAAAAAAAAGGAGGACTTATTGGGCCTATAGTTGTCAAAATATCACGTAATGGGCCTCAAAGTCAATCCCGATCAAGTTTATTAATTATTCTCGGCGTTGCTAAACCTAATTTTTCAATTCGATTTGAAGATCTTCTCAACCCCATCTCTTCGTTCAATTCAGTTTTCAATTTTTCAATCGTTTTGGAAGTTCAAATTGTTGAGAAGCATAATAATTTGGTTGAAGGGTTTCGAAATTCACAAAATTCACCAAAGTTGGGAGCTTTAGCCCAGCCATGGGAGGTCACGGTGGTTTGAACATTCTTCCACAGAAGCGATGGAACGTTTACAACTTCGACAACCGAGAAAAAGTCCGAAAGGACGAAGAAGCTGCCGCTAGAGAAGAGCAGATCAAACGCGAGGAAGCTAGAAAACGGGATGCTGAGTCTCGTCTCGAGGTGCTTCGTAACGTCCGTGGCTTAGCGCCTCTCAAACGAGCTTCTCCGGAGGCAGACAAGGGTAAGGACGAGGCGGTGGTGGCTGCTGCTGTTAAATCCACCGCTGTTGTTGTGGAGAGTGTTGAACCGGAGGAGCCTAAGACTGGTCATATTAATCTGTTCGAAGGGATTAGGATCTTTGATCCGATTGAGATCCCCAAGAACGATAAGCCTGCGGAGGAGGAAGATCAGAGAAGGAAAAAAATGAGGAAAGAAGCGGCTGCGACGGCGAGAGCTTCTGCCAAGGATGCTGCAGCGAGGGCGGGTGATCCAGATGAGGAGAAGTATAGATTGGGGTATGGTGTTGCTGGTAAAGGTGTGAAGCGTCCTTGGTATCTTGAGAAACGTAATGATGATGAAGATGATAGTGTTCGTGGTGAGGATGATGGTGGATATAGAGGTGATGAAGCTAAGAAGAAGAAGAAGAAGATGAGTGGTGGGAAGAAGAGCTTGATGGAGCTGAGAGAAGAAAGGTTGAAGAGGGAGAGGGTTGAGAAGGAAAGAGAGAGAGCCCTTTTCATGAAACAGAGCCAGAGAGACGGTGGTTTTTCCCGGCGGTGAGTCTTTTGATTACGTTGGTGGTTCTGCTTTTTTTAGTGTTTGTACATATTAGTACTTACTGTTGCTTGATTCCTATCCTCAGTGTTGTTTTATTTCATAGTGCTACTTGATCCTTGGAGTGTGATAGATAACTGGGGATCTAAGAATCAATAGACAATGGTTTACCAGGTCATAGCCTTTAGTATGTATGAAAGTTTAGTGAAGCATGGTTGTTTGTTAGTTTGAATGTTTGATGGTAGCATTTAGACCCTGAAAGTTGGAACTATGTGGGTATTATTTTTGTTTCAACATTGGGTTGGAGAACTGTTTTGGTTGCTGATAATCCCATTGGTTCCAAGTGGAACAAGCAAAGCAAACTGATGGTCATCAGAAAAGAGTATACAATTGAATGATCTAGTAATTCGTTTGTGAAATTGTGTAGGCGATTGTGAACCTGTCTACTTCATATTAATTTCATTTGTGCTGATAGAATCATGGTAGATAGTTAAGAGTTCGTTTTGCAGACATCAAAGTCTATTGTCCTTTCCTAATAGAAACAGAGTCTCGGAAGGATTCAGTGCCCAATGAGTTACGCAGCTAGTCTTGTATTGCTTGTTCTCTAAGCCTGTACAGGAAGTGTGGTAGATTTAAACACAAATTGCATTTGATATGGACCCAATGTTAAGAGTTTTCTTGTATCAATGTCATAGACTCATAGGTCTCTCCCCAGTTGATAGTAAAAACTAGAATCTTCTTTTCGACAGTGGAATATCTACTTCGCACTACCAATACCAGAGTTAGTAATGGGTGTGAGGTAGAGAGACTTAAATAGCCTTATTTTTGGTGAGTGTGTGCATATATAACCTTAGGCTCATAACCACTTCAGGCACACTAATATTTCTGCTACAATGACATATCAGAACTAAGAGTGAAGTTAAAGAACTGTTTTGGTAGCTGAAATCCCGTTGGTTCCTACGTTGAATAGGCACACCAAAGTGATAATTTTGAGTAGAAGGGTATCATAGATGATTGCTAAAATTAGTTGTGAAATTTCTGCAGGCGGTGATGGAAATCTAAAGGATGACAAAGAAGACTTGATGCAAAGATTTTAAAGGTGGTTCCACGTCTCAAAAGCCCCTTTTGTCGTCTATCTATAGGTGTGTATAGAGATGTTTTTACAGATAGAAAAGCAGAAAGGATGTGTAGTGAGTTTGATGGTGGAACCTTTATTATTGTTTCCTGCTCTAAGAGTCATATTTCTGTCCCCTATATTTGATACCCATAGCAAAGGTTTTGTAAAAATGCTTTGCAATTCAACAAAGACCTTTGGAAAATGATAAACAAATGAGAGGAATCATAAAGTACTGAAAATATGTTTTGTTGTTGAGACATCATCCAAAGTACTGAAAAAACATCAAACGAAATGATCCACAAAACAAACGACACAATCCCAGAAAAAAGGGTCCACTCTAGAAAAGACAAATCCACAAACTCAAAGATCCATCACGAAATGATCAAACTGGAGGTATGAGGAGGCGAATCACACCGTTCTTGGCGATGGTTTTGACCCGATGGCTGGGAATGTCAACCGGAGCAGAGAGCATAGCCACTTCACCAGAGTAGAAACGGCCACCTGAGTCGTGGCTAACAGCAGGAGCTTCACCAGTCACCTTCACTCGCCCATTCGTGACAGAGACAGTGAAGTTCTCTTTTGGAACTCCCGGCATGTCTACGCGGACGTACAGTTTGCCGTTTTGGAGCTGCTTCGACTCATAAGCCATGACCGATATTGGGGTCACCCATGGATGTGGCTGCAATACCGGACCGGTTAACGCCGGGTCTGATCCACACATACATGCATGATACAACACAAATACTCTGTTTTTAAACACCCAATCTCAGTACTAATATAATAATAATAACAACAATAAGGTGGCAGAGGAGAATACCATTTGGATCGGTGCCAATGCGGCCATGGGGAAATCTGTGAGTGCCACTGCCACGGAGATCTAACAAACATATAAACATGAGTAAACCAATTTCCAAAAGTTTGTGTAGGAAAAGACGGACTTTTAGATTTAGAAAGTATCTGAATAAAAATGGAAATTAAAATACCTTGTGGGAGACCCCGGCCACGAAGAAATGCTGTCAAAATCAAAACATCAACTTCTTATCAGAAGCTTATCGGCCAACAATAAATCAACATAGAGGAAAAAAAAGGAAATGGGTATTTTACCGATGCAAGAAGAGCGTTGTGGAAAGATGGGAGTCTTAGAGAGGAGAAATCTAAGAACACCATCGGACATGTGAGCGGTGACCCTTGAGATCTCACAGCATCTGCAGACAAGTCCAGTCATAGTAAGGTATCGACGGTCAGTGGAGTCGTGTTTGTGAACCTTGGTGCTTCGGCGTAAACAACCACAGCTTTCTTCGACGGCTCAAGAGAAACACTCACGCCTTCTTCAGGAACTCCAGGCAAATCCATCCTCGCGAACAAGTCTGCGTTCTCCAGCATCGTGAACTCAGAGAACCCTTTTGGCCCATCTGTTAGAAACTGGTTGTTGATTGCGTAAAAGCCTTCTGCTTTTTATCAACATCAAAAGAGAGAAATACAAATCAGAGAAATGAAAGCTCGAATCGGCGACGTAAAAAGTGAAAAATGGGAATGAGATTTGAGAAAAGAATCGTAATACCTGGAGATTGAGGTTGAGGACTTAGAGGAACGGCCATGGCCATGATGAGAGTTCAACAAAGAGTCAAGAGTCAAGCTTTTCAGTGCTTTAGGGTTTTTGGGTTTAGTAGTAGTTTCTGGAACTTTATATGGAAGAAGAAGGCAACAAAGGGAAAATATCTAAACTTCTTAGCTGACGTGGCATGCTTAGTTTTGACCTTTTGACCTTTCGACGAAATGTTTTAAAAACCTGAAAGTGAATCCGACGGTACATATTATCACTTGCAGAAATCACAGCCGTCCAATCTTATTTGGTTTCACACTTGAAGAATTATTTTAATTTCGCATCGTATTTGTTGTCTACACGTTACGTATACTGTCTTATTGTTGATTATTTGACAACAATTTTGTAATTGTTGGAGTATCATTTTACAAATCAATAGACCTTTAATGGTAACAATTTTAAGAAGACGACCCAAAGGTTTACCAAATATTTGACACAAAAAAAAAGATTGTCTTTTTAATAAAACATATCCAAAGTTGATAACATAAGCTAACTCAAAATAATGACCATAATCCTTAAAGAAAGTCCACAAAAGGTCACGAATTTAAAGGAACAGAAAACATAGCTTCATCATCATTATGATGAAATATCAAACCGGAGGGATGATTAAACGGATCACACCGTTCTTGGCAATGGTCTTGATCTTACGGATGGGAATGTCGACGACAGGAGTGGAGAGCATAGCTACGTCCCCAGAGTAGAAACGTCCACTTGAGTCATGGCCAAGAGCAGGAGCTTCACCAGTCACCCTCACTCTCCCATTCACGACTGAGACGGTGAAGTTCTCTTTGGGAACGCCCGGCATGTCTACACGCACGAAGAGACCACCGTTTTGAAGCTGTTTGGACTCATAAGCCATATCAGATCCGTAGTTCACACATGGGTGTGGCATCAATACCCGACCCGTTAACGTCGGGTCTGCTCCACATATATATATCATAAACAACAACAAATATTCTTATTTTTAGACCAGCCAAACACTATTACAATATATACAACAAATATGTATGGGTAAGAAATGTGAATATACCATGAGGATCTGTGCCATGGGGGAATCTGTGAGGACCATCGCCACGGAGATCTATGACCCACAGATAGAGAGAGAGAACATTTTCAAACGTTAGTGAAGGAAAAATTAAGACTTTTTTTGACCAAAAATAATGAAGACTTTGTAATGTTCTCAGAGACGATATATCAAAATAGAAAGTTTGGTGAAAACGACAGATCATATCGAACAAAATTAAAAATACCTTCTCGGAAATCTGGGCCAGCAAGAAACGCTGTAGAAAACACATAAAATTAATTCAAGAGTTTTTGTTAGTAACCAAAAGAGTTTATTATCAACATAAATGTAATTTAAAATAAAGAAAGAGAAAGGGTAAAAACATACAGATGCAGGAGGAGCGTTGAGGAGTGATGTTGGTCTTGGTGAGGAGAAGCCTAAGAACACCGTCGGACATGAGGGAAATGAAGCCGGAAATTTCACAGCATCTGCAGACGAGTCCGGTGGTGGTACCGTAGTTCCGGGAAGAGAAGTCGTATTTGTGTTCCTTTGGTGCGTCGGCGAAGATACAAACAGCTTTCTTGGACTGGTCAAGAAAAACCCTAACACCATCTTTTGGAACGCCGGGAAAATCAATCCGAACGTACATGTCTTCGTTCTCTAGCATCTTGAACTCCATAAACCCTTTTGGTCCATTTGCTAGAAACTGGTTGTTTATTGCGTAAAACCCTTCTGCCAAACAACCCATCAACACCAATAAACAACAAAAAAAAAATGAGATTTTTATCCAGAAAAACAAAACTTTGATGGGTAAAATGTAACTATGTAAGTGAAAATTTGAGATTGGTTTGAGAGATCTACTAACCACGAGATGGAGGAAGAGAACTAAGAGGGACGACCATGATTCAACGGACGGCGAGTGATGATGTGTTTTTTTGTGAGATTTCTAGCTAGCTGCTTTGGGATTAGGGTTTCTTCTCATTTATAGATCTCTCTCTCTCTTTGGGTTTTGGGTTATCTTTATGGGAGGGAAGGAACAAGACGGAGTTGTAAGGTGAAGACGCGACAAAACACTACCTCGTAAACACGTGTCTCTTTTTCATTTGTGGTTTCCACCAATAATGGTTTGACACATGTTGTCCTCTTCTTTTTCAAACAACTGTCTTACACTTTGCTTTATTAGCAAAAACCCATAGGGCAGTTATCAATAACTACTGACGTAACATTTTTTATAAAGCCATAATTACTGATTAGTCAAGTTGAAAGTAGCTAGTTTCTTGATGTCAAAGTAGCAAGTTTCTTAAGAAACATAATAACTCCTTTTTCTTTTCTTTTTGTAATATAAGCCGTAATTCCTCAAACATATAGTAATTCTCAGTACATAAGTTGTCTTTTACAGCAATATTATTAATGCCCATATTAATTAGTTCGAATATTGAGAAATCCAAAGCAAAAGACAAACAGATACATATATATGGTCCATTGTTTTAAATATGATGATTAATTAATTCCGTAAGCATGGAGATGCGATGTATTAATTAGTACGGAGGGATGATGAGACGGACGACACTACATGTCTACATGCATGGCTTAGCCTCTAGCTAGGGAAGATGGCGGCCTTGCCTAATGGTTATGCTATGCCTCTGTACGTAATCACGCCGACTCAGTTGTACATGGTCGGACCTGTGAAGATCTGTCCAATATATGTATGAACACAAAACGATAAGCCTAAATCTTTTGTTTTAGTATAGTGTACATCATTGTTTTACTAAATTGTGACAAACAGCAGCTTGATACAAGAAGACTTTTAACATTGGGTCCATATCAAAATGCAAATTGTGTTGAAATCTACCACACTTCCAAGAGAACAAGTAATACAAGTACTAGCTGTGTAACTCATTGGGCACTAAAACTTTCCGAGCCTCTATGAAAATTAGGACACGACAATACTAGACTGTGTGATATCTGCAAAATGAACTTTTAATTATCTATCATGGTTCTATCATCACAAATGAAGTACTATGGAATAGCCAGGTTCACAATCATGATTATAATTCAGCAACCAAAACAGTTCTACAACCCAATGTTACATGTAAATATTACCCACATAGTTCCAATTTTCAGGGTCTATATGCTACCAACAAACATTTAAACTAACATATTAACAACCATGCTTCACTAAACTGTCATATATACAAAAGGCTAGAACCTAGTAAGTTGTTGATCTCCAGAAAGAAATCTATCACATTCCAAACTATGTATACGGTCCGTGGTTCTGTCAGCATTAATAACGTACAAGCATTGAGTAGCGTTATGCAATAAACCAACACTTGGGATATGAATCAAGCAACAGTTAACTACTAAACAGCAAACACTATGCAAATATGAGTATAACTTCGTCATGAAGCAAATCGATCGGAACCACCAATATAAACACTATGCAAACACTCACCTCCGGGAAAATCCACCGTCTCTCTGACTCTGTTTCAAAAAGGGTTCTCTCTCTTTCCTTCTCAGTCCTCATCATCTCTATATCCACCATCATCCTCACCAGTCACCACGAACACATATCATCTGTGACACATGTGGTAGTCTATAACTGCAACCATTCGCTCCAATATACATGTGTGATGTGTGTATGAGAAGTAAATATATTTGAAACAAACTGATATAAACAAGGACAAGCACGTACCAGATTCAGCAGAATCCTCAGTGAAAGACATCACAAAAGTAACTAATCAAACGATTAAAAAGCATATCCGACAAGTTTATATAGAATTGGCCATGCATCACATAACATTTCTCATTTTAACAGTAAAGATAATTACAAAAAAAAAAAGTGTAAGGAAATTGTGGAACATGATCAGATCAAGCCAAAACAAAAAAAATGCACTGAAGCTCTGTTGCTAATGATAGAAATGTGAATGACTTTCCATTCTTTCATTCATCCTCCAGTTGATGACACTTGTCTTTTATTTGTTTACACACTGATGAAAGTTAAGTACTCGAACTACATAGTTAATGAAATACGAAAGCCAAAAGAATCAATGTAAAAGCAAAAGAAACCTAAGCTAGAGGTCAACAGAAGTAACTAGAAAAACAGTTAAGTAATCCTGTGGAGTTAAGAAGTCATCATCTTGTTTGCAGTTTGAACGGCATCCTCAACCCTTCCAGACTCATCATCATCTTGGTCAGGATGCCGTGCAAGTTATGTCCCCTTGAACCTGGATAACACCTTCAATTGGAGCCATAGGCTGCAAATCTATGGCCACTATAAGAGTAAGATCTCCTTCTCTGCATATCGTTTCAGCAACAACAAATCATTCTCAACAAGTGAGTTAGTGAGCTAGCAAGCACATTAAACAATTAAAGAGAAAACAGAGTGTTATAAATTAAGCAATATGAAACTTACTTTTTTGACTCAGCTGACGACTTTGCAGGAAGATACAATTAACGACTCAAGACCTAGAAATTAAGTGAAGTGATAAGAGTCAGAACGTGTTCTCTTACTGATATCCACTACGAATCAAGGAACAAGCAAAGAACCTTTTCTAGAGCATCCCCTGCTCTCCCAAGTCAGATTCCCCATGCCTATCAATTTCTGTTTTCCCCCTGTTTAACAACTACTACACTAATCGAATCTAAGTTGTCAGCTAAGTGAGTTATCACACTCCTATGCAAAAAGAACACTGCAGTGATAAAAATAAACCATAATTAATAATCTCAGAAGCTCCAATTCAAGCTATAGACTTTCCGAAAGGAGATTGATGAATCTTTCTAACCAGATAAAGTGTACATAAATAATTCTTGTATCATCTGACACATGTAAAATAAAATCTTTCTATTCAGCATTGTGCAAAGCAATTAAGTTTGACTCAACAATTCACAGATATAAAATTGTACAACTACACCTTTCTTCTCAATACAGTTCATGAAGAATGAATCCGAAAAAAAAAAGATGATTCTTTTGGCTTCTGTATTAACACAACTGTCGATGGGTTTCCTTCTCGTTGTTAGTCTTCACAATTTCAACGAATACGATTCACATGAGAAAATGGCTCCGGAGCAGCTTTTGGAGCAACTTTTTTGGTGGTCTCTGGTACTCCAAAAACATTCCAAAATCTCAGAGTCTCGTCTCCTGCTGCTGAAGCCACGGTACAACCATCCGATCCGGACTCTGTAAAAAAATACAACAAACAACACAACTTTAGGACCAAAGACCTCACAACACAAAGCTACTTGGCAGCTAAAGATAAAGAAGATTTTATTTATATTTACCTGAGCCATATATAGGACTCTTGATGTATGACCCAGTGAGCTCAGCCATTTTCACCATGGATGGGTACTTCCAAAGTGTAAGCTGATTCTGTGTAAACCCATGTGAACTAAGCAACTCTCTTTCATTCTTGCTCCATAACAACGAACAAACTTGGGAACCAGTGTCTACTAAATTCAGGCAAGCTCCGGTGTGAGTATTCCAGAACTTGATGGTCCTGTCTCCTCCACCACCCCCAGTTGCAAGCAAGTTCGCTTGGAAAGGGCACCAGGCAAGAGCTTTTACTGCAGATGTATGTTCCTCAACCCTGTGTAGCCATTGCGTGGTTGAGTTTGAGGAGGCGACAGAGCGATCCCATATGTGCACCACATTGTCGTTGCCACCACTCGCTAGTTGCTGTCCAGATCCTGACCACTTCAGACCACAAACCTCTTGAGAGTGACCTCTGTAAGTTTCCACAATATGTGATCTGATTCGTACATCGTTGTTGACAATCTGCCCGTCCATTCCTCCAGTAGTCAGGATGTGATTATTCCATGCCAATGATCCTACTCTTGATTGGTGGCAACCATTCAATGTTCTCAGCTGCAGAAATATGATAAACACATCAGGGTCGTTAAAACATGACAACCAGGTTATGATATCTAACCAGAAGAGAAATTTGAGTAATTACTTGACGGTTGGAAGCAGAATCCCAGAGCTGCACTTCAGAGTTGTTGAGTCCAATAGCAACATGACGACCATCAGGCGCCCAGTTGATACTTGTGACAGGTCCTTTCTCTTCATCAACGGTGACAAGCTCAGAAGTAGAACCAGTGGAAGCATCCCATAAGTATACAGTGTGGTCCAAGGCTATGGCTAAGACATTTTCACTTCCCCAGTCAAGCAAGTTGAGGTAGAAATCATCCACAATGTCAGGTGCATCCAAGGTTCTCTCAGAAGTCTATCATTACAACATAGCGAATAACAACAGTCAGATCAAATACAAACTCCAAAGTAACAAGTAACTGGGTTCTTTTGCATTCAAACTCAGTAATTAAAAACATAACAGAGGAATGTGATTTGGGGGTTTTATAAAGCCAGTAGAGTCTCAATTTAGGGTTTTTAATTGGAAACTCCGTAACGGCTTTATTTTGGAGAGAGACGTTCAGACCCCTTGAATTATTTCAAAACACGTTATTAAATTTTAAATTTAGAATTATATATTATAAAATTATTTAAAAATATATAGTAAAAAATAAAACTAAAAATTATCTCAAAAAAATAATAATAAATAAAGCTAAAACTTCATAAATATATATAATTGTAAGTTTAAAAAACACAACCATCAAAACAAAAACTTGAGAATAAAAAAAAAAATATAGTAAAAAGTCTAAATTCTAGTTAGAAAAATCAAATAAAAAATCATGATGAATCAGACAATTCTACTTATAATTTGTATGTATTTTAAGTATAAGATATTGTACAACAAATTATTGTAAAAGGTAACAAGGCATCATAACAATTATTGAGATTTATATTACTCATAAACAAATATTATTATGACGAAGTGATATGAGAATATAATATAATTTTAAACACAATTCAATAAAAAAAGAAAGAATTTTTTTTTGAAAACCTTATAGAAATATATAATACCATCAATATTATAAATGAAAATTTAGTGATATGATTTTTGTGTTGATGTTGTTTCTTAAATTTACATTAGTTTTTCCTGAAATCCATTATTTTATTTAGTGATATATATACACATTTAGTGATATATATACACATTTTATTTTATTTTAATAACTGTTTTCAATGTTGTTAACGGTTTGATATTCAGTTAGAATATAAATTTCTTTGGATATCGCTGTTACGTGTCAACAATTTCGGTCCATATTATATTGATCCATTTGTCGTTATGTTAACATTTTACTGTGACACAATGTACAATGTGTCTACTGTTGTTACGGTCTATATCATCTCTCTCTATGAATGGTCCCAAAAAAAATGAAATCATCTCTATGAGTTAATAAAAATGTCATTATTTAAATCAAATAAAAGAGTGGAAAATAAACACACTAGGCCCAAAATCAAGGAATTGTCCTTAAGGGGGATAAGTGTATAAAGGGAGATGTTGAGTCTCTCGGTCTTAAGTTAATGTTATACTTGCATATGATGATAATGGATATGTCTAACTAAAAAGAAATAGAAAAGGAATTTAACTATTTAAGCGTTTATGAGAAATTTGACAAAATCAGTTACAAAAATATTTGAACATACAGTACAACGAACATGTTTAAAATTTTTGTATGTGGTTTTATTTTGGACTTAGGTATTTCTAATACATTTGTCATCATTGTTTAGTGACAACACTAACAAAACCAGTCTCTTGAAACCTGTGAAACTATCAAAACAATCAGAATATGTGAAGATTGGGATAATGTTGATTAAGGGAAGATTATAATGTGCCATTCAATCGAGTAGACAATATCACAACATCGGTCAACCAAGGCTTCTTTGACACCCAATAATGTTTTTTTTTTTATCAAAGAGGAGGGTGAAGTGCTTGGTTCTCGGTTATTTCGGTTCGGTTCGGTTGAACCAAAGAGTTAACCGAAGGAAAACAAAACCTCCTGTACTTAATAAATTCTTCTAGATTTCATTGAATTTTTATTTGTTCAGTGAAATAGTCAGTGACTGACTAGTTGATTTCTTTTTAGTTAGCGAGAGCTGCTTCATTTTGTGCAGTAACGTGGCGGTATCCTTATTGTGTATCGAGCTAATCTCCGAATTGTCTGCCTTACAGAATTTGCTTCTTCAAATTGATGAAGAATTCAACATTTTTGAAGGTGATCTCTGAATTCTTTTTTTTTTTTTTTTTTTTTTTTCCCATTTGGATTACATGTTCAGTGAAATAGTCTCACATGAGCCCTCATACACAGTCTCCAAATTCTGATCTGAAGAGATAGATATTAGCCAAAACCTATTTAATTGAACGAATGCAGTACTTTTGCATAGAAGAAAGAAAAAAAAAATGTTTGGAAAGTCTACTAAAGCTTGAAATAGAGCTATTGAGATTATTAGGGCTTATCTTATCACTGCGGTGATCTTTTTGCATAGGAGTGTTAATTGAATTGCAATCTCACTTTAGCTGACAACTTAGATCGATTAGTTTAGTTGGATTTAAATAGAGGAAAACAGAAATTGATTGGCATGGGGATTTTGACTTGGGAGAGCAGGGGGATGCTCAATGAAAATTCATTTCTAAAGGTTCTTTGGTGTTTTTTTTTCTTCTTAGTTTATTGCTTGCTCCTCCTTTTCTAGTGGATAGAATCAAAATTAACACGTTCTGAGTCCTATCAGTGCACTTCATTTGTAGGTCTCGAGTCTTCCTTTATATATATATTCCTGCAAAGACGTCAGCTGAGTCAAAGTAAGTTTCATATTGCTTAATTTATTACACTCTGTTTCTCTTCAACATATCCTTTCTCTTCATTGTTTAATTGTGCTAGTTTAGTAACTCACTTGTTGAAATGATTTGTTGTTGCTGAAACGCTACCAAGAGAAGGAGATCTTAATTCCTCTTATAGTGGCCATAGATTTGCAGTCTATGGCTCCAATTGAAGGTGTTATCCAGGTTCAAGGGGACATGACTTATGCCCGGACTGCTCAAGTGGTAAAATTTCTTGATTCCTATCTCATACTAGATTTTTCAATATATATATATATATATATATATATATTTTCTATATCCTTGGGTATGCTTGGAGTTGTCTTTGTTTCTCTGGCTTACCCGTTTTCGTTTTATCTCAATGTCATTAGACACTTTGACGGCTGTAAAGCGGACCTGGTTGTCTGTGATGGTGCTCCAGATGGTAAAACAGCATATACAATGTCTGTTTCGCCGTTCAATTTTTACCATATGCTCTCACAATCACACGTTTAACAATTTGGTTCGCAGTTACCGGTTTGCATGACATGGATGAATTTGTCCAGTCCCAACTCATTCTAGCGGTAAGTTGCTTGATTCTGTTACAAGTGTGTGTCGTGTTAGTACAAAAATTAGCAGTAACTTGAAGTATATGATCATGACTACTAACAAATAACAAACAAACCTTTTTTTGACAGGGCTTAACGATTGTAACCTATGTTCTTAAAGAAGGTGGAAAATATATTGCAAAGATATTCCGCGGAAAAGATACAAGTCTCTTGTACTACTGAAGTAAGTTTAGATGCTATGCTCATGAATTTAACTGTCAAGTAAGTTTAGATGTTGTGCTCATAATATTTTACTGTCGCTTTTACTGATATATATAGTTTAATTCCTTTTATTTGTAGCTGAAGTTGTTTTTCCCAACTGTGACTCGAAACCGAAAAGCAGCCGCAATTCGAGTATAGGTAAAAGAATACATCTTTCACATGTGTATATATGATTTCATTACTCAAGGGTTTAATCATCAAAGATATGTATATGCTGCTTTTTTCTTTGAGTTTCTGATTGCATTTCTTTACTCTGTTTCTATTGAGGCTCAGAAGGTTTCAGTCCCCAATGAGTTACACAGCTAGTCTTGTATTACTTGTACTCTAAGCCTGTACAGGAAGTGTGGTACATTTTAACACAAATTGCAATTGATATGGACCCAATGTTAAGAGTTTTCTTGTATCAATGTCATAGACTCATAGGTATCTCCTCCGTTGATAGTAAAAACGAGAATCTCCTTTTCGACAGTTGAATAGCTTCTTTGCACTACCAATACCAGAGTCAGTAATGGGTGCGAGGTAGAGAGACTTAAGTAGCCTAATTTTTGGTGAGTGTGTGCATATATAACCTTAGGCTCATAACCACTTCAGACACACTATCTCTGCTACTATGACATATCAGTACCAAGACTGAAGAAGTGTTTTGGTAGCTGAAATCCCATTGGTTCCTACTTTGAATAGGCACACCAAAGTGATAATTTTGAGTAGAAGGGTATCATAGATGATTGCTAAAATTAGTTTGTGAAATTCCTGCAGGCGGTGATGGAAATCAAAAAGATGACAAAGAAGACTTGATGCAAAGATTCAAAGGTGGTTCCACGTCTCAATCTCAGATGCCCCTTTTGTCGTCTATCTATATGTGTGTATAGAGATGTTTCTACAGATAGAAAAAATGGAAAGGATGTAATTAGTGAGTGGAATCATTTATTATTGCTTCCTGCTCTCAGAGAGTTATTTATCCCCTAGCAACAGTTTTGTAAAAATGTTTTTGCAATTCAAGAGAGACCTTTGGAAGATGAGAACAAATGAAAGGACTCATTTGTGTGGTTATGATAAAAGCTGATCACAAACTGGTTTTTGTGGTTTTGATCACAATTCACAAACACGATTTTTCCTATTTTTTTGGTTATTAGAAAGATGATCACAAACTTGCTTTGCAGTCTCTCACTCATTCACTGGTTTTGAATACAAACACGATTTCTCCTTTTTTTGCAGTCTCATTCATTTAGTCTTGAAGAGGAGTAGAGTTTGTCCATAGATACTAGACTTTTTTGGGCCATAGCATACTTAAAATGTATAAGATACTAAAAATTGAGATTGTTTATGTGTGTTCAATTTTGATGTATCCTCGGTTTTTTTTGGTTCAGATTGAAAAGTTGCCATTGATTTTAGAGGCTGAAGAACTCTTGATTTTTATATATTTGTGAACAAGCAAAGCTATCATCATCGTAGAGAAGAGAAAGTAGTACAGTATGCAATTGGCCAAAATAGATAAAAAAATTTAGCAAAAAGAAGAAAGAAAAAAAAACGAAAGGGGTAGAAACGGTATTTCAACAGGCAAATTCCCACATTATGTCATGATTGGTCAAATAGTAGCATCAATTCATCACGACACAAAACGACAAAACTTCTTTTGTAAATATTATTATTATTACGAAGAAGAAGAAGAAAGAAAAGAAACTGACCGTCTCTTCTTTGGTCTCTCTCGACTCTCGCTGGTCGCAGCCTTTTTTTGGTTGTTGTAATTTCTCAAAAGAAAGACCCCTTCAAAGTTGAACCCACGAGGATCATCCTCCTCCTTGTTTGTTTCATGATAAAGCTCTGAAGAACCTTTAATTCCTAGGTCACTAAAGTTTCAATTGGTTTCTTCTCCTTCCTCCTCCACTTATGTCCGTTTTGTCTGCTTGACAAATAAGTTTTGCGTAGGTGAGATCTTCTTACCTTTTTTTTTTGTTATCTTCGTTTATCTGATTACTACTCTCTGTTTTCTCTAATTCCAAAAGTTACTTTTGTTTTATGTTCATAAGCTTATCGGATAGGTATCTTCAAATTCCGTATATATATATATATATATATATATATATTTTTTTTTTTAATTTGATACTTTAGCGATCTAAGGCTTTAAGGATTTTAAGAGGGTTTCAAGTCTCTAATAATTGAACAGATGGATTTAAGTTTCAGTCTTACCGACGTCGCTTTTTGTCCCTTTATGTTTTGTACTAATTCTTAATCAATCACTTAAAAAAGGCTTAATTTTGGTGTTATGATTTATATTGCAAGAGAGTTTCTCATCACCTACCTCCTATCACTGTCTTTAGATACCTCTGGAATAATAAGTTTTTTTTTTTCCCCCAATTTGAGTTTTCTTCTGTTATATTATCTCTTGTTTAACTCCCCAATATGGACCACCTTGGTCAAATTATATATAAAGCATGATCCTTTACAAAGTTTAGTCTCTCTTGTTTTTTAGGCAAGATTGTTTTAGTTGAATCACTTATTTATTTGGTTTGTATACTCACTCAATTGTGGTTGTTGTTACTGATGATAATGGTTATTATTGTCTTGTTGTAGTCAAAGTAAGTGATGGCCAAGAATGAGGAAGGAAGTGGTAGTCCGAGCTGGGGTGCTTCGTTTTTCATGCCCACCTCTGAAGATGTCGCTATGGCTTTTGCTGCTGCTGCTTCTGCTATTAACCCGCCAAGGCCTTCTGTTGTCTTTTCCTCCAAAGATGAAGGTAGTGATAGCCCTCTGGAGAGGCTACAAAGGCAGGTGTCTAAAGCGGTTAAAAACTTTTATGAAACTCCTAAAACCAAGAGTGTTATCTACAATCCTGAGGTTTTGACCAGCCAGAAGCGTCTATGGGCGAAATTTCAGGTGCGACTTATGTATTCTCTTTTAATGGAGAAGCAACTTATGTATTCTCTTTGATGGATATGTAAACGTTTTTTTAAAAATAACTTATTTCAAACAGGATCATAAACCACTAAAAGATCCATCAAGGCTTTTTGAAAGCGTTGTTGTGGTTGGACTTCATCCTAATTGTGATATTCAAGCACTTGAGAAGCAGTACATTGCACGAAAATCTGAAGGCTCTTCTGGAAGATTACGAAGTGCACTGGTATCTCAAAACCATTCCCGTGTAGAACCCAGTCTCGAACCACAGGTGATGTATCTTCTTTTTATATATTATTTCCTCATCTGCAAGCTTCTTAGTCTAAGTATTTTACTTTATTTTCAGGTCTTACTTGTGTACCCTCCCGATAAGCAGCCTCCAATTAAATACAAGGATCTTCATTCATTTTGCTTTCCTGGAGGCATTGAGGTGCTTAATTCATTTTTCCTCATTTCCTACCTATTTTGCTTCTCCGTTCTGCAATATGTAACTAATTTTCTGCTGCTCTATGGGTCAAACCTTAAACTCGAAACTGGTTTAGAATGTATATGTAGACATTTTAGAAACGTGTCTCGCGTTTCTGAGCTGAAATTTCCTCATAATGCATTGTCTAGTAATAGCGCATGATGGTCATAGTTTAAATTTTTATGTTGGTTCTCTATGTATGATACGTCGCTAGTACATAACAACTACTTTTAAATTCACACACTTTTGAAGCTCTTTTAAAGTGTTAGTATGCAAGTCTTTTTTTTCTGGTAGATCTCCCGTGATGACTAATTGTTTCTGTTGCATATTACCCTTGATGATTTACTAGACTGTATGTAAGAACAACATACTTTATATTCCTTCTTTTTACTTGTTATATCTTTTAAGTTCATACGGGTGGCTATTGGTTTCAGGTCCATGCTGTTGAGAGAACTCCTTCCATGAGCGAGTTGAGTGAGATTATTCTCAGTCAGGTACTTACCTGATGTGAAATGTGGATGTAAAGATTGATCTTTGTAGTGGATTCAGTTTAGTAATATTGGGAAAATATTTTGAATTTCATTATTGTGTCGAGTGCCAACTGCCAACTTCAATTCGAAAGCTAAGATTTATATATGAAAACATGCACTAATTTAAAATCTGGTGATGCTAACTTTGCAGGAACATCTTAGACCAAGTGACGTTTCATTTGTATTTAGGTTACAGGTAAGCATCTTCTTGGTCGAACTATCCCTCTTTGTTTTAAAACCTTTATTACATTATAGCTTCTCTATTTGGATGAGTCATTTCTGTGATATTGCCCCTTCAGGTTGCTGATAATTCGACTTTGTATGGATGTTGCTTACTAGTGGAAGAGATAGTGAACAAGCCGTCGAGATTGCTTTCCACGGTTTTGGACGAACAACCTGCTTGCTCATCATTAAGTCGCTATGTTATGACAACTCGCAGATGCTATTGCATCCTTACCCGACTGCCTTTTTTCGAATTGCATTTTGGTGTATTAAATAGGTATGTATTGAACTTCTGAAATTTTGTTTGCCTTCATGCAATTTAGATTATTCTAGTGTGACATAAACAGAATCTATCATGGCACGGATCTTACCATCCCACAAATGTGTTTGACTTGTATATTTCAAGAATTCCTTTAATTCCTTGTTGCAGTTTTCGCTTTTTGAAGGCGTGCTCACATTGATACTCCTTTTGATGTAGCATCTTCTTGGAAGAAAGACTGGAGCATTTGATGAGTGGCATCAGTTGTGCATCTTTAGAACCTCCGACAGATTTCAGCAATGAAGATAGCTTAAATGATTCATCATCCCAACAAAGAGACATTGGGGAGACAAAAGAACAAACTGTTGAAGCAGGTTCAGAACTCACTAAAGCTGACGAAATTTCTGATAATGGGACTTGTGAGGCGAATCAGAAAGTTGACCTCAACGTGGATCCAATAAAGAGAGATGTTGAGAAGACATCTGGTTTTGCAGAGTTTAACGACCATGTCGTCAAAGCTGATGATTCCTTAACACCTATTAAGCAAGGCATAGAAAGTTGTTTACCAGATCCTGGCCCACTGCTTCGGTGCCCTTATTTGGATGAGATCTCTGATTCTAGCACTAGGTACATCACCAAATCCTTTCCTTCATCTATTGGTCGCATAACAAGCAATCCTTTAACATGTCTGTTGGTTAGATATCTGTTTAAGATTTTTGGATTGTTTTTCATCAAGCTCTATTGCCTAACAGTACTCATGTCTTTACGATGATCTTTTTGACCATATTTGTAAAGTATTACCTGTTGATCAAAAGAATTTGTTGAGCTGAAACCTTAATTACAGTGCATTAGTGGTTCGACTTTCAAACTGCTGCAAAGCATATAACTTGCTTTTTCAGCTTTCAGGCTGCTCCTTGTGAGAGGAGGCATTCTAGGACTAGTGCAGATGATACGGAGACAGATGAAGCATCCTTTTCTGGTCAAAATGACACAAGCAGTAATTTTGATATCCTTGAGTGGGCAAAGGTTCGTCTACTTTGCTCTCTTGGAAGTTTCCTGTGTTGTGTCTGCCGTCATCATACTCCTAACACTCTTAACGTAATAAAATCTCTACCAGTCCAAAAAAAATGGGTCGTTGCAAATACTATGCGAGTATTACCAATTAAAATGCCCAGCAAGAGGTTCAACTATTACATTTCATCCTTTGGAGCATCTTCATCCGGTTGAATACCATAGACTTGATGAGGTGGCTCTCCATACTCATGGATCAGCCATTGACCTAAGATCATGCTGCACTAGTCTAGAACTCGCGGAGGTATTGTATCTGACAATCATATAATATGCTGCATTGCATATCTGAAACATATATATGACAGTCCCGAAACGCTTATCTTCCTTGGTCTTCAGGCACACAATGCGCTCATGGCTGAGGAAGAAGCAGCTGCACTATCTACATGGGCTGTTGCTTCGCTATGTGGATCACTGAGGCTTGACAATGTGATTTCTTGCTTTTCCGTATTTTCTTTTCATGACTTTGCGGTTTCTGTGATGCTGATTCGTAGTAATCTGATATTCTTGTTTTCCGGTGGTCTCATATGGTTTTCATATGCGTTATATGCTTCGTTTCTTATGATGTTGCTAATGCATTATTTCTTTGGTGACTGCCATTGATTTTTTCTACTGATGCTGCCATTGATTTTTTCTACTGATGCTACCTGAATATCTCCTGATGCTACCTGCATTTGGACAGAATTACCTGAAAATCTGATATTACCCTTTTCTTTGCAGGTCCTGATGATCCTATCAGGAGCACTACTTGAGAAACAGATTGTGTTTGTCTGCTCTAATTTGGTAAAGCACATACTCTGTGACATCATCTATTGAGTCAACTGTTTCAATCTTTAATACTGCATGTTCCTCTTAACTTATTTGTGTTTTTTTGGTCTTTTATGTGAAATACACAGGGAATCTTAGCAGCATCAGTTCTATCAATTATCCCAGTAATCCGTCCATTTCGGTGGCAGAGCCTTTTAATGCCGGTATTATCCTGCATTTTCAACTGCTGCTTTTCAACTGAAAACCTGTAGGATTAATGACTGGCCTTGATTTCCAGGTTTTGCCAGATGATATGTTGGAATTTTTGGACGCCCCAGTCCCATACATAGTGAGTTTGTGATCATGATTCCTATGTTATAAGATCTGTATCATAATTCTTTATGTTGCTTAACAAGCTAGTTCATTCTAGGTTGGGGTAAAGAACAAGACAAGCGAAGTTCAATCAAAACTAACAAATGTTATCGTAGTGGATGTTCTTAAGAACCAGGTCAGTTTCTGTCTTTGCCCAATTGCCATCATTATCTCCTGTTACCGGCTTTTTTTATGTTCTTCTGAAAATGCAAAATATCCTTCTTAGCAACATTTCTGATAACAAAGCTTTGTATATCATGAGTTCCTTATACATATGATTTATTGAAACTGCTACATATCTTCCTTGGAAAATTACTAGCACCTGCACATGTTCACAGTCTATATTCTAATGACATTTCAGGTTAAGTCACCAAGTATGCCTCAGCTGCCTCAGTATCGAGACTTATATAATGCGCTAAGTCCTTATCATTCAAAGCTCGTTGGAGAAAGCTATCTAGCAAAGAAAAGACCAGTATATGAATGTACTGATGTGCAGGTCTCTGACGCTCTTTCTTGTGTCTATTTTCTTTCTGTTCTCTAGGGATTAGCCATGTCACGTGCTATTTCTAACCACTTGTCATCAATTGTGTTTGATTATCCACAGGTGGATGCTGCAAAAGGCTTCCTGGGTGTCCTAAGGTCGTACCTGGATTCCCTTTGCTCTAATCTGCAGTCACACACCATAACAAATGTGCAATCCAACAACGATAAGGTTTTTTTTTTTCATCTACAACTAAAAGATCTCCAGCCTAAGGCGTCTTTCTTATGGCCCATTCCTTAGTTTTAGAATAGATATGTTTTGCGTATCCTCTTTATCAACTTTAGACATCACGCAAGTATATTATTATGTTAAGCTTAAAGTTGTCCTTTCTTTCTTTCAGGTATCACTTCTCCTGAAGGAAAGTTTCATCGACTCCTTTCCTAGTCGACAGCGCCCGTTCATGAAGGTTTGCATTCACATTAGATGCCTTCATACTCAAAAATAGTTTCCATAAGGACTGAACTTTGCTGACTGTATGGCTTATATGATATGATGCGACCAGCTATTCGTGGATACACAACTCTTTTCTGTACATACAGATCTCGTTCTTTCCTTTATCCAGAAGCTATAGGAAGACTACATGTATACGCATTGCTGATGAGAAGACAACACCGCTCAATAGAAGTGCCGTCGACTCTGTATTTGTAAATTACTGTTTTGAGAAAATTGTCTAGGGAAAAAGACTTCCGTAGATGAGGAATTTGATAGAGAGATGAGACAACCATCATCGTCTTTGTATCCTTCATACACAAACTTGTGTTTTTAAGTTTTTAACTCTTGAAATCGTAATAGTAACCATAAGATCTTTTATTTGTGCATAAGATGTAGATGTAGAAACACCATTTAAATACCATTTTTATAAGTACAACATATATATATAAGCTTGCAGAAGGGGGAATATGTGATTTAGTACCATTAGGATCCGTGCCAGGGAGAAAGCCGTGACGACGAGCCGTGCAATAGCTACCTACATATACATACCACAAAGAATAAAAGAGAGCGTAAACATTTTCAGTAAACTATACACATATATAGTTCACAATTAAAAGTTTGTGTATGAAATATATACCAAATTATGGAAAGTTATTGAAAACAACAGACCGAATTGAATAATAAAATTACCTTCGCTGTAGATAACGAAATTCATTAATTTTCCAACCAATACTAGTTGGACACGCGTTGTCCTCTGAACCAATTAACTTTCTTTTAAGTTGAAATCAATACAGCATTTATTAACTACAATCGACGTCAGATTTGTGTATATTAGACACTAATAATTACGAATTACCGAAGTTTGATGTAAACTTTAGAAAGATAGTTACAAAATTTAATAAAAGAGTAGACTAGTCCCAACAACAAATGGGAAGACCCCCTTCGCTCATTCATCCTCGTAGCAATTTTATTGAAAATTCAACAGAAACAAATATTATCAATGAATTTCTAATCTCTTTGTTGTCTTTCTTCTCTTTGTTGAATCAGATTTACGATATGAGTGCTAACTCCAACAATTTCAGTTAGTGCCTTCTCTCAAGACTCACCATGATTAGTTGAATTTGATGGATCTCCATTACGACCGGATTTAGCTCTTTTCCTAGTAGGTAACTTTGGTTTAACAGAGACTTCATTCACCTTGTCGTCATTCTCCAAATCATCTCTTGCTTGAAGATCATCATCTTCGACTTCAAAAGTTTCAGCATTTGAATCACCACCAAGTCCAAACGTGTTGTTTCCCTTTGCTATAACAGTTTCAAAAATCAATTGCAAATCCTCAAAATCTTCGAAAGTGTTGGTCCTCAGGTTTTTATGCCTTGGATGCCCCTGAAAAAACATCATACATTAATTATTATTTATCAATCATGATTAAAATATATTTAAAGTTGGGAAAGTTAACCAAAGGAGAGTTACCAACAAGTAGGCTGCCCACACATCATCTGGAGCTGTAAATTGTTTTATGATGGGATCCCATCTAAAACCAGAGCTAAAGCGTAAGAGTTCAGAATACACATTATATTCTCTCCTTAGAGAATTCATTGACTAGGAGAGAGAATTCATTGACTTAAGTAATTAGTGTAAGTCTTATTGCATTTAAGCTTTTTATTTAGCATTGGTAGTATCTTTGTCTCTACCGTAGCTTTACTTATCGAACCGTTTTTGTCATGCCACCCCCGTTTGATAGCTTCAACTAATATAGCCTGCAACTCTTGACTCTCTTCATATGTCCAAGTATGGACCTTTCTTAGTTTTTGCTTTTGTGTGGGACTCTTCTCCTGCATTGATTCTAAAGAGAAAGAAACAAAAAAAAAACATATGGAAATGACTTAACATGGGAATGTAAATAATTATATAAAACTGAAACAGAGAATTTACGAAGGATGACTGTGGTTTTCTTCAAATTGTTTTCGTCAGATGATATTTGTTTGTTTTGCTTTTGAGAAGTGAAAGGATCTCCAATATTATATAGGAGAAGAATCATTGTAACAAATACTACTTTTTAGGGATTTTATGATATATAGTTGATAAGAGCATATGGTAATTTCAAATTTGAAAACAAACATGCTAGAATATCCATATTTATCAGCTTATCCGATACATGAGAACACAAACTTCACACTAATCTTTCGAATATCCATAAAGAATATTTAGTCAGTAACACTTTTACCAAATCACAGTCTGAATTAAAACAAATACTAATAATGTTCCTCTTTTAATAATAATAGTCTCACTTTCAATATCTCGATGTTTAAAAGACGTATGCTCTATACGCAATATCCAATTAGTTTTGAGAACAAAGAGATCGAAGTAAAAGATGTAAATCACATACGAATACATGACTCTATTTGCAAAAGTTTTGAAATCAATGCATCATGTAAGAGAGGAGACAACGACATCGACCGAAAGCATGGTTGGAATCGAAATAACGCAGCAGCTTGAGAAACAGTACAAAAGAGAGAGAGAGCCTGTTCGGATTCATGTCGCTAGCAACAACAAGTAGCGACAAAAAAATGCTTTATAATAATAAGTTTTTGGAAGGCAATATCTGGGAAGAGTATACAACGCCAATGTTAATATCGGACACGCTGCGACTCACCAAGTCGCCGAGAAAACTAGCGACACCCGTTATAGTTAGAATCAAATAATTAATAAGTGTCGCTGTAAAGTATCGTCGATTGCCAGTGATGAATGACATGACGTTGAATTTTTTGGTCGCTCACCTCAATCCCGCGACAAGAAAAAGAACCTTCAAACCAGCCGCACCACCGCTGTAAGAATCGTACTGAAGAACTTGCATGAGTTTTCTGGCCTTTTTTTTATTATTATTTCGTTCAAAGTACTATCCAAATCCTACCTTAAAAGCTCAGACTTTTTTCTTCACAATTTGCACTAACAATTTCTTTAACATTCTAGTTAAATCTAGTTGCTATTAAAAAATACATAACATCCAATAACACTAGAATTTAATAGCAATGAAAAGTTAACGACTTGAATAACAATAGATTCCGAAATAATTTAAAAGACTACTTAAAAGTACTTAATCTAATAACAGATGAATTTAAAAGACTTGATAAAAATTTTAATCCAATAACTCTGGAATTCAAATGTCTACTAAATTCTTTAACATTCTCGCCTCCAATACCTCCCCTGTAATAACTTGAAAGTATATAGCAAGTTTCTTACTATTAAGCAAATTAGTAACTCGAAAACTGGGATTTCGATTTCTCAGAGTTGGTGCAATGGGAAAGTTGTTGTTGTGTGAGTTCTTTCCATCTTAACCCCCACAAATATTTTGTATTGATGATTTAACCCCTCAATTCCTGTAACAGTTTTGTTTCTCAATAGATTCAGAGGTAAGAAATTTTAATTTTCAAAACTATGGGGTTTAATTACAATAAATAGAATAGTATGAGGACCTAAATCAACAAAACAAACATAAACAAAGGCCGGAGAAACTCCTCTCACTACGACGACTAAAACGGCGTTAATGTCGTCGGCTCTGTCTTCACTTCTTCCCAAAACCTTTATCTCCTTCGGACTCGCCTCAGAAGCTCCGTCTTCTCTGCTCGAACAATGAGCTCTCAGTCTAGTCAACGCGTCTTCCAGCTCAGACAAGACCCACTCACCGGCGAATCCGAGTGGGTTGTCATCGAAGACAATGACCAACCGGGAACATCCTCAGACGGCCTCCTCGCCACGACGTCGTATCTCGACATGCTTAATGATACTCGCCGCAACAGAGCTTATCGTCTCGCCATTGAGAGAACGGTCACTCAACCTTGCCATGTCCTTGACATTGGGTACTTCTTCTCATTTTCCATTATTCAAGATTAGTGTGTCCCTTTTATAAACCACTTAGATTGAATTGATTTTGACTTGGAGAATGTGAGATTTGTGTGTGTGTGTGTGTGTGTGTGTTAATAGTGCTGGAACTGGGTTGTTATCGATGATGGCTGCGAGAGCAATGGGAGAAGAAGGAATAGTGACGGCGTGTGAGTCCTACTTACCGATGGTTAAGCTTATGAGGAAGGTTTTGCATAAGAATGGGATGACGAAGAACATTAACCTTATCAACAAACGATCTGATGAGATTGAAGTTGGATCAGACATTGCTTCACGAGCTGACGTTCTTGTGAGTAATTCAAAGATCCATACTTTTTTTTCAGTGTGAATTTCAGACGAAATATAAGTTTCTTTCATTGCTCTTCTTTCATTTAGGTAAGTGAAATATTGGACTCTGAGTTACTTGGTGAAGGTCTGATCCCAAGTTTGCAACATGCTCATGACATGTTGCTCGTTGACAATCCAAAAACAGTGCCATACCGAGCTACTACTTATTGCCAGGTTCGTTTCTTGATCTATCATGAGCTCTTTTGTCCTTGTGTTTTTATCGGAATTTGTGGTTTGTCTTCATTGTTTATCTTGAGTGCCTGATTGAATCTCTCTGCTTCTTTTTCTTTACAATGTGAAGCTTGTTGAAAGTGAATTCTTATGTAACATGCACAATCTACGAAATAACGAGGCTAAAATATCTGATGGTGTTCGTCTAGTTCCTCCTGGCTTAGAGAGTCTATTTGGTATCAAGTCACAACAGTATAGCATGCATGTCGATGCTATTGAGAAAGATATCAAACTGGTATTATGAACCATTAATGTCCTCTTTATCATATATATATATATATATATATATATATATATCTATAATGCTTTGAACTTCTTCTCCTTCTTTTCTGTTTTTGTATTGTTGTTTGGTACATGGACTTGTTCTCTAATTTTTCTTTACTTGTTGGTCTTCTGGACTCATCAAGTGGGAAAGATACTGAGATTGTTTATCACGCTGGCGCACTGCAAGAAAATTGAAGTAGCAACACAATGTATACAGATTACATTTCATTACAGTAGAAGAAGACAAGAGTGGGGAAGAAGAGCTCGAAGATGATCTCTATAGAAGTTACCTGTAACAAAGTGAGATCTGGCCGGTGATTGTTGTTGTACTCAAGATTCGAAGCTTGTGCTCATGGAATTGGAGCATTGTCCTGTTGTTATACATAAGAGCTGATTATGTTGGTTTGGTTATGAATTAATGTGTTCGATAGAGTGCCACTGAGACATCCATTTTTTTGTTTGCTTTAACTTATCCCATGTTCCATTCAGTTTTCGCTGACCTTGCAGTTAACCAACTCATTTTCCTTTTTTAGCTTCTCGGGACAAAACGGTATGTTTGCCTTGCAATTTATTTGGTTCTTAAGAGCTTAAATCGAATAGTGCACATTTCTCGGGGAAAGATTACTAAACTCGTCGTGCTTTTTCAGATTGATGCAGAATTCAAAATTGTTTGAAGGTGAGAGTCAATTCTTAATCTTTTTCTTCCCGATTTGGATTACATGGTCAGTGAAATAGTCTCACATGAACCGTCTGTACTTTTGGGTGAAATGTTTGCAGCTGAACAATGTGACTGACACATATCAAAGAACGACTACTTAGAACTTCCAAACTTTGTTTCTGTACGTATGCAGGACTGAAGAGGGTTGTAGATTTATGTGCTTGCACCTGGTAGCTAGCTGGAGTCAGGTCTGGTGATCTTGAGTTTGTTTTATTCACGTTGGACATTATGTGATCCGGTTTAGTCAGACTAATTAGCAGGTCTCTTTACATGTCCACTGTAAACAAGTTAACTACCACCGACCATTTTTCATAGAAGAAAGAAATCTCTTTTTAAAAAGTCTATAGCTTGAATATTAGAGCTTGTGAGATTATTAATTATGGTTTATTTTATTTATCACTGCAGTGTTCTATTTGCATAGGAGTGTGATTGAGTTGCAAACTCACTTAGCTGACAACTTAGATTCGATTAGTGTATAACTCACTTGTTGAGAATGATTTGTTGTTGCTGAAACGAGAGATGCAGATGAAGGAGATCTTCCTCATCATATAGTGGCCAAAGAAAGATTTGCAGCCTATATATGGCTCCAATTGAAGGTGTTATCCAGGTTCAAGGGGACATAACTTATGCCCGGACTGCTTAAGTGGTAACAACTATATCTCATACTAGATTTTTTCAATATATATTTTCTAAATCCTTGGGTATGCTTGTTTCTCTGGCTTACCCATTCTCGTTTTTACCATATGCTCTCACAAATAACGCCTTCTACAATTTGGTTCGCAGGACATGGATGAATTAGAACCTAATTTACAATGATCATGAATAATAAACATACAAACCCTTTTAACTACTTGATAATATATATGGATTTGTTATAAATACATACAAACGACATCGTTTATAAATTATATTTATTATGTTGGGCGTGTCCAAGATGATGTAAGGTTAAAAAAAAAAAAAAAAAAAAAAAAAAATGTATTCGCTGGCGATGTCAAGCAGCCGCCGGTTCATCCTCCAGAGGATGATGTTTTCATCAAAACCTTATCCGATTGGGAGGGATCTTCCTCTGAAGCAACGACCCGCCGCCTTTAAGGGTCCATCATCACTGCTTCTGCTTAGTCGAGTCAGGTTCCTGATCAATGACATTGAGGACCTCGACGTTGCAGCCGAGCACGCCCGTTTAGCTGCGAGGAAGAAGAAGATGGACCCTGAAAAAGCCACCTTAATCAGCAAAACCATTATCGGAGCCATGTGCAACGCTGGGAGGTCCGACGACGCCTTGGATCTGTTCGATTTCTTTTTCAACAAATCCAAGATTAAGCCAGACATCGCTTGCTGCAATTTCGTCATCAAATCCCTCTGCGATCAAGGCCGCCTTGATGACGCTCTTCGACTCTACTCCCACCTCCTCTCCAAAGAACCTTCTCCGGACCACAACACGTACGACATCTTGACCAAAGCCATGGTCGATGCCGGGATGATGGACCAAGCTCTGGATCTCTTGTTGAAAGGAAGAGCTGAATTGTTCAATTTCCAAAAGCCAGGCATGTACATGAATCTTATTCGTGGCTACTTGGAACAGGGGAATCTCGACATGGCGTATCAGCTCCGGGACGACTTCAAGACTTGTTCCATTCGCAATGAAATCGCAATCCTGGAATCACTATTCGTAGAGTATTTGTTCAAGCAAGGCAAGGATGAGGAGGCCATGGATCTATACAGGAGCTCAGTGACGATGAACAAGGACGGCCTGACAGCAAATGAAACTGTGGGCAATCTGTATTTGAAACTCTTGCTCAAGTACGGCAAGAAAACACAGGCCTGGTCATTGTTCGAGTATATGCTTGACAATCATTGCTGCTCGTTTCCGTTTGATGCGGATACTCTTAATTTGATGGTGAACGAGTGTTTCCAGGTGGGACGGTTCAGCGATGCCCTCAACATCTTCACCAAGGCCAAGGCAAAGGTTGATTACAACTCGCTGCCTGTCAGAGCATACCGGAACCTTATTACAAGGTTGTGTCAGAATGGGAGGCTGTCCGAGGCTGAGAGTTTGTTTGATGATATGGTGAAAGAAGAAGTCTTGCCAGACGATGAAACTTATAAAGCAATGATTCGTGCATTTGCTGAGTCTGGAAGGGTCGAGGATGCCGTTCAAACTGCAGACAAGATGATGACTTCTAAACTCCACAGGGTTACTAAATGTTATACTAGTTACTTCTGTTGACCTATAGGTTAGGTTTCTTTTGCTTTTACGTTGATTCTTTTGGCTTTCGTATTTCGTATTTCATTTAATTATATATAGTTCGAGGTACATCAGTTTTTTGTAAACAAACAAAATAAAAAGTGTCATCCTATCAATTGGAGGATGAATGAAAGAATGGAAGGCCATTCACATTTCTATCATTACCAACAGAGCTTCAGTGCCATTTATTTTTGGCTTGGTCTGATATCATTCTTCCACAATTTCGTTACACTTTCTTTTTTTCTTTTTTTTTTTTGTATTTATCTTAACTGTTAAATTGAGAAATGTTATGTGATGGCCAATTCTATATAAACTTGTCGGATATGGTTTTTATTGGCGTTTGATTAATTACTTTGTTATGATGTCTTCCATTGAGGATTCTGCTGAATCTGGTTCGTGCTTCTCCTTGTTTATATATCAGTTTGGTTCAAATCCTTTTACTTCTCACACACACACACATGTATATTGGAGTGAATTGTTGCAGATATGGACTCTGTGTCACAGATGATATGTGTCCGTGGTGAGGATAATGGTGGATATAGAGATGATGAGGCTAAGAAGAAGAAGAAGAAGAAGGATGATGGTGGATATAGAGGTGAGAGAGGAATGGCTGAAGAGGGAGAGGACTGATGAGAAGGAAAGAGAGAGAGCCCTTTTCATGAAACAGAGTCAGAAAGACGGTGGTTTTTCCCGAAGGTGAGTCTTTAGTTATATTGGTGGTTCCGATTGTACTCATATTTTCATAGTGTTTGCTGTTTAGTAGTTAACTGTTGCTTGATTCATGTCCCAAGTGTTGGTTTATTGCATAACGCTACTCGATGCTTGTACGTTATTAATGCTGATATATAGAACCACGACCCGTACATATATAGACCCTGAAAATTGGAACTATGTGGGTAATATTTACATGTTTCAATTAACATTGGGTTGTAGAACTGTTTTGGTTGCTGATAATTACGATTGTGAACCTGGCTATTCCATAGTACTTCATTTTGTGCTGATAGAACCATGATAGATATAATTAAAGAGTTCGTTTTGCAGATATCACACAGTCTATTATTGTCGTGTCCTAATTTTCATAAAGGCTCGGAAGGTTTTGATACGTTTGAGACCACACATCCTCCCATACTCTACCGGTACCGAAGGAAGAAGAAGCAAAGCCCAAGTGGCTAGTAGTCCATCACAATGGATCCAGTAGCTCCAAGAAGATGTAGTGGGCCTTGGAGAGAGAGTTATCTAAAGTAAGGAATAAGAGTCACTATCCTTCTGCAGAAGACTGTAACGGATCTTTTGTGTGGGGACAAGAGGCTCAAGGGTAGTACTTATGTAGTAGGTGGGTGAAGGTTGTTTTTATCTATCTTTTGGGTGAAACATTGTAAGGAGGAGGGAAGAGACTCCATCAAACATTTCTCTTGGTTGTAACCGTTGTCTTTTATCAAAGAGTACTTCCTATCATTGTCGTTTGTTCGGTTCTAAGGTTTTACTCATACAAAACGTATCAACTTGGTATCAGAGCAAGATCCATCTTGGGAAACATTCAAAATGCCACCAGCAAAGAAAGTAGAAGAACTTGAGAAGATCGTGGAGAGTCTCCAGAAGGATGTTCAGCAGATATCGGTGCTGGAGAACGATGTCCAGGAGATCAAGAAACAACTAAACAAACTGGACGTCATGGAGAAGCAGATGTCGAAGCTTGAAATCCTAGACCGTCTGGAAAAGCGGTTGTTGGGGGAAGAGCGGAGAACAGGGGAAACAGAACCGAGGGTAGAAGATGAAACCCAGATCTCCGGCGTGGACATGAGCCCAAAAGAGGTGGTGCAACGTCCAACAACTCAGATTGTGACACCAACGAGGGAACAAACTCGGTCAAGGAGCGAATCCCCTGAAAGAAAAGAGCCTCTCACTCGGAAACTGGAGTTACCACTCTTTGATGGGGAAGAAGATGTAGAAGGGTGGGTGACTCGAATGGAGCAGTACTTTGAGCTCAGCGAGTTTTCAGAGGAGGAGAAACTGCGAGCGGTGAGGATGTGTTTCTCCAACGACGCCCTATCATGGTACCGTTGGGAACGAGACCGACATCCTTTCGTGAGCTGGGAGCAGATGAAAAGCAGAGTACTGGAGAACTTCGGGGAGTCCCAAGATCTCACCCCCGGGGAGCGACTACTGCTGCTTCGTCAGGATGAGACCGCTGTGAAGTTCTGCAAAGACTTCATCTCGTTAGCCACGAACGCTCCGGATATTTCCGAAAGGGTCTTAGAGATGGCTTTCATGATAGGCTTGAAACCAAAGGTGAGAGCGGGGGTGAAGATGTTCGAACCTAGGAACCTTAAGAAGATGATGAGTTACTCAAAACTTGTGGAAGAGTGGAATGAACAAGGTGACACATCACCTTCAACCGGCGGAGAAAGTTCAAACAGAGGAGCTGGTCGCGTAACAGGGGAAAGGTCATTGTCATGCGTGACTGCGTACGTGGGAGGAGGGGCAAACTCGTCAAATATTAAGAACATCTCTTCTCAAGAGACGAAAACGACGCAGTTTCGTTCGTTTAGTGAAAAAACCCTACTTTACAGACGAAACCCTCAGAGACTCGCCGATCTCAATACCGTCGGCTCACCGACGCCAAAGCTAATGAACGCCGGGCTAAGGGGTTGTGTTTCCGGTGTGATGAGAGGTATCACGCGGGTCACCGTTGTAGACTGAAGGGGCTTCAGGTTCTGGTGGCTACTGTAGATGACACAGAGGAGGAAGATAACGCGGACGAGGATGATTCTGCAGAAACGAAGGCCGAAGGGCCGGAGTTCGCTGCTCTGTCGATTCACTCAGCGGTCGGAATATCATCTCCCAGAACCATGAAGTTGAGAGGAAGAGTCCTCAGAGCAGAAGTGGTGGTAATGATAGATAGCGGAGCTACCCACAACTTCCTATCATGGACCTTGGCTCAACAATTGGGAAAAGAGACCCGGGGAACGATGGGGTATGGGGTTAGAATGGGAACATGATTGGTGGTTAGAGGAAGAGGAGTGTGTCGGAACGTCGAATTGCAGCTTCCAGGATATAAGATCGTGACGAGCTTCTTACCGCTGGAATTGGGGGAAGCTAACGTGATATTGGGAATGCAGTGGCTAGAAACCTTGGGAGATATGAAGGTAAACTGGAAGGAGCAACGAATGGGGTTCCCTTTGGAGGATGGATGGGTGACGTTATATGGGGATCACAGCTTGAGGAACTCGTCGGTCTCACTCAAGGCTCTGTGGAAGACAGTACAAAAGGAAGGAGATGGGTTTTTTATAGAACATGCGGATTGGCAGGGAGCGTGTGGAGAGGGAGAGGACCTGACTCCAGCAGAGTTCTGTGATCTGTTAGAGGAGTATGCGTTGGTGTTCTCAGAACCACAAGGCTTGCCACCGTCGCGGGGCAAGGAACACGCCATCACCCTCAAACCGGGAGCAGAGCCGGTGAATGTGAGGCCCTTCCGTTACCCACAAGCTCAGAAAGAGGAGATTGAGAGGCAGATAGCAGTGATGTTGGCTGCAGGAATCATCCGGGAGGGCGGTAGTCCGTTTTCCAGCCCGGTGTTGTTGGTTAAGAAGAAGGACGGCAGCTGGAGGTTTTGTGTTGATTACCGGTCCCTCAATCAAGCTACCATACCGGATAGCTATCCAATACGGATGATAGACCAGCTGCTAGACGAGCTACATGGAGCCAAAGTCTTCTCGAAGTTGGATTTGCGATCAGGTTACCACCAGATCCTAGTCAAAGCAGAGGACGTCCCAAAGACGGCATTCCGGTCTCATGATGGGCACTACGAATTCCTGGTAATGCCCTTTGGGCTCACCAATGCTCCGGCGACATTTCAATCCCTTATGAATGATGTGTTTCGTCCCTACTTACGCAAGTTTGTCTTAGTATTCTTCGATGATATACTGGTGTACAGTCGTTCAAGAAAAGAGCACCAGGTTCACCTCAGGGAAGTCCTTAACCTCCTTCAACATCACAAGCTTTACGCAAATCAGAAGAAGTGTCAGTTCGGGAGTGAGCAAATTGCTTACCTGGGTCATGTGATCTCATCGGAGGGAGTTGCAGCGGATCCTAGCAAGATTAGTGCCATGGTGGAATGGGAAGCACCATCGAATGTGAAGGCGCTGAGAGGTTTTCTAGGGCTTACCGGCTATTACAGAAAGTTTGTTAAGGGGTATGGAGACATTGCTAGACCACTTACGGAGTTACTTAAAAAGGACCAGTTTGAGTGGAATGAGCAGAGGGAGGACGCCTTCAACAAGCTCAAAACTGCTATGTCCACAGTACCGGTGTTGGCCTTGCCTGATTTCAGGGAAGTATTTGTGGTGGAGTCTGATGCCTCAGGAACAGGGTTGGGAGCAGTGTTGATGCAGAAGGGCAAACCCATTGCTTACTACAGTCAAACCCTGACCGATAGACAGAAACTGAAGTCCATCTATGAAAGGGAGCTCATGGCCATTGTATTTGCCATTCAGAAATGGTGACATTACTTGTTAGGGAGGAAGTTTCTGGTTAGGACAGATCAAAAAAGTCTCAAATTTCTGTTGGAGCAGCGAGAGATCATTTTGGAGTACCAGCGGTGGTTGACAAAGCTTCTGGGGTTCGACTTTGACATTCATTACAAACCGGGGTTGGAAAACAAAGCCGTTGATGCCTTATCACGGAAAGAGGTCTTGCCGGAGCTGTTTGCTCTCTCAGTTCCCACAGCCATACAACTAGAAGAAATCTGTGCGGAGGTCGATAAGGATCCTGAGCTCCAGAACATTATCAGTGACCTTCGAGCAGGTGGGGAATCCTACCCTGATTACTCTCTGGTTCAGGGGAGACTGTTACGACAAGGGAAGCTGGTGATATCTAAGTCGTCGGCTCTTACTGGACTGATCATGAGAGAATTTCACGACGGGAAGCTTGGCGGACATGGGGGAGTGTTGAAAACACAAAAGCGGATTGGAGAGTTGTTTTTCTGGGAGGGTATGATGACTGACATAAGGAAACATGTAGCGGCTTGTCAGGTGTGTCAGCGCTACAAGTACTCTACCTTGGCTCCGAATGGGCTTCTTCAGCCTCTACCAATCCCAGAGAAGGTATGGGAAGACATCTCCATGGACTTTATAGAGGGGTTACCTAAGTCAAGGGGCAGCAACGCCATACTGGTGGTGGTGGATCGGTTATCTAAATATGCTCATTTCCTGTTGATTAAGCATCCATTCACCGCGACAGACGTGGCTAACTTGTTCATCCAAGAGGTCCTGCGGTTACATGGGTTTCCTAAGTCCATTGTGTCGGATCGGGACAAGGTCTTCACCAGCCAGTTCTGGAAGGAATTGTTTCGCTTGGCATGAACTAACTTGTGCTTCAGTACCGCTTATCATCCTCAATCTGATGGGCAAACTGAGGTCACAAACAGAGGGTTGGAAACTTACTTACGCTGTTTTGCAGGAGAACAACCTCGGACCTGGGCGAAATACCTGTCTTGGGCGGAGCTCTACTACAACTCTTCTTACCACTCAACCATTAAGATGACCCCGTTCCAGGCGGTGTATGGAAGAGCACCACCAACCTTGGTCAGATATGAGAACGGATCCACCTCCAATGCTGACCTGGAATCGCAGCTGCTGGAGCGTGATGCAGTGTTGAGTCTGATCAAGGAACACCTTCATAAAGCTCAACAACGCATGAAGAAGAGAGCTGATGAGCATCGCACAGAGGTCGACTTCGAGGTAGGGGACCAAGTCTATCTCAAAATGCGTCCGTTCCGCCGTCGTTCACTGGCTAGAAGGATCAATGAGAAGCTGGCTGCACGGTTTTATGGCCCCTATCGGGTGGAGGCAAGAGTTGGGAAAGTAGCATATCGCCTTAAACTGCCGGAGGAAGCAAAAATACACCCAACCTTTCATGTTTCCCAACTCAAGAAGGCTATCGGGGATCAGGTGGTTGCTACAACCGTGCCAGTCCAGTTAACTGAGGATGGGGTGCTAGAGGCCGAACCTGAAGCAGTGCTGGATCAGCGTAAGAACCCGGTTTCAGGGCAGGCTGAGGTTCTGATCAAATGGAGGGGGTTACCAGATTATGAGTGTTCGTGGGAATGGGTCAAATCGATGAAAGGACAGTTTCCAGGATTTGACCTTGAGGACAAGGTGAATTTCAAAGGGGGCGGTAATGATACGTTTGAGACCACACATCCTCCCATACTCTACCAGTACCGAAGGAAGAAGAAGCAAAGCCCAAGTGGCTAGTACTCCATCACAATGGATCCAGTAGCTCCAAGAAGATGTAGTGGGCCTTGGAGAGAGAGTTATCTAAAGTAAGGAATAAGAGTCACTATCCTTCTGCAGAAGACTGTAACGGATCTTTTGTGTGGGGACAAGGGGCTCAAGGGTAGTACTTATGTAGTAGGTGGGTGAAGGTTGTTTTTATCTATCTTTTGGGTGAAACATTGTAAGGGAGAGGGAAGAGACTCCATCAAACATTTCTCTTGGTTGTAACCGTTGTCTTTTATCAAAGAGTACTTCCTATCATTGTCGTTTGTTCGGTTCTAAGGTTTTACTCATACAAAACGTATCAGGTTTTAGTGCCCAATGAGTTACACAGCTAGTCTTGTATTACTTGTTGTCTAAGCCTGCACTTGGAAGTGTGGTAGATTTCAACACAGTTTGCATTTTGATATGGACCCAATGTTAAAAGTCTTCTTGTATCAAGCTGCTGCGTGCCACAGTTTACTAAAACAAAAGATATAGGCTTATCGTTTTTTGTTCATACTTATATTGGACAGATCTTCACAGGTCCGACCATGTACAACTGAGTGGGCGTGATTACGTACAGAGGCATAGCATAAGCATTAGGTAAGGTCGCCATCGTCCCTAGCTAGAGGCATAGCATAAGCATTAGGCAATATTCGAACTAATTAATATTGCTGTGTAAAAGACAACTTATGTCTTTAGATACCTGTGGAATAATCATTTTTGAGTTCCCCAAATTTGAGTTTTCTTCTGTTATCTCTTTTGTTTGACTCCCCAATATGGACCACCTTGGTCATATAATGCCTGATCCTTTACAAGTTTAGTCTCTCTTGTTTCTTAGGCAAGATTTTTAAAGTTGAATCACTATTTATTTGGTTTGTATACTCACTCAATTGTGGTTGTTACTGATGATAATGGTTGTAGTCTAAGTAAGTGATTGATGGCCAAGAATGAGGAAGGAAGTGGTAGTCCGAGCTGGGGTGCTTCGTTTTTCATGCCCACCTCAGAAGATGTCGCTATGGCTTTTGCTGCTGCAGCTTCTGCGATTAACCCTCCAAGGCCTTCTGTTGTCTTTTCCTCCAAAGATGAAGGTAGTGATAGCCCTCTGGAGAGGCTACAAAGGCAGGTGTCTAAAGCGGTTAAAAACTTTTATGAAACTCCTAAAACCAAGAGTGTTATCTACAATCCTGAGGTTTTGACCAGCCAGAAGCGTCTGTGGGCGAAATTTCAGGTGCGACTTATGTATTCTCTTTTAATGGAGAAGCAACTTATGTATTCTCTTTGATGGATATGTAAACGTTTTTTTAAAAATAACTTATTTCAAACAGGATCATAAACCACTAAAAGATCCATCAAGGCTTTTTGAAAGCGTTGTTGTGGTTGGACTTCATCCTAATTGTGATATTCAAGCACTTGAGAAGCAGTACATTGCACGAAAATCTGAAGGCTCTTCTGGAAGATTACGAAGTGCACTGGTATCTCAAAACCATTCCCGTGTAGAACCCAGTCTCGAACCACAGGTGATGTATCTTCTTTTTATATATTATTTCCTCATCTTCAAGCTGCTTCTCATCTACAAGCTGCCCAGTCTAAGCATTTACTTTATATTCAGGTCTTACTTGTGTACCCTCCCGATAAGCAGCCTCCAATTAAATACAAGGATCTTCATTCATTTTGCTTTCCTGGAGGCACTGAGGTGCTTATTCATTTTCATCTTTACCTACCTATTTTGCTTCTCAGTCTGCAATATGTAACTAATTTTCTGGTGCTCTATGGGTCAAACCATTAACTCCGAAACTGGTTAGAATATATATGTTGACACAGACACTTTAGAACGTGTCTCACAGTTCTGAGCTGAAATTTCCTCATAATGCATTGTCTAGTAATAGCGCATGGTGGTCATAGTTTAAATTTTATGTTGGTTCTCTATGTATGATACGTCGCTAGTACATAACGTATACTTTTAAATTCACACACTTTTGAAGCTCTTTTAAAGTGGTAGTATGCAAGTCAATTTTTTCGAGTAAATCTCCCTTGATCACTAAATGCTTCTGTTGCATATTACCCTTGATGATTTACTAGATTATATGTAAGAACAACATACTTTATATTCCTTCTTTATACTTTTAAGTTCATACGGGTGGCTGTTGGTTTCAGGTCCATGCTGTTGAGAGAACCTCCTTCCATGAGCGAGTTGAGTGAGATTATTCTCAGTCAGGTACTTGCCTGATGTGGAGTTTAATTGTAAATATTGATCTTTGTAGTGGATTCAATTTAGTAATATTGGGAAAACATTGTGGATTTCACCATTGTGTCAAGTGCCAACTTCAATTCACAAAGCTAATTTAAAAACCGGTGATGCTCACTTTGCTGGAACATCTTAGACCAAGTGATCTTTCATTTGTATATAGGTTACAGGTAAGCATCATCTTGGCCGAACTATCCCTCTTTGTTTAAAACCTTTATTACATTATAGCTTGTCTATTTAGATGAGTCATTTCTGCGATATTATCCCTTCAGGTTGCTGATAATTCGACTTTATATGGATGTTGCTTACTAGTGGAAGAGATAGTGAACCAGCCGTCCAGATTGCTTTCCACGGTTTTGGACAAACAACCTGCTTGCTCATCATTAAGTCGCTATGTTATGACAACTCGCAGATGCTATTGCATCCTTAGCCGACTGCCGTTTTTCGAATTGCATTTTGGTGTATTAAATAGGTGCGTATTAAACTTCTGAGATCTTGTTTGCCTTCATGCAGTTCAGATTATTCTAGGGTGACATAAACAGAATCTATCATGGCACGGATCTTACCATCCCACAAATGTGTTTGACTTGTATATTTCAAGAAATCCTTTAATTCCTTGTTGCAGTTTTCGCTTTTTGAAGGCGTGCTCACATTGATACTCCTTTTTGATGTAGCATCTTCTTGGAAGAAAGACTGGAGCATTTGATGAGTGGCATCAGTTGTGCATCTTTAGAACCTCCGACAGATTTCAGCAGTGAAGATAGCTTAAATGATTCATAATCCCAACAAAGAGACATTGGGGAGACAAAAGAACAAACTGTTGAAGCAGGTTCAGAACTCACTAAAGCTGACGAAATTTCTGATAATGGGACTGGTGAGGCGAATCAGAAAGTTGACCTCAACGTGGATCCAATAAAGAGAGTTGTTGAGAAGACATCTGATTTTGCAAAGTTTAACGACCATGTCGTCAAAGCTGATGATTCCTTAACACCTATTAAGCAAGGCATAGAAAGTTGTTTAGGATGAGATCTCTGATTCTAGCACTAGGTACATCACCAAATCCTTTCCTTCATCTATTGGTCGCATAACAAGCAATCCTTTAACCTGTCTGTTGATTAGATATCTATTTAAGATTTTTGGATTGTTTTTCATCAAACTCCATTGCCCAACAGTACTCATATCTTTACGATGATCTTGTTGACCATATTTGTAAAGTATTACCCGTTGATCAAAAGAATTTGTTGAGCTGAAACCTTAATTACAGTGCATTAGTGGTTCGACTTTTAGTTTCAAACTGCTGCAAAGCATATAACTTGCTTTTTTCAGCTTTCAGGCTGCTCCTTGTGAGAGTAGGCATTCTAGGACTAGTGCAGATAATACGGAGACAGATGAAGCATCCTTTTCTGGTCAAGATGACACAAGCAGTAATTTTGATATCCTATGGAAGGTTCGTCTACTTTGCTCTCTTGGAAGTTTCCTATGTTGTGTCTGCCGTCATCATACTCCTAACACTCTTAACTTAATAAAATCTCTACCAGTCCAAAAAAAATGGGTCGTTGCAAATACTATGCGAGTATTACCAATTAAAATGCCCAGCAAGAGGTTCAACTATTACATTTCATCCTTTGGAGCATCTTCATCCGGTTGAATATCATAGACCTGATGAGGTGGCTCTCCATACTCCTGGATCAGCAATTGACCTAAGATCATGCTGCACTAGTCTAGAACTCGCGGAGGTATTGTCTCTGACAATCATATAATATGCTGCATTGCATATCTGAAACATATATATGACAGTCCCGAAACGCTTATCTTCCTTGGTCTTCAGGCACACAATGCGCTCATGGCTGAGGAAGAAGCAGCTGCACTATCAACATGGGCTGTTGCTTCGTTATGTGGATCACTGCGGCTTGACAATGTGATTTCTTGCTTTTCCGTATTTTGTTTTCCTGACTTTGCGGTTTCTGTGATACTGATTTGTGTGTACAAAATATATAAATAAAAAAAACACGATCATATTTAATGATCTCCTAGTAATCTGATATTCTTGTTTTGCGGTGGTCTCATATGGTTTTCATATGCGTTATATGCTGGAACTCTGTAGACGCCGAGTTGCTTTGTTTCTTATGATGATGCTAATGCATTCTTTCTTTGGTGACTGCAATTGATTTTTTCTACTGATGCTACTTCCTGCATTTTGGACAGAATTACCTGAAAATCTGATGATCCTATCAGGAGCACTACTTGAGAAACAGATTGTATTTGTCTGCTCTAATTTAGGTAAAGCACATACTCTGTGACATCATCTAATTCAACTGTTTCAATCTTTAATACTGCATGTTCCTCTTAACTTATTTGTGTTTTTTTTGGTCTTTTATGTGAAATACACAGGGAATCTTAGCAGCATCAGTTCTTAAGAACCAGGTCAGTTTCTGTCTCTGCCCTCGTAATCTTTTGTTAATGACCAATTGACCATGTTACGGGCTTTTTTTATGTTCTTCTGAAAATGCAAAATATCCTTCTTAGCAATCACATTTCTGATAACAAAGCTTTGTATATCATGAGTTCCTTATTCATATGATTTATTGAAACTGCTACATATCTTCCTTGGAAAATTACTAGCACCTGAACATGTTCACAGTCTATATTCTAATGACAATTCAGGTTAAGTCACCAAGTACGCCTCAGCTGCCTCAGTATCGAGACTTATATAATGCGCTAAGTCCTTATCATTCAAAGCTCGCTGGAGAAAGCTATCTAGCAAAGAAAAGACCAGTATATGAATGTACTGATGTGCAGGTCTCTGACGCTCTTTCTTGTGTCTACTTTCTTTCTGTTCTCTAGAGATTAGCCATGTCACGTGCTATTTCTAACCACTTGTCATCAATTGTGTTTGATTATCCACAGGTGGATGCTGCAAAAGGCTTCCTGGGTGTCCTAAGGTCGTACCTGGATTCCCTTTGCTCTAATCTGCAGTCACACACCATAACAAATATGCAATCCAACAACGATAAGGTTTTTTTTTTCATCTACAACTAAAAGATCTCCAGCCTAAGGCGTCTTTCTTATGCCCCATTCCTTAGTTTTAGAATAGATATGTTTTGCCTATCCTCTTTATCAACTTTAGACATCATGCAAGTATATGATTATGTTAAGCTTAAAGTTGTCCTTTCTTTCTTTCAGGTATCACTTCTCCTGAAGGAAAGTTTCATTGACTCCTTTCCTAGTCGACAGCGCCCGTTCATGAAGGTTTGCATTCACATTAGATGCCTTCATACTCAAAAATAGTTTCCATAAGGACTGAACTTTGCTGACTGTATTGCTTATATGTTATGATGCGAACAGCTATTCGTGGATACACAACTCTTTTCTGTACATACAGATCTCGTTCTTTCCTTTATCCAGAAGCTATAGGAAGACTACATGTATACGCATTGCTGATGAGAACACAACACCGCTCAATAGAAGTGCCGTCGACTCTGTATTTGTAAATTACTGTTTTGAGAAAATTGTCTAGGGAAAAAGACTTCCGTAGATGAGGAATTTGATAGAGAGATGAGACAACCATCATCGTCTTTGTATACTTCATACACAAACAAGTTGGTGTTTTTAAGTTTTTAACTCGTGAAATCGTAATAGTAACCATAAGATCTTTTATTTGTGTATAAGATGTAGATGTTGAAACACCATTTTGTACAAAAAAAAAGTGTATGTCACGTTTCATGTGCAAGTGTGAACATTTTCATAAGACTAAACGTTGATGAATTCTGTCCTAATTGTCACAAGGGCTTGTAAGGTTTCAGTGCCCAATAGATTACAGAGCTAGTCTTGTCTTGGTTGTTTCTCTAGTGTGGTAGATTTTTACACATTTGCATTTGATAGTGACCTTAGAAACAGATAAAACAACTAATTAGAGAGACTCATCAAGGGCAGTGCGTTTTGCAAAATAAGTTGTGGCGTTCAAACTTCAAACATACCAAAATATGTTTTGTCGTGGAGATATCATCCAAAGTACTTAAACATAAAACTGACATAATCCTTAAAACAACGAGACACACTATCCGGATCAAATAAAGGGTCCACTCAAGAGAAAACGAGATTTAACAGAGACCCAAAACAAAGCTTCATGACGAAATCATCATCAAACAGGAGGAATAATCAAACGGATCACACCACTCTTGGCAATGGTCTTGATCTTACGGATGGGAATGTCGACTGCAGGAGTGGAGAGCACAGCGACGTCACCAGAGTAGAAACGTCCACCTGTGTCGTGGCCACGAGCAGGAGCTTCACCAGTCACCTTCACTCTCCCATTCTGGACTGAGACGGTGAAGTTCTCTTTGGGAACGCCCGGCATGTCAACACGAACGTAAAGACCACCGTTTTGGAGCACCTTAGACTCGTAAGGCATCTGAGATCCTTCACCCACACATGGATGTGGCATCAATATCGGACCAGTGCAGTTTGGGTCTACTCCACATATATACATCACAAACAACAACAAATATTCCTAATTAGACCAGACCAAACACTCTTCTCCTATAATATACACAGTGTAAGTCTTGCAGAGGAGAGAATATTAGATATGTGAATACCATTAGGATCCGACGCAGGAATAACGTGACGAGCCGTGGCATAGCCATTGGAATCTATGACCGGAATAGAAAGAAAGAAAAACAGAGTACTGCAAACATTAAAATCTATGTAAACTTATATTTTGTGTGTTGATGTAAATTAGAAATTTCAATAAGAAAAGTTACCTTCTCCGTCAGGGCCACCAATAAACGCTGTTAGAAAACAAAATTCCATCTATTAATCAGATAATTTATCCTATGAATCTTTTAAAGTAACTAATTAATGATAAAATAAAGTTAAGGTTTTTGTTTTGGGGATAAATAACATACAGATGCAAGGAGGAGGTGGATCCTTTTGAGAACAAGTCGGAGAACTCCATCGGACATCTGGGAGGTGAAGCCGGAGTAGAAGCCATGGCATTTGCAGACGATTTTGGAGTTGATACCTTGGATAGCAAGCTTGGGACGAAGAGTGGTTCCGTCGTAACACCGGACGGTAGCGTCGTACTTGTGCTCTTTAGGAGCGTTCCCCAAGATACAAATGGCTCTGTTCGGCTTGTCGAGGAGGACATCGATGCCGTTGTTTGGAACTCCCGGCATGTCGAACCTAAGGTACATGTCATCGTTCTCCAGCGGCATGAACTCGATGAAGCCTTTTGGACCACTTACAAGAAACGGGTTGTTGATTGCGTAGAACCCATCTGCACCCATCATCGATCAAACACCAACAAACAAAGGAAATCACAAAAAAGATTAGATTTTTATCATAAAGAAACGATTTTTATATATGGGTTAATAAAAGGAAGGAGCAAAAATGATAACTTTATGAAACTGATGAGATTTTTTTAGTTAGACCTGGAGATTGAGGAACGAGAGAGACAGGGCTGACCATGATTCAACGGCTGAGTGAAGCTTTTCTCAGAGATTTGGTTTGTGAGACTAATAAGGGTTGAGATCTCTCTCTCTCTCTCTCTCTCTCTCTCTCTCTGTGGGTTCTTCAGTTCTTCTTCTGGCGTTTAGGGTTTTGGGAGCTTTTATGTAGGAGGAGGGAAGGAGTGTTGTGTTGTCTGTCTAGTGAAGAAAGACACGACAAAACACAAATGGGACACGTGTTGTTTTACTATTTGCGATTTTCACCAATAATAATCAGACGCGTGTTGTTTTCTTTTTGTGATACAGCTTTCTTAATTACGTTGCTTTATTTAGCAGAAGAAATAGTGCATTTGTTTTGTGTATTAATGACATACTTACTAAATTAGTGAAGTTGAAAGTAGCAAGTTTTTTTTTAAAATAAATTATATTACCAAAAAGCAATTCGAATGGTAAAGTAATTATCTAATGAAGTATTCTTTTTATTCGTCTGAGATTTGTATTTATCTGAAAGTTGAAAGTTGTAACTCTATATATACCATGTTTCTTTCTGTAATCGGATATGTCCATTAATTTAATACAAAACATATGTGTATCACTGTATCAGTATCAACAAGCCTCTCTAATGTAAGTCTTTTGTTTTTAGTGCTAGCAAGTGTCATTCAGTCATTGATATATATAAATCATATACGAGAAATTTAATTAGAAAAGCACGTTCATGCATACGATTCATAGTATAATGAAATTATTATTATATTTGGATTTTATGTCACAATGGCAAGATTTTAAGTTTCATAGTCATCATTCATACCAAAGAGAGGGTCGTCAGTGTCACGGCGACAAGTAACAATCAAACAATTAATGAAGTTAATTTTAAAACAAGTCAAAGAAAAAAAGAACAAATAAAAAACAAATGGTGGAGAAAGGTATAGTCAAACGTGAATACATACATTACATACAATCATACATACCAAGAGGGATGACCTGCAACAATTGGAATCAACAACACAAACCCATGAAATATGTCAGATAGATACATTACTATATAAAAACAAAAGACTAATAATATGACATATCTCTGGTCTATTAACCGAGAGATAATAAAAGCAGAACAAAAAAAAAAACAAAATAACCCAAAACAATGCGTGACGCTTCTTGACACTAATGTTTCATCAAAGAAGAGGATCAAGTGCTTGGCACAGCACTATAATAAACACAAGGTCTCATCATGAAGTCATCAAACTGAAGGGATGAGGAGGCGAAGCACACCGTTCTTGGCGATGGTTTTGACCCGACGGCTAGGAAGGTCAACAGGAGAGGAGAGCACAGCCACGTCACCAGAGTAGAAACGGCCAGCAGAGTCGTGGCCACGAGCAGAAGCTTCACCAGTCACCTTCACTCTCCCATTCGTGACAGAGACATTGAAGTTCTCTTTTGGAACGCCAGGCATGTCTACACGCACATATAGTTTGCCGTTTGGGAGCAGCTTCGACTCATAGGCCATCGGCGATCCTTCGTTCACACCAGCGTGTGGCATCAATATCGGACCAGTTAAGTTGGGGTCTGCTCCACATACATATATATATCCACACCAACAAATTAATATTTCCTTTTAGAACAACCAGACTAGTCACTATACTAAAGCCAAAGATCTTAGTCTAGATCTATACTAACAATTCTATATTTTTATAAGTACAACATATATATAAGCTTGCAGAAGAGGGAATATGTGAGTTAATACCATTAGGATCCGTGCCAGGGACAAACCCGTGACGACGAGCCGTGCAATAGCTACCTACATATACATACCACAAATAAAAGAGAGTGTAAACATTTAAGGGAAGTAAACTATGTAATTGTATGTGGGCAAGCTCAAGTTGAAGAAGTTCAGGAAGCTGTACAAAATATGTCTGCACAAGCTTCTGTCTCGGCATAGACGTCTGATGTATGCACAAGCATCTATCTGATAAAAGAGCATCAAAGGCCTGTTGATTGGGTTTGTATGTCTTGGTTTTGAAGATTTATGATATACTTAAGGCATGTTTTGGGATATTACTTGGAGGTAAAGCACGAAGAAAAAGGAAGCTTGAAGATATTTAGAAGATTTAATGGAAAAAAGAAATATTCGTTTAACAAAAAATAAAGTTAAATGGAATATTTTCTCTTGATTTTAGGAAAGTTGTTAGTCTTGGGAGAGGCAAGAAATCCCTTAAATATAGAGAGTCTAAGACTTAGAAACTTATCTTTTTAGAACTTGAAAAAGAGAGGAAAAACCTTGAAAGCCTTTTGGCATTTTTGGGGGAAAAGGGTGAGGGTTTTTGTTTCTAAGTGAGAGTCCTGGGTGTAGATCAGTGTTGTTGATCTTAGAGATCTCTTAGTGGGTTGGGAATAGATTGGGAACAAGCTAAGAAAAGATCAAACATGTTTGTGTAAGTCCAATATTGAGCACTAACTGTAATTGTGCTCAACAAGTATTATCAACAAAGTTTGAGGACGTAAGCATATTTGCTGAACCTCGTTAAAAATTGTGTGTCTCTTGTCTCTTCTATACTAACAAATTATACACATACAGTATATAGTTCAAAATTAAAAGTTTGTGTATGAAATATATACCAAATTATGGAAAGTTATTGAAAAACAACAGACCTAACTGAATAAAAAAATTACCTTCTCTATCTCAGCCACCAAGAAGCGCTGTAGATAACAAAATTCATCGATTTTTTCATCAGATTCATTTATGGAATACAATAATATATAAACATTACTACATAAAAAGAAAGGGTTTGATTGTCAAACCTTTAATAGATGGGGTTTGATTGTCAAACTCATAAACACTACTATATATGATTATCAAACAATAATATATAAATTTAATATATGGGATTTGATTGTATAAAAAAAAAAAAAGGTTTGATAAATATATACAGAAGCAAGGGCCTTGAGTAGCAATGTGGGTCTTTGCGAGGATAAGCCTGAGAACACCATCGGACATGTGGGAAGTGAAGCCGGAGATGTCATGGCATTTACAGACGAGTTGGGTCTTCGTACGGCCGACTTTGAGTTTCGGTTTAAAGGTTATACCGTAGCTCCGGTGAGAGCCGTCGTGGGTGTTCTCCTTCGGTGCATAGGCGTAGATCGTTACAGCTTTTTTGGAATCGTCAATGAAAACTATCACACCATCTTGTGGAACACCGGGAAGATCAAACCTGATGAAGGTGTCTTCGTTCTCCAATGTCTTAAACTCCATCAACCCTTTTGGCCCACTTGCTAGAAACTGGTTGTTGATTGCGTAAAACCCATCTGCAATCAACAACAAGAAGCAAAAAAATGATAACTTTATCCGGAAAAAAAAAACAAAAAGGAGGAAACTTTGATTGGTAAAAGAGCAAAATGTAAGTGAGATTTTGAGGTTTGGTTAGAAGATCTTGCCTGGAGATTGAGGTACATGATTTACAGGGGCGACCATGATTCAGCGTCGAGTGAGAGATTTGTTGCTAGCTAGTTTAAAGATTAGGGCTTTCTTCTCTCTCTCTCTCTCTCTCTCTCTTTCTCTGGGTTTTTGGGATATCTTTATGGGAGAGAAGGAACAAGACGACGGAGTAGTCTGGTGAAGGACACGACAAAAACACTAGCTAGGGGACACGTGTCTCGTTCATTTTTGTGAATTTCAACCAATACTAGTTAGACACGCGTTGTCCTCTGAAATTAACTTTCTTTTAAGTTGAAATAGAGCATTTCTTAACTACAATCGACGTCAGATTTGTGTATATTGGACATACAGATACAGTAATTACTAATTTGTGTTTATTGGACATACAGATACAGTAATTACTAATTACCGAAGTTGTAATAACTTGAAAGTATATAGCAAGTTGCTTAAGCAATTAGTAACTCTTTTACCAGCACTATTTGAACCAAGAGATAATCGGTTCTTGTTTTCGGTTTGGTTTGACTGCTTGTGGTGTTGGGTTGGAGAACTGCTTTGGCAGCTGATAATCCCATTAATGTTTCTAGGCTTCTAGCTCAGAAGAGAGAGTCAATATATGTTGACAAGAATCCTATAAAAATCCTTGGCAATTCAATAGAGAGATATTGGAAACTGATAGAGAGATTAAATAAAGGGCAGGCGTGTTAGACAACATAAAAATTGTCTTATCAAAATAAGTTGTGTCGTGGAGACATTATCCAAAATACCCATAAAACATAAGTCGACATGAACCAGAAAACAACGACAAAATCCCGGGGAAAAAAGGGTCCATTATATTCTAGATGAAAGACGTCAGATAGTATATATAAGAAAAAACACAAAGTCTCATCATGAAATCATATCAACAGGAGGGATGAAGAGGCGAATCACACCGTTCTTGGCGATGGTTTTGATCCGACGGCTAGGAAGGTCAACAGGAGAGGATAGCACAGCCACGTCACCGGAGTAGAAACGGCCAGCTGAGTCATGGTCACGAGCAGGAGCTTCACCGCTCACTTTCACTCTCCCATTCGTGACAGAGACAGTGAACTTGTCTTTTGGAACCCCGGGCATGTCTACACGCAAGTATAGTTGGCCGTCTCGGAGCTGCTTCGACTCATAGGCCATCTTCGATCCTTCGTTCACACCCCGGTATGGCATCAATATCGGACCAGTTAAGTTGGGGTCTGCTCCACATACATAAATATATCCACAACAACAAATTAATATTCCCTTTTAGCGAATAACCAAACTCACTATATATACGAATTAAAGGCAACAAGGATATCCACATCTCTATATATAGTAATACCAATTCTGAATATTTATAAGTACAAGATATAGTATAAGCAGGGAACTATGTGAATTACTAATACCATCAGGATCCGTGCCAGGGAGAAAGCCATGATGACCCGGGTCACAGCTAACTATAGGACCAGAAAAAAAAATTAAAGACAGTGTGTAGGTACTATACAAGTTTGTTTATGAAATACCAAATTATGGAAAGTTAAATTATTGAAAACAACAGATCGAACTGATTACCATCGCCGGCTCGGCCACCAATAAGCGCTGTAGAAATTAACAAACTCAATAAGTTATTATTCATCAATCAGATTATCGAAAAGAATAACAAACAGTGAGCCAAAAATATGAGTTTAATAGAAATATACAGAAGGTAGGGACATGTGTAGTGGTGGGGGTCTTGTTGAGGACAAGCCTGAGAACACCATCGGACATGTGGGAGGTGAAGCCGGAGATATCATGGCATTTGCACTCGAGATGGGTCTTCGTACGGCCGATTTTGAGTCTCGGTTGAAAAGTTAAACCGTAGCTTCGGTCAGAGGCGTCATGTTTGTTCTCCTTCGGCGCAAAGGCAAAGATCTTTACAACTCTTTTGGACTCGTCAATGGAAACCGTCACACCGTTTGGTGGAACACCGGGAAGATCAAACCTGATGAAGGTGTCTTCGTTCTCTAATATCTTAATCTCCACTTGCCCTTTTGGTCCACTTTCTAGAAACTGGTTGTTGATTGCGTAAAACCCATCTAAAACCCACCCACCAGTCAACACCCAACAACAACAAACACACAAACAAACAAAAAATGAGAACTTTATCCAGAAAAAAAAAAACAAAAAGGAGGAAACTTTTTGATGGGTAAAAGAGCAAAATGTAAGTGAGAGATCTTGAGGGTTGGTTAGAAGATCTTACCTGGAGATTGAGGTACAGGATCAACAGGGGCGACCATGATTCAACGTCGAGTGAGAGATTTGTAGCTTAGCTAGTTTAAAGATTAGGGTTTTCTTCTCTCTGATCTCTCTCTCTCTGGGTTTTTGGGATATCTTTATGAGAGGGAAGGAACAAGAAGACGGTGTAGTAGTCTGGTGTGAAGGACACGACTAAAACACTAATGGGACACGTGTCTCTTACATGTTTGTGGTTTTCAACCAATACTAGTTAGACACGCATTGTCCTCCTTTTTATGAAATTAACTTTCTTACGTTTTACTGTACTACTTTATTAGCAGTAATAGAGCATTTATTAACTACGGTCGACGTCAGACTCGTGTACATTGGACATGATTACTGATTAGCGAAATTGTAACTTGAAAGTATCATAATTGTCTTACGTCTACAAATTAATTAAAGTCCATATAAATAATACTCGGGAATCCAAAAGAAAACAAACAAGACAATTCCAAAAGCAAAGCATGGATGATCTTCTAATTATTAAAGAAAGATGCGATGAATATTTAAATTACTAGGGAGGGATAACGAGACGGACGACACCAAGCTTGGCATTTATCTCGATCCGACGGCCGTCATAGCCTCTAGGGACAAGGGCGACTTTGGCTAAGTAATTACGCCCACATGAGTCGTGCATGGTAGCAGGAGCTCGTCCTATGATGGTGACAACACTGTCCCCGTCAATTACCACCGCGACGCTGTTGTCAGGAACACCAGGCATGTCGATACGGATAAACAGACCACCGTTCGGGAGCTGCTTTGGCTGTACAGCACTCTTGGATCCCTCCAACACTGACGGGTGTGGTAGTATGGTCCAACCCGCGTGCGCCGGATCTGTCCATTTTGATGTAAACACACAAACATTAGTATATCAATATATATAAAAAAACCCTCTCTCTTAAGTCTTTTGTTTTTAGCAATAGAGTAATTGATATAGTCAGTAAGTGATATATACGAGAAAATACACACGTTACGTTCATGCATTTGATAGGCATACGATTCATACTCTTAAGTTAATGAAACAAATATATTTAGAAATTATGTCACAATGGAGAGAGTTATAAGTTCGTACCAAGAGGGTCAGTGCCACGGGAACCTATACAATGAAACAATCAATGATATTCATTAGTTTATATAACCAACCAAGTTGTCTTTAATTAGGCCGCTAATTTATAACAAGATGAGAATAATATCTAATAAAATATACCTTCTGGGTCAAGTCCACGGCGATGATCAGCTGCAAGATTACAAACAACATAAAGATGAAATTTCAGAAAAACTAGTCAAAGATAAAAAAAAAAAAGATATATGTAGTACTCAAACGTATAATGTGTACATACCACCAGAAGGATGGCCATCTGCGTCTGCAACAATTGGAATCAACAAGACAAACCCATGAAAAATGTCAGATATATGTACATTACTATATAAAACAACCAAAGACTTATTTCTAAAAGAGGCTCTCAAATGATAAAGACATCTTCTCTGATCTATTAACCAGAAAATAATAGGAAATTATACCTTCTGGATTATAGTCACGAGTGATGGAAGCTGCCAAAAGTCATCATATGAAAGATAAAACATACATATCACATTAATAAACAAACGATAGAGATAATGAAAAATTAGAACACAATTAATCAAAAGATTAAAGTTATACATACCAAGGGAATGAATATCAGTAGGCATCTTTGCACCCCTAACTAATTAAAATTAACAAATACCAAAACAAAAATTAATGTCAGATTATATTATTATTACCAAAAACAAAAGACACATTTTGGAAAGAGTAATAATGAAGATCACTTACAGGTACAGAAGGAAAAACCATGAAGATCGGTCTTCTTCTTGGTGAGGATGAGTCTAACGACACCGTTTTCGATAAAACTCTGGAAGTTACTGATAACGCAGCAGTCACAGATGAGTCCCGTGGCGGTACCGTACTTGCGGTGAGAAGAATCGTGTGGGCTCTCTTTCGGTGCATCTCCGGTCACGACAACAGTTTTCTCCGACGGTTCGAGACGGACGACGACAGTATCTTCCTTGACTCCTGGGAAATCAAGCTTCACGTACAGATCAGGGGTCTCTTTCAAGTACTTGAACTCAATAAACCCTTTTGGTCCGCTCGCTTGGTATGGATTGTTCGCTGCGTAATACCCTTCTACACAACACACCACAAACAACAAATACAGAAATAGAAACGTATCAGTCTACGTACTGATCAAAGATTTTAGTATTATTAAAGAAACGATGGAAGAAAATGAGAATCTGTTATGTTTTAAAGATCCATACTTTGAAGGGATTGAGGGATCGGAAGCATGTACAAGATCGGCATGGTTACGGCGGCTGAAGATCTTTTTAGGGTTTTTTCTTGCTTTTTGAGATCTGTCTTTCTTCCCTCTCTCTCTCTCTGGTCTTTCTAGGGTTTTTGAAGGTTTTAATGAATGGCGAAGAAGCTAAATGAAGCTGAGAGAGAGAGAGAGAGAGAGAAAAAGAGTATGGTGGTGGTGGTGTCAGGTGATAAACGACAAACTCTATTTCTATACGCGTGTCTTAGCCATATTTGCCAAAATTTTCAATTTTCAATATATTCAAAAAACAAACAAAAAAAAAAATCATTAAAACGTTTCGTTTTCATTTTTCAATACATATATAGTCCGTACACTGTGAAAGATAAAGTTTCTTTAATAAGACGACGACAGCCAAAAAAAAAAAAAAACGAAAAAAACAAAAAGGTTGGTCATGAGCGGTAATTTGCAATTTGCAACAATATAATGTACACAATATACGACAATTTTTTAAAACAGAAAAGTATAAACCTAATAGTGATGGTCAGGTGGTATTCTTTTTCCCAAGTATGTTCGGTTAATTTTTCAACACAAACGTTCGGTTTTTCAGTTTGTTTTAATATTTTTTTCTTCATTTTGGTTTTACAAAATTTCCGATTTAAATTACAACCATATAAAACCATTTGTATAAATCAGTCTCTTTAGGTTTGATTGGATTTCAGATTGATTTGGTTTTTTCTTAAATAAAAATAGATTTTCATTTATTTTGTTTTTTTTAAAGAGAAAATACATAGAAAAAAAAATTACAAGAAAAATAAGATCTGAAAATACATAAAATAGGAAATTAATTATTATTTTATTTTTACACTCTATAAATCACCATAGTATTCTTCAGCCCAAGCTCCATGCATTCCCAATCCCGGCCAAAGTTTGTAGATTTGTCAATATCAGTATGCGCATATCGGCGTTTAGCTAAACATATGTAATGATTTTGTACGATTCAAAGACTGAATCGATCCACGAACAAGCTCACTTATCTCTCACGACTCTCGTGTGTGTTTGCGTAAAAGAAAGAATACCAAGGCTTTTACGAGTTCGAACCCCAGATCGGAACCCTACGTCTCACCGGAGGAATCACTCCCGAATCCACTAAACTCAATGTTTCTCTCTCTTTCTACAAGATCTCTCAATCTCTTTCTATCTTCTGTTACAACTGAATCGAATAAGATCTAACAAAGAAGTAGAAGAGACTAAGTATGCGAGCTAACAAACCAGCTCCATCACTCTCACATGAGATGCACGTGCCTCGTGACACACTTCTCAAACCGAAGACCTTCCTTGTAGAGTAGAGTCTTTCCCACACTTAGGAAACTCATCTCATTACGAGTCAGAGGTTTCCATAGAAAAAGAAATTATTCATTGTCTCTCCAAATCAAAAATCACTCGTAATGAATAATATATTCCGCGCATGAGGTCGGTGGCCGTTGTTGATTGTGTATTTCATCAGATGCAATTCTAAGAGAAAATCCAGAGCTGGATCTTGGGGCTTTTCATAATGCTTAGAGCAATGATTGCCTCTTTCAACTGCATGATGTACTTCAAAACCTTGCTTTTCAAGGGCGATTATATAAACTCGACTAAGCTTGTATAAATTTCCAACGGCCACCTTAGTGCCTGTAAGACGATATTTGGGAAAAGCTGAGTCTTACTCATGTACGTCTGCTAACAATGCTTCTATCAATCTTACTGCATTTTCGAGCTGAGAAATATTCGTAAATGGGCACGTGTTTAAGTCCCAAAATACAGACACTTTATCATCTGCAAAAAAAAAAAAAAAAAAAAAAGAGAGTTAAATCGCAACAAGAAAAAGTTATATTAACTAAGAAGAAACTAACTTGCAGGTGAAGTTGATGAAGGAGCTGAAGCTACAAACCAAGAGAAAAGGAAAATGAGAATACCCAGAAACAGTAAACGCCTACACATTATACTAAGATTGTTCAGGATACGCCAATAGCCAAGTGATGAATGGGGGAAACAAAAACCCTAGTTCATATCTAAAGAGAAGCAGATAAATGGAGTGGAATGTGAAGCTCAAGAAATTTAAATTCCAAGAGGAGATTGAGAATCTCAAATCTTACCATAAACTGAGTTCGAAAACTGTCTGGTAGAAGAGGAGGCCATGGTGAGTGGAGATGAATTTAGGGTTTTGGCTGAGAATTCTTCATATGGAAGAATATGAATTTAGGGTTACATATACAAAGGCTTTATAAAGAAAAGCTTGAGAGTCTCTTATTAGCCATTCCAGAAAGTTCCAAAAGTGTAATAAATTTCGTCCTTTCTTTTACTTGTGCCATAACTACCAATTAAATGATATTAAAAGGTCTTGCGAGTTGCGACGAGATCCATGAAATATACGTAGCCTAACAAAATAAATTTTGTTTTTTCAGAAATTATTATAAATCGATTTGATTCTTACCCCACCAGAAAGTCTAATGTATTTATGTGTGTGGTAAATACGAAGTTATTTTCGCAGAACACACCTTTTCAAGAAGGCCCTTTACCAGGAAAAAAAAAAACACACCTTTTCAATAATCTACACATAAAGAAAAACTATTTAATTACATATCATTGGTTTTTGTTTTTTCAAAAAACAAAAAAAAAAACAAAAAGAATAAAGATCAAGCAAGATTCTGAAGTAGAAGAATGATGATGATATAACAAGCCCTTTTAAATGAAATTAGAAAATAGTTATGATCCACAACCATAAAAAGTACGAATGACCTTTCATTCTTCTTTAAAAAATAGTTATGATCCACAACCATAAAAAGTTTATTCAACTTATTTCATGCTGATGTTGATGGGAAGAGGCGAAGAGCCTATCGCTAAAGTATGATGGCAAATGAGAGACAGAGAGGTCATTGATTGATTCAAAGGAAGTCATAAAACTCCAAAACTATAATAATACTTCGTACATTCTTTTGGTTGTGGATGTTATTGCACAAGAGACAAGAGATACACAATTTTTAACAAAGGTTCAGCAAATGCCTATGTTCTCAAACTTTGTTGGTAATATTTTTTGAGCACAATTACAGTTAGTGCTCAATATTGGACTTACACAAATCTAAGATCTTTTCTTACCTTGTTCCCTCTATTCCCAACCCACTAAGTGATCCCTAAGATCAACAACATTGATCTACACCCAGGATTCTTACTTAGAAACAAAAACCCTCACCTTTTTCCCCGAAAGATGCCAAAAGGCTTATAAGGTTTCTCCTCTCTTTTTCACGTTCTGAAGAAATAAGTTTCTAAGTCCTAAACCCTATATTTAAGGGATTTCGTGTCTCTCTCAAGGCTAACAACTTTCCTAAAATCAAGAAAAAATATTTCATTTAACTTTATTCTTGTTAAACGAATATTTCCTAATCCCATTAAATCTTCTAAATATCTTCAAGCTTCCTTTTTCTTCTTGTTTTACCTCCAAGTAATATCCCAAAACGTGCCTTAAGTATATCTTCATAAATCTTCAAAACCAAGACATACAAACAGAATCAACAGGCCTCTGATGCTCTTTCATTCGACAGACGCTTATGCATACATCAGATGCAAGTGCCGAGACAGAAGCTTGTGCAGACATCATTACAAGAAAACATCACCAATCCTGACAACATTTCCGACCGATATATTGGTCGGTTTATATTACGACCATTTTCTAACCGTTAAGCGGCTCGAGTAAAAGATGGTTGGTAATCGGTTGGAAATTAGTGACACATTCATACGGTTGGACATCAGTCGGAAATTACCGACTAAACTACCAACCATTAAATCCGTCGGTAAAAACCGACTGTTTTCCAACTAATTTTTCGACAGATTTTATACTTAGTCGATAAATGGTCGGTTTTAAGCGACCGGTTTAATCGTCAGTAAACGGTTATCTATTTCCTACCCATTTCCGACCGACAGATTACCGTTTGGGATTCTATTGGTAAACGGTCAAAATCATGTTACTGTAGCAATTGATCTGTTGCAATAGATTCGTTAGTTACCGTTGTCACATTCAAATTCGGTCGGAAATCGGTCGGTTACGATCTGAAATTGGTATATAAAATTTGGACATATGTTGTGTCGTTGGTTGTGAGAAACAAAATCCAAACACTTACAATGGCTTCACAAAATCAAAATAAAAAAGAATGGATGTATAATACGGGATACAATTCTAATATTGGGCTTTTGACGGAGGAGTTTGCTAATGGACTCACCGAATTTATGGAGTTCGCCACTGATCAAGAAATCTGCAAAAAAAAGGGTATGATGCTCTGTCCATGTCCTATTTGTGATAATAATAAATTTATAGATATAAATATGGTGCGGAATCATTTGTATAGTTATGGGTTTAAACCAAATTACGAGGTGTGGTATTATCACGGAGAAGTTAATTTAGGGAATATAGCTAGTACTAGTGCATCTGTTGAGGTTCTTGAGGAACAATTAGAAGAACCTAGAGGCGGAAACATAGGTATGGTTCAAATGGTTAATGATTCATTTCGTGAAAATATTCCCTCATTTATAGAAGATAGAAACATAGGAGAAAAACCGAATTTAGAAGAAAGGAGATTTTTTGATATGTTAGATGCAGCTAAGGTGCCGATATATGATGGTTGTAGAGAAGGTCATTCCCCTTTGTCAGCTGCAACTAGGTTGATGACCATAAAGACGGATTACAATCGTTCTGAGGATTGTGTTGATGCAATAGCTGATTTTGTGAAAGATTATTTACCAGAAGATAATCTATCACCGGCTAACTACTATGCGGTGGAAAAAATGGTGTCCGGTCTTGGTTTGCCATACCGAATGATTGATGTTTGCATTGATAACTGTATGATTTTTTGGAGAGCCGATGAAAACAGGTCATCATGTAAATTTTGTCGCAAACCTCGTTATCAAGAAACCAGTGGGAGAGTACGAGTTCCGTATAAGCTGTGTGGTATTTGCCATTGAGTGAAAGACTGGAAAGATTATACCAGTCTGATCGCACAGCGGCTCATATGAGGTGGCATGCAGAGCATTCTAACCAAGGAGATATTGCACATCCCTCGGATGCAGAGGCATGGAAACACTTTCAAGCAGTTTATCCAAGTTTTGCATTAGAGAGCAGAAATATTTACCTTGGGTTATGTACAGATGGTTTTAATCCATTTGGGAAGCATGGGAGGCAGTATTCATTATGGCCAGTCATTGTAACACCTAACAATTTACCGCCATCTCTGTGCATGAAACGAGAGTTTTTGTTCCTCATCATCCTTGTTCCCGGACCAGAACATCCAAAGCGATCTCTTAATGTGTTGAAACTTACGATGTTTCATGTCAAGGGAATTTTATGGATGCACGGTGTTGAAACTTACGATGTTTCATGTCAAGGGAATTTTAGGATGCACACAGCGTTGATGTGGACCACAAGCGATTTTCCAGCCTACGGGATGCTATCAGGAAGGACAACGCATGGGAGATTATCATGTCCATATTGTCAGGATTATACAGATGCATTCCAATTAAAGCACGGCCGAAAGACGTGTTGGTTTGATTGTCACAGACATTTTTTGCCAAGCCGTCATCCATATCGTAGAAGTAAGACGTTGTTTACGAAGAACAGAGTTGTTCGAGATACTCAACCACCAGAGGTTAGCAGTCAAGATCTGTTAACGCAATTAAGAGATTTTGGTGCAGAAATGACTCCAGATTGCGGTGGAAATGGACATGTTCCCGTTGATGGTGTAGGCCAGTATCACAACTGGCATAAACAGAGTATTTTCTGGAAATTGCCATATTGGAAAGATCTTCTATTAAGGCATAATCTTGATGTCATGCACATTGAGAAGAACGTTTGTGATAATTTGCTGAACACAATGTTTAATGTTCAAGGGAAGACAAAAGATAATTTAAAGTCGAGATTAGATTTGTCTGATATATGTGCACGTGTTGGCCTACATATCATGGCAAACGGCAAAGGTCCAATTCCTGTATTTAGATTGGATCAAGATGCGAAGGAGGCGTTTTTCCAATGGATTATCTGAAGTATTAGATTTCCTGACAGATACGATTCTAACTTGCGAAATTGCGTTGATAGTTCAGAAGGTAGGTTATCTGGGATGAAAAGTCATGACTGTCATGTTTTTATGCAACATCTTCTCCCATTTGCATTCCGGGAGCTTGTACCTAGAAACGTTCATGAAGCTATTGCAGGTAATTCTAAATAAGTTAAGATTATACTTAATTAATAACTACTTTAATTTGTGCAATCTTGATTTTTGTAATTTTTTTTGTAATACTAGGGATATGAGCTAGACATATGCACGAGATCACTCACAAGAGATGGGATTCGACATCTAGAGGACAATATACATGTTATCCTTTGTAATCTTGAAAAGATATTTCCACCGTCTTTCTTCGATGTTATGGAGCATCTTCTGATTCATCTTCCTAAAGAAGCAGCACTTGGTGGTTCAATTCAATATAGGTGGATGTATCCATTCGAGCGTTTTATATTCCATCTAAAGAAAAAGGTAAAAAATTTAAGCAAAGTGGAAGGTTTTATCGTATCTTAGAGCATTAAGAAACATCTAATTTCTCTTCATACTATTTCGCACCAAAAGTCCAAACAAAGAGCAGAAAGCCAGGCTGTAACGACGATGACGGGAACAAACCGGTTTATCTCACCCTTGTACCTGACATCTTCGCAAAAGTTGGACGTTTAAGTGGAAAACGTAAGAAGGGGTGGCTCACAGATCAAGAACAAAGACACTTGCATACATATATCTTACTCAACTGTGAAGAAATATTCATATATGAAAGGTATATTTAATTTTGATTAAACTGTTTTTTTCAATTAATTTTATTTTTTTATTTATAATTAATTAATTTTAGTTAGGCATATATTTTCCAATTCTAGTTTTAATTGTATAATTAACAATTTTCTTTTTTGGCAGGATATATGTTGATCAACTAAGAATGACTAATCCAAATATTATACAGGAAGAACTTGGTAATATGAAATACAAAGAGTTTTCGCAATGGATGCAATTTTATGTGAGTTTAAATATTAAATTAACACTCTTCAGTTAATTTATTTATGGGACTGAATATAATAATAACTATCTATCAATTATAAATATATATAGGTGCATTCATGTAAGATGCAGGGGGAAGTCTTACCAACGTGGTTAGAAGAGTTAGTGGGTGGTCCACTGTCACTTGCTATGTGTTCACCAATGTATTGTACACGTGGTTACACATTCAAGATTTTTCGTGACAGAGCTAGCCAAACAACGGTGAATTCTGGGATATCTACATGTGCGGGTGATATTATATACTACGGTGTGTTGAAAGAAATCATGGAAATAGAGTATCCGGGCATCATCAATTTGAAATGCATATTATTTATGTGTGATTGGTACGATACATGTATTGGAAGAGGCGTTCGACATGATAAATTTGGTATCACAGAGGTTCATTCTAGAAGGAGACTCACCAAATATGATCTATACTTGGATCACAAGCAGACCAAATGTGTTACATTAGTTACCCAAGAATAACTCGGAAGAACGATCCTTGGATAACTGTTACGCAGATACATCCAAGAGGCCGAGTTAATGGGGTACATGACCATGATCCGTTGCAACAAAGCTCTAATGGGATTTTAAATTCCATTGATATCTCCATGGAAAATAATGTTTTGGTCGGTTTAGAAGAGAACACACTTGACGAGATACTAGAAAATTCTGATGCTGAGCTGGAAGAATTTGAAGAATATATCAATTCAGCATCATCATCTAAATATTCTTCTGATTCTGATTAATTAATGGAATGTAATTTTTTTTTTTTTTAATTCTGTAATAGTTTATTGGATGTAATAAAGTGTATTATTGAGCTTCGTCATGTTTGGTTCACATAAATTTATAATTGTAATATATGAAGTTTGATTAACATAGTTAAAGCACGTTTAGCCACTGAATTTAATTATAAAAATTTTCCAACTTAGGAAAACGAAATTACATATAATTAGTTTATGTTTAAGGTTGGTACTCGCGAGTATTATATTGTCTTGACAACATTTCCGACCAACATTAATGTATACACTTATGATTGTAAATATACTTTTAAACTTATTTTCCCCATTGTTTATTGTATAAAGCCTCTAATGGGCCAGTGTGTTCTCCATTTAGCCCATTTTTTAATTGTCTAAAACCACTAATAATTTTTTTTTAAATAAAATGTAAAATTTATTGGAAAAAAATAGTTTGGCATCAGCATTTGGTTAAAATGTTTAGAGTAATTTGGAAAAAAATCTATCTAAAGAAATTTTATGAATTGAAAAGAAATGGAGATTATCTTGAAGCAAGCCACAACTCCATTGCAGCCGCGTATTTGCCGTTTCCTTGAGTATAGAGAGAAAGCAGTGGGTCTCGGACATTTCGGTCGAGGAGTTTAATCAGAAGAGGAGCAGGGTTTGAGAGTTCCCCTTGCCTTCTACCATTGCGTTCCTTCCAGATAGTGTGGACTATGGCCTGGAAAGTGTAGCATAAGAGATATAGGGTGTCAGAGCTTTGTGTTGCATCCGTGAGTAGCGATAAGATGTGTCCCCATGATGTCGAAAACCTGTTGGTTAGGAGCTTTGCGGTGAGGCCTGTCCATATTTCCGTGGAGAAAGGACAGGAAAAGAACAGATGGTCTCTTGTTTCTAGAGAGCAAGAGCAGAGGACACATGATGTGTTAAAATTACCACCCTATGACTGCATGCGATCACCTGTTGAAAGCTTATTCAGAGTTGCTAACCAAGATATGAAAGAATACTTCGGTGTCGCTTGAGAGAACCAGATCCCTCTCACCCACTCTTTGTTACCCTGAGGTTTCCGAAGCTGCATCCAAGTCTCCTTGGTTGTAAACTTTGTAGTGAATCGACCTCCTTTCCCTTTCCATAACACTATATCAACTGCATCAGTCGTCCCAAGTAAACGTATCTCATCCAGAGAAGACTCTATTTGGTTGAGGTAGTCCACACGGTGTCTTCTTCTTCTATGGTTTAAAGCTTCCACAACTATGGCATATAACGGAATTCCCATATCAATGCAACCTCGCAGGCCTGCAATGTCCAACAGACAACCCAAACTCGACCACTTATCGTACCAGAAGGAAATGCATCTCCCACTCCTGACCTCGTATTTTATAAAATCTGATGCAATGTGCCTATACTTCAACAATTTTTTCCACATCCAAGAACATGTTGTCGTGGTTTCTTTGATCGACCAAAAGGAGCCTTTTCTCATTAAGTAGGTTCTCAACCATTTTGACCAGAGCGAGTTTGCGGATAGTAGACGCCATATGAGTTTTAAGTAGCTTACCAGGTTAGCTTCATTAAGCGATCGTAAACCAAGTCCCCCTTCCTCTCTTGGGAGACACACACATCTTTCCAAGCCACTTTCGCTTTCTTTGTGTTCAGGGTTGGACCTGACCAAAGAAACGCAGAACAGAGGCTGTCTATTTCTTTTAATACTTGGATAAAACTAATTAAGCTTCCACGATTCCACTCCTCTTTGCAGTCTCTTCTTCTTATTCTTTTCTCATAACCCTAAGCGTTATTTTCACAGTCTCCTCGCAGATCCACCGTTGTTTGTCGCATAATCAGCATTTGATTGCCGTCGTTTCACCGTTTAGTCAGCGCCGCTCCGCCATGACGAACCCACCAATCCCACCACCGGTTAGTTTTTGTTTCTTCATAGATCGATAAACCCTTAGAACGCTTCCCATTTGGATTAAGGCTCCACTTTCATTCTGTGTTTCTTTACACATGATCCAATTATGGGACTTAGGCTTCTCATATTTTCAATTCTCTTATTTGTATTATTTTTTTACTAACAGTTTTGTTTTCTCATTGTAGAACTTCAATCGTAATGCATTTCTTCAATATGTGTCACAACAGTTTAGTAGCTCAATACCAGAGTTTGACACTTTTTATAGGCCTTTCATAAGTGAAGACCCGAGAGGTATTATTCCAGACTCTGAAACCAATGCAAACAGTTCTGTTCCACCAGTCGATGCAAACGGTTCTGCTCCACCAGCCAATGCAAACGATTCTGTTCCACCAGCTTCAGTGGAGGACCTTCTCATTGCTCTAGGACGTGAAACTCTCAAGTATCTTCATCCCAAAGTGCAGCGAGGAGCTATTTGGTAAATTAAAAGTTAAACCAATATGTAAGATTTCTTAGTTTAGATTAGGTTAGTTATTGATGTTATTAACTGGTTTTATGTAGGTTTAAGCGTGATCCATATGGTGTAATTACAAAGTCTATCTTGAGAATGCAAAAAACAGATGTCAAACCTGCTTTCTTGACATATCGTTCTCTTCCCCTTGAGACAAAAGAACGGTGGTTTAAAGCTTTTGCGGTAAGATTACTTTTATAATATATGTTTGATTCACACTGGACATTTTTCAAATATGTGTTTTTTTTTTCTCAGCAAGAGTTTAACTGGGATCCTAGCATAACAAAAGTAGTTGAGAGGGAGTTTGAGAAACAAGCTGCCTATTCTTTCTCTAAGAACTTAGCTGAGTGGAAACAAAAATGAAAATGCAACAAAGAGAAACCTATACATATGTCAGGTGATTTATGGAAGGAGTACATTAATCTTTGGCGTGATGAGAAAGTGGAAGCATTGGCAGCAACAAACTCACAAAAAAGGAGAAGCAACCAAGATGGTGAAGGAATTCTTGTGCACTTCAATGGAGCTAAATCATTCTATAGGCGTAAACATGAGATGGTAATTTTGAGTTTTTTACATTTCTTAAGAATTATCATTCAAATGCATATTACTCATGTTCTTTTTCCATGTATATAAGACTATTGAAAATGGTGGAGTGGAGCCTAATATGCTGGATTTCATTGAGGATGTTTATAAAAGTAAAAAAAACTGGCAAGATTGTCTTCAAGAAGGCTAAGCAGATTGTGGAGACTTTAAAAGAACAGGTGCATGACCTCCAATCTATAGAGTCACTTGAAGATGGATCAGTTCAGCCTACCAAGCTCTCTTGTTCTGAGATAAACGATTTGGTTCGCAAGGTGCATGGATTTATTTTTCACTCTTAACATGCTTTTTACTATCTTAGATCAACACTTGGATCCTTGACACTTCTTCAGTCTTTTGATTTATAACATGATGTTTCCATATTTTTAACATTGATTCTCAGGCAATACCCAAAAAGAAAGGACACAGATTTGGATTTGGATCTCTTCCAGACCATGAAGAGTTAAATGCTCCCTTCCTACCCAGCTTGGATAATGAGAAGAAGTTAGAAGAAGCATACAACCAGATTTCTGACTTAGTTAAGGAGAAAGAGGAAAATACCAAGACAATCCAGTACTTGAAGGATGTTACTGAGAAGCTTCTCAACAAATTTCCAGACTCTCGTCCACCTGAAGAAGAAGAAGAAGATGATGATGAAACTCAAAATTAGAGCGTTTTAACTTTGCTGGTTTTTTGTTGTATGATGTTCTAAGAAAGTGAGTTACGGTTAATATAAGAATCTATTAATGTGGTATTATTGACAATATCTTATATTTATATATTTTTATTATTTTCTGATTTTCAATTAATTTAGCATTTTTTATTTTTAGTTAATTTTCATTTTCTGCATTTTACATTAATTTGACAATATTTTGGTCGGGAAATATTGGTCGGAATATCGGTTGGAATTTAAACGGTTGGGTAATGGTCGGTAATATAGTCTCGACCGACTTACACCGTTGGCAATGAGTCGGTATTTTCATAACCGAAATCCGACCGATTTTATCCAACGAAAATCCAACCAACGTTTCGGTCGGAAATTCCTGACCGATTTCTAACCAAATAAATTTCCAACCAGCTATTTCCGACTGATTTACCGTTGTCAGTAAATGGTTGGAAATGCCTCTTTCCGACCGTTTCCCGACTGATTTGACCGTCGGAAACGGTGATGTTTTCTTGTAGTGCATATTTTGTACAGCTTCCTGAACTTCATCTTCAACTTGAGATTGCCCACATACACTTACATTCTCCCCCTTTTTTACTGAGTTTTATAACTCAAGCACAACACTTCATGATTCTTGAAAATCCATAACAAAACTTCTTGAAGACTCCCCCATAATCAAACAACATTTTGGAAACTCCTCCATAAACAAGAATCATATTCTTTTTACACCATCTCCCCCTGCTTGAGTTGTAAAACTCATTAAAAAATATTAAGAGCTCAAGTTTACCTTGACAAATCTTACCATAAACTGAGTTCGAGGACTGTCCGGTAGAAGAGGAGGCCATGGTGAGTGGAGATGAATTTAGGGTTTTGGCTGAGAATTCTTTGATGGGAGAATATGAATTTAGGGTTACACATACAAAGGCTCGAGAGACTCTTCTTAGCCAATCCAGAAAGCTCCAAAAGTGTAATAAATTTCGTCCTTTCTTTTAGTTGTACCATAGCTACCAATTAAATGATATCAAAAGGCCTTACGACTTGCGACGATACCCATGAAATGTATGTAGCCTAACAAAATAAATTTTGTTTTTTCAGAAATTATTATAAATCGATTTGATTCTTACCCTACCAGAAAGTCTAATGTATTTATGTGTGTGGTAAATACGAAGTTATTTTTGCATAACACACCTTTTCAAGAAGGCCCTTTACAAAAAAAAAATAACACACCTTTTCAATAATCTATACATAAAGAAAAACTATTTAATTACATATCCTTGATTTTTGTTTTTTCAAAAAACAAAAAAAAAACAAAAGAAAACAAAAAGAATAAAGATCAAGCAAGATTCTGAAGAAGAAGAATGATGATGATATGACAAGCCCTTTTAAATGAAATTAGAAAATAGTTATGATCCACAACCATAAGAAAGTACGAATGACCTCTCAATCTTCTATAAAAAATAGTTATGATCTACAACCATAAAAAGTTTATTCAACTTATTTCATGCTGATGTTGATGGGAAGAGGCGAAGAACCTATTGCTAAAGTATGCTGGCAAATGAGAGACAGAGAGGTCAGTGATTGCTTCAAAGGAAGCCATAAAACTCCAAAGCTATAATAATCATTGTACATTCTTTTGGTTGTGGATCCTAACTATTTTTTGTTTTTGGGTAGACTCCCTCGTATCTAAACAAAATATAGCGTTAGGGTAACAAATATCTACAAATCACACGACCCGCATTGAATTATTATAATGGACATGGACATTTTATATATTGAGAAAAATATCTGACGGATGAGACTCTCTCTACAAGAGTATATAATCTGTACTTAAAAACACTTCAATTAGAAAATAGTATATAGAAAACGTTAGGTAGACTAGAACTTACTTTTATTTAAAACTAAGAGACGTGAGAGCTAGACAATAATGGTGGTGGCATGTAGACAACAAGTGCATTTGGGTGTGTATGTTTAAAGATATTTGCAGTTTTCAGTTCCAAAAAGACTATTAAAACATCAACAGATACACTTAGCGCAACATTAACTTGCTGCTACGTATGTATAGTGCATTAGTGAGTTTAGTGTGATACTAATACAATTAATCTTCACTGACATAACAAGAAGAAACAGTTGACTAATTTATGTTTAATGCGCACAGTACATAGCAAATTAATAATGAGACTTATAGAAATTTATCGATATATTAAAGTTGAAGTTATGGCTATTGTACCAAAATTTCTGCGACGTCCTTGAACTTTGGATAAAGTTAGAAGCAACCTGTACAGATAAATAATTTATAGGATAAAATTTGGGAACCGTGATGCAATAATAATTTACATATTTATTCCTTTTGCGGTCGTCTCTAGTGGGTTTTTTTGGTCTACGTCTACGTGTAGATAAATAATGGATGTATGTATAGTTACGTTTATTATTCTTTATTTGTCGCTAAGAAAGTTACTACATATCTTATGCAAAAATATATATATATATATATATATATATGGGCAAATGCATTACTGCATTGTCTACGATATATGAATGATATTCATAATGTTATGCTATATATAAACGTAAAATTATTTTATGCTATATATAAACGTAAAATTATAATTTACTTAGCATAAAAATTAATAATATAAAAACAAAAATTGTAATTATATACCCAATCAACAGTGAAAATTAGTAAATCTTTATTTTCTTTTATCATTGTAAGCCGTAATTCCTCAAACAAAAAAATTTCACAGACCAAATTAAAGGTTTATCTATTACGAGCAATATTTTAACCATATGCATCAGACAAAGATTAAAAAATGTATTATAACTGCACACATAAACGGATAGATTTGAGTTAACTGAATAATACTTTGCTATTAGAATGAAGAAGAGAATATAGAGAATGTAATCTCGATAACGGAACTCTCAGATCAACATAGATCTCTCTCTCACTAGCACATCGCTAGAAACAGTTCTCACAAGTTTCTCTCACTAAAATCAACATAATGAAAAATGAAAAGCGATACAACGTCTTTATTCATTCAAATTCCTCTTTCTCTTCTCAACTGCAAACCTTCTTTTCCCTTCCAAGTCTTCCCGAGTCAACAGCTTTGACCAAAGTCAACTTCTTCTTTCTCCTTTAGCTGACGTGGCACTCTTCTTCGATAGTAAGTCTGGTGAACCGTATCAATACTCCCATCCCGGAGAACAAGCTTGTCCTCAAGCTTGAAAGCAGGAAACAGACGTACAAACTCCTTCGACAGCATCCACGAGTTAGCATCATCAGGTTGACCCTGCCAATTCACCAAAAACTCCCTACCACCCGTCGAGTTAAAACGAACAGCCACAATTGACTGAGGGTATTTGACCTCCTCAACGATATGCTCCGGAGGAACCTCCACCTGAATCACACGATGATCACCCACCACTGCCTTTAACTGGGAAACATGAAAAACATTATGGATTTTACAGTTATCAGGCAGCTTCACACGATAAGCCACAGGACCAATACGCTCCAACACTTCAAACGGACCAAAGAACTTGGCCGCCAACTTCTGACAACTCCGACGAACCACTGACATCTGGCGGTATGGATGCAACCTCAAATAGACCCAATCTCCAACAGCAAAAACCACATCACGCCGGTGCTTATCCGCTTGCTGCTTCATAATATCTTGAGCTCGTAACAGATTAGCACGAATGCGATGGAGCATCAAGTCCCTTTCACGCAGCTGCATCTCCAACTCCTTATTCTCCGTAGAACCGTCCTCAAAAGACAAGAGGCGAGGGGGATCGCGACCATACACCAGCTTAAAAGGAGACGTCTTGATCGATGAGTGAAAAGAGGTATTATAAGAGTACTCTGCCCAAGCCAAATATTTCCGCCAAGTACGCGGATGAGCAGAGGCAAAACATCGAAGATACGTCTCCAAACAGCGGTTCAGGACCTCCGTCTGACCGTCTGTTTGCGGATGATACGCGGTACTGTACTTCAATTTTGTACCTGCAATGCGAAACAGAGCAGTCCACACCTCTCCTAAAAAAATGCGGTCACGATCCGACACTATGGACTTGGGAAACCCATGTAACCTGACAATCCCATCCACAAACGTATTAGCCACATCCAAAGCAGAAAACGGGTGCTTTAAGCCAAGAAAATGGGCAGCCTTACTCAGGCGATCCACCACCACCAAGATCACATTCACACCACCAGACGTTGGCAACCCTTCAATGAAGTCTAAAGAGATGTCCTCCCAAATTGCAGTCGGAACAGGAAGAGGCTGTAGCAAACCCGCCAGAGCCAAAGTAGAATATTTATGTGTTTGACACACTGAACAAGCCTGAACATACCGTTGCACATCTCGATACATACCCTCCCAGTGAAAGCAATCTTGAATACGCTTCAAGGTCTTAAGAATACCCGCATGACCACCAACCTTACTGTCATGGTATTCGTGGAGAATAACCGGAATAAAAGTAGAAGAACGAGGAATAACCAATCGTTGTTTATACCACAAACGGTCATTCACCAATGTAAAGTGACTCTTACTCGCAGCCGGAGTTCGCAACTGAGAAATAACAGCTTGAATACTCGCATCCTGATCAATCTCCTTGTACAAATCCTGCAGCTGTAACACCGAAGGAACAGTCAAATCCAAAACTGACAAGGACACCGAATGAGGAATCCTGGACAGCCCATCAGCAGCTTTGTTATCAACTCCAGGTTTGTAAACGATCTCCATATCGTATCCCAACAACTTAGTCAACCATCTCTGATATTCCATGTTAACCCCTCGCTGCTCCAATAAGAACTTCAAACTTCGTTGATCAGTGTGGACGACAAAAGAACGGCCTATCAAATAGTGCTTCCACTTCAGAACCGCCAATACAATTGCCATCAATTCCCTCTCATAAGCAGGCTTCAGCTGCTCACGACTAGTAAGACCGTGGCTAAAATATGCAATAGGCCGTTTGTCCTGCAACAACACAGCACCTACACCCGTACCAGAAGCGTCAGATTCAATGACAAAAGTTTTGGCAAAATCTGGTAGGGCTAACACCGGTGCTCTAGCCATTGCTTGTTTCAAAGCATCAAAAGCCTGTTGAGCAGCTACGGTCCAACTGAACTGATCCTTCTTAAGCAACTCCGTGAGAGGGCGAGCAATAGAGCCATATCCTTGTACAAATTTGCGATAGTAGCCAGTCAAGCCCAAGAACCCTCTTAGCTGTTTGATAGTGGTCGGGGAAGGCCAAGTAAGAATTGCTTCCATCTTAGTGACATCAGTAGCCACACCCGCAGCCGAAATAATATGGCCAAGATACTCAACCTGCATTGCCCCAAACAAACATTTTTTCCTGTTAGCAAACAGCTGATGAGAAGCCAGTATTCGCAACACCTCAGACAAATGGTGTACATGCTCCGCAACCGTCTTACTATACACCAAAATGTCATCGAAAAACACCAAAACAAACTTCCTCAGATGCTGCTTGAAAATCCTATTCATGAGGGCTTGAAAGGTAGCTGGAGCATTAGTCAAGCCAAAGGGCATGACCAAAAACTCATAATGACCCTCCAATGTACGAAATGCGGTCTTAGCAACATCTTCCTCACGCATACGGATTTGGTGATAACCTGACCTCAAATCAATTTTCGAAAACACTACAGCTCCATGAAGTTCATCCAACAGCTGATCAATGACCAGAATTGGAAACTTATCCGGTATTGTAGCCCGATTCAAGGCTCGGTAATCCACACAGAACCTCCAAGAGGAATCCTTCTTCTTAACCAATAAGACCGGACTTGAAAACGGACTATTACTAGGGCGAATGATGCCTGCAACCAACATGTCTTCCACCATCTTTTCCATAACCTCCTTCGTAGCATGGGGGTACCTGTAAGGTCTAACTGTAATCGAATGGACCCCTGGTTTCAGAGCAATCGCATGCTCTTGACCACGATATGGTGGTAGACCCGAAGGTAAAGCAAACACCATAGCAAATTCAGCTAAAACAGCAGCTATCGCCGCTGGAATAACTGGTTCAGAGCAGGAAGCAAGGGAAAGACTTGAAGTTCTGTCACGAGGTGCCTGAGTAATGCAAGCTAACGGTCTAACACAAGACTTCAATGACAACGGTCGTGTGTGTAAAGATGTGTCCCCCAACAAGGTCACAGTACGACCGTGATATGTGAAAGACCATTCCTGTTTAAGCCAATCAACCAAACAAGGTCCCAAAGTCTCCAGCCACTGCATTCCCAAAATAACGTCCACTCCACCAAGGTCTAAGGTAACAAAGTCAGTCTTAAAATCGACACCCGATACATGAAATGAAACCGCACGACATGTTCCAGTCCCATGAACAGACGCACCATTACCCAAGACCACTTCCAAGTTTTGATCCGACTCCACTTTCAGTTTTAGTTTAGCAGCCACCGTAGGAGTTATAAAATTGTGAGAAGCACCAGAGTCAATCAAAATAACCACACGAGATCTCCCAATTACCCCTAATAGTTTAATAGTGCGAGGAGAATGGCGTCCCATGAATGAGTTAAGAGACAAACACCCCAACACAGGCTCTGGAACCACTGCTAACGTAGCTTCCCCTTGCACAGTCTCATCCAACACTTCTAAGTCCAATCCATCAACCACTGTCAAGATTTGTAACTCCTTAAGAGGACAAACGTGACCACAAGAATACTTGCCCTTGCAACGGAAGCAAATACCCTTACTACGCATGGCATCTAACTCCTCTGCCGTATGACGTTGACGTGGTTGTAACACCGGTTTAGGTGCCACTGGAGCCACCACACCGTGTCCCCTTTCAGCCGGTAACAGTACAGTACGAGGTTGCACATAGGTACTGACTGTTCGAGAAGAAAATGATTTTGTTCCACCTCCAGGTTTAGTGCTCTTCTCACTTATCAACTGACAGAAAGAACTCGATTCCATCCTCAAAACTGCAGCCTTCTGATGGTCCAATCCCTGAGGTTCCTTCATCTTAATCACTTCCTTCATCTCCTGCTTCAATCCATTGTAAAATATCTTCTCCAGATGAGAATCTTCCAGTCCAAACACTTGAGCCGAAAGATCTTCGAACTCACTCACATACTCTACCACTGTACCAGTTTGCTTAATAGCAAACAGTCTGTTACCCGGATCATCTTCAATCGCCTCGCCAAAACGTAAGAACAGTCGCTGGCGAAACTCTTTCCAGGATCTAAACTCACGGCGAGTCATCTCACAATTAAACCACTTCAATACATCACCTTCGATACTAAGCGCTACCAAATCCAACTTTTCTGCATCCGTATAACGACCAATACGAAAAAACCTTTCTACCTTAGCAAACCAATCATAAGCATGTGAACCATCAAACACAGGCATCTCGATCTTCCGTAACAAGCTAGCACGATTATCCAAAGGAAAATTCCCAAATTCACCACCACGCGATCGTGGATCTAAAGAATAAGATACGTGAGGAGAGTGAAACGAAGGTTCCGCTTGTTCCGGACGCTTTCCCAGGTGAATCTCGAGCTTCGACAAGGTCTTCAACACCTCCTGCATCGTCGAATCGAGAGAATTCAGCTTATCGTCGTGCTCCACCTTGGATTGAACCAATCGCTTGTAACCGCCACAGAGAAACTTCAATTTAGTCTCCATGGGATCTTCCTGATAGCTCGCACCGTCGAAATCCTCCGAATATTCCATATCCGTCATCACAATAAGGCTTCGATCGCAGTTTCACGCACCAAGGATAGATTTGAGTTAACTGAATAATACTTTGCTATTAGAATGAAGAAGAGAATACAGAGAATGTAATCTCGATAACGGAACTCTCAGATCAACATAGATCTCTCTCTCACTAGCACATCGCTAGAAACAGTCCTCACAAGTTTCTCTCACTAAAATCAACATAATGAAAAATGAAAAGCGATACAACGTCTTTATTCATTTAAATTCCTCTTTCTCTTCCTTCCAAGTCTTCCAGAGTCAACAGCTTTGACCAAAGTCAACTTCTTCTTTCTCCTTTAGCTGACGTGGCACTCTTCTTCGATAGTAAGTCTGGTGAACCGTATCATAAACATACGAGCGAATATTATCATAATTAAACGTCGTCTTACGTACATATTAAAGCCATACTACTAATTAATGAGTGATCTTGAAATATTGGGGAATTCAAAAGAAAACACAAACAGATATGCATGGATGGTCGTCCATTGTTTTTATTTTTTGGTGAACGGATGGTCGTCCATTGTTTGAAACAAGACAATAAATTCCAAAATCATGATCTAATTAAGTAATTAATTAAGAAGCGATGATTTTTATTAGTAGGGAGGGATAATGAGACGGATGACACCAAGCTTGGCGATTATCTTGATCCGACGGGGGTCATAACCTCTAGGGACAATGGCGACCTTGCCTACGTAATTACGCCCACTTGAGTCGTGCATGGTCGCAGGAGCTCGTCCAATGACGTTGACAACATCGTCGACGTCCACTGCCACCATGAAGCTGTCGCTCGGGACACCAGCCATGTCAATACGGAGAAAGAGACCACCGTTTGAGAGCTGCCTTGACTCGTAAGCACTCGTGGATCCCTCCAACACTGACGGGTGTGGTAGTATGGTCGGACCCGTGAACGTCGGATCTGTCATTAATGTGACACAAAACATAGACATATGTATCAGTAAAGCCTCTCTCTATATAAGTCTTTTGTTTTAGTATAATGCAATTGATATATACGAGGATCATATTAATTCATACATGTGGTATAGACATACGATTACTTATACAGTTATAGTATACATGTAGTCTAATGCAATTAATACACTGGAAATTATGATTATATCTCAATGGAAAGAGTATAAAGTTCATACCAAAAGGGTCAGTGCCACGGCAACCTGAACAATAAAACAGATAATGAAGTTAATTAATTAACCAACCACATTTATAGGTTTATGAAGTTGTCTTTGATTAGGCTAATTCATAATAACTGAGTATATATATGAAAAAAATATCTAATCAAATGTACCTTCTGGGTTAAGTCCACGGAGATGAGCTGCAAGATTCACAAACAAAATAACAGAGGATTTATTATTTATAAAAAAAACAAAAACAAGTCAAAGATAAAAAGAAAAGGATGGTGAAAAAGGTATAGTCAAATTTCAATGTAATATTAATGGTACATACCAAGAGGATGGCCACCTGCGACTGCAACAATATTGGAATCAACACAAACCCATGAAAAAATGTCAGATACGATACTAAATAAAAGCAGTCAAGACTGATTTCTAAAAGAAGCTCAAAAGATCGACGATTAAGACATATCATCTCTGATCTATTAACCAGAAAACAATAGAAACAAAACATACCGTCTGGGTTATATCCACGAATGATGTTAGCTGCCCAAATTAAAAGTCACAAAACAAACATAACATTAATTAATAATCAAACGATATATCATAATGACATATAATTAAGAACAAATTATAATCAAAAAATTTGAACAGGTAGCTAGAGACATTACCTGGTACATCAGTAGGCATCCTTGCACCTCCGACTAAATCAATACCAAAACAAAAATGTTATTTTAATTTACTAAAAAGGGTAAGGAAAAGCATGCATTTGAAGGCTAATAATATTGAACTTACAGGAACAGAAGGTAGGAACATGGAGATTGATCTCCTTCTTGGAGAGGATGAGTCTAACGACACCATCACCAACAAAACACTGGATGTTACTGATAACACAGCAGTCACAGATGAGTCCCGTGGCGGTTCCGTACTTGCGGTGAGAAGATTCGTGTTTGCTCTCTTTCGGTGCGTCTCCGATCACGACAACAGCTTTCCTCGATGGTTCGAGAAGGATCAAGACGCTCTCTTTAGTGATTCCAGGGAAATCAAGCCTCACGTACAGATCATGGGTCTCTTCCATGTACTTGAACTCAGTAAACCCTTTTGGTCCGCTCACTTGGTATGGATTGTTTGTTGCGTAAAACCATTCTACACACACAAAAAAAAAACGTATCAGTCTAAAGATCAAAGATTTTTTTAAAGAGATGATGAAAATGAGAATCTTGATGTGTTAAAGATCGATACCTCGAGGCAATTGAGGCGCCGGAGCAATGTGCAAGATCGGCATGGTTAGGACGGCTGATGATTTCGGAGTCTTTTATTTTGTTTTTGCTTTTGAGATCTCTCTTACTCTTTCTCTCTCTGGTTTTTAGTGTTTTGGGAGGTCTTATGAAGCTATATTAGCAAAGTGAATCAGCGAGGGAGAAGAGAGTATGGCGGTGTCAGGTGAGAAACGACATACTCTCCCTGTTCATACACGTGGCCTACTCGTATTTGTCGGAAACTTCAATGACTTTAATTTTTGGTCTCGTGGGTTTGGTCTACGTGTCCATAGAGATTTCGTACTGATTGGTTTTAGAAAATGCTCATAATGATCATACTATATGTAAACGCGGATATGGTTCCTCACTAAACCTTAATTAGCTATAAGATAATTCTTAATTAATTATTGCATACAATTAGCTATGTATATCATTATCATTTATCAAAAAGACTTCTAGCTAGTATTTGTTATTTAATTATCTTCCACGCGTGTACACTTTGTGATTGGGTTATTTTTATAAAAAGATCGAGTTTGTTTTATGTGTTAAAAAGGTTAAGCTGGTTTGTATCAAATATTTCATGACTAAACATGCAATATAAACATTAGTTAAGACACTGGGGTCGAATTCAAATAAATTTGTTGATTATATCAGTGAGTAGAGTGCATTTGACTTGTATTTGGATATATATAACAATATAGAAAGAAGAAGCACTTGCATTTGTGACTTTGTGTGATGTGTTAGCTGTCTCCGCCGGCTCACCGGACTGTGTGAGTTCATCCTTGAACTGAATTATCATAATCTTTACTAGCTAGTGCAGTACATCGTATTGAAACTTTAAAGTGAAAGTGGATGTGGAGCTGATAAGATAAATTGATGTTTTATTATTATTATCAGTTAAAAATATGACTTAGAATAAAAATAATTAATATAATAAGAAAAATGCTAATTATCTACCCAATTTTATAGATGATGCATTCTGATAATAAATACAGTGGAGTATATTTTATGAACGTGGAAGTAGAAAGAACATTTGTAAATATGCTTTGTATGTCATATCATTTGAACAGATATTAATACCATCGAGTTCTTATGTGTAAGAAGTTTCTCATTCTAAGTCAAATTAATTGATGGTCATTTCTGTTTTTTCCCTTCTTTTTTTTTGGTGTGCAGAAGGAGACAATAGCCTCTTTACTTTATTGAAAAAAAATAAACCTTAAACACGCACATGACGATGATACGCAGACCCAACAGAATCCTCTAATAAAATAGAGTGAACACAAGCGGGACAATTCTCAAACGAGAAATAATCCTAACGGTTAGTATATGTCAATCGTCAAAGACTATGATATCCTATGAAACAAAACAATTATGAACACTTGTAGTAGCATTATTGGTGGTTGCCATGCAAAATTAAAATTTTATTAATTATCATTAGCTTCTTCGTCGCCTCGTCATTATGATTAGATAAGTATCCATTAATTACTTTTGGTTCCTCCCCCCCGCCCTCCCCCCTAATTGCCAGTCATTCGTATAAAGTTATCTTATTTGGTGTATATTTAATACGGCTAATTTATTAAATCGGCTCTCAATTAATTTTTTAAAAGCGATGCTTAACCAACAAACAAATAATATAACAACCCCTTTTTTAATTTAATTATGACACAAAACAAAAATAATGATTTGAATTAATATTGTAAACTCTATTGACAACGTTGCCAACCCTTTTTATATATGTACTTTTCGAGTATGGTTTCATCGAATTATTAAGGCTACATCTCTACTTTACTTAATTACTGTCTCGACATAAGACTAAGACCATACAGTAAGTACGTAACCCATCCGGTTTAACGGTCAAACCGGCTTCAGTGCATGTTAGTCCTGGTTAAGCGTATCCCATAAAGATGCGCACTTTCTTTTGGCGAACCCAACTCTTTTGTTCAAGAGATCATAGACAACCTCGAACCCTTGCTGCTGATAATTCCCCAAAATAGCCCCGGTTCCACCTCGAAGCTCTGTTTCATCTCCACCGTTCATCAACATCAAGCATCCGATCTTCCTCTTCTTCTCTCCTTTATCACCACCATCTCCACCGTCCATAAATTCGTAAAAGTAATTTCTCCTAGGAAGCGTAACACTGGAACCATTCCCGGCAAAACGCAAAACCAGAGCTGGAACTTTAACCGTCTGGTTTAAATAGTAACAAGGACTCATACCCGAACTCGGTTCGACCCGATCAGCCCGTTCGTGTACCCGCCCGACCCGACTATCGAATTCCTCCACCACCGCGTTGTAGAATTTCGCCGGAAGCATGGTGAACGTCGTCCCTGAGTCAACTACGACCCCTCCGCCGCCGTTTCTATCGATTCGTCGTAGCATCACCGGAGCAGGAATATTCCGTTTTCCGATTGAGATTCCTTGGAGTGAAACAGAGTATAAGTAAGGATGCTTTGGGTTTTCAAGCAACTCCGTGAAGACGAACTCGTTCTTCTTCTTCTTCTTCTCCTTCTTCATATCATCATCATCATGATCGGCGACACGTTTCTCTTTTTCATCGACGAAGCGGCCGAGGATGAGTGGACTCGGACGGCGGACTCGTTCCGAGTCGAACGAGTGAGATACGAGACAATAAGAGAAGCTGTTACCGAGGTGAGGAGAGTGAACAGCGAGCTGAGCGGGGAGAGAGAGACGTCCACGGCCGAATCCAGCGACGCCGATAGGTTCAGCGAGAGTGGTGTGAGCGCAGCCGAAGGTGAAGTTAGAGACGGAGACGGAAGGGAGAGAGAGCGAGTCGGAGTAGAGTTTCGCGACGAGAGAGCCGTCACCGTAAGCGTAGTAGAAAGGCGGACAAGGGTAAGAAGAAGTGTTGCAGTCACCGGTCTCGATGAAATCAAGAGGACAGTTGGAGATAGCGCAGAGGTCGGATGAAGGAAGGGAGGAGTGAGCGGCGGAGCAAGAAGGGGATGAGCAGGGGACGGTGATGGAAGAGGAGGAGATAGGGGAGGGAGGAGAAGGAGGTAATGGTTTGGATTCACAGAGGATGCAAGTGAAAGGACGACAAGGGAACCAGACGAGGTCGCTTCCGGTGTCTAAGTAGAGGGAGACGGCTGAGGAGGACGAGCCGACGGAGAGGGAGATGAGGTAATCGCTGCCGGAAGAGATAGGGAGGGAAAGTTGTTGTTTTTGATGGTGGTGGCGGCGGCGGAAACGAGCGGAGGAACGGGAGGAGGATGATTTGAGAAGGTGAAGAGGAGAAGAAGAGTGTTTTGAGGTTGAGAGAGAGTGAGAGAGATGGAGGAGAAGAGGTGTTGATGATGAAACAGAGAAGTAGAGACAGTAATTGAGAATTGTTGTGTAGAAGAGGAAGAAGATCAAACAAGTATTCATGGCGGATGAAACAGTGATGTCCAAGGAAACTGGTTTTGAATTTGAAGCAGAGGAGGTCAAAGTGTTTTTTTATATAGGACAGAGCAAAGACAATTTATGAATTAATTTAAATACATTATTTTTTTTGTGTCATATCAGCATCAGCAGAACTAGATATTTATATTATATGCTGTTGAAAAAGAGGATATTTGTATACATAATTTTGTAAAGAAAACAAAGTCGTAGACTCGCAGTGTATCTGTATGTGTATGATGAAAGGAGTGGCATGCAGAGTTAGTCCTAGGATTAGATTTAGAAAGGAAACTAACCAACCATTACTTATAAGCACAAATCGCAGTCGTATGGTAAAGCTTTGCACTGTATAATCTTAAGTCTTAACTCATTGTCTGGCTACTCCTTATTGATGATGGGAAGAAGTCAACTGCATTGTTCATTGATGAGATGGGGGACTTTGCATGCAACCATACATTTCTACATTTATTATATCTACGATTCTTTTTTCTTTTTGTCCTTCTCTTAATTAGGTATTTAGGTTCCAGTTAAAATTCAAGTTCAACCATATATAATTGGCTATTAACATATCCAATCCACACCCTCGGATGATATTAAAGCCTTGAGAGGCTAAAACATCACCATAATAATTTCGTGATAAAATGTTAAAAATAGTGTTGAAAGCCACATAGCCAAGCCAGGTGGAACACTGCCAGGCCATGCCATGGACAGGGTAAAAGAGTAGAAGAAAGATTAGAGAGAAAGGTACGTGTACCTTACTATTTTCCACACACACCTTCAAATCTTCACTTCTCCTTTGGTATTGTCTCAGGGTCACCTGACCATTCTTCTACATCTATACTAGTATTTTTGAGCAAATTTTTGCTCAAAAATACTTTTTGAAATTTTTTTACATTTATTATATTAACTTTAATATTAGTTACCAAAAATTCAAAGTTAATTATTGATAAGATTTAAAAAAATAAAGAAATCTTTGTACTTCCTTCAAATGATTCCCTTTCATTTTTATTTAAAGTTATATCTAAATTATTTTGAATTATTTTATAATATATTGAGTTAGTAAAAATTGTGATTTTTTCCTGCATTTGATGTAATACAAATTTTTTAAAACGGACATATATTACAGTATTACTCAATAGATGAATTAAAAATACAGGTATAATATCTCAGATCGCCTAAAAAAATTGGGCAATAGTTCAGAGTCATAATATAAAAGATACCAAAATAATTCATAATACAAATGAGTAAAAAGCTCGATTTATCAGGCATTCAAACTTAAGAAACTTTTATTTGGTATATTCCGGTTCTTTATTTTGAAGATTTTTAAAAGTTAAATACAATAAATATTTAAAACTTTTAAAAATATTTATATTTTATAAAAAGTATAAATATGATAAATATTTCTATTTTTAGAAAGTTAAACTTTATAAAATGTTAAAAATATTAATAATATTTAAACTTTATATTAAAAATATAAAGTTTAAATATTTATAATATTTGAAACTTCATAAACGTTTAAATATTATAAATATTTCAACTTTTAAAAAAAGTTAGAAGACCTTTAAAATATTAATAATAGATTTAAACTTTTACAAAACTTCAAATATGAGAAATACTCAACCGTTTTAAGAATTCTAAGTATAATAAATATTTCAACTTTGTAAGAAGCGTCAATCTTATAAAATGTAAATGGTTACAACCTTAATAAATAACATATCAACTCAATCTAATATTTACAATACAAAGCAATAAATATTAAAAATTAAGATTATATAGTTCGAGTTAAAATATCTCGGGAAGGAGTTATGTAGCGGGACGAGTTTTGTTGATATTTATATAATTTTAAAATATCATTAATTTGGTGTTAAACAAGTAAAACATCAATTCATTATTTTGTTAACACTATCGGTTTCCGAGAATAAACATATCTAATTAAATTGATTAATAAATATTATGTAAAAAATAAATGATATTTCAGTATTATATGGTTTAAACTTATAAATACAACTTATAATTTACATGTTTTAGTTATAAATAATTTGTCATGCGGTACACCGCGAGTCCTAATCTAGTTCTAATATATTTTTACTGCATTTTTTTTAAACATTGCTATACTAATATGAAGGCCCTTCCTTTTTAACGAAATTAAATTACATAATTAACTGAAATGAATAGAAGATATAAAATATATCCAAATTATTTAAACATCTAGTCGAACTGAACAAAACACCTAGCCAATTTGCTAGACTACCAATTGATTAATCTTATAACTTATTTAAGCAGCCGAACCTTATCATTCATCTACAAATGTGCATTGTTCATCCCAAGAAAGTATATACTCTTGTTAGAATACCTATTCTGATTTTAACACCTATTTTAATATCCATAATCTAAATCCAATCGATCATTAAAAGAAAATTAACTATAAAATACATTAGCTAATAAATTAGGTAGAGAGAATCACTAGAGGACAAAAGGCCTAATAGTGAGAGAACAAGGGACAATATATGTAGAATTCACCAACCTCCTCCAGTACGAGCCGATACTTTGTTTTATTTGAAAAAGTAATTTACAGGACAACTGGATAAGTTTGGGTCGCTAAAGAGGAACCAATTGAACAATTTGGAACATTAAAAAAAAAAAGAAGAAGAACTTAGCCTTTATTTTACAGAAAAGGTATTCAAAACTTTGAAAAACGAAACGAAACCGTGTCAATCGTTTTGGATATGTGGGATTCGTCAGCTCTTAATTTAAGAGAGCATGGATTCTTTTTGTTTTCTTTAAAATAAAAAAATAAACAATATTCTAATTCCTAGATTTTGGATACAGCTGTTAACAGAGAGGCTATTTCGAAAAATTAAAATTAGCTGTACTCGATAAAACCAAAAAACGAGAAGGAACCAATGAAGCAAAAGCAAACCTGAGGTTCGAGACTTGAGAGTGACGTTATTATTGCAGTTTTCTGAAACTTTGGCTCGTCACTCCAAGAAGAAAAGGTTCAAGCCTGTCTTCTTCGCCAGAGCTGTTTTCCTCACAAGCACCAGCTTTAGCTTTTTTTTTCTAATAGCTTTCTTGTGTCACACCATAAAAACACACAAGTTATTAGAGAGATTTGACTTAATTGAAAAGATAGTCGATACATGAGATTAAATTACTATTTTCTTCCATAAATTGTGTACATTTCATTTGGTTAATCTACAAATACTTAAGACAGGTGGTAGTATCTATCATAAGGTCTCACAATGGTCAACAAATTAAATCGTAACATATTGAGAGACCTATAAGAGTTGTATTACCAAACAGACAAGAAGACGAATTCACCAACCTCTTCATCTATAATCATTGCCAATCAACCAAACAGTTTTGCTATTTTATTGTCAAAATTATCTGCTTTTAGAAGTGCATGATCACCTCCAACTTTGTTCAAAGGCATTAACAAAAATATAAGGACAGGACCAATCCAGTTAAAAATATCAGGAAAATATGAAGCTTTGTTGATGTGTATATGTCGTATACACAAGTTATTTAACTAAAAAACAGACTAAGAACAAAACAAAGAGTTGGTATTTGACAGGGGTGGTTGAGTATTACAAGTAAATCCATCCAAAAAGCTTATAATTTTGTGGGCCTAAATCCTTTAAGACAATGGCAAATCAAGAATTTCAATTATTTGCATAAATTTCGTACTCATCATCTAGGACATAACACCATAAAGAAGGTTTGTTGGTTTGTTTGCTCAAATTCTCAGAGTTCTAGTGGTTCCTATCAAAACATCACCAGTATGTTGTTATACCCATAACAAATCTTTTAGTTTTACTTGTTCTCGAAAAACCTATCTTTTTAACAACAAAATAAAACTTATCTTAAGAAATAGTAGTCCTGTAGCCAGAACATCAATCAAAGAAGCTAGAGGGTAAAGGCCTAAAGGGGCATTGCAACTGCAAGCTGTACTTCTATCTAACTGCTCAAGTTGCATGTGAACAGAGAAAATTTGATCTAACTGGAATCCATTACTTAGATAAGCTCAAGTTTTTAGTTGTGATAACATCAAAAATCTAATCCGCGCTATAGATCCCCTTAAAGGGATGATAAGCAATCTGAACAGCGGCCTGAGTATAGCCCATATTCTAAAACTTGAATGCTATATAGCCTATAGGATTTCGCTATCTACTGTTCCCATGCTACAGTGCTTAATACATCCTAAGATTTGTTACATGACTTAGTATTTCCACCTCACAGAAAGGTCAGAAATGTACAAATTTATTCAAAACGTGGTAATCTGTTCTGCGGATAACTATGCTGTTGCAAGAACACAACTGCACCAGTACCTCCCCTACATGTAGAGATGTCAGAGCATCAAAGCAACACAAGAAAGAAGGGCCACATATATCAGAGATACTATATGGAATTAGGGGTCTAAGTCTCCGACTAAGTCTCCATCTTATGGTAGTTAGTCCAGAGATTATATCAGAATTCTTCATGTATACGGTCATACCCATTAAGTATGGAAACAATGAGATTGCCGTCACTGTGTACAACTATTTGACAGTGCCAGAAATTACATATAAATTACTTGACATATCCTTCTTTCATATACAAAATCCTCAATAATATTTGGCATTTCAAAACAAATTTTCCAGCAAAAGAATAGAAAAGAGATATTGCACAATTTTTAGTAAAGACAAGCAACACAATGCAGTTAGGTAAGTCGGTTCAATTACACCTTTGAAAGAAGAGGCCTTATCTTCTCCAGCAGTGTCTCTGCTTCAATAAACCCACCCAAAGGTCCCAAAGACTTGTACTTGATGGCTTTCCATCTGTTTTGATGGAAACATTATGTTAAAAAAGCTTATCCGCAGTCACAAGCCATGGGAAAGTAAGAGAGATAGATGCAAAGAGAAAGATCAACGATTATGAAGCGTATCAGTACCTGGGCACAAAAGGTAATGCAAAACAATGGAGATGGAGATGATCAACACTGTTAAAAGGTGGCTGGTGAAAACCAAATCTGAGAGAAAGTACAGATCACGTCAAAGCAATATAAAGTTACCACAAGGAGAAGAAACACATCAAGCATTCAGTGAGAATATTATGTTTCAAGCAGTACAACTATGGTTTGAAAATCCTAACTCAAAATCCATAGTTGGTAACTAAGAAGTAAAAGCCCTCACCTATGAATACTTTGAGGTGCATCTTTATGCAACAGGTCTTGTCCCACACTAAGCATGTGTTTTACTGCGCAAATCATAAAACGAACATCCGTATCAAAACTTTAAACATAGATATAACAGAAAATGATGTATGTATATTATATGTCTTGCGAACCAACCTAAGGAGTAGTCTTCATCTCTTCTCTGAAGGTCTTTCACAGTAGGAATGTGTTCTTTTGGAATTACCAGGTAGTGCCTACAAATCATTGTTTGCTTCTTATTAGTAAACAGCAGCTAAGGAGATGCACAAGTGATCACATTAGAAAAGGCTAAGTAAACGGAATTAAACTAAATTCACAAGCATCTAACAACCATAAACTTAGCCACACTTCTTCCAAACTAAACTAAATTCACATTGTTCGATAGAGCAGACACAAATTACAAACCTCTGAGCGGATGGCTTAATGTCTTGAAACGCGATAACCTTCTCATCCTGAAAAAACCATCGGAAAGAAACAAAACGTAAGCAAAATTTTTATTCAAATTTAGGCTCTGATCATTGATTAATTTCTCGAGACCCAAACAACAACAAGAGAGTTGAGAGAAGATAAGAGAACTTAACGGTGTGAAGGAGACGAGTTGAGGTGCGATTGTGCACGATCTCACAGAAGATACACGCTTGATTCGCTCCTCCCGCCATTTCTTCTTCCTTCAAATTTTGACGTTCCACGAATTTCAAATCGCAGCACAAACAAATTCGAAAACTGGGATTTCTCTCGATTTCAAAGTTGAGCAAATGGGAAAGTTGTTAGTTGTGTGAGTTCTTTCCATCTTAACCCCATAAATATTTTGCATTGATGATTTAACCCCTAAATTCCTGAGCAGTTTTGTATCTCAATAGATTCAGAGGTAAGAAAGTTTAATGTTCAAAACTATGGGGTTTAATTGTAATAAATAGAATAGTTAGAGGACCTAAATCAACAAAACAAACACACATAAACAAAAAGGCCGGAGAATCTCCTCTCACTACGGCGAGCTCCTCCGTTAATGTCGTCGTCTCTTTCTACTCTACTTCCCAAAACCTTCATTCCTTTTCGCTCCTTCCGCCGTCACTCACTGACTCGCCTCAGAAGCTCCGTCTTCTCTGCTCGAACAATGAGCTCTCAGTCTAGTCAACGCGTCTTCCAGCTCAGACAAGACCCACTCACCGGCGAATCCGAGTGGGTTGTCATCGAAGACAATGACCAACCGGGAACATCCTCAGACGGCCTCCTCGCCACGACGTCGTATCTCGACATGCTTAATGATACTCGCCGCAACAGAGCTTATCGTCTCGCCATTGAGAGAACGGTCACTCAACCTTGCCATGTCCTTGACATTGGGTACTTCTTCTCATTTTCCATTATTCAAGATTAGTGTGTCCCTTTTATAAACCACTTAGATTGAATTGATTTTGACTTGGAGAATGTGAGATTTGTGTGTGTGTGTGTGTGTGTGTGTTAATAGTGCTGGAACTGGGTTGTTATCGATGATGGCTGCGAGAGCAATGGGAGAAGAAGGAATAGTGACGGCGTGTGAGTCCTACTTACCGATGGTTAAGCTTATGAGGAAGGTTTTGCATAAGAATGGGATGACGAAGAACATTAACCTTATCAACAAACGATCTGATGAGATTGAAGTTGGATCAGACATTGCTTCACGAGCTGACGTTCTTGTGAGTAATTCAAAGATCCATACTTTTTTTTCAGTGTGAATTTCAGACGAAATATAAGTTTCTTTCATTGCTCTTCTTTCATTTAGGTAAGTGAAATATTGGACTCTGAGTTACTTGGTGAAGGTCTGATCCCAAGTTTGCAACATGCTCATGACATGTTGCTCGTTGACAATCCAAAAACAGTGCCATACCGAGCTACTACTTATTGCCAGGTTCGTTTCTTGATCTATCATGAGCTCTTTTGTCCTTGTGTTTTTATCGGAATTTGTGTTTTGTCTTCATTGTTTATCTTGAGTGCCTGATTGAATCTCTCTGCTTCTTTTTCTTTACAATGTGAAGCTTGTTGAAAGTGAATTCTTATGTAACATGCACAATCTACGAAATAACGAGGCTAAAATATCTGATGGTGTTCGTCTAGTTCCTCCTGGCTTAGAGAGTCTATTTGGTATCAAGTCACAACAGTATAGCATGCATGTCGATGCTATTGAGAAAGATATCAAACTGGTACTACTATCCTAAACTTTCCCTTGCAGTTTTGCAATAAGCGTTTTTAGTTTATACACTCAGTTCATATATTCATCCAGTTGTCAGACCCCGTCAAAGTATTTGAATTTGACTTTTGGAAACGACCAGAAAGTAATGGAGAGCTTGATGTGCACATAGAAGCAACAACCGCGGGTAGTGTTCATGCTATAATTTCATGGTAATATGTCCTTTACTGTCTTTCTTCTTTTCCTTTTTGGGGCGTTTTAACTGCTTATATCTTCGCAATAGCGGTGTAGTTAGTTCTCTACAATGAAAAAAATACTTTTTCTTTTTGGTGATGCATATATATGCTAAGATGTCTAGGCAAAGGGCTCAAGATCTGTCCTGTTTTCCCAGTATGATATGAGGAATCGTTTTTTTTTTTTTTGGGTTCAGGTGGGTGCTGCAGCTTGATAGTGAAGGAACAATCTTCTACTCTACCGCTCCGAGATGGATAGATTCAAGTCCTGAGATAGGTGAATTATACCTTCCTGTGTAATTTATGTGTAGTTACTGGTTGTAGAGGAATCCCTTTTCTCCACAGACTTGCATTACATTCAGCTCCATTGGGATCCAAGATGTCTTGATCTCATTTTTACCAATTCTGATTTTGTTTTTTACTAATACAGGTGTTAGGGAATGGTGTGACCACTGGAAACAGTGTGTTTGGTTTACTCCAGGAGCAGGTGTGTCCTTATCCAAAGGAGAAAAGGTTAATTTGCATGCTGCTCATACTTGTACTAACATCTTGTACAATCTGAAGAAGACTCAAAGCTTGACACATGAGATGACACACTCTCCTTTGAGTACTGGAGATCTACACCTCACATTGTCACCCGAAAGAGTCGCAATATATGGTGATAGTAGATACAGGCAATCCATGTTTGAGGCCACAAGAAACGCTGTACGTTCTAAACTTCTTTGTCTGTCTTACGTTTACAAAGTATTCCTCTGAAAACTGCACAAGGTTGTGGTGATATTTTGACTTGTTGATGCTAATGAAGAAAAACACTATACTATTTCTCTTCTACATTCCAGTGCACACTTTAATGGTTCTTCTTCTCTTTTCCAGTTACAGGGCAATTCTAATCCACAATGTCTCGTCATTGATGATAGTCTTCTATTACCACTTATGGCTCTGCATGCCTCCAACAGATCACGGGTGATATCACTGTCACCTGGGCTGCAAGAGAATGCTGCCAGATACTTTGAAGCCGTTGCTGATTCAAATGGTTTTTCAAAAGATCGTTTTGAATATTTCAGAGAAGTAAAGTCAAAGTTGGCCGAAGCGTATCCAAGCAAGGTACACTTTCACAAGATGTACTTCATATTCAAAATTCATATAAAATTATGGCTTGTTGTTGGACTCTTGAAAAGTTATGTCCCTTTCGTTCAGTCCTTGTGCTTAGTCATCCAATTTTCTGAATGATTTTTGGGTTCCATTTTGATAAGTGTCCCTATGCTTTGTCGACAGATTGATCTGCTGATTGGAGAGCCATATTTCTACGGGCTTGAAAGTGGGCTTCCGTGGCAGAACCTTAGATTCTGGTAAATGTTGCTATTGAGTTGGTCATTTAGCTTTGTCAAAGAAGCCAGTTTGTTAACAATAGCCTGATTCTCTTTCTGGTATGCGTGAAGGAAAGACAGAACTCTTTGTGATTCTGTCCTGTCAGAAGATGCAGTGGTAGTGCCGTATAAAGGAGTTTTGAGAGGTTGTGCTATGTATCTTCCTGTAAGTACTGTATCGTTTCTTAGCAAATATTAAACAGAGAGTGTTTGCTTCTATATTTATTAATTGGCTTCTGGTGCAGGATCTTTGGAAGAGCCGCTGTTGCCTTGGTAGTGTAGAAGGGTTTGACCATGCTCTGGTCAATACAACCTTAGGGGGGTGCGGTGATCTACCTACTGGTAAAGACAGTCCTTGTTTGCCCTTTTTTATCTGGCAATGTGGAGAGACAAAGGTAAACACAATTCTTAGATTTATGTATTGACGAACGTTGGGAAATGTAAAGATTGTTCCTTTTCTTGGATTTTTTTCAGAAACTTAGCAAGGAATTTACAGTCATGGAGTTTGACTTCACCAAGCCCATCACAGGTCCATGTTCTGGGGAAGTTGAGGTATGTCTGTTGGAGATTCAGATTCATGCAGTTTTGCATCATTAGTACAAATAACTTGGATTAATGATGTTAAGAAATGCTTTTTACTTGCAAACAGATGGAGTTTATAAAATCTGGTGTATGCCATGGAATCGCATTGTGGATGGATTGGGTGATGGATGAGGAAAACTCAACCGTGATCTCAACAGGACCAGGTACAATACTCACAACTCTTTGCACTGGCCAATCATTTATTGCTCTTAAGGGGATCGAAATAGTTGTTGGCTAATGCTTACGGTTACCCTGTGATTTGGATTTAATTTGACAACTAAAGGAAGTTGCTGATGGATTGTCCTTTAATGTGTTTTAGCAAAGGACTGGCTTTTCCAACATGTTAGTTTCAGGGATTGCATGATCTATAGGGTGAATAATTAGCAGTTATGAGATTAAAGCAAACGTTTTGATTAAATTGTCTGCGTACAGATGAAAGGTATTGGAAGCAAGGAGTGAAGCTACTAGAGAAACCAGTCACAGTGAGAGTGGAAGGTCCCTCATCCATAGGAATCCAAGCGTCCTTAAATTTATCTTCAAACAGCGAGCTCATCATCACACATACTCTCTCTTGACTATTTTTGTAAGACCATTTTCAACTTATGTCTGAATAGCTCTCCGATCCTGTTCGACTCTTTTTTTTTAGCCAACGAGGAGGCCTAAGTTCAATAGTTAAAAAGTATAAGCTTTACAAGTAGATCCTTCTCCATTGATTGATAGTTATGGTTCATTAATTGATGTTAAAGATCAAGATCATGCGCTTAAACGTGTACTAAATTAAACTTAAATTACGATGAGAGAACTTTGACCGTCAGTGCAGGTATGTTAGTTGGAGATTCAAAAGTTTACATACACAGTTTGCAGAGGCATCAGTAGTAGTACAAATCACATGTAGAGAAACACTCTAAAGAAAAACTTAAGACCTGACTAGTTCTTTCTTTTTTGTTCCGACTGATTTTATAAAATAAAAGCATTTCCACAATATCAATGTAACCTGTATAAAAAGTAAAAACAGAGCAACAACCGTAAACAGAGCAATGACCCGACTAGTTCATGACTTTGATTGACAACTTCTCTTTCTTTCTTTCTATTTTTCTTTTAGGGTTATTATATTTGAAAACACAATCCGGGTGATAAAGAAAAAAACCTAATCTTACTCCACATAATCACATAAAAGAAAAAAGAGAAAAACCTAATCATAAAACATTGAAGTCTAAACATATTACTAATATAATAGCTCTTAGGTCCTAAATAAACAACATAATTAAAAAAAACTCTATCATATTTATGAGAAATGTACACTCTAACACACTTTAAGTTTCTCAATATCATTCTATCACACTTTTTAAACACGATTTGATTTGATTTTGCTAGCTTATTTTGTCCATCATTCTCATCCACACATATAAATGTTTTCTTAGCGAAAATTTTTACAACACTGTTTTTTTTTTAAAATTTCCAAAATTTTATTTTATTTCTTGTTTATTGTATCTTTTTATACATGTCATAATCATAATTAACCGTCTACCAATCAACAAACGAATGTTTAATAAAAATGGATTATTAAAAAATACAATTCTATACCTAAAATGGATGTTAAAAATAAAATGTAGAGAAATAATAACTATAGTACAATGTACAAAAAAATCTTACTAGATTAACAACTACATTCGGAAAAAATACTGGAGAAAGAAGATAGAAAAAGAGAAAAATAAGAAATGAAAATAGATGTAAAAGAGAGAAAGGTCATTTTTCTAACGAGAGATCAACTTCTGGTTTTGTAAAATGGGAGCACAATCATCATTAGAATAAGGCTAACTCATATCTCAAAAGTGTCTCAAATGAATAAAACATAGAAAATATGTGTTAAAGTGTCTTTCTCCATATTTATTACCGAAGTGTAAACATATACTAGTATAGTAGCTATTAGGTCCAAAAATAAACAACATAATTAAAAGACTCCTCTCATAATAAATCATTTAAGTAACCTAATATTTTGTTCTCACTTCTCGTTCTCCTCGGCCTCCCGTCTCTTTCATTTCTTTCCCTCATCTTTCCTCTTCGATTCTTTCTCCACTTCTTCTTCATTCTTCTCTTCCATGATATGGTAGAATTTTTTTGATCTCAAAATCATGTCGTCGATGGTGTATGTGTATTCTTTAGGATACACAAGCAAGTTCACCCTCTTCCATACCCTCAACTTTATATGGATATCGCCCACTGAAGACCTTATCGATTGCTCCTACGAGGAGATCCTTCCATCTCTTCTCTTTCATGTACAAAGCTCCCTAATATGGTAGGTAAAACTCTTCCTTCATGCATGCAATCACAACATCAAAGAGGCATACATCGTTGTTAAACTTAAGCGTAAGATATTTTTCGCCTATTTCTTCTTTCTCTTCTTTCTCACTGATCTTCTTCACCACATTTGATCAAACTTTTGGACACCCCAACATCCTTAAACTTGAAAGAGAGATTTCCTACCGCTTCTGAATCTCTCTCAAGTCCTGAACCACCCACAAACCCCCCCCCCCCCCCCCCCCCCAAGAAAACTGGATGATGCAATTTTTGAAGGATGCATTTTGGAAATTTTGAAAGAAGTTGTTTTTCTTAAGAAAGTTTTGAAAAACACGTTTAAGCACATGGACCATCTTTGAAGGATGCATCCTTAAATTTTGAAAGGTTTTGGTACAGGTATGTGTAAGCACGTCGACCATCTTCCATACCCTCAATTGTAAAAGGATGTCGTAGGATGCATTTTGAAAGAAGTTGATTTTGTTAAAAAAGTTTTGAAAGAAGATGATTTTTTCTAAGAAAGTTTTGAAATAAGTTGATTTTGCTAAGAAAATTTTGAAAGAAAGTTGATTTTTTATAAGAAAGTTTTGAAAGAAGTTCATTTTGCTAAGAAAATATTTAAATAATTTGATATTTTTCTAAGAAAGTTTTGAAAAAGTTGATTTTAGTAAGAAACTTTTGAAAGAAATTATTTTATTCTAAGCAAGTTTTGAAAAAGTTTGAGTTGAAAATGAGTTTTTAATGTGAAAATGTGAAAACCGGTCGTATAACATGTGTAGAGTTATGATACTTATTGTACATTGATTAAGATGCAACAAAATTAGAATCGGTGGATCAACATTAGATACTTATGATACTACCTTTTCTGTCTTAACTTAGCAAAATACCATTGGTTAATTAGCTTTTGCAGACCCGCTCAAAGCAACTCCGAGTGGATCAACATTAGAATCGAAAACCCCTGCTTCAACTCCTCCCGAGTCATGTTCTCCAAGAAAGATGGCATGTTTCGCATACCCGCATCTGGAGGCCACCTCATAGGATCATGGGATCTCGTGAACCACATTCCAAAGTTCTAGAAGCTGCGATTTGAAAACCTTCCTGAGCTGACCAAGACCAAACGCGAGCTTTTGCATTCGTGTTGCCCCAGCGAACACTTGGTGGAGTCGCCAACAACCGGTGAAACTTTCTTGGTTAAGTTGTTCAGGAAGGCCATTAACATCATCCACCCTGTTGCTCCCATATTGGATTCAGAAGGTTTGAAAACAACAGCGTTGATGGTGTTCAAGCTTGACCAAGAAGGAAACGCTGTTTACACTCAAGACATTGGAGACCTCTGCATTTTCCTCTCAATTTCTGAACCTTTCTGTGTCCCTGCTAGCTCCTTTCCCGGGGTGTCCACTAACTGCGTCAAACTCTATGACTCCTACGAAACCGGGCATGTCGATCTGGCTGTAGGCGAATACAGTGGTGGTAATTCTGCATTCAGAACCCCTTTCTTTTTTCCACCTCAACATATATAGACTAGTTGTTTCGAATTTAGTGAGTCTTTGTTTTTTTTTCTCTTAACCTATCAAAACATTTAATCTATTTTATGGATGGTGTTCTCTGTTGCGTAATTTCATTTGAGGTGATATTCTCTTTTTTGTCCGGTTGTTGAGTAAACTATATATGCATATGCTCTTGGGATCTTTTTGTTGCTTTTCAATGTGAACAAGTTACTTAAGCACTTCTGATCAGATCAGGTTGACATGAATCTGAATTTGTATTATTGTGATAATATATTCTTGATATATATATATATATAGCTCCAATGGGACCAACGATCTCGTTTTACCCGTTTTGGTTTTCCTAATACGGGTGTTAGGAACTGGTGGTGTGACCATTAGAAACAGTATGTTTTTGGTTAACTCCAGGAGCAGGAGCAGGTGCAGGTGTGTCCATTATTATCCAAAGGTACATTTGCGCATACTTGTACTAACTAACATCATGTACAGTCTGAAGAATACTCAAAGCTTGACAGATGAGATGACACACTGAAGATCTACACCTCACATTACCAACCGAAAGAGTCGCAATATTGGTGACAGTAGATGAAGACAATCCATGTTTGAGGCTACGAGGAAAGCTGTAGTTGGTTCTAAACTTATGTGTGTCTCACATATACAAAATATACCCTTCAAAAATTGCTAAGGTTGTTGGTAATATTTTGGCTTGTCGCTGCTTGATTGCAATTAAGGAACAATACTCCACTCCATCGTAAGTAAATTTTATTCATATTTGTTATGTTACTTTATCTTTCTCAGAACAAATTGACTCGTAAGTTGAGACCTAACCCCTTTTTTGGTCAACTTGAAGGGCTAAGCTTAACTATAAGATGTTAAAAACTTTAGCAAAACAAAATCATGATTGAAGCCACTTCGACGGATTTATTAATTGGATTGGATAGAGAAGAGAGAAATTAAAAGTCTTAAAAAGGTAAAACATGTGACAAAAAAGACTCCACTGGCTTTTTTACTGTGGGCGTGTTAACAGATTGAGTGAGTCGGTGGGTGTGAATCAAGGACTAATCCAACTCAAGGACTCTTTCTCTTTTATTTACATATATATAAAAAAAATCAAATATAATCAGAGGAGAATGCTCACAAACCACCACCAAACAAAACAAGAGAGGTCTCTGCAAAACACAAACCTTAAAAACTCAATACATCAACACGTCTCTAATTGTCTCTTCATCAACGTTTTCCTTCTTCTTTCGAAGCCGCCACATAAGAGACAACAACTGTAATGTCATCAAGCTTACCTCCGTAGTATCTAAAGCCAGCATCTTGTGCTGCTGTCGAGAATGGAGTTTGTCTGTTTTTGTCCTGTGCTCTTTGGCGAGCCAATGCTGCAATCTTCTGTGCTGTTACTTGAGGATCTATGTTGGCTCTCACCGCATGAACCACTATGGCTGTGATCTCGTTGTTGTACAGGTTGTCGAACAACCCATCCGTTCCAGCTATTATGACGTCTCCCGGAGCGACAGCGACAGTAAAAACCTGACCCGAGCTTGGCAAATCGCCGTTTCTTCCACTCTCCAGCTGATAGGTGAAGTTGAAGTCATGCTGTTGAACCGGTGAACGGAACACCGTGTGCCCTTCACGGACTACCATGAACCCGCTATCTCCTAAGTTGATTGCATTAAGTCCTTGGTTGGTTAAGGCTATGATGCAAGCTGTTGAAGACCCTAGTGACTTTGTGCTAGTGTGAGCCTTTTCCAACACTCTTGCTGGATCAATCGACCCTTTAGGCTCGTCTTGGATTGCATTCACTGAGTTAGACATAAGCTCCCGAGAGTAGTAACCTGCATCAATACCAAGCTCTGCCCAACCTCCCACACCATCTGCCACGCCCAACGCTTGCTCCTCTGCACAGATAAAGTGAGCATCCTCTCCCCCAGTAGCCTCTTTATCAGGATGCGGTAGATAACACGACCCCGAGACAAGCTTCAGAGGCTTAGTACAAAGCTTAGCCGCTACAGAATCAGAAGAATCTCTAACCTCTTCCTCAGTGACAGAGTTATCAAGCGAGACATCAGGAGCATTCCCAGCTGATAAATGATTAGATAGTGAGCTATGCAAGCCTCTAAATCCCAATCCTCTTCTTTGGTGATTCATGCATATCCATCTCTTGGCACCTCTATAAGCAAAATACGCATAGATCGTAGACTTTTCAGAGTGATCTTTCCCTCTGAGTCTCATACTGATTCTTCCACGGTTAGGACCGTCTCCACATACCATACCAACACCAAAACGCTTCGAAACAAGATGATCAGAATGACGATCCGCAAACAAGGATTTAGAACCTAAACTAGCCATTGATTTCCCCGGAGCCTTCGCACTGGGGTCCGAAAGCAAAAGATCAATGTGATATCCACAGACCTGAAAGGCTGGACCAGATACAGAAGGAACAGAGAAAGTTCGAGAAACAGCACCAACGACAGAAAGGTTCCTCCTTTCGTTAATCAAAAGCAAATCAGAGCTCGCAGGTTCTAGAGACCCGTTAGGGTTAGTAAACCTAGAGTGCAATCCCCTATAACCCCCAAACCCTAAATTCGCTAACCCAATCAAAATCTTAACTTGTTTCTGAAGACCTTCTCTCACAGTTAACATCTTAAGCACAAACTCGAAACCCAGTAATAATTATAACCAGAGATATAGATAAGATCATATCTTCCTAAGCATCACTATTTTTTTGCGTCGATTGATCCAACACAGACCCACAAAAGGCAGAGCTTCAAATCCAAAGACGAATTCGGAACTTACCAAAGAACAAAAATCTTCTCTTTTTTCACAACCCTTCAGGCTTCAGAGCAGATAATGCGAAGATAAAAATAGGGGAAACCAAAAAAAAAAAAAAAAAAAGAGAGAAAAAGATTAAATTTTGAAAAGAGAAATTGGCTAGAATCCAGATGGAAATTGCAAGAAAGAACCCTAGCCAAATCTGATCTTTTTTAAGACAAAACACAAATAAAGCTGGTGGTCAAAAGCAACTCGCTTCTCTTTTTTGCTTGTTCTAAAAAAAAAACAAACCAGTAAAAAATTTTAGAATTGTCTCAAATCCTTTTTTTTATTCTTCTGTCTGCGGAATGAGAGAGAGAGTTTATGAACGCGTGGTGGGTACAGAGATGATCAGACTGTTCCTCTCTCACATATTTTTTGATATAAGTCATTCTCAGCCGTTAGATCATTGCTTTGGCAATACATCAGCCGTTTATTAAATTAATAATAGAAAATAACGAGAACACCGAGTCGTGGAAGAAAAATATCATACCGATTACTGGGCTTATAAAAGCCCATTGAAGTATCAACCAAAGCCCATGTGACCAAGAGCTTCAGAACCCAAACATTTGTGGTTTCACTTGAACAATATTTAGAAGAGAAACAAAATTTTCTTTTGTACTTTTGAGTTCAGAAAAAAAAAAAGGAGGCATAGTTTGCACATAACATTGGGAGTATATTCAAAACTGTCCAAATTTGACATGACTTTTCGAAATACTATTGGGTGCATGTGAATCTGCATCTCCTCTTCTACTATGTCTGCATCCCACCTTTGGAAGTCACAATCACATCATTTTAGACCGCTCTAACATTTTTACTTATTTCATATTATTTAAGAACTGAAACAATTTCTGTGATGTTACCGTAGCCACACACAAAACGTACCTTTTCTTTCCTCTTAATGACGACGAACTAAACCAAGAAAATGATTAGGCCCTAATAGATAGTCCATTCATAGGGTTTAAAGAGTTTCCGCTTTTTATAAACTGTGATACATGAGCTTCTACTCCCCAAATTATTAGAGGCTCATGTATAATTAAATTAAATTTAGCGAATTTGTGAAACAGAATTCTCAGTACTGATATCATTAACACCTTAATCTAACTTTTATGTATGTGGAATATATCGGTTTATGAATTCGATAGTTGGTGACTGCTACATCATTGACTAATTTTATTTAATTATTACTAAAATACTAAGTAATCATGAAAAATTGTTTAAAAAGATAACTTGGTCATTCATTTGAAAGTACTGATCGACTGTAGTAAATCTATACCATATAAGTTCATTTAATTTTCCATTGCTAAAAATACAGGGGGCAAGGCAATTGGGACGCACATGGGATGTGAATTACACTCACAACTTTTTATGAAATAAACAAAACAAAAAGGACACAATGATTTACAAGTGAAACGATTATATCTCTAAACTGATAAAAATACAAAAAGAAACTAAAAGTTAACAAATAAAATAAAAACCAAGCGGTAATTAGTTGGAAAAAAAAATGGAGTATGATCGTTTTTAACTCGCGTTATTTTCTTCTTCTTTCCGACTTTGATTTTTCAGAAACTTTTTCATTTATGCTTGGTCAGTTTAAAATCTTGTCATGCTTTTATATTCGTTGGATTAGTCGGGATTGAGTTTATAGCAATATTTTCTGAAAATAAGAGTTAGATACTTAGATGTTATATTTATATTTGCCATTTTCTACTGAAATTATTTTACACAAAACATGCATCTTTTTATCCTAAAATATGTATATTATTACAAAAAAATAGCCACTTTTTCAAGAGAGTTAAAATATACCATTTATATTTATTATAGAAATAGGGTCTTTTCACTGTTTTTTTTGGTCAAACGGGTCTTTTCATTATAAAATACATCTAAACCTTAAAAAAATCATATATATGAGCCCATTTTGGAAGGTCTTTTTCTGTATATAAATATTGAATATATGCATATAATGCATTTGATTACTAATATATATGAAAAACTAATCTCCTAGCTATTAGTACTACTACATATCAAAATCTAAGTTTTAGTTTTTAAAGAATGTTTGGAGACTATTTAGCGCATTCCTCTGATTGATGTTTATTTTCTAAACTCTCCCCACTTCTAATTGGCAAAATATCAATCATGAATGCTAATTCATGTGTGATTGATATATATATTTTTTAAAAAAATAGTACAAGTAAAAATGTAATTACAAAAATACATACAACGAATAGGCGTACTGGAACGTCAGTAGATTACAAAATACAACTAATAAAATGCATGCATGAATCACGTGGAAAAATCTAAACAAAAATTATGAGGAGGAAATTATTCCTTTTTGTTGCGTTCCCTTCTGTGGATACCAGCTTAGAGAAGCTGCGATAACGTTTACGCCCTCGTCCACTGAAATTAGAATGCGAGGAAAAAAATAAAGAAAAATTAGAAAGTTGGAGAAGGAGACAAAACCAGTCAATTTTTTCACACACAACAACAACAAAAAAAAGTACAAACCAGTGAATAGTAAAAATACATGACAATTAAAAAATAGGTCAATAAAAAGGGTCATTTTGTGACAAGAAAAGAAAATATCAAGTCCATCACTTCTCCTCTGTCGAGCTTCAGTTATAGAGCAGCAACTAGCTATGTCTCTATTTCTGAAGCCCTTCCTCTTCCTATACGACACCACTCTTAGTCTCCTCTTACTTCTGGTAACTCATAGCTCCCCTCTCTATAAGTAAATAATTTATTATTTGCTGTACGTTAACTAAATACTTATTTCTCGTGCATGAATTAGTTCAATGGATGGAGTCTAGAGGATGCAGCAGCAGCCCAACAGAGGCTTGAGGCAGACAACAATGCTGCACAGTCGTCTGAATGGTTCCATATGCAATATTTGTGGATAAAAACGAGGAGTGTTGTACTAGTTCCCGTTTTCAAGTGTTTGGTGGTTATGTGTTTGGTATTATCCATCATAGTGTTCTTCGAGAGTTTTTACATGAACTTTGTCATACTCTTCGTTAAGTTATTTAGACGTAAACCCCATAAAGTGTACAAATGGGAGGCCATGCTAGCAGATGTCGAGGTTGGACCCGATAACTACCCAATGGTTCTTATCCAAATACCAATGTACAATGAAAAAGAGGTATATATATAAAATACCTTTATTAATTAAACTCTCTGCTATATCTTAATATCTATAACGGGACCTATCACAGATTGATGATACCTGATCTATGGTTCGTTGTAGGTCTATCAATTATCTATAGCGGCAGTTTGCAGTTTGGTTTGGCCGTCGAGCCGTCTAGTAGTTCAAGTTGTAGATGATTCTACGGATCCGGACGTAAGGGTAAGTAGCTTATTTTTTGTTTTTTTGGAGATCAGTAAGTACGTAGCTTGTTAGATATATATATATATATATATATATATATATATATATATATAACTTTGCAATGTTCTTAAAATTGGTCGCTTAAAGTGACCAACACAATTCAAATGTGTCGATTTTGGCCAAATAGATAAAAGATAGAATTGGTCAGATAGAAAATCAATTGTATAAATGGAAAATATAAGTGTACCTTATTTATGTACAATTCAATTATCATAAGTTTTTGATTAAATAATATAATAGATGCATATATTGTATAGTATGATAATTGAAAGAGGGAGCCTAACATTTAATTAACATTATGACTTATTGATTAAATAAAATAATACGACGATTCGTTGCATTACGCGCGTACATATTTAGATGCATATATATTGTATAGTATGATAAATTTGAAAGAGGGAACAGGAAGGTGTGGACGTAGAGATTGCAAAATGGCAAAGCCAAGGCATAAACATAAGGTGTGAAAGGAGAGATAACCGGAACGGTTACAAAGCCGGAGCTATGAAAGAAGCTCTTACGCATACCTACGTCAAGCAATGCGACTTTGTGGCTGTCTTCGATGCCGATTTCCAACCTGAGCCCGATTACCTTACCCGCACCATCCCGTTTCTCGTCCACAACCCTGAGGTTGCTCTAGTTCAGGCTCGATGGATATTTGGTATATGCTTACAAACATATGTATTATGAATTAATTGGTTCTGATCCATGCAATTATGGAGATCTTTAGGCTTTTTAATATTAATGAACGGAGATTTTCTTGCAGTGAACGCGGACAAATGTTTGATGACGAGGATGCAAGAGATGTCCCTAAACTACCATTTTAAGGTCGAACAAGAATCAGGGTCTACTAGACATGCTTTCTTTGGGTTTAATGGTATGAATTAATTTCCAAACCGTATTTAAATAACATATAATTTCTATAAAAAAATGATGATAAGAATAGCCAAATATAAGGGTCACGAACCACGCACTAAGCTACTGATAAACCTACGCATGGTAAAGCCAACTTAAGTATCAAATATCTATAAAAATTCTTTTGGGATCAATCCACAACGACGACGAACTCCAACGATTACCAGCATATAATCTAAGGGCCGGGAGAGGATAGTTTAGCTAGGAACCTAACAAGGAAATGAGGAAGTATACAAAGAAGAGTATAGTAGTCACTTTCACTTATTATTAAGGGAATGTGCGGTTATAATTTGGCCCCATAGATTTTTCAGTTTAGACCCATTTTAAATACCATGTAGGCGAATAACTAATTGGCCATACGACTCAGATGTTTGGGACCATGACAAATACATATAAATAAATCTTAGGAACCGCGGGTGTATGGAGAATATCGGCACTGGACGCAGCAGGAGGATGGAAATCAAGGACCACCGTAGAGGACATGGACTTGGCTGTTCGTGTTGGTCTTCACGGCTGGAAATTTGTCTACCTTAACGACCTCACGGTAACACATGTTTATATATATGAGAAAGTTAGTAAAGTTACACCACTCAAAACCATGCGAAGCCACAAGAATAAATACATTATTCTCCTTTTGCTATCACAAACAAAAACAATGAATGGCTAATTTGGAGGTTTGCAGGTGAGGAACGAGCTTCCAAGCAAATTCAAGGCCTACAGATTCCAACAACATAGGTGGTCCTGTGGCCCGGCGAATCTATTTAGAAAGATGACGATGGAGATCATTCACAATAAGGTCCTTTTTTGTTACTTTGCTTCGTTCAGGCCCCTCCTGTTAGTGACTGAATGGTCCTGTGTTCTTTTTTTTTTTTTGTATTAATGAAATTAGTACTAGATTTTTCTTTTTGTTGTCTCTAGATGAATAGGACCCTGATAGTGATAAGCAGGTTGTCTTGTTTGAACTGGTGGGTCATCTAGAAAAATACGTTTCGGTGACTGATTGGTTAGACCGTTAGAGTCTCCACATCCGTGGGACTGGAGTAGTGTGATATGTACGGTGTCGTATATTAAATCAGTTTGGCTAATTAATATTTAATTAATTTGGAACAGAGAGTATCAGTATGGAAGAAGTTCTATGTGATCTACAGCTTTTTCTTCGTAAGGAAAGTGGCAGTACACTTCTTGACATTCTTCTTCTACTGTATTGTTGTGCCAACAAGTGTCTTCTTCCCTGAAATCTACATCCCATCTTGGTCTACCATTTACGTTCCCTCTTTGATCACTATCTTCCACACCATGGCAACTCCAAGGTACCTTTATACCTTTACTTGATTTAATTACTCATTTGTATAATCAAGATTAAACTGTCTTCAAATTGATGCATGTATAAATTTGAATCAACTAGATCCTTCTACCTCGTGATATTCTGGATCTTGTTCGAGAATGTAATGGCTATGCATCGAACAAAAGGAACTTGGATTGGCCTACTCGAAGGAGGAAGAGTGAACGAATGGGTTGTGACCGAGAAATTAGGTGATGCTTTGAAGAAAAAGTTACTCCCTGTCCAACGGAAATCTTGTTATCAAAGGTGAGAAAACATATAATTTCATTTTTATGGGATTAATTAGTCACACCAATAAGTTACAAAATTTTCACCCATAATTAATTTCCTCAGATCAGAAAAAGAGCAAGTACAGTAAACTTAGTTTTATTAACAACATTTAGACTTGAGCTCGTGATCTTGAGATGTACTAGTTTTCAAAAATTTCTTAATACACTAATGGTAGAACTATAGAAAATATAATGCCTCTTTTTGTCGTTTTTGTTATATAGTAAGTATTGTTTTCAACAAATACACATGCATTACTAACAAAAAAGACAATTGTGTAATTTTGTTGTAGAATTAACTCAAAGGAAGTGATGGTGGGGGTATACATTTTAGGATGTGCACTGTATGGACTGATTTATGGCCACACATGGTTACATTTCTATCTATTCCTTCAGGCCACCGCCTTCTTCGTCTCCGGTTTTGGTTTTGTCGGAACTTAAGAACCTTCCCCAATTATATAATTATGGGTTAATTACCACATCATTTGTGCATGCTTTATTTATTATTATTTATAGGTACACCATGTTGTAGCTCATATTGTTTGTATAACGAATAAGATGTTTTGTTTGTTTAAATGTGTTATAATGTGTATACATCACGCTGGATTTAAGTTATTAAAAAAAATACACCACTTTGTAATTCTCCCCATTATTTTAATTTGTATCATCCATCCCTTAACTGAAAGACGATGTACGTGCACTAATATATAATTCCACTATTATTCTCTCTAAACTGAGTAGCTATTTGTCAAAATATGTTTTCATATATGTTTGTTATAAAAATAAATATCTATATATCTCCATTTTAAATAAGAAGAAGAAAATAAAACTTAACTGAGTTTTCTGCATAGCTCACCACCTAAGCATTGTGAAAATAATCTTACTTATTTTTGGCAAGAATCTCCCCATCGTGCATCTCCTTCATTTCATGTCAGCGTGATGTCTTTTATATTGTTTCACCGTCGAGCTTGCGGCCTCTGTTAAATTTGTAGTAGCTTTCTGAGGTTTGTGCCATCTCTCATTGGACTTCGCATTTTTTTGTAACTGTCATTGGGCTTTGCCATTTATTTGGTGTAGCCCATTTAATTAAAAGTTTATGTCCGAGTAAACCGAAATATGGAAGAGAAAAAGAAACAAAAACCAAATATATGAAATGAATAACAATTCGGTTCAATTCGACAATGACTTTTTTAAAATCCAACCTTAACCCGAATATAAACTTCCAAATATTGAACCGAACCAAATGGAACCTTCGGAGTGTTCATACAACTTTACTAGTATTTCCAATTTTCCACTAGGGTTCACTGTTTAACAAATGTCACATTTCTGTGGTATTCTTATTTCTTAATTATGTCCCTTGTCAACAATGTGGAGATTTTGTTAACGCAGGGCTTAGTGGGTCTGTTCCAATTCTTACGCTATATCTTTGTGGAAAAATGCCTATTGTCTTTGGATGGATACTAGCGTCCTCTACTGAACTTTAAGAAACAAGATGCAATGTTCTTCTGGCCAACAAGAAAAATAATGCATGATACAGGAAAAATGAATACTATTTTACAGAAAGAGTATGTATCAGAATTCTCAACGCACGCCCATTCAATATCGAATTTTGGGTGTTCAACAACCAGTTTTCACTAGTTCGTTTCGAATATATATAAGCACCTAACCCAAAAATCTCCCCAGTTTTGGTTACACCTCTCCAAAATGTTTTTTTCCTTAAATGTATATACTTGGGGAAAAATAAAAGAAATTGAAAAATAGTAGTTTCCTATTGGCCACTTACAACTACACCCTTTTTTAAGTCTTCTCCAAGTCTCCTAGAAACAGGTCTCTTTCATAATTTTTCCATTACATTTAGTTATCCCCTATATATTAAAATAGAAGCATTTTTGAAGAAAAGCTGGCGTGTTGTCGCTAGAGAGCTCTATGCCCAATTTATTACTTGCCCTTAATATTCTATAATATTACGTAAAACTGTCATTGCTATTCAATTTATATATATACTCAATATTTTGTTCCTATAAATTCTAAAATTATTCAAATATTAATAAATAGTATCCCCAACATATTTTCGAAATTATTTTCAAAACATATGTATTATAATATAATAAAAAATATAACAAGAGATGTAAAAATATAAATTTAAATCATATTTTCAAAAATATAAATAATATTATTTCTTATTGTTTAAAATTTTTCTGACCAAAAAAAAATTGAAATTAATTTTGAAGAATAGATATTAGAAAATCTTTAAAAACAATTTGACGCCATCTTAAATTTATTTTAAACTATAAAATATTTAAACTTATGCAAATCCTAATTTTCAGTTTTCCATATAGAAAATTTCTGATATATAAGACTAATGTATATTAAAGATTCCTTAATTTCAAATAACATATTAAAAAATATAAAATCATATATATATTTTAATATTATTTCTTAAAAATTTTGAGGGATGGGTTTTTATAGATAAAAAAATATTGTAGTCTTTATGGAGTATGGCTACCGGGATGGGTTTGATCCGCTTAAGAATTTAGGTCATTCGTTTCGAGAATTTTCATATTTTTGATGGTTTTTATCCATTTCATAATTTACAAGTTTTATACAATTCTGATTAATCACTAATTTGGTAAACGTTTGATTCGGGTATGTTGTTTTGTGAATCTTAATTTTATGTTGAAACCTTTATTATTTCAAAATCACAAACTCAATGAAACCAAACTAATATAAGTTTGAACTGTAAATGATTTAACAAATAATTATATCTATAAATGTAACTCTATGTGTACATAATATAAAATAAATATTATAATAAACATAGTTTTTGAAATCAATCACGCACGTACGTGCGCGTCCGTACCTAGTTTACATTTATATATGTGTAAAAAACCAACCCCAAGTAATAATAATTAGGAAATATCCTGTGCTTTAGCACATATCAATATTTTTCCAAAAATTAGAATATATTAATAAAAATTATTGTTACGTTTGTTTTAAAAATTTATTTTGTTTGAGACAGTATTTACTTTTAATATTAAAATTGTTTACTAAATCTACATATATCTTTTTTAGGTACTAATTATTTTAGAATATTATTTTTTGATGTATATTATCATTTTCTATTGTTTGTTGTATTTGCATCAATATTTTATGAAATATTTAAAAGTATTAGTTATTAAATTCTAATTGTGAGCAAATAAAATTTATTAATTTATCAACCACATAAATTTAGATTTACCAACCCACTGATGTGGAATATTAAAATACACATTTTTCTTCATATATTGAGTAATATATCTTTGTTTTTTTAATTTCAAATCACAACATATGCAGAAAAAAATCTACATATTTATTTATCATATACATTATATAATAATTCAAAACAATTTGTAAATGAAATAAAAGAAAGATGATAGGAGAATCATAATTTATAATCTTAAAAAAATCTTTCAAATAAAGTTATTAAAATAATTATTTGGATACTTAAATATAAAATCTTACTTTTTAAAATTCTGATTGTTTACCATTTTAAAAAAAATTAATTAGTAATTTTCGTGCATAATTAATTAGATAGCGAATTTTTTTTTTGAATTAATAATTATTTAAACGATTTTATTACTCTAATATTCAATTATATTTTTATCCTTAGCGAAAAATTAAACATTTGTCTTAAAACGAATGGCTTAACAATGTAATTTTTTATATTTTATTAGATTAATTTCTTATTTTTATTTCTCAATTAATATAATAGGATAAAATAATCTTAAAACTTTGAAACAAAACCCAGTTCTTGAAGTCACTTATATGTTGTGTAGAGTAGAGATGACAACATTAAGCATGTGTTTGCAAAGAACTATGCTGTTCTTCTCTTGTTGTGTTGTAATTCTGTCACTTTTAATCATCGAAACGGCAGCGTTTAACGATAAAAACCAGCTTTTTCAGCCGCTCTAAACAGAAAACGCAAACGCGATGACCGCGGTGATGGAGCGAGGGTTAAAGACGAGGCCGCGGCCGGAGCACAAGAACGCTTACGCGACGATGATGTACATGGGAACACCAAGAGACTATGAGTTCTACGTTGCGGCACGTGTCTTGATCAGATCGCTTAAGGGTCTTCACGTGGACGCTGATATCGTCGTCATCGCCTCCCTCGACGTCCCTCTCGACTGGATTCACGCTATGTAAGTGTGCCTCCTCATCTTCTTCCTCTTTTTCTTCTTCTTCTTTTTTTCATCTCCACTCCAACACGCTACCGTTTTAGTTGGTCAGAGAAATAAAAATATAATCTTGGTTTCTTCTTTTAATCAAAGCTAAAACAATATTTTCTAGAATATTTTTTTTACAAGCTCATATAAACTAAACATATTTCATAATATTTGTTTTCATTTAAACAAAAATATATATAGGAGAACATGGAAGAGACCAGACCAGTAATGCGGGAAACAGCATGAAAACAATATTCAATATAGTTTACTATAATTTTTAGATTTGAAGCAACAGGGACATCAGAATATTAAGAATATGCTTAGGAAGCTTTGAGTTAAAAAATAAAAAACTAAAATGTTATAAAAATTTGAAAATGTCTGAACAAATACAGTCTTCGTCGCAGTTTCGTTTCCACGACCTTTTTTAAATTTCTTGTCTTTTTTTTCTATTGTTGATAGAAAATTTCAGCTTACATTTAAAATGGTTTATTTTTTATTTATTTTTGTCAGTGTTGTTAATTAATATTTCTGTATTCAATTTCATATCACCCTTATCTCATATTCAAACCTTATTACCTAGACATGGGTTTAGGTGGAAGTTTGGTGTTTTTCTTTTGTTAGTGAGTGGGGAAAGTGAGTATTTAATTGCTTGTTCATTTTATTTTAAAGAGATTAGAAAAGATAATATTGTTAAAAGGAATAAATGGCATAGCTGTCAAATGCCTTATTATAGAAATTAAAAAGTCTCAGACCTTTTCACAACTTTTTTTTTTTGGTTTCCCTTTTCTGGAATTGGTAAGAAATATATATAATGTTTTCTTTTTTTTGTTGTTGCATTTATACAATAATGCAAGAAATTGTTGATTATATTAGTAGTATAATTTCACACTAATGGGATATGTAGGGAAGAAGATGACGGAGCTAAAGTAGTGAGAGTAGAGAATCTTGAGAATCCATACAAGAAACAAACTAACGTCGACAACAGATTCAAGCTTAGTCTAAACAAGCTCTATGCTTGGTCTCTCTCTGATTATGGCCGTGTCGTTATGCTTGACGTCGACAATCTCTTCCTCAAGAACACGGACGAGCTCTTCCATTGCGGCCAATTCTGTGCTGTCTTCATTAACCCTTGCATCTTCCACACTGGCCTCTTCGTGTTGCAGCCGTCAATGGAGGTCTTTAGAGACATGATTCATGAGCTTGAAGTAAAGAGAGATAACCCTGATGGAGCTGACCAAGGGTTTCTTGTCAGCTACTTCTCCGATTTACTCGACCAGCCTCTTTTTCGTCCTCCTCTAGATAACCACACCAATGCTCTTACCGGACATTTTAGGCTTCCTTTGGGATATCAAATGGACGCATCTTACTACTGTAAGTGGCTACTACTCTCCCTTTTCAGTAACTCCAAATATCTAAAACGTTTTTGTTAATCTTTCTGTGTATGCATGTCATTCTCTTGATCAGACCTTAAACTCAGATGGAACGTACCGTGCGGACCGAACAGTGTGATCACGTTTCCAGGAGCAGTTTGGTTGAAGCCATGGTATTGGTGTTCATGGCCTGTTCTTCCTTTAGGCCTTTCATGGCACCACCAACGCCGCTACACCATAAGGTACGTTTGAATTTATTACAGCCCAAAACCGAGACTAATTAAAACTTACAACTTACAACTACTGTCTCAATCCCATTAGATACATGCTCTCGTTTTTGGGATAAGTATGGTGTGCACTAATCCTTAGTTGTCATTGCAGTTACTCCGCAGAGATGCCTTGGGTTCTAATTCAAGCAGTGTTTTACTTAGGTACCATACTAGTCACGCGTCTAGTGCGTCCCAGCTTGACCAAGCTATGTAACCAACGTTCTGATAAGAATCTAGGCATGATCCAGACAACTTTCAAGTTGGTTGCACTGCTCTTGATCCTCTCAGCCTACATTATACCATTCTTCATCATCCCAAAAACGATACACCCGCTCATCGGTTGGTCGCTCTACTTAACCGGCTCCTTTGCTCTCTCTACCATACCCATCAACGCCTTCTTGCTTCCAATGCTCCCTGTCTTAACACCGTGGCTTGGCATTTTGGGGACGCTCCTCGTGATGGCTTTTCCCTCTTATCCTGATGGCATTGTCAGAGCATTGTCGGTTTTCGGGTGTGCCTTTTGTTGTGCACCGCTTCTGTGGGTCTCCTTTGTGAAAATCACATCGCATCTTCAGGTTTTGATTGACAAAGAGGTTATGTTTTCGCGGTTGGATGAATCCGGAATTAGCCGTGGACTCAGCAAATTGTATTGAGTAAGACGGTGAGATTTTTAATCATCTTGATGGATAGCTACTGTATAAAAACTAAAAAGGTTAGAGAGGATTAACAAAGACATATTTACCCTACGAAAGATAATCACATCACCTTTTATAGCTTTTGATTCACTAAATAAAACACTTTTGGGTTTGGGAAGTTAATTTGCACAAGTAATGGGGTTTATATGAGAAGTGAGAATATTAAAATGGGTCACTAGAGATTCATGAGCCAATACAGTGAGATTTTCCCAAATGCCACTGCACTCCTAAGGATATCATATGATCTATTTTGTCAAAACATACGATGTGTTATGATTCCGAACACCTTTTTTATACAAAATATATTATTATGTGTAAATATGATCGTCACCAAATCTCATATACTTATACCTTTGTAGATCAAATATAGAAATTAAAATAAAAAGGAATTTGGGTTCATATATTGTGTTTGTGTTAGCATGATCGGGTCGGTGTCGGTCCTTATTTTCCAACGGAAGCTTAAAGCGAAAAAGTTGTGCCACATGTCCGACCCTTTTAACCTCTGATATGACCAACGATCACATTTACCAAAGTTACCCTTCATCTAATATTATATTTCCAATTGTTCAGGCAACAACATATATTTTCTTCATAAGAAAATTACGTACTAAAAAAGTTAAAAACGTACTTATTATAAAAATAAAAAAAAAGACCTTTCGTTTAAATTCTGGTGTCGATCTGTCAGTGAATAATTTGTTTATTTTAACTCTGAAAGCCAGGCAAGGGTAAAACATGCAGAAACGTGAGTTTAAAGATGGCCTTCAGTGCAGGGATACTTCTGTCATTAAATTAGGACGTTACTTAATAATGGTGCCCATAAAAAAAGAAGAGTGTTGTGTGGTTTTTGTTTTTGTCAAGAAAGAAACATAAATGGTTCTGTTTTGGTATCAAACTACTACTACTAGACAGAGTTTACACAGATGCAGCTGGCGACACAAACTACACCACAAACAAACTAGGAATTAACGAACCAAATAAGTTACTATCCTCTCTTTTCTTTTTTTTTTTGTTTTGTCAATAAGTAACTGTCTCTTTGTTGTTTCAAGAAAAAAAGTAGTAATGCATAAGGTGGTGGATATAGACCGATTTTATGATATACGACATTTTCTTTTTTTTTACCCGTAGATAGTTTCTCACAGGGTTAATACATGTTCAACAAGAGAATTATACTTATTTTATTCATTGTATTTTAGTATTTTATGTGAAATATCTCACTCTTTTGGGTTTAGATATTATGAATATTTTATTATGTGACCATATTTTGGATGGTTTGAGTCTCACCACAGTTTATATACTACGGAGCAAGAATAATATTTACATTATCTATAATAGCTAGCACACACACACTTGTGTCATAAAAAAAATGCAGTTGAAATTAAATAGTTCCATTAAAAAAAAGCATTAATAAAAATCAAAGATCCAAGATCCAAAGATCATGCAAAAGAATCATCTCAAGAATTTCAAATATCAAAACGACATAACAAAGATCCAACAAACAATCAAGAATTATTATCCATGACCCCCAAATATTTCACGAAAAGCTCAAATTGTTAAGAAAACTTGAAACAGAGCTTGCTTCTTTTTGTTGTTGTCTTACATCAAAAGTACATTGTTTGATAATATCATTCCAAAGGTTCCAAAACCAGTAAACGGTTTTTTTTTTTTTTCCTACTAAAGAATAATAATCTTGAAGACAAACCAACCCATCAAGATTCTTTGATTTTCGATGTTATCTAATCTCTTGAAACCTTTATATGGCTGAAACGACGGTGACAGCTTCGGTTTCTTGCGGTGGAGGAAGATTCAGATCTATCATACAGCGGCGGAGCTCCGGGAAATGTATTTTTTCCGGCTTTGTCTCTTCTACTACCTCCGATGCAAAAACCGGTTTAATCTCAAGCTCTCTTGAATCTCTTGACAGCATCATCAAACACATAGCTAAATCTTGTTCCGGAGAACCATCAGAGACAGAACTCGCCGGTTCCGGTGACTCGTGGCTCGTCTTCTGCTTCTTCGAGTTCTCACAAACTCTCTTACTACTCTTTTTCTTCTTTTTCTTCTTCTTTGAAACCTCCGCTCTGACCCGTTTCTTTACCGGGGATCCGGACTCAGGTTCGGTCTCTGTCTCACTGTTGTAAACGGTGGATGACTCAGGATCCGGGTTAAAGACCCGGAAGCTCTTCCTCGGGTTCTCACGCAAGCCGTAGACGAGAGATTTACCGTCGGAGGAAGAGCAAGAAGATGAAAGGACCGAGTCAGCGAGTTTCTTCCGAGTGGACGGTTGGGATGAGACCAAGTGAGACTTCATGTGACCACCAAGTGCTCTGCCATTACAGAAACTCTTGGAACAGAGCTTGCATTTGTGTTTGTTCTGCATTTTTTTTTGCCAAAGAGAACAAGAACAGAACAAAAAGCAAGAAAAAAAAAAGAAACCTAAGAAGACTTTAATAAGTTTCTTTTTTGTCAAATCTCTCTTTCTATGTGTGTGTCTCAATTTGATTAGAGAGACTGTTGTAAGTGTGTAGAGAAGAGAGAGAGAGAATGAGAGAAGTTAATAAGAGTAGGTAACAAGCATTCCTCTCTTTTTCACAAACCCCCAAAATTAACAATTATGACTTTTTGGTCCATACGATAACTACTACTAATGATACGTAAAGATAAGTTTTTTTGTTTAGTTTTAGTAAAAAGAAAAAAAATTAAGATTAAAAACTATACTATTTTTAATGCTCGGCTGACAACGATAACCACCAAGTGAAGAATCTCGAGTTAATGCAGAAAGATTAAAATTTGAATTATTAGTTAAACTACAAAGGTGGTATTGCTTAAAAGATAGATGGACTCATAAACACAAAGCACAAAACAAAAAAGCTGTTGTTTTGCTTCTTTAGTTGATTAATGACTTCTTAAAGCAAAAAAAAAAGAGAAAACAAAAAGAAGAGAGTTTCTAAGCACAACGAAGTTGTATGTGTGAATTATGTTGGTTGAGTTAGTTGAAGGAAATGTAATGGCAAAATCGGTTGAAGCGTCGAGGTTCTAATGATATAAACGATTGTATTAGTTGCATTGATTTATTAATTGAGCGTTGAGGTTTAAATGCTGAAATGTCATTTTTAAACGGTTTAAACGTTTTAATAACTTGATAGTTGATAGTAATGAGTTTTAACAGTTAAAAGTTGAGACACTAATCTAATCATCTTACAATGTATATAATTGTACTTAGATTGATATCCTTTAACATACGATGGTCGACCCATAAGGTGATTGAATGACTACACAATGATGATAGGACAAGGTGCAAAGTACGTTAAAACCATTCATTCCACGTCCTAAGGTTTTTTTATTAGGGGCGTCCAGTCTCATTTCGTATAGTTTGTTCGTATTATATAAATGTGAAACGTAACTGAAGTTTGTTTCTGAATCCTGTTTTACATTAGTTGTTTATCCGACAGGTTTTGCATTCAACTCCAATTTGTTTAGCTGAATTCAGAACTCTTGGCTGTCGTTCATCTTTTGTTTGTAACCAAGAGATTATTACTCATTTGCTCTTATTTAAAAATTCCAAGAAAGAGACAAACAAAAAAAAGTACTTGTGAATATGATTAGTGTCTTAATATTTTGAATTTTCCAACAGGGATTGATTGACACTTGACTGTTGCATTGGTGTATATGTTTTGGTCATAAAAATACGAGAGAATAATAAAACAGATCATGACTTCAGTTGCAAATAATACAAAATGATACTGTACGTACTAGTTAATCTGATATGTTCTACGATTCGATAATTTACGCATATAAAGTTCAAAAGTTTTTGGTAATCTAAAAAACTTTGATTTTATACTTGTAAGCAATTAGAAGATTATTATTTGTCGTATTTGACTATAGTAACAGTTTTTGTTTTGTTCCATACTGAACATTTGGGTGTCAAATAGTAAAAAAGGCTATTAATACTAATACTTTTTTAACCAAAGACAAACATCATGCATCAAAAAATTTGCAGTCATAAAGTACATATATATACACAGAGATGACATAACACTAGTTAAGAAATGCAATTGTTAAGTATACGATATACCTATGGTAATCATGGTTTTATTGAAAAGATGACAAAGAATACATATATTTAACATTACCAAGAATAAAAAAAGGCAAATGAATTTGAGTTGTTGGAACTTTATACACAGTTGAGTAAAGAAGAGGCTTACACAATGGAATCTTTCGTGTTAACTACTTGGCTTTGCTTCAATCTCAATTTTAACTATATGATATCCATTACTCTTCAAACAAAAAGAACTCTGTTCAGTGTTTATAATTCGGAAAGGTAACCAAATAAATGTACGATTGAGTCATCACTACAAGAAAAATTGACACCAATAATTAAATATTAAGACCAGAGAACCCGGTAGAAAAACAAAAACATCACTTTATTCCCAACCAGTAAAGCATGATCCAAGAAAAAAATGTTTAAACAATACCCTATATAAATTCCCCCTTTAATCAAAAACGAAAATATCACTTTTCTAGAAAATTCAATGCAACAACATATTCAAACATTTTACTTACATTTTATTTTCTCAGTCCTATTCTAAGATAAACTACAGATCTAAAGAAAGTTATGCAAACAATAACAATAGACATAAAAGTGTTCCCTTATAAATATAAGTTTTGGAACTCAATTTCCTAGTTCACTAGATATAGAAGACTCAAGTCACTCAACTACTTGCCATAGTCTTTTTGTTTGACACCGTTCTGAAGGTTAACCCTCAGTATAGCGTAAAAGCAACCAAAACGCTTGAAGCTAAATATCCTAAATACATAGTATAGAATGTAGTAATGTACTTAGCAGTTAGCACGCTGCACGCCTTTTAACCAAGCTGAAAACAGCATTGTTCTGATTTGTTGAACTTTTTTACAGACCTCTATAATGTATTACGTATATTTGGTTCGCTAGTCGCATAAAATCTATAATCATTGTGTAATGCCTTTTCTGAATGAGATAGACCAAAAGAACAAAAAAAAAAACAGCAAAAAAGATTGCCAAAAGGTGGATGTATCCGATAACTTAACCCGGAAAAAAATGAAGACGACATATCCTAATCTTAACAGGGAAGGAGATGGGTTAATACTAAAATAACGTATAAAAAACTTTGGTAAACCATGAATGCGACCTAAACGTAAATAATTTCTCAAAAGACATTTACATTGGTATTCCAAGTGGTTTTGACCGTTGTTTCCATTAAACCGTTAGAATGAGAGTATGAGACAATGAATCACCGATCCAAAGAACTTGCAAGAAAATAATTTGCTTAAATCTTCGACCGACAATTTTTCTTTTCAAAATATATACACATTGAACAACGTGTTACATGACACCTTTTAGGCCCATATTTTCCAAGACTTGCCTGTGATTTTTTTTAAACCAACTATTTTGGTAACACACACGAACATATACTAAACCGAATACGGTATACATGTAAAGTATAAAGTAAAACTGATCTTGCTTCTATAAACCTAAACTACATTCATAAGAATATAAAAGAAAGAGAGAAGACTTTAAACTAAAGCAAAAGAGGCTTCTGAAGATCAAACTCTGTTCTAAGCACACTTTCTTCATCATCTTCTTTTATTTCATCTCCTTCTGCATCTTCCTCTTTCCCTTTAGCCCACAGAACGAAGTAGAGTCCTCCGAACATCAACGCCATTCCCGCAAAGCTAATATGACACATACAAAAAAACACAAAGAAAGAAGATAAATGACTTCTCTTTCTGTCTAAAACGGCCTACTTTGAAGGAGAAAAGCTGCAAGAAAAATTTACCTTCCGAGATTGAAACTCTCTTCCATAGTAAAAGCAGAGACAAGAACACAAACCACCGTAGCAATTGGACTAAAGATGGACACAATCACTGGTCCTTTTCTCTTAATCACCCATGCATTGAAGCTCAACCCTCCTCCACTCACCAACCCTCCCTACAAACAAAAATACTTATTATAACATTTTTAAACACATTCAAATCTTGCATATGATTCATGAGATATGTACCAGCATTGCGTATCCCACAAGGTGGCCGAAACCGATGACTGATGCACTTTCTATTTCCATACTTCCTTTAAGAGCATACTGCAAAGCTACCGTGGTGATCCCACCCATCAAAGATACTATCGAGAACATTGATACAGGCGCCGGAAATTCTGCTAGTATGGATGCCTAATTAGGACGATCAAAGTGATTTCACAAGCAAAGAAACAGATTAGCACAACCGGATATATGAATATGTTAGCTCTACAGCTAAGAAGGGGTATAAGGTGAGACCTGAAGGACAACACTAGAGGACAAGCAGCAGATGGCGAGGAGGAGATAGAGGCAACCTAAGATCTTGTCCTTGTCTAAAACGACTTCGTCAGGGACAATAGGCATAGTCTTCGCCGAGATCGAAGTAGCAGCAGTACTGTGCATTAAGCTCATAATGAAAGCTCCCATCACACACAACACTGTCCCTCCCATCTTAACTCTACTATACATACAACTTAGCTTCACTTTCTCCATCCTTCACAATGTCAAATTATTCAAAACCCATTAACTAATGCTTTAATCTTTCGTTACTAAACAGAATAAATCAAAAGAAAATAAAAAGATTTACCCAGCAGCCCAAGCAATGACAAAAATTAAAGCAGGACAGAGATTAGGCATAGCTGTGGCCATTGATGCAGAGGTGTGTTTCATTCCTTCTAAGTATAGCCACTGGAACAGAGTCACTCTGTTTCAAACACAACTTCTCTTTTATTTTAGTTATGATTTTTATTTTTTTCTCCTTCTTTTTCAGAATAAGTAAGTAAGCATGTAAAACTAGTTTAGTCTATAACAATAAAAAGAACATGCAGAAATTAAAAGGATTTATTTTACCCAGCAAGAGCAACTAAAACTAGTTTAGTCTTCAACTTGAAACTTAGACTTGTCGGCCAAAGTTTCCTGCAAAAATAGAAATATTCCAATTACCAACCACAAGACAAAAACAAGAACCATTTTACAAAAATCCAAAACACAATAAAAAAAAAAAAGTATGGAACTTTGGTTTTACCTTTCAAGGAGAAAAGCTAGAGGAGTGATGAGAAGAAATGAAGCAAAGGTGCAGAAGATAACGATAAGAAGAGGGTCAATTCCAAGAGACAACAAGTGACTCAGTAGCTCCGAGTTTCCGGCGTAAATCACCTGAGCTCCGGCCAATCCTCCGATGATCCCTACTTCTTGTAACGTCTCTCTCTTCATCATTTTTTCCAACACAAGAAAAAAAGAATGAATAGTAACGAACGGATAAATCAGTTGGAACCCATTTGGCAGCAAATGGAAACACGAGCTTTCGATTTTGTGGGTGGTGAAGTAACTAAAAGAAACAAAAAAAAGCAGAGAAGACAAGTTTTTTAAGTGTTTTCCTTTTTGGGTTTTCTTGTTAAATGAAAACAGGAGAAGAGACACTTTGTTTGTGATCTCTTTATCTGGTAATGCGTATGCTTGAAGTTTGAAACCTTTCTCTCTTATCTTTCACTTCTTGCTTTTGTTGAAGACATGTGACATTACACTGCATTGGTTTTTATAGAGTGTCTCCCTCGCCATTATAGTAGCTTTTTTTTTGGGAAGCCCAAATTTTAATTTATTCAATTAGAATAAACGGTTGTAAATTGTTTATATTATGTTTGTTCATATAATAAACATAATAGAGAGAGTCCTCAGAATTTGGTGTAGTGGGTTTAATATTCTTTGGTTAATGTGTAAAATAAGACAAAACAAAAATTTGAGAGGGGTTAGCTTAATTTTGTTAAGAAATAAATATCTGGTGAGTTTGAATATGAGTAATATGACTTGTGTTTTGAAAAAAAATGATGAATTTTCATCCGTGATAAAGCTAACCGCTCTCAAACGTCATAAAGAGTTTGAAAAACTGTGGCCAAAATTCTGATATTTCTTAAATAGAACAAATTATTCAAATGTAGTTAGCCAAATAAGATAGCGAAATTGTTGAAAACAAAAAAAAAAAAGATTTAATTAAGACTATAGACCAAAAATAACAAAATACAGAGGAAAAAAAAAAGATTAAAGAGTTTTAGTTTGTAAGTAAAATCATAAAAGAAAAAGTGGAACACGATCATAAATCGCCGCTCACACAAATATATGTAAGTAGATGAAATTATGTAAATAAAGTGAAGTATGAAAACGTGCCGAAAATAAAACGAAAAGAAAGCTAAAACCAAAAAAGAAGTTAATATTATATTGCTAGTGTTGTGTTGTTTGTATTGTTATTTTTGGATAAACAAATACGACAGCTTACCATCTACTCCTCTATTATTCGTTTTAGGTCCACATCTCTTCACTTTTTTAGTCTTTTTTTCTTGGCATTCAATCTCTTTCATTTTATTGTTTTTTAGCACAGATGAATCATTCCTATGAAAAAAAAATCACTTATTGAGTTATTTTAACATAAAGTCTTTTGTTTATAAGTCAAGAAATATCGATTCTATATAACGAATTAGTTAGTTATATATTGTGTAGTGGATATGTAGAGATTATATAATAGAGCTGTTGTTGTCTTGTGTGTGGACTGTGTGGAGTATAAAAATATGGTGGTGATGCGTAAGAGGAGAATAAAAGAGGAGTGTAAGAAAGACAGAGGAAGACAAAAAAAAATTTGGGAAGCCTTACACGTCACTCTTTCTCTTTGCCAATGACTTGTGAAGCCATGCCCCGCGCCTCCTTTTTCTCCTCCCCATCAAAATATATACGCTAATAATGGCATAATGCGGTATTGCGATTAATCTTATAATATTTATTATACACCGATTTAAGTTTTTACATCTAATCCGTTTAAAAGTTTAGAACCTTGTAAGTTTTGTAGATATTTAATCTCTATTAAAACCACTATCATTGTGGAAAAGGCATGTTGAATAGGCTCCTAGATCGGTTCAACGCATTCTAATGAGCTGTACCACGTACGGACAGACAACGGTTGCAATCTCAAGGTCTAAAAATCTAAACAGTGAACATAGATACTTTCCTGTCCTCTCACGTGCACACGCGTCTACAAGTTACAACCGTCGCCGACTCACGTGACCGACCTTTTGGCCTCCATATAACGAATATAAAAAAACAAAAACCTACAGGAAAACCAAACAAAAACAAAAAAATATATATCGAACATCTTCGCCTGTATTGTTCTAAGTTCTGATATCACAACAACAATAATAAAATTGTCTAAACCCTTCGCTAAGAAATGTCCTTTTCACGTGAGTTTGTTTGTCCATCAATATCTTCTCAAAAAACTTTTTCGTTTTAACTACGTTTATATATGCACGACAAAGGAAAAAGAAGAATTTTTTCGGTCGAAAATAAAACCCAACAAATTACAAAATTTACATGTAAATGTTATATTATGATGAAATGTTTCTTACAGAGCTTTGCTCTTGAACGAGTTATTCTTTGATTTCGTCCGATGTTTTCTAAACATAATAGACGACTATAGAATAATCGGTAAAAAAAAAAGAAAAAAAAAGTGAAAGAGAAAAAAGACTAAACCATTTTATTTTGTCAGTAAAATCATAAAAAAAAAAAGGTCGAATGATAATAAATCGCCATCACACAAATTTATGCAAGTAGATTACGTGATAAAGTGATATTTTAAAGCATATGCAGAAAATGAAAAGAAAGATAAACTAAAAAGAAAGGAGAAAGAAAAAGAGAGTTAAAAAAAAGACAGATGCGTTAAACTCCGTCAGATACGGGACCTACTCGGGAGAGAGTAAGCAAATATCCGACGATCAAATCCATGATTCCAGTAGGTAAGCCAAGATATCCGCGAAAACTAATTAAGCAGCCGGGTGACAAGATCTATCCGCGGACGTAAAGCCCAAACGGATGGGAAACAAACAAAATCACCCCAAAGGTACATGGACAACAATACCAAAATAAAGAAAGCTACGAAAGCACAGTGAAGAGGAAATTAAAACTCTAACTCAAACTCATAACCCACGACACAGAACAGCGACTTCTCCTTTTAACAATTAAGACTACCTCACAAATAAAGAGAACTAAAGGATCCTTACCAGCAAAAAAAGAACTACCTGCTACGAGGTCCAAAAGACGACTAGAACCCAAACTCAACTCCTGGAAACGGCGAAATCGAGGCAAAAAGAAATCATAATAGTTAGAGAAACCTAGATGTGTGATAACTACCGGGCCCAGCCCAATAAGAGACTCTCTGGCCTTTATATAAGATTAGACGCAGAGGAGGAATAGTTGTCGGCGACGAAGCTATGTCAGATACGCAGTTGCCCGACGAAGATATGTCAGATCCGCCGTCCTCCGACCAAACTATGTCTAATCCGCGGTTACCTAAATATATTATATATGGACTTACCTGCGATTCATACAATGGTACGTACGTAACATCTCTCTAATATTATTTTATATATCTATATCTATCTTGTTTCTCTTGATCGAAATTGTTTTGTCTATGATTTGGATTAGCTTTCATCTGAATATGATCTATGTATCATGGTTAACTATGTATATATAGTGTATATCTAATCGTCCATCTGTCTTCGTATAGTAATTACGTATTCGTTCTCTTTCCGTAGATGCCAACAACGGCGGATCTAGGAATTATTTTTACTAGAATCAAAACATAACTAAGTTTTTTTTTTAAATATAAATATAAAAATATTTTACAAAACCACTCTACGAGCTTTCATATCTTGAAATCTTTTTATCACAGTTTCATTTGCAATAAATAAAAATATATCTTTTTCGATGAAACAAACTAAACAATCATTCAAAAATTGATCTTTAATCCTATTGCGTCGATGAGTCTTCACAATCTTCATCGCTGAAAAACATCTATCAACAGTTGCAGTAGCAACCGACAAAATCAAAACCAACTTCAACAGCCCGTAGACCAAAGGATGTGACATATTTTTTCGAGTTTCTACCAACATACGAGCAAATTCTCCAAGAGACTTCAAAGGAGTAAATCTTTCATCATTTTGAATATTATCAATGTAGATATCTAATTCTTGGTCAAGAGATTTGTACTCCTCATGAGTAAAATCGTCTGGATAGAACTTAGATAACCTCATCAACTTTGAGTGGTCAAACTCAGAGAACAAATCAATGGGAGATAAAGAAGAAGCACAAATAAACAATTCAGTGTTCACCTCATTAAAACGATCGTTGAACTCCTGAATCTGCAAATCCAAAACAGAAAATAGGCAATTGACCATTTAGTGATGCATATTTGAAACTCCTGTTTTTTCCTTGGTCTTCTAAAGTCGATAAAATCTTTCTCCATGTCAACCTTTTCAATATCATGTTCCTCACAAAAAGAAGAAACTCTATTCATGAGAGAATTCCAACCATCATCTCTAAACTTCTGAAGTTGTCTTTTAGTTGAGTTTACCAAATCCATAGCATTTAAAATATCTTGATCTCTTCTTTGTAGCATCATGGACAAGTTCTCCGTGAGTCCTAAAAGATATATCATCATTTGCAAGTAGAATACAAAATCAAAGCTCTGAAAGTACTTGAGGAGACCAAATGCTTGACGTCTTTTCAAATCTTCTACACCTTCAATCTCAATGTATTCAAGCACTTCGACAATACATGAGAATAGCTCAATCAAACGCAATAGAGTATTATAATGCGAATTCCAGCGGGTATTCCCTGGTCTATTAAGAGACACCTCTTGATTCAACCCTGTTCCAATATTGATTTCACCATTATTGATTCCTTCTTCAATTTTTTTCCTATAACTCTCTCGGATCATATCTTTCCTTTTGCATGAAGCTCCCACCACATTCACCAACAAAGAAATCATATCAAAAAAATCTCCAACATCAAAATGTTTCTTTGCTACTCCCACAACAACTAATTGAAGTTGGTGAGCGAAACAATGAACATAGTAAGCTGATGGGGTTTCCTTAGAAATTAATGCCCTTAGCCCGTTGAACTCACCTCTCATATTGCTAGCCCCATCGTAACCTTGTCCTCTCACCTTTTTTATGCTCAATCCATATTTTGCAAACAAAGAATCAATTGCAGCTTTCAAAGATGATGAAGTTGTATCACTCACATGCGTAATACTCATGAATCTTTCTTTGACCATCCCTCTTTTATCAACAAAACGAAACACCACTGCCATTTGTTCTTTATCTGAAACATCCGCTGATTCATCTACCAATAAGCCAAAAACATCATGACCCATTTCTTCAATAACAGATTTAACTACCTCTTCTGCAAAACAGTTCACTATATCTTTCTGAATCGTTGGACACATCATTTGATTACTCACATCTTCGTTTTGTTCAGCAGTGAATTTTAAGAGCTCCACAAAGTTTCCTCTGTTAACAGACTTTTCTGACTCATCATGACCACGAAAAGGTAGCCCTTGTCGCAACAAGTATCTAGAAACATCAATTGAAGCATTCAACCGAACTCGATACTCATTCTTCGTAATATCAGCTTGCTTTCGAAAAGCATGTTTGATAGATTGACCTTGGTTCATCAAGTTTTCACACTTCATTACTGCTTTTTTATGAAAACCACATACAACATGTTCTGAAACTCTATAAAACTTATTCCAGTAAGTAAAACCAACAGTGCTCCATGCTTCATTTTTTCCACCCTTACCAGCATTATCTCTGAACAAATAACAACACAGAAAAAAAACTGCTTCTTTCTTCACACTATACTCTAACTAGTTTTGAAACATATCACACCAAGCAACGTTAAAACGCCTCATTACACCTCCTATGTCTTTTTGTTCAAAATTATGACTTCGGGGTTGGCAAGGACCTCTAACCAAATATTTGCGAATTACCTTATCTCTTTGATTTGGATGATAGTCTTCTATTCTTTTTCGGTCAGCAGGATCCCATAGCAGATCATCTAGATTACTGCAAGATGGAGATGGATCTTTCCTTTTCAAAAACTTTCTCATTGTTTCCTGCATCTTCCTGAAATCAAAACAATTTTGCAAAGAATAAATTTCTAATAAGTTAAAACTGTAAATCAAAACTACTCAAGCTAATAAGCTATCAAACACAATTTTGTTAATAATTTAATATGTAATTATATGAAATATATTTTTAGAACAATATCAAAGAAACAAAAGCTTGATCTGAAAGTTTGACTTACTTAGTTGAATTAAGATGAAGAGTTGATGACCACGATGAGGAAGAGAAGTTGAAGGCAAAAGAAGAAAAAATCTTTTCACGTAATTATTTAGGTTAGAATTTTGTGTTATTTAGTTAGAACTGTTTAATTGTTTTGCTAAGTAGAATATTTAGTGGGCCACTAATGATAAAGTCCACCAAATATGTATTTTTCGTTTTTGGGTTTTTTATGTGGGTTGAATAAGGTGCAAGTGCAATCGTATTAAAAGTAACAAATATATATGTATTACTAAATTTTTTTTTTTTCAAATAAATGAGGAGTCAATTGACCCCGTTCTCTTTTACGTGGATCCGCCTTTGGATGCCAAGACATGTCTTTTGGAACGTGGAGGATTACCCAATTCTTTCTAATCACGATATTTGTTAGATGGGGGAGAAAATCAGATCAGCACTCGCGGTTGCGAATTTTAGTGGGGGAAGTTTCAATCAATGTTTACATTGATAAGAAGAAGAATTATACGTTTTTGGATGAATGGGAATCGCTACGAGATGCCGGATTCACAATCAATACCATCCCCAAAGGTTAATATATATGATTCCCTTACTCTTTCACGATTATTATTATCTTTTTTTTTTTACTTACACTGGATGCTTTTTCATTGCCGCTGTTAGTGGATGCTTTTGCGTGGACACTGGAATATACTGCACCAACAAATATGATTGTACTCTCAAAAAACTTGGAAGAAAAAGCGCTATGTAGATCTATGTTTAAAAAAGCGACACCTAGGCTTGCCTAGGCTCTAGGCGAGGTGAGGCTACTCGTTCATCGCCTCTAGAAGGTGGAGCGAGGCTAACAATTAAAGTCGCTCGCTCAAGACAAAGGCGCTGGTGTATCTCTCTCAAAAGCTTTGACGCCTTCTGCAAAAAAAGGTAAGAATTGTTAAAGTTTTATATTTATTTGCCTCATATTGTTCCGAAATATATGCATAGATGATTTGATTTCTAAAAATTAAAAAACCTATTAGAAGTCGTGCATATAAACTCCATATAAACCACTTTTCACGTATTCAGCCTCTTTTCACGTATTCAGCCTTTTTCTAGATTAGCTATTTCTCCATTCTCCCTACTCTTTCTTTTTACTCTTCTTTCTTCAAACTCCTCATCATGTCTGATTCTACTAAGCCAATAGATCCAGCATGGAAATATGCGACTCCAGTTTCGGGTAAACATGGTAGTTTTATGTGTATCTTTTGTATCAAAATCACAAATGGTGGAGTTCAACGTGCAAAACATCATATCGTTGGTGGTTTTAAGAATGTTACTGCCTGCAAACTAGTTCAAGATAGTGTAAGGGAAGAAGTGAAAACTTTTATGTTTAACAAGGCTAAAGTTAAAGCCACTACTCAAATGATGCCATCACAGGCCAATATATATGATGTGGTAGATGAAGATGAGGATGAAGGTCAGTCTAGTCAGCCACCTTCCAAGAAACATAAGGGTCCAATGGATAGGTATGTTCTTCCAACTCCTCATGATATCTTGAAAGGAAGAAAGGATAGAAAAGAGGTTTTTGGAAAATCTGATAAGGAACTGAGGGACAAGGCATGTGCTGCTATTGCAAGGTGGTTTTATGATGCAGGGCTTCCGTTTAATGCAGTTACTTTTGATAGTTTTAGAGAAGCACTTGAATTAGTTGGTCAATATGGGTCTGGCTTTAAACCACCAACAATGTATGAGCTACGGGTTCCTTTCTTGAAGAAGGAAGTAAAAGAAACAGAAAATCTGATGGTGGAGCACAAGACAGAATGGGCAACTAAAGGCTGTTCGATTATGTCTGATGGATGGCGTGATTCTGTTGTCCAAAAAGACATTATTAACTTTCTTGTTAACTCTCCAAAGTGATCAATTTTCATCAAATCAGTTGATGTTTCAACAGTAGTGAAAGATGTTAATTTGCTGTTTAATAAGCTTGATCGTATGGTGGAAGAAGTTGTGGAATCTAATGTTGTCCAAGTGATAACGGACAAGGCATCAAACTATGTAAAAGCTGGTGAGTTTGTTACTTTATAAGGTTCTGTTTTTTTCTGATTTTTTCCAAATTGATACTAACAAGTCTGCCTATTATTACTATTGTAGTCCAATTGCTAATGGCGAATCGACCACATCTGTATTGGCTTCCTTGTGCAGCCCACTGCATAGATCTCGTGTTGGAGGATGTAGGAAAACTTCTTATGGTAAAATCTGCAATCAAGAACTGCATCTACATGAACGACTACATCTATAGTCACACTTCTCTTGTGAATATGATGAGCAAATTCACAAACCAAGCAAATCTACATAGACCAACAGTTACTCGGTTTGCTACATCATTCATCACACTTGCGCAGTATCACAAGCAAAGGAAAAACTTGAGGAGTTTTGTAACTTCTGAAGAATGGAATGATTCAAAGTGGCCAAAGGATTTAGGAGCAATGAATGTGAAAAAGTTCATCATGAGTGACAGATTTTGGCACAGCGTGTTGTATGCACTGAAGTTGACAGGTCCTCTACTTAAGGTTCTTAGGTTGGTTGATGGAGAGAAAAAACCAGCTATGGGGTACATTTATGAAGCCATGGATAGGGCTAAAGAGGTCATTGCTAAGACCTTCAATGAGAAGGAAGAACAGTATAAAGATGCATTTGCAATCATTGATAAGTGATGGGATTGTCAACTCCATCATCCTTTGCATGCTGCTGGCTACTTTCTGAATCCAGAATTTCAGTATAATCTAGAGTCTGGGGTCAACTGTGAAGAGGTTGTGAAAGGTCTCTACGATGTTCTTGAAAGGTTGGTTCTTGAACTTGCATCTCAAGATAAGATAGACACAGAGTTGACGGTGTTTAAAAATGCTGAAGGGCTCTTTGGGTTTTCCATGGCGAAAAGACAAAGGAAGTTAAAAGCACCAACTGAGTGGTGGTCTTCTTATGGAGGATCTACACCAACACTTAGAGACTTTGCTATTAAGGTTCTTAGTCTCACTTGTAGTGCAACTGGTTGTGAGAGAAACTGGAGTGTGTTTCAACATCTCCATACCAAGAAAAGGAATCGATTGGCTCTAGAACGGTTGAATGATCTGGTGTTTGTTAAGTACAATCGCACTTTACAACGCCGTTACAAGCTGAAAGACACCATTGATCCAATCATCTTAGAAGATATTGATGATTGTAATGAGTGGCTGGTTGGAAGAATGGATGAAGAGTCTACTGTTGAGTATGATCTAGTGTTTGAAGATGATGATTTAACATGGGATGTGGTAAGCAAAGCATCTGGAGCTAATGAGCCTAACTATCTTACTAGAGCTAAAAAAACATCATCACAATCGGCAAATAGAGCTAAGAAAGGGAAGATTATAGCCTCAAGCTCCAATCCTCCTCCAAGATCATCTCAAAGGTCTTCTACAACTCCACTGACTTTGATAGATGAAGATGATGAGAATGAAATTGAAGAAGACTTTACAGGAGGAGATGAGGACACTCAAGTGGATGTGGAAGATGTTGAGTATGATGTTGGATTGGTTGTTTCTTTGTTTTTTCAGTATAAAGACGTATTTGCAATCATTGATAAGCAGTATAAAGATGCATTTGCAGGAATAAGTGAGCTAATTCAGTGACTAACCTTTACGTTTTTTGTGTAGGCTCGCTTCATGCAGCAAAGGCGATGGGCGATTGGCGCCTAGACTTCAGGCGAGAGCCACACCTTCGTAGCCTCACCTCGCCTCTCGCCATTTAAAACACAGATGTAGATTTCAATTGTTATACATGTTAGGTTTTGGTGTTGCTTTATCCGATACTAGCTTGGATTGGCTACCTCCTCAGTCGAAATGTCCACCTCCTGTACAAGAATCAGCTTTGTTTTTGACGAGCCTATTTGATAAGAAGCGAGAGGATATAATCGTATTGAAGAATGAACAAGATGAGAGAGAGAAAGAAGAAGAAGCCATATCAAAAACATGATCCTAAATTAATATACACATGACGTTTTTGTTTGAGTTGGTACGTGTTTGTCTAAAAGGAGAATAAATGTCTACTAGCAATGACATCAAAATAAACGTCTTTCTTCGAGAAACATAGATTAGCAAATTAACGAGAAACCTCCCATATAGTAAAATTGATGTCATATATAAGATAATTTACAAATTTGTCTTTGATCATAGAAGCATTCTCAATTCAAGTAGAACAGCTACCACAGGTTTGATCGTCGTCACTAGTTTGGAGCACTATATTTTTGAGCAAAGTATCAGGATTGACGACGGCAACACTGAAACCTATCTTGGACAAAGAGTCACGAACAGAAGGGAACTTGGTGCCTTGTCCAAAGTTTTCGTTACTAGAGATTAGCACCACATTTGCTAACTCGCAATGAGAAGCGTTCCTTATAATGGACCAAACAAGAATGCTGGTTAACATACATTTAATTTTTGCATCTTTATCCCCTGTAATAGTATAGTATACCAACCAACAACACGACATTATTAGATTTATACTAGCTATAATATAAAAGAAAAGAGGGTGGGTTTCAATAAGTAAAGAAGAAATCGACTACCTTGGGATTTATCAAATTCTATACAGATAGAGTATTTTTCATTATATTCTTTTTGCAAAGCATCGAAAGATTTGGGTCAACAATGGTAACACGATGTGTGACCTCACCGTCAAACCCATCAATTTTAAGAGCTGTCTCGAGTTTCCTGTAAACCTCATAAAAATAGGGAATTTTGGGGATGTTTGAGCAATCCTCAAGGACCCATATGATTAGTGCATCCTCATCTGCGAGAGGTTTGAGACAAAACGGATCAGAGAGCCAAAAAATAATAATCAGAGATCGTGATTTAACAATGAGAGATTGATCAGATGAAGATGAAGTTAATCAAATCCAGATCATCATAGAGAGATACAAAATCTTTACCCATAGTTTTACTGTCGAGCTCCGGGAAAATAATACCAGACATGCTTTCGACGGAGAGCTATCGAGAGGGATTTAGGGTTGCATGGAACGAAAAGCACTATGCGTCTATCTATATAAAGGCGAGAGTCTCTTATTGGACTGCGCCTTGCAAATATCGAGATAGATACCGAGCCTTTTTGTTGCTTGGAATATAATTTATCAAAACTATCGAACATTTAGAAAAAGGCATAAAAAATGCAGAGACATTCATTGTTAGCTCATAGCTCCTATTCCTAATGAGCTGTGCCACGTACTGACAGACAACGGTTGCAATCTCAAGTTCTGAAACATACAAATTCCTCTCACGCGTCTACCACCCGCCACCAACTCACGTGACCTTCTTGCCTCCTTAAAACGGTATTCAACGTAAGCTTTTTTTTATGAAAGATTATGAAAAACCATTGGAAAACAAAACAAAAAAAAACAAAACAAAATCTCGAACATCTTCTCCTGCTTTGTTCTAAATTTTGATATTACAACAATAATAAAATTGTTTAAACCCTTCGCTAAGAAATGTCTCTTTTTCTCGTGGGTTCTTGTCCTTCAATATCTTCTCAAAAATGCTATTTCGTTTTACCTACGCTTATATCTGCACGACAAAAGAAAATACCTCGAGTTAAACCCCACAAATTACAATATTTACATGTAAAATGTTATGATTATAATGAAATGTTTCTTACCGAGCTTTGCTCTTGAACGAGTTCTTTGACTGCGTCCGATGTTTTGCTCCACCTGCGCCGCCGCCTCTTCCCTGTTTCTTCTCGCTCATATCACTCTTGAACAGATCTTTCATCTCTTCATCTCGAGGCTGGCTTTTTGGTTTACTCCGTACTTGTTTCTTGTTCGGCGTTGGTCTATCCATCTTACCGGAATCAATTGCTCTCTGTTTTGCTTTCACCGCTTTTGCTCGCCGGTAACCAATATCCACTAGTGTCAATCCCTTCTTCTCTGTCTCTTGCTTCTTCTTGTCTTTCCCCTGAGAACAAAACACATTTAAAATTCAATACAATGTTTTCATCATCTCTGCAAAAGAGGGAGTGATGTGTATCACTGAAATACTTACTCTTGATCTTCCTCGCTTTTCGTCTCCTTCTTCTTCTTCGTCTTCTTCTTCTCCTTCGTCATCTTCTAGCATCTCTCTGGCAGCTTCTAGCTTTCTACGTTTTTTCCTTGGGAGATTCTTCTGTACTTGCATGATCAAGAGAATTGTAAGTTCTCTAGAAAGAAGAAATCAACACTAAACATGACCGATAATGCAATTGAGAAGTGAAAAGAGCTTCTTGATAAACGGACCTCGCGTTCACGTTTTCTCTTCTCCTTCATCTTGAGGTCCTCTGCTATATTAGCACTAACTAGTTCGCTTCCAGAAGGGTTTCCTGCAGAATCCTGTTCAGAGAAAGTATCCACAATGATTCAGACAAGTGTATTCTCTCTCGAAAACAACAACAACCTCAGGAAATAAAAAGAACACCTTTTCAGCCTGTGCCACGAGCTTCTTCTCCTTCTCTGTCATGAACCAAGTCCTCTTCGGGCGTGAATATATTTCATCTCTGTGCTCTAGCATGTTCTCCGCCTGCATAACGAAACACATAATCAAGAATTTGATGTTGATCCCAAGACAATTAAACAAATTCAAGAACCAAAAGCTGCCTACCTTTGCAAATTCCATTTCAGCTTTCCTTAGAGCTCGCTCATCCCTGAAATTGATGAAACCTCCAAGCCTTTAGTATACAGATCAATCAATTCTCCTGGGATACAGTAATTCTTTGATGAGTGTGTTAATGGAACCTTTCTGCTGAAATAACAGCGGAATACTGATCTTCCATTTCATCGATTATCTGAGACCACTTGACGATTGACTGCTCTGGGATGACTCGGCTCTTCAACTTTGATCCCACCTTTTTAGCCTTGTAACCAAAAAAAAACAAAATTGATTCAAATGTCCAAACTAGAGCAACAATGAATTGGGTAAACGCAAGATCCATGTATGTCTGAAAATTCACTTACAATGACTTTCAAAAGGGATCGGTCACTATCAGTCACAAACGTTACAGCATAACCTTCCCTTCCAGCCCTAGCTGTTCTACCAACTCTGTGAACATAACTGCAAAATCAAAGCGTATTGTCCTCACATCAGTTAAAGAGAAGAAAGCTTATAGCTTTTTAATTCATCATCATACAGGAAATATCTCGGATTTACCTGTCTATTTCCCGCGGGCAAGCATAATTTATAACTGTTTGAACACCAATGATGTCAAGTCCCTAGAATAATCAAACCAGACAGTGTTCAAGAGCTGAAAGAGCAGAGCAACTGAAAAGAGAATCTTGAAAATAAGTTGGTTGCTTCTTATACTTACTCGAGCGGCTACATCAGTAGCAATGAGAAAATCAACCTCTTGCTTTCTGAAAAGTTCCAGAGACTGCAAAATGATACCATTAAGTACTTGCAAACAGAGAATATAAATATTCATGTACAAATAAAGCTGACGTGTCCGAGTTTCTTACATCAAGACGTTGTGCTTGGGTTAGGTTTCCATGAAGCTCAGCTGCTTTGAGGCCAGCTAACCCGAACAAAATTTTCAGTCTATGGGCAGCTTGTTTTGTTCCACTGGCGCAAGAAGGTACAAGAAATCTCTCAGGTGAAATGCAAAATGCCAAACTATGCAAGCACTTTATGGAACTTGGATTTGAAAGGCATCAAATTTATAGTGAAGTCTCACCTAAAGATAATGACTTTTGATTTAAAAGTTCTTGTGCACAATGACAGAAGAACAGCTTCCTGATTTGCCTCACGAGTCCTACGTATTCTTACCACCCTACAATTAAGAGATCACAAGTTAGCTTCATGGCATACATGATGTATATTCAAGATCATAAGCTATTTGGGCTCTTGAAAAGGTCGAAAATGATAAGTAGTGGCTGACATACTCCTCAGTCAGGCCTGGTGGCCTTCTAGCTGATGGATCAGCTGAGAGACGCAACGGTTTGTTCAAGGAAAGTTTGACTAGCTCTTTAACTTCTTCAGTCATTGTGGCTGAGAAGAGCATCGTTTGCCTTCTCTTGGGACATAAACGAACCTGCATATAGATGTGGACTCATTTATAAATCCAATAACGAACAGTCAAACATTATCTCTCCAGTTAAGTCAGTTATGAAGTGTCCACTTCTTCAGATTAGAAACTAACAAAGAAAAGAAGAAATTGACTACAATTCAATATGAGGTGTCCCAGGAACCAAACATATGAAACATATTGATAGAAGCAGTTCAATGGCTTAATCATATTTTTCTTAAGTATCAACTTAACAAAGGTTTAGTGTGAGAGTAAACCGGGGCTGGTTTAGCTTATTTCTTTTGTCTATCTATATATACAATGTGGAGAGGGTTAGAGAGCTTTATCGAGTATTTGGTGAGGTCTTTTAGGGGGAGTGGGAGGAGCTCCATTAACAAAATCCTCAGTTCCTTTTGTAATTCCAGTTCTATAATCTATCAAATCCTTTTCTATAAGCAAATCGTATCAAATTGGTATCAGAGCAGTTCGACCCAATGGGAGATGGTGATGGTTCTGTGGAGGTTCCTGTTTATTATGGTGATGAAGATCCGGCGATGTGGATTTCATGGGTTGAAGATTACTTCACGGACCATGGATTCACAGAAGAGACAAAGATCTCTTTTGCATATGGATTTATGGAAGGTGTTGCTCTATTGTGGTTCCAGGAGTCACATGTTGCGTTTACAAGCTGGAATGAGATCAAGATCGGTCTGCTTCAACGATTCAGCAAAGGGAAAGAGAGCGTTGTGGCTGATCTAACGCAGAGTGATGAATTTGACTCTAAGATGAGCAGATGGACGAGCTGTTTGGACAAACTAGAGAAATATCTCCTAGAGACTGAGGAGTGTCTTGAAAAACCAAGTGGTGAAGAGAAGGAGAAGACTGCAGCAGCAGAAGTGGTGGTATGTCAAAGAGTCGCAGAAAAAGAAGATCTGTTGGATAATATCTTCCAAAAAGAACAAATGGGTGTGCAAAAAGAGCCAGATATTGAGAAGAGTGAACATGTCCACCAAGTGTTCGATCAAATGCCTATGGAAAGAAAAGTGAACACGAAGAAGAAAAAGAAGAAGAGATGGAAAACGTTTTCAAAGATTGATGGGTCTGAAAGTGGTTTCAAACTCAAAGGAGATACAGGCTTTGTGGAGCTATTGACAAAGAGAATAGAAGAACATATGAACTTCTATTTGCCGCAGGTGTTAGAGGAACATCGAAACCATAGGGAACAAGCAGCTAAGCCAAATCATGTATACCAGGTGTTCGAGGAATTGTCTCAAAGAGGGAAAAAGACTACCACGAAGAGAATTCGGAAGAAGTTCACAAAGGCTAAGGGGTTTAAATACAAAGCTGGAATAGTGAAATTGGGGACCTCTCGAATCCAGATGAAGAACATACATGACAGACCAGACACTACTATATTGGTCTATGCTGGAAAAAACTATCATTTGCTATCTGCCAGCCAAGTATTTAACAAAAGGTTGAGGGGAGATAATAGACTCACGAGAAAGAAAAAGAAGAAGCCATGGAAGAATCATTCAAATAACTATAACCCACATGGAGTGGCAGAGGGATGTGTGAAAAGTGAAGGAGTGATGCTGAAAATTGTTGCAAAATGGTGGAACTGTGGTCTGTTGAAAGATTCGGTTGAGATGGGGAATAAGAAGACATGTGTCAAGATGAAGATGCACCACCGAACGTTCAACAAAAGGTTGTTGTGGCAAGGGTATCACGCACAACAGAAGAAAAACATGATGAAGATGGAGTATGCGAGCAAGGGTATCACGCACTACCTATATGTTCATCAATGGGTGTATGAAAAGCTGTCGTTGAGATATCTAACAGTTTTGAAGAAGCTCGCCAACTGGAGGAAACACAAATTCAAGCAAAAACGCAACAAGCATGAGAAGAAGAATAAAGAGAGGTTCTCTAGAAATCAGGTTGTCTTGACATTGAACTTTATACTCAAGTTCAAGTATTATGAGAAACGCGTCCAGGAATGGTGTAAGAAAGAGTCGTGGAAAGGAGAACATGTTGAGGTAGAGAGGAAGATAGACTATACCAAGCCACATAGGGTCAAGTGCAAAACTGTGAAGCTGGACTGGACAAAGCTAATTTGGCTTCGAAGATTGAACATGTTCATACGTGAAAGAATGGAGACAGTGAGAGGATCGCAGAGCCTTGACATGACGTACATGACAGTTGGCGAAATGACTGACATAATAGGGTTGATAAGCTGGGTTGTCGCGTATTTAGAGGAGCATGACAAACAAATGCATCAAGTGATCTTGGACGTGCTGAAAGTGGGAATCAGAACGGCTATGGAGATGATGAGTTGGTCTAGTAGAAAGAGACACAAATTTCGACATAAGCGCAAGTCGAAGCTGTTATGGGAATTGATGACAGTAGATAAGAAGCATTCCATGACTAGTGGGAAGAGAGTCAAATTTAAAAAGAAGTACAGGAACACTTGGGTGTTGCGAACGTATACGAAAGAAGAAACTCCACTAGGCAAAGGGTTAATGGAAACGACATATTTCAAAAGAACATGGGCCTTATCGCTCGGTAAAGAGTTTGCCATTGCTACCACAAGACATGCAGTTTGCATTGACGTTAACAAATGGATTCAGTTGTCAGTGCTGGGAATTGAAGAACTATTTAGTGCGGGCTTGAAAGCGTTGGATGGGAGGCAGGGTGTTAGCCTGGAGATAGTTCCCTTGGTTCTTAGTGCAGGTTTCATGGGTGGTGATGATTCTTCTCTGGAAATTGTTGCTGCAATGGAGGTCTCAGCAAACAGAAGCATACAGTTTCATTTACCTACAATACTGCAAGTGGATGGGTTTGCCTACACTACTGCAAGTGGAAGGGCGAATGAATTTCAAATAGTGCTAAAAATCAGTGTGGCTGTTGTTAGTGGAAAAATAGAAGTTAAGCTGATGGAGAGGGGGTTTCTTGTTGTCTATCTAAACAAGGTGGCTGAACGGGAAAAAGAAAAGAATGGCATGGCGTGGAAAATTCGTTATCTGGAGCAAAAACCTTGGGAGATAGAAATGGTGTTTCAACTGGATGATGTCACGGCCAAACAGATAATCATGTTGCCTAGTTCAGTGTCCTCTTTTGCAGAGAATATTAGTCATGACGAAATTGAAGACATGTTGACGTGTGAGACTCTGATACAAGCAAGAGACGTAATGTTGGCGCAGCTAAAGGAAAATCTCCAAGTCAGATCAGAGCTGAATTTGGATTTGGAGGCCAGGGACAATCTGAAAACAGGGCATGAAGAGTTGTTGCTGAAGCGGGAAGTGATGCCATATTTTGAATGTCCTGGGAAGCTCAAAGAAGGGGTTGGCTAAACAGTTTGCTCATTTCAACCTTGAGGACAAGGTTGTTTTCAAAGGCAGGGGTATTGATAGAAGCAGTTCAATGGCTTAATCATATTTTTCTTAAGTATCAACTTAACAAAGGTTTAGTGTGAGAGTAAACCGGGGCTGGTTTAGCTTATTTCTTTTGTCTATCTATATATACAATGTGGAGAGGGTTAGAGAGCTTTATCGAGTATTTGGTGAGGTCTTTTAGGGGGAGTGGGAGGAGCTCCATTAACAAAATCCTCAGTTCCTTTTGTAATTCCAGTTCTATAATCTATCAAATCCTTTTCTATAAGCAAATCGTATCACATATAAATGCATACCAGCTCTGTTATTTCAGTGGCAAACCCAGTCTGTAGAAGGCGGTCTGCCTCATCAAGGATTAAGACCGCTAGATCATCCAAATCAACAGACATGGAATTACGCAAATGATCTATCATACGTCCAGGAGTCGCCACAACAATATCTGGCATAGACCTCAGAACCACCTCTTGCTCCTAAAACAAGTCACATTATAGAATTAGCAATTTTAAGAAACATTTCTTGGAAAGGAAACAAGTTTGTTCTCAAACATCAAACATCAAACACATGAAGGTTTCAAGAAATTTGCATCCTCAGAGAAAGATACCATACCCTTACAGAAAGCCCTCCTACAATCAACCCACATTTAATATCAGTAAACTGTGCAAGCTTCTGAATCATGCTATGAATCCTGAAACACATTTCAAAAAACACAAATCAGCTTTTCAGCAACATAAATCAAAAGAACCTTAAAGGTTTAGTATTGTTTGCGGGAGGCAAAAATATGCTACTTACTGGACGGCCAACTCCCTTGTTGGAGTGAGAATAAGAACTCTAGTAGCAAAGACCCGCTTGGGACGGAACAGTAACCTCTCAAGAGTAGGTAAAGCGAATGCAGCAGTCTATTATAAAACACAATGTAAATTGAAACCATTATCAAAACTCCATAATTTAAGGTGAAACAATCACAGAATTACACAAGAAGCCTCGACAACTAGTGCACACCTTTCCTGATCCAGTGATGGCACTAGCACAAAGATCACGCCCTGTAAGTGCTAAAGGTATACAAGCTGCCTGCATTTGCAACACCAACGAACGATTCAGGTGAAAAAACTCTAAACAGTAACTGAATTTAGAACACCCTTGCGGACAGGAATGAGAACCTGAATAGGAGTAGGTTTCTTGTAACCAAGAGTTTCACAAGCTCGAAGCAACGGACGAGAGAGATTAAGCTCCATGAAAGTATCAGCATGAAATGAAACTCCATCCACTGTAGAAAAGAATGGCTTGGGAACAACATCTTCTGGTCTGTACTCAGCTGCCTCATCGTCTTCCGAAATATACTCCTCCTTCACAGTTAGAAACCACACTTTCAATTTCTCTTAAAAAAAAACACAATTCGAAATCGGATTCAATCAAATTCAAAACAAAATTTTAGGGGGTTTACTTGTTTATCAGCTTCAGCACCGGAGACATCTTCATCTTCTTCTTCTTCTTCTTCTTCTTCGTCTTCATCTATTGAAATGGGAACTGGACGATGCTGAATAGCTTTGGAGATCTTTTCATCAATAGACGTTGTGTGACGGCGGGCGTGTTCTTCACCAACGGAGCTTGAATAAGATGCGAAATCCCAAGGAGACTGAGCATCAGCATCTTGTTTCCTCTTCTCAACTTCTTCTTCGTCTTCTTCGCTATCTTCATCTTCATCCTCTTCTTCTCCATCTTCGTCTTCTCCAGCTATACGCTCTTCTGCTTCGTCTTCCTCTACGTCTTCTTCACCACTACTATTTTCTTCATTGCGTAGCAATTCGAGCTCGTCGTCGCTAGCAGCATCGAAGAAGAAACTCGACGGCATTGCTAGGGTTTATGAGGTTTTCGGAATTTTTCAGAAGAGACGACCGCCACCGTTTAATCGAATGAAGAGGTTTATTAATAATAGGTCTGGGAACAAATAATTATAATAAAAACCGAACCGAGTCCAATTATATGAATCTCTTCTTGGTTTGTCCAAATTAACCGTTCGATTTCATAATCATAAAAAAAAAACAGGTTTGGTTCGAACTGAAACCAACTTATTTTTTCTTCCTTCCTTCTCCCTCATTTGAAATTTTTTTAAGTTTCAACTCATTATCTTGGACTGGGCTTTTATGATACGACATCTAAATGGGCTTATATTTTCCAAAATAAGCTATGTATTTTTTTATATGATTGAAAATAAATACAGTATTTTTGCTTACGAAGTAGGAACACAAATATAAAGGTCATGATCAACCTCAACTATGTACTTGTAGTGTCATTAGGAGCGGGACCAATCTATATATATCAGTGCATAAACATAACTATCTTTCAATTTTTAAGATAATGATATACACAAACTCAAAGTAATAATAATCCCTTAGAGAAAGCCATCATAAAAATATCCTTTTCCTAAAAACCTTTAAATTATCTATGTACATTTCGTTATAAATAAATAAATTAAAAAAATAAAAACAGTATTTTTTATGTCCTATAAACCTATCGGAACAGAATAAAAACAACAACCAACAGAACATATCCGATAAAATTCCCCGACAAGAATCTCAGTGATACGGAACCGTTTTGAATAGAATCTTCCGACTGCGTAAGTGAATCCAACCGTAATTTTGGGTTCGCGCCATATAACTTCAGTACACCTGCCACGTCATCAACCGTAAGGTCAACTCTTTTAGTCCTCGGCCGGAGACTCGGATACATAACCGCCGACTCTTGAGAGCTATGTCCTAACCCCAGCAAGTGACCAATCTCGTGAGTCGCCACAGACTCCAAATCGACGGCCACCTCGGGAGATCGTTTAAAGTCATCGTCGGCGACCCATGTCTCCCCCGCGTCAAAGTGAAGCCTCCCGTTCTCCGGCGCGAATGCGTGTGCTAACGTCCCGAGAACACCGTCAAACGGAAGCCCGTCACCGTGATCCCCGGAGTAGAACCCGATCTTCAAATCCGCCGTCGTGAAGTCATCGACTTCTTCGAAACTCACCGGAATCACGCTTGCCCAATGCGAAAAAGCTCGCCGGAAAACGGTTTTGACGTCTTCTGACGTCAAGTAATCGAGTTTGTGTGTTTTCGATATAGCGTAGGTTAGCGTGTCGCGGTTCCACTTCGGTTTACCGTTAAAATAGGTATAATGCGCCGTTGTGTGGATACCTTCGTCGTTGATGATCATGTGCGTATCGCTAACGCCACATCGCGGTAACGACATGAGACTGACGGTACTCGTGTCGAGTCTCCCGGTTATCGGTAAACCGAGATTTTCTTGGTACAGAGAGATTGCGGATTCGAGAGTACCATCGAACACGTCGGAGAAAGTTTCTGAGCCATCACCCACGTAACCGAAACGGTGGAGGTACCTTTTGAGCTCGGACACGCCGCTGACGTGGCTACCAACCTGGACGTCTACGAGACGAGAGAAATCATGCCACGTGTTGTTGCTGACGTGGATTATTTGAGTTGCTTTTGCGGTGGATGGTTCTTGTTCCTCCGGTAGGTTTCGGGCGGCAAAACGTTGGGGGAAACAGAACAATACTAAAACAAAACAGAGAACTCTGTTTCTATAGATTAAACTAGGAGACATTTGTCTGACGCAAGATTCTTGGAATTTTTCTTGATTTAAATAAGAAGTTTATTGGAGGTACGTAAGATCGATGGAGAAGAAAGGTGAAAGAGAGACAGGAAAAGGGGAAAGAGTTATGTTAAGATTCTGACGTGAGGGTACATTTATACTCCTAAAAGAATCTTTGATTTGGACTCCTACTTGGAAGTTGGTTCGTTGGGTGAACTGATTTTTTTACCGGTTTAAGAATACATTGTAGTAGATTTTTTCCTTTTTCTAATAGGAGTAGGACAATTAACAACCCAATCAAATTCGATTTAGTATAGTTCTTATATTCCGAATCCAGCCACAACTGAACTTTAGATGTACGTGTTTTCGTTCCATATTGTATTTGTATATGACTTCCATAACCCATGCAGCATTCATATGTTGATATATTATGGGATATATATTTTAAACATAAAGTAAAAGTTTAAGCCGCCAACAGTTGGAATTCAATGTTTAAAATTTCGGACTAATTTGTTGACAACGATTTAGTAGCTAGCTAATATTGGAACAGATTAGAGTAATAGAGTTAAAAAAGAGAATAACAAAGAAGCAAAACAAAACAAAAAAGGAATCAAGCCAAAGACTATCTTTGTTTGACCCAAACAAATCTTAAAAAAAATACTAACCAAAAAGAATGAGGAGAGAGTTTGGAATTGTATAAAAGGAGCTTTTGTGCTTGAGAGTTTTAAGTATCAATAATATAAAAGAGATATATAAGATGTTTTTGTGTGTCTGTGTATATGTTGAATCGTTGATGAAGGACAAAATCCCAAAGATATAATATATGTCAAGTAACTGGAAAATTGGAAATTAATGGAATTATTTGTCTACATAGAATGTCAATAGCATATAGCATGTATGCGTAATTAATATAATTGATTGATGATATTTGTGAGCAATTTGGGCTAATTAAGCTATGAGTGTGACATAGATGATTGGGAATGTGTTCGTTGGAGTATAGTTGAGGTCTTACGAGTTTGTTGACCAGAATTAGGTAAATTTCAGTTTTAATTCAATAATATATCCGATCCTTATATATAACGATTGTTTAAGGATCAAGACCTTCTTAAGGTTTACTAGTAGTTCAGATTCTTTGTTATAGGGAAAACTTGTCTGAAGAAGAAATCCCTCGGGATTAGGGGAGAGGGTTACGTGTGACATGAGACAACTAACAGAAGAGATCTCCTCTTGAACAAGACAGGGAGGTTGAACCAAAAAGGATAAACAATTCTAACCAATCAACTGTAATTTTGTAGATTACCTTTCGTATTCAAACTCTCTTTATCCGCATAATACCAGGAGTTTTGCATTTGTTAGTTACCAAATAAGTCATAACTATAACTATCTGGACCTAACAAATTTAAAAATGTCATGAAGGATACCATTGTATTCTTTTTTTTTTTGTCGTTGGAGGCTATGTTTGATTAACTACTAATTGTCCAATATTATAAACTAGATACGTAAATAACACAAATGTAATAAGATTACCAATTATATGAATTACTTTTGGTTGTTTAAAGCTAAGGGAGATAAATTATTAATATGATAGTGATGACTAGCCTTCGGAGAACATTTCGAAACCATATATATCTCGGACATACTTGACACACCGCATAAACTACTCTAGCATGCAAGAGTCATTAATGTCACGTCTCATCCACCAACAGTTCAGATTGTAGTCGTCTACTTTTACAGCTAGCCTGACCCAATCCAACCATTTGAAAATTCGGTTTACGAACCTAAATCATGTAAAATCCCTATAACAATGAAAAGGACAAAATGAATTCTAAAGATATTTTTTTAATCATTATGGATGACACCAAATGTTGAGCTCTTAAATGAAAAATCCCACCTCATGTTCAGTGGCCTTTGAGACGCAAACGCTCCCACCTCTCTCTTAAAAAAAAAAAACCCTAGCCGCCATAGTAGATTTGAGGGGTTGAACTCTCTATTCGCCGTTCCGGCGACGAGGCTGTTCTTCTCCCTCTTCCCTTATATATAAATTCCGTTGGTCCTCATGTTCAGTGGTCGAGATTAATTCAAGGGATATCTAGGAGTGAGCATGTTCTGCTTTGCTGTCAGAGATGGCGAGATTCTCCTTCTGTCGATGTAGCTGTGGTTCCAATATGACGAAAGAGGAGCTTTGTAGTCGAGATCTGGTTTGAAGACGCCGGAAAGTAGCATCAAAGTTTTTCACAGCTCGCTCGTCAATCTGGATTCTGTGGCTATGGCGGAAGTCGGCAAAGGAGAGGTGGGCAAGCGTTGTTCGTCTCGGTGGTTAACGGTAGGCTTTTTAGATCTTAGAAAGATGTTGCGGGTTTTGGTTGCAGAGGGTTGGAGAGAGCCATCTACCGCTGTAACTGCTGTGATTTTGTGTTCATCAGACCAATTTTCTCAGTTCATGCTCAGGGGAGATCAGAGAAGCTAAGATTTGGGAGAGAAGGGATAGATCTGAGATTGTCAGATTGCTAGGTCGGGATCTGATAACGCAGAGCCGGCTGTCGAAGAGTTGGGCATTCTGGGAGGTCTGTAGTGGGTTGGTGACTCATCGGAAAAGGACCATGGACGGAAACCGGATTCTTCCGTCTTTGGTTTCTGATCCCTCGATGTCGCTTCAAAGCCGTGGACCTTGAATCCGCCAGAATTAATGCTCTGGACTCTCTGTTTCAGGTCAAATAAATTTTTAGATAAAGCGCCTAAACTATTTCAACAGGATCCGAGCTTTTCTCTCTTTTCCGGCAACTTTTATGATTAACCTGTTTTGTAACTGGATCAAAATTGTATTTATCGGCCCAGCCCATTTGGGAGATAAATGGAATTTTCTTATAAAAAAAACAAAAAAAAAATGTTGAGCTCTTTGCATCTATATTAACATTTTTGAAGTACATTTTGTGTTATGCCCTTTTAGTTTTTCTTAATTACTTTGTTTTATTTACAATATTAACCCCTATCAATTTCCTAAAATAACATTTCGTAGAAACTCAATTAATGAAACTATTTAAAACGACCTAATATAATACGTTCACTGCCATAAATATCTTCACAACATCTATTAAACCTTAAAATTTTCCTAAAATAACATTTGTAGAAATTCAATTAATGGATCTATTTAAACTAACCTAATTTTAAACGTTTATTGCCATACAAAGGTTGAAAATATATATACATTCCGTTTGTTCCTAAAACAACTCTATGCAGTAAATGATTAATCCCATAAAAATCTGAGAATCCATTTTAATAGATGTTTGGTGACTGTAGGACCTATTCCGTTATAATGATACAACATCATTTGAGTAACAAATTTAACCCGCGGTATAGTGTATTACGGGTTAAATAACGAGGTGTATTGCGGGTTAAATAAGTGTGATAGACACTTTTAGATGTGTACCAGGAGATAAATGTATTACTAGATTATACATATACCACACGGGTTAAAACCTTGAAAACACTACAAAAATCTATACTTTGAATACTTATATCAAATACTTGTAAAATTTTATATTTTTAAAATTAATAAAATAATAATAAAATAACAAATAAATACAATATAAATTTTAAAATTAAAAATATTGTCCCGCGGTGTACCGCGGGTTAAATCCTAGTATATTTTCTATATCACAAGTAAAATCAGTTCCAAACGTCCCGCTTCCAACATTATTTAGCTTATTATTTCTAAGCTCACTATACAAAATATTTAGTTTATTATATATGTAGAACAATTCTTAGGTTCACCCCTAACAATTCTTGGGTTCACCCCTAGGGGTGAACCTTTCTTTCCCCTCTCACTTAAGGAAACAAATTATTGATTAAGGAATCAGATTATGTATATTAATTAATTTTAAAATTATTAATTCTAAACATTATACTATAGTTTTAAATTAGAAAATCTAAACCCAAATCACTCATTTTGTAAATCCAAATTAAAATGTAATTTTCTTTAATTGTAAAATATAAACCCTAACCACTATTTTATAAACCCAAACCGACATATAATTTTGCTTAAATTTAAAATCTTAATCCTAAACACTATTTTGTATACCCAAACCGACATATAATTTCGTTTAATTGTAAAATCTAAACCCTAAACTTTAACAACTCTTTTGTAAACCCAAACCGACATATAATTTCATTTAATTGTAAAATCTAAACCCTAAACTCTAACCACTCTTTTGTAAACCCAAACTGACATATAATTTTGTTTAATTGTAAAAACTAAACCCTAACCACTTTTTTGTAAACCCAAACCGACATATAATTTTGTTTAATTGAAAATCTAAACTCTAATCATTATTTTATGGAAAAACGACCTGTATCCCCCCAAGAAACTTTCATATAGCACCACATCCACCCAAATTTCAAACTTCGATCTATGTCCCCCTAATTCATAAGTTTCAGTCCAGTATCCCCCTAATTATAAAGTTCGAAACCTCTGTCCCCATAGAATGCTAAAACGTGGTTTATGACATAAAACCAATGCGAAACCAAAAACCAAAAATGGTAAACCGAATTGAGACCTGGTTAGTATTATTCACGACCCGATTAGAGTTATTCACGACCCGATTAGAGTTATTCACATCTCGGAATATATACCCATTGAGAAGAATCCCGAACTTAAACAAATTAAGAACCCTAGTTTTCAGTTTTGCTCTCCTTTGCTCTGCTATTTACCTTCCTTAGAAAATGAGATACCAAAATAAGAAGAAACAAAATAACAAAAAACAGATGGGAAACCAATACATAAGCGAGTTAAACATCCTAAAACCAATACATAAGCCGAGTTAAACATCCTAAAACAGAGACAATTATACATTAGCCGATTTAAATACCCTAATTAGATGGGAAAACAAAAACCAAACCCATCCAACACTTTCTAATCCTTCATCCTTGATAGATCATCCTTGAGACATCACAACTCCTTGAGACGGTTCCACTTGAGTGCCTTGAGTGCCTTGAGTATGATATAGGATCCGGAATCACTCCGCAATCTTATAAACAAACGGTGATCAAGAACTGATCAATAAGCGTTGGCGGAAGATGGATACGACGGTAAAGGTGGTGGTGTTGCTTTGATTGAATCTCTCAATCCGTGGGCTTGATTGACTCTCTCAATCGGTGGAGAACTAGACTTGTTTGAATCACACAAACAATTCTAACCCTTTAATCTCAAGAATCAAATGAATCTCTCAAATGAAACTTAAAGACAAACTTGCTTAAACAAAGACACTCTTTGAATAAAACAAAACAAACTTGTATATTTCTTAGATGATTGAAAGGTGCATAATTCAATGATGATGGAAGAGCTTATATAACGCTCAATACAAACGGTCTAAAGTGTATGGAAAGGAAACATAAATGAGAGATTTTGTGTGAAACAATGAATATGGCCGTTGGTGATGGGTGGTGAGCTCATTATGGTCTTCTAATAGGAGAAAATAAATGATAATCATGTGCATTGATTTTCCTACCGGTTGGAGATCAAAAGAGAAATGTAGTCTTGGCCAAAGATGGAAAGTAAGATCTCCTCTATACTTGGATGCGAACCAAGGGCTTCTAATGTGTCTCTTCTTCAGCTGGAGGGTCTCAAATGTGTGGATAAACGAACAGAAAATGATCTGTTGCAGTGTGAACTCCGTAAGTGCATTTAGCGCTAAATTAGGAAAGTTGAGGGAAATATAAATTCGCCTAATTCTCTGGGTGCTCAAGCATGGGAAAGTGTAGCTAACTCTCCTGTATGGTTAGATGTGTCTCCTGAATGTTCCTTGGTTGATGATGACTTGATGTCCTCATCAGAGTACCTAGAGCATTCTCTTGTTCAAATGTCTAAGACACAAGATGAAGTCAAATAAAGGTCAGTTTCACATAATATTGAAGATGAAGGATAGTAGATAGAAAACTACACATACTAACCTGTTTAGAAGACTTCTTCTTCGAGTGAAACCTAGAATTGTGACCAGCTTCACCACATATACCACAATGCATTATCCTTTTCAACTGTTTAGGTGTTTTTTTCGAAGGAGACTCATTTGGTCCTCTTAGTCCCAAATTAGCCTTGATATTCCTCACAAACCACACCCAATTTACTATGTTTTCTACTTGTACACACCCCCCATGCTATTGGGTAGATAACATTATCTGAATCTCTACCTAAAGCAACCATCAACTGACCTTTAACTTTACCTTTTATAAAGGTTCCATCTAAACCTATTAGTGGCCTACAAGTATTTTTCCATGTTCTCTTGAGCACATCAAAGCAGATATAGAACCTATTGAGTACCTCTTCTCCTGCATCGTTAGTCACAGTGTCAACTTCAACAGTTGAATCTTCGTTTGATTCTCGTATCTCAGCCGCGTAATCTTGGATCCTTGCAAATTGCTCATCATACTCTTTCTCAATCCATCTCAATGCTTTATTCCTTGCAGCTTGACATTGAGGCCTGGATACAATGATCTTCCATTTTGCTTTAATGGTTTGTTCTATCTTCATTGGAATGAAATACCCAGTTTCTTCTCTGATTTGATCTAGAAACAACCTAGAGATAACATGAACCTTCAACATCTCACAATCTCCATTCAGATTACATGTATGCTTTTCAATGTACTTATTCACCCTCCACCTACTACATTTCTTCGTGATTGCACAATATATTCGCTAAATACATCCATCTCTAGCACATCTAAATCCAATCTTGGTTTTATCATACATGTACTGTGCGATGTTGCATCCAGTCTTCAGAGCATGACCGGATACTCATCATGAACGATTGATGGTTCGTCTCTAAAATCCATTACGGCTTTCTCGATGTCAAACGCGTCTCGCTCCCTTGGATCTTCATCGTCGGGTTCATCGTCTTCGATCGGCGGAACAGACCCAATACCAGTAGTAGTAGCCTCGTTATGAACGACTATCGCATTCGGGTCCAACTCATTCGAATCCATCGCAATTGAGATTTTATCTTCTCTAGTGTTTCTAGGGTTCTTCGATTGGGGATTTTTATGTTTTGGGGATTTTAGGATTAATGGGTATTGTTTAACGGGTTGAATCAGGTAGATTTGGATTGATTTCTGGGTTAATTCGGGTTAGTTTTGTTGTCACGCGGTTAATGGTTTTTCTGGACCAGTAAACCAATGATAAACCACATTTTAGCATTCTATGGGGACAGAGGTTTCGAACTTTATAATTAGGGGGATACTGGACTGAAACTTATGTATTAGGGGGACATAGATCAAAGTTTCAAAACTGGGTGGATGTGGTGCTATATGAAAGTTTCTGGAGGGGATACAGGTCGTTTTTCCTTATTTTATAAACCTAAACCGACATAATTTCCTTAATAAAAAATCTACAAAATTTGTTTCCTTAACTTGTTTTGTCTTTTTATTTTTATTTTGATTAATTTCTAAATATGATATGATTAAAGAAGTATAATCCTCAAAATAAGGCTTTCAAATTAAAGAAGTATAAAAATTTTATTTTGTTCTTTCCCCATTCTATTTAAAAGTTCTCTACAAGTTTACATATATCTTTTCACTATTTTATTTTTAGAAATTAATTATTCTCATTTTTTTTCCTTTTTTTTTAAGATCCATTTCAATATTTATTAATGATAGTGATAAAGAGTTTATGAAAAAAATTGTTCATAATCACTATAATAATTGTTTTCAATTTCCAAACAAACTAAAACCTATTCTATGGGATTTTCCCTATGCTCAATTGGGACGAGGCATGGTGGAATGAACGTATTAAGGTAATATTTAAATAAAATTCCCTATATATTAATAGAGAAGCATTCTCAAGAAAATGCTGATGTTTCGTCGTTGGAGAGCTCGAGACACCAATGAATTTATTGCCCTCATTTTTATGGATATTGACACATAATTACTATTGAATGATAAAGGAATATTCCTTTTCAATTAATTAAAAAATCAAACATATAAATTTTAAAATATATTTTAATCATTTTAACATAGTTAATTATTATAACATTATTAGATCTAAAACATTTTCAAAACCTAAATTTATTCACTTATTAAAAAACTGATTACTATTCACATATTTAAATTTTCCAAAATAAAATTATCACAATAATCATTATTATAGGCAATTGAAATATATTATTTAATACCATTGGTATAATATTTCACGGGTGAAATATATTTTTACACAAAAAAATTAAACAAAATAAAAAATCTTGCATAGATTGAAGAAATATCAGACTATATATTTAGTTGATACACTGTATTTTGATCTACATATATTCTCACGGGTTATATATTTGGCTTTTACACAAACAAATTTTAAATTCTCAAAAATAACTTTACTCATAACACTAATTTTATCTGCATATTGTTACCTAGTATAACATTATTTTGTTAGTAAACTAATATTTTGAACTTAAATTTATTATTATTATAGGAAACACCATTTTTGAACTTACTTTTAAAAATTTTATTTTATCATAAATAATATTTATTTTATCATTAAGTTTCTACATGAGTTCATTTCTAACATAATTTATATTTATTATTAATATATATATTTCAATGATAAAATTAACAGTTTGAACTTTAAATTTTCTGTGTTAAAATTTATTTTTGTCATTAAATTGATATATGAATTATTTTTTTACATAATTATATTTATTACTAATATATAATAATAATAAATAACAGTTACAGTTTTAAAAGTTGTTAGTAAACAATCATATTTTAATAGTTAAAGTTTTTATAGCCAAAATATCTATAACGAAATTCTCTGCAGCCAAAATTTAAAAATCAAAGTCTCTACCACCAAAAATAATAGACATTATCAATTAGGACCTTAGTTAGACATCATGGGTAAACGAAGAATGGTCAAAAAGAAGGCAGAAAAGTAGAAAACATTTCCCCATCCAAAATGGTGCTCTCAATGTAAAAAAATAAATAAAAAATGGTGCTCTCAATTTCTTCATTAAATTGTAAAGTTTATTATACTGTATTTAAAAAAAGATTGACTATTTGTGGTGCTAAAAAATAGACGTTTGACTTTTTTTTGAGTGCCACCAAGATTCTGACAAACGAATTATATCCCTGCTAATTAATTGAAAAACGTAATTAAATTATTGCACAACATAACGTGACCAAATTAGTTAAGCTACATATCAGGAGGAGTTTGATCAAGTGGTCCAATCAATCATTCTAGCTTCTTATAGTGGAGAGTAGTTGGTAACAAATCGGTTTAATATTCTGTATAAATTTCGATTAGTTCCGGTTTGGTTATCGTGTGTGATCGTAACTTGCCGGTGGTTTTGCGACGGACACGTGGGATGTTGTAAATGTATCACGTGACTCAGCTGTAACTACCTTTAAATTCACTACTGAATTTTATTTTTATTTTTCCAGATTCTCATGTACATCTGTGATTTCTTCGGTTTATTTTTTTTAGTTATGTTTCCAAAAAGACATGAATGTATTACACCTTCTTTTTTTTTCCTCTTTTCCTAAGCTTACTATTAATAAAAAGAAGTGTGGCTTTGAAGCAAAATCTTAACTGTTAAGTGGCGTAGAAACCGGTTTAATATGTTAATTGTAGCTCGGTTAAGGTTAATTTCGGGTTGTTGTGTGATTTAGTGTAGTTAAACCAATTAATTCAGGCGAATAATTAGAAAAGAAAAAAATTTAGGACAAAAAGGCAAAGCGTGGTACTGTCTCTTCTTCTCTTGTCCGTCTTCTTCACCATTTCGAAAAATCTCAAAAACTTTATACAGAGAGAGATCCTTACAAATACTTTTGCTAACTTCCCAGAAAACCCTTATCCTCGGATCTGTTCAACCTCCCGATCAAGAACCTTAACCTTTGCGATTTCTTCAGTTTTTTTTTTTGCGTCAGATTCCGTTTTGGGTATCCCCGAGATTCTTCGTGGGTTTCAGGGGAGGGAGATGATGGCATTTCCGTGAAATCAGTGATGAAATTGGGAGTGAGAAGTAATTTAATTAATCTATGGGGGTAGTAGCTGAAGTGTGGAGGTCGAGCGTGAGGCTATTGACGAACTCGCCTCAGCTTAACGGTGGCTCACATCATCACAAGTCTGCGTTATGGAAGTGGCGATCTTTCTCGAGTCATCCCAAGAGAACCGTAATGTGGACATGGGTTTGTGGTTTCATGCTTTTCTCCTTAGGTGTCATCTCACTCTTAACCGGCCACGTTGTCTCTCACCTTGAGTGGTATTCTCAGCAATTGAGCAAACACAGCTTAGTAAGCTAACACTAGTGTTTCATTTTTGTTACTTTCAACACTTGAGATTGTCACTCTTCTTACTGCTCAATTTTTTGATTTCTTGAAATTGGATTGTTGTTATTCTTCTCAGGATATGAGCCGTCGAGAACCAATTGATGTATGGAAATCAAAATATTCCAAGTTCTTCTATGGATGCAGTGAGAGAGGAAGGAACTTCCCTCGTAAGTCAGATCTTCTTACATGTGTTCTTGCCTTGTTGAATAAAAGAAGTTATAAGAAAGTGAAAGTTTTGTCCTTTTTTCCATATTGATCTTGAATACTTTAGGTAAAAAGTCTGTATCTTTATTAAGATCTAATTGCATATTTGACTTACCCCTTTTAGTTTCGTTTAAAGCATAAGCAATACAATTTTGGGTTTCTGTTCATGTACAAGAAAGATTAGGCTTCAGTATTTCTTCTTCTTGTATCAATGGTCCTCTTAAACATTGTTTTTTTTTTCATCTTACAGCTGCTGCCCAGGAGCACTCGTCTAATGGATATTTGCTTATTGCAGCTAGTGGAGGCCTTAACCAGCAAAGAACAGGAGTAAGTTATATTATGTCTCAAGAATAAATATGTTAGGCTATCAGCAATAGAATGTTGCTTATCGTCTTTATAGAGTTATGTAGCAGTTGTTTCTTCATTGAAGTCTCCTCAGCTTGTTTTGAAATTGAAAATAATGTTATCTTTTTGAGCAGATAACTGATGCAGTGGTTGTTGCACGGATTCTTAATGCTACTTTAGTTGTTCCCGAGTTGGATCACCATTCTTATTGGAAAGATGACAGGTAACTTTTAGCAAGTTTTGGTAAATGAAGGTAACAGTAGCCATGTCAATTTCTTATGGGAATGGATCATCTGATCAAACACAAATATTTACTGAATAAAAGTTGCTTTGATCGCTGTGCAGTGACTTCAATGACATTTTTGATGTTAACTGGTTCATATCTTCTCTCGCCAAAGATGTGACTATAGTAAAGAGAGTTCCTGACAGAGTCATGCGTTCGATGGAGAAACCTCCTTATACCATGCGTGTGCCTCGAAAGTCTACTCCTGAGTATTATCTTGACCAAGTATTGCCAATTCTCTTGAGGAGACATGTAAGTCTATGTCACCTAAGAATCAAATTGTATAATTTTATCATATTATACACCAGTTATATTTGTTTTTTGCTATCCCCAAAAGTTCTATGGTTCTGTTTCAGTTAATATGGTTGAAGCTAAATCATGTTTGTTGAAATCTTGCAGGTTTTACAATTGACAAAGTTTGACTACAGACTAGCAAATGATCTAGACGAAGACATGCAAAAGTTGCGCTGCAGGGTCAACTATCATGCTTTAAGATTCACAAAGCGGATACAGTCAGTTGGGATGAAAGTGGTCAAGAGGATGAGAAAGATGGCCAAACGTTTTATTGCTGTCCACTTGAGGTTTATTAAGTTTCTTTAACAAGCATACTAGATTGTTATTCTCTGCTTTTTGCTTAATGGTCTTTCAATCATGTCATATAAGCATGTAACCATACTTTGATGAACTGCAGATTTGAGCCTGACATGCTAGCCTTTTCTGGTTGTGACTTTGGTGGGGGTGAAAAAGAGCGAGCTGAGCTAGCAGAAATAAGAAAACGATGGGACACATTGCCTGTGAGTTCATTATGTTCTTTTACATAACTTTCTTAATTATCCAAGTTCTATGCGTTATTTGTCTACAGGTGCAGTGAACTGAAACTTGATATGTGTGTTTGCGGCTTCTTATATTAAGAAATATATTTACAAACCTTGTTACATCTATGTTATTATCATAGAATAAGAGCATTACACCAAATTTTCTTTTCTTGTGGAGACTTTGTTTGGAGTTACAATATCTCACTACCATACCGCAGGATCTGGACCCTCTGGAGGAAAGAAAGCGTGGGAAATGCCCCCTTACACCTCATGAAGTGGGCTTAATGCTGCGTGCTCTTGGGCTTTGCAAAATGACACATATATCTATGTTGCATCTGGAGAAATATATGGTGGTGAAAAGACACTGAGACCACTTAGAGAGCTATTTCCAAACTTTTACACCAAGGAAATGCTTGCCAATGATGAGCTGAAGCCTCTGCTTCCCTATTCTTCACGCCTTGCTGCCATTGACTACATTGTTAGTGATGAAAGCGACGTCTTTATCACTAATAATAATGGGAATATGGCCAAGATTCTTGCAGGCCGAAGGTTAGGAAAATTTCCACTTGTCCCAATTAGAGCTTTGCTGTTAAAATAAGTTTTCCAGTATGAAACAACAGGCGATAGCATCTTATCATTTTCTTACTTTGAATAAAGTAGGTGATATATAAATATAATGCCCTGCCCTTGCCCTTGCTCTGCCACAGAGAATTAAGTAGATTTGGTTGAGGCTTGTCATAGCTACACGGTGCATCCTCATTCACATGTTCTTTCTGGTTGCATTTGCATGAATTGCTTGACTGGTTCTTCAATCCACTTGACCCATCAGACACGAGACCATGACACTGTTGAGTATGTATTTACAGGAGGTACATGGGTCACAAGAGGACCATCAGGCCAAATGCAAAGAAGCTAAGTGCTTTGTTCATGGACCGAGAAAAGATGGAGTGGCAAACTTTCGCCAAGAAAGTGAAATCTTGTCAGCGTGGATTCATGGGTGATCCAGATGAGTTTAAACCAGGACGTGGTGAGTTCCACGAGTACCCACAATCTTGCATATGTCAGAGACCCTTCTCTTATGACAAAACCTCAACTGACGACGAAGAAGACGACATACCAGAAGAGAACCACAACAACACCAGCACTAGACATGAGCATTTGTCTTCAGCTGACCATGAGCGTGACGAAGTTTTCCCAGACTAGCAAAATGGTTCTGCAGCATCAATATAGGTCGCTGGAGATTTTACTGTAACCAGGTAAAGGTCAAAATTCCAACTTTTTTGTAGGAGGATAATAACATACAACCATAAAGATGTACATGATTTAAATAGAAGTCTTTGTGTTGCTGTTACAGCTGTTGTAAGGAGATTGATCAACACAGGTAGATCGAGGAGAGGAATAGGAGCTTCCCACGTAGCTACTTGTTGGTTCTAAAGTGTTCATAGATACTTCTATCGAATAGGCATACATAACCCCAGCTCTTCTCTTTGTTTCTTTCTGATTTTGAAACACCACCACCAAAACTATCTCTTATCTTGTATTTGTCTTATATCTTAGTTTTTGGTCTTTCAACCCGTTGGTCTTTTTTTCTTTTTTTTTTCTTATGGTATTCCCTTAGATTTCCTGAAATGTAAAATCAAGTTTCCCTCTGATTCCTAACATTTTTGTTTGTATTTCATTTTGAATATCAGAAAAGATGTGCATTGATTTCGATTCAAGTTTATTCAATCAACTTTACTTAAAGAAAAAAATATCCCGGAATATTACAGAGTTTACTACAAAAAGATGCTTTCATGAAAAGAATATTCATACATGTTATGAATACAAAATAATTCTCATAGGTGTATGAGCAGAGGTGAGGTTGGTCAAAGTTCGCATTTTTTAACTTCAAAAAGAAAGACAAATGGGCCTGAAAGGTTTAAGAAGAGTCTCTCGTTGTGCTAGAAGGTTCACCTGGATTAACCAAAACACACTCCAGACTTGTAGCGTAATCACCAACACACGAAGCGTCTCACATCGCAACACGTGTCAGTTTTCACACGTGGAATATTTTGATTGGTTATATCTCTGAATCTTATTCCACCTCAGTATTAGTATTACTCTTCTCAGTAATTTATATATATGCACTCTTGTCTCCATTTGTTTTCTTTTCTTTCCTTAAGGTTTCTCCAGAACCTGACGGAAGATTAAAGAAAAAAAAATAAAAAAAATTACGAATCTGCAAATCGATTTCCGCCGGAGAATGCGATCGGAGCTCGGAAACTGGTCATTCTCTAATACCTTTTTCACTATCACAAATCGCTAATTCTTTTCTACAACTTTGTTTGATTTCACACTTACCTGCCTCGATTGCTTCGAGTATCGGAAATTTTCTACGTGTGTTTTGCTGAGAACATTTGCTTAGTCTTGATGTTTTCGTCTTCGATTCTATGTGCTGTTTAGTAATATGACTCTTGTTGTGCTTAGCTTTCTTAGAGGTGATATGAATCGGTGTTTTATGTCTCATCGGCCGTGATCGATTTGAAGTTTTGAAATCTAATCGCATTGTGCTTTTTTTGTTGGATTTATTCTGTTTCTAGGGTTTTTGAATTCTAATGCGGTTGTTTCTTCAATCTTGCAGAGGAAGTGCAGGTCTCTCTACTCTCTTGGTGTTTATAGTTAACGATCGGAATATGGGGAAGATGTTTAGTTGTTTAGTGGTGTTCTTGTCATTGATCTCTTTAGTCCCATTTCCATCGGAATCCGCTGTTTCGAGTGTAGATTTAGGTTCGGAATGGGTTAAAGTTGCCGTAGTTAATCTGAAGCGAGGACAGAGTCCAATCTCTGTAGCCATTAACGAAATGTCAAAGAGGAAATCCCCAGGTCTAGTGGCGTTTCAATCTGGAGACAGGTTACTAGGCGAGGAAGCTGCGGGTATTACGGCACGTTATCCGAATAAAGTTTATTCACAGCTGAGGGATATGGTGGGAAAGCCTTTCAAACATGTGAAGGATTTCATCGATTCTGTCTACTTGCCGTTTGATATTGTTGAAGATTCTAGAGGTGCAGTTGGTATTAAGATCGATGACGGTTCGACTGTTTACTCAGTTGAGGAGTTGTTGGCTATGATCTTGGGTTATGCCTCAAATCTAGCTGAGTTCCATGCTAAGATCCCAGTTAAGGATATGGTTGTTTCAGTTCCACCTTACTTTGGTCAGGCTGAGAGACGTGGTTTGATCCAGGCTTCTCAGTTGGCTGGAGTTAATGTCCTCTCCTTGGTTAATGAGCATTCAGGTGCTGCTTTGCAGTATGGGATTGATAAGGATTTCTCTAATGGGTCGAGACATGTCATATTTTATGACATGGGTTCAAGTAGTACTTACGCAGCCCTTGTCTATTACTCTGCTTACAGTGAGAAGGAATATGGCAAGACTGTTTCTGTCAACCAATTTCAGGTTAATAATGCTCTTCTTTTAAATTAGTAGGCTTTTTTTTTCCTTCCAGATATATTGTATTTTGTGGGTTCTTTATTTTTTGCTTCTTGGAAACATGTGTGACTTAAAGCTCAGCCTACTCATTCTTATTCTTTTGGCTGCTCTCAGTTGGAGTGGTTTTCATTATGGGTCATAATTTATTAATGTTTATGTAGGTCAAGGATGTTAGATGGGACTCGGGACTAGGAGGACAGAGTATGGAGATGCGTTTGGTAGAGCACTTTGCAGATGAGTTTAATAAACAGCTCGGTAATGGCGTTGATGTGAGGAAGTTCCCCAAAGCAATGGCTAAATTGAAAAAGCAAGTTAAGCGTACAAAGGAAATCTTGAGTGCAAACACTGCGGCTCCAATATCTGTTGAATCTCTTCATGATGATCGTGACTTCAGGTATAACTACAATCTATCAAGGATTCACTATTTTCCCAGCTCACCAAACTTTGGCTGCAAAAATGTTATAATGGATTCACATGCTCAAATTTGCATCATGATTGGTATAATTCTTTTGATGTGCGGGGGATATTCTAATGTACTTATGTTTATTCAGGAGCACAATTTCCCGTGAGAAGTTTGAGGAACTATGTAAAGATCTGTGGGAGAGATCTCTTACACCTTTAAAAGATGTGCTCAAGCATTCAGGTTTGAAGATGGATGATATATCTGCAGTGGAGCTGATAGGAGGAGCTACTAGAGTTCCCAAGCTACAGGTAGTTTTTCATGCTCTCAAAGCTAATCATTGGATTTCGCTTCATTTTTTTTCCAAATGAAGTTAAGATCTAATTTTTAATTTGTAATTACAGAGCACAATCCAGGAATTTATTGGGAAACAACAGTTAGACAAACATCTGGATGCTGATGAAGCTATTGTCCTCGGTGCAGCACTACATGCTGCTAACTTGAGCGATGGAATTAAATTGCAACGTAGGCTAGGTATAGTTGATGGTTCCCCCTATGGGTTCCTAGTTGAGTTGGAAGGCCCTAATGTTAAGAAAGATGAGAGCACAAAGCAGCAACTCGTACCACGGATGAAAAAGCTACCCAGCAAGGTACTGCATCACATTCAGAACCTATTTGAGCTTAGAAAATGTTTCTGTCTTGTAATAATTTTGTGTACCTGATTCTCTGACAGATGTTCAGATCCTTTGTCCTTGACAAAGATTTTGATGTGTCACTTTCTTATGAGTCCGAGGATATTCTACCCCCAGGAACCACCTCCCCTGTCTTTGCACAGTATTCTGTCTCTGGTTTGGCAGATACATCTGAGAAGTAAGAGCTTAATTTGTTCTCTTATTGTTCTGTTATTCTTTCCGTTTGGAGAGAAGTATGTTTTACTCAATATAAGCTGATAAATGTAAGTTCATTGATGTGGACAGATATTCTTCTCGGAATCTATCTGCACCTATCAAGGCAAATTTGCATTTCTCTCTAAGTAGAAGTGGGATTCTAAGTCTAGATCGAGGAGATGCTGTAATTGAAATCACAGAATGGGTAGAAGTTCCTAAGAAGAACGTGACCATTGATAGTAACACAACCACAGCAACAGGCAATGCCACTGATGAGAATTCAGAAGAAAATAAAGAGGACCTACAAACTGATGCTGGAAACAGCACTGCTTCAAATACAACAACAGAAGTTAACCTGGGCACAGAAAAAAAGCTGAAAAAGCGGACATTCAGGATTCCTCTGAAGGTGGTATTCTGGCTTTACTGTTTCCAAGATTTTTTTGATTAATGTCAGTACCACTAACCAATTTTGTTTGGATATGACTTGTAGGTAGTAGAGAAAACTGTTGGACCTGGAGCACCTTTTACGACAGAGTCTCTTGCCGAAGCTAAGATAAAATTAGAAGCCTTGGACAAGAAAGATAGGGAAAGAAGAAGAACGGCTGAGTTGAAAAACAACCTTGAATCTTATATATATGCTACTAAAGAGAAGGTGTGTGCTTTTATATAGATCACAATCTCGGCTACTTCCTTCATGGTTCTTTTGTTGCTATAGTTATACATTGTTGTTAGTTAATATTCTTCTGAAAATGTAAAGCTTTGGTTCTATTCTGGTCCTTGTACAGCTAGAAACACCCGAGTTTGAAAAGATATCCACCCAAGAAGAGCGGAAGGCGTTTGTTGAGAAGCTTGATGAGGTATGTATCAATTTTATATTGATCTAATCTTTGGTTCCAATGGTGAGTGTGATGTTTGATTCTAAGGACGGTCGTGTGTGTTTTAGGTGCAAGATTGGCTTTACATGGACGGCGAGGATGCTAATGCGACAGAGTTTCTGGAGCGGCTTGACTCACTAAAAGCCATTGGCAATCCCATATCTTTCAGGTTTGTTCCCTGCTTGTTTTATTGAACAGTAGCTTCCTGAAAATGTTCTTACAAACCATTTGATATATATTTGTACAGATCAGAGGAGCTTACAGCACGACCTGTAGCAGTTGAATACGCTAGGAAATATGAAAACGAACTGAAAGAGGTACTTTGACATAACATGATTATTGTAGTTTTCTCATTATAAATAAACAAACCGCTGAGTTTCAATCACACTGCAGACTACAAAAGAGTGGGAGAAGAACAAAACATGGCTTCCAAAAGAAAAAATCAACGAGGTGTGTTTTTGCTCTTCTTATTTGTGAAAAAACACACAAAGCTCGCTCTACAAATTTTGGTGAGCTCAATGCTAAATTGCGTTTTTCGATTCAGGTCTCAAAGGAAGCAGAGAAAGTAAAAAGCTGGCTGGATAAGAATGTGGCTGAGCAGGAAAAGTGAGTTTTGCTTCCCTTTCTTCTTTGACGGTCTTTAAATTACAATTTACACATAGAGAGAGAGTAACATCAAACTTGTCACAGGACTGCTTTGTGGAGCAAACCGGTATTCACGTCCACGGAAGTGTACGCCAAAGTATTTACTCTGCAAGACAAGGTAAGAAAAGAGATTGGTAAAAAAAGAGTACAAGGTCAGTTGTTTGAGCGAAAAGGGTTTGACATTTGGATATAATATGAATGATAGGTGACAAAAGTGAATAAGATCCCAAAGCCAAAGCCAAAGATAGAAAAAGCAACCAAGAAGGAGAACACAACAACGAAGGAGGAGGAGCAATCAAAAGCCTCAGACTCCAATTCTTCTTCCGATGAAGCTGCCAAAGACGAGCTTTGATTAACATATATAATATAATAAATAGAGTTTTCATTAAAGCTAAATTTTGTGTGTTTAAGATGGCAAATAGGATTAAAGTTAGGCAGCTGAGATGAGCCAAAAGGATTTTGTTCCTTTTTTCTCCTCAACTTCTTCACATTACATCACATTCTGTGTTTTTGTTTTCATTATATCAAGTTTTGGTCTCTTTTTTTTTTTTTTCCTTTAATTAAAATCTTCAATGTAGTGAAATTTTACATTTTTCATCAGTCCTTCATGTCTAAAAAGGCATTTAAACATTATTATAGATTGCTACACCCACTTTACCTACACTAACAACTGTATGGAACATAGTTAGACGGACTAGATGTCAAAGACTTTGGTAAAAGATGAACAAAATATAGGCAATATATCCATTATAAAGTCGGAGTACCTTTACGTGTGTGTGCTATGCTATCACTCTTGATTATTCGGTTATTTTTTTTTGTTGTATTTAGTAGTAGAGCCATTGTCATTGTCACTGGAAACAGTGAGGAGAAATTTATAGGAAAAATACATTATAACAACAAGGCCCCAGTCACGAGATTGTATGTCAAGTATAGCTGAGTGCCTGAGTCAAGTCGCTGTATAGCCGTAAATCCTAGGCGATTGATTGCAGTGTGTTTTAAACATGATGCGACGTGATAGCCTTGGCATAACTAGATAGCACATGAGATGTATTTTTACCCACGTAAGGTGAGCATGCTTGACATACTCGAGGCACTATAATGCATTTAGTGTCATGTCAGCCCCATGTGGACATACTATGGACTGTAAGAACATTTTGAGTTGATAAGAAATCTCGGTGTTCAAGTTGATGTCCGTCCGAATTTTCCAGGAAGATGGACCAATAGTGTCGCCGGCCTCTACTACCTTTTTGTAGATTAGAACTATATGGGGCTATATGAGTCACGTCGCATATTAACCGTACGTCCTAGATAAACAAAACAAAAAAACTTATGTGTTAATGCATATATAATTGCAAACACAATTTTTTTGTTGTTGTTAATGTATTATGCAAACATCATAATATTTAATATTTTTGGTGGAGATAAAACAAAAATGAAAAAACTTAGTTGGGGGAAGATATAGATAGATATAAATTACATACTAATAATAGAAAGCGTCGGTGTGGCAGGTGATGATTAAAAACGCGTGAGAGATATAGATAGAAGAAGAAGAAGAAGAAGAAAGAAAAGACACATAACATAATAAACACATTGAAATCAGGTGGAGGATGTCGTTGAAGCTCTGAGTACACTTGACACTACAGCTCACGTACACCCAATTCATTATTCCATTTCAATCCAAACATATATACTTATTATACAATTTAGAAAAATAAGTTTTATTTTCACATCTTAAGAACCAATATTAAATTAAAACATAACTTTCCTTACAAATCTTTAAAGTCCAAAATGTATCTGATTTTTAAAAATTGTAATTAAGCAAAAACATATATTGTACGTACTGATAACCCAAACATATTCTGAATTTAGTGGCATTTTAAACATTTTCAACACGAATATCTTGAATTAAACTCTAGGTTAATTACTTAATACCGTACGTTTTGACTCAACTCGTACAATATTTCCGAAATTTATCTACTAGATTATGATTAACATATCATCCCGCTGTAGTAAACTTAACAATGCAAAAAAAAAAAACAAAAACATCTCTAGTTTATTTAGATATACACTAACTAAACTTGAACCAAAACTTGATCTACTCAAGCAATAATCATATATGTTATAGACATTACGGTAAATTTCAGAGAATATTTCTCAATTAGTTTTCATGCATGAGAATGAGATCAGTCTTTACCGTGAATCTTCCAGCTGTTTTCTTATTATAGTAGAATTTTGAGCTTGTTGATTATTCAATGATGGACTTATGAAAAAAATCCTTTCGTCAGAGCTTCGTCAACTCCAAAATCATTCGTATTCTCTCATCCTAAAAAGCTGAAAGATAAAAAATAGTTATAATTTGGTATGTAGAGTGTGGTGGGACTTTGCAAATTTAATTCAAACTTCCAATCAATAAGGTTTCGTCCGCACCGCCATAATGTGAAAGTGAAAATGACATTGCACCAAACTAAACAATTAATTCCCCCTAATTCATGCAAGATTTTGATCCTCTAATAACACCTTTTTTTTTTTGTCTTTTTTTTCCATTTCTTTGTTACTTTCCTCAAGGACAATAAAACCCAACCAAAACTAAAATTTTCTATTCTTTACAAAATAATTTAAAATGATTATATGAAAAGTTATTTTAGTAATTGATCATGCCAAAACGTTGGGACTGTATGTATCTTTTCATACGTAATTTTGATTCTACGAGTAAAAACTATCTCAAACTTTTGTAAGAACAAATACCGTTTTCACAAACTAGATCTATTATTGTAACGTTAATTAATCACTTAGCTTATTGACTATTTAAATAAGTTGACTAAGAAAATAGAAACTGTGATAGGACCAGACAACAGTATCTCATAGCATTATTGAAGTTTGGTTAGCTTTCATTAAATAAAAAGAATATATATGCAGGTTATTATCTTCCAATCCCGAAGTGACAATGACTTAACTCGTTTGGAATTTGCTTTAACAAAAACAAAAACATAAAACTCGTTTGGAATTGGACTAGCTAAAGATGAAATATATAGAAAGTTACTATATGAAGTAATAACTATTGCCAAAATTAAATAATTAACTTTAAGAAACAAACATGACCACAAAAAAAAAATGGTACGTAACGTATAAGAAAACGGATATGCACCAATTGATTTGATCACAGCTATGTTCTAATACAAGTCAAAAACAAATACTACACGGATGTGAACCATTCCCAAAAATAAACGTAATTTGATGAGAGATATGAACAACAGGCTTCCACTCGTTTTCTGAATTATATGAAGCCATAATCATTAAGGATCAACCAACAAAATCATGACCACAATACGAAAGTCTTTAAAGTTACTGTTCTGCTGAATTAACAAAGTAAAACAATGGATGTGTGAAGGGTGGTTACAATCGATGATGATTAATGAGTTATCGTACTAATTGATTCTGTCAACTGTATATGAAAGTTTTCAACCTAGAAGTTAATGTAAGTTTGAAAGATTGGTGATATGATTATTCTAAAGTAACTTTTCATCATAAGTACTCTTTTGATAAGATGATTTGTGTCCATAAAGTTAATCTACGTCAACTACATTATTGTCACTATTTGATATCAATCAATTCGTTGTATACAATAGTATCCAATATATATGCTTCCATGTGCAAGTCTTATCGATGTGATTGAATTCAATTTATGATATAATCTTTTTGTAACCCTCGTATTATATGTGTTTCCCTAAAACGGGCTTCTTCGCAAATCAATACATTTCATAATTAGTGATTTGATATATAAATACGATTTAGAATTTTCTTTTGTTTCTTATAACCAACTCATGGTGATTGGTGAAAGGCTCACAAATCACAATGTAAGGGACCAGAATAATTCGAGTCATTCTAGTGTTGGTTTCAATAACAATAGGCCACTCTAAATAGTTTTTAATGAGAAAATACGTACTTAGTTATGTCACACCTTCAAGATTAATTTGAAATATGGCCCGCGATCTTGTAATTACTAAGAAAAAAATAGTCCATCAAAATGATATCGAGACAAGAACCACGTGTTGCATTAAAACGTGCCTTGTCAAAGATGTTCACTTTGACTCTTTATAGTCTTAGCCATCTCTTTCTTCTATATATAAAAATCACAACCATGCATGGTGTGTGTGTCAGTGTGTGCATACATATATTTTATAAGATATCCTGCACATATACACATATAGTAAAAGAGATTTTATACAGTACGCTCAAGTGATCGAGTATTTGATTCTTGTCACAAAATATAGATCTGATCTTTTTAATGGAGCATGACCGTACGTTAAACTTCATAGCATACGGACTACAAGAAGTAGCTGAGGAAGAAGAAATAGAAGAGTTAGAAGGCGATGACGACGAGAGCATGACGTTGTCGTCGCTGCCGGGAAACGAGACGTCGGAGTGTTCGTCTTCTCCGGTGATGACGTATCCTCCGATCCCTCATCAGCCTAAAACTCCGAGAGAGCCTATGGAGTTTCTATGCAGATCATGGAGCATGTCTACGTCTGAGATCTCTCTAGCTTTGTCCTCTAAGAAATCTAATAAACATATCAAACAAAACCCTAATATTTCTAAGTTGGACGCCGCCTTCCCTTCGCCGGCTCCGGCACCACCACCACCGCCTCCGCCGCTACAAGTAAGCCGTCTCTTACTTTTCCATCTTCAATATACATTTTCATTTGTATGGTTGATATGATTAGTAATGGTTACGATCATATCATATGATTCATATGCAACAATAAGGTGTTTTAATTTATGGGCCAATAATATGTTAATAGGCCCAATATTATATAAGACCAATATATTTTAAAAAGCCCACAATATTTTAAATTGTTTTCTTCGACAGACGGGAAAGGTAGCGAGTGTGGTAAACGCGCGGAGAACGGGAACGATCGGTAAATGGTTCCACCACCGAGAAAGTGTCGGCGGGAAGGGCTCCGCCGTAAGGAAGAGAGATAAAGCTCGTGTGGAGAATGCGCATCTTCATTCCGCCGTGTCGATTGCGTCTCTGGCGACGGCCATCGCCGCCGTGACCGCTTCGTGCAACCATGACGGCTTCACGGAATCAAAGATGATGAGTTCAGCGCTGGCCTCGGCTTCGGAGCTGTTGGCTTCTCACTGCCTCGAATTGGCGGAACTCTCCGGTGCCGGTCACGATCGCGTCGTCTCTGCTGTCCGATCCGCCGTAGATGTTCGCGGACCTGGCGATTTGCTGACTCTAACTGCTGCAGCTGCAACTGGTAAGTTCATCCTTGACCTTGATCAGATCTTTCTCTTGAATGCTACAGTGGACAATAGATTTGATTTGGTTTCATGAGAAGATTTATGTTTATCGCATTTTTGATATTGTAGCATTGAGAGGAGAAGCAGCTCTAAGGGCAAGACTACCAAAGGAAGCTAAGAACAATGCAGCTATAAGCCCTTGTGAAAGAGCTTTACCAGAAACTCATGATTGTTCCTCTGAGCTCGATTGCGCTAGCACGACTGATGAACATGTATCTGCAGAGGGGATTGAAGAATCAAAACTAGATTGTGATGGAGAGCTAATGCAGTGCACACGAAACGGTAATATTTTTCAGCAAGAGAGCTTCTTCTTTGCTAATTCCTGTGAATGATGATGATATTATATATTTCAAGAAAGTTTTTATTTGACCTTTGTAATGTGAACAACAAAGAGCTGACACTTATGGACCTTTTCAGGAGCTTTGCGGTGGAAGCATATAAAAGTGTACATCAACAAGAGATCTCAGGTTAAAAAGCGAAAACTCAATCAAAGCAAACGAAGTTTTATGGTTGTCTAATTATAGAGTTGACATTTCACTCGTTTTTTCTTGCAGGTTGTTGTAGAAATCAAAAGCAAACACGTTAGAGGAGCGTTCTCCACGAAAAGCCAAGGTTAGCTAATAGTATCACCTTCAGATATCCTTCTTTCTTTCAATGGTTGTGGTGTTCATTTGTATAAGGCGAGTAGTCTTGGGACTTTGTCCAATGCTTTAGCTAATCCAATGGTTACATCACTACAGGCATTGTAAATGATGTATGCGAGATAGTCTCGGGCCTGCAAAATGGAAAAGAAACGGAAAACGCAGAAGAAGAAGAGCTCTATTTCGGAATCAGTACTGGGAAAGGTCTAACAAAGTTCAAGTGCAAGAGCAAGGCTGATAAGCAGACATGGGTGGATAGCATCCGGAATCTTCTTCATCGAGTAACTGCTGTTGAGGTTACCAACACTTCTCTTGAAACTACAAACATTGCCAATACCACATAAGTCATGTCTTGTTTTTAAGCGTTGGGGTTATTTTCATTACAAGCCAATGATATGTATTGTTTTAAAGCACATGTACATATCTGTAAGTATGTGTAATGTTTTTTTCATCTTCAGCTGCTTTTATCTTAGTCAGTTGTAAACATTTTTTTCTGGAAATAATGATGAAGAAGATTATAATAAGGCCTAATGAATCTCACCAGAAGAATGTCCAGGTGTTTCCCCACGGCACCCGTGAAAATCCTGACATCTTCCCCCGTGAGTTTCTCTGTCACTGTTGAATTCTTGATTTTCCCTTTTCTTTATCAGTTGTCTATAGTCGCCAGTAAATACTCGAAATAACTCAGAATCATGCGTTTATAAGATGGAAAGGAACAGTAGTTAGTAAATGATAAAAAAAAAACTGATGTCGACTAAAAGTATCTTTCAGAGAGAATGATTGAAAAAGTACTAGTATCACAATTGTTTCAACTTCGTTCAGAAACAGTAAAGAGAAATGACTAAGTTTGGTTGTTACCTCTTTGCTTTCTTGCTAGTATCAACCTTCGATGTCCGGGTTTTCTTGCTAGTATCAACCTTCGATGTCCGGGTTTTCTTGCTAGTATCAACCTTCCATGTCCGGGTTTTCTTGTTAGTATCAACCTTCGACGTCGAGGCTCTTTCGCTGCTTCTCTGTGATTTCTTTGGCCGACTGTCTTCGATGTCTTTAAGCTTGTAGTAATGAGGAGCTATTTCAATTAGCCACTCGGGTTTCATCTCGGTTGTATGCCTCATATATTCCTTGGTAGTAAGTACTAGTTCATGATACACCAACCACTTACTAGGTGATGCCCCAAATAAGCCCGAGTTAGGATGTACATAAACTGTCTGAGGTTCTTTCACTCTTCTGTACGATCCATTCTTTTGTAACTTTGCAGAATGTGGGAAGAATCCGGCCAAGATGGCTTTCTTTATTGCGTCAAAATCATTCGGGTTGGAAGTAAGTTCTACTCCAATCTTGTTTAGAAGTCCAAGTAGCTGGTCACGTATATCTCTAGCTCTTTTCATACTCTTGCTCTGAATGAAGTTCTCGTAGCACCATTGAGTCGAGTAGTTTGTTTCCTTCCAGGAATTGTAAACCCTTAACAAAGCAATGTGGTCGCCAACATTCTCTGTATCTACATAGAAGTTCATCCGAGCATTGTCGGCGAGAAGGTGCTGGTTCTTTGGTCGATAAAAGACTGAGTTCCCTACAGACAACATGGCGGCTATCGTGATTATCTCTTTCGAGCACTTGTACTTTTCCGAACCAACGATCATCTTTGATAGCATCGGATCAACTGGAAACTCCACCATTCTTTCTCCTACCTTAGTAATCTCACCCTTTCCATTCAAAGCACCCAGAGCATAGAGCAACTCGAAAGCCTTCAAAAGAGCGGTCTCTGGTGGAGGATCCATGAAATCAAAATTGAACACATCATGAATACCAAGACTCTTCAAAGTAAGCACAACACTTGCAAGGTTAGCCCTTTGGATTTCTGGTATTGTGGTGGGCTCCAAATTCTTGACGTCGTACAACCGGAAACATTTCCCAGGACCAGTTCTTCCGGACCGACCAGCTCGTTGCTCTGCAGAGGCCTTGGAAATAGGTCTTACAAGAAGTGACTCCATTCCAGTTCTCGGGTTGTATGAGTTGATCTTACAATATCCCGGATCAATGACGTACCTAATCCCTTCAATGGTTAACGATGTTTCTGCAATATTCGTTGCCAGGACAACTTTCCGCGACCCTTTAGGAGCTGGTTCAAACACTTTTGCCTGCAGTTCGGTCGGGAGATTTGAGTAGATAGGACAGATAATGATCTCAGAGCTCTTTGTACCCAAATCCATCATCCTTCGCTTCAAATTTGTTTCTGCTCTTTCAATCTCTTCTTGACCGGTGAGGAAAACTAAAACGTCTCCAATCGGCTCAGTCTGATGGATCTGAAACACAGTACGTATTACTGTCTCCAAGTAGTCAGCATCAGGCCATCTTCTGTACAGCTTTTCAACTGGATATCTTCTTCCTGGGATTAGGTAAATCCTAGCCGAATCAAAGTATTCAGAGAACTTTTTAGCTTCAAGCGTTGCACTTGAGATGATTAACCTAAGATCAGGCCTAACCTTTGCTACATCCTTAACTAACGCAAACAAAATATCAGTGGACAGCGTTCTTTCATGCGCCTCATCAATTATGATGACACTATAGCTATCAAGTTTCGGTTCTGTGAGCAGCTCTCGCAACAGCATCCCATCAGTCATGTACTTGATAACAGTTTTATCTGAAGTACAGTCCTCGAATCTAATGGAATAGCCAACCTCATGTCCTAGTTTAACACCAACCTCTTGAGCCACTCGGGAAGCAACGCTCATAGCAGCAACTCTCCTAGGCTGAGTACAACCGATCTTTCCACGCTTTGTGTAACCAGCTTCTTGAAGATACTGCGGTATCTGCGTAGTCTTGCCCGATCCTGTTTCCCCAACAATCACAAGAACCTGGTTTTTGGCAATGAGTTTCAGCAGTTCATCACGGTACCCATGAATCGGAAGAAACTCCCTCTCTTCCCGAGCCTTCTCCGCAACAGTTTTCGAGTGACAACCTCTGTGTCTCCCAGTTTCCACCTCACTAGAAGATTCCTCAACCAAACATGTTAACTCGTCAAACACAAACTCATACCCATCAACAACTTGCTGCTTATCCTTTGCACCAAATCTCACTCTCGCCTTCTGAGCCTGATGATCCTCCCAAGCTTCTTGCTCCGTAACAACTCTCCCACTCTTCCTCTCACTATAACGCTGCTCCGCCACAGAAAATCTCTTCTTCTGATCAACACACCCTTCTTGATCATAAGCATCTGGAATCCTATACCTTTCAACATCATCATCATCCTCTGTTTTCTTCAACAACTCATACAATTCTTTCTTAAACCTAAACTCAATTACTTCTCTCTCAGTAAGCTTCACACCATGATTCAACATAATCTCGTCTTCGATCTCATCCCTCAACTCCTCAACCATCTTCTTCTCTCGATCCTTGAGATACCCTCGTCTCGAGGCATTCCTCAAGATCTCAATCATATAGCTACTCAAAACCTTGTCCCCAGAACTCAGTTTCGCTTTCTTCTCCTCGCCATTAGGATCATCATCATCATCTTCTTCAGATTTTCTTCTCTTCCTTGTAGAGATTTTTTTGGGTATATTGAATTTTATAGAAACAGGAAGGCGAGAGATCTTCTCCACCGACATAAACCCTTCTTCTTCTTCTTCTTCTTCTCCTTCCCTGTTTTTATAGAGATTCTCATCTGATGATGATGATGTTCGTACCTGATCTTCCGCGGATTCATGGGTCTTCTTCTCCAGATCATTGCTGCTCTCCATTCTTCGATTCTTACACCAGGATAGATCTGTGATTTCGATTGATCGAGAACCAAACCCTAATCTATATAGTTCTGGCAAAAAAAAAGGAAACAAGTGATTTTATGTATAGCTGTCGTATTGGCCAGAGTCTCAATTTGGTTTTGGGAATTCTTACGTTTTTTTATTTTTATTTATGAAAAACGTCAAGTAAACGTGATGACCAAGCATAAAATTAAAAGCAATAAAGTTAGAAATTAAAAGCAATAAAATTAAAAGCAATAAATTAAAAGCAATAAAGGTCAGCTCCTCAATTTGCAAACTTTATTGCTTTTTTTTTTGTTATAACGCATAATCAAATCAAAATAATGACAATTTATTGCTATTAAAACATGAAAAATTATGAATTTAAAAAGAAATCTGAAATCTTAATGATCAGACATTTGTAAGAATCTCCTAATATTATATCACGTGTCATGCTTATTATGATATTGTTTATATGATAGGTTAATATGTTTTCACATCAGTGATATTCCCTCTTTATCATAAATGATGATTTTTTAGAATTTTTTTCTTTGTATCATAAATAATGATTTTTTGTATACTTTTATCAATTAATGTTAAGAAATTGTAAATTTCAAAAATCATTAAATGAAAATTTAAAAATTTGATGAAATACTATTGGTTAATAATTATAAAATATGTTATTATAAATAAATAATATACTTATTACTAAACATTAAATGTTTTTCTTATTTTATGTAAAAATCCAAAAACATCATCTATTGTGTGATACACAGGGAGTAAATTATTTTCAAGATTTAAATAATTCTTAATTACTTATTTGGTATACATTCCTTTTCACCATCCTAGTAAAATCTTATGAAATAGAATGATATACTATTCATTTCTCAGTTAATAATATATATGAAAGCAAGAATACAATTTACAGTATTAAATTTAGTAACCATCAACAGGGTTTGGTATAGTATTATGGGGACCAACACCATTACACCAAGCTCCGAGCCCCATGAACAAACACTTAAAAAATGTTAGATCGATTTGATACACTTCCGGATTCATCATCATCACCGTCTCCTCCCATCGTACTCTCGATCTATGTTCGTGCCTTGACTCTAATCCACTCAATTTTGTAAACATTAACAGCATGCAATTTATTCCACTCTGTGTTGGACAAAACCAACATTTGTACTATCTTTTTATTTTTTTTAGCTGACAAGTATTTCAACCAAATATCAATTATCAAAAAAAAAAAAAAGATAGTTCATAACGTTTCACTCACAAATCACAAATGTTCAAAAAAGAAATTGAAAGAGACACGTGAACTACTGAACTTAATCTCCTATCTCGTGTCTGTTGAACAGATTTGGATCCTCTCTGAACTATTTTTTTTTGTTTTTTGCTTTTTAGCTTTAGATTTATTGACAAGGAACCAACCCAAAGGAAACAATATTCCCCTACAATATAATAGCTCCCTCATTGCTTCACATGTAAGTAAAGCTTATTGAAACTCAAAATGAAATAACATAAGAGGAAATTATTTGATGATCAACTCATATAATCTCATATCAACCAGACAACCACTTTCCAATCACTCCTCCCAAATCATTCCTACCATTGAACTAAGTATTCGATTGCTATATATGAGAGAGTACCAAAGAATGAGATATGATCAAAACCAAAACCTCAAAAGTTTTAAAGTTTTATCTTTGAAGAAAAGAAACCGCACGGAGGAGATAAGTGAACAAGGTAGTTGGCACAGAGAAGAAAGCAGAATGGTCACTCTCCTCCAAGACATACAACTGAGAAGGTGGCCAATTCTTCACCAACAGGTCTTGACTCGCAGAATCGAACATCCTATCCTTGGTAGTCTTGATGTAGACTCGTGGAACTTTCTCGGCCTCGGGATTTGGAGGCAACTTATCAAGACCATTTAGTGCCCTCACAGGAGCAGGACGCAGCAGTTTAGATGCCAGAGTTACGTCCTACCAATAACCATTTAATTTATATATATATATATATATTCAATCACCACACGTTACTAGTACTGAAACATAGAAGTAGTCAAGAGAGAGTAACCTCAAGAGGGCTTTGGTTATAGTAATATTGGCGTATAAACTGCTGTTTCATGATGACTCCGGTGGGTGACTTATCCTTACCTTCACCATATGTAAACTCCCATATATTTTCTTCTCCTACATCTGCATGCATCTATAAAATAATCACAAAGAGTTTAATACCGATCGAGAGTACGTCGTAGATTGATATATCAGAACAAAAACAGAGAGGTGAGTTAGTAACAGAACAGGTCACACACACTGACTCACGTTTGACGAAGGTTGTGGAGAAGGGGTGGATCCGGGTCGAACCATGGAAGCCGCGAGGTAAATGGCCATGGAGATTTTGTTTGTGAACTTGCAGAGAGCATCGGTGACACTTCCTCCGCCGATGCTATGTCCGACGAGTATGACTTTGTGGGATGGAGGAAGACCGGACAATAGAGAGTAGAGAGGACGGTTATACTGGTCGCTGTCGAAGACGGTGTTAGAGTCAGTGAGGCTGATTCCAGCGCCAGTGAGGTCGACGGAGGTGGCTTTGAATCCGGCGGTTTCAAGAAGAGTGATGAGTTTATACCAACACCAAGCTCCGTGGCTAGCCCCATGAACAAACACAAAGTGAATTACGGGCTCAGCACCACCGTCTCCTCCCATCGCATTAAGAGCCTCTCAATCTATGTATGCTTGTACACAAATAGTGAATGCAGTTTTGGTCCACACGTACAGTTTGGGCCTAAACCATTATCTTTATTGTCATTGTCGTCTATGCTGTACGTCTCTCCTCTCTTTGTCACACAAGCGCTCCAAATTTTTTATATTATTTTCTTCTCTCTAGTACTTACGGAAATTTGGGAAACAAATGGTATTATATTTTGAAAATTACACCTTTCCTTTTTTTTTTTTGGAAACTAATACGTATATTCCAAAAGAAATTAATTTCAAAATATAAGATTGTTAAAATACTTGTTTTAAAAATAATAATAAAAGATACCTTGGTTATATATATGTTATCTCAGAGCATCTCTATCGGTCATGTACGTTCAAACTTCAACGTATCACAAAAAAAAAATATATATATATATTTATATATACTTTTTTATTACATAATTTTGTTTTTTAATTTATTTCCAATAAAGACACCAATAATTAAATGACACATGTTGTTTATTTCGCATAAACGTTTCTCAACGTCTCTCGTTCGAGAAACATACCTCCCATTTTCCTCTTCTCTCATAACTGCAAATCTTACTCCAATAGTCCACATTTTATTGCGACCCGGTTAACTAATTTGGAAAGTTGTTAGGTATAAAATTTGGATTCAACAAAAATGGACGAAGGATCAAATGTTACTAGAAATTACTAGATTGAGTTATTTCGTTCAAATCTACTTATTTGTTTAGGTTTCTTTTCATGAAACTTTTGTGACACTTAAATGTCTTATATATATGTGTTACATTATATTGTAGATTTGTTGATCAAACAAATATAGACTTGTGTTTATATGAGTTGATCAAACAAGTTGGACTTCGTTTCAAACTTTCAATTTTATGAGACATGAATTTGAGCAATTGAGGATTCAAATTGTGTAAATGTGTTACATATATTATCCAAAACGGGTTTAACTTTTGTTATCTCTTTATTTTTTTTTTGTATACTCTTGTTTTTGGACTAATGAGTAGTTGAAATTGAGCTTTACGACGATTCTGTAGCAAATATAAATTGGGCCGTAAAGTGGAGGCCCATTAAAAAGTAGAAATAAGAAAAAATAGACTCACCTGACGAATCTCACCGGAGAGTCTATATCTCTCTTCTCTTCTACACCAAAGTTTTGGTTCGTCACCGGCGACAATCCTTTTCTCCGACGATATAATGCCGGTAAACTCCTCACGCAATGTATAATTCCAGATCTAGAAGATCTAATTCCCGCGTTTCTTTCCCGTATAATATTTTGCTGATTGATTCAGAATTCAATTGTCGCATCCTGCGTATTTTGCAGTATAAGACGGTGATAGAAGTGGAGCCTCCGAGTCTGTTGCGGTACTTGATCGGAGCAGCGGTGATGATGATTGGCGTCGTATTACCCGCTGGTTACATGATGTTCCGCAACAAACGCGTCCCCTTCTCGTCTTCGTACTCTAAACAGACGTAGGTGTGCTTTTTCTTTCACACTTACTGTGTTTCTTTCATCTGATCTGCAAAAGCACTCGCAGCATTAGGCACAGTTGTTGATTGCTTCACAGGGATGTATTAGAATGGTCAGAATTGGATAGTATTGTAACAAGTTTTGGTGTGTGGGAGATCAAAAACAAGTTTGGTGTTTATGAGATCATTAATCATGTTGCTGTGGGTTTTAGGCTGAAGTCTAGAAATTGAATAAGTGAGGGAAGTAAATTAGCATTGTTTTTCTAATCCTTATTGTTTGGGAATGTTGATTCCAGTCTCAAACTTGGATTAGAGCCAATGTGATGTTGTGAATGATCTGTTTGTTACCAGTGCGAATAAGAGACTGAAAAGCTTTGTTGAAAATGTTAGCTCTTTTCAATTGCTTTGTAGGGACTGAAAGCTATAGTGTACTTTGTGTGTTTGGATCGAGTTCAGGTGGGGAATCCATGGTTGATAGATGATCAAAATTTGTAGTTGCTTGCTCCTCTTCGTTAAAGCTTGTTTAGGCTAAAATTGGAAGGTAGTCCTTTTGCTAGTCAAGTAACTCCGGAGTTCATCATGCTCACCCTATAGGTACTAATGATCTGATACTTGTCTTTACTTTTCAGGAACAAAGTTTTGATATAGAAGGCTCCTCCAAGGTTGAATTCAACTGAATTGAGAAGGATGATGACATATTGATACGGACGACTGTAAAATTATGGCGGAATTCTAGTTTTTTTTTACATGGGTTGTAAGAGATCCTTCGATATTGAATGCATAAACCATAATCTTCTTGTTTAGGTTATTCAAGGTCTATTTATGTACACAACCTCTTCTCTTTGGTGGAAAAATATCATTCGCTGGCTAGAGTTATGATGAACCACAAGTTTATATAATATTGAGATTAGTGTTTGCATTGGGTTACTTTTTAATTTGATTTTCTGTTTCTCTGTGGTAAATGAAATGTTAATGACATGCTTAAATAACCAATTTGTTCATAGTTTCAGAACACTACAAAACAGTAGATCTGGTTGTCCGACTACGGCAATTTACAAAAGCTGTTCATTAGTAGCCTCAAAGTAGAGAGGAGCATAAACACTTTTTGGAATTGATTTATAATTTGATCAGATCGTGATTGTGCATAATATGCAAAACCTAAAAGAACAAAAAAACCAACAGTGTGTGGTATGTTGTTAGTGCATAACGTTACTCTAGTCATTCTGCTTTCCACCTTCCCAATGCTTGTCCAACGCGGACTCTGTCTCCTTGTTTGACACAGAATCTGTAATCTGAAGAACTGCTTGAATCCTCAGGTGAGTTTGCAGTCGGTGCTTGGAAAACAAGCACCACGGTCGATCCCATGTTGAATACACCAACCTGCATCGATCCATACATGAAACCATTTGCCAGTGTGAAATTGTGAACAAAAGAAACTTGTTCGTTTCTTTAATTGGAATTTTAGTCGTTCTCTTTTGGACCCTAGTCTCTTACCTCTTTCCCTTTCTCGAGCTTTAAGCCATGACCTTCTGGATCATACACTCGCTCCTCTGGTGGCTCTGTAGGAAACAGCTTCTTCTTTGGCTTGTTTGTTCTTAGATCAGGTTCAATGAAAAGCTATCAAAGCACACGTCAGCAAGTTCCTTAATGTCTAGGGCTTAAGGTTTTTCAAACTTCATCAGACCTACCTCAATGGATCCAATGTTGGTCGCACCAACGGCAGCAAGTGCCATAAAGCCTTCTTTCCATTTCCCTTCAAGCACAACCTGTTAGTTAGATTAACAGCTGATTATCAATGTCTGGAGCAAAAAAATGGGCAGGACATATTTGGTTATGACAGCTACAATGAATCACAAAAATTACCCTTTCATTTTCGACATAGAGATTCCTTATCGTTCTTGTAGCACGCTCGTTCACGGGAAACAACCGGCCTGAAAAAAGGGTTTCGAGAGATACAAATAGTTACAAAAGGCTAATTACGCATAGGTTCCGAAAATAGTTGCAAAAGCGCAACCACACAGGCTGTATACTTAAATGAGAGGACAGAGAGTAACCAAACCTGCAAAGTGTCGACGAACCATTACATTCCAGTCAACCGGAGAGTGTATTCGATGATAGTCCCCTGGTTTTAGGTATATTACACAATAATAGAGCCCCTTCATTGGACTGCAACCAAGACTTGATGAAATAAGTTGCGGTTTTTCTAATAATAGTAAAGAGATGTTTAAGGTTGACTTCTCACTAACCTAGCTGAGATGTTCTCCCGTAGCTTCGGAGATGCCAAAGAGACTCTCAACCAAGAATTGTCGCTCTTATCTCCAACAGCTTCTTCCTCGGACTCATTCTTACCTTCAGGTTCCATGGGAAGCAGAGAGTTGTTTCCTAGAAGAGCCGGAACAGAGTAAGAATGTCCTTTGACTTGCTCGATCATCCCTCTATTTCCTTTTAGCTCCCCAAACCTTAGAACGGTGCCATCCACAGGACTAACCTGATATCCTCGAAATATTAGAGAGCAAACTACGAAAAATAGTCTGCATAAAAAAAAAAGTTACAATGTTATTGTTACCGGTTACCAGACAACAAGGATCGGGGTCGATAGGCCTGCAACCTTCTTTCAAGCTACGAACAAAAAAATCCTGTAGCGAAACATATTCTTCAAGAGGCCGAGCTGCTTCTTCAAGATCTGAAACACACAGATAGATCAGCTTTTTTTTTCTCTATCTGCATAACTCGAGAGTTCAAACCAACAGCAGATGTATACAAGAGGAAAACGATCATACTTGAATGGAAAGCTCGAGCCCAGGCTTTATAAGCATGAGGACGCATCCAGACCGGAATTTCCTGAGAGGAAAAAAGACCTAACAATTGATAACCATGTTCATTTAATAGTTACTACAAAAAGTGCTTCAACAAAAAGAACTCACCAGACTCATAAAGGAGCCCCAAGCTCTTGAGATTGATCGCAGAGGTAGAATTCCAAGAAACGAGGCCTAGACAATCACAATCCCACGAATGAACATATCAAGATTCGAGAACTTACGGACGTTGAACTTGAAGAGAACACGAAACAAAAAAAGAGTTTTACCTTAACATCTTGGTGGAACTCAAGTTCTATTCCTTTTTCCCGTTTCTCTTCGATCTGTTCATCAACCAGTAGAAAACAATGCTAAGAAGATGTACCAAAATCTACGGAAAGAACCTTAACAATGTCTACCTAACAAATTGAGAGTCAATACATTACCTTCTTGTCTTCATAGAGCCGTCTAGCATGAAGAGCTCCAAGCATAAGAATAGTAGCCATTGTTGCGCCGGGCACCAGAAAAGCATTGCCTACATTGGAGAATGCAAACAATGGAGAAGCAAATTAAACGATTCTCGATTGTAATCTCAGGAAAATATAACTACGTACAGGAGCTTCATAGCATATCTGTAAGAATTACCTTTGGAATCTCCGGTTCCGCCTCCACCGCTGCTGCTGCCTCCGAGAGGAGTGGCGCGAGCGCCGAAGTTATTTGAACGGATATTGTTGAGGAAAGAGCTGAAGGTTCGGCGATGAGTATGGTGGAAGCGGCGGAGATGAGTATAGCGAGCCAACAGATAGACATTATGAGTAAATCGAGGTCTCATGGCGGTTATTTCCGGTGGCCCTTTTGCTCTGACTCTGAGAGGGGTTTTTAGGGTTCCTGCTGTTTGACTATGTTGGTTGGTTGAGAGTCAAACAGTTTTCAACGACTACTAAAACGACTTCGTTTTGCTCGTCTTGCTAAAACAAAAACATTTTATTCTTATTGGGCCTTTTGATAGCCCACACTTTTGAGCACAAACGAAGAAATTCGAAAATTGATTCAATTCACCCGAAGAACATTGGTGTTGAAGATGTTATCCATGTTGGAATCACCGCGAGAGGTCCGATACATTGAATTCCGACGTTATTAACCAAAACATCGATCTGACCATACTCTGCTCCGATGGAACTTTGATCTCCTCCACACACACACACAAAAAAAAAAAACTTGGGATCTTTCTCCAAATCGATCATCGTCCTCTGCGATCGACTCGTCGCCATCACTCGAAATTTAAAAGCTTCTTCGAGTATTTCTTGCTCTTATTACACGACGAATCGTTGTTTTCGCAGCTTTCAGGTTTGCCTCAAATCTCAAATGTTAGATCGGAATTATTTAAGATTTCGTCTATACACACATTAGCTCCAAACTATCACATAATTTGGTTTTAATTTGAGCTTATTGTTTTGATTGTATTGTAGCATCTTCGCCTAATTTTGGTAGATTCGGAATTGGGAATTTTTTTTTTTTGATAATTTGCGGTGACGTATAAAACCCCTTCATTTTTTTTGAATTAAAATCCCCTTCATTGCCAGAGACAGAAACGAGTGTGTGTAAAAAAAGTATGGAAGATAGAGAGAATGCAAAGAAGAGACTAGTGTTTGTGACTGTAGGAACAACAAGTTTCGATGCTCTTGTGAAAGCAGTCGTGACTCAACATGTTCAAGACGAGTTGCTCAAGAGAGGATGCACTCATCTTCTCATTCAGATGGGTCGTGGTACCTTTTTCCCAACTAAGGTTTCTTATTTCATCTTCTCCACTCGCTTTTTTACTTGATTGGTCTGTGATTATGATAATTGGATTTGGAGAATACTGAGTAACCAACTAACCATCGACACAAATTCGTAGACAAATCCAGAGCTATCCCTCCTTTCAATCTGTTACGCTTAATACCCCACCATGAATCTCAAATTAACAACATTGTAGCAAAAAAAAAGAGTTACAATACTCATGTATCTTTGATCTTTCCTTGCTTGTGTTGCTCTTATGTGTTTTGTTTTATCATTACTGATTCAGTGTGATGGAGCGGATGGATCATTAGTTGTGGATTACTTCACATTTTCCTCAAGTATCGCAGATCATATTCGATCTGCATCTCTTGTTATTAGTCACGCTGGTTAGTATAGTTGACAACTTTTAACATAAGACTGATTTCGAAACACTAGAATGTCAACTAACTCTCAATGATGCAGGATCCGGAAGCATATTTGAGACACTAAAGCTAGGGAAACCATTGATTGTGGTAGTGAACGAAGATCTTATGGACAATCATCAATGTGAATTAGCTGAAGCACTCGAAGAGAGGAAGCACTTGTACTACACTCGTCCTCACACTCTTCATCAAACCTTGACGAAAATGGAGTTGGAGTCTCTGGTTCCATATACTCCAGGGGACGGAACCCCTGTTGCCCGCATCATCGACAGGTTCCTCGGATTCCCTGATGATTGAGCTGACATATGCAAAACATGTGTTTTGTTTTCAGGTTCAACTGAATAGATGGTCAATGTAACCGGTGTCATAGATTCATTTTTATGAGCGCAGAGCTTTTACTATTGTTTAAATGGATAATCAGTTTTTGTTCAATTGGTATGTAATGATGTATCTTATTGTATCATACTGAACCTACAATTTTTAGCTTCGAATAAAGAGTTTAATATATTGGACAAAAGTAAAGTAGAATGAATACTCTACCAATTGTGAATGGGATTGGCATTGCAAAGCTATTAAGATAGATAAATCTCAAAACTGGAAATAGATCAACAAAAACGTATGCAAATATAAAATTTAGGTTTAAAGCATACTTAGAAAGCAATTGTATAGTCTCCAAAATTTGCAAAAACAAGTCATCCTGCGAGAGATAAAAGTGCAACAACATGGAACCTAGAAGATGATAACAGTAACAATAAAAGCAAAAGGCAATCAACGGTAACGACGAAGGACGAGAGAGTTGTTCTTCTTCCATGTAGCTCTGCGAGATGGACGGTTCTTGTGGTTGTTGTGACCCTTTCCACGAAGACCTCTGTTCTTCTTTCCCTCGGAAGTAAGTCCTCTGAGCTCACGGTGCTTGTGAACTGGGTTGCAGATCCAGTTAATCCTCGGGTCATTACGGACAGCATTGTGTGCCGGGTCAACCAAGATGATCTCGTAGTACTTGTAAGTCGAATCCTATTGAAAACAATTGGTATGTTAACATCTGTATACCAGGAATCACAAAATTAAAGAGTACTGAATTAAGGTAGTAGTAACTGTACCTCGTTGAGCCAGTAAGAGTTGACAACTCTGAGACCACCCAGTTTCCTGCCAGCACGCTCCTCAGCAACAGAACGCTTGCTACGCTGGAACTTGAGTTGTGTCACTCCCTGGTTTGTAGGCTTACCATACACAATACCCTTGGGCACTGGCCTCTTGCGTCCACCACGTCTCACACGGACACGGTACACAACAAAGCCCTAAACATAAATGAACAACCAAACTAGATTAGTAACAGATTGTAAAGCCAACGCTAGAAGAATATTATTATAATTTTCTAAAAGACGAAATGGCGTGTTTCAAGAAACCACATAACGACTAAACGAGCAATGCATCTAAATCTCTACTAACAAGGTAAAATAACATCAGAATGAACCAACATAGGCTAGATCGTACACAGATATCAACAAAAACATTTCACTAGCTACACTTAAAGATCTCATTTCTACCAAAATCAATCATCGGACCGTCATTATATAACAAATAAATCAGTAAAAACTAGAACGAAGACGAAGAATTAGGGTACAATGGAGTTACCTGCTTGGCCTTGTAACCCAGACGACGAGCCTTATCAGGACGAGTAGGCCTGACGAGACGAACAATCGAAGGTTGCTGTCTGTACTCCCAGCACCTCACCCTCTGGAGAAACCTCATCACATCGGACTGTTTCTTCCTCCAAAGCTCCGATACATACTTGTACGCACCTAAGGTTCACCACAAATCCATCAAATCATTAAGCTAAGAAGTAGTTTGCAATAACAGATCCGTAACACATAGATCATTTGAACAACAAAAGAGACGCTACATCGATCTAAGAAACGAGGATAACGGATCTAGACCAAGGATGGAGAAGATCGATTTACCCATTTTCGAAGTTTCGCAGAGCCGCACAACACTGGCGCAGTGAAGGGGTTTGTTCCTGATTTAAAGTAAAGGATTAGGGTTTTATCTCCACTGGAGCTTTATATTATATGAAATTGGGCTACTTTTTATTAAAAATATAAATAGCCCATAAGCGTCTACCATCGTTGGGCTTTGAAATTCGGATTAAGCCCATTATTCCCAGTCCCAGCTTTCCCTTTTACATACCCCTTGAATAGAAAATGATATTAGGAAATTAACCCCAATCCATAATTTAAGAGTTTATTAACGTCATTTCTTTGTTTTTGTTAATTTTTTTTTTAAAACGTAGTATCTAGAGAAGTAAGAAAACAAATTAAAAAAATAAAGCAAATATTCAATCAGGTGATTTGCGGATTTTAACCGAAATCAAATAACCAATTTGTTTTATTGAATTAACATAAATCGTGGTGTGTTGGCTACTATTGAGCGTCTAGTCGCCGTCTAAGCCAATTTATTGAACATTGGGGGTCTACACAATTGAAAAATGATGGCTTGTAGCCCTGAGACCTATTATCCGGTATCCGGTCTCCGATTCGGGATCCGCTCATATTCGCTCCAAAAAACCGGATATCCGGTACAGGCGGATCTGGATTCGGATATTAATTTTACAAATCCGAGCGGATCTGGAGTCTGCATGTTGGACATATTTTAATTGGACTTATGTTTGTTTTAATTGAACATATTTTAATTGGGCAAACATATTTTAAAGTATAACAATTTATTAGAGCCCATAAGCCCAACAATTTTCACTTCATCGTGAATGGCAAAGAAACACAATTATCCCGACATTGTTTTTAGGTTACGCCGCTGTCTCAAAAAAAAAACAAGGTCACGCTATTGTTGTTGTCTGGTTGCTTGTGGCTGCGATTGTGAGAAAGAGAATAGAGAGGGATCGAAACTCAAGGCTTGATTCTTCTACTACATATCCTACTGGTGTATCAAACATAAATCTTATGTACCCCTAGAATCGTTTATTTTTATAAAACAGGTGAATTCATGATACTCAAACAAGTGATATTCATGATACACCGGATCCGGATATCCGGTATTTCGGAGTCGGAGTCGGAGAGTAGAATTACGGATTCGACGGATTCGGATACGGATGCGGAAACCTTCAATTTGGCCGGATATCCGGCTCCGTCTCAGGGCTAATGGCTTGTATACAAAAAGGTGAAATAGAGAATGATGATGGCTTGTATACAAAAGGTGAAAAAAAAAAAAGGTGATGATGAATAACATGAAGAGGTTAACAACTAAATAATTTTACTCATAGATAGGTATCTATATGCTTATATTAGAGAAAAATTTTCAAACATACATATTAATGTGATACACACTTAATAATGACATAGTTTATGATCTTATTATAGTTTAGTGTATACACGCGCCTAACCCGAGAACAAAAAAACTATCAAAGATATAATAATGTCTCATGTTAAGAATAATCTCCTTAAGGCATGATGGAATGGAGAGTTTTTCCTAAGATAAAACTTCTGTCATTTTCGTATTGATCTCGTTGGATGCTTATAACACATGCTCCTTGTGTACAACGAAATTTGACAAACCTAAGACGTAAATTACGTAACAACTAACAACTATACCACACAAGTGCACAATGTTTTAGACTTATTCTAGTGGAAAATGCAAAACTCCTCTATTATTGTTCTTCATGGGCGCACGTATAAGGATCACTTTAATTATTGTTCGCAACTTGTAGGGGTACATAAGTTTTTTTTATTTTTTTCTTGTTTTTATCTTGTTAAATAGAAGTTGCACTTGATGTAAAAACAGTAAATTTGGTTTCAATAAATTTGACACTCAATTCCAAAAAAATGGAAAACTTGGAACACTTTCTTATATTTGTCGCGGAGAATCAAATAAATACAAAACCATCTAGTTCATAGGTTTATAAAGAAAACAATTTAATAATCATATCCTATTTCCAAATCGTTTTTTTCGTTGGTATATTCATGAAGTAATTTGGTCCATTGAATATCAATCTTCTCAAATCTGATATCCGCCATAGTAATTGTAGTGGTCAATCCAACTCTCATTTGGTATATGTGATGCTTTCAGCTATTATCACTGGTTAATGTAGTTAAACTTCGTTTTCTTAATTATATATCATTTTTATGACCTAACTTTCAATGTAATATCAAACAAAATTGGTATGAGCTTACGCCATTGGTTTTTTACGTGTTTCAATTTATAACATATATTAATATATGTGTGTTTCCCATTTGATTATACTTTTTTTTTGGGGGTCAGATGTATGCTTTTATTGATGAATAGACGTTTTAATATTGTTAAATACGAATTAGAGATAAATCATTTTTTTTTCAAATCTGTTACATCATCATTACAAATATTTGATATAATCTTAGGGAAAAATGCTAAAAAAAAATTCGAAGTTATTTTTATTTGAACGTTTAATACCCAATAGTTTTAGATTGGAATAAAAATACATTAAATAATAAAAACGTGTCATTTAAAACCCAAAATAATAAATGTTGTTATTTTCATACCCACGATTTTTTAACAAAATCAAAATTCCTATTTTACTCTCGTTATCTAATTAATTATTAACTTTTAATATAAAAATTCTCGGTTTTCTGTTAACCATGTCAAACCATAAGTTAACCCGGTTATCCCTCTTCTTCCTCCTCTCTAATCGTAGTTGCTCCGGATCATACCCAAAAACCATGATTGATTCGAAAACCCACCACCGGAATTGATTGAAGAGACGCCGTCTTTGATCAGATTGATCGGTGAAGATGATGAGATTTTAAAGGCTCAGTTTAATGAGTGTAATCATATCTTAGATTTTTTTTTGTATCAGATGATCGTTCCGAGAATCAAAGAAGAACTCGAGGAAGAAGAAGACGAAGAAAACAGAGTAAACGACAATGGAGGAAACAGAGCAATCAGGTTTCTGAGAGAGATTAAGCATCAATTCAAAAGGTTTTTTGCGTCTCAAACTGCAGATCTAATCTTGAGATTCCGGTGGAGAATCATATGCAAATCTTCCTGGCTTAATGGCTCTGAAACTTTCAGCTGATTATCTCTTCACAAGACAAGAACACGAGGCAGCAACAACAACAACATCGGTTTCAGATCCGGATATCGAAAAGCCTCCTCTTGTAGAAGAGCTTGCAATCCCATCAGTCTCAGATCTCCACAAAGCCGGAGTTAGATTCAAAGCAACAACGAACGGTAACGTTTCAACAGTTTCATTCGATTCAAACTCGGGTCAGTTTCACCTCGCTGTAATAAACCTAGACACATCAACACAGAAACATTTCTTAGAAACCTCGTCGCTTACGAAGCTTCTTGCGTTTATGTTTATGGTTCTTGGCAGATTCTTGTGTTTTTGGCTGCGGTTTTGTTGATGGCGATGTCGGCGTTGAAATCTTCGTAGAAGAAAGCAGATTTGTGAGAGATGGAGAGAGATGAGACCGATGGTTTGATGATGTATGGGTGAAAGTACTCAGCTTGGTCGCCGTTTTTGAGAGTGAAGTTTTGGAAGAAGGAGTTCGTAGGGAGAGGAGATGAGAGGAGATCAGGAAGAGAGAAACAAATTGTTTCTTGGGGCGGTGGAGATGAATAAGAGGAGGAGCGACAACAATTAGAGAGAGGAGAAAGAAGAAGATAGATAACCGGGTTAACTTCTGGTTTGATATGGTTAATAGTAAACCAAAAATTTTTATATTAATAATTAATTAGATAACCAGGGTAAAATAGGAATTTTGATTTTGTTAAAAAATCGTGGGTATGAAAATAACAATACTTATTATTTTGGGTTTTAAATGACACATTTTTATTATTTGATGTATTTTTATTCCAATCCAAAACCATTGGATATTAAACGTCCAAATAAAAATAACTTCGGGTTTTTTTTAGCATTTTTCCCTATAATCTTATTATGAAAATATGAAACTAAGTGCATGCAGACTGTATAAATGTACATCCAGTGTAGTGCTTTGAGAGAGGGAACAAAATAAACCACAAAAGTGTATGTGTTCCATTTTCTTAAGTCCGTTACAAATGGCTGCTCAAAATATCTCCTTCATTTCAGCTTTTGTTTGCAACAGTCATCATCAAAACACTCAGCATTTCCCTTGCAACGCAGTCTCCAAAACGACATCGCCTCATGCTGTCAGTACAGTCTGCCGCCGTTCCGCCAATTATCAGCCGCCTCTTTGGGATCATCAATATCTCCTCTCCCTCCAGAGTATATATGTGGTACATACAAACAAACATATATATCATACTAATACTATACGTTTACAATTTATTTGTTTTATGCTATAATAATAATAATAAATAATTTATAAGTTTATTTTTGTCTCCTAAAAATTGGCGTTATAAGTTTAATTAGTGCTTAATAAGTAGAACTTTTTTTTGTTTTGTTTAAACATGACCTGCATAGTATCATAATAACTATACCCCTCTCTCTCTCTCTTTATATATAGAAACAAGTTGAAACCACGGAGAAAGCTAAATTATTGAAAGAAGAGGTGAGGAAGAAACTAGGTGAAATTGATCAAGGTTCTGTTGAGCAGCTAGAAATGATTGATTCTCTGCAACGACTCGGAATCTCGCATCACTATAAACACGAAATCCATGATATTTTGAAAAACATTCATGACCAACGCGGCAAAATTGAGAGGGAATCACAAGATCTTCATGCTACATCTCTTGAATTTTTTCTCCTAAGGCAACATGGTTTTGATGTCTCGCAAGGTTTTTTTTTACATATAACACTATTATATTATAACAACTTCTAGTTTAACAATCGTGTGACTAATCAAGTAATCTTTTCAAATAAGTAACTAGAAGGAGTTAAATAGTTCAGATTCTTTCGTTATAAAAATAATAAGTATTCAGATTTCAAATTGCAGATGATTTTGACGTTTTCAAAAGTGAGATCGGGGTATTCAGAAGAACTCTAAGCAGCGATATCAAAGGTTTACTCTCTCTATACGAAGCTTCTTATTTTTCAACTGATTCGGATTTTAAACTCAAGGAGAATAGACTTTATGCAAGTGAGCGATTAAGTGAATTTGTCGCGGAAAGTAGCAAAACTATTCGCAGAGAAGATGAAGCTTATATGTTAGAGATGGTTGAAAGAGCACTAGAAACACCGTACCACTGGAGCATACGAAGATTAGAAGCAAGATGGTACATACATGTTTACGTAAACAAGCATGATATGAATCCTCTATTCCTAGAGTTTGCAGCACTTGATTTCAACATGTTACAAGCTAATCATCAAGAAGAACTTAAACTAATTTCTAGGTAACTATATATGAATTATATTTATACATGTGTTGTGTCTCTTAAACTGGATTCTATATGTTTATAATTAGCTGATTGTCACAATTATTTAATGTAGTTGGTGGAACAGCACAGGATTTACGAAACAACTTGATTTCGTGAGAGATCGAATCACAGAGAGTTATTTTTGGAGCATTGGAATTTTTTACGAGCCAGAGTTTAAATACCACCGCAAGATACTCACCAAAATATTTATGTTAATTGTGATTATGGATGATATCTACGATGTCTATGGTACAGTAGAGGAGCTCGAAATTTTCACAAATGTGGTCGAAAAGTAAGTATATACAGTATCTATAATTGATACCATTCAGAATTATTTTTGAATTATTTAATTATAAAAAATACAAAAATATGTTTATAACACAACTATTATGGGATCATTTTAATAATAACTAACTGTTGTCTCCTACTTTATATGTAGGAAATTAAAAACGATTATATTACATCAAAGATATATATATATATATATAATATTTAACATATATAGAGTTTTTGAAATAGATATTGTTTTTGTTATTATTTTTTTATATATGGAATAAATATTGGGTGCCTCTAATTAAATTGTGCTTCAATAAAAAAAAAAAATTGTGCTTCAAATATTCATGACAGAAATTTAAATAAATAGTTAGATGTTTAAAAACTTTCTTAAAATGATGTAGGGTAAAAATATCATATTCTGAATTGTGTTTCACATGATGCTATATATTTTTGGTCAACCGCCATGATATGATATCAATTATAGTCCATATAATATATATACATACTCTTTTTCAGATGGGATGTGAACCATGTTGAAAGACTTCCCAGATACTTGAAAGTGTGTTTTCTTTTTCTATTCAATGAGGTCAACCAAATCGGATACGATGTTCTCAGAGACAAAGGACTTAACGTCATTCCTTACCTCAAACAAGTTGTAAGTTTTTCTATAAACCATTTGGTAAATAGAAAATGTTGTTACAGAGTTTTTTTTTTTCTTTTTTTCTTTTTCGTAGTGGGCGGATCTATTTAAAACATTCCTAACGGAAGCGAAGTGGTACAAAACTGGACACAAACCAAGTTTCGAAGAATACATGCAAAACGGTGTGATATCGAGTTCTGTCCCAGCGATACTGCTCCACCTTTATTTCGTCCTCTCTGACCACATATCTGACCAAACCCTAACCGATGTTTCCAAAAACCACCACTCTGTTGTCCGGAGCTGCGCCACCATTCTCCGTCTTGCTAATGATCTCGCCACCTCAAAGGTACACTTGAATAGTTAATTAGTTGCGCGTAAATTTGGTATATATCCATCTAACTTATAATTACCATAGATAAATATTGATTCTTCCAGCCCAAAAATTTTCAACAGATCCAAAAATGATTGATGGTGATTTGACGAATTATATTGTACTATATAATTTGTTTTTTTATTGAACAATACTACTATATAATTTGTTTATGTTTTCACATTCTAGAAAAAGTGATTCTCTTGTAAATTGTACCATTTACAACATATACATTTTAAAAAAATGGGTTTGCTATATAATAATAATACACATCTATATATAATAGCAAACCCACTTTTTCGTGTCAATTTTAATCCAACGGATGGTATTAGTTCTACTTTTCCATCTAACGGTTTAAAATTATTAAGGACTCCAACAGTTGCAAATTATTAGTCGTGTCTTTTCATCGCACCCCCATCTTTCAAAAATCACACCTCTTAATTTTTGCATCTTTTTGTTGTACCTCCATGTTTCAAAAATCACATCCATTAATTTTTACACCATTTATGTCACACCTCTATGTCTTACACCTATTTGTTTTATCTCCATGTTTCACATCTATTAATTTTTATACCTTTTTATTTTACACGTCAATGTCTTACACCTTTTTGTTTATTATATATATAAATTAATTATTAATGACTCCAACAGTTGCAAATTATAAATCGTGTCTTTTCATCGCACCCCCATCTTTCAAAAATCACACCTCTTAATTTTGCATCTCTTTGTTGTACCTGTATGTTTCAAAAATCACATCCATTAATTTTTACACCTTTTTATTTCACACCTCTATGTCTTACACCTTTTTGTTTATTATTATATATAAACTTTTCTAGACTACATAAACAAATTTTGAAAAATTGTTTTCTGAGTATTTTCAAAACTTACAAGTTAATAAATAAAATCTAAATAATTGTTTTATTGAAGTGTTTTTTTAACTAACAAGCATCAATCTCTAATTCAAGGTAATTTTATATTTTCGTTGTAAATGACTTGTTAGTGTTTCTTCACCAAACCTGTTAATTTTGTTTTAGTTAGATTATTATTACTGTTAGATACGGTAGAACAAAATATGAGTATTATTTTCTTTCAATTTATTAATCAATATGATTCATTCATCTTCGTTAAAGTTTGGATTATTTTATTTATTGATTCCTTTATCTAAATTTTGTTTGGTGTCGTTTTCCATCTAGGCATACATCGATCATCTCTTCCAAGTATTAATCTAAGTAATTGACTGTGATTTCTATTTTTTCATAGATTTATATATTATATATTTATATATTGCAGCAAACTCACTTTTAGAGATCAATTTTAAAATAACGGATGAGATTGTTTTTATTATCTCCTCTAACTGTTTAGATTTGTTAATAATCTTAAAAGTTGCAATATTTTGATCCAACAATTGTGTTTTTTCGTTGTGCTCCCAACATTCACTGTTCAAATTTGTTAGTTTTTGCATATTTTCTCGTGCGGTAACGCACATGCCGACATCTTAGTTTTAATAACAGAAACTCAGTAATTTACAATAATTAGTTTTTAATATTTCGTGAGTTTGGATTGTCATAAAGCTTTGGGAGATTACATGAAGAACAAAAAATATATATATATATATATATTAATATATAAATCACTGGGAATCCCCATTAGTCCCCATTATATTTATTATTAAAGATAATGAAGATTCTTAGGCCATCTCCAGTGGTGTTTTGTAGAGGGTTGCTCTTGATTAAAAAAATTAAAAAAATATGAAAAATGTATAACTGAGAAAAGAGAAACTAAAGAAACGTTTCTTCTTAAAGTACTTTAAGAACTGACCGAGTAACATTGCTCTTATTTTCTCTCTTTCTTATTAGGTAACTCATCTTTTATTAATAAAATATTAAATATTTAATTTTAAGCAATTTGAATGAGTTGCTCATAGGTAAAAATGGTCTTACCAATTGAGTTTCAACTAATTTTTTACAAAATATTGAAAATATTTAACTCCCAAGACACGTTGTAATTTCTAATATTGCTAAAATGAGAAGAAAAAAATTCTGTAACTTCATAATTTACCATTAAACATCATTAGGTTTTAACTTTTAAGACTAATTTGCTGACAGACAAATAAAAACAACACTAAGTACGTACTGAAATAGTTTCATGAACTCCGAAAATATATATATATATATACAGTATATAGCACTAAAGTTTAATTATTCACAGGAAGAGATGGCAAGAGGAGATTCACCAAAGTCAGTCCAATGTTACATTTACGAGACAGGAGCCAGCGAGGAAGAGGCCCGTGGACACATGCAAAGTATGATCAGTGACTCTTGGGACGTCATTAACTCCGATTTCAAAAGGGCACACACATCTTCACTTCCTAGTGGTTTCGTGGCAGCCGCCGCAAATCTTAACCGAGTGGTACAGTGTATCTACCAGCACGGTGATGGCCACGGCAGCCCTGAAAAGACCAAGATCGTTGATTATATCCGCTCCCTATTCTTCAACCCCGTTCCTTTTGTAGGACTGTAATTTTAATTACCGTATTATAGATAATTCATTAAAACAAAATGTTTGGTATAATTAATAATTGAACAAACCCTTATTCTTTAGAGTTACTTTTCTCCTTAGGGTATTTTTTTTGGTTTTGGAATCAGCTCTCTAAATCCAACTAGAGCTTGAATCATTTTGAGACGCGAGTTAAAAGTTAAGTTGTTAACAATTAAATTCATCTATCTGACAAATAGATGTACTTGCATATTTAAGGTCTCCTAAACGACTATGGAGTCCGCATAAATCAAGTTCTACGTTACAAGTAAAAGGAAATCAAGTTATACATACTAAAATCGTTTGATGTTATTTCAAGTTAATATATAGAAGACAAAAAACAAAATTAGTTGTTTGACTGAATTTCATTTAATATTAAATTTCTCATGGCAAACTTTCATTTTTTTTGTTTATAAGTCAATTATACTTTAACTCCTGATACATTTACGAAAGCATGATTTAAATAATTTCCCTGCATGATTTATAATATTAGTCTTTTTGTGCCGCCTTTTAACCTTAAGAGTAGATGCCCACTTCTTAGTATTCAAAAAACATTCTTAGATAAGACGGCTCTAAAGTTATTCTGTGTCGTTTTTAAACTCAAGATCCCATTTCACTTCTTTGTTTCTTTTGCCTATTTGGAATCTATCTCGTAAAGGAATCGCCTGACACTGATCACAAGATCTAAGTTGGAGTTATAACATCGCAGTAACTTATAAAATCCTATGAGCTAAAAACTCCGGTGAAACTACGTAAACACAAATCATTTACACTCGAGCTCCTGATATTATGACATATGAACGACAGAGAAGTGAGAGGAGCATGAAGGTCCCATGAGATAACAACGTAAAGCTATATTATATACAATTGTACTGTCTTTACTTGGACTGTTGGACATCGGCGTGACGTCTTTGCTCACATGTGATTGTTCATTTCCACCTCTATTGTTAGTGGTCCAACAAGATTTCCCTCTCAGTTGTCATTCAAGACAGAGATATTAGATATATATATATATATATATATATATATATATATATAATCACATGTCGACCGAGTCGATAGTAATTAATCTTTGGGGTTTTTATTAAGATTTTTTTCCGAACCAAGAGACAAGGTTGCATCGAACTCTTCTTATGTATTGATCCGGATATTAAAATAACCAATAAAAATACTCAATTCGGTTCACTATTTGCCATGCAATTACCATGAACCACACTGATGACTGATCTATCACAAACTTGCTATCAAAAGAAATCAGTAAGATATATATTTTTCTTCTTTTTTACTCTATTTGAAATAACATTATAATATAGTTTTTGAAGAGAAACTCTCTCAACTAGCAACTATAATTTCTTATTAATTTTCAGTTTGTGAGCAAAATACTCTTATCTATGTGATCTTCCCTTAAAACTGAAATTTAACTCTTTAATTAAGTTATTTTAAATTTCGATGTGGCAATGTTTGGTTCCTAGGCTATCAAGAATAAAATTAAGAAGAAAAGTAGTTAGAGAGACGTGTTGGTGTCGAGATCATAAATACTGTATGTGTTTTAGCCATGAGTGATTTGGGCCCTGTTCTTTTAACTGTCGCGTGATTCATATCAGCGACTGATTATTTTTTTTTTTTATATGTTTTTTTGTAATTATGGGTATTCTAAGGGGTATAACTATAATTTAGCAAACTCTCAACAAATATTTCTGTTTTTACGGTGAAGATGAAGATACAGTTTACATATATGAGAATGACAATTTGTTTTTTTTAATCTAGCGACTGTCGCTATGAAAAATGAAATAATGAGATGGTGCTAGATATACAGATTTGTATGACAAATCTGTATGTGCAATGCTTAACAGAGAGATGAAAGGATAGTGAAGATACGACACAAGAGATTTGTTAACGGGGTTCGGATAACCTACATCTCCAGGACCAAGTTCAGAATCATTCACTAGAACTAGAACGCAAAAGTCACATTTGCCAATGGTATCTAGCACACACTTGTACCTACCACTCTAATCTACATGAACTAAAGGAACCACCACTCTTTGTCTTTTCCGACGAGTGTGAACCTCTACAAAAACCACCAGCAGATTCTCTATCTTACTGGTGGGATAACACCACACACAACATGTGTGCTTCTCACAATTTTAGGTCTAGGGTGCGTCAGCTTCTCTGTTGCACTACACAACCATTAAACATGTCTGCTCTGTTTCCACCTCTGTTGTACTTCAGGTTTACTCAACTGCTATATATCTTTGCTCTGTTATAGTTGCTCATTTCTTTCTGCTCTGATGTGCTTTCAGGTTCCTCAGCTGATTAAGAATATCTTGGCTGAGTTCTCACTTCTTGGATCTTTACAATAAGACTCCAAGGTTCAGCATGTCACTTCATTCCATGTGACTTCACATTGAGCTGTCTTGGCTGTGGTAGATTCTTTGATTCTCTATCTGAGGAATCATTGCGTCTGTGTCTGTAGCTGGTTACACATGCTCCAACTTGTTCAGTGCTTCTGTGTCTGAACATGAGTTCGTATCAGACTTGTTCACTGCAACGTTCGCTGAATCTGTGTCTGTACTCTTAGTGTATCAGGTTTACCCATTGCTTCTTGATCATCTCTCTTGAGTCTTATAACCAGTAACAACAACAATATATCTTCAATCTCTCCTTTTGTTACTGAGTTATAGAACTCAAGCTTTCTTTATTCTTGCACTTGATGATCTTCAAGCTTTCATGTTGTAATTGAGACTTTGGCATCTTCATTACCTTGAGAGGATTCTATCATCGTGATCTTCTCTTATCTATTTTACAAGTTTCTCCTTTACGCCTTGTTGTCAGTCTCACAATTATGTCAACACAATGTATCTTCAATCTCTCGCTTGTTGACTGAGTTGTAGGACTAACAAACGTTGATGATCTGCAACCTCCACATATCATGTTCTTGTTTCTTTTGGCACATCTGTTTCAAACAACTTCAATCTCGGTCAACACACAAATCAATCTCTCCCTTGTTGACTGAGTTGAAGGACTCTAGCTCTCCCTTAATCATAACCCATCAAGTTCCTGATTTTGATCTGATCACTTCTTCAGTGAATATCAAACGCCTCCAAGTGTTGCCTGCAACCACGACATAGCATAGCAACAACAACAACTAGCATATGGGAGTAAATCAAAGAGTCTCCCTTTATAGCTCAGTTTGATATTCCACTTCATACAATGAAACCAACTCATCATCATCAAACCTTGGATTTTGAATGTAACACCATCTTTTGCATTTATCAAACACCTTCAAGTTGGGACAGCAGCAATGACACAAGCATAGCAGCTCCAACAACTAGCAAATGGGAGTAAGTACAAGAACTCTCCCTTTTTAGCGCAGTTTGAAACTCAAGCAATCAATGGCACTAACTCATCCTGCAAGGCAACCATAAAAACTCCCCCTGCTTGAGTGCATAACTAAGGTAAAAAGTAACTTATCAAGAGCATAGTCCAATAAGAAACTCATTAAGCAAATATTGATCCTCCTCTTGCTTTGATGTTAAGAGTCTGCTCAGACTTGCCTGAACACTGCAGAAAATTCACATATACCAAAATCATAAAACCAGAACACGACATCAGCCATCAAACCATTGACAATGATCACTTGGTTACAATGACACATATGAGAGTAACTCAGAACCAGTTAACCCATCTTCAGAAATGTACCGCTGTCGCCAATAGGAACAGGATCAAAGCCTGCCGAACGCACAGAACAACTAATTTCTGAAGACAAAAACACAAACCAGTACTGAGCCGAGAACACTTCCTCGAGAACACGATTGTCAAACATCTTAAAACCCTCTTTGAACCTCATGAATCTTAACTTGATCAGAACCTCTTAGCACTAGCAATCATTGTGCTTCATTTCGAAGTTCAGCCTTTGAACAATATAAACTAACATGATCATCAAACTTAATACCTTTGTAGTCGCAGCGGAAACTTAGACATATATTCTCACGAAGAATTAATGATTTGTTAAACGTAGCACTGACTGAATAGCCCCAACTTCTATAGACTTGCTTGCTCAAGTATCCTTGATTTAAGTCTGTTTCCATTTTTCAGATATAGCCTTCAGAATGCCCTCCTTAAAATTCAGAAACCGTTCTGACTAAGCCAAACTAGAGATTCGTATATTGTACTTCATGAGGTAGACATGTACCTTCCATCAATCAATTACAATACATACCACAACCATGATTTCCTTGAGACTCCACCTTGAGACAACATTTACATAACGTCTCTTGATCCCAACATTGAACCAGTGAATAAGATAGACGAATGCAGCTTTTGAATCAGTTGTTGTTTCAGTATTTGGAACATCCTTCTTCAGCACACAAAAGAAGAACCTCATAAACAATTCTCAGATTTAAAAACTAGAGCAGCAACAATTTCTTGAAATTCAAAAGCGATGTCCCAACTTTCACTGACAAGACACTTCAGCTTCCTGAGTTACAACATAATCGGTTTTAATCAACTCTGAGTATTCTACCTCAGGTTGATCCCGAACAACATCTCCTTGCAGATGTCACTTACGCTAACCTTGCAGAACTGAACCGGAGTTACACAATTCTGAGTATTCTACCTCAGATTGATCCCGACCATCTTATACTACTAGTGAAAGTGAATCCTTTTCTTAAACTTTAATAATCGAGCGCTCTTACTCTTCTCTTCTAACACCCAGAGGTCTTCTTGAATATTCTGCAACAACTAACTTGTAAACAATCCCAACCAATACCAGACACAACTGAGAACAAAATCAATATCAACTGATAAGAGCTTCAAGGTCATTCCTCACTAAAACCTCCAAGAACCATAAAAATTTTCAACAGAAACAGATAGGTTTCACATCTCCATAGTAGCACTTCTCTCGTGACACTAACTCCCAGCAGAGATTAATTCCTTGTAAACATATTCCATCACGCAGAAGATTTTACTTACAATGACATACCTTTGAGGTAGTGACATAGAGGTGAATGTCTGCCTTGAACACTTCAGACTTTGGAGCAAGATATTCACCTTCAGATCAAATGACTTTCCACACTTCTTCACAATCAACTTCGTCTTACTCATTGATGGATCTTAATAATTTGATTGTGATTACCAGACCTAGAAACATTAAGAACTTCTGTTTCTTTTTCCAACCATGAGATCTTAAACCGAGCTTCTTCTCCTGCCTTGATGTAGAGCCTGTCTTGATGCAGAGCATAGACGAATTAACAAGACAGCCCAGAAAATTCCAAAATGATGTGGGATGATCAAAGACAGCAATATGAAACTACAGGAGAAAGCGGATCACAATTTGGGTTTGTGGATTGAAAGTTAAGACCAAATTTCCAAAGCATATCCAAAATGCTAAAACCCTGCGAACAACTAACTTTGGGAACAGTTTCCCATCAAATGACACAGAATTAGAAGGATAACTTTATATCATTGGAGAGATCCTGCTTTCAAGATTCCAAAATATCTTTCAATGCTAAAATCCGAGGTCTATAGCCATGTCAAACGCAAATGCAAAGTCAGACAGAAAACAGCTTCATGAACCTGCAACTCCATCAAACTCATAACTTCTTCATATCTTCTTCTTTTATCACTATGAGTTAGTTTTTCTCCCCCATGTTGATTATATGTTTCAACCAAGATCTGTTTCATAGGAAACACACAATCAACACAACACATACCTTGTCTCTTTGTAGACTTCAAAGACCTTGATATATCTTTCATAAAAACTTGTTAACCATCCTTGATACACGACATCGACGAAGCAGCAATTCAACCCAGAAAATTCTGCAACTTAGTAGCAAGATCAACATCAGAGATAGGGAGCCATAGGTGAAAGCAGATCATGGTTTGGGTTTACGGTTTGGAAGTTATGACTAAATCCCCAAAACATAACCAGAAAGATAACTCTGCAAACAGCCAACTTCAAAAGCAGATTCCAATAATATCACACAGAACCATAAAGGGATCTTTATGACCTTGAGAATATCTCATTTCCAATTTTTCATAACATATGCCAGCACTAGAAGCCAAGATTCTGTAGTCAAAGGAAATTGTAGAAGAAGAACACATACCAGCGACACAACAATTTCTTTGATGTATGAAATTATAACAGGACTACATATTTCCGTATCTGAAAAATCTTTCATTTGATCTTTTCTCAAAAGCTAGCAACATTTTAAGACCCATAATCCAAATGATTATCCTTTGATGATACTTCCCTTTCTTGTGATCTCAACTAATCAATATGACCTCAAGTCTTCTTCTTTAGCTAGAAGCATCTTTGATAGGCTGAGACAAACCTCTGCAACACAACTAATGCAATTCAGCCCCTCCCTGATCACTTGTTCACCATACTGTTTCTATCTCCATCAGATCGCAATACTCCACGTGCTTCCTCAAGCATACATAAAGGTTCAAACTGAACCCAAACATGTGGTTGACGTCGAACTCTATAGTCACCTGCAGCTTTGACCTATCTTCAACATTTTCTGTAATGGGCTTAAATATAATAGCACACTAGGCCTTTGCACAGTTACCATAAATCCAACATATCACAAAACCACACAAGATCAATTCTTCATCTTTCTTAAGACGCATCAGTGACAACCTTCAATATTAGTGAGGATCAAACTCCATTCCTCACACAAGCTCTTCTTCACTTCCATAGAACCCAAATTCAGAGATCATAATTCTTTGCCGAGAATCACTTCCTTTCTTTTCAAACTGGAGAAAATAACCAGGGGTGTTATTAACTCTTTCTCTAAAGTCCCAACACAAGTAACACTTGTGATTGCAAAGAACCAATCAAACAACCATTGAATCCTCAGCGGCGGAGAGATGAACGTCTTCTTCTCTTACTCAAAATCTGATGTAAACCACAACACTTCGTCACTCTCTTTACTGTTAGAGACACAGGACAAGGACTCACCCCAGATTTGGATTATCAACTATGAGCATCTGGTGACATCTTCTTAGCCTCCAACTCTCTTTATAATTTCAAAAATGATGTAGTTCCACCTCAAATCCACGATATATACTTCATACTGTTACCATAATCTCCAGTGAATTTTATGAAATATTCAAGGAAAAATTCACAACGGCTCACAGCTTGTCCGGCGTCGGAACATAAACTTCAAAAGCAGTGATGAAGGCAATCGCAAAACTTGAACACTAATCTTCCAAACCAAATCCAGAAACTTTAAGAGAAAATACCTGGAGCAGAAGATTCTCGTTGACTTGTTGATTTGCTTTAAAACCCGATCCACACGTGGCAAGAACCCTCACATGCCCAACACCTTAAAGCAACTCCTTGTGGTCTTTTATTGGGCCTAATTTACGAATTTAGATGAAGGCCGACTAATAACACAAAATACCATGTAAGAAAACCTTTCTCCTTTCTTCGACTACAATTTCTCACGACATGAGAACCAAGACATCTTGAAGACGACACTGAAAATCCCGATGAAACTGTACAAACAAAATTCGGCGAGTTTGAAAACAGATCCGCCGTCATCATCTTTCTCTCTTTCTCTTTGTTCTTAATTTTCACCAACCTCGAGAGAACCCATCACTTGATTTTCTTCAAATAAGATCATAGCTCTTCTTCCTCATCTAGACACATCTCAGGATCTAACCTGTTAGAGACAGTATAATCTCAAATCGGTTTCCTGCTCTGATACCAATTGAAATAATGAGATGCGTGCTAGATCTACAGACTTGTATGACAAATCTGTATGTGCGATGTTTAACAGAGAGATGAAATGATATTGAAGATACGACACAAGAGATTTGTTAACGAGGTTCGGATAACCTACATCCCCGGGACCAAGTCCAGAATCATTCACTAGAATTAGAACGCAAAAGTCACATTTGCCAATGGTATCTAGCACACACTTGTGCCTACCACTCTAATCTACATGAACTAAAGGAACCACCACTCTTTGTCTTTTCCGACGAGTGTGAACCTCTACAAAAACCACCAGCAGATTCTCTATCTTACTGGTGGGATAACACCACACACAACATGTGTGCTTCTCTCAATTTTAGGTCTAGGGTGCGCCAGCTTCTCCTTGTTACCACCTCTTCCTTTTATACCTCTTAGAGTTCTTCACAAACCCTAGGTTTCACAAGCTTCTTCCTCTTGTCTTCTGGGTAAAAGCTTGTTCTCTTTTTGTCAACTTGACCCATACTTTTGTTCTTGTCGTACCTAACATAAGCATGCTTCTCTGACATAGTCGTTCCACTGTTTGCTGCAACTTGACGCTTTTCCGCTCTGTTGCACTACACAACCTCTTCACGAGGTTTACCTTGTTTCCAGCTCTGTTGCACTACACAGCCATTAAACATGTTTGCTCTGTTTCCACCTCTGTTGTACTTCAGGTTTACTCAACTGCTATATATCTTTGCTCTGTTATAGTTGCTCATTTCTTTCTGCTCTGATGTGCTTTCAGGTTCCTCAGCTGATTAAGAATATCTTGGCTGAGTTCTCACTTCTTGGATCTTTACAATAAGACTCCAAGGTTCAGCATGTCACTTCATTCCATGTGACTTCACATTGAGCTGTCTTGGCTGTGGTAGATTCTCTGATTCTCTATCTGAGGAATTATTACGTCTGTGTCTGTAGCTGGTTACACATGCTCCAGCTTGTTCAGTGCTTATGTGTCTGAACATGAGTTCGTATCAGACTTGTTCACTGCAATGTTCGCTGAATATGTGTCTGTACTCTTAGTGTATCAGGTTTACCCATTGCTTCTTGATCATCTCTCTTGAGTCTTATAACCAGTAACAACAACAATATATCTTCAAAAAAATAAGCTTGACTTGTGTAGCTGAATTTTTGGGCGATTCTAAAATTTGATAATTGAAGTAGCAGCGACAGATTATTAAGAAAGATGAAGAAGAGATAAAAAAAAAAAAAAGTTAAGAACAGATTTTCAGTCGCTGGCAGTTGTCGTTGTGACTCTCTCCCGAAAAGGGCCTTGATCACAAGTAAGATAAGGTTTTGTTGTAAGATTAGCTATGTGACTTCTAATGGGCATTCCCATCTGTCACAGGGTATATGAAAACATTAATTTAATAATTTTATAATAAATAAAATATTTGTTTAAGTTTTAACTAATAAAAAAAATATAATCCAATCTCATAATGACATCTGGTTGAAATCCATTACCATAATATCTTAAATTATCTGGTTAGAGACACTATATCTAAAATGTTTCTAACTTTTTATTATTTTTTAATTTTTTATATATTGATACTCAATCAAAGATGTGAGATGGAAATGCTCTTAGACATTTTGAGCTATGGATCACATCTGAATTTGTGTGTGCTACTGATTTTGTTTTTTTGTCAACTGATGTTATTGATAAAACTTAGAAGGATACAAGGTGAAATACAACTTAAGCCGGCGAAATAAAAGATATTCCCGGAATCTAAAATCTAAAAAAGAGAAACTAAGTTGGCGAAACAAAAGAGGAGTTCCCATAAACAAAAAGAGAAACCAATAACTACAACTACTAAGTAAAGGTCGAAATTTGCTATTGATTTTGCTATTTCATAATAAACGTCGAAATTTTCTTCACTAAATAATTTTAGGAAAAATAGATAAGATGATTGACTGATTACATATTAATCGTATATATATTGTGGGACTTTTTTTAGCTAAATTCTTTGACATTCTCGGTAAAAATTGAAAGAAACGTAGCTATATATGATTTATTTTGAATATTTTCTTCTACAAATGTAACCATTTAATTTGTAGTCCAATAGAATTTGGATGGATGTAAATATATATAAAATAGCATATTTTGGAAGAATCTGGTTGAAATCTAATTAGATTCAAGTACTCGTTCTCGTTCCTTTAAACCGACAATCATTTGCAGAATTAATTTGTGAATATTTCTGCAGCCGGTATGGATCAAATGTATGTGGAAGATGAGACGCTCACAATTATATCACGTGAATGTTTTAAGCTAGCTCTGTGTTGATAGCTTTTTGTAAGATGGTGCTTGAATCTTGGCTTTACAGTTTGCTCCCAAAGCGTTGTACTTCCATAACATTTGTATCCACAAATCCTGTATGCAGAGAAATATCTAGGCCTATAGAGATTAATTTTCGCACATTTAATACATTAGTTTAGCAAAAATATTTTTTCTAAATTTCAGATATTTTGTTGGACGTTGAAAGCAAACCCTAATAAGATTGTGTGGATTATATAATTCCGAAATGTTTTAGCCATTACTTCTTCAAGGCTTTTTTTCTTTCTGGTGTAATACTTCTCCTAGGATGTTTTAATCAAGATATTTTTTCTTTTTTGAAAAAGTTAAATTAAGATATTTATGAGAACGCGAAGTCTCACTGAAATTTTCTTGCGGGTTGATCACATCCTAAATCGTGACTACATTGATTTAAACAAATATTATTTCCCTAGACCAGAAAAAATGACAATTATCTTCACAATCTGTGGTCCGAAACCCAATCCATAGACACTATAAAATACCATAGTGGAGTCTAAAAGACGAAATCATCAAAATATATAAGTGTTTAGTGTTGAAGCAAAATAAATGCCTAAACGACAGACTCATACGCGTTACATTTGCAAGGCTGAGTCGGAAACACCATCACAGCCTCTTGTTGCTCGTCGCTCAGCAAACTATCAACCGTCTCTCTGGGAGCACGAGTATCTCCTCTCGCTCGGTAATACATATGTGGTACGTATATAAAGATGTACACGACGTCGCGTTAAATATAGCTATGTATATAGTATATTACTATTAAGTTATAATAGTGATAATATTTTATACTATGCAGAAAGACGACAACGTCGAGAGAGCTAAGTTACTGGAGAAGGAAGTGTGTAAAATTCTGAACGAAACGGAGGGTTTACTTGAACAGCTAGAGCTCGTAGACATTTTACAACGACTCGGAGTTTCTTATCTTTTCGAAAGTGAAATCAAGAAGATTCTAACGATTGTCCATGGAAAGAATGTAAGAGCGCAAAAAAACCGGATAGATCAAAGGAGATGGGAAGACTTATATGCGACTGCTCTCGAGTTTCGACTCCTAAGGCAACATGGTTTTAATATCACACAAGGTTGAGTTATAATCGGGAATGAACAATTTAATGTTGTTTTCAAGTTCTGACTCTATATTCTGTTTTTGGATATTAACAAAAGGAACACGATCATACTATTTTTTTTTTATATTAACATGTTTTTTATATAATCTAATAAAACTGCAATTCTTTATTGCAGATGTTTTCGACAGAAATTTCGGAGATGGTTTGGATAATGAAGACATCAAGGGTGTTCTTTCACTATACGAAGCTTCATATCTCTCAACCAGATTTGATACTAAATTGAAAGAGACCATATATTTTACAACAGAACGGCTTAGAAACTTTGTGAAAATGAAGAAGACTGAACCTTATGTTCGGAAAATGGTAATCCATGCTTTAGAAATGCCTTACCATCGGAGAGTTGGAAGACTAGAAGCAAGATGGTACATAGGCGTGTACGGAGAGAGACACGACATGAACCCTATCTTGCTCGAATTCGCAAAACTTGATTACAATATCGTACAAGTTATACATCAAGACGAGCTCAAATATCTCTCTAGGTACGTTAACTTAAGTGACACATGATTCATGAACTTTGACCCTTTTACTCTTTATGTTTTTGTGTGTGCCTGATTTCTCACTTTATATATGTTTATGTTAAGTATTACACATAAATTTTGAAAAGGACATATTATTCATTGTTTATTAATTAATTCTGAACTGAAATCTCTTGATTTCTCATATTTTCTAGGAGTCTAAATAAACATGAATATATATACCGATAAAAAAAAAAGTTTGCTCTATCCAAGGGTTAGAATTATCATATTAAAAATGGTATATCTATATGATTTAAACTTAGCTTTAGTAGTTTAGATAGTGTCGTACTGTCGTTGCTGTGCAACCCACTCGATCGATCCATATATATTGCATATTGTTGACAAAACATAACATACAAATTACTTGGTGTTGATTGTGTTTTATTTTGATTTTCATGATTAATCCTTGAGAATATTTGTTTTGTAACTGAGAATTGACTTTAAAATCATTATATCTTCGAAACGTTATTGATATATATGCAAAGTTGCAAACGATTAATTGTGTATCCAGATTTTTAGTAAATAGAGTGTTTTATAATTGTATTTTAACTATGAACACAATATTTTAATAAGTAATTAACACGTATGTTTGAAACGGTAATGACATATATTTTGATTATATTTTTCGTATTTTGTATGAATTAGCAGCTGGTGGAGCAAGACGGGATTAACTAAACACCTTGACTTCGTAAGAGATCGAATAACAGAGAGTTATTTCTCGAGTGTTGGAGTAATCTATGAGCCTGAGTTTGCTTATCATCGACAAATGCTTACAAAAGTTTTCATGCTTATCACAACTATCGACGATATATATGATATTTATGGAACACTGGAGGAACTCCAACTATTCACGACCATAGTTGAAAAGTAATTACTAACCAAAATATTTAATTTGCTATATAGTATATCTATTTGTTTATTTCTTCATTTAATCGAAATTTTATGTAGATGGGATGTGAATCGTCTTGAAGAACTTCCCGAGTACATGAAGTTATGTTTTCTCTGCCTCGTCAACGAAATCAATCAGATTGGATATATTGTTCTCAGAGATAAAGGATTTAATGTGATCCCTTACCTCAAAAAATCCGTACGTATTCTTGTTACTACTACTATTTATGCATGGATTAAGCTTGTATTGTTGTCATTTAGTTTAGTGATACAGTACATTAATTAAGTTTAATTAGCTATAAATGTTGTTAACGTATCAATCGCTAGTTACATTGAAATTTTGCTTTTGATCAAAAAAAACATTAAAATCTTGCTTCCAATCTTAGGGGAAACAAACGAATACTAACGTTCTTTTTACTTTTGTCAAATAATATTTTCAATTCAGTATGAATCTTTATTTTTATTTTTTTCTCTGAATATCTTTATAAATGTATTTTGTCTCTCTAGTGGGCAGATATGTGTAAAACGTTTTTGAAAGAGGCAAAGTGGTACGAAAGTGATTACAAACCCAACTTTGAAGAATACAGGCAAAATGGTTGTATCTCAAGCTCGGTCCCTACAATACTTCTACACTTGTTCTGTCTCTTCTCCGACCAAACCTTAGATATTCTTGTCTCCTATCATCACTCTGTTGTTCGAAGCTCTGCCACCATCCTCCGTCTCGCTAATGATCTCGCCACTTCTTCGGTCAGTCATGGTTCCATAACGTAACATACAATATATAAGTTTTTAACAAATCATGACAAGTGTTTTCAAAACAAAAATTGCAAGCTGACTTTTAAAATAAAGAAAAAAACTCAACCAGAAGAAAGAAAGAAAAAAAAGCTGAAGAAAGAAAGTGACTATACGAATATATACAAGAAGGGTTCCCAAATAGCCGGAACGGTAGGACGACGTTTTGGGGACTCACACAAATGTTTCAACTTTATCATGTTCAATGAGGTCTTAAACAGATAGTTGTTGTTTGTCCAAAAAAAAAAAAAAAAAAAACAGATAGTTGTTTTAACAGGAGGAATTAGCGAGAGGTGACACCATGAAATCCGTGCAATGTCACATGCATGAGACGGGCGCTTCGGAAGCAGAGTCACGTGCGTACATTCGAGAAATGATTGGTGTGGCTTGGGATGACTTGAACTTGGAGAAAAGGAGTTGTAGGCTACATCAAGGTTTCGTAGAAGCTGCGACTAATCTTGGACGTGTGGCTCAGTGCATTTATCAGTACGGTGATGGCCATGGCTGTCCCGACAAAGCTAAGACCATTGATCATGTCCGCTCCTTGCTCGTCCACCCTGTTCCAATCGATTAATTAATAAAGTCTCATATATAATGTTTTTTTTTGGGTGCAAATATATAATAAATATTAACTCACAGATATTGGATTAGTTCAAAGAGTTGAGATGCATATATACTTCTCTCCTCAAATTATATATAAATTGTGTACTTTTGTTAGCTTTTCTCAATATCAAGAGCTTGTAAAATCAAGTTAGATATGGTTTCAAATTGTAACATTTAGAAGTATAAAAAAAATGAGGATAGTGGCTAGTTTTTCTTTTACGTCATCTTCAAAATTCTCATCTTTGTATTATACAAAATATTTTTTTTTTTAATGACGTATTAACATATATTCTTCAAAATTCATTCTTTAAGTTATAAACACTACAAAATAATTGTAAGAAAGAACAAAAAGAATATAAGGTCTAAACATGAAGCCTCTTACCAAAGAAAAGATGCCTTATAGGCCTACCCAACTTCCTAAAAAAATCATAGGTACAATACAACTGCTGAACGCTCTATCCGAGAGACCTAGAGATCCACAAAGTAGAAAAAAAGAGTGGTCCGAAGAAGTTGGCCTCCCCAACTGATCCCATTGCTTTAACAATGTTCCTTCCTGTAATAGTGTTTTGGTTTCTGGCTTGTTACCTACTCATTTGATTATATTGAAAGCGAAATACAAAATGAATACTGTAAGATTTTTTGTTTAGGCCCTTTTATATGAATTTATGTGAAAAAAACATTCAGATTCAGGGGTTTATTATCTATGCAAATTAAAACAACATATCAAATACTTTCTCAACCAAGTATGGATATATTATAACATTGCACGCAAAAGGAAAGAGAAATGGATTTTCTTGAATTACGCTAGCAGCAGGCTATAGACTGATGTATGTAAACGTCAGCTCTCTCACTAAAGATATAAGTAATAAACACGATAAGATCCGATTATAATTGTATTCCTAAAATTGGAATTAATTAAGGTTAATTATAGGCAAGTTAAGCTAATAATACGGAAGGAAAAAAAAAACATAACATTACCGTTACCATCTACTTAACAATAACGTCTCCATCCACATCTCTCTCTTTGGATCGAGAGATCTCCGATCCATTCTTCTCTGTCAGCCAAAATGCCCACTTCAAGAATCGCAAAGATCAATTCAAGGTATACATGTCCGTTTCTTGATTTAGGGTCCTTTTTCTGTTTTTTTTTTTTTTTTTTTTTTTGCAGTTACTAGAATCTCAAATGGATCATTTTTTTTTTTTGGAATGATCAGGTTTATTGATCTATTGCGGAATTAGGGTTTGTGAGTTTGACTCGGAGATTACAAACATAAAGGAATCCCTAACGGGATACATATATAAAATTCGTGATGGAGTGTTCATCACGCATAGATAAATTTTGCAATTAAGGGTCTTAATTTTTTTTTTTTTTTTTTTAAGATGGTGAATGTGAAAAGCCCTTTACGGCTATTCATAGAGGTTTCGATAAAGGAATTAGTTAGGGGTTTCACGAGACAAAGGATCAAATGGAGAAACGCGTTTCTTCTCGGTTCTATAATGACCACCATTGTGATTCTGCTTCACACACCAACGTTTTCAGTTTTCTCTGATGATGATAAAGTGACCGAGTCTTCTTCTTCTTCTTCTTCTTCGCCTATTTACTTAAACGGTTCCCTGCATTTGAATATCCAAATTGTTAGTGAAGCAAAAGTTGAAAGTTTTAATGCTCTTACAACGACTCCTAAAGTGCATCTGAATGCTTCTGAAGAAAGTGGAACTGCTCTTTCGAGAAAAAGGCGAAAAAGGAAGAAAAGAAAGAAGACTAAAGATGATCTGATTCTCCCTGATCCTCCACCAGCACCACGGCATGTTATATCTTCTTCAGAGGTCAGAATCAGAGGTTTTTTTTTAATAAGTTTCTCTGTGTTTTTATTTCAACTCACTCCAATAGAATCTCTACAATTGAGCAGAGACGTGCTCTTTCCTTCCCACCCAAGAAAGCTCTTGCTTATGCAAAACTGGAGATTCAAAGTGCCCCGGAGATCGTAAATGACACGGACCTGTTTGCTCCGGTGTTTCGCAATCTCTCTGTTTTCAAAAGGTATATACAAATCTCAGATGGGGGACCCAAGTGCGTTTGAACGAAAGTTAAACACTTAACACATGTTCTTTCACCCTTGTGATAGGAGCTACGAGCTTATGGAATTAATACTTAAGGTCTACATATATCCTGACGGTGACAAACCTATCTTTCACCAACCGCATTTGAACGGTATATATGCTTCAGAAGGTTGGTTTATGAAGTTAATGGAGTCGAACACACAGTTTGTCACAAAGGACCCTGAGAGGGCTCACTTGTTCTACATGCCATACAGTGTGAAGCAGCTTCAGAAAACTATCTTTGTCCCTGGATCACATAACATCAAACCTTTGTCTATCTTTCTTAGAGACTACGTCAACATGCTCTCCATCAAATACCCATTCTGGAACCGCACTCACGGATCAGATCACTTCCTCGTTGCTTGCCACGATTGGGTAATAGAAATTGTTTATATATTTAATTAACAAATTACTTCAATCTTTGTTTTGTTATGATCTCTGTTTCCAAAACCATCCTTGTGCAGGGTCCTTACACAGTGAGTGAGCACCCTGAGCTAAGACGAAACACTATTAAAGCTCTCTGCAACGCAGACTTATCAGACGGTGTCTTTGTCCCGGGAAAAGATGTTTCTCTACCGGAAACTTCCATAAGAAACGCCGGGAGACCACTACGCTACATTGGAAACGGAAACAGAGTTTCCCAACGTCCCATACTCGCTTTCTTCGCTGGAAACCTCCACGGTCGTGTCCGTCCACAGCTTCTAAAACACTGGAGAAACAAAGACAACGACATGAAAATCTACGGTCCGCTTCCACACAACGTAGCTAGGAAAATGACTTACGTGCAACACATGAAGTCAAGCAAATACTGTCTTTGTCCAATGGGTTACGAAGTGAACAGTCCACGAATCGTTGAAGCTATATACTACGAGTGCGTCCCCGTGGTGATAGCCGATAACTTCGTGCTACCGTTCAGTGATGTTCTTGATTGGTCAGCGTTCTCAGTAGTTGTGCCGGAGAAGGAGATCCCACGGCTGAAGGAGATACTGTTGCAGATTCGTATGAGGAGATATCTGAAGATGCAGAGTAACGTGAAGATGGTTCAGAGACATTTCTTGTGGAGCACTAAACCTAGAAAGTACGATGTGTTTCATATGATACTTCACTCCATTTGGTTTAACCTTCTCAATTAGAACCAAACTTCTTCTAATGATCATGATCCTGATTCCTGACAACATCATCCTTAATTATCTTTGTACATACTGTATATGTAAGCACTGAAAATATATATTAACAAATATATTTCCATTAACAAACGGGCCTAATCGATTAAGAGGCTCCCATATTTTTATATCAATGGGCTTAATAGAATGGCATAGAATAGATGATCCTGATCAGCTGAATGTGCAGAAACTAATCTTTCATGTTTATGTTATAAGCTCTGCTGATTCCACTCGATTTATTATTATGACTCGAATTAGTGTTACATTGACACAAGAGTGTTAAATGGATACAACAATGGGGATTCCTAAACTGTTTGTAGATTCGATCTTTTTCTTGTTTATCATCTAATTCGTTGAAAGTTTAGTCCGCTCCATCCGTAACATGCACTTATTGACAAAATGGTAAAACTATTTTAACTGGAAAACATAAGCGTTAACGGAAAAAAAATTATGGCAAGAGATAACAATACTAATATCAATACACTAGAATTACCGGGAAAACAGCGAAAATATATCCTAACTTTTTTTGAAACGTTTTTTTATACTCCAACTTTGACATCCTGCAAATTCCTATCTGAACTCAATTTTATTTCAAATATCCTACCTAAACTCTATTAAATTTGTCAGTTTAGACATCCGTTCAAACGATGTTAAGTGCAAGATTAATGGCTGCTTAGTCAGCATCGATGTGTAACTTCGGGTTAATACAACGACGCCGTTTTATCGTTTTGGCGTGTGCTTTGCAAAGGAAAAAACGTTGTCGTTTATCATTTGGGGATTAAAATCGATTTGGGGATTTAGGGTTTGTCTTTCTTCTCCTTCGCGAGAAAGAGAGGGAGTGTCGACATAGCTGATGAAGGAAGAGGGTTCCCAACGAGATACAAATGCGGTGAAGCTGTAAGGATGGGTACGTCGAGGACGGGAAAAAACCCAGGAATATTGTTTCACTCTTGTCCAAGAGGTTTAGATGAGGTATTGTAAATTGAAAAAATTTTGTTCACTTTGTTTGGTTTAAGTTTTGATTTGAGTATCGTGTATTGCTACAGACTCGATGGTATCACACTTTTAAATGGACTGATGAGTGTATGGTTTAAGAGATTGTGGATTTGAAATTGAAAATGGATAATGTGGAAGACGACTCTGTCACATTTCACAAGTGTGTCAATGATTGTGAATCAGAGATTGGAACTCTCCAAATGGAAACTCGTGTTTGTGAAGCTGTGCTTGAAAAGGAGATAAGAGAGTGCAAAATGGAGGTTCTTGCTTGAAGAATATGATCGGATGTGTTTTGGTGATGATTTTCGTTTACATGTTTCTATTTTGAAATGTGGAGTATGTAATGTTAGTTTTTGGTGTTTATGTAATGACTAATGAGTAATCAAGTGGGATATATAAGAATGAACAAGTTGTAATGTCTGATAATAATTAAGAACTAGTTGCAAAAAAACTTGTTCACATTGACAAATTTGTTCACCATACATGGTCTTTAGATCAACAACATCATAAAAAACTTGAAAACTAAAATTCAAGTTAAGCCGCATCCTCAATGCTTCAAAAACCACCAAATCATCACAGCTCCTCCAAAAAACAACAAATTGTCACTACTCCTCCATGCCTTAAAAACCTACCAAAACCGCAACTCCTTCAAAAAAACACAAGCTAAATCAGAAACGAGTTAAGAAAAATCAAAGTGAGTTTTAAGAGAGGAGGTAAACCTGATATATTATTGTGTTGGTCCTTGAGACTGAGATGGACCTTGTGACTGAGATGCTTGTGATTGAGATGCTTGTGACTCATATCCATCATCGGTTGGAGTCTTCTTCCTCTTTGGCCTATGCATCTCCAGAACCATATTCTTACACTTGGTTACATTATGACCAGCTTCTCCACAACGTCCAGAGTGCATAATCTTATTCTTCCTTGTAGCTTTCTTTGTTGGAGATTCATGTCTCGGCTTCTTCCTCTTTGGCTTCGGTTTTCTTCCTTTAATGTTCAATTTCTTCAACCAAATGAGCAGGTGGTTTGATAACATCGCCTGAGTTCCTCCAAAAACGCATACCGTTAACTGGTTCTATACTGGAAGAATAAATATGTTTATGCTTTACATTTGAGTACCATTTAGATAAGTAATCCTCATGATTAAGCTTCTTCTCGGCAATGATTCGTAATGCATGACGACATGGGAGTCCACTCATCTCCCATTTACGACAAGCACAAGTCCGCATTCCCATATGTAAGCTGACAGACTTTCCACAGTCAAGAACCTCACACTTACCTACTGCTAAACCTGATACATACTTGGTGAATTTAAGTCTTTTCTGCTCCTCGGCTATGAATGTTGCAGTTCTCTTTGTCAACCTACCTTTGTGGAGACATGCTTTCTTCATCCTCAATTCTATTCGCTGCATTGTTCTTCGCTAGATTATCTCCAACATCTCAACCATTGGAAAATACCTTGATGGATCAATTGCATTGTTGAATGATTCTGACAAGTTGTTGTGCACATCTACACATGATGAAGTGGGTTTGCAGAAGGCAAGACTACAGTTCTGTGAATTCCTTTGCATTATTGCTTCATACAGCCGCATATCATAAGCCTTAACCCTTTCCATATTCGCCTCATATTCGGTCATTATGTAACTCTCATCAACTCTCCAAAACAACCCTTTCATCTCACTTTGACATGGAAACTGCTTTTTAAGATTCCCATAAATGTGCCTTGCACACATCCTTTGTTCAACCTTAGGCAATTCGATCTCAACAGCATTCAACAAACCCTGTAATATCAAACAGACTTGAGTTATTTATCAAAGCTGTCAACAACAAACACGAGTTAAACTATAAAGATTTCAAACTTAAAACTCACCTTTTGCCTATCAGATATAACCGTAAACCCCTGACCATCCCCAAGCTTTTTACAGTCTGCTTTAAGGTTTCTTAAAAACCAAACCCAATTATCTTCATTCTCCACATCCACAATAGCCCAAGCAAATAGATACATTCCATTGTTTGCATCTCTCCCAACCGCTGCCAATAATTGTCCTTTAAGTGTGATTTTGAGAAAACAACCATCGAGTCCAAAGATAGGACGACACCATGTGGTTCACTGGTTTACGAGATTTGCGAAACACACATAAAATCTGTGGAAAACTTCTGATCCTTCATCATCCAAAACAGTTTTTAACTCAACTGTTTATCCAGGGTTTGACTTAGTAATAAGATTTAATTAGTCAAATATTCATATCATTGTCATAAGCTTAAGCATATTCAAGTTGAATCGGAGATCAATACTTACCGTATCAGCTCTGTGCGGTAGTCTCGAAGCCTAAAAAACTGTTTCTCATGCTCCTTTTTAATGATATCTAATGATTTCTTCTTTCCTTTTCTACACTTGTCTCTTGAGACAATCATATTGTAGTTCTTCATAATCTCCTCTTCCATTGTCTTCGGTTTAAACTCAGGATCAGACCTAACATCATCGAGAAACATCTTCGCAAGTACTCTTGATTTCAAGATCTTGCAATATCCATCTGGAGTGCAAGCATGTTCATCTTCAAACGATTTCACCTTGTACTTTCCAATACACTCTTCATAGGAGCAGTAGATCCTCCATGCACAAGGGATCTCACTCTCTTTTACACCACAAACTGCTTCACACTTTTCTTTTCCCCATCGGTTTAACTTAATATTACACCCATTCTTCAAGGCATAATCTACTAAAGCATCTTTGAACTCTTCCAAGCTGTCAAACACTTGATGCATCTTTAATTCACCACTTCCTGCCTTGCATCTCACATGACTCTCCTCACCACCTTCATCATCAGAGTTAGGAGGAGTGTTGTGGTAGTCAACAATCTTCCTTTCGTTCCATACAATCTTCAAAAGGGTAACAATACAACAACTGTTTCCCATAGAAAGACTCTCCATAACGATTTCCCATCGTCGCATAAAAGTTTTCAGCCTTACAATCGAAGATTGACATCTCACCACCAATATAAGCATCTTCCCCACCATTGCTAGTCCAATACCCACCACGATAAATAGTGAATGTTACTTCCACATCGTTCACACTACAATCGACATAACAAAAACAACAATTCAATCCACATAACACGAACCCGAAAAAAGAAATCGGACCCGAAATTGAAAGTTTGAAATCAAACCATTACCTCATCTTGTCTTCTCAATAACTCGCACCACAAACACTACAATCTCGATTCCTTGCAGTTTCTTAAAGGCCCCCGAACACGAACCCTACACAATCGAAACTAAAACCCAACACACTCCCTCTCTTTCTCGCGAAGGAGAAGAAGACAAACCCTAAATCCCCAAATCGATTTTAATCCCCAAATGATAAACGACAACATTTTTTTCCTTTGCAAAACACACGCCAAAACGATAAAACGACATCGTTTTATTAACCCGAAGTTACACGTCGATGCTGACTAAGCAGCCGTTAATCTTGCACTTAACACCGTTTGAACGGATGTCTAAATTGACAAATTTAATAGAGTTTAGGTAGAATATTTAAAATAAAATTGAGTTAGTTGTGGGAAGTCAAAGTTAGAGTATAAAAAAGCGTTTCAAAAAAAGTTGGGGTATATTTTTGCAGTTTTCCCCTAGAATTACCAACTGTGTTTATATATTAATCATATTAGCAGAGAGTATAGCTTATATATACTGCACTCGTAAAAAGTTATCAGTCATAGACTCATAGCCTATATATATATATACTTCTATTCCTTTTAACTTTTAAACGATTTAAATAACTCTTTAACTGTCATCTTCTTTAATATAAAAAGATATATGTATAAGGGAGATGTTGTTCATATAGAAAGAAAAAAAAAATCGTAAAACCCCAAAACAAAACCTTTTTATATATGCTGATCCTATAATATCGGAGGATTAATGGAATCAGTCACATGTACTTATATGAATAATTACATGAATACTCTGATATCCTAAGAACAAAAAAAATTGAAAGTACATCATGCAAAACTAATTCTGTGAACGGACTGAAGTAACATATTATTGAAATGGCCCTATCAAATTTAAAGAATAGGACAAACTCTAACGATCATAACATAGACTTATTAAGACTGACATACATACACCCATATATAGACCGTGGTCCTCTACGCAGTATTGTCTGTGTCTACGTATATTGGTCAGTATAACCCTACATATATTTTAACGTAACGTTTTGACACTTGACTTCCACTTATTGGTTTAAATTAAATTGTGAAGGTATGTCGCAATACAATGTCCTTTTCTACTCTTAATTGACTTCACAATATTAATATAGTGTCCCCATATTTTTAGATCCTTCAAACCCGACCCTATAAATATTCATTTTAAATAAAAATTATAGACAACGTTTAAATTATAGATATATACGACATAGTTCATACAAAATTATTCCAGTGAAATACTACTTAGTATTTACAAAAACTTCATAATTTTCTATATAAAAAATCCATAAATATAAATATATATATATATAAAAATGATGGAACCAACCATCTCAAAATTCATGAAATTCTTACTAAGATCATTTAAATAGAAATATGTGCTTATTTAATACTATAAACTGCTAAGATTAGATCTAATAAATTCAAATCTTTTATTTACGAATTTTTGGTTTATGGTCTCAAGTAAATATTCAAGATAATCTTACAATATACTCCCTCCGTTTTAAAATATAAAATAATTTAGAGAAGTTTTTGTTACATAATATATGATGTTTTCAAGTTTCTATGCAACTTTTAGATTAATTTAGTATTTTATATTATTTCTAATTGGTTGAACTTGTTAAAAGTAAAAACTTCTTAATCTGTGTGCTTTAGTTAAAACATCATCTATTTTGAAATGGAGGGAATAAAATATAAGAAATAAAAAATTGCAAAAATATACTCCTTTCTTGTTCCACGGGTGTTTTAGAGCATTTTAGTAACTTTTCACGCGGAAAATTTAATATCTATGAATTAATGACCATATTTTTCTTATTGGCTGAACTGTTTAAATTAAATATTTAGTTATATATTAATGTAAGAAAAAAGCAAAAAAAAAAAAACTGTCGTGTAATTAATATTGTTGTGCAAATGTTTGTAAAGCAGTTTGGGAGGCACGAGATTATTAAATGTTCCAACCTTTGTCCGTACAATGTTGGACCGCAGAGACAGCCTCCATTGCTACGTGTCTACCGAAAATATCTTACACGTCACAGTGTATATTCTCACTTGTCACTTCTCTCTCAAGATACTTCTTTTTTTTTTGTCTCTTAAGTTTGCTTACAGTGTTGGACCGCAGGGACAACCTCTCCATTGCGACGTTGTCTTCCGTAAATAACTAAATATCTTAAGTTTGCTTACATTTTTTTTCTTTTTTTTTTGGCAGTATATATCTCTCTTGTAAACAGAAATTTAATATGGACATACTATGAACTTGGAATGGTTTAACATCATATCCTAAAAATTATGGACAACTAGATTTCATAAGTACGCCTAACAACAACAAAAAATTAATAACTTCGGTTCGGCTAGAAATTTGATCGACGATATTATTGGTATCAAATTTATCCACATATATCTGACTAATAAAAGTTTATATAGCATCAAGAAGAAGCAAACGATAGAGTTCACTCTAACTAACTAGGTGGCTGAAACTTATCTCCATCAGTAGATATCTTTAAATGGAGTCAAATTTTAACAATATAATATTAAAAATGTGAACTATTAAAAAATAAATATTTGGCAAATAAGGGTTTAAATGTGTTTTAAAGTGTTTGTGCAGAGACACTATTATACTCTTTCTTATATATATATTTTTAATTTGTTTCTTTTAATAAAAAACATTTATTATATTTTAACTATTATTACGCTCGCTGGTGAACCAGTCGTAAAATTTTCATAAACACAGTTATTTTAAAACACTAAATCAATCATTCAAAATATTTAATAACGTTTAAAATTGTAACCATTCGCTTCCGCAATCTTCTGCAACTGCAACTGCAAATTCTACGTTTGAACCGATAAAACCCTAAATGTGTCCATTAATGGAGATGCCTTAAAGGCCATCGTTTCAACAATTTGATTTTATATAGAATTCAACTTAGTAATGGAATTCACAAAAATTTATGTAAACTATGTCATGATGTCAGACATTTTGTTGACGATCAAATTGTATTTAATAAAAGTTTGTTGACGTTAACTAATGTATATATATATACTATGTGTGTATTTGTGTACTAAAATATGTGGAAGACCATCATGAGAGTAAAAGTGTCCACATTCCCAATAGGATTCTTGTAAGTGTATGAACCATGAACCACAATATGTCGTTCTCAAGACTCGACGTATTAAATTTAAACTTTTATCTAGGCATGATTTTAATAGATCCAATTAAATACAAACACATACACAATTAAGCTTTTTTTTTTTTCCATCAACTTACCTAGGGACAATAAATTAAAAAGCGCGCGACAGATTAATCTTTTGTTACTGAATAATAATTTTTTTCTAATTGTCACTCTGTTACTAAATAATCTTATCCTGTAGTATGCGGTTTAAATGATTTTAAATAAGGTCATAGTAATAAAATACAAGATAAATTATTCTCGTAGTTTGTCTAACCCTTTTAACTGCTTTTAATAGCCATACTAAACATTTCAGTGGTAAAGATAGAAGTAGAACTGGTGTTTGTCGAAGAAAAAAAAAAAAAATATATATATATATATATATATATATTTATTTATTTAATTGCGTCTGTAAATTAGAGAAGGAAAAGAATGTTTTAATCATTTTTAACTGATAGAAACATAAGAGAGACTATCAGCAATTCAGCATTTTCAAGTTATAATCAAGGAAAAGGTTCAGCATTTTCATATGTAAATTTGGTGTCGAACATATAATTTTACAAGGTGTTGGTCACGTACCAAGTTGTGCTCATCTTCATGATCAGTGCCGTGCCAAGGTCCATAGAGGCCTAAGGTAAATTTAAAAAATGGAGCTTCACATATATTATTTTTAAGAGAAATTTTTTTTTGGTTATAAAAAGAAAGAAAAATTATTAATTTTTTTTAAAAGACTTTAAAGAGTAAGATATAATAGCTTATCAATGTTTTTGAAAAATTATTAATTTTTTAAAAAAACTTTAAAAAAACTATGTTTAAAGAGAAAAATTATAGAAAAAAACTTTAAAGAGAAAAATTAAAGAGATAGAATAGAAAAATTATTAATTTTTTAAAAAAACTTTAAAGAGAAAAATTATTAATTTTTGGAAATGAATCTAGTAGTATGTTTTTCTAGGAAGAAAAACAAAACAAAGGGTGTCAATGAAGCAATTTGGAAGAGACACGCTCGAGGCTTGTTTGGCCCACTCAATTTGTTACTTTTTTTTCTTATCAATTATCTCTCGCTTTTCTATTCCTGTTTTTTATCTTCCGATTAATTTTTTAGGGTAAATAGTTATTGAGTAGCCAATTCACCTAATTTATCTATCAGATGGTACTATTTCGACTAACAAAATTTAATGATTTTGAAATTTTGTATATTAAGTTTTTTAATTTCTCGTACATGATAACTCCTACTCAGATCAGGTAAAAAGTATACTATATATATACTTATTTACCATCGTTGTATGGTTGGTTAGATCGCTGATATTCTGAAAATGAGCTCTCAAATAATATTATTTTAATATAATAATATTATATAATTTATATTTTGTTTGTTTTTAAAAAATCAATCAATTAGCTTTTAACATGTAGCCAGAAAAGTTTGAGAGTATCTCTGAAATTGAAAGTCGCATAGACATTGTGTCTCTCTCCTCAATTTTTTATTATTTTATTATTTTTATTCTTTTGACATTTACAAAAAAATGAGGATGGAGATGTTAGTTCTAAACTTCTAATTAATATTATAATATATGAAGATGAAATTTCCTTTGTGTATATAATTATGCATAGAATTGACTGATTATGTAATAATATATATTGTTATGATTTAGAAATGTACGGTAAAATTGTTTCATACACTGATTTCAAAAAATCTGTTGTTTAGTTAAGAGTTTGAATATAAAGAACATAAAAAAAAAGTAAATCAACAATAGATGAAGAAGACATGAAATGATTCCACTAAGTCCAAAATTCATTTTAATCATTATTTGTTTTGTATTAGTCTACTTTTTTCGTCATAAGGTGACTATATATTCTCAAATGATATTTTCTGTAGTTTTAATAGTTTATACAACAAACTGTTTCCATAGACAAACCACATTGATTCAACATATTTTAATAGAGATTGTAAAGCTCTTTTTATTATTATTTTTATCAAGAAAAGTAGGAAGAATTAAGGAGAAAAGGTGGTCTTCGAGCCTAGAGGCCTAGGATCCTCTATCCCAATTTAGTCTCGTCATCATTGTCATATCACATCATCGTGTTTCATTTAGATTAGTAAGGGCATTGCATTGTGAGAACATTTTTAAGAACTTACTTATTGCAAAAACATGTTTAACATTATAAGATTTAATAATATAATAATTTTAAAATATATTACAATTTTAAAAATTTTAAAAAATAATATTTAAATTACAAACTTAAAAAACTTATAATAAAATTCAAAATACAATACCAAATTATTATGAAACAAAAAAACATTAAAGATATAAAAAAAAACCAAACAAACATATTACTTAATTAAAGCACACAAACATTTTATTTAATTAATACATAGTTTAATGTCCAAATTTATTCCATATATTCTCAATCAAATCTTCCTTTAATTTGTGACGTGCTTGTCTATCACGAATTCTTGTATGGTCATTACCTAAACCCTCTAGATTTGAAGCCATATTTACTGAAAACGTAAGATCCAGAGTGGATCCGGTTCCATCTTCTTGTTGGAATTTTTGTTTGTCATAGAGTGTGTATGAATTTCGTTCATCTTCAACAATCATATTATGGAGTATGAGAGATGCTCTCATAATATATGCAATTTTATCCTTCGCCCATAAAAGAAATAAATTTTTAATCATGTCGAATCTAGATTGCAGGACTCCAAATGCACGCTCAACATCTTTTTGTGTATCTTCTTGACGTTCTACAAACAAACGATGTTTCGGGTGTTGTGGTTGTGGGATGGATTTAACAAATATCGCTCATTCGGGGTAAATACCATCCGTCAGATAGTAAGCCAAATTATACTCACTTTCGTTGACATAGTACGTAACTTCGGAAGCTCGACCGTAAATAATGTCATTAAATATTGGTGATTGATCAAGAACATTTAAATCGTTACAAGTACATGGAGCTCCAAAAAATGTGTGCCATCTCCAGAGATCTTGTCAAACTACCGCCTCCAAAACAATTGTTGGTTTACTGGTACCTCGTGAATACATTCCTTTCCAAGCGGTTGGGCAATTTTTCCACTTCCAATGCATATAGTCGATGCTTCCAACCATCCCGGGAAAACCCATCTGTTCTCCATAAAAGAGTAACCTTTGAAGATCCTCTGGTGTGGGTCGGCGTAGGTATTCAGTGCCAAACAAGTCAACTATGCCGACGACAAAATGTTCCAAACATTTACGAGCAGTCGATTCAGCAAGACGTATATATTCGTCAACCGAGTCCGACCCAGTCCCATATGCTAATAGTCTAATTGCTGCAGTACATTGTTGTAGTGGTGTTAAACCATTCTGGAAGGTTGCATCCTTTTTTGGTTAAAAATATGGAACTTCTTCACTGAGACGATTCACAATACGCAAGAACAATGACTTGTTCATTTAAAACCGTCTGCGAAATTGCCTCTCCGTGTAAGTCGGATTATCAGTAAAATAATCGTTCCACAAACGTTTGTGCCCTTCTTCCCGTTTTCTATCGATATATGTACGTTTAATCCTTTCGGCCGGAATTTCCTCTTCAGCAGCTTCAAATTGATTATTAAATTGCTCTTGAAAAAATTAGTTAAAACTATCATTATTCGGATCATAATGGTAGGATAAGCTCCACAGAACCTGCTCACTTCCTTACTGATATTTTGCCATCTTTGTCTACAATGGTCAGGGCGCCTTGGCTCAGCACCACCAAGTACATGACTACTTGATGCATAATAGTCTCCTATACGGATCCAAAAGGACTCTGCCTTTTGGCCATTCCCAACTATTGCATCCTTCGATGTGTTTAACCAGCCGCTTATTAGGACTAAGTCATCTTGTGTGGACCATATCCTTCTCTCCCTATGCTGTTCTGCTGTCTCTTCTGGTTGACTCGGCAGTGAACTAGTTTGTGAACTAAAAGCAGGGATTTGAGAGGAACCAATGTTTACATTGGGAGCAAAGCTGCCATATGGGAAGTTAAGAAGGCTAAAGTAGGATTGAGACTGACTATTAGGAGTATTGTTTGATTCCATAGCAATCATATTTAAACAAGGAAGAAGCTGAGGCAGAGATATTATTGGGTGTTCTTAGAGATTGGTTAAGAAAGAAGCAAATAAGATAGATGATAGAAGAGAAGTAAAAGATATGAGAGTTTGAGTATTTGGTTCGGATGTAATATAGAGAAGTTAAGAAGATCATTAAATCCAAAGTTTTGTGTTGTTATAGACTTTTAATTCTAAATAACCATTACCTACTTCAGTCAAATCAGAAGTAATTGATGGTCATTGAGTGTTTTTTATATGTAAACCAAAAAGTTTGGTTTTGTTAATGCATTGAACTCAACTAGTTTTGTTAAAGCATTCATATCATCTAGTAAATCAGTTTTTAAAGTTTTAAGGGTTAAAGCATTCATATTATTCAGTTTTTAAAGTTTCAAAGCTTTCGTAGATATCAGTTTTTAAAGTTTTAAGACTATTATCCGAGAACATGACCAGATGATAACATGTTAGATACTCAAACATAAAAAGCAAAACTAAGTGACACTAAAATCACAACAAAAATGTGACTAACTTTAATACACTACTATACTGAAAACAAAATTGGTTCAATTACTATTAAGATTATTGCACTAGCTATATAGTGAGTGTGGAAACAGGGATCATTATCCAATATAGGATTTTACAAAAACCAAAACCACTCAAACGTATTATACATGACATAAACCAATCAAACATCCGAGACCATCACAACTCAATTCTGAGAAACTCATTACACAATCAAACAACACTTTACAAGCAACTACAATCACATAAAATCTGTGAATAACCACTTATACACTACTACACAAACCACAACACCACTCAAATCAGGAAACCAACCTTGCATTACATATAGTGAGTGTGACTTACCTTTTAGTTTCGAGTAAATGCAGGTTTGTTGATGGTTATCCGATTTAATTTGCCCTGGTCAACCTCACCTACAAGCCTCAGAAACAAAGCAAAATCGATTAATGTTCATCACTGTTAAGGTTGATTTCAAATACAACATATGACACTCAAAATTCAGTCATACATCCTGGAATCTCACTAAAATCCTATATTGATTAATCAAAACCTTTAATTAACAGATGAGACGAAACCCTATACCATGATACTAAAACCAAACCTAATTCACAGATTTCAAGACCCTAAATCGATGAAACATCGATGAAACAATAACTGACAGAGGAAACGACGGGACTACCTTGTCTATATCGTCGGAGATGATATTTGCGAGACAAAGGAGACGAGGAGACAAAGCCTCAAGTATAGGATTTCGACTTCGCCTTCGAATCGCCGGACATATGAATCGACAAAAGAAGAGAATTTTAACGGATTGGTAGAAAAACTATGGACAGATTGATTTCTACATGGATGAGCTCTCGATTTTGGTGTTTTAATGGCCGGAATATACACCTTAGTCGGAGAAGATGGTGACCACGTAGCTTTCACCGTTTTGGAGAGAAAGAAGGAAAACCTAGATGCGATTTCAAAAAGAAGGAGAAATGAAATGTTTTCTCCTTTGCAAAAAATCTCAACATTCACGGGTTGCCACGTCATAATAGAACTGGGCCAAAATCAGTTCTAATTGAAGACCAAAAAACATGTTCTTCTGCCACTATTTCATATATTTTTGATTTTATTAGGCTAAGAACACCCAAACTATTCTTTCGATGCAGATGGCCTAAGTGCTAATAATAATTAAAAACTGTGCTAAATTATTTTTATTTTTTCGAGTTAGGATTCGAATGAAGTAGACTTAACTACACAGTATAATGTGGTTCGGCAGTTTTTTTTTTTTGAACAATGCGGTTCACAGTTATTCTCCATATCTCCCATTTTAAACTTAAATATCCAGGTTTTATAAAAAAAAAAGTTTAACTAACTTTTAGAGTGAACATTTTTTCAGTATAATATTTTCGTAAAGTTTAAATAATTTCTAGAATAAATATTTTTTCAGTAAAATAATTTTGTAAACTAAATTGTATACCGGCAAAATTTACATACAATGAAATCAAATCAGAAGTAGAACAAACTCAATGAGTTTCTTTTTAATTTTATACACAAACCTCTTAATTCTTACGTAAGTGAGTTATCGCAACATAACTTGAATTTTATATCAGAAATGTTAGATGCAAATCCAACATATATATAGGTAGCTTTCTTTTTAGAGTAAGTAATAGATGATTATTTGTTGTATCCATCCACTCTCAAATTATCAATACAACAAAAATAATAAATTTAAAAATGTAATTAGTATTAAAAATATAATAATCATTAAGAATTATGTGCAAAAATTAGCTCAAAGTAGTATGAACAGAAGTTGGCCTCCACAAGAATAATTCTCCATCCTGCAGACATATTTTTACAAACTCCCGAAGATAAAAATGAGCTCTCTCGCAACGAAAAGGTTTTCTAAACATCAAACTATTGATAGAAATACAACTAAGTAGAAATGTAAATTAATAATTAATATCTGATTATTATTTTATTCGTAAGAAGCCACTTAGGTCAAACAAAAAAGAAACCACAGCCGACATGAACATGAGATTAGTTTCTAGACGCAATATTAATTATGACACTTTTGTATAATCAAACCAATTAAATAATTAAATTGAAAATCTTTACTGACATGACATCAATTAATAAATAATAACATATGTAATGCAGCATCAAAGCTCAATCATATTCAAATCTGTCGCTATTATTTAACAATGATGTTAATTTGGTGGTCTATGCAATGCACGGCTCATACCCTCCCACATAAAGGATATTTTCTAAGGAATTCTATGATATTTTCTAAGGAATTTTATGATATTTTTTACTATATTAAAATATTCCACATAGAAAGAATAGAGATTTATGGGGCACTATATATATAATACATGGATCTTTCCATTCATTGTTAATTGGTTTTGAGTTGGATCCATGTTTACTAATATGATATCAGAGCCTATGGTTAGATCCAACAAGCAATTTTCCATAAAGAAATGATTTCTCAACTATATGGCCCATATAAGCGGTATGTCTTGTTGTGGATTAAAATTTCTTCCGTAGATATCCAATCCCACAAACTTCACGCTACAGATATCCAATTCTGAGCGTGAGGGGGATGTATTAGACAATCTCACATCGAAAGAAATCAACTGAAGCAATATATATAGTACATGAGTCTCTCCACTCATTGCCAATTCGTTTTGAGTTGGACCCAAATTTATTAATATACTAAAATCAATTATCTCAAAGACTCTTTAGCATATTACTTCGATACTTGCTGCTAAATACACAACAGCATCAACATCAAGCGTCCGTCCAAAACAAGCAGAGTGTTCTAATTCGCGACACAAAGATAAAACGTTTGAATTAAGTTTGATTTAAAATGTTTGAATTAAGTTTTATATACTGTAATATACTAATATATAATCTACAAAAATAAAATAAAATACTCAAATTTATTATGAATATATTGCTAAAAAATATATGAAATTCAACTAGTCACCAATTTCGTTGACTAAAACTCTAAAACCCATAACAATTTAGATATATATATAAAACAAAACAATTTAGATATATCCATTACTTTTACAATGACCATATTGAGCGAAAGAAAAACCACAGTATAAGAAGTGTTCCAGAAAAAAGGTATAAGAAGTGTTCACAAAATGATTACAAACGGACAAAGAGAATACGAGAAAAGCCAGCTCACCTTCTTTTCTTTTTTTTTTTGATAGAACGTATAAAAAAAAGTCCATAGAACAGTAATAATTTGGAAAATGTTATGACATGTGGAAATGCCAGTACGTAAAAAAAAAGTTTCATAGGAAAACATTCCTCTATTATATTACAAAATCCGCCTTACAAATTTTATTATTTTATCAGTTTTTCGAAATTATTCGGCGGAATGAAAGATTGGCATCATTCGATCTACATCTTATTCAATATGTTTGTTATCCCATTAACAAAAACAAAAATCTCACGCAATTGGATTTTACAAGTATTCTAACAACAAAAGAATATTTGGTGTGTTTTTTGTAAATCAACACTCAATATAACTCTCAAACAAAATGCACGCTAGTTTACAATGCATCTTGGCCGCTATAGACATCTAATTAAAATGGTAAGTAAATCTAGTTGTATATATGTTTTGGCAATTAGTATATACTTCATCTGTTTTATAGTATTTGTCATTCTAGACAATTTCACACATATTAAAAAAACAAATTTTCTGTTTTACCTCTCATTAATATATTATTTCATTTGATATAAATAATTAATAAGCTAAAAGTTAAGGGTAAAACTAAAAATTTGATCCATAAAAATGCATCGTAAATACAAAACGATAAGTAATAAAAAAACAAAAAATTAAGTCTAGAATAACAAGTAAAAATAAAGAGAGAGAGTATTAATTGTGATTCAAAATCTATTGTGTTATGAAAAAGGGCATACTTAGTAACTTTTATTTATAAATAAACTAATATTTCTAATTCATTAAAGAGTTTGAACAGTTTGCTACATATAAAATTCATTAATTAAATTGAAAAGTTGTAGAAATAATAACGAAAGTTTGATGTGAAACTTAAAAAGAAAAGTCTTAAGACAGGAAGAATATAAAATTTAGAGAACTGATTTGAAAAAGTTATAAAAGAATTCGTTAAAATTTGATAAAAATAATACAATGATTAAGAAAAATAAGGACACAAAATGAACAGAAGAATGAAAATAAAAGTGGAAATTGGAAATTGAAAAATGACAGAAAAGACCATCAAGTTTGTCTCTCTTGAACTAATTTGCCATTTTTTTCTCTTTGTATTATCTATTCTACCTGCCGTGACTTTGGCTGCTATATAGATTTCGACTCCTCAACGTTAAAAAAATTATGCTTTTGAAGTATTCCCGAATGGATTTCGAGATATAGTTGAAGAAAGAAACGAAATATAGAAAGTTTGTTTTTTTTATTATTATTAATGCTTAAAAACAAGATTGTTCTATTTTATAGTGAAGCAAGGTTGTTGACCTAGATTCTAGATTGTTCTTGAATAGACCAGATGTGAGATTGATGACCTTTACGTGGCACAATCTTCATCGTCTAATCCAAGCGCTTCAAACCTATTTTTCAGTGTCATTGCCATACAACTTGAGGACTTGTCTTTGTCTGCAATTATCTTCTTTTTATCGTTTGCAGGTAGCCGTTGCACAACTTTGGGCATATGATGAGAAGGTTTTGTGTTGTTGGGATTTGCACAATTTAAGTCTTGAGACAAAACGGTATCGTTTTTGGTCGTTAGTCCTTACACTCCCCCACAAACTTGGAGTAGGTGGCACGCCAACGCCAAGTTTGAGCCTGAAATACTCAAAAGGTTTTTGGGGAAGAGATTTAGTACAAATGTTTGCCAATTGAAACTCAGCGGGAATGTGACTGACGATCAGATTACCGAAGGCAACTTGCTCACGAACATAGTGGTAATGCGTCGCAAAATGTTTTTGGTTCTCGCATGGAAACTTGGATTTGCAGTAAGGTAGACTGCAGAGAGATTGTCGCAGTAGAGTTCCGGCGTAGCAGGCAGGGAGACACCTATGTCATGAAGAAGATTAGCGATCCAAGTGATTTCAGAGGCAGCTTCTGACATGGTTCTATATTCAGCTTCAGTGGAGCTTTTTGACACCGTTCGTTGTTTCTTTGAAGACCAGGAAATCATGTTTCGGCCAAGGAAAGTACAGAAGCCACTAGTGGACCTGCTAGTTGACGGACATCTGGAGTAGTCACTGTCACTATACACGCGAAGCTTAGAGTCGGTGTGTCGAGCAAATGAGACTCCCATCGTAGTGGTACCCTTTATGTACATTAGAATCCGTTTGAGTAGGTTTAAATCGGAGACTGGAGGTTCATGCATCTTCTGGCATACATAGTTGACAAAGAATTGCAGGTCTGTTGTGAAGGTTAGATATTGTAGTCGACCTGCCAAGCTTCTGAAGTATTTAGGATTTTCGAACAGAGCATTCTGTTTTGACACTTTGTTCAGTTGTTGAGGAAGTGGTGTGGCAACAGGATTACATGAGGACATAGAAGCAACAGCCAAAAGTTCCTCAGCATACTTCTGCTGAGAAAGAAACAAACCATTTTCATGATATTGGATCTGAATTTCGAGGAAATAGTGAAGCTTGTTGAGTTCATCAAGAAGAGTGGAGAGAAGCTTGGAAGATTTTCCTGTAATAGCCATATCATCAACGTATAGTAGCAACATAATGATGTCGGTTCCTTTAAAGCAGACAAACAGAGATGGATCTCTCTGACTGCAAGTAAAGCCAAAGTTTAGCAGAAAATTGCTAAATTTATCAAACCAAGCCCTTGGAGCTTGTTTTAGGCCATAGAGAGATTTATGGAGAAGACAAACATGATTGGGATGCTCCTTATCGATAAACCCAACAGGTTGCTTCATATACACAACTTCATTGAGATCTCCATGGAGAAATGCGTTTTTAACATCCATTTGTTTAATTTCCCAGTTCATAACTACTGCAAAATGAAGAACAGCTCTCACCGTTGCTGTTCTAATTATTGGGCTATAAGTTTCAAGGTAATCAATGCCTTCTTCTTGTTTGAATCCCTGGGCAACGAGTCTGGCCTTGAACTTGTCTAAAGAGCCATCTGCATTGAGTTTGACTCGAAAGATCCATTTTGAGCCCAAAACATGCATATCTGGTGTGTGAGGAACTAATGAGAATGTATTTGCTTCTTTGCAATTACTCATTTCCTCATTCATTGTTGTTGTCCAGCAAGGATCTTTTAGAGCAGCAGTTACTGTTTCAGGCTTTGGATATGAGACCTTGTGTGTAAGTAGAGCATAACGAGGGTTCGGTTTGGTAATACCAGCTTTTGATCGTGTTGTCATTGGATGAGTTGAAATATTTGAAGAAGACTCACTTGTAGCTTCAGTTGTGCAGATATCATCATTGGTGGCTTAGCTTTGCACATTTGAGACTGGCGATTGAGAGCTGTTGCCTATAGGAACAAGATCTAGGCTTGCCGTACACCAAAAACTCTCATCACCAGTTTCATTTGTGGAGTCAGGCATGCTTTGTGTTGATGTGTCATTTTTAATGGCATTGTTGTTGATCGTTGTGTCTGAAACGGTTGGTGTTGCAGGAGCTGGATGAGATTCTTCAATAGGAGCACAAGGTACTGTGACATCTGAAAGTTGTTTGATCCAGGCTCCGTATATATAGTGGTGTAGGTGAGGATTTTTGAAGATAAAGATATGTGTTTGCAAAAGGAAAACTTGCTTCATCAAAAATAACATGGCGGCTAATATATACACTTCCAGTTGGGGGATAAAAGCATCTGTAACCTTTATATTTCTCAGTGTATGCAAGAAAAACGCACTTGAGTGATTGTGGATCAAACTTATTGTGAGCATATGACCTCAGAGTTGGGAAGCAAGCACAACCGAAGGTTCGTAGGGCTGAATATTCTAGTGGTTTTGAGGATATAGCTTCATACGGACTTTTGTTACTTTCAAGAGCACTGGTAGGCAAGAGATTGCTTAGAAAATTTGATGTAAAGAAAGCTTCTACCCAAAAGCTTTGTGGAGTGGCACTCTGAAATAGTAGAGTAAGAGCCATTTCCATTAATTATCTGTGCTTTCTCTCTGCCATGCCATTTTGCTGAGGAGTATGAGGACAAGAGACAAAGTGTTGGATACCAGAGTTCTCCAACTAGGTAAGAAATTTCTGACATTCTCCACCACCATCTGATTGAAAGGTTTCTATTTTTGTTTATAGAAGATTTTGAACAAGTAGTTGATACTTGATGAAGATTGAGTAGAAATCAGATTTTCTTTTTAGAGGATAAAGCCAACAGTATCTTGAGTAGTTATCAATGAACACTGCATAAAATCTAAATCCTTGAACAGAAGATACAAGAGAAGGACCCTAGAGATCACAATGCACTCTCTCTAAGGGTCTTGAAGCAATAAAAGTAGAAGAAATAAATGGCAACCTTGAACTCTTTCCAAGCTGACATGACTCACACACCTTCTTGGTACTTTTCTTGATTTGGATTCCCTTATTTGTAGATAAAAGTTGAAGGACCTGCTGATTTGGATGCCCCAACCTTTGATGCCAAGCCTCATCACTCGTCTTGACTTTTCTTGTGGAGTAGAACATCTTATGCTTTGAGTCATCCAGTTTGTGCAGACCATCAGTTTTCCTTCCCTTTGTCAGAACTTTGCGTGTTGCTTTGTCCTTTATAACAACATCGTCAGAATCAAAAGACACTTTACAAGGATAATCCTTAGTCAATTTTGAAACTAACAACAAGGACTTACCTATTTCAAGGTAGACTAGCACATCTTTAAGAGGGATATTACCTGATGTGGAGGGAAGATTTGCAGAGCCTACATGTGTGATGGGAAGAAAGTTCCCATCACTTGCCATTACTATATTAGTGTTGTGATAGGATTGAGCCTTTTATAGACGTTGAGTGGAGCTGGTGATGTGTGCAGTTGCAGCGGAGTCTGAATACTAGTTGTTGTCCTCAGTGACATCAGTGATGTGAAGAGCAGAGAACGCAGTAGCATTGATTGCAGGGCGAGCAGATTGCTGATACTCCTCATCGAACCGATACCAACATTCAAAGGCATTATGACATTGTTTGTTGCAAATTTGGCAGACATGTTTCTCATTTGTGTGAGCAACTGATGGAGATGATCTTGACGAGGTGAATTTTTGATGAAAACCTCGGCCTCTGGTTGAGTATCCTCCCCTTCCTCTACCTCTGTTACCACGACCTCGGTGTTGGTAGCTTGGTGATCTTGTGGTGTTAAAAGCTAGGTGTGGATTAACCTCAGTTGAGACAGAGTAGCCTTGGAGTCTATCATCATAGCCAGTAAGTCGAGATATCACATTGTCATAGTTAGGTTCAGGCTTTCTATCCATAGAGTCCTCGATGACTGTGATTATTGGTTCATATTCACAGCCTAAACCTCTTAAAGCAGCAAAATTTTTCATATTTTCACTAACACGATCTCCAATAGAAGCAATTTTATCACAAATTTCTTTAATTTCTCTAAGATAATCACACATGTTCTTTTCTAACTTTTCAGCATTCTGGATACGCCTTTGCAACTCAAACAACCTAGACGAAGATGTGCGATTGAAGTGAGAAACCAGAGTGTTCCATACCTCTTGTGTAGTGGAGCAGCCAACTACCAGCCTCAAGACATTCTCGCTCATAGATCCAAGCAACCATGCTTTGACAACTTGATCATATCTCGACCAGCTTTCAAAGTCTGGGTTAAGAACTTCTTCGGTGTTGCCATTGTTGTTGTTGCGGATGGGAATTACTTCTAGTGGCGGTTTGACAGCTCCATTAAAAAATCCGAGTATAGCTTGTGTTCGTAAGAAAGATTCAAAATGTGACTTCCAGATTATGTAGTTTTCCTTAGTGAGCTTGATGGTGACACAGTTTGAGATGTGTAGTGAAGGAGAAGCATAGGGTTCCATGGTTCCGTCCATGACTCTGATACCATGAAGAAAGAAACAAAATATAGAAAGTTTGTTTCTTTATTATTGATGCTTAAAAAGATGAGATTACAAGATTGTTCTCTTTTATAGTGAGGCAAGGTTCTTGACCTAGATTCTAGATTGTTCTTGAATAGACCAGTTGTGTAACAACCCGTCCCGTGGACCCCACTTCAATTGGTGGCGACTTGTCCTGTGGGAAGGTTGATAAAAGGTGAGGACCAGGATTCAAGGAACGCCTGGCGCACCAATAACCTACTGTGGATTTGGATGAGTAGTTCCTTTTGCCACGGTGAGGGGTTAGGATCGATGCCCTGCAGAGCCAGCTTTGGGCCTATGGGGGCAAGCTAGCAGTGAGGCTAGTGGGATCCATGGGACGGGTTGTTACATAAAAATCACAGTAGGTTATTGGTGCGCCAGGCGTTCCTCGAACCCTGGTCCCCACCCTTTAACAACCTTCCCACAGGACAAGTTGCCACCAATTGAGCTGCAGGTCAATTGGTGGCAACTTGTCCTGTGGGAAGGTTGTTAAAGGGTGGGGACTAGGGTTCAAGGAACGCCTGGCGCACCAATAACCTACTGAGGATTTGGATGAGTAGTTCCATTTGCCACGGTGAGGCGTTAGGATCGAAGCCCTGTAGGGCCAGATTTGGGCCTATAGGGGCAAGCTAGCAGTGAGGCTAATGGGGTCCATGGTACGGGTTGTTACAAGTTGTGAGATTGATGACCTTCACGTGGCACAAACTTCATCGTCTAATCCAAGCGCTTCAAACCTATTTTTCAGTGTCATTGCCATACAACTTGAAGACTTGTCTTTCTTTGCAATTATCTTCTTTTTGTCGTTTGCAGGTAGTCGTTGTACAGCTTTGGGCATATGATGAGAAGGTTTTGTGTTGTTGGGCTTTGCACAGTTTGAGCCTTGAGACAAAACCGTATCGTTTTGGTCGTTAGTCCTTACACTAGTATCATTATAAATAAATGTCATAATACAAGAAGTACATAGTGCATGAATCATGATATACTTTTTCTTACCTTCGAATAATTGAGAAATTATTTTGAGAGCTATTACATAACAAATAACTAATACAAGGTGTCATAATGATAGTATATCTCGATTACATATGTAGATTCTAATAGTAGTACGTTATACGTATACTCTTTTTCAATAAGGGTAATATTAGTGAATACCAGAATTTTGGAAAAAAATTAAGTAAATACCATATTGTCAGAAAAGTTTGGTAACTACCATTTTCATGAGAAGGGAAAAGTCAAAACTGCCCTTAAACAAAAGACAAAAGTACAACAACGTATTGCTATTTGTGAAAAAAACATGTGAGTTAATAAAAATATCAGTATATACTAAAACAAAAAGCGTATCATTTTAAAAAAAAAGTGTTTTCATATTGAAAATCGTGTTTTCAAACGAAAGCATATGTAATCTTCACAATAACGTGTAATTTAAGAAAATATATTATTAAAGAGAGAGATATTATGTTGCTACGCGTGTAATTTGATAAAATAGCGTGTTACAAAACAAAATGCCATGAATTAAATCAAAAGACATATAGTGAGATATCTTCTGCAATTTAAAGGAGAAAAACCTAAACAAATAAATAAGCAGGAAAAGAAAGAATTGATGTTGTTTGATGTGTTTGTAAAGTCAATTATGAAAGAAGAGAGAGAGAGTGAGAGAGCATGAGGGAAGAGAAGAGAGAGAAAAAGTAATAGAGAAAGTTGAGTGGATATGAGATTAAAGAGAAATAGAGAAAGCTGAAAGAGAGAGAGAATTTGTTGTTTATATGAAAAAAATGATATAATATTAAAAAAATATATAGTATATGAAATGGGTATAAGTGTAATTGTATTTGAAAAGAGAGAAAATGATAAAAACTGTACAATTGTAGTATTTTCTTAATTATATTTTGTTTTTGTAGTATATAGTGCATATTCTCTTTCAATAATTAGGTTAACGAAATAAGCCCCCGAAATGTATATATTCTTTGCCGGCTCTATGGAGTAAAGTTTATAGTCTCTGTCACAGAACTAAAAGATGTGAAAATAAAAGGGTCAAGGCCCCTAAATAATAATAATAATGAATATGGAAGATAGCAAGCATCCCAATAAATGAAGAAACTTTTTTGGTAATTACGTACGTATTTGTACAGAAAAAGAAATTAAATAACCTGTACTTACTTACACATCACACATTCGGAAACTTACTCACACGTTAAAAAAAAAAAAAAAAAAAAAAAAAAAAAAAAAAAAATTCCCAACAAAGACAAAAAAAAGTACAAAACGACATCGGTTCATTATTTACCAGGAACCCCACCGGAAAACTCATTCGCCGGCAAGAATTTGCCTGCTAATAATTCTCCAAGAAGAAAGGATCTTCGTAAGGAAACGAGTCCCAGAACCCATCGACTTTGTTGTGATCATTCACGTCTAGCAAAAGATCAGGGAGGTCGGAGAAAGCGTCGTCGGCGACCGGAGATGACGTCACCGTGCTAGAAGGAGACCCCGGTGCTTTCCAGTCAACTGCAGCTGCTGCTGCTGCGGCTTCTTGAATGTCTTTAGGGTCGGCGCTCGCCGGTCTTGGCAAATGGTAAGCTAGCTCCGGGAAATTGAGGTGTGCTGAGCCACCTTTGATGGCCAAAGCCGCCACGTCGTGAGCACGCGCCGCCATCTCCGGCGTTGAGAAAGTGCCGAGCCAGATTCTTGATTTCTTTCTTGGTTCTCTGATTTCAGACACCCATTTCCCCCATTGTCTCATTCTTACCCCACGAAAACTCGGATGCTTAGAAACACCCTTCTGCTCATTTTTACTCTTTGAACTCTTTCCGGTTCTCTCCGGCGCTGGTGACCGGAGATTACGTTGTGAACCGAGGGAAGAAGAGTCTTGCATCTAAAAGAAATTTAATGTAACGAGAGAGAGAGAGAGAGAGAGAGAGAGAGAGAGAAATTTTGGTAGGAAGATTATAAAACTAAAATGTTTTGTTTTCTTTTTTTTGGTTGTATTTTGGGGTGTGAGAGTTTGGTTTGCTTCTTCTAATATATACATCCAAATACGAAGCAATTATTCTTGTGTGTCTGTTTTTTTTCTTCTTATATGTATAAATCAAATATTAAAAGCTAAAAAAAAAGACTTGACTACCTTAAGATTTTTTTTTTCTTTTTCTTTTTGTTTTCTTCTTGCAATGATATTACTTTACTTTTATATAATAAGATATTTATTATTTTAGACCTGAACTGGACACTTGTTCGTTTGTATCAACTCCTAGTGTACTGTTTTCACTCGTTCCTTCCACATTTAAATATATATGTACTACTTGAACCAGGACGCATTGTATTAGCTCAAATTATTCTGATTGGTTTTGAACATAAAAATAAGAAAACGGCCTAAAATAACTAAACCACTAACCCAGAATATATAAATTGTAATAGAAATTGATATTACTTCATGAATATGATTTGTTAAGAATCTTGCGTAAGAGAATAATTGATACATAAATTAATTGGACATTATCAAAAATATCTCTTTTCTTATGTCATTTTTCAAAAATATTTATAGTGTTTATTTTCAAAAATATTTTTTTCTATGTATAAAATGACTAAATTCTAAATTCTAAATTCTAAACTCTAAATTCTAAATACTAAATTCTACCATTCTAAACTTTAAATAACCCAAGTTTACATTGATTTAGGTTTGATAATATGTTCACGAATCAAAAGTGGAATGAAACTCCGTAGTTGGTAATTTAGGAGTAATATTAAAAATATACACAAGAGAGAATTCAATTGGTTAAGCTTATTAAGCATGGAGTTCTTTTAGAACTTTAAAAGAAATTATATTTGTTTTTTTTCAGCAAAAATGAATTATATTATTCAATGATAATAATCGTTATACAACCGATCTGATAGCCAATCAGGTGGTAAGAAACATGCTGAATAGAAAATACAAAAAGTACAACCAAATTTTGCTAAACAGTAAGCAGAATTATTACAATCCCTCCTTAGGAGCAAAAACAAACTTAACAGTCCTGAATTTAGATGACCAAGTCTTTATATTTTGAACTATGTTGTCTATCGATACATCAACAATTTGATCATTTAAAGCTTTGGTTAGTATCTCATTATCGCCTTCAAACATAACGTTAGTTAATCCCCTGATCCAACTTTGTTGTATTGCTGCTAGTGAATCATTTGTTTCTGCTTGTAAAGGTGACACTGTATAGCCTAAAGCTGATGCCCCCTATCCTTGAGAAACACCATTTTGATCTCATAGTATCCATCCACATTTAGTTTGATTTGTGTTATGGTCAAAGGCTACATCGTAGTTGCATTTTACGAAAGACTTTGTAGGCTTAGTCCCTGTTTTTCTTCTCTGCGTATGTCCATGGTTGGTTCTGTGTTGATTGTTGTTGTGAAGATGATTTCATTCTCGTATATTTAACTGGGCGTGGAGGAGAATAATGTTTGATTTATCCTGTTTTTCTTTAAAAATAAGTTAATTTCGATTTTTTCAAATGTGCCATAGTAACCATAGAAATTATATTTTGTTTTAGGTTTACATTTTAGATGTACGAGACTGATGTTCACACTTAAATAGTTTTAAAATCCTAATATATGCTTTGGTCCATCATTATCTGTTTGAGAGTAGATTCACCATTTTTTACATGTGGATATAACATCAGATCTATTTTTTTTCCTGTGTATGAAGACATTTTTAAAATAATTACATGTACAGTAATTTTTAGGGAAGAAATAGATTCAATAGTTGGGGTCGTTATTTCCTTTTATTTTACTTTTACAAATTTTCTTCTAATTTCCATCTTTTGTTTTTTTTTCCCCCAAAATTGTAATATCTTCGTTCCCCCCGACCGTGACTCATGTCTCTGCTTACAAAGCCTAACCCACGTTTTTCCACTAGGATTAAGTTTGACAAAGACAACAACTAATGTTAACGATAGTACATCCTAAATCTCATAGTAGTTGATAAATTTAATAGTGCATGCGAGTTTTATAATAATATACTCCTTCTCTTTCTGTTTAGTTGTCATTTTAGAATTTAAATTTTGTTTCGTAATAGTTTGTTTGATAAAAAAAATAATTTTAATCTAACTATTTAAAAAAAATAAAAATATACATTAAAAAGGATGACTCTGAAAATTTAATTATTTTTTTAGTTTGTGTGAAAACCTAAAATAACAAGTAATTTAAATTGGAGGGAATAGTAAAAAAAAAAATCTTAAAAGTGAACTTAGCAAAAAATACATCAGGTAAAACTGTAGTTGTATTTTCTATATGTTCATATCATATATGTTATCTTGACTTCTTGTCCTTTTAGCGGGGGTTATAGTACGAAAGCATTTGTCTTAAATATTAATCGTCTTCATGAATTCTCTAAAATTGACATTTCTTAACGATATATATACATATTTTTGTTATAGAATATATGTGTACCATAACGAAAGAGACAATTATATTATAGTTTGAAGTTGAGATTCCGGAGCATCTTTTAGGACAAAACGATGATAACTTTATATATCCAGAAATGAGACAATAGTAATTAACACCGGTCAGTCGTCAAATGCGCTTGGATGTTTGCTTTAAAGTCTCTATAAACAATCGACGGATTATGTTTTGCACTTGGAAATTTGCGAATATACGGAATAATTGTAGAAGTTTTTGACATATTTTAGAATTTAAAGAAGACACATTTTTAGTAAAGAAATTGATTAGAAGGCTGCTATGGACGATGCACGTACGCAAAACGACGTAAACACATGTAGTATATATCTGTATATATGTACAAAAGCATGATGTTGAAAAAATATGTACATTATCTAACATTTAGAGAGAGCAAGTTCAGTAATTGTATATTATCGTGGGGTCTGTTTGACGATTAAGACGAAACAAAAAAAAATAATAAAAACAAGTAACAAGTGTTATATAGATATACAATTTACAAAGACTATATGATAAGAATCTAGTTTGCTGTAATTTTCTAAAAACAGTTGGTTGATAAAGTGAATTACAACCAAAACATTAGTTTGCACTATATTAATTCACCTACCAAATTCGGTTACTAAATGCTTAATAAATACAAAGGTCTGGAAGTCTTATGTCCGAAAACGATGCTATTTAAACAAATTAAGCACAATCCTGGAAACAGATTCACATGCGTGTTCCAATTTCAGCAAAGCCTTTTTTATATATATATATATATATATATTGATGATGCAAACAATGCATCACATTCAAACTGTGAGTTAACTCCCAAAGCAACAAAGAACTAACAATTTAACTTTATTTAACAAAAAAAAAGATGGTAACAATTCGGATGTAATACTAATTAATACACAGCCGAATTGAATTCAATTCGATTCGCCATTGCAGGTAACGTATAAAATCCCGTCTCATTCGAAAAAAGTTTTATGATCTTAAAAATCTAATTATCAGTATACAGTATTATAGAAAAACTTTTGGATCGCATTAACTAAAGAGACTTTTTATGAAAACAACAATTATAAAACACGTTTTTCAGTTACAAACCACTATTTATGACAGCTAAACAAGATTTTCAGAAGAAACAAAAAATCAATCTAATTTATAGTTACTTTAAATAAAAAGCATATGATAAATAATTGATTAAATTAGGAAAAGATTTCTACAGTGTGAAGATAATTACTAAATAATTACGAAAGCAATCAAAGAGAAAAATGTCAAACATATGACATGATCTTCGTACATACATTCCAAAATTATAACATCCCTCAAATTGGAGTGTATGTACGAATATTACAAAGTAGCATACAACATATCCTTCTCAGAGTAGAAACGATCAATTTATTATTAATGTTTCTTGAATACTAAATTCCACCGTATTAGCTACTCTACATTACTACATATAAATAAGGGCATCGCCAGTTTTTAAACCGGCGAATTTATTCAAAGCAATAACCGGAACGTTAAGAAGAAGCAAATCAAACGTGCGATTAACCATATCGAGCAATCAAGTAAAACAAACTCTTTAGAGTCTAGCGGTACGAAGTTGCTGCTTAAGCACAGGTCGAAGGTATTCATGGTACCCGTCAGGAACCACCGAGTCGTTCAATGGATCCTTCCACGCTTCCTCAAACAGTTTCGGGTACACATTGCCGTCGTAACGGCCCAGCACCGAGTTCAAGTAATGGTCAGTGTAATTGAACGCGTCCACAAGGGCAACCGCATTAGGACGAACCTATTGGAAAGAACACAAATTGTTAGAACTTAATAGTGTTCATGAGCAAAGAGATTTGTGAAATGATTTTCTCATTGATTAAAGCCTAACTAACTTTACAGTGTTGATCTATATACAACAATGTACAGTAAACCGAAACTAATCTAAACCGGAACTCTATTCTATTAAGCTTAACCAAACACATTAAACCAGCTTATCCAAATCACTCCTATAGAACTCAGCTTTTTTAAGGAATCAAATGCAGTGAGTAAGAGATGCTGAACCTGAGAGTATAAGGAGCGGAGCTGGTCGTTGGCGAGCGAGGCTTGTTTGGGAGTGATGGTGTTTGTGGAGAGGAAATCTCCGAGGTGTTTGTGAAGGAGATAGAGCGCGTAAATGTAACACAGATTATTCAGCTGTTTCTTCACTCCTTTGCCTCCTATGTCTTGCTCTAGTTTAGCTATGAACCTAACCGAGACAAAATTGGCAAAATACAGGAGCTGACACACAGAGGAGAACCACTTAACTTATTTGATCCGTGTAAACGGTTTTTCAAGAAGCTTACTTGGAAACAACAATCAATTGGCAATGCGCAATTGCAGCCTCAACCAGATCAGCCAAGAGCTCTTGGAATCCTATTGACAGGAGAAATGTTTGAGAGTTTGGTCTTTTGCCTTCAGATTCTGGATTCATGGAGTTAGATCAGTACCTTGTTCCTGATTCTCAAACTTGCTGAGATTTTTGGCACAAGTAACAGCCATTCTCAAAGCCCTAGCTTCAAAAGCTTCCAGTACCTCATCAGGGTTTAACCAATCCTCAGCTACATGCCCAATGAATAAAACCAACTTTATCATTAACTCGGAATCATATCGAGGAAAGATCATATGTTTGCTTTTGTAGCAGGACGAAGGATAGAACATATAAACTTAAAAACTCACCCTTTTGAACACCAGAACGACATTGCAAAAGATGTACTGCCCGGCCCATATAAGCAGTTGTGCCAACAGGAACCTTTCCAGATCCCAGCTGGGCGACTGTCTTCATAAGGAATCGAGCAACCTATAAACACAATTTCGAACAATAGCATGAATAACCACAAATGACAAAGGGGCTTACAGCTTTTCTTACTGTTGGAAACACTGGGGAAACAACAATTAACAAAAAAACTTCAAAAGCTGTCAAATGTGTTTTGCATATCAACCAAGAAAACACAAACCAGTTGCAGGTGAGAAAAGCCAAAAAATATGAAACAGGTGAAATAGACAAAAACCTTCAAATAATTATATCTAAAAAGGTACAAAACTCACAATATGAAAGCATGTTAAATCAAGAACTCACCGCCGAAAGACCAGAGAGACATAAGATGAAGAGCCACGTGCTAAGAAATCTATATATGCTGACAGTATTATTCTAGTAAATGAGAATAGCTCCCAGTTGATAATAAGTACCTGTAATTGCAGCACAACATTGTCTCCTTCGTATGTGCAGGCAGGAACATACACAGCAAACAGCTCAGGGAGTCCACTGCACCACAAGTAGCCATGTCCACCACATAACTTACGACATTCTTCAATACCATCCTGCACCCAATATAACGCTTAGGCTGAATTTTCCAATTCTAAATAAACCTCCAAGACAATGTCAAGGAGGGAACAAACGTTCCAATATATGAGCGGTTGGACCCTCAGAGAAACTAAACCTATCAGACTATTCTAATGAGCATAAAGGACCAGCTCCGGAACATACCGCAGTGGCTGTGGTGGTGAGAGACTTCAACCCTGCAGTGCATGCATGAGCCTCTGGCAAAGTTGCGAAATCACTAGCAGCCAGTCTTTCCGTTACATCCGTGTACAGCCATTTTAGCCACTCTCCAACAAATCGAAATGCATATGCAGATGCTAGCAGAGGAAATAGCCTGTTCTGCTGAGTTTTATAATCAATCACCTGTGACAACAACATGCAGAAAAATATTACATCCCCTTTTTCAGCCAACATAATGATTGTAAAGAAAAAGAAAAAAACTCTACATAGCAAGTCAAAGAAAATCACTTCAGCAAACAATCTGCCTAAATCAGGAAAATATTCGTACAAGTAAGTTTTTCAAGGTAGAAATACTTTGAAATTTGCTATGATCCAACATCAATCAATAGGTGTACACAGCTATGAGTATCCTTGGTTATGAAATGGGTTTCAATGAGTACCTGTGTCTCAATGCCACCGTTATGTGCGCCAAACTGTCTCCGCACTGCACTGTACCTTGTAGCTATGCAAACTGCTCGAGATAGTGCATTGGAAGCATCTGCCACAATTGTTTGTCTCACATATACCATAGTACCATACACCAGCTGCTTTGGAACATCCGATGGCACATATTTTCCTTCCCTTGTAACTTTTGACAGCCTGAAACGTTTTGAAAGAGGAGAAAAATGCAGAACCATAAGCCCGCATTTAAGCACAAGCAATTCCCTCTAGACCTATCATTACATCGTGAATTGCTTATTAAAAATCAGACAATAAAGGCAAAGAGGGATGACCTCATGAGCATTTGATCTCTGGGAATGCGAACATGATCAAACATAAGAAACCCGTTGTCCATTGAATTATATGCTCCATTTCCCATCTTCGTCCCAATATCACCAACAGTTATATTTGGAAGAGGAGAATGATCTTCTAAGCTGCGTAGTTGCACAATAAATCCTGGAAGAGGAAGTTCAAGCAATCAATACCGGAGCAAGCAAAACTAAAATACTAAACCTTTTTTTGTTTCCGGTTCATACCATGGACACCATAGTCTTTGCCGTCAGTAATGAGACGAGCGTAAACAACAGCATGGGTAGAAACTTTTCCCAAGCCACCAGGCCACCACTATTCAAAAACCAAAGCAGATAAAGAATCTTACACAACTAAGTCAAATCAATGTGCATAATCAATCAAAAGGCTTCCTAGTCATCAACTCACTTTGGAAGCAGTCTGAGTAGGTGTGTGAATAACAAACTCATCCGTCTTGGGATCAAAGGTAGCAGTTGTCTCAAGGCCTTGAACATTAGAGCCATGACCAAGCTCAGTTTGTGCATAACACCCAATAATCTGCATCTTATTCGCCAGCGACAACCACTTCCGCTGCTGCTCCTCAGTGCCCTGCCCTTTAATAGCTGGCACAAACATTCCCTACAGAAATAGAATCAACGAATCAAAATGGTGTCATCAGAAATCATATCTATTGATTTATCAAAATAAAGAGAGTACCCAGTGCAGATCCACGTAGGCAGGCTGATCAACAAAGTGCCTCAATCTTCCTGCTTCTTCCTCTGTAACCAACCAACAAAGACTGATCAATACAAAAAAACTTGAGAATCAACGAAAACAATAAGGAGCGTGAGAAGAAGGAATCATCCATACCAGTGAGACGAAGCTCGATGATCCTCTTGAAAGCATGAGCACATTTCCTCAAAGTGCTTTTAAATAGCTCCTTCCTACTCAACCGAGCTCTATTGCTTTTCTCAAATACCTATATATAATAAACAAGATAAAACACGAAAATTCAACAAATCGAACACGATGAAAAAAAAATCCCTTATCCTAATCGAAAGAACAAAGAAAGAAGAAGGAGAATTGAGAAAAAAGAAAGAAACCGGATCGGAGGCGACGAGGCGGGCAATTCGATCGGAAACCTCAAAAGCGTGGCGGGAACCAGCCCAGACGATCTTCATTTCGTCGACGTCGAACTCCGCCTTGTTCCTCTCATCAGCAAGGTGATCAACTCCTTCCATGATTTGGTAAATTTCAAAACTTTCCAGAGAAAAAAAAAACTCTCAGCGATTATTAAGAGATGACGATGGTGATGAAGAATGCCGTGTTCTTCTTCTACCGATTTAATTGCAGAAGAAAGAGTTGTTGAGAGAAGCGAAATATAAATTAAAAACTTTTATTTCGGATATAAAAAGAGAAGAAGAAAGACAAATCAATTTTATAATAGGACTTTTTTTCCTTTTTTTTTTTTTTTTTTGTTTTTCTTTCTCTTTATAAATTGATGAAATATTTTGTATTTATCTCATTCTCTCAGATCCATGTCTCACTGTTGACATAGATAATAAATATTAAAAAAAAAACGTGGAAATGAATCAATTTTTGGATTCTTTTCCATGCTAGTAATTATTTTTCAACGTATATATTGAGAACAAAATTAGATGGTCGGCACAAAAAATATGGAATTATATCCTTTTTCCCCTCATATGGAACATATATATTTGACTAACAAATACTTAAAAAGAAAAAAAAATTAATCTATATGTTGTATTATTGTACTTGTGTCCTAAAATAAAAAATAAAAACACAGTAAAATACGCCAATATGGAAATAATAATAAATGAAATAATGAATGACATGCAATCTGACTAACATGTTGCTAAAACAAGATAAAGGATAAGATAATGTTCTGTTTTCTTATCTTTAAATTGCAAGATAAGAAACGTGGAAATGAATCAATTTTTGAAATTCTTTTCCATACTAGTAACTATTATTGTTCAACGTATATTGAGAACAAAAATTAGATGGTCGGCAAAAAAATATGGAATTATATCCATTTTTCCCTCATATGGAACATATATATGTTTGACTAACAAATAGAAATTAATTTGTACTTTTGTCCTAAAATAATTAAAAAAAAAACAAAAAAAAACACAGTATGGAAAATATGAAATAATGAATGACATGCAATCTGACCAACATGTTGCCAAAACAAGATAAAAATAAGATAAAGGAATTAGATTAAACAGATAAGATAATGTTTTGTTTTCTTATTTTTAAATTGCAACGTACATATAGTTGCGTTATGGGCAGTTCGAAGATAAAAAGAAAAAACAACTTGTAATGTACATGAATATTTAAGTCTTTTTTGAGTTTTTCACTTGTCAACTGTGTATGAAGATTTGTGTTCCGATCAAAAGTACAGTTAGGTTAACTATCCATTTATATCGTTTTGTATTATAATCGTAAAAGACCAAACATATTTATGCTTTGAACAAAAGACATTGTCGCTATAGACCACATACAAATTCACAACGTGTAGAAGTATGGTCCATATACGTAACCGCCCATTCAAGTTCCACGAGTTTTTTTTGTGCGTCTTTGACTAAATCATTTTCAAGTCCCACGGGATTCTTTGACATTTTATTCCTCAAAGATCTCTATCCCAACCAATGTGGGACTTTGGACTCTAATACATTTCACTAATTTAACATTAGTGCAAGTTAGACCACCATTTCTTTTACATTTCGTAACCAAAAAACGTAGACTAGGAGAAGGAGGTTGCGTAGGTTAGCCTGAAACGCTCCTTAAGATAGTCGCCGGCCAGAATAGGCGGGAATCTACACCGATAAAAAAATATATGAGAAACGGACTCAAAACTTTTATTTTTCTACCATTCAAAATCAAAAAGATTTCAACAAATGTGCAATGGAGTAAAGATTCATTCAACAAGAGTTTTCTCAAATACCTTGGGGGACAAGTTTCGCTGCAACAACTCTCCAAGCATTTTACATTACAATCTGGATTGGGATCTAAGAAGAACACCACCTACAATAAACTTCTCCTCAGTTTAGCTACTTTTGCCCAAAACTTTATCAATTTGTAAGGAAATTACAAAGAATCAGGCAAAGTTACCGAGTAACGTTCTTTTCCAACCGGCATCACTCGGTGCAATGTAGACCTAAAACCCCATTCACATATATTACATGAATTATCTTGAAATGTTACCTAGAAAACACACTCTTAAAATTTACCGGAACATTCCATTGGTCCATCTCTCCATCAAATCACCAATGTTGACAATAAACGCCCTACAGTTATAGAAAGTCCCCCGGAATTCAACAATTATTTCTAATCAACAAGCATCCAAAATTAATCCAGTAGCTATAAAAAAAACGCTAAACTTTACCCTGTAATTCCAGGGACATCTTCCCAAATGTGTGGTTGTTTCGATTTGTCTCTACAAACCTATGAGTTTTAACAGACGGTGTAAGAACATAAGGTTACTAAAAGAAGACGAGTATGAGGAGAGTTACAAGAAAAATAAAATAAAATAATAGTTTACCTGAAGCCCAGGAACTCCATCAGTCAAAAGAAGAGTGACCATTCCATAATCTGAGTGAGCTGAGGCACCATATGTTTCTACATCTGACGAAATCACTTCACCTATATATATCATCAGAAGTGCAGATATCAAAACCTGACTGGAACTCCTCAAATACGGATCAAGTTTTCACTTATTACATATGTTTACTTGTTTAGATATACATGTTCCTCGGGTATGTTAAGTTCTAATTCTTAGCAAAGTCAATCAAGATTAATACCAATCATCAATCCAACCAGAATCTGATGTACATAGAGATACCTGGATAGCGTAAGAGGCGAACAACTGCTGCAGGATCATTTAGGGCTCCAACTTTTTCAAAGAAGTCCTCATCTAAATCCAATGCCAAGGCAATCAAGCCGAGCAATTTTCTACCCACGGACCTTAAAGCAGCAATGCAAACACACAACTAGCAAGTTGATCCAGGAGAAAATAATCATAAAATATCATAATCTCCTTATATTTAGAAGTTGATATATCGAGAGACCAAAGATAGTACCAATGTAATTGGCTACAATAAACTATATATGTCCCTACCATCGAGGTTCAAATCTAAATGTTGATAATGAACTTGAAATACCTATTATCAACTGAGGATGTATAGAGAAGACAGAGTATAAAGTTTTAGTTTGAGATTCATTTTCCAATAGAGCGACTAAAAAGCAGGTGCTTACAGGACATTCTTGTAGTAACATTCCATGGTGTGTCTCCATGATGGCAAGAGATCTATATACAGACAGTCAGACACCTAATCCGTAAGAGAGATTGAGATCAAAACAGATTAAAGAAACAGGTAGTAAGATATAACCTTGAGAAGGCCATTGATTTGGGTAACGTTGAGCAAGAACGCCTTCGAAAGAGCCAAAATAAAAGCTTTCCTTGGAATCACCTAACAAAGAGAGATCAAATCTTAAAGACCACCTCCAGCAAGAAAACAAACCATATGCCATATACAAAACCACCAAATTGAATGAACCTATGGAGGTCACGGACGGGTCAAGTTTCTCAGCATACAAAGGAGTATAACCAAGCAAATCACGGCGGAGTAAAGCCATCTTCTCCACTAGTGGAAGATCAAAGAAGCCTTTGCTCTCCTTAAAAACCCCTTTTATTAATTCTTCCTCGATGCCATGATTCTTGACATAAAAGAATCCATGTTCAAGACATGCCTAATTTTACCGACATAACAAAACAAAATAGTTTATCAGCAATCATAGAGAGAGACAGACATGTCATAAACAAACATCGTCTGAACCAGTTCAACTTAAGTATACACAAGACAAGACCTCCTTAAATAACGCAGACCAAGACCGAACCACTCAAAAAAAAAAAAAAACCAATCTTGGTCAATTGATGGCTACAGGTACTAGTCCTATCACTTACTAACCCACAACTGAAATTGGAAAAATTTGAACTCATGGAAATCATATGACTGCTGAGAAAGAGGTAAGAAGACGAAGAAGAAGCAGCTAATCAAGTAGAAGAAGCAGGATACAAGTAACAGAGAGGTGAAGAAGAACCTGACGGATCAATTGTGCGGTGGAGATTTTTTCCGGCGAAGATAGGTCGATGATCGGAAGTGGAAGCGACGTCCCCATTCTCTCTGTTTGGAAATTGATTTTGCTCTGATCGTTTTGGCATATATGCGAGAACGAGACGTATACTGGAATACGACTACGGTTTAGATAAAATAACCGGAACCGGTATTTGAACCGAACCAATCCGAAAAATATTTGAAGGCTTTGTTTGTGTTTTAGTACATTTTAGACACTTAATTAATCAGTACACTTTTTTTTTAACCAGTACACTTCTTTTTCACTCCCTGCCACGTTACCATACATCTTTATCGCCTTTTCTTTAGAACCACATCTAACGTACGCTTTTGCCATTGCAACGGCAGCGCCTCCCTCCAGTTTGATTCCTTGTTCATCAACCCACATTTTGAAAGTGTTTCCATCGATTTCATACTGGCTGCTTGTGTCTGCGTATACCCTCAAAACCTTGTTCACTGTGGGACTGTCACACTCGACCTTTCTCTCTCTTGCATCTCACGTACAAGCTTTTCGAACCATATCTCGATTTTGGAGCTTACCGTAGAGAGTAATCATCGAATTGAAGGGTGAAACTTTAAAGAGGAATCCAAGCTCTCTCATCTTCTCAAAGGTAGCCTCAGTTTTATCCAATCTATTCTCAGATTTCGTGTAAGAGCTCAGGAGAGTGGCCAGAGTAATCCCTCATGTTATCGGGAATGCTTGAACTCCTGGAAATCATATGACTGCTGAGTAATCCCTCATGTAATCGGCCGGAATGCTTCTTCCAAACCAAGAACATTCTCAACAAGATGAAACCATTTTATGAAAACATCTGTTCCAATACGGAATCATAGTCCAATAAGGACCACAACTAGTATATTTGACCAGTCGCAAATAATACAGCATCAGTGATATAGTTATAAGTACTTTATCACCTTTAATAATTTATTACAATACATTCATGTCCACGCAAAGCACACGACTCAAACCCAAACATTAGAACAGGTTTTATTAACGTAGAAAACTCAAACATTTGACACATGCATGTCTTATTTAAGCAAATGTGGAGGAGCTTCTCATATACGTCTTTTAGCCGGAACCAGAATACGAAGCGAGAGTTTGACTGAATCGCTCGTGGAAATAATCTTTGGCCCGGACCGGTGGAAACCTGATCAGGCAAGAAATTCACAAATCAACCGTACCTTTAAGCTTTGTGATAGAAGACCAAAACTTTTTAAGTTATCACAATATAAGGAGAGTTATTAAAATACCTGGGAGGAGAAGTTTCACTGCAGCAGGTCTCCAAGCACTTCACAACGCAGTTTGGGTCTGGATCGACGAATACAGCCACCTTCAAGTAATTAAACGAACATGTTTATGCCACGATAATGATGACGATTAGTAAAAAAAAAAAGAGACTAATTCAAACAAATTACATCGTACGTACCGAATAACGTTCTTTCCCCACCGACACCACTCTATGCATGGTTGATCTTATAATCAAGAAGCGATATATCTTAAGTCAAATTATTCATCCTAAAAATGAGAAATATTGTAAACTAAAAGTATAGATGTTTTATTTATTAGGTACCGGAAAAGACCGTTAGTCCATCTCTCCATAAGGTCGCCGATATTGACAACAAAAGCCCTGTGATTATAATTTACACAAAGTCATCTTAAGTTTTAGGCCTTAACTACAAATAGAGTCAATCAAAACGCATATGTTTTATGGTTTTAATTATGTAACTTACCCTTTGATTCCAGCGACATCTTCCCAAACCTTTGGTTCTTTATCTTTATCCCTACAAACCTTTTAGTACGTACGCAAACATTAATTATTAGAACTAAAAAAAAAAAAAAGATAAAAAAACAAAAGAAATTCTCATTTTTTTAAAAAATTATATGAGATGAATACTTGAAGGCCTGCAACTCCATCCGTTGCAAGAAGAGTTATCATTCCAAAATCTGAATGAGCAGAAGCCCCACATGTTTCTTCTCCAGATGAATCCAACTCTCCTATTATATATAATGTGACAAGGAGGGAATCTAAGAGTAAAATACAGAAACGAGCAGTGGTGGTTTTCTCATTTAGAACACAGGTTTGGTGGAAGACCTGGATAACGTATGAGACGAACAACTGCTGCTTGATCATTGAAGGCTCCCACTTGTTCAAAGAAGTTTTCCTCTAAATTCAATGCCAAAGCCACTAGGCCAAGCAATTTCTTACCAACAATATCCCTAAGAAGCAACAAAGACCAGACCAGTAAACAAAAACCACAACGTACAATCCAATATATAAGTACGAAAAAACAATAGTTAATTTAGAAGTATTTTTGGTCAGCAAGTTTCCTTCTACTTACATGACATTTTTATAGTAGCATTCCATGGTTGGCCTCCAAAGCGGCAGAAGCTCTAATACAAACATCCATAACCAATAAGATAAGATAATCAACATAACAAAATAGTATTTGCAGAAACAAAGAGGTTCAAAGGCCCAGAGACTACTTCTTGCTAAATATGTTTTTATTGTAGGTTAGGCTCTTTAGTTTCTGTCAGTGTTTTAAACCTCAGACCAACCCCGCAAGGTCAGCCTTTAAACTCGCTACCTGATATGGTTTTGTTATATGTTAAAGAGAAATTTTTTAAATACCACTAAAAATGTTGTTTTTCCCAAAAATATCACATTTTAGTTTTTTTTTCCAAAAATATCACAAAAGTTTTTTTTCCAAAATTATCACAAACACAAAAAAAAAATTAATTTTTAAGGATGTAGAATTTTTTTTTTAGTTTGGGTTGACACATTTAGTTTTAGGGTATAATTTTTAGGGATAGGGTTTAGTATTTAGAATTTATGAATTAGTTTTAAGTATTAGAACTTTAATTTAATTATGTGGTATTTTTGGAAAAATATATATTTTAGTGATATTTTTGGAAAAAAAAAACTAAATTATAGTATTTTTGGAATAAAAACCTATTTTAGTGGTATTTATAACAATTGTCCTATGTTAAAAGCCGTAGTTTTGTTTACCTGTTAGATTTCATGATCCGACTGGTTAGGAGATCAAATTAAAAGACTTTTGGTTGGAACGTTTTGAGTTCATTCAGTTGAAATTCCGTTTACAATTTGGTAGCTAAAACAAACATTTCAGTAAAATATAATCTATCAATTATTATTTAATTTTCGCTTGTTATCAAGATCTGGACCAAGAAAAACAGAAAAAGTCATGTTATCAGACTATTAAGAGTTTAAGATAACATTAATTATTAATACAGTTTCTATTATAATAAACTAACAATATATATATATTTATAAAGTACTATATTTTAAGTTATTAAATTATGATATTCAAATATTATCTGGAAAATTCGGTTTGGTTTTCCTGTTTCGCATTAAATGTATACTATTTGTTTTCTACTTTCCTATTTTTATATATATAATTCTCGAGAGTTGGAAAATAGTTTATTATTAAAGAGTGACAATTATTAGAATATTAATAGGAGTTCCATTATCAAATTCCTCACTTTCTTTAATTTGTAAATTGTAGATTGTAATACCGCACTATTATCATCAATTAAAGTATCAATTTCTATAATCTATACTGTATTTATCTTCTTATAAGTATTATATATCAAACAAATTTTACCTTCAAGAGGCCACTCGTTAGGGTAAAGTTGTCCCAAAACTCCTTCTGAAGATCCAAACGTGAACATCTCCTTGGAATCACCTTTTACATGAATATTTTCAATCAATCACACTTTTCCTTTTTCTCAACCAAAGCCAATTATAGAGATCATTATAACATGAATATAACCAAGATCGTAACCTATAATAATATAATATAATTAAGAACCTTTGTACGTGGCAGAGGATTCATGTTTTTCGTCGTATAAAGGTGAGTAACCACGAGAACCACGACGAGCCATCACCATCTTCTCATCAAGAGGAAGAGAGAATAGTTTCTTGCTCTCCGTTAACACTCTTTCCATCAACTCTTCCGCGAAACGCATGATTCGTGAGATAGAAGAATCCATGATCCACGCAAGCCTTATAAATATATATATATATAATCATCAAAATATCAGTTTAAACTCAAAATTTGCGTAGTAACATAAAGAAGCAATTACCGTTGAGAGTATATAGATAATACAATCAATGACTTCGTTTTGTTTCCATGAAAAAAGAAAAAAAAAAAAAAAAAGACAAGTGAAGGAAGAAGAAGAAGAACCTGACGAATCAATTGGGAAGTAGAGAGCTTCTCCGGCGAAGAAAGATCGATGATCGGAAGTTTGAGAACCGTTCCCATTATTACTTCTTATCCCTCTCTATTCAAATTCATACATTGTTTCTCTCAAGTCCTCTCTTGAGTTATTCTTTTTAAGCACCTGCCTGCACTTGTCATTATGTCCGCACGACGTCGTTCTTTGTTTTATTCCTTAACTTTTTGACACGAGTTTTGATATACACTGGGCTTTAGGCCCATTAAGTATAGGACCACCGTTTTTTCATTAGCTCATGTGGTTTTCCCAATAGATATGAGGACCACCGTTTTCTCAAAATGCTCTTACAGTTTGCAATTCAAAACAATCAAATGTGTAATTTGTGTTGTCTAAAAAAAGTCGGTAAAAGAAAATAATAAGACAATCGAAATAAAATTTAGAAAATTCAACTATATAATTAATTTTGATGTAGACTCGGCGGCATATAATGTATTCATAAAATATAATATCAACTACAGTAATTTAATCAAAAAAAGTTTTTTGAACACCGTTGATATTATTACAATCAATTACAGTTAGAGTTTAACATGTAGTTTACGAAGGTAAGGAAAACGTTGTTGGAATCTCATCTTTGATTAATAAAGCACGAGAAAAAAGTAGAAGAAGAAGCCGAAGGAAGAGTGTGAAGAAGAGGAAGCGAAGAAGGAAGTGTTGTGTGCGTAGGAGGAAGAAGAAGAATGAGGAAAAAGGCCAATGGGCCATGGTGTTGATTGAAGGTCCAAATGTTAAATGGGTTATTTTGTGTTGTTAAAGATCAGACAATTAAAATAAGTAGTTAAGATAATGTGTTTGTACATTTAACAAGAAAGTAAGAAGGAAGAGTGTTAAATGGCTAAACCTGATATACCAACAAACGTTGATATGTACGAGTGTACGACATATACTCTCGGTCAATATATTTGATCGATACTAGTATGATTGTAGATTATTTTGCTCATTAATGGACCTGATTTAATAGGTTCGGACATAAATGCATTGTGCGTAATGATTTCATCAACAAATTTTAGGAAGAAAAAAAAATCTTAGGACAGTGATTCCTTAATTAATGGAAGATTCAATAATAAATGCAGGTGGACCATACATCTAAATATTGATGATACCAATGCCACATCCACAGAAGACATTTTGCCCAAACACGTTTTCTCTTATAGTTTTTGCTTCATCCATCATTGGACCTCTCCTCGTTTTATCACATTCTAAAGTATGGTGCATACTATTCAACTACATTGGTAACACACATTTATTAAACCGTCTACTGACAAATTCTTGCAGAACCCTAATTAAAACAATCATTTTCCATTGCCAAGAAGAAGAGAAAAAAAAAAGACTAAAAAATATTCCCTCTTTCATAATTAAGGTTTTTGTTAATTTAGTTTAAGTTCTTCTTGTTTAGTGATTTCACAGATGAAAGATGGGGATTAAATGATTATATAGGAAAATTACTATCAGAATATAATATAAAGCCTTTCTGTCTTGATTGCACGTAGAATCAATATATTAAAGTGGGTGTATATATATGTTCACTATTTATTATGAAAAAATCAGTATGTACTATATAAGTTTGTGGGGAACAACTTCCATCATTTTAAGCGAAAGACAGCTTGGCCATATAAATTAATTATCATTTAGCTTCGTTAAATAATACTAATAATAATTGTTTATGTAGATCATTATGCCCAAGATTTGATTGCAAATCTCGGTTTATTGTTGAATTGGTCGCACCACCTTTTATAATACTAGTAATATACTCCTAAGAAAAAAAGATCAACTACTAATAAATGTTTCTTTTGCCAACACTCAATAATTGCAATCAGTAAGTGGTATTGCTCTGTTTGATTATACTCAGGTTTTCGTTAATGTCATATATAGCATTATTCGTCCCAAATTTTGCTTTTTTTACTTATTAAAATTCCGACCAAACTCCAAAGTCCAAACATTTTTTTTGAAGGATGTAACACGAGGATTTCCCTGGAGATCACCCATTCTAGTACTACTTCCACCCAAACACGTTTAAGTGTGGAGTTTTGATGGGATCCAGTGCATTAATGCTGGTACAATCGCATCCAAAGTCCAAACATGCATATTACATTTGAAAATTTATTCTAGTTTTATTCATAAGCGAAGGGCTATATATGTAAATGAAGCAATGGAGTCATATAATAAAGTAAAGAGATCCTAACGTATCCCATTCCATGAACGAGGTTGCACGTGTGGCACAGCTTTTAAGCAACATATTACTAATTAACAAGTGATCATGGTTCTAATGAAGCAAATTATTATTGCCGTTTTTGATTGAGCAGTTAATCGAATGCGCCAGCTCAGCCAGTCACATGACATAGACACGTGAGACCAGTCCCCGAACCAGAACCCATTCCCAAAGCGAAAGCTTTGTTTAATTTTGTGTTTGGAAATGCACGTAACCGCACGTGCGGCGGATTTTGTCATCGATGGACGATGGCACGATGGTGGTTTCCTCTAGGCTCCAGCTTTCATTGGACTGCTCTGACTCAGGTCAGATAAGTTTCAGTGATCATTGTATAATCCAACCAAACAAATTAAATTTGTAATTGCGTGAATCTGACCCCAAAACAAAAACAAAAACAATTAATTACGTGTTAATATGAAATGACAATAGAAATATTTTCTTTCGGTTCATCAAAAATAGAAACTATAGAAAGAACATCCCATCTAAATCTAAACTTCTTTTGTTGTACCACAATTTCCATATCTGAAGTACAATAATAGGCTCAAAGTATTACGACAACAAATATTGATTAGACATAGAAATCCTCAAAATCTTTCCACCAGTTTTTTAGAATTATTTGGATTTTAATAAATGAAAAGCAACTTATAACAATAAAATTAGTAACATATTGACCAAATTTTTATTTATAATGTTTTGGTTAAAACCACAAAATTTTTATGTATACTTATTTTTATATCATTTATTACACTTAAAATATGCAATATTATTAAAAATAATTCAATCAAAAATAAAATTCATTGCTTGATAGAAGGTTGCGATTTATCAAATATTTTTTAATTTTGCATAAAATTCATATAAAAATAGATGAAGTGATTTTTTTTTAAAGAAAAACACTTTGATATCTTATACGATAATCACTTTGCATATCCTTTTTTGTTTGTTTTAGAATACATATCCTTAGTGGGTATTTTTATATGAAATGTTAAATATGTGCATGGCGCAAAATATAGTTTTAATACTATTAAGTAGCTACTATTACATTTGTCCGTTCTTTTGTTCATTCCATATGGAAACTAACTGAAAGCAGTTCCATTATTAGTAATCTTTTGGTTTCTTTGTTATTTTTTTTTATGGTGGGATATTAGTATATTACCGTGGGTTAGTAAGAATCGATCGTGCTATGTGTTTTTTTTTTTTTTGTAACATATACATTTTGTACATGGTTAGTAAACTATGTATAAAAGGTGTATGGTTACTTATAAAATTAATCATTAAAGATCAGTACAAGTGATCTGATGAAGTCCGAAATGGGAACTCATTGGATTTTGGGAGATTCTTCACAGTTGAGGAGATGAAGCGTTATGGGGCAAACGAGGACACACGTGTGCTTCGCTGTCTTAGGATTCTGAATCGAGTGTGGAACTTCGAGCTCCACGTCCCTTCCACGTGAAGATGGTAATGGTCGAACCAACTTGCCTTTAGTTTTCGATCCCTTCCTGTCCTTTTTTCACATTAATGTTCTTTTTTCGTTTCGTATGCATATAATTTAGCGTTGTCTGTCACTTTTTGTTGGTATCGTGGTTTGCGTATTAAACTAGTAATATATTGATATTATTATCACAGCCGTTTTAAATTAATCGAATAAGCAAAACAAATATTACACGTATGATTTATGTTGTTCGCGTAATATTTAATTCATCGTGCATTTGTTTTTTGAAATGAAATCATTAAGGAACGCCTGTTGGAAATAAATTAATTACATTAGGATTTAATTTATGATGTTTTCGAATATATAGCTAACGCTAAAATCAAATTGCAGTCGTTGTAACTTGAAGTAAGAGGCAACCGGATGAATTAATTTCAAGTTTGTTTTAGTGAGCACTAGTGTTCAAGTTCTTTAATTTTATCAGATTTCTTATATCCTATATTCGTCTGTTTTTCCCCCGGATCTAAATCTATGGTTATGTTATGTTTGGAGTAGTATTCATAGCAGGCTGGGTTATTAGACTTTAGTGGATGATTTAGGCATTTAGCCATTTGTCGTTCGCAAAAACTAGTGACTAGTAAGGTTCAATACGACTAGCGTCCGTACGTAGGACACTCTATCGTAACAACGTATCGTATCAATAAAAGCAGTGATAACATTCATACCATTTTGGGTGGTATTACGTCTCATTGCGTATGAGCTTCCCGCTAGATGGTGTAGTATAGTCTTAATTCTTAAATGCTCTCATGCATTCTGGCTTCTAGACATCCCAGTGAGGTTGATGTCGAAAGTCGATTAGATGATAATTAAAAAAAAAAAAAAAAAAAATCTCGTGTGGGATCACAACATAATAGACGAATTTTATCAACCGTATGTTCCGAGGTAATTTCATATTCAGAATATAAAGTGATATTAGATCATGTTGATTCTTGCTTCATCCGTTAAAAAACTTAAGGAATTGGTACATCAAAAATGTGGGAAAATAAAGCTTCCAAATTTGATGACTAGAGACTAAAGATTAGCAGCCACTATTTTCATATATATAATTATTTCTGTTCTTACAGATTGAAAGATAGGAGTTAGAAATTTCTATCTCATTTTACTTATATAAAACTATATATATCATATACATAAATTCTCATGCATAGAAAACAAAGTTGGTATTATGTACCTTTGCACCCTTTTTGGGGTTAAAATTGTATATTTGCACTTCCAGTAATATACACTTTTTCAAACCGAGTACAGTAAAACCTCTATAAATTAATAATATTGGGACTATTAATTTATAGAGGTTTTAATTTCTCGATAAATTAATAATTATTAATTTATAGAGAGACTTTTCTAATTTGGTAAAAAAACATTAAAAATAAGATTTAATGGTTATAACTAATATTTTTATAAAATCAATTACAATGAAAATAACAATTATCATGTTTTGACGATAGCACTCAAATATTTTTATACAGTAAAAGTATCAAAAATGAACTCTAATAAAAATTAATGTGTCGATATATACATATATTTGGATAGTTCTATATAATTATTAATTTATATTATTGATGGGACCATATATTTACAAAGGATTTTCAAAAAAAAATATTATTTTATTATATTATCGAATTGTGTCCAAAATTACATTAGTCCCAACTTGGGACCGGAGAAATTTATTAATTTATAGAGGTTATTAATTTACCGAGTATTAATTTATAGAGGTGTATGTTACATACGCATGCGTGTATGTGTATGCGCTAACAAACAGTTTACTCAACAAATCATAAGAGATCGACAATTTAATCGTCACAGAAAGGGAGGATTTATTCACATTGAGTACATTGATATTTGATCATACTAATAATAACAAGCCCGTCGATAGCCTCGTACGTTGGTAAATCGTAACTGTCAGTTTTCACCAGACTCTTTAACTATTTAGGATACTGAGAAAATAAATGGAATATTCTTTTGTTTTGTTTTAATGTAAATGATAGTAATACATGATTTTCAGTTTGATTTTGTCTATCAAAGGTAAATTACAAAGCATTTTTTGTTTCAACAAATATAATAGACTAAATCAAATGAACCAATTATGTAGAACATAGATATTTATGCGGTTCAGTACGAACTTTCATTTTTCAATTAATTTTTTAACTTTTATTTTTCAATGAATCTTTAACTAAAAGAAACTCATTAACTTTTCTCAAGAAAATAAGAATATATATATAACCAAATAATGTAACATATCAAATAATATATATATATATATATATATGATAAAAACAAAAACAATGTACCACTTTTGTTGACATAAATAGATTTATTGTTTTAAAATATCTGTAAATGATTAAAATGAATATACGTACATAAATTTACATATAGATGATGGACGATATGGAGATCAACAAACTTGTAATTAAAAATAAAGTTTCCCAAAAATAATGTGAAAATCATTTACGCTAATAAAAATAAAAACCTCTTTTTTGATTGCTTACCTATGGAGTGAGCACAAAAGATTGGAGATTGTTGATGATTAGAGGAGAATGAAGAAGCCCAAAACTGCAAAAGTCAAATCGGACAAAAGCACCAGTGGAGACCACACAACATATAATTGAGACGAATACTACATTCAAGGACAAAATAGTCATTTAAACTCCTTAAGTTTTATCTTAGGACGCAGCCATCACTATGGGTATGGGGTCAGCTTCACGTGAAGTTCACATGCTTTCCATGCACCATTTGGGTCATTCCGTGGGTCTTCTTTGCCTTTAAGTCACTTGTAGTCTTCCCTTTGATACAGATTTATTATTACTATTATGGGTGCAAATGGTTGTATGGTCGAAGAGATTGAATATGTTGAAAAAAATTATTCAACCAATTTTCACCATTTGCATTGAAAAGATTGAAGAGGTTGGAAAAAAGTATTCAGTCTATTCAACTGAAAAAATTGAAAAAATAAATTAATCCTACAGCAAAAATATTCAACATGTTCAACCACTATTTTGGAGATGAATGAGTTGAATACTATTCAATCCAATTTTGTTCAACCTATTTTTTCAATATCAGGCAACCATTTGCCACCTATGTATAGTTCGCTAATATTTTTCTATATCAAGAAATTTCTAAAAAAATGAAATGCTCACAACAAAACTTAATATATTTTACCAATCTTTTTCCCTATATATAACCACACAAAAATCGTGGTGCTTGTTTTTTTTTTCTTCTCTTTGTTGCTTTCGTCGTCGCAGATCTAATTGATATTTATGTAAGGGATCTTACATTTGGACATGCATGTGGTTGGTCATATATTAAATAAGTGCAAGACAACAATCCGTGACATATAAGAAATGTATTAAAAATGAAGAAAAATCAAGTTATCTTACAAAAGAAAAGTCTTACATTCTCGCTTCTGGATGGTGTAAAAAATAAGTCAGTGATTAACATGACATCTTGAAAATTTGTCTTCTTTATTATGACTTTCAATCAAATAATGTCCCCTAAAGAATGAATCAGTAATATGTTTATCAAACCAAAAACAAAAATTCAGTAAAATTCAATGATTTATCAAAAAAAAAAGAAAAAAAAAATTTGTTAACACGATCGGAAAAACAGGAGGGGTCGAGTTCACGTGCATATCACGCGGGTAATGGTGTGGACACACGAGCCTCGTACGGTGTAGGAGAATAGAGAGAGTGGCACGAGTCGCACGTGGGATGTTGACTTGTCAATTAGCTGTAGGGGTGTGTACATAGTTAAATGATTAAGTACACTCGAATGAAAACATGGCACGAGGGGTAGATCTCGAAAAAAAATTCGTTTCTTTTTTTGTGGGGGTTTTTTTTTTACTCAGTCACATCCACATGATTGATATTGGTCCCTCATCCCCATTTATTTTCCCCCAAATTTTAGTTGATTTTATTTCGAAGTGGAAATATACATTAGAAAAATGTTATTAAAACCGGATTCTAAATGAATGAATAACGAGTGGAAACGAAATGTAAACATTAAAATGTTGTTTTTTTGGTTTCATCAAATCTAATAGAATATGTTGGTAAATTTAATATGATATGGTTTTCCTAACAAAAAAGCTAATTTGTCATTTAATCAGAGCTAACTCATTTTGAGCTTAATTCATTATGATTTTATTACAAGCAATTGAATAAGGATGTATTGATACTATTTCTAATGATTTTCTATAATATCAATTAGGATTTTTTATTTTATTTTTTTTGGTGATGCAATAGTGGATTTTGCCATTTTAGTTTAAATATTTTGGATCTGCTATTTTTAAAGATTTTAAAAAACAATTTTACACTTTATGTTTGATTTTTCCTGGTTTCATTTTTTGGGGTTTTGGTAAATATGTATTTCATATTAAAAAACTTCACAAATGTATAGTTTTATAAGTGGTGAAAAATGGAAAATCCCAAGAAAAATGGGTGATAAAAATGACAATTTCAACAATTAATATATTTTCAATATGTATGAAAACTCAATATAGTGACATAATAGTGGTATGTATTTTCCCATAAATTAGACTCATGACTCATATGATAGCGATTTTTGTTATATCATGAAAGTTTCTTCTTTAGGCTTGAAAGTGATTTAAATATTACAACCTGTCACATAAATATATGAGAAATAGAAAATCCATTGTAAAATACATAAAACTCATTAAAAAAAATATTCAAAATATATATATATATATATATTAAAAATAGAAAGAATTCGAAAATATCGACCGACAATAAGATTGTGAAGGGAACCCAATAATTAAACCATTTAAGTATAGTGTAATAATACCCGCAGAAAATATCACACCACCTGCTCCTAGGGACAATACTGTACTTCAACTTTATTATCGAGACAAGGAGACCAGGTTACATGAAATCCTGGAGATGATGATGCATAAAAACATTCACCAAAGTTTACCCTTTCAATTTAAGCCCTCCTAGCTTAGTGGCTAGCTATGACCATATATAGCCGACACCTCATACTCTCTATCTATCTCGGAGTAAATTATGCGGTGAACAATGTTCAGCTTGTGGTTCATCAGAACATGATGGAGAACAAATAAGTTATACTACATACTCCCTCCCTCAAGAAAAGATTGATGTGTAAAAGCTTTTACACATCAATCTTTATGAAATAAAAGAAGTATTTTTTCTTTGATTAAAGATATATTATTTAATTTTAAACTAATCACAATTCAAAATTTTCAATGATTACTTTTTGAAGTTTACAAAACATCAATTTTTGTGAGATAAAAAAATATTCCTAAATATCAATTTTTATAAAACAAATAGAATATATATTAATAATTAGTATATAGTTAGGGTCTATATCACAATTTAACTTTTTAGGAAATGATTAAAGCATACATGATTAGTCATAACTTATTTTACTAAGGTTTTAGTATTTTCGATAATATAGAACTTGGATATTTATATTTTAATTTTTAATCAACTAAAAGAAAAAAAAATCCCAAAATTTTATGAAAAAGAAGGAAATATATATACGTCAACACAAGTGGAATAAAATGCAACCAATCAAGCCGAAAGTGTACGTGCAACAGTATGTAATCGAATTGGAACATGTATCATTAAAGAAGTCCATGCTTCTATTCATATACTCGATACTATTTTTTTATACTAGTAAAACGAGAGGAGCCATGCTATAATGATGGATATGGTCATGGAGTTTGCTGTTTTTAGGGAAGAACCAAATTGTATCGTATCGTATGATTGTTGTGAAGACTTCTTCTGTCGGCGCGTGATCCGACAATACGACACGCGCGTATGTCTGAGTCACATGATTCGAGAGGCCTCACACTGGCTCGTATCATATTTGGGTCCACGTGAGTTTTCTTTACCTTTTTTTTCTTCTTACATTTGTTTTCTTCTTTCTCCTTTATGTAAAGAGTTTTTTTTTTTTTTTTTTTTGGGTCAAAAACCTTTATGTAAAGAGTAAAATAGTTTTTTCCCTTACAAGCACAAAAATATACTGGTACTACTCTTTTTTTTTTGTCGTCACTGGTACTACTCTTTATAATGGAGTTTATTTATAATATTTCACCCTTTCTATAAAAATAATACTTTGGTAAAAATGTCTCAATAAAATTCACCCCCCACGTGAACTCCACCTCTATTTTTTTTTATAACTTTTTTTGATAGACGACAAAAGTTTTAAACTAAATTTTGTAGTCATTTATGTAAGATCAACAGTTACGAAGGTTTGTTTATTCTTTATTGAGTTGTACAGACGTTTTCGAGATTCTTCGGGCCATTCGTATAAGTATGTCATTATGTGGTTGATGTGTTCAAATTATTTTTTGATTTTAACATTGTGTATCCAATTTATTTTTTATCAAATTATTTTTGAATTTTATTCCAACTATTTTAATGTCTACATCAATAGAAAAGAATGAAAAGGATATATCAAAAGAAATATTTTAGTGACGTTTTAATTTGTGTGAAAAAGTTTAAACAACAAATAATTTGAAACAGAAAGTATATGTATTAATCTTAATAGAACAAAACTTTCAATTAATTTCAAATACACAATTTAATCCATATATTTGAAATTAATTTAACGAAATTATTCCTTTTTTCGTCAAAGAAGAAAAAAGAAGTTTTTTCTGAATCAGAAAAAAAAGAATTTATTTAATGAAAATAAGTTACTTTTTTAATTAGAACCAAAGAAAATAAAAATAAAAAAGGAAACTTCTCTCAAAATCTGGCTCGTAATATATAATGTGACTGTGACTATTTTACAGCGGGAAAAAAAAAGACGACTATCGAAAAAAGGACCCACATTGATTATAGAAATCAGATGGACGAAAAGTTTGTGTGTCTGATTCCAATCATATTGATCCAAAAAATTCACTTCTTTCATATACCTATTTTTTTGATGCTGGATTAAGTGGGGGCCAAGGCCAACCATGAATACGTTTCTCAACCATTTGATCTTTTTGTTGTCTCAGCTTTTAGTCGTGGCCGTTGATTTTATTTTCAATCTCTATCATCATTTCTGGTATAGCTAGCACTAGCAGCATATGTCACTGGGACCTTCTTCACTGTGTCTCCACCAATGCTGAAATTAATATCCCCTTTAAGGATTTGGAAGCAAGCAAAAAAATCTTGTTGCAACTAACTAAATTAAAAAGGATATCTCGACTTTTCATGATAAAAAGAATGGTCAAGACTCGCGATACATGTTAAATCATTCAATTGGTTGGGTCATTTATAAATGATTTGACAAGTAACCAGTTGATTAAAACAAAATATTCAATGATTTCTCATTACAACCTTTATCTAACCATGCTTTATGTACGATGTTATTTATTCTAAACTTTGAATTGTAAAAGTTGAATAAAACCCTGTATATGATGAATATGCGTAAGTTTTATGATATATGCATGCACAATTGCACATATACGAGTGTGCCAATACTTTATAAAAATGTATATGTAAAGTTACACGATTATATAGCATACTCTTCTGATGTTGGTAATATATAATCTATCGTTCAACTATGACCAAAAAAAAAAAAAAAACAAAACTATGACCAAAATATAGAAGTTTTTGTGTTAAGATCGTTGTTAGTCTTGGTCATCATCATCATCATGTGAATCTAGATCTGATAAAATGGTATAGTTGGAAAAGGGTAATATTTTCGCTTTGACCAAACAATTCTGTTTTTTTTTTTTTTTTTTTGTAACTATGATAATCACTACTGCCCAGACAAATACGTCTATGGTATACACATACATACTCTCATTAGTCATAAACATCATTATAAGTTGTCGATAAGTTTAATAATTTGATTTTCTGGTACAATGTACTGTTTTTTGGTCATTAAGTAGTTCAACGACAAAAGTAAAACTCATGCGGTCGACCCATGCATGCCATGCGTTAGAGAACAAGAAAATCTGAAAAAGAAGTTTGATTCTTTATTTTTTTTTTTTCATAAAAAGAAGTTTGAATTCAATTCAACCGTTTTGCTTAGTTGTTCTTTAATTAATTTTTTTCTCGGTGATGATGCTTCAAAAGTAAAAGTTTTTGAAAGTGTGCAACAAAGCGTGACTCTTGGCCTTTAGAGCCATAATAAGGGGAATCATTTTTTTTTTATACTCTTTCTCGACTATAGCAATAAAAACAATTTAGCATTATCATTTCTACCTTTAAAAATCCCATAAAAATAAAGTCAAGTCTTGGCAAAAACTTGATAAATTCCTAGAATATTACTAGTATGAAACTTTGACTAAATAAATATATTAGCTGTTCATGGTAATTTATAAGGTATAATTTTGTTTGGGTGTAGATAGTATAGTGGAAAGAAAATGAAATGTCCAATGTTAATACATTTCAAAGAGGATTTGCAAGTTTTGTTTGACTAGTTCATATCTTCTCACGTCCCAACAATCTAGTCACGTTATAAACCAGACCATTTGATTGGAAAAAAAACGAAAAGTAATACTAAATGCAAGGAATTGAAAACAATGTAAACCATATCAAAATAAAATAATGATTGTTAGATTTTGTTCTCGTCATAATTTGTTTGTTAGTTAAGACTTAAGAGGAAGAGAAGTCGACTAAAAGTCATATGAATAATATATCCTACAAAATGAACTATTAATGATAGTTTGAACTTTGAAATCATCTTTGACTGAGAAAATTTGATGTTATACATTAATATCAACATTAATCATTAATGGTGTGACTATAATTATTATTTTATCATACAACTATTTCTTTTAGATTTGATTAGGTTGAGAGAGTTTAAGAGGGGGCAAAGAAGCAAAGTTTCTGAATTATAAAATTATTTCATTGAACCAAAGTATCAATTATTAATTGACTCAGCTAAGTCACACACTCATGATTGGAAAAAAAAATTTAAAAAAATATTTCTCTCTCTCTCTCTACCTCTCTATATTAACTCTTCTCCTTCTTCCTTATTATACTTGCCCATTCATCTTCTCTTCTCTCTCTCTCTCTCTCTCTCTCTCTCAAAAGGAAAAGAAAAAGCAGGAAACTTTATTGCAAAAACAGAGTCTTTCTTATTGTTGATGAAGATGATGTTGGAGAAAGACGACTTGGGTTTAAGCTTAGGCTTGAATTATCAAAAGAAACAGATGAATCTCAAACCAAATCCATCTGTTGTTTCTGTTACTCCTTCTTCTTCTTTTGGATTACCCCGTAGATCCTCCTGGAACGAGAGTTTCACTTCTTCAGGTAATATACTTCATATCTTTCTTGGTTCCTCTGTTATTTTTTTTCCCGAGAAAAAGATAATTCATTTTCCAGGAAAAACTCAACAAAGTCTTACTTTTTTTTGCTTTCTTGCTAATGTTATGCATGCAGTTCCAAACTCAGATTCATCTCAAAAAGAAACAAGAACCTTCATCCGTGGAATCGACGTGAACAGAGCACCCTCGACAGCCGAATACGGACACGAAGACGCCGGTGTATCTTCACCTAACAGCACAGTCTCAAGCTCTACCGGAAAAAGAAGAGAGAGAGAAGAAGACACAGATCCACAAGGCTCAAGAGGAGGAATCAGTGACGATGAAGACGGTGATAACTCCAGGAAAAAACTTAGACTCTCCAAAGATCAATCTGCTATTCTCGAAGAAACCTTCAAAGATCACAGTACTCTCAATCCGGTAAAATAAATTCACATCATTGTATTCAACGAGACTATTATATTACTTGTTGACGAGAAAAAAAAAAACATTTCTACTAGTAGTAGTATTGGTTGTGGTAACTCGTAATAAATGCAGATATTAATTTGTTAATGGCATTTCCGTAAATTTCGACTGAACCAAGGTTGTTTTCAACTTTTTTTGTTTAACAGAAGCAGAAGCAAGCATTGGCTAAGCAACTAGGATTAAGAGCTAGACAAGTGGAAGTTTGGTTTCAGAACAGACGAGCTAGGTAAAGAACGAAAAAAACCACATCTCTGTTTCCCGATTTGCCCCTGATTTATCGATTTGCTAATATGGGTGTTTTGGTAATAATAACAGAACAAAGCTTAAGCAGACTGAGGTTGACTGTGAGTTCTTACGGCGATGCTGCGAGAATCTAACGGAAGAGAACCGTAGGCTACAGAAAGAAGTAACGGAGCTAAGGGCACTGAAGCTCTCTCCTCAGTTCTACATGCACATGAGCCCACCAACCACATTGACCATGTGCCCTTCGTGCGAACACGTGTCGGTCCCTCCACAACCACAACCACCTCAGGCTGCAACGTCAGCGCACCACCGACGGTCGTTGCCGGTCAATGCTTGGGCTCCTGCTGCGAGGATATCTCACGGCTTGACTTTTGACGCTCTTCGTCCTCGGTCCTAAGTCTATTTTTTTACTTGGCAACCGAAGGGTGTTTTGGTCATTTTATTTAAGTTTCAGGGACCAGAATGGATGTAGTTGTTAACATGTATGTATTTTTAGAAAGAAGAAAAAACAGATTTATATTTTTGTTGATTATTAAAACCAACATGTTCATGCTAACGAGTAACAACAACAAATGTCTACAGCCATATTTATTCGATATATTTTCCTATAAACATCAAAATCAAATTATCCAATATTGCGACTTGAAATCATTTTTTTTGTTTTGCTGCAATAATTATTTTGGACAACTATGACAAGAAAATTTATTGCGATAATAATAATTAGAGTCTAGCGACAAAGGAATAAGTACATTTTGATGTAGGAAATGAGAAAAACAAATGGTCCAAACTGTTTCATTTGGCGTATGTTAAAATACTAAATTGTGAACAAAAATAGTTGAACTGTGTACTTGTTTTCAGCCTATTTAATTTTGTTAATAGTTGAATTATTTAAGTTCGACTATATATAGGTTGGGCCAAAATCTACTGGTGAATTGGTACCATTACATCTTGCAACTGAGGATATTACCATATATGGTCGTACATGAGTATGGGTCAAGCGAGAGTTTAGGCCTTATTGAAATGGAGGTTATGCTAATAGGCTACACTTCTTTCTTATCTACCCACTTAGCCCAAATATAAATGTTTTGATACAACAATTGATGATTTTCATGAGCGGAGATTTGTACCCGGGCTGGATGGATATGACGAGGAGATTATCCCGGTAAAGAGCCCGAAAACAATCGGGAGATCCTTGCACCATCAGGTCGATAGGTAGTGGCATCTCAAAGAGACATCAAGGCCTAGAACTAGAACATTCACATCCCAAAGAAAAATGTGTCTTGTACTCTTGTTCATAGAGCTCATTTCGATGGTGTTTCAATCAGACTGCTCTGAGATGCTGAAAATGCTACATGTCAGATTGGCAAGCCTTTTCCCACGAGTTAGATAAATTTTCTTACTTTAGGGATACGTTTAACGTTTTTGGATGTATTTGATTCTTGTTGTGACAATATCCGTATTAACTGGCTTTTTATGTAAGCAACTTGGTATTAGACTGACTCTCTTTGGAGACAAGCCTCATCTCATTCTCATCAGATCATTAATCTATGAAGCTTTTCGCCGCAGAGAATCGAGTCTATCATTAATGATCTGAACAGATTAGGGTATTTTTAATCTGAGTTTGTAATTCACATACATCTCCATTCCAGTTTTTATTTTCCTGGCTGAATAAAAATGTAACAAAAATGTTTGTTCTCCTTAATATTACAACCTTATGATGATAACCAACATAAACTGAAAATGTATTTCTTTCCTATAATTACTACGTTCTACCTCGAAGCAGAGATCTTATTAGCAGATCTCTTGATAGACTCGATTCTCTGTAACCTAATCTGTTCTCTGAACTTTGCAATAAACTCATCTGCCTTCTTGTCTACGTCACTGACATTGTTGCTCTCACAAACTCCTTCTTCCTCTATTATCTTCTTCTCAACCTCTTCGTTGTGGATTTCATTTTCTCTTATTCTCTGCTCTTCATTCTCGAATTCTTCGTCTGCCTTGCTTCCCAAGTAACTTCGTTGATCATTCTTCTCCGTGTCTTGTTCCTTGGATTCCACGACTGGATCAGACCACCACACTTTTTTAGGAGAGTTTCTTCTCATCTTTTGCTCCGACGACTTTCTCCGTTCGCTACTTAATCTGAATTTCGTCGAAGGTGACTTATAATACTCCACCGGAGGTGGTGGTGGCGGAGGCGGCGGAGGATGAAACTCACCGCCTCCAAATTTGGTATTGTGAACTGATTCCCTCCGCTCAACCCTGTAAATTCCCGGTTGAGCCTTTCTCGACGATGAGTTATAAAAAGCCGGTAGCGGCGGTGGAGGCGGAGGCGGAGGTGGCGGAGATGCGAGATTAGGTAAAGGATTCGACTTTCTTGGAGAAGAGAGAGAAGAAAATGGTGTCAGATTCTTGATCAACGGCTGTGATTCAACTGTAGTCAGATTCTTAATGGACGGTAGAGATCCAATCTCCTTTGACGATGATGATGATGATGATCTTGACCTCCATGGAATCGGAGAAGGAAGCACATCACCGTTATCATCACCGAGAGTCTTCAAAATCTTTCTTTTGGATCTCACTTTATCCCATCGACCGGAGTTTTCGCCGGAGGAATCAGGAACACGAGAATAGTTCAAGCTCCGAACAGGTAAAAGCAGAGGTTTCTCTCTGATCTCTGAACTTACTCGATCGACGAAACGAGACTCAACCTCGGGGATTTTCATGTGGTACTTGTTCTTCCATGTCTGAAACTTACGGTGGTCGCCGGAGGAATCATCGGACGGTTCAGATTCACTCTCGTGACCAACGTTAAAAACAGAGGATACTTCAAGAATCTTAGGGGCATAGGAGTGCGAATTGTTGTTATTATGATGATCAGCTTTGTTGTGATCACTATTGCTTGATCCTCCTCCTCCGTCATAGTTACGGCGGCTGAAGAGGCCGTAGGAGACGGCGATGCCGACGAAAATAAGGTGGAGAAGCTCGAGGAGTCTTGTTTGGTTAGCGAGCTCGGGCGTCTGAGAGAGGAAGACAGGTACGACGGCGCAGAGAACGGTGAGGAGGAGAGCTTTGAAGATGAACCGAGAGTAGAATTTTGTAGGGTTTTGTTCTTCTTTATTACCCAATTGGGTTGGTTTCTTCGAGCTTCTTGCTTCCACCATTGAAGAGAAAAAAGTGACTGTTGTAGAGAGAAGTTTGTAAAGGTTCTTTATTTTGGTGATGAAAGAAGAGAGAGAGAGATGAGTTAGTGGAAATGCTAAGACTTAGAGGTTAAGTTCTGTTTTTTTTTTCCGACTATAAAAAATGTAAGAAGAAGAAAAAAGAGATTGAATATGACTGTTGCATATAAGTTGTCAACCCTTACATAATCATAGGCCAAATTAAAATTAGCCCACTCAATTACCTATACAACCCATTCATGGTTGCCGACTTTAAAGAAAAAACGGAAAGTTTCCAACCTACGAGAAGAACGGAAATCAGCTAGGAAAAGAGAAAATCAAAGGATAGAGCATAGGAAAATTTACAAAAAAGAGGAGAGGGATATATCAAAATTAACCTAGTGAATACGTGTATAAATATGGAGACTCTTCATTGGAGAAAGGGATACAAAAAAAAATTCATGCCCTAGATCTAGATTCTAAGAGATTGATGATAGCTATGAGCCCTCCCCTTTTGATTTCTTATGTTCTTTTTTTTTTCAGTTAAAATCCTCATCTTAGCAAAAATCTCCAAATCCCTAGATCAATTTTCACTATCTAATAGTACTAGTTTAACAATTGACGTCGTATGTGGAGAATCAAAATATTTATCATCTTTTACTAGTTTAATAACTTTCGAAATTAGATGTTTGTTTTGATTCCCCACAGACACACCAAATTGTTCAACTCATACTTCAGTTACAATCCGCTCCAACCGATAATCTTGTTTTGGTTGTATAATACGATTAAGAGAGCAAAATCTAAAAGTTGTTAAATGAAAAAGGTGGTAGAATAAATAGAGCAATTAATTGATAATACGTTTAGTGAATATGACAGAGAGTAGGTCGCGTAGGCATATGACCCTCGGAGGAATCTTGATTCTCTTCTTTTGGTTTATTTACGCTAAGCTTTTTTTTCTTTTTAACACAGCAGCACTTTGTCTGAAAACCCTAATTAAACACTAACTAAATACAAAATCCTTCTAACACAATTACCACCGGACTTGGGAAGATAAAAAATAAGGGACGATTCTTTTTCTTTTAAGACCAAAACTTTGTCGATAAGGTATCTATACTTTCTGAATATAATAAACTTTGAAAATCGAAGAAAAAAAGGAATAGAACAAACGAATTTATCTTATTGTTATGTTGTTGAATTGTAAGGGTTTAAGATTTAGAATCTCTCAACACGTTTTAAAATTGTTATATGAATCCGACACTACTCGATAAATATTTTTTTCATAGATGAATGGAAACATAGGTTTAGTTAATATGGTATTATGATTAGTCAAAGAATTACTAAAAAAGAAAAAAAATAAATTTAACAGGTCAAACTGAAAAAAGTGTCTAATCACGACCACATCATTTTGACACCACATTGGTGGGGCGGTCGATCACTTGGTCGGCTACTTTTATCGACTCTTAATTAGTTTTTGTTTTGTTTTGTTGGGTTTACTTTTTCTTTGACAGTCATTTTTTATGTTTTTTTTCACACAGCAAACTTCAAGAAGATGCATTTGTGAACTCAACAATTAGCTTAAAACATACGCATAAAGAATAACCACTAGTTTTAAGTTTTGACCAACTTTAGTTTTCTAGCTTGTGTGCTCTTTCCTCCTTTTTGGTTTTTCCTATCCTTATGCACAAACACAAGCAGTGATATTTAAGTGTTTCCTTGCTTACTGTGACATAAACATAATTATAATCCTAAACCATTCGGGTTATAAACATCCAATTAAATGGTTATTGAAACTAAAGTTGATTGGACTCTAATGATGATTCATTGATTGACTTGCAAGGTACGGTTTTCACTTGCCAGTGTAAAGAGGCTTGCGCTTCTCGGCAAAAGCAGCTAATCCTTCAAGACGATCTTGAGTATAAAGAAGCTGCTGATAACACATCTCTTCTACCCCCAAACCCGAACCTATATTCGTCTCTATTCCTTCATTAATCGCTTTCTTCGCCATCTTTATAGCCAATGGACCTTTTTCATTTATCTGCTGTGCCATTTCAATTGCTTTCTCATGAGCCTCACCTGCCGTAACACAAAGGTTCACAAGCCCTGCACCACCAAAGAAAAAAGGAGTATATGAATCAATCCTTATTTGGGGTATATTGCCAAAAGAAGTTTACAAGTCGTTATAAGAAATGCAACTTGAATAGTCAAGGACCTTTAGTTGCAGCTTCTCTTGCATCAATCTTTCGACCTGTGAATATAAGTTCCTTTGATACCGATCTCCCAACCAGCCTCGAGAGCCTCTGTGTCCCACCAGCTCTACATAGAAGCAAACAGAAAAAAACTTATCAGAGGAATGATAAAAAGGGTAATAAGAGAAATCATTTGTCAAAGAGTGATGAAGCTTATAATATACCCAGGGATTATAGCAAGTCCTGTTTCAGGCAAGCCAAAAACTGCATTTTCGCCTGAAATTTTTTCAATTTGTGAGTATTAACCATATGTACTTATATTAGCCGGTTGATTATAATAAGAGTATGACCAGATATGTAAATACCACAGATTCGAAGATCACAAGCTAGAGCCATTTCGAGTCCACCTCCCAGTGCCACACCTTCTATTGCAGCAATAGTTGGGATACTCAGTACCTAGAAACATAAGTCTTTAAAGTCAGTCACTAAACACAAGTCTTCATATAAGAGTAGAACTACTATAAATTCCTTTTCACTATAAGTTGAAGACTCTATTCAATTCTGAATCTTGATAAAGCTGAGATAATTCTACAAATGTGGTATACATTAATTCCCAACAATCTTTCCATTAATGACAGTAGTAGCTAATCTATGAGCACCAACAAGGATAAATGAGAGCATACCTCTATGAACGAGAACACGTAGCGCAACGAGTTGACATATGTGTGAACCTCAGATGGACTCATAGTTCTACGTTCCTGACATCCAAACAAACCAAAAATTTTAAAACATGGCTAAACAAATCGGTTATGAACATTCCGGGAGAAGTGGTAGTAATGACAAAACTACCTTCAGATCTGCACCAGCACAGAAAACTCCAGGAACCAGACTTTTGATCATGACAACCCTAGCTGAACTATCTTGATGTATGGACTCAAATGTGTTCAGGAGACTTTTCAGCATCTCGTTATTAATGGCATTTTTGGCAACAGGCCTATCTAGATTGACTTCGATTATACCTATAAATCATAAACACAAAGAAATACTTTTTGTCAATCATTCCTTTAGCATCGATTTTGTCCAGACACTCTCAAGAAACCATTTCAGTAATCATCTACAGAAATGAAAACTCAAAGAAACAAACCAATTCGACAAAGGTTGACAAGGAAAGGGTGAAATTACCGGAATCGGAACCAGAGAGACGATTAAGCTTGACAAATTCAGTCGAAGCGGTTTGGATTATAAGACTCCGGCAGGTCTGAAGCATGTAGTTACGGCTAAGGTATGATTTTCCGGCTAATTGGAGCAAACTTTCTCGGCGGAGGTACTTGACGAAGCTCATCTTCACCGACTCGGAACCGTGACCACACCCAAAGTTTTGATTTTTTTTTTGATTAAACAGATTTGCTCTGTCCGAAAAAACGCTTCTTGATCATGCAAGTTCTAGAAATCAAGAGAGAAACAATAAAGTAAACTAATTTAGGGGGAAAGCATCCTTATTGAGTACTAATTTGCTTCTTATCATCATCATTCAACACCCAGTCTCTGAAAGAACTGTACCGGACATGACCGGTACAAAATCTACTCTGGTTATTGCGTCTGGTTCGGGTTACTTTTGGTTAGGCTCAGCTTATTAACATGGAGGAGGATTACAAAAGAGAAAGGAAAAGAATGCAATACAACATTGTTGGTGAAATGGTGAAGACTACTCAAACGACTCAGACGTTATGTATCCATGCGTCAAGTCGAAGCTGCTTCAATGGTGGAACTATGTTCCTTTTGTTCTTCTGTGGGCAACGCCATTTTCCTGCGATCTCATCTGCTCCGGAGGGCTGGTGATTTGAGATTTCTCCCAAAACTCTTCTCTTCCTCTTTCTTTCCTCTTTGTCTTTCTCCTCCGCAGCCATATTCTTCAACTCTTTACTTCTAGAACATTCCAGCTGAACTCCTGTATTTGGTTTCGCCACGGAACATTGGTCTCTTGCTTCTTTGAATCTTGCCTTTTTCGTTGTCACAAATCCAGAGTTAGTGCTTTGTCCACGATGAACATTTTCCTTGTCATCTGATTCTTGCTCTATTGGAGACTTTTGTCTGCTGGAGTTCATGGAAATGGTTTCTTGGATATGATTAGGTCTCAGCTCATGTAAAGAATCTTCGTTCTTCGGGGGTGATTTACGTTTTTGGTTGTACCGGGAAACTTCGGGGTTAATCTTTGCTTCTTCTTTTGGTTCACAGCATAACGGTTCCTGCTCGAAGCTTGATTTTGGTTTCACTTCTTTCTCTGAGGCATTGAACAATCTAACTGAGAACTGCTTTTCCATTTCTTGGTCTGAATAAGCATTGTCTGATGAGACCTCCTAACATGTAGAATCGAGAAAGAGTCAGTGAGAACTAACAGGATCGAGAGTCAACACAAAACTGTGCAATTAATATAGTAAATGACCACTGGATTTCATCTAATTTTAAAACTATCCACACAAGTTTCTTTCTTTAGACTACAGATGATGTGGCAAGCTTGCATAGTATAATGAGCAGCAATGATTTCTCAATGTTTAGATGGTTCAAGAACATTACTTACCGTCTCTGTTGCAATGTTATCCTTGTAGTAATCATTTGAATTTAACCTGCCAAGACCAACAGTCGTTTGCTTGCTCTTAATTTTTCGAAAAATACCAGAACCATTTCCGTCCTCTGTGTCACTCTCGTCAACGATTAACTCATCTTTCTCAAAACAAGAAAATCCAAGTTCATCATGAGTGTCTGAAAGCTGAGGAGATCGATACTCATAGCTTGGAAACCAGTTTCTGACATCAGGAGGCTCTAATACAACAAAGACATAAAACATGTAAGATTCAACTCTACAGTTCTAAACTGTATAAACCTGAGTCAGTTCAATAATAACACATTTCAAGAGAGCAAACATCAGTAACATATACAAAAAAAACTGGCTGTACTCACCCGAAATAAAAGACAGGGACTGAGAGAGATCTGTATCCTGTAAGGAGACCAAGTCATCAGCCTGATAGAAAAAACAGCAGATAATGAGAAACAATAAGCATACCAGCGAAGAAGACATAGACTCATATGAAAATCCACTGATGTAGTTCAATTGCAATAATACCTTTATAGAAGAGACAAGTTCTTGCTCAAATAAACTAGGACAACCATGGTTTCTTTCAATATCTGTTTCGGTCTCCTTTATACATACACTTTCTCCAGGAACAGACAATTCAAAACCATCACTTGTATCCAGCAATGGCGATTCATAGACATAGCTCGGAAACCAGTTTCTGACATCAGGAGGTTCTGAGAAGCAAATAGATTCAAAGTTACAAAACAAAAATCCATCAATAGCCACATGATCAATAAACTTAAACCAAAATAGAAAGATTGCCAGAAGGAAGTGATTCAGAGTGATCTGAAACCTGCCAAAAAAAAAAAAAAAAAGAACAAGAAATTTATTAAAGGGTTTTTAACAAAAAAAAAAAAAAAAAAAAAAAAAACCTAAAAAGGTGAGATATTATGATCACCTGTTTCACCACATCGACTTCGTTTTCAATGTCGTTGATTGAAGAACAAGACGGTACCGATTCATAAACATAACTGGGAAACCAATTCCTAATATCTGGTGGTTCTGTACGAAATTATTACCCAAAAAATTGAAAAAAAAATTGTCAGAAAACCTAGAATTTGCAATAAGAGAGATATTATTAAACCCAGTAAATGAACTACTACTCACCGGAAATGGGAGATATTGAATCGGAGAATCCAGGTTCCTCCTACAAAAATATTAACACGGAGATTTCAGCAACAAATTTCATAAAAATGGGAACAAAGGAGATTATACAGAAATAAACTTCTCACCACTACTGAGCTAAAGTTCTCCATTACAGCTCTCCGCTTCGTCTCTCTCTTTCTCAATTTTTTTCTTTTTTTTTTCTTTTTTTTTTTCGTTTTGAGTCTGCAAATCTGAGACTGAGTGAGAGGTTTGTTTTCGGCGTTTTCATTTTTTTTTTTTTTTTTTTTTTATGGTTTCGCGCGCTAATTTTCTTTTAAGATTATTTGGGAGCGGAAAAACATAATTTAGTATTGGACCTTATTACATTATGAGTGGGCCTATAGTTTAATACGGAGATTAATTTAAAGGCTTTTTGGGCTATTCAATTAAGAATTGGATGAATTTAATTAGGGGGAAAATGAGATTTATTTCTTCGTATTATTATTAACTTTTTTTCTTTCTTTCTTCCAGTTTTATATATTTTAGAGATTTTTCCTTTTAATTTATTCGTTTTATAAAAAGACTTTTTTTTTTCTTTCAATTTTTATACTTTTATACAACGAATATATTAGAGGATTTTTTTTGCATTTTATATCTTTCTGGAGATTCTGTGTGGAGAGCTTTTACTCCCACATCCATTTCATCTTGTAATGTTCCCCGTTTATACGGATATTCGATTCACTTTCTCATGCATGTGTAGTAGTTTCTTTGTTGTTTTGGCTAGAAAAAAAAACAAAACATTATCTAATTATCAGAAAAAGAAAAATATATTTATTTTTCACTCCAAAACAATAACAAATCAGAGATTTTTCAAGTACTTATTTTTGCATTTATGATTATTTTCGGAGTTAATTATGAGATAATCATTTATTTCGAAGAGTATTGTTTAATTAGGACTTTTTGTCTATGATTACAGATATAGGTATTTATTTTAATGTTGAGAAGACAATTTTGTCCTTAATTCTTTTTCTCAATTTAGCGGACTTGTGTAGTGAAGATGAGATCCGGTGGAGAGTGGTGGCGATGATGAAATCCGGCGACCGAGGTGGTGGTTACGATGATGAGATTTGGTGAAAGGAGATGGTGGTGAAAACGGTGAGATTCGTTAAACGAAATAATGGTGGTGATGATGAAATCCGGTGAAAGTGATGGTGGTAAAGATGATGAGATCCGGTGAACGAGAGAGGGGTGGCGAAGATGAGATCCGGTGGTCGGGTGGTGGTGGTGGAGAAGTTTTCGTTTTGGTCAGAGAAGGAAATATTAGAAATTTTAATTTGATAATTGTTTGTGATTGGATCCCTTGGGTTCACAAGATACTACCCCCTTAGGGTTTAGATTCCTTCATCCAAATTGAGATATATCGGATCTATTGAAGCCATAGTATTCAGGGGAGAAGAAGCGAGGGTTTTCATCGGCCAAAGGGGAAGGAAGAAGAAGACACAGAAGAGAGGGCTAAAATTGTATTTTTGGTTTGCCCAAAAATACCTAAAACCGATAGCATGGAAAAAAATGCCCAATTTGAAAGTTTTAGAAGAATAAAGGCCCATTTAGACAATAACCCCTTATTTTTGTCAAAATGTGTGACACGCTAGTAGGGCGTTGTTGGATGATGGTATTACATTTGGTAATGGTGGACGCGTCAAGAATTTCATAATCCCATTGTTTAATCATGAATAATCTCCAGCACCTGTAATTATTTTATTTTTTTTTCCAAAAAACAAAACAAAATTTAATACAGTGTACAATGTTGTAACATCCCGAACCCAAATTTAGGGTGGGTGTCGATCGACACCAAGAAGGGCATCGGTCGACACCACAAAATTAGGGTCGTTCGGTTTGTTTTGAAATTGCTCGGTTTAATTTGGTTTGAGTTTGGAGAGAAAATCCTAAGTCATTTAAAGGCCCGACAGCCTCTTTTCTTGGGATGGGGGAGTTGTCCTCGCTTCTGGAGAGAAGGAGAAACAAGAGTTTGATGCTGAGAGCAAAGAGAGCCTTAAGGAGGGTTAAGAGAAGGAGAAGGGAGATCCATCTTCTATTTGTGTGTGGAGAAGAATGTGATTATTTGGTGGTGGATTGAGAGAGAGAAGGAGACTCTCTCCTAGCTATTATCCAGGTAAGTCATGTTGCTTGGTGTTTATTTGATTAGGGAATCAATGGTTGTGAAGGTTTAGGGGTTTGTCGCGAAAGAGAGCTTGAACAGAGCGATTTCTGGCTTGGTGTCGCTCGACACCATTGTGGTGTTGGTCGACACCAACACCTGTGGATGAACAGCGCGAACTGGTACGAGAGGGCTACTTCGGGGCAATATTTGGGGGATGAAACAGAGTCCGATTTGGCTGAATTTTGGTTGGTAGCTTCGTGGTGCTATAAGCTTCATATCCAACGATAGGTTTGTGAAATGCACGGTTGGTTTGTGTTTTAATCAAGTGTTTGTATTGTGGTCTGGTATAGATGGTTTTGTGGTAAAGTTGGGGTGTCGAGCGACACCAAGGTGGTGTCGGTCGACACCAGCTTGTTGTTGTGTTGGGTCCTCCCAGTTAGGTTTGGATGAGGAGAGATTGACAGAAGTGATTCCGTGAGCGTCGGTGTGTGTTGGTTGGCAAGTGGTGTGATGGGTGACGTTCGACACCAGATGGAGGTGCCGTTCTACACTAGAGGAGTTGTTAGTGAGTCGGAATAATTGTGGGGAAGTGTTGTCCGTGGCTGGACGAAATAAATTATTCCAGCCCACCTCTCTTGTTACTCGGTCGCTAGGGGTGGTTGGTTGTGCGACTCAGTAACTAGATGAGGTGGTGTTTGGTATATTTGTGGAAGTTTTTGTAAGAAGCGATTTCTACGCCGGTTGTCTCGTCAGAATTACGGGGTTCCGGTGAGATCGTTTCACGTGAATCCTATTTGAGGATTGGGAATCCGGGTGCGGTTATTTCGAATGTTTTGGAGAGATAGTACTTACATGTCAAATTTTAAGTTATCGTGCAACTCTTTCTTGTATAATTTTGAAAATTCTTCACATGCCCAAGGAATATGAGCATCTGCGAGAACCCTGCAACATAATTCATAATTTTGATTAAGTAAAATCATTAATTTATACTAAATGGTTTTTGAGTTCTTAAGAGAAACCATTCATTTAACAAAATTTGTTACCTATTTTTTTTGCAAAAGAGTTTTAAACGTGTATGAATTTCTCCATAATTTCATTATCGTCCATAGAAGCATCAATCATCTACAGTTTTTACAAATTTTAAAAGTCATTAGCAAGTACATCTTCATATATCATTTTTTTGTTGTTGGTTGTTTTATAAATCATGGAATAAAACAGATCTGGAGCCTCAGCCTCAGCCTCAACCTCATTGTCGGCTTCATTTTTGCTATCTCTGACGTCAGAGATTACTTCGTCAAGTGTCAATGACTTTTTAACAAACACATGCAGTTTCTGGTTAGTGGCAATAAAACGGAGACAACTAGAGTATATATCGTGAATTGGGACCAAGTATACTCTGATGAGATATATCATAAGATTCATAACTTTGAAGTCAAAGAATAATATGTAAAAGAAGTAGGGGAAGGAACTTGAATCACCTGACCACTTTGGGAGTGATGGAAATGGTATCTTAGAAGAGGTAAGTGGCTGGAAAAAACATTTTTATCGGGTAAATAAACAAACAAACAAATGGTAAAATAAGACAGCATGTCATGATTAGAACAAACCAAGGACCTTGGGTGGACGTGGACCTAAGGCGAGATTCAGAAACGGAACTCTAAACTTATTAGCTTTTGAATAATTGTTCAAAGAATGAAATATACAAAAGTCAAAAACTAAATAGACAATTTTAGATTGTATTACCTATAAAAGATTTTTTTGTTCAAATACATTGAAATCATCTAGAGAATTTGTTAGAAATATTATTTTGAGATACCTTTTTCAAAATTACTCATTTTTTAAATATTTTCATTTTTAGCTTCTTTTACACAATTACAATATGTTAACCTAATTTTAAGTTTTTTTTTAAAGATTTAGATTCTATATTTTACATTTAGAGTACAGTTTTAAGGGATTAGAGTTTAGTATTTGGGGTTTAGGGTTTAGAACTTAGTTATTTTGTATATTAAAAAGGAGTATTTTTGAAAATGAACAACATGAAGGAGTATTTTTTTGAAAAGTTACATAAAAGGGATATTTTTTGAAAATGATCATTGAATTTAACTGTAAAGTTTTTTAAAAAAATAAAAATAGAAATAAAATGATTTAAGTAATTGAAGATCAATTAAGATAAAAATATTTTTTTAAAAGAAGAAAAATATTGAATATTTTTTCTTAAAGATTTCTTCTTTTTTAAAAATTCAATAAGAAATAAAGTCAAAACAAAGGAACAACAACATAATAATTAGAAGAAGATTGTTAAAACAAAGTTTAGAAAATCATTCGTGGAGTAAAAAAACAATAGAGACCCAATATATACAAAGTTTTGACCAAATCGAGACATATAAAATTGAGGCTCTAAATCACACTATAATTCCACATCTATCAACAAACCTTGTAGCCTTTGATAGGTTAGGAGGACCTCAACTTCAGTGGTTACTTATGGAGATCCTTATAAAAACAAAGGATGTACGTTGAATCTACAAGATAAATGTTATGATTATACTAATTAACTATTATATCTTTGAATGACAAACCAAGATCTAAGAGGGAAATTAAAACTGAATATAATATCATATGATGGAAGTTAAAAAGATAACGAAACTAATGAAACAAACTCATGCTAAGGTAATGTGGTAGCTATATTCGCTAACGTAAACATGAAATGTTTTGATAGATGTGCGAAACTATATATGTTGAAAAAAAAATGTATGTTGAGACCTGATTGGTAAGAGTAGATGCACCGAGAGAACAAAGAGATAATCGTCAGCTAGATTAATATGAAAACTCTTTCTCCACTCTTTTTTTTTCTCGCTAACTTTTGTTATGTACTCAAAACATAGCTTCACAAATTTCTTTGTATTATTTACACGCAAAAGTAGATAATATTAATTTGATACAGTAAAACCTCTATAAATTAATAAGGTCAGGACCATGAAATTTTATTAATTTATAGAGGTTTTAATTTCTCGATAAATTAATAATTATTAATTTATCGATAAATTAATAAAATATTAATTTATGAAGAGATTTTCTAATTTTCATAATTTTAAAAATTTCCTATTACAAAATAAGATATTTTTCTTATCATTCACATTTTTAAAGAATTTTTTAATTTATAATCTTGACTATCGTAATAGGATGAATGTCAATTGTTTACTATATTATCTAGGTAAAAATGATAAATGTTAGAAGTTTAGAGTTTAGAATACTATGCTACTATTATCCTTCATGATAATGATGAAGTCGAAGAAGATATTACGATACCATTAGAACCAGTTACTAAAGAAGCAATTATCGCATCTAGGACTCTCCACAATTTTTGAATGCGATTTAAGAAGATAACAATGAAAAAGATTAGAGATGAGCTCCAACAAGAATGCAAATTCAAAAATATGAAAACAACAATAGAGTTATATCTCACTAGATTTTCTTGGATAAATATGTATATATATATATATATTTTAGTTTATTTGATTATTAATTTATGATATTGATGTGATAATATTTTTACATAGGAATTCTAAATAAATTATTATCTTATTATTTTATCGAAATGTGTCATTTTTTACACCGGCCCAACTCGGGACCGAAAGAATTTATTAATTTATAGCGAGTATTAATTTAAAAAGTATTAATTTATAGAAATTCTACTGTATAAGGTAGTCAATATTCAAAACGAAAAAGAAATCTGTATAAGTTAACAATGTTTTGTTTATATGACTACTATTTATTTATTTTGGTAAAGATATAAGTTAGATTCGTCAAATGATGAGTCATATGTGTTAGATATAGATGGACCAAACATCTAAAGAAGTCACCATGGTGAATGTTGTGAAGGAGAGGCCTGTATCTAAACCCCCGCAAGTTGAACGGCTGATAGGTTGGACGAGGCCGCAAACGGGATGGAAGAAGATGAATACCGATGGTGCCTCTCATGGCAATCCAGGGTTGGCTATGGCTGGAGGAGTCTTTACCGGTGGTCCTCTTTAGTGTTACGAGATTCAGATGGTCGATGGTGCGGGGGGGTTGCTTTGAACATAGGTCGATGTTCAGCGCCACTTGCAGAGCTCTGGTGATAGGAGCCTCCCAAGGAGTCGACACTCTAAGGTGGAGAAAAGGGTAAACTTTGCATCCAAGAGATTGTGAAGTCTAAAAGATCAAAGGATGTGGAGCGAATGGTCGCACAAAAGCTGCGGAAGACTCCTAATTTACCGGTGGATCGATTCTTTGGATATTACACACCAAAGAGGATCGACAACTTGCTGGATATGACACACCAACAAGGAATGGATAGAGAGATGGATTGAGAGACGCCACAAAGATCTGTGAAAGGATCTATGATAAGTCTGAACCAACCATGAACATAGATATGACACACCATGAACATGGAGTTCCAAAAATTACAAGATATCACATCTTGAAAGAGAAACTTCTCTAATTTTTTTACTCAACAACAAAAATTATTTTTATTCATGAATTAAGCATCATTATATAGAGAAAATACAACAATTTCGTCGATAGCATGCATCACAACTTGGGAATTGAAATTCAAACTCTAAAATGCATGTAGGAGAGAGAAAAACACATAAATAAATGCTGTTTTGAAGATGGACGAAAATCTCTCTTTTCTTATTGCTTTTGGGCTGAATCCACTTTGTTGGGCTTCTCTGATGGACCAAGATTCTGGAACAATTTGGTTTGTAGCTTAATTCAATCTGGTCTGGTCAGAATCCTCCTTTGAATGGGCGTATGTCTGAATACGCGTAAGCTGGATATCACCTGTTTTGTAAATTGCGTAACTCCTTCATCTGAACTATGTTTGATCTGATTCTTGTTCGAGGAGTTTCGTAATTGATCTGAGCACATTCTTCAGCTGGTTTCACGCACAAATTCCTGGTGGTTTAGCAGATACACATCAAACAATGACCACATGTCCTGATACTTCCCATTATCATATCATACTCTCTTTCTTGAAAAAGGATTTGCCCTCAAATCCGGATACTATTCTTTTTTTTTTTTGTTCCATTTCTTTTTTTTTGTTTTTTTTTTGACAAAATAAAGATATAAAGGTAAAACAGAAATAGAAGATGAAGAGATGAGAAATGAATGAAAAAGATGGAGAGATGAGAAGATGATAGAATAATAGACCAAGCTTATAGTGTTGCTCTGATACCACTTGATAGGAGCCTGCTAAGGAGTCTACACTCTAAGGTGGAGAAAAGAATAAACTTTGCATCCAAGAGACTGTGAAGTCTAAAAGATCAAAGGATGTGGAGCGAATGGTCGCACAAGAGCTGCGGAAGACTCCTGATTTAACGGTGGATCGATTCTTTGGATATTACACACCAAAGGGGATCGACAACTTGCTGGATATGACACACCAACAAGGAATGGATAGAGAGATAGATCGAGAGACGCTACAAAGATCTGTGAAAGGATCTATGATAAGTCTGAACCAACCATGAACATAGATATGACACACCATGAACATGGAGTTCCAAAAATTACAAGATATCACATCTTGAAAGAGAAACTTCTCTAATTTTTTTACTCAACAACAAAACTTATTTTTATTCATGAATTAAGCATCATTATATAGAGAAAATACAACAATTTCGTCCATAGCATGCATCACAACTTGGGAATCGAAATTCAAACTCTAAAATGCATGTAAGAGAGAGAAAAACACATAAATAAATGCTGTTTTGAGGATGGACGAAAATCTCTATTTTCTTATTACTTTTGGGCTGAATCCACTTTGTTGGGCTTCTCTGATGGACCAAGATTCTGGAACAATTTGGTTTGTAGCTTAATTCAATCTGGTCTGGTCAGAATCCTCCTTTGAATGGGCGTATGTCTGAATTCGCGTAAGCTGGATATCACCTATTTTGTAAATTGCGTAACTCCTTCATCTGAACTCTGTTTGATCTGATTCTTAATCGAAGAGTTTCGTAATTGATCTGAGCACATTCTTCAGCTGGGTTCATGCACAAATTCCTCGTGGTTGAGCAGATACGCATCAAATAATGAACACATGTCCTGATACTTCCCATTATCATATCATACTCTCTTTTTTGAAAAAGGATTTGCCCTCAAATCCAGATACTATTCTTTTTTTTTTTGTTCCATTTCATTTTTTTTTGACAAAATAAAGATATAAAAGTAAAACAGAAATAGAAGATGAAGAGATGAGAAATGAATGAAAGAAGATGGAGAGATGAGAAGATGATAGAATAATAGACCAAGCTTAGAGTGTTGCTCTGATACCACTTGATAGGAGCCTGCCAAGGAGTCGACACTCTAAGGTGGAGAAAAGGATAAACTTTGCTTCCAAGAGACTGTGAAGTCTAAAAGATCAAAGGATGTGGAGCGAATGGTCGCACAAGAGCTGCGGAAGACTCCTGATTTAACGGTGGATCGATTCTTTGGATATTACACACCAAAGGGGATCGACAACTTGCTGGATATGACACACCAACAAGGAATGGATATAGAGATAGATCGAGAGACGCCACAAAGATCTGTGAAAGGATCTATGATAAGTCTGAACCAACCATGAACATAGATATGACACACCACGAACATGGAGTTCCAAAAATTACAAGATATCACATCTTGAAAGAGAAACTTCTCTATTTTTTTTACTCAACAACAAAACTTATTTTTATTCATGAATTAAGCATCATTATATAGAGAAAATACAACAATTTCGTCCATGGCATGCATCACAACTTGGGAATTGAAATTCAAACTCTAAAATACATGTAAGAGAGAGAAAAACACATAAATAAATGCTGTTTTGAGGATGGACGAAAATTTCTCTTTTCTTATTACTTTTGGGCTGAATCCACTTTGTTGGGCTTCTCTGATGGACCAAGATTCTGGAACAATTTGGTTTGTAGCTTAATTCAATCTGGTCTGGTCAGAATCCTCCTTTGAATGGGCGTATGTCTGAATTCGCGTAACCTGGATATCACCTGTTTTGTAAATTGCGTAACTCCTTCATCTGAACTCTGTTTGATCTGATTCTTGTTCGAAGAGTTTCGTAATTGATCTGAGCACATTCTTCAGCTGGGTTCATGCACAAATTCCTCGTGGTTGAGCAGATACGCATCAAATAATGAACACATGTCCTGATACTTCCCATTATCATATCATACTCTCTTTCTTGAAAAAGGATTTGCCCTCAAATCCGGATACTATTTTTTTTTTTGTGTTCCATTTCTTTTTTTTTGACAAAATAAAGATATAAAAGTAAAACAGAAATAGAAGATGAAGAGATGAGAAATGAATGAAAGAAGATGGAGAGATGAGAAGATGATAGAATAATAGACCAAACTTAGAGTGTTGCTCTGATACCACTTGATAGGAGCCTGCCAAGGAGTCGACACTCTAAGGTGGAGAAAAGGATAAACTTTGCATCCAAGAGACTGTGAAGTCTAAAAGATCAAAGGATGTGGAGCGAATGGTCGCACAAGAGCTGCGGAAGACTCCTGATTTAACGGTGGATCGATTCTTTGGATATTACACACCAAAGGGGATCGACAACTTGCTGGATATGACACACCAACAAAGTATGGATAGAGAGATGGATCGAGAGACGCCACAAAGATCTGTGAAAGGATCTATGATAAGTCTGAACCAACCATGAACATAGATATGACACACCATGAACATGGAGTTCCAAAAATTACAAGATATCACATCTTGAAAGAGAAACTTCTCTAATTTTTTTACTCAACAACAAAACTTATTTTTATTCATGAATTAAGTATCATTATATAGAGGAGATACAACAATTTCGTCCATAGCATGCAGCACAACTTGTGAATTGAAATTCAAACTCTAAAGTGCATGTAAGAGAGAGAAAAACACATAAATAAATGTTGTTTTGAGGATGGGCGAAAATCTCTCTTTTCTTCTTGCTTTTGGGCTGAATCCACTTTTTTGGGCTTCTCTGATGGACCAAGATTCTGGAACAATTTGGTTTGTAGCTTAATTCAATCTGGTCTGAGCAGAATCCTCCTTTGAATGGGCGTATGTCTGAATTCGCGTAAGCTGGAGATCACCTGTTTTGTAAATTGCGTAACTCCTTCATCTGAACTCTGTTTGATCTGATTCTTGTTCGAGGAGTTTCGTAATTGATCTGAGCACATTATCCAGCGGTTTCATGCACAAATTCCTCGTGGTTTAGCAGATACGAATCAAACAATGAACACATGTCTTGATACTTTCCATTATCATATCATATATGGGGTGTGTATTACGGTTTATGTGTTGCTTGGGATAAAGGAGTTCAGTGTCTTGAGCTTGAGGTGGATTCTGAGCTGGTGGTGAGTTTTTTGAATTCAGGGATTGGTGATTCTCATCCCCTATCCCTCCTGGTACGTATGTGCCATGGCTTTATTGCAAAGGACTGGTCAGTCCGTATTTCTCACATTTACCGTGAAGCCAATCATATTGCTGATGGGTTGGCCAATCATGGTTTCCTCCTTCCTTTAGGTTTTCATTTTTTTGATGATGTTCCTCTTGGTTTGCTTTCGACTTTTCGAGAAGATGAAAGTGGGCGTTTGTTCCCACGTCAGACTCTTATGTAAAGTTTGTGGTTTTAATAAATAACGGGAGACTTTTGTCTCCCTGTTCTCACAAAAAAAAAAGATATAGATGGACCAAAGTGAATGGAACTTTGTAATCTGTTAATAGAAGATTGTCTTTAATTATAGCTGTTAAATAGTCCATCTATAGGTCAATGGGCTTGTTCACATGGAAAATTTTGTTTATGGAACATAGTTAGACGATCTTTAATGGATAATGGTCCAAAAAATGTTTGTATCCAATAAAAATCATGTACAGGCAGTCAAGTGAAAATGTTTAAAATATGTTACTAGAGAAAAGGCATACAAATTTGTGACTTTAACTATTATGTTATTTGATAACTTTTTATATCTACAAAAATCATACAATATATAATTTTATTGAAAAGATCATTAAACTACTTATGCCATGTTGTTGCAGTTGTTATGTTTCCCTGATGAAGACTTGTTTTCTCCATACGTAAGAGATATTTGATTTGTTCTATATATATATAATCGATAAAACTCAAAGTTTAGTTTGACTATATGTTTTGCATTTGTAGATAAACACTCGTATTACTATTGCTAATAATAGTTAACCAATGCAAATAAATACAATTGTGCAAGATAATGTAAAATAATTTTATGCAACTTGTTGTTTTCTGTCAAACGTTTGAACTGGTTAGGACAAAAGTAAAAAAAAAAAAGTTAAGGCAAAAGTATATAACTTCCAATATTTTTTCCAAATATGTATACAAATTCTTAATTTTAAAGTATTGACCATAGTGAGCCGTCTTGACTCAATGATTGACTAATGGTTGATTAATGTTTCTATACCAGGAAGTAAGGGGTTCGAACCACTACCTTAGCTGAACTGGCTTGATGTATGGACTCATATATCTTTCATATAACGTAAATGCTTGATGTATGGACTCATATATCCCAAATGTTTGAATATAATCCATTTTGAACTATTATGGTAGTGAATTGTAACTAAAGCAGATTTCAGTTGTTTTTGTTGTAAAAAGTACTGCAGTCACCAATCAACATTTAAAGAAAACATTTACGTATTAAAAAAATCGCGAATTTGTCCAACAGATTATGAGTTGCACTGCTTTTTCAACATCTATGAATCTTTACCTAACAGTTTTTTTAAACCTCACAAGATAACACAGTTTATTTTGGTTTTAACTTTTAATAGTAAAAAAATAATACATATCTTATACTACTTTATATAAATATATAAATGCACATACAAGAGAAAAAATACATTCTCTCTTCTCTTTTTACTTCTATGTTTTCCACTTATCTGTAACTTTTTAAAATATATATATTATTCTATAACATTTGATTTATAATGTATTTGCAAAATATTTATTACAAAAATACATTTGTTAAAAGATGTAATGGATTAAAATACATTTGGTAAAAGATTTAATGTATTATACAAAATACACTTAAAAAATATATGTAAATTATTTTTCACCAATCAAAGATTATTTTGTATTGCTTATTTTGTATTAACTGCACTTGTCCTACAATTGTATTTGTCCTGCATGTACTGCAGTAAAACCGTACCGCACTATCAAATTGCTTGTCAAGCACAACTAAATCCGCTGTCACCATTTGGACTCTACTATATCTTCCCTTTATTAAAAATGCAATCAATTGCATACTAGACAACTGAAACTTTATGTTTGCTCCTACACCATAAGAAAGAATAAGAAGTATGTATCAAGATACATGGCTGTTAATTTCATTGTTGTCAACATCTATATCGTCAATGTTTATGTTGTAAAATGTATATACCATTGGGTAGAACATAGACAATATGTATGTTGATGTCGATGACAATAACATTAGAGACAAGTAGCCGAAATATCTCTCTCTTATCGTTTACCGATTTGCCAATCCACATTATTATTGTTTTAATGTCCTAAACATTAGGATGAAATCCACTAATAAAGTCCCAAAAGTTTAATTTAACACAAGTAATATTTAGAAGATTATAAAGAAAGTGGAAAATGTGGAGAAGTGGTTTCGTAATTACGAGGGCAAAACTCATAATTAAAAGATTATTTAAATAAAAATGTTAATCAGTTTTTACATTGGCTATGACTTTTTTGGGTCATACAATTTGAAGGAGCATTTGAGAGAGGAAGATAAAATGAAGGACTAGCTCTCTAGAGATCACTAGATGAGGTTTCCACGACTGTCCCGGCCTTTGAGACCACAACCACTCCGGCCTTCACGACCATGAATTTTACGGTCTTACGGTTACTGTAACTAAAAAAAGTAGTCCATTTCATCTATATCACATGTTTCATCTTTGAAATTTGTTTGATCAGCCTTTTCCCAAAGCTGCTCAAAAAGATGCGGTCATGTCCATAACTTGATAATACTCTTATGTCGAGAGGTTGTAATACCATCATCCACAAACAACCTAATACCTTAGAAAACACAAATCATCCCAATGAGATACGCAATAAAAACGTTGAAGACATGGATATCGGCAAAAATGACCATAAAAGCAAAAACAAATCATTCAAAAGATCCGATTTAAACGCATTGACGTTGTCTAAGGTATTAGGCTGTTTGTGGATGATGATATTGCAACTCTCGATAAAGAATCTTCTCAAGTTGTGGACATGACCATATCTTTTCAGAGGAGCTCTAAAAAAAGGTCGATCAAAAAAACTTCGAAGATGAAAAAGATGTTATAGATGAAATGAGCTACTTTTGTTAGTCGTGGAAGCAGTAGGCGTAGAGGTCATTCTCGTGAAAGCCGAGGTGGTTGTGGTTGGAGAGGCTTGGACAATCATGAAAACCTCATCTAATGTTACCTATTAGGCTAGTCTTTGATTAGAGATTTATACATATTTCATTGCTCTTTTTCATTGGGATTGCTTCCCCATTTTATTTTTCTCTTTTATCTAACTTTCTATTTCCATTTAATTCTTACTTTTTCGCGAGATTTTTTTCTCACATTTTATTTCTTCCTTAAAAGAGATTTTTTTTTTAACAAGGGATTTCTCCCATTTTATTTTTTACCTTTATTAGGAGATTTCCATCCCTCACTGTAACACCCCCGAACCGTTCTATAGACAGAATGGTCAAGAATGCCACTTGATGATACACGCAGATAGTCAAACGAGGTTATCAAAACGAATTTGACACCCTGAATATCCGTACCGCGGTACATCCCACTCAGACCCGGTTTTAGGCTTGCCAACCCTTGCCGTGTGTGAATGTTGGGACAGTCCAGACAAGAACATAATCATTTGGGAACAACATCGAATATAAAACATACTTTATTTCCCAAAAATTGTTCGAGTAAAAATACAAAATTAAACATTCTAACAAAAGGTGTTCGGTCGGGAGCTAACCTCCAAAAGAGATTACAAACCTTATTCAAACCAACATATTTTACAAAAAGATAGGAAACCTACACTGGATTTTCCTAGCGTCCTAGCTCCCACCAAGGTTTAACCCTCTACTTGTTACCTGCAAAACAAAAGTAACATCATGAGTAATCTAAGATTACTCAGTGAGTCTGGGTTCTTGATATATCATGGTTTTTACGGTTTTTAACCATGATATAAGTGTGCTTTTTGAGTCTTTTGATTTGTTTTCTAGGATGTGTTAGAGTCTTTACAGGTTTTCTAGGATGTTTTAGAGTCTTTACAGGTTTTCTAGGATTTTGGCACGGATGGAGCGGAATGAAGCAATTTAGATAATTTTGGAGCATTTAACCCGAGGAAACCAACTTGGAATCGATTCAGAGTGATGGTGTTGACACTATATTAGAATCGGTCGACACCCAGTTTAACCGGCGAGAGAGCTAAGTTTTGGAGGTTTTACAAATTTTCCCGAAGTTTTCCACAATTGCAACACAAGCCCCTAGACGTGTTTTAGAAGGTTCTTGACATTGATCAAATTGATGAGACCCACCGATGAAGGCTTAATGGAGGAAGCAATGAAATTTGGTTTAAATGTGGGATGCTACGAATGTCAACGGAGAAATACATGGTGGTTTGATTTGGATTTATTTGCTAATCATATGGATTATGGTTTGAATGATCATGACATTACCTTAGGCATAAAATGAGTTTCTGTGTTTTCAAACCTCTTTCACATGTTTAAGTTTCTGTTTTGCTTGAGGGCAAGCAAATGCTAAGTCTGGGGGAGTTGATATATCATGGTTTTTAATCATGATATAAGTGTGCTTTTTGAGTCTTTTGATTTGTTTTCTAGGATGTTTTAGAGTCTTTACAGGTTTTCTAGGATTTTGGTACGAATGGAGCGGAATGAAACAAATTAGATCATTTTGGAGCATTTAACCTGAGGAAACCAACTTGGAATCGATTCAAAGTGATGGTGTCGACCGACACCATACTTAGCATCGGTCGACACCCAGTTTAACCGGCGAGAGAACCAAGTTTTGGAAGTTTTACAAATTTGCCCAAAGTTTTCCATAATTGCAACACAAGCTAAATATATTAGATAAACTAAAAAAACTATAATATTATATACTAAGTTTACAAATATTTTTAAATTTAAATGTAAATATAGTTAATAGTAGAAAAGGAAGATTCAAATTTTGTTAAAAGTTAATTACAAGTTCGAAAGAAAATAAATAAGAATGAAAGACTATGGAATCAATTGTAAAAAAGTAACCAAAAATATGGTAGACATTAATAAGGGAATGTGGCAATGGAAAAAGAAAAATAAGAATACAACCAAAAAAACTAAAGAGAGCATCAAACTTGTCACAAGATGGTGCAGAGAGCATCAAACTTGTCACAAGATGGTGCATGTGGCACACTTATGTCTAATGAGCTAGGAAAATACATTACAACAATGTCCATTAGATAATTTTTATAATTTAGTATGGGCACGTGCCCCACCTAAGAACCACGTACATCGGAAAGTCCGCTATAAAAGAGAAGAGGGTTCACAAGATTATACACACAGAAACTAGAAAATGTCGATCCCTTTAATGGTCGAAATAAAACTCACCGAAATGGTAAAACCCTCAAAATTCATACCTCCTCAAACTCTTTCCTTTTCAACACTTGACAATGATCCTTTCAATGAGGTCATTTACAAGGTATGCTACGTTTTCAAAGCCAAGAACGTTGTTGATGATGCTTCTGACTGGCCGGAATCTTTGCTCAAGGAAGCCTTGTCCGATCTTCTTGTGTATTATTATCCACTTTCAGGGAGTTTGAAGCGGCGGGAGAGTGATAGGAAGTTTCAATTGAGCTTTGGGGGTGATGAAGGCGGTGTGGCATTCACGGTGGCTACTACAAATGTGGAACTGTTTTCATTGAACTATTTAGATAACATTGACTCAGATACGGCCTTGAAGTTCTTGCCTAAGCTCCTCCAAGTGGAGGGTGGTTATCGACCTTTTGCTATTCAGGTACTGAGCTATACAAAACTTTTGATGATTCATATATAAGTACGAAACTTAAATACATTAAAATAGAGAAATTAATACTTATGTTGTGCAGTTTTGATCACATCCGAATGTTGTTTAGAAAATAAATGATGTGATATATTAGAATTAGTTAAACTATATAAACTTTGAAGTACAGTTTATAAAAAATTTCTAAGTTTCTAACAACACTTCTCGGGACCTGTTTTATTAGAGTCTCACATCAGAAGTTTCCAAAAATTGTGGGCAACAATATAATTGAGTCGCAATCCTTCTTCTCTGAAATAGTTTTCATGTGTGATTATTCAGGTCAAATTTTCTTTATCGTAGGCTACCACCCATAGATATCCAGTCCCACAAACTTGCGAAATCTTCCTTTTTAAAGTTAGGTTGGTTCATGCTATATTTAGCAAAAACTGTTGTGGGAATAATAGTGATAATATCAGGTGACCAAATTTGAATGTGGAGGATTCATCTTAGGAACCGCAACGTCGCATGCAATGTCAGATGGATATGGAGCGGGTCATACCATGTGTGCCTTGACGGAGTTGGCTGGCGGGAAAAAGAAGCTGACCATGACACCCGTTTGGGAAAGAGAAAGACTTGTGGGGGAGCCTGTAGACGATCAACCTCCATTAGCTCCCGGCGGCGCCACAGCTGTGTCGCCCTACTTACCTACCGATGATTGGGTACGTATGGTTAATTTTGGGCAGATTCAAAAAATATCACTAGATTGTTTGTATAATTAATGAAGAGGAAGAAATTAAATAAATAGGAATTGCTTAGAAAAATTTTCTGACATTTTATGAATCTTTTTTATAGAATTAACATAAGCTCGAAAAATCCAATTATACAAGAAAAATGTGTGGTTAAGAAGGTTTTGAAAAAATTTAAGAACACTTCATATAACCGATTTACTATTATTTCTAAAATCAAAATTTTGGTTTGGTTTGTGATATTCTTAGAAGCTTTATTTGTCTGGTTTAAAATGTGCAGTGTTTAGAAAAAGAACAAAAAAAAACTAAAGAAATGGTATTTTTGAAATGCCCCAATAATTAACCTTATGTATATAATATATATAATATTTTTGGCGTCTTTTTTTGTCGGCTAATATTTTTGGCATTAACTTAGTTAATTTTCGCTTTTTTGGTCTAAGAATTCAAAAGTTATTAATTCCACGTTAATAATTGTAACTGTAATCAGGTAACTGAAAGAATAAATATTAGACCGGAGAGCATAAGAAGGTTGAAAGAAGCTACACTGGAAGAATGTGACTTCTCTAGTGAGGCACAGGCACTCACAACTTTTGAAGTCACAAGTGCTTATTTATGGAAATCAAGAGTCAAAGCTCTGAAACTAGATAAAGATGGGGTCACAGTTTTGGGTTTCGCCACAGGAATCCGAAACGTCGTGGATCCACCTTTGTCTGATGGATACTACGGCAATGCATACATTGGTATGAATGTGTCGTTAACCGTTAGAGAAGTAGATGAATTTGGGATCTCAGACATCGTAAAACTCATAAAAGAAACGAAGAAGAAAGCTCATAGTAAAACTCACCTCCAAAAAGAGCTTGCAAACATTGAAAATATCATTAAAATGAATTTAAGGATCAGAGGAAAGAAAGATGGGTTATATTTGTTGACAGATGTGAGGAATATTGGAATTTTTGGACCAATGGATTTCGGTTGGAATGAACCGGTGAATATTGTCCCAGTCGTCCCCCCGGAAACAGCTAGGACAATTAATATGGTCATGCGACCATCAAGATTGGATCAGGCGATGGTTGGGGGGGTTCAAATTATGACTACATTGCCTAGAGATGCAATGGTTAAGTTCAAGGAAGAGATCAGTGCTCTAGACTAAAGCGTGGTTACTCTTTCTTTTGTATGTGGTAATTTTCATGATAATATCGATCTATATATAATAGCAATCCGAATAAATGTCACCAAAAGTTACATTAAGTTCAAGGAAGAGATCAGTGCTCTATACTAAAAAGCGTGCTTACTCTTTCTTTTGTATGTGGTAATTTTCCTGATAAGATCAATCTATATATAATACCAATCCGAATAAATACCACCAAAGGTTGTGTTTCTTCAATCGTATCTTTTGGATAATTTTCCAAAAAAATCTGTAAAAAATTTAAATTGTGAGTTTTATAAAAAGTTGCGATTGTTCATTGTAATGGTGTTTTTGTAAAGTTGCAACTGTTCATTGTAGAGTTGTGTCTATTCGAATATTCATATCTTTTAAAATCTATATATATTTGTATGTTTGATTTTTTTTCATTTTTTGCCATGACACAAAATAATATAAAGTTTTAATCTCAACAGTTTTTACAGCTCTCTTAATTATTCTCTAGCATTTATTCTTTTAAAAGTAAAGAAATTTCTCCAATTCTTGATTTAACAATTTTTTTTTGAAATGATGAATCTAATTTACAACTTTTAGTTAATTTTACTATCTGGCTTGTGGATGTTACAATTTGACCCGCGTTACACCAAGAGACAAGTTATTTGGTAAAATAAAATAAAATAAAGTGTTATTTCCTTGTTTATTTTCTTTGCTTTGTTTAGTATTTACAATTTTATATAAAAAAAAAATTTGTCAACCATTGGGCCACAACAAGCTGGCCCATTAGTCAAATCCCTACATTTGTAGGGAGCATGACCCGATCCTTGGTGTGATGGTGTCTTGTGCATTAAAGATTTACCATTGGCCTCTAAACTAAGATCACTTCACTTATTCAATTATTAATTATATTTTAATTATTAATTCTATGATATAACCCACAATAGATTGTGGAATAATTTATTTTGTTTACATAACATTGATTTAGTCAACTTAATTAGTTATATTTATTACTCTAATATTGATATTGTTAACAAAATAATGAAATAGTTTTTTTTATTCATGTATTACCAAATTAATGATATTTTAAATTTATTTTAATCTCAACCCAAATCCGTCCTGTCATATACTCCCTCTCGTGATATTTTAATTTGTGGTACACTACACGCAAAATTCGTAAAACTTTAAATATCTTTTTAATATTTTAAAATTATTATAAAGTTTATTTTTAATAAAAATATTAATAATATTTAAAATTCCTATAAAGTATAAATAATTATAATATTTTGAAGTTTTAAAAAAATATATATTCCCTGAAATAAAGAAAGAGAGTAAACCAAATAAAAATTTTAAATTTGGATTCCTAATAAATCAAGATTTCTGCTCATGGTATGACTCTGAATCTTTGTCTAGTGTTTTCAGGTGATGTGGTATATTGTATACATATTTTTTTATTCATTAGTTGCTTAATATATGTCTGTCTAGAAAAAATTGAATTACATCATATGAAGAAAAAAAATCCCTAATTTTATTAATTAGATACATTACATAATAATTCAAAATAATTTAAATATAAAATCAAATAAAACTAATTTAAGTTTTAATTAGGTTGAGAGATTTCTTTATCTTTTAAATCTTACCTATAATTGATATTAGAATTTGCGTAACTAAATTTTGTAGAGATTAACATTGAAAATAAAAAAATTAACTAAATATAACTACAAGGGTAGACACAAAATGTACTTCAAAAATATTAATATAGATGTTGATTTTGGAGTGATAGTACTTACATATCAAATTTTGAGTTATCATGCAACTCTTTATTGTATCAATACAATAAGACTTGGATGTTTCTCACCAGAATCTGACAACTCAGCATTTCAATCTTCAACCATTGAAAACATTTCAAATAATACAACTCATCATATTTAAACCTATAATAAATTTATTTTATTTCATGTCATTTTCCTTTTAAAACATTTTTTTTCATTTTGTTGGGCTTTGGGCTTATAATCATTCATATAGAACAATGAAAATGACGCAACAAGCTTCATGTTAATTTTGTTGGATTTAAAAGTCAAACTTTATTTAACATGGACAGAGATATTACAAATTATGATCAAAAATATATATGTAAAGGTTAGAAATTCCACTACGGCAAGTTTATATTGTTATTTCAAAGATATATGCCCAAAGCACTTGATGAATGGTTTAAATATGTACTCATATGTAGTTTAATTCAATTGATTCCATAAATATAAGAAATCTAGAGTTTGAATTTAAAAAAAAAATACAGTAGACAAGCAGATGTGTGCGGCGGGCTGGAAGAAGAAAAAGAAAGAAGCAACTAGGGTAGTCAATTCACACGTATCTTTTTTTTTTCAATATGTTTTAAATCTATATTTAAAGGCAATAATCAATATATATGTATAGATAATTTTTTTATTCCTTTTCTCTATGTATATTCATTATTATTTTTGGTGAGAATATATTTATTAACTTTGCCAAACAACAACATTTGAGAATATTTATTGTTTTATGAAATAGGATTTTATAAGGAACTTTAAAAAATTATTAGATTCGATATATATATCAAAAAATTATTTAAAAATTATTATATATATATATATACACGCTTCCAATACGTACTCGCTTCCTATTTTGTTTTTTAAAATTGATTCTACGCTTCCGCTTCCACGTATCTGCTTCCGGTTCCACGTATCTGCTTCAAATTTCATTGTAGATTCATAGTGGAAGTCGATATAAAAATGGACTTGGTCCCTCCATCTCTTATTAATTTTATGTCTAGGCAGCTTCTTGGCAATGATTTCAAACTTTTCAAGAAAAGCATTTTCAGTTTATTATTCTTTTGATGTGCAAAGTACTTTCAGGTTATTTAGTTCATAAAAACCTACTTTGTCCGGTTGCTTTATGTGATAATGTTGTGGTGATTATTTGAATGTTTACATACTATTGGTTATGTGGCCAAATCTATTGTATACTAAGATACTTGAAATTTTGTATTCTACTGCTAAATCTAATGAATCTACCAAGTTAATGAGCTCTATAGCGAACAAGGAATAGTGAAGAGAAAAAACACAAATATGGCAAAAGAGAATGAGACTCAGAATGACTCTCTACCTATCAAAAGATATGTTCTTGAGATTGAGAAAAACTATTGTGTAGATGAAAAAATAAAAATGATAAAAGTTATGAATTGGTCTCAGATCTCATGTAGTGAATTAAACTGTCATCTCATATTGTTTATGTTAGCAACTTGGGTCGCTATCAAATTCTCAGAAATGATGAACCGACTATCGAAATTACATGTCCTTGGTTTGTTGTTTTGTCTAGATTATATTCTCGGGCAATTGTTTTCTCTGGTTTTACAAACATAATAACAATGTTGTTTATCTATTTTATTTAAGATTATTTGATTAAAATAATAAGAAATATTATGACAAATATAAATAATAAGGAAAAACAGATAAGAATTTGCACTCAAAATTAATAATTTTGATATTTGATATCAAACAACTTATATTAAATTATGATTTTTTAAAAATCAAGTTATATTTTTGCATTAAATAAAAGAATTCTAAAATAATCTCCCGGCGTAGGGCGTGTATAAACTTAGAACAAAACATAAAAATAATAATGGTGCTCCAATGCATTGTGATACAAGAAAAAAAATTGATTTTAATCTACAATTTCATTACAATAAAAAAAACTAACAACAAATAATAACAAAAACCTAAAAACAAAAATATTACCAATGAACATTGTCCACATCTATGTCAATAATGATTTTCATCCTATAAATAATGAAAATAAAAACAAAACAAGAAAAACCTGCGGCGTAGCGTGGGTACTATCCTAGTAATTTTAAAAATTCTTCACATGTCCTAGAAAAATGCCCATCTACCAGAATCCTGCAATGTAATTCACAATTTTGATTTGATCAAAAAGTTTTTTTTATATATATTTTGCTAACGATATGACCAAAAATTTCTTAAGAAAAACCATTAATTAAACATATTATCTTTAGCAATGGAAAGTAAAACTGTTACCTATTCTTTTTTGCAAAGTAGTTCCACAGTTGTATGATTGTCTCCGAAATTTCATTATCGTCCATGGAATCGTTAATTATTTGCAGTTTTTACAATATTTCAATATTGCAGTTTTAATCGTTAATTATCTTTCATATTTTTTTTCCGTTGGTTGTTTTATAAATTAACCATGGATTATACCAGGTTTGGAACCAGAGCCTCATTGTTATTATTAACAATAATCTAGAAATAACTATTATTTTTTTAGGAAAATGTATTGAGTTTATAAACAAAAATATTTAAAGATATAGATACAATTTGTAATAGAAATACATAAACTAAAACTAATCAAAATGTATGGATCTAAGTTTTAAGGCATTTTTATAAGTTCTAAGTTTTATAAGGTTTTATGCATTTATAATACATGTATTTGGGTAGGTATTTTGTATGCTTTTAAGTCATTTTGGAAAGAAAAAAGAAATTAGGAGGGAGCATATTATTTTCACAAATTCTCTTAAATAATTTCAAAATTTTGAGTTCTTTTTTTCATTAGTTAGATGAATATTCAGAATGATATGATGATGATGATGATAGTGTGATGATGATGATGATAATATGATGTTATTGATGATATTAGGTTGATAATGAAGAAATTGATGGGTTAGTTATGAACTCATTCAATCATCAACTTATTTAATCTATCAACAAATTAGGGTCAAAAATTTCAACTCATTAGGGTTGATGAGCAGTGGCGGAGGTAGTGAAGAATGAGGGGTGTCATATGACACTCATGAAATTTTAAATTTTAGATTAGTTTTTATAAAAATAATTAATTAGCATATGTTTACGTAACCTTTGACACCCCTCTAATATTTTGTTGACACCCCAAATAAATATTAACATATGGTCATTGGGCTTTTTGAAAACTTGTAGGTTTAGCCTTTAACAAAATCTTAATTCAGTATATTTGTATGGGCTAAACATAATTATAAGTTGATTAAAAGAATCTAATTTATCAAAAATTTGGACTCTTCCTCTTCCATCACCATCGTGTGAGATCGCGTAATCGTATTTGTGATACATTTTTTAGTGATTGTCTAGTTTGCTTTATTGAAAAACAGGTACTTGACGAAACAGTGATTAAATGTTTCCTAAGTACGAGTGAGCCTAGGATTCATCTTTAGAATGAACTTTTGTAATAACATTTTTTTTAATACAATCTATATTTTTTTGAGTTATGACACCTATGAATAATTTTTCTGGTTCCGCCACTGTTCATGAGTTGAGTTGAATTGAGTTAACTTATTAATCTTGACCTATTTTGACAAATATTCTTAAATCTTAACAATAGCAATATACATAAATAATATTTTAACTTTTTATTCTTATAACTAATTTTAAAATAACATAAATGATGTCTAAAATATAAATAAAATAACATTTCTGTTAAAAAAAATCGAAACAAAAACGTTATTATACATTTGCATACTATCCGTTACTGGATTTTTTTTTTTTTTTGAACAACTCCATTTATGATAGCTATTTAGATGATTATTAATTCAAAAACATCAATCAATACAACGGGTTAATAATCTAATATCCAGTAAAAGATGGGAACGTTAATATCAATAGGGTTTCCAACTCTCTCCTTGTTTTGTGTGAATTGTGAATGATTCCATCTTGTACTTATTATTTTCCAGTTTGATGGGATAGATGATAATGATTATGAAAAAGAAAAAAGAAAAAAGGAAAAAGATGAAATTGTGTTTGTGATCGGTTTTGCAAAAGTAACTATACCAAGTGATTGAAAAGAAAAAAATTAAGAAAATCCCAGAGACGAGAGAGAAAAAAGAGAGAGAGGGTTGCCGCCGGTTCGTTAGATCTGCCTTTCTGGTTGCCCTTCTGGCGCTGGATAGGACTCTGTCCATTAGTTTTTTTTCCTCTTTGTAGTCTCGTTTGCTGTCTACTCCCGCTTCTTGTCTTCCTTTCGCGTTGGTTGGGTGCCTCTCGACGGTGGTGGTTCCAATGTTATCTTGGCGCGTGAAGTGAAGTTCCGTCCGGTGGTGGTTGTTGGTGAAGGCTCTGGTGCGACGTTGGCAGATAGCGTCGATTCTATGGTCAGATCTGGCGGATCTGGGTTGGCGGCTTTGCTTGCTGTTTTGTCTCCGGCGGTTTGTTGGCTTCGGTGAGCAGTGAGGGATGAAGCTACTCTTTGACGAGCTTCAGCGGTCGGGTTTGGGTTCTTCAGATCTTACCTCTCATTCCAGCCACGGCGGTGTCAAGAAGTAAGGAGCGGCGTCGTTTAGTTTTCAGTCCGGCCAAGGTGTGTGCCTCGAAACATGGCAGAAGTGATATAGCTCTTCGATCTTGCACTGTGAGGTGATGATTTGCTATCCTGTGCTCCAATTTTAATCTTTAGAAGATTAGCATTCTGGTTATTATATGGTTAGTTCAGAGAAGCATCTATTTCGCCAGTTTAGCTACATGACTCTTGGCCGGGTCAGTCGGATTTATTGTCCGTTTTTAGGTTCAAGACCGGAACAATGAAAGCCTGAGAGACCAAGCTCTTCTGATAATGCGCCTTTGGGTGTTGAAGCTATTGGGACAAATTCTTCATATCGATCATGAGGTTCTCATAGCTGGGATTTGATTTTTTCTCAGTTTAGTTTTTGGTCTTCTCTGTGTTAGTATTTGTTTTCGTGTCATTATGATAATTTAGGTGGTTTAAGAGATGACTTCACTCCGAGTTGTGGTTTGTTGTCTATCTCGCTGTGGTTAAAAATTGCAATGGTTCTCGATTAGGTAGCGTTGGATCCGCCTAGTGTTCCAGGGTTGTACTTGATCAACTATTGCATTTGGTCCAAGTCTTTAGAGGTGAAAATTAATGAGTTATGATTTGGTTGTAACTTGTTGGTTAATGAAAGTTGTTGTTGAGCCAAAAAAAAAAAATATACCAAGTGATTAAACCGATTTATTTAACTTTGATAAGAGAATTGAACTGCGTTGCTCATTACAAGAGAAAAAAAAAAGCAAGAAAAGAAAAGAAGAGAGTGTAGTGAGAGAGAGAAAGAGAGGAGAGCAAGTAGAAAGAGCAAAGGTTAATCTGAAATTTTCCAACGAGAGAGATGATTAGGAGGAACCCTGAATTTGTTCGGAGCAAAGAAGAAAGCCAAAACGGAACGTTTTTCAAGATACTTCTGAGTATAGATGTTTCTTCAGAAAACATGGTAACAGTGTTCTGAACTTCAGAAACCACAATTTAGTCGTTTCTTGGAAAGGTTGAAACTTTTCGTTCTCTGTAACAATGGGTCTTTGTCTAATGGTGGAATCTTGTTTGCTTAGTTTGGAAAGGTTGAAATTTGTTTATTTTATCTGTAACAATGGGTCTTGTCTTAAAAGGTTGAATCTTGTTTGCTTTAGTTTGGAAAAAGGTTGAAATTTTTTTGCTTCTCTGTAACAATGGGTCTTGTCTTAATGGTTGAATCTTGTTACATTTGTTTTAAAGGTAGAATCTTTTCGTTAATTGTCTTAATGGGTCTCATATATAACTCACTGGTTTTGCCCTCAACGAACTCACTAGTTTTGTTGCTTCTCTTGGTTCTCTGTCCGACTGTAAAGATCTATGCTTAATCTTTAATGAACATGGTTTCGTTTCTGTGATCTATCCTCTGTTCCTTTTCAAGGTCTTGTGGGTTTGTCATTTGCGTTGTAAACCGTTACTGGTTTAGTTTAATTTCACTCTTTCTGATATTTTGCCTTTTCATCTTGTTTGCGAGTATCTAAAGCGAGCACTCCCTCATGAGTTCACGAAAAGCTTCTCCAACAAAGAGCTCTCCGGCCGTAAGATGAAGATCAGAGCGCAATGGGGAAGCTCTTGGGAAGTAGGAGTCTCTAAAAACCCGAGATTCTACGTCATGGAGAAGTCCGGATGGGAGAAGTTTGTGAGTGACAATGCCTTGGGACACAGTGAGTTTATTACCTTCACTCACAAAGGGAAGATGTGGTTTACTGTGAATATCTTTAAGCAAGACGGCAAGGAGATGATGCAACCTCCAAGTAAGACTTGCTTTTCTGATTATGAAACAGTGAATTGGATAAAGAAATTGATTCTTTACAGGTCTTATCAAAACAGATCATGTGGAAGATGACAAGAAGGAAGAGGTGGTGGTATCTACAGAGTTGAGTTGACGAACAAGGAAAAGGAAGCTCAACCTTGGAAAGAAGAAAGCTGAGGAATCCAAAAATTTCACGAGAACCGAGAAAGTGGTTAGGGTCAGGAGAGATTCTGGAGGTGCCTCTTCATCTTCTGTTGCAGAATTCACCGTCATCATCAGAAAAACATACCTCAAATGGCTGGTATGATAAAGATGAACCAAGACACTAACACACATAGTCTCTTATTTTGAAAAACCTGATTTGTGAAATCAGTTCTCTTTTTGAGTTTGCAGAAGATCCCAAAGGATCATAGGCAGAAGGCGAAGAAGGCAATATTCATGATCCATCACTCAAATGGGAAGAAGACATGGGATGTTGTGGTTTGTTTGGCGGAGGGCTACGCATTCTTCTCTGGTGGATGGGCATATGTAGTCAAGGAATATCCTATTGCTGTTGATGATATTTGCACATTCACATTCATCAAACCAGACGAGCTGATTCTTGTTGTCTCAAAACCCTAAGAGAGAGTCTCGCTAATAATGATGGATGTGAGGGGTGTCTTGGAGAACAATATCTTAGTGAGGCAAAAAAGACTTTGTGATGGTGTTGTCTTAAGTTTTATGTTATGACTTTAGTTTGGTTAAGTTGGTGTATAAACTTTTCTTATTGTTTGTCGGATGGATCCCTCTTTCTCTCTCTCAACTGTTCATCAACAGGGCTATATTTTATAAAATCAAGTTTCTGAAAAAAGTACGAACCTAAAAAACCAGATTCTCAGCCAAATTCGTGTCTCAAACGACCAGATTACAGTATTCACCAGAAAACGAGAGATCATTCAAAGTTGTCATGATATAACCATATCAGATTAGTTAGTGGCACCGCAGATCTTCCTTACTGACTTTTCAGCAGCTACAAATGCATCTCTTAGGTAAAAAAAGATCATGGCCTAAGCTTACACTGTTGTTTAATTTGCCATGACCAATTTATTGTCTGATTTTTTCTGAATCCAAGTTTGATATTCCCTCAATGACAGAGTAGAAGGATCTGTCATTAGGAGTCTAATGCCTTCACTTTTCATTTCCCTTAGTAGCTCCACTGCGAGTTCACCTTCCTGGTTTATACTCAAACCCTTTAACAGAGCATTTTAGGTGAGAAGAGTAGGATTGAATCCGACTCAACATAAAAGCATGCATTGTATCCCCTTTCTTACTATACCCACTTCTTAGAGTGTTGTAACTAATGTGAGGTTTGATTCCTCTTCTCTTTATCTCCCCAATCAGCTCATAAGCTTCCTCAAAATTTCCTTTCACCACATCAAGCAATTGTATGTCACATCATCAGGATTGACATTCATCATGTCCATCTCCTTAAGCAGTAAAAATGCACGGTCCATGTTGCCAGTGTAGAGGACAGCCCAGTCAATAGAGTGGGCCTTGACAAAACAAACTTGCACGGTCCATGTTGCCAGTGTAGAGGACAGCCCAGTCAATAGAGTGGGCCTTGACAAAACAAACTTGACTGAATCCCAAGTCCATATACACAGCCACAGTAACAACCCTAATGTAATTAAGCAATATACAAAGTCTTTTACCAAAACCCTCGTTGTCCTCTTTGTTCGTTCATGGTATCAGAGCCACTATAAACCTTCACAGGTAAAACAATGGCAACAACTTATCCTTTCTCGGATAATGTTCACGTCACCAGCGCCGTCACGCTCAAGCTCAATGATAGCAACTATCTCCTGTGGAAGATGCAGTTTGAGTCTCTCCTGTCCAGTCAGAAACTCATTGGATTCGTCAATGGAACTGTTACGGTTCCTCCTCAGAGTCGTCTCGTCACCAATGGTGAAAACACCACTGAAGTCCCAAACCCTCAGTATGAGGCCTGGTTCTGCACTGATCAACTTGTCAAGTCATGGTTGTTCGGTACACTGTCTGAGGAAGTCCTTGGACATGTTCACAGTCTAGCCACTTCTCGTCAGATCTGGCTCTCTCTTGTAGAAAACTTTAACAAAAGCAGTGTCGCTAGGGAGTTTTCTCTCTGTCGGAGTCTTCAGCTCTGGTCAAAAAAAGATAAGTCCCTCTCTGCTTACTCTCGTGAGTTTAAAGCCATTTGTGACTCCCTCAGCTCCATTGGGAAACCTGTTGATGAGTCCATGAAGATTTTTGTCTTTCTTAATGGTCTCGGCAGAGAGTATGATCCCATTACAACGGTCATTCAAAGCTCCTTGAGCAAGCTTCCAACTCGCACCTTCACTGATGTTGTCTCAGAAGTTCAGGGCTTTGATAGCAAGCTGCAATCTTACGAAGACAATGCTTCGGTCACACCACATCTCACCTTCAATACTGAGAAGACAAACCCTTGTGATCCGCAGTACACACCAAATCAGAGAGGGAAAGGTCGATTTGGTCAAAACAGAGGAAGAGGAGGCTATTCAACAAGAGGAAGGAGATTCTCGCAGCATCAATCTTCTCCTCAATCTTCAGGGAAAAGACCGATATGTCAGATTTGTGGTCGTGATGGACACACAACAGTCAAATGTTATAACAAGTTTGACAACAACTATCAAACTGAAGTTCCCCAGGCCTTCTCTTCTCTACATGTTTCAGATGATACAGGTAAAGAATGGCATCCGGACTTCGGTGCTACGGTTCACATCACCTCCTCTACCAATGAGCTTCACTCTGCAGCAGCTTACACTGGTATTGATACGGTTCAGGTTGGTGATGGAACTTTCCTACCCATAACTCATACTGGATCCACCACTATTACTTCGGCGAAAGGTACAATCCCTCTAAATGATGTTTTAGTCTGTCCCGATATAAAGAAATCACTCTTGTCTGTGTCAAAGCTATGTGATGATTATCCATGTGGAGTTTATTTTGATTCTAATAAGGTCTATGTTATCGATATAAACACTCAGAAAGTGGTGTCCAAGGGTCAGCGCAGTAGTGGGCTCTATGTGTTGGAGAATCAAGGACTTATGGCTTTTTATTCTAATCGACAATGTGCAACCAGTGAGGAGGTCTGGCATCATCGATTGGGACACTCAAACTCCAAGGTTCTCCAACAACTTCAAAGTAACAAGGACATTCAGGTTAATAAGAGGAGAACAACCTCCATTTCTAAGCCTTGCCAGATGGGGAAGAATTCTAGATTAAGTTTTGTAGCTTCTGATTCTCGTGTTATGAACCCTTTAGATCGAATACACTGTGATCTTTGGGGGCCATCGCCAGTTGTATCCAACCAGGGGTTTAAATATTATGTGGTTTTTGTTGATGAGTTTTCAAGATTCTCTTGGTTTTATCCCCTACGAACAAAGTTTGAATTCACTGCAGACTTTATTGCGTTTCAAAAACTGGTTGAGAGTCAGCTAAATACAAGAACAAAAGAGTTTCAAAGTGATGGAGGAGGAGAATTTACAAGTCATAAGTTAAAAGCACACTTTAGTGAGCAAGGCATACACCACAGGATATCATGTCCCTATACGCCACAACAAAATGGCATTGCTGAGAGGAAACATAGACACCTGCTTGAGCTTGGTCTGTCAATGATGTTCCAAAGTCACATCCCTTAAAAATATTGGGTTGAAGCCTTCTACACAGCAAACCACATAGTCAACATGCTTCCCTCATCTATCTTAAACAATGTGAGTCCTCTTGAAACCTTGCTGCATCAGAAACCAGACTATTCGTCTCTGCGTGTGTTCAGATCCGCCTACTATCCTTGTTTGCGTCCGCTTGCAGAGAACAAATTTGATCTGAGATCCCTCCAATGTATCTTTCTTGGATATCATGCTCAATACAAAGGATACCAGTGTCTATATCCTCCAACAGGCAAGGTTTATATCTCGAGACATGTTAATTTTGATGAAGAAGTGTTGCCGTTTAATGATCAGTACAAGCACTTAATACCAAACTACAAGACTCCACACCTTCAAGCTTGGCAGTCCACTGATCCTCCATCAGAGAATCTGACATCTACTTCAACTCAGATACTACCACGTCCCATGTCTACTATTGCTCAACCTGTTCAAGAACAACATGTCCAAGAATAGAACAAAGATAATCCAGACCACGACGTAGCCGACAATACAAATGTTCTTGAATCAGAAACAGAGGAGTCCGAACACAGTGCTTCTGATCAAGAACAAGAACAAGTTGCAGAACAAGTCTAGGATGTCAACAATTCTCATCCCATGACAAATAGATCCAAAGTTGGCATTCACAAACCAAATCATAGATATGCTCTCATTACTGCAAAAACTACTACTAATGAGCCTCAAGGTATTGCTTCAGCCATGAAACATCCAGGTTGGACTGAAGCTGTCATGGAAGAATTTAGAAGAATCTACATGCTAAACACCTGGTCTCTCACTCCTCCAACAGATGACATGAATATTTTGGATTCTAAGTGGGTTTTCAAAAAAAAATTGAAACCGAATGGAGAAGTGGATAAACTAAAGGCACGCCTTGTTACAAAAGGGTTTGATCAAGAAGAGGGAGTGGACTATTTAGAGACGTTTAGCCCTGTGGTTAGGACATCCACAATTCGGCTGGTACTCGATACTGTAGTCGCACGTGGCTGATCCCGAAAGCAACTTGACGTCTCCAATGCTTTTCTACATGGGGAACTTCAGGAACCAGTGTTCATGTATCAACCAACATGATTCATTGATTCAGAAAAACCAAATCATGTGTGTCGTCTTACAAAAGCACTATATGGCTTGAAGCAGGCCCCAAGGAAGTGGTTTGATACTTTCAGCACCTTCCTCCTTGAATTTGGTTTTACCTGCAGTACTGCAGATCCATCTCTGTTTGTGTTACATCAAGGTGAGAAGATCATTGTCTTGTTACTATATGTTGATGATATTCTCCTAATTGGCAACGATCAATCACTTCTAGATCAGCTTCTACAGTCACTCAACACACGGTTCTCCATGAAAGATCTTGGTCCACCTCGTTATTTTCTTGGTGTGCAAATTTAATCAACTGATGATGGTTTGTTTCAGCATCAGACAACATATGCCTCAGACATTTTGTATCAAGCAGGGATGTCAGACTGCAATCCAATGCCAATGCCTCTGCCTCAACAAGTTGACAAACCTGACACGACTCCATTTGAGGAACCAACGTATTATCGAAGCTTGGCAGGTAAGTTACAGTACATGACTATCACTCGTCCTGATATTCAGTTTGCTGTGAACTTTGTTTGTCAAAAGATGCACGCTCCAACAAACTCGGACTTCAGCCTTCTCAAGCGAATTCTCCGATATGTGAAAGGTACATTGAACATGGGTCTTCCAATCAGAAAACATGGAAATCCTGTTCTGTCGGCCTTTTGTGATAGTGACTATGCGGGTTGCAAGGATACAAGACGATCAACAGGTGGGTTCTGCATTCTGTTACGCTCAACTTTAATATCTTGGTCCGCTAAGCGTCAACCGACAGTCTCTAGCTCCTCGACTGAAGCTGAATACAGAGCTCTCTCTGTTGTTGCTCGTGAACTGACCTGGATATCATCCCTTCTTCGAGATATAGGAATCCCTCAATATCAACCAACTAAGGTGTTTTATGATAATCTCTCTGCTGTTTATCTCTCCGCAAACCCTTGTCTGCACAATCAAACCAAGCATTTTGACACAGATTTTCATTACATTTGAGAACGGGTGGCTCTTGGCTTCATTGAAACACATCATATACCGGCACTCCTTCAGCTTGTTGACATATTCACCAAGCCTTTAAACAAACCAATGTTTGAAGGTCTACGTCGCAAACTCTGTGTTTCAGTTTCGCCGACAAGAGCCATGCTAAGTTTGAGGGAAAGTGTAGAGGACAGCCCAATCAATAGAGTGGGCATTGACAAAACAAACTTGACTTAAGCCCAAGTCCATATACACAGCCACAATCAACACAAGAAGACAACGACCAAGGTTTCAAAACAGAGTAACGTTGTTAAGGCAAAGACACCCTCCTCCGATGCGAATACATACAATGCTCTGCAACTCCAATCAGTGGCGGATCTAGAAGATATTTTAACCCGGGGCACAAAATAATATTATTTTTTTAACGATATAACGATATAAAAAAAATATAACGATATAAAAATAAATCGTTGTAAAAAAAAAGTCTTACAACAAAACGTATCTATAAAGTTACCCTACGTTCTTTCATATCCTGAAACCTTTTCATCACTACTTCATTTGTCACCTTCTCAAATAATTCCTTTTCAATAAAAGAAACTAAACAATCATTTAGAAACTGATCACCAATACGGTTGCGCAAACTAGTCTTCACAATGTTCATCGCAGAAAAACATCTTTCAACTGTTGCGGTGGCTATAGGTAAAGTCAAAACTAGCTTCACAAGTCGATAAACATGAGGATGTGAAAGATATTTCCTTGTCTCTACCATCACACGTGCAAGATCCCCCAGACTCTTCAAATTAGCAAATCTTTCATCTTCCGGGATATTATCGATGTACAAACCAAGTTGGTGTTCACGTGATATTCGATCGACAAAAGTAAAATCTTCTGGATAAAACTCAGATAATCTCATAACCTTCAACTGATCAAACTCATGAAACGAATCAATAGGACTTAAAGAAGCAACACAACCAAGTAATTCAGTGTTTACCTCATCAAAACGATCATTAAACTCCTGAATTTGCATATCCAATACAGTGTAAAAGCAATCCACTTGATAATGATGCAAGTTGGTCATGTTGCTTCTTTTTCTTGGCTTTCTTGGGTCAAAAAATTCGTCATCCATAATGAGCAACTCAGTGTCATGATTCTCACAAAAAGAAAAAACTTTAGTAAAAAGAGAATCTGATCCATCATCTCGGAGCTTGTATAATTGCTGCTTGGTGGATTTCACTAGGCTCATAGCATTCAAAATGTCTTGGTCTTTCCTTTGTAAAGCCATTGATAAACTATTTGTGAGACCAAGGATAAGCAACATCAATTGCAGGTAGAACACAAAATCAAAGGTATTAAAGTACTTAAGAAGACCATTAGCTTGTCGTCTTTTGGTACTATCAAACCCATCCTTTTCGATATACTCAAGTACTTTAATGATAATAGAAGATAAATCAACCAACCGCAGTAATGTTGTGTAGTGAGAATCCCAACGAGTATTACCAGGTCTCTGTAGTGAGAGTTCTTGATTCAATCATTTTCCTGTCTTGATTTCACCTCGACTGATTCCTTCCTCGATTCTTTTTCGATATTCTTCTCGAATCATATCCTTTCTCTTACAAGAAGCTCCAACCACATTTACCAAAACAGAAATCATATCAAAGAAGTCTCCAACTTCAAAATGTTTTTTAGCAACTGCGACGACGACTAACTGAAGCTGATGAGCAAAACAATGGATATAATAAGCAGAACTATTTTCTCTCAAAATGAGAGATCTTAACCCATTGAATTCGCCTTTCATATTACTTGCTCCATCATAACCATGTCCTCTTAATTGTTTCATACTCAAACCATGTTTGGCAAACAATGAATCAATAGCACATTTCAAAGATGCAGAAGTTGTTTTTTTAACATGGACAAGACCAATAAATCTTTCTTTGACTGTCCCATATTTATCAACAAAACGAAAAACCACTGCCATTTGTTCTTTATCAGAAACATCTGTAGATTCATCCACCAACGAGCAAAATACATCATGATCAACTTCTTGAATTATAAATCTAATAACTTCCTCTGCAAAGCAATGCACTATATCTTTCTGAATTTCAGGACATATCATGTGATTATTTTTTGGAGCATTCTCCAACACAACTTTGCTTACTAGCTCATTCTGCCCTGTAGTATATTTCACAAGCTCTAAAAAATTCCTCCTATTAGCTGATTCCATTGACTCATCATGACCTCTAAAAGGTAATCCTTGTCGTAGTAAATATCTACAACAATCAATTGAAGCATTCAATCTGATTTTGTATTCATTTTTTACTATGTTATCTTGCTTATAAAAAGCATGAACAATTGATTGACTTTGCCTCATCAAAGCATCAGCATTTTTTAATGCATTATTGTGAAAGTTATTCATTGATCCCACATGATCTCTTAAAGCCTGGGGATTTTTCCAAGTATTAAATCCTTTTGTAACAAATGCATCACCTCCACCTTTATTTTCTGTGTAATCTCTAAACAAGTAGCAAAACAAACAATAAGCATTGTCTGTTTTCACACTGTATTCCAACCAACTGCTATAGAGATCAAACCATTCTGGATTGAATCTTCTCAACTTTCTCCTGATAGTGTTTTAGGAAAATCATGACCTCTAGGTTGACAAGGACCTCTAATCAAATATTTGGGTCTTACCTCATCTCTTTCATTAGGATGATACTCCAATATTCTTTTTCTATCTGTTGGATCCCAAGGCAAATCTACCGGAGCTTTTTCAGACGTTGCTTCAAACTTTCTTTTGAAATAACTGTGAATTGGTACCTAACAAAAACATAATTATAATAAATTATTAACATAGTAAAAACGAAGTTTGGATTACAAAATTGGTATATCAATGAATTATCATATAAAAAACAACAGTCAACAGACATGCCTTACAAAGTTATATACAACAAACGAACAAGATTTCGTCTAAAACTGAACAAAATTTAATTTCTTCCACTGCAATTTTAATATAAATTAATAAAAAAAGTACTTACGGTAGACATGTTTGAATGTTTGATAGCTTGAGAACTAAGGAAAAGCCAAAAAAGTAACAGCAGATAAACAATTTAGTTGTTGAAAGAAAAAAACTAGGTCAATGGTTCAATGTCGTGGAACTAATCTATAGTTGCACGACTAAAAAACATTTATGGGCTTTTTTTCTGTTTAATTATTTTGGGCTGAAACATTAATTATAGAATTGGTTTGGAGTCTTAGGATTTTTTTGTTTTTATACGGTGGAACCACTTTTCTATTTTTAGTTAAGTCAAAGTTATATATTAAATTATCTATAAATTTTTTTTTTGAAAAAATCAGTGTCGGGCACGTGCCCAACCCCTCTCTGCTTTGTATCCGCCCCTGGCTCCAATCCGATGAGTCATCATTTACAGTTGTAGGAGGATAAGGTTGTTTTACGAACTCAAAATTGTTCCATAGCTGTATATAAAAGAGAGATGTAACAACCCTAATGTAATTAAGCAATATACAAAGTCTTTTACCAAAGCCCTCCTTATCCTCTTTGTTCGTTGTTCCGTTGTCCTCTTTTAGGCATGGGAATGCTTCTTCATTCCCATGCCTATAACTTTCTCAAACAATTCCATGCTGGCAATATCCATTTATGAGTAATATTGTAAGTAATAGAATCCAGCGCAATACCCTTCTCTCTAATCTCATGTATCAATATTTCAGCACTTTTTCTATCTTGTTCTCCATAAACAAACCATGAATATATCAAAAGTGTTGTACGTATACGGCTCCATACCTTGTTTCCCCGTCTCATCCCTGTCTCCAAATCCCCATTGTTACTACAACCACGGATCAAAATATTGGTAGGAAACAGAGTCTGGAACCAACCCATTCCCCTTCATCTCTCTCGGAGGCTCTTCCTTCATTACACATCCAAGAAAGAATCGGGTTGTATGTCTGCAAATCTGGTTGAAAGCCTTTAGATTTTATTTCACTGATAATCAAACGAGCTCCTTCGATTCGTCCTCTTAAAAAACAAGACTGTTGTAAGTGACAATGGTAGGCTTAATTTTCCAAAACTCTCCATGATCCATAAAAAGTATGTGGCCTTCTTCAGTTGGCATTGAGTATGTGTTATTGCACAAATGTACAGCTTACGTGTCATTAGCATTTTATTGAGTATGTGTTATTCTTGTGTGTTAGTACTCTTTTCCTTAATTTACATGGTCGAGCAGTTACACAAGTGTTCAATGCCGCCGCCGTTGCACTCTCTTTGGATTTGTTACGAATTACTAGTATCTTATGGGTTACAAGTAAGTAATTAATGACATAAATTGATTGACATCAAAGGTGATTTCAAATTCACCAAAAAAAAAAAATCGAATTAAATTTTGGAGAAAAATAAAAAATAGTATCAAAAATCAATCTCTTCAGACTTCAGATATACTAGCTACTAGTACTTATTATTAACCAGAGCTAATGAACCCAATCCAAAAAGTCGGTTTAAACATCCTTTTTGTATTTTATTCTTGCTTGTATTTGAACAAATTGTAGAGAAACTCATGAGTGAAAATACACCAAATAATAAAAACGTATGATTTAAAACTCAATTGTTTTGGAATAGAAATAATATCCATTTTTTTGGATTGGTGTATTATTATCGGTAATAAAGATAATACCCAATTGTTTTGAATACCCCGGTAATAATACACAATTGTTTTGGATTAGAATAAAAATACACCAAATAATAAAAACATGTAATTTAAAACCTAAAACAATTAGTATTGTTATTTTCGTAATCATAATTTTTAACAAAATAAATTTCAGTTTTACCCCAGTTATCTAATTAATTATGAATTTTTAATAGAAAAACTCTCAATTTTTTATTTACCATATCAAACTGAAAATTAACCCTGGTTATCTATTTTTTTCTCTCTTCTTCCTTCTTCCCTATCTAATGTACATAATAGCCTAATCAAAATTAACGGTGGCATTAATTATTAATTTTTTGGGGGATCGTATATAAGGTGAGAGGTAGACGTTTTTAGGGTTAGATAACCTATTTTCGCCTCACTTATTGAAAGAACGATTTCTAAAAGTACCTAAGAGTTCTAAAGTCCTTTTCTTTGAAGCTTTTGTGCATGTTTTTGTGACATCTGTCCGTGCGAGTGGAAATCTGAGGCAAGAACCGTGAGAGAAGCAGTTGGTGGTGTGATTTTCGTCATGTTTAAGAGGTAAGTGCGAGATCATGACTTATCTAAGCGATTATAGAAAAACATAAAAAATTAAAATGGTAAAATGGTTTAAATGCACCAACTAATACTCTAGGTAGGCAGTTTGATATCACAAAGTAGCAAGTTGTACCCCACAAAAAATTTCTGTCGGATCCTCTCTTAATCCCAAATAATAATTTTACCATAATACTTTAATTTGAAACAGTTTACTGTTACCTAGTTAATTTGTGATTTGTAAAAAAACATTTAAAATCTTAATAATGTGGGGTTATTGGATTAATTTTTCTTAATAAAATCAACAAAAGTTTTGTGTTATTCAACTAAAACAAAAAATCTATGATTATTAATGAATTAAATTATTATATTATTATTTTATGATTTTATACACTTTTATTCACAATATAAAATCATGAAAATTTTATAAGTTTATAGAAAAACTAATCAATAAAATTTAAGAAAAACTCTCTAACAATCTTTATAATATTCATATAGCTCACTTTCAATGATTTTATTGAAGCCCTTAAAATTGTTTCTAAAATTGAATCCAATAACAACCCCTTAAAGACTTTTGATGTTACTCATAAGTGTTAATTTTATATAATTATTAATTTATGATATTAATGAGACCATATGCTCTATTTTAAAAGTTTGTAATTCTCATGCTACACTCAACTTCAGTTTTTTTTTTGTTTTATATATATATAAAAAAAAATTATATGATTATTAATAAGATCATATGCTCTATTCTTAAAGTTTGTATTTCTCATGCTACAATTCAGTTTGTATTTCTCAAGCTACACTTATACTATTTCTCTCTTATCCAAATATGTATGCTTAATAAAACATGGAAAATCATAAATATCAATTTAAATATATTTTTTTACAAATAATCAATCTTTTATCTACATATAGGATAATAAAATACAAACAGATAGTATACATTTGTGGTGTCGTGAAATTAAGTGTATAACGTCGTGCACTATTCAATAAATAGTAGTCTAATAAAAGTTGAAATTTAACAGAAAATAATACATAAATATTAATATATACTTTCAACCATAAATTATTAAATAACAAGCTTTGTATAAAACTTTCATTGCACCACCTAGCTAGATGGTTGATTAGCTATTTTTATTACCCTTTTACAAATTAATGAAAATTAGGTGTAAACTAAAAAAAATTAATATAGAATATAATTATACTTTTCAAAAAATCATCTATTGTATTTGTAATACGAGTCTCGTGGTTTTATATTGGCATAGTTTTAAAATTATGTTTGCAATTGTTCAAAATTAGTCATCTAGCTAACCATGAATACTTCCTTGATGTTTTAAAAAAAAAAAGTTAATTAGTTGAATAAAAAATACATTACTAATGTTTAGGTTTTACTCTTAGAGACCATTTATGGACCTAATGCTAATTAGTTATTTAGGCTCATTAAATGGCTGCTATTGCGTTTATTCGAACGGACGAACAATTTTAGTCAAAATTATGAATCGACAGGTCTGACTTTTCCACGTGTCATTAATACAGCTGAGCTGGACAGTAACCGTAACGGTTCAATTCAACACGCTTGGTTTGAGAGACCTGAGAGTTCTTTCAAAAACCATCTTTAGCGATTACCAACAAGGCAACAAAAGAAACAAACAAATTAAGAATTACAATTTTGACATTTGCAAATTCTTGTTCACACAAAAATTTGATACGTGTACCATTTATGTTTAACAGCTTTACTTGAAAACTTTTACTATCTACAAAAATCATAGGGATAACGTCCTATTTCCCCATCAAAACTATCTTATCGTACTAGATGGAGCCGGAACTTTGACATCGTCGTAAGTATCCACAAAACAAGATCTCTCAACCTATATATCTCCAAATCTAAAGTTCTCATTTACTTCTCCATATTTTTTGGTTTAATCGATTTACAAATTAAACCGCTAGAAAACCAGTCAAACCAGATATAAAACATAGTTTAAAACCCGATTGACCTTATAAACCCGACCCGGTCTAAGAATTTTTATAACCCGATCAGAAATTCTCAAACCTAAGAACCCTAAAATCATCATTTTCTAAAATCATCATTTTCTAAAATCATGAACACCGTCTCTTGCATTGGGGCAATATGTTTCAGGTGGGTGCATAAACCCAGCCAATTTCCTACCAAACTCTCGCTTATCCACCACTGGCGCCAAGAGAAGCCCTCGTGACTTCCACATTCCAGTAATCATTTGTGTTCTTAATTGATTTTGGAGTTGAAAAAAATTTGTAATTTGAGAATTTTTTTTGCAGATTTTATCTTCATTTCTGATCGGATTTGATGTGTTCTTGGTTCAGTGAACCATGATTCCAATCACCAGAACTTGAATAAACCCAACTAAGAGTTTTGGAGCTGCAATCGTCTATAAAAAAGGACCACGTGAATCTCCATTATATACAACAATTATGATTGATCTTTTATGTCAATTTGGTTGAATTGTTTATTTGATTTTTCTTGGATGCAGTGGATTTTCTGGGTTGGACGGACCATTCATCCGAGCAGCCTTCATTAGCATTCAAAAGCAGAAGCTGATTTTTTTTTTTTGGGTTTTTAGAAGTTCACAGTTGCTTTATCTTTGTTTGTATTGAGCTTTGACATTTTTGAGATCTGGTCATATTTGTTTAAATGGATTTTTCTATTTCTTCTTCTCTCTGGGTTATTTGATGTGGATGATCTGGTTAAACGTTAATGAAAATATGATATAGTGTTCGTTGAGATGGGGAAAAGAGATTTAAAAAATAAAAAAGAATTGGTGATTTAATTATATAAACGGGTCGAAATCAGGTTGAAATCGGTTTACAACTTTTGTTAGTTGGTTAGACAACCAATAAACCAATAATTAACCAATTAAACCTGTATTTATGGAGAAATTGATGAGAATTATGGATTCAAGGAGATTTAGAAATAAAATTTTGGATTTGGAGAGATATAGGATGAGAGACATTTGTGCAGAGATATTTAAGACGAGGTGAAAGTTCTGGCTTTATCTAGTAAGATGTGATAATTTTCATGTGGAACTAGGACGTTTTCCCAAAATCATACATATAAAATTGTTGAAAAGGTGAGTGTCGTATGTATAAAATGGTCTAACATGTGATTTGAAAATTTCCAAATACATGATGTTTCCAGTTTTCTTGATTTGGTGGAAAATGCATACGATTTGCAACATGAAATTTGACCTTGTTGTCCCAAATTTTTTTTTTTTTTAATTTGACCTGTTAATTACCATGCATGCATGAAAATATGAGTACGTACTGCCTTATGCATTTGGATACATACACCATTAATATTAATTTGACCTGTTTATTTTTAGTTTTAAGTTTAGGTTAATCAAGTCTATCAAGATCTCGTATATGGAGAAAGGAACGAGTCTTTCATTAGGGGAACGTCACAACTACGACAGCATGGCATCAGTACGTCGTTTCTTTTAGACAAATATACTCCTAACAAACTAAGTTGAGTTTGAGTTTAGACTTTAGAACTTCACAAATTAAGAACGGTTCGTCAAGTTTGGATGAAAAGTGTCATGTATACAAGTCCACAATATCATAATGTAAGAAAAATTAGTGAGAATTTGTTGTTTCTGTCAAACGTTTGAACTGGTTAGGCAAAAGTATAATTCTCAATCTTTTTTAATGTTAATATTTTTCGAAGTTAAAAACAAATTATGCAAGATGGAAACTCTATTAAAAATAATGTAAGATTTTCAACAAAAGATGTTTGTGTTTATAAATCTAATCACCAAGGAGAAACAAATAAGGGAAAAATTATTGGAGAAATTCTTTAACCAAAAATCAAATATATTGTTGTAGAAAATATTTTGAATAGGAATATACATATATATTATATATATATATATATATATAATGCATGGGAGCTATTTTAAAATAAGATATATGTTTGACATAGTTGTGTGAAGTGCAATATATTTGAAGCCCACATTTGGACCGAACGGTAGGAGTTGGTAAAAGGTTGTCTACCGTACTGCAAGCACTTTATCACTTTCACACCTTAAGTTCGTACGTAACGACAACGGGTTTGGTAACAAAAATAAAATATAAATGGAATTGATTGACCAGGTTACAATATTATACTGTACATACCAATCGAAACAAAGTCCTTTTATTTTTTGTTTTGTCAAAGAGAAATAAAGTCCTTTAATTAGTTCGTCAAATATAATAGAATTAATCCAGCCTACGCTATTTGTTATTCGCGATGTCCTTTTAGGAAGCCTGGATAGGTTGCATATTTGTCTTTGGCTCTTGAGTAGCACAATGTACATCCATCTCTTTATTCGTTACTAAGACAAAAAAAAAAAAAAAAAAAAAAAAAAAAAAAAATCCAAGGTTAACTGCTTGATCACCAGCCCCGGCTCAATGGGATGGCAAGAAGTGACTGTTTTTTTTAAAAGAAAAACTCTACAGAAAAGTCCTTTATTCATTAATAAGACAAAAATATATATATATATATATATCTTCGGGTACACGTATTTTTTTTGTAAATAACTCTACCGTTTAGTCGTTTTAGTTTACATATTAATTACTGTGCAAAATAATATTATTCTTTTTTTTTGTTGCAAATGACCCTTGATTAACTCATCTTCTCCATAGAAATCCGGGAGAAGCTGCTTGCACTATGCCACTATGGTTTTCTCAACGATTACTTCACGTGTAGAGCACATGATCATATCATAACATTAACATAAATCTTAAAAAATCATAGAACCGGTTTTACAAAATTAATAAAACTGGTTGGATTAATTTATTTTAACGCCCCTCGCTTTAACTTTCGAGCACACAGCAAAAATCAAATGGCTTTTGCAAACCTTTTTTTTGTTATCTCCTATGGAGTAATATTTCTTTTTTTTTTTCTACTAAATCGATTGTATATTTCTGGCTTTATATATATAGGAAAATCCGACCATCTATTGTAATATAGGAAGACGGCTTAATAGACCAGTGCTCTATCTATTCTAACTCACATAAAGATTATCAAATTAAACTCGTCCATTATATTCTGACCGAGAATAAACTAAAAATCAAACTCGTCCATCAAAAAGGCAGATATATATCCATCATCGAAGAACAATGTAGTCCTCAAATTAGTTTTGAGTTTTAACTGAGAATACTGTATGATAAGTAATAATTGTATTGATTAAATATCAAATTACATGGTCCTTGATCCTTACTAGTCCTGTAATACGATATATCATTGCATGTGCAAAAGAATACTATCAGGACTTTTCATGAAAACACACGGAACTTATGGAGACTTTCAAGGAAACGGTCCAAAACATCCTATAAAACATAAATGGCCAGCCAATACGGTTTCAATATTCCTTTTAAAAAAACACAAAAAAAAAAATCAAATAAAAACAAAGTCTAAGTCAAACGAACGATGGTCGAAATTGGTAATAACATTCAAACTCCAGGCTGATGTAAATTACGTCACAGCCACCTTAAAATTTTCATTTAAATACCAAACTTAGTTTCATTCTATCTCCTGTTCTTGTCCCATCAAAACTTGAGCCATCATCTCCTCTCTCTCGGCAATAATAGTACACATGCAGACACTTACGCCTAACGCCGACATATTTCACACAAAACGCATTCGTTTCACTTGCAGTAACCAAACCTCCACGTTGATCCCGACGAAGCCTCTCTTTGTTTCTCCGGCGACAAAGACCAACAGAGAACATCTCAAAAACCTTGAGAACGTTCTCAAAAACTCGTCGAGCACTTCTATAGATCATATCGAAAATGTAACTTCTCGTCAAGAGAAGACGAATACATCGACGTCGTCGCTACTCGGAGGTTTGAATTTGGCACGAATCTGGCCTCAGATGAAAGCAGCCGTCGACGAAATGTCTCCTAAGCATCTGAAGCGGCTCCAAAGGCTTCTCTCGAAGTCAGCGGAGGAACGTTCGCCGAAGAGTAAACTCGGGTCTAAATGGAGGGAGCTACACGGGTTAAACAACTGGGCCGGGTTGTTGGATCCTTTAGACGAAGATCTCCGACGAGAGCTCGTGCGTTACGGAGAGTTTGTACAAGCGGCTTATCACGCGTTTCACTCTGACCCGGAAGGGTCGCCGACACACGTGGCGTTACAAGATGTGTCGTTTAAAGTTACGAAGAGTCTTTACGCCACATCATCCGTTCGTTTGCCTAAATGGATCGATGACGTTGCACCGGATCTACGGTGGATGACTAAACAGACGAGCTGGGTTGGTTACGTGGCGGTCTGCGATGATCCGAGAGAGATCCGACGGATGGGGAGAAGGGAGATCGTTATCGCGCTCCGTGGAACCGCCACGTTGCTCGAATGGTCAGAGAATTTCAGACCAAATCTCGTTTCGATGCCCGAACCCAAACCCGATTCATCAGACCCGACTCGGCCCAAAGTGGAATGCGGATTCAACAGCCTCTACACTACGAGTAGCCAACACGGGCCAAGCCTCGCCGAGTCTTTAATCGAAGAGATCAGCCGGCTCGTCGAGCTCTACGCAGGAGAGGAGTTGAGCATAAGCGTAACCGGTCACAGCCTCGGCGTCGCGATCGCTCTTCTCGCGGCGGATGACATCGCGGAACGTGTCCCACACGCGCCTCCGGTCGCGGTGTTTTCTTTCGGCGGGCCACGAGTCGGAAACCGCGAGTTCGCTGATCGTTTGGATTCGAAAGGAGTGAAAGTCCTACGAGTCGTGAACAGCCAAGACGTGGTGACCAAAGTCCCCGGGATATTCTCCGATAACGATAAGAATAACGGGAGAAGTCGTCCGGGGGGTATAATGGAGATGGTGGAGAGGAACAACCCTTGGGCTTACTCGCATGTGGGAGCAGAGCTGCGTGTAGACATGAAGATGTCTCCGTACTTGAAACCGAACGCTGACGTGGCGTGTTGTCATGACCTGGAGGCGTACTTGCACTTGGTCGATGGTTTTTTAGCATCTAACTGTCCCTTTCGGGCAAACGCGAAGCGGAGTTTGAGGAAACTGTTGGATGAGCAACGGTCAAACGTCAAGGTTTTGTACACAGGAAAGTCTTTGAGATTAAATCGTACTGTTCACGATAATGGAGATGTTTTGCCTAGTCCGTCGTCGTCATGAGCTCTGATTTATTCTCTATTAGTAAATATATATTTTTTTTGTTTTATATTTATATATTTATATTTCTTAAAGACTATGATATTCATTTATTATTGGTGGTGGGAATTTATTTATTTCTTCGTTTGTTATGATTTCTTTGTCGTCATTTCGGTGATAATAAAAAAAGTTGTGTAGTTTAGGATTTTCGGTTTGTTTTTACAAATTGTGTTTTTTTTCCACAAAAGTTGTAAATATTATTAAAAAATGGCGTTGCATGGAAGCCAAATAAACTAAGATGAAATATAAGGTGTTGGTATTCTGTTGTTTTAAATGTATTGACAAGTGTTTCTAAATATTTTAGGATAGTACCTATACGTCGTCGAGGAGTTGTTTTGTGTATTTTATGTTTTTAAGTTTTTATGTTGTATGTAATTTTAGTTATGTTAGTTTTTTCATCAGAGCTCATATAACCTATGGACAATCATTATAAACCCTAAAAATTTCTAAATATACCAACATATATAGGCAGACATTTAAGCAACTCTTCTTCAAAAAGCTAAGACATTTAAGCAACCCCTCCTCATAAAGTTAAAGAGTACAAATCACTGTTAAAAGTAACTCGCACTTGTTAATGCTCTTATAACACAATACTCATAATACATTCAAGCTCATAGTTCAGTCTTCAGTTAAAAATTAAATCACTATCCATCATTATACAAATTCAAATACTAAACTCAACATACTAAACCACTTCCAAGTTCAAAAGCATAATCTCATATAATAAAACTCTGCAAATCTCTAATCCAAATAATTCAAATGTATCATAGAAAGTTCTACAACATAAACAATTGTCGTGCATATACGCAACATAACAAACATTAAACATTGATGGGCCTGGACCAAGTATTTATACATAACAAAAAAATAAAAATAATTTTGGTCCATTCAGTAAACATGATTTCGTACTTACAAAATTGCCACTGTCTTCAACCTCTCGAGTCTCGACAATAACAACATACGTCTATGGTTTTTTCAAAATAAAAACACAGATATGCTAGTTGTAGAGTCAAGAAAAACATATCCACTCTCTAATTCGGTTCAAATCGAAAGTTTTCTGCATTACCCAAAAAACCTGAACTGAACTGAAAATTTTTAAGGGTTGGTTCGGCAACATTTTTTATTACCCAAAAACCTGAAGAACCAAGAAACCCAATCCGTTTTGATCCGAAATACCCGTAGTCACAGACCTACTGGCAGAAAATACTCTCTCCTTCGTTTCTCTTTAGTTTAGTCCAGTCAGAGTAAAATCAAATGAGCTGTATTAATGTTATAATTTGATAGGGTAGAGATTTTTATTGAGCTGTCAACACCTGTTTTAATAAAAAAGCTGATGTATAAAAAGAGGAAAGTAACATATCATTTTTTTATTATATTGATTAATAAGGAGTAAAATAGAAAAATTATTTTATTATTTTATTTTTTAAAATACGTGTGAAAAAAACTTTAAAAGACACTGGTATTGAAATGAATGGAGTATATGCTTGAGCAGCAAAATAGTGTTGCATGTAGTATAAATATCGTTTCTTTTAAAGTTATAAATTGTAGTATGTAAATATTGTAAATTATAATAAATATTTTCATATATTGTAAATTGTAACATGCTAAATGCAAAATTAAACTGAAATTCATTTTAAGTGTGGTTAAATGACCCAATTCTACTAAAATGACACATGGAAGAATATTAGGTTAATTAAACCCTTAATATAATGAGACTTCTTTTAGGTGCAACAACCAGCAAGTTATTGTTATCTCACTTTATTTTAGGAACACTACATCATACGGCTCTATATAGGCAACAAACACTAGGAAAATAATGTTAGAAAACTAATTAGTCTGTGAGAAAATTATTTTTACTAAATATGAGCAAACTGTGAGAAAATCTACATTTCTGAAATTATGCCTATCTTATTATTTTCACAGTTTGCTCTTATCGTATTGTGTAAAGACTGTTTTTTTTTTTCTTTTTAACAACTCAAATGCGGTTGAGTAGGAATTTATCTTACTAATCGATCTCCAAGTACATTTGCATTCCTTGAGATCAAAGTCAACGAGAAATTTGAAAATTCTTCATATCCACTTTGATGTCATCAAACTAAGCATCGATAGCCGGCCAGTCGGACGGTGAAGATATCATCTTCACCAAATATAAACAAACTGTGAGAAAATCTTCATTCCTGAAATCATGCCTATCAAACATCGCAAAGCTTAAATAAAGAATTTGATCTTAACGTTAAATGGTGAGAGACTTTGCTGAAAATTTGAAGTGCCCATGAGCGAAAAGAAGTTTTGGGACGACATACACACCCAACCTCCACCAACAAACTTATTTGTGTCCTTTAAAAACCGCCAACAAAACAACTAAAATTGATCAAATATATATATTTTAAAATTGTAATGAGTATTTTCATATAAGTAAGAACACTTTACACCAGAATTGCAATAATAAATTAAAAGTCTAAATTTATGTCTAATACTCCCTCTGTCTCATAAAGATTGATGTTTTTTAAACTTCAAAAAGTAATCATTGAAAATATTTAAAATTTTGAATTGTTATTGGTTTAAAATTAAATAATATTTCTTTAGTGAAAGAAAAAAATATATTTAAACTCAGTAATCATTGTTTTTTTTTTAAATGTGTAAAAGTTTGTAAACATCAATAAATATTTTTTTAGAGACAGAAAAAGTATTTTTTTAGTTAAAAAAAAATATATTTAAACTCAATAATCATTTAAAAAAAAATGCATGCGTAAAAACTTCTAAACACCAGAGAGATGGAGTATTAAGTTATCGTTTTCTTGATCGTACGGCTTAAATCTGGTTCATCATACACACTTATCCACCACCGCTTTTTAGCACTCCAACTTTTTATTAACATTAAACCCTTTAGGCAAGAAAATATATGTATATATTTTCCCCACATTTTTTATTTTCATTTATCTTCATATCTTTCTATCTCACCTACCCAAACAAGGTCCTCTATACCCCATTTCGTCTTCTTCATTCTGACGTTTACTCTTTTTAGATCTATTTATCCATGGCTTCCTGTAATCACTAGTAGTGACTCAGTCGATGTGTGTGTAACAAAATTAGGGTTTTAGATCACTCAAAAGATATGGCAACTTTGAACCCTTTTGATTTGTTGGGTGATGATGTTGAGGATCCGAGCCAGCTCGCCGCTTCCATCGAGAAAACTGATAAGTCCAAGAAATCTGGACCTGTTTCGGGCTTGCCTGCTAAGTCAACTCCTAAGCTTCCCTCTAAGCCACTCCCTCCTGCTCAAGCCGGTGATGTTTCTTTCTTCTCATATAAAAAAAAATAAATACTTTTAATTCATAAAAATCCGATCTTTATTGTTGTTTGGGTTCTGTTGATTATTCATGGAGTTGGGTATTGTTGTTTGAGTGATTGGGATTGGTTATCTGATTAGTTTTTGATGTTCTGTTGATTAGTGAGAGAGGCAAGGAGTGATGCTCCGCGTGGAGGCCGTGGAGGATTTAGCCGTGGTGGTTACAACCGTGATGATGGTAACAATGGATATTCAGGAGGATACTCTAAACCATCTGAGGAAGGAGACGTTTCTAAGTCTTCTTATGAGAGGCGTGCTGGTGGTGGTGGTGCTCCTCGTGGTTCTTTCCGCGGTGAAGTTGGTGGTGGTCGGCGTGGCGGATTCAGCAATGAGGGTGGTGAAGGTGAACGTCCTCGAAGGACGTATGAGCGTCGCAGTGGAACTGGCAGAGGGTCAGTCTTATTCTGTTTGTTGCTTACTCTGCCATTGAAATGACTGTCTCAGTCTCATAAGTTGGAGATTATGTTTTGGATAGGGGTGACTTCAAGCGTGACGGATCTGGTCGTGGGAATTGGGGAACTCCAGGGGAAGAGTTAGCTGCGTAAGTATTTGTTTGTGGCTGAATGCACTTGTTAAAATTGTATGTATCTATGTGATTGTGATTGGGAATTTGGACTAAAAGAAGCTTCTCTTGATCTTAAAGTGAGACTGAAGCAGTAGCAGGTGTTGACACTGAAAAGGCTGTTGGGGAGACGCCAGCTGTTGATGCTGATGCTAACAAGGAGAACACTGCTGAAGTTGATGAGAAAGAGCCTGAGGATAAGGTAAGCAGAGAATTGAAATATTGAATAGAAATGCTAGGCTTCTCTGTACTATTTTCCAAACTGGTTTCATGATATAAAACTCTAATTTTCATTGTAAGTTTCTGAAATCTCACTGATTGTTTTTTGACTTGTGTTTCTACAGGAAATGACTCTTGATGAGTACGAGAAAATACTGGAGGAGAAGAAAAAGGCACTTCAATCATTGACCACCTCTGAGAGGAAAGTTGATACCAAAGTGTTTGAATCAATGCAACAACTGTCAAACAAGAAGGCTAATGATGAAATCTTCATCAAGTTGGTAAGACATACCCTCTATAATTTCGTTATTGTCGTCTAGTAAGCTGCATAAAAAGAATCTGAACCTTCCCTTTTATCTATTTCCCAGGGTTCTGATAAGGACAAACGCAAAGATGACAAAGAAGAGAAGGCTAAGAAGGTTTAAATCATTGTCTAATCTGCCATTTTGTAGAAGTCAATAAGTTTGCTTATTGATGTGTTTTCTGATTTGCAGGCTGTGAGCATCAATGAGTTTCTGAAGCCAGCTGAGGGTGAGAACTACTACCGAGGAGGTCGTGGTGGCCGTGGACGTGGTGGTCGTGGTCGTGGTCGTGTTTCTAGTGAAGAGCATGGTGGTTACCGTAATGAAGCTGCGCCAGCCATTGGAGATACTGCTCAGTTCCCATCTCTCGGGGGCAAGTAAGATCTATCTACGAAAACGTCGAAACTCGTGCAGCATCGTTAAAGGATATTGTGCGAGGGTCTACTGTTTACCGGGTCTCTCGTTGTCAGGTGTAAATGTTTAGGTGTCGTCAGTTTTTAGATTTTATGCAAACTTACGCCTGATGGTTTTTGTTTACTTTTGAAAACTACACTCTTTTGTTTTTACCATTTTAGTCTTTTTAGTTGTTTTTCTTACTTACGAGACATGTTTTGAGACAAGACATACTTAAATGTTATAGGTTTTGAGTCTTTAACTCTGGCACCTTCCCTCTCATATCTGATCGTGTTCATTTTGACATTGTAGTTATAAGATACAACGTTGTATATAACAAGATTGTCGCATCTGTTGCTTGAGAAAACTCGAGTTCTCGTAATCGTTGCTACTACATATACCAAACGTTTTGTAGGATTTGAACATTTTCTTGTGTTGTGTCATAAACCATGAAAAATGCTTTCTCGCTTCAACACTCATCAGCCATTGAAACGCTGTAAATTTCGATTCTTTCCGCGTTCCGTTGGAAACCCAGATGCCACTTTGGTGCGATCATCATCATGTTTGTCTTCCTCTTGTTCATCTCTGGTTCGCTCCGATAACTTGACGCTTCAAACGACGACTAAACCTTTTGACGAAGACCAGATTTTTCCGTTGAACAAGATTATAAGCAGATATGTACGTTCAGGAGATATAGATGGAGCTCTCGAAGTGTTTCACGGGATGAGAGCTAAGAACACCGTTACCTGGAATTCTCTGCTCGTGGGGATTTCCAAAGATCCAAGCAGAACGATAGAAGCACACCAACTGTTCGACGAAATCCCTGAACCAGATACTTTCTCTTATAACATCATGTTGTCTTGCCACGTTCGTAATGGAGACTTCGAGAAGGCCCAGAGCTTCTTCGATCGGATGCCATTCAAGGATGCGGCGTCATGGAACACGATGATCACAGGGTACGCACGAAGAGGTGAAATGGAGAAAGCGTGGGAGTTGTTCTACTCCATGACGGAGAAGAATGAGGTTTCTTGGAATGCAATGATCTCTGGATACATAGAATGCGGGGATTTGGAAAAGGCATCACATTTGTTCAGAATGGCTCCATTTAGAGGCGTTGTGGCGTGGACGGCGATGATCACAGGTTACATGAAAGCCAAGGAGGTTGAATTAGCTGAGGCAGTGTTCAAAGACATGACAGTGAAGAAAAATCTTGTAACTTGGAATGCTATGATCTCTGGTTATGTTGAAAATTCTCGGCCAGAAGATGGATTGAAGCTTTTCAGAGCTATGCTTGAGGAAGGAATTAAGCCTAACTCGTCTGGACTAAGCAGTGCATTGCTTGGATGCAGTGAGTTATCAGCGTTACAGTTAGGGAGGCAAATGCATCAGATAGTGTGTAAGTCTACATTGTGTAATGACGTAACTGCATTGACGTCTCTGATTAGTATGTACTGCAAATGTGGAGAACTTAGTGATGCTTGGAAACTCTTTGAGGCGATGAAGAAGAAAGATGTTGTGGCGTGGAATGCGATGATTTCCGGGTACGCTCAGCATGGTAATGCAGAAAAGGCTCTGTGTTTGTTCCGTGAGATGAGAGATAACAAGATCAGGCCAGATTGGATAACGTTTGTTGCGGTTTTACTGGCCTGTAACCATGCAGGACTAGTGGATATTGGGATGGCGTATTTTGATTCGATGGTGAGAGATTACAGGTTGGAACCGCGGCCTGATCACTACACGTGTATGGTTGATCTTTTGGGTCGGGCTGGGAAGCTGGAGGAGGCAATGAAACTGATAAGATCAATGCTGTTTAGACCGCATGCTGCAGTGTTTGGGACGCTCTTAGGGGCTTGTAGAGTGCACAAGAACTCGAAATTGGCTGAATTTGCAGCTGAGAAACTGCTTGAGCTAGACCCGAGAAATGCAGCCGGGTATGTGCAGCTCGCGAATATCTACGCATCGAAGAATCGATGGGAAGACGTTGCAAGGGTTCGTAAGAGGATGAAAGAGAGCAATGTTGTGAAGGTAGGAGCGAGTCAAAAGTTCGATTCTTTATTCGAGTTACAAGACTCTGATGTATTCATTTGATTGTTTCAGGTACCCGGATACAGTTGGATAGAGATTCAAAACAAGGTTCACCATTTCAGATCAAGTGATCGGATTCACCCGGAACTAGACTTAATACACAAGAAACTGAAGGAGTTGGAGAAGAAGATGAAACTAGCTGGATACAAACCGGAGCTAGAGTTTGCTTTACACAATGTAGAAGAAGAGCAAAAGGAGAAGCTATTGTTATGGCATAGCGAGAAGTTAGCTGTTGCATTTGGTTGCATAAAACTCCCTCAAGGTTCACAGATACAAGTGTTCAAGAACTTGAGAATCTGTGGTGATTGTCATAAAGCAATCAAATTTATCTCGGAAATAGAGAAACGAGAGATTATGGTGAGAGACACCACAAGGTTTCACCATTTCAAAGATGGGTCTTGCTCTTGTGGCGATTACTGGTGAAAAGAGAAGACCTTTGACTCCCCCCGTTGGTCAAACCTGACTGTATTTAAATGCGTTATTGTGTGAAAAAAAGTTTCGACCTTTGACTTGACAAGTTGCGTGAAGGAGAGAGAGATGCGTAGATCGACGAGTGGTTCTAGAGTTTCGGATCAGTTTGCGGCGAAGACCCCGTCTCCGCCTCGATCTCAGAGTGTTGCAGCTATGGACGATGACGTGGAGCTGCTTTTGCCTAGGTACGACCCGAATTCTGAAGCGGGGAAGAGAGAGAATTCAAGATTCAGATCTGCAGAAAACGTCATTCATCTCATTCCTCTCATTCTTCTTCTCTGTGTCGTAATCCTCTGGCTCTCCTCTCATTCAGGTAAACCAAGGAACTGATTCAATATCTATGAGTCCACAATTGATCTGTGAAACTTAATTAGTAATTTCAGAAAGACCCATATGGGATATTTGGGATGTCTCTCTGTAATGTTAGAATCTTGTGTTCAATTATGGTTTCAATTTGTTCGTAATAATCCTAATCCAGTGATGGATTTGGAAATTGTCAGCAGGTTCAAGGAGTTGAGTTCAAGAAGCAACATGCTTGTCTTGTCCATGGGAACTCAATTTCAGTTTTGGGAAACGAAACAACTTTTTTTACTGCCGGTGAATTTGTGCCGCAAACCATACGTAACTCTTGCATTTTTTTTTGTTCTTTATACACATGACTAATATTTATATTTCTCATATAGTCCTTTTTTTTATTTAAAATGTACAACTTTTAGTTTGTAATAACGATTTCAACATCACACAACTCAATTTAATCATCATTCTATTGGTCAAAAGCAAAGATCAATTTCAATTTAGCTAACTTTTTATGTTCCTGTGAGTTTCAGCTACGATAACTTTGTATCAAAAACACGTTATGTGGCAATTGACCCTAAAGAGATCCTGAATATGGTTTTTTTAAAAATCCTCTAATGTTGTTGTAGTCACTGTACTGCCATTGGTAAAAAAAGGTAAAAAGAAACCAATTTTAGAAATATTAGTGGATTAATTTAGTCCAACTACGGTTTAAAAAATGGGCCATAGGCCCACAATTAGAAACAAACTTAAAAACCTGAAATATTATTTTTACATGTTCTCTTCTCACAGTGAAATTATCTCTCTCTTCTCACATGTTCTCTTCGAATTTTGCTTGCTCTTCTTCTTACACGACCAATCGGAATTTTCGCAGCTTTCAGGTTTGTCTCAAATCTCAATTTAGATCGGATTCAGAGTAATAACAATTGATAAAACCTAAATTGTTTTCGTTAATATTGTATAGAGTTTGAAATATTTTGCTGTAGATCCGGAATCCAAATTTTACCTTATTTTTTTTCCTATACATACTGATAGTTTTAAGAAACGGAGCTTTGTTCTGGATTTTAAGATTTCTTCAATATACATTTACTCCAAAAAGATCACACAATTTGATCTCTGAACTTGATGTTTCAACAAAGTTTCTGTTTTTAGAATCATTGCTTAAAGTGTCATTCTTTCACATCTGGTCCTGAGAGAAATCTGATCCTTCCAGATAAGTATGATTCTTCTGCTAAGTAGCATTGGATAAAGCTTTTGGTTTTATTAATACCCCTACTCTTGTATGTGTCTTGAATGGACTCTCTCAGTTACTAAAAAAGTCTTGTCCTTTCTTTACTACACATGCCTCATACAGGACATTCTCTAGAAGCATAAAATCTGCTTTTTTGGATATTCTTCTTAGATCATTATTGATAATCCTAATTTCTCTGGTTATATTGCAGAAACTTTACACAGAAGAGCAGGATCTAATTGTTGCATCGAGTTGATTGCTATGACATAGAAAATTCTAATTCCGGGAAGGCCTCAGAGTTTGCACTAACCTCATAAATCGGCTCTGGACATTGTTGATTGTAATTGAACAAGAATGTGTAGGCAAAACTGTCGCGCTAAGTCCTCGCCTGAGGAAGTGATTTCAACTGATGAGAATCTCTTGATATATTGTAAACCTGTTCGACTATACAACATCTTTCACCTTCGCTCTCTATGCAACGTATGCTTTGCCTTCCTCTCTCTCATCATTTTTTTTAGCTCCGTAACGACTGTATTCATTTAATCTCCTGTGTAGATTATGGTCTGACTCATGACGAGTGTGTGCTTCTTTTGTCTCGTAATGTTATTTGAACTTGTTGTTTGTTGTTGCAGCCATCGTTTCTTCCAAGATGCTTGAACTACAAAATTGGAGCAAAGCGCAAAAGAAAGTATGAGTTTCTTCTTGAATGTAGCTGATACTGTGATATGTTCTTTATCTAACTTCTGATACGGAAGCTGATGGCTTATTTATATTTGTTAAGTAGATATGGACATAATGAATGGTTTTCTAATTCTCTTTGTTCATGCTATACACTTACATTTTTTTTTTCAAAATTGTGTGTTTGGTTAGGTCAAGATCTAATGGGATGGTAGTTTTCAACTATAAGGATTGTAATAACACTTTACAGAAAACTGAAGGTTAGTCTTTTTCTGCTCTTCGACACTATTCAATGTCAATTTCTATGTTTCTCTTGATGAATTCTTTATTAACTATTTTTTTTTTTTTCTGTATTGTCATGCAGTTAGGGAAGATTGTTCTTGTCCATTTTGTTTTATGCTATGTGGCAGCTTCAAGGTGGGCAACTATTACAACTGAGGTTTTTCTTCCGAGGCCTTTTATATCTAACATTGTGAAATGCTACTACCGTTTCATGATGTATACTTGCAGTGTGCGGTTGCATATTTTTGTGTTTTTAGTTTTTCTTCTCACTCTTGAACTGCTGAGTGTGTCTTTGTCTGAGAAAACATGTTCCAGATGGAGCTTACAATCCATTGTCTTGTGTCTATGCAGGGGCTTCAATTTCATTTGAATTCGTCTCATGATTTATTTGAATTTGAGTTCAAGGTATCTGTGGTTTTATGGAATCTTGTTTTGCTATGTCTTTTTTTTTTTTTTTTTTAAATGTTAAAAACGGTCTTTCCTGTTGTAGCTTTCTGAAGAATACCAGACAGTTAATGTTTCTGTAAAACTTGATTCCTTCATATTTGATGAGGTCAGTTACTTTAAACTTGATAACTTGGGAAATCCTCTTGGTGGTGAAAAGTTTAGTTTATATATTCCATCCTTCTTTGTACCAGGAAGAAGGAAGCGATGACGATAAATTTGAGCCCTTCTCTCTCTGGTAAATCTCAGAACCCCTTGATAAAAATACCTTAATAGCAGTAACTCCTTGCTTTTCTTGTCAGTACTTCTCTATAAATCCAACAATAATGTTTTTGCAGCTCGAAACCTCGTAAGCGTAGACAAAGAGGTGGCAAAAATAACATAAGACGACTTAAAGTTCAATTTTTACCACTGGATTCACCCAGTTTAGCTAATGGCACAGAAGATGGACTTGCCCTACTGAATTATGGTAAAATCACATCTTCTTCTGTGGTATTCCTTGTGGCTTTGAAATTTCATATTAACAGGAGAAGATACAATGGCTTGATTGGTCAGTTTTTGTCCTTCTTCTTGCGAGGGTAATTCTACCATTACTGATGTACAAAATGAATGGCATGCTACAGGAAACCGTGGTCTAGGATATCCCGAGGCAACTGGACTGTTTGAGATGACTAGAAACACTCCGCCTGCCATAGCTCATTCTTCTCTGGGCGCTGATGCAAAAGTTGTATTAACAAGCGAAGCTGTGGTCTCTGCTACTAGGACAAAAAAATTATCTGCTGAGCGATCAGAGGCTAGAAGGTTTGTTCTCATCCAAATTGCCATTCCTGTTGTTATGAATTGTTCTTCCTATAACGGATAAGTGTTTACTGTACTGCCATATTAACCGAGAAAATTTCTTCCAGCCACCTGCTTCTTCAGAAACGCCAATTCTATCATTCTCACAGAGTGCAGGTGATTCAAGTTCTTGCACCTACTTCTTAAGCATTTTCGTTATATTTCCCGCTATGATATCCTATCAAAGCATACTTGGTCCCGACGTGAAAAATTCTATGTCTATGTTGTCTCTATTTTATTGCCACTAACCAAAAACTGAATGTTTCTGTGACAAAGCCAATGGGGCTTGAACAAGTAATGTCTGATCGGGATAGCGAGGATGAAGTCGATGACGTTGTTGCAGATTTCGAAGATCGCCAGGTATACCATGATTTCTTTCTGCGTTCAATAAAAAGACAACAGGAAAATGGTATATTTCGATTAAACTTGCTAATGGCTTTTGAAACTTAAAAAAGCTGCAGATGCTTGATGATTTTGTGGATGTGAATAAAGATGAAAAGCAATTCATGCATCTTTGGAACTCATTTGTAAGAAAGCAAAGGTAACTACATTTTCTGACACTTTGAAGACACACCACTCATGAGGCTCAAAGTTTATTGTCTGTTGCTAATGACAGCGAAACGAAAAGACCTTATGCGTTACAGTACATATACCTTTGTAATGATTTTGGTTATGGAACATTACGATGCTAAAATCATATAATGATTAATGTTGCAGGGTCATAGCAGATGGTCATATCTCATGGGCATGTGAAGCATTTTCAAGATTTTACGAGAAGGAGTTGCACAGTTACTCATCTCTCTTCTGGTAACCTCCAGAAATTATATACAAATACACCAACTACATACATCCACATTATACACTATCAGTTTTGCTTCGTTTCTGAAAATAATATAAATTCTAGGTGCTGGAGATTGTTTTTGATCAAACTATGGAACCATGGACTTGTCGACTCAGCCACCATCAACAACTGCAGTACCATCCTCGAGAATTGCCGTAATAGCTCAGACACCATCAACAATACAAGTGTGGATCATCCCAATGACATAAGCAACAAGAACACTGACGGTATGGATGTTGACAACAATGACAATAACACCAGAGACAATTAAATCAAATAGGAAGATGATACCGATTTATCAGATTGTAACTTGTTCTTCTTTTACTTTAAAAATATTTAGGAGCAAACAAAAAGATGTATTCAACTGATTTACATTTTTCAATGTATGCCTAATTTAAAAAAAAAAAAAAATTAAAAACTGAAAAATATGAAAAGTTTGCTTAAATTTTTACTATTGTTGACTTGAGAAAATCTACCCTAATTAGTAAAAACTATGAAGTAAAATAGCATAAAAATAGCAAAATAGAAAAAATATTGGGTTCCAAAAAAAAAAAAAAAAAAAACTGAAAACAAATCAAAAGGTAAGAGTTGCGAGTTTTATAACAAACAGAGTGGCTAAGCTTAAAAACCCCAATTTTGACTTCTTCTTTGTCAATGTATCTCTCACAAGCAAGCTTCTTCGATTTTGCTCTTACACCACCGATCGGTGTTTTTGAATTTTTCAGGTTTGTCTCGATTTCAATCTAGATCGATGTCAAGTAATTACAATTGATTGTCTAGGGTTGGGATTTAGCGGTAGATCGGCAATCCGGAATTTACGTTTTTTTATTAAGAGATTGATGTTTTAGGTAATGGAACCTAGTTTTGGATTCATTGCGTCTAGTTGATTCTCGAATTGTTTGATTTTGTGATAAAGTTTGAAGCTTTGCAACAAATACGCATTGTCTTCTCTGTGTTCTGTTTATGGATTCTCTTGAGTCGGCTAAAAAAGTTTTGTGCTTTCACTATTAACGCAGGTCTCATACAAGCTGACATTAATTCTCTAGAAGCATAGCATCGACCAACAGCTGTTGAAAGCTTAAGCAGGGTTCCTATGTGCTTTTGTTTGAAATCATGATTGAGGTAAAGCGACCTGGTTCTTCCACCACACGGATCACCACAACACTCGTTGATTCTTTCATGATTCTCTTCAGAAACAAACACATCTTGTTACCAATCTTTGCCCTCTTAGCGATCCCTCTAGCAGCTTTACACCTCTCCCTAACTCTTACCTCCTTTCGCCTTAAAAACCATGTCTTTCGTCTTGAAGCCTTAGCTAACGTAGTGCACACACGGTTTGAATCTAGACAGATATGGCAAGAGTCTAGAGAAGACGCTGTCTCGCTTTTACATCTCAAGTCTCGGTATTTCATCCCATCCTTTATCCTCTCCTGTATCGCTTCCATAACTGTCATCACATCAACTTCCTTAACACACCAAGGCCTAAACCCATCTCTGAAGTCGTCATTTGCTTCAGTGAAGTCCTCTTGGATGAGAGTTACAGCAACTTCTATCATCGTCTATGGTCTGCTCTTCCTCTACTCACCAGTTCCCATGTTTTTATCAGCTCTCGTCGGTTACACACCCACATTGCGTTATCTCATCACGATCTTCTGTCTCGGTGTTGAGGTGTACATAATGGCTATAACAGGGCTTGGCCTTGTCGTCTCTGTATTGGAAGAAAGATATGGTTTTGATGCGGTTAAGGAAGGAACTGCCCTGATGAAAGGGAGGAGGATAACGGGATTAGCTTTGGCGGGTGTGTTTGTGTTTCTATCGAGTTACATTGGTCATGGGATGGAGAAGTTGGCAAAGGAGCTAGATATGGACTCGAGCTCAGGGTCGTGGTGGAGGTCGGTGGTTGTGGCTGGTGGGTGGGACGGGTGGAAGCTGGTTTGTATGTATGGGGCTGAGGTGGTGTTGAGTTATGTTGTAATCACTGTTTTTTACTGTGAGTGTAGGAATCGCAATGGTATCAGCGATGCAAATGTTGCTGATGACGCAGGTCTTGCTATTTAAGATTTTTAGTTCCTTAACACTCTTTTGTTGTTGATAATTCTCTTGTGAAATTGTGAAATACATTCTTGTTTACCCAAAAATTATGATTTATTCGTTGCTTTAAAGAGAGAAAAATTCAATGTTTTGAACTAAAAAAATCGATAGATGCATGGTTAAAATAGAAAAAAGCTGCCAAGTATCAAGTTTGAAACATGCATAGCTGTCAAATATCAAGTTCGAAACATGCATCTGATTCTGAATCAGGTTCCGGGATATTCAAGATGGGAATAACTGCATCTTGTTTCTCAGTTATCATGGAATCAACACAGAAAGCTTCCTCCTCCAGAGAAACTGATGATGCGTCTCCCTGCCCTAACGAAAGCTCCAGATTTAGAGCGTCCAATCCAGTGTCCGCTACAATTTGGCCACAGGGTAAGTTGATATATTCTTCAGATGTCATCTGCATAATAAATTCAAAGGATCGATTCTGTTAAGCAGTCTATGGTTATTTTGATCCTGGAATTTAAAATACTCTGTTCTAGTTATGGCAAAAAGGCTTACCCGCGTCCGCCGCTTCTTGCTTCTCCTAGTCTCTACTACAACGTCACCTTTTCCTCTAGACTGTTGGTTGTACTCCTTTGTTTCAGAGCTTGTAGCAGCACCATCTGGAGATGGATAGACATTCAAGAGTCGTACACCGCACTCTTTTATTCTATAGGAGCAAGAAAACTTAAACTCCACATCGTTGAAAACCAAGCTAGATGGAAGATCCATAGGATGGAACTTGAAGGAACAAACTAACAGATGATCCGTGTTACCCCAGTTCAGGTCTGCCCCTTTGAAAAATGATTGCCAATACTTTCTGCCGTTGAAGACAGCGTTTACCAGCAAACATGAGTCCCGATCCTCGACCGCGGTTCGAAAGTCAACCACGACGCAAGCCTTGAATCGCAAGAAATCTTGAGAGAGAGAGCTATGAGGTAAAGTGACAGATAGGGAATTTCCATAAGCACGATGCGTGAAATGCTTAGGTACTTGTCCACCTAGTAAGACCGTAGGCTTGAAGTATGATCGTAGGATGAGTTCTCGCGCATCTACATCCAGTTTGAAGCAATTCAAGAACTTACAATATTTGCCATCAGTTGGTATACAAGAAAAGTGATCTTCCAATGTTCCCATCACAGTGGCATCACGCAGTGCCGTGACGAAATCTCCACAGTCTGTAAAGTCGAGCTTCTTTAGACTTGACAGTCCAAAAATGTTTGGGGAGACATTTTTCAACCTCTTGCAACCACTCATCGTTAGTTCAACGAGCCTCGAGAAATTTTCAATGCAGTTGGGAACTTCTTCAATGGCGGTGTTTTCTAGATGGAGCATGTAGATACTACTTGAAATGAGAGGAAAACTTGTCAAACTTGAGCAACCATTGAGACAGAGGCTTCCAAGACATGACAAGTTAACAGAACCTCCAGCCCTGTGCATCCATCCATATACAAACTCCATAATTTTTTGAGATTCCCAATGGTGGAAGGAATCGTCACCAAACTTTTGCATCCACTGAGACCCAACTGCAACAATTTTTGGAGTTTCCCAATTGTACACGGTAACATCACCAAACTTTTGCATCCACTGAGACCCAAATGCTCCAAATTTTGGAGATTCCCAATTGTAGAAGGTAACATCACCAAACTTTTGCAATTATTGAGTTTCAAACTCTCCAGATTGGTGGCCTTTGAAAGATCTGGAACTTCTGTTAGGTTTTCACATTCTGACAGATCCATCTTCACGAGACTTCCAAGCGACTGAAAAAAATTTGTTTCTTTTTTTTAAACCATTGGTATGCTTCAATCAATATCAGTGATAAATATAATCGTACGTTTCAATTTAATAACTATAGGTAAACATTAGTATGTATGTAGGAATAACTAAACCGTGGATCACAAGCCATATTGAGAATTTTTATTAAACCTAACTAGGGAAAACCACCTGTGGAGTTAATATTTGTAATTCATTCTAAATTTTTGTTTTTTTCTCTACTAATTTGATCATTTTCACTAACCCAACCAACTTTTATACGACCAACCAAGCCTAATTAGATAGTATAAAGTAACTCAAAATTTATCTCCAAATTTTGGAGATATATTTAAAAAATACTTTTGACATTCATAGGCATTGGTCTCACAGTTTGCTTAAAAAAGAACCCAATTAAACAAAACACAAAAATATTTGAAGAAATGATTGATGTGGTTGGAAAATGATACCAAACAAAGGTTAAATAAAACACTCCAATTTTTAATGAAGATGAATAAAACACTCCAAATTTTAATAAATCAACGTCAAATAAATATTTCTTGATATTTTTTTGAAGTTCGAAAGTTTGAAATAATACTCAGAAAAACAAAAACTCAAAACTTGTTTTGAAGGTCCATAAAAGTTTATATATAAACTGAAGAGGTGTGAAACAAAAATGTGTGAAAAATAATATGTGTGAACATGGGGTACGACGAAGAAACACAATTATTGGAAGAGAAAAATTTGCAACTTTTGAGATCATTAATAAATCTAAACTGTTATATGAGATAATAAAAACAATCTCATCCGTTAGATTAAAACTGACCCCTAAAATGGATTTGCTGTTCTATATAGATTAATTATAGGAGAGGTTAAACAAGAATATAACTTATATAAGCAAATGCTATAACATTAACAATGTATATACCTGGACGCCTTCCCATAGCTTCTCCAGCATTTTGTTGCCTCTCACTATAAGACGAACGAGATATTCTGGGCGAAATTCACAAGGCATACATCTCATAAGGCAGTCGAGATAATCCAGTGGAGGGAGATTCTTGTTCCAGAAACAATCTTCAACTTCAATCTTCATTCCATATGGCGAAGAGGCTGACTTTTCCATTATAATTAGAGGGAATTTTCTCAAATTGTGGCATCCAGTGAGATCGAGGTATTCGAGAGATTCCAAGTTGAGATGAGTTGGAAAACTCTCTAGCTTTGTGCAACCCCTCATATCTAACTTCCTCAGTTTAATGGCATTCTGAATTGAGGAAGTAAGTGTCACCAAAGAAGTGCATTCAAAAAGATATAATTCCTCGAGGTTTCTGGCATAAGAAAGATCTGGAATTTCTTTCAAATATTTGGAACCATCCATAATCATCCTCTTGAGATTCCCAAGTGGCTGAAAACATATTAGGGGGAAAAGAGAATACACACGTTCATAAAATTTTTAAACAGATTCATTTTTTTAGCTTTTCTATCATATATATATATATATGTGTGTGTTAATAACTAAAACAATGACTAAGAATTAATACCTGAGCACCTTCCCACGACTTCTCAAGCTTACTACACTTCATTGTGAGTTCAACCAGATACTCCGCCTTAAAATTAGAAGGCAAACACTTCAATGGACGAGTATTCCATTCTAGCCATTTGAGTTTTCGAGGCAAGTAAACGAGACCGTTAGGTAGATCTAATTTGGTTCCATTCGGTTGCCACCAGGAATGATCTTGAATTTTTAGAAATTGGAGATTAAGCATGCCTTTGAACGAGTTTTCATCTAGTGAAACAAATGGCTTTCTGAGTTGTAACGGTTTGAAAAATATCCCTAACACAGTTTCCGTGCCCTGTAAAAAAATATACCGAAGTGTGAACTATTATCATAATGATAGCAACATGTCAGTTTTTTTTTTTACATTAAAATTAATACTCCCTCCATTCCTTATTAATCCATTTTCTAGACAAAAATGTTTTAAAAAGATCCATTTTTTTTTAGTTTTCTATGCAATATTAATTAGTTATAATTATTAAAATAATAAAACTTCAAGAAAAATAATTGAATATTATAGGTTTAGAGTTACAGAAAATTGCAAATTACAAAAAAAAAACATTTACAATCAGGTTTTAATATGTTTTCTTGATGTGTGAAAAGTCTAAAAATTGGATCAATTAGGAACATAGAGAGTATAAAGTAGTAATGAATTAAAAAGCAGCTGCGGAAAACTTACAGTTTTATCGGTAAATACGTCTAGAATTTCCTCGGCATTGCTGAGAAATCGACATTTTCCAGGATTACCCTTAGACTTTGCACGATCAATTTCTCTACCCAATTTCTCTAGCAAATTGTGCATCTCTGTATATCCTTGCGGTGTAATACGTATGAGGGACTTCTAAGTCAACCTTTTAAGCCCAACACTATCTTCAAGTAAATCTTCAACGTTACTGACTCTAAAACCATTGAAAAAACATGCAATGGACAGAAACAACTCTTGATCTTTTTTATTTAACCTATCATAGCCGACTCTTAGTGTTTTCTCAATTTTATCATCTGAGTCATTTCGGAGCCTAGGCATTATCTCCATCCACTCATCTTTTCCCCTTTCTTTTAAAGACGAACCCAAGACACTGAGACCCAAAGGAAGGTTTCCGGCAAGCTCGGCAACTTCAAATGCTAGTTTCTTGAATTCATCAGGTGGAGAGTTTTGTCCAAAAGCAAATCGGCATAACATCTTAAGAGCAAGACCTTCTGATGGCAACTCCACCTCATATACAAGGTCAATCTTATGAGCCTTGAGAAGTTGCCTATCTTGAGTGATCACAATAATTCTGCTTCCAGGTCCAAACCATTCAGTTTCACCCACCAAGGTCTTAAGTAACTCTAGATCATCCACATCATCAAGAACGATAAGAACTTTCTTGTGCTTTAACCTTTGCTTCACCTCACCTAACTTCTTTATCTCTATGTCCTTTTGACCTAAGATTTCGGAGAGAAATTCTTTTTCCCAACTCAACTTCATGCCCATTAAGTCCTGCTCGGTGCTTTTATAAGTTCCGAAAGCGTAATGGGAGAATTGGCTAGATAGTTGACTGTATAGAAATCTTCCAATGGTACTCTTACCAATCCCTGAAGTTCCGACAATCCCAACCATTCTAGCTTCCTTGGATTCCAAGCACAACATTGAATTCAATGCCTCTAAATGAGCTTCAATCCCAACGAAGTCGCCAAAATCATTAGATCTTGTAACCAGTTTATTAGATACATCATTGGCGATTTTTTCAATCATGCTTGCTGTAGAAACTGGATTTCCACAATGAATTTGTTTACGGGGAAAAACAAATTCAGTAAAGTAAACTCTCTAGAAAATCAATCTAAGCTTTGATATTAGAAGAAAGGGAATTGATCTTTGAAGAACTAGGGTTTCTATTGCTAAGAACAAGAAGAGAACTGAATAATTGTATTCAATAAAGGATGATTTACAATGGAGAAGTCTTTCCCCCTTTATACATATTCATAGATATTAACTTTACTTATGAGACGAACTGAAATAAGGAAAGTTACTCTATCTCTTAGATCGGCCGCTAGACGAAGTGGAAGTCGGTTCTTCACCCTCGAGGTTGGGCTTCTTCTACCCGAAGTGGGCTTAAATGACCTAACTGAGTTCTTAACCGGATTCCCAGTTAAATAACCAAATTGTCTTTCTGGTTTAGTTCGGTATGTCGGGGGTGCTAAATCCCGCACCAACACTTGCTTCGTCACTCCTAAAATTAGGGGATACTCAAACCGTCAACAATCAGAATCAGTCAAAATAAGAAAAGGTGTTAAAAAAAAAATCAAAACTACCCGTTCTGAAGATGCTCTCCGGCTATACTTGCTATCTCTGATAGAACTCTTTTCCATTCTTGTTTCACATCTTCTGTTTTGTCTTTGCATGTCTCTTCAAAGACTTTACTAAATTCACCCGTCTGTTTTCTAACATCAGAAGGATCGACGTCGTAGAAAACGGGTATAACCATTTGATCCAACTCCTTGTAACACTTGTGGATCTCAACCAATTCATTCAAGCACCACGTGGAAGAAGAATAGTTCTTAGAGAAGATGACCATTGAGATCCTCGCTTCTCTAATCGCCTTTAAAAGCTCAGGGGCGATTTGGCAGCTTCTCTCGATCCCATGATCCATGAATGTGATGATTGATTTGCGGTCGAGTTCCTTACGAAGATGGCTGAGGAACGTCTTGCGGACATCTTCCCCACTGAAGCTTGGGAAAACGTCGTATCTCCGGCTGCCAGAAGAAGAAGAAGCCGCCATGGAGATGATAGGGAAAAGAGACGAAGATGTGTAAATTAGCAATACCTAGATTGAGAGAGAGAGAGAGAGAGAGAGGGAGAGGAGAAACTTCGTCTTACTTTCCTCGAAGACTTGCATAGAAGACTTACTGTACATAATTTTTTTTTTTTAGTGGTTCAAAAATTAAATTCCCACACAACGACTACAAAGGCTTTTTTTTTAGTGGTTCCTAGGAGTCGTTGTAAGAACTACAAAGGCTTTTTAAATTAGTTCCATTCCAACACAATAATTTGTTTTTGTCATTTCTCTGGTGAATTTGCTAAGTACAATTCCTTTACCCGAATTCTAGTTTATCTGTTAATAAAGAGAAAAACTACCTTTGCTAACATACAGGTTGGGAGATGTATGTTTTTTAAAAAGGCAAGACTATTTTGTGTAGTACTTGACGTTCAAGTATGTAAACCCTAAGCTCACAGATTCAACGTCTTTTTGGATTAAAATACAAAAAAGAAGCCAGCAATATTTTTTCCAGAATATATGCTAAAGTGTGGCTTATTGAAACATTTATTCTTTCAGTAATAGCGAGATTTTCAAAGCAAACACAGAGTGTTTCTGCATTCAGAGAAAGAAAAAACTACAAACACTTTCAGGCTCCAAAGTTGGAGAGTTAAACGGATTGTGGTTCTCCGAAATCTCCAAGCTCCGCTACCATCTGCAGAAAAAAGTGGCTTGTCTCAAAACCTATGAAACCGTCTTGTCAATTAGAGACTAGTCATGGTTGATCCCAAGTTATTCTAAAACAGAACAAAACAGAATAATAAGATGCTTCAGTTACCAAGATTAGGATCCAAGATAGTCAAGATGGGCATAAACTGCATCTTGTTGCTCAGTTATCATGTAATCAACACACAAAGCTTTCCCCCTCCAGACATGGATAAGAAGAAACTGATGATGCTTCTCCCTGCCAATCCTGTGTCGGCTACAAACGATTCTGTTAAATATTTGTCACTATGTTATTTGGATGCTGTAGAAAGAAATCGAAAGTCAAGTGATAACTTTATAACTTTCATTGCTTATTATTTATAAATTATTATGACATAAGGCTTACCTGAATCCAGCATCCGCTTCTTGCTTCTCACAGTCTCTTCCATCACTATCATCTGGCTATGGAGACACATTCAAGAGTCGGACACCGCATTCTTTTATCCTACTGAAGCAAGAAAACTGGAACTCCACGTTGTCGAAAGCCGATTTAGATGGAACATTTTTAGGCCGGAACATGAAGGAACAAGAAAACAGATGATCCGTCTTACACAACTGCAGTTCTGCTCCATCTTCAAAAAACGATTCCCTATACGTTCTGCCATTGAAGCCAATTTTTACCTCCAAATATGAAGACGAGTCCTTTTCCTCGGTTGGAAAGTCAACCACGACGCAAGCCTTAACTCCCAATAATTCTCGAGAAAGAGTGCTCTGAGGTAACGTGACAGTTAGGGAATCTCCATAAGCTCGATGTTGGAAATACGTGGGCACTTCTTCACCTGGTAAGGCCACAGGCTTGGTGCATATTCGTATGATGGCTTCTCGCACATCTCTTTCCAATTTGAAGCAGTTCTGCAGGCTAATATATTCACCACGTGAGGGTAAACAGTAGCAATTTGTACCCATCTCATGCCGGAAAAGCTTACGTCGTGGTGTATACTCAAAGTTTTCATATTGTGATATACCAGAAGGGTAATCTTCCTCACTGGCATCACCAAACGCAAGGATGGCCCCTCTACAATCTGTAAAGTCGACGAACTGTAGACCTGTCATGCTGAAAACGTTTGGGGAGATGTATTTCAACTTCTTGCAACAATACATCATTAGTACAATGAGCCTCGAGAAATGCTCAATCCAGGGGGGAACTTCTTCAATGGCAGTGTTTTCTAGATAGAGACATTCGATACCAAGTGAAATCTGAGGAAAAATTGTCAAACTTGAGCAACCACTGAGATCGAGGATTTTAAGAGATGACAATTTGACATCGGTTGGAAGAAGCTCCAGCCTTGTGCATCCTTTCATGTATAACTCCATCAATTTTTGGAGATTCCCAATAGTAGAAGGTAACGTCACCAAACTTTTGCAATTGTTGAGTTTCAAACTCTCCAGATTGGTGACCTCTGAAAGATCTGGAATCTCTGTCAGGTTTTCACATCCTGACATATCCATCCGCTGAAGATTTCTAAGCGACTGAGATTTTTATTTTAAAGAACAAAAAAAACTTTGTTATGCTTTAATCATTGTCAATGAAATATGTATATATGTATCTATGTATGTACGAATAAGTCAATAAACCGTGGATCACGATCCATATATTGAAAGTTATACTTAATTAGTAATCAGCAAATGCTATATAACATTAACAATGTAACGTACCAGGACGCCTTCCCATAGCTTCTCAAGCTTTGTGCAACCCATCATATATAAGTGACTTAGTTTAGTTACATTCTGAATCGAAGAAGGAAGTGTCACCAACGAAGAGCATTCAATAAGAATTAGTTTCTCGAGATTTATGGCATTAGAAAGATCTGGAATTTCTTTCAAATTTTTAGAACCATGCAGATTCATCCTCTTGAGCCTTCCAAGTTGCTGACGAAAAAAGCAGAGAAAGGATTTATAATACGCAACATTCAAAAAATTATGAAACATCTTTAAAAGAAGATATGGATATTCGTACCGGAGTTTCTTCCCACAGCTTCTCAAGGTTACTGTTCTCCAATGTGAGTTCAACCAGATACGCAGCCTTAAAACTATTAGGCAAACAATTCAGTGGACAGTTATTCCACCTTAGCAATTTGAGTTTAGGGGGCAAATAATCGAGTCTTGTAGGTAGATCCAATCTGCCCCTAGTCCCCAACTGTAGCCATTTGAGATCGTGATCACCGGTATAACAAATTCGTCCATCTTCATATACACGCATATCCATAGGTATTAGCCATTTGCCTTCTCTTTTTTCTGCCCACAGGCGATGATCAGAAACTATTAGAAACTGGAGACTGCGCACACATTCGAACGATTGATCATTTATTGAAAATGATTCTGGTGTATATGATGCGTCGAGATATATCCCAAGCACAGTTTGCATCCCCTGCCAAAAAAGATTTACATGAACATCGTAAGTTTCTTCTTTTTCCTGTGTGTGTGCCAAAATTAATGTAAAGTCATGAAATGCTTAAAAGTCTTACCGTATCATCATCGTTATCGACTAGTACATCTCGGATATCTTCAATATCAACCAGAAATCGACGTCTCTCAGGACTGTCAGACTCCGCACGGACAATTTCTCTACCCAACTTCTGTAGCAAATTATGCATCACTACAGTTTCTGGCTGTGTTGTTATACGTATGAGGGACTTTTTAGCCAACATTGTAAGCCTAATGTCAGCATTATCTCTGAGCAAGTCACTGATTAAACGGACTTCGTCTCCATTGAATAAACATGCAATGTGAAGAAACAAGTCTCGCTCTTTTCTATCCAACCTATCGTAGCTGACTCTTAACGTTTTCTCAATTTTCCCATCCAAACCATTTCGAAGCAGAGGAAGCATCATCATCCACTCATCTTTGTCCCTTCCTTTTAAAGACGAACCAAGGACACTGAGACCTAAAGGAAGATTACCGGCAAGCTCCGCCACTTCAACTGCGAGTTCCACAAAACCATCGGGTGGAGAGTCTTGCGCAAAAGCAGACCGGCAAAATATCTCAAGAGCAAGAAGTTCAGATGGGAACTCCACCTCATGTATAAGTTCAATATTATGAGCCTCAAGAATTCGCCTATCTTGAGTAATAACAATAACTCTGCTCCCGGATCCGAACCATCCAGTTTGTCCAACCAATGTTTTTAGTAGCTCTAGATCATCAACATCATCAAGAACTATAAGAACTTTCTTCTCCTTTAACCTTTCTTTCACCACACCTACCTTCTCTATCTTCAAGTCCTTTTCACCTAATATCTTTGACAGAAGTTGTTCTTCCCAATACAACTTCTGGCTATAGTCATCTCTGATGGTTCTCCTACAAGCTTCAAAAGCCCGAAGATGGAATTGGCTAGAGAGTTGACTGTATAGAGCTCTTGCAATAGTAGTCTTACCAATCCCTGAAGTTCCTAAAATCCCAACCACTCTAGCTTCCTCAGATTCCAAGCACAACATTGAATTCAATTCCTCTAAATGAGCTTCAATCCCCACGAATTCGCCAAAATCATCAGATGGTGTCATACTCTTTTTCAAAACATCGTGTGTTACCTTTTCAATCATGGCTGCTTCATTAGGCCTAATAACAATTGTCAATTGTTTCATTAACCAAAGCAACGCTACAAAAAAGGCACATCTGAGATATTATTAAAAATTGGAATATACCAGTTCCGAAGATCCTCTCCAGCCATACTTGCAACATCAGCTAGAGCTAGCTTCCAACTTTGTATCTCATCATCTGATTTGCCCTCGCAGGTTTTATGAAAGGCTTTGCCGAATTCACCGGTCTGTTTTCTAACTTCGGAAGGATCAACGTGGAAGAAGATCGGAATCACCATTAGATCCAACTCCAAGTAACACTTGTGAATCTCAACCAATTCATTCAGGCACCAGGTGGACGAAGCATAGTTCTCAGAGAAGACGACGATAGCGATCCTAGATTGTTTTATTGCCGATAAAAGCTCAGAGCCGATTGGGCGGCTTCTCTCGATCTCATCATCTATGAATGTGATTGTTTTGCGTTTGAGCTCCTTGAGGAGATGGCTGAGGAATGAGTCACGGACATCTTCTCCACGAAAGCTTGGGAAAACGTCGTATCTCCGGCTACCAGAAGAAGAAGAAGCCGCCATGGGAGACGATAGAGAAAAGAAAGACTCAATGGGAAAGTAAAGTGAAGTAAATCAGAAATACATAGTGAGAGAGAAAGGAGAAACTTTAGATTCCTTTCTTCCGTTGACGTTGACGTTGACGAAGACTTATCTTCAAAGGCATAGACAGAAATTTCTGGTTGTCAATTGTAAAATAAAATAAAGTATAAAAGATCGAATGGGTCCTTGGTGCAAAGATCTGAAGCAAACCTGCACTAGCCAATTCAGCCAAGAACTGTCCCACAGAATTAGCAAAAGCTATTCTTTCAGGAAAAGCGAAATTCTCAATGAGGGAAACACAGAGATGTAAGAAGTAAGAACAGAGTACTTCTGCCTTCAGCAAAAGTACTAATTACAAACATTTGGGAGTTGGAACCATAAACGGTTCTGGTTTTCCAAAAAATATCTCCATCACCTGCAGTACAAAATAGATTGTGTGAATAATTATATAATCTTATTGTCATCAACACTAAAGTCCTGGTAAACCCCAAAACAAAACAAAACAGAACTGTGAGTTGTTCCAGTTACCTGAAGAAGTTGAGAAGCTGCGGAGATGATGAGGGGTCCCCGATGTGTGTTTCTGTATCTTGTAGTTCACTGATACAATCATTGGCTTTTGATATATTATTAGGATATATAATTATGGTTTTATTCCTTTTAAGTTAGATTTAAGGTTTTATATAGTTTCTTTTTAATAGGATAGATAGATCTGTTTGTAAGGTTCTATATAAGAACCCTCTTATGCTAATGAGAATTCCAAGCTTCCAACAATTAACCTAATTCTCAAATAGAGACTTGGGTTAAAGGGAAGTTAGTTTTCAATCTCCTTGTTCTTTAGTTTAAATAACGGGTGTGACAACTAGAGCTAAGGCTAAGGCTTTGGCTCATAACAACTTGGTATCAGAGTCAACCGATTCAATGGGTGAGAACGATTTTGTTGCGGCAGAACTCGCAAAGTTGTTTGCAAAGATAGAGAGTTTGGACACAAAGATGGAAGACATGAAGAGGAAAATCTGCGAAATCAAGGGAATATTGAATCCCTTATGTTCAACGGTGGAAAACCTCAAAACAACTACAGAGACGCAACAAGCCGCGTTGGACACAACTTCAACGACACTAGAGATGGTCGCAGCCTTGCATGAAGAACAACGTGATAAGACAAAAGCTCTTGTAGAAGAGTTACCACAAGAGCAGACGGAGATGCAGAAAAGTTTGGTAACAGCAAAAGCCACAACCTTGAACGAGACTTCAAAATCTGCTGCAACACAACTGAATCAAGCGTTTGGTGAGCAAGCATCTGTGATGACAAAAGCCAATCAAATGAGATAGGAACAAAAAAACGCTTACTCTTGTGGACCATGGCTGTTTTGCTCGGAGGAGAAGGAGCGAGGTCACCGGCGAACAGATGGAGGTGGAGATTGGCATGTGAGACAGATTGGGGAGAAAACTAATTTTGACTTCTCACAAGGTGATTTCCGTGTGCAGACATGATTGAGAGGAGGGAAAGAGGATAAGCTTAGAAACGAAGGCGGTGGTGGTTTGGTTGAATACACCGTAACACCAGCCAAAATGGAGTTTCCACCTTACGACGGAACGGCTAACGCTGTCGAGTGGCTGCAAAAGTGCGAAGATTATTTCGAAGATCAAGGCATCTTCAATGATGATGCACGAGTTCGCCAAGCAACCTTTGTCCTGACTGGTAAAGTTTATCACTGGCACAACAATTTGAGAAGGTTAGTCACGCATAGGCTAGGCTGGGCTGAATTTAAAAGGATTTGTAAAAGTCGTTTTGGAAAAGCCGATGTTGTGAGTCCAATTGGAGAGTTATGTAATCTACGACATAGGAAAACAGTTGATGAGTATTGTAACCAATTTGAGGAATGTTTGGGAAGGCAAACGAGACTAACTGGAGACCAGCAACTGTGGCAGTTTTGCGTTGGACTTACAGATAGTTTAAGGAAGGAAGTCGAGTATCTCCGTCCTGAGACAATTTTTAAAGCTATGGAATATGCTCGAGATAATGAATACAAGATCGATAATGACAAGCGGACATGAACGTTTGGAGGACATTTGGCACCAATAGCTCAACACTCGGTCTTGTTCCCTAGAACAGGAAATCGTGATAGCTCCAAGGGTGGAAAAGACGAGGAAGCTCAGTTGCCCCAACAAACAGAAGAGAAACCGGCTCCTCAACAACTGTTTTTGAAGAAATTGACCACCGCAGAAATGGAAGAGCGACGAGCAAAAAATCTCTGCTTCAACTGTGATGAATTCTTCACCCGAAGGCATGTTTGCAAACCAGTCCTTTTTTAAATCACGGTAGTCAATGATGGAGCTAATCAGGACGACGAACCAATTGAAGAGGAGGACATGCCATGAGCTGAACCTTGAGGACAAGCTTCAAGTGGAAGACCTCAAGCTTCAAGTGGAAGAGGGGAGTAATGATAAGATCATTGGCTTTTGATATATTATTAGGATATATAATTATGGTTTTATTCCTTTTAAGTTAGATTTAAAGTTTTATATAGTTTTCTTTTAATAGGAGAGATAGATCGATTTGTAAGGTTCTATATAAGAACCCTCTTATGCTAATGAGAATTCCAAGCTTCCAACAATTAACCTAATTCTCAAAGAGAGACTTGGGTTAAAGGGAAGTTAGTTTTCAATCTCCTTGTTCTTTAGTTTAGATAACGGGTGTGACAACTAGAGCTAAGGCTAAGGCTTTGGCTCATAACATTCAGTTATCATGGGATCAATACACAAGACTTCTTCCTCCATATATGGATACGAAGGAGAAAGGGAAAGAGACAACGATGCTCCATCATCATGAAAGTTGCTAGAAGAAACTGCTGACGACATTATCTTCCTTCTAGAAGAAACCCGGGCAGAAGCTTCTCCCTGCCATAACGAAAGCTCCAGATTTGGAGCCGTCAATCCTGTGTCGTCTGCTACTATTTGGTCTGGTAAGTTCAAACATTCTTCAGATGTTCCTGATGTAATCTGCATTTATCAATCAAACAATCTATTCTATTAAATAATTCACCCTATGGTATTGATTTTGGCATAATTTTGATCCAAAAGGCGTACCAGCTTCCGCTTCTTACTTCTCCCAGTCTCTACAATATTACATTTTTCTCCGGACTGTTGGTTGTACTCTGTTTCAGAGATTCTAGCAGCACCACCTGGAGATGGAGAAACATTAAACAGTCGTACACCGCATCCTTTTATCCTCTCGAGCGACAAGGGACACGTTTGTGTGCAGCGGTTAGCCCCACATCTGATGCAAGAACAAGCATTGTAATGGTGGAAGAACTCAAATTCCACACGGTTGTAGTCTAGCTCAGATGGAGGATCGTTGATATCTCCTACCAGGAACCCAAACTGGAACATAACCAGATGATCCACCTTACATGAGTCCACGTCAACGTAAAAATGATGTACACTGCTTTTGCCTCTGAAGTACCACCCCACTCCGATGTTTCCAGAACGATCATTGGGGTCAGTAGGAGGTTCAAGCATGATGCAAGCCTTGAATCCCAAATTTTGTTGAGAGAGAGAGCTCTGAGGTAAAGAGATATCTAGGGAACTGCCACCAGCTTGATGCGTGAAATATGTCGGCACTTCTCTACCAGGTAAGATGACATAGTTGAAAGCCGATTGTACGATGAGTTCCCGCGTATCTTGATCCAAACTGAAGCAATTATGGAGTTCAAGACCACTCATTGGATTGAGGAAGGAGTGAGATACAATCTGGAGCGATTCACAATTCTTTGCACACACTGTTAAGATTGAATACGGCGAGTAAAAACGTTCGCCACACAAATATATTATTCGAGGATTTAGTTGTACTGTTGCAACCATACTTGCACTACCTAATGCTGTGACTCCTCCACAGTCTGAAAAGTTTACCACCGTAAGACTTCCCAATTTAAAAACGTTTGGAGAAACGTTTTTTAACCTTTGGCAACCACGCATCATTAGAGTAGTGAGCCCATAGAAATTTTCAATCCAAGAAGGAACTTCTTCAATGGAAGTGTAGTCTAGATAGAGCAGTGAAATGCTTGTCGAAATCTGAGGAAAACTTCTCAGCTGTGAGCATCCACTGAGATCGAGGTGATTGAGAGATTCCAAGTTAACATCATTTGGAAGAACCTCGAGCCTAGTGCATCCTTTCATGCTCAGCTTCTTCAGTCTGTTGAGATTCCTAATTGACGAAGGAAGAATCACCAAACTTTTGCATGCGGTTAGATCCAAATACTCGAGATTGGTGGCCTTAGAAAGATTTGGGATTTCTTTCAGGTTTTCACTTCTTGACAAATCCATCTTCCTGAGATTTCTAAGCGACTGAAACAGAAATAAAACATACTGTTATCAATTAGCCAATTTTGGTGTTAACTGATTTTGTAAGGCAATTATGTTAAGGTTATTGGACTTGCCATAGTATAAGGCTTTACTAAAAAAATATACTCTTAACTAAGTCTACTGATCAAGCAAATCATATAGCAAAATAATATTAACAAAGATTTGACGAGAAACTTTACCTGAACTCCTTCCCACAACTCCACAAGCTTGCTACCTGGCATTGTGAGTTCAACGAGATATTCTGGGTGAAAAGTAGAAGGCATATATTTCATTGGACAGTCACTCCAAAAAAGTTCAGTGAGCCCACATATTTCACCAATAAAGAAACAGTCTTGGTCCTCTTCTATGGCAGTTCCATCTAGAAAGAGCCTTGATATGTTCCTTGAAATCCGAGGAAAACTTCTCAACCTTTTGCTGCCACTGAGGTTAAGATAATCGAGAGATACCAAGTTGACATCAGTAGGAAGAGACTCGAGTCTTGTACATCCACTCATGCGCAACACCTTGAGTTTATTGAGATTCCCAATGGAGGAACGGAAAAAAACCAAACTTTTGCAGTCGTTGAGTTCCAATCTCTCGAGATTAATGGCCTCTGAAAGATCTGGAACTTCTTTCAGGTTTTCACTTCCTGACAAATCCATATACACGAGGTTTCTAAGCGACTGAAAGCAGAAATGAGAAAACAATGCATTAACTGAAATTTGAGGTGAAGAAAAGTGACAAACTTGAAAACAAAACCTAATTATGAAACTTTAGAGAAAAATACCTGGACTCCTTCCCATAGCCTCTCAAGTTTGCTATCTCTCATTGTGAGTTCAACGAGATATTCTAGATGAAAGTTAGAAGGCATACATCTCATGGGACAACCACTCCAATCAAGGTTAGTGATCCCAGAGATATTCTCAATGCTGACAGAATCTTCTTCTTCTATTGCAGTTCCATCAAGAATGAGCCCCGAGATGTTTCTTGAAATCCCAGGAAAACTTCTCAACCTTAAGCATCCACTGAGATTGAGGTAATCAAAAGATCCCAAGATGACGTCATTTGGAAGAGTCTCGAGTTTTATGCATCCCTCCATGGTCACTTTCCTAAGTTTAATGAGGTTTCGAATAGAGGAGGAAGGAAGTGTAACCAAAGATGCACATCCCCAAAGATTCAGTTTCTCGAGATTTATGGCCTTTGAAAGATTTGGAATATCTTTCAACTTCCTAGACCCGTCCAATCTTAGCTTCTTGAGATTTCGAAGTGGCTGTAAACAAAATACGGCAAAACTATAAAACTTCCTCGATATTAATTAGCAAAACTATAAAACTAAATGTAGAACATTAAAATAAAGTTCTGCAATGTAAAGCTCAGTAAAATTGGGTGAGGGTAACGTTCTACAATGTAAAGCTAAGAATTATTGGTTGAGGGTGAGAACAAAACATGAAAATACCTGGATTCCTTCCCACAGCTTCTCAAGCTTGCTATTCTCCATTGTTAGTTTAACCAAAAACTCTGTCCTAAAGTTAGAAGGTATACACTTCAATGGATATTCGTCCCAATGTAGCAATCTGAGTTTACGGGGAAAATAAACAAGGCCTCGAGGTAAATCCAATATGCCTTCACTAGTCTCCCCCGACCACTCCTTGTAAATTTTTATAAATTGGAGATTGCGCATTCCTTTGAAAGAATGTTCACTTATAACCAATGGCTCATTGATTCCTGATGTGTTAAAATATATGCCTAACACATTTTCTGTACCCTGAAAAAAATCCCCACAAAAGAAAGACAATATCTTGAGAAACATTCAATGAACTTTTTTATATAGAGTTAGACACGTCAATCATATGCAGAAGAACTCACAGTGTTTTCCGTAAATACATCAATAATATCCTTAGCATCCACCAAGAATCGACGTTTTCCAGGATTGTGAATAGACTCTGAACGAACAATTTCTTTACCCAACTTCTGTAGCAAGTTGTGCATCTGAACTGTTTTATTGGGTGGTGTTATACGTATTAGGGACTTGTCAGCCAGCATTTTAATCCCAGTGTTAACACTATCTCCAAGCAAGTTTTTGATATAATTGACTTTGTGACCATTGAATAAACACGCAATGTAAAGGAATAAGTCTTGATCTTTGCCATCTAACTCATCATAGCTAATTCTTAATGTTTTCTCTATTTTACCATCTAGACCATTTTGGAGCCTAGGCAGCATCTCCATCCACTCCTCCTTATCCTTCCCTCTTAAAGAAGAACCTAAGACCGTCAGACCTAAAGGAAGATTTCCGGCAAGAACTGCAACTTCACCAGCTAGCTTCATGAAATCACTAGGAGGAGAGTTTTCCCCAAAAGCAGATCGACAAAACATTTGCAGAGCCAGATCTTTAGATGGGAACTCCACCTCATAAATAAGGTCAATACTATGAGCCTTGAGAAGCCGCTTATCTTGAGTGATCACAATGATTCTGCTCCCTAATCCAAACCATCCAGTTTGTCCCACCAAGGTCTTTAGCATCTCAAGATCATCCACATCGTCAAGTATAATAAGAACTTTCTTGTTCTTTAGCCTTTGTTCTACCGCACCTAAATGCAAAATCTTGATGTCCTTTTGACATAAAATTTCTGATAAAAAACGTTCTTCCCAGCACAGCTTCATGCAATAGTCGTTTCGGTTGGTTCTTTTATAAGCTACGAAAGCGCAATGGTGGAATTGAGTAGAGAGTTGAGTAAACAAAGCTCTTGCAATGGTAGTCTTACCAATCCCCGAGGGTCCTACAATCCCTACCATTCTAGCTTCTTCAGATTCCAAGCACAACAATAAATTCAAGCTCTCTAAATGAGCTTCAACACCAACAAAATCACCAAAATCACTCGATGGTGGTGTTATGAGCTTATTGGAAACATCATTGGCAATTGTTTCAATCATGTTGGCTTCATCACACCTAAAAAAATCAATACTCAAATAGTCAACAAGGAACACTCTACAATCGCAGTCTTAAGCCTAATCAAACAAAAAATTCGAAACAATACCAGTTTCGAGAATCCTCTCCAGCCATATTAGCCACATCTGCGAGAGCTCTTATCCATCTTTGTTTCTCATCATCTGATTTTCCCTTGCATGTCTCTTCAAAGACCTTTCCGAATTCACCGCTCTGTTTTCTAACTTCCGAAGGATCAACGTTGTAGAAAATTGGAATCACCATTTGATCCAATTCCTTGGAACAGTGGTGGATCTCAACCAATTCATTCAAGCACCAGGTGGAAGCAGCATATTTCTTAGAGAAGACGACGATTGAGATCCTCGATCCTCTAATCGCCGATAAAAGCTCAGGGGCGATTGGGCGGCTTCTCTCGATCCCGTGGTCGATGAATGTATTGATTGATTTGCGGTTAAGCTCCTTGAGAAGATGGCTGAGGAATGATTTACGGACATCTTCGCCGCTGAAGCTTGGGAAAACGTCGTATCTCCGACTGCAAGATGAAGCCATAGAGAAGAGATATCGTTCTCAACATTTGAGGTAAAGCAGTAATATGGAGAAGGAGATAAAGAGAGAAACTTCGTAAAAGTGTGACTCGGAGAAGAAGACTTGCGCGAAGACTTTTTTTTTTTTTTAATATAATTTCGTCTGTAATTTTACTAAAATGACTGTGCTTTGTTTTGCCTTTCGTATGGGACTGGTGAGATTTTTTTAAAAATACAAGTGTTTTTTTTCTTTAAAGTTAAAAAAAAAAAAAAAAAACAAATGTTAACTAACATATTCTTTTGCCGTATTTTGTTTATTAACTTATCTTTGATGTCGACTAATTTAAAGATAAATTTACAAAATTAAAAATATCAACATTTCTTCCATATCTTTTAGTCATCAACACACGATAGTTTTGCTAGGAAGCACAATTAAACTATCCAGTTTCTCCCACGAAGGTCTTTAACAGACCTAGATCATCAAGCATCAAGAACGATATATAAGAACTTTCTTGTGCTTTAAGCCATTGCTCCACTCCACCACACTAATTGCTCTATCTTTATATCCATTTTGTTCAAGAATTTCTTACATAAACTGTTCTTCCCAGTGTTCATGACATAGTCATCTCGAATTGCCCTGAAGGTCCAGCAATTCCTACCATCTTCTCTTCCTGATATTGAACTCGTTACCTATATGAGCTTCAAGTCCGACTGATTCGTCAAAAAAAATCCATTGTGTAATAATGTTATTTGAAACATCTTCGGATATCTTTGCAATCATGGTTGCTTCGTCAGGCCTAATAACAATAGTTGAACGCGTCATTAGAGAGGCACCCTAAAAGCACAGCGGAAGTTTATGCAAAGATATACTAATTAAAATTAAAATACACACACCAATAATGGAACAGAGAAAACAATATACCAGTTTCGATAATCCTCTCCAGCCAAACTAGCTACATCCCTGAGAGCTTGTATCCATCTTTGTTTGTCCTCTGGTCTGCGCTCGCATGTCAATTTGAAGGCCTCGCCAAATTCACCGGTCTGTTTTCTAACTTCCGAAGGATCAACGTCGTAGAAAATCGGAATGACTGATCTTCTCCCTAACAATGTCTTACAAGACTGATCATGGATCTCCACCAATTCATTTAAGCACCAGGTGGAAGAAGCGTAGTTCTTAGAGAAGATGACGATTGAGATCCTCGATTCTCTAATCGCCGATAAAAGCGAAGTGCCGATTGAGCGACTTCTCACGATCCCGTGGTCCATGAATGTACTGATTGATTTGTGGTGGAGCTCCTTCTTAAAATGGCTTGAGAAAACATCGTCCCCACTGAAGCTTGAGAAAACATCGTATCTGCTGCGAGAAGAAGAAGACGCCCTGGGAGACGGTAGAGAGAAGTAATGAAGATTCATAAGAGAAAGCACTCTGATGTCAATCAGTAAAAACATAGAGAGAGAGAGAGAGAGAGAGACTTACTGCTCAAGATAACTGAGGGTTAATATTAATTCCGACCAAAAGAAACCGGTTGAATTGTACAACGAAATCTGAGGGAAATTTCTCAACCGGATACATCCTCTGAGATTGAGGTACTCTAGAGACTTCCAGCATTTCAAGTTGACATGAGTTGGAACACTCTCTAGCTTTGTGCAATTCCCCATATTTAACCTCCTAAGTTTAATGACATACTGAATCGAGGAATGAAGTGTCAACAAGGACTTGCATCCAAAAAGATATAATTTCTCAAGGTTTATGGCTAAAGATAGATCTGGAATTTCTTTCAAATATCTGGAATTACGCATATTTATCTTCTTGAGGCTTCCAAGTGCCTGAAAACAAACAGACAGATTCATTAGGGCTTTCTAACAAAAAAGTATGAAAACATTAACAACTAAGCAAACACCATTTGAAACTTTGAAATAAAATTTGGAATTTAGTACCTGAGTTCCTTCCCACAGCTTCTCAAGCTTACTATCCTCCATTTCTAGTTCAACGAGAAACTCGGCCTTAAAATTAGATGGAAAACTCTTTAGTGGAAAGTTATTCCAGATTAGCAATCTGAGTTTACGGGGCAAATAAACGAGTCCCTGAGGTAGATACAATCTGCTGGCTTCGTTCTTTCGCCCCCAGCCATAATCGCAAACTATTAGAAACTGGAGATTACACATGCCTTCGAACGACTTTTCCTGTATCAAAAATGGCTCACTGATATCTGATGTGTTGAAATATATTCCTACCAGAGTTTCCGTGCCCTGTAAAAAATCCCAAGAAAACCATTATTAAGCATGTGGAAGTGGAGACAATGCGTCCAAGTTGATCAATGTCGACCAAATGACATATTAATTACTACTGGTATAAAAGTAACGACACATTATGAGAATACGCAAAATAACTTAAAGTATTATGGGTAAATATATCGTCAGCATCCACCAGAAATCGACGTTTTCCAGGATTATTAATGGACTCTGCGTGAACGATTTTTCTGCCCAACTTCTGTAGCAAACTGTGCATCTCTATAGTTTCATATCGTGATGTTATATGAATGAATCTGTGCATCTCTATAGTTTCATATCGTGATGTTATGCGAATGAAGGACTTCTCAGCCAACACTTTACGCCTATCGCTAAGCCTATCTTCGAGAAAGTCTTTGATGTAACTAACTTGGGCACAATTGAATAAACATGCAAATGCGATGTAAACAAATAACTCTTGGCAATTTTGATCTAACTTATCGTACCTAGCTCTTAATATTTTCTCAATATCTTCGTGCAAACCATTTTGGAGCTCAGACAGCATCTCCCCCCACTCTTTTTTTCCCCTTCCTCTTAAAGACGAACCCAACATACTCAGACCCAAAGGAAGATAACCTGCGAGCTCGGCCACTTTAACTGTGACTTCCATAAAACCACGGGGTGGGGAGTCTTGCTCAAAAGCAGAACGGCATAACATCTTAAGAGCAAGAGCTTTAGATGGGAACTCCACTTCATATATAAGATCAATCTTATGAGCCTCGAGAAGTTGCCTATCTTGGGTGATCACAATAATTCTGCTTCCTGATCCAAACCATTCAGTTTTTCCCACCAAGGTCTCAAGTAACTTTAGATTATCCACATCATCAAGAATGACAAGAACTTTATTTTCTTTTATTCTCCTTTGAGTTGTGGAAGGAGAATTCTGAAGCTTGTTCGAGGAAGACGTGGAGAAGATTCACGCACTGCACAAATTGTGAGGTTATACAGATAACCGAAGAAGAGACGTCACAGAGGCGTGATGGTGATCAAAGAGTGACACCAACCAATAAAGGAGGATGCTTACCTCAAAGAAAAAATGGAGCACTTTATGGTGATCAAATTGAACACCAAGCACTAAAGGAGGATGCTTACCTCATAGAAAAAACGGAGCATAAATCGGTTGATAAGATAACCGATGAAGACGTGAAAACGTTTCACGCACGAGACGTGAATCTGATGGTGTTCAAAGGAAGACACCAAGCAAGAAAGGAACTGTTTACCCAAGAGATAAAAGGGAGAAGTAGGCAGTTGCAGGGAATATCCAAGTGATGACAAGCCAAGGAGAGAAGATCATCAAAGAGGTGTTTCAATCGCTGTTCCATAAATGATCCTCAAGGAAGAAGAATATTGACTATGAAGTTGAAAGCTGGGATAAACGAAGAAAAAGTGAGTGGAAGAAGGTTGCCAGAACATTTGGAGTAGAAGTGACAGAAGATCACGGAGTACACGTGATGAAATTCATGGAGACTCCAAGACTGTTGACAGACAATTAGAGTTAGACCGAAACTAAATTAAGGGGGAGTGTTAGTGATAATTGAGTTCGGTCGTATGCTACATGTTTAATATATACTTAGATATGTGTATGTGTATTAATGGGTGTATGTTAATAGGTATATGTTAGATAGTTGCGTTGTTTTTGTTATTAAACGAACGGGTACGACCGTAGCACTCTATATAATTGTGTGTAATGTCATACGGCAAAATTGTCTAGAATAATAGGTTTCCACTTTTTCATTCTCTGTTTTTTCTCTACCATGCTCTGTATTTAAATCAATGGCTTCTGGTATAATACAAGAGCAAAACTTCAACATGGTATCAGAGCTTGGTCGACGACTGAAGTGGATCATTCAGAAGAAGAAGAAGAAGCCGCCACAGGAGCCGATAAAGAAAAGAAAGACTCAGTGGAAAACAAAGCTGAAGTAAATCAAAAATACATAGTGAGAGAGAGAGAAAGAGAAACTTTGGATTCCTTTCTTCCGAAGACGTTGACGAATGACTTTTCTTTTTTTGGTCGTCAACGAAAACTTTTCTTTAGAGGCATATAGACCGAAATATCTGGTCGTCAGTTGTAAAGAAAAAGAAAAAGATCGAATGGGGTAAGTTCTGTGAAGTAAAAAATGATGGCCCTAACGAGTATACTAGATTTCGTAATGTGAATTCAGTATTTAGTTTAGTTTTTGGTTTGGTTTCAAAATTTAGTGTAGTTTATTAAAGTTCGAATATATTTGACATAATAATAATCTTATCAGTACAATTTTAAACAACCATAATCGACAATTGAACGGAGGGTGGATCATTCGTAGTCATCGAGGAGTCCCTATTGTTTGGGGTGCAACAAACTTAAATCATTCTGAATCAGCTTAGAAGGCGGAAGCAAATGAGCTACTATCGATACTACACTATACTTGGATCCGAGATTACACATCAATAGTTTTTTAAATAGATTGTGAACTTCTTATTAAACTTGTCAACGGTTTTATGACAAATGCTTCACTCACAACTCGTGGTGGGTAAAAAACCCGTCCCGGCCCAAAGCCGAAAAAGCTCGCTCACAAAAAGCTCCAATTTAAAAAATTCGAACGGGTTTTAAGTCTTGTGGGTAAACCCGAACGGAATTTTAGTTTTGTGGGTAAATCCATAGATACCCAAAATTTTTTTTGTCTTATGTGATTTATTTTACATTTTAAATTGTGTATTTTTGTGTCTTTAGATTTTTGGTACCAAAAACAAATGTGATTTTTATTTATTTTGTGTATTTTATTATATCTGTGAAAATTTTCAAAAATTTATAATCTTATATCATATAGATAAAGTATACCAAATATATTTAAGAATTGTGTTATCATAGATAAAACCAAATTTATTATGTACGTGTTAACATAGATAAAACCAATAGCATAGTCAAGAATAGACAAAAGCATATAGAAGTATCAAAACCAAAAACAAAGTCATAAAAACAACAACAAAACAATGGTATTTCTGTCATAACGTCTATTCTTAAGTAACAATCTCAATTTTTTTTTACCTTGGTCTCATACTCCTGAGCTACTAGCCATGAATGTAATACCTTCAACTCCATCATCAAAGTTGTCTTCAATGTCACCTCTAATTAGAAAATATAAATCAACAAAGCAAGGAAAGTTAATTATAAAAAAAAATTATGGATTCATACCTTCTAACTCAGCATAACCACGTAATCAGTTTTTAGTACATAACAATGCTTGAACATTTTTTGGAAGGAGACGGTTCCTGTAAGGATTCAATACCCGACCTCCAATGCTAAATGATGACTCTGCTGCTACTGTGGTGATTGGAATATTGAGCACATCAAAATCTAGAGAAGCCAAATTTTCAGATCTAACAAACTTTTCTTCTATTATAGAATGCTTCATTAAGTTTCCAATGATACAAGATTGTTCCTTAAATACAATCTAAGATAACCAAGGTCTAACCATAAACAAGTAGAAGGATTAAACCAAGTGATTAAACCGATATATATATAATCTGATACTCCCCCTCAAGATGGCGAGTACAAGTGATGTAATCCCATCTTGGACAATAGATAAAGGAATTGCTTCTCAGTTAGCGGCTTTGTGAGCAGGTCTGCGAGTTGATGTTGTGTGCCAATGTGGATAACCTTCATGAAGCCAAAAGCGACACGTTCACGAACCACATGACAGTCATGATCGATGTGCTTCGTGCGTTCATGGAAAACAGAGTTCTTGGCGATATGTAAAGCAGCTTCATTATCACAATACATCACAATGGGATCAACAAGAGGAACTTGTAGATCTTCAAGAAGAGAGTTAATCCATAGCAATTCACAAGTAGTGTTGGCCATGCTGCGATACTCTGCTTTTGCAGAGCTACAACTAATAACGTCCTGCTTCTTTGACTTCCAAGATATCAAGGAATCACCTAGAAAAACGCAGAAACCAGAGATGGATCTGCTTGTCTCAGGACAATTCCCCAATCTGCGTTTGCAAAAGCACGAAGAGAGAGGATAGATTTGGCCGAGTAAAGTAAGCCTTGATCTGGATCATTCTTCAAATAAGCAAGAATGCGATGAACAACATCCAGATGAGGCTTCCTTGGTGTTTGAAGATATTGACTGAGTTTGTTGACAGCAAAACATATATCTGGTCTAGTAACTGTTAGGTAGACCAGTTTACCAATCAATCGTCTGTAATAGGAAGCATCAGATAAGACTTCTCCTACTTCATCACTTAATTTCAGATTCAGTTCCATAGGGGTTGGATGAGGTTTGCAACCAAAAAAACCAAATTCTTCAAGTAGCTCAAGTGTATATTTGCGCTGAGAATAGAGATACCTTCTTCAGCTCTCGCTATCTCCAATCCAAAAAAAATATCGCATTTGGCTTAATTCCTTGAGCTTGAATTCTCGAGCAAGAAATGATTTGACATCCAAGACTGCATAATCCTTGTTGCTCACTAATGAAATTTCATCCACATAAACCAACAATGCTAGAAAGGCTCCTGAATCTGATTTCACAAAGAACGCAGGATCAAAGAGTGACTGAATGAAACCATGATCGAGAAGAACACTCGAAAACTTGTGAAACCATTGTCTGGAAGCCTGCTTGAGACCGTATAAAGACTTGATAAGCCTGCAAACAGGTTTCGCAGGTAAGAACTCCCCCTGTCTTGGAACATATCCCTCTGGTAATGTCATATAAATATCTTCCTCCAAATCTCCATGTAGGAAGGCATTTGTAACATCCATCTTATTGATGAACCAATTGTGGATAGCAGTCAAAGCCAATATTAAACAAACTATTGTAAGTTTAGCCACAGGGCTGAAAGTATCAAGATAATCGACTCTTTCTTGTTGTGTGTAGTCTTTAGCTACTAAACGAGCTTTATAGCGTTCAATAGAGCCATCTGACTTGTACTTGATTTTATACACCCATTTACAACCAATGGCGTGTTTGCCATCAAGTAGAGAATAAATTTCCCAAGTCGATGTGCTCACAAGAGCATCCAATTCCATGTTCATCGCATCAAGCCAATGTTGCAACAACACTGCCTCTTTAAAAGAGGTTGGTTCTTTTGCAGCAGTAATGGCAAAGCAGAACAGACGATACTCATGAGAGAGTTTATCGTAGGAAAAATAAGCAGAGAGTGGATGTGCAGTACCATGAAAAGAAGAAGAAGCAGGAAGGAAGGCTTTGTTGTAACATTAGAGCAATGGTACTGTGAAAGATAACAATGATCACGTGTCTCTCTGTGTGGCCTGAGTGTGTTAGCCATATCATCCCGAGTTTGATCATTTCTAGTGTTTAAAGTGTTTTCTGAGGTAGAGGGTTGTGATGGTGTGTGCACTATAACAATTTGTGACTTAGTGACAGGTCTAACTTCAGGCAAAGAAACAATGAAATCATCATATATATAAGAACTATTGTTATTTTGTATTTCAGTATTAGAGTTCACTAAATCATCAAAGAAAGTAATGCTTGGTGGAATTGAATTATCAATGAACGGAAAACATTTCTCATGAAACACAACATTACGAGTGATAGACAAAGTATTTGATTCAAGATCCAAAACCTTGTAACCTCTAAAAATAGGTTCATAACCAAGAAATGCACATGCTCTAGCTCTTTTTGTAAACTTATGCCTACCATGTGAATGTGTAGATGCATAACAAAGGCAGCCAAAAACTCTTAAGAAAGTGTAATCAGGAAGTTTTGAGTTTAAAATCTCAAAAGGAGTTTTATCTTTTAAAACTGGTGTTGGAGTGCGATTAATCAAGAATGCAGCAGTAGAAACACACTCTGGCGAGTAAGCTAGAGGAACATTTGATTGAAAGTATAACGATCTTGCTACATTTAAAAGATCTTGGTGTTTTCTTTCCACAACAGAGTCATGTTGAGGGGTGTATGCACACAAATGATAATGAAAAATGCCATATTTTGCAAGTAATTCTTTAAATTGGAGTTCTGGTGCATTATCAGATCTTATGCTTTTTCTTTGAAACCATATTGGTGTTGAAAAAGATTTAGAAAATAAGGAAATACTCTTGAGACATCACTTTTCAAATGCAGGAAATAAATCTAGGTAAATCGAGTGCAATCATCAACAATGGTAAGGAAATAACGAAAACCCTTAATAGATGTAATATGAAAAGGACCCCAAACATCTATATGAATTAAATAAAAAGGTTCCTTAGAAATTTTATTATTATTTGAAGGAAAAGACAAATGTTTTTGTTTTGACAAATGACAAACTTTACAATGAAAATCTGAAAGTTTCTGAGGAAGATTTAAATTTGAAGACATAAACTGAACCCTTGAAATAGAAGGGTGACCAAGACGCTGATGCCAAAGCTCAAGAGAAACAGCAACAAATGCAACATGATGAGATGTTTCAGGGGGGTGTTGATGAAGTAAGAGATAAAGATCACTAGACTGATCCCCTTTACCAATCATCCACTCTTGAATATGATCATGAATGAAACAAGAATCATGATAAAAATGGGAGCTGGAGCTACTAGTCTTGGTAGCCTCTGTATGTATCGATTGTGTGTATCGATCGTGTGGTTTCTTAGCCTTTGTTCTCGTAAGTGTAGATGGTTAGAGGAGCTGGAGCTACTAGTCTTGGTAGTAAAGACGCTCATGGTCGTGGTCGTGGCCAGGGGATTACCCAGGCCAGTGATAGTGTAGCCCTAAGTATCACATGTGAGAAGGTTGCTGAGTGACCAGTTCATTAGGGGGACTTGGAGACTTGGCTGGTGGTGGTATTGACAAGGCTGGTGAACTCGGTATCAATGTTGGTGTTACCTCAGGTGCGGACTTGCTAACATCACTGTTGGAGCGGTTGACAGAAGTTGTGCCATTGCAAGCTCTAGTGGATGTTTCGTATGGCTGGTATGGAGCCAAGAGCTTTGGCCAACTGAGGAGCTCCCATCCTATAGCAGGATGATGGTGTAGTTGCAGCGAATTGGTAGCACATTCGAGCTGTAGTCGGTGCAGTGTTCCTATGCGGATAGCTCCAAACTATTACAACCGAAGCAAGCATCCTAGACCACTCGAGCATGCACCAAAGAACCAGCTACCCTAGGATAAGCCTTACGTGGTGTTTACAGATGCATCGACCAGTCAAGCCACCAGCTAACCCTTCTTCAAATAAGTTCAAAAACAAGGAGCATAAACGCTTCAGAGTAAACCCGGGGAGCAACAGCGTCATAAAACCTTCCAAGGCAAGGCAAGGTTTGGGGGCAGCCACCAAACACCTCGGTGTAGGACAAGAACTTGTATTGCAACATTCATCGGATAACGTTCTCTAGAATCATATGGCTGACAGTGGGCCTAAGGAAACCTAGCGAGCTTTAACTTGAGAAATAATTAATGAACCAGCAGATATTGGAAAAACAACAATTATTTTTAACCAAGAAGAATTCTTCTTGGCCTACCTTAAGGAAAAAGAGGAAGCTCAAGCTCATTTTATCATTCATACTTGGCAATTCGTAAAAGTTTGTTACGATTCTTCTAAGTTTTTTAATGGGATTTCACGCTTGATTCATTCTTAATGAAAAATTATTGGGTCTTATTCACCTCTCTTAATTAGTCAATCAAAATAAAAGAACATATCATGTCATATTATATTTAAAAAATAAATCAAAGTTAAAATCAGAAAAACAAAACAAATTAAGGAAACATGTTGATTTTTTATTAAGGAAATTATAAGTATTAAAAAATTATATGTCGGTTTGGATTTATAAAATAGATATTAGAGCTTATATCTTCCAATTAAACAAAATTATATGTCGGTTTGGATTTATAAAGGAGAATTAGGATATATGTTTAAACAAAATTATATGTCGATTTGGGTTTATAATTAAAATGGTTAGGGTTTAGGTGTATAATTTAGGGAAGTTGTTAGAAATACTTTTTTTGGTAGACCTCTTTTCAAAAATACTCTCGTTTTGGCAATTTTCAGTTTTGCCCTCCTTTATTTTTAATGACCATTTTACTCCTACTTGAAAAATATTTTAGTCAACCAAATTGAAAATACAAAATTTTTGAAAAATATTTTAGACAACCAAATGAAAAATATTTTTAGCAACCTTAGAAAAAAATCTTATTAAAAACCTTATTAAACCTTCTAAAAGTCTTAGAAAAACTTTGTAAATGACTTATAAAAACATTATAAAAAAGCCTTATAATTACCTTATTAAAATCTTATAAAAAAACTTATAAATATCTTGTAAAGATGGGTTTTATAAGGTATAAATTTCATAATTTTTGGCGAGAAAATCCAATTTTATAATTTTGGTGGGATTTTTTTTATTTTCGACGGGAAATTATTTGAGTTTGGCTGGAAAATGTTTCGATTTTGGTGACTGTACATTGTTGCTGTCACTTAAAGAAAGTGTAATTTGATCATTTTGAACGTAGGGATTGGTAGTTTTGAAGATGATCAACATGGAGGAGTATTTTTGAAAAGTAGGATGGAAAAGAGGATTAATGTTAAGATTATATGAAATTATATGTCGGTTTGAGTTTATAAAAGAGGATTAAAGTTAAGATTTTACAATTAAACGAAATTATATTTTGGTTTGGTTCTATAAAAGTGTGGTTAGGGTTTAGATTTTACAATTAGACGAAATTATATGTTAGTTAGAGTTTATAAAAGAGGATTAAGGTTAAGATTTTACAATTAAACTAGGTTTTACCCCGTGGTACACCAAGAGTCTATTATTTTGTATATATGATACTGTAATGGTTTAGTGGTGCTTGTAGTCGATGGTGAATTGCATCTATATATATACTGTTAACGGTTGTAGATAGGTTTTGTATAAACTCTTGATTCGCTAGTTGAGAATATACATTTTATGATTTGGTTAGTTATAATTTAGGAATGAATGATATGACATATTCTTATTTTGATTCTCAATTGATATTATTGGATTAATAGTGTACATTTAAAGCTAATAAGAACTTAGCAAGTATGTAATCGTTTATTAAACGCAAATTAGATATTTCCTAAGATGTATTCATCTTGAATTAGTTGTTATATTATATGGATGCGATTACAGAATTTGTGTTATCAATTCTTTTTGTCAAACTCAGCCCTAAAAATTCGGCATGTAAATTAGATCTTTCCTAAGATACAATGGGCATTAATTGACATTAATTGGATGTAAATAAGTACGCTATGGATTAAAAACCGACCTAAAATATTTGATAATCTTAAGGAGGATCCGCATAATTGAATCGGTTATAATTTTAGTTAAAAATCTGACCCGAAGATGGCAAAAAGCCAAAAAGTGATGACACCCTATTGTACTTTAAAAATGTATTTCGAGCTCTAAATGTGGATATACTTGTTTGGTTATAAATATCCTAAGAAAAATTTTAAAATTTATATCCGTTTATAAAAATTCAAATCACATCATATGCTGAAAAAAATCTAAAATTTATTCACTTTATGTATTAAATAGTAATTAAAATAATTAAATATAAGATTAAATAAAAGTGCAAGGAGAATTATATTTTAGTCTAACATTGATTTAAATTAGGTAGATAGTTTTTAGGAAATTAATATTATCAAATAAGAAAATGATTGTGTTTGGTTGTAAGGATTGTAAAGAATTTAGTTGAGACTTGTTTGGATACAAAGATAAGAGAGAATGACACAAAAATGTACTTCAAAAATGTTAAGATAGATGAAATTATATTTTGGTTTAGTTTTCTAAAAGTGTGGTTAGAGTTTAGATTTTACAATTAGATGAAATTATATGTCGGTTAGAGTTTATAAAAGAATGGTTAAAGTTTAGATTTTATAACTAAAAACTATAAACAATGTTAAGGTTAATTATTATAAAATCAAACGTAAGATTATTTATCTTATTAAATTATGTTGATTTATTTTAATTATCTTATTTAGATAAAATTAATTATTTTAGCTAGCTTGGATTAATTACATGGTAAATTTTGATTGGGTATTTAAAATTAATGGAGTGAATAAGAGAGATTCACGTTTAAGGGTGTGAAGTGAACCCAAGAATTGTTCATTTACTAATTGTTTCCAAAATTCTTTAAAAACCCATCTATGATTCCCATAAGTTTTGTTTGTGATTAAGAATGAAAATCGGTTTTTTTTTAAAATAATTTTGTTTCTAATTCTTAATTTTCCGGGTGAGAATGTGAGATCGGTGTGAATCCCACTAGTAATGTTGGGTTAGAAAATTATGTACTTGATTCATAGAAAATGAATGTATCTATGGAGAATTGGATATGTAATATATTTATCTTTGAATTTATATATAGAAAAAGTGACTTCGTAATGAAGGGAAGATTTATAGGTAACTGACCGTTAACATCAAATTTTGTAATATAATTCAAATAGCAAACGGGCCAATTAGGATGCATGATTCAAAAAAAACCTTTAGTGTAGAGTTATGTGGAGAGTAATATTGATAATCGATTAAATACGAGATATGTTACTAGGATTAGGGTCATTAATTAGCTAGTGACGGTAGGCAAAGTATCTTACTAGTAAAATCTTAATAGGATAATTTGTAAACATTTTTTGGGCAAAAATTAATGACTTAACCTAAATCATTTTAGAATTTTAAGGATAGGATTCGATTATAGCATGTCATTCAAAATTATTAGCATCCAAAGCAAAAATAACATTGACAGACTGGTTTCTGATATATATATTCAAATAATTCTATCATAGAATTGCTAAAGGAAAAGCATGGAACGATAAAGAAGTAGTGAAGCTACCCGTGATTCTTCTTCAAAAACCTCCCATCAAATTCAGTGAGACGTGCATCTATGTTCTTAAGGGCCTTCTGCATGATATCTTCACGTGTAACATTAGTGTTACCTTCCAAAACCATGCTAGGAAGATTGAACATGGATGATCTGTGAGAGTTTTGAGCGAGTACCCCCAGTGGTGGATCTATGAATTATTTTTACTAGGGTCAAAACATAACTAATTTTAAAAAAAAAAACATAAATATAAAAACATTTTACAAAACCCAATTTATGAATTTTCATATCTTGAAATCTCTTCGTCACAATTTCATTTGAAATAGATAAAAATACATTTTTTCAATGAAACAAATTAAACAATGATTCAAAAATTGATCTTCAATCCACTTGCTAATAAGCTATCAAAAACAATGGCCTTCTTAGAAGTACTGGAATTTGCCTTAGAACAACAAAAAAGATTGAAATCTACATAAATAATAATTAACAGTTCATGTTGTTTGTAAAAACCATGTATTTCATAGCAATGGCAAATATTAGATACTAATTCAGGAATTCTGATTAGGAAAATTAGTATTTTTTAATAAATTTTATTCAGTTTTCAACATAGATATATAAGAAATATGTAATTATATATATGAAATATATTTTTAGAACAATATCAAAGAAACAAAAATTCGATCTGAAAATTTGACTTGAATAGTTGGATTAAGATGACGACGACGATGAGGAAGAGAAGTTGAAGGCAAAAGAAGAATAAATCTTCTCACGTAATCTTTGTGTTATTAGGTTAAGAGTTTTGTGTTATTTAGTTAGAATTGTTTAAGTGTTTTGTTAAGGAGAATATTAATGGGCCACTAAAGATAAAGGTCACCAAATATGTATTTTTTTTTGGTTTTTTATGTGGATTGAATAAGGTTCCGCCCTTGAGTACCACCATTTGGCTTGGAGTGAAGTGGAGTGAAACCGATTTCTTCAAGAACGGTTTTGTTTGTTTTGTATATATTATGGAATAAAATAATCTAAAAATATTAAAATTTCAAAATTAAATTTCAATTTATAATTATATATTATGGAATGCTTTGAAATTAGTAAAATAATTTGAAAGTTTAGGTTACAAATAAAAGTAAAATTATCTTTGAAATAATAATAAATATATACAAAAAAGAAACAAAAACACAACCACAAAAAAAAAAAATTTATATATGAAATCTTTTAGGTTTTGTATACCGTTGGATATTGAATATTAGATTACTGAATTAAAGAATTTTAGGTTCGGCTTAAAACAAAAGGTTTGTGTCAACTAAACATGATTTGTTTTGTTTAGTTGTCGAATAAGAGACAAATCTATATAAGTAAGTTCAATGAACAGACACACCTCGGACGTGCCTCGTGATATTAGGCATTACATCAACAAGTGAACTATTTATTTTGTTCACGATTATGGCTTTAAGCCGAACATTTCCTGGTCCCAAACACCACAATTTTAACATACGAGAGCAGCATAAATTAGAACAACTTGAAAACACTAACATACAAAACTTATGGGAATCATAGATGGGTTTTTAACGTCTTGCGAACATCTTCCCCACTGAAGCTTGGGAAAACGTCGTATCTCCGGCTGCCAGAAGAAGAAGAAGCAGCCATGGGAGACCAAAGAGGGAAGAGTCGAAAGTTTTTATTTTAAGAGAAGTAAATCAGCAATACAGAGTGATTAGTGAGTGAGAGAGAGCGAGATAAGAGGAGAAACTTAGCCTTCCTGTACAAGTCCCTTTTAGTGAGAGAGATAAAGATGAGCAATACATTGGTCTTGTTTCCCTATACTGTATACATGCATATAAAATTATGAGAAACGAGTATATTTGATTGTGAGGATTTTAATTCAAATAATAATACTTTAAAAACACTAACATACAAAAACTATCTACTTTGCTAAAATAACTCTTTCAGTTTTCTAGAGTTGTGTGGTGTAGTCTGTGGAGTTAACTGTGGAGTGAGGATTTTCATATAACGTTTTTGTTATTTACTTCTACAATTGTAATGTTAATGTAGAGTTTGGCCTACTGGCTACTGCGTCAGCAACCACTGAAGGCTGCAATTGCATTTGCTGCTGTTTTAGGAGCCTTTGGTTTCTAAGGCTTTCATGTACTGGTTGGAAGAATTCATGCTTGAGAGCATCCTCTGCGCTGATTCGTCGCCTCGGGTTAACTGTCAAACATCTATCAACGAGGTCAAGGAGCGACTGTGGAATTGCTTCTAGAAACTCTCTGCGTTTTGTGTTGAGTTCGCACCATTTTCTCAAATCCATCCCTTTCAAGTACCTTGACTCGTACAATTCCTGAAACAACAACACAAAACTCTACCTAAATTCATCTATCTAGTTTGTAATTTACATTTTTTAAGATATATCATGCTCTGGGGGTGCAGTAGAAGCAACACAGAACGCTAACAATGAAAACCCTTTTTTGTGATATGTGAATCCAAATGCTGGCGGTAAAGTAGAACAGAGCATGTAAATTTTGTCACATTAATGCAGCAATCAATGAATGGAGAGTTTAGAAGGGTGGCAAGATGAACTGTTACCTCAGGGAAAGAGGATTCACGGTTGTGCAGCTTGGCTACTTCCCATAATTCTTCACTGCCTCGTAGTTGTGCAATGTCCTTTACATTCCTGGGAATCACAAGGTTGTTGTAAGACGGCAAGAAAGAAAAAAGAGGGGAATCGAGGTGATGGTGTATCCAGTCAAGTCAGATCTTAACTGTTCAGGGTCACCTGTGAAAGGTGTCCTTCCCATTATGAGGTATAAGAAAGTAACTCCCGCAGACCACACGTCTATCTTAGGTCCTTGGTGCAAAGATCTAAAGCAAACCTGCACAAACCAAATCAGCGAAGGACAGCCCCAGAGAATTAGCTTTCCCATCCTAGATGTGCTAATGAGTAGCTCAGGCCTACAACTTTAGTCTCAAGGAACACAAGATTTCCATGTGGATTTAACTAGTAATAAGGGAAGTGAGCGATAGTTACGTACCTCTGGAGCTCGGAAGCCTTTGGTTCCTGAGCAAGGGCCGTCTTTCTTCTGAATTACGGCCCCTAGTAAGGACAGAAAATATAAATATACATACGGTTTAAATTAAACTCTGAGTCAATGATTACACCAGAACTCACCTGCTTCATGCCGACCGTTAGAGCGCAATGGCATTGGGGTCAGATAAAGAAGTTCCTTCTCAGCTTTCCTAGGAAGAGCAGCTACCCGTTTTCTCATAGACGTAGGAGCTTTGGATGATACTTCATGGTTTGGAATTGGAACCGACATTGTCTCCTGCAGAAAATCTAAAAGCGCTTTTCTTCCATGACATGGCAAAGGCTCTCTCCTCTTTTCACCTGAAGGGTTGTTCCTTGTGCTGGTCACATCTTTAGCTGAAGTTAAGCCAGACCCTTCTGCCCCTTGGCTATTGAGTATCTCCCATCTGCCTATGTTATTCCGAGCTCTTATCTTTCCCGCCGCTTTCTTGAGACTATTGGGCGCTAAAGTTTTCTGAGAAGATTTGTTGGTCCCTCGGTTTGTCGCATCAAGTGATTTAACCAATGTATGATGTTTCTTGCTGGCAGTTGGAAGACCTGAAGCTTCTTTTGATTTATCTAGAAAACATAAAGAGAGATAGCTTTAGTTTCCATATTTATAAAGAGAGATATGCATGAGGGGAGAAGTTTACCTGATATCCTGTACTTCTGGTGCAAATCCTAATTAAGCCATACAGGAAAAAGAAAAGAGATTAACATCGGTGGGTGGGGAAAGGAACGTAACAGTAAATATCAACATAAACGTTTGTGCTCCCTCAAGTTTTTCAGTGCCTCTGTTAGACACTGACCTTGGAATGAAGAAGCAGGTTTTTTCGTTACCTCAAATTCTATTGTAAGAAACACTAACCAAAAGCCGTTGCTAGTAAAATTTTGATAAGAGAAGGGGTGCTAAAAAAATGCTAACCATGGCAAGGTTAAAATCAATGAGGTAGCCTTTGTTGGTCTTCCTAGAGAAGAGGAAGTTTCCTGGCTTAACATCCCTATGAACAACACCCTTCAAGATTGCAGAAAAACAAAACAATAGAACTGGTTAGTTGCGTGATTGATATATGAATGCTAAAAATAATTCAGTCCAAAATCTGCATTACCTGCTTATGCAGACTCGACAAAGCTTTGAACATGCAGTAGCCGTACCACTGTAGCTGATACACGTCTATTTCTCTCTTCAATGAATCAGATCTGTCATGTTCAAGGTGCTCAAGGATGATGCAATCAGAATCTCCATTCTTGAGACAGCCTTCATGCTTTATTATACAGTTTTTCCCCCTAAATGAGACAACATTTTCAGCATATTCAGATCTTTATGTTGTAAAATGTGGAAGGTTCATGCCTAATCATACTTTGTTACTTACCCAAAACGCTCCAGCATTCTGATTTCATTATTTACATAGCGCTTCTGAGCGCCAGCATGAGGGCCTGCAAGGAAAACACATGAGGCAAGTCTTCCAACAAAAAACACTGATGCAGTGAAAAAAATCTAGCTAGATATCATTTCCTTTCCCGTACATTTAATGGCAAACTCTGTTCCATCAGTTTTCCTCTTCGCCTTATAAACAATACCGTAACCACCTACATTTGGATTTCACCAATGATTAGTCGATAGCCATTTAAGTTGTTTCAACAAACCGGGAATGTAGATGAAAGAGTATGGAAAGAAATACCTGAGCCTTCTTCCTCTACAATAGTGTAAGAATCAAAATCTGGAATTGTGTTATGTCTTGACTGATCCGAAACCACAAATATGAGAACTTTTAATATAGTGTGCATGAATGCTAAAAGTCAGTGCAAAAGTGTTAACGTAGAGTGAAATTGCAAGGGGCTCACTCTAGAGGAAACAGACATGTCTACCTTCTGATCTTTAGGTTGAACAGAGTTAACATTCTGCTTCAACTTCTGGATAGCTTTACTTTTTCTGGTGTGTTTTTTCTCAGGGGAAGAGCTGTGCGTTTTGCTGTTTCCCGGCGATTTGCATTGATCCTCAGTTTTCTGTACCAAAGATTTATCTTGATTAGCTTCTGTAGCAGAAGGCTTCAACGGCAGATCTCTGAGAGGGGTGCTACAGATTTCCACAGTGCGATCTTCAGTGTCCTCCACAATCTGCACACAGGTAGTTTGTATCTCCTCCTTAGGGAAGAGATCTTTCCTGTTTTTATCATCACCGTCTTGGAATGATACTTCGTTGTAAGCAATTTGAAAATCTTCAGTTTCAAGTTGCTCGCAATTTCCACCCTCCTGAGGATATGTCAAATCGTCCTTGCTTTGCTCCAAGGGACGCGTAGGATTGACATCCACTGAAGCATTGGCAACAATCTCGCTACCAAAAATTTCAGTCTGCGGACCAGGCTGAGCGTTAAGATCAAAAGCCATTATTTCTCGGTTATGTGCATTTAACTTCAACGAAGCTTGGGATTCTAAAGCTACAATAGTCCCAAGCATAGATCCACCAGCAACAGTTCTGCTATCAATTACAGAGTAATTCACCTAAAGAAAAGAAAACCAGAATAACTCATTCCCTAAATGTTTGAAACTAAACTAAACCGTGAGAAACTTCATATATATTAAGAGATTTTACTTACATCATCTTCATCCTTTCGCCTTCTTTTAAGCAATGGCATTAACTGTAGCTCTTCTTGTTCCTCATTTTCTGAAATATTTCCATAGACAAACCCAAAAATTGAGAATATAATCTCTATGTAAGGTATGACTACTAAATCCACAATAGCAGATACCAAAACGACTAAACTGAATAAACTCAGTACCTCTCATATGCCCAACAATATTTCGCTTTGGCCTCGGAGATCTCGGATCCATAAAACGCCTTAATTGTTCAAACAGAACATTTTCCGGAAGACCCAAAGTAAAGGCGAAACTAGCCGGAGCGGAGAGAAACTCACACGAGAGAGTCACAGTGAAGCCATCTCCAGCAAGGGAAATAGGAGAATTAGGGATCGAGCAGAGAAATTTGACGAGATTAGGAGAACCTTGGAAGTATGAACACTTTGAAGAAAGATCTATAACGGATTCTGGTTTGCCACTAGAGAGTAAGAGACTACAGAGCTCAGAGGCTTGCCGATAATACCGAAGCTCGTCGTTGCCGTCTGACTCGGAGAGACCTAGAGCTAGAAGCTCTCTTACGGCTGTTGAACTCTCGAGTTGACGCGGCTCCGAGTCTTCCGTCATTGCAAATGCTGTGAATCTGATGGTAGAGAGAGACAAAGAGAAGCTAGGGATTTGATAATTTAAGATTTGGGGGCGCAAATGGAGAAGGAGCGGGAGAATGGCACGTGCGGTACGTGTGATGCTTATTTCGAGTTTTTCGCACATAAATGTTCCCGCTCGTTTATATGGGCCTTATGCGTCTATAGGCCCATTTACAATGAGCTCACGGTTGTTTTTTTTTTTTTTTTTTTTAACCCTTTAACTACATTAATATTAACTGGAAATAGATACAACGTTTAGATCAGAAAAAATACATGGAGGTACAAAGTAATTAATTAGAAATTCTGAATTTCTGTTTCTTTGATCCATAGCTAGTTTATCTGCAAGAAAATTCGAGCGCCGAGAAGTCCACTTGAAGATAATACTATCAAATCTTGATGTCCACCCTTGTACTTTTTGTAGCCAATTGTAGATATCAAACCGTAGTTCACGCCTATTGATTGCATTGATTAACACTTGACAGTCCCCTTCAAAAATTATATTTTTGTATCCGCTTCTCCATGATTGTTGCATAGTATAGATTAGACTTTGGCATTCAGCTTCAATAGCAGTTTGAACTATAAATCCAGTGGTTTGTCCTGCTTCTCTAAAAAGACCTTGATCATCACGAATCAACCATGCCGATGTAGAGTGACTATTTTCATTGATGAAGCTTCCATCATAGTTGCATTTAACCCAACCAGTAGGCGGTTTTGTCCAGGTAGAGTTGTTCCCTCTATTGATACGATTGATGAATGAATTATGCTGATTGTGCTCTGAATTTGTCGCTGTGATTGTTAACCATTCATCCGCCTCTTGCTTAGCTTCGCTTAGGACTCTTTGCCAGGTATGGTTGAGCTTTTGGAAAGTGAGCTTGTTGCGGGAGGTCCATATTTTCCATAGGATCCAGAATGGTAGAATGGACAACCGATCAGAACTATTCCGCGTTTTGTGAAACTCCATAATAGCTTTGAGTTTGGTATTAATGGGTTCATTTGGATTTAGGAGGCCTCTGATTGGTATATGTGATGCATGCCAAATCTGCATAGAGTGAGGACAAGTGAAGAATAGATGTTCAGACGTCTCCTCTTCAGAAATGCATCTTTTGCAGCTTGAATTGTTAGAAATATGTCGTCGCTGTAATTAGCCCCTGTGGCCAAAGCTTTTGATGATAAACACCACATAAAATGCTTAAATTTCGGAGGGAGTTTTGTTTTCCATATCTCTGTTTTTGTCTGCAGATTTCCATGTGGTGGTTGAGCTTGAAATTCTTGATCAGGGAGATGAGTTGCAAGCCAGTATCCAGATTTTACTGTATATATACCATTCTCAGTGTAATGCCAACCTAGGTAGTCTTTGTGTTGCCAATGGCTGGTTTTGATGCGCAAAATATGGTTGATATCATCCGGATGAACTCTTTCCCGTATTAGGCTTTCATTCCAACCACTTCTATTAGGTAAAAGGAGACTATTGACAAAAGGAGTATCAAGCTGTTTTTCATCTATTTGCCGAGGGGGTCGAGGTGGATGCACTGGAAGCCAAGGATCTGTCTAGGTTTTAATGCAATGTCCATTGCCTACTGTGAATCGCATACCTTTAATCAAGAGATCACGACCAACTAGCAATGACTGTCAACCAAAAGAAGGCCTTGTTCCTCGTGAAGCTTTAAGGATATTTGAGTCAGAGAAATATTTACTTTTGAGTATTCGCGCTAGGAGACTGGTTGGGTGTTGAAGGATTCTCCATGTTTTTTTGGCAAGTAGGGCATTATTGAATTGTTCTATATCCCTAAAACCAATACCACCTTCTTTCTTCATATACTTAAGCCGATCCCAAGCTACCCAATGGACTGCATTACCAGTTTGCTGAGTATTCCACCAGAAGTTTGCAAGAACCCTTTCTATCTCTTCGCAGATCCCTTTTGGTATCTTGAAACAATTCATTGTATACACAAGCATTGCTAAAGCTATTGCTTTCAACAAAATCTCCTTCCCACCTTGAGATAAAAATTTATTGTTCCAACTTTTTATTCTGGTCTGAATTTTCTCAAAGATATACTGAAACATTTCTATCTTTTTCCTTCCAAACTGTTCAGGGAGCCCCAGATACTTACCACAACCACCATCATTGTGAATCTGCAAACACCGACGTATCTGTGTTTTGAGTGTAGCAGGTACTCTCTTACCGAAGTTCAGAGCCGACTTTCTTGTATTTATTTGTTGTCCCGAAGCTCTTTCACACTGTGTGAGAATATCTTTAATTGTTGAGCAGGATCTGATGTTTGCTTGGCAGAAAAATAACGAATCGTCTGCAAAGAGTAAATGACTCACAGCAGGACTAGCATTACTGATTTTAATTCCTTTGATAGAGCCTTCTACTTCTGCACGCTTCATCATGTGACTCAAAACTTCAGCACAGAGGATAAATAAATAGGGAGAGAGTGGATCACCTTGCCGTATGCCCCGTTCCGGCTGTATGAAACCCTGAGGATTTCCATTGATGTTAACTGAGAATGTTGGAGTTCGAACACATGTCATGATCCATCGTACCCATTTGACATCAAATCCGAATTTCAGCATTGTTTCCTGTAGAAAATCCCACTCCAAACGGTCGTAGGCCTTAGCCATATCGGTCTTTATCGCCATGTAAGAATTTTCACATCGTCTCTTGACTTTTAGCGCATGGATGAGTTCATGAGCTATAAGTACATTGTCTGTTATATTTGTCCTAGGAATGAATGCAGCTTGCTCTTCAGAAATGATGTTATGCAGATGAAGTTTTAGTCTTCCTACCAACACTTTGGAAATTATCTTGTAACTGACATTGCATAATGCTATTGGACGGAACTCACTCATATGCCTCGCTGCAGTTGTCTTAGGTATGAGGCATATGTCCGTGTGATTTAACTCTTTGTCGAAAACACCATGATCAAAGAAGTTTCTAACTTCCTGTAGTACTGCCTCTTTTATCGTATCCCAGTAGTTTTGATAAAAAGCTCCTGTGAAACCATCTGGACCGGGGGCTTTTGTTGCTCTAATCCCAAAAACTGCAGTTTTAATTTTATCTTCAGTAACATGCTTGATCAAATCATCATTCATCTCTGTAGTGACCCGTTGCTGGAAGCCTCGGAACACATGATAGTGGTTGTTTTGGTTTGACAACTCACTTTTGAATAAATCAGTGAATTAAAACTCTGCAACTTTGCCTATCTGATTGTCACCATAATGCTCCCGTCTCACATCATCCAATATAGAATATAATTTATTCCGAGCTGTATGAGATTTTGCAATAGCAAAGAAATACTTTGTGTTATAGTCACCACTTGACAACCAGGTCTTGCGGCTTTTAATTCTCCAAAACTCCTCTTCACTATGATAAGCATTGCTCAATTTCTGACGGAGATCTCTTATTTGATGTGTACTTGAACCATTCGAATGTGCTTGATCAATTAGCTTCTTCAATATTCCTATTTCTTCCTGAGCATTAGATCTATTAGCTTTTTTCCAAATGGAGATGGACCTTCTGCATTCACTCAAACGATTACTTAGGCACATAGCTTGACCAGCTCGTCTAGTTGTCCATCCTTTATTGACTGCATTACTGAATCCTTCTCTGTTTACTAATCTTGAATCAAAAAAGAAATGACCCCTGCGAAGTGAGAAATCATTCGATATTGTAGTGACAACCGGTATGTGGTCAGTTCTAAAAACTCTGTTTGTGAAGCTGGATAAAGAGCGAGCCATTCAGAATTCACCAGAGTGCAATCTAAGCAGCAAGCAACATCATGGCTATACCTCTTACCAACCCAGGAGAAAGGATCCCATGTATGCTTTAAATCGTGAAAATCACAAACTTGTAACATTTTCCTGAAGTCAGAAAAAGTGCTTTCAGGCCTTGGTGGACCTCCCCTTTTCTCAGAGTTGTTCTTGATTTCATTAAAGTCTCCAATAGCCATCCAAGGACCATTTCTACTTGTTGCAGTTCGTTCGAGTCTTTCCCAAACCAAGTGTCTTAATAATGGAATTGGATTACCGTAAACACAAGACAAGTAAAAACCAAATCCATTAATTTGAACATGGGTATCTACAAGGTTTGGGGACTGAAATAGAACTGAAACAGAGATATTGCTATTCCAAAATAAAGCTACTCCACCACTTAATCCAACAGGAGGTACTGTTACAACATGATCATATCCTAGTTCATCTCCTACATCTCTTACAATATCATCTTCTTGTTTTGTTCAAAGAGGCAAATGATGTATGGAGAGAAAGTCTTCTTAATCTCCTTTAGACGTCGAACTGCAAGGTCATTGCCTAATCCTCTACAGTTCCAAGCGACTGTCCTCATGGTGATGGTGATGGTATAGGGCCCACCGCGCCTCTGTCAAGATCATGGGGAATACAGTTTTCCATGGAGTTGCTTCCTTCACCAAATTCACGAGTCTGAGTATTAGAAGTCTCAGTTTCTGCAGTAGGATCTGTTGGCTCTTACCTCTTGCGCTTACCCCTAGCATTCATGGCAGAGTCCATGTCCACACCCATTGTTTCACGAACATCTTGAGCCCCCATGGGTGACACATCATCAGAGAGAACAAGCTGATTATCCTGATTATCTTCAAGTGGTTCCATTGGAAAATGGTTATCCGGAACAGGTATGTCTTGAGCATCAGCAGGAATTGGATCTTCATCTGAAATTTCACGGATGATGACACCATGATTGACAATGTCATCAGGATGACCAGGGTCTTCATCCTCATCAGGCCCATCAAACTGCTCTTCACCTCCATTTTGCAGGATGCAAGCACCCGTATCATGAGTAAGCATACCGCAAACCTCACAAAAACCCTGAAGACGTTCAAACCGGAATCTTAGCAGCGTGTTGAATCCTTGTTGAAACTGGATTTGCCTCTGGAATCGGAGTGGGCGAAGGATGTCCCAATGAATTTGAACACGGACAAATTCAACTCTTGCGGCAGCCTCCGCATCGTAGTCAACATCAAGGAGGGTTCCAATTGCACGGCCAATGTAAGCGATAACTTCGTGGTTGAGGAATTGGAAAGGGATTCCCCGAATTTGAATCCAGAATGGAATAAAATCAATAAGAGGAGGATTGTCATTTGGATACCATCGTTGAAGGATTAGCATACGATCGTTAAACGCCCAAGGTCCACAACGTAGGACTAATTCCATTTCGCCTTCAGAAGGGAAAATGAATTGGAAATGGTTACCCCCCCCCCCCCCCACCAAACGACCATGGACGATATCGGCCTGACCCCATATTCGGGGCATAGAGGCAATGATTGATCGCACATTCTGACGGCGAGGCATCACTGGACGACCAATAAAAATAAATCGGTTCTCCGCCGCTGCATTGGCCACCACAACCTCCGAAATCGCTAACGGAACATCATCCGCATCCAGATTGATGTCTTGAACTGCTCGTCGTAAATTGTCGCCATTCTTAGTAGAGGGATGTTAAAGAGGGGTAGAATCGCAAAGAGAAATGGGTTAGAGAGATGAGAAAATTTCCAGAATGGAGATCGGTATTTATAGAACAGATTCGTCCAGAAAACCGCCAAGAGAGCATCACGAAGTGGAGATAACCACTCCATAGAGATAACTGTCGCACGATTGCAGAGAGGGAATATCCCCACGACGCCAACGAAACTGTCAATAACCGTCTCCGGAGAGACAAGTTGTAACCACCAAGAAAACCAAATCGCCTTTTCCATCGCTCATTTAATTTTTATTTAGTTAGCTCACGGTTGTTTTATGTGCGCATCTGTAAACGTAATTGTTGGAATATTTTTTTATGAACTTAATGTCACGGCTATGTGTAGTAGTTAGTTGATTAATGTGTATTTTTTTATGAACTTGAAGTCTTGAACTACACGTAGTTAGAGAATTCAAGTTATTTTCCTGTGATTTTTCTGGACTATGTGTAGTTAGTTGATCAATGGCGTTCGGGTGCCGCCTAGTGTGTGCTTAGACGGCTAGGTCTAGATCTCAATTCACCTTATATTCGGAAAATTTCAGACTAAAACATAAAGTAATTACAAGATTAAAAAAATGGTAATCTTGTTGTTTAATGCTTTTATAGTGGCCAACCATTGAAGTTATAGTGGAAAAAAAAAGCTCAAACCTTACTTCTCAAACTAACATAATTAAACCTTTCAACCACTAGACTATTGTGAATTGATCGTAGTCTTGTAGATATATTTTAGAGCATTGCAAATTCAAGAGGATCAACCTTGTTGCAAGTCGAATAATTAAAACCAATTCAGTTTACAAACAATATACAATGAGAAAGCTGGAGTTTGTGGTAATATAAGACAACAATCCTCGTCGATTTGACATTCAAATCAATCCTACTTTATGCATGCATGTAAGATACGAACATGATATATGTATATTTATGTACGTGGGGATGGATAGAACATGTGCGTTTGTGATGGTATATTGTAAAGATTGGATAAATAGTAAATGAGGGACACCGAGTGCTCGTGAGAGACAAAGGAAATTGTATGGGGTTAACCAAAATGTCGGTTAATGGGTGCGGACATAATATTGGCCGTGGAGCTTTATTAGGCTGTGTGACCAAATACAACACCAAGGGTCCCTTTTTGTTTTTTGTTTTTTGTCTTTTGTTTTGTTACATAGCATTATGCTCTCTTATCTTTTCCTATGAAAATTTTGTCTATCTTTCTGATAATATTGTGGAATATCTTGATATGGTTATAATTTTCTGTTAAAGTTTCAAGAAAACAACATCGTTCTAGCATATCAATGGCTAATATCATTAATGACCTGTTCTAATAAATATATATGACCCCTTCAAAAACCAACCCGTGAATCCGAATAATCGTTCCAATATAAGTGTATAATATAAATTTATAAAGAAGTTTTGAAAATATAAGGCATTGTAATCATAATATCCCTATTTTGCATATATCATTATTGACTATTCTATCTGCACCTACAAAGAAGTTTAATTTTGAAATTTTCATCTTTTTTTTCTTTCCAATATGTGGAGGAAACTAAATCAGCATCTCATGATACCTATCCATCGACTGATACGTGTCACACAATATAATGTATCCAACGATCTAAAAATCAAAACAAATAATCTCTAATATATATCCTTATAACACAAAGAACCTTCACTTTTCTCTTTCATTCAACTCTTCATTTTACTACTACTTTCACATATCTCTCTCTCTATATATATCACTTTACTTAAACCACTATTCAACACACAAACGCACATAACCATGGCCTCTTCTTCTTGTTCACAAACCTTACTCTTGCTTGCATTGTCTATGGTTTTAATTCCTTTCTCTTTAGCTCAAGCTCCCATGATGGCTCCTTCTGGCTCAATGTCCATGCCGCCTATGTCTAGCGGCGGCAGTGGAAGCATGGTCCCTCCTCCGGCGATGTCTCCGATGCCAATGATGATGACTCCACCACCCATGCCTATGATGACTCCACCACCTATGCCTATGACTCCACCACCCATGCCTATAATGACTCCACCACCCATGGCTATGGCTCCACCACCTATGCCTATGGCTTCACCACCAATGATGCCAATGACTCCATCTACAAGCCCAATGGCCGCAAGCCCAAGCCCAGTAACAGTTCCCGGTATGGCTTCCCCGCCGATGCCATCCGGAATGGAATCCGCACCTTCTCCAGGACCCATGTCGCCGGCCATGGCCTCGCCTGATTCCGGAGCTTCCAATGTTAGAAACAACGTCGTAATACTTTCGTACGTCGTTGGAGTTGTTGCAGCACACTTTATCCTCGTTTGAGATGGTTCTTGAATTGGTCAGCCTTTTCTTGTAATTTACTTTCATATTTTTTTCACGATTATTAGTGGTGGTCATTTTATCATATTTGAGTTTGTGTTTGGTATGTACGATTCAGACATTTGTTTGCATTATTTGCTTAATAAGTTTATCGTCAACTCTTGTTGAAGAGAGACTTTGTATGTGATGTAAATTCATATCTTTTATCTATATTGTCACGGAACATTATATAGTCATAATCATAGGACAAAAATATGATTACAAAAAGAACAACACAACATGATCATTACTACCTATCGTACGTTACTACGTTGTTAGTTGATGATATCGATGTATAATAATCGCAAGAACAGAGAGAACCAAAACACACACTATCCTTACCATTCAGAAATGTTATTATTCCGATAAAAATAATAATAAACAAATGTGCTTCCTAAAAATTAAAAGAGACAAACCAAGGAAAAAGCTAAAACTGCAAGCTGTCATTGGAATTCTCTATAAATTATATTTTTTTTATATATATATTCATTAATAGAGGACCATGTATAGAATACATGAATAAGATTTAATTTTCATGAAAAATGAGAAAATATCAAATATGTTGTATTACTTGTATTTGAGAATGGAAGAATGTGAAAGATGGTGGGTATATAGTGAATAAATGGTAGGTAGGGAATATAGATAATAGATATGCCCCGATCGACCCTAGAGGACAGCTAGAAAGAAAGTGATATTCACATGACTGTCTTTTTCAATTGCCCATACCATTTTCCAATGTGTATTTAGTAATAATAGAAACTAAACCATACGTTTAAAAAGTTCTGTAGAAAAGTTTATACATATACATATGCATTTTATTTTTCCAAGTCAAGTTAAGTAATTTATTATTTAAAACGTAAATTATCTGTTGCGTAAATATACATATTCATAAACGCCTCAGATTTCTAAAGTAATTGCGTATATATATGTTAGTCATTGAATTTGTTGCATATGTTTAAAGAACATGCAATATGATGATTATTGTGCATGGATTTAATACAATCATTTTATAAGAACTTATGTAATGTGCAAAGATTCCTATGCACTTAATTCTCTATAAACCATAGAAAATGAGCTAGGCATGATTTTTAGCGTTTAACACATCAGAAATCAACGATCATTGGTGCACATAGAACAACGAACCATTGAAAATGCAGTGTGTATTTAACTACCCCAAGGCCTCGTTTATTTCCCCCGAAATTAAAGCTCAATAGCTACATTGGAATGAGAATGGCTATCTTACTAACTTTATAATGGAGTAAACTAGTTTAACCCAAAATGAGTATTGTAAACTTGAGAAGTTGTAGGAAGGAACTCTATTACGTACTGAATTTACGTTTTAGTGTAACTAACAATGTTTCTTAGGCTCTGAATGGTGACAATGTTTGAATCACAATAAAGCATTAATTCACATGTTTTTTGTTAATTATAAACCCATGGTGTATTTTTATTTTTATTTCTTTTTTGTGCAAAACCCCAGGTGTATAAAATGCTTGCAATCCGTATAGGTTATAATCATAATCCATGGGTGAAATGTCATCAATAGTGATAACTGAACAAGATTTATAAAAAGTGCCACAACCCACAAAAAAAAAAAAAAAAAAAAAAAAATTGAAAGTAAACACAAAACCATCTCAAGTAATTGTCATGATTATGGGTAGTGCAAGGTATATTTTGTGGTATAACAACATCAACCAAAATTTGAATTTTACTTATATTAGATTTTACAAATTGGTTATTTACCTAAATAAATGAAAATTATAGTTAGTTTAGAAATTTAACCAAAATTTTGTTTTCTAACTTCAAAAATAAAAATATAAATCAGTTCAAGAACAGAGGTCAATTCTGTAAAAAAATCACATACACCACGTACTGCAAATTAAAGCTAATCTTCTCGAAATGGTTTGATTTGTTTTTGGGTGGTGTTGATGAGCCGTTGACGTATAGATGAGGAATAGGATGTGGCCTTATTGGCTATAGGATGTGGCCCTAATTCTAATTGCTATAGGATGAGAAATCTTTGCTCAACTTGGCTTTTGAGTAGATTCAACGTAGACGTCATCTTCATCTCTCAACCATATCTGTGTATAAACTTCAGAATGCTTTCTTTTTTGGAAAATGTTTTGTTTTCTCTTCTTTTTATAGTTTACCATGAAATCTTCTTCTGCTTCTTCCCGTTGCCGGAGTTACGATGTTTTCCCCAACTTCAGAGGGGAAGATGTCCGCCAGTCATTAGTCAGCCATCTTCGTAAAGAACTCGATCGCAAATTAATCAGGACATTCAACGACAACAGGATCGAAAGAAGCCGCGATATCAACCCGGAGCTTTTAAAGGCGATAGCAGAATCGAGGATCGCGATCGTCGTATTCTCTAAGAACTATGCTTCTTCCAAGTGGTGCTTAGATGAATAGGTGAAGATCCGAGAGTGCCATGAGGAGTTTGATCAAATGGTGATTCCTATTTTCTACAAAGTAGATCCTTCTCATGTTAGAAAACAGACGGGACAGTTCGGCAAGGTCTTTGGAGAGACATGCATCGGCAGAACAGAGAATGAGATACGAAAATGGATGCGAGCTCTAGCAGAGGTAGCAAATCTTGCCGGAGAAGATCTTCGGAACTGGTATACATATGTTGTTTTTATTTTAGTTTATATTAGAATTAGTTATAGACTCCGGTTATGCTTATAGGGATGTTTCTTAGACCTTGAATTGCTATTGTTATTTGTTATATAGGCGTAGCGAAGCAGAAATGGTTGAAAACATTGCCAACGATGTTTCAAACAAACTTATTACCCCATCAGATAATTTTAGAGACTTCGTTGGGATTGAAGCTCATATAGAGACATTGATATCAATGTTGCGGTTCGACTCCAAGGAAGCGAGAATGATAGGGATTTGTGGACCTCCCGAAAGTGGTAATACTACTATAGGAAGAGCTCTATACGTCAGACTCATTAGCGAGTTCCTCCACCATCGGGCTTTCGTAGCATATAACAGAACAATGCGGAGCGACTATGACCAGAAGTTGTGTTGGGGAAAACAATTCTTATCAGAAATTCTTTCTCAAAAGGATATAAAGATAGAGGGAGAAAAGTCCCGCCACCTAGGTTCGAGTAGCATTGGCCACAGGGGTTCAAAATTTAACATGGTTTTCCCCGGCCCCAGGAGATTAGTTTTTGGGCCTAGGAAGCCTTTAAGATCACTCCTGAGTTATCAAAAAAAAAGATAGAGCAATGTGGTGAGGTGTGATAACAAAACAACACCAAAACAAGAGTTTTTGGTTCCTGCTCAAAACGGTGTCGCTTGGGAAAAGGAAGTAATGGGCCAGACCAATCTGATGAAGCTCACCAAGACTCATTCATCTCCTCCAACGGTAATATTGCAAGAAGACAAAAGACGAGGCAAACAACCAGTCATTGAAGACTGTACGGAGATCAAGCTGTCAAACCGCTTCACCACCCTCGATCCATCAAGCTCAAGAGGATTGTGACATCTGGCAGAATACTCTAGAGCAATCCATAAGGCATCTAGGGTTTATGGGGTTTATGGTTCTTTAGTATAAATAAGATTGTAAAGATACTCTTGAAGGCTAAGCAATGAGAAATTAAAAGCTTCAATCTTGTTAAAGTGTTCTTACTTTCATGGTATCAGAGCCAAACGGTTCATGGGTTTTTACCTTCACAAGTCCATAGCTTTCACCAAGTGTCTCGTCGGCGAAATCAAAACTGAACCGACACTAGATCTGCGAGTTCCAAAGTCAGCTCTATCGTCACCTCCCTAGACCATGTTCTGCTTTGTTGACTGCTAGAGATATATCAAGGTTACGAGCTGAGAAGAAGAGAACAGTTTTGGGTTTTGAACATCACGGTAATGTTTCTATATTCCTTTTGGAGACAGAACATGTGTCATGGTGGCTGGTTATAGATTCTAGGTCTGGAATTATGCTGGTTTGTTGTTTATTTGGTGATTTTTGCTGGCTAGTTTAGATTATAGGATTGAACTCATGAAGCTAAAATGCAATCAGATTGTTTGGATCTCATAAAGATGGGTTTTTGGCTACAACTTTTTCTGGTTTTGCTGAGCGCACACAAGGTGTTTGTTACACTGTCAAAGAGAGAAACAGATTGGTTTTATGCAAAGTGTAGTTGGCTAATAGATGAGAAGCAAATAACAAGGAAGATTGAAGTAGTTGTGGAAACATAATTTTTATTTGTCATGACAGATGAGAAGAGTTAAACGGGTAAAGGAAACCTGAGCTCTTAGTGAGACAGAGAGGTCGCAAATACCTCTGAGCGAGATCGACTAAGCTCTCCAAGTCAAGAAGTACCTCTGAGTGAGCCATGCATACTCTCCAAGTATAGACCTGAACTGATCGCACACTTATGTTTTTTCTCGGTGGATAGTTAGAGCCATCTACCTACATCACAACGATCTTACTTGGACAATGCATTCTCATGTCAAAGTCATCTGCATTTAAGGTTTCAAACTTGGTGTGTTGCTTTCACCCCACACCAAGTTTGTGGGGGAGTATTAAAGCACACATTGAAGGCCCAATTAGTGTCATAAGAAGCAGTCCATTAGCCCATGTGTTTAGGGTTTCCATCAAGATAGAATCATATATAAACTTGTGTAATGTGGAGAAGAGTGGTATCTTTGAGAGTTGCCTTTTGTGGTAACTCTCCTCTTTAATCATTGTATGAAGTTCAATCAAATCCTAATCTCTTGGTGAAAATCTAGTTTATTCATCTTCTCTTTTCTCTATGCATTTGAATAAAGCTCTATGAGCTATCTCATTTTCAGTTTTAGATTTCTCTTTCAATAAGCTCTTTAAGAGCATTATCTATCTTGTTTTAGATTGCTTTCATGGTATCAGAGCTCTTTAAGAGCATTATCTATCTTGTTGTAGATTGCTTTCATGGTATCAGAGCACATGGAAATCGTATCCATGGCCTCATATTCGGTTCCTTCTCTCAATATCTCAAACTGTGTTACGGTTACTCTCACTCAGAAGAACTACAACATCCTCTGGAAGATCCAGTTCGAGTCGTTCTTAGCTGGTCAAGGATTACTGGGATTCGTCAATGGTTCTATCCCTGCTCCAAGTACTACGGCTGTTGAAACGAGTCTAGACGGCACCAGAACAGAGTCAACAAACCCATAGTTCTCGACTTGGTACCGTACATATCAGGTTGTCAAGTCATGGCTTTTAGGGTCTTTCTCAGACGACATACCAAGTGTCGTGGCTAGTTGCTCTACTTCAAACCAGGTATGGATGTCGCTTGCCAACCACTTTAATAGAGCATTCTCATCTAGGTTGTTTGAGCTTCATAGGCGTTTACAAACCCTAGATAAGAAAGATAGGTCTATGAAATCATATCTTAGAGATCTTAAGGGAATCTGTGATCAGTTAGCCTCCATTGATAGTCCTGTTCAAGAAAAGATGAAGATTTTTGCTGCATTGAAAGGTTTAGGCAGAGAATATGAACCAATCAAGACCACCATTGAAACACTTGTTGATGGTTCCCCTGTTTTGACTTTGGATGATATCATACCGAAGCTGACTGGTTATGACGATCGATTACAAGGATACCTAGCTGAAACTGCTGTGGCTGTAACACCACATGTTGCTTTTCACGTCTCTCAACCCTCAAACGAGTACTATCACCAAAATAGCTTCAGAGGAAGAGGAAATGGTAACAGATCCGATCGTGGCAGAGGTTCATTCTCTACAAGAGGCAGAGGGTTTCATCAACAAATCTTGTCTAATGGTTCTCAAATGACTCGAAGTGCATTGGTCTGTCAGATTTGCGGTAAAACAGGACATCAAGCTCTCAAATGTTGGCATCGGTTTGATAATGGGTATCAGTACGAAGATGTTCCAAGAGCTCTAGCTGCGATGAGGATTACAAAAGTTACTGATCAACAAGGCACAAATTGGCTCCCAGACTCTGGCTCCTCCGCACATGTCACCAATACTGTTCAAAACTTGCAGCAGTCTCAACCATACCATGGTAATGATTCACTAATGGTGGGTGATGGTTCTTTCCTTTCCATCACTCACACAGGTTCAACCAGTATAGCTTCTACCTCAGGTAAAATACCTCTTAAAGATGTACTAGTTTGTCCTGATATTGCTAAATCATTACTTTCGGTTTCAAAACTTACAACGGATTATCCTTGTTCTGTTAACTTTGATGGTGATGGTGTATGTATTAATGATAAGGCCACAAAGAAGCTTCTGGTAATGGGAAGTCTGCATAATGATCAATACCGCCTGGAGGATCCAACGCATCAAGTCTTCTTCTCCACACAGAAACACTCGAATAGTGATGAAGTATGGCATAGAAGGCTTGGTCATCCGAATATGCAAGTCCTCCAGCAGCTTGAGAAATGCGGTTCCATCTCAATCAGTAGAATCACCAAGACAGTGTGTGAGGCTTGTCAACTTGGCAAGAGCTCAAGACTTCCATTTTCTGTTTCTTCTTTTTCTGCATCTAAAACTCTTGAGAGGGTTCACTGTGATCTGTGGGGACCCTCTCCAATAATGTTTGTTCAAGGATTTCGGTTCTATGTAGTGTTTGTTGACAATTTTTCGAGGTTCAGTTGGCTTTATCCACTACAAGAAAACAGGCAATTTATGACTGCACTTATAGTCGCTTAGTAGTCGCTAAATCAAAAATTACGACTACGTTACGACTAATCACTGTTGTCGTAAAACGTTAGTCGGTAAGAAATTCAGTCGTAAATTAGTCGGTAAATAGCGACTCCTTTACGACTAATACACGTAGTAGTAAAATTAGTCGTAATGTAGTCGTAACATCTTACGACTGTTTGGTGACCATGTTACGATTAATAAAAGTGTGAGCAGTCGTAGTGTACATGTAGTCGTAAATTAGTCAGTAAAAATTTACGACTATTTGATGACAATTTAACGATTACTGCAATGTGAAAGAGATTAGTTTGAGAATAGTTGTGATATAGTCGTTAAATGTAGCGACTTCGTGGCTACTACGTGACGACTATTTGATGATTGTGTTGCGACTATTTGACGACTGTGTTGCGACTATGTAAAGCCAGATTTAATGACTATTTGAAGACTATAGGGGTTAAAAGCCAGAATCTTTTTATTTTTGTTTTGTTTATAATTCGAATTTATAATCAAAGAAAGCCCTAAAATTTGCATTTTTAATAACCAAAAGTTAACCATAATTGTAATTAGTACACCACATTAGCAATAACAAAAAGAGAGAACCATATTTATAACAACCAAAAGAGAGAACCAAAATGATAAATCCTAAAACTATGATTCTCTTAAGTGACAAGGAACAACACATCATCCCAAAGTGTCAAGTTCATTAGAGTAAGAAATAGAGAGAGATAAGTAGCCTAAGAATTAACCTAAGGAGGAGATGCTCTTTATGTAGGAGGGTCGATGGATGCATCAATTGATTCAGACTCATGGACTTCGACAAAGGCCGGATCAAGTTTGCTCATGAAGTTTTCCAAGCGCTCTATCTTCTTCTGTTGCTCAGCCACAACTTTGGAATGTTCTGCTTCACGAGCAGCAATCTCAGCATCACGTTTTGTATTATAGGCAACTTGTTCTTCAATGATACGATGAGCTTCCTTCATTTGCTCTTGCAATGCTACAAACGATGACGACTGTCCTTGTTGATGATAGTTGTTGCCATTGAGAAGATCCTGAAGATGATCCTTGAGGCTTCCGAGCCAAAAATATTACCTCGTGAATCCTTCTCAGTGGACTGAGAAAAGAAAAGGTGAAACTGTAAATAGAGAATATGAAAGTTAAAGACTCTTTAAATATAGATTGTGAGAAATGTAACTTTACCTGAAGAAAGATGGCGGTATGATCTTCTGCTGTGAGCTCCTGAACTCGTGAAAGATCTGACTCGATCTCAGATAGCTTAGCTTGTAAGTTTTTCTCATAAGTTGTAAAGATCTTCTCAGCCTTGCGATCGACATACGTACCATCTGGCTTTGTATGAGTCTCTTTGAAAACCTCACCAAGACTCACTAGTCTCCCAAGTTTTTCTTCCTGGAATGTTACAAAAACAAAGAAAAGGGTTAAGACATAAGTTTAAGTTGCAAAGGTGTAAGAAGAAAACATAAGTTACTCACCAAGCCTTGTTTGACTTGTTGATACGATGTTGGCCCAGATAAGTGCATGTGAGGACCGAGACCATTACGGTCTGATATGCGAGCATTGGTATAGATTCGACTCCTTTCCTGTGCTTCTTCAGTATCCCACTGAGCAACCATTATTTTCCACAGGTCACCCTCGATCCATTTAGGTTGCACTCGACTAGTCCTAGCGTCGCTAACCATGTTTTTCATCCGTCGTTGGCATATCTCATAGAAATACTCTTGCACTGTCCCTGTTATCAAAGGATCCCAATTGTGTGTTTTCTAGGAAAAAAGGAAAATAGAATTAAGTTAGTGAAAAACAACTTAATTAAAACCTATCTATGAAGGAAACCTCAAAACATAAAACTATACCGCAAATTAATTGAAGTATCTTTCTCGTCTCTCCGGAGGACATATGACCAATTGTAGTATGGACCATCAAATTTGTTTGTAAAAACTTTCGTAATCTTCCGAATTAGTGCTGATTTAGCATCACGAGTAAACCTCATATAACATAAGAATAAGAATCAAGTCAGTTTGACAACCAACTAACTAGAACATGGTTGTAAGTCTTTCGACCAATAACAGACATGAAACACTAAGTCGCTTACTACAATCTGATGCAAACCAATAACAGACATGAAACCCTAAGAGTGTTTACTACAATGAGACAACAAAAATCAACCAACTAACTAGAACACGGTTGTAAAATTATGAAAAAGTAGACATACCAAGTCGTTTCAGGCTTCGGTTCCGGAGAAAGGATGGTGGTGAACTTATGACGGTCCAGCACCATAAGTATCGCGTTTAGAGCCCTCAAAGTGTCCTCCGGGAGTTCCGGCAACACTGGATCTGACTCTGCGAAGTTGTTACCTTGAGAAGAAGGATGACTTTGAGCTTGAGAGGCTGCATTTGGAGATCTCGCAGAATCTTCCAATGGATTCGATTGAACCGGTGGATTGTTCATAGCTTCGGTTGATGACCGAGATGGAGGATCTACACCTACTCGATTCACGGAGTTCTGAAATAGGACCTACGGTGGTGGATAGTTTCTGACCTGCGGTGCCGCAGATGCCAATAGTTGGGGAGAAACGCGGACTTGTTCTTGAGGCGTCTGAGGCGTAGGGTTTTCAGCCGCCGGCGTGAAGTTGTATTGAGGCGGTAGAGGGTTGATTCTTCTCACCTTAGACTGTATATTAGAGCCACCGGGTCTGAGAGAAGCGTTGGGGGCAACATTTTTCTTGCGGCCATGCTTCTTGACAAGAGGCATCGTCTGCTCTTTTGAGAGATATGGGAGATTGATTTAGGAGATTAGGGTTTCGTGTTTAGAGAGAAATCGGCGAGGAAGATGAAGAACAAGAAAGGTGGAATGATTAGAGATTAGGTTGACGAATAGGGTTAGGTCGTGCGTGATGGGCCGTTAATGGACCAAGTAAATGGATTTCGTGTTTATTTAGCCCAAACATTTTCAATATAGTCGCTGATCAGTCCCTAAGTTGTTGGTATATACACAGACAATTTTATTTAAAAAGGCTGGGCTTGTTTAAGGAGTCCATAATCTGGTCCACCGCGTAATTGTGGTAATTAAACCCAAATATTTTGAACTTAGTCACTTATTTGTCTCTAATCAGTGGCTTAATTTAATCCTTTTAAATCCATATAATCTAGTTTATATATTTTTAAACATAACATTTAATATATATTACATATAAAACCATGAAATTATATATTTTAAAACATAACATTTAATATATATTACATATTATTTAGAGCACAATTCAGTATATATTACATATTATTTATTGCACAAATTTGACATAAACATAATTAGGAGGATTCTTCGTCATCTGGTTCTTCATCATCCGAAGATGATAAATTACACAAGAATTCATGTTCAGGTTCCACATCGTCAACGCCGTAATCGAGATTTATTGGGTCTACTCCCTTTTCCAAATTGTCAAGCACAATATCTTCAATTGTAGTCATCAATACAGCATCACAGTTTTCGGTTTGCAAAAGAGTCGTCTCTGAACTGTTGACATATTCTCCAGAAATGTTTCCCCTCGGATTCACCTTTAGAACATTGAACCATATTTGCTTCGGTTTTTTATGTATGGATACGGATTATAACACACTTGTTCTGCTTGAGAGGCTGCATTTGCATATTATGAAAGTTACATTTGCATATTATGAAAGTTACATTTGCATATCAACAATAATGTTTTATTTATAGAAATATATACACATATAATAATATATATATATATATATACTTACCTAGAATAAATGGTTCGTATTTATTGTACTTTCTTGTTGAAAGTACGTCTATGACACCACCATTTCTGATCCGAGTGTCTCTACCGATAACAGGGTCATACCACTTGCACTTAAAAAGTGTGATTCTAAAATTAATCATCCCCTCATATTGAAGCTCTATGATATCAGTTATGGTTCCGTAGAAATCCGCTGCATCAGATTCATCCGCGTAATTTTCACCCTTAACACATACCCCATAATTAGATGTGTTTCGTCCAGCGCCGTGATTCTCTGTATGAAACAAATAGCCTCTTGTAAAATACATTAGCCATGTTTTAACCTTGTTCAAAGTTCCATGACTATCTCTTGAACCCAAGTAGGAAATGGATTTGTGGCGTTCCAGTAAGTAACCTGCATATATATATGTATAAAGTTATTTTCATTAATTTTAATAAGTATTTATATATAGCATGAGTATTGTTGTCACACACATATTCTTTAACCCATAAATAATATTCGTCTGCTCTTTTGGCGGAGAGTTCCTTCTTGGGAAGTCTTGGATATTTTGCTGAAAGAAAATCCTCGAACATACTTATATACAAGACAAACACAAATATATGAGAAATCATAGCAGATTATATATAATTTGAGCAATCCCTACTTAATTATATACCTCTCAATTGGCTTAAAATAGTCACAATTTCTTAAAACATATGCGTGTGCGCATTGATAGTCTCGGCTTGAGAGCCATGTTTCATGCATTTCCCCACTTGGACGGCCAACGTGAGTAAATATAGAAGGCACTCCAGGCACATGATATACAGGGTATTCACCTTCATCAAATCTTGTTAACCTGACCAAATGATTGAAAATTAAATATATATATATATTCACACAATATAATCAAATCTTGATAGCATTTACCTTGATTTTGTTTGTATATTCGCGGCAAAGTAGTGCTATGAGAAGTATGCAATCTCGTCATTGATATATGATTCAACAATTGATCCTGCTGCATATCTTTTGTTCTTTGCTTTTCCTTTCAATTTTTTAAAAAATCTTACAAAAGGATACATCCACCTATATTGGACAGGACCTCCTAATTCAGCTTCGTAAGGGAGATGTATAGGCAGGTGCTCCATCACATCAAAAAATGATGGTGGAAAGATCTTTTCCAAGTTGCATAGGATTAGAACTATATTTTGTTTTAGAATTTTAAGGCGACTTGTATGCAAAGTCCTAGAACATAAGTCCCGGAAAAATGTTCCAACCCCTAAAAGATATATTCAAACTTCAATATCACATTAAGAATTATATAAGTACTTCATAAATAAATAGAATTTTGATTTATTAATTAACGAGTACCTCATAACGCAAGGTGGACATTCCTGTGTAGCAGTTCTGCAAAGATAAATAGAAGTAACCGCTCCATAAAAACATGGCAATCATGGCTCTTCATACCTGAAAACTTTCCATTTTCCATATCAACACAACTAGGTAAGTCTGACGAATAACCATCTGGGAATTTAACTAAGTGTTTCACACATTCCAATAAGCTTGTTCTGGCTTCGTCTGTCAATGTATATGCCGGAAAAGGTGCTTTACCCCTACTATCAAGATGTATGGCCGAGAACAGAACTTCACTAAATCCAATCTTGACATGATGGTGTCTTTTGATTTACCCTTCACACGCATAAGAGTATACATGATGTTGTCCAAAAAATTCTTCTCTGTATGCATCACATCAATATTATGTCGTAGATTGAGGTCCCTCCAGTATGGCAGCTGCCACAATATGCTTTCTTTGTTCCAGTTGTGTTGCTTCCCATATCCCGGCATCTTCTTTTCATGACCATTTCCACCAACGTCCTTCGTTTTTGGTGGATTCACACCACTCAATCGCTCAGAGTAAATTTGCTCACCGGTCAAAGACTCACGTGGATACTCTCTCATAGCGTATTTACCTTTTAAGAAGTCTTTTTTATTCCGCCTAAGAGGATGACCATGAGGAAGAAATCTCCGGTGACAGTCAAACCAACATGTCTTCCTTCCATTAGGTAGATAAAAAGACTTTGTATCGTTTATGCAAACTGGACAAGACAATTTACCATGTGTTGTCCATCCAGATAACATGCCATACGCCGGGAGATCGCTGATCGTCCACAATAGCGCTGCTTTTAGATTAAAATTTTGACTCAAGGATACATCGTACGCATCAACTCCAGTAGACCACAACTCTTTTAACTCCTCAATAAGAGGTTGGAGAAATATATCGAGACTAGCTCGCGGATGATTTGGCCCAGAATTCAGAATTGTAAGAAATAAATACTCGGTATTCATGCACATACCAGGGGGTAGATTATATGGCGTCAAGATCACAGGCCATAAAGAATGATTTCGAGACATCCCAAATGGATTGAACCCATAGGTACATAATCCAAGATACACGTTGCGGGGTTATTCGGCAAAACGAGGATTTTGTTGTTGAAAATACCTCCACTCCGCTGCATCAGAAGGATGATTCATTTCTCCCTCTTTTGTTCGGTGCTCGGCATGCCATCTCATTGCTGCTGCAGTATTGTGGCTTTGATAAATTATCTTCAATCTATCAGCAATAGGCATATACCACATGCGACTATATGGTACTTTGGTTCTACGTCGGCCCTCTCGAGGCTTCCATCTTTGTGCACCACAAAACAGACATTTATCTTCCTTTTCGTCATCTTTCCAATATATCATACAATTGTTAATACATACATCAATTGTATGATATGGGAGGCCTAAATTGCGCATCAATTTTTCTGTCTCATAATGTGAACCATTAGCTTGGTTTCCTTCTGGTAAATAATCAGTCAAAATTTCACAAACCGAATCCACTAACTTTTCACTCATATTATAATCTGCCTTATTTTGCATGAATCTAGCAGCTAGGGATAATTGTGAGTGACCTTCATGACAACCATCATATAATGGATTTTTTGCATGAATCTAGCTTCTAACAAGTCGTAGAATTTCTTGGAATGGTTAAGTACCGGTTCCTCGACATTCTGATAACTACCATCTTGATGATAATTATCATCTAAACTTATGTTATAACGAAATGCATCATTCACCATATCCACATATCTATCTCCTACCACGTTACCCACTTCTTCATTCCCACTTATAAACGTCAGATCTACATAACTCGTTCCTATGCCCATATTAATTTTTTTCTCATGTTTATACCAAACATAATAATCTGCCATAAACCCATAGAAAAAAAGATGATTCCAAATTGTACCCCCCGGAAGACGCCTACCGTTTTTGCACTTATCACAAGGGCAGTGAAACTTACCACCATTATTTTGTGCTAAACGCTGACTATTTGCAAAAGCCATGAACTCTTCTACCCCGGTGCTGAACTCTTCCGTGAAATTTCCCGTCACTTCATCAAGCCTCTTATACATCCACTCCCGAAAATGACTATAATTAGAACTTCCCGCCATTATTAAAGATCTCTCACTCTCGTTTTTTTTTTCTCTCTCGATTTTTTTTTCTCACTCTAGATTTTATTTTTCTCACTCTCGATTTCTTTCTTATTGATGCTCTTGCTTGTGGTGTGAATGAAATAAGAAACGAAGGTCTGGTATATATAGAGTGTTTTGGCGACTACTTACCGACTATTAAAAGACTGTAAAGTGACTCAAACTAACAGTCGCAAAAAAACAAAGCTTACCAACCTCACAAACGAATAAAACGTGTTTATTTTTGGCCGAAATGTTTACGACTCACCTCATTAGTCGGTTAGTAGTCACCAAATGGCCGACTAACAGTTGTAGTCGTATGTTAGTAGGCAAATTAACGACTGGCCGCAGTAGTCCCCATGTAGTCGCCAAATTAGCTACTATTAGCTGACGAATTTACTTTCTTCTCTTTCAGTCGTAAAGTTGTTGCTAATTAATGACTGTTGAACCAGCTACTCATTTCAGTCGGTAAAAACCGACTAATTTACGACTAATAGTCAGCAGTTGTAAAATAGTGATTAAGCAGTCATTATATAGTCACTAAATTTGGCGACTACGGGTTTAGTCGCCAATCGTAGTCGTAAATGTCCTGTTTTCTTGTAGTGATCCTCTCAAGATGAAATCTGATTTATTTCAAATATTTGTCTTGTTTCAAAAGATGGTGGAGAATCAGTTTGAAATGCAGAATCAAAGGGTTTCAATGTGATGGAGGAGGAGAGTTCATTAGTACTCAATTTCTGAAACATTTACAAGAAAATGGAATACAACAATTCATCTCTTGTCCTCACACACCTCAGCAAAATGGTTTAGCTGAACGCAAGCATAGGCATGTCACTGAATTAGGTATGCCAATGTTGTTTCAGAGTAAGACTCCTCTAAAGTATTGGGTGGAAGCTTTTTACACAGCCAATTTCCTGATCAATCTCTTACCAACATCATCTCTGGAAGATTCAATCTCACCCTACGAGAAATTGATTAACAAGAAACCTATCTATACGGCTTTAAGGTCATTTGGTTGTGCGTGTTTTACAACATTACGTGATTATGCTTCTACAAAGATGGATCCAAAATCTCTGCAGTGTGTGTTTCTTGGCTATAACGAGAAATACTAAGGGTATAGATGCTTGTATCCTCCTACTGGAAGGGTTTATATTAGTAGACATGTTATTTTTGATGAAGCCACTTATCCCTTCTCAACAGTCTACAGAGATCTTCAACCGGAAACAGTCACACCATTGATGTCCGCTTGGCACAAAAGCTTCATACCGGCTAGTGCAGGTACAGAACAACACTCTGCTCCACCGGTTCCAAATATCTCACTGTCATCAGGCAATTCTCCAGTTCAAGAAGTTTTAAGTACACTTGTGAATGAGGAATGTCCTGAGCGTACGACAGGCCTTGATTCTGAATCTATAGGCGACAACATTCTTCAATCGCAAGCGAGTACTCAAACAGTGCCACTAACTGAGTTTACTGAGAGTGATGATGAAGAAGAGACCGCTCCCATTACTAATGCACATCCAATGGTTACTAGAGGCAAAGATGGTATCCGCAAACCAAATCCAAGATATGCATTAATGTATCACAAGGTCTCTTACCCGGAGCCGAAAACTGTCACCGCAGCATTGAAAGACGCATGATGGACTGGAGCAATGGGGGAAGAAATGTACACCTGCAAAGAGGTAAACACCTGGTCTCTTGTGCCTCCAAAACCGGATATGCATATATTAGGAAGCAAGTGGGTTTTTCGTACCAAGTTAAATGCTGATGGTACTTTGAACAAGCTTAAAGCACGTTTAGTCGCACAAGGATATGATCAAGAGGAAGGAATAGACTACTTGGAAACCTTTAGTCCCGTAGTTCGAACTCCTACAATGCGAATGTTTTCCATGTTGCAGTCAGTAATAACTGGGAGTTGAAGCAAATGGATGTTCATAATGCTTTTCTCCATGGAGATCTTGAAGAAACAGTTTATATGAAGCAGCCTATTGTTTCGAAAAGTTCTACTGAAGCAGAATATAGGAGCATGTCTGAAACGGCCTCAGAAATCAAATGGATGAGCTCTGTCTTACGGGATCTCAATGTTCCTTTGCACACGACTCCTGAGCTTTACTGTGACAACTTCTCGGCAGTGTACTTAACAGCGAATCCAGCTTTTCATGCTCGTACAAAGCATTTTGATGTTGATCATCACTATGTTCGAGAACGTGTGGCTTTGAAGACACTAACCGTGAGACACATTCCAGGTCACTTGAAAACAGCGGATATCTTCACTAAATCGCTTCCTTACGATGCTTTTGCTCGTTTGAGATTCAAACTTGGTGTTGGTTTACCACCTACACAAAGTTTGCGGGAGGGGGGGATGATAACATAACAACAACAAAACAAGAGTTTTTGGTTCCTGCTCAAAATGGTGTCGCTTGGGAAAAGGAAGTAATGGGCCAGACCAATCTGATGAAGCCCACCAAGACTCATTCATCTCCTCCAACGGTACTATCGCTAGAAGACAAAAAAACGAGGCAAACAACCAGTCATTGAAGACTATACGGAGATCAAGCTGTCAAACCGCTTCACCACCCTCGATCCATCAAGCTCAAGAGGATTGTGACATCTGGCAGAATACTCTAGAGCAATCCATAAGGCATCTAGGATTTATGGGGTTTATGGTTCTTTAGTATAAATAAGATTGTAAAGATACTCTTGAAGGTTAAGCAATGAGAAATTAAAAGCTTCAATCTTGTTAAAGTGTTCTTACTTTCACGGTGGAACAACGACTAAAGAACAAGAAAGTTCTTATCGTTGTTGATGATGTTGATGATCTAGAGCTACTAAAAACGTTGGTTGGACGAATCAGGTGGTTTGGATCAGGGAGCAGAATCGTTGTGATTACTCAAAAAAGGGAACTTCTCAGGGCTCACAAGATTCAACAAGTTTATGATGTGGAATTCCCATCAGATGAACTGGCTCTTCAAATGTTTTGTCGATATGATTTCGAGAAAAACTCTCCGCATCATGGTTTCAGCAACCTCGCACTTGAAGCGGCAAAGCTTGCGGGTAATCGTCCAAAAGCTCTCAAGCACTTCGGCCTGTCTTTTAGAAGGATATTGGACAAGGAAGAGTGGGTGAAGATGCTATCGGAGTTTCGTAGTGAGAGTAACCTAAAAATCAGATATGATGGGTTAGATGGCAAAGATCAAGATTACATTGCGTGTTTAACTAATGGTGAGGGAATCAATATAAAAAATTGCATGGAGATAGTGTTGTTAACACTTGAATTACAATTATTGCTGATAATTCCCTCAACTTAACACACATAAATATGCATGCATGCAGGTTCAAATTCCCAGCCTCAAAGATACATGGACGCAAGCTCAAGTGTTTTACAAGTGAAAGCAGAGTGGATCCACTTAGCACTAGGCGTGTCTATGTTACTTAACATCCGCAGTGACGGAACGAGAGATCTCAAACATTTGAGCTACAAGTAATGTGGGATCTTACACAATGTCACGTCTTTTTTTTTTCATATTACGTAGTCTTTAGAATCTTAACTTAGCTAGTAATCTAGTATAGGATACATATCAATCAATCTAACAAGAAGTTATTGGTTGCAGTCGTAGAGTGGCCCAACAAGTAGAAGCATGGTGGTCGGAGAATTGTGCAAGAGTGTGCAAGAAGTACAATATTATATGTGGCATGGATAGATCAACTGGTGGTGGTGGTAATTTTGAGGAAAGACATAAAGTCTGCTACGTTGGGTTAGACCCCAACGGGAAAGATCAAGGTATTGCGTGACGAAATTGATAATACAAAAAAATTGCTCGGAGATAGTATTAACATTGGAATTAGAATCATTGATTATAAGTCTTTTGTACTGGCCCGTTCATTTCTCTATTTTATTTGGATATGAATACACGTACACCCTATGTTGTTAGTTTTTCTAATTTTGTATTTGCATCTAGATGATTTATTTGGATGCAAACCCAAATGTATACTAAACTATATATATCACACATCACACGCAATGAATAACTCTCTTTTTCACATTAGCTATGTATGCAGGTTTAATGTATGGGGAATCTTCGAATTCCCAATTTCAAAGAAACATGGACGCAAGCCAGTAATGAATTCTCAAAAGATTTACAAAGCTCAACATCCATAATGAAAGCTTTTCAAGTGGAGGAGGACAAGACCGAGTACTGTGAACCAGGTGTGTATATAACTTTTGGCATTCGATACCAATATTTTAGCGTGTGTTGCATGTGGAAAACTATTTTTTCACCCTTACTTCTATCATTATATGCCTGCAGATTTAAGGTATGGAAAAGTTCAAATTCCGAGCTTCAAAGAAACATGGAAGCAAGCAATATGAGAAATGAACCTGTGAGTGAGATGCTTTTCAAAAATTACGGTGCGCATTTGCCAAATGGTAAGGGAAGTGATATATATTTAAAACTTGCGTGGAGGTATTGTAATCTGGAGTTACAATTCTTGCTGATATAAGTCCCTCAAACACTTATGCCTGCAGGTATAACGGATGGAAAATGTTCAAATCCCCAGTCTCAAAAAAAACTGGACGCAAACCTCCGAAGAGAAAAAATTGTGCATCACTGGATTCTAACCAGTAGGGACTTCTCATTTGATTTTCAGGGGCCAACATCTATAGTGAGTGCTTCTCAAGTGGAGGGGAAAAAGATCGAGTGTGAAGAAGGCGTGTATATAACACTTGGCATCCTCAGTGGCAGAATCGTAGTTCTCAAACGTTTGGAGTTCAGGTAATGTGAAATATATATATATTCTTACGTACACATAGGAGTTTCATATCAGTCAATCTAACAATGAGTGTTTATTTGTAGCCGAAGAGTGGCGCAACAAGCAAAAGTTTGGTGGTGGGAAAATTGGATAAATGTGTACGAGAAGTACAACATAAGTGGCATAGATAAATCATTTGATGGTAGATTTAATGGTTAAAAACAAACTGAAGCTTAGCCTGGCCCTAAAAAGATTCAGGACAGAGAGCTAGATATTGATGCCTAAAAGGCTAAAACTGATCAGGTCTACGGGAAGTCCATTTACTGCATGCATGGCTTCAACACTATTTTAAATCGTTTGATCACTTATCTTTCTTTACATAATTATGATTTGAATAATAACTATAATATGATTACATAGTGTTGGAAATCTTTATTGGCGGGTATTCACCTAGTTTATTTAGGCCATGTTCGTTCAATCATCTAGCATTTCCATCTAAATAATCTATTTAATTGATACATCTAAATGATTTATCTCAATGTCAAATGATCCAATAAACAAAATAAAAAAAAATAGTTCATTTGGATGGTCCATCAATGATTTTCTTGTTATTTTTGGATGAACGATCTTCATCCAAATGGTCCAACTAGAATCATTTAAATGAGTTTCAAATTTTTGCCTAAAATTTTAAAACTCATTCAGATGATCCATGTGAATGATTCTAGATGATGCTCATTTTTTTACAAAAAAGAACAACATTTGAATGGTTCATTCAGATAGTCCATCCAAATGAATAAAGGAACAAGGCCTTAATAGGTTCCGTTAAAACATCTCGGTAATCGATCCTCAAATCATTTTTACCTGTTCAAGTTACTTGATGCTTTAAGTACAAGTAACACTCATTTCAATGAACGTTTCATCATCCAACCAGGATTCCGTTAGCTTAAAATTTTTTTTGTATTGATCAATCTGGAAACTGAGGAAGTGTTTATACACAACAAAACAATCTCACTTTTGTTAATTATCAAAGATCAATTCCAAAATTACAAGACTCTCCGTGTGAATTAAGCTGCAGATATTTTCAAAAAGCCGAGCTTAGACTTGTTATGCCAATTTCTTTGTACAGCTCTTAGGGAGATGAATACTATGGAAGTTTGGTCTATACAAGACTCTCCCCTGAAGCAACAACACAAATAGAAGGTTTGTTGACTTCTTTAGATTCTCCATTCATCTGTGAGGTTTCCTCCAAGGTTTCAGTTCCTTTCCTTGCCGCTTGCTTCTTTCTACCTAATGTAACCTTAAGAAAATGCACAAAATTTCCAGATTACATTGCTAGAAAAGGTAACTGCTACGACAAGTCAAGGCTCGCTTGTCCTGTTCTCTCAAGTATAGTCTTTCTGATCAAGCAGTTTTTACCTCTTGCTATTAATCATGTTGTTGAGAATCGCAGACCCTTATTCACCTATGTCGTGAACCGCCTACCGCGACTCTACCCCTACTCCTCGTCTACTTCACAGATCAATATGCATAACATAAACATAACACAAAGATTTAACGAGTTCCCCTCATGCAGAGGGTACATCTCGTGTGGAAACCTTCTCCCACAAACATCCACTATCAATCAACCAAGGTTTTACAAAGTGTTTCATATACAAGCTTAGAGAGCAACTACAAAAAGACCTGAAGAAGAAAATACATCATAGATCTAGCTTTTCTTCTTCCCCTCTCTCTGTTTTTGGTTTAGCTCTCCCCTCCATGTATAACCCTGAAACACCTCCAGAACCCAAAGAAGCAGCTCCACCTTCGTCTCTCATAAGAGTGTCCTAAAGACACCTTAAACCTAAACTAGGTTATGTCTGGCTCTCAGCCTTTCGACCCCAGCCAAGCTTCTGCTCTTTTATCACGGTTCTGCGCCCAGCTTCAAGCTCCATGTACGACGCCCTGCGCATGCTCTCTGCACTTTGCCTTGCGTCTCTGCATCTGCCCTCTTCCTGTGTAGAGAGAACATGTTTACGTTTTTTAGCTATCTTAAAGTGGCTTCCTCCAACAACCAATGAAACTAAAGACCATTTTCCAAAGTCACAAAATCTTTTGATAGTAACTAATATTAAATTTCCCAATGTATTCGTGGAAGTTTATTTGACACACCATGGTGTAGTCTCTGTCTCCGAGCTCCTATGGATCTATCAACAATGTATCTATGTTTGTTGTAAGCTTGTGTTTTATTAGCCTATTTTACCCAACCATTAGGTTGATGATTTTCTTCTCTTTGTCTCCTTTTGGGATTGAACGAATGGTAACAATTATGTTTGCACAAAAAAAAGGTCTATGATCAACCAATCAAGGTTGAGAAATTAGAAGAAAATTAATTTGACATAATTAAAAAATAATAGAAAGTATAAGTACGGTAATATATGAATCTCAAATAATTCAAAGATGAAAATGTAAATTAAATAAAACAATCTAAAACTACTACAATAAATTTTAAAATACAGTAAAATTATAAAAAGAAAATGCAAATATCAATCTTCCATTTGTTTTGGGTCAACATATTAATCTTACCTATTCCAAACTGAAAAAGGAGAAAGTAGGAGTATATTTCGGTTTAAAAAATTAGGAAAATTTGTCTTCCCATTAAAAACTTTCAGCAATAGAACAAAGTTGAAAGTAATATTTTCAAACAAATTATTTTGTTAGATGAAAAATTTGAGAAGATCTATATTTATTTATTTTAGAATTATAATTTATTGTATATTTTCCTTAATCCCTTTTCTATTTTTTTTTGTAGAATTAATAACTTAAAATTAAAATAAGTAAAAAATGTTTTTTTTGTCAACAGTAAATAATGTTATAATTTCAAATTTTATGAATACTATATATATATAATTCCCTATTAAATCTTAACTTTTATACATGTCAAAATCTCAGATTAATAACTTGACACGTGTCAAAATCATGGTAATGACTAACTTTCAAAACCCAACTTTATATAATAAGATATATATGAATCTATACTTACTAATAAAAAGTAGAAGTTATAACCTCCTAAGGCTGTCCACATAAGATTTTAAACATCAAATATCGGAATTCGACATGTCACTAATTAACATTTTTAAAATTTCCAAAAGTTTCAATATTAAGATACTTTTTAAAAGACCAATTAGGATTTGACATGACATTCATTCATTAACAATTTTAAAATTTACAGAATTTTTTAGAAAAAGGAAAATTTTAATTTATAGAAATAAAAAACTATGTACAATATCCCACATCGACTAGAATATTTTTAGACAATGGTTCAGAACCATTATAAATAAGTTTAATATGCTTCCAACAATGAATGAGCAGTAAAGCTTGATTTATCAGGCGTCAAAGTTTAAAAGTTTTATTCGGTTTGATCCAGTTTTTTATCTGATCAAAACTTTAAAAAGTTTCAAAAAATATTATAATATTTAAAAATTTTAAAAGTTTAAATATTATAATTCTTGAAACTTTTAAAAGTTCTTAGCTTTTAAAAAGTTTTTAAATATTATAATTTTTAAATTTTAACAGTTTAATATTATAAATCTGATCAAAATTTTAAAAGGTTCAAATATTAAAAATATTTAAACTTCATAGAATGTTTTAAAACATAACAATTACTTAACCTCCATAGAAATTTGAAAACATTATATCTATACTAATAAAAAAAACTCCTAAAGGTGTCCATATAGGATTAAAAAAAACAATAAGAATTAGATATTTCACTAATAACATTTTTGAAAATATAGTAGTAATCTATATATTAAGATTTTTTTTAGAAAAAAAGTAAAATCTATAAAAATAAAAGAAATATTTACAACATCGGCTATAAAATTTTAGACAATGGCTGATAACCATTATAAAAAAAAATAATATGTTTTTAACTATAAATTTATCAGGTTTTCTTGATTTATGCTTATTTATCAGGTTTCCAAATTTAAAAGTTTTATTTAATTTATTTTAGCAAATTAAAATATATAAATGTTTAAATATTTATTATAGAATATTTAGAAATATTATAAATACCTCCATAAAAATGTTAAAAATTATAACTATTTAAGCTCTATAAGAAGTTAAAGTGTCATTATTATTTAACTCTAAAAAAATAAAATGTTACAAATATTTAAACTACATCTAAAGTTTGAAATATTTTAAAAATTTAATCTCTATTAAAAATTTAAAAGTTTAAGAATTACTAAATATTATAAATAAAATTTTTAATATCTTGAAAATATCTTATTTATCTCCGTTTGTGCTTTATATATCTTATGACCTGTAAAACATGTTTTTGCGTATGACTTTACAAATAATTTGATACTTTTGCAGTAAAAATTTTATTTTCAAGTCTTAGAAATAAGGATTGACGTCGCAAGTGAATTGATGTTATTTGAGTTTAAAGAAGAAGGATCGACGAAAAACATAGATACTGTTTTAACTATCTATTTGTTCATATTACTTTCTCTGCAAGTAATGATTTTGATTTGAGAAGTTTCAAACCGTGTGGATCTAAAACCGAATAAGTATATGGATGAAATTATCAATAATTTGGTGTATGTATTGACTATGCTAGTCTTCATGAATTGCACAATTTTTATGAGAAAAAAAATGATTTTGGTCTTGGAGTTGGATGGGTTCACAAGTTCTGTGGTTGTCTTAAGAAAAGGTTCTTCAGTGGAAGAATGTGAAGAAGTTGACGAGGAAGAACAAGAAGAAGAGTATAACGAATAACCAGACGGTAAAAGTAATGATGGAAATTACCATAAAATTTGACAGTTAAAATGACAAGAAAAAATATGAAGAATAAGAAAACATTGAATAAAAAACACGTAAACATAGGTGATAACGATCAATTAAATATGAAAAACAAGATAAATTCATGATTATAAAATTGTTCCGTTTTCTGGTGGTCAAAGAAATGGTTTAGGATATGTGAGGTCACCAGTTTGATCCGCTTCGCCTGGACGTCGAGTTAAATTCATGATTTTAAAACACAACTGATTTTTATATTTATAAAAATTCTGTATCTGAAATTTAATTTATTCCTTAATAGAAATTTAAAGTTTTATATAAGATAATATTTCATTACCGTCATCAATCATATATAATTTTTATCAAAATATATCAAATAAACCCATGCGTAGCGTGGGTTCAAAACCTAGTCTATACTAAATAAAAGTAGGAGCTATAAGCTTGTTAAGGTGTGCACCTAGAAGTATGAATTTTGGTCATAATAACAAAAATAGACAATGATCTAGGTGACGTGATCGGTTGCTGACGTGGAGGCGATCAAAAAGCGATCTAGGGTTTCAAAATTTTTACACAAGATTGATGCCGCCGGCAGCTTCTTCGGTTCCTGGAGTGGTAAATCTGGGGGTGGATGAGAAGGTCTCCTCGGTGGATGTTGATCCTACTGAGGCTGGTGTCTCGGATCTGAAGAAGGCTCTTGTTGAGACGCCTTTGGAGATAAATTCTGAACAGAGTACATGGCTTAGTCAAAGTGATGCGGTGGTGCATTTGAACAGTAAGTGGTCTTATGGAAACGTTGCTAGTAAGAACGTTTTCACTCAGCAAAAGTTTGACGTAGTGGAAGTAGACGGGCAGCAGCGAGTGATTGTCCCGAAGGAGGTTCTCCTTGGATCTAAACCTCTCTGGGAGGATTTTCTCCTCGGAAACTTTTTAAGCACGAAAGCTCCTCATGTAGGAAAGATACACATGATTGTTAACAAAATCTGGCGTTTAGGGGATACCTCGACATTGATTGATGTCTATGAGGTGAATGACACGATGATGAAATTTCGGATCAGAAGTGATACCATGCGCCGTAGGGTCCTAAACAGGGGTATGTGGAACATAATGGATATTCCAATGGTCGTTTCGAAATGGTCTCCTTTTGAGGAGGAAACACAACCTGCTTTGAAGTCAATACCTTTGTGGGTCACGCTTTCAGATGTGCCGCCCTCTCTGTTCACTACTAAAGGATTGCAGTTTCTAGCTAGTGTTGTTGGTAAGCCGATTCGACTACATCCGAAAACCGATGCTTGCACAAGTTTTGATGTTGCTCAGATTTTGGTTGAAGCCGACCTAACGAAAACTTTACCAAGAGATTTTGTTTTTATGGGGGAGGAAGAGGGAGAACTTGATGTTGTCATCAAATATTCTTACCCTTGGTTGCCACCAAAGTGTGAATCATGTGGTAAGAGGGGTCATCTAAAGGCGACTTGTCTTGCTAAGCCACTGACGACACCAGAGCCCAACCACAACCCTGTTCCTTCTGTTGTAGTTCACCACACTGAGCAGACATCCCCTGTTGCTGTTGATGGTAATTCATCTGAGGATCGTAGAGAGCCTATTATTGTGGATTCTTCGGGTCTAAGCATTGTTGTGATGGAACAATCAAAGGTTACTGGTGAAGACGAGGGGGAGTGGAAAACTCCGAAATCTGTTCGAAGCCCTAGTAAAATGCATGATGCAACGACTCTTAAGGAAGGTGTTTCTATTCTTTCAAACGCATTCTCTACCCTAAGTGATCCGGGAGATGTGGTGGAGGACTGTTCCAGTGATGAATTAGAATCAGGTACGGGGGAAGGAAGTGAATCTCATTCAGATGACCTCGCCGGAGCACGGAACCTGCAACAAGATAAACAGAATAAACAATTGACAGTATCTCTTATCCCACCACTACATCCTTCGTTGCCTCGTGGGTCTAAAACAGCTCAAAAAATCATTTTGAACCCCTCTACTCAACCCTCTCGGGATCAGAGTAAAAGGGTCCCCTCCAAACGTCAATAATGTCTGGTTCCTTTTGGAATGTTCGCGGTTTAAATCGAACGTCAAAACATTCCATTATACAGAAGTGGGTGAATGATCAGAATTTGCAGTTTGGTTGCCTCATTGAGACTAGGGTGAAGGAGCGTAAGGCAAAATGGTTGGGTGTGAAGTTGTTTAGAGATTGGTCTATCTTAACGAATTATGAGCATGCTGCTCGAGGGCGTCTTTGGGTGGTTTGGCGTTCAAATGTGAGGGTTACTCCAGTTTTTAAGAGTAATCAGCTTATAACTTGCTTGGTAAAATTAAAGGGACCAGTGGAGGGGTTTTATTGCTCTTTTATCTATGCTTCGAATTTGATGGAGGAACAGAAAGGCTTGTGGGAGGACTTACAGAGTCATAAGGACTCTCCAAGTATGAGGGATAAGCCTTGGATTATATTTGGTGATTTTAATGAAACTTTGGCTGTTCAGGAACACTCTCGTGGTGCTGACGGCCTTGGAGTTACAGAGGGTATGATTGATTTTCAGTCGGTGGTGAACTATTGTTTTGTTGCTGATTTGGCTGCTCATGGTCCTTTGTATACATGGTGTAATAAAAGGGAGAATGATCTCATCTCCAAAAAGTTGGATCGTGTTTTAGTTAATGAGGTTTGGCTCACAACATATCCCCTCTCTTATAGTGTTTTCGAAGCCGGGGGATGTTCTGATCATTCGCGGTGTCAGATCAACATTATAAGTCAGGTTGATACTAGGCAACGTCGTAAGCCTTTTAAGTTTGTGAACGCCATAGCGGATATGCCTGATTTTAAACCGCTAGTGACAGAGTTCTGGGAGGAAACAGAGTCTATTCACATGTCAACCTCCTCTCTTTTTCGGTTCTCTAAGAAACTAAAGGCCCTTAAACAGAAGCTTAGTTCACTGGCTAGGGATAAGATCGGTCACTTGGTGGTAAAAACAAAAGAGGCTTATAAAATCCTTTGTGAGAAGCAGGAGGATAACTTACTAAACTTGTCAGCAGTTGCAATGGGAGCAGAAAAAGAGGCTTACGATCGCTGGAGTTTTCTCGCTGGTTTGGAGGAGAAGTTTTTGAAACAAACATCAAAACTCCATTGGTTAAAAGTTGGAGATCGAAACAACAAGACATTCCATCGAGCTGTTCAAACGAGGAAGGCTACTAACATGATCAGGGAGATTCAGAAGCCTAATGGTGGGATTGTCACTAATGAGGAAGAGATTAAGCAGGAAGCTGTTTGCCACTTTAGTGAGTTTCTTCAGTTTGCTCCTCCTGATTTTGAGGGTGCTACAGTTGAGGAGTTGCAGGACTTACTGCATTTTCGATGTACTCCGACGGATAAGCAGGCTCTCACTCGGCCAGTTTTAGCAGAGGAGATAAGAACAGTCTTATTCTCTATGCCATCAGACAAATCTCCAGGACCAGATGGTTTTATTACAGAATTTTTCAAGGCAACTTGGGATATTATTGGACTGGAGTTTGTGGTTGCAGTTCAGTCTTTCTTTGTCAAAGGTTTCCTCCCTAAAGGTGTTAATGCTACCATTGTAGCCTTAATTCTTAAAAAAGAGGAATCTAGAGAAATGAAAGATTACCGGCCAATTTCCTGTTGCAACTTTCTTTACAAGGTGATCTCCAAAATATTAGCAAATAGACTCAAGCTGCTCCTACCAAAGTTTATTGCAGGAAACCAGTCGGCATTTGTTAAGGATCACCTGCTGATTGAGAACATTTTGCTTGCCACAGAGTTAGTCAAGGACTATCAAAAAGATACAATTTCCAGTCGGTGTGCCATTACAATTGATATCTCGAAAGCTTTTGACTCAGTTCAATGGTCTTTCCTTCAAAATGTCCTATCAGCACTGGATATTCCACCCGTTTTCCTACACTGGCTAATACTATGTGTGACAATGGCTTCCTTTTCGGTTCAGGTAAACGGGGAGCTGGCAGGTTATTTTCAGAGCACACGGGGTTTAAGACAGGGTTGTTCCCTATCACCCTACCTTTTTGTCATAGTGATGGATGTTCTGTCTCGGATGCTGGACAAAGATGCGGGTGAACAGTTTGGTTACCATCCGCATTGTAAGGAACTAGGGGTTACACACTTGAGTTTTGTTGATGACCTTATGGTCCTCTCTGATGGTAATGTGCGGTCAATAGCAGGAATTGTGGAGATTTTTGATAACTTTGCTAAGAAATCAGGTCTGAAAATAAGCATGGAGAAGTCCACTCTATACTTGGGAAGACTCTCGGACTCGGATTGTCAAGTAATCCAAAACAGTTTTAGTTTTGTTGTAGGCCAGCTACCGGTGAGGTATTTGGGACTACCACTAGTGACTAAACGATTATCTGCTACAGATTACTCGTCCCTTCTAGAGCATATAAAGAAGAAACACTACAACAAATATGGGTATTGATAGCAAACGATAAATGCTATGATATGGTTATTATAGCGTTTTCATGAATGATATTAAAACAGAAGCTATAATAGAGGGGCTATATACGATAGCGTTTCTGGGCTGGTGCTATCGTAGGGTATCCTTTAATAGCATATATTAATTGCTATATTCTAATGTTTAATAACACATATATCGTGCTATATTTAAATATATAATAATACTTTTTGCCTGCTATATGTGCGATAATTGTAGCTATCTTTTCATGCTATGATTTAATTTTTAGTAGCTCTATGTTAATGCCATTTGATTATTTATCTTAGCATCAGTGTTGAGCTATTTGTATTTGATTTGTAGCTTTTATTATGTGCTACTAAGTGAGTGTACAATGACTTCATCTGCCTGCTATAACTATCAATTAGGTTTGTCTTCTTGTTACTATTAATCGTTCCCTATACAACATATTCAAATGAAATTACAATTTGAAAGTATAGAAACCTGTCATAAAGCTGAAATTGTATTCCAGAATAGAAAATATCAAACATTGTTATGATACACAAAGAGCATACTATCCAATTCCAGAAATCCCAAACAAAGAACACAAGTCTCATTTGTCACAACAACGAAAGTAGAAAATCATACGGTTCTTACTCGACATCAAATGATGACAACATTTTCTTCAGGTCATGCTATAGTGGTACCAATAGCATCCTCCATACACTCAATAGCAGAATTAGGCCTCCAAACCTTCGCATCAGGCACCTTGACTACATCAATCTACACACGAACTGCATTATGACCCAAGGGAATAAAATGCACTAACTGATCTGGGTTATTTGAAGACCAGCGTCCTTCTGCAACAACCATATTCTGACCAGTAATGTCCAGCAGTTTGCACTTCTGATCCTCCTTTACAATCTGTTTCAGAGAAGTATGTTGCATCGTATAAATAATATGCAGAGTTTACCAAAGGCATCAGTGCTAACGATCATAACATATTTTATAAGTAACAAAACATTGAAATTTACCTTCTGAGATGAACTTGAAGGAGATTGTGAAAGTGGTTTTGAACTCTTCACAGGAGCTGCTGGTGTGGGTAATTGTGATTGCGTGCAAGGAGATATTGTACCTAGTGCCTCTGTACCTAAATCTTCGATTATAACTCTGTTGACTGGCCATGCTACAAACGACTTTAAAGAGTCATGAAGATTTGAGAGTTCTTCTGTTGGCCGCCAAAGAAATGTCTCAGGTTCATTAACCGCATCCACAAAAACTTTAATGGCATTTGGTCCAAGAGGAATGCCATTCACCAAAGCTTTAGGGTCATGAGTCTGCCAACGCCCTTCAGCAATTTCCCGTCAGTGCTCTTGTTATTGAAATGCCATCTCAAATCCGCAGCCACTTTCTCCGATCTGAACATCCTTTTCAGACGAGGGATTATTCGAAAGTACCTCAAAACCTTCTGTGGAACACCCTTTTTGATTTCCCCAATGTGCATGTTGGTCTTCCATCTTGAAGACTTGCATTTTGGACAAGTATCAACCTTCTTCAGCTTCTTTCTGAATAAGCAGCAGTCGTTCACACAAGCATGAATCTTTTGATATCCCATATCAAAAGATTTCAGAAACTTCTTGACGTCATAGGTTGATGTGTGCAGTACATTGTTTTCAGGTAACATTTTTGGTAAAGTTTCCAGTAAATCATCGAAGCTCTTGTCTGACCAGCCATTCTGAGTTTTAATCCGAAACAGTGTAACTGTTGCTGATAGCTTGCTATGATTCACACACGTTGGATACAATGGAATTTCAGCTTCTGCAAGTTTTGCTAAAAACTCATCTTCTTGCCTATCCTCACCCTCAGCAGCCTCACATAATTCTGAACCCTTACAAGCTAAATCTTCATCATACCATTTAGCAGCTTCGTATAAACCCAGAATCTCAGCATTCCACACTTTATCTTGACCTTCTACCAAACCAACAGAATCTCCATGGTGAGACCAATCAGTACGTCTCTTGTAAGCCTCATCCATTCCATGTATAACTAAATGAGACACAACCTCGTTGCATGTATGGCGCTCTAAATTGCGGCATCCGGCACACGGACAAATTATCTTTCCATTAACTGCTAATTTGGCACTAACAGCTTCAACAAAACATCGAGCACCACTCTCATATGCAGAATCAACCCTTGAGTTCATGTAAGAGAAAAGTATAAGAAAAAGCATTAAGTATCACAACAATAGTCCAAATGCATAAACAAAAAACTTTAACAATTATACTTACCTGCATAAGTTCACCCATGCCTTGTCCAACATTTTTCTTAAAAATCCTACTTTCCCTTGACACAGTTCAAACGGTATAGGATACAAGCAACAATAACCACAAGTTAAACATATTTACGACAATCAATCACAGAGACACTGCAACTACAAAAGGATACAAAAGGCCAGGAAATCGATAGATGTGTCTAACCTCTATAGTGATTGTATTCTTCCCCCGGTATCTGAGAACCCACACTTATTAACAAGACACACTACTGTAATTACAGCAACCAACGAAACACACTAATGTGTATTGCTACTATGGACTCACTTTCAACTCACCTGAAAGTCAGATATGAGGAGATCTGATGCGAATTAAGAGAGTGAGACAGATCGAATCGAGATGGCGAGCAATAGAGTCGGCGGAGATGGCGAGAGATCTAGAGGATGAAATCGACGGAGATGGAGAAGATAAAATCGACGTGGCGAGAGATGGGGAAGATGAACTCGACGGAGATGACGAGCAATGGAATCTCCGGAGACGGTGAGTAAAGGAGTCTGTGGAGATGACGAGCAAACGAGTCGACGGAGAACTCGAAGGTTTTGTCTTTTTTTTTTTTTCGCCTTCTTTGTTTTTGTCTTTTTTTCCTTACGCTATGAAATGTAATGGTTTTGTTCATAGACCGCCAAAATGTAATTTTATTTTCTAAGTGTTGGCGCTTGTTCATAAAATTAAGGCGGAATCAGGTGGTTTAGTTCCCGTTTATTGATTTTTAGGCATAGCATTAGTGCAATGCTATAAGTCTATTTGACAAACTCTCATTTCGCTTTTAATAGCAGTTATAGAAATTGTGCTATTATAATCTGCTATCAATACCCAGATTTGTTGTAGTGAAAATCGGATCCTGGACTGCTCGATTTCTTTCCTTTGAAGGAAGACTTAATCTGATTCAATCGGTGCTATGGAGCATTTGCACTTTTTGGTTCTCTGCTTTTCAGCTTCCGAGACAATGCATAAGTGAGATAGACGAATTGTGCTCTGCTTACCTCTGGTCTGGTCCAGAGTTAAATCCTCACAAAGCTAAGGTTGCCTGGGATGAAGTTTGTAAGCCTAAAAAAGAAGGTGGTTTGGGGTTAAGGTCTTTGAGAGAGATGAATGATGTCTGTTGTTTTAAGCTTACATGGCGTATTGTTTCATCTGGTGAGTCCATGTGGGTCAAATGGGTGCACCACAATCTACTCAAACGCAAGAACTTTTGGTCTGTCCAGTCTGCTACAGCAGGTTCCTGGATGTGGAGAAAATTACTTAAGTCTCGACAAGTTGCAGTGAGTTTTTGCAGAACAAAAGTTAATAATGGGTTGAGTACCTCTTTCTGGTTCGACAATTGGTCGAGCTTGGGTCGGTTAGTTGAGGTAGTTTGAGAGAGGGGCATCATTGAAACGAGAATAAGTAAACACATGTTTGTTGCTGATGCATGGGGCAGACGTCATCGTCGTCGCTACCGTCTGCAACAACTAAACCAGATAGAAACTGAGCTCCAATTGAAGCGTGAGCAATCTAATACCAGGAATGATGTCGTCCTTTGGCGAGGGAAAAATGATAGGTTTCATCCACATTTTTCCACAAAAGAAACTTGGCTACAGATCAGGTCAGCGGTAGAAGAGGTCTCATGGCACAAATGTGTCTGGTTTACTCATACCACACCAAAACACTCGTTATGTACTTGGTTAGCAATCCGCAACAGACTTTCCACTGATGATCGTAAGGCTCAATGGTCCACGGGAGAGCTTGGCGACTGTATATTCTGCAACAATGCCGTTGAAACTCGCGATCATTTATTTTTTACCTGTAGTTTCTGCTCGGGGATTTGGCAAGCCGTTGCAAAGGATATTTACAAGACCCGATTCTCAACGAACTGGAACCCGATAGTAACCTCAGCTTGCAGTAACTGGCGGGATAGGACTGCATCTTATCTAGCTTGTTCTGTAGTGCAGACGACAATTTACACCATTTGGCATGAGAGGAACAGGCGGACACATGGTGAGCACTCGCAGCCTGCTTCATACCTCATTAAACTCATCGACACACAGATGAGAAACCAACTCCTCGCTATTGGTCTCATGGGGGATCGACGTTACGAGACGGGTCTGATCAAGTGGCTCGAGACTAGATACTGACTCTAAATCTTACTCTGAACTCTGTTTTTCAAACTCTCAAAAAATGATGCAATAGTTGTAAAAACGTATTTTTGCTTGGAATATAATTTAACATTTTATTCAAAAATAAATAAATAAAAAATAAAAAATAAGCTGTCCAGCTAGGATTTTAAACCACCAATAGGGATCAGACACCTAACTAATTAACTTTTTTTAAATTTCCAAAATTTTCTATATTAAGAATTATTTTAAACAACCTATAAGGATTTGACATGTCATTCATTAACATTTTTTAAATTTTCAGAATTGTTTAGAAAAAGGAAAATTTTAAATTTATGGAAATAAAAAAACTATGCACAATATCTCACATCGGCTAGAAAATTTTTAGACAATGGTTAAGAACCAATATAAATAAGATTAATATGCTTCCAACAACGGATGAGCATGAAAGCTTGATTTATCAGGCGTCCAAGTTTAAAAGTTTTATTCGGTTTGATCCAGTTTTTTATTTGATCAAGTTAAAAATTTAAAAAAATATATTATCATATTTAAAATTTTAAAAAGTTAAAATATTATAAATATTGAAACTTTTAAAAGTTCTTAGCTTTTAAAAAGTTTTTAAATATTATAATTTTTAAATTTTAAAATTTTTAAATATTATAAATATTGAAACTTTTTAAAAGGTTCAAATATTATATTTCGAAACCTTTTAAAAGATTAATATATTTTATATATTGATTTAATAATTAAATTATCTTATTTATCTAAGTTTGTGCTTTTTATTTCTTATGATTTTATAGATGAGTTGATATTCTTTCATTAATTTTTTATTTTTTATCTTATGTTTTATTTTTATGAGAAAAGAAATTATTTTGTTATTTGAGTTTGATTAGTTAACAAGTTGTGTGGTACTCTAAAAAAGGTTTTTCAGTGGAAGAATGTGAAGAAGTTGACGAGGAAGAAAAAATGGTTTAGGATATTTGAGGTCATCAGTTTGATTCGCCTCGCCTCGACGTCGAGTTAAATTCATGATTTTTTTTATCAGATTTGATTTTATAACACTGATTTTTATATTTTAAAAAATTGTGTATCTAAAATTTAATTTCTTTACTTAATACTAATTTAAATTTTTTTATAAGATAATAATTTATTACCGTCATCATTCATATATAATTTTCATCAAAATATATCAAATAAACCCACGTTGGGTTCAAAATCAAGTCTATACTAAATAAAAGTAGAAACTATAAGCTCCTAAGACTGTCCACCTAAGATTTTAAACAACAATAGAAATTCGACATGTCAATCTCCATGTCAACATTAAAATTTTGGTAAAACTAAAATTTAGTTAATTAAACTCTTTCCTTAATCTATGTAATCATAAAAAGAAAATGCATAAATATTTTTGTAAACGTTCCCAATTTTGAAATGCCAAATTATGCCAAATTTCCTATGATTATATGTTAATATCATTTTTAGGTTATATAAGTAAATTATAAATAGAATAAAATGTTAAATCGTCCATATCGGCTACATCGTTCAAATAAAAATAAAAATTTACAAATTAACAAAAACCTGTATAAATGTTAATCTTAATATAAGAAAATCTAAGTTTCTAAAAAACTCCTTAACAAAAACCTGTATAAATGTATATGCTTTTGTTGAGCCTTATCCTCCTTTCTAGTATTCAATTTCCAGAATTTTGTATATTCAGATTTTTTAGACAATGGTTAGGAATCAATATAAATATGATTAATATACTTCCAACAACGAATGAGCAGGAAAGCTTGATATATCAGGTGTCCAAGTCTAAAAATTTTATTCGGTTTGATCCAATTTTTTATTTAATCAAATAAAAGTTTAAAAAGTTTCAAAAAAATATTATAATATTTAAAAAAATTAAAAGTTTAAATATTAGAAATATTGAAAGTTCTTAACTTTTAAAAAGATTGGAAGTATTATAATTTTTATATTTTAATAGTTTAAAATAATATAAATATTGAAACTTTTTAAAAGTTTCAAAAATTATATTTCAAAACCTTTTAAAAGTTTTAAATATTATAAATATTGAAACTTTTAAAAGTCTTAGCTTTAAAAATATTTCAAAATATTATAATATATAAATTTTAAAAATTTGTTAGCTTTTAAAAGGTTTTATGAGAATTATAATTTATAAATTTTAAAAGTTAAAAATATTATAAATATTGAAACTTTTAAAAGGTTCAAATATTAAACTTAATAGAATGTTTAAAAATATTATAAATACCTCCATAAAAAGTTTAAAATTTTTAAAATATTTAAACTCTAAAAAAAGTTTAAAATATTTAAACTACATCTAAAATTTAAAATAATTTAAATAGTTAATCACTACTAAAAAAAATAAATTTTAAGAATTACTAAATATTATATATCAAAAATTTTAATATCTTGAAAATATCTTACTTATCTCCGTTTGTTCTTTATATCTCTTATGAGCTGTTAAATATGTTTTATTTTGTGTGTATGACTTTAGAGATGATTTGATATTCTTGCTGTAAAAAAATTATTTTTAAGTCTAAGAAGGAATGATTGACGTCTCAAGACATTGATTTGATGTTATTTGAGTTTAAAGAAGAAGGATCGACGAAAAGCACAAATATTGTTTTAACTATACATGTGTTCATATTACTTTTCTGCAAGTATGGATTTTGGTTTGAAAAGTTTTAATATGTGTGGATCTAACACAGAATAATATGGATGAAATTATGAATAATATGATGGTCTTCATGAATTGCACAAATTTTATGAGAAAAAAATGATTTTGGTATTGGAGTTTGATGGGTTAACAAGTTGTGTGGTAGTCTAAAAAATATTTTTCAGTGGAAAAATGTGAAGAAGTTGACGAGGAGGGAGGAGAAGAAAAAGAGTATAATGAAGAACCAGACTTTAAAAGTAACGATGAAAATTACCATAAAATTTGACAATGAAAACGACAAGAAAGAATATGAAGAATAAGAAAAGAAAAACATGAAAACATAGGTGGTAACAATCAATTAAATATAGAAAACGAGATAAATTCATGGTTTTCTGGTAGTCAAAGAAATGGTTTACGATATGTGAGGTCACCAGTTTGATCCGTCTCACCTGAACGTCGAGTTAAATTCATGATTTTTTTAATCAGATTTGATTTTATAACACAATTGATTTTTACATTTTTAAAAATTGTGTATCTAAAATTTCTTTTTTCCTTTAATACTAATTTAAAGTTTTATAAGATAATATTTCATTAAAGGTCATTAACCATATACTATAATTTTTATTAAAATATATCAAATAACGCGTGATTCAAAAGCTAATGTTAGAAATAAATGATACCGTATAAATTAAGAGGTACGACTGATTAACACCACCTCTTCGTGGAGACAAAAGGTTAGTCTCCTGATCTACTATCGCCCAGTTGTCATAGACAAGACTTTAGAGACGCTAGACGTATAGATGTGTGGCGGTATAAGAAACAACAACATGCATCGCTTAACATTCCCGAATAAAAGAATCGTTCTAGGCTGAATATGCTTGTGCTTTGTGTACACGGTTTATTGGTTTGAGATGTTGTAGACAGTTGTCAATGTTGAAGATTTGTGGGGGTTTTTTTTTTAATTGTCGACTTTTTTTTTTTGACAACAAGAGGACAAGATTGGCTCAAACAAGCCAATATAAAGTAACATTGTTTACATAAGTAAACTATCTGTGGAACTGTGCGAATTCGTCGCGCAAGATTATCTGCTTTACCATTGTGAGATCGAGGGACGTACACCAATGAAAAAGAACCAAACTCCTCTTTCATTTAATTTAATTTCATTTCATTTAATTTAAATTCTATCAATTTAACTCTTTGCTAAGTTTTTAATTAAAATCCAAGAGTAGGAGAGAAATAGTCTTTCGCCGGCCAATTTGCTGATACGAGAAACCTTGAAGGTTTCTTTTCTCGCTCTTTATAATTATATATTCAACCATGAGTTGTCAGTAAAATCATCAGAAATTGATTTGTCTCTTCTATCTCTCTATCTTCGTCTCCCATGGCTTCTTCTTCTCGCAGTTGGAGATATGATGTCTTCCCGAGCTTTAGAGGGGAAGATGTGCGCAAGTCATTCCTCAGCTACCTTCTTAAGGAGTTCGATCGCAAGTCAATCACTACATTTGCAGACCACGGGATCATGAGAAGCCACCCAATTTCTCAGGAACTTTTATTCGCAATAAGAGAATCGAGGATCTCCGTCGTTGTGTTTTCTAAAAATTATGCTTCTTCCACGTGGTGCTTAAATGAATTGGTCGAGATCCACAACTGCTATATGGAGTTTGGTCAACTAGTGGTACCAGTTTTCTACGACGTTGATCCTTCTGACGTTAGAAAACAGACAGGGGACTTCGGTAAAACCTTTATAGAGACATGCAGGAATAAAACAGATGATGAGATACAACGTTGGATTCGAGCTCTGGTAGAGGTAGCAAATTTGGCTGGAGAGGACTTGCGGAACTGGTATGTTGTTTCTGATTCCGTTATTTAAGCATATATTGGATGCTAATTGTGATTTTCATTGTTGACATTATACTGTTAAACTAGATTAGGACCCGCGTACACGGCGGGACAAATTATTTATAGTTAAAATATTTAAATTATAAGTTGTATTTATAAGTTTAAACCATATAATACTGAAGTATAATTTATTTTTTACATAATATTTGTTAATCAATTTAATTATTCTCGGATACTGATAGTGTTAACAAAATAATGAAATGATATTTTACTCGTTTAACAGCAAATTCATGATATTTTAAATTTATATAAATATCAACAAAACCCGTCCCGCTATATAACTCCGTCCCGAGATATTTTAACTCGCACTATATAATCTTAATTTTTAATATTTATTGTTTTGTATTGTCAATATTAGATTGAGTTGATATGTTATTTATTAAGGTTGTAACCATTTACATTTTATAAGATTGGCGTTTCTTATAAAGTTTAAATATTTATAATACTTAGAACTCTTAAAACGGTTGAGTATTTCTCATATTTGCAGTTTCGTAAAAGTTTAAATATATTATTGATATTTTAAAGGTCTTCTAACTTTTTTTTAAAGTTGAAATATTTATACTATTTAAAGTTTATAAAGTTTAAATATTTATAATATTTGAATATTATTTATAAAATATTATTAATATTTTTAACATTTTATGATGTTTAACTTTCTAAAAAATATAAATATTTATAATATTTATACTTTTTATAAAATATAAATATTTATAATATTTAACTTTTTAAAATTTTAAATATTTATAATATTTAACTTTTAAAAATCTTTAAAATAAAGAATCGGAATAAACCAAATAAAAGTGTTTTAAGTTTGAATGTCTGATAAGTCAAACTTTCTACTCATTTGTATTATGAATCATTTTGGTCTCTTTTATATTATGACTTTGAACTATTGCCTAAATTTTTAAGGCGATGTGGGATATTATACCCGTAATTTTATTTATCTATTGATTAATATATATCCGTTTTAAAAAAATTGTATTACATCATATGCAGGAAAAATCACAAATTTTATTAACTAAATATATTATCGAATAATTCAAAATAATTTAAATATAAATTCAAATAAAATGAAAGAGAATCATATATTTATGTTTGAATGAAATACAAAAAATTTCTTATTTTTTTAAATCTTACTTATATTTAACTGCTGCAAAAATACTAGTATAGTATAGATTTATGGTCGTCAGGGTGGTGTATGCCATAATGTTTCTCTTGTATTGGTTAGGGATAACGAAGCAAACATGGTTGAAAAAATTGCAAACGATGTGTCGAATAAACTTATAACGCCTTCAAACAGTTTTGCTGATTATGTTGGGATTGAAGGTCATATAGAGGCAATGAATTCAATCTTGTGCATGGAATCTGGGGGAGTGAGAATGGTGGGGATTGTGGGGCCTTCAGGGATTGGTAAGACCGTTATAGCAAGAGCTCTTTTCAACAAACTCTCTAGCCAATTCCACCATCGAGTTTTCCTAAATGACTATAGGCGAACCAACGGGGATGAGTACGACACCAAGTTGTGTTGGGAACAACGTTTTCTGTCAGAAATTCTTTGTCAAAAGGATTTAAATATAAATTGTTTTGGTATGATAGAACAAAGGCTAAAGAACCGGAAAGTTCTTATCGTTCTTAATTATGTGGATAATGTAGAACTACTAACGACTTTGGTGGGACAAACTGCATGGTTTGGATCTGGAAGCAGAATAATTGTGATCACTCAAGACAAACAACTTCTTAGGGCTCACAAGATTGAATATGTTTATGAGGTGGATTTCCCATCTGAAGATCTGGCTCTTCAGATGCTATGTCGACGTGCATTTGGGCAGAACTCTCCACTTGATGGTTTCACGGAGCTTGCAGTTGAAGTTGCAAACCTTGCGGGTAAACTTCCTTTGGGTCTCAGTGTATTGGGTTCATCTTTGAAAGGAAAGGACAAAAAAGAGTGGATAGATATGCTGCCTAGGTTCCGAAAGGGTTTGGACGGGAATATTGTAAAAACATTAAGAGTAAGCTACGATGGGTTACATGATGAAGATCAAAATGTATTTCTTTACATTGCTTGTCTATTCAATCGCCAGGAAGTTGGTTACATCACAAGTTTGCTCGGTGTTTCTGTTAACATTGGGCTAAAAATGCTGGCTAATAAGTCTTTGATACGTATAACACCGCACAACATTGTAGAGATGCACAATTTGCTAAAGATCCTGGGTAGAGACGTTGTTCGTGGAGAGTCCAAAAATCCCGGAAAACGTCGTTTCTTGGTGGATGCTGAAGATATCCGTGAAGTATTAAAAAGGAATACCGTAAGTGTTTTAAATTTGCGTTTCATGCTGACTAATTATGAGTTTTATGTTCAGCATGATATTTGGTGCTTAATAAATTGTTAAAGTCTTGTTGATGATATTTTTTCTAGGGCACAAAAAATGTTCTAGCCATAGATTTTATCCCATCAAAAATAGTAAAGCCATTTACTATAGACGAAAATTCGTTCGAAAGGATGCACAATCTCCGATTTCTAAAATTTTACCCGGGGTGGTCAATGGAGACTGGTGAAGTCCTATCTTATTTACCTCAAGGCCTTGTTTCTTTGCCACGTAAACTTAGATTGCTAAATTGGAGTAATTATCCTTTGAAGTATATTCCCCCTAATTTTTGTGGGAAGTATCTGGTTGTACTCGAGATGACGAGTAGTAAGCTGGAGAAATTATGGGAAGGGATTCAGGTACTATTTAAAGTTTTTAATTCTTTATCTTCAGTGTAAAATTATTATACTATACTGTTTGTGTCCCTGCTTTGCTTTCAGCCACTTGGAAGCCTCAAGAAGATGAATCTGGCTTTCTCCACAGATTTAAAAGAGATTCCCGATCTTTCTAATGCAATAAACCTCGAGCAGTTGATTCTTTGGAGATGCTTATCTTTGGAGTCACTTCCTTCCTCGATCCAAAATCTCAATAAATTGATGGAGTTAGATATGAGGGGATGCTCAAAGCTCGAGGTTCTTCCAACTGGTTTCAACTTGCAATCTCTTTACTACCTTAATCTCAATGGATGCTCACGGTTGAGAAGTTTTCCTCAGATTTCAATGAACATTGAAACACTCTTTTTAAATGATACCGAGATAGAAGAAGATTGCTTTTGGATTGAGAATATCTATGGGCTCGCTAAATTATATTGGAACGGTTGTCTGATGAGATGTATGCCTTCTAACTTCCCCACAGAATATCTCGTTGAACTGAAAGTGGAAAACAGCGAGCTTGAGAAGCTATGGGAAGGAGACAAGGTAAAAATTTCTTAAAATCCATGCATGGTCTCATTGTGTGCCTAGGATGTGGAGACTTTTTCTTAATTCTTGCTATGATGATTGATTTCTGTCCCAAGGAAACTAATGGCTTCTAATCCAAATATAGTTTTATATGTATTGTCAAAATCATAATATAGGCTATAGGTGTTAACGTCTTGAATCTTGATAGTGTTTTTGAAACGGTACTTGAACATTATATTACGGGTATTAATTTATCTGTTTTGTACATTTTAGGTCCGCACGTTTTTCCTTTTTTTTTTTTTTTTTTGTAAAGAAAACTTAAAGTTCCGTACGTTGCATGGGTGTTTGATGTAATCAGTGAGGAAAAAAAAGACTACAAATTTATTCACTTTTCAAACTCCTCTCTCACATTAATGCATTATTTTCCTTCTTATATATGTTGAAGGGGCTTGGAAGTCTTAGGCGGTTGGATTTGTCTGGATCTGAAAACTTGAAAGAGATTCCAGATCTTTCGCACGCCCCCAATCTCCAGTATTTGGTTCTCATAGGCTGCAACAGTTTGGTTATGCTTCCATCTTCAATTCGGAATCTCCATGAAATGATGGATTTGAACATGAGTGGATGCTCAAGGCTCGAAGTTCTTCCAACAGACGTCAACTTAGAATCCCTCGAGTTCCTCACACTCAGTGAGTGTTCACGGTTGAGATTTTTTCCTAAAATCTCAACAAGGATTCAATATCTCGATCTAAGCCACACTGCGATTCAAGAAGTTCCTTGTTGGATTAAGGATATCTCTGAGCTCGCTGTACTATCAATGAGTGGTTGCAAGAGGTTAGAAACCATCTCCCCAAACATTTTGAAACTGAACAGTCTTCACATGGTAGATTTTTCAGACTGCGAAGGATTGTTACCAATGGCCGAGAAGGCAACGTTTCCTCGTACTGAATTGCATACAAAGTGTTGTGAATCTCTCCAGGGTACACCTCACTCCTCCCACAATCCAATGACTTGCCTTGAAGACCAGAATTGCTTCAATTTGGATATAGATGCAAGGCGATCCATCCTACAACTAAACAACGAATATTCTCTCTTACCAGGTGGAGAAGTACCTACATATTTCACGCATCGAGCTTCCGGAAGTTCCCTAGTTTTCCCTTTACACAAGAGCTCTCTCTCTAAAGAGTTTCTGGGATTTAAGGCTTGCATCTTGCTCGAATCCTTAACTAGCTGTTGCCACTATACTCCAGACATCGAGGTACGCTGGTACTTCAGAGCCACAACCGGTATGTTTTATGTAGACGCTTACATGGACTCATGTAAGATGGATAAGCTGGCTTTGTTCCAAATTTGGCTCCCTACTAAAAATATCAATGATCCTCCAGCAGAGTTGGACTATAACTATTTGGAATTTCATTTTTACTACCGTAGCAACAGATATTTCCATGAATGCGGCATGGATAACTGTCCTTGTTCGACTCAGAGGATAAAAGGATGCGGTGTACGGATCTGGGATGTTCCTCCTTACCCGGATGTTAATGATAGAAGCTCTGAACAGTCTCCATGCGATGTAGAGTGGAAGGACATGAACATTGGATAAACTATATTCACCAGAACAAATCCACTTGATTTATTGTGCAGATGACAGATACCTTCAAACTTCTTACCATGTGACCAAACTGTGGTGAACACAGGATTGACGCTTTGACTTGGAAGTTTAAGGTACTAGTAATGTATCGTTGTCTTCTGCCTCTTCGAGCAACTTCTTATGGAGATGAAACACATCTTTGTATCTTTTCCTTTCTCCTTTTTTTAACTCTTATTAAAGAAAAATCTTTGTGTTTGGGATTTAACAGCTGAATTTTCTTTTGTATCAATCTGAAATACTGAGCAAATAATTACACACACTAAAACAAGCTCCATATTGTTAATTCTCAAAGATCAAAAAAAATTACAAGATTCTCGTGTGAATTAAACCACATATATTTCAAAAGACGATCTTAGACTTGTGATGCCACTCTCTTCGTACAGCTCTTAGGGATATGAATACTGTGGAAGTTTGGTCCCTTTGGGACAGTTGCATGTCTTTTCTCCCCTGAAGCAATAGCACAAACAGCAGGTTTGTTGATGATTGCAACTTCCTTAGATTCTCCATTCACCTGTGAGGTTTCCTTCACGGTTTCAACTCCTTTCCTTGCCACTTGCTTCTTTCTACCTAATGCAACCCTGAGAAAATGCACAAAATTTTCAGATTACATTGCGAGAAAAGGTAACTGCTACAACAAGTCAAGACTCGTTTGCCATTTTCTCTAAAGTGAGAGAATAAACATTTTCTTTCTGATCAAGCAGTTTTTACCTCTTGCTATTAATCATGTTTTCAGAGACAAGTGTAGTGGATGTTCCTCTTGGAGCTTTTAGCCGGGAAGTTATGTTTTTTTCTACCTGCAGATTGGAGATTATTATATCACCAAAAGAAACACTCACGCGATGAACATTGATATGCTTCACAAAGAACTTACTCGAACAGGCTGATGTTTTGGACCCAAGTTTTCACCATGGAACCCCATAATGCTTGCAGTTTCTTCTTTGGCAAGAGTACACTGTGGTTTCTTCTCCGTGTGTGCTTCCTTGAGAATTTGTCTTTCCTATAAAAAAATTCTACCATCAGAAATAAAATAACCAGAGTTGCATATGAGAGAATATATCTTTGATTATTGCGCATCATACATCAGTTCGAAGTCGAAAAGGCTTTGGATTCGTGAGCTTAGGTTTCGTATACTTCACACGAGTACAGGCCGAAACAGTCTTGCCGTTGAAACATTTATCTGCTGCTGTCATAACCTGGTCCAAACAAAAGCATATAAATACACAATAGATAATAGTAGAGCCCAATTAATAAGTATACAGAAGGTACATAGGCTATGCAACATACCTTTTGAGTAGTTTTAAAATTTTCTTTCTTGCCAAAGACTTTCTTTCTCAACAAAGGGTAGGTGGCTTGGTCGACTTTTCTGCAAGATTCACACAAAACAAGTATATCTGTGAGGTGATGCGTTAAAGAGAACCCAAAGTAAAGCAAGCAAACAACATTTTCCTCACCTGTTATTGTCCAAGGCTGAAGAATTTTCCTTATTATCGCCTTCTCTATCAACCACATCCGTCTCATTAGTAGCATTTTCTTTGTTCCCACACTCCAATGGTAATGCATTTTCCTTGTCTTCAATCTCCACAGCCTCACATTGCTTTGCTTTGTCCAGTCCACTCACCTCTATTACAGAAATATCTTCTCTATCGACAGCCGCTGCAATAGTAGCATTTTCTTTGTCCTCGCAGTCCAAAGCTAATGCATTCTCCTTTTCTTCAATCTCTGCAATTTGATATTGTTTTGCCTGTCCACTCTCCTTTATTACAGCAGGATCTTCTATGGCCTGGAGTTGAGCATTCATGTTAACCTTCAATGTGTTTGTTAATTCTTCACATTTGTTTTCGACCATGAGATCTTCATCTCCACTAGTTTTTTCAGTCTCTGGCAAAGATTGATTCTTAAGTTCCTTGCCATTAGCTTCATGAGCTTTAGAAGCATCAGGGGAAAGCACAGGCTCTTCCTTTTTCTTAACCCTCTTCTTCAAAGTACTGACACATTTGGTTTTCTCATCGTTCTGTTTCTGTGACCGCACAGAATCAAACACTCGGCTCTTCACCTCTCGTGTCTTTAGCGGTCTTCTAGATGGAACTGAACTCCCAGCCTTATGATTAAACCCTAAACCGTTGCTTTTTTTCTCAATCTCAAGCTTCCTCATCCCATTACACAACTTCTTCACCGAGGAAGAAAGCTCCACAGATCTCTTAAGTTTCACCAACTTCTTTGGTGATTGAAACACCAAAGCCTTCGCAACAACTCTGTTTTCGGACACCTTGATTGTTGCATTTCTCGGAGGATTCTGTACACTCCTAAAAGCGGCTGGACTATGCATTTGCTTCTTTCTCTCAGTTAACGCCTTCTGAGGAACTGATGAGATCACTGATGACTCTTTCCCTTTCACCTTTGCCTTTGGAGTTGCATTCTTGTTTGTGGAAACTACTTTTACTTCTTTTGACCTGATGACATTACCATTACCCTTCTGAGGAATGGATGAGATCATAGCCAATCTAGAAACGCGTGATCTCGAGGGCTTTGCAGGAACCGTGTTGGGGCATTTAGGATCAACACTGTAACAAGAAAAGTATGTAACACACATTTCAGTGATGATCTCTCTTAAGTTAAAAACACATTTCTCATATACAATTTGAATTTAATTACCTGAAATCCTTTCTGTAAAGAGCTTTTCGAAGACGAACACTTGGACTCCTAGCTGCCATGACCTAGTAATGTTGATTAACATCAAAGTTGGTGAATTTATTCTAAACAAAATCAAAATAAGGAAGAAAAGAATTAAAAAAAAAGTTTAGATCTTTCAGCTAACCCGAAGAAGGAATGTTTTGTAGATTGCTTCCGAATCCATGAACTCTTCATGCTTCTGATCACATCCTAAGGTACACACATTATCACCAAGAAACCAAAAACGGATCAAAACACGTTCCAATTAAAAGTCAAACCAAAAAAAAAAAAAAAAAAAACTGTTCACTAAGAACCCTAATTTAGCAATTTTCAGAAAATATCAAAATCGAATTTCCCAGATCTCTGGAATATAAATGGTATGATTCAAATTTCCGAAAGGAAAAAAAAAACAGTAAAATGTAAAAATGATTCAGACCAACTCTGGAACAGAACCAGTAACGATCATCTCCTTCAGGGCGATGATCTGGTGCGGTGAGGTCTACAAACTTGGGAGCTTCTATCGTCTCGTAGAAGTCTTCTTCGGTAAACTCGTCCACTATCATATGCTCGAATGCCTCCATTTACACTAAAATTATCAATAAAATTAGAGATTCACTGAGAGAGGAACAGAGAGTGAGAAAGAGAGAAAGAGTTGTGTCTAATTTGGTGCGTGTCTTTTTTAGCTCAGACAAGATGATTGATGAAGGAAACATTCACAAAAACTAGCCGTTAAGTGGAAAGGATTGTAATAATGGTCTCTTCTCAGGGTTACTTTCGTCACTACTTCGATTTTGAGCATCTCTCTTTCATCGTGAATAAAGTAAATCTGAAGGAAAAGGAGGATAAAGAAAGAAAGAAGAAGCAAAACCGGTTCTTTTAAACCGGCATTTCCACAGAACCAAACCAAATCCCGTAATGCAGGCATATATTTCTTGTTTCTTTACAAATTTTTTTTTTTTTTTTTTTTTTTTTTTTTGTAAACTTTACAAATCATTTTTGCTTTGTATTCTTCGACAGATTCAAAAATGATCTGTATTCAATTTAATTGATCAAAGTAATTATACCGTAATACACAACATTTCTCTTCTATTTTTTTTTTAATTAAAGACGTCAGCGATCTAAACATTCAATATTCATCGGTATTTCAACCAAAATAATTGGTTGAAATTAAAGAGTTTGGAGCCTAGTAATAAATTTTAAAATTGAAACAAATAGGAATTGATCAATAGAATTTATTTTCAACGGCTACTTGTGAGACAGTCGAGAATCAATCAACGGCTACATGTGACTGCAGAGCCGAAGCGCTAGAGAATTTTATTTTATTGGCACGACATATCGGGCCGGTTAAGCCCATTAAAGCCTGCTTCAAATTAAAAGGCCCGTTTATAGCCCACTAAGGGAGAGAGAAGCAACATATTTTGGTATTATCCCCCCTTCTAAGTCAAGCGAGAGAGATCGGTGACGGAGTTTTCTTGCCGCCGGAGCCGGAGTTCCTCATCCTCAGTCTATTGTAGAACCAATAACAGATATTTTCGATCGGAGTATCTCACGGAATCCTGAATATTTTGTTCTTCGTCGCTCGCTTGTGTGGTTTGTGTGGCAGAGTCAAGTCTTTTGAGTTATCATCTCATTTCAGCAATCCCGTCTCTGTCGATCGATAATTTAGTTCCTAATTGAGGTTCGTTTACACTTTTGCGTGATTATCATTTCGATTCCCTCTGATTTGCTGTGAATTGAACCTACGATTTTCGTCATTTCGTAGTCTTCTTCGATGCGAATGATATAGATCTATATAGTTTGATTCTATTATGTATCGGAGGAGCTTATAATAGTTATAAGCTGTCATGTTCATTTGATGTATTCATAGATTGTTTATAATGTCATCCTCAGCCAAAGTGATTTGTGATCAGAAGGGTTTTTGCTATTCATTGATTGTTTGGAATAACTCGTGATGGTTTGCAGGAAAGATGAACAAGCTGCTGGAATATGGGAGAAAAGCAATGTTCTATGTGAGAGTCCTCTCTGGGTATGAAGAACGGAGAATCCGGACTTACAGGTTGCAACTCGAAAAGCGTATCCAGCAGGTTTCTTTCTCACCATGCCTTAGTATGAATGGTAGAATAATTAAGTTGATGAAACCCTAGTTTCTGACTTTTCTTGGACCAAAGTTGATCGTATACTTTTGAAGAACCTTTTTTCTACTTGATTGAGGATGAGACATTGAAGCAGCTTGTATGTCTATAAACTTGTGTGCAGAATACTTACTTCAATATTGTACATTTGAAGTGTGATGAAATCAGATTTTCCTTCAGTTAGAGTTTCCTAATCATATATAGACTTAGGTGTTATATATGTTCAACGAGAGTTATGACTTCTAGCTTCTAGCAAGGGTACTCATGGATACCTTTTTATCTGATTCAAACCATTGGTCTTGCAGTCCCAACAAAGGAAAGCTGAGATAAACAGACTCCCAGAGCAGATTGTATTATCTGAAGTCCGCCGTATGGTTGAGGAGATGCAGAATTTGAATAAGCAGATTGAGAATACGGTTAGTCTCTTATCTTTATCCTCAGTCCCCAACTTTGCAAATTGTTTGCTTTACTCCCATCGAGTTTATCACTTTCTTAATATCAGCTATAAGCCTATATATGTACATTAAGTGTCATCAAAAATGTTTGTGATATCGTGTCTGCTAAGTGCCTTTTTGATCCAAAGCATTCAAAGATGGGAAAAAGATTTTAGTTTTTTTGGTGTTTGAGATTTTGATAGCATAACGTTTTGGAAGGAAAGACCGAAATAGCGAAACGAGACCAGTCACCAGAGCTTGTGTTTCGCAAATTAGAAAGCTTTCCATCTTTGTTTTACTTTTGTCCGTGTTAGGAGAATTTCAAGTCTTTTGTCCAAAAAAAAAAAAAAAAAAGGGAGAATTTCAAGTCTTGAGTTTGTTTCGGGTCTATTACCAATACAGGAGGCTCAGATTGAAGACTACTTCAAACCGATAGACAAGCAAGCTGGTACCATAATGGAGATTCAGCTCGAAGGAGAGAAGAAAACGATGGGGACAATGATGAACGCAACACAACAGGAAGCTATAAGAAAGATTGAAGAGGCTGAGAGACTCGCTCGGGCACGTGGAAATGCAAATATGAGTGCAGAGGCAAACACGGGAGAGAAGATCCAGGATTCAGAATCCTCAGCCAACGAAAAAGCTCAAGCAAAATAAAGACTGATCTTTGTCTTCATGTTGACACATAATAGATTCAGAGTCTCTGTACACATCCAACGGTTAAAATTATCTTACTTGATTAAGCTGAGATCGCAGCCTCGCATTTGCAGGGTTTTAATAATTTGGAATTTTGTTGACTGAATAGAGACAAAACCGAGTTTCTGGTCTGTCTACTGTCTAGCGTGCAAGAACTTGTAGAGGTGGCCCTGGTTGGATTATCCCAAATATATTGTTTTCAAATAAACATAAGATCAACTGAAGAATATTTTGAATTAAGTTATCAGTTAACACTACTGCCAAATAAGTTTGCCGTGTGCGTTTAAATGTAGAAAAAATATGACGAGTGTTTGTGCATAGTATTGGAAAGATGTGTAGTTTGCTTCAGATTGATATCAACTGTAATCTGTAAACTGTTTTACCGGTTTTACAAAACCATAAAAATGGGGCATCTCTCAGACTATATATGCATCAGTGATTTTGACATGATTGGTAGGTATATTCCTAAAGCTGGTAGCAGAGTCCACACGGCACAAAATGGGTTCCCAGGATAAGAACTAATATAAAGAAACAAGACATCTTTCTCTTTCTGCTGAAATCTTACGATTTATATCTTTTGTAGTAGCAAAACATGAGGTTCTGGTTTAACCAAGAAAGAGATCAAAATGTGAGTTCCTTACTTATTATTTGCTTTGGGTATGAAGAAACTCACGCATTTGATTGTGAACTTCAGATTTCACAACAAGTCGCATTCTCTTAGAGTCTTCCCAGAGAAGGCCTCCCCATTCCCGAGCAAAGTCACAAGCTGCCTCAAACACATCCTGCCAACATAATGTTGCACATTTTTGGTTACTGGGATTTCCTATATAACGCATTAAACAAAAATTAAGAGGATTCAAGTTTGTTACTTTTGAAGGAAATTCATCGTAGAAGTGGGCCTGGGTCATCTCGATTCTCTTCAGATCACCCTCCCAAAGCCGTATCTGCCAAAAACAATACATTTAAATTCATCAGCACAAGCCTGATATATCAGGTAGCAGAGATAGTACACACCTTTCAAGCTATAAACCAATCCTATACACATTTTAATACAATTGACACTAAATGGAAGGAGGGTGTATAAACCTGGTCTGTGACATTTTCTGGAATACATGGGACTCGATCAGCACATCGTGGATGAGCATTTTGCTGGAGAAAAGTTATGATCTGTGACAGCAAAAAGAAAGGGAAAAAAAATGATCATTTAGTAACTTTTAAGAAAAGCATCAGCAATTTGATCACCATCTTATGGACAGTATGGGTCTGGTCAAGTGTAAGCATAAGTAATTGGATGGATACTTCAAAATGTTTTTCAACTGAAACCAAAGGTACCTGGTCTGATGTGATGCCATTGTCAAATGCATTGTACAAACTTTCCTTTGTGATTGCACAAGCAATAAGGTTTGGAAGTTGGTACTCTATCCTGGAAAAATAAAGCAGCAACTACTTAGACCTGAAGGATTTCAAAACACAGATGAGTAGAGTTTCAGGTCGATGTTCAGGAGCTACTACCTCGCAAACAAACGTAAAATTTCACACTGTAACTTAGACGTTGAGTACGCATACATCCTGAAGTTTGTTTCCATCACGACGAATCCCTGATGAGGAATAACAAACAGCAATGATACTCAAAATCAAGAAGATGTTGGTAGTATGTAGAAATGGACAAGAGGGGGATAAAAAAAGGTGTGACCTCTTTTCGAGATGATGAATCTGCCAGACTGACTGATAAATTTGTAGCCAGTTTAGTAGGAATAAACCAACTGTCTTTCATTCCCTTTAATAATTAGAAAGATTAGCTCCGCTTATGATATAGTTCTATAATCTCTCTGATTTCAACTATTGCAAAGTTTTTTTCTTTTGCTATTTGGTAATATTACAAATGGTCCAAGTCTAACCTGTTGAAGTTTGACTAATCCCAAGTCTTCAAGGTCCTTGAGTGTTTTTCTTTGAACCTCTGTCAACGTATTTGAGTTATATGCCTGCAATGTGTATAAGATGTTTGAGCTCAACGAAACAATTAACAAGCTTCCAGCTAAATCAAGTAAGAGTGAAAAAAAGAAAGAACAAGAACGCTTGAAATGACTTTTTTGTGAAGTTCAATTATACCTCACCAGTAACATGGAAACTAAGCTCCAACAAAAACGAAATCAAGTCTGCTGGTTCTACATTTCGTTCCTGAACAACAATTTGTATTGGGTTATTCATTCAGCAAAATAGAGATTTCAACTTAACTAAACCTTGTTAAGGCATGATACATACCTCGGCATTCGATATGTATTCTCGAATAATGTACCAAAGCTGGGCATTTGTATCCATCAGCTGCAAATTAGGGTCAATAAGGTTACATATATATATACAAGAAACTGAAGATCACTGATTCACATATTGCATACCAAAAACTGAAAGCCACTCTCAGTTAATCTTGGGCCATATTTGTCTCTGCAATATCACGTGAACTGTGTTCAATAGGGAGGCTATATGCCACTATTATGCATCTACAGACCTGTATAATAATAACATTACCTCTGACTCAATAAACCTCGCTGGAAGATTTTCATCATAGATTCACTGATGCCAGTTAGCTTCTCACCATGACCCGAATTTATGAGTTGTAGCAAGAAACTCTGAAAAAAATTAGTGCACATCATCAGATACAATCCAAATTCATATTGAAAAGAGATTTCTTCTTTACAGTTGCTTCCATCTTACTAGTATTATCAATAAACAAAATCAAGAAAATACACAGACCTCCCATTTCTTATGGGCATAGGCCTCGAGTTCTTGTAGACTTGGAAGCTTAATGGCATTGTCGGAATTCATAGGCTCTCTAGGTAAAACTCCACTGCAAAATTCAATTTTTGGCTCATCAGCATCTTCTCCAAAAACCTAGAGAAAATATAACGAAAAAGGACTATAACATCAACGTAACAATGCCTTTACCCGGAAATAATATGTTTCTGAAGATTGTTCTGAAATGTACGGTTGAGGCTGTAACTGGTTCCCCTTTTCCTGCAAAAGTAGGATTTTTAACATCCAACGTCAAGAGAATATATAACATCTGAACAAGTCTTTAACAATGATAGTATCAATAATAGAACCAAGAACGCATACCTATCTACAATTTCTGAAAAAATGCGTAATTGAATCAGTCGATCAATAGCAACTCTATGCTTAGATGCGCCATCTGCAAGCACCCACTCCTCTATCATCGTAGAAGGTACAGGAACATCAATGTACAACATCTGCAGTACATACTTCTTTGCAAGAGGCGGCAAAGACCTGATAACCATCTCAATTAATTAAGTTCCTCAACTTGTTTTTTTTCTCCAAATGATCAGCAACAAAATCCTCTAAAACACACACTTCATAACTACTCTTACTGGTCTTCAAATCATATAAAACTAATCTATGTTTCAAAACAAAAACAGACACATAAAAAATTAACCTGAGGATGGCTTCGCAGATGAAGGCATTGTTGTAGAGCTTGTCAAGCTTGATGGCGGGAAGAGACGCCACCATGTCCATAAAATTCTTCGCGATGATCTTAACTTGAGGCATCCTTTAACCAATAGGGATTTCTACTCACAGGACCACTTCTGAAAGAGTGTACTAACTGTGAGCTTCCACTTCCACAGTGTCCACGAAATTAGGGTTTCTGCCTCAATCGACGCAAAACTAGATAAACAAAAGCATCAACCCAAAATCCAAAAACAGGACTGAAGAAGAACACTCCAAGGAAGGTGTTAAATTAGCGAGTTTCTGTTATGAATTTAGGGTTTGAATCCTCTACTGCTTGTCTCGAAGAACTCCAGAATCGATTATCACCTAGAATCGAAGAAAACTGACGAAATCGATCGAAGAAGATGACCAGGTTCAGGATTCGAAGATGAATGAAATTAAGAAGCCACCTCCGATTTTCTCCGGTTGGTTCAATACTTCAATTGCATTGTCGTAATTAGAAGAAGAACCTACGTTACGGTGTCGTTTTTATTTCTAATGAGAATTTAACGGGCCCTAGGAATACTGATGGGCCTATATGTGTGTTAGAAAAAAACTCGCGCCAATTTTGTATTCATAGCATGAAAAGAGGTTGACTATATTTATATGATTATTGACTGACCAAAAATGTAAATAATGCTTACGCTACGTTTGATCATCTGTTAAATTTAATATTTTATTACTGATTTATTCCATGGAAATCGAACTCATACAAATCATTACATTTTTCTTTAACGGATACAATACATAAACTATATGAATCTATACTACGATTGTTTTATTATCATTGGTCTAGGGGGGCATTATTTAAATATACGTATTAGCCATTACATAGAGAAACCATACATAAAAATATATATATATATAAACACTGATATGGAATTTAAGTAAGTAGAATGTTGGAGTCGTAAGTGGCTCCGGCTGTCCAATCGGCGGGAATAGCGTTTGGTGATTGGACCCAATTGATACCGGCGCTTCCGTAGACTAAGAACCTCAATGTGAGAGCACCTCTTGGTGGGTTTTGTAAATCGTGAACTGCACCAAACACTCTTCTCATACGTATCCACTCTTTGCAATCCTCCTAAAATCATGCATACACAACCATATATCATATATTAATTAATGTTTAAACCATAACATACATATACTTGTTTTGTTTTGTAATAATCTTAGATTAAGTTACCTGCCAGACTTCAACGGCGAGGATGTCATTAACACCACCAACGTACAAAACAAGGATGGCAAGATAATGAGGATTATAGCTTTTCTCATGGACCTTAAACACCAGGTTATACCCTGCGTACCGGCAAGGGATCCTCTGGTACTCAACGTCCACCACGCCGAAGGAGTAGAGCTGATTCTCTGTGCCTGGTCGGGCCATACGTCCGTACGCCTTAGGGCTTAAGATGAAGTCCGTACCATGTCCTTCGCCGGAGTCCGTAGCCACTACGTATACTCCTTCCTCGCTGCAGTGTGGTGGTATTTTGCACCTCACCTTTGTATAGTTCATTAAATTATAATATCAGGTTACTTAGTGATGGACATAGTTTAATTAGCATGATGAAATATATAATGAGCTTGAAATATATAAACCTGGTAACAAGCACCACAGCCGGTTCCATTGTTCCATAGTCGCCATGAAACACCACTCACTTCACCATTATTGATATCTCTTCCGAATTCTCCATATCCACAATGTCCTCCTGCATATATAATAGTCAATGATAAACATATTTTTATTCTCGTTAACAAATAACATTTTTTTTTTATAGAAAGTACTAGGAATTTTATCCAATACTTACAGATTATTGAAAAAGGTCTACTAACTAATTACGTAATAATGTCATACTCGAACTGATGATATGGACACTCTTAATTAATGGAATCGTTTCAATTCTATATTAAGAATTTGGATAAAGAACCTATACGTAGATAATGCATAAATTAATTAGTGAAGGTTCATAATGAGATGTTACGTCGTACTATACTAATGAAAAACTAATAATTAAGGACCATAATCTATATAGCAATAACTGATTAAAATACGTACGAGGATTTGCTTTGCAGTCCGGGCTGCCATAATAAGTAGCTCTAGAGCTAACAAAATCGTCGGATAGACAATGGAGAGGCAAAAGAACAATGACTTGAACGAGTAGAAGAAACAAAGCGTGAGATTGCTTCATAATGCTATCTTATCTATAAAATATTGTAAGATTATGTATTTCCGTTTTCTCAACAAGCACGATAGGAAAAATAATATAATTGGTATAACAAAAGATATGTGGAGATAGAGGCAAGGCTTAATAGGGTATTTATAGTTGAAGCTAGAGTGCTTATTAATATTATACAATTGATTACTATTTGTTACTTTCCACTTGGCAAAAAGCTTAAAGCTAACTCAAATTTATATTAGCTATAACGCGTACTTGCATTACGCAATTTTATAGTTTAACTTGATCGGCTCAAATGTTAAAATAAATGTTACATCATTCATATGCCAATGTAGCTGTAGAGTTGGCATCAACCCAAAAGATTCAAAATAGATATTTCTTATTATATACGCACTTTTATTCTTTGCATAGATCTTAGTCTTGGTTACCGAATAGTATGGTACTAAATTATTAAATATCAAGTATGAATATCTGTTAGTGGACTAGAACACTATCTCTTATAATCTTGTCCATTTTATCTTTTAATTGTGTAGAAACTGTAAAGAGAAAATTATTAGATGTGCTATGAATAATGTCTAAACTTGTCAGAGATGCCATTTTTGCAAAATTCTTTTTCCGGGTGCTACAACCTTAATTTAAAATTATCAAACTTTCCTCTTTCCCACCCTCTCAATTGCAAAAACCTAATCTTATCCCACTTTCTTTTATTTTTTCTTTTCATTTTATTCCATATCTTCTCATCTCGTTAGTTCTTCTCTCACATCTCTCTTTCCTCTCTTTCTTCTACAAAATTCCGTCGAACATACCAAAAAGAGCTGTTAAAGCTGTAACCTTATAGTAAAGGAGTTGAAGATTTGATGGAAGCGCCAGAGAAATCAAGAAAAACCTCCGAAGATTGGTTTCTGCAACAACAAGGCCATCAAAGGAGATGTTGACAAACTCCTAGAACTCACGATGAGATCTGATGCAACGCTGAACACATGCTGCTAGGTTGGAACTTCGAAGGACCAGATCCAACGCCTAGCCAGATTTGTCCACCACAAACTTGTCCTTCAACCTATTTAGTGGACCAGACCCGTTTTTCTTACGGACAAAACTTTTCCTTATATTAGACCAGATCCGTTTTTTGTTGACGTATGAAGTTTATTGCAATTGGTAGTTTGACATTGGAGAATTCACGGAGGATGACAATATGATTGACAAAAGAAGGTATCTCTATGGACTAGTTTTTATCTTTTTGATCCAAAGTATGCTTACTTTTGTCTATCCAACGATGTTGTCTATTAAGTTCTTGATAGACAAATTTTTTTTTAGTAAATAACATTAAGTCCATCACACTAACATATTTGTTGTCTATCACACAAGTCTAAAAACGTTCAAGATGACATTGGTGAACTCCTGAAGGACAACAATGTTACTACACAAAAAATGTATGTCTCTTTAGACAAGTCTTATATTTGGTTTAGTCCACTGCATTTTCATTTCTGGACCATAATACGCTTGCTTTTTTTCTATCCAACCATGTTGTCTGTTAAGTTCCTGGTGGACCACTTTTTAGTTTAGAACATTAAGTCCATCACACTAACATGTATGTTATCTATCTCACAGGTCTGAAGACGTTCATATTGACATTTGAGAACTCCCGGAGGACAACAATGTTACTACACATTGAAGGTATGCCTCTGTGGACCAGCTTTATCTTTGTTTTGTCCACTAGATTTTCATTTATGGACCACTTACTTTTTTGTCTATCCAACCATGTTGTCTATTAAGTTCCTGATGGACCAAATTTTATTTGAATATCTTAAGTCCATCAAACTCTTGGAGGACAACAATGATACACAGAGAAGGTATGTCTCTGTTGGTGGACCACAATAGGCTTACTATTATCTTTCCAACTCATCTTGTCTATTAACTTCTAGATGACCAATTTATTTAAAAAAATATTAAATTCATCAAACTCACATGTTTGTTGTCTATTGCGCAGACTTGAAATTGATGAATTCTCGGAAGACAACCATATTATTGACCTGGAGAACTCCACCAACTTCAATCTCTTTTATATCTACATGTGTATAAACAATGATAATTAAAAAAAAAATGTTTGCCCAAAAATTAATGATTTTTTTTTATTTTCTTTCCTTCATTATTTTAAGGGGTATTATAGTATTTTAATTCTATAACATAAAAACAGCAAATGACATAATTAAAAAGAAAATAATGAAATAGCATTTCTCAAAACTTTAATTCTGAAAATGGAACTTCTAACAAAATTCCCAATTGTAAAACCTGGAACATTGAAGACCGTGAACCATAACTATCTCCATTTTCTTATAACTGGAGATTCACATACCGAGCTATGCTATTATTTTCTGGTTGATGCATTCTCACTATATTATTTTTTTTCAAAAAAAAAAAAAAAATCTCGCTATATTGTGTATTGAAGATATATAATGGGGATTGTTATTGTAGATTTCTTATATATAAAGTTATCTATATATAGTGCATTAAAAATGAGAGTGAGGAAAATATCCAAAATATGTGATGCAATAGACAATGGTGGTGGGGGCATGTAACTTTTGGTCTAGTAAATTATCTAAAAAATGATAGGTCGTGCCTCCAAAATGAGAAGTTCATGACACCTAATACTTTTTTTTTTGGTTAAATGACACCTAATACTTAATAGATTGATTTGCGACTAACTGTTTGGTCTTTGGTGTATTGGATGCATGAACTCAATAGAATATGCCAAGCGTGCTATTTTTTGAATCACTAAGCCTTCATTGATTTTTTCACAAGAAGGATTTTCAAGATAACATTTTTTTTCCTTATCTAATAAAGACATGCCCTTGCAAGTTGTAGCCAATTATATATTTTGACAGAAAACACGGTTCGGTCATTTCCCCGAAATTGTTTTCTTCTATAGCATGTTCTTCGAGTTAGGATCCGGTAAGCCTACGTCTATACGATTTTACGACCAAAAAAAACATTTCTAAAGAGTAAGAAACACACAAGTTGCTACTAACCTACCACTGCATCTATAAAATATGGAAAATAAAAAAAAGCGCTTTAACTTTCTAAAACTCATAAACTAAGGTAAAATAAGATAAACACACCACGTAAGTAGCAGTTGCTCTTAGGTGTGTATATATTAATTTTAGTGATGTCAATAAGAGTACACATTGAGTGGTAGGATATTACCAGCAGCCTAGCTTTATATTTGAATAATAAAAAAATTGTTGTTATAATACAAGTAAGCTTATTAGGAGAAGATTAGAAAGACAAAAAGGATGCTATAAGTCTAGTTCGAATAGAAGCTAAGTAGAGAATTCACTGAACCCTTTATGTTGTTGGTTTGGTTGTAATCCACTTAATGGTATTTGATTTTTAGTCCCCTAAGGCTCCTAGATATAATTCCCTTTGTCACAGATTATATAATATCCCTCTGAATGAGATTCACTTTCAAGGGAAGTTTATATACAATCATCATCTCTACCACAAATATTTTTTTCCGACGGTGTTTGTTTACCAAAATTCAGATTAGTCTCATGAGTTACTAGAGTCAGATAAATAATGATGCCTCGAAATCTGACATGTAGAGAACCGATGACTGCACAAAAGAAAACCAATATCTGATTAGATTGAACCCTTTTTTTTTTTCAACGTTTGGTTATGATAAAAAATGCGTACCCTAAGTCTAAAATCTAAATCTAAATGATGGTTTCACTGGACGACTCATATTCGCCGGCACGTAAGGAGGAACCGGTGACGTCATTAAAACTGTTGACTGACTCATGCAATGAAATCAAATCAACATTTGCCTGTTTGTGACAAATGTGGGCTTTTCATAGGAGAAAGGGATACAAAGATAATGGGGTGGGTGGAATTTATCATAATGTCATCGCTCATTCATGCCTATCTCCATCTTATTCCAGAAACGGTACACGTTCTTGCTTGGTGTGAACACAAAGCAACATATTGGTTTGTAACACATATACACATCCGCATTAGGGGTGAGCAAACGAAATTGATTCATTTTAAAAGATTAAAAGCATATACTATTGAAATACACCAATCCATCCTGTTTCTAGGCATTTGACAAGCCTACACATATGGGTTTGTTTAGCACTAAAAAATTGCAGCATTACCAGTAACATTACTAACATGTTTCCAAGACTTTACCCCACTTTTGTGCTGGTGAATGGTTCACCGATTCCCCCTTTGATCAGTCGTCAAATCTCCAACCTGAAAAACACAGCGAAATGATAATGTCATAACATAATGATTATAACGTCATAACAAAGTAAAAACTATTAAAAGGAGAAGCCAATAGAATTAGAAGTCGAATGCTTTTAGTCACGAAAGATGTATCAATGGTTGGTGTTAATAGGCAGACAATCAAAGAGGACAAGAGTTTGAGTTTGAGATTTAATCATTTGTTAAGACAACCAACGATACGAATTCTAGTGTCTGAAGGAGCATAACCCTTGGATAGGTGTCGGCCATCAATAGTGAAATTTGTTATAATGGGCAATGAAAATGATATCACTATAAAATGGGTCCTAAGAGAGCAACAGAGGGAAATGGGAAGTAACTATTTGAACTAAAGGAAACGCAAAACTAGAAGATACGCATCCACTATAAGCATGTATTCGTCGGGTTTCTTCTATAAGGCTATTGCATGAATGCTGAAGTAATTATTATAAACCATTTGTGAGGTGTAAAAAGTATTTCGACTTTTACAGGTGTTCCCTTTTGTTAGTAAATGCTCCTACAATGGGATAATTGGTCCAAATGTGACAGAACGAAAGCAGTACATGATTCCAGAATATGTCCCCGACAAGTGTAAAATTTATGCTTTGTGCAATTATATAGGAGATTGAAGTCCAAAATGCAATTCCATAATTATTATAATCGATATGCAGAATGAAAGCGAGTAAATTTTAGCTTTAACCTGTAAATCATGGGGGATTTCGGAAGACAATCAGACATTTAAATGAGTTGCGCCTTTTTAAGGTCGGACACAACTCCTCTGTCTTGGCTACCCCTTTCATTGTAAACCACCTGCAAACGTAGCACATGAAGAATAACTCAATTGTGCTGATGGAAAACAAAACCACTAATATGTTTTTCCGATTTTTCTGTCATGCACCATACCTTATCAATGATCCCGTATTCAACAGCCTCACTGGGACTAAAATATTTAGGGCGTTTCATATCAGCTTCAATCTGCTCCGGGGATTTACCGATATGCTTTGAATACAGCTTGACCTTGAGCACAACAATACATAGAACAGAGACACACCTTTTCAGATATGTTTTATGATAAAAAGGTGAAAAGTATCGGAAAGAGAATGATAGCATGATTCCAGATTCGCTAGCAAGCACATACAGTTAAAGGCTAGTTGATGCATATTAATATGTCTGCAAGTATACACCCTGCCTACATGTTACATATATTTATATTTCCCCATATCTCATATACAACTAGACACTATTGCATAATGAAGATCAAACTAAGATATTCTATGTACATCACAAGGGTCAACACTTATTTCACTACTATGTGAACTTATATCAAGTTCATCTTCTCACCATTTCTGTCTTTATGTGCTTGATTTCTTTCCTTGCAATTTCAACATCGGTTGCTTGGCCTTGAAATCGAGCAATGGGCTACAAAGTTAACATACAAGAGAAAATATATGGATGAGTAAAAGATGCTTGAACAGAAATTAGGAATCATAAGCCTTAGTTTCTTCTAACTCGAATAAGAAATACAAAAATCTTCTATGGAAGGGAAAAGACGCCACCTAAGATTTAAAAGAATGATCAGAAAAGAACCTGCTTTATCATAATAGTTGACGAGGGCAACGCAGAGCGATTTCCTTTTGCACCAGCAGTCAGAAGCAACGCAGCTTCACCCCAAGCATTCCCGACGCAAAGAGTAAAGATTGGTGGTTTGACATACCTGAAGTCAACGAAAAGATAAGAGTTCATTGGTGCATGGATAACTGGTTGGTCTCCCAAAAATAGGCATGATATGAAAACTGTCTCCAAGTGCAATTTTAAATATTTGGGAAGGCAGTTTCATGATTCAAGTCCAGTTACCAGCACTATTAGGGAAAACATAAGTGAAAGAAGAAAGTAGTAGAAAAGGAATGAAGATTAATTACCCCATGACATCATAGATTGCAAAAGCCTCAGTATCATAGCCTAACTTTTCACCATTCTGAAATGGGAGAAGTAAATTCTCTTAAAACATTTTAAATAAATAGGTAATGATTTGTAGACTTTTCATCACTCATTTGAAACAAACCACAACTTCAATTCTACAATTCAGCATGCGTTGATAATATGAAGGGCGTTCCATATGGAAGCCTACCTTGGTTGTCCCTGTCGAGTTTATGTAAAGGTAAATAGGCTTTTCCTCGTCTTCATACTGAAGGTAAAGAAACTCTGCGAGTATCAACTCAGTAACTGAAGGTACAAGAGACATTCCCAAATATACAATTCGGTTTTTGAACAAATATGATGCCAAATCAGGGGGAGGTTGTTCGTGTGCACTTCCCTTTGAGAAAGGTATAACCTGTTGATAAGAGGGAAGCACGATGATAAGAATCAAAGAAAAAGAAAAGGCTCACCAACAGTGAATTGATCAACCATAAATTTCAGCACAACTAAGATTAGAGAAGACAGAGAAACTGTATGTGAAGAATACAAAAGCCTCCATATCCTCTATGACAATTGACAGCCAAGGATCCTGATCATAATCAGAGAACTTGATGCATACTGTAAGTAGCACACACTAAAAGAAACCTCTGCCACATAATAAGTGACAAATACTCAACTTCTTCTTTACCAGGCAATCATATAACATATAATTTCTATCAATAAACATGTACCATCTCCTATCAATAAACAACAGTAATATATGAGCATTCTTTAATATCTGACTACATATATCTAGAGTCCCTCTAAACCACAGATATCGCTGGTTCAAAACTAAGTAACAACAGCTGGTCGAAGTACGAACGACCAATACAATACAATCTCTGGAAATACACAAGCATAGAAGCACACATCTCAGAATATAAATGAATGAACATTCTCCCCCCCCTCCCCCCCCCCACTTTGCAATCTAATTCCCTATATCTAGAGTCACTCTAATCAATTGGTTCTAAACTAAGGAACAACAATTGGTGTCTCAACCAATACAATTTCTGGGAATTCACAACCACGGGAGCATAGAGCAGAAATATCAGCTACAGCCACGAAAACCTAAGAGTGGAGACCTCAGCTAATCAAGAAACGATGTGAAGAGTATAGAAAATTTAAGTACCATAGTGACAACTCCGCGCTTAGGTTTGGAGCTGGACAAATTTAACGGATTAAGCGATTGCGAATGAAGCTTAGCGCCGTAAAAGTCACTAGAGATGCTTCCTCCGGTATACGGCGAGAGAAAGCCATTAGAGAGAGAAGCTCTGAGAGACGAGGAAGAAGAAAATCTCGCTTTAGATCTCAGGTTACGTGTAGAAGACGGGATTATCGCTGACGTACGAGCTCGGAGCGTTGTGAAGCTCGTCGCAGTCGCTGCTGCTACCTCCATTTTTTCCCTTGTTGCAGAGAGAGAGAGAGTGGCCGATAGACCCCGACATTATCAGAGAGAGAGTGATCTGAATCAATTCGGGCTTCATAACATTATTAATGGGCTCAACAATAACTCAATAAGCCCACTAGTTTTAGTTTTTTTTTTTTTTTTTTTTTTTTTTTTTTTTTCCAATAACTTTATTATTAAGATTCACAAGCAATATCATTGTTTACATCAGTAATCAGAAAATTTGGACAGAAAGAATACAACATATATGGATTATTATGAACTGTCGCCGCTTTTGGTAAGAGATCTTCGCATATGTTCTGTTCTCTATGATTGAAGGTGAATTTGATGGAATCAAACGCTCAACACCATTGCTTTATTGTATGGATATGGTGTTGTAATCTCGGAGTTCTTGTATTGCCATTGATTAATTGTATGACAGTAGAATTGTCCCCAGTGAACTCCACGTTTTGAAATCCTAACGCCTATGATGATTGTATTGCCTCTAAGAGTGTTGTACATTATGCTTCTTGTATTGTAGGACGTCCTTGAAATTTGCCCATTCCGCCTTCAAGAAAGATATCTGAAGAATTCTGAATTAGCCATCCTAAGCTAGAGACACAGTCACCTTCATGATGAGAGCAATCGTAATTGCACTTCACCCATCCATAGTCTAGTGGCTTCCATTTTTGGCGCCAAGGTTGAAATTGTTGCCTAGTAGGATTCAGATCCACTAGATGAGTTTTAGTATTCCGCCATTCTTCTGTATCAAGCTTCACATGTTTTGTCGTATCATTGTGCTCAGTCGCTTTCCTGTTGATTTCCAATTTATTTTGGCTTTTCCAGATGTGCCACATTATCCAGAAGGGGAGTGTTTGATTAAGCTTTGGAATATTGGTGTCTCCATGGAGTTGTAACAGGTATCAGAGTTTATCTTCTATTGGAAGATTTTTGTTACCGAGGACATGCGTAGGTATACCAGCTGATCGCCATATTGGAATGACGTGGGGGCATGAGAAAAAAATATGTTCACTGGTTTCCAGATCATCAAAACATTGAGAGCAATACGAGTTTAACTAGTATATTCCTTCTTCTTAAGTTGTTTGCGACTCCAACTGCTCTGGAAGCAATACGCCATAGGAAATGCTTGAGCTTGGGTGTTATATACAGTTTCCATATTCCTTTAGCAATATCAGGGTTAGTAGCCAACAGAGCTTTTGGTGTGTTGTCGCCCCTTGCCAAGGATAAGGCCTGCCAGTATCCTGATTTGACAGTGTACTGTCCATCTTTGGAACAACTACAGAGATAATCATCTGCTGTTGGCGTTGAAGGGAGATATATATTGTGTATCAGGTAATGATCCCTAGGATCAATAAGCCTTTGTATCTCCATATCATCCCACTGTGGAGAAGACTCATGGATTAATAGCTTAACACTCTTCTCCATATCATTCTCATTAATCAATCTGGGCGGTCTAGGAGGATTTGTTGGAAGCCAAGGGTCGACTCCCATCTTGGTGTTGTTCCCATCTCCAATATTAAATTGAACTCCGGTGGCCAGCAGGTCTCGTCCAAATCTAAGAGAATTCCAACCATATGATGGTTTGTGTCCTTTTGTCGCGGAGAAAAAAAATCCATCTTCGAAATATCTTGCTTTGAGTAGACGATAGACAAGGCTATCTGGTCTCTTCATAATTTTCCAGATATGGTTAGCAAGAAGTGCTTGGTTAGAGAGCTTAAAATCGCGAAATCCGAGGCCACCTGTGTCCTTTGAGGTGATTAGTTTTTTCCAAGCCACCCATGAGAGTTTCCGTTTATCCCGTGTAGATCCCGACCAAAAGTTTGCTATTAATCTATCTAGCTCTGAGCACAATTCGGCAGGAAGCTGGAAGCAATTCATCGAGTAGACCGGCATAGCGTATGCCACGACCTTAATGAAAACCTCTTTACCCGCCTATGATAAGAATTTATTCTGCCAGCCATCAGTCCGGTTCTAGACCTGGGTGTGTATATATTGCAGCATCTGTTTATTTTTTTTCCTTCCAAATTGTTCTGGTAGTCCTACGTATTTGCCACCTCCTCCAATATTTGGTATGTGCAATGTATGTTTAATACGCTCTCTTGTATGATGGTAGACTCTGCTCCCAAATGTTATTGAGGACTTGTCGAAGTTGATTATCTGTCCGGAGGCTTCCCCATATTCATTGAATATCTTGAGTAGATTGACACTATTTCGGTGATCCGCCTTTAAGAAGAATAAGGATTCATCAGCAAATAAGAGATGGGAAACTTTTGGTCCTCCATTACTTATTTGAATTCCTTGGATTGTCCTAGTCCGTGTAGCTTATATCATTAAAGAGCTTAGAATATCAACACTTAAAATAAACAAGGAGGGAGATAACGGGTCACTTTGACGTTATCTCCCTCCTTGTCCTGAAGAATCCATAAGGACTTCCATTAACAGAGAAGGAAACAGAACGTACACATGCCATTATCTATTTTATCCATTGAAGAGCGAAGCCTTTCTTAACTAATACCTCTTCTAAAAATGTCCACTCAATGCGATCATATGCCTTACTGATGTCAGTTTTCACAACCATATATGAGTTAGCACAACGTTTACGAACCCTTAGTGAGAGGAGTACTTCATGAGCGATCATAACATTATCAATGATGTAATGTCCTGGAATGAAGGCTATTTGGCTTTCTGAGACAATTCCAGATAAGACATTCTTCAATCTCTTAGTTAGTTTTGGATATAATCTTATAGGTAACATTGTAGAGGCTTATGGGGCGGAAGTCCTTCATTGTTTTAGGCTCCGTAATCTTGGGGATGAGAGACAGGTTAGTGTGGTTCCAATCTACTTGCATTTCGCCTGTAAGAAAGAAGTGTCTAACTTCGTGAATGATGGCAGGGCCTACAATATGCCAATAATGTTGATAAAATGCAGCATTGAATCCATCAGGGCTAGGAGCTCTCGTCCCACCAATAGAGAATATTGCTGTTTTAATTTCCTCCGTTTTGATCTTCGATAATAAAGTAGCATTCATCTCCTCTGTTACAACATGTTGAATATTAAGAACGACAATGGAGGGAGCAGATTGAGTACTACTAGAGAAGAGATCACTGAAGTAGGTTATGGCCTCTGAAGCTATATCCTTATTCCTGTAGATCGAGGTATCATGTGGGTCTTGGACTAAAGTTATGCGGTTTCGTGCAATTCTGTTTTTTGTTATAGCATGAAAGAAGCGGGTATTGCGGTCTCCATGATTTAACCATAAGTTCCTACTCTTCAGATGCTAGAACTTTTCTTCATCGCGATATGAATTGGCCAACAAGCGTAGTAGGTCATAGATCTGAGCAAGGGTAACAGAGGTATCGGTATGTGCAACATCAAGCTTTTGGGTTAACTCTTTTATCCGAATAGCCGAATTAGTTCCATTGTTCCTTTTTCAGGCAAATAATTCTCTTCTACAATACCTGATTCTCTCATATAAAGAAAGATGTTGTGTGTCTATACCATTCCAGCTTTGTTCGACCACACTTTCAATATCAGGATTTGTACACAATCGTGTATCAAACTGACTTAACACCAATATCAGTTGTTCGTCTAATCTTATTGATGGCTGGGCGATGATCATATTCTACCATTTCGAGGTAGACGACTTCAGAGGCTGGATAAGTAGCTTTCCACTGGTCATTAGCCATTGCACGGTCAAGCCAACACAACATGATATGCTTTCGTTTCTTCCCCGCCTAAGTCATGTTAAATCCTTGGAAAGGAAGGTCGGAAACTTTGCACATATTAACCACGTTCCTGAAATCTGTGAGGCTCCAATTTTCTCGAACTCTTCCACCTCTTTGTCATGCTTATGTAAGATTTCTTTAAAATCACCACACATCAACCATGGACCATTTCTATTGACTGCAATTCGTTGTAATCGTTCCCAAAGAAAATGTCTCAGTTTACGAATTGGGTGACCATAGACACAAGAGAAGTAAAAGGAAACTTCTTTATTATTGATTTTGTAGTCGATGATTTTCTCATCAACTTCATAAAAACATACAGAAATAGTCTTTTTCGAAAGTAAAGCTAGACCACACCCAATACCCAACGGAGATACACACTCAATATAGTCATAATCTAACTGAGCAGCAACATCGCGGATGACATCATCGGGATTCTTCCTTTCAACTAGAAAGAATAGGTCCGAGGAATAAGTTGTCTTAATCCCTTTTAGGCGTTGAACTACCAGGGACCCTTTCAAGCCCCGGTAGTTCCAAAAGCTTGTATTCATGGCAGCTCCAGTGGATTATGGCTCACCGTACCTTCACCATTGGTATTTGGGTTGGTCGGAGTTCCTCTCCTTGTACCTCTTGGTGCTTGCTCGGGTGTGTCCTTTGGAATCAGAAACCAGTTACAAACCTCTAGAACTTAAGACTGACGGATATTACGCTTCGCATAGCATTGTTAAGTCTGTCGCATGTCACTGTAAACCAGAGGGAATTCAGGCTGTTCTGAAGAGGTTGATGCCTCTGTTTTCCTCTTCTTGGATGCATTTGGATTACCTTCTGCGTCAGTTGACGCCGAGCTTATTTGGCGGATGGGTGTCGGTGCCTCAGGATGTTGGACGTCGTAGCCTTCTGGGTTGTAGTCGGGATCATCATCATCCTACTCTGGTGGCGGCGGAGGAGGGTGAATGCCAGAGGGACAATTAGAGACATCATGGGTCAGCATCCCACAAAGCGAGCAGAAATTCTGGAGTTTTTCGTAACAAAATTTCAAGATACAATTCATGTCTCCAAACTGAAATTGACGTTGGAAGTGGAGTGGGGTCTCAATGTTCCACAATAGTCGTACCCGAACGCCATCGACCATTACTGCATCGTCACTGCTGAACTCTGTTTCAATGAAGTGACCCAAGGATTCTCCGATGTATGTAATCATTCGGAGAGTGAGGAAATGGACTGGAATTCCTCTGATTTGGACCCAAAACGGAATTGTCTTTAGATCAATATCAGTATGCGTTGGGTTCCAGATTTGGGTCACACATATCCAATCATTAAAGACCAAGGTCCCCGGGTTACAATCGCCGACATTGATTCCTCTGATTGGAATAAGAATTGAATTTTCTTATTCTCCAAGATCCGCCCGTAACATCGTCAGACAACGCCCCACAGCCTGGGCAGAGTGGTAAGCGGAGCATGAAGGTTTTGCTTACGGAGATTGAATGGCTTCACAATCAGACTAAATCGAGTCTCTCAAATCGCTTCTTCATACAAATCCCCTCTCTCTCATTTTTTGAAAGCCATCACTAGTTTTAGTTTTTTTTTCTCTGGAAATTTTTTGGTTTTTTCCGATTTTAATAGAAACCAAATCAAACTGGAGTAAAACTGAGATTCCCATTTTTCAAAAAAGTATACTCCCTCTGTTCCACAATATATGATGTTTTGAGGAAGTTTTTTTGTTTCATAATATAAGATGTTTTCAAGTTTTTGTGTAACTTTTAGATTAGTTTAATACTATATATTATGCCGTCTTGTTTATAATTGGTTGGACTTTTTTAAAGTAGTTATTTTTTAATATGCTGCTTTTACTCAAAACATCCTATATTTTGAAATGGAGTGAGTATAATTTTATGAGGCTACCAAACAAAAACATCTACTGGCCACTTCAGAGAATCATATGTCGTATTCTGTTTTTCCTCAGATTTTTTATAAACATGAACAAATAGAGAAAGCATTGAACATGAATCGTTCGACTAATTCCCAGCAAAAATGTGATCACTTCACTTAATCGTCTTCATCATTATCAGTAAGTAGGATTGTTTTATGAATCTATATATAACTTTTTTTTGCATATTGTATGAAACTAATCAGAACTTTGTTATTTGTGTTGATAACTTCAAAAAAAGGTCTTGTTAAAGCTTCAGAAAGCGTTGATGGGTTTTGTTCAGCGCCTTCGATTGTTGAATCATATGAGAAGACGAAACCCAATTATTGGTAAGCAACAAATCCAACTCTCTCTCACACCTCCAAGGTTTTTATATGTTTCCTTTACATCACTCGTCTTTAGCTTCGTATCATTAAAGTTTGATCCTTTTGTAAGTTAAGTTCTATTACTTTTTTGTGGTCGATTCTGCGAGGTCTTAGTGAATAGGGTTGATTTTGAATTCTAGTTAGAGAGATTAAGTTATTGAAAAGTTAGGATTACTTGAATTAGTGTTTAATCTGAGAAGGTTTATGGCTCATGCCTTGCGAAAATCTCTTAACTTTTTCTCAATTAGGTGCTGACATAGAATTATAGTAGCCATGGAAGCATTCAAGTTTCAGTTATGTGGATTGAGATTAATCATCTCTTTCTGATAGTTGTCATTTTGTGTATTCATATGGGATTTCTGATAACTTGTGTAATTGATAATTCTGCTTTTGGATCTTCGTTATGTTTTTTTAAGCATAAATGTTTTGATTCTGTTGTTTTGTAGACTTGCCTGGTTTCACAAGAAGTGTATACAAATGAGATCATGCGTTGATAACACCGGAAAGTCATGTATTCAACCCTTTACCTGACTGGTACATTACATAACACTATTTTATTTACAATACTTTTCTTCATCTTGTAGTTACTAGAGTCTGCAAGTTTTGCACTTATTTGTTTGTTTCTCAAATTTGCAAGAGAAACACATTAGGGGCATATTTGATCACACCGACAACAGGTTCCCATTTTGTTATGTACTTGCAAAAATGAAAGGTTTGGAACCAATTTATTCTCACAAACGATGAACATCAAGTTCTTGGGATTATTTTCTTATATTCTTCCATAATAGAGTTACTCTTGAGATGTCAATGTAATCTTTTAGGAACTAGCTTTGTGTCCTTGAGTGCGATGCTACACCAATCTCATTGTTATTAGAAGAATTCCTTGTTCTTGTTCTTATTAGTCGAGTGATTAAGGATTGAAGGATTTGCGGTATTATAAAGGTCAACTCGTAGGAATTGCTGGCATCTAGCTGAATTAATTGTCTCTTGCAGAAATGTCAAGTTCAAGTTTGCCTCCACAAGACAAAGAGCGGTATTGTTACTTATATGAGCTCTCTCTTTAACATATGCTTGTACTTATGATCACCTGCTTATTAATTCCTTTCAATATTTTAATTTTTTTTTCAAGTCTTGTATTTGTGGTTGAGGGTGCTCATTAGGAATATACCTACCAATCTTGTTAAGATAACTGATGTATATAGTCTGAGAGATGCCCCAAGATTGACGCTTACCACACTCATGGAGAGAAAAGTACGCTCATGTTGACTAGAGCCTTCAGAGAGAATAAATGACAAAGACATGTGTCAAAAAAACAACCAAAACATCAATCTTTCCTTATATGATATATATTCTCAAACCTTTGGACATAAGTTAGACTGACAAACGCGGCAATTGACATGAAAGACACACTCAACGTCACCGGAAAAACAAAGCATGTTGCAATTGGGACCAAGACACTTGACAAACTTCAAAAGAGGTAAAACACAAAAATTGTCAGAAGTTAAGAGAAACAAGAACGAAAAGAAAAGCTCTGGGTGAGGAAAAATTACCTTCTTATCAATCATGAATGAATAAGTTACAATATCACTGTAAAGACGTCTACTGGAGTGTCCAAGATAGAACACACATGTGTGATGGCACAAAATCAATTTCTCATGTTTATCAAAATCTGGCAAATTTTCCCCCATTTTGTCACTGTGGAGCTGCCTACAACAATACCTGGGCTCGTACGCCAACTACTAAGTATTGTTGGACATGGGCTGCGCCTAATATGCAACTCGGCCCAACAAGACTCATTAATTGTGATTTCGGCCCGACAAAATTGGGAAATCCGCGTTGGAAACCCTAGGGAGACCTATAAAGGAAGCAACATTTATTGGGATCACCATCTTGACCCCTAGACATGACCCGGAGAGCAATACTTTGCATCGTTATTTGTTATTGTTTTCTGTGTAATTCGTTTCCACTCTCTAGCTCGTCATTATTAGCTTGTTAGTTCTCCTGTGAACAGACGAGCTCGATCTTTGACTTTCTGTTAGTGACGACCTCATGTTTTCTCGTTAGTAAAAGAACTAGCTTCACTCTTTCCCTGAAACCTTATTTACTTAGCATTGTAAAATCCCCAGTACAAACAATCGGCGCCCACCGTGGGGCTAGAGTAGAGCGCTTCTTTTTGACGAATCAAGACCGACGGTCCGCATTTGCACGAAGATACAAGACTCATGACGAACTCTAATGAAGATCTCAACATCACGTCCGAACAGACAACAGAGCAACGATGGGGGCAAACAAGAACACGCATTGTCCCGCCTCTACCTTCCACGACGACCTCAATCAAAGGCTCCTTGCCGAACAACACAACCTCTCCGACAGTGCCCGACGCGCCCTCTGAACCTCTCGTCGCTGCACACGCCGAGCCTGGGCTTGTCGCAGAACAACAGGTCACCAACACTGCTGCTCTCCCAAACGTCTTGCCCACAACACGAAGGAGCGAACTCGACGACCTGATATAATTCATACTCGATCGACTCGACGACCAAGAAGTGCGTGTATAATCGTAGGATCCGTCGATAGACGCAGCAGAGAGGAGCCAACTGACAAGCAGCGGGACAGCCGGGACCGGCGGAGCGGGAGTCCCGTGACTCCAACAAGCCGAGCCGACAGTCTGACGGAGATCTCTAGGACGAAATCATACGGTGTTTAGAGACGATGGTCCATGAACTCTCCTCAAGAGTCCACCGAGCAACGAGGTCCGCTCCCAATCTTGATTGAATGCTCGAGGAACTCCAACGCTCGCCGGATCTCCCGTGTTCGCGTTCGTTACGTTAACAAGTTTAAGTTTATCCCATACAACGGATTGGATGATCCATAACTATTTTTAACTTCAATGAGCTTTGCAATTAGCCGAGCTCATTTCAGCGAAGAAGAAAACAAAGTTAGCTGCTGCCAGTTGTTTGTCGAGAATTTAGTCCATGAAGCTTTAGGATGGTTCGCCCGGCTTCCGCCGAACTTGATAGGAAGCTATCACGAACTCACCACCGCTTTTCTCCAGCATCACTCTACGTTTATGATTAGAGGTGCCTCGAATGCTGATTTTTGGAATATGTTCCAGCAGAATGACGAATCGCTTAGGAACTTTATGGAAAGGTTCAAAAGGATCGTTTCGAAGCTTTCAATAGCCGACGATACGACAATCTCTGCCCCTTGTAATGCTCTTGCTCACAGATCCCAATTTAGGGAAAACATCATAATCCACGAGCCTTTGACTTTGGACGATGCATTGCACCGCGCAAACAAATACATCGAGGAAGACGAAGTAAGGGCATCAAGAGCAAGCTGTCAAGAGTGCCGCACTCTCTAGTCCGTCTTGCTCGAGCGACGACAAATAGCAGCCCACAAGAACAAAAATCTGAGTAAGCGGTACGACACTACCCTCGCGCCACAACACAGAACCTGCCCCTGCACCAACCATTAAAAGAAACCTCGAGCCGCCTGAAGATGCAAACGCTCCAGCCCCGCGCCGATGAATTAATATGATCATGGGCGGTCTGTTCAATCAAAGCTTATCGGCGGTGACTGGAGGTTAAACGGGAGTGGTTAGCTCAAAGTACGCAGCCTACAACAAACTCGATCGTATTTACTGAGGATGACACAGCAGGTCTAACTGGACCGCACAACGACCCACTGGTGGTCGAGATGGAAATTGGGGAAAGCATGGTCACTAAAATCTTGATCGACACAGGCAGCTCGGTCAACGTTATTTTTATGGATGTGCTCATCCAAATGGAGGTTGACCTGCAGACGGTCGAGCACGATGTCCAACCTATCACCGGATTCGATGGTGACACGATTATGACGGTGGGCACGATCCTGCTACCGGTCTATGTTGGCGGAATGATGCATTGCATCAATTTTGCTATCGTCGACAAGCCGATCGTGTACAATGTCATTCTCGGCACGCCCTGGCTGCATAAAATGAAAGCAGTGGCATTGACTTACCATTAATGCTTATAAATTCCCGACCTCTAGGGGAATATTTACACTACAAGAAGATCCACTGGTAGCGAGAACCTACTTCATTATCGAACGACAGTAACGCAACGCCCGGACGTTCGCCATAGCGGACTCAGCTGAGCGGCATGACCTTTCCGATGCAACTTGTTGCGTGGGGATCGGTGCCGACCTGCCACACTTCATTAAGGACAAGCTCGTGAAGTTCCTATGTCAAAACGCCACAACCTTCGCATGGAACATGAGCAACATGACTAGAATCGATCCCAGCATAACCTGCCACGAGCTAAACGTGGATCCGACATTAAAGCCAATCAAACAAAAACGACTAAAGCTCGGTATAGAGCGCACTACCGCCGTCAACGAGGAAGTCAAAAAATTACTCGATGCTGGATCCATTAGAGAGGTTGAGTACCCCGACTGGTTAAACAATCCGGTTGTAGTAAAGAAAAAGAACGACAAATGGCGGGTGTGCATCGATTTCACTGATCTCTACAAGGCGTGCCCGAAGGATAGTTTCCCCCTACCACGAATAGACCAACTAGTCAAGGCAACCGTGAGGAACGAACTTCTATCGTTCTTGGATGCATACTCAGGGTATAACCAGATTATGATGCATAATTATGCATAATTCGTTGCCTTGCGGATAGCGGGGAGTAGACTTGCTAAAGCGAATTCTCAACTTCGCACAGAAACCTTCAAATTGCAGTGAAGTGATCTGCGTGCCATTATCGGTGACAATCTCAAGTATTTTTTGAAGAATTTGCATAATTATGCATCATAATCTGATTATACCCCGAGTATGCATCCGTGAACGATAGAAGTTCGTTCCCCATGGTTGCCTTGAATAGTTGGTCGATTCGCGGAAGGAGGAAGTTATCCTTCGGGCACGCCTTGTTAAGATCAGTGAAATCGACGCACACACGCCATTTGCCGTTCTTTTTCTTTACCACTACTGGATTGCTTAACCAGTCGGGGTACTAAACCTCTCTAATGGATCCAGCATCGAGCAACTTTATGACTTCCTCGTTGACAGCGGTAGTGCGCTCTGGAACGAGCTTTTGTCGCTTTTGTTTGATTGGCTTGAATGTCTGATCCAAGTTGAGCTCGTGGCAGGTTATGCTAAGGTCGATTCCAGTCATGTTGATCATGTTCCATGCGAAGGTTGTGGCGTTCTGACACATGAACTTCACGAGCTTGTCCTTAATGAACTGTGGCAGGTCGGCACCGATCCCCACGCAACAAGTTGCGTCGGAAGGGTCATGCCGCTCAGGTGAGTTCGATATGGCAAACATCTGGGCGTTGCGTTGCTGTCGTTCGATAATGAAGCAGGTTCTCGCTACCAGTGGATCCCCTCGTAGCGTAAATATTCTTCTAGTAGTCAGGAACTTTAAGTCCTGATGATAAGTCGATGCCACTGCTTTCATAGTATGCAGCCAACACGTGCCGAGAATGACATTGTACACGATCGGCTTGTCGACAATAGCAAAATTGATGCAATGCATCGTTCCGCAAACATAGACGGTAGCATGATCATGCCCACCGTCATAACCGTGTCACCATCAAATCCGGTGAAAGGTTGGACATCGTGCTCGACTGTCCCCAGGTCAACCTCCACTTGGATGAGCACATCCTTAAAAATAACGTTGCCCGAGCTGCCTATGTCGAATAAGATTTTATTGACCACGCTTTCACCAATTTCCATCTCGACCAGCAGCGGATCGTTGTGCGGCCCAGTTAGACCCGCTGTGTCAACCTTAGTAAATATGATCGGATCAGAGTTTGTCGTAGGCTGCGTACTTTGAGCTAACCACTCCCGTTTAACCTCCAGTCTCCGTCAGTAAGCTTTGATTGAACGGACCGAGTATCGGTAGGTCGCCAGACTGCCCATGATCATATTAATTTGTCGGCGCGGGTTGGAGCGTTTGCATCTTCAACCGGCTTGGGTTTTCTTTTAAAGGTTGGCGATGTGGGCAGAGGCAGGGGCATGGTCTCGGTTCCGTGTTGTGGCGTGGGGTATTGTCGTACCGCTAACTTGGATTTTCGTTGTCGGTGTTAAAGAAGTGGTTGTCCTTGTGGGCTGCTATTTGTCGTCGCTCGAGGTTGACGTTGATTTGGCCCTCTTTCAATTTGTCGAGCAAGACGGACTAGAGAGTGCGGCACTCTTCTGTTGAATGTCCTGCTCGTTTGTGATACTCACAATACTTGTTTCCACCTTTACCCGATGGGTCCCGGACCCACTTGTTATTCCAAGGTTTTGATGAGGACGCTTGGGGATTTTGGTTGCTAACAGCGAATGCTTGAACTTTCTTTCCTTTTTCTAATTTATCAGAATACTCTTTGTCAAGTGTTGCCGAGGCTCGTGATGCTCGTCCTGCACCTTCTCTTTTCTTTTGGCCGATTTGGAGGTCGGCGGTTCTGGAAGGCTTGCACTTGATGCCTTCTCTTCGTCTATCTCGATGTATTTGTTAGCGCGGTGCAATACATGGTCCAAAGACAGAGGCTCGTGGATTATGATATCTTCCCTAAATCGAGATCCGTGAGCAAGAGTGTTACAAAGGGCAAAGATTGCCATATCGTCGGCCATTGAAAGCTTCGAAACGATCCTTTGGAACCTTTCCATAAAGTCCCGGAGTGATTCGTCGTTCTGCTGGAACATATTCTAGAGATCAGCATTTGAGGCACCTCTAATCAAAAATGTAGAGCGATGCAGGAGAAAGGCGGTGGTAAGTTCATGATAGCTTCCTATCGAGTTCGGTGGAAGCCGGGCGAACCATCCTAAAGCTTTATGGGCTAAATTCTCGACAAACAATTGGCAGCAGCCAACTTCGTATTCTTCTTCGCTGAAATGAGCTCGACTAATTGCAAAACTCATAAAGTTAAAAAATGGTTTCGGATCATCCAATCTGTTGTATGGGATAAACTTGAACTTGTTCACATAACGGACGCGAACGTGGGAGATCCTTGCCGTAAACGGCGAGCGTTAGACTTCCTCGTACACTCGATCAAGATGGGGGGCGCTCGTTGCTCGGTGGACTCTTGAGGAGAGTTCATGGACCATCGTCTTTAAACGCTGTATGGTTTCGTCCTTGAGATCTCCGTTAGACTGTCGGCTCGGCAGTGTTGAAGACGGGGACTCCTACTCTGCCGGCCCCGGCTGTCCCGCTGCTCGTCAATTGGCTCCTCTCTGCTGCGTTTGTTGACGGATCCTACGATTATAGATGCGGGGCGGCGTCTGTGGCTCTCGTATCGATCTTCCACAGATAGCTGCGGAGGGGGAGGAGGATTCTCGTTTTGATCGGCAGGATTGCTCTCATTTCGGTGCTCGCTCCTCCTGCGCTGGAGCCTGCTGATCTGATTCTGGGAGGCCTCCTGTGCAGCTGCAATCGCCTTGAGCCGTTCGTTTGTTCGCACTTCTTGGCAGTCGAGTCGATCGAGTATGGCTTGCATCAGGCCGTCGAGTCCGCTCCTTCGTGTTGTGGGCAAGGCGTTTGGGAGAGCAGCGGTGTTGGTGACTAGTTGTTCTGCGACAAGTCCAGGCTCAGCGTGTGCAGCGACAAGAGGTTCAGAGGGTGCGTCGGACGTTGTCGGAGAGGTTGCGTTGTTCGGCAGGGAGCCTTCGATTAAGGTCGTTGTAGAGGCGGGACAATGCGTGTTCTTTTACGCCCCCCATCGTTGCTCTGTTGTCTGTTCGGACGTGATGTTGAGATCTTCACTGGAGTTCGTCATGGGTCTTGAATCTTTGTGAAAATGCAGATCGTTGGTCTTGATTCGTCAAAAAGAAGCGCTCTACTCTAGCCCCACAGTGGGCGCCAATGATACTATAACTGATTGTAGCCTAATACTTAGTAGGCTGCTCTACAATGATACTATAACTGATTCATTCATAATTGATAAGAATGTAATCTTTTTTCACTCGGAGCTTTTCTTTTGTTCTTGTTTCTCTTAACTTCTGACAATTTTTGTGTTTTACCTCTTTTGAAGTTTGTCAAGTGTCCTGGTCCCAACTGCAACATGCTTTGTTTTTCCGGTGACGTTGAGTGTCTCTTTCATGTCAATTGCCGCGTTTGTCAGTCCACCTTCTGTCCAAAGGTTTGAGAATATATATCATATAAGGAAATGCAAAACTAGAAGATACGCATCCACTATAAGCATGTATTCGTCGGGTTTCTTCTATAAGGCTATTGCATGAATGCTAAAGTAATTATTATAAACCATTTGTGAGGTGTAAAAAGTATTTCAACTTGTACAGGTGTTCCTCTTTGCTAGTAAATGCTCCTACAATGGGATAATTGGTCCAAATGTGACAGAAGGAAAGCAGTACATTCCAGAATATGTTCCTGACATGTGTAAACTTTATGCTTTGTGTAATTATATAGGAGATTAAAGTCCAAAAAGCAATTCCATCATCATTATAATCGATATGCAGAATGAAAGCGAGCAAATTTTAGCTTTCACCTGTTAATCATGGGGGATTCTGGAAGACAATCTGACATTTAAATGAGTTGTGCGTTATTAAGGTCGGACACAACTCCTCTGTCTTGGCTGCCCCTTTCATTGTAAACCACCTGCAAACGTAGCACATGAAGAATAATTCAATTGTGCAGATGGAAAACAAAACCACTAATATGTTTTTCCGATTTTTCTGTCATTTACCGTACCTTATCAATGATCCCGTATTCAACAGCCTCACTGGGACTAAAATATTTAGGGCGTTTCATATCAGCTTCAATATGCTCCGGGGATTTACCAATATGCTTTGAATACAGCTTGACCTTGTGCACAACAATACATAGAACAGAGACGCACCATTTCAGATAAGTTTTACGATTAAAAAAAATTCAAAAGTATCGGAAAGAGAATGATAGCATGATTTTAGATTCGCTAGCAAGCACATACAGTTACTGGCTAGTTGATGCATATTAAGATGTCTGCTAGTATACATCCATTGCCTACAGGTTACACGTATTTATATTTCCCCGTGTAGAAGACGGGATTATCGCTGACGTACGAGCTCGGAGCGTTGTGAAGCTCGTCGCAGTCGCTGCTGCTACCTCCATTTTTTCCTTTGTTGCAGAGAGAGAAAGAGAGAGAGTGGCCGATAGACCCCGAAACGATAACGAAGATCTGTATCAGTTCGGGCTTCATAATATCATTAATGGGCTCAACAATAAGCCCAATAGATTTTTTCCTGGAACAATTCTGGTTTGTCGATCGAACCAAATCAAACCGGACTAAAACCGAGATTCCCATTTTTCGAAAAGTATATAATTTTTATGAGGCTACCAAACAAAACAATCTACTGGCCACTTCAGAGAATCTTCTGTCGTGTTCTGTTTTTTTTTTCTCTTTAGATTTTTATAAACATGAATGAATAGAGAGAGCATTGAACCTGAATCGTTCCACTAATTCTCAGAAAAAATGCGATCACTTCACTTAATCGTCTTCATCATTATCAGTAAGTAAGAATCTTTTACGATTCTTCATATGTCTGTTTTGAGCATACTGTGTGAAACTAATCAGAACTTTCTTATTTGTGTTTATCACCTTCGTAAAGGACTTGTTAAAGCTTCGGAAAGCGACGATGGGTTTTGTTCAGCGCCTTCGATTGTTGAATCAGATGAGAAGACGAAACCCATTTATTGGAAAGCAACAAATCCAACTCTCTCTCCTTCACACCTCCAAGGTTTTATATCTTTCCTTAAAGCACTCGTCTCTAGCTTCGTGTCATGAAAGTTTGATCCTTTTGTTGGTTAAGTTCTATTACTTTTATGTTAGGTCGATTCTGCGAGGTCTTAGTGAATAGGGTTGATTTTGATTTCTAGTTAGAGACTTAGAGAGATTAAGTTATTGAAAAGTTAGGATTACTTGAATTAGTGTTTAATCTGAGAGGGTTTCTGGCTCATGCCTTGCAAAAAGCTCTTAACTGTTGCTCAATTATGTGCTGACATAGAATTATAGAAGCCATGGAAGCATTCAAGTTTCAGTTCTGGGGAGTGTGGATTAAGATTAATCGTCTCTTTCTGATAGTTGTTATTTTGTGTATTCAGATGGGATTTCTGATAACTTGTGTAATTGAGAATTCTGCATTTGGATCTTCGTCATGTTTTTTTAAGCAGAAATGTTTTGATTATGTTGTTTTGTAGACTTGCCTGGTTTCACAAGAAGTGTATACAAACGAGATCATGCGTTGATAACACCGGAAAGTCATGTATACAGCCCTTTACCTGACTGGTACATTACATAACACTCTTTTATTTTCCATACTTTTCTTCTTCATCTTGTAGTTACTAGAGTCTGCAAGTTTTGCACTTATTTGTTTGTTTCTCAAATTTACAGGACAAACACATTAGGGGCATATTTGATCACACCGGCAACGGGTTCCCATTTTGTTATGTACTTGGCAAAAATGAAAGGTTTGGAACCAATTTATTCTCACAAACGATGAACATCAAGTTCTTGGGATTATTTTCTTATATTCTTCCATAATAGAGTTACTCTTGAGATGTCAATGTAATCTTTTAGGAACTAGCTTTGTGTCCTTGAGTGCGCTGCTACACCAATCTCATTCTTATTAGAAGAATCCCTTGTTCTTGTTCTTATTAGTCGAGTCATTAAGGTCTTAAGGATTTGCGGTATTATAAAGGTCTACTCGTAGGAATTGGTGGCATCTAGCTGATTTTATTGTCTCTTGCAGAAATGTCAAGTTCAAGTTTGCCTCCGCAAGACATAGAGCGGTATTGTAACTTATATGAGCTCTCTCTTTGACATACGCTTATTACACTTATGATCTACACCCTGCTTATTAACTCCTTCCAATATTTTAAATTTTCTTCAAGTCTTGTATTCGTGGTCGAGGGTGCTGTGACACTCACTAACACATCCACTTCTTCAAAAAAATTGACGGTATGATTTGTATTAGAATAATTTACCGAAATATTCTTCCGGTTACATCGTTTCTACCCAGCTTTGATGGTGAATGCTTGCAAGATTTCTCCACTAGTTTCTTCATTTTTGCTGATAATCCTATTTTTCCTGTAGGTTGATTCATATGCATACCTACCTCCAAACTTTTATCATTCCTTGAACTGTGTTGAGTCTGCAACACTTGTTGTCTTCGAGCGAAGGTTGTTCTCCTGCCCCTTAATATGACAAGGAATTTCAGGTTTTGCTTCAGTTTATAACTTTAAAACTCCTCTTATACTGCTACATCTCTAGGTATGAACATCTTGGAAGTCACACAACAGAGCTTATCGTTGGCTCCACAGACAAGCAACCACTACTCGAGACTCCTGGCGAGGTAAGTGTGCAAAAGTTCTCCACTTTCCTCAGAATGCATCTAAAATCTTTCAACTTACATTGTTATACAAGTTCTAGATCCTACATCAGTCATCTCTGAAGATCTTTGTTACTATTACAGGTTTTTGAACTGCGGAAACTTCTTCCGATGTCCCTTGCTTATGACTTCAACATCCATGTAAGCACTTTTCTTGATCGAATTAATCCTTTCGCTTTTTTAGACGTCTAAACTTAACTACCGTTGTGCCTGTCATATGCAGATCATGGATTTTCAGCCTGGAGAGTTTCTCAATGTTAAGGTACAGAACTGTATAGCTCCAATGCTTCATTACCATATGGATCTTGATACCATCCGTGGCTCGTGATTTCCTTTCTCTTGTTATTTTTCTATTTCAATTCAGTCTTCTCATATTATTTTGCAATGTTAATAGGAAGTTCATTATAACCAACACGGTTTGTTGCTTCTGGAGGGCCAAGGCATTTATCGTTTGGGAGATAACTGGTACGCTACGCTGTACTAATAAATTAAAAGTGTGGATATATAACTTCCATAAATACACACATGCACAACCAAGATAATTAGTTTTGTGCAACGGTCATGTAATGTGATCAGAAGCATTTTACCAAAATAAAGCTGCTACCACAGCTACATCCCACTGACGATACAACTTGAGTTTCTCTTTGAATATGTGATCTTCTCTTTGAATAGGTATCCAGTTCAGGCTGGTGATGTCATATGGATGGCTCCTTTTGTTCCTCAATGGTAAGAGACTGCACACAACTCGAGTTTCTACTCTGTTTCAAAAAATTCTCAAACGTTTGCTAGATTCAAACTTTCTCTTGGTACTGTGTCTTGACTACCTGAAAGATCATTGGACCACACTTTCTCAGATAGTATTCGTTGTGTCAGGTATGCTGCACTTGGAAAGACGAGATCTCGATATCTGCTGTACAAAGATGTGAATCGGAATCCATTGTGATCAAAGATCTTATAGGACTTGGTGGGAAGTTTGATAGGATCAAGAAGATTTCTGTGTAAAAAGAAGGTTCTTTGCAGTAAAAGCCAGAACCTTGTTGTTTAGCTTTGTCTTAAAAGCCTCATGTCTACTCTTAACTACTAGCTACTCGAGTCTTACTTGTATTGGACAAAAAAAACTATTTAGAATTCCATATCTTTGTTTCAGCAACTGGGATTACTCTAGTCTACATGATCTGTATTTGCCTTGCCTCTAGTGCAATAGTGTCGACACCTTATTTTACGTACCAACATTATTTTACAGTCTCACTGAATATTTACCACCATAGTGTTATAGCACTAATCAAAGGTATATATGTATGTCCATAGTCAAACTTGATAACAAATCTTTTTCTATACTAGGTCCCAATTTTATTTGATTCTTCATAAAAACTATTAATACAATCTTTCTTGATAAGATCAATCGATATAACTTTGATGGGAGAATTATTTAAAACGTAGTCCACCACCAGAACAGCCGCCACTTCCACCACCAAAGGTTCACCACCCTTCCCTTTTATCCTCACCGACGGTGACTCTTGATGAGGTCACCACATCCCCTTTTCCTAAACAGGAATATTATGATGAGTCTACTTGTCTTTACTCGTCCTAATTAAGCTCTTCCTCTCTTTATCTCTCACTCACTACCTTTTTATAATTTACTTTCTCTAAAGCTATAACTAGTGGTCTCGACATAAGTCCATGGTTCCCACTTATGCAATAATTTAACACAAGTGTTTTGTGAATGCGTTTATGTATATGTATGTAGTCTTTAATTAAAACCTTAATTTGTGAGAGACAATTAAAAATACGAAAAAGGTAGCCTATAATTTGGAATGGCCCAAAGATTGTTTGATTAATTAGTTCATAATTAATAAACATGTTCTCCATAAAACAAACTTCTTTACAAGAATTTGTAACCTAAACATGTTCTCCATATTTGGGTGCTAGTGTCATCGACTTGGGGTTGAGAATGACTGTATTATACTATTAAACATGTGTAATAAACTAGGTAGAACCCAAATATGTTTCATGAGGAATTAGAGACACTAGAGTCTCTAATGTTATCAACGTCTCCTTTCTTCCAAAAGTTAAGATAATTCGATTATTACACCTAATCTACCTATGTATATCTTTTGACTGAATTTTAATTTCTACTCACCGGCACTAATATATCATTGTAGAGCAGCCTCTAGTGGTAAAACACAGGGTAGAATCTTGAACTAGGTCAACAGCAAAGCTAGTCATTCACGCAAGTGAGTGACACACGCATGGCCACAAGAGGGGTTAGCAAGGTAAGCTACATCACTGTCTTCAAGGAGACATAGAGTGCATTGGCTCTCAGTGGACTGAACAGAAAACTGAACAGAAAACGTACGGTCCGACGTCAAGAGCGGTTTGAGGGAGAAGATGGAGTTGTTCAATCAAAACTCTTTCGTCATCTCTACAAAAACAAAAAGTGAGAAAGCTGAGATCTACACAAAGCGAATCAACCAGGTAACAAACAGGTCCAGGGGAAAAATAAGAAGCAAAAACATTGGCCGCAGCGAAATCTGTCAAAAACACACACACAATAATAACACAAAATTGATAATCAACAAAGACAGACAAAGTGATAGGTTTTACAAGAATTTGTAACCTAAACATGTTCTCCATATTTGGGTGCTAGTGTCATCGACTTGGGGTTGAGAATGACTGTATTATACTATTATACATGTGTAATAAACTAGCTAGAACCCAAATATGTTTCATGAGGAATTAGATACACTAGAGTCTCTAATGTTATCAACGTCTCCTTTCTTCCAAAAGTTCAGATAATTCGATTATTACACATAATCTACCTATGTATATCTTTTGACTGAATTTTAATTTCTACTTAACGGCACTAATATATATAGGTCTATTGTTTTAAAGCTTGATTTAAGAACTCAAGATCGAATCAAAGAACACCTTTTTTTTATTACTTAAGAAAATTATCTCAAAACTTAAGCTCTCTCAATCTCTCTCTCTTAAATCATAAGTTATGTCACAAGTAGACATCTCCTTATATAGAAAAACCTTTGTCCTAATCCTTCTAGGAAAACCTTATGTTAGATAGCTCCTAACATACATAGTCCATATCTCTTAACCATAACTCGGTTTGGATAAGGCTTATCCTACTTCTTAAGTTGACTTCATGCTTAAGCCAACAATCTCCCTTCTAAGCTTGAAGTCCTTCTTGCTCATATCTTCCACACCAATGAGATGCCCCATTTCCTTGTACTTGACTCTTCCCAAAGCTTTTGTTAAGATGTCAGCCCTCTGTTCTTCTCCAGGAACATGCTCAACTTCGACTTGTCCGTTCTCAACGCATTCACGAATGAAATGGTACCTTTTGTGAATATGTTTACTCCGGCCATGAAAAACGGGATTCTTTGTAAGAGCAATTGCAGACTGGTTGTCTATACGAATGACCACCCGTTCGCACGGTAACTCGTTGATTTCACTGAGGAGTTCTTGAAGCCAAATCGCCTGTCTTGCTGCCTCGGTCGCGGCCATGAACTCTGCTTCGCAGGACGACAGAGCCACTGTATCTTGTTTTTGGGAGCACCATGTGACCAAGCTACCACCAAAATAAAAAACATGTCCTGTTGTGCTCCTACCATCATCCGGGTCTACATTGTGACTATTGTCACTGTACCCAACAAGCTTCATACCAGATGACAATGATCTCCTGAAAACCAAACCGAGAGTAGTTGTACCTTTCAGATATCTCAGGCAATGTTTCATGGCTGCTCCGTGTGACTCCTTTGGATGTTGCATATAACGGCTCAGTACACCTACACAATATGACAAATCGGGTCGTGTATGTAACAGATATCGCAGAGATCCTATGATTCTTCTGTAACTTGTTCCATCAATGTCCCTTTCCTTTAGCGCTTTTGATAACTTTAAACCTTCCTCCATTGGTGTTTGTGTCGGATTACAGTCAATCATTCCAGCTTCTTGTAGAATTTTCAACGCATATCGTTCTTGATTCAGAGTTATCCCTTCTTCTGTTTGAGAAACTTCTATCCCAAGATAGTAAGTCAATTTTCCCAAATCACTCATCTCGAACTTCAACGCCATCTCCTTCTTGAAACTTTCTATGATCCTAAGACTCGTTCCAGAAACAAATATGTCATCAACATACACTGCAACAAGAAGAACCTCATTACTCACCTTCTTTCGATACACTGACGGCTCCTTTGAACATTTTCTGAACTGCAACTCTTTAAGAACTTGGTTAAGCTTTTCGTTCCATGCTCTCGGAGCCTGTCTCAAGCCGTACAGTGCCTTGTGAAGCTTGTAGACTTTGTTCTCACTCCCTTCTATCACGAAACCCTCTGGTTGTGAAACGTATACTGTCTCCTTCAATACACCATTGAGAAACGCTGTCTTAACGTCGAGATGGTGTATTTCCCAACCCCTAGATGCAGCAAGGCTAATGAGTAGACGGATAGTTTCGATTCTCGCAACTGGGGCAAACACATCTTCAAAGTCTATCCCATATCTCTGCACATATCCTTTGGCCACAAGCCTAGCTTTGTATTTGCTTATAGTGCCATCAGAATTTCTCTTGAGCTTAAAAACCCATTTTAGGCCTATAGACTTTGCTCCATGTGGAAGCTCAACAAGATCCCAAGTCCGATTCTTAGTAATAGAGTACATTTCGTCTTTGCAAGCCTGCAACCAGTCCTTATTGTCTCATTAAAGTCCCTCGGCTCGTTGTCTAGACACATCAGCAACCTCTCTGCTTCCAGTTCAGCAAGTAACACATAATCATTCAGGTATTTTGGTTTTGACACCACTCTCCCTGATCTTCTTAAGACAAGCTGTCCTTGACCATTAGTGTCTTCTTTACCATTCTCAGCTTCACCTCCATTGTCATCAGTATCTGATTCTGCAATCTCCTGATCTTCGATAACAACATCCTCTGTTTTGACCTCTGTGTCAGGATTTTGTGTTGCATATCCTCCAGTATTACTCTCCTAGGTATTAACCGGATCAATCCCTCTATTTCCAAATTCTCCAAATTGGATTGTAAAGCCTGCTCCGCATGTTTCAGAACTGTCATGATTCCAATTCCACCCTCTAGTTTCATCAAACACAACATCGCGACTTACCACTATCTTGCGGGTTTGAGGATCCAGCAACCTGTACGCTTTTGTCCCTGGTTCTGTCCCTAAATGCACCAGCCTGCGTGATCGATCATCCAACTTCCTTAGGTGTGGCGTGTCTACTCTCGCGTATCCAATACAGCCGAAGATACGAAGATGACTGACATTAGGCTTTTTAGAACGTAAAACTTCATAAGGAGTTCTATCCTTGACTGCTCTAGTGGCTACTCTGTTTAGCAAATATGTTGAATGTCTAATTGCTTCTCCCCACAAGTAGCTTCATGATGCTTCATGATGCTTCTGGTCATTTCTAATAAAGTCATATTTCTTCTCTCAACAACGCCATTCTGTTGTGGTGTGTATGGAGCTGTAAGATGCCGTTTTATCCCTGGAGTGGCACAAAAAGAATCAAATTCATGTGAGACGAACTCTCCTCCCCTGTCTGTCCTGAAGGTTGTGATCTTCTCTCCCGACTCTTGTTCTACCACAGCCTTAAATTTCTTAAACTTGTTGAAAGCATCGCTTTTTTCTTTCAGCAGTAGCGTCCACATATATCTTGAATAGTCGTCTATGAGCACAAAAGCGTATCTATTCCCAGCAGTTGTGCTTGGTGTGATAGGACCACACAAGTCACCATGAACAAGTTCTAAAACTCTTGAAGCTCGGTATGAAGATGCTTTTGGGAACACCTGTCTAGTCTGTTTGCCTAGAAGACAAGAGTCACAGATTTCCTTTTCAAACTTTAAGTGAGGTGTTCCGACAACAAGCTCTCTCTGCATCATCGTTTTCATGGTTTCGTGATTGATATGTCCTAGGCGTGCATGCCACTTACTAGAATCACTCATTGTTGTTAAGCTCAAGCAGACAGTATCCTTTATCCTCATACAAACCTTATATAACCGATTCCTTGACCTTGATGCTTTGACAAGCAATTTCCCATTACGATCATACATGATAAGACTTTCTCCTCTCATCCTTACGTCACAGCCAGCTTCAGTAGCCTGTCCAAGGCTAATTATGTTGCTCTTCAGACCCGGGATGTAGTAGACATTGCTCATTGTCCTTGCCTCACCATTCATGTCAATAAGTTCGATAGATCCTTTGCCTTTTATGTCTATGCGTGAGTCATCACCAAATTTTACTTTTCCAGTGATGGTGTTGTCCAAAGCAGAGAAATATCTTCGATTCCCAGTCATGTGGTTGCTAGCCCCATTGTCTAGATACCAAGTGTTATCTTCTTCATTGCTGACTTCATACTTACTTGGTACCACCTTCTGCTCATTCAAGTAAACTACCTCATGTAACATGAGTTCATCCGCATCCTCAGTGTCCTTTGTGTCATTCTCCTGTGTTTCCTGCAGTTTGAGCAAGCGATCTGGACACTTAGAAGCATAGTGTCCAAATTTATCACACCGAAAACACTCTATCTCAGATAGATCCCTTGTTCCGCTTGCAAATCTTCCACGGCCTCTTCCTTTGAACCGACCTCCGCGACCTCTACCTCGATACCCTCCATAGTATCCACCATTGAAGTCACGATTTGCAGGTGGAGCTTGAGACTCTGAGTTGGCATACATTAACTTGCTTTGATCTTCTTGTGCCTCCTCTTCCTCAGCGATACGTTCCTCATATGTTTTTAAGCGACCCACAATGTCCTCAAAGCTTGTTTTGTTAAGATCCAATACTTGCTCAAGTGATGCAACAATATGGATATATTTCTTACGAGGAAGACTCTTAAGAAATTTCTTAACAATTTTGGGTTCCTCAATATCTTCTCCTAGAGCAGCTGACTTTGAAGAAATCTCAGATAGCTTCCCAACAAAAACATCAATAGACTTTTCATCCTTCATCTTTAGTCGGTCGAATTCTGCCATCAGAGTTTGTAATCTAGCCTCTTTGACTCGTTCTGCTCCAACATGTCTTGTTTTGATGGCTTCCCAAACCTTCTTTGCGCTATCAAGTTCGCCGACTTGAAGAATAAGAGATTCGGAGATAGATTGGAACAGTAGAGCCATCGCCATATCGTTTAAGCTAGCATCATTATCCTCTGTCTCTATGACATCCCATACTTTGTTCACTTTCAGTAGGATCTTCATCCGCATAGCCCAAACGGTGTAGTTGCTTGCAGTCAACATCGGACACTTGATTGAGGATGGACCTCCTCCGTCCTTTTGCTTGCTCGAAGTAGCCTCAACTTCTTCATTCTTCGTCATTGTTTCAATCCTCGCTCTGATACCAAATATTGTTTTAAAGCTTGATTTAAGAACTCAAGATCGAATCAAAGAACACCTTTTCTTTATTGCTTAAGAAAATTATCTCAAAACTTAAGCTCTCTCAATCTCTCTCTCTTAAATCATAAGTTATGTCACAAGTAGACATCTCCTTATATAGAAAAACCTTTGTCCTAATCCTTCTAGGAAAACCTTATGTTAGATAGCTCCTAACATATATAGTCCATATCTCTTAACCATAACTCGGTTTGGATAAGGCTTATCCTACTTCTTAAGTTGACTTCATGCTTAAGCCAACAAGGTCAACCGTAAAAACTGAAGTTTTTTTTTTCTTTTGGATTGATCAACAACTATGTAGTTAGCTCAAAGAGCCAACTAGTAAGAAGATTGTTTACATAAATAACCTAACGCGGTTCGGTGCTAGAGTCATTTGCAAAACCAAAGTCATCGTTTGCAAAATTTAATAATTTAATTCAACATTCTCTTACAAATAGGTTTTGTCAAAGGATTTATGGTTTAAAAATTTAAAATCATGGATGTCTTTTCATGTATGGCAGACCACCTTGGTTTAAATTAAGTTCCATGACATATCTAACTTTACATGTTACATCAAAATTATTTTGTTTTTATGTCCAAAAGATTAGGGGTATATACATCATATCGTTTGATATATAATTAAATGCGGAAATGTTGTTGACAATCTTATTGGGTACTTATTTTTGTTTTGAGTGTCTTTGATCACTTTCCTTTTAAATGTAATTGATTTGAACTTTGCAATAATAATAGATTTTTTTGTTTGTTTGTTTACCTTTAACTATCTTGCAACCAAACTTTGCTTAGTACTAGGCTAAACTTCGTGTGGTGGACTGGTGGGAATTTTATAGCCTAGGATAAACCAAAATAAAATTAATACAAATGAACTACCCTCTGTATGACGTACGTTAGGCACTACTCTAGCTAGGGTTCAAATAAGACAATTATATAAATGGAATAATTTGATTGTTTAGTTATCAATCGCATTGCTTGCATTAGGAGTTTCCACCATAATAATTAAGAATAATCTAACGTTAATCCAAATTACGAAACCGCAAAACGATATATATATATAGTAATGTTGTCCAGATGATTGTCAAAAAAAAAAAATGTTGTCCAGATAGTAAATACCTGTACAAATCAATAAAGAACTTCTTGTCCTTTGACATATACACCACAACCCATATGTACAATAAAGAGAAGAAATAAATTCCTTAGATGTAAAAAAGTAAAAATAAACAAATCCTTAGATGTGTAAAAGGTTGTGTGTATGAGTTAAATATAGAGAAATATACATTAGAAAAACATCATACTAAATAAGAGTTTAAACACCAAAAAAAAAAAAGAGAGAGGGGGAAAAAAAACATAACAAGCGATATTACACAATCAACACCATATATTGATATATATTACCGTCATCAAATTTTTAATTTGACCAATTATAAAACTGAATTATTACAACGTAATATTGGTTATGGTCTGATGGTCATACATTTTTGTTAATTATTACTCACTACAATCTTCACTTTGCGCAGTTGTGTAATTTAGAATTCGTTAGTATGTGATTCGATAAAACAAATTAGTAAAAATACATGTATATATATTTGGTCCATGTATTGCAAGTTTAGTTGATTTTTTAGATACAAATGAATCGTGTCCATCATCGTAAATAGGAGTTAGGAGATCGAATATTCCTACATTCGATTGTTAATTAATAGAATGTCCAATATGGCAACCTAAATTAATCATTTGCTATAACTTGTAACTTAGAAGTCTAGAACATTGAAATAGATCTTGTCATTATCACATTTAATAGGGTAATGATGATGTTATAAACTTATAATGATGATTTCACTATTAAATGTGTTTCTTTTTCTTTTCTTAATTTCTATAAAGTTTGGGTTTGTGAACTAGAGTTAATTTAAGACTATGTTTCTTAATAATATAGGGTAATGATGATGTTATAAACTTGTCATTATCACTATTTTTTTAGAAATTTCGAATACAGAGAAAATTAATAATATATTTTTCTGAAAGGTTATTTTGATATTCGAAATTTCTAAAAAAAATCTTATAATTACTTTTGTTTATTTTTAGTGAGTGGACAATATCAGGTCATCTTTGGAACATGATAGCGGTGGAGTGGATAAGTGGATTAAAAACGTTTGGTAAAGGTAAAGCTTTAACTTTGTGGTGTTATGTTCATTTACAAATGTCAAACTCAAATCTTTGATAATAGTTGTTAATCTATCTATAAAACAAGATACATATATTTGATAACAGCAGCCTTATTAACAGTTTTCAGAAGAGAGCATCTTACCACTAAAACAAAAAAGTAGGTGAAAGATATATGATCGGTTCTTATTTTTAGATATCTTAATAAAATTCTCTTGCCAATGTCTATCTATAATTAATTTAGTTATTTTCACAGTTTAAAATTTAATTTTATAATAAAATGATGTTACGAATATTATTAAGATATCCTAAAGAGTTTCTAAACCGATGGAACTGCTTTAAAGCACTTAAGACACATATTTTAATAATATTATTTAGTGTATTCAAAATTTTGTATATTTTCTTAATTTATGTAAAATATGTTAGAATGGCATTCTTTATGGATTAGAGAGATAGTGTATATAGATGTATATATATATATTAGTTTTTTTGTTAACATGGTATTTCTATTTCATTTTAATTAATACATAGCTATTTTTATAAGGACCCTTTTTATAACTTTCATAAACTTAGGAAGCAACTAGCTGAATAGTCTATTTTGAAAACTTCAGTTGCCTACATGTGTCTTCATAAAGCAGTTAATAAGTTGCAAGTACTTGTTAAAGTTTTGAGATAAAAGGTTGGTCATTTGGTGATTTGAAATCACAAGATTAATTCTTACGTTGGGGTTTGGTGATTAATTTGACCAATAAATCACTGATAATTTCATACGCACAAAGTCAAGTGACGTCATTTTGTTCCTTGATAAAATATATATAAACAGAAACACTTTACACGTCGATGACACCAAAATTTAGAATATATTCAAGAAGAACATCTCCAGGTATGTATATACATCAAAGATGGTTTCTTTTTCGGATATAAGACAAATATTTTATTTGATGATCAACAAAGAAAAAAAAAACAAATACTTTTAAGAATATTTAAGGTGATGACCCAATCAATTAGGTTAGCAGAGACTTGACCATGGTTCACTTCACTACACTAGCATTTATACGGACGACAGAGACATGAACATGTCCCACTTCATTACATACTTTACATTATACAAATATATATTCATATCTTTACAGCGTATGTGATGTGTACATATAAATAGGCAAGTGTATTTCAGCTTTTATATGTGCGTGTTACAAAACTTATCGTTCATGCTTAACCTCTGATGATATTTTTGAATAATAAAATCTTAACGTTTACATAATTTATCTTAAGTATATACCACTGTTTTTACCTGAACTTGATGGGATACATAAATAATGGCACCTGATACATACTAAAGAAACGAATACCAATTTTTTTATGTTATCTGCGAATAGAAATGCATAACAAGAATTTCACTTTCTATTGCTTTAATTTGTTTTATAATATATATTTTTGTGAATATGCTCATGAGCTGCTCCAATAATCAAATATATACCATTTCAGTATCATACGTACATACCATATATACGTACAGTAAAACCTCTATAAATTAATAATATTGGGACCAGGAAAATTTATTAATTTATATAGGTTTTAATTTCTCGATAAATTAATAATTATTAATTTATAGAAATACTTTTCTAATTTGGTAAAAAAATATTAAAAATAAATTTTAATGGTTATAACTAATATTTTTATAAAATCAATTACAATGAAAATAACAATTATTATATTTTGACGATAGCACTCAAAGATTTTTATACAGTAAAAATATCAAAAATGAACTCTAATAAAAATTAATTTGTCGATATATACATATATTTGTATAATTCTATATAATTATTAATTTATATTATTGATGGGACCCTATATTTACAAAGAATTTTCAAAAAATTAGTATTTTATTATATTATCGAATAATGTCCAAAATTACACTAGTCCTAACTTGGGATCGGAAAAATTTATTAATTTATAGGTGTTATTAATTTACCGAATATTAATTTATAGATGGTCTACTGTATCAATCATTGTACGATATATGGTGAGAACATAGAAGTATTGTTCGTTGGTTTTTAAAATTGCAAATGGAAAACAATCTTTATTAGGGGTGGGCGTTCGGTTTTTCGGTTTGGTTTCAGTTCGGTTTTTTCGGTTTACGGTTTTTTTGGTTTTATAAAAATGGAACCATAAGGAAACCATATGCAATTCGGTTTGGTTACGGTTCGGTTGTTTCGGTTTAGGGTTTTTTCGGTTTTACCAAAAATGTAACCATATAAAAACCATATGTATCACGGTTTGGTTCGGTTTCGGTTTGGTTCCGGTTTTTAACGGTTATACCATGTTTTAAAAAATTAGATAGTTGATACATAACTAAAGAATAAGCATAAAAATACAACTTAAACATAATTCAAAAAATATAATCAAAATTTAGTTTTGTAAACCCAAGTTCTGAAATAAAATCTCATACTTCACTGCATTCCTGATTGCTACGACACTCTTATTTATTCTAGTCAATCCATCTCGCACAATCAAATTCAATATATGAGCAGCACATCTTACATGCATAAATTCTCCTCCGAGTACTATTGATTCATCTCCTGAAAAGTTAACGTTTTCCTTTAAATGCTTAATACCAGAATCATTTGCAGAAGCGTTATCAACCGTGACTGTAAATATTTTCTGAATACCTCACTCATCCAAACAACTCACTAATTGATTCCCAATTGTCTCTCCTCTATGATTCGAGATAGGCTTAAAACTGATGACCTTTCTATGCAAAAATCAATTCACATCAATAAATTGAGCAGTAATCACCATATAGCTGACACTAGTAGTTGGCGCTGTCCATATATATGTAGCTAGACAAACTCTCTGCTTATACTCACTGAAAAAGCTCATTAACATAGTTTTTTCTTGGTAGTACAGCTTGACAATATCTCTAGTTATTGATCTTCAAGAAGGAATATTAAACTGAGGTATAGCTGCATTGCAAAAGTTCCTAAACCCAACCTTTTCAACAAAATTAAATGGCAGCTCATCCAACACAATCATTTTTGCTACTGCACTCCTACAAGCAATTGGACAATATTTCACAGCAGCTAAACCACCTGATTCATTTTCAGCTAAGTGTTTTTGATTTTCAGCTTCAAGAAAATTCTTGTATGCCTTACAAATATTACAGTGGCTACGCAGTGTACTACTCCAACTAGAAGCTTTCCACTTAAACATAACACTACAAAAGTTACACTTACAACCATCGGGGGGACCTTTGTAAAGCAGCTCCAAACATCTGAACGGTGACCACTTTGTTTTTTTACCGCTGGAGAAGGATCATCATTATCGGTTGCTTTCCTTTTTTAGTGGGATTAGGGTCTTGACTTGAATCTGCCATCTACGATTTTTTTTTTATAATTGATGATCAGTTGAAAAGTTTATTAATAACATAAAAAAACATGAGAGAACATAGAAAAACCTTTGGTAATTTGAGTTGCAGAACTTGCAGAGGAGGAGACGCACATACTACGTAGGGGAACAAAGAGGATGGCCACAAGTAATTATGAATATATATATATATATATATATATATATATGTTAGGGAATAGAGACCTAGGGTTAGAGTTTTGTAATTCTATAGATTACTAAGAGATCAATAACTATAAGTCCAATAAAGAAAAAAAAATATTGATATTGTTATATAATATAAAGTTATAAGTTGGAGAAACTAATTATATTTAATTTATCCTATTTTCAAAAAAAAACCAAAAAAACCAAAAAAACCATTCAGTTTTACGGTTTTTAACCAGACCAAACTTAAACCAAATGCTTAACTAAAATAAAAACTAAACGAATTTTTAGACTTAACCATAACCAAACCAAACCTATTATTTCGGTTCGGTTCGGTTCGGTTTTTCGGTTTTCGGTTTTTTTGCCCACCCTTAATCTTTATTGATGCGTGTTCATTATATTTTCATTTGATAGTTAATTACATATTTTAGCCGAATCAAGTTCAGGATAACTTAGGATAATAGCGTATTTAAATATAGTCTTAAGATCTGAGAAAGGCAAATTGAAGTCCTTTGAATTTGATTGCACTTGTGATCGTAGATAATTAATTGGTTTTAACTATACGTACGTACGGTTATCAAGTAGTTTGGTCATTTCCGTAATAATATTGGTTGCTAAAATATATACAAGATAAATATGTACGGTTATATATATATATATACAATTGCTCATATGATGACAAAAATTTTGGGTTAAAAATTCACGTCATTTAGTCGAAATGTGAACAAATGTATTTTAGCCTTTGCTTATTATAATTTTTACAAAATGTCAGAAAGTTTAATGTATATTCCGATTAATCGAATGTGTGCTCCAGAATCAAGTTCAACAATTAATGCACATATATACTAACAAATTTTTTACCTGATTTTTTCTTATAAGCTGAGTAGTTTGCTTATAAGGTATTACATATTATTAATAATTAGATGCTTTTTAAAGATAATGGAAGGATATCAAGACAAAGGATGAGCGATATACAGTATACTTTATTTCCCGTACACCCATCATCATAGTATACATTATAAAGAGAATGGGAATTTTGGTCGTTCGGGCTGCGAAAGGCTACAAATGCATGTGTTGGTTGGTCTACAATTAAGGAATGGTTATTATTTTGTATGTACTTGCGTTGACGTGTCGTCGGAACAGTGGTTTAGATATAAGGGTAATACGATAATTGCAATGTACAACTCGTGAAAAGGGACGTACAAGTACTTTCAGCAAAGCTTTTGTAATAAAGTCCGCAGTACAACCCACTTAGATTCTCCCAGTGATCACGATCAGTTTTGTGACTTTTGTCCTACGAACATGTCTATTTATCTTCTTTTCTTTTAGTATTTTCTTAAATTACTAAATAGAATACGGAATAAAAAGCTCACATTCCAAAGGCAGGGCACGAAGCTTTTTTCAGCAAACTAATCGTTTTTAGAGTCTTTAAACACATGTAACAACGAAATTTTGTTGAATATAGAACATTATTAAATTAATCGCGTATTTATGATCATAACTACAATATCTTACAAAGTAATGGACTAGGACTATTATCAAAATTTAATATTCAAAAGTAAAGAAGGACAAATGAACATAAAAGGAGTTATGATAAAGAGATTTGAAATCGAACGTTCGAAACTCAAACTAAACGAACGTTATCCAAGATCCTACTTACTAATTATATATAGAGCCAGTACTTAGTTCGCAAAAAATATATAGAGCCAGTACTCGTCAAGCTAAAGAAACGACCTTATAATTTCTCTACTATCATATATGAACTAAAGAGCAAAGAGCAAAACATGTCAAAGTACTTCCACAGCCTCTCACAGACACCACACAGGCTCAAGTCCAGGATGCTCGCTACGTGGACTCCTGATCAAGAAGTCAACCAAGTCCGCCTCCGCTCCGGCGCGGACATGAAGCGCAAACTCCGGTGGTTTGACCTCGTCTCTCTAGGCGTCGGTGGCATGCTCGGGGTCGGTGTCTTTGTGACAACCGGACCCGTCGCACGTGATATCTCTGGCCCGGCCGTATTCATTTCCTACATGGTCGCCGGTTTTTCGGCACTTTTGTCCTCACTTTGTTACACCGAGTTCTCAGTTAACGTCCCTGTTGCCGGCGGAGCGTTCAGTTATCTCCGAGTCACATTCGGTACGCAAATATAGTTATATAGGTTATTTATTTCTTTTAACAGTAGTGTTTTTATTTCTTTCTCTTTCGCTTATTTTGATAAGTTTTCTCTCATATATACTTCATACACATAATAATGACAACGGTAAAAATAAGCTCGTGGACAGCAAACAAACAGGCTAGAAACACGTTTTTTAAAGTAATTAAGGTGACATTTTTATTATTAACAAAAAAGTGACATTTTAACTAGAAAGAAGCGTAAATTTGTACGAGATTTAGAAGATTAATAGATTTCTCTAAGAACGTAATTAGAGAACAAAACTAACTTTCTTAAAAAAACATTAGTTATGGCAATTAATTAACCTTCATGAAATCAACTAATTAAATTTGAATGAAATCAACTAATTAAATTTGAAAATTTTTAAAACAATATATTCGTGAATATTAAAATTCAACATTAACTATTATCGCTCTTTATTTTAAAAAATTAACAAAATACAGTATAAAGTAATATGTGCGTTTATTTTTTCTTTTAGTACCTACACAAATTAATTAGTTTATGAGAGAAAAAAAAAGTAACTGTCAGCTGTCACAGTCAGACAGATCTAAAGAACATGGTACATGGGATACGAGATTCCTCTCTGTTCATCGTCGTATGCGATCTTTCTTCGTCAGAAGAAAAGTATCTGATCCTTCAAACGCGTACGTGTGTTGGATATAGGCTGCGCCCAATATGCTACTCGGCCCAATAACATAGATTAATTGTAATTTCGGCCCGACAAAATTTGGAGACAGTCATTAACACTCCGTCGAGGGTAACCTCGACATTTCGCGATGGAACCATAGCTCAACAATCCGCTATAAAAGGAGAGGACATTTATTGGGAAAAGGGGTCAGACCCTCGAACAATACCCAGAGAGCAATACTTTGCGTTTGAAACCGTTATTGTTTTCTCTATAATTCCTTTTAGCTTCCGAGCTCGTCATTATTAGCTTGTTAGTTCTCCTATGAACTGACGAGCTCAATCTTGACTCGTTTTAGTGACGACCTCACGTTTTTATCGTTATTAAAAGAACCAACTTCACTCTTCCCCCGAAAATCTTTATTTACTTACTGTTGTGCAATCTCCAGTACAAACAATTGGCGCCCACCGTGGGGCAAGAGTAAAGCGTTTCTTTTGACGAATCAAGACCGACGATCCTCACTTCTTCGAAGTCTCAAGAGTCATGACGAACCCCAGCGAAAACATCAATGAAGCAACGGAGCAGCCAACGGAGCAGCGATGGGGGCGAACGAGAACACGAACTCTCCCCTCGCCAAGCTCCCTGTCGAACTCCCTGCCGAGCCCAATCGAAGGCTCACTGCCAAGCACAATCTCTCCACCAGCGCCCGACGCGCCCTCTGAGCCTCTCGTAGCTGCACATGCCGAAGCCGGACCTGCCGCAGACCAGCTGGTCACCAGCGCCGCCGCTCTCCTCACTGCCGCTCTCACCAACGCTACCACTCTCTCCAACGCCACCCTCCCCTTACCTATGCAGAGAAACAGACTCGATGATATGATGCAGGTCATTCTCGATCGTCTTAATGGCCAGGAAATACGAACAAACGAATGGCTCGAGGCGATTGCAGCCGCACAAGAGGCCTTGCATAACCAAATCAACAAGATCCAGCGAAGGAGGGGCGAGCGCCGAAACGACAGCGGCCCCGCCGACGAGAACGAGAATCCGCCCCCACCACAGCCATCGGTGGAGGACCGATACGACAACCACAGACGCCGCCCGGCGTCTATTATCGTAGGATCTGTTGATCGACGCAGTAGAGAGGAGCCAAATGACGAGCAGCAAGACGGCCAAGGCCAGAGGAGCGGAAGCCCGCCGACTCCGACACTGCCACTCCGACAGTCTGAGGGCGATCTCAAAGATGAAACCATACGACGCCTAGAGGAAATGGTCCACGAACTATCTTCAAGAGTCCACCGAGCCACGAGCTCCGCCCCCAACCTTGATCGAGTGCTCGAAGAAGTCCAGCGCTCACCATTTACATCACGGATCTCCCGCGTTCAAGTTCGTTACGTAAACAAGTTCAAGTTCACCTCGTCCAACGGATTAGATGATCCGAAACCGTTTTTAACTTCAATGAGTTTTGCAATCAGCCGAGCTCATTTCAGCGACAAAGAGTACGAAGCTGGCTACTGCCAGCTATTCGTCGAGAATCTAGCCCACGAAGCTTTGGGATGGTTCTCCCGGCTCCCGCCGAACTCGATAGGGAGCTATCACGAGCTGACCACCGCCTTTCTCCAACATCACTCTACGTTTATGGTTTGAGGTGCCTCGAACGCCGATCTCTAGAACATATTCCAGCGGAACGACGAATCTCTCCGAGACTTCATGGAGAGGTTTAAAAGAATCGTCTCGAAGCTCTCGATTGCTGACGACACAGCAATATCAGCTCTCTGAAATGCTCTCGCATATGGGTCTCAATTTAGGGACGATATTATCATATACGAGCCTCTGACTCTCAACGATGCACTGCACCGGGCTAACAAGTACATCGAGGTAGAAAAAGAGAAAGACGCAAGGTCAAACCATCCATCAAAATAACCGGTCGTGGAACTCAGCCAAATCAGAAAATAACAAGACGCCATGGGCCAAAAAAAAAAAAAAAAAAAAAAAAAAAAAAAAAGAACGCTCGTCATACCGAGCTCTTTCTTCGCAAATTGAACTACGAATGGCCTGATCCGTTTTCAAGGGTACGTAGGCAGCCTTTGACAAGACACATCTATAACAAAACATAAAAATAAAAATTACACTCGCAAGAGTACATTTAATCACAAACAAGCTCTCTCGAACGAGTCCGTCTTAACGAGTGTCCAGCTTCTACATTGTCGCCTTGGCCAGGTGTAAGATTTAAAACGCGTTCCACATGGATGCAGCGGTGAAATAATCCGCACAAAAAAAACCGAGCCTAGTCTCGCATTCAGCTAGCAGGCGGTCAAGTTTGAATAAGCCAAGTTCTTAATTGCACACTCTTGCTGACCTCGGGGCACCCACAGGGTAAGCCGGACACTAGGGCCGCACCTAAAAGGTACGACGAGCACATCTCAACAACCAACCAAAAACTTGGTATTCGAAACACGTAACAGGGTAAGCCGAGAGACGTCTCGCCCCGTAAAATACATCTCAAAAGCAAGAAAAAAGCGGAGCAAGTCTCGCACTAGCTTGAGGGCGCCTGAACTAATAATCCAAGCTCAAGCTTACAAGTTCTTTCCAATCCCAAACACTGACAAGATAAACCGGACACAAAAGCCGCACCTAAAGGTATGGCGAGTCCGTCTTGCCTACCACTTTACTCCGGTAAAGCACAAAGCCTTGCTGCATATCAAACATACGCTCACATGCATATCGCCCTCATGCTCGATGCTCTCACGCATGACTCACTCGCGCTTGCCACCCTCATGCTCGACGCCCTCACAGTCAAACGCTCTCACGCTAACTCTCTCGCGCTTGCCATTCTTATGCTCACCGCTCTCACAATCGACGCTCTCACAACCGACGCTCTCACGCTCGACGCTCTCACGCTCGACGCTCTCACGCTCGACGCTCTCACGCTTGATGCTCTCACGCTCGACGCTCTCACAGTCGACGCTCTCACGCTCGACTCTCTCGCGCTTGTTGCCCTCATGCTCAACGCCCTCACAGTCAAACGCTCTCACGCTAACTCTCTCGCGCTTTCCATTCTAATGCTCGCCGCCCTAACAATCGACGCTCTCACGCTCGACGCTCTCACGCTCGACGCTCTCACGCTCGACGCTCTCACGCTCGACGCTCTCACGTTCGACGCACTAACACTCGAGTCTCTAACACTCGAGTCTCTTGGCACCTACCTACAGTTTGGTGCCGACCTCCAACTTGGCGCCAACCTACAGCTTGGTGCCTACCTCAATCTTGGTGTCGACCTCTAGCTTGACGCATACCTCAAGCTTGATGCCAACCTCTACCTAGGTGCCTACCTCAAAGGTGCCGACCTCCAGCTTGGCGCCTACCTCAAGTTTGGTGCCGACCTTCAGCTTTGTGCCTACCTGCAGCTTGGTGCTGACCTCAAAACCTTCTCCCGCACTATCACATGTGTCGACCTCAAATTGACGATCAAAGATCTTTTTGCCGCTCCCATGAGAGGACATGGAATGCGAGCGCACATCATGAACACCCATCTTAGGAGTTGACCTCGGAGCTCGCCCCAATGGTAGGACAAGCGCCGACCTGTAATGAGGATTTGCCGAACTCCGGGGCATCGCGCAACGTCCCGCTGACCTGAATCCGCCGATCTCGCGAGAACCAACCTTAGCACTCATCAATCCTTGTCCGCCGACCTCTCTTCACCTCTCAACCCCGTTCGACGACGACGATCTCACTCTCGCCGACCTCAGTCTCACTCTCGGTGGCGACCTCAATCTTACTCTTGGCGCCGACCTCAATCTCACTCTCGGTGGCGACCTCAATCTCACTCGCCTATCTTAATCTCAACCTCGACGATGACGATCTCACTCTCGCCGACCACAATCTCACTCTCGTCGCCGACCTCAGTCTCACTCTCGGTGGCGACCTCAATCTCACTCGCCGACCCCAATCTCAATCTCGCTGACCTCAACTCGCCGACCTCAAGTCGCCGACCTCAAGTCGCCGACCTCCTCTCTCGCTCATATCGCCGACCACCTCTTTTGCTCATATCGCCGATATCCACTTACCAATCTCCACTTGCCAATCTCCATCTGTCGACCTGACATCACACATGTTGGGTCGATCTCAATTTCTTCGTCACGCCAACCTCCAAAATCCGCTAGAACAGACTCACGACTAAGGCGGAGCGACCGCGCCGAGCTCAGTCCAGGAGATTGCCGAGCAACCGCGCCGAGCTCATTGCCGTTGAACCCATCTCAAACTCTCTCATGCGATCTACCGAGCTCATTGCCGCTCAACCCATCTCGAGCTCTAACTGCGATCCGGCGAGGTCGTAACCATCAACCACTTTACCGTCGAGCTCGCCTCTGATTCCCCTAAAACAATCAACGCCGATCTCGTCCAGATCGATCTCACCAGAACCATCAAATACTGAATTGAAGCAATGCTCGTAAATTAACGGTGGAAATAGTGTCGACCTCCGCTCAGAAACGGTGCCGACCTCCTCCGAGCTCAGGCAAACAGAATTGGCATTCACATCTCTACTCTCATGCCTGTGAGAACCATCTTGCCGCTCTCCAATACCTCACAACAACCATCTTCGCCGACCCCACCGAGACTGCCGATCTCAGATTTACTGACTGTAACTCTCGGCGCCCCCAACAAGGGTGATTAACCGGCAGATCCTGCCGATCACCGACCATATGCGATCTCACAATGAGAAGCTTTCTCGGCAGCGGTTGTTAGGATTTTGGATAGGAGCAACCAAAATCCGCCACCTCGATCTACGACCTACTCATTTTCCATATATTCATCGAATACTGCACTCAAAGCAAAAACCGCTGGATATTCATTGTATCTCTCAAGAAGACGAGCCTAGCATTTACAGAAGAATTATTGTAGCAATTTTGTTCCCCAGAAGCGACCCGAGGTAATCTGTGCCGAGCAGGCATATTAATAGATAATTTAAGCACGTCTGTTGATTGCAGAAGAACTGCCGCTCTCCGGACTAAGGGGGGACTATTGTTGGATATGGGTTGTGCCCAATATGCCACTCGGCCCAACAACACAGATTAATTGTGATTTCGGCCCGACAAAATTTGGAGACAGTCATTAACACTCTGTCGAGGGTAACCTCGACATTTCGCGATGGGAACCCTAGGTCAACAATCCGCTATAAAAGGAGAGGACATTTATTGGGAAGAGGGACCAAACCCTCGAACAATACCCAGAGAGCAATACTTTGCGTTTGAAACCGTTATTGTTTTCTGTATAATTCCTTTTAGCTTCCGAGCTCGTCATTATTAGCTTGTTAGTTCTCCTGTGAACTGACGAGCTCAATCTTGACTCTTTTTAGTGACGACCTCACGTTTTTATCGTTAATAAAAGAACCAACTTCACTCTTCCCCCGAAAATCTTTATTTACTTAGTGTTGTGCAATCTCTAGTACAAACAGTGTGGGCATCATGCAGGTGAATTTATCGGGTATTTTGGAGGAGCCAACATACTATTGGAGTACGTTTTGTCAAACGCGGCAGTTGCGAGAAGCTTCACGGAGTATACATGTACGGCGTTTGGCGTTTCTGATCCAAACGCTTGGAGAATTAAAGTGAATGGTCTAGAGAATGGTTACAACGAACTCGATTTCCCTGCCGTTGCTCTTGTTCTTCTCCTCACTCTCTGCCTTTGTCATAGGTACGTACTATATCTACATTACATTATCCAATCAAAATTTTATTTTGCTAAGTAATTATTTTTTAACGTTACTTTTTAAAATTTAAAATAAAAGGATAACAAAATTATTGGCCTTATTTTAAAAAAAAATAACTATATTAGCACGAAGGAGAGTTCAATGCTGAACCTAGTGATGACGGTGTTCCACGTAATATTCTTCGGATTTATAATAATCGCCGGATTTAGTAACGGTGACGGAGCCAAGGCGCTGGTAGAGCCGCGAGGGCTGACTCCATACGGCGTTCGTGGAGTTGTTAACGGAGCTGCCGTAGTGTACTTCAGCTACATCGGATATGACACCGTATCGACTCTCGCCGAAGAGATCCAAAATCCTTCCTTTAGTCTCCCCGTCGGGATCATTGGCTCCGTTTCCGTCGTCTCCGTCCTCTATTGCCTCATGTCTCTCGTACTCTGCCTCATGGTTCCCTACAATGAGGTAATGTACAATGAAATGTTCAAAATATATTTGGTGAAGATTTTAGTAACTTCAAATGTGATCACATGCATGATGATGCATCCACTTATGAGTACGAGCTAAATTAATTTAGTGGAATAACTCACTGATTGCAGGTTTAATATTACTTTAATTTAATTAAAGGTAAAAAAATGTTGTAGATATCAAAAAGCGCCTCGTACGCGGTTGCATTCCGGAAGATTGGGTGGGGTTGGGGAGGCAACGTGGTGGGTGCTGGTGCGAGCCTAGGTATCGTGGCTTCGCTGTTGGTGGCGATGTTAGGGCAATCCAGATACCTTTGTGTGATTGGAAGAGCCAGACTTGTCCCTTCATGGCTTGCCAAGGTGCATCCTTCGACTGGAACTCCCTTGAACGCCACTCTTTTTCTCGGTAATTAAATAACATTTTATAAAAATTTCTTAACTTTTAAAAAGTATATGATGGATTTGATTAACAATACTGGGAAATGGTAGAATCGGGATGTATATATTATGAAATAATTAATGTCAATGATATAATGAAAGGGAAAAAGTTAACCTTCCTTGATTACTAAAAACCATGTGGAATCATTCTGTCGTTATACAATTACCAATCAGATCATAAATTACACACCTGATTAGATCATATTGGCATATAACCTAGAATTTTCTGTTAGTGGCGTTGGTGCGTTACAACACCGAGTTCAAACCGATAATGCATGATATGTAGATTAAAAAACATACAGTATTGTTGAAAAGGGGAAAAATTACATACATAAAAATGTAATCATAAAAATTATTTTAATAATTCAACTTAACACAATACTTTTTTTTTTGAATTATTCAACTTAACACTATACTGTACTTCTAAATTCTAATAATGTGTGCGTTTTCAGGCATATGCACAGCTTCAATTGCTTTGTTCACGGATCTAGAAATAGTGATGGAGCTGATTTCACTAGGAACGCTCTGTGTTTTCTACCTAGTCGCCAATGCTCTTATCTATCGCAAGTATACTTTAACAGGCCAAAACTCACCGCTTCACACTCTCTCGTTCCTTGCCCTCCTCTCTTCTTCCGCCCTCGCGTTCTCCCTATGGTGGAAACTGAACAAACCGTGGTGGGGTTTGTTGCTATCTCTTGCGATCACTATAGCCGTCACCGTGTTTTTTCAATACCACACATCATTGCTTTCGTCTACTGCTAACAAAAATCTTCTTGCACCTATACCCTCCACATGGTCGGTGCCATTCATGCCGTGGCCAGCCGCAATTTCGGTGTTCCTTAACGTTTTTCTAACTACAACGCTGAAAAAGCTGTCGTTTCAGAGGTTTGCGATATGGACATGTCTTGTAACGCTGTTTTACGTGTTGTATGGCGTCCACAGGACTTATGAAGCCGAAGAGATGGATAGAGACAGAGTAGAGTTTGTTGAAAGTCATGTGACTAGCACGAGGGTGCAACACGATATGTTGGGCAATGTCCAAATGGTAGTAATTTCTTAAATTTAAATGTGTATATCGTATTGTTTTTTGTATGTTTTAAGAACAAACTCTTGACGCCTCACTTGATGTACGTTAATTTGTTTTACCAAGAAATTTGAGGTATATAAGCCATAATATCTCCGAGAGGCCAAATAAACAAGTTAAATTATACTTCTTCCCGGTCGTAGGTACTTCTAACTCGTGATCTTGTGAAGTGTACTTCTTCCATAGTAATGTAAGGAGTATCACTACTGGACTCACTGAAAACTCAGTCCAGCAAACAAGGTTGGGCTTCGAAGAAACAATCAAGCCCACTGCAGTTTGCTTTTTCACCACAACCTCCAACGGTAACAAGGAAAAGATCCTCACACCATGTGCTCTGCAACGTACGGAGGTAATGCCAGCTCACCATGTGGTCCAAACAAGGAACCAATTTGCTGCTCTTACCTCACCGAGTCTATGTTGTTGATGGAGACACTTGTCAGATATCCACCTACCTTTGTAATCATTAGGTCATAGTGTTTCCTTATGTCTTCTTCTATATAAAGACGGATTATGTATTCCGAAGGTTTTATCAATGAAGAAATATCTTTGAGCCTCTCTTTCTCTGTTTCAACCTAGACTTACTGCTCTTGCTTTCATGGTATCAGAGCTCTGGTAGTTTGCCTCAATGGCAGCAACCGAATCTTTTTCTTCCGCTCCTCTCTCTATTTCTCAGATTGTGACTCTAAAACTAACAGAGTCCAACTATCTGCTATGGAAGACTCAGTTTGAGTCCTTTCTCTCACCACAACTGCTGCTTGGCTATGTCACTAGCGCAATCACTCGACCGGAAGCTACTCGCTCTGTTACAGGTACTGCTGGAGTCACTGAAGAGCCAAATCCGGAGTTTACTAAGTGGATTCGTAATGACCAGCTTGTCATGGCATGGATCTTCGGTTCCTTGTCAGAACCAGCTCTGAGGATGGTCTATGGTATGCAATCTGCACAAGAGGTATGGACTGCTCTTGCTAAAAAGTTTAATAGGGTCTCAACCACTAGAAAGTTTGAACTTCAGAATCGCTTGCGTGCTTGCATTAAGATAGGTAGAACCATGGAACAATATCTTAGTGAACTTAAGCAAATCTTTGATCAGCTTGATTCCATTGGATTTCCTATGACCGACTTGGAAAAAATTCATGGTTTATTGTCGGGTTTGGGAAAGAAATATGAATCTGTCTCTACGGTCATAGAACACTCTATGGATTCTGTTCCTGGTCCGTGTTATGAGGATGTTGTGTTCAAAGTCACAGCCTTTGATGATAAGCTCAAAACTTATTCATCAGCTTCTGCTGTTACTCCTCATCTCGCGTCAAGCTGAGAAAAGTTACTTCGATAGAGGAAGCTCAGGCAACCGAGGTGGTAGATCTGGTACAGCTACAGAGGTCGAGGCAGCTACTCTACTCGAGGTCGTGGCTTTCAACAACATGGTCGCGACTCCTCTGGACAAGACAGTCAGGCTAAGACAACAGGTTCCTCAAGACCAACCTGTCAGATTTGTGGCAAGTATGGCCACAGTGCGTATGACTGCTACAACCGCTTCAATGAAGACTATGTCCAGCAACAAACCTCTCCTCTTGCTGCTATGCGTGTCTCTGAGAATGACTGTCAGAACAATGGAACATAATGGCTACCTGATAGTGGTTCTACAGCCCACATAACCAACTCCACTGCAAACCTGCAACATTCACAGTCTTATCACGGTAACGACTTAGTTATGGTCGGTAATGGGGAGTTCTTGCCAATCACTCACATTGGAACTGTGCCTCTGCAGACTCTATCAGATAAATTTCTGCCTTTGAATGATGTTCTTGTCTGTCCTAATGTGACAAAATCCCTGCTTTCAGTCTCTAAGCTATGTACAGACTATCATTGTTCCATTAAGTTTGACTCTGATAGTGTGCGTGTAAAGGACAAGCATACCTAGCAGCTCCTCACAACCGGAAACAGGAGTAGGGATCACTATGTGTTGAAAAATCCTGCATTTCAGGCCCACTACTCTACACGTCAACTCAGTGCAAGTGATGATGTATGGCACAAGCGGTTGGGTCATCCTAGTGCATAGATTCTTCAACACCTTTCCTCTTCTGCAGCAATATCAGTCAATAAACGCACCAACAAGTTTTGTGAGTCATGCAAGCTTGGCAAGAGTGCTCAACTACCATTTTCTTCTTCTGCTTTTGTAGCTAGTAGGCCTCTTGAGAGGTTGCATTGTGATTTGTGCGGTCCTTCTCCTGTCACATCAAATCAGGGGTTTAGATATTATGTGATCTTTGTTGACAATTATTCACGATACTCTTGGTTTTATCCCTTGAAGAATAAATCGGATTTCTACTTAGTCTTCTTGCTTTTCCAAAGTTTAGTTGAGACTCAGTTTACTCAGAAAATCAAGAGTTTTCAATGTGATGGAGGCGGTGAATTCATTAGTACATCATTTGTCACACATCTTGCAAACAATGGCATTAAACAACTTACCTCATGTCCACACACCCCACAACAAAATGGCCTAGCTGAAAGAAAACATAGACACTTGTCTGAACTTGGTCTAAGCATGATGTTTGAGAGTAAGGTACCACAATACTACTGGGTTGAGGCCTTCTTCACTGCAAATCACATCATCAATCTTCTTCCTACATCTGTTCATCAGGCTTCTGCAAGTGCACATGAAGTTCTATTTGCAACCAAACCTGACTACTCATATCTAAGGATATTTGGTAGTACTTGTTATCCTACACTCCGGGCTTATGGAGAAAATAAATTTGATCCTATGTCCCTGAAGTGTGTGTTTCTAGGATACAATGATAAATACAAAGGCTACAGGTAAGTTTATCCTCCTACGGGTCGTGTCTATATCAGTAGACACATACTTTTTTGATGAAAGTACTTATCCCTTGGGAACAGATTACTCAGCTCTTCTTCCTGTTGCAACTACACCACTACTGTCCACATGGCAAAAAGGGTTTAAACCTCCACAGTCTTCTCCTAGTGCAGTTTGCTTTCTACCGGAGGAATTGGGTCTTGTATCACCTGTTACAGCCGCACCTGATGTGCCTACAAGTCCCATCTTGACAACACCAGGAGAATCCTCAACCTCTTCGTCGGATTCGAGTGACACTAACACTGATACTGATGACAACAATGCTGATCCTCCAGATGCTCCGTTATTTGCAGAGAATGACTTTCCCCCTCTTGCAGCACAGGTTGTAAATGATCACACCATGGTCACGAGAGGAAAAGATGGAGTTCGCAAGCCGAATCCAAAGTATGCACTCCATGCGACACACACCACTGAGAAAAAAGCACCAAAAACGGTGGCCTCTGCTCTGAAGCACCCTGGTTGGACAGCTGATATGGGAGATGAAGTCGAGTCCTTTGTTGACACTAACACATTCTCCCTGGTTTTCTATCAGCCAGATATGAATGTTCTAGGCTGTAGATGGGTTTTTACACCAAAACTCAAGGTTGATGGTAGTTTGGACATACTAAAGGCGCGTCTAGTTGCAAAAGGGTATGATCAGGAGGAAGGTGTTGACTTCCTTGAAACTTACAGTCATGTGGTTCGAACTGCAACAATACGTCTTGTTCTTCATGCTGCAATAGTCTACAACTGGGAAATCAAGCAGTTAGATGTCAAGAGTGCATTTCTCCATGGTGATTTGACTGAAACACTGTATATGCAACAACCTCCAGGGTTTAAAGACAGTGAACACCCTTCACATGTTTGGAAGCTTAATAAAGTTGTTTATGGGTTAAAAAAAGCTCCACGAGCATGGTTTGATAAGTTTAGCTCTTTTCTTTTGAAGTTTGGCTTCGAATGCAGCTTCAAAGATCCTTCTCTCTTCATATATCTCAAAGATAATGATATCATCCTCCTATTACTCTATGTTGATGATATGGCTCTCACTAGGAACAGTCCAAAACTGATTAATGAGTTACTATAGTCGATGAATGATGAGTTCCGTATGAAAGATCTTGGACGTCTAAGCTATTTCCTTGGTCTGCAGGCTCACTATCACACCACATGCCTCTTTCTCAACCAACATAAGTATGCAGAGGAATTGCTTTTGGCTGCATGTATGGCAGATTGTGCGCCTGCTTCTACAACGCTACCACTTGAGCTCCAAAAGGTCAAGGGGCAGGAAGATCTCTTTGATCAACCAACACATTTTCGGAGTCTCGCTGGTAAGCTCCAATATCTCACTCTTACAAGACCGGACATACAATTTGTAGTCAATCTAGTCTGTCAACGTATGCATGCACCTACTATTGCTGACTTCAACCTGCTAAAGCGAATAATCCGCTACATCAAAGGCAATGTTGACTATGGTATCTCCTTCTCAAAGAATGCGGATTTCACCTTAAGAGCGTATAGTGACAGTGACTATGCGGGTTGCCAAACTACTAGTCGTTCTACAGGTGGCTATTGCACCTTTCTATGGAACAATCTCATCTCGTGGTCTGCAAAACGTCAGACGTCAGTCTCCCGTAGCTCTAATGAAGCAGAGTATCGCTGCTTGTCAGACACTACTGCTGAGGTAAACTGGTTAAGAGATCTCTTAGCAAACATTAGTATGCAACTCTACCATGCCCCAGAGTTGTACTGTAACAACCTCTCTGCAGTCTATCTCTCTGCGCACCCGACACTCCACAAAAAGACCAAACACTTTAAGGTCCACTATCACTATGTCCGGGAACAAGTTGCAGAGGGAACTATGGTTGTCTATCACATTCCAGCAAAGTACCAACTTGATGACATTTTCACCAAATCTTTGCCACTGCAGGTCTTCACTGACCTCAGACACAAACTTGGCGTGGTCTCTCCACCCACACAAAGTTTGCGGGGGGATGTCAAGAGTATCACTACTGGACTCACTGAAAACTCAGTCCAGCAAACAAGGTTGGGTCTCGAAGAAACAATCAAACCCACTGCAGTTTGCTTTCTCACCATAAGCTCCAACGGTAACAAGGAAAAAATCCTCACACCATTTGCTCTGCAACGTATAGAGGTAATGCCAAATACAGCTCACCATGTGGTCCAAACAAGGAACCAATTTGCTGCTCTTACCTCACTGATTCTATGCTGTTGATGGAGACACTTGTCAAATGTCCATCTATCTTTATAATCATTAGGTTATAGTGTCTCCTTATGTCTTCTTCTATATAAAGACAAATTATGTATTTTGAAGGTTTTATCAACGAAGAAATATCTTTGAGCCTTTCTTTCTCTGTTTCAACCTAGAGTTACTGTTCTTGCTTTCAAGTAGATCTTATTTTATTGTTGAAATCGACTTACACTTCACGAGACTCACAATAAATTATTCACCGCTGATACACTCGATCATATATTTTGTCTCTACCACTAACATTTTAATTAACTTATTTATCACACACACAAAAAAAAAAAAAAAAAAAAAAACACTCTGATCCACTATGTAATCTCTCGATCAGATATTTTATCTCTCCGACTCCAACTAAAACTAGGCCCATTACGATATTACCAATTGACCATGATAGTGGTTTATATGCAACTTACAAATGATACTAAATTCCATCAGACAAATTCTCTACACTGCTTGCAGCGACCTGCGAGTTTCCACAGCCTGAGGAAAAGTATCAAATTTACTTTGTGGTGCAAACACAAAATGGATACCCTACGTATTAATTTTTTTTAAAGCCTATGTTACTCCCAGAAAGAGATGGTCAGCCATATGTGGACTTTTTAAAACCCTATATTAATCTTTTAGTTGACCTGGTAGATATCTATATGGAAAATGAGTGGTTTAGAAAATTAAGACAATAAGGTACTCCATCTCTGCAAGGAGTTGACTGGAGACTTTTTGTTGCAGAGGCCGAAGCCTGGATGACTAGTGATCAAGCTATGGCAATTGTTGTGGATGTCAATGGGGTATCAGATATCAATCAAGATGAGAATATTTATGAGAGGTTGAAAACAGTAGCCTATGATGGGGATATCGAGAGACTGTACGGGTTGATTGCTGAAGATCCAAATATTCTACAACACTTTGATAAAGTACCCTTTTTGTGCCCTTTTTGTGTAGTGACACATTGCAGCCGTGAACGGGAAAACGCATTTTGCCATGGAGTTAATGAGTCTTAAGCCGTCGCTTGCTCTAAAGCTAAACGCTTCAGGTTTCAGCGCAATCCATTTAGCTCTGCAAAACAACCATATTCGAATGGTGAGAGGGTTTGTGGCATTTGACAGCAGCTTAGTCAGCGTCAAAGGAAGAGGAAGTACTACTGCTTTGCATCATGTTTAGTGAGTTCTTGTTTGCTTGTCCATCTTCTATAGAAGATTTGACGATGATGTGTGAGACAGCCGCGCACGTTGCTGTTAAGAACCATCAATTTACGGCTTTTTAAGGTTCTGTTGGGATGGGTCAAAATTGTATACAATTAAGATGTACAACACAGTCTACCATATTGCTGCATCAATTAATCAAACCGAGGTAGATGTGTCTCTTTGGTCATTTGGTTTCTTTTTTTCCATTACGTTCTTCTGCCGTTCAAACTCGTGCTCAGATATATATGCTCTAGTACTTGCTAAGAGCCGCTTCGTAACATCTGGGACTTTTCTTTTAACAATTGAGTTCTTGCGAAAGTTTGTGGGTTTCTATGGCAATGAGTAAAGTTATCCCATGAGTGTGTTACGTATTTGTTTATCTTCTCATCAATGTTAGGTGATGGAGTTAAAAGTCACAAGGCTTAGAAATATGAGAAAGTATAACTGATTTTACTGATATAGGGAACTAAAGATAGATAAACAAAGAGACAAGCTCTCCCTACAAGGATCCAACCCTTGTCCAATGGCTGTGCCGTCCTAAGAATATAATTCTTACGTCTCACTTTCCTCTCTTCTCTCAAACCTAAGCTCTTTATTTAAAGACAAAGCCTAATCTAGAAAAGGAAACAAATCATATGACCTTAGCAAGTCTAATGATGATGTACTCTATCATTGGGAGTCCTAATAAATTTTCCTAAATTCTGGCGGTGATGTGTGCTCGATTTTTGTTACGTAGAATCGTTAACGTAAATGCCAAGAACTTGGATGGTAAGACCACGATGGACATGCTCCAAACTTACAAATCTCCTCTTTTCCCCAAAATAAGCAGACTTCTCAACCGTGCTAACGAAAGACTAATTTGTAGTGGTCCCACAATGACTCTTGGGGAATATTTGAGCAAGAAGCCATCGTTTTTTCAGAAACGAAACTCTTTCTTGGGGCTGGCCAATCTGAGTAAGATTAGGCACACGTCTCTAGATACCAGTGACAACCGCAGTGTAATACTTGTGGTGGCTATACTGATAGACACAGCTACATACCAAGCTGGTTTCAGTCCTCCTGGTGGATTTTGGCAAGAAGATTCAAAGCCCGGAGATTCCACTAATCACATCGCTGGGGAGATGACTATGACTATCGGAGCTGCCTCATTTTTTTATGTCTTCAATGGAGTTGCCTTCTTCTCATCTCTATATGTGATCATGATCCTCATAACTGGACTTCCCATGTGGATAGTCCTTTACGGTTCAACAGCAGCTCTTGGGATTGCTAATTTTGCATGTTCAGCGGAACATTCCCATATTCGAACAGCCTATTTGGGGATATTGCAAAGGAAGTTGTGCCCTTAACATACCCAATAGTGACAGCGTGCTTGCTATCACCTCCTTATCTTTCATTCCTTATCAACCAACTTCGCCGACACCGAGTTGATTTTCCGGCGAGGTACTTCAACTGCTGATGCGTGAAGTAGTCAAGAGTATGTAAACTGTATTGGCTGGGATCAGCGCTCTCTTCTTCCAAATTTCCCCCAAACTTTTGTGTCTTCTTTGCTTTCTACGTTATGTCAGATTTGAGTTTCGGTCCCTTTGACTAGTAGTTGAATTGTGAATTGTGTTTTCCACTTTTGCATGTTCACCATTACGATATTACCAAATTGACTATGATAGTAGCTTATACGCAACTTACAAATGTCAAATGATACTAAATCCATCAGACGAATTCTCTAGACTGCTTGCAACGACCTGCGAGTTTCCACTGCCTGAGTGAAAGTATAAAATTTTCTAAGTTGCAAGGGGGATAAAGAATAAGAGTTACTTATCTGTTCCAAAAAAGAGAGTCGGTGCTAACACAAAATGGAAAACCTACGTTCATACACAAATTTCATCTTACCAAATTATCAAAATGCCAAGAATTAAAACTCAACTGACATTACTCGCGTCAAGTTTCACTGCCGTTTCTGTTCCTAGTAACTCAAGAAGACACATCTTACTACAGTCCAAAACTATCTGATCATTATACCATATGAAATCATATTATGAACCATGCATCCCGTTACTAAGAGTTCATTACTACGAAACCGGCCTCCTTGCATTTGTTGTGCTCTTTTTCTCGCTCAATGCTTCAGCAAAAGCGCCTATGATCTGCTGTTGCGACTCAAGCATCATCTGGCAATGCTTCAGCTCCATCTCCATTCTCGACTTCTCCATCTCCTTCATCATATCCATCTTCGAATTCTCCACCCTCACAAACATTTCTGTCAACATCTTAACAGAAGAAACCACTTCATCAATCGGGTCAGACTCAACTTCTGCTGCTGCATTCATTTGCTCGTGCTTGAACCTAGAAGACGATCCATAGCCATTGGAAACACCAGCGTTTCGAGGATAGCTCCCATCTTTCCTGCTGTACCCATTCCCCCGCGAAGAGCTCCTAGAACTCTGAATCCTCGGGTTGAATCCTTCCCTCTCTGCTCTATCATCATCATACTCATCATCATAATCAAGATCCTGAGAGAAATTAGGTTCAGTCTTAGTGAAGTTCTTGGGTTTAAACCCATGAGATGCAAAATTCCGATCACCAAAGGACTTCAACGGAAAACCACCACCACCGCTGTGGCTAAAATCACCAGAGGAAGGCTTGCCATGAGTCCTAAGCCTAGTTGTCTTCGGGACTAACACAATCTCATCATCCGAATCAGCATCGAAATCAGCACTAACCTTTTGGTTTCCATTGTATTTCCTTTTCAATCCAAATCCACTTCCTGAATCGTGATCTGAATCAAACTCAGACTTGAAACCACCGCTATACAATTTCATGTTACTCCTTGCCCTAGATCTAACCCCATATCCTTCTCGAGGTGAATCAGAGTAACCACCGCTAAACTTCCCAGACCTCTTCGATCTAGCCCTAAATCCATCCAAACCGTTACTCTCATCATCATGATCCACATCGGGATCGTAAGTTTCTACGGCCGCCGGAGTCACCGGAGCGAAACCCATAGCATCCAATATTGGGAACAAATCCCAAGAGGAAGAGAACTTGCCTGGCCGATTAAGAGCTCGTTGTTTTTCGCCGCGATAACGTTTGCGAAGCTTCTCGATCTTGTGTCGACATTGGATGGCTGATTTCGGGGCACCTCCTACGGTGGACGAGGACGAAACAGCCGCGGCGACGTCGTCCCAATCAGCCGCACGGAGGTTCCCACGGCGGAGGGCGAACCACTTATCCTTGTAGGCGTTGACAAGCGCAGCGGTTTCCTCGTCGGTCCAGCACGGAGGAGGAACTCGCCTAGTGGTGGTGGTGGCGACAGTTACGGCGGTGGAAGAATCGATGGCCATGCCGACGGGAGATCCATCATCGGGGATTGACATTGCGGCGGCGAAGAATAAATTAGTGAAAGTTGAGAGAACGGTGGGTAAGAGATAATAAAGAGGCGGAGGAGAGTAGAGGCGCAGGTTAGAAAAAAAGTTAGGTTAATGAAGGATTGGGCCGAGAAGGAGGTGGCCGGTTGAGAGTTGTGCTAAAGTGCACCGTGGGAGTGGGTGACGTGTGCGCACCCGACGCAACCTTCTCCACCGCCGCCGAATACGCGCGGTCGTTTTAAGAGACCTCTCTTTCCCACAATCGGATAAGTCAATGTACCGGTTCAGTGTAACCCAATGGTTTCGGTTCAAATTATTTGGACATTATAAATATATTTACTATTCAATTTCGGTTTTCGTTTTGGTTCGATGTAAAAGATTTTAATTTTGGAAGTACAGATGTATAACAAGTGAATTTTCATTTAACGGAAGTACGGAACCAAGAAATTTTCTGGCTTTTTTGGTAGTTTCTATTTATGAACAAAAAAAATTACTATAAAATTCCAACAAAGAAGAAGCAAGGACTATTTTAAGCTCATTTCTAGCTTTTCTTCTTCATGAACCGGTTTCTCCTTGTTCTTGGCCCGTCTTCATTCTCCGTACGGCTAACGACACCGGTTTCTCCAGCACAGATACATGAACGCCGTTCCAGACATCAGCTCTTGTTGGTAAACCAGCAATCGTCTCCACGACATCCAAGTCTTCTGGCAGAACAGAGCCGAATACAGTGTAAGATTGTTTCCATTCGTGGTGGTTTGCTAAACTGATGAAAAATTCTGGACCCGAGCCAACCCACGCCACCGAGCCACGGCTTATAGTTGGGCAGTGCTCGGTTGGGATCGGTGTGAACATGTTTCCCTCGGCCTGGAGGACTCCTTGAATCATGGCGTATGGTGGGCCATAGGGAGCCTGACACAGTGAAAGGATGAGACTTCCAATAAAACAAGCAGCAAAAAACTCTGTTTGGACATAGGAAGATAGGTGTGCCAGCAATAAGGTATGAACAAGCTAAAACGGAAATTGAACAGGTAAAAATCATGGCAAGTGTAGTCAATAAAAGCAATTCAAAACTAAAGAGCTAAAGCATTTACACAACAGAAACTCATTTGATCTTCGATATAGAAGATGCGAATTCTACAAGAAGAAAGGTAAGCAATCAGATGGATCAAAAGGCTAATGAGTCTTTTAAATTGACAGAAATCATATGCTTAACACATTTATCACAATTTCTACTATGTGATAACACCAGTCATGGTTCATGCCTCAAAGTACAATCAGCTGTGCCTCACATTAATATGCGAGATATCAACAAATATCTCAAAAGAAATTTCATTGGTAAAAAGGGTGACAAAGCATACTAGATACAGTCTGAAACCAGAAATGGGATTGTAGTACTACATGCGTTTCTGGTTTAGTGAAAGACAGATGTTCAATAATAAAAAGGTATAACAAGTCTAGCAAATTGTCAGAGATCCAAGCACATGGATCTATTTTCATACTTCGAGATCACAGATTTAAGAGTGAAAAGTGATTATACGTGATCTAAGAATTAAAGGCAAAATTTGTGTAAGGTCCCTTACATTATGTACATGGTCGCCTTCTGAATCCCAGTATGATCCCCGTTTCTCAGCTCGATGAAACTGGCAGCCTGCGCAGTGGCGCAGAGTTAACAAACTAAGAATGTAGTATACTGAGTGAGGAGCGCACTCAGGGTGAAGCTGCAACAAAGGGAAGCATCAGTGTCAAATCTGGAACTTTTAAACAAAAACTGGAATTTTCTCTCTTAAGTACAAAAAAGACATTATAGATAAGATAATTACTTTGACATGAATTACGCCGTGTTCCGTTTCAAAACCAACAATGCCCTAACAGAAGCAAAGTAGATAATTAGTTATTACGACAATCATTAATAATACTATCTATTTTCAAGATAAGAAGGAAAACAGAGCAGCTATCATCATCACAAAAAAATCAGAGAGACATAAAACTTGGATTCACACAACCAAACTAACATCACTCGACACAGTAATTTTGCAGATTAGTAGGAAACTAAGAACACAGTAAAAGTACAATCTTGTGAAATCCGTAACCAGAGCAGCTATTGTCATCTAATCACACAGACAAGTCAATACCAAAGGCTGAGTAGTATTCGTGGAATAGTAAATGTTTGAGGAAAATGACAACACAACGAAAGCTATAATTAGTGAAATATCACTGAAACCTACTATTTCCAGCGTTTGAAAAAACTGCATTAACTTTGAATTTGGTCGATCAATCGAGTTAGTAATCAAGACAAGTTATATAAGATCACACTACCTGGCCTTGTCCAAAGATAAGCCCAGATGTCCACATTACTTTCTCCCCACTTCCTTGTCGATCAGGCAGCAAGACATCTTTTTGCTTCTTCAACCAACACTGCACAGAGAAAAAAATCACCTCAGTCTCTGGAACTTGAACAAGTGGCGAGTGTCATAAATTCAGCATTTCTCAATCACTAATCACACACAGAGTCAAAAAGAATCACAAAGTGTCTGTAAATTTAGTAACTTTCCACTAAATTCTAGTAATTTGACGATACAAAGCGCAAGTAAGCATTTCGTCGAACACTTAACGGACGATATTGGTAAATCATGCACCAATCGATTTCGATACACAAGAATCAAACTTTACCTCTCCAAACTTAGACCCACAAGCCTCTTTGTTCCCACAAAACACCCACGAATCGCACAAGCAAGGACCATCGTTTCCGTTACACATAACTTTACACGCTTTACAACATTCCTTAGAAGAATTAAACTTAAAATCCGTCCCCCACTTCACCGCAGGACCCCAAAGCTCCAAATTATCAATCCCACGGCAACACCCGCCTCCACCGTGTACAGGCGCGGCGTGATCTGGCGACTCCTCCGTGAATCGGACCGAGGAATCAGCGAGCGTGCGATCTTGGGAAGGACGGAGGACATTAGAGAAGACAGCGTAGACGATAACACAAGAGATCAAACCTATGAGAAGAAGAGCGGTGGCGGTAAAACGGCCAGGCTCGCCGTCTTTTAATCGTCGGGGCATCGCCGGAGAGTACGAGGATTCGTTGACGAAGACGCGTGTGACGAAGAAGAAGATGCGAAAGCAAAAGGAAGAGACAAGAGAGATTTCATGTGAAAAATTTGGAATCTAGTTTCAATAATAATGAAGAGAGAGAAAGAGAAGAGAGTGTTGTTGGTGAGTCAAATCGTGGCTGCGGCTTCCGCTCTGGAACCTTTGAACTTTCATGGCAGATGCATAATATGATTGTGATTTGTGATCTCTTCTTTTGTTCTCTTGTTGCTCTTTTTGGAAGTTTTTTTTTCAACGTTGGGATGTTCAAGCAAACGAAACGCTGTCGTTTTAAGGAAACCTTGCCTTTTTACTGGGGTATGAATTACGCAATAAATCCACTAGTGTATTTTTCTTTTTTGGACAAAAAAATCCACTAGTGTATAACGCATATGAATTGGTTGGTTTCAGACTATTTTGTGCGTGTATGAATTTTATATGGTAACAAAAAGTATTTCAATAAATCATAAAATGTTTATATTCAATATGCATTTGAAAGAAAATTTGGTAAAAAACATGGAATGAGGGGGTGTATTACTATGATGGTAATTATGCCGATGACAAGTCACACGACCACATTCCACGTATCTCAAGGTTAGATAAACTCGGAAAGATACAAATGGAATCGTTTTTCTTTATGGCAGATTACTGATATAAAATGAGTTCTAAATCCACGTTGGAAAATGAGTTCTTAATAGTAATGGGCCCAAAAAAATAGTAATGGGCCAATGCGATGTTTGGGTTGTGAAGGCTAATACGTACATGGTTTTATTTGAAGGAGATTGCATTTTGCGGGTGATCTTAATATCAAAGAACAAGCTTGTTGAAGACTTTGAAGTTCAATGATGAAAAGCGTGATCTGTGAATGTAAAATTCATGTGGATCTTTCGAGATTCAAACCAAGCGGCAAACATGCATGAAGGAAAAATTCTGAGCATGCAACGTCTCAACGCATTTATTTAATATTATGCATGCCTTCAAATGAGGTTTGTTATGTTTAATTTTTAGTTTATTTTTTTTACAAAAAAAAACACATGCAAATGAATTTCATAAACCAATTCAATATTCTAGCTCTTTTCTTTCAATCGTATTCAAAAGTTTCAAAATCTATATTAGTAATCTGCATACCGGTAGAAGATCTGATCACCTATCTTGATCTAAGAATTTGCATCATCTGTCTCATTAGATATGGCACACCCAAGTTTCAAGGCATGCTCGAACTATGTGGTTAAGAGGATTCTATCTCTAGTATGTAACCTCTTTCTTTTTTCATTTGGTTGTTTTTCCGAGTATGTTTAGCTCGGTTTTGCTATCGTTGTTATGGTATCTCTATTCTAAACTAACCTATGTAACGATGTAACTGTTAAGTTTGAATATAATACCAAAGATTTAATTAAAAAAAGGGTCAAAACAATTTATCCAATTTAATCTCTCTCTTTTTTTTTGGCACACTGCAGTGAATATGATCATTGTAAATTTATAATTACACCGCACTAATCATAATCACCTTCATATAGCTTTGATTTTTTTATGTTTCTGTATGGCCTAATTCGCATATTCTCAAAACAGACACTTGGTAATATGATTGGCTAAAAAGCTCCTATATTAATTGTCCAGAAAAAAAAAGAATGTATTGCGACATTAAATTAATGTATCCACAAGAACTCTGACCACACACAACTCGAATACAAAATCAATTTGTTCATTTTAATTTATCTAATTTGTGTAATCTTCAATCTTTATCCTTTCGTAACTATGGAAATGAGAACTACGGAAGCAAAGCGTTGAGAAACACATTTAGCTAAAGAGATTGTGTACTTAGGTTCACCGTATGATATTGTTACAAAATTATATTGATCATTTAAGAAGAATGTTATATTGATCATTATTATGTTGCGTTGTATGTTCCTAATTTTATATTAAACCACAATTTTATGAATCTTTTCTCGTTAGTTTTGCTTTATTACCTTTCCATTTTCAATTAATTTACTTTATTAGGGTCAAAAGCTTTGTTACCTTTTTATCATTAGATATTTTGTATATAAGGCTTTTGTTTGATATAGATAACAATTATCTACATTGGAAAGATGCGTTTGGGGAGCCCATATTAAAAGGATAGAGAGACTTGTGCACTTTTGGATGATATATCTCTCTCTATTTCTAAATAGAGATAGATATTATTAGAAAGTCAAGTTGCCACAAACACTTATCTCTCTATTGCGATTGGATCGATATCGAACGGTGCCGTTTTTATCGTCTCGAGGCATTAGGTGATATTAGCCGCTTTGTTGCTGACACGTGGCCTCAGATGAGCAGTTCAAAGACGCAGGTGACTTATCTACCTCTTATCACTTCGTTATTACAAGACCACCCCTGCTTCTAATCTCATCTTCCTTTACGTGCACTGGAAGAAAATAAATAAAATTATCAAGTAACAACACAAACAACTAATTTGTGATGAATCTTAATATAATACAAGGCACAAAAAGTTGAAAATATATATTTTTTTAGGTGACTTATTCTCGTCTTTGAAATCTTTACTTGTGATTTTGACTTTTCTCTATTACTAATTCAAACTTTTTCTATACTAAATTCATAGATAGTACTTTTTAAAGTTAATTATTTATTAAGGTCTATTATTATTTACAAATATAATGATAGATTTAAATACACGAGAGTTGAAATTACATCTTAATCATAGTTGGACTTTCTCTAGTTTAGGTATGAGTTTATGAGTGAGGTTTTTTTTTTTTTTTTTTTTTTTTTCAGTTTAGTTGTTTAATTGTTAATTATATTTAAGAACCTTTTTCTTATTATTTAAATATATTTTTTGTTAAACTATATGGGATATTTCTTGTGTGACCTCACTTCTTGAATAATCTAATTGCTCTACGGCGAGAATCAAACAAATGTCAAAAGAAAACAACTTTTGTTAGATCGCACTTATTTATATAAGAACAATACTTCTCATTATAATTATGTATATGTAGTTGATCGTCAAAAAAAAAAATGTATATGTAGTTATGTAAAATATAATAATATACTATATAGGAAAAATACAATGAATTGGTTATGAATCAAATAATTGTATTTTGGATACAAAGAGAATAAAACAAGTTGTTGAAAATAAATGATTATTTATCGAGATGAGACCATTACCTAAAAACATTAGAATTATGCATGCTAAATATTGGCTGACTTGAAGGTTATATATATATATATATATATATATATATTTTTTATGTATAATGTTTGCTTAAAACGATATCAATAATCAATAAATAATAATTAAAATCATGAAAAGGGTAATGTTTGTAATGCTAATGGCAGACACGTAGAATTTGGACCGTACAAGCAAAACAAGAAGTCTCAATTCAACAAAAAACCATCCGGATAAACATAATTAAAGTTCATTTTCTTGCCATTTCTACAAGCAATTGACACAACAATTAGTTACCTAGAATAGTACCACTTTTAATACTCGTAGGAAAGTTTAAAGACTTTGAATTTTTAAAATTTATGTACGGCATTAAATGTTTGAAGAACATTGAATCGCTAAGTATATTAGTTTAAATTAATTAAACTAAAATAGAGTCTTTTGGGGTATCTTAGAGAATAATACTCTCTTGATAAATGACGAAAGAGATTTAACTAATCTCACATTATTAAAAACTAAACTTGAGGATCAAGTGGGAGGCAAACGAATGGCAATATCTGTAAATAAAACCAAAACACGAGGGCTTTATTTAACTAAGCTATCTTTACCTTAGCTTCAAAACTGAGCTCGTTCTTCATCATTTCCTGAAAACTAGAGAAACACAGTTTAAAGGGAACCCAACAACAACAACAAAAAAGCAATACTGTCTCTTTGAGATCACAGAAACCCTAATTTTGTTAAAGAAACCCTAATCTCTCAATCTCCAGATTCTGTATGTAAATGCATCTGAAAAATTCAACTGTAGCAGAACGGCGGTACATCGGAAAAGAAACCGCCGGTTGTTTACCTACTTCCTCCGATTCGGATCCCAAACCTAAGATTAAACATCATCATCGTCCTCTTCAGGTACCTGAGATTCTCACCCCTGACATTGGTGGGTTCAGTGTTTTCAACAATCAAGTTCAACAAGCTCAGAGCCGTCATCATCTGACGGTTGAAATCCCAGATTCGTCTTCTCGGAATCTTACTTCTAAGAGACCTGTGGTGGTTACGGCGGCGGCGGCGGCTCGATCTTCTTATCCCTTCAACGTTGACGATTTCAGAAGGCAACGCGGAAGCTTTGGTTCGATTTCGTCTTATTGTCCGTCGTATCTTTTGTCGTGGTTCTCTTCGTCTCTTCCATCGATCCCATCGGCGACTAATCAGAAGCTTCTCCGTCATGTTCTTAGAGTCCGTTTGATATGTTTCCATCTTCGTTTCTTACTTCTTCTCTCCGTGCCTCCTCTTTACATCTTCTTCTTGTTGATTAGTTTCAGATTCTTCCTTCTTTTCGTATTTTCGATTATCGCTTTTTCTTTCGTACTCTCGATCTCTCTCAAATTCGCTCTTCCTCATTTACCATCGATTCGTTTGATTATCGCTCGGTTGCTGTCTCTCAAGCTTACCCCTACCAGATCCTCGTCTACATCTCAGGAGAGTACTAAACATGTTGTTTGGTCAATTGGGTCGAAGCCTGTGACTGAGAAGAAGACTAACTCTGGCTCATGGGTTCAGAAGTACAGCTCTGGTGATGTTTACGAGGGAGAGTTTCATCGAGGGAAGTGTTCAGGGAGTGGAGTTTATTACTATTCTATGAAGGGTAAATACGAAGGGGATTGGATTGATGGGAAATATGATGGATATGGAGTAGAAACTTGGGCTAAAGGAAGTAGGTACCGAGGTCAATACAGGCAAGGGATGAGACATGGAACTGGAATCTACAGGTTTTATACAGGGGATGTGTATGCTGGTGAGTGGTCTAATGGACAGAGCCATGGCTGTGGTGTGTATACCTCTGAGGATGGTAGTCGTTTTGTTGGAGAGTTTAAATGGGGTGTCAAACATGGTCTTGGACATTATCATTTCAGGTGAGATATCTTCAGTTTCTACTTTTGCAGAAATGGTTTAGCTTAGGGTGAAGTTTTTAGTCATATGCTATTGACGTTTTAGTGCGACTGGTTTGAAATTGAAGTAAGTGTGGTTTCTGAAAAGTTAAGGCTTTACTTCTACTTTTTATGATGCTCTGTTTAGGTTCATGTCTATGCTGCTCGTGGGATGTTCTTAAAGTTTATGGCTTTCAGTCTTGAGTTCTTGATAGATTGTTGTACTGTCTAATACCATCTATTGTTGGCGTCTCTCACCCTTTATGAAGCTTGATTGTTACTGGAATTAGTAATTGCATGAGATTACTCTTTGAAAGATTCTGGCTTTCAGTTCATATTGCATTTCAACCAAAAGTTTTTTGTTGTTGTCTGTCTTCTTCCCTAGCCACGTTTATTCTTATGTTTCAGAAAATAATAAGTCTAGGAGGAATTAAGGCTCAAGCTTATTTGTTGCTGACTTGAGCTTGGATTTATACAATTGCATTCATCACTGTCTTCTCTTATTAAGTGATAGACCTATCTGACTTAAGCCACATCTCTCTTGCAGAAATGGTGATACATATGCTGGGGAGTATTTTGCAGACAGGATGCATGGTTTTGGAGTGTATCAATTTGGAAACGGGCATCGGTATGAAGGAGCTTGGCATGAGGGGAGAAGGCAAGGGCTTGGTATGTACACGTTCAGGAATGGTGAGACACAGGCAGGCCATTGGGAAGACGGAGTTCTCAGCTGTCCTACCGAGCAGACCACTCGTCCTGATTCATCGTTTTCCATCAGTCATTCCAAGGTTCTCGACACTGTCCAGGTATCTTATAATCTATCTTACTCTTGCTCATATTTATTAAGTTACGTACTATTAATTTTGTTCATCTCCTGAAGATATTGCATTTGTAAGGAATTTGAACATAAACACCCACTGAGATTTGATCCTTGTCCCTCTCTCTCTTTGATCCACAGCAAGCAAGGAAAGCAGCCGATAAAGCACGTGAAGTTGTGAAAGTTGAAGAGAGAGTGAACAGAGCAGTGATGGTCGCAAACCGAGCAGCAAATGCTGCCAGAGTTGCTGCTACGAAGGCTGTCCAAACCCAAACATTTCATTGTAGTAGTGGGGACGATCCTTTGTGAGTTCCTGTGGCAAAGATTTTGACATAATCGCAGTCATGACCATACCTTGAACTTCTCCGAAAGACACAAGAGTTAAAGAGAGACGTCTAGAGAACACAGTCAACAGAATTCGCAATCTCCATGGAGATTTTCTTGAAGGTGAACCACTTGGAACCAATGTCGAGATCTCATAAGTAATAAGTAAGAGATCTGGCTATGGAGCAAGCAATACAGGTTTACTTTTTCTTTTCCTCCCACTTGTTTTATGAGCAGGCTGGCTTTAAAGTTTAAACTGTACATAGGTTGTTGAAGAGTAAGCAATGTTGTGTGTTAACAAAAAATCTTTGTAACAAGCGTAACCCATGTAAGAGAAGCAACAAAATAATTGTCTTACTTTTACAACGTGTGAAAATAACACCTCTTTTTACTAGTTTTCCTTAGATAGAAGATGACAATGACATGAAAATGAGAATTCCAAATACAATCAACTTTAGAAGATTAAATATATCTGGTCTATGCCTAGGTTCAAGTACAACAAAAAGGGTCATACATATTAACATTCGGGAGTGGTTATATATATAACATGAAACTAGAAATCTGAATCTGCGTACTATATAACAGCCACACCATAAAAACTTGAACTGTAAATATTATATAGAAGATGAAGCAGAACCACTTAGTTGATACAGCACTGCATTGCGTCAATTTCATCTCCATCCTTAAGCTCCAGCTCATCCGGTGTATGATACTCTCGAATCCTAGAACCATCCAACAGAAAGCCAAATGTGTTCCACTCGACGCCTCTCATTTCGGTGTAATGTTCCATCAACCTAAGCAACTTAGCGTTCCTTCTCACCTTAAACACTCGAACCCCTTCCTCGTCCTGACCCTTGACGTTTAGGGTAACATGGGTAGACGACTCCGAGGCAACTTTAGGCTTTTCCCCTTCTTTCTTCACCTTACTTATTTCATAAACTTTGCTCAGAATATAAGGAGCGATCCTTGGACGAGTTGTCTCAGATCGCACCTTCGATTGCAGGGTTGAAGCGTTGTCGCCGACTTGGCTACCTTCTTCGGACATTTTTTTCTTGGCTAACAGTATGACACAATTACGACAAAAGGGTCAAATAAACGAGTTAAGAGATCGAACATTACTTAAATGGGCTGGGCTCACATATTAGCTCAGACCCATCAAGTGATTCTCTCCCGCTCTTACTCTTTTTTTTAATCCTAAGGAGAAAGGAATGATTTATCGGAAAATTCCCCCAAACAGTCACAGAAAAATGCAGAAATCGTTCTCGTTGATCCAAACGGTTGCAATCTCCGGCGTATTCTCCGCCGTCTCTTGCTGGTGAGTGATTTAATTTTCATCTCTCCCACTAGCTAGTTCCTCTTCGTAATTTCTCGTTTCTTCTCTCTCTCTCTCCATGTCTTCTATTTTAGGGTTTATACAGTCTCTTTTTATTCGCTTTCCAGGTATGGATTCATGTTTGGTAGAGAGTCCGCGAGGAAAGAGCTCGGCGGTTTAATCGAAGAGCTCCGTCGTGGAGGTTCCAATTCTGATTCTACTCCACCACATTCCTGAGTTAGGCATTCCGATTTCTCCAGGCGCTTTCGTTATCTGTGTTGCTAAGTTAGTTTCCGATTTCGATTCATCTCCCCGTGAAATTTTCCATTTATGTCACTTACGATTTCTCGAGTGTTCATGATTTTTGAGCAATTGTTGTATAAACGATGTGTTCATGAGTTAATTTAACTATGAAATTGTTTGAAGGAGTGATGCATATTGATTGAGATAAGATTTTAAGAGAAAAAAACAATGCAAATATTATTAGAGATAAAGAGTGTGAAGATGTACAAGGAAAACTCAATAGGATACACAGTTCTAACTGCAATCTAAGTGTACATCATCTTCATTTTTTGGCTTCTCTTTGCTCCGACTCTAATCCAGAATTGTGCAAATCTATAGCTTTAACACTCTACTGGTTTTATCTTTGCTTTTTTCTTTGGTCACTCTCATCTCTCTATTTATTTATTTAGCAGATTTAGGAATACAATGCAACAATAGACCACACTATATGTACCTATGTGGGAGAATTACACTAGAGCAGCCTCCTCGACATTCTCAGCGATCCTGCCTTTGACAAATCCAACATAAAGGTCACTTCCAGTTGTGTCTTCTTCTGAGAGTCTCCTCCCATGGCCACCTTCCTTCATGTTCTTAACAAACTCCACTAACTGCTGCCAATTTTGACCCTCAAATAACCGCTTGTTCATTCTTAGGTAAGTAAATGCGGTTAACCCGTTTCCGGAATCTGACCTATTTGTTGCTACCACTTGTCCGAATGCGCTCGAGTCATATCGTTCTAGCGCATTCTCCCCTGCTAGGTCCGTTCCAGCCTGCCTTGTTGCGTTCTGTACTTGCTTTACCAGACCTTCTGGTGAGCAGTTTGCGTGCTCGGGTTGCTCCCCATCTTTCATCTCCATGCAGGTGAAGTTAAGCACAACCCCATGTTTGTTGAACATCTTAGCTATTGGTAGATACCCGTCATGGTTCCTTGTGTTGTAGTATCCAGCTGTTAGCTCAGCTGCGTGTGACCTGGTGTTGTAGTGCCAGTGAATTCCGGCTACCTTTCCTGATAGCTTTGCTCCGGATCCTTGAAAGATTCCTTTTGCTGAAGATAGGAGTTGGTCTCCGTGTTCTAGTAGCTTTCCGGAGTACCATTCCATGAAAAACTTTCCATACTCGCTATTCCATGTTCCGTCTCTTCTGAAGAATTCAGTCTCTTCTGGGAGGTTCTTGTACTCGCCGGCATCATGAGGTCCACTTGTTCCCCAGTTAGTTTTCCCGATTGATTCAGCATATGCTTGAAGTGAAGATTTCATATACTGCAATCAAGAAGCATAATTTCTTAGAAGAAGCATATGGAGTATTAAGTAAGCATAAGTATACATGATCTCTCTGGTATTTGTCTAATCTCATGCCTAATGTTCTTATGAATATTAAGGCTTTTTCTGCTAGTTTAAAATACCTTGTCGTAGCACTGGAACTCTCCAATTCCGGGAAATCTCCAGGTCCCGTTGCTTTCAGGGTATGATGGGTATCTCAATTCTCCACAAGGTCCCATTCCCACTTGAATTTCCTGCAATATGTGATGATGATACAATTAGCTTAGGTCACTGTCTGTACTGCTCATATCTAATGTGAATTTGATTTGTTTTCTTTAGTAGTCTAGATTTCTGCTTACCGCAATAACTCCTCCGATGTGATTATTGAATCTTTCACGGAAGCTCCTCATGAAATCTGAGTAGACCTGGATAGGTGTTCTTCCTCTAAGGACAGGCACAGAATCACATCCCAAGGAGATATACTCAGGGTTCCTTCTACCAGATTTGTCTGTGTAGACAAGATCAGGGTTCTTGCTGACTTCTTTAAGTACCCATGGGGGCAACGGGATACTAGATTTTAAGAGAGAGAAAACAATATAGAGGATTAACTAAGCTAGAAATGAGAGACAGAGATCTAATTCGAGGGGAAACTAAAGTTGCTTCATTACCTGCAAGAGTCTCCGACGTTTCCTCCACATTGATGGAAAGACATAACGACCTGGAGTTTGAGACCGTTCTTTTGAACCATTTGAATCAGCTCCGCATAGCCATCCCAGTTATACTTCATAGGTCCATCTTTCTCTACAAGTCCCCACCAAGCATCCACCATTACACCTTCCACACCAGCTCCTTTAAGAGCCATCAAACTGGCGTTCATGGCTCTTGGTTTGTTCAAATGCCCTGACATTGTTACCGTGTCAAGCGGTAACATGACAAACACCGGAACACTAGAGTCGCTCTTGGGGTGTGGGTATGAGAGAACATGGAGCTTCTCCCATCTCTCAGTGGTTTCATTTTCTGGCGAGTAGGTCTTCTCATGAGTGAACTTCATTTCCTTCACCGAGTTCTTTGCTTGGAACTGATATGTTGGCGGCCTCATCTTCGCAAAGGTCATGTTGTTAGAGGAACTTTCTTGGTTTCTGGAATTCTTGGCATCTTTGCGTTTGATAAGAGAACTTGAGGAATTCAGTGTCAACTCCATAGCTTTCTTTTTTCTTTCTCTTGTTGAGAGATGAAGATAGAGAGAAGAGTTGTTGGTGTTTGGGAGAAGAAGATGCTGTATGTGTTTGATAGTTGATGCTGTTTGTGTGTTTACATTTATAAAGAATATTGATTGGCTGTGATTTGGGGACAAACCTTCAAAAAGTGGAGAGAAAATATCACAAAAGGTTGCTAACTTTAGTTTTTTTTTTTTGTTTTTTCACTTATCACACGGTTCTTACACCTATCAGAGTGAAAAAAGTATAAATGTCACTTCAGTAGTTACAAATGAAGATATTTTAGTTTTAGTAAAGTTTTTTAATTGTTGGTAAATTATTCCTGCAGTTTTAATTAAAGATAATTCCTTGAGAATAATGTTGTTTTTTTATTGTTCTCTTGGTAATGTAGATAAAGTGATAAACTATAAGTTTTCCTGCTCACCTTTGGCTTTGAACACATGGTTCGTGTGGCTGAAAATTCTTAAGACCTATTGATTTTAATTTGAATAAGAAGATAAGTTGCTAGGATTTTTTTTTTTCTTTTTTTAGCATGAAATTTCTTGTGGTGGCTATAACTTTGCTTTTTTCTCCTTGTTGGACTTTCCTGTAAGGTTTATGTTTTCCAACTAAGCAGCAGACAGGTTCATTGACTCATAGACTTCTAATAAAAGCTAATTTATTTTCTTTGAAATTTCCTCTCATGGCCTTGTTCATTGTGAACTTTTTTTTCCTATCATACCCATTGATATGTTTTTTCTGATTTGTCTTGCCTGGTTATGTTATTCTGCCAAATTATATGTAGAGTTTAGATTTCTTGACAAATTTTCCATTTGAAGTGCCTAGCTGCATTCTGTTTATATCTGCAATATGTTGTTATACCGAGACGACAAGACTTTCATGTATTAAGAGACCTTGTAGATTTGTGTTCAATGTGCTCCACTGAAATTGACACTATGTTGATTTAGCTCATTTGTCAAAAGGTGACCAGTAGTGTATGGAATGCTTAATAAGTAAGGCTTTGATCTTGTTTATTACACATGTGAGTTTCAAGTGTTTGTTTGTTTTATTGGAGATGCTTTTGATGCATTAGAATCCTTGTCGACTGCAAATGTTATTAGAGAATCTTTCTCTCTCTCTCTTTTTCTTGATGACTCATTGAAAGTGACAGTTTGGTCTTTATTCAGGTGATGAAGATTGCGGGTTTTGGCTATTTCCTCATCAAGGAGTTTAGTTTTCTCTTGTTTCTAATTCCCACCATTAATATTTTGAATGGTAGGAATGGATCCTTATCACCTTTGGCACCTTCTCATTTTGGCTTGTGCTTTTTATTCAGAAGGCTAAGAAGTGTAGAAGGCGGGGGCGACATTGGACATTGACTCAAACAGGTACGCTCTACTAATCCTAATTGTTTATTTTTTCTTTTCTTTAAGTTAGAAACAAGTCTTGAACTTTTTCATTCTCTATCATTAATCCTTACTGTTGATTCAAAGACTATAGTAATGTCTTGATATAAGTATCTATGATACATATGCTTGGTTTTTCTGGTTTTGCTTTGTTAACAATGATATATGCATGTTGTGACATTTGCGGTCAAGAGTTTGAAACAGACACAGACTCTTTTTTGTGATTGTAGATATCTCTAAACACTAAGGTAAGCATTGTAAGAAAATCATGATTGTGACGAGTGAAAGAATGGGTGGATGTTGATATTAGCTTTTGAGGAAAGAATCTCATATTCATTTTCGTAGATTTTTTTAAGGTGAAGAAGTTAATACTTTTTCTTGATTATCTCTGTCCATGGAAAGACTTGAGAAGTTAATACTTTTTATTATGGACTGATCATGTAAAAAGTACAAAGCTTGTGGACCTGTTTTCACACAAGCATCAGCAAAATTCCAAAATCTGTGTTGTGGTGTGGTTGGTCCCTTAACGTTGAGTGTTTCTCTGTAAATGTGTTGATATCTTCTCTCCACGTAACATACTTGATTACCCACCCAACTTCTTTTATTTCTCTCATTTTTACCCACGTCACTTCTTTTGGTCGACATCTTATTTAGGCTTCTGAATTTTCTGTCATTAAATTTCACCATAGTAAGGAATCTTCTAGGATTCGGGTGAGAAATTGTGTGATCTCATGATGTCTTGTTTAGATTTAAAATAATGGTAAAACTCATTGGTGAGCATTCTTGGTTGAGATGTGTAAATTTGATAGGGCTGAGTGAATGTTTCTATAAGCAAAGGTCAAGCTAATTCTTAAGTTGCTATATTATTAATGTAAACTGTAAAAAGCAGCTGTTTCTTGGTTTCATGGTTAGCTCAATGGTCACTGAGTATCATCGTCTGGACTTAAGTTGAACTTGTAAAACTAAATAATTCAGAACATTGAGTGTAACAGTTCAGCTTCGGTTTGTCATTGTCGCCAAGATATTTTCCTGCTTTGTGATGTGATAAGTGGAACATTCAATAAGCAAAACCAAAAAAATATCTCTTCAAAATAGAAATTATTGGAAGATATTTTCTCTCACATTTCCTCTTATGTTTGTATAATTTTCAGAAAGTAAGACATGGTTTCCCATATATATCCAAGAAAATATCACAAGAAGATATTTCAAGTCGACACATGCAGACAGAAACATCTGACAACAACAATAATAATAATTCAGTACAGTATTAGGCAGATATTTAGTTCAGAGTCAAGAGAAGTTTCAAGATTCTGCAATGGGGAACGCTGAGCCAATACGGTTGTTGCCAAGTCGGTAACATTTGACATTGACATTGTATGGACCCAACTGAATGTGGTTTTCTTCTCTGCCCATGAAGAAACACATTGTGTATAGAGCCAACTCGAACTCTGGACTTACTCCTACTAACGTACTTGAGACTGATTTTAGAACACCGTTCCACTCGAATTGGATTGTTAGCAACTGAGTCTCTGAATCAGGCTGCAGATGAATCAAAAAGTGTGATTTCTCGGTTAGTCACCTGTTCTGAAGTACTTATATGTTTGGAGGACATATGTAGCATTGGATGAAGCTGTGGTACTTACAATTTCACCGCGACGTCGGGGAAATATATAGCCTTGATAATCTACAGTTCCTTTGGCTTCCTCCAAGTAAAACTACAATAAAAGAGAGCCTCAATTTTAATCTTTTGTAAGCTTTAATGTTTAGAGATTTGGATTCATGGCAGCGAGGACAAAAAGTGGCTTACCTGAAGCCAGTTATGGAAGCCAGAGACCTGTTCCCCACCAGATTGTTTGATCTCCCCAACAAAGACATGCTCAAACGCAGAAGAAGAGCCAGAGGTACCTCCACGGCCATAGAGATCGAACCAGAGACTTGTCAACATTCTCTTGAACTCTTGGTAGCTTCCAGGAGCAACGTCCTTGATCACAAGGTACTTGTGAAGGTACTTGATCACAGCGGTTCTGCTAACTTCTTCAATGAAAGCTGATTGCTCTTGCCTCTCTTCTTCTGTGACTACTTCTTTGTAACCTTCATTTGGGTTATAGTTGTCAAGCAACGAACAGAATCTGGCGAAAGTCGGTTTTCTAAAGACTTCATCGCTCACCCAAGAGAAGAGTAATCCTTCAGCCATGTCGGCTCTCTCGTGAACCCTTTTCCCATCACCACAGTCAATTTGATAATCGTTTCCAGGAACAAGGCGGTTTGAATCGAGCTCCCAGAGTTTGTTGCATGCTTCTGAGAGACCTGAGAGCTCCAGTTGAGAGGGTTCTAGGTTTCCATGAGTTTCAACATCGTCTGAGTAGTGTTGTTCACTCGCTGGGAGTTTGTAATCTTGCCATTGCTCCTTCTGGACCTGTGGAGAGAGAGAGAGAGAGATAACACATATCAAATCAGTGGACGAATGGTTGAAATCAACGATTAGGAGTACTCCATCTTGGTGTCACAATTTCAAACCTTATGCGATTGCCTTGCAGGTTTCTTTTTCCCTACAGTTTCCCAACCGTCATTGTCCTCTTGCTGGCTCTCCTGTAATTGGAATCAAATGCAAACGTTAGATCCTTAACATGCTAAAACTGACATTAGGTCTTTTCAAGATCATCTACTGTAAAGGGTAAATGAAGTTAAATCTCACCGAGAAGTCTTGCTGCTGGGTGACTTTAGCCGCATAGGTATTCTCTTCCTGTTCCTCATGTGTGGGAAAATCAAAATGCCGTATATTAAAAGGCTTGTTTTGGAGATCAATAACTATCATTTTTCACAAGATTATCTATTTAGTAGAATTGAATACAGTGGTTCAATTGTCACTTGGAGTGGTTCCATTGTTGGTTGGTACACAAAGATTAGCTAAGTAGTATATATTTGTCACTGAAACTCAAAATGCGTTTAGTTGAATAGTTGAAAATGTATTGGTGATCCCAAACCTTATGTGGATGCCTTGTGGGAACCCTTTCTCCCTTATTCTCCCATTGATTTTCCTACGCCCCAGAAACGAAAACGCGACATTTAGATGCAACATTTTGGTGATCTTGAAAACAACTGAGTGCTATTTTAATTTCATCAAAGACAATCTAAGGAGTAATGCAGAGAGTAGAATAAAATATGCCAATGATGTCACTATGGATTCAACTGACTGCGAGTTGTACCTATTCGTATGTTGTAGCTACTATCTATTGAAATTCCGAGATTCATAAATTTGAATTTTGGATTCCTTACCTCTACATTCTGGCGTCGACCTTGCGAAGGATGAGACGATCCTCCTCCGCGATTCTGATCCTCCTCCTCACCGGAAACCACCTGTCAGATCCAGAAAAAAAAAAAGAAGATGAATCGTTCATCAGATTCAAATCCTCAAAAAAAGGGGAAAAACAAAAAAAGATGATATGGTGTACGAACATCAGCCCAAGAAGATCTGGATCTCTCGTCCCTAGTAGAGTTGTCTTCATCATCACGACCGCGACGTTCGTTTCCTCCGATAGCCACGTCGACCAAACCCCTGATTAGTCCGTCCATTGTCTCTCTCACAAGTCACAAGGAAAGGAGAGTGTTTTGTTTGTTGCCGTGTGAGAGTCGAGAGAGAGCTGTGTGATCCAGATGAATTGGTTTAGTTGGAATAATAAAGACGACGTCGCTTTATTTACTTACCTTTTATATACTGTATGATTATCATCACCACACGCGCCTCTTACACAATTTCTGCCATTTGTATGGGGACAAAGCGCGTGCGTGACTTATTATTAAAAAGACAGTGCAGATCTCATTCGTAATGGTCGTTCCACTCCTTCCGACAAAATGGTTGGTTCGTTAATTTTTAGCAAAGGCTTTATAGCTAGCTTTACAATTGCACCACAAAAATATCAATAGTTTCAGTTAGTTTTAGTGGAGGTTTTTATATATTGTGTGATGCTTAACAATGACGTTCAAATTTCAATATGACGAGAAGTATATTCTCATTTTCTTACGCTAATGGAAAAGTTTCATAAATTGTTGTTCTCAAATCTCAATTTCGATGCAAGAGAGAGACAGAGAGAGAGAGAGTTGACTCATGGCATAACTAGCGCAGCTCTCTAAATCTTGATCCTATATTTCCTCCCACACGACACGAGCTGTTTATTCTTAAGGGGTATTAGTAACTGGAGAAGAATTTAAGGGATAAGTAGCGCTTGAATCTCTCTCTCTCTAATGGTGCATGCGTCGTGTATATAGAGCTCCGCACGTTCCGGCCACAATCGCAAGGTTTTAAAACTTTATGTAACTATTAAAATATATATTAATATCACCCTGAAATTCTCAAACGCAGTTTTGAAGAGCGTCACAACACACGATAATGAGTTTCTTCTGTTCAATAACTCAATCTTCACACTAACAAATCTCGGTTCAAAATTTTAACTTTATTGTTTTTACAGAAAATGATATATGAGCACAATATATTCCATCAATAAAAGAAGAAACAATGAAATTAAGGTCTTCTGTTTCCTTTAGTTGATTACTGAAATTAAGAAGCATATACCGCAATGTAATCATAACTCTGCTTTGAGTTCTCTAACCAAGAAAATGTACAAATACATCCTCCCTAGAATGCACAAGTATTGTATTTTTATCCACAATTGTACACTTAATCAACATATAATCGCTTCCACGCAATAAAATGAAACCCAACTAAAGAAGCCCTCTTTTGTTTGCAAACCTACAATAGTTTCCCAATAGTATAAATTTCTCATTCTATACGCAAATTCTTTGCCGAATCAGATTCCATGGATCTGTAATCATCTCGAACTCTAACGGCTCTCCAGTCAGAGTCCTCTTTTGTCTGTCTCAGAGCCATGAAGTGAAGTGCATCACTCCGAACCTGGTAAATGTGACAAGCCCATGGGTACGCGTCAGGTGCCGACCAAACCTTCTGTTCCTCAAACTCAGTCTGCTCCGCCAGAGACGTTGGCATGCAATAGACTGTGTTGAGCTCTGGCTCAACGAAACCAGCCACTGCAACACATCCAGGAGAGATGAATCCCTCAGGAGCCCGCGGATGCCAGATCGATACAGGATTTACGTAATCATCTAAGCAATTTCTCCACACCTGGGAGGGGAATAACAATATTATGTATCATGGTAAAAACACATACACAGGTTTGATTGGTTTCCGTTCTATCGTAATTTGGATGCTGTGCTCTTAATAAGACGGGTTCATGGTTAAAAATGTTGTGTGATTAAATGCAATGGATTCAGGGTGAAATTAATTGATGAGAGGCACCTACGAGGTCATAACCCACTGGAAGTGCAAACACTCGATTGGAGTTATTGTAAACAGCAGCAACATTTGGGGGATGGCTACCGACATGAGCTACATCACCCACTGACACGAATCTGGCAAAAACAATAATGACGAAAACTGTTTAAGTTTACACGGTTTAATGAGGAATGCAGCTACAGCATCACCGTTAGGGTACTACTAGATAACCAATATATAATAAATAGTTTTATTTTGGAATTTTAAATCTCTTTTGGCTTTACTTACCCCTCTGGACAACTGGGTCTCCAGATAGTGCACACTCCTCCATCCTCCGAATCCTGAAAGCGAAAAAGGAAATAATTGTAAAGCAAACGTCAAAACAATTGATCTGGTGTTGAATTATTGACATCTATTGATGACAAGGGTTTGAGGTGTTGATCCTGGTCTCCACCTCCTAGAACAAGCTAGAACTCACAATTTTCGAGTGTCATCGAAAGAAATAAAATCTAAGGCAAGAAAATCAGAAAATTTCTGTCCTAACTGGTTGGTTGCACACAGATCAACCCCTTTTTAAGCTCAAAGATATAGAAAGGATTTTACCTGCTTTTTACACAAAGAACATCGACCTTTAGATTCTCGCTCACTACTCCATATTTTTGAGAAGTTGATACTATGTTTGACAAGCTTTCTATCATCTGAGACAGAGCTTGAAGAAGAAAGTTCTCTCGATTTAACAATAGCTTTGTTTTTGTATGTTTTTGAGTCTCTTCCATCAGCCTCATTCCAAGCAAAATACACATGCCTCTGGCTTGAAGGAACCTGCAATAAGAAGAAAGAAATTTCATTAGGTGTGTGTTACATTGGCACAAGCCTCTATACTAGCATAATTTACACTGGTTAGTAAGTTATGTGGAATATAAACTACAACAGTTAAACCATGCTTTAGGGTCTTTTACTATTATAAAATAGAAGACAAAAGCATATTTTGGAGTATTCATTTCAAATGTAATTTTCTCTTCAATTATAGCCAAATTAATTAATTAAAATATTAAATCTATAACTATATCTATATGTAGAGTAGGGATAGTAATAACCTTGAGAACAAGATTTTTCATGTTAGACTCATATGCTTTCCACATTTTGCGCACTACTGAACAGATTCTAACAGCTTGAGGTTCTAGTCCATCTGATTCTTCTGGCACGCTGCACTTTATAACCCGAGCAAAAATCTCTGACTTGCGAAAACTCTTGAGATGCAGTATGAGATGCGAGGGCCTTTGGCTACCTGCCTTTGCCAATTCTAACGCCATAAGTTCCTCCCAAGGCACATCCCACATGATCTTGCTGGGTTTCTTATCCATCTTATCCATATCAGAGCACTAAATATAAGCAAAAAGTCAGCTTATAATATAATTTTAAGACACTAATGGAAAACCTTCATGTGAAATCGTATTCTAGTTGGTTTAACCTGTAATAACACAACTCTCTTGTTGGTCACCATGACAATGCGTTTGTATGGAACAAGGAAATGCTCTTCGTAGCAATCAGACAAAGCGAATTTTGAGGGTTCCCTGAATATTTCTGTACAGCCAAAATGCCTACTTGCTTCTGCTAGGTGAAGAAGCATCTGCAAAACCATATAACCAGCATAATTCAGAGTTTCGAGCATGAGTGGCAAGCTTGACTAGAAGAATGTAAGTTTGAAGCTTGCTGTAATATTCTACAACATATTGCATAAGGAGACCTGAATTTAAAACTACAAGATTGAAATCTTAAATAATAGGGTAGTCAGACTTGTAGTCATGAAGTCTCACTAGTAGACAAGAAAATAAGCTGAGCCAGTACCTGGCCTATAGCTTCCTTCTCATCATATTCCCTGAGTATACCATCAGCATGAACAGCACGGGGATTTCTAATTCTCTCCAAGGCGGTCCTGTTGCTCAAAACCTCCAAACATCTGGTACAACTTGCTCCAATTCCATCAACAGTCAATGAGAAAAAATCTAATGCACCACTCACTGGTTGTACGATAAATCCTAGGAAAGCCCGTCCTACCCCATGGGCAAACCCTAGAATTCCATTTTGTCGAGCGCTCTCTACAGGCTTTGTAACAACTCCTGTTACCCCAAAGGCAACACCTTGTGCTAGGGCTTCTGTTCCTTGAACAAATGCATCACCTACACCGGTGATCCTCCTCGACCAAACCTGATTCATATTCAGACCTCTTTTAAGGATACTGCCAAAGTAATCATTTGAATATTATAGTAAGAAATATATACCTGTTTTGCCCGTAGTTGCAGGAATTGACCATCAGTTGAAAGCTCAGCAAACCCTTTGCTAAGAGAAGCTAGTGTTGAGCTAGTCATACCCAAAACATCTACTGAGAATATCAAATGTAAGGGATTGTGGATCAAATCTCTCCATATGCGATTCCCGATGGCTGGAACGATCGAACTTTTCCGTATAAACCGATCTCTGTGCATTACTCTCCTAAGATGGACCTAAATGTAGATATTGTTTTGAAACATTAGCAACATTCGCGCTCTCTATCTTTTAGAACTAAATTCTAACTACAGCAAAATGATGAAATAGCTTGTGGTGTCAGGCAATGAAACGCTTTTTAGCCCCAAGTTGTTCCATGATAGTCCAAGAAAAATCGTCTGCGCTACTTATCCCGTATTGGGAGTCGAGAGCGAACATGGCTTCTAAACGCACATGCTCAACAATTCATAATATACAACTAGTTCTCAGTTCTCACATGAACTAGACTCCTATGAAATGGAACCAGGTATCCCAACAATTAGTTCTATTACCAGGTTGTGCAGGAGGTAACGCCAAGAGAAAGATTATAATCACTATTTCATTTCATAAATGGGGAGTAACATCAAAGGAAAATCAATCACCTGAATTTTGAATGCATTTCCAACAGCGGATAAAATGGGGCTCCAAACACCAAGAATTCCGTGAGGCCTCTGAGCTGGCGCTGTTTCCAGTGAGACCTTTAGCCTTACCTCCGAAACATCTATGAGGCTGAAAATCACAAAAAAAAAATAATACATTAATTAAGTTTGGAATTGCCCGACTTGCATGCCAAAAGGGCCAAACAGTATGGACTTTGTCCCTGAGAAGGTATAATTCTATAGAAGAAAAGAATACTTTATATGTATCTCAGGATCAACTTGCGCGACACTAGAACTTTTGGGGAGACGGTCCATCTGAAGCTTATTGTAGAAGTCAGCCGACGCCCAAATGATAGGCTCGTGAATGTTTAGTCGCCAGGTATTATCTGTCACCTGTCAATTGAGTAGAAAATACATCATGTGCTTTAGATAGTATCTCAAAGTTATGTTTGACTCCATGGTGATAAACCTCACTAGAAACATACCCGTACATACACATATGGATACACTTGAATGCCATCAGTTTCTTCATTACACATTGTAATTGTCATCTTAAGCACTGGTTGATGACTATCTCCGGTGTTATCTGGTGCCAATAGTACTGGCATTAAAGTTAGAGGTAGCTGGTTATCAATCTGTAAATGGCCCAGAATGATTTTGAACCTGGAAACCATACAAAAGTATATTGATTATTCGGTTCCATCATCCCATCTATACATGAATACAGACATAAGAAGAAAAAAAAAACTTTAATATTCAAGTTACCTGCTAGTTCTTCCCTCATCATACCCAGTGGAGTAAGATACAAAAACTCTTTCAAGGTAAAAGTATGATAACTCTTTGGGTATGTGATCCACAAGAGAGATCCCCACTAGTCCCATTTCAATTATGAACTCCAGAGTGGTGGTTTTGTGTTCTGTAGGTGTCTGAGGAGTAGAATATCCATGATTCCCAACCGATGTCAAAGATATGATTTCGTTAGGACTCTGTGAAGTACTGTCATCATCGGTGAATCTAGCAATCTTGATATCACCAATTTCTTGCACATGAAAGTTCATTTCTAACTCCCTAAACAATTCAGAATCCACAACACCTTTTTCCATGTCTAGTTTGAAAACGTCAGAGCGGTGATCACTTTCAACCTTAGCATCCAAGAATTTCTGACCATAAGGATCTTCCCAAGCAAAATTTGCTGTTGTAAGGGGTTCCAACAAAACCCACGAATCTTCATCAAAACCAGATTGGCGAACACTGACGCTTTTGACAGTTGATCTATTTTCAATCCTGGTTTAAAAAGTTTAACAGAAAAGGAAGAGATAAGGAAACTGTATTGTTTCACAAGCATGCATGTCTGCTACTTGTAGAGAAGATACCTCATAGGACCGTTGCTGGGTCCAAGTCGAAATACAACTATAAAACGTGACCCTTCTTCAAATCCCCGTATCTCTGCTTTCACAAGTCTCCGTGCACCATTGTGACTCTTTAATACCAGAACAATTGTGTCCTCTCGAGTAACTTGAACGGGAAATGACCACTCTGTTTCTCTTAACCGGACCTAAAATTAAGAATGGCACAAGTAGATGATACATCATTAACATAAACAAAAAGAGATGCCCTTACCTCTCAAAATGAAAACATATGTGGTACCCAAGGGAAGTATGCATATGTTAAACCATCTAACAACATAGAGCATAATCGACTTGCATTGAAACTCAAATTTACTGCTACTAGAAGTCTCACTGGTTTGACTGAGAAATATCATGCTACGTGCCTCCAGCGGACACCTTAAATAACAGCTATAACCATTCTTTTGTTTTGTTTTTAAATCTCAGTTTTGCAACTCAGTAACTAAAGAAAAATATGGGGAAATAGCTAATGATGACGATTCTACAAGATAAGACAGCTCACCTGGAGTTCATCTCTACCACTTGGCTGGAAAACAAAGGAGACCCTCGAATCGTAAGCATGGAGTACTTTTGGTTCATCTGCACTGTTCAGTTTAATATATATGTCTTCACCGATCCTGTTGGTGAAAGTCATGAATGGTCGAACAGATATGATCTGAAAATAAATTTGAGTCAGTAAGTAATAAAAAAGAAGATCTCGCGCGAAGATAAAATGCTTGTTACCTTTGTAGGAACTGACTGGTAAGTGCAAGGTTTTGTAGATAAAAATAGCCGCATGCATTTTCCATCGGGATCATAAGCATCAACATCCAAAGATCCATCCTATTAAAATAAAGCCAATGGTCAGCGAAACTCAATTTTTGAGAAAACTAGTCAACTGAAACAAATTTATTTAATACATAACTGACCATGTCACCAAGAGCAGAAAGATCTTTTGCAGGACCATGTTGCTGATTGCCAAACTGAGATATAGACACTGACAGGCCCAGAAGTTTGAAATTCAAAGTAGAAGCAATTGTATGACCTTCATATATTTCTTCTTCAGTTACCTCCTCCAGGACTACTTCGTCATTCTTTTTGTTTCGAAATGGAAGACCAACTTTTCTTGTTTGCTTCTTCCCTGACAGATCCAGAAGTCTCAGAGTAAGTGAGGGACACCTCGCAATCGAAAACCAGAACGGAGCGTAGAGCCTGATCATCTTCGACAAAACTTTTTGCTGTTCATCGTAGTTTTGTTCCAGTATTACTTGAGCAACCCTGCTTGCATGTATTCAACAGTATGAGACCAAATAAACCAGTAAACTTATACAATTATAACACTTCAACAAAAAGAACAAGACCTTCCAGTGGCAGAACTTCTGAGTCCAATTGTCTTCGCAGGGACACCATTGGGGTGAGATACAAGGACAGCTTCCTGCCAAATTCAATAAACCTAATAAATATACAAGGGGGAATAAACGAAACGGAACACAAAATTCTGAAGGTGATGTAAGTATAGGTTCCAAACTTACATCCATTGGTAGCCACCCTCTTTGTGGCAGCAAAGAAAAATATAATTTGTTCCTTATATCGACACTATACACCTTCACAGTTTCCCCAGAGCCAAAAACACTTCTACAGCGACAAATAAAATGACCACTGGCTTGCATCTCTAGTACTGAGTACTCAGCTCCAAATGGAAGACAATTTGCTATAGAAAACGGTGATTTAACCACAAGAGTCCAATCTTGAATAGGATCCGAACGTATGTCCTTTGCAATTTCTGTTGCTTGGATGTTCAAACAGAACCACAATTTTTTATTTTCTCCAGAAGTACTGCTTATCTGAGTACAACATAGCAAGTGCTCAGATTCAGCAAGAGCCGATATACATATTTCAGACTCTGATTCACAAGCAGTCTCTGATTCCCCTGGCCTTGAAACCACAGAACTCCAAGAATATACATCAGAACCATCAGGCATTACACACTTCAGCTTCAGAACATAAGATGCAGACTGTGCCAATCCTGACAAGGGAACCGGCAACGTATCACCAGATTTCAGTAACCCAATTGGAATATCTGGTATTGAATTGACTTTAGACTGCAGGCAGAAATCCAATAGGAAGTCAGTATTGTTCTCCACCGAAACTAGAGACCTGACATTTACGTATCTGTTTCCATCCTGCATACTAACTTCACTTGCAACTACATCGTTTCCCAACCGCCAACAAGCAGCAGGTGCAGCATAATTCAGCCTCACTGTTGTCCAAGGACCCTCAATGCTAGGACTTACTTGAAGAAATCCAGATTTTTTTCCAGTGGAGGATTTGCTTTGGTCCACCACATTAGACTTTGCTGGCAACAGTATAGCACATCTTATTTTTCCACAGTTCTTTCTCTGATCCCCTTGGTTCATGCCCTGCAGGAGAACGGAAGGCAATTCATTACCGTTTTAACAAATCATTTTATTTTACTCTCCATAATGTGTGAACCCAGTAAGCCGAGAAATCCTTTACATATGCATGTAAAGATAGTAAATTATCATATTCTACACACTGATGTCTAAATCCCGACACAAAAGACATGCCAAGTTAAGGATTTTTTACCGTGGTTTCAGTTGTAGACAAGTCTAACCAGACAAGGTCATTGGCATAATTGTGCTGGTGTAGGTTGTCCTTCATATATCGTGCTATCTGCTTTAAAGGAGCCGAAAAAGTCCCAACAGTCGCACCTAAATCGTTAAAACAAAACATCGATTTATATACCAAAAATAAAAGAAACATTTCAATTCCGATATATTAGCACGTTGATATACAAGCCACAAGAACTAAAGAAACGAACCTTTTCCAACGTCTGTCACTATTAATTCCAAGATAGAGTCCTCCTGGGAAAATAAAAGAAAAATACAGTTAAGGCCGCTTCAACCCTGATCTTGAATGCCAAACCAGTCAAAATAATACTCATTATACATGTTATAGTCTAAAGTTATACAAGAGAGGGTACAAGCACCAACATCAGAAACTAAGATTTCCCAAGCTACAAGCAATGCATTAAAACTGTTTCTGCTTTTCTTGGATATTTAAAGACGTACAATGAATATCTGTGCGACCACAAGTAGTAGAAATACAAATAGAATGGTGATGGACATTAAAATCCAAAAAGAGGACCATGACAATTAAAAGAAACAGAATCCAGCAGTATTTAGGGGATACAAATTAGTTTTATGTGAACAAAGGATGATATATGTCATGGAGGAGGGAGCATACCAGAGATTCAATTCTGAAGAAAAATATTTCACTCCAGTTAACCACTTCCAGCTCAGAGGATAACATATTTGAGACACTTCCACAAGTACGTGCACTTTGCTGACGAAGCACTGATTCAACAGGGGAGGTCTGATTGGGAGACAAGCGTATGATTCCAGTGTATTGATGAGAAGATAATCCAGAAGTTCTTGGAAGCTACAAACATATCATAAACGAATGTAAGAAAACAAGGTTACTCCACATAACACCTTCTGCAACGCTTCTATGTAGAAAAAAATATTTCATAAACTCAGTAGAGAGTCACAAGGGGTGCAAGCCAAAAGATAAAAGAAACTGAAAGCACATGGCATCAAATAAACTCATCCTTCCTATAGCAGCATAGACAAGTAAAAGAAGAGGAAATAGAAGGAGACGCAGGAGAACCAGGGAGGTAGAAATATGTATATAAAGGTGCAACAACACATGTTATCATTGTTTTTAAGCAGAAAGGTACCTGCGCATCAATCACAATAACTGTAACCATTATTCTAGGGTTCCTGCATAGGTCTCCTCTGAGGTGAGAATCCAACATATTGGTCAAGACAGGAACTTTTACGGGTCTTATGTCCCCAGATGGCATCTTTACAATATCCTTAAATCCTTTGATTTCAGTTGCTCTGATATATATATCCTGCCCAAGCTTGTTTTGTGGTATTATGAAATAGTTTTTCTTCTGGTGCACCTCAATGACAGATTTTCCATTGTCAACTAGAGGAAATGCTCCCTGTAAGAAGTAGCAAACGTAAATCAAGAGAGAAAGAAGATATGACTCCTTTAAAAGAGAAGGTAAAACCGAATAAGTCTCCTTCACCAAGGAAGTGGCACACAAGAACCAAAGGAGAAGTTCTCACTCTCTCTTTATGGTATTCATTGACGTTGCTAAGACTGTTCCAACTAGAATACGCCTGGATAATTGTATTAGCATTTGAAACTGAGACATTCACATTCAAGTCCTTTGTCGATGTCAAGCGTAACTGAGAAACCGCACCGAAGGATCTAGGATTGAACTGGTACCTGCAACCCGATGATGGAACATAGCCATTATATACTTCACATTCGTCGGACTATATAACAAACAGAATAAACAGAGCAAGTCACCCGCTTCCCAGAAAGGTTTTAGACAAAAAACATTTTTATACTACTGAGTCTTAAAATGGCACTGTATTAAAAATAAAACCTTAAGAATGCGTCTGCAGGCTCAATGAAAGGCTCCCATGCTTCATATTTATCATTATATGACCTGGCCGCTAAGGAGAAGTTGATGGTTGAATTTGTGTAGTCGGTTTTGCCAAGTAATCCAAAACTTATATTGTTCAAAGATATGTTAACCAATGGAACCATCTGCAAAGTACATAGATACACCGTTATTTTTGCGCAGATAAATATGCCACACATGTTTATTTGGTTTTCTTACCAGTCCCCCGTAGTCATCAAAAAGTGCAGCAGAAAAAGTCCCAATTTCAGCATGAATGACCATGTTATCAGTCCCCCCAGGCAAATCCTGGTCTGCTAGCTTTAACGCAAATCTCCTTGGTGGTTTTTTCAAACCACTACGGACAATAAAGGTCTTCAACTCATTGCCTATGCTCCATATACTAAATGGTTCTGCCCTCTGCCAGAAATCAGAGGTATCCCACAAACTATCTTCAGCAAAATGATCACCAGCTACCATATCGCTACGAGCGCATCTTAATTTGGTGAAATCATATGGTTTTGGAGAGCCTTTACATGCAACACAACCCATAGAAACAAAACCCGGTGGTGCTTGAGGCATCCAGAAAGATATACTTTCTACTCCCCTGTGTTTCTTGACACGTCCAACAAGTTGGAAATCAACAGGGGCTCTGAGGATCTCTTGCTCGGTAGTATCATGAAGAACCACACAAGAGTTTGGAGGTTCATACCTACAAATTCACCCAAAAAGAAATTAACATCCAACTTGCCACAAGAATAGGATGCACAAAAATGAAATAGTACATCATATTATGACTTACCCACTAACAGCAATATCTCCAAAATAAGCCATCCCCTCAGAAACTATTGGTCGCCATACTGAAACTTTCTTTTGCGAACCTGAGCCCCTATTCCACCATATCAATTCAAAGGTGGCGACAGCTTCAAATCGCTGAGCAGAGTTAACAGAATTTAGTAACTGTGGCTGTGTGGGCTGAATATTATCAGGAGTAGTACGAACATCCACATAGCTGGATTCTTTTGGCAAGACTCCAGTGGATCCAAATAATATATGACGTAGCTCATATGGTCTTCCTACTAAGTTGAGAGTAGAGGGATCCGCAGGTAAGAAACTGCCAATACAATTATCCACACGCCAAAATGCTAAACTTGATTGAGAACTGCATTGTAAACAAAAGCAAACATAAAAATGTCAATCATCAACGGAGGAAATTACTTCAAACTGAATTGAGAAGCATAGACGTACTACAATGGTTATGGATATTAACCAGAATCAGAAAAAAAAAAAAAAAATCAAATGAACAAACAAACAAATTTCCACATTTAGCACCAACTAAATAAGCTAGTGTATTGGGTAAGAAAAGAAAAATAATCAGAAACCTAAAAGATTTAGAGTTCTAAAATCCTGTTTTCATTTGAGACTGTCGCATATAAATCACATAGACACAAGGCAAAACAACCTATGCGAAATGTCAGGAAAAACAGACAGTAAGCATGTTCGCACATGTCTACACAAGGTTGGGGCATGCATTGTGTCCATGCATGTGGAAATGAGCTACTCGTAAAAGTGAGAGGTTCGTAGCAGCATACATATCTGTGGAGCTGATAGCGATACAATCTCTGAGAGAACAAGGGGAAACAGAAGAAGCCAGGATGCAAAAGGCAGAGGACAGTGAAGGCGGCATACTTCCACTAGATACCACACAGCCTAATGCCACATAACCCTTTGGTGCTTCAGGGAACCAAATGGAACATGAATTATCTCCTTCATCTTTGTCTAAAGGTGACCAAATCGGTTTGTAAGATAGAGGCCTCTTCACTCTCATCAAATTGGTGTTGACAACAAGAACCCCTTTAGTTGGTGGCTTGTCCCTGCCATGAATACACTAATTAATTAACTTGAAAAGGCTCTTACGTAACCAGTTATATAGTATATTCTAGAATGGTAGACTAACAATGGTGTCAAATAGTCGCCAAGACTTGCAAAACCAGGGGGTGGATGGGGTCTCCAGAATGCATATATTTGATCTGTATAGGGATCTGCATGCAATGTAAGTAATAAGTACCAGGTACCAAAGATTATGTGAACTGAAAAATTTAAACAATAACTCGACATACTCCTGATGGTCCCAATTTTATCAAACTCTGAGCAGACGACAGTCATTTTTCTGGATGTCATCCTTAGAAATGATAAAATATCTTCTTCAACAGCTATAAACAATCTCAAGATGCTGAATGAAAAGTTCATAAATATGTTTGAAACTGAAAGGCGTATGTTAGTCTTCCCAGAAACACTTGAATACTTTACAGAGGTGTCAAAAGGTTCCAGAATTTTCACTCCATTACTCTCCATGGTTAGACCCAACGTATGAGCACTCATTTCAATTTCATCATTCTTTATGACAACCCTGTACCAAAAAAAGACAAGGAAAGATGGAATTATAGACAACAGATGTGCAAGACTTTATCAAGTTTAATGCAACTAATCATGCTTAAATTTCAGCTCCAAGAAGATTATCACAGAGAAGCCACAGACCTGCCATAAGCATCCAACTGAGCATGCAAAAGTTTGTTGGAGAGTAATGGCGTTTTAACTACGTCTTTTGATGTGTTGTAGAAAGTAAGTTCTGGGCCAATAGCCTGCAGTAGAGGAAATGAGCTTCAAACATTTAAATGGAACTTTTCTTGGCTATATAAAGAAGAAAGTTGGCCACTATACAAACCTGGAACTCAATGATCAATTCCATGGACCTCTCTGTTGAGGTACTGGGAGATTGAGAAATCAGATCTTCCTTCCTCTCAGAGTCTTGTTGTGGGGCTTTATGATATACTTCCAACTCAACCCCATCCTCTCTCGAAACAGAATAGCTGCTATAAGCTCCCAAAGAGATACATGAATCCAAGACTTGGCCATTCTGGATCAGAATGAATAAAGTGAGACAAACTAAAAGGACAACAGATATAATTACGAGTAAAAGTTTTCTAATGTAAGAACTTCTATACCTTAAAGACTATATTTCTAAATTGCAACCTTTTCCCACTTCCTACATAGATAATAGGCTCCGTACTAGGTGAAGAAAGGATGCCTCCATTTCTATCTTTCAGATATAGCGTTCCACCATTACCATCATAAACAAAGTTATCAAATTTCTCATCCTCAACGATCAAAGGACCCAGAGGGGAAAATAACGCTTCAGCAGTTTGTTGCTTGTAGATAGACTTATCCATGATAATTGCGTCGACCATATTAAGGTTTTTATCTTCTTCACTTGATAGCACACTGCCTATAGTAGGGACAAAAAACTCTACTACGGCCAGTAGAAAATCCAAAGCTACAAGCAGCTGTGGCCTTTGAATAGAAACGGAAACAAAAGTTGACAACTGACCAAATTGCGCATCAAGAGTGAGCATCGAAGGAAAGGGTCTAATATCACTCTCCTTGGTTACATGTGACTGAGTTAATCCCTGATCTTCATCAGTCAGAAAATGTGACTCTTCAAAATCTAAATCTGCAGGTCTTCCTACAGCCAGTCTGAACTCTTTTCCAGTTCCTTCACGGTTGTCAATAACACTGAATCCCTTCAACGTTGCAGTAAGGAAACCCTCATCGTGAGTATTGGATTTGTAGAGAAGCCAGCCACCAGTGATCTATAACCATACACGGAAAGAATTTTTCAGATGTTAACTCAATGTGCCATGAGGTTGTTACAGCTGTGAAATCCCTTTGAGATTAATAAGGTACATTTCTAGGACAATATAGACCATGAAACGAGAAAATGGTAACCAAAGAAATATGGAAGATGTAGAGCCCATAGAACAAGCACACGGATGATACCCGTAACTCGAAAAGAATTACACAAAAGGCTGATTTGATAAAGCCATGTCTACTAAGAAAAAGCAAAATATAGCGGAAATAATTATTCTAAAACCTTTCTGGGGTACCAAGTGAGGCAATTCCTCATAACTTACAATTATCAATGCAAAGTAATCCTTCACACTCGGCCCTCTTGTAAGAACTTAAAAAGTGCATATGCTCCCAACTTCTCACTAGTTGGTATTTACTTCTATCTCTCCTATATGCATCAGCTATGGCAGATCTACTAAACATACTCGTAGACAAAAATGACAAATGAAATAAACATGGTACATAGAAGCGGACCTGTACAGCGGCCAACGGTGCATCTCTTGCTGTCCCAGCATACAAACACAACTCCACCAGATTAATGACAACAGAAACCTTCATTGAAATCCATGCATCACCTTTTTCTGTTTGAGCAGCATTAGAATTCTCAGAAGTAAGATTTTCAGGTAACTTTCTTGAAGATGTCACAACATCACCACTCAATGGTGGCACAGTATGTGGAAGCTCAGAAATATTAGACTGTGCACACTCTGTCAAGATCTGGTATTCTCTATTCGAGAGTGCTGCTCTTAGTTCATCTATCTGATAAAGCAGAGAATTTCGAAAAAGCATGAGTAAAAAAGTATTACGCTACAGACTGGATATAAAACATTATCATTACCTCGATAGAAACTTCAATGTTTGGTGTCTGATGCAACAGATCTCGCAGAGATCTGTTAATGGTTACAGAAACCCCCTTCACATCTTGAATTATGCTTTCACCTATTTCAGCTCCAGAACCAACATTAAGGTTGATATCCATGACCTTAGTTAATGTTTTTTGGTCCAACGGAGAAAAAAAATTAGGAGAGGGTCATAAAAATTAAAATTGCACAAAAAAAGTTAAAGCGATCAACAGAATAAATCATGCTCCTCCCAATAGACAAAAAACAAGAGTCCTCACCATTACTTTCATAGTTTCAACGTGAACTGCGTTCATCTCATTTTTGTCTCCAGCAAACCACTGAAAGGTATTGCTCACAGTTATATGCACAATATCGAGCTTCAGGTAACTGCCAAAAAACAAAAACAAAAAGTAGAGAAAAGTACATCAACCACTCTGATAAGTTATGAAAAATTCACAGGACCATTAATTGTTATAACAAAAATGTGTAAATGGAGAAAAAAAAATAGGTGGGTAAGGAAAATCAAAATCCAAGCATGAACTTACTCAGGGCTATCAGTGTGCCGAGGCATGACAATTATGGGCTTCTTAAGAGATAGATCTAACTTAAGAGCAGGAGATCCTTCAATTTCGCTAGTCGTAAACCACTTCTCTGAGTCCGTAATTTGATCCTTCATCTTGACAACCCCTTTTGAATCACTTGGCACAAGCCCCATAAAGTATTCAGCAACCTACATTGTGGAGACTGAGTGTAAGAAACAAGACAAAAATTTACTCGTATCTATGCAGAGAGAATGAACTACCTCTTGAATAAAGCGATTCAGATAAACAACGCGCACTTCAGAAAGTTGTCCAGAGAGACAGTAGTCGAAACCTTCATAATCTTCATCAATGGTACTGAATGATGTAAAAGCCAACTAGCAAAAAAAAAAAAAAACAGAAAGTAAATCAAGACAGAAACTAACATCTATCCCTTCTACATAACACATTCAAATTCCACGAAGAGAAAAGTGAAAAGAAACAAACAACCAATACCTCAACAAAAGAAGTTCCTCCAGGGTCTCGCATATCACAGATCCAAAAGTAGAGATGGTCGTCCGGAAGGCTGTCATCACTGATTCGTAAATTTCCAAGACTTGCCGTAATACTGAACGAGTTTGGGAAGACCTTCAAATAAATGGGTATCAGCATAGAAAGTGCCCACTTAACTTATGAAAATTTACTATACTAAAGAAACGAGAAGAGTTGAAGTTTGGAATGCAATTCAAAGAGCATGATCACACCTTAATATCTGTCAGCAGATTGTCTTGTGATAATGTAGCAAACTTAGTTCCATTCTCATTCATTAGGAATATCTGCGCTCGAGCCATGTTCAATGCCAAGTTGAAAATCATTCTAGATTTCCCCTTCCCTAATAAACCCTTGACAGCTGCATCCCTAGAAACTTCAAATCCATCTCTTCTTGGAGAACTATGCTCTCCAGCTACCGGAGAATTGTCCTCAAAAGATTCACAGCTTGGATCCTCAACATTGATAGCATTTACAAACTCCAAAATAGCAAGAATTGTTGGCCTTCGACAGAAAAACGATAGTGTAGCTAAAGTTACCATAACCTACAAACGTCAGCCAAAAGTTGAGTGATTTAGTAAGCCTTGACTTTATAACAATGAATAACTAAGATCTCCGGACTGGAAGATGCAAAAGCAGAAAACTATCAACCTGATTATCAATGTTATCATATTGAGGTGACGTCTGATGGCATATGACTATCTGAGCCTTCACGAAACTATCCAGCGACTCAGTTGTCTCATTCCTAGTGATATTCTTGTTGTCGACAGGGAGCAACCCATCAATACGACTAAAACTAGGGGTCTTGAGAGATGTATAGTCAATGGAGTCAACCAACATTTCTGGTGCTTCATAAAAATTTTCCTCTCCTTCACTGGTAGTAGGATCATTTCCTTCAGGGCTCCTGCTCTCAGCATCTTCAAAGAATGGGACCACTTCTGAAGACTGAATAAAGGATCTTGCCAAATAACAAGACTCATTTAAACCAGAATGGCTCACCAAATCTTCTATTTCCAAAGATTTTAATACGGTCCCAATAAACATATCAGTCCCTCTCATCGAAATTTCAACCTGGTTCCACAAAGACAGACATACTTTCAGCAAAAGGAATAAGAAATGACAAAAAGATAATTAAGAAGCAAACCATCTTACCTTCCCACCTATGGCCCTAAACTCGAACAATTTTCTCTCTCTGGCAAGAAGCACCGCCATGAAAGAAGCATCATGCTATATAAACATATACTCAGTCAAAGTATGTCGCAGCTAACAACTAGAAATTAATTTATAGTTTGTCTTTACCTGATGACCATAACTGAAACATATTTTGAGTTCATCAAGCACACCGGTTACAAATACACTCTCCAACTTAGATAAATCAAAAAGATCTTTCTGTTCTGTTTCTGACTCCTCACTGTCAGATGAAGTATCAGAAAGACCGGCTATGGGAGCAGAACCCTGTATATTTGGGTGAAATTTAAAACTTCAATCAACAAAATAGCATATCGTCAATGGAACTTTTCACAGTAGACGCCCTATATATAAGTGGAAGTAAAGTTTAATATCTCCTATCAGTCAAAATTAAATTTACCGAGGCCCGATAGACAGCACCCTGCAAACGGCTGTGCCATGTTTTTCTGGAGTCTTCAGAATCAAACATCAATATCAATGCATTTACATCCTCCATAACCTGATAGGAAGAAAAATAAAAGCTGCAGAGCCAAATTTTTATTGAATTTTACAATTAACAGAATGAGATCTTAGACCTGTCACTGATGATAACACACAATCAAACATAAAAAGCAGGAGCAAACTTTCCCTGCATGTAATGAGTCAAGTAAATGAGAAGCAAACCTTCTCATTGACCCGAGAAGCATTACGAATGGACAAGACATGCTCTACTCCTCCAGCAAGCTCCACAGGAACTTTGTATATATGCTTCCCCCGTAAGCTATAAAAGATTTGTTAAAATATTATTAGATAAGAAGGAATATGACAAACAATGAAACGAACAGGTGGAATTAGAAAATGAATCAAAGCAAATAGAAATTTTAACTGCTTGATCAAACAGCATACAATTTTGGGTAATGAGTTCTTACACTAGAGTTACAAACGGAGATCAATGACACTTTTAGTGATTTTTCAGTGATACATGGAGAGCTAGATAAGCCCATTCGATACGACAACCAAGAGCATACCATTGATTTAATTTTCGAATGGCTCCGATAACAGAAAACATTGAGTACAAAAAGGCAATCATGCCGTACTCTTCCCACATGTTGATTCTCGTATTTATATACCAATAGGTTTTATTACAAATAAGGGACTTGGTCTTCATTGAGTTTGTACAGGCCATTCATTTTATCCAATCACCTAATCTTTAAAGCCGACTACCATAGCCTAATTGCAAGAGTTGGAAACACACCTGGTATACTGCTTATAAGATTTTGAGCCAGGACTTTCGAGCACGTAGATAAAAGGACCAACTAAGCATAAGTACCGCCGCTGCCACGTAGCTTCTCTTCCCTATTCATGGAATTGACAATGGGATAGGTAACTAGTGTCCAAGTAGACAAATAGTTTGCAACAAGGAAATTGATTCTGGTAAGCTAAAGGAACTGACCTTCCAGCTAAGAATAGATAACCACCCCTCGAAATCGGCTTCCTCCCATGGACGAAGAATGTGGGAGCTCTCATCATCCTTAGTTTGGAAGATTTGTGCGACTTGCATCAACCTATGGTATCGAGCCGGTGAGAAGTGAAAGCCTAAGGACGGTAGCCGCACAGCAAGTCTGGTTGATGGATACGATGGGTTTGGTCGACGAATCTACGCAGCATAACAAGCAAAAATGTTGCTACAGATCTAAAGTCTGAATTTTTTACTAAAAATGTAATTGCCAGATGTCTAAAATTTACCTGCTGAAGTTTTAGGAGTACCCCACACTTATCAATAACTGGCAAGAAAGTTACACTGCTCTCCGTGCCAGAACCAGAAGATCTTTTTGAGGATGATTGTTTCCAGGAGTAATCACCATCAACAAGTAAAGCGGACACATCACTCAAAACTAGATCAAACTGTAGATACATATCCATTTCCTCTGTCAGTTCATGCTTATAGTCATCCTGCAAATTTAAATACATAGAAATTAGAGAACCATTATTAGAAGATATTTGAATTATATTGTTAAGCCAACACTTTTACATTACCTGGGAACGGATGACCAAATTACCCAAGTCCAGAAGAAGCTTTGTAGAACGATGATTATCAGGACGAAATTCTGTTGGAATTGTTATTTTGGGTGCTGCAATATCTAAGTCTAGCAAAAACCTGGTTGTTTTGTACAACGTCATTTACTATAACAAACATGACATAAATTTGAACAAAGAGCATATGGGAGAAGGAAAAGACCGTGAATGATCTTTCAATGCTCTATTCATTCCTTCTTGTGCAGTGCGTCTAACTTCATCAATCGTTGACTGAGAAGATAAGTAAGAGGTTATAATGATTAGCGTGGTTCTCCATGGGTAATTGAATATAAGGAAAGTTCAGAGATTTAATTCCAACAGTTTCTAATAAGCTGCCAGGAACCATTATAAACCATTGTAGCTCAAGTGCAAGGAGCAGGCTCTACAAATAGTTTTGCCATTTTCGTCACAATTAATAAGTCAGATATGAAGTATTATATTAACGTCGTAAGCTTCAGTTCCAGTTTTTAAAAATAGTCGCATGAAATTCGATAGTTCAGAATACCCAGGTATCTTGTACACTATTAAAAAGTAACAGAAATTGCTACCTAAGATCCTAATTTCATCATGATGATAACCAAAGATAGTTAACAGGCTATATAACCCTAACATGCACTAGTGTTTGCCAACTGTATATACCATAGCACATAATTAACACACCTGTACAGCAGCTGCAGTTTCCAAAGCTATCGTCTGGCTCACAGCGGTACTGCTTTCGAAGAAGTTGACAATTCTATCAATGGAATCCTTTAGATACTGCAGATGGCAACACAATCAGACACATATTTGTTTTTTTTAAAAACAATTTTTCCTCTGAGAGAGGTCACATACAGTCATATAACATGGAGAAGCTTTTGCAACAAGACTCCAGTCAACTTTAGCATCAAAGGGCTTATAACAGAAGACAGCAAGTATAGAGTGAGAGGCAGGCGCACTCTGCAGAGAGAAAGACATTATTAAGAGTTATAAGATGTCGCTGATAATATATTACAGCCGGTAAAACGAAACGAATTCCACGTAAAAAAACCTCAGCAAGTAGACCACTAGGAGATGACAAGCGATATCTCCCTAATTTAATGTCAGCGATCTTTGTTTCTGGGAAAAGCTTAATGGAGCAATTAAGACCTTCACATGATAACTCAGCAAGGCATTCCTTCTCCCCATCATAAAGTTTTGAAGCACTATGCCTCATCTGCACCTCCAAGAAAGTATGGAGAGCATCAGGTTTTGCGTTGTCGATACTTAATTGCTCATCACCTTCTTTGTACCCTATGACTTTGTTTAACCGTTCCCAATCTTCGTCTGTGAATTGAACAGATTCCCCTTCACCTTCAGACACTTGAGTCGTCCTGAAGGCATACATACAAGAAACTTGAGAATAAATTTTAGGAAAAGGAGTTGGGAATTGGGAAGGAACCAAAGTAACATTTACCCTCCAAACGGCCACCATGAACTTTTAGCCTGTTGCTTCTTCGAGTAATTTTCTGCCTGTACCGACCTCTCAACAAACTTGTGCGCCAACATCCTTTACAGAAACTCAAGGAACTTAGCCACAATTAGAAATAATTAACAAAATTTCCTTATTTCTACATCATATGAAGCAGAACTCATGTACTATGACATATAAATGTAAAACAGAGAGTCTTGGATGAAATTAATTGATATTCTTGGACGCAACTAAAATTACTATTATTATATCTTACCTCCATTGCAAAATCACTTCGGAATCAAGTTCCCGATCAAGGGCCTCGATTTCTTCATCATCATCAACAACTATTCTACTAATATCAGATTTCAGCAACGAAGCATAATGGGTAACGTATCTCTTCCGTAGACGAGTGTACTTTAAAACATGCTCCCATGACATTCTCCCGCTGTCATAAAAGTAACAATCTCAGAAATGTAAACAAAAACTGATGTAAGGAACTGCAAGGAAGCGGTTTCCACAACTAATACAAATTACACAGGAAGCCAGCGCCGATCAGAAAACATATATAAAAATATAGATACCTTGCTATCTTAATTTGTTCTGAAACAACTCTGTAAGCATATTTCCACCAAGATTTTGCATCGATTTTCACTGGAACAGATGGACGGTAATGTGCATATTTCAAACGCTGATTAAACGCAGCAAAATTATCAGCAAGTTTCATGACATCCCTGTATCCTCCCTGAGAAGAAAGAAAACACACAGAGACACAATCAAGACCAATGGGGACAGCCAACTATAGATGGGTAGAAGCATCGAATGTTTTGTTTTACCTTTGATAAACAAAGTGTCACATCATCTAAGTTTACATATGCCTTCTGCAACGGTTGAGCAGTATTGGAAGATTCGTTTGCTTGAGACTTAGAGTACTTCGCATTCCCTGAGACAGGTTGCAGAATATAGAAATGCTTTCTCGTGAGGCAGTCAGCTGGCTTACCATCCTTTGTGCCAAATCTAAAAATCTAGATATTTTCACGCACCCAAATTTAGATTTTGGGTAAGAGACAATGGACATATAATTATGTTTCCACTATATATACATGACTTTGCTTGTCAATACCTGATCCCACTCAAAAGGAGTTAAAACCTCCCATGGTTTGTCAATATGCCATGTAGAGATGTCAGAATCAAGATAGAATGCAAGCCGATCAAGTTCAACAGACTGAAAAAAGGCAAAAGCAAACAGTTATGGCGAGAAAATATAAATGTGACGGACCCTTGGTTTTGTTTCTTGGCATGGGTATTCCTTTCTCAATGCAGTCAATCCAGATATTAGTTCCGTACAAAGACTACTACATAACACTAACCCTTCAAGAGAAAGGTCCAAGTCAGTCTTCTTCTGGTACTTACTACACCCACATAACCTCAACTTACTAAACTAGATTACAATAATAAACTACTTACTTACAAGCAGACGTGCATGAGAACTTAACATAAAACGCTTATAAATAAACAAAACTAAGAAACTGAGGGACCTTAAAAACAATGTAATCCACAAGACCAGAAATGTTTGTGCCAGTCAGATATTGATGAACAAATCTATACCTTGTGGATGGACTCCAGAGTCCCACCAGTAATAAAAGTCTCCTTTCCACTCTCATCAATGGTTACAGCTGAGAGTTTCTCTAGTGTAACACCAGCTGAGAACGGGTGGCCAGGATTGCTGCACATACAACATAAGCTGTTAATCATACAAATGGGTAAACAATCAAGAACAAGAAAAAAAAACTTCTGTTACAATTTAGTTACCTCTCTAGATCCTCGTATCTTATGTGAATATTTGATATTGACAGCTTCAAATTTCCAACTATTGTGTTGACTAATGATCCCATCCATGATTTGTTCTTTAAAGAGAATAAGAAAATATGGTTGTTAGTTTGGTACAATATTTCTCCCCATGTTATCTACTACGAGTAAGTAGCACTAGCCACACCATTTCAGTCTGCAGTCGACGAGCTCTTTCTACTAGTTTCGTTTCCATTTCCTATTTACCACAAAACAGAAATTGATTCAATAACTCAAAGTAGATAATGGAATATGGTCATAACATGAGCAATATATCTCACCCGTATTAGATTTCTTTTTGCCTCCTGGATAGAATCTTCACTACGTCTTTCAACATCAGTTGCGGGTTCCGCTAATACAAATATTCGGTCAAGATAAACCACTACAGGCTCCTGTCCAAGCCTGGTCCATGGTACCTAAACGATAATTTTAAAACGTATCAATAAATGGGTCTAATTGAGTGTAGAAATCCATCGGAAAGTGAATTATTGAAGAGATCTAGGCCCAAAAAATGATATTAACCCTAAAAACAATAATTAATGCGTGAAATTGAGTAAGATCACTGATGGAGACCATGACAACAAGTGAAATACTATTCATGAGCGAATGGGGTAGACAAAAGAAAAGATAACTAATGCACTCAAGTATGCATTCTTTAGGCTAGATAAGATCGGAAATAAAACACACACAACACCTTGAGTTTCACTGATCCAAGAAATCCAGCTTTAACCCTCACAGGTAATTTCAAAGCATTAAGTGCTTCTGGTTTAAGTTGCATATTTTTCAGCTCTACATCTCCTGCGAAATCAAGTAAAACCAAGAGCTATATTAACAAATGTCCGAGAAATATAACCACACTTACATTTCAATGTGATTAGATTAAAAGCAATTTCATTGAAAGGGATATGCTAAATCCTTCTTTTTCATTCAGTCATATGTTCTTCGTTGTAACTGTGAGAGGAAACTAGGCAATCATGAAATGAATAACCAGTATAATAAACCATAAAACAAAGCTATAAAGCATGCACGCAAGCGGGATGTCCCCGTCAAACTAAACAACACTAATCCTTTAATTATACTCCCACTCGTCTGCCAAAAACCCAGAAGTATGACTATTTGACTTTGCTTTCAATATCTACACGGATATAACTCGGACTAAACCCAATTCCAGAAAACTAATTAAAATCCAAGTGTAGGTCTTCAAATACGTTGCGAAGTCGCATCACACAAAATCTGACCAGTACTCACATTCGTTAAAAGGTCAAAATCGCTCTACTCAATAGCACATTTGAACTCCAATCCAGACAAATTACACAAATTCAAAGAAGAAAATAGAAAACAATCTGACCTTGCCAAACACTGATCTTAAGAGCTTCCTTATTCAATCCCCTCACATAGTTCCCCAAATACCTTTGTAGCAAGTACGCTACCTGATCTTCCAACATCTTTGAATCCTGCAAATCAAAATTCGCACAGTAATAGGGAAGAAGAAACAACAAGTCGAAATCAAGTAAATCGTGTGATATAGAAGAGACGAAACGCGTGGAAGGAAAATCTCAAGAGTTCGATTTCGATCGGACTAGAAAGGGCAACGAAGGAGACGCATGTGGGATCGTTTCCTCAAGAGCACGCAAGAGGCGGTTGGAACTGTGAAATAGTCATGACTCATGACTTGGGGGAGAGTTACGGGCTCTCTCTCAGTTAAAAAGGAACTTATAAAATATCTTTTGTTGATGACGGTTTTGCTGTGTTTATTAGTTGTCGACATAAAAGAAAAAATATAAAATACTAATTAGGGATTGACCTGAGAACTAAACTAAACCGTAATAATTCAAATTGAACCGGTGATATTTAGTGTGAAAGCAAACCAAAATTCAATTATAATATTATTTTCTTTTGTCGGCAAATTCAATTATAATTTAACCGGTGGAGAAATTTTAATACAAATAAACTAAACCGAACACAGATTTATGCAACCGAATTGGATAAATCGAATGAACCAAATTTACTAATATATGTAGTTTCTACGTAACCCTAATACGCTAATAGTACTAAAGTAGTTGATGTTTAAATTTTCTACACATAAATTATGAAACTAATAATTTTTTAACATTTTTGAAATAAAAACATCGTTTTATTATTTACTAAACTAAACACAATTCAACCAATAATAAAATAAATAGCATACTACAAAAAGTACAAATAGTCACACAAAATTTCTAAATGAAAAATAATACACTTGACATAAAAAATAAAGACATCAATTAATTTGACACAAATAATTTTTCTAAAATAAACTAAGTTATTACATGATTTCATGGGCTCTTCTAATTTTCGACGGAGCCTCTCACTATTTCACGTTGAGGTCAAAATTTTTGTTTGGGTTTTGCGATGTATGATAGGACATGATTTCAAGGATATGATTTTTCTCGTAGACTATTTAGATTTAGTGAAGATGGTTATCCGACTGGGTGACCTTCTCAACTTATCTCGAAGACATCAAGATGGATATGAAAGAGTTCTCAAATTTCTCGTTGACTTTGATTTCAAAGAATGCAAATATGCTCACGACAAGTTCGTATTCAACCGGATATGATTACTTATGTAAACACTTATGTAAACAATTCGTCTCCTAATTGGCTCATTTGAGTTGATCTTTTATGTTTTTGTTATATAAAAAAAAAAACTATGTTATTACACAAACATCATTTGTTTTATCTAAATTTGAACCAAACAAAATTAATGCAGTTAGGTGATCAAACCAAAATATAATAGTAAACTTTACATTTAAGTACACCACTTAATATGAGACAAAATATTTTTCCTAAAATAAATTAAGTTACTAAAAACATCATTTGTTTTGTCTAAATTTGAACCAAACGAAATTACACACACTTAGGTGACCAAATCAAAATATAATAGACTTTACATAATTTTCCTAAAACAAAATAATTTACTAAAAAAGGTTTTATCTAAAATTTTAACCAAAGGAAATAATTACAGTTAGGTGATCAAACTTAATTACCGGAAGATAGTTGTAAATTGTAATGTGTTATGAATTAGCTCGTAAGACTTTAAAAATAGTTAAAATTGATAAATATGTTATAGAATGAAATATATCAATCAAATTGTAAACACAGTTTATCTCATTTAATTAGAAGAGAAAAATATCTTTTTCACTTGAAACATCATAATTTTAATTTTACTTACATTTGTTTAGGTATTTCACCCTTTGAAGTTTGGGGTATGTTTGTAGATATTTTTTAAAGCTTTAACAGGGGTTCATCATCTATCACTGTCAGGTGTCTCTCACCTAGTGAGCTGGAGAAGAAAGGAACCGCAAACTCATGATGAACCAAAAAAAGGTCGAGCCCTCGTGATGGCAAATGACCAGAAGGACCAGCGTTCGAACCCTCAAACAAAACAAAATGTATAAAAATCGTTTCTTTGTATTCTCGAGTATCTCTACCACCTCGAGATCTGAAATCTGATTCTACCTTTTCGTTTTCTTTCTCAAAAGTCGCGGCTTTAAAATAGTTTCCTCCTCTCATCAAACTCGGTTTTCTAGTTGACTCATTTTCAAGATCTGGGGGGCATCTGTCATTTCTTTTCTTTATTAAAAAAGCTTTCTTCTTTCTTTCTTTTCTTTTTTCTATTTTATCCTCTTTTGTTTTTCAGCTGCTGTTCGTAGTAGGTGTAGCCCTTTACTTGCTTTTCAGCAAAAGCTGAGAGGTTTCTTCTGTTTTTTTTTTCACTCTTTTGTCTTTGGGGATCTGCGCATTTTCTCAGAGTTTATATGGGAAATGGGACTCTCTAAAGCATGATGCTTTTCTTGTCTCACTTGTAATTTTGTTGCTGAAGACGAAGCAATGTCTGTAGAAACTTGGTGTATGGTTCAGAAGAGTACTAGTTCTAGCTCATGAGTTCATTGGTACTTGGAATCAAGATGATTGATCAGTTCATTAACTTTGTAATTCGTCCTCCGAGGTACTTCTCCGGGTTCTTTTGCTCTATCAAGTCTCAACCTTTTTTGCATTCAATTGATAGCTGTTGGGTTTTCTTTACAGGGCTGAGTATGATCCTGATCAGTATTTGTGGGAGAAAGAGTTTAGCCTCGGTGGCACAAAGTGTAAAAGACAAGACTTGGAGGCAAGTATGGGCACCTAATGTTGTAGTATTTTCCTACTGTTCTCTTCAAATTGAGTTTCCTCTTGAGGTTAACCTTCTAAGTCTCATTTTTTTTTGTACTCTGGTAGCTTACAAATTCAAGGGGTCACACCTTGCGTTGCAGTCATTACATTCCCTCGTCTTCTCAGGAGGATACTCCTCTGCCATGTGTTATATACTGCCATGGCAATAGGTACATAGAGACTTGCACATCTCTTCTAGGAGCTAAGATCTTGTTTATCACTAGTTTAATAAATAAGAACTGAATCCGTCTGTTTTGGAATCTGACCAGTGGATGTAGGGCAGATGCAAATGAGGCAGTTATGGTCCTTCTTCCATCTAATATTACTGTTTTCACCCTTGACTTCTCGGGATCAGGCTTATCTGATGGTGATTATGTAAGCCTTGGCTGGCATGAGGTATGTTTCCGTGTCTTACCTTAACAAGCTTCTCTTCTCTTCTCTTCAAATATTATCTAATTGTTTCTTGTTAAACATAAGCTAGAAAGATGATCTCAAGACTGTAGTATCTTACCTGAGAAACAGCAATCAGGTGTCTCGTATTGGACTTTGGGGACGATCTATGGGTGCAGTTACCAGGTTACCTCTTGAACTAGCTCTCAGTCACACTTTTAAAAGATTTACTAGTATGGATTCGCCAGCTTTCATAAGATCTATGATCTGAAAAGTGTGTCAACTCTCTACATTCCTCGTGTTGTTCTCTGCATCATTTGATAAAGTGGGGAATGTGCAGCCTTCTTTATGGAGCAGAAGATCCTTCAATTGCTGGAATGGTCTTAGACAGTGCATTCTCAAACTTATTTGATCTGATGATGGAACTAGTGGATGTCTACAAAATCCGACTTCCGAAATTCACAGTATGTTCTAGTTCCTCACGAGAGTCCAATATAGTTCCCTTACCATTCCAATCGATGATAGCATATTCTAGACATTTTACTTTATCTCATTGTACAATTAGGTTAAAGTAGCTGTGCAGTACATGCGGCGAATAATTCAGAAAAAGGCGAAGTTTAATATTATGGATCTCAACTGTGTTAAGGTATTGTATAAGCACCTCACCCTGTTTATCTTGTCATTTGCTCCAACCTCCAAGTTAGGTAGTATGTTACCATGTTATTGAAGTTTTCGATTTTCCCCTCAGGTTTCGCCCAAGACTTTCATTCCAGCTTTATTTGGGCATGCAAGCGGAGACAAATTCATCCAACCTCATCACTCTGACCTCATTCTCAAGTGCTATGCGGTAGTTACATACAGTAATTGTGGTTATTTATTTTTGTCCAAGCATATTAATTTTATCAGTTATAACTTATATAACCAATCTTTTGGTAAATCTGCAGGGAGACAAAAATATTATCAAGTTTGATGGCGATCACAACTCTTCGCGGCCGCAGTCGTATTATGATTCAGTGTTAATATTCTTCTACAATGTTCTTCGCCCGCCTCAAATTCCTTCAGCTTGCTCTTCTAAACTTGAAAGTTATTACAGTTTGGGAGATATCAATAGCGCTACTGCTTTGGATGAGGTAATTTTCACTCTATGGTTGAGCAACCCTAAAAACAGTCTTGAGTTGCTGTCTGTTATGTTTTCTGCATTGAGGTACTAGACGTACTGCTAGAGTCACTAAAGAGGTGGCTCAATGTATATGATTGTTGAGAACTCGTGGTGGTCATCTCACACAGCAAACAAATATTATAAATTAGTCTGAACGATTATGCACAAGAATCTAACTGCTTGGCTACCTTGTACTGCCAGAGTTTTCTTTATGAGATCATATCTGGTCTTCGTTCGGCATGTATCGATGTTGCAAGTTCTTCTGCGCCTCCTGCCCCTCTAACCACAAAGCCAACAAATGAGCTCCTTTCAGAAGCCATGCCCATGACAGATACAGTATACCAGTTCTCTTTCTTGCATGAATTTCCTTTCCGTTGCTGGGTTTATTCCTTTTGATAATCGTTCATTAATGAAACAGGATGACGTGCCTGTAGAAGATAATGATCACAACATGGAGGACCCTGAAAACTTCGAGGTAACTGTGGAGCATTGTTGTCATATTTCTGTTAAAAACCCTCTGTTGCCTGGTCACAGTATGCATTTTGATTGTTAATTAGCAGGGGAAGCCTGTTGATCAGTTTGAAGAAGGCTGTTCATTTACAAGCTCCAACAGGGAAAGCTGGGGCAGATGCTCTTCACTAGGAGGCACTGAAGAAGATGAGAGTTTGACTGCTGGCGAGGGTGATCAGGTACTCTTGGAATCTGTTTTATGAAGCAATTTGACATTTGGTGAGATTGGCTTTCGTTTCTGATATGTTGCCTTCCAGATCGAGAAAACTGCTGATATAAACGTGGAACAAAAGCCAAGAGGCTCTAGTAAAGAAGAAGAAGAAGAAGAAGAAGAAGAAGAGAGGAAGGAGAAGAAAATTAAGAACGGAGGTGAAACAGATGCAAAGAAGTCTACACACGAAAAGTTGGAAAGGTTGCAGGCCTTTAGCAAAAGACTGCGGCATCGCATCCTAAAGCGAGTAAACCATAGAAGACACCGTTCCCCTTGACAAAAGTTCAAAAAATGCTCTAATTATTGTATATCTCTGCATCTCATTACGTACGCTTCTCCTTCGATTTGGCAAATGGAATCACATGCAGCCCATAACCACTTTTTACCTCCATCATATCCTTACAACTGTTTCAAATGCCATGCTAATGGGCTACATCTCTCAGATACGCAAAAAACAACTTACTTTTAGATATGTGAATAGTCATAAACCTGTATTATCAATATGTTCTGAAACCCACCAAAACAGTCACCGAATCAAATACGAATTACATCAATATAAAGAAGCTAACACATTTTTGCTATATTCCATCTCAGCCGCAGCACCCTCCTCTTTGCTTGGAGGATGCATCATTTCCAAATGACCCTGGACGTACTCCAGGCTCATTTGCCTCATTAATCATCCCATCTTGAATCCTTTTGTATATTGTTGTGGCTGTTTCAATGAATGCCTAGCCCAAAAAAACAAAAAACTCAAAACACGTCGACATAATGATTTAGACTTTCTATTAGTGACTTAGTTTTTTAGGAGTACTGGAACAAGTAAGAAGCATACAAGCTCTTCTTTCTTCACATATACTAAAGAAATAACCCCAAAAATATACTTATGCCTCTCTGCCTGAATCTAATTTTTGTATTCTAGCTATGTTAACTTTGCAAACCGACTGATTCCATCTCATAGCTGAACCGGTGGGGATACAAGAAGATACAACAAGACACTATAGAACGCATGCGAGTTAAGAGTGAAGCCTGAAAACTTAAATGCATGCATAGGGGGGCTTACCTTCTCAACATTCTGAGCAGTCTTGGCAGAGGCCTCCATGAATATAAGACCGTGCTCCCTTGCAAACTGTTCTCCTTCTTCTGTACTCACTGCCCTTTCTCCTTCAAGATCACACTTATTCCCAATGAGTATTGTCGTCATATTTTCACTTGCATGCTGTCTTGCCTCTTCTAGCCAGCTGGCTAGATGGTTAAATGTCTCCCTCCTGCGGAAACGGAGAACAACATATTGTGAGTGTCTACACTAAGACGATGACATTTTTTCGTATATACAAATCTAGTCATGGTCCCTGCTTTATCCGAACCAAAAAAATGATGACAATAAAAGCAGATTAAGTCAAGATCATGCTCAGCTCAACTAGAAATGGCTTTCATGATCAGGTCAACTCCTAATAACAAAAAGGAAAGAAGCAAGCTAAGTGTTACATGTACCTTGTGATATCATAGACAAGCAATGTTCCGACACGCCCTCTATAGTATAACCTTGTAACAGACCTAAAGGTTTCTTGACCAGCCTGTAGAAAATTTAGTCCAGACAAGGATACGCGTTTCAAACAAAAAAATTACAAGTCTAGGGCTGCTGACTATAAATGGACGCAAAGGAAATGAAAGTTGTATATATAATATAGTCAAAGTATATAAGATCAACACAAGCAGGGGGTATTTCAAGAAAATAAGATATAGTTTTGGGACGTGTAAAAAAGTCAAGAAGTAAGTTGAAAGAGAGACCGTATCCCAGATCTGGAGTTTGATGGGTTTGTTGTCGATAGTGATCATCTTAGCCCCAAATTCAACACCAATGGTGAGATCATGCACCGCTTGAAATTCCTTGTTAGTGAACTTAAGAAGAAGGCATGATTTCCCTACACCTGAAACCACATTCAAAAATCAATCCCTGAATGTTTCTTGTCCACCAAGAAAAAATTTGATATGAAATAGCATATGAGAAGGATTGTTAAGAAATAAAAGCAGAAACACTTATACCAGTATCCCCAATGATGATATACTTAAAGATATAAGCATAAGACATTGAAGTGGACAAATCTAAATCCGTAGGTGCAGGCAAAAACGAATCCCTTCTTCTCCCGATGAAGACGAAGAGAAGAGAATCACTTTGTTCTATGAATCTATGATGATGGGTAAGGTAAAAAATCTGAAAAGAAATGTCTTTAATTATACTTTTAACGTTTTTGAATCATTACATATGAGAATAGCTAACGTGTCTATATCATGAGAGCCTTACAAACTTTCCTAGATTGTGTCTAGAGATTTGCTGAGTATGATTATACAGTGATTGCAGATTAATGAGTCTGTTGTGAAGATGATACGTGCCAATTCTTTCTGGCAAAGCCATATGCTTTTCTGGTTTTAAATAAGGCAATAGCTTTTGATAAAATTTAAATATTGATTTAGATTTTTTCACATAAAAATATAGAAAAATTAACTTCTTATAATCCTTTTTTTTTAATTTTCTAGTTAGAACTAACAATTTAACAAAATTACTTATCATCAATTTTTAGTGTTTTATAATTTTAATCATAACATAGATAAAGATCTAAAAGATGAAAAAGTTTTAATGATGATTGGCAAAATATAAATAAACAAATCTATATAAAATGTGTTTTGCCTCAGGCCTCTTGGGCTTATTATATGAATCTAATTACAGTTTTTTTGTTTTTTTTGTTTGTGACTTTAGCTTTGATCTTTTTCTCAATTTGTCTTTTTGGTCTCAAGATTATGATTGAGCTGCCTGTGCTCAAATTCCCTTCTTCAATTTCATTGTCTGTTCTGACTCGCACTAAATTAAGGACGGTTGTCGACCATCGCTGCTGTTTCCAGTACCATGCAAATGGCTACATTCGTACCTCCATCAAATCGTTATTAAAAGGAACTTATATATACGCAAAACACATCTTAATTTTAGATATAAGAATAGAGATACACGTGCATTGTCAAACCGTTCCAAAACCCACCACGACAAAGTCAACAAATCGAACTCCAAAACGATTTACAAACTATTGAAAGAAGAGCAGAGACATTTTTGCTATATCATATGTGATCATTTTTACATGATGATATAGACACCTTTCCCCATCTCAACCGCAGCACCCTCCTCCTTGCGAGGTGGAACCATCTCTTCCACCTGATGGTCCTGGAATTCCTCCATATCCGACTTTGATTCCATATGACTCATTTGACACATCAAACACACCATCTTGAATCTTCTTGTATATTGTTGCGGCTGTCTTAATGAATGCCTAGCAAAAATTCACAAAACACAACTTTAGTCGAATCCATGTTTAGTATTGTGTGATTGGCAAAATATAACAACTTTGACCAAAATCTACTTTTTCCTCTCTCCCTTCTCTGTTCTCCCACTGCCTAAGTTTTATTAAGGGACACTAGAGAAAGCATGGAAGTTAAAAGTGCGCCCTCTAGAGATCTATGTCTATTCCTAAGAAACCATATTGGAAGGTATGGGGGTTTACCTCCTCAACATTCTGAGCAGTCTTGGCAGAGGCCTCCATGAAAATAAGGCCGTGCTCCTTTGCAAACTGCTCTCCTTCCTCTGTGCTCACTGCCCTTCTGTGAGCAAGATCACACTTATTCCCAATAAGCATGATCGTCATATTTGCATTTGCATGCTGCCTTGCATCTTCTAGCCAGCTAGCTAGATGGTTAAATGTCTCCCTCCTGCGAAAACGGAGATCAAAAATATTGTGAGTGTCTGCACTGAAACCGTTACATTTTTGTAACTGGTTCAGATGTTTAGGTGTCAAGGTCCCTTATATAAAAGAAGAATAACGCCGACAAATACAACTGAGGTCATTATATCAAGATCATGGGCAACTTCTAGTTATACTAGACAAAAACAGAATTTGTTTTCATGATCAAGCTATTCTTGATAACATAGAGAAAGAAGCAAATGATATACCTTGTGATATCATAGACAAGCAAAGCCCCAGCAGCCCCTCTATAGTATGACCTTGTAATAGACCTAAAGGATTCTTGACCAGCCTGCCATGCCCATATCACAGAGAAATATTAGCCAAGACAAAGGACATGAGTTTTCAACATTTCTATAAAGCCTAAGCCGCTGAGTATAATCTTGGAAGGATGTTGTGCATAGGCTATGGAAACTTCAAAATAGCCAAATAATTGTTCAATAGATGATGTACACAAATCAATCCAGGTATTCATGAAAACGAGATAGAGATCAATGATGAAAAATTCGAGAAGGTAAGGGGGCAGAGAAAGAGACCGTATCCCAGATCTGAAGCTTGATGGGTTTGTTGTCGATGGTGATCATCCTAGCCCCAAATTCAACACCAATGGTAAGGTCATGCACCGGTTGAAACCTCTTGTCGGTGAACTGAAGCAAAAGGCATGATTTCCCTACTCCTGATAATCACAATCCCAATACACACACACACACACACACACACACAATTCAACAACAATCTACAAAGCCTTTGAATCAACCCAAAAGAAAAGGTTGGATACGACATAAGATTCAGATCAATTCGCTTTTCAATTTTAGCAACGAAACATATATATATATATATATATATATATATATATGTCCTCCTGATTCATCTCAATTTCTAATGGATTGCAAGAACAAAAAAGAGAAGCAAAAGGAGTTTACCAGTATCGCCGATGATGATATACTTGAAGAGATAAGCATAAGACATCGAATTTGAAGAATCGAAAAAATCCGCAGGTTCAGGCGGATGAAGAAGAAGGAAGAAGATACGCAAGGGGAGAGAATAGAATCTATTTCTCTCTCTATAAAGACGGGACAAGGACGGTTTGTTTTCTCCAGCGAATCCAGCGATGCAATCAACCTGTGCTGTCGCCAATTTCTCAAAATCTCTGTCGTTTTTCTATTTCATAACCAAACGTCGTGCCGTTTTTATTTCAACATAAAACAGCACGCAGTCCTTTTATAAAAATAAAGCTGTAACCTTTGAAACAATTGCTATATCTTTGTCGAGCACTGTTAGAGAGAGAGAGAGAGAGCTAAGATGGGAAGAAGCGGTGTAGGTGCTGTAGCTCTCTTTACTCTCTCCCTTCTCTTCGTCTCGTATAAGATGGTGGATTCAGCAATCGGTGTGAACTGGGGAACGTTGTCGTTTCACAAGATGAGACCTTCAACTGTGGTGGATCTACTCAAGGCGAACAAGATTACTAAAGTTAAGCTCTTTGATACGAATCCAGATGCGCTTCGAGCTTTGATGGGTACTGGAACCCAAGTTATGGTCGGCATTCCTAACGAGATGCTCTCATCTTTCAATTCTGATTTGTTTGTTCAGCAAAATCTCTCTCGCTTCATCGGCAAAAACGGTGCTGATATTAGGTAAACGGTTACCATTTCTCTTTCTCTCGAGCATCTGTCTGTCTCTTTATGCTAGGATTGACCCACCAATTTCTCAATGATAGGTATGTTGCAGTAGGGAATGAGCCCTTTCTGACTAGTTATGGTGGGCAGTTTCAGAACTATGTAGTTCCAGCTATGGTTAACCTGCAACAGTCTTTGGTTAAGGCAAATCTAGCTAACTATGTGAAGTTGGTGGTTCCTTGCAACGCGGATGCGTATGAGGCTAATGTTCCTTCCCAGGGGACGTTCCGGCCTGAGCTCACACAGATCATGACTCAGTTGGTTTCATTTCTCAACTCCAATGGCTCTCCTTTTGTGGTTAATATCTATCCTTTCCTTAGTCTCTATGGAAACTCGGATTTCCCACAAGACTATGCCTTTTTTGAGGGGAGTAGTCATCCGGTTCCTGATGGGCCTAACACTTATTATAATGCATTTGATGGGAACTTTGACACTCTTGTTGCTGCTCTCACCAAGCTTGGATATGGTCAGATGCCTATAGTTATTGGTGAGATTGGTTGGCCTACGGATGGAGCAGTTGGTGCTAATCTCACGGCAGCCAGGGTTTTTAATCAAGGGCTTATTAGCCATGTGTTGAGCAACAAAGGAACACCGCTCAGGCCAGGCTCTCCTCTTGCGGATGTCTATCTTTTTGGATTGCTTGATGAAGGAGCGAAAAGCACACTGCCTGGTAATTTTGAGAGGCACTGGGGAATCTTCTCTTTCGATGGACAGGCCAAGTATCGTCTCAACTTAGGACTAGGCAACAGGGGACTCAAGAATGCAAAAGATGTGGCTTACCTTCCTTCTAGGTGGTGTGTGGCTCATCCATCAAGAGACATGACCCTAGTTGGAGACCACCTCAGGCTTGCTTGCAGTGAAGCAGATTGCACAACACTCAACGACGGGGGCTCGTGCAGCCAGCTTGGTGAAAAGGATAATATCTCATACGCTTTCAACAGCTACTATCAGATGCAGATGCAAAATGAAAAGAGCTGCGACTTTGATGGACTTGGCATGGTCACCTTCTTAGATCCTTCAGTTGGGGATTGTAGATTTCTTGTGGGCGTTACTGATAAAGGCTTATCGTCAAGTGCTGAGCCAATGGCAAGGTGGTCTATCTATCACATTTGCATTGGAGGATTGATCTGGACTCTCACAATGTAAAGTTGGGAAATTTTCAGTGTTACATTTTTTGAGCGATATAGTAGATATAGGATGGAGAAATTACATAAATATAGAGGGTCAGATGTATTTTATTGTATTTGAAATCACCTTTTGAGCCTATAAGCTGAAAAGCAGAACCATTGTTATCTCTGTAATATCTTATTGGGGTCTATATTAGAAAATCAGAACCACTACAAGTCTACAACTATACTACCTTTGTTGTCAATTTAGTGTCTAAGATGAACTCAAATCGGTTATCAAAGAGATTGTGATCATCACTATAGATTCACTTTCACTAATCTTCTAAGTGCTTCCTCGAGTCTATCTGTTACACCAGTTCCTAAAAACCTTCTTCGACTTGGACCAGATTCCTCTAACCCTGTTTTGATTTTGCAAGGTGATGTGAGCTCAAACAGCCTCCTGTCCTTCCAAATTTCTATTGCACCCTCATGTGACCGAAAATTGGCCACATTAAACAAGTATTAATGATTCTCTGATTGCACATAATTTTATTCAAACAATTGAAGTAACATAGACATTTTATTAGTCTACACTATAAGCATCAACAAGAATCTCAAATTCAAATATGTGGAAGGGGGAACAAAAGATCAAAGAGCTAAAGAAGTCATGAAACAATACATTAATGTCAGAAGAATAAATCGGAGAGAGGCCAGCGTATGTCTCTACTTCTGCCTCTTGTAGATCTTACCCAGGAAAGATTTTAGCACTGCTTGAATTTCTTTACTCTGGTGAGCTTCGATCAACTTTGTCAGCTTCTCATAGCTTTCCCTCTCATATTCCATGAACACAGCCTATGAAATATCAAGATCAAAAGCGCAGATTATGGTACATATTAGATCAGATCTCTAATGCCTCTACTTTCATAACAGATGAATAACAGTCTTTTTCTACTCCGCTTGACTAACGAAAGGTCTAAATTAGTTCTTAGTGACAAACCTCGAGATCAATCTCTTTGTAGAGAGCTTTGACCTTAGCAACGTTTGATGGCTCAATTTTACCATAGTTCTCCTGAGACATTAAAAAGTTATTCAGTCAGATTAACATGCTGTTCCTGCTTCAATCTTATACGAAAAATGATCCTTGTGCGCATTACAAAGAAAACTGATTCTCACATATAGTATCTTAGTCTGTTCTTCACTGCAGCGTTCCAATGCCTTAACCACCAACCACGAGCATTTGAAATCCTCTATGTCTGTCCCTATCTGCGTTATACAACACATCCCCGGTGAGATAAACACCCATATACAATAAGATCAGCTTCGAAAACGCAATGCGTTGGCATAAATTTTCACCTTGCCAAGTGTCTCGGGATCAGCAAAGCAGTCCAGATAATCATCCTATGGAAAAGAAAAGATATCAACTTGCTTATATTGTTCTTGTAAATCTTGAAATGAACCCATAATATGAACTCATGTATTAGTAACTAATTACCTGTACTTGAAAGTAAATTCCCATGTCAATAAGAACATCCTTCACATCAGTATGGCTTTCCAAATTTTCTCCCGCCATAAGCAATGCACAAGCAACCTGAGTACAAGAATGGATGTTTGGTAGTCTTAAAATGTGTAAATGGATATGCCTTTCACATCCAAAGCATTTCTTTTGATGTCTTGATAACTTATGTATGACTCTAAAGAGATAGAGAGAGGGATTAAAAATCTGTACTCACAGGAAGATAAAATGAGTAATAAGCTGTTTTGTACTGGACAATACGCCTATGGCTGCACGTTTTAGAAAACTATATCATCAGTCAGAACATGTTAATGCTATTTCAATGCACCATCCATTAAGAAGAGATGAAAGCTCTCACATTTGCAAGGAGTACTTGGACAAATCTTTTTCTCCATCGAAGGTAGTGATCAAATCAATCATCTGGCCACAAGCTGTTTGAAACTCTACCTAGAAACGATGTAAGAGAACATAGTTGAGATAAATTGTGAAACTGGAAAGTTAAAACGCCAATTAGATTGTTACCTCATTAAACAAATCAACGAGATCAACATAGTAAGGCATTCCCTTGAAGTGCTTTTTGAGAATCCTGTGAAATATGATTGCGAAGTAGAATCCCATCGTTAATAGCAATCATACCAACCTTTGGCTGTCTGAACCAACAGGGCTGGCCACGGCGTGTGACAGAGTTGTCCATGATGTCATCAAGCACAAGGAAATAAGCTTGAAGCTGCAATGCAAAAGATAAAAAAGAACCATTGAGATGAAAGACAAAGATAGAGAGAGAGAGTCAGACAAAGAGAGAGTAAAAGAGAAATATATACCCATTCAATACACCAACCAAGAGCACATGCGAGGAAACTCTCTTTATCTGTCAAGTCTTGACCTTGCTTCAAGAGCTTGTAGCTATCAACCACGGAGAGACCACGATTGAGCTTCCCTGCAGAACAGAACAGAACAGAACACACAAGTGTTTGATGTCAGTTGATTATGTTTAGATGAAATGTCTGAGAGAGAGGCTCCTCTCACCGCCGCGTACATTGTAGTCAAGCATCTGCAAAGAGAGAGAGTCACCAAATCAGCAAAAAAAAACTAACTGATCAAAAAAATTCTGAATTCAAATAGAAAAAAAAATGAAAGTGATTCGAGGGAATATACCCGTTCAAGCCATTGACGAGACTCGTGGGTGAATTCAAAGGAAGGATCTTGAAGCAGGTCAGATTTGAGAATAGAGTAAACGTCGAGGAACGTTGATTTCAGATCCGCCATTGATAAGAGAATCAGGGAAGGTGTGCAAACCAAATGCTACACCTGATTCAATTGTTTAATGTTCCTTCCTTCCTAGGATCATGCTTATATCGACGTCACGTGACTTTTCTTTAAATGGGCCACAAAAAAGCCCATTAAATGAGCCGACTTAGGCCTGGTTACCTCAGAATACAAGTATTATATAAACTGCGCGAGTGTGGGAAAAATAACCTAATTTTGTATTACAGAGCTTCAAAGGATGGCGATAATGTCTGATCTTTCACCAGAATTGGTAGGGGAGATTCTCGCTAGGGTTCCGATGACAACTCAGGCGTACTTGCAAAAAGTGGAAAGATTTATCCAAAGATGAGATTCTTTGCAAAGCAGCAGAAGCAAGGAAACAATTTAGGGGATTCATGATGATGGATTCTAGGGTTTGTGCAATGAAGTTTGATCTCCAAGGAATCCGAAACGAGGAAGAAGACTTTGTTGATCCATGTATAAATTAAATAGAAAAACTTGATCAAATCAAGGTATCTAAAGTCCTTCAATGCGACGGCTTGTTGTTAGTTGTCATGGAGGACAACTCGAGTCTTCTAGTATGGAATCCTTACTGAGGACAAATGAGGTTTATCAAACCCAGAGACAGCTTCCACAGAATCGACATGTATGCTCTCGGATATGACAGTAACCGTAACCACAAAATCTTGCGGATTGTGGATGATTTCGACAACCGTGACCGTGAGCACCTTTTCGGGTACGAAATCTACGACTTTAGCTCTCATTCTTGGAGGGTTCTTGATGTCACTCCAGACTGGGATATACACCGTTATCAATGCTTCGTGTCTTTGAATGGAAACGCTAATTTTTTTTCCCAAGAGAAGGTAGTAATTACAGGAGATGTAGAAGAGATTGAAATTTTTTTTACTATGTTTTGATTTCACAACCGAGAGGTTTCGGCCACGTCTTCCTCTGCCATTTCACTCTTATGTGTTGGAACTGTGGCTCTATATTGTGTTGGAGATGATCAGCTTGCGGTGTTATACCAGCGGTTGGAGTCAGATGAGGTATTGGATATTTGGGTCACCACTAACATCGAGCCCACTGCTGTGTCCTGGAGCATGTTTTTAAGAGTGGATATGAAACCACTCACTGGATTTCAGTTCGATGAAGAATATGGGAGCTTCTTTATCGACGAAGAGAAGAAAGTCGCCGTGGTTTTTGATTTAGACAGGTATAGACGGTTGGAGATCCGTCGCTACCAGACAGCTTACATCATTGGAGAAAATGGATACTTCGAAATTGTAAATCTCAGTGAAGCTCCGGATCTTGGGAAACCTGACAAGTTATATAACGTCTATGAGTTCTGTTACCCACTTGTGTCCTCTTCTAATTATTCTCCAAGCTTAGTGCAACTCTAAACCAACCAACCAGCCGGACAAAAGAGTAAGCAAGAGATCATAACTAGTCCCTTATACTATACACTACTACTATATTTGTTTATGCATCTTGTGTTTTGCTATTTATCATATTAATAAAGTGTTCGGCTTTTACAACTCTACTATAGTACTTTGTCCAATTTCACATCCAAACAAGAAGAAAACAGAGATGCCTTTAAATCTATTTCATAGACTCTGTTCCATGTTAAAACAGTTCATGTATTTACTGTTACAATGAGAAATATGAATAAATCATCAATCTCTCAATAAAGATATATTCGTATGGACATTTCTATTAGTTTCCCTAAACAACCTAAAAGCATTTTTATATCTGCTACAAGTCTTGTGGTTTCCATTTTCTTAGTTCAGCATCAACAATACAATGTGCTTCCTCTGCAATCTCTGCTTTTCTCAAGGCACCATCAATCGCCTGTTTTAACACCTCCATCTCTTTCATCTTCTCTTCCAACATCCTCTCACCTTCTATTCTGCTCTCATTGATCTCTTCTAGTTGAGCAGCAACTGTTTTCGCTTTAAACTGAACCATTCTCTCTGACTCTTCATGCTTTCCTCTCAAATCCTCGTATTCTTGCATTGATATTCTAATCTTCTTATCAGGCTCATCATGTGTTAGACTCTCTTTCTTCTCTGTGAGTACTTTCATGTCTTCCACAGCTCTTTTCTCTGCGGTTTTCGCTTTCCCCACCGCTCTTCCAACTATCTCGAGCTGTTTCACTGCTTCACCCATTGCCATATGTGTGGCTGCTGCTTCTCTCCTGAGTTCATCCACTTGCATCCTCATCTCTTCCGCTTCGTTTCTTGTTTTCTCTGCTTCACGTAAGATTTCGTCAACTTTACGACTCGCTTCTACCCATTCTCCCTCTTCAACTTGTTGTCTCTCCTTTTCTTTTCCCTTCAAATCTCTGTTTTCTCTCTGCACTCCATCTAATTCAACCGTGAGTGTGCCCACCAAGCTTTTGTATGAACTTTCTTGGTCACATATTTCTTGCATCGCACTCTTCGCCTCTTTGAGTTCACGAGCTAGTTCAATCTCCTCCTGCAACCTCTCGTTTCCCCTAGATATCTCCGCTAACTCCTCGATATCTTTCCTTAGCTCAGGGTCACAACCTCGCTTCAGATCTTCAAGCCTTTGCTCAGCCTCTCGTCTCATAGCCGCGTAAGTTTCTCTCGAGGCAATGCTCTCTTCCTTAATTTTTTCCTCTTCTTCTTTTTTCCTGGCAGCATCTGACTTAAGTTGCTCAGCAGCATCACGCATTTCCACTATCTCATGTGACATATCTTTGATCTTTTTGGAGTTAAGTATGGAAGCACACTCTGCTTCCTCTGCCTTTTGAAGTTCAGCTAGCCTTTCTTCTACGGAGATGTTAAACAGTTGTTTTAATTCAGCGAGCTCGTGTTTCGCCATGCATAGCTCTGCGGTACTCAAAATGTAATCCTGTCTTGCGCGCTCTGTTTCTTGTTTATCAGATTGAAGTTGTTCTAACCGTTGATACATGGTGTGTTTTGTATAGATGGCACATTTCCTGGAATGTTTGGTGGATTCTAGTTTAACCCTTAAATCAGCGGCTTTTCGTTGAGCAGAGTCGAGATCGGAAAGAGCTCGTGCTTTAGCTGCGACAGAGCCATCAAGACAAAGCTTGACTCTATCCATTTCTTGTTCGGCCAACAGAAGTTGTGTCTCCTTTTCCGACACATGATCGGTCGTGTCCTTAACGAAAAAAAAAAATGAAAAAATATTTAGAAACAATGTTTTTTGCGGGAAAATTGTGGAATACCGTTTTTTGTTTTAATACCTGAGAGGGGGAGGAGGAGGAGAGACGTTGTGGTTGTTGTTTCTTAGAGAAGCTAACTTGACGGAATAAACTAACGGCATCTCTAACAGATTGGAAGGGAGCACGAGTGTCAATCTCTCCCACCTCAGTGCTTCGAGGAGGAGTCTCCGGAGGCATCACCGGAGCATCCGTTCTGATCTTCGCCATCAATCTTCTCAACACAAAAAAAAAATTACGTAATGAAGCAAAGAGAGAGAGAGAGATAGAGAGAGTTTGATGTTGATCCTTAGGATCTTTTTGTCTTCCAAATAATGAACAAGAGGGTCGCCATGTTTTGCGGTCGTGTCTTTTTGTGCACTCTAAGGTCTTCCTCTATCTATTCTTCTATTTTTAGAGACAACCCACTCTTCCTCCTCTATTTTCAATTTTGACTATTGATCATCTTATTTCTTTTCTTTCATTTGTTGGGGGCATTTGGTAAACTCAAAACATCAAAATCTTGAATCCTAAAATAAGAACATCTATGTACATTATTCATTTAGTACTTAGAAATTATATATAAGAACATTTTCTTAGCATGAATAAAAAGTTATTAATAGAGGAATATATCCAACCGGCGAGCTTTCTCCAAATTTGAAATATTGGTGACCATTGCATCGTTCGAATTTGCTTACCCTCATAAGGACACATACTTTTATCTATACAATACAACTGACGTTAAACTGGATAATTGACGTTCTTATTACGATAAGAACATATTGTTTACCAAGTGTTACATGGTCATAATGTAAATTTTGCGTGCATGGATGAATCTTTCTATATATAGTAAGTTGTGCAAACCAGAAGCTGAAAGTGGAGGAGTATTCAAGCTCATCAATGGTCATCAATCATCATCTGAGATTGTTAGCGTAATACCATGCATGCATTTGTCAAAAAAAAAAACAAATTTCCTCAAAAAACTAAGTTATATACATGATAAAGAAATTAAGTTGCTTAATACATGATGCTCTAAATGCCTAAATAATTTGTCTAAATCAGTAAATTTTGGTGGCAATTGTACCCCAAACATATTTACAACAGAAAAAGGAGAAAAATATATAGAGGATATATATGAGACAAAATATTAATAAGATAAGAACAAAATCAAACATGTGAGAGAGGAGAAGGAGGGTTGAGAAGAAAAGGATAAATTTAATCTTAAAAAAATAAACAAGGAGAAATGCAATGTATGTTAGGGTTCAACTAAACCTCTTGCTTAGTTATATTCGACGTGGGAAAAAAAACCAAAAAATATTTTATCTATTTTTATTTGGACGTTTAATATCTGGTCTTTTTTTGTTGGAAAAATAATACTCAAATTAATAAAAATGTGTAATTTAATACCTCAAAAATTAAATGTTGTTATTTTCCTACTTACGATTTCTTAACAAAAAATAAATTCCAGTTTTACCCCTATTCATTTCTATTATTTATTAATTTATAAATAACATTAAGTTAATTTTTAATTTTTGCATAAAAATGTAATTGTTAATATTTCAAATAACCACTATTTTATTTCTTTTAATTCACAACAGATTTCTATTTTATTTCTTTAATAATTTTTAATATTACATTTTATTACCATTTAAAATAGAAAAACTCAAATAAATTAATCAGAAGAATAACTATGATTGTTCAAAACCGTTATCGACTTTGTTCTTTTTTTTTTCTAATCGTGATTGACTTTGTTTTGTCCATTCAACGAAAATCTCACTGTAATTCCCAAGCATTAACCAGCTGCAAGATTCTGAATTTTTGAAACCCAAATCAGAAATTTTGAATTGAGATATACAAAAAGAAGTAAGTTGTTTTGCGTTCTCTGTCATGTGAGGTAGAAGCTGTAATGTGGCTGTACCGGTGGAAACTCTATAAATCTTTGAATTGATTTGTGAAGCATCGGTGATGGAGATAACCCCATCGTCGCCACTCTGTTGCTTTGATCATATTTGGGCGATTTCGGCTGGACCAACGACAAAATCAAAGGTTCGTTGGTCGGATCCAACAAAATAAAAAGATAGATGAGTGAGGGAAGAGACATGTAAGAAAGAGACAGATTGGTCGAGATAAAGGGATTGATAGGCTCTCGTCGTTTTTCTTCTCCCACACAATTTCAGTTTTAGGGTTTATGTGTATTTGGAAATTTGGACATTAATCAGATCGGGATTTGGTTTGGTTTGATAATTATTGAATTTGTTTTTCTTATTCACGAAACATTGAGAAATCTTTAAAAAAAAATTTAAAAATTTTTGGAGAAAATAAAATATAAATATTTTTTGAATTAAAGAAATAAAATAGTGATATATGAAATATTAATAACAATTATATTTGTTTATTTAAAAACATAAAATTAATTTAGTGTTATTTATAAATTAATAATTAATAGAAATGAATAGGGGAAAAACTGGAATTTATTTTTTGTTAAGAAATCGTAAGTAGGAAAATAATAACATTTAATTCTTGAGGTATTAAATTACAAGTTTTAATTAATCTGGGTATTATTCTTCCAACCAAAAAAGACCAGGTATTAAACATGCAAATAAAAAATAGATAAGGTATTTTTTGATTTTTTTCTCTATTCAACGTGGATAATATTTGTTCTATTTTTTTTTTCTCTTTAACATTTCTGAAAACTTTTTAAGAAATCAAGCTTATTAGTAAATGTCAAAGTTATCTAGCTGAAATTAACTAATTAGTTTACTGAATGCTATAAAATGTCTTTCGTATGTGTTAATTGTGTTGATATGAATATTTTGTTCTTTTACTATTTTAAAATCTGTGTAAGAATTTTTTTTTTATATAGTAAAGTAATTCACTTCAAATTGTATTGATACGTCAAGAAAAGAAAAATAAGAAACAATACAAACCTAATCATAGAGATCGACTACAAAATAATTAAAAATAGAAAAAAGTCTAACAGACTTTAATTTAATTGCTCTTTAATATTATGTGGAAATTGTTGATCTTTGTGTAGTTATTGAGCAAATGCAATAAGAAGAAATTAAATAAATATATGATATTGATATGTCATCATACACAGACACATCATTGAATTCTTGACCAAATAAATTAAAAGAAAACACATCATTGAAATACACATTTTTGTATTTATCCATGGGAGAGATAAACTGATAACCAACCCACACAAAGATCCTCCCACAAAAAAGAGAGAAAAATAAATATAGGTGTCTTTGTTCAAAAGGTACAAATGTCTAGAAGAAGAAAAAGAAAAACAGTTGGGGCAGGCTTGAATATATGTAAATTGTGACCCCTACCTTTAAATTTAGGTTAGACTTTGGAACTTAATATTAACGAATATAGACATTTCTAAAGGAGAAACGTCGCATACCGTACTGATATTTGACCAAACCTTGATCAAATCTATTAATTTTAAATAAAATAATTAAAAGAAAATGAGAAGAAGAAGAAAGAAAGAAAGATTAGGCAAACAAGTGTGTATGTATATATATCATTAAGGAGTCAGGCAATTTGACCAAAGAAGATAAACAAAAAACAAAAGTCAAATAAAGGAAGATGGCTTTTACATATTAAAAGGCAAAATTAAGAGTCTCATATCTTATAAAAGTTCCAGCCAATCCATTCATTTTGTGTGGGTATATATATAGACACACATCATTCTTGTTTCTTTAGTTTTCCACATAGTTAGATTTGTAAAGAGAAGATGAAGTTCTTGTTAATGAGCATGACGTTGGTATTAGTGGTGGCGTCTGGGGAAGCAGCTAGGGAGAGATGGACCAGAAATGAGATGGTTGAGATGGCTGGCTACGGCGAACAAAAACTCTCCTCTGTTCTTCTCACCGCAACTCTTCTCTCTTCCTCGTCCTCTCCTATTCATGGTACGTATACTGAAATAAACCAATTAGCAATGAGTGAATTTGTTCATGTACATTATATACTAAGAAATTTCTAACACATCATCATCATCATGTAGGTGCTACTGTTGGTATCAAGTGCCATACTAGATATAGGAAAGGATCTAAATGGATCAAAGGTGTGACAGATGTGTCGGGGAAATTCGTCATCGATCTTCCTTCTCACCTCCACGCGATTCCTGACCTAGACAAGGCTTGTATCATAAAATCACTCTCTGTTCCTAAACCGTATCGATGCTCTTCCAAGATTCATAGAGGCATTCAACTCCTCTCCTCTTCTAGTGGCTCCCGTGTCTACACAGCCGGCAACATCACCTTACAATAGAGAGCACCATGTATGTAAAAAGAGATTCTAAATTAATCTTTCTAGGAAAGATCATTCATGCCTTTATGTTTTTTTATGGTTCCTTCTCACTTCTTGTGATAAAGAGAGATAGGCTTTGTAAATCTTGTTTTTTCTTGCTCTTCTTGTATATAAAATTCATGTTTTCTTCAACCTCGGATCTTCTTGCTACTACAGAGAACATACGATCCTTTTAACTGATTATATATTAGATGTAAAGTTTGTTGCGTTAACTGAACAACCAAGGCTAGACCAAAAAGCTGAGAGAAGACATATATGAAAATGACTTTAGCTGAGTTTGCAAAAAAATATATATGAATGTTTTTGTACTTAGCAGATTCTGTTTTACTTAATAGGTTCTCAAGATAATTGCTACATCATTCAAATAATTAATAGGAGACGAGGGACGATTTTTGTTTCATCATATGGTTTGCAATTCAGACATAACACACACACATCTCTTGATCTTTAGTTCCACTTTCTTATAACCCATCCAACACTCAATATGTACTGTACAACCTAAAATAAGATCACAATTCCGTAGTATATTCAATCCCATAAGCTCCTTCTTCCTCTACTGGCAACGTGGATTGGGTACGCGGCTGCACAACATAGCCATAGAAATATAAATATCAACTTTGTCTTGATGTTATATATTTCTCAAAAGAAAAAGACAAACAATGAAAGGAAAAGCTGACCAAACCTTCTTGAGCAGTTTGTCTTTCTACATTGTTTTGGTTCTTCATTCACCATTGCCAATGCGTTTTCTTTTTCTCTCGCTGCAGCTTCCCTCTTTGCCTTCTTTGTCTCAATTTCAATGGCTTTCGTTAGAGCATCCACCTTCTTCAACAACATCTGAAACAGAGGTATCTTATCTTAAGTAAGGTTTCATACAGTTGAAGAAATGAATAGAGATGAAGTTACCTTGATCTCTTCATTTTTGGCATTAATAGTACCCTCTTTACTCTCACAAAGCTTCCTTAAAGCAATTACTTCCTTCTGAAGTCTGTCATACAAAAACCCTGAAACCACATCTTCAAAATCCACATTTCCATCTTCCTCTGTTTTCCTTTTTCCATCTTCTTCATGCTGATCAGTTAATCCGTTTGTTGTAATCTTTGAATTCTCCTTTTCATTACTTTCCACAACTCTGTTAATTGTATGATCCAGAGCATGGATTCTGCCTGTATCTGAGCCTCTTGGCTGAGAGTTAGACCATTTCTTTGATCCACCACCACTCGTCAAGAATCCTAAAATCTTGCCAGATTTTTCAGTCTTTGTAGTTGGAGAGACTAGAAACGTGTTTGTGCCCTTCAAGCCATCTTCTATTGTTTTCAGCCTCAGCTTCAACCTCTCCTGTATTGATTACTTGCATTAGAAACTACACTTTTTACCAACAAAATATTAAACAATCTAAGCAATCACCTTTAGTTGGGATTCAGCCTTAGCAGTTCTTTCCGAAACAGCAAGTTTATCTTTCAATTTCTGCATTTCTCCCTGCACATAGACACAAAGTTCAACACTCATGTCTCATACATAAGCTAATCAGTATGAATAACTGGTTGTGTAAGTGCAAAGCAGTACATGGAGAAGCCTTCTCTCTTCAAGCCATTTCTTTACGGGCATGACTCGATCGTTCTCATCTTTCCATTCGTTAGCAACGGCAAGAGCCACTCTACTTGCTGATACTTTGACTCTGGCCAGCTCTCTCTCCAAGGTTCTCTTCTCATCCTGGTAATGATGAAAAAATCATGTGAGTTTCTTGAAAACAAATAAGAGAATGAAGTACAAGAAACAGAACACAATTACATTGAGCTGTGAAATTTGGCGGCGATAATCTCTAACTGCATTGGCGGCTGTTCCTCCTGCCAAGATTGCTTCCTCCAGTTCTACAATGCTTTGGGAGAGCTTCTCAATCTCCAACACTTTCTGGCGGTTGATTTTCTCAAGAAACTTGTTCTCGTCCTGACATATCTCAATCTGTCGCCGTAGTTCAAAGTTATGGTTCTGGACCTCCTCAACGATTAAAGCACGTTCAAGTGCACTTTTCAAGATTCTCTCTGCTTCAATAAGCGCCGATTCTTTTGATTTTGTCAGACGTTCCAACGCTTTCTTGTCCTCTTGAAGTGCAAAAATCTGCAAAATATCGGCGTGTAAACACAAGCATATCCGGCTTTTCACACTGATACAAGAAAGAAGTTTGAAATACAAGGTGTGTCAAGAACCTCGTGCTTGTGAAACTTGATCTGAGCTTCAAGAGGAGCTATGATGGATTCGAGGGGTAAAAAGTCATCGTCCTGTTGGTGAGTGTAAACCCTCCTAAGTGCTTCTTCTGCAGCGTCCTGAGCCGCCAATGCATCTTCTTTCTCTTCCTTCAGCTTCTTCATCTCCACCTCCTACAATCATGTCATAATCTTAACTTATTTCTAATCATTATGAATTATTTTTCATGTTTTGGCATACTCCCTTCACAAAGATGGTAGTCTTTGAGCAAAACACACACCTTTTGTTCAACAAGATTCTCAGTGGCTCCAAGTTTATCCTCCAACTTCCTTACGCTTTCTTTAAGCTGAATCACAAACAAGTAGCATAAGTAGAGCTCAATAAGCTCGAAGAAGTAAATTTAAAAATGGATAACATTGATCAAGAAAACTTTTAGGCAAAATTGAGTAAAATTATTTTAGAGGATTCTCAAGAACAGAGGAGATGATGATCATCATGTTACCTCCTTAGAGACTCTGTCTTTGAGCTCTTCATTTGTTCTCAAAGCCTCAACTTCAGCTTTAGCAGCCAAAAGCTCTTTCTCTTTATCTGCAGAGAGAAATCAAAAGAAACCAAGACTAACCTCACCATTAAGCAAATTACACATAAGGATTGATCAATAAAAACCAGACAAGAAAAAGAAAGAACCTTTAAGCTGGTTTTGCAGAGAAGAGGTGTTAGATACAAAAGGGTTTTCTCCTGCAGTCATTTTGTACTCTCAACAGCTCCTCCTTCTTTTGTTGCTGTATAGAAGATATGAGTTTTGGTCTAAACAGAAGACAAATGGAGCCGTTTAATATATACACACACACTATAAGAGAGAGAGAGAGAGAGAGAGGCCATTCCTTAAAGGAATTGACGTTAAAGGGGAGAGAGAGAGACAGAGACAGAGACAGAGTTTAAACTTAAACTTACTAAACTCTTTTACCTCATTCTGAAGCAACCGTCTCCATTTCAAACTCTTGACAGTAACCAACCCTTCCCTCTTATTCTTTCACTTTCAGACCCATTTTCAATTCATCCCTTATCTTAATTTTCAATTCTGAAATGCTTACAACTTGTTGACTTCTTCTTTTTTCAACTTATCTACTCAGTTACATAGAATTTTCACTATGGAATATATCAGACTAGAGTTGGTTTCACCATCATAATTACTGCATTCATACGTAGATTAAAAAAAATGTCCATATTTTTCATGCTCCAACATTAATGGTGTAGTAACTAATACTAGTATTTTAAAGGGACACGGTTTTTGAAACTCAATAATAAACAAAGGGATATGCTTCAAACCTTCAAATGGAAATTAAAATAGACAAAAAAAAAAAATTGTATAAGCTAAAGAAGAAGAGAATAATCCAAAAGAAGTTGGAAGAAGAAGCAGCATATGACAGATATAAAGACACTAATCATACGGATAAAGATAATTTAAATGATTGAACTAATTTCGTTTGGTGAATACCCTTTTCTTTCTTTCTGTTTTGTATTTCTTTTTAATAATAAAACTAACCATCAATATTGATTATATATCCTTGTCTTTATTCGTTTTTGATAAGGTTATATCAAGTTATATGAATGTAGGTAACAACAGATAACAATTATGATAATCTTGAAACAAAAACAAGATTAAATCAACTTCTTTTTTTTTTTTTTTGGACAAAGATTAAATCAACTTCTAAATATGTATTATCCATATGAATTTTGTGTAGTTCGATTAGTAGAAAGAGTAAGGAAGAAAGGTTGAAAAACTTGGAACAAGGAAAGCAAAGGGTGAAAAGGTGTTGCCTCAGCAATTAATAGCTTAACCGCAAAATATTGCACAAACCAAGCTTTCTTTGTATTAGTGGAAGTCACTCAATATCTCTCTTTGAATTATTAAACATAAAATGGGATTTTTCAAATAAATGAGACTCCTCCCTTCTTTGCTTCCAAGTCTTACGGTTTGGTTTAATAAGATGGAAACAATGATAGAGGATTAGACAAAGAACACTTATTAGGAAGAATAAATATAGAATCAACAGAGATAAATGACAAATTTAGGAGAAAGATTAGGTAAAATAACAGTAAGTCAAAAACGAATTAAGTAAATTGGCAACAAGACAAATCAATATTATATTTTCTTCATTCATTTTAGGTGATATTTAATAAACTAGACAAGACATATAAAATAATAACATATTACCGCAAATACTCAACATATAATATACTAGTGTATTGTTATTAAAGGCAAATAAAGGAAGCTTGAACATTATAAAAGTAAAGAATAAAATTGGAGGCGATGACCTGTACTTGTTCATTCCTTGGTTTTGTGGGTTGGTAAGCTCCTTTTTAAGACTTATCAGACAGAACCCAATCTGACCTGTAGATTTTGTCCTAATATTTTTTCACCTCACATCACAACCTTTTGGTCAGCCGCCAGTTGACTCATACATACGGAAGATGATAGAATGACGCAGAATGACCTAATCAATGTTTTGGTTATATTTCATTAGTAGCATCCCCCAACCCACAACAAGAAAATAATTTACAAGAGAAAAACAAGCACCATGTTTGGTTTGTATACATATATATATATATATAGATAACTAGTTGACTTAGGTTGTGTTACAACTTAAAACAGCATTACACACCCTCAAAAATTTACAGAGACAGATGTGTTTGTTTGTTCTCTTCATCCACTCAGGTCACCACTATCACCATAACTTACTCAATCTGGTTTGGGTTTGGCTTCCACGCCGAACATGTAGCCATGGGTCTCCTCTTCCAGAAGAGGTAGAGTGCTCCTTCACTCCCTCCCAGTTTGTAGTTTTTGTCATAACCCTTCAGAATCTCACTTGCTGCAAACGCTACGGATGTGCTGATCGGCCAGCCAGCGAACCCAGCCATCATCATTCTGACCCTCCATTTCCCCAGCACCTCGTGTCTCTCCACTCTCTCTGACTCCTCGCATGCTATCATGTTCACTATGTCTCTTGCTACGCAGTGTTGCTCTGCGCTGATCCTCTGCTTATCATCCCGTGGCCGCGCTGCATCCATCGACTCAAACATCGCTGTGTAGTAATCCAGTGTTTCCACAAACCGTGACAGGAAAGGCGACGTGTTTGTGTTTGATTCTTGCTCCACTAGTGTCACGAGTCTCGGGGAGAGGCTCTTGATCAGATGCAACAGCCTGTCTCTGTGATTTTCAACACTTACGCTCTCATCAGGCATGTGGTGCAATACATACGGGAAGTTCACAACAACAGCAAAGCCAGGTTCCACCCCAAGGTGTTCGCGCTGCACCTTGCACCCAGACATGACGGCATCGTGAAACTCAAATGGGACACCACATGACTCTGCAAACTTTGCGAGCCTCTCACCTACCAAGCTGAGCCCTCCCCCACGGGCATAGGTGGACTGTGAATCATCCACGCCAGTCACACGTAGCAACGGCGGCCCACCAGGGCGTTTCCCAAGCTCCTGGATCAAAAACAAGTATTGTGATCCCTGCGCAATCTGGAAATCGATAATGTGGACTCTGGTTTCCCCAGCTATTGCTTCCAAGATCGCAGTATTTGCAGTTGTGTATGCAAATTTCCAGTAGGGGCAGATTTCATAGAGAACGCCCATGTACGACATCAGTTCCCTTCCTGTTGGTTCATTGCATTTCAAAGCTCTGTATATATTGCTCCCAGACCCCTCAAGCCTCGCTCTAAGCCCTTCTGCCATATAAGTGCCTAAACGTTGGATTGGACTGCCTGATACCGATACCATCTGTTCCAAGACATCGAGGAATCCATACGCTGTAGCGAAATCCCCATCAGCGACCGCCCGAGCAGCCTCCACTAGCACCTCTTTCAAGTCTAACTGTGGAGTCAATGCCAAGAGTTCATCCCAGTTCCATGACTTCCCAGCAGCGGGGCTGAAACCCGAGAATTCTTCAACTTTTGTATCACCACTCAGCAGCGAGACCTCAAGTTCCCGAATCTTACTCTTGACACCAGCTTCATCATAGGCAAAAGAAGATGCCCCACTCAAGGGTGATCCATAGACGTTTTCAGGGGAAGGATGGAGATCTGAGATGCATGACTGAGAGCCCTGAGGAGAAAACGGGCTCCGGCCAGATGTGATGCTCACAGAAAGGGAGTCATAGGAAGGAAGACTACCAGAAGCAGTGGATGATTCGAGAGTAAAGAAGTTTTCTTTGGATGGGATATCAGAGAAGCCATTTTTGTCTATCGCTTGAAACTGAGGAGAACAGTAGACTTGAGGATACAGCATGTGCAGTCCAGCCGCACTGTGATGTTTCTGAGACGTTTGCATTGGAAAACCCCAGTAATACCCACCCCCCTGACCGATCTTCTTTAGCTAAATCTCTCTCTACAGTGTCTCTTGTTCAATCAAGGAGAATAAAAACCTGTCTCCATGCAAAAGATCCAAAAAGAAAAAGTTAGCTACAACAGAGTAAGAGTAAAAGCAACTATACACAGACACTGATTTGTCATAAAAGATAGACAGGTCTAGTTCTGAACTTTTCTCCAAAAAAAAAATGTATACATAACCCATTGGCAAGTCAGCTCACAATCAGTCATCAGAAAACAGATCTGACATCTTTCAGAAATCAAAGATGGGTTTTTGGTACTGCCTTAAGATTCCTCAAGCCAGAAAAAAAAAAACAGAAGATAAAAAGGTATAATCTATATATATATATATATATATATATATATTCATAGCTTCCACCCCAAAAATTGAAACCTACCACTCTTTATCCTCTCTACAAAAACCACATCTGGTCGAAGGTTGGAGTCAAACCCTAAAGCAGAGGTTTTTACCAGAATCAGGTAAACCTATTGGATTGAAACGATAAAAATCCAGGTTCCAAGTCAAGATTTTATACATTCATCAGTTTAAAAGTTGGGTAATTTTGAATCAACAACACAAGGGATACAAAAAGGATACAGGGTATAATTATCTCTTGCACCAAAACCAAAATCAAAACAAGTCATCTCCTTTCACAAACCAAAGACACATATAAAGCTAAGATTCCAGAACCCTATGATTCAAAAAGCTTAAAACCAGATAAAGAGTACAGCTTAATTTTTATGTTGAAAAAGAAGAAGCAATTGCTAAAATTTAGAAACAAGTGGAATTGAATCGTTTGACAAAAGAGAAAGGAACTACCATAAATCACCATGAAAGCTAACCTTTGAAAGGGGACAAAAGAGAAGGAAGTTTTCGTTGCATACTCAAGAATCAGCTTTTGAAGAAGAATGAGATGAGAAGAGAGATTATAAAAATAAAAGTGCAAATTGTCATGACCCTCTTGGAGTTAATTAAACACCCCTGTTTGTTTCGGTTATTTACGTAAAACGCCACTCTGACCATTGACTTTTGGACGGCACTACCACTGTTTTGTGTATTTTTAATTACTCTAATTGTTAACGTCTAATTGCTTATGAATTTAATGGAATGCGTAAGTAGAGTAATTGGGGAAATAGCGTGTGGAACATAAAAAATTGTAGAATTAGACTAATTTACCTTTGTTATGTACATTTTATACTACTCTTGTCGCTTTCGTTTTCTTTTATTTATGGAAATTATTGAAATCATCTTGTGTTTAATTTTACTTCCATAAAATATTTAATAACTAATTATGAATTCGTGGCTTCCGTGGGTTTTTTTTTTGTTGTCAACTTCACAATTAAAATTATAAACTCGCAAGTCGCAACCACAATACAATTATAATTAACGAGAATGACATTAAGTCAAACTTATGGAGTATACTTAAATTAAGTATGACATTTAAGATATAGTTACTTTCATTCACAATCATATAGCTAAGTATAAAATTTGACAAGGAAATGTTTTCACAAGGAAATTGACATTAGTCAATTTTCATATTTTTTCTTCTATTATATTTTCACATATTGTCAAGCTTGATAGATATTCTGTTTCATAATAGTTGACTTATTGCTAATGTACAAAAAAAATCTATTGGATATTTTGTTGATATAAGATTGGATAAAACCATGGTTTTTGTTTGAGGAAAGTATGTATAAGTGAGAATTGCACATATAGATCAAATCATCAAATTAAATATTTATCATCAACGGTAATCTCGATACAACGGAAACAGAAACACACAAAAGACTAATAACAACGTGCATCTAACTAGTTTCTATTTAATAAGAAAAAGAAAAAAAAAAAAGAAGAACAAGAAAACACCTAGTTTCCATAAAGAAAAGTCTCGTGCTTCAATATCATTATCCATAATTCAGTCAGGTACGGATTATATCAACCGGGAGACTAATCAAAATCTCATGTTTTAAATATTGTTCATTCTCATACCAAACAAAAAAAAAAATGTTATAAATAATGTTCATACGAATATAAACAAGAGCATTCCAATACTATATATATATATATATATCCCGACTAGCGCGTGAGTGTAAAGACGGGAGTGAGGAAGCAATCGCGTGGAAGAGCGTATAGTAGGGCTTTGTACGGTGGTGGTGGGATCGTAAAGAGGAGAACGCGTTTACGTCACATATCATTTTCATACGCCGGAAAATTCCAAAGATGAAGGACGTTCTTGGAACCTCCCAAATATCCTCCTCTGAATATCCGACACATGTCTTGTTCGTTTCTGTTTTTTTCTTAGTTTAATATATTGAAACAAGCTGATGGTGATGAGATATATTAATTGGATACAAAAATTTTGTGGCTTGCATCGCATGGAAAAGAAAGATTGTGTGTTTCGTACAAGAGAAGAGACGGTCTATAAATAGTGAAACAAATACTTTATTAAAACAACTTTTTCTTTTTTGTGTGTTTTTAAAAGACGTTAAAAAGAGAAGAGGATGAGATGTAAAAGCATGGAATTAAATCATATCTTTCCTCTTTCTTTCTAGAGATGGCATCTCCTATCTGGAAAACTAGTCGGAGTTTATTTATGTACAAACACAATTCTTACAAACCTGAGGAACAACTTTTCAAATTCAGCTCTATCTCAGAGGAAACTTGAATATTAATTATGGCGTCAAGGCCCTCAACATATTCCTCTTCTCTCTCTCAGTTTAGTTTTCAACTCTAGAAATTTCTAAGAAAATATTGCAAACCTCTTTGTATTTAAAAATCGGAAGTGGACAGGAGTACTGTATTCCCGGACCCCTCTTTTGTCCTAAAAGATCAAAAGCCAAAAAGAAAACACAAATGTAAATTAATGGCACAAGGCAACTTCGGTGAAACTACAGACTACCGTTATTCATAAAGAGAGAGTAAAGGCTTACGTAAGAGCAGGAGACGTAATCATGGTGCCCTCACCACACACGGTTACTCAGAGTAACTTACTCTCTTTGCTTTCTTAGCTTGTTTCTTCCTCACTACAAACACCATTAATTAATTGTCTTTTTTTTTTTTAAAGTCGAAGGTAAACTTTAATATTGTTAATAAACAAAAATATAATGGACAAAGTTGTTTGAGTGTATGTTTTTTTTTTTTGGAAATCTCTAAAAACAATTTTTCGTAATTAGCGCGCGAGATCATATCGCCTTATATATTTAGAATGTGTAGGTAAAACAAACGACTAATTCATCACTTGAACCTACGACATCGTCAACTGGATATCAGAATTGATGTGTAACATAACAAATAAGGATAGTCATAGAGGAAACATGGACATAAATGATATTGAGCATGAGAAAAAGAAGAAAAATTGGGAGTTGTCGGATAAAGATGAGGGAGGAAAGGAAAATGAGGTTGATTTGATGATCTATGATGGTGCGATATGTCACGAAATCTTTTTTTTTTTTTTTTTTTTTTTTTTTTTTTTTACCTTAAAACATTCTCCCACCACTATAACAATGAATGAAATTGGTGAAGATAATAACAAAAACGAGTTAGGGAAGTATTCTCAAAAAACTAGAAAACGAGACTACATTTGTGCTAAGATTTGACGACGATCTGCGTGCAGTGTGAAAGCATAAAACCTTATCAACGGCTATTTTCAGGTCTTATATACATGAACCACATTACTACTTTACTTTCTCTTCTTCTTTTTTTTTTCCGGTAATTTTGAAGTGGATAAAATTGTAGATCAATATAATTTTAGTTTGTTTTTCTCCAAATAATCGTATTATATATAAACCTACAACTATAAGAATCGTATTCTAGTTTGAGAATTTCGATGTCAAAATTTCCATCAACAAGTCATTTGTATACTAAATCTCTCAGAGAAAGAAAAAGATTATCTTAAAAAATCATTTGTCTTTTATTTGTTGGCATTTGAAGATGGAGGAAAGAAGACTTTTGAGATGCTTTATCTCTTCTTTAATTACTTTGACCTTTACTTGATTGTTTTACTAGCTAATACTTTTGTCATTTTCTCCTTTTTCCAGTCTCTTTTTTTTTTTCACTAGTCTTGTTTGAATCTAGTCTTTAATAACTTTTGAATATTCTAAACTACTTCTTTTGTAGTTTTAGTATTGTTGTATAATAGTATATACACATATACATCTAAGTACACGTTTATGTGTAGAACTCTAATCTCTCTAGAACGTTCAGTGACAATATTTTTTTCTCCCACTTTTCGTTTCAGTACGTAGTGACACATTTCCATAAAAGTGTCCATCGATTGAATTAACCATTCCCTTACGTTATACATTAAATAAACAGTTCTTACTTTTTTTTTAGTAGTGCCGTTTATCTTCACAGTTGATTTTGTATGACTAAGGAAGAAGACTAATGCACTAATCCCTCCACCATTTATCGAAATGCAACACAGAAAATTTGAACTTTTACAAAGCTCACTTTGAAATTTGAAAGCGTTATTACACCCATCACGAAACTATTCGAATCAAAAGAGAAACAATCATATAATTTGACTAATAAAACACATTTAATCTTTAACTACTTATAAAAAAAAAACAATTTATCGAGTACAGAGAGATTCAATCTCAAAATGAACAAATGGGCACAGAATCAAATAGCAGCAACGGTCTTATCCCCAAGTACCAAATCTTCTTTCTCTCGCCATACGGCATGAACTTCGTCTGTGCGAAACCGCTGTGTAAAGGTAGAGTCTTGGATCGGCGTTTCAATACCGTTAACAAATGCAAGTAGACCCGTGTAAGCAATCATCGCTCCATTGTCAATACAGTAACGATCATCCGTTGCAAATAGCTTTCCATCACGTTCAGAACACATAGTCCTCATCATGTCCTGCAAACGCTCGTTACACCCGACACCTCCAACTATCAAAACATCTTTCTTGTCACAATGCGCCATTGCTCTTTCGGTGATCTCAACCAACATCGCAAACACAGTCTCCTGCAACGTTCAACAGTCATAAATATTACTCTTAAAAAAAAAGTCTAAAACTTTGCATTCATGTGGCAAAGATTTAACATTTAAGAACAAGTGATAGCCTTACTTGAAGGGAATAGCACAAGTCTGCTGGTGTGCATTCGTTATTTTTGAGCTTTTCCTCTGCAGTAGTTTCAATATAACTCAAGATTCCGCTGAACGATACATCCATACCTTTAACAGCATACGGAAGATCAATAAAGTTTTCTCCTTTCTTCGCAAGCTAGTGAAAACACATGAAAAATGGAGTTAACATTGTTCTTTAATCTTTATAGAACAGAGATAACTTTATAGAACTGAAATCTACCTGTTCGATGTTATAACCAGGGCTTGGATCATTAGAAAGCTTCAAGACTCTAGCAAACCGATCCAAACAATTACCAACGGCAATATCAATGGTCTCACCAAAAATCCGGTACCTACCTTCACTATAAGCAATCACCTGAGTGTTCCCACCACTCACATACAGAACAACAGGATCAACAGCACCAGTAACTACTCTCCCCATCTCAATATGAGCCACACAATGATTCACAGCAACAATAGGCTTTTTCCAAAGCTGTGACAAGACCCTAACAACAATTGCTGAGACCTGCAACGGCGCTCCCATCCCAGGACCTTTCGTATAACAAATACAATCAATTTCTTCAGGAGTTACTTGAGAAGTCTCAAGAGCTAATTTGACTAAAGGAAGAACATGGTCAAGATGATGATGTGCAGTCTCTCTAGGAAGGAAACCATGACCAGGCGGTGTTATGTAAGTATGCCGTGGATTCGCTAAGATTGTACCGTCTAATGTCACAATTCCAACACCAATCTTGTTAGCTGAACCCTCAAAACCAATAGCTATCATCTTTTTCTTCATATCTACACAAAGAACAACAAATTTAGGACTAGATGAAGTAAAAAAACTGAAACTTTACTCGGAACAATCATTAGTTACAGCGTAAACGTTGACGATGATGAACAAGATTACTCATTTCATAGACTGGTATTGGTATTGAGAGAGACCCAACAATAGATTCGTATAAACCTTAAGTTTCGTCTGAAACCCATCTGATGGAAGTTATAATGTACAAAAAATCAGCTTGTACTCACCCCTGTTTCCATACATAATAGCGGAAGTCGGATTCAATTTAGTGTCTTTGTCTTCTTGTTCTTGATGAGCACCAGTAGGTATCTTAGCACCAAGACTGAAATCATGAAAATTCCAAAACTCATCAAAAAAGCACAAAAATTTCCAGAACAACAAATTAGCCTCACGCAGATCAAAGGTAAACACTTTTTCATCAAATCCTAGAAATTAGAACCAAAGACAGGAACTTTCATCAACAAGAGGGTAAAGGGTTAATCAAATCCCACAACAGATTAAAGCGAGAGATCAGAGCATATACTCTTTCTACAAACAGGGACGCTGAAAGACCAATCCTTTACTGAATCTACTAAATTCTAAACCAATACAAATACAGATGAAAACTAAAGGCATAAGAAAAAAACGATTAGATCGAAGCAAACGAGGAAAAGAGTAGATTGTAAAAGGAGAGGGAAGGAGTAGAGAGAAGGGAAGGGTCAGACTTGCATTGGTCGATGAAGACCTTGAGCTCGCTAAGCTTCGTTGCATCCATCTTTGTTTCTGAGAAACTTTACTTCCGATCGGCGAGAGAGAGATACAAAGAGTGTTTGTTTAGGTCTTTGAGTGTTAAAAAGTCTCGTCTGTTTCTTTATAAGTCTCCCGTTGCTTTCGATTTCGAGAGAGAGGTTTGGGGAAAAAAAAGGAAGTGAGAATAAAAAGGGCTTCTTCTTCTAGTATCTTCTTCTCCTTCTTTTGTTTACGGATAAGCATCGCCGGATTTGGACCGGCTATTGCTTTTATTGTTCTCGGAGAGATAAAACGGAACCGAAACGAAACGAATCGTTTCCTCTAAGATGAGAGAGCTCTAAACCCTAGAAACTCTTTTAATCCTAAACCTAGAAACAAATTCAATTCGAGGCACAACACTACGAACCATGAACTGTAGATTGAATTGAATCAAAACTAACCTGAAGCTGCGAGATGGGCGGAATCAGAAGTCGCTCACAAAGCTCAAAGCCAAACGAAATCAGACAGAGAGAGCTAAAGAAGAAGAAGACGGCGGTGGAGACGCCGGGCCGGGACCAGAAACGACGAGGTTTCAGTTTCCTTAGGACGTATGTGATACGACATCGTTTTAGTGTGAGGTTAAAAAACATATGAGCCGAGCCCTAATTTTGGGTTTTGATAAAACGGACGACGTTTGGGTTTTTAACCTAAGATATTTGTTTAGAATTGTTTAGGGTCTTGGTTTATGTCTTGATTTGGAATTGCATATATTTTATGTTTTTGGTATCAACTTGCATACACTTACGAGGGCATGAAATCAAAAAACCCTATGGAAACTTGAGTTATTGACTCATTTTACTAGTCCTGGGCAATCAGCAGAACCCATCTAAGATTTCATTCCTATTTTTTAACAATGAACATTTGATTGATTAAAAAGATCTTAACATATATTTTCTGAATATAATCTAGTGGAAGTAAATAGGAAACACTATATGAAGATTAACCAAACAACATAGATATTAATTAAACAAATATTACATAGATTTATGAAGAAATGGTGATAAATAAAGGAAAATGATAAAAGATTATTATGGGATATGGAGTTCAAAGAAAGAAAAAAACATTTAAGACATTTGACTGAAATTATTGTTGGTTTTGGTTTTTAGATAACAGAAATATTAGTATTATTATTACTCATGCATATTTCTTAGGTAAAGTTACATATGGTCCCGCAGATGATGCATATATCATCAACTCTATGACTATCACCCATCTTTCGATCTTCTCTCCTCGCGAGTTGTATGGTTAGCCTCTTTATTTTCTCAATATAAGAATTCAAAGAAGTTGATGTAGTAAGAAAATCATCTGGAATTGGAACATAAAAAAAGTTTGGCACTTGATCAGGTCCCACATTGGTTGTAAGCTCATTCTTTGCAAATTTTATATCTTGTTCAACATCATCGAGAATACTCTCATAATGTTGTACCATCCCATGAATTCCAGAAATGGGATCACGTCTACGAGCCTCAGCCGCATAACATTGGCAGCAATCTTACGTTGTTTTTCAGATACAAGACTGTTGAGGATATTTCCATCCAATGAACATCTTTAAATCTTGTATCGTTCGATGGAAAATGTGCTTTGTATATGCAATTTGGGTCACAAATTTGTTTTAAGACCCTACAGATAGCACAACGGTTGGAATTCATTTCTTTTTGTTTGGTTTTCTCCCTTATCCCCTAAATAAGAAAATTAAATGAAAAAAATCATCAATACAATATATATGTACACTTGATATATATTAAAATGATGAAAAAAAGATTTTGGTTCTTGAAATATTTACACAAATGAAAATCTAATCTCCCATATTAAAACTGCAAAAATATTTAATCATCACTTGTTAGTTGTAATGAGCAAATATCTACAGAAAAATTATATATAAAATCTACCTAACTTGAGAGATCAAATGTTTCCCAAAAATTCACATAAACATATTAGTATCACATGAATTATATAACAAATTAGTAGATAAACCGGAATTACGTAATACCTCAATTGAAAATGTTAAAAGATCTTATATCCCTAAAAAAACTGAAAGTATTGTAAATTTGAAGGATGCCTATAATGATAAATTAGTCATAGTTTTATAGCCTTAAAACTTGACTGGTTAAATCACAATTTAAGGTAAAATAGTAATATCCAATAAATATCGTACGTTTGACTTATTTATATTTGTTTGACAGTTACTATCTACCACTATTGTTATATTTGACTGTATACTTCTATTTTGCCAAGATAATATCATATTTTCCATGCATTATAATTGTTAGTCAAATTTTCATGCATTAGTTATATTTATTTATATCCTCTAAAAATGTATTGTAGTTTTTTTTGTATGTAGTATCAACATAAGATGTTATATTATTAGTTTGTCTATCACACACAAATTTGACCATTTATCCTTTTCAGTGACATTCTAAAAACAAGAAATATGAACACAATTTTAGTTTATCAATCGATCGATAATTGTTTTTATAATATTATTTGCGTCTACACACGAATTAGTTTTTACTAAATAGTATTGAAATAATATATATTTATATTTTGTTGATTTATCTATTACTCAAAAGTAAAATTAAGAATATATTGTTTTTAGCAATTATACTAACATTTAAAGAAACAAATTTATCCAAAATTACTCGGAAAAATACAAGTTACATTAATGTTATAAAGTACTAAATGATTAATGAGTTCCAGCTTTTCATATATTCATCATGATAAGAGACCTGTGTAAAATATTATAAAAGCAATTTTGAGAGTGGATACTGGATAGCTTCTTATGCAAATAAAAGAAAGAAACAAATATGGCCAACATATATTAGTTATAAGAACTAAGTTAATTAATATTAATAAAATATAGAAATATAGGCTTTAATATAGAGTGATAACACTTATAAAAGAAACCTCTATATCAATCACAGCCTGAAATATATTTGTTAAAATGAATTCCCGCACGAGATTCAGTTCCTAGTATATGTTAATGTAGATATATATATATTAAGAAACTTCTTGATCAATTCAAATTAAATAAAGAGAAAAATAAACAAGAGTACTACTTGATCAAATCACAAAATACATCAAATGTGTTTTTACTTTTCATGTGTCAATGCCATGAGAGACTCCCTTCTACTAGCGAAGACTTACATGGCAAACAATGATTAGCACACATATCTTTTCTGGCTGGAATCTTATTCTAAAAGGATGAAATAATTAAAAGTGTAATTTTATGTTGAATAAATACGTTACTCCTACTTTTTAGTTTTTGCAAGACACATTCAGAGGTTATTTACAATGATTTTATATTAACTTAATATCAAGTTATATTACTTGCTACTTTTAAGAACAGAGAATCTAATTACAATTACTGCTTCACTTAAGATAACAGGAGTATTATTTATTTATGGTTTAATTTTGGTATTCAAAAATCTTAATTTATATTGTAATTAAATTGGAGAATACTTGGAAATTTGGAAGATACATCATTACATCTCACAATTAGGTAGCTGGTTCAACTTTGTGTTCACTGTTCAATTTGTAGTTTTGATTACAAACTGCTGTTTTTGGTTTCCAGGTTGAAATTTTATTGATAAAATTTATGAAAGAATAAAGGAAAAAAACCCGAAAAATATGCTATTTTTTTTTGGAAGTTTAATACCTGTAGTTATTAAAGTGGAAGATTAATATCTGGTTTAATTTTCATTGCCTTTAAAAACCATCGTTTAATTTATAAACGAAGATCCATACGTACGACTTAACGCCTATTAAATCTAATGACGGAATCGCTAACCATGGTTAAAAAATAATCCCACGTGCTTAATTAGAGGCAACTAAAGGACACTGTTGCCCTCCTTCTTCTTCCCCAAATCGATTTCAAGTCTAAGAACCCTAGAAGCTAAAAAATTCGATTGTCAAATTTGGTTTGAGAGAATGGTGAGCCAAGGTTCAGGGTCTGATGCGAATTCGAGCTAGAGCTGGGGTCCTCTTTGCAGCACGTGTGGTAGAGTTATGACTGTTTCGAAGTCATGGACCAATGACAATCCAAGTAGAAGATTCTATAAATGTGTTGTTCATGGATTCTTTAAGTGTGGGCAGATGAACACTCACCATATGGGTGGCAGAAGGTGAGCTTACTAGAGGCTAGAGATGAGATCAATCAGCTCAAAGAATCTCTTAGGGCAATGAATGAACGAAGGGTGAGTGGTTCCAACACCGATTTGCTGAAGACAAAGGATGAAGAGAAGAAGAAGCTCGAAAATTCAGTAATGGCAGCTATTGAGAGGGAAAACATGCTTCAACAGTTCATCTTGCTGGCTTGGGTCGGTTTCATTGTTGTAATTGGGATGATTCTTGCAATGGGGAAGTAGGTTATGTTGGGGAGGTTTTATTGTTTTTGTTTTCAGTTGTTTACCGATGTATGTTTGTTACTCTCATCTTATCAATGAAATCCAAAATATTAAAATCCAATAAACTTGTAATGTCATTCATCTGTAGCCGTTAGTCAGAAAATAGTAGGATCCTACCACCAAAAAAAAACAGGATCCTACGAAAACAAAGACAACATCCAACCAGAAATCATCCTACAAGAGTTTAAAACATAGATAGATTAATCTGACTTTTTCTGAGGTCGCCAAACATCAAACACCTTATCAGACCAAGGAAACATAAAAAAGATCGACGGTTTTGGAGCATCGTCGTCCTTGCCACGACCTTTGCCTTGCGCCTTGCCACAACCATTTCCACGTCCTGGAGGACGACCACATGCACGTTCTGTACCACTTTTTTAGTTGCTGGGAGCACTTGAATGCTGCGGAATTTCTTGGTTTTGTGCAAATTGACTTTGTGCAACAGGTGTTGTCGGTTGGCTTTGAGCAGCCTTCCACCTCTTTGGTGCATTGTGGATGCTCCAAGGGTCATCATTATCCTATAGCAACAATGATATCACATTGTTATAATAAATCAAACTATCATCATACACATTTAATTCAGATTACTTACCAGACTTTTTCGTGGTCTGCCCCTTTTGCGTGGAGGAGGTAATTGGACTGTTTGTTGTTTGCAGGTTCCCTTATTGTAACCAATTTGCTTACAGTTGCTACAAGTCACAGTTTTACCTTCTCTTGTAAGCTTATTTGGATTAGTTGATGATTCACCTGGCTCCTTTATCCTATTAAACTTCTTTGGGCATCCTCGTTTTTTCCCCTTATCAAGCACTTCAATTGGTCCTTTGCCCGTTCTCTGCCACAACCTTTCACCATTTATAGGTTCTATGTTCTCCTTATATGTATCTTGCCAGACATTTGTTTGTAAATGTCCATCAACATAGCCACACATAAAACATTACATTAGTCGAGAATCAATACTTTTCACAATCTTCGTTAAGCATAAAAAAGAATTTCGAAGTTACTTACTCTTCCGAGTCATTATTGTGTTCTGTGATGACATAGATGGCATGTGGAGTAGGTATGCCTGTGAGCTTCCACTGGTTGCAAGCTTAGCTGACTTGCGGTTGGCTTCAAGTATCTCCATAATTTTAGGAGGAAACAGCGTATTACATTTCTGTGTCTTACTGGACAGCTTAGCTATGCGCTTCATGGATATTTTCCTGACTTCCTCAAGCATATTGATATCCGGCAACTTCCTGGCGTCCTTGATTGTTTGGTTGAAACTCTCAGAGAGATTGTTACACATATCCTCACAGCTAGAATGGTATCTGAAAAAGCCCTGCACCATGTACCCGGTTCTATTTTCATCAAATCCTCAGCTGCAGGTGGATCATATACTTTCAAAGCTTCCATATTATAAGTGAAATCTTCTACTGTCGCACTGTATGCGATGGCCATGAAAAAACTCTCATGTGTGTAGTCACCATAAACATTCTTCCAATTGGCATATATGTGTCGAGCACAATGCCTATGCTCTGCATTTGGAAGCAAATCCGCAAATGCATTGACTAACCCCTTCTGCTTGTCTGACATAACAGTCAATCCATCGCCAACTCCCAAATCCAAATAATTCTTCAGCTTATCAACAAACCAAGACCATGACTCATTGTCTTCAACTCTGACTATTGCCCAAGCAATTGGATAAATTCTATTGTCTGCATCCCTTTCAACAGTTGTTAGAATCTCACATTTCAATTCCCATTTCAGAAATGCTCCATCAAGTCCTATAATTGGACGACAACAATTCTTCCATGTTCTTCTTAGCGCCACAAAACAGACGTAGAACTTGTCAGATTGTTGCTTACCACTAGCCTGCGGAATGTTAACAATATATGTGTGAGTACCCTCGTTAGACCTCTTCAGCTCTCTCCCGTAGTCCCACAACTTTGCAAACTGTTGTCTCTGTGTTTGTATCACCAAATCAAACGCTATCCTCCTTGCTTTCTGGCAAATCCACTTAGAGACTGAGATCGTGTACCTCATCATAATCTCATCCTTAATGTCAGTCCAACTCAAAGACGGCCTTCTTCTTGCTTCTTCTCTTAATAACCAGCCAATTACACCTTGTTTCAATATCCTTGCTTTCCCACTCACAGCATGATTATGGATATCAACATATGTCTTCACTGACCATCTCCCTACACGCTTATCCACATAACAAAAGATCTTCCAAGGACATGTCTCATGCATGCATATCGCCCGCCAACTGTGTCTGACCCCATTTACAAAGCTTCACATCATAATTCATCTTCAATACATACATTAAAAGCTGATCCTTGAACTCCACTCCATTACGAAACATCTGCTTTATCCACAAGTAAGGCGACTTATCCTTTGAGTAACTAGCTCTTGATACTTCTCTTTCATAGTGGTCAAAAGCATCCCACTCTTCATCTGTGTCCATAGCAGGCTCCGGACGCTCAACATCCATGCATTGTCTCTCAAATTTTTCCCCCTCCTCTTTACGCATTGCATCTTCTGCAGCCTGACGAGCAGCTTCTTCCTCAGCTTGGAAACGAGCAGCTTCTACATCAGCCTCTCCCTGACCCCCAACATCAGATTCTCTATTAATTTCTTCGTAAAAAGCACTAAATAGAGGATCATGCTCACCCCAACAACTTCTTCCATTGGATCATCTCCTTGATCATGTCCTTGCTTCTCATCAACATCAGCGGTTTTATCTCCATTAATCTCTTCATCAGACATCCCAGGCACTTCAACATCACACTGCTCACCAGGTTGAGACAGAGGAAATAGAGAGGGTTGAGACACAACTTGTTGTATGAATATGTCGACTTTACCACCACTCTCAGCTTCAACACACAACGTCCTAATCCCACTATCTTTGTCTGTTTCGATAACTCTTGCAGAAGACATGTCTTTGTTTGGAAGCTTGTACCATACTTGTTCCACTACCCCCGATACTCCATTCTCTGCGCAGAATTCGTCGAAAATTGACCAAGGCATCAAGTCTGGATCAATCGACATCGCTTTATACTCTTCTCCTCCAACATAGAGAAAAGATCCATCATTGAACGTGACATTTCCTCTGAAATGAATATTGAGTTTAATTTGATCGAATCCACTGGAAAAAGAAAAAAAAAATTCATTAGGCATCGAATATCTAATTGAACCCTTAGTCAACACCCAATTAAACCCTAATTCAACACCTAATCAAATATACCCCCAATCAAACCTTAGATCAATACCCAATTGAATATATCCCCAAATTGACTCGAACCCTAACTCAACACCCAAATCGAATATATCCCCAATCGAACTCGAACCCACTCAAACCTTTAATAAAGACCCAATTGAACTTGAAACCCAACTCGAACCCTAACTCGCGACCCCATGAACCCTCTATCATGACCCAATCGAACCCTAAACATTGAAATTGCAACGAAAAATTACATACCTCATCTCTCTGTAGTTAGTACGTCGAACCCTCCACAAAATCAACCAAAATCGCAACTAATCAGACGCTCTCTGTGAAGAAAAAATCGCTTTTAGGGTTCTACACTTGAAATCGATTTGGGGGAAAACTAAAAGGGCAACAATGTCCTTTAGTTACATCTAATGAACCATGTGGGTTAATCTTCTAACCATGGTAACGATTTCGTCATTAGATTTAACAGGCGTTAAGTCGTATGTATGGATCTTCGTTTATAAATTAAACGATTGTTTTTAAAGCAAAGAAAATTAAACCAGGTATTAATCTTCCAATTTAATAACTACATGTACTAAACTTTCAAAAAAAAAATAGATGGCATATTATTCGGATTTTTTCCCAAATAAATAATAGAGAGTACGCTCGTTACACCCGACACCTCCAACTATCAAAACATCTTTCTTGTCAGAATGCGCCATTGCTCTTTCCGTGATCTCAACCAACATCGCAAACACAGTTTCCTACAACGTTCAAATTACTCTTAAAAGTCCAAAACTTTGCATTCATGTGGCAAATATACAACATTAAGAACAAGTGATAGCCATACTTGAAGGAGATAGCACAAATCTGCTGGAGTGCACTCGTTATTTTTAAGCTTATCCTCTGGAGTAGTTTCAATATAACTCAAGATTCCACTGAAAGATACATCCATACCTTTAACAGCATAAGGAAGATCAATAAAGTTTTCTCCTTTCTTCGCAAGCTAGTGAAAACACATGAAAAATGGAGTTAACATTGTTCTTTAATCTTTATAGAACAGAGATAACTTTATAGAACTGAAATCTACCTGTTCGATGTTATAACCAGGGCTTGGATCATTAGTAAGCTTCAAGACTCTAGCAAACCGATCCAAACAATTACCAACAACAATATCAATGGTCTCACCAAAAATCCGGTACCTACCTTCACTATAAGCAATTACCTGAGTGTTCCCACCACTCACATACAAAACAACATGATCAACAACACCGGTAACTACTCTCCCCATCTCAATGTGAGCCACACAATGATTCACAGTAACAATAGGCTTTTTCCAAAGCTGTGACAAGACCCTAACAACAATAGCTGAGACCTGCGACGGCCCTCCCATCCCAAGACCTTTCGTATAACAAATACAATCAATTTCTTCAGGAGTTACTTGAGAAGTCTCAAGAGCTTATTTCACTAGAGGAAGAACATGGTCAAGATGATGATGTGCAGTCTCTCTAGGAAGGAAACCATGCCCATGCGGGGTTATGTAATTATGCCGTGGATTTGCTAAGATTGTATCGTCTAATGTCACAATTCCAACTCCAATCTTGTTAGCTTAACCCTCAAAACCAATAGCTATCATCTTTTTCTTCATATCTACATAAAGAACAACAAATTTAGGACTAGATGAAGTAAAAAAAACTCAAACTTTACTTAGAACCAACATTAATTACAGAGTAAACGTTGACGATGATGAACAAGATTACTCATTTCATAGACTGGTATTGGTGTTGAGAGAGACCCAACAATAGATTTGTATAACCTTAAGTTTTGTTTCCTCTCAGATGAGAGAGACCTAAACCCTAGATAATTTTTAATCCTAAACCTAGAAAATTTTATAATCCTAAACCCAGAAATTAATTCCACTCGAGGCACAACACAACGACCCATGTAGGAGTGAATTGAATCAAAATTAACCTGAAGCTGCGAGATGGGCGGAATCAGAAGTAGCTCACAAAGCTTAAAGCCAAACGAAATCAGACAGAGAGAGCTAAAGAAGAAGAAGAAGGATGGAAAAAAAGAATAAGAAGAAGACGGCGATGTACACGCCGGACCGGGACAGGAAACGTCGTTTCAGTTTCTCTCAGGACGCTATGTTATACGACATCATTTCGTGTGAGGTAAAAAAAAAATATGAGCCTAGCCCATTTAACTCCTATTTCTGGGTTATGGTAAAACGGACGACGTTTGGGTTTTTCACCTAAGATATTTGTTTGGGTATGTGTAAAGCAAACCCCCCCCCCTCGCCAATTGCCCTCCTCATCCCGCAGTACACCACAAGCAGCGGCTAAATTCGAGTTCCCATAAGACGCACCATCCATATTAAGTTTGATCCATCCATTGCTAGATGGTGTCCACCTAATCAGATGCTTCTCTGTAGCCACCCCAGTGGCTCGGACCCGACAATTCACCTGAGAAGTGGCCACCTCCTTAGCCAAATCTTTGATGAACCGCACCCAGTCCCTACACTTACCATTCGAATCAAAGATATTGTCACACCGCCATTTCACCTCCACTATACCGCCATTGCAAACCATGTTGCCCACTATACCGCCATTTTCACCTCCACTATAACTGTCATAGAAGGGCCCATCACACACTACAGTATCCAACTAATCCACTTCTTCGGCAGCAGAGCAGCCCTAAGAGTGTCCTCCAAAAATTTCCAATGGATGTGATCATAGGATTTCTCAAGGTCTAACTTTAATAACATTCATCCTTTTCGTCCTTTTTTACATGGAGTGAACAACTTCTTGGACTATAAGGATATTATCTGTGCTCAACCTCCCCGGTATAAAACTAGACTGCGCTGGCCCATTCAACAAAGACATTACTTGTTTAAGATCGTTGTATCCTCTCTTGCTTGAGAACCTTGGCTATCAACACTACTAGCACATTATTCATTTCACTGGGCAGAATTTTTGATTCAAAGATTCCCAGCACAAACTTGATCACTGAACTTCCCACAATATCCCATCAGTGTTGGTAAAAATCAGGATTAAAACCATTAGGTCCTAGAGATTTATCTGCCCCATGCTTTGGAGCGCTCTCTCCACTTCTAAAGCTGTTAACGGTTTATTCAACACAACTAAATCTGCACAAGAAAGCCTGGCAAACCCAACCATTGGAAGCTGTTCTACCTCTTGATACACATCATCCATGGAATATAATACGCTACAGCCAACTGCTCAAGATCCACCTCATTTGTCAGCCATTTCCCATCATCATTCTTAAGGCTTTCAATTCTATTTCTCTTGTGTCTAATAACAGTAGAAGTATGAAAGTATTGAGTATTTCTATCCCCCAACACAATCCATTTCTCCTGAGCTTTCAGAAACCAGACCAATTCTTCTTTCTCAAGAACTACCTCTACCACTTTGTCAAGAGCTTCCTCCTGCAACAATAGAACATCATCCTGTCTCACCTCTGGTTCACCTTAACATCTGAGAGTAATCACTCCTTGCATTGTTGAATTTCACCAAAAATCTCCATATTCCACTTCTTTAGTTTCCCCTGCAACACATGTAAAGCCTCTGGTGTACTAATATCAACTCTCCATGATTGTGATAACAGCTCTGAAACTCCCATGTGTCAACCATGCCGCTTTAAAACGAAAATGTCTCCTTTTTGGATCTCCTCTTCCCTCGGGGCACAGCTGAACATATAAAGGGGCATGGTCCAATGATAAAAATAGCAAATGTGACACATTAGCCTTTTGCCATTTTAATCGAGCATGAGCAAAATATAAGACTCTATCCAATTTAGCAACAAAAGTTTGTTCCTCATAACCTCTCCTGCAGGTAAATCTATTGCCCTTAAACCCCATATCAATCAATGAGAGTTCACTACACCACTCCCCAAAAGCCAGATAATCAGAAGACAGTCGCCCATTAGTCTCTGTTCTCTCATCCAACCTTAGAATGGTATTAAAATCACCCCGAATAATCAGTGGACCAACCAGACCCTGAACCACTATGGCTAGCTGCCCCCATAAACCACTTCGTCGACACGCAGATGGAACAACATAAGCAACAATCAAATTCATCACCTCATTTCTAGATGTAAACGTGGCATAAATAAACTGGTTTGAATGATCCACAATCACCACCGACCCCTTAGAGGACCTCCAAAGCAGCCAAAGACCCCCCCATTCTGACTATTGGCATAAACAGGTTACAAAAACCTATCCCACGACAAATATGATCCGCATTCTTTCCACCAACATGCGTCCCAAAAACATCTAAGATATTTGTACTCAATTTCTTCAACATGTACCTGATTGTTCTGCGGAAGTTGGGTTTATTTGTCTTACGGAAATTCCAAAACAATGCATTCACCATTACTACCCAATTTAAGCTCCAAACCACTGGGGGGAAAATATGCATTAGCCATATCCGCCACTTCCTCCGGCGGTTTGCTCTGCAAAACAAGTTTCTGCTGCTCACTCTCTATAGTCTGATTCATAGTCGACGAAATCATCCTCCACCTGGCCATCCCGGCAACGCCACTTACGAAAGCTCCCCCAGTCGACCGCCACTTAAGTTCTCCACTCGGTGGTGTTTCCCCAATGTAGATAACTCAGTCGCATCTCGAGATGGACCAAACACCATATCAAGTGTGGGTCGATTTGCTTGATTGTGTCTTAACTTAGGCCCATTGGCTACTTTAGATCCAGTAGTCCCAATGGGCTTATTACCCATGGCGCGTTTATTTTTTGACCCCTCCATATGGCCCAACAGTTCGTTTCTCAAAGGCACACCAATCCCTTTTGCAACAATCTTCCCAATCTTTGACGGATTCACAACATCTGTTGTAAACTAGAGGATTTAGGGAGCGAAATCTCTTAGTCTTATTGATTAATGTCGAGGTTACAAGTATATATATAGGAGTACAAAGGCTAAAGCCCATAAAGTAATCGAGTACATAAGATAGGCCATGGGCCGTAAAGCAATGGCCATGGGCCGTAAAGCAATGGCCATGGGCCATAAAGTAATGGGCGATGGGCCGTACATGCGCGGACCGGTATATGGGCCGTAAGGCCATGTCCTAACGTACTGTGAGCGGGCCGGTCTATAGAGTCCACTAAGTGTTTTACAACACTCCCCCTTGGACGAGATGACCGTGCCATGTTGGATGGAATCGCTGCAATGTGCTTAGGGGATGCTGCCTCATTAAAACCTTACCAGGAAAACCCAATGGGACAAAACCTTGGTGAAGGAAAAAGAGTACAGCACACATTGCTCCTCCTGATCCAAACATCACTCCAAGTCCTGAAGTCTCCGCATTCCAATCTTGTGCGTGAGCTTCCTGAACGTCGATGTCGGCAATGCTTTGGTGAAGAGATCGGCTGAGTTATCGCAGGACTGTACTTGCACCACTTGAACTTCTCCGGCCTTTTGTAGTTCATGTGTGAAGAAGAACTTCGGCAGTATGTGCTTCGTCCGATCTCCCTTGATGTATCCTTCCTTGAGCTGTGCAATGCAAGCCGTATTGTGCTCGTAGATGACGGTTGCTTCCTTGCTGTCTTCTAAGCCGCTATCCGTCCGAATATGCCGAGTCATAGACCGCAACCAAACACACTCACGGCTGGCTTCATGGATGGCTAGGATCTCCGCGTGATTTGACGATGTGGCCACAAGATTCTGCTTTATCGAACGCCAAGAGATCGCCGTACCACCATGCGTAAACACATAACCTGTTTGTGACTTACCGTTGTGTGGATTTGATAGATAACCTGCATCAGCAAAACCAACTAGACCTTCATGGTTAAGGTTAGTATAAAATAAACCAAAATCAACCGTCCCTCGCAGGTACCGTAGGAAGTGTTTAATACCATTCCAGTGCGTATAGTTGGACAAGAACTATATCTTGCTAGGAGGTTCACGGCAAAGCATATGTCCGGCCTAGTGTGGCTAGCCAGGAACATTAACGCTCCAATAGCACTGAGGTAAGGCACTTCAGGTCCAAGAATTTCTTCATTGGCCTTCTTAGGAGCAAATGGATCTTTATCCAAGTCTAAGCTTCTAACAACCATTGGGCTAGTCAATGGGTGAGCTTGCTCCATATTAAATCCCTTGAGTACTTTTTCTGTATATGCCTTTTGATGCACAAGGATCCCATCATTTCTGTACTCAAGCTGCAATCCCAAACAGAATTTTGTTTTGCCTAGGTCTTTCATCTCAAATTCTTTCTTGAGGTATTCTACAGTTTGGGCGATTTCCCCAGAGGTACCGAGGATGTTTAAATCATCCACGTAGACTGCTATTATCACAAATCCTTTGTTTGCAAACTTCTTTATGAATATACATGGACTGATTGGGTCGTTCTTATAGCCTTTCTTAGCTAAATAATCACTTAGTCGGTTATACCACATTCGACCACTTTGTTTCAGTCCATAAAGCGATTTGTCTAGCCTTATGCAGTATTGGTCTCGAGTACCACTTTTACCTTTATATTCTATACCCTCTGGTAATCTCATATAAATCTCATTATCCAGTGGACCATATAAATAGGCGGTTACAACATCCATTAACCGTAAATCCAAATTTTCTCTTATGGCCAGACTTATTAGATATCTAAAAGTCGTTGCATCCATCACAAGGGAGTATGTCTCCTCATAATCTATGCCGGGTCTTTGAGAGAATCCTTGTGTTACAAGCCGTGCTTTGTATCTCACTATCTCATTTTTCTCATTTCTCTTTCTTACAAAGACCCACTTGTGTCCAACTGGTTTAATGGTAGGTGTCGTCCTTAAGATCGGACCAAACACACTTCTCTTCTTTTAAAGAGTTTAACTCCACATCAATGGCTTCTTTCCATTTAAGCCAATCTTTACTTTGAGTGCACTCTAATATGGATGTGGGTTCTAGATCCTCATTTATCTCAAGTGCTACCTTGTATATAAATATTTCATCAATGTCGACATTTTTCCGGTTCCATTTTATTCCAGACATTATGTAATTGATTGATACCTCATTGTTATCAATTCCTTCAGGTTCTTGAAGTTCAGCGTCCTGAACTTCACCTGGTACATTAATTATTTCCGCGGCCATGTCTGGTTTTTCTATAATTCCCTGAACCTCGGTCTGTTTTGCACCTTTAGACTTTCGAGGATTTTTATCTTTGGAACCTAACGGTCTACCTCGTTTCAAACGTGGTTTAGACTCTGTAGCAACTTGTTTATTGTGTTCCTTCTGAACATCAATACGTACTGGTGCATTGCAAGCTGGTATGTACGATTTTGTTACTCTCTTTGGATCAGCAAAGGAATCTGGCAATTGATTAGCTAGCTGTTGTAAATGTATAATCTTTTGAACCTCTGCATCACATGCTAGAGTTCGAGGATCTTGCCAATTTAAGGATGTTTGATTCCATTTTAATTCTTTGACCAGCTTGCTGGTCTCACCACCTATCATAGGGAATTCGGACTCAACGAATTGACAGTCCGCGTATCTGGCCTTAAATAGATCTCCTGTCAATGGCTCAAGATACTTTATTATGGTGGGAGACTCATATCCCACATATATTCCCATCCTCCTTTGAGGTCCCATCTTAGTTCTCTGTGTTGGAGCAACGGGTGTATAAACGGCACAACCGAATGTTTTGAGATGGGATAAGTCTGGCTTTTGACCCGATAATAGTTGGGATGGTGAATATATGTGTTCACTAGATGGCCTGATGCGTATGAGTTCTGCTGCATGTAAGACCGCGTGTCCCCAAGCCGACACAGGAAGCTTCGATCTCATTAACAATGGTCGAGCTATTAATTGTATACTTTTAATGAAGGATTCAGCTAATCCGTTTTGTGTATGGACATGTGCCACAGGATGTTCCACACTCACCCCCATGGACATACAATAATCATTAAACGCTTGGGATGTAAATTCACCAGCATTATCTAGACGTATAGTCTTAAGTGGAAAGTCTGGAAAGTGTGCTCTTAATCTTATGATTTGAGCCAACAGCCTAGCAAATGCTAGGTTCCTTGTGGATAACAAGCAAACGTGAGACCATCTGGTTGATGCATCGATCATAACCATGAAATATCTAAACGACCACGTCTGCGGCCTCCTCGGCCGGCCTGTCCGCCACGGCCGCCACGGCCACTACATCCTCTGCCACCACGGCCTTGGCCGTAGTGTCTTTCTCTGTGGACATAGTTGGTCTTATGGGGCAGTTTTGGCTCCTTAGACTCCATTGTAGTTTTCTTTCCCAAGTCAACCTTATTTGCTTCCGGTAATGGGGCTGTACCGGGAGGTCTCATAGCACTGTTCATCAGCAACAACTCATCATTCTGCTCAGCTAGAAGTAAACATTCAATGAGTGCCCCATAATCGGCAAAGCCTTGATGCCGATACTGTTGCTGAAGAACTCTATTGTTAGGGCTGAAAGTAGACAAAGTCTTTTCTATCAGCTCCCTTTCAGTCACCTCTTTTTCACATAACCTAAGGAGTGAGACAATCCTAAAAAGCTCAGAGTTATACTCCTCCACGGATTTATAATCCTGGATCCTTAGGTTCTTCCAATCAAACTCGGCCTTTGGAAGGAGCACCGTCTTTTGGTGCCCGTAACGGCGTTTAAGCTGTGTCCAAAGGGCGAGTGGATTGTCTATGAAGAGGTACTGGCTCTTGAGACTCTCCGCAATGTGATGGTGCATATGTTGGATACACTTGTTCTTTTTCTTGTCAGTGCTCTCAACTTCCTCATCAATGCAACCAGCAAGGCCGTTTGACCTTAGATGGATTTCGGTGTCTTTCACCCATTCCAAGTAGTTCTTTCCAGAAGCTTGCAAGGTGGGATAGTCTAGGCTTTTGAGGTTTGCCATCTGCATATAATATAGACAACCGATAGTTAGCATGCGATATTTGAGATCGAATCATGCAACAAACATTTATTCAGGTCATGCGGTATTTAAGACCGAAACATGCCTTGGGCCATGCGGTATTTGAGACCGAAACATGCCCTTGGGCCATGCGGTATTTGAGACCGAAACATGCCCTTGGGCCATGCGGTATTTGAGACCGAAACATGCTCTTGCCTATTATAGATTTCGTATGGTTTAAATTCATGAATGCAAAGACAACAAATCAAATATGTATGCATGCAACAATTTCCTTATTTCTAGATAGGATTTCCTTTTTCTTAAATTTCCTTTTAGTCTAGGATTTAGTAAATATTGTTTTTAGGGTGTTTTAGATAATTACTATAACTGATTAGGAACTTATCCTAACCATAGTTTTAATTTCCGATTTCATGTTTTAAAGTTTATAGGAACTTAACAAAAGTCTTTAGTTCAATCGGAATTTTCAACCCTTAACTCAAGTTTATCAAATTCGGTTTTTGAGTTTTAACAATCCTAGAACATGATTCATGCAGCTGAAATTTACATGAACAATTATGCTTGAATAGATCCTATCTTTATACATGATCCGGTTTCAATATGATGCATGAATGGTCCGGTTTTTAATATCCTAGAACATGTTTAAACAACAGAATATTTCTAGGTTCTTATGCATCACAACAAGCAGCAAACAACCAAATTTACTTCATAATATAATTGGTTTTAATTCTCAAGGAATCTAACAACCTAAACACCAACCGATTTTTAAGTTTTAGGTTTTAGAGATCTTAAACTTTGTTGGTTGTGTACTTGTTTGTTTTAGGGTTCTGCATGTTTAAGTCCAAATTCAGATCATAGGGTTTTAAGAGGGTTCGGCCATATTTTACCTTTCACCGAATTGGATCTGACTGGATATGGACCGGGAGCTAACAGACCTCGGTTTTAACTCTCTCTCTCGCTCTCGGACCACGAACAGGACCACGTACTAGATCACGAACAGAACCGCGAACTGGATCACGAACAGAACCACGTACTGGATCACGAACAGAACCGCAAACTGGATCACGAACAGATTCTGCGGACAGAACAACGAACAGGTTCCGCAGATCAGAACAACAAACAGCTTCCGCGGACAGAACAACGAACTGCTTCCGCGGATCACGAACAGCTTCCGCGGACAGAACAACGAACTGCTTCCGTGGATCACGAACAGCCTCCCACGAACCGCTTGGTACTTCTCTCGTCCGGAATCACGAACCACGAATAGATGAACTCACCCCCGAATACGGATCACGAATCTCGATCAAGCTGTCGATAGAAGCTTGATCACGAGCTTAAGATATGCTCGTGAACAAGGAGATCTTCGAACAGAAAGGTGTTTGATCTCGGATGGGAGCAAGAACGAAGATGGTTTAGGGTTTGTGAAAGAGAGAAGAAGATCGGCGGCTGCCTTAGGGTTTTAGGGTTTGGGAAGCGGCGGCTGCTTTTAGGGTTTAGGGTTAGAGGCTATCGTGCTGATAACGTGTTGTAAACTAGAGGATTTAGGGAGCGAAATCTCTTAGTCTTATTGATTACTGTCGAGGTTACAAGTATATATATAGGAGTACAAAGGCTAAAGCCCATAAAGTAATCGAGTACATAAGATAGGCCATGGGCCGTAAAGCAATAGCCATGGGCCGTAAAGTAATGGGCGATGGGCCGTACATGCACGGACCGGTATATGGGCCGTAAGGCCATGTCCTAACGGACTGTGAGCGGGCCGGTCTATAGAGTCCACTAAGTGTTTTACAACAACATCAACATTTTCCTTATTCCCATCACAAGGAGCAGTATCTTCCCGTATGGTAACAGTTTTCGACTCCTCTAACTGACCATATCTGTTAGACACCACAATATTCTTTGATATCTCAATCAGGTCCCTTTCCAAATTGGCCCTTGATCCCCCAGCCTTGAAATTAACTCTGCTATCTGGTTGCTCTGGTCGTCTCCTCGGTCATCCCATGATTGTGAAACCATCTCCCGGCTGTTGACTCTCCCTCACCACCGCAACTGTAGTAGCATGATCCACTTCTTTAACCGGCTCTCGCACCACCTTGGGAAAATTATGTGCTAAATACCCATACAACCCACAAGATGAACATATGTTAGATAAACCTTCATAATCAACAAAGTACCAATCCCCATTACTCAACACTGTCCCTTTCAATGGTTTCGCAAGGTTAATTTCCATGCACACCCGCGTGACGCGTGCTCTTTCAAAACTGCAGGGTATTTGAATCCACACGGATTTGCTTCCACAAACCCTTTGTTATCCCCATTAGAATCAACTGGTGGTAAAAGTTGATCGGAATATTTGATATTCATACCCACACTAGGGTCGTAACAATCTCATCCCTCAGTGGATCAAATTCCAGAGACCAATCCTTCACTATTAAGTGGTTCCCAAATGCTCGCCAAGGACCCCTGGTTAGCGCCATCAAATACTCCGGCTCAATCTCAAAACGTACCATCACAGTCATAACGCCTTTAGGTTTCCAGATCTCATGAAGTTTCCTAGTCATCGAGGTGATGGTAACATTTATACCTAACACTTTGACGAGTATACACTGCTTCCATAAGCAATTCATAGCATCCAACACCTCCCGGTCAATAATGATCTTTGGCTCCCCCTCCTCTACATTCAGAAATATCAAGTGTACTCTCTCCGTAACAAAAACATCATCCACCACCATCTATGGGATCGGTCTACCCCCTACACTGCCACCAATTACCTTACGCACCCATATTATACTTATAAAATTTAAAGTATATTGAAAAGCTGAACATATTTGTCCTTGTCAGAAAAATTTATATGGAGATTATTTTTATAGATTATGTTATTATTAAATATGTTGATTTACTTATATTGTAATGAATGATGATATATTACCCGCAAAATAAGCGATAAATAACTTCTTCGAACAATGATTTCATTATTTCTATGATGCAATTTGTGTCGCAACAGTCAAATTTATAACATATGGATTTGGATGCGCATTATAGATTTTTTTTTCTGCAACGCAAGAGATCACGGTGGACAGCTTTGTCTACAATATTTTGGAATCTCCAATAAGTTTTGTATCAATAATGTTTAAGAAATTGTGCTCTTCGGAAATTCGCAAAACCTTTTGTAGAATTTTGTATATTGTTGATTCAATGGTTAAATGACTTCCTATCTTTATATGGAGTTTAAAGTCTCAGCAGAGTAGTTTGTAAGAAAGTTTAGCTAGTTATTGTTAGAACATTACCAAAATATATAATACAAGTGAGAAAGACTAAACACTACCAAAATGAACCTAAATAATTTCTTAAGCCATTAATCAAATAAAACCAAATGAGAAAAGTTGAAGTGATGTTAATTAATATATATATCTAAGAACATGCATTTGTTAATTTCTTAGTTTTAGTTGTTATATTATAATAACTTATCATTTAAAATCACAAGATTACCTAGAAGAAAATGAAACATTGTTCTCCAAATTAAATTATTTATAATTGTAACATACATATATATACAAATGTATTCATCCTTATCCATTTAAGATCTCATTCTTATTTTTTAACAACTATTATTTCATGTGTTTTAGCAACAAATCTAGTATTTGATTGATTTAAAAGATCTTAACATGTATTTTCTGAATATTATCCAGTGGAAGTAAATAGGAAACACCGAAGATTAACCAAACAACATATATATTTATTAAACAAATTACATAGATTTATGAAGAAATGGTGACAAATAAAGGAAAAGGATACAAGATTATTATGGGATATGGAGTTGAAAGAAAGAAAAACAAAATTAAAAGACATTTGACTGAAATTATTGTTGGTTTTGGTTTTTAGGTAACAGAAATATATGTTGAGTATTATTACTCATGCTTCTTAGGTAAAGTTGCAGATGGTCCCGCAGATGTTGATGCATCATTAACACTGTGACCATCACCCATCTTTCGATCTTCTCTCTTCAAGAGTTGCATAGGTTGATTTTTTTCAACTGTGGTTAGCCTCTTTATTTTCTCAATAAAAAAATTCAAAGAAGTTGATGTAGTGAGAAAATCATCTTCAATTGGAATATAAACAAATTTTGGCACTTGATCCGGTCCCACATTTCTTTTAAGCTCATTCTCTGCAAATTTGAGATCTTGTTCAACATCATTAAGAATACTCTGATAGTGTTGTACCATCCCATGAATTCCAGAAACAGGATCACGTCTACGAGCCTCAGCCGCATAGCACAAAGAGTTGGCAGCAATCTTACGTTGTTCTTCAGATCCAAGATTGTTGAGGATATTTGCAACGTTTTTGGCTCCAAAGATTTGATGAACATCTTCAATTCTTGTATCGTTCGATGGAAAATGTGCTTTGTATATGCAATTTGGGTCACAAATTTGTTTTAAGACCCTACAGATAGCGCAACGTTTGGAATTCATTTCTTTTTGTTTGGTTTACTCCCTTATCCCCTAAATAAGAAAATTAAATGGAAAAAAAATCATCAATACTATATATGTAGATTTGATATATATATATTAAAAATGATGAAATAAAAATATTGGTTCTTGAAATATTTACACAAATGAAAATCTAATCTCCCATATTAACACTACAAAAATATTCAATCATCACTTGTTAGTTGTAGTGAGCAAATATATACATAAAAATTCTACACAAAATCTACCTAACTTGAGAGATCAAATGTTTTCCCAAAATTCCTATAAACATATAAATATCACGTGAATTATATAACAAATTAGTAGATAAACCGAGATTACGTAATACCTCGATTGAAACTGTTAAAAGATCTTATATCACTAAAAGCCTGAAAGTATTGTAAATTTGAAGGATGCCTATAATGTAAATTAGTCATAGTTTTATAACCTGAAGATGACTAGTTAAATCACTAATTTAAGGTAATATAGTAATATCCAATAAATAAGTCAAATATCGAACATTTGACTTATTTATATTGCAATTACTATCTACCATTATTTTTATATTTGACTACATACTTCTATTTTTGGCAAGATAATATCATATTTTCCATGCATTATAATTGTTGGTCAAATTTTCATGCATTAATTATATTTAATTATATCCCCTTAAAATGTATCAACATAAGATCTTATATTATTAGTTTGTCTATCGCACACAAATTTGATCATTTATCCTCTTGAGTCACTTTCTAAAAACAATAAAAATGAACGCAGTTTAGTTAATCAAATGATCGATAAATGTTTTCTATAATACTATTTCCGTCTACACATGGATTAGTGTTTTAGTAGATAGTATTGAAATAATAAATAGTTATTTTTTTTATTTATCTATTACTCAAATGTTAAATTACTAATATGAATATATTGTTTTTAGCAATTATACTAACATTTAAAGAAACTAATTTATCCAAAATTATTCGGAAAAATATAAGTTACATTAATGTAAGTTTTAACATTAAACAAAACTTTATCGTATGCCTAATTTACTCTAAATGGTAGTATTAAAAAAACATTGAGAAAGTGTTAACTTATTTTTTCTATACTCAATCTGTTTTTTTAGTTGTCGTTTTATGTGTACAATGCAACTTTATAGAATGACAAGTAACATAAAACGGAATGAGTATATTATAATGAGTAATGAATAATTGTCTCATTTTCATAAAGTCATATCAACAAATTAAATGAATTTAACTATTTTGTATAGTTACATTCTTTGAGTACAAGCTCGTGTAAATATCTTTTATGATATAAGAGACTTTATCATATATTAATATATATATATATATACAGTAATTTTTGTTTTATTTTGGGAAAAACTTTAAAATGAAAGTTTAAATTGCTTGAATCATACAAAAAAAATATCAATAGTTTTTTATATCTTAAAGTATAACCGATTTAGATCTATCATTGGTAAGTTGGATAACTCTAATACGTCATGTAGTATCAACATGACGTATTAGAGTTATCCAAGTTAACAATGATGGATCTAAGTTTAACTTACTTTCAAGAGTTTGAAATGGAGACGGTTGCTTCAGAATGAGGTAAAAGAGTTTAGTAAGTTTAAGTTTAGTAACTAGTATTAGTTACTACACCATTAATGTTGGAGCATGAAAAATATGGACCTGCAGATCAATTGGTGATAACTTGTCCTATAGGAAGGTTGTTAAAGGGTGGGGACCAGGGTTTGAGGAACGCCTGACGCACCAATAACCTACTGGTGGATTGGGATATCCACAGTGATGGGTTAGGATCGATGCCTTGCAAGGCCAGGTTGGGGTCCGTTGGGGCGGCTAGCAGTGAGGCTAGTGGGCTAGCAGTGAGGCTAGTGGGCTAGCAGTGAGGCTAGTGGGGTCCACATGACTGGTTGTTACATAAAAATATGTGACAACCCGTCCGTGGACTCCACTAGCCTCACTGCTAGCTTGCCCCCATAGGCTGGCCCTGCAGGGCATCGATACTAACCCATAACTGTGGATACCCAAATCCACCAGTAGGTTACTAGTGCATCAGGCGTTCCTCAAACCCTGGTCCCTCACCCTTTGACAACCTTCCCACAGACAAGTTGTCACCAATTGATAGGATCTATGCCCTGCAGGGCCAACCTATGGGGGCAAACTAGAATTGAGGCTAGTGGGGTCCACAGACGGGTTGTCTCAAGTGTGAGTTTAGTTAAGGGTAGATATTTATCCTTAAGATTTCATGTTATAAAACGGAGCAGTGAATTAAGAGGGTTGTGCTTGATTTACGCGTTTGCGAATATGTTGTATTTTCTTTCTTGTTCTAGTGGAATCAAAATCTGGACGTGGTCCTGGGGAGTAGGAAAAACCGAACCTCGTTAACAAAGCTCTTGTGTTATTTACTTTCTGCACTTTATTTTTTGCACCTCATCCGCATTTACAAGTGGTATCAGAGCGGGTTCTTGATAGAGATTAAGTCTAGTTTCGGGTAGATCAAGGGTGAGGGTAGTTCAGGAAGTAAGGCAGAGCTTTTAATCTGTTGTGATGAATTCATACAGAGAAGGCACGTCTATGTCAAGACCACCGTTGCTTGATTTAACAAATTACGGGTGTTGGAAGGTTTGTATGCAAGCGTTTATTAGTAACTTTGATGACGATTGCTGGAATTCGATTGAGCTTGGTTGGGAGCCTCCTAAAGTTGTGGATGAGAAAGGGGTTGAGAGTCTTAAGCCTAGGGATAAGTGGACTGCTGCAGAGAAAAAAACAATCAAGTTGTAATTCGACAGCCAAGACATCGATTTACAATGCTATTGATTCAAGCCACTTCAAGTTAATTTCTCAATATGTATCAGCTCAGAAAGCATGGAAGTCATTGGAGAATATGTTTGAGGGTACTTCAAGTGTTAAGAGAACAAAGCTGGATATGTTGGCATCACAATCTGAGAATCTAAGGATGAAAGAAAAAGAAACTGTGGCTGAGTTCAGTGCTAAGTTATGTGATATATCTAATGAGGCTTTTTCTCTTGGAAAGCAGTACAAAGACAAAAAGCTTGTGAAGAAACTGAAGCGATCTGTGCCTGCGAAATTTGAGTCAAAAAATTTTGCAGTTGAAGAAGCTCATAATTTAGATGAGATGGCTTTTGATGAGTTTGTTGGGATTCTAAAGGCTTTTGAATTAAGGAAAGCATATGAAGCTGAAGGACTAAAGAAGAAAGATGATCAAGTTAAGGAAGCAATAAAGAAGGAAGTTGACACTGGAGTAGCCCTTAAGGTATCATCTTGTGAAGATTCAATGGCTATGTTATCAAGACAATTTGCTAAAATTCTGAAATGTAAGGGCGAAGAGAAGAAAAGTAGAATGAGTGAAGAGATGAAGACTTCATCAAAGAATGTTCAGTGTTTTGAATGCAAAGGATATGGACATGTACGTTCTGAATATGCCAATCTACACAAACACAAGAAGAAGGCTTTGAATGTTGTTACTAGTGATTCTGAAACTGATTCAGATGAAGAAGAAGATTTAAAGAATTTTGTGGCGTTTACAACTTTTGAAGATAGTTCTGAATCAGCGTCTGCATCTGCTTCTGAACCTGCAGCAAAACCTGCAACTGCATCTCAACATGAATCTGATATGTGATAGTGATGGAGATGGTATGCGTTATGAAGAACTTGGTAAAAGTTATGAGAAGTTGTATGCACATTGGCTTAAGGTAGTTGATGATAATTCAGTTTTGATTAAGGAGAAGCTCAAGTTATAGGCTAAGATCGTTGAAGCAGAGAAACATGCAACAGAGAAGGAAGAAGCAGCATTACAAGCTAAATTGCAGCTTGAAGAAACTCAAAAGAATTTGAGGATGCTTAATAATGGTACAGAGAAGTTGGATCACATTCTGACTATTGGCAATACTGATAAGTGTAGCCTTGGATATGAAGGAAAAGTTTCAAAACAGGTATGGTGTGTGTTTCAAGTGGAAAAATCACGTCTGCATCAAGAACTGTGCCAGAGACTGCTTCAAAGATTGCTTCAAAGAGTGCTTCAAAGAGTGCTTCAGGGATTGTACTTTTGAAAGAGCATGGTAAAGGAATTTATGAATTGCAAAATGCACCTAGACAAGTGTTTCGACCTGTTTGCCATCATTTGAAAACGCAAGAGCTATGTGACCACACAAAGAAATAAACAATTCTCTCTTTTTATTAGAAAATAAGTTCTTACAAGGTTTTTCCTTAACTCTATTTTCTAATCCTATTCTCTTTAGCCTGCTTTGAATCTTCAAACTATTCTTTCTTTAAGTTTAAGATTCAAATGCTAAAATCTCTCAATCTATGAAGTGCTAATTTTTCTCAAGCCCCAGCCTCCCCTATTTATACTAATTGGACTTAGCCACACAATAGGCTAATTCCCAATTCTAACCAAACTAGGAATTGTTAATTTCCCTTTTTACAATTTAGGTAATTAACAATCCTCATAAAACTTCCTTTTATTTTTATGTTAAGAAAGTCTTCTTTAGTCTTCTAGAACCTTCTTCTTGCTTCTCGAGTCTTCGCTTGACCACTAAATAGATTTCCTTCTTGAACTTGAACCTGCTGATCCACATCTTGTACTACTTTTGTTTTAGTACATCATCTATGTCAATAGATGCATCTTCAATCTCCCCCTTTTTAACCTTATGCTCCTTCAAGTAACCATGATCTATAAATTGCAGCAATACTAAACTTCACACACAAACTTATCAAAAGTCTGATTGACAAACGCTTCAAAGTTTAACACGAAACAAAACATCCCAAAAGCCAAAGTCTAAATGCAAAAGAAGTTCAACATTTAAAACAAACACAAGAACAGACTAGCTTGATGCTCCCCTGCAAACTGAGACATACTCCCCCGTAAACTGATCCTTCTCCCCCTGCTTGAAGAGTATATAGGTTAAAAACCAATCAGAGCATCTTTGACATGGGATGATTCTGAGTCAATCGATGTACCACTCCGGATAAAGTCTGTAGAACACGAGCTGTATCAATCAGAGCTCCATAAACAACCTCTGGATCATTCTGATCAACTAATGGCATATGAATACTTCCAAGCTCAACTTCAATATAATTCTGACCCGGAGCCGCAACAGGAGGTGGTTCAGATGATACTGGTGGAACATAAAAACTGGGACACTCAAGAAACTTAGCAGCATAAGCCTTTCCAGTGCGAACATCTTTCTGATATGCTACAGGTTTGACAAAAACCTCTGACTCAGTTGTCTCTCGCTTCTTCTGATGCATAAGAACCTTAAAAATGGTCCTACGAAGCAATAACCACCGAGAATCATTCTTCTTAACTTTAGACAATTCAAACACCTGATCATACACCATTCTTCCAAAGTCAAAACGAATTCCATGAAAATTTTGTAGATAAGCCTAGCTCGCTGTTCAGACACATGATTCCGATGAGACGATGGTATCCAGTTATAACCCAAAATGCTGAACAAAGCTCCAAATGCAGCTGTTAAATCCTTTGGATTCATGTCTTCCCATGAGATTTTATCTTCTCCACTTAAAGTTTCAGCAATTTTACCAAGGCTAAGTAGATCAGCAGCTGCATCAGCCTATTTTCTGCTTCAGTCAAAGGAGGCTGTCGAAAAGCTCTGTTGATAGCAGCTGGAGAGAAATTATAAGAGTACCCACGAATATTCACTACAACTCCATCAGTTGGTGCTTTGACTGGAAGACTAGCATAAAACTCAGCAATTACTTCCTTAACATAGCAAGACAAATCTTCAACACAATCTGGCATATCCATTCTCTTTATCAAATCTAAATAGCCCCATTCATCCTTACATGTAAGATCCAAAGAACGTTCCTCTGTAATTCCACGAGAAATAAAAATGTTGTACCTTGATTGAGCTGCTGAATTAACCGTTGATTTAGAGCTTGTACTTGATTCCCCTGCTTTTCTTGCTTTCTTCGGTGATGAATGACTAGACTTCTTGTTTATTCTCCTTTTCTTAGCCATCCGATCGATTTGCTCTTGAACCGTAACTTATGTTGGATCTAAATCCTCATCCAAAAGTCCTACTGTTGATTCCTTCCCTTTTCGTGATTCTTGGATATGACCAGTCACTAACTCAACCGTCGGTTCATGAACCTCCACATCCTCCGGTTTACTTAGATCATCATCACAAGCAGTCCCAAATGACTCCTCATCCATGTCTGGGGTCTTCTCTGCTGAGGATGAGTCCTCCGAGTATAGAACCAATCCCGGTGCATGCGCAACTTCTTTGATTTCTTCATCAATCAAATATGGACGATTTTTAACACCATCGGACCGATTCTTATATTTTCTTCTTCCAGAAATCAACCCACTTCATGTTGCTCGAACCATTGTTGCGATTCACAATCTCTTCTCTTCAACAAGCAAAATTTTGGGGGTTTTTTTTTCCGCCTCTTCCTCTTCTTCGACAACCGCCAAGACCTCTGATTATAAACCAATAAACCCCCTTTTTATTAAAAGAAAATCCAGCCCAAGCCCATAACTAATTGATCCAAACACAAAACCCCCAACTGGTCCATTTTCAAAATAATCACTTCAACAAATCCTGAACCAGTTCTTATACCATAGTGGTACGCTTAGACTTTACAAACTCCAATGAGCTTTCTCAACATCACAAATCTCTGAAAATCTAATGCTTTAGTGAACAAGTCAGCTAACTGCATCTCAGTGGATTGATGATCAATCTGGACTTGCTTATTCTCCACAAGCTCTCTAATAAAATGATGTCTTACATCAATATGCTTTGTTCTAGAGTGTTGCACAGGATTTTTTGAGAGATCTATGGCACTTTTATTGTCACACAAGACTTGAAGAATTCCTGAGTCCATACCATAGTCTGCAGACATCTGCTTCATCCAAAGTAATTGAGTACAACAACTTCCCATAGCAATATATTCTGACTCAACTGTTGATAACGATGCAGCATTATGTTTCTTACTTAACCAAGAGATTAAGTTATTTCCCAAAAAGAAACAACCACCACTTGTACTCTTTCGATCATCCATACTCCCAACATAATCTGCATCACAGTATCCTACCAAACTCGAATTTGACCCTTTTGACATCCAAAGCCGAGATCAAGTGTTCCCTTGACATACTTAATAATTCTTTTCACAGCTTCTAGATGAGATTGCTTGGGTTTTGCTTGATATCTTGCACAAACTCCTACACTGTAGCATAAATCAGGCTTGCGTGCTGTTAAATATAACAAACTTCCGATCATTCCTCTGTATAGAGTTACATCAACATCTTATCCTTTCTCATCCTTCGTTAACTTCTTTGTCGTACTCATTGGAATGACTGCTTCTTTGCACTTCTCTAACTTAAACTTTGTCAATAACTTCCTTGCATAGGTACTTTGTGACAAAAATATTCCCTTATCTGTCTGAGTGATCTGCAATCCCATAAAGTACTTCAATTCTCCAATAAGACTCATCTCAAACTCTTGATACATATTCTCCACAAACTTATTAACCAAATCTTGTGATGTGCTCCCAAAAATGATATCATCCACATCAATTTGCAAAACCATGATGTCTTCCTCTATGGTTAGTACAAACAAAGTCTTGTCTACATTTCCTCGTTCATAACCTTGCTGAAACAGAGAGTTAGTCAACCTTTCATACCATGCTCTTGGAGCTTGTTTCAAACCATATAAAGCCTTTTTTAGACTATACACATAATCTGGATACTTTGAATCTTCAAATCCTTTAGGCTGTTCCACATATACTTCCTCTTGTAGAATTCTATTTAGGAAAGCACTTTTAACATCCATTTGAAACACCTTGAAGTTCATGATTCATGCCATTCCCAGAAAAAACGTTATTGATTCAAGTCTTGTTACTGGAGCAAATGTCTCCTCAAAATCAATTCCTTCTATCTGTGTATATCCTTGAGCCACCAATCTTGCCTTGTTTTGAACCACAATTCCATTCTCATCAGTTTTGTTCTTGAAAATCTACTTTGTCCCTATCACATTTACATTGTTAGGTCGAGGAACTAGCTCCCATACTTCGTTTCGCTCAAACTGCTCTAACTTCTCTTCCATTGCTATAATCCATGAGTTATCTTCAAGAGCTTCATTATGATTCTTTGGTTCAAGGAATGAGACAAAACACTCAAAGTAAACTTTCTCCCAACTTGCAAAATCCATTTTCTTGAAATCAATCTTGACACCTCTGGTTTTCATACCTTCTTTGAGATCTCCTATAACATCAGATGCTGAGTGATTTTTATGGACTTGCAATAATGGTTCTTGACTATTTACCGTCTCAGTTTCCGTTTTCTTGTCGGTTTCCACTTCTTCTGGTTCAATTGCAGCCATCTCCTCTGTTTCACTATCAGATTCACTTCCTCTCCATTGGTTAAAGGAGTAATCATCAAACACAACATTGACTGATTCAACTATGGTAAACAATTTCTTGTTATAAATTCTGAAGGCTGTACTACTCTCTGAATAACCAAGAAATATTCCTTCATCACTTTTGGGATCAAATTTACCTAGATAATCCTTGTCGTTCAAGATATAACACTTGCACCCAAACACATGGAAATAACTTAGATTTGGAATTTTTCCTTTCCAAAGCTCATAGGGTGGTTGAGTTCTTCCTTACATAAACTCAGTTTATGATGTAACATGACGTGTTTAATGCTTCTGCTCAGAATCTCGGAGACACATGATTTCCATGAATCATTGCTCGAGCCATTTCCTGCAATGTTCTATTCTTCCTCTCAACCACTCCATTTTGTTGAGGCGTCCTAGGAGCAGAAAACTGATGTGAAATACCATGATTCTCACAAAATACCTTCATTGCCTCATTCTGAAACTCACCACCATGATCACTATGTATCTTCTTAATTCCTCCTTTCTCATTTATAAGCTGCAAAGCCCAAATCCTGAAACTCTCCATGGTATCTGATTTTTCTCGAATAAACCGAACCCATGTGTATCTCGAGTAATCATCAACTAATACAAACGCATATTTCTTCCCAGCTAAGCTCTTTGTTTGCATAGGTCCCATTAAATCCATATGGACTAAATCCAGAACATCCTTGGATTGAACATCAGAAACTTTCTTGTGCTGAATCTTAACTTGTTTTCCTTGATTACATGGTCCACACACCATTCGATCAACTCCTTTTATATGTGGAACTCCTCGCACTATCTCATTATTGACTAGAGTGGTCAAATTTCTGACATTCACAGGTTAAGATCATCTCTTGCTGTATTGCCATTCCACATATAACAGTTGTTTCCAGACCGCTTTCCTCTCAGAACCACATCATTCTCTTCATTAGTAGCTTTGCAGTCTACTTTAGTAAATGATACCGTCAATCCTTCATCGGTTCTCCCTTTTCCTTGAATATCTCCATGACCTCCATCACCAAATGTAACTTTACCACCTCTGATTCTTCTGAAATCTTGTAGATAGTTTTGTGTGTTTGTCATATGACGAAAACAACCACTGTCAAAATACCAAGGACTGTCATTGTCTGGTTCTTCTGTAATCAACGCCATGTTGCATCTGAAGTTTACACCTGAAGTAAACCTCGTAACTCCTTTTGATACTGTTTGATATAGATCCGACTTCATTATCCAGATTTGTTTACGAAATCCATTCCAGAAAAACTTGCCTTGATATTTGAGTTTCTGAGCCTTTTTCCAGTACTTATAGCAGAAAGCTTTTATGTGCCCATACTTCCCACAGTAATAACATCCACTGATCCTATCTTGTTGACTTTTTTCTGCATCTGCTGGTGGAATATTCAGTCCTCCTGACACAAATTTGGTTTCTCCAGATGTTTGACCATTAACTCCTAAGCCTCTATGGGTCTTCTCTGTCCTTCCATAGCTTAGGATTTCATCTAGTTGCTTCGTTCCAGCAAACATGTGAATCTTCTTATGTTGAGTCTCAAGCTCAGTTTGCAATTTTGCAGATTTTTCTTTCTCTGCATCTAAATTGCTCTTCAGTTCTTCACACCGATTAACAAGATTAAATTTTTCTTTTATCAATAGCGCACTTTCTTGGCTAATCTTCTTCTCAGATTCTAACTCATCCTGCAGAGCTTTAACTAAATTAGCAAGACGCTCCTTCTCTTTTACCAATTCTTGATTCTCCTTTCCAAGGGTAATGAGTGCAGTTCGAACTTCATTATAGCTTTCAACTAATTCTTCTTCAGGTTCTCCTTCAGAGTCTGAAATTTCTTCTCCATCTACAAACTCGGTAATCCCTAGATAGGCCACAAAATTCAAAATTTCTTCTTCACTGTCTTCATCAGTATCTTCATCCATACTCATCAAAGATTTCTCCTTTCGACTTACACATTCTTCCTCAGTGTGTCCTAAACCTTTGCATACAAAACATTTGTTTTAATGTCTCTTAACTGTAGGGCATTCCCGAATAAAGTGTCCATAACCATTGCACTCATGACACTGCATCTCTGCTTTCTTCGTAAATTTGCTCTCTTCGCTAGTCTTCTTATACGATGTGAATTTTTTCTGGCCTTGACCTTGTTCCACTCTTTTGAGTACACGATCAAATCTGTGAACCAACAAACTAACTGGGTCATCATCTACTATCTTGTCTTTGGTTTCACAGACTGTTAAGGCAACACCTTTAGAAGTTTTAACTCCTCCTAACTCCATCTCATGAGCATGTATCATTCCTACTACTTCCGAAAAAGTTAAATCCTCGATTTTGTTTTATACACACAGCGCAGTTTTGTAAGCCATGAACTTTGTGGGCAAATAGCGAAGAAACTTTTAACCAATTTCTGATCTTTGTATGTTTTTCCCAAGGTCACAGCTTCCTGAGCCAAAGTGCTGATTTTTGAGCTGAAATCAGAAATTGATTCATGCTCTTCCATTCTTAGATTCTCAAAACGAGACGCCAACATGTCTTTTCTAGGGCTTTGTACTTTTGTTGTGCCCTCATACTGGATTTGAAGAATATCTCATGCTTCTTTTGCTGTCTCACACCCTTGAATTAGTTCAAATTGTTTTCTTCCTATGCTACAGTGAATAGTTGTGAGAGCCCGAGAGTTGTACTTTGACTTCTTCAGCTCTTCTTCTGTCCAATCTTCCTCAGGCTTAGCTATCCTTGAACCATTTTCATCCTTGATTGTTGGTTCTTCCCACTTCTCAAGAACAGTCTTCCAAGCAAGTCGATTTATCCCACCGATTATAGAATTCACCCTTGATTTCAAAAATCCATAGTTTTCATCGTCTAGAATAACCTTGTTGTTATTGAGAAGATCACTGTAGCTCTCCATCTTTTCCTCAGGATCTCACCTGTACTAAATCCTTACAAGTGTAAGCTCTAATACCCATTGAAAACGCAAGAGCTATGTGATCACACAAAGAAATAAACAAGGTTTTTACAAGGTTTTTCTTTATATTAGAAAATAAGTTTTTACAAGGTTTTTCCTTAACTCTATTTTCTAATCATATTCTCTTTAGCCTGCTTTGAATCTTCAAACTAATATTTCTTTAAGTTTAAGATTCAAACGGTAAAATTTCTCAATCTATGAAGTTCTGATCTTTCCCAAGACCCAGCCTCCCCTATTTATACTAATTGGACTTAGCCACACAATAGGCGAATTCCCAATTCTAACCAAACTAGAAATTGTTAATTTCCCTTTTTACAATTTAGGTAATTAATAATCCTCATAAAACTTCCTTTTATCTTTATGTAAAGAAAGTCTTCTTTAGTAAAGCTTAGTGACTTTAAACAAGCTCACTTGAGAGGAAGTCCCAAAGGTATCTTTTATTTTGTTTTAATTCTTATTCATTTATTTTATCTTATTTTCTGTTTTTGCATATTTTCATTTCTAAAAATAAATAAATAATAATAATAATAAAAGAAGAAAGAGAAAATTTTGAGCAACCTGAGGCTCCACCCGAATACGTACCCGACGCGCCTGGTCGTGTTCTCCATCGGGTGGCGAGTGGAATCCAAATTCCAGAAACCCAAGCCCACTCTCGGGGAAGCCCAAGTTGCTAACCCTCTTCTATCTAAAGGGACTGGAACCCTTCTCTCTCAGCAGCACAAATCGATAAGTCTCTCAACCCTAAAAGCTTTTTGCATTCCTACTTTCTATTTTTCTCTCAAAGGAATCGAGACTTTTCAATTTCTTGGGGACTAACCTTACTAATCTCAAAGTTTAGCTTTGCTCTCTTTTCAAGGATTCAACAATGGCACCAAATATGAAGACCTACCAACAGAAGGGGAGCAGATCAACCTCCGTCGCTGCTAGAACCAGAGGTGATGCCGCCGAAGCTCACGATTCACAAGGAAGGGGAGACGTTCCACATTCCCAACCGTTGGCTGGACGTTTCGCATCCCCAACCCGTTGCTCAACCCGATCCTCCACCCGAGCAGCCGATCGAGTAGAGACCCGTGTTCTCTGTCCCGATCCTGTAGCTATCGCAATCCGCCGATCTCCTCGACATAGGGACCTGTCTACGTCCGAGAGAACCATTACCGATCCTATGGAGGTCGATTCTGATGCCGGTGGAGGAGAACCAGAGGAGATCTAAACCTTGTGGTTAAGGAGCAGAGTTGCGGTTGCAAGAGGGAAGAGACCAGCCTCTGAAAGGGCTGAGAGGGTAGCCGAGAGAGCAGCTGAGGAAGAGAATTGAGACTCAGAGGAAGAGAGCCATGACCAAGAAGAGTAGCAGAGAGAACGCACACGCCAGGCTTCGCGGAGGCTGAAGCAGAAATAGGTGGAGACTCCGGCAAAGCTTTTCAAGGTCCTCCGCAAGATGAGCTTTGTAGGAACCCGTTTCCCTCACCGTGAAACAATGAAGCAGTTGGGAATCGCAAGAGATGTGGAGTTCATGTTCGACATGTGCCACCTGGGCAATATGATGCGAGCCAACCTCGAGGCTTATGAGGAGGAGACGATACATTTCCTCTCCACATTGCGGTTACACTGTTTTGAAGACCACCCGACCCTACTACTCGATGAGGGGATCGGGTTCATCACCTTCTCCGTGCGCAACAAGGAATACCGACTCACCTACAAGGAGATGGAGAAGTTATATGGTTTCAAGGCTGGGAGCCTAGAGAACATGTAGGTGAGCAAGGAAGAGATGAAGTCCCTATGGCTGACAATAGACGACAAGATCCCTTACAAGTCCACAAGCTCCAATTCTGCCCAAATAAAGAGCCCTTTTTGAGGTATTTTCACAAGTCCCTCGCATGCACTCTTTTTGCTAGAAAGAAGACTGGAATGTGAATGATCACGAGCTCCAGCTGCTAGATGTTGCCTTGTGTGGAGTCTTAGACAATGCTAGGGATGGTACACCACTAGTAGGAGATGTTGCGGATACCAGCATGGTCTTTGTGTTGCTCGATCAGTTCCTCCACCTTCAGTCTTCGGCAATGAAAACTGAGAGAAGAGATGGAGCTGGAGAGACCTCCATAGGAGGATTGGTCACACCCTTTTTGGTTCATAAGCCGAGGTGGCTAGACGTCGACTACCTCACATTGGCGAGGTTCCTGGCTTATGAAAACCCAAACGACATGCTGCTCTTCAAGTTTGTCCATCCAACTGTCGGAGCCACCCAAATGATCCTGCCCAACGTCGTGTGCACCAAAATCTGACTAGGGGATAACATAGATTTCACACCACCTTTGGAGGAGCTGTACAATCCGGAGGAGGAGTCCGAGGCAGGAGAGAGAAAGACGACTGGGCAAGAATAGGGAGACAACTCGGATAAGTATGATTTTGAGGAGTACGTGTGCTCTCAAAAGCAACCTCTTGGGGTGAGGGAAGCTCACAAGAGGATCAGCTGGCTGAAAAGGATGAACAAGTTCCTAGCCAAGAAGGTAAAAGGCCTCACTGGCTCAGTGAAGGTAATGGGAGGACAGATCAAGGAGCTTCAAGACAAGGCAAGTTGTGCCTCAGCTCCCACTTCAGCTTATGCACCCACATGGATGGGGAGAAGCGGACCATTGGGAGGAACCCAAGGATTAGCACCTCCAGAGCCCCACATGGCATCCTCCTACGAGCCCCAAGCAGAGGAGGGTGTCACGAGACCCGAAAGATCGCGGAGAAGCCACTCAGACGCCTATCCGATGTCCGACACGATGGGGTACACGATGCCTTATTCGATGCACCCATCGAGCACCCATCTAGGTGAATACTCAGGGCCTTACCAAATGCCGTATCAGATGCCCTACTTGATGCACCCTGCAATCGGCTATACGGGTGACCATTTTGTACCACTCCCACCATACCCGTCGTACTACCTGATGCAATACCCGATGAGCTACGCGAGCACTTACCCGATCAACCCCTCAGATACTGGTCCGAGCAGGTCATCCATGCGCATAACCGAGCTCTCTAACGAGCGAACCCCGGCGCCCGCTGAAGTCAGTGGCGACCTTGGGTACATGTTGGCGAGTATGGAGGCTGATACAACCTCCTTCTTCACCAACCCATGAGGTAACACATTCATCCACCTTTGTAAATAACATTGCATTTAGTTTTATTTCATTTTGTGTGATTCTTGGAACCTTTTTCAGACTTTTATTTACACAGGGACTGTGTAATTTAAGTTTGAGGGAGAGTCCTAGGATGTATATAACATTGTGTTTTATTTTCTTACTTCAAATTTTTGCATACTAGTTTTATTCATTTGAGCCTGCATCTATTTGCATAAAAAACCCTAAAAATTTGAAAAATTTGAAAAAATAAAATAAAATAAAGAGTGTTCATGTAGTTGCATTTTCATATTAGGATTGTGTCTAGATTGCTTCATATAGGATTGTTGCATATGCATCGTAGGGGACAATGATTAAAACCACTTTGTTTTATGCCAAACCTTAGGATTGAAGTTATAGCCTTTAGTCACAGTTCATTGTAGCTAGATCAATCTTTGGAAAAAAATGAAAAATCTTTGTTTAAAGCCTTGTATCTTTTGAAAGCTTCCTCCACTTGCTTGAACATTGAATTATCTCTATATTATTGGACTTAACTTGAATTTAAATTGTCTTGCTTATAGAATTTGAATACTTGCTCATGGTAACTCTAAAATCGGGTTAACACACCATTTTTACCAATCTTTTCGTTTAACCCGATTCGTTTTCCCTACCCTTGAACCCAAACCTTTCTTTCAAACCTTGCATTGAATTGTTGAGTGAGGCCTTTTCATTGTGCTATAGGTTGTGAAACCTTGAGAGTATTGAGAACGACAAATAACTTGCCTTGATTTAGCTAAGTTAGAATTTGAACTAGCTGTTAGGATCGATTTTGAAAGATAGGTGGTTATTCATGATTATTTGGGGTTGGGTTGTGAGAAATTAAAGAAAGAAAGTCTCTAAGGTTCGATTCAATTAGCTCTAAGTCTCTAAGTAAGAAAAAAAAAGAGAAAAGGATCTTGCTATAGTCTCCAAGGAAAGAAAAAGAACAAGAAAAAAATAATATTGGATTATTATTAGGAGTTTAGCAAAGAAAGAAAAAGAAAGAAAAAAAAAAAAAAAAAAAAAAAAAAAAGAGCTAGATGTGTAAAGTTTAGACCTTAGGGATTATAAAAAAAAAAGGGAAAGAGTTAAAATCAAGGATGTGGATAGTTTTATTCTAGGGGGTTTGATAAAAAAAAAATAAAAAAAAGGTTAATGAGAAAAGGGGTAGATTATTAAGAGTTAAGCTTTGTATGCCCTAATTGTTCTCAATCTTAGATAGTTTTCACAACTGTCTAGCATTCCTTCTTTTGAGAGTAACCCACCCAAAGAAATTGCTCAAAACCACTCTACCAAAAGCCTTACCCTTGAAACGGATTGAGTTTGATTCACCTTCCATTTGCAAGAATTCGCCAATTGCTTTAATGAATGTGAAAGAGATGTTCTTTGGAATTGCGAGTCTTTACTTTTAGTTGGATGATGAACTAGATCGATGCATGGTGATAAGCATAGAAAAATATTTGTAAGTATGTTGATTGATCTTAGCACCATTAAACTATCTTTAAGAACTATAGTTTGAATCCTTCGCTTAGCTTAAAAGGTTATGAGTCCCATTTTTGAACCGCACCCTCCTACTTCCTTGCTAGAGGACTAGCAAGATTTAAGTTTGGGAGTCCGATAACTCTCTAATTTACATGTTTTTAGCATCCCTTTTTGTCCATATCTTGCATTCTTGCATTTGCATATTTTGGATGAAAACAGGTGCTTAAGAGCCTAAAATGGGGAGAAAGAAGGTCAAACCCGAGCATGTACCCGAAGGAGGAAGAACAGCCGGAACACCAACCCGATCGAGGAGGATCTAAGAACAGAAAAAACAATCTGAGAGCCTACCCGAAGAGCAACCCGAGCACATCCTCGTGCACCCCATCGAGCAAACGCTCGTGCAGGACTGGGAAGCTAGGGTTAATAGGTTTCCATATATGAACCCCTCTCTTCTTCCACTCGCCCTAGCACGCTGCAGACCCTCAGAACAAAGAGCGAGAGCTTCTGGGAGAGATCGAGAGCGACTCAAAACTTTTTTCCACTTTTGTTAGGATTTATTTTATTTCTTCTTGCATTTTCTCTTAGATTTCTACTCTATACTCTTCTACTCTACTTCTAACTTTAATATAATGCAATTTTCGTTTATCTATGCTTTTATGTTTTCTGCAATGAGATATGAGTAGTGTAGTAAAGTTTCTAGGGATGGGATAGACAATTTTGTGTTCTTGATCGGTTAGGATGTCTTAGCTTTGATATTTGTGTTTTATAAATTCCCTTCTAGATTGGTGTCCTTAATGCTATCAATAGACCGAGAGGTTGAGGTTATATCTAAGGCGCTTTACCACCGATAGGTGTAGATGAAATGCTTGAATCAATAAATGCTAGAGATTTACTCACTTAGCCTAAGAGATTAGATGAGTAAGGGGTTTATTAACAATAATGAATCGGTTTGTATTGCCTGCTTGGTCATGTTTCTCCAACGAGAGTTGGGTAGGGAAGTGATTAAGGTTGATTGTTTCTATCACGAGAGTGTTTTAACAAGATTTTAGAGATTCATTGTCTAGGGAATATTTGCTTGAGGCATGTAGGACATCCATACTGGTCAGGAACACTTAGGAGTCGATTACCCCATCCTTAGGAGCTTTCGTATTTAGATTGTTTGCATTTTTATTCATCACTCGATCCCTTACCCGAACAGGTACACGATCACCTGCTTCGAGTATACCTTCGAGTTGTTCTTGTTTATCTAGTTTACTCGATCACCCCACCCGATCTTGTACTCGAATGCTTGCATCGAGTGCTTAGGTCGTGTGGTTCTTGTTCATTTGCTTTCTTTTGTTTATTCCAGGATTGTTAGATCAAATCCAACTATTGCTTGGCTTGACTTGCATAGTTCTGATCATATCTTAACTGCTAGCATAACAACCATTTGGATTGATAACCTTTGTACTACAACTGCATAGGGAATTGGTACCCTGGGTAAAAATCCTACTATCAATCACTTTTCCATACTTGTCAACTGGGGAAACACATTCAATTACCTTTTAATTCAGTTATTTCGTCTGTTTCTGAACCTTTTGAAATAATTCACTATGATGTTTGGACCTCACTGGTTCCTAGCATCAGCGGAATAAATATTATGTTATTTATCTTAATTCATTCGATCATACCAGCACTAATGCACCGGATCCCATCAGAACTCCACTACTTCCTTGGCAATGCCATCAAGAGAAACGCTTCCGGCTTGTTTCTCTCTCAATGGAACTACGCAACTGACATTCTACATCGCGCCAACATGACAAACTGCAACTCATGCACTACACCTGTCGAACCACGCACAAAAATTGTTGCAGCTGATGGACCACCCGTTGTCGACCTAACTCTTTACCGCAATCTTGTCAGCGCCCTCCAGTACTTGACCTTTACAAGACCGGATATCTCTTTTGTCGTTCAACAAATATGTCTCTTCATGCATGATCCCCGAGAGTCATATCTAGTTGCACTCAAACGTCCTCCGCTACATAAAATGTAGTCTCGACTACAGACTACAGCTATACCCATCAAACACGTCTGGACTCGTCGCATACACGGACGCAGATTGGGCAGGCTGCCCGTCTACACGACGCTCCACCTCCGGATATTGTGTCTTCCATGGTGATAACTTGATCTCATGGTCCTCAAAGCAACAACACACAGTCTCTTGCTCAAGTGCCAAATCTGAATACCATGGAGTCGCTAACGTAGTTGCAGAGACCACTTGGCTTCGAAACATTCTGTTGGAGCTCCATTGTCCCCTATCCAAAGCCACATCAGTCTACTGTGATAACGTTAGTGTCGTCTACCTCTCCAACAATCCAGTCCAGCACCAACGAATAATACATATTGAGATAGACATTCACTTCGTACGAGAACATATAGCTCTCAGCCAAGTTTGCGTCCTACACATCTCATCCTCTCATCAATACGCATATATCTTTACCAAAGGTCTCCACACTCCTCTCTTCACTGATTTTCAATTCAACCTGAGCATCATCTGAGATGCCGCTATGACTGCGGGAGAGTGATAAATTAAGATATTCACTAACATATTCACTTACCATATTTGTCAATATATTGCTTGGACAACATTATGTAATCGTGTATATATTGCATTGTAAATCAATAGAGAGATGGATCGAAGTCTTCTAATAACAATTTGATCCATGGTGCGATATGTCACGAAATCCATGTTTTTAGATTTTTGTTTTGTTTCATAAAAAATACATGTTTTTAGTTTTAATGTAAATCTTATGTTTGTCCCCAATTTACCACTCATGCATAACGGATAACCTAATTTAACGTAATTAATAAATACGATAATAATAATAAAGAAGGGGTAGAATTCATTCATATTGCAACCTTTTTTTGTTTTGAACACAATATTGCAATTTTTTTGAACAGGATATTGCATTTTTTTTTGCTTTAAATGTATGAAAGTGCCAAACCACTTATCTTGAAGAAACGGATAGAGTATCAATCTCTAATAAGTAATAACAACACTACTAATGAATGATTTACAATAACGTCTAAATGTAATTTTATCATGATGTCATCAAATAGGAAGAGGTGATGCAAAGGAAACATTAGTTCTCCTCACCTACTAGTAGTCTAATACCATTAGTCCATTAACATATTATGAATGACATATTTTACACATAACACTCTTCTCTTATTCAACTCAATCGTGGATCATGGCTCCAGATGGTTCTACCAAAATCATACTGCTCTCTAGAGATTGAGAGCAAGAGACGTAACACATCAAGTGAGAAAAAATGGACAAAGCTTACCTTATGAGGCACTATTTTCTTCTTTTCTTTTTTTACCTTAAAAACATTCTCCCACCACTATACCATACTTTGCTCTCTTCTGATCTCCGCCCTGCCTTTCCCTCTGAGCTCCTTGACAGCTTTACACTTTTTGCACTCGATTTGACTTTACCTCCTGTTGTTGTTATAGTGCTTCTCCCTGATAAGCTCTCTTCTGCTGAATCAACCCTCTCAAACTCCTGCACAATAGCTTAGCTTGTGAGCCAGAGACCAACAACCTGAGCTTTGTACCTCAAGGCTAAAAAGCAAGTACCTTAGGCTTCTTCTTGGTATAAGGGGTTAGACATGGATTCAGATCTTCTAGAGCCAATCCATCAGGGCTTCCTGAGCTAAATTCCTGATATGCATTTAGTTCTAGTAAGACCCTCTTGCCAAGAATTTGTTGGTACAAACTTAAGACTCTTCAAAGTTTCTAATCTTGATCCTATTTTGCTTACCAGTGAATCATAGGAAGATGTCTGTGCTTGCCAGTAACAGCTTTCTGACATATACTTGTTCGCCTTCACCTGATAAAGATGCGTTATTTCAGTTTCTTATTAGATAATACTCAAAGCTATATAGAACACTGGACTGTTGCTGCAGCAATGCCCTGAGCTTCTAAGTCCTACCAAAAGAATTACATGCATATACACTAATTAAAGAGAGAAAATTACCTCAGCAAGATCTTGAGCAATGCATTGGAGCTGGCCATTGAGTGAAATGACCTGCTTTTGAAGATTAGGAATGATCTGCCTAGCCTGATTCAGCTCCTGCATTTGGCTAATTTGGCTATCCATAGCATCCGGAAACAGAACTGCACTCTTCAGTGACTTTATCTCCTCCCTTTGCTTCAGACACAGATCCTTCAACTTCTCCACCTACCAAAAACAAATAATCCAAAATTTAACCTTTTTTAACACAGACACATTCCAAAAACCCTAAACAGCTAAACTAAGAAGGGGAAAGAAGATATTACTTCTCGGTTCTTGTCTTGAAGCTGCAATTTCAACTCAGAGATTTCAACCTCCTGGTCCTTGTTCATGCTCAGTAGCTCTCTCTCGCTTCTAAGAACCATAGAGAGAGTCCTAGTGTTCCCTTTAACCTCTGTCACAGGCTTCACCTTGTCCTCCTTCCCGAATAGCTTCCTCTGCAATGTTCCCAATGTACTCTTCCCTTTTCCTCCTCCTCTAACAGAATCAATCTTCTTGAGTTCCTCGGGAATCACAAGCTCGACCCTCTTGCTCTTGGGATTAGATTTCTTCATATCCATCAGCTTCTTCATCATGCAAGTGAGGTTCCCAGGATTACCATCGGGTTTTGTTGTTTTGGTTAAGTAGGAAGACTTGGATCTGATAATGGCATTGGATGAAACTGGCTTGTTGTTGTTCGATTTGAATTCGGCTGAGGGAGATAGATCTGAGTGTATCGAGGAAGATACGGATGATCTAGAATCGTAGGAATTGTAGCGAGATGCCATTTTTCAAATGGAAGGTTTTGAAGAATAGGATCTGTGATTTTGAATTTGAGGGAAGAAGAAGGAAGAAGCAGAGGGAATTTGGTTTTGTTTTCCTCTTTCCCCAATGTCCCACTCTCACTCTCTTCTTTTCAAATTTCGTATCCTTCTCTCTGGTCAAAAATTGACTTTTTGTCTTTAATGGGCCTAATTATGGGCTTAGAAAGTTTAACGGCATCTTTTGTGTTTATTTGAATTTTGTTCTTCTGTTTATTCAAAATCATATTAATCACTAACGAGATCATTAATTAATTATTGGCTCTTGAAAATTCAAACCAACGGAGATGAGAGCATTGTGGAGTGAGCTTTTTAGAGAGCAATTTAGGTTCTCATAGTTTCCAAGTTTGAGCTTTCTTTGTTTTTTTTTTTTTTTTTGTTTCTTTACTGTAAAGTTACATATACAATGAAGAATTTGTTCCTTTTTTTGGGGGGTTAATCTAAGTGCAATTCATAGTGTGGGCAGTAAATAGGAAAAAATCCATTTGGGAGAAGATGGAAAGAATGGAGTTCACCACAAAAAAAACCATGTCTTCCTATAATAGTCGCAAATAAAGGTTTTGTGACTACTTAGCGACTACATATGTTGGTCACAAAAAAACGGTCGCAGCGGATTAGGGACAAATATGTGACTAGTAATGAAAGTTGCACATTTCCGACTAAAACACAATAAAGTCTACTTAGGGACAATTTTGTGATCATACATAACAGTGCTATACTTGAGACGGTTTTGGAACTAATAGAAGAGTCTGGATTTAGCAACTTATTACAGACTAAAAGATAGTGGCGAAGGTGTTTTGTGCTTGGGTTGAATAATACAATTAGTCCCAAAAGAGTTGCAAATACTGTTTTAGTGTAGTTACAGTTTGGTCCATGTAGAACCTAAAGTCTTAACAGTGAGCCACTGCATCCTACAATTGCTTCTTGCTTAGAAGTAAAAGACTTAAAGATGTTAGTTAGGTGATAGGTACAAAAGGAAATGGAAGTGTAGTAGTAATAAGGAGTGAGTTAATAAGAGTTGAAATGTGAATAGAACACGTAACTGGCTGGACTAGTATGTGTATGAGAGAACTTCAAATTTTTTTTTTTTTTTTTTTTTTGATAACTGTTAATTATATTATCAAAGGAACTTGAGGTTTACACAAGTTTATATATTTAGCGACAGCCCAAAAAAAAATTAAAAAGATGAACGCTAAAGGAGACAAAAGGCTTCAGAAACTGAAAAGAGATTACATATCCGAGAATTACTAGTTAATATAAATGGGCAAGCCATTTGCGAAGAAGTCCTTTTCCTTGCTTGCTGTGTTGGTGAGCTAGAAGAATGTCTCTGATTGTTCTGTCAAGTACTCGAAACAGAGAATCAGGGGTATAGAGAACACCCCCATGAGTGCGAGTGTTGCGTTCCTTCCAGATGAGGTAGATAGTGGCTTGGGTGACCAGTTTCTTTAGAGTGGACGACATACCAGTTGTTGAACCGATAAGCCAGCTGATCAGAGTTTGCCAGGATGAGAAGGTGAGGTTTGGTTGACCAAGTCGCGTGAGAACAAGTCCTCAAAGTTGGAGAGAGTAGTCACAGTGCAGGAACAAATGCTCCCTGTTCTCTATATCTGTAGAGCATAAAACACAGGTGGCGTCTACGTTGATTCCCCAATTGAGAAGTCTCGCCTGCACTGGAAGTCTATCTCGATTTGCTACTCAGAACGTGAAAGAGTGTTTTGGAATAGACCTCTTAAACCAGATTGCCTTGCTCCATTCCTTGATCCCCGATGAGGGTCTCACAGCTTCCCAAGTTGTCTTAGTGCTGAAGAACTCCTTTCGTTGCCTTTCAGGTCCCCAGGAATAACTATCAGCACCTGTAGATTCTTGGGGGGGTCCACCATGAGGAGAGCATTGCGGATTGTTAAGAGTGATACGTTTCTGGTCCTCTGGGATGGAAGTCTCCAACCTTGTGAACCAGTTCCCTGTACAACAGTCGCTTCCCTTGGAATACCCATTAGTCTGGGACCATCACTACCAATGACATCCATCAGCGGACCCAAACAAGTCCAGTTATCAAACCAGTAGCTCGCAGTGTTCCCATCACCAATATTACAACTCAGTAAAGATTTGACCATTGGCCTCAAGGCATTGAGATATTTCCACATCCAAGAAACCCCTGAATTAACTTGAGTCGTCCAGTAGTTGTTGCTTTTGAGCATGTTCTTCCTCATCCAAGCAACCCAGATAGAACCGCTGTTCTGAAACAAAAGCCAAACCAGTTTCAAGTTAAGCGCTTTGTTCCAAACAGAGAAGTTTTTGAGGCTGAGGCCACCTTCCTTTTTAGGAAGGCAGATATCTTTCCAGGAGACTTTTGCGGTGGCCCGTTTTTCCATATTTCCAGACCAAAGGAAGGAGTTGCACATGGATTCAATATCACGAAGACAACCTTTAGGTAGAGCAAAAGCAGAAGACCAAAAATTTAAAGAGCTGTAGATCACTGCTGAAATAAGTTGAAGCCTGCCCGCAAACGAGAGCACTTTACTGGACCAAGAGGAGAACCTAGCCTTGATGTTGTCCAGGAGAGGGGAATAGTCAGCCTTCCTTGGTTTGCGATGAAGAAGAGGCAGCCCAAGATACCTCACAGGGAAGGCTCCTAAGCGGAAGCCCGAGAGTACTAGATGGTCCTGATCCTCTGGGGAGATTCCTGCTACAAAGAGCGTAGATTTATCTCGGTTCATGCTCAGACCTGATAAAGACTCAAATTCATCCAATAAACAAGCAATCTCTTGAAGAGAGTTTCTTCCTCCATCAAAGAATACCATCAGATCGTCAGCGAAGGCAAGATGGGAGACGATTGGGTCCCTGCCCAGGGGGTGATACCCAATTCTTCCCGAAGCAAAGCGCTGGCTGATGAGGTTAGAGAGAGCTTCCATGGCTATAACAAACAGGGTGGGTGAGAGGGGGTCCCCCTGCCTCAACCCTCTTCCACCTTTGAAATAACCGCATAACTCTCCATTGATGTTGACCGAGAAGGAGGTGGTGGTGACACACTGTTCCACCCATTTTATGAATTTTGGAGGAAACTGAGCAATCTCGAGAATCTTTAATATGAAATCCCAATGTACACAATCAAAAGCCTTCCTCAGGTCTACCTTCAACAGGGCACGAGGAGAGACATTACTTCTACCAAAACCTTGAACCATCTCAGAAGCTAACAGAACATTCTCAACGAGAAGTCTGCCTTTAACAAATGCTGATTGAGAGTTGGAGATCATCATTGGGAGGATATCTTCCATTCGACGAGCTAAGATCTTGGATATCACCTTGTAAATAACATTGCAACACGAAATATGATGGAACCCGGGTCATGACCGTACCGCGGTGAGAACCGGTACAATGGTACCATCGTCTAGCAGCTCGCGTAGGAGCATAAAAGTCGGTCCAGAACATCAACGCGGCATCAACCAGTCCCCAAGGATCATCGAGGAGGAGCAAGACAACGTCATCTAATGAGCTAGCATCACCAATGAAGAGCCTTGGGTGCGACCAGCTTTGGGAAGCTTGATTTGTGTGTCTTCACCATCACGCTAGCGTGAAGACACCCCTAAGTCATTAGAAGGAGCTGTACTCTTTTTCCTACTTCGGGTTTGTCCCAATGGGTTTACCGAAGGGGTTTTAACGAGGCAGCGAGCTCTAGTGCATCTCCACTTCGTTCCCGCTTGGCCCGTGACTTGGAAACCTTCATTGACAAGATAATGGGCCAAGGAAGTGAAGATCCTATCAGCCACGTCCCACCAATGACGTGGCAACCCTATCTCCTTCCTTCCTTTCCTTTATTTCCTTTGAACTCTCTTATGACCGTTGGATGGTCTTTGTTTCCTTTTGCTTTTGCTTTTCACTTTATGGCCAAGTGCATGGATCAGGTCCTGGCCACGTTTTCTAGGGTTAAGTGTCCCCTTATGTAAGCATTGCCTATATAAAGGCCTAAACCCTCATTGTAAAAGATAGACTGGAATATAGAAATTATTGGCCCAAAGATTGGATCTTTGTTCATTCCTCTCTCCCGCTCAAGTCCGGGACTTGGCTCTAGAGAAACCCTAGAAGGTTCAAGAACTGGGTTCATGACCTTCTAGTCCGACCGTATCACGGGCCGAGCCATCTCCCGTGTGTCGTCGACTCAATCCACCGTCCGTTCATCCCCATCTATACGAGAGACAAACGAGTCGAGCATCTCCTCGCGAATCTCTCTCCGTCCGTTCTTGTCGTTCCTTGTGCCGTTTCCTTCCGTACATCGCTCCATCCGCGGCGTCCGTCCGTACGCAGCGTCCGTTCCCATCCGCTTCCTAACTAGAGCCGAACGAGTCGAGTATCTCCTCGTGACTCCCTAGTCCATCCGCGTTCCATCCGCTCACTCGTCCATCCGACGCGTCTGTACGTCCGTTTATCGGCCGCGTCCGCCGCGTCCGACCATCCGTCCGTACGTCCGCTGTTCCGCGTCCATTCGCGTCCATTCGCGTCCATTCTCATCCCTAACCGAACCGCTTCTCCGATCCGCTCCGCTGTATCCTCCGTCCGTACGTCCGTGAACCACGTCCGTAGTCCGGGGTCACATCAAAATAGGTCTGAAGTTAGTCACCCTGCCAGCACCTATTTCCTTAGGGATCAGGATCAGCGCCGTCGCATTGATCTGCTTGAGCAGGTTTCCATGACGAAAGAACTCATGGACTGCTGCAATAAGGTCAGCCCCGATGATATCCCAGGAAGCTCTGTAAAATTCACCCGTGAAGCCGTCCGGACCAGGGGTCTTGTTGGCAGGCATGGAGAAGAATTCTCGCTTTATCTCAGAGTCAGTGATTTCTGCAGTTAGAAGGGCCTGGAGATTCTCTGTCAGTCTAAATGGCATAATCTCCCTTGTTCGGTCAATCTCTTCAGAAGTAAGAGTCGCAGGATGCCCTCCAATCAGGTCCTTGTAATAGGACACACAATTGAGTTTCACTTCTTCAGGACTGGGAAGACGCTCTCCTTGTTGATCAATCAGATAATGAATCTGATTCATTGCTCTGCGGGTTGCCATCACTCTATGGAAGAAAGCAGTGTTGAGATCACCACACTCAAACCATTTGATTCGGGCTCTCTGGAAAATAAACTTCTCTTCCGCGATCGCAAGAGTCATCCACTTCTTGTAAGCCAGTTTCTCTTGAGAAGCAGTAGCCGGGGAGGGATTGCTCAACAGGAGAGACTGGCACAAACGCAATTTTTCCTGAGCTTCTCTCGTGCGTGTCTCTAATCCAGAGAAGTGTTCCTTGTTTAGATCCCGAATCACTCCTTTTAGACCTTTGAGCCTTTTCATCAATGCGTACTGTGCAGTTCCCTGAGGATCCGTATCATGCCAATAATGCAACAGCCTCTGGAGGAATTCTTCATGGTGGAGAAGATAATGTGAGATCATAAAGTGTCTTCGACCCTGCTGTCTTCTTCCAAGATCAATGATGGAGGGACTATGATCCGAAAAGTCAGGCTCCTAGAACTGGGAGTAGGAAAGTGGATACTTAATCCTCCACTCATCATTAGCAAGAACTCTATCCAGTTTTTTGGCGATCGGATTGGTCTCTTGCTTATTCCACCAAGTGAACTGATTCCCTCTAAAGGTGAGGTCCTGTAGATTCGCATAGGCAAGGCATTCCCGGAACTCCTCCATTCCTCTTTTAATTCTGGTACCTCCCGAAGAGTGTTCTGCGGGACTCAAAGTTTGGTTAAAATCTCTAAGAAGAGCCCATGGTCTTGTATTGACTGACTGGTCACGGGACAAAGCGCATATCTCCTCCCATAGTTCCTGACGCCCCATACGATGATTAACAGCATACACAAAAGAGATCACGAACTCACTATCCTCCCCAGGAAGTTGAACAACACAAGTCATCATCTGTTTAGACTTGGAGTGGATCACTAACTTCACTGAATGATGCCATACTATCCAGATTCTTCCTAGCTCAGCAAACTCATAATTGGCTTCAAAATGCCAATCCGCAAACATAGAATTCACATATTTAAGAGATTTGTGTTGCCTGACACGAGTCTCAATTAAACTACCAAAAACCGGCTTATACCGCCGTAGCCATTTCCTGAAGCTTCTCCTCTTTACACTAAGATTAAATCCTCTAACGTTCCAACAAAAAGTATTGACTGTTACCATTAATGAGATGATTTGGTTGTGGCTTCTTACCATTGGAAGCCTGCGCATAGCGCCTCTCTTTTTTCTTTTCCTTCTTAGACAGGACCTTCATAAACTTGTCATTGTCATCTGGATTATCATCTTCTTCGGATGGAGAGTCTGAAGAAGAGGATTCCTCTAGAGACGCGGCATCTGAAGAGGAGGAAGACGAGGGTGGGAGACGTCTAGATGCAGCTTTCTTCATACCCGACTTGGCAGTTTTGTGAACTGAAGTAAGGCCGATGTCGATTTTGAGGTTACCTTCCTTTTGTAGAGAGACAGAGGGATCAATAGGAGGATTCTCCACTCCCTCAGAGCGACGTTTTGTATGTTCCTTACGCCTCCTTGAAGGGTTCTTTCTTTGGCGAGCCATGGGGACTTCAGCTGTAGTTTTCCCTTCATGCCTTCCCCGAGTACAAGCTTCCTTGGAGTGGGAGGTTGAGTTGCAGAAGCTGCAAAGGATTGGAGCCGTGGGACACCGCTTAATAGAGTGACCAACTCCTTGGCAGAAAGCACATATAGGGGGAAGCCACGGACTGGATACAACAATCCTGAATGTTTCTCCCGTTTCGAATTGGGCATTGACCGCTTCTGGAAGAGGCTTGGTGATATTGACTATCGTGAACACTTTCGCAACTTCTAAATCCGTGAGATTGATCGTAGAAGGATGACAAAAGACTGGATGACCAACCAAACCCGCTATGTATTCCAATGCTTCCTGGGAGAAGAATTGGGGTGGAACTCCACGGAATTCTAACCAGACTGGAGCTTCAGTTAGTTCTGGCATCACCGGGGAAAGATCTGGCTCCCAATCCGCTACGAACATAGATTGGCCTTCAATGTGCCACACTCGTTGAGCAAGTACCCTTTTGCGTGTTTCCTCGCATGGAATTCTTATGAGCACCGACTTTGGACCTTGCTTGGAGATGGTGATGTCCCTTCGCTTTCGGCTCCAAATTCCATTAAGGATGGCGTAGAGGGCTCCTTTGGAGGGGAGATTACCGTGAAACTGGCCTATAATGAAGTCCTTCCACCGGTTTTGGTTTCTCTGGACCACCATATTGGGAATTTTAACACACAACTCACCAGAATCTAGGGTAATTGGGATACCCTTCTTCTCCATTTTTCCAGAAGATCCAACAAGCATTTCCTTCCAATTTGCCAGAGCAGAAGGCTGAGTAGAGTTGTCGGTCGAGGAAACTTCCTGAGGATTTTGGATATGGGTTCTTGAGTCGCACGACGCAACCGGACTTGCAGATCTCATTGAGAGAGGACCATCCTTAATGGGGTCCTGAGTAGCAGAAGAAAGGGGGGGAGACTGCACCGGAACAGTGGTTGCTGCTCGGGAGTCAATCGCTAGCTTTGGTGGAGGCAGATCTGGGGGGATAGAAGGGGGGGGTGCGGAAGCTGAGGAGGTGGACTTGCGAGGGGATCGCTTCTTTTTAGTCATCGGAGCTGAGACGGGTTGCCGTTACCGAGATCGGCAACGGCGGCTACGAAAGGATATCGCCAAATATTTTAGCTCACAATATCGTCAAAGATAAGTGTTTAGGATAAAGATAGAAACTAAATGAGCATTTAAGATTTTAAGAAAAAAGGGAACTGTAGAGTTGCCTTGACAGAAGGGGAAAGCATTATCATGAAGAATCTGGTTTATATATAAATGGAAATGACAGATCGATGTATCAGTTCACCACCAATCCATATCCTTCATAAACTCAAGTGGTCCCTTTCTCTGGACATATCCACGTCTCCCTCCTCACAAAATAAGACCAATGCCACACTCTGGTTTGTGTGTCGTCTTCTCTTTAATGCTCTCTCTTTTGTTCATTCTCTCTATAAAACACAACAAGACATGAGGGTTTTTTGTAAGAACTTGCCTGAGTTGATCCAATGCGGCTGCTATTATCATCTGATCCCCAACCCCAACTTACCTCTACATGTACGTCCCAGAGTTGCGGCTGGAAGCCTTACTCTCATTCCAGTGACTTTGCCGCCAACGCCTCGATCCTCCTCATCATCATCTTCTCTTCTCTCGTCTGCGTTTTCTCTCTCCACGCTGCCATCCGTTGTTGCCTCCGTCCAGTCCTCCAACATGACCCTAAACCTGATCCTGACCCTGATGAGGCCTCCCTTTCGGAACTTCCCCCGACACTTGTTTACTCCCCCGGAATGAACTTGGCAGGCACCGAAGCAGAGTGCATCATTTGTTTGTCTGAATTCCAGGACGGTGACACCCTACGCGTGTTGGACAGATGCAAACATGGATTCCACGTTCATTGCATCCAGAAGTGGATCTCCTCCTCCCACTCCTCTTGTCCCACTTGCCGGGCAAACATCTTCTCCTCCCCACCTCAACTTCACTCACAGAGCATACAACTAACAAGTACAGCTTAGTCAATTGGTAGCTACCTGGTTTTGGCGTCTTGCCCACTTTTTTTCCTCTTTATTGTCTTTACCACATCACACCTTTATCATCTTTTCCAAGTTAGTCTATTTCGTTTTATATTTCCATGAAATCATAAAAATCGCACACACGCAGGATATTGATGTTAAGTCAATTTTTGTGAATCATCATATACAACGCAAAAAAACAAACAAACAAAGACCAGTGTGTAAACGAAGCAAAAATCTTACCTCATAATACAGAGGGACCAAAGGCTTTATTCAATGTCGGAGTTTCAGAAAGATATATGAGGTCTTGAATGGTGTTCTATCTTCCCACACTTGTTGGATAAGAAAGAAAAGAGCGAGGTGTTAATTACTAGATAAAATCATGGATATTGAGGGTGAGGAAAAGAATTAGAAGTTGAATGACTCACATTATGAGCATTAACTCCATTAATGGCATGGTATGATTCTAACAATAGGAGAAAATTCCAAGTGCGTGCAAAGGTCTTCACTCAATTTCTAGACCACATTTACGTGGTAACGTGATCAGAGTGGTACTTATACAATAATTCCAAAATATATCTTAAAGAATGAATACCACCAACTTATATCACCATAAACAACTTTTTCTTTCCAAATTATAATATTTCTTTTCACGAATTCGCTAGTCAAAAATTAGATAGTTGGTAATTTTTTTTTTCATTACTTATAAATTTATGGTTTATACACATATATTAATTAGATTTAATTGTTTCTCCTCACTATACTGTACATTAAAAATATCATTTGACTAAATTAAAATTAAAATTAAATTAATCATTAAGTATAGTATAGAGAATGCAAGGGAGAGACGAACACGTCAGTCGATGAGAAGAGCTGTGTCAGTGTGTGAATGCAACCAAACAGTTCGCTTTTGAACGAGTCTAACTTGAGACAAGTCAAAGCTTATAGTATATAACTTTGAGTGGAAAAAACTAGTAACTTCTTTGAAGATTCTCAACATAGAAACTCTTTCTCTGACTCTCTCCAATCTTTATAGAAGAAGACTAAACAGAGGAAAAAATAGAGGAATCGAGAGAGAGTGAGACAAATCTAGTGATGGGTTGCGACTCTCATGGCAATCTAAGCGACGCAGAGTTCAGCAAGCCGTTGCCATCGATAGGTGTCTACGTCGCTGCTGCTTCACTGCTCTGTGGAGTTGCCATGTTTTCCGATCTTATTCACGGCTTTCGCCACCGTAAGTTCTGGTTTCCTTGCAAATTCTTCTCTCTCAACGCCACCACTCTCACTTTTATCTCTGTCTGCGTCAAACTCTCCTTGGATCTCAACACTTCTATGCCTAGCCGCCAAGATCAGCTCGCTAAACTCAGCAGTAGCGTATTCGTCTGCACCGTGATGGCTAATTCCATGCCGTCTCTTGGTTTCATGGTCACACAAGATATCCTCATGAACCTCATGGCTTTAGGGATTCTAGTTATCACCGATGTTGTTAATATCTGTATCCAATTGGGCACAGGAGCCATATACGTTTTCCATCCAGAACACGCTCTCGTCATTGTACTCATGTTTTTAATGTTTATGATCTTGAGTTTCTCTGCTATCACAGTCCCGACCACAAAGCGTTTCTTGGAGCTCAAGTACAAGAAGAGATACGAGTTTGCTTTGAAGCAGTGTCCTTCGTATACAGAGAGAAGAAGAGGAGTTCCTAAGCTTAAAGAAGATCTGATGAAATTTTGGATGATGGCTCACACTTCTAGTCCTCAGTTTGTGATGTCTCGCTCTGTTACATGCACCACCACTGGTTTACTCTGTTTCTTGAGTGCAGTCACGTTGGCTGAAGCCATGGTCCGGTCTTACTTTCTTCAATCCCGGTCACTAGGGTTCTGCAATGGAGACTCTGATTACAAATGGTCAACCGCTTTGGTTCTAGTCTCTCAGGCAGCTGCAGTTGTCATAGGAACCGTTGCTCCAGCGAGCAGATGGTTTCAGGCAGTGAACTTGAGGTGTCCATTAAGAACAAAGAAATGTTTCAAAGATGAGTTGAGAGTGGAGAGTTATTGGGTAGAGTGTCTCGCTGAGAAGAAAGAACGTCCCTTGAACCTTTGGATGCTCCATAATCGCCGCAGCGAGAAGCTTGCACACGACTTAAACCGATGGATACTTGATGTTTGTATTGCAACACAGTATGGTATAGTGTTGGCTAGCAAGTTTCTCCGTTTCATTACGGTCTACTGTGTGAATAGAATCTTGCTATGTTGTTTTTATTTCACCTTCAAAAGTGATTGTGTTGCAAACGCCGAGTCCTCGGGTTCAAATCCATCAACGAGACAATTTGTTCTGCATCTTGAAGGAGAGGAGGAGCTGGTAGAGTACATGGCACGGAGCAACCGTGAGGCCACAGACCACTTGATACAAAAGGGTCGGAAGAAACAACCCGTAAACTTAATAGAGCTCTTGGAGGCAACAACTCCCATCTCACAAGGATTTGAAGGGATTCGAGATTTTGACAGCGACGAGGTCGCTTCTCTGGCTTCTGGGGAGCCACCTAATAGTTGGGCCCTTCCATTGGTAACACTGACAAGTATCGCTGCCGCTCTTCCCAATATCAAGCCTTACTCGCTGAAGAAGTTAGTGAAAGCTGTAAACGAGGCCTTGTTCTATGTCAACAAGTTCGAAAACGTCCTTGATATCGGAGAAGAGTTAGCTAACAGCAGGAAAGCTGCAGAGGTAGTATGGTTAGGAGTTTATCTCTACCATAAATGGCTCAACTTGGATCTTCGAAAACTATCCAAGCAACAAAGAAAAACATCACAAGAAGTTCTGAAAGAGCTGGTGGATACATCAAAGAAAGAGTTTACAGAGTCATGGGAGAGAAATCGGATACTGTGCATGAAGCATAAGCCTTCTCAGTGGCCTATCAAGACTCAGGCAGCAAACTCTATGTATCGGATAAGCCAAACCCTTTTGATGAAGTACGAGTCAGGAAACATTGAAACAGAGGAGACTCTGTTGAAAGATGTGGAAAGGATGGTATCAGACATAGTATCAGGATGCTTTTGTAACACGGCACAGGTAGTAGGAATGAAGTGTTTGGTTACAGCAGTGGAAGTGAGGGAAGCGTCGGTGAGAGAAGCCGCAATGCATCTGGGAAAAACAGAGAAAATACTTGAGATCGTGGACAGAAGATGCATGCCTGCTTTGCCTCATCACAAAGTGGCAAATATTGATGAATGGAGAGAGTTTTATAGGACCAATAAATCCGTCTCTTTCACTCATCCGTCGTCTCAGTGTACCACCCGTGAACTCATTATCAACCTAGAATAAATACTTTTTTTGTGAAATCTTAAGAAGTAATTACGTTGTACAAAATAAAACCCACTTAGCCAAAAATATCATTACTTTGTCGGTATCAAACTATTAAAACCAAGTTTAGCAATAATAAAGCTTCGTCTGTCGGTTGCTGTACAAGTCAAAACTATCAAAGTTGTCAACTTTGCTTTGTTGACAAGGCAAAAACTACTCTTCCAAAACATTTATCCTTCTTCTCGAAACTAATTTCTAGACCGGTGCAAGTAATAATTTAAAAGATTATTGGTATTTTAGTACATTTTCTAAACTTAATTTAAGAGACTATGTCAACAAAAGCTGTTTTTGATTTTGCTTTTTAACCAATTGTTTAATATTTAGGAACTTTTAAGGGAATGGCAAAACCATGTTGACGCAAAAAAAAAAAAAATGGTAAAACAGTGTGCTGATCCCTGTTTCCGACCAAACAGTATTTAAAAATTACATTCGGACCAAACAATTTGTCAATTAAAAAGTACAAATCAAAGGTTCAAATGTCAATTACTACCAATTATAGTATTATTATTTTCCTTTTATAATTTCGGAATTAAAGGACAGATATGTAGAAAGTGAGGTCATCTCCCCTATAAGTAACAGGTACAGTTCCCACTCACCCAAGAGAGAAGAAACAGAATCATCAAATCAAATCCCTAAAAACTACTTTTGTAATGGAGAAGAACGCATCAACTTCATCGTTGCGTGACTTAGGTCCAAGTGGTCTAGATCTAACCAGCGCCTTTTTCAAACCGATCCACAACGCCGATCCTTCTCTCCCTTCAAACCGATGTACAAAAATCTCCGTCGTCGGAGTCGGCAACGTCGGGATGGCCATAGCTCAAACCATCCTCACTCAAGATCTCGCCGACGAGATCGCACTCGTCGACTCCAAGCCTGATAAGCTTCGTGGAGAGATGCTCGATCTACAGCACGCCGCTGCTTTCCTCCCTCGGACCAAGATCACCGCTTCTGTTGACTACGACGTCACCGCCGGATCAGATCTGTGTATCGTCACTGCTGGTGCAAGACAGAACCCAGGCGAGTCTAGACTCAATCTGCTTCAGAGGAACGTTGCTCTCTTCCGCCATATCATCCCTCCACTCGCTAAAGCTTCTCCTGACTCTATATTGATCATTGTTTCTAACCCCGTCGATGTTTTGACTTACGTTGCTTGGAAACTCTCTGGTTTCCCGGTGAATCGTGTGCTTGGATCTGGTACTAATCTCGATTCCTCTCGGTTCCGGTTCTTAATCGCAGATCATCTCGACGTTAATGCTCAGGATGTACAGGTCAGTTTTGTGTTGGATCTTCAATTTTATAATATCCTTTAGTTTCAATTGGAATTAGATGATTGATAAAAGAATTGTCTTTTTGGTAAATACGGATTTAAGGAATGATTTAGTATGATAAAAATCTATGCTTTAGTGGTTTTATACAATTAAGGAGTGATCAGGTGTTTAAGGAATGATTTAGTATGATAAAAATCGATGTTGAGATGATCCAATTGGAGAGTGAAACTGGGGTTTGTTTGATTGGTTGTTTGCAGGCATTTATTGTGGGAGAGCATGGAGACAGCTCGGTGGCATTGTGGTCGAGCATTAGTGTTGGAGGCATCCCTGTCTTAAGTTTTCTAGAGAAGCAACAAATTGCTTACGAGAAACAAACCCTTGAGGACATCCACCAAAGCGTAGTTGGCAGCGCCTATGAAGTCATTGGACTCAAGGGTTACACTTCTTGGGCCATTGGTTACTCTGTTGCTAATCTCGCTCGTACTATTCTCCGTGACCAGCGCAAGATCCATCCTGTCACGGTTCTTGCTCGTGGCTTTTATGGTGTCGATGGGGGTGATGTCTTCCTCAGTCTCCCGGCTTTGCTTGGACGCAATGGTGTGGTCGCTGTGACTAATGTGCATATGACTGATGAAGAGTCTGAGAAGCTGCAGAAGTCGGCTAAGACTATATTGGAGATGCAGAGCCAATTGGGACTTTGAATACCCACATCTATTTGCTTCAATTTTACAAGTGTTGTTTTGGTATGATCATTATCACATGGGTGAGAGTGTCTATGTTGATCATTATATGTTATGTAAATGCTTCTTTATGGAGAATAATCCCAACTTTGAGTTGACAATGTGAAAATCCAATTTTGAAGGGTTGACAATGTGAGGCTATTTCATTCATTTAAATGGAGTGAAAATCCTGCCTCATGAGGAAAAATATCATTCATCACCAAATTATTGTACACTGAATTAAGTTGTCGCATCTTTTTTGCAAGGCAAATTGTATAAACTTTAATACGAGAGATATGATAACTTGTCGCTACAGACGGGAGCCTCGTAACATGTTGGCGAAGAGCTTTGAACTGAGAGTTCGATCCACATCAACTAATTAAGTTTAAAACAATATTCCTATCCTATCCTCCCCTCCCTTTGAAGTGCATGGGAGCTGATAAATGCATTTCAAAAGGAATTTTTTTTTGTTTTCCTACGGTTTTAATTCTCTCTAAGTTTCTGCTTTGGTTGTCCTTGTCAGGGGCCTCAGGACTAAGCGTGAAGGCTTTAGGAAATATTTTCTTGTCTGAGTATCGCTACTCCGCACTATTCCTCCCAGTATTGAGAATATAAAGCATATGCATTGCTGGTTTCTCAAAAAATTTCTCATGATTTAAACAATAAAAAAATAATAAAAAGAATGAGAGAGAATGACATAAGTTTATCAAAATGAAAAACTCTGAGAACTGTTTGAGAATCTTACTTGCCATGTGTCTCTTTATAATTGGACAAATTTTTTTAGTTTTAATTTTAAATATAAATAAATAACTAAAATGATTAAAATATTATATGTGAGAAACTGAGAGTGATTCTCACCAATGCACATAGTCTCAGGGGCAGCGGGAGTCGTTTCAGTTGTATGCCACGAGGCCTCTATGGATCTTTTTTTAGGAGAATGTGAGATATTATGTCTAAAATGTCTTAATGAAGACACTTTTATATAGTTTGTTATTGTTAAGACATTCATAATATAATATTAGAGAGGGTATTGAACTTGATATTTTAAGGATTTTGTAGGATTTTAATATTTTAGAACTTTTAAAGATTTTAAGTGAGTTTTTAAGAGATTTGATTGTGCTTTAGAGCTTTCATACTTTAAAAAAAAAATGAAATGTGATTTTATGAAATTTTATTATTGGACTTTGGATGATTTTAAAATTTTTTACAACACAAAAGAATAAAATTCTATACCAAAACAAAATCAGATCAAGAGTTTGCAGCTATGTCCTCAATTCATATATGATATAGTATATACAATAGTGGAACATGTCTCACTTCATATATAGAGTATCTTATCTCAGTTATGGTTCACGTTGCTCTGTTTCACCTTTTGCTGCTCAACCACCTCGACGATCGCTTCAGTTCATATGTAGAGTATCTTGCTCAATTATGGTTCACCTTGCTCTGTTTAACCTTTTGCTGTTGAACCTCCTCAACGATCGCCGCCTCTACCCCAGCAACAACAGTCACAAACGCAGCAACAACCACATTCACAACAACAGACGCGTTCACAACCGCAACCTAATGATGAATCTCATGAAATTCATGTATTTGTGATGCTACAGGAGATGAAGGACATCACTTCATCGCCACCACCACCAAAGTCTAAATCTGGTCGAGCTGATCCACCTAATAATTTATTCAATGCATTAGGAAGTGAAACTTCACATCCAAGTGGAGGAGGCAGAGGGGAACCTCTTGGTTAATGATCTCAAGCCTGGAAAGTAAAAATTGGGAAAACACCATTAAAAAAAAAATATATATATATATATATATATATATATATATAACAAAGACCAAACTAGAATACTGGAGCTGAATAACAAAGAGCAATCTAGAATACTTGAGCTGAAGCTTGTGCAAGATGTATTCTTACCCCAATGTTTACCCTCATGGTATTAAAATCTCCATATAATTCTAAAAGTATTCTATTAAATAACCTTTGATTAATTAATTACAAACATTTTTTCATGTTCCTGAGATTCATTTCTATCGCTTTTTTAATTTTTAAATTGTGATGAAATTGAAAATCCATACATAACCCAACATCTAAAATTTAAATTCAGTATAATTTATATATTTAAAACTCTTATAACTTTATACTTTCTGTAACCACAATTTTTATCAATCAATTTTAATTTATTTTTTAATTGTAAAAAGCTTAGGGAATATTATTGGATGAATGATTTGTAAATCTACACAGAATTGTAAAATTATGAAAATCAAAACAAATGGATTTTAAAATAACACGTTATTAATCTGTACATCCTGAACATTAACGTCGTCGAGATAATCTGCGATTAATAATCGGTCCGTTTGTTTTTTTGTTAAAGTGTTAACAATAAAAAAGAAGAGAAAAAGAGAGAAAAAAAGGAGAGAAAGAGAGGTAAGTTGTTAGTAAGAGCAAAAATGTAAAAGGAAAGTGGACACATAAGCAAAAAACTTGGGAAAGTATATCATCAATGAAAAGTGGGTTTTTGTGACAATACTTTAGGAGAAAGTGGATGTGGGTGTATTTTCCCTTATTATTAGTGCTGTTTCCGTCGTGAATAGACCATAGCAGCACAATCCTTATCACTTGTCGTCAATCATAAAACCTGGCATAAGCCAAATCCGTTTCGAGCTCTCTTGTCCTCAGCTTCCTCTCCATACATTCTTCTTCAATGGCAACCCTTGACATTTCAGCTTCCCATTCATCATACATGCAATGGGAACCCTTAACCTATCAGCTTCCCATTCGCCCGGCTCACAGTCACAGACACACCCAAATTCGAAGAAGAAACACTTTCATCAAATCAAATCCCTAAAATTGGTCACAGTAATGCAGCAAAACTCATCGACATCGACTTCATCATCGTTGCGTGACTTGGGCCCGAGTGGTGTTGATCTAACCAGCGCCCTTTTCAAACCGATCCGCAACTCCGATCCTCCTCTCCCTTCGCACCGATGTACAAAGATCTCCGTCGTCGGAGTCGGCAACGTCGGGATGGCCATAGCTCAAACCATCCTCACTCAAGATCTCGCCGACGAGATCGCACTCGTCGACTCCAAGCCTGATAAGCTTCGTGGAGAGATGCTCGATCTACAGCACGCCGCTGCTTTCCTCCCTCGAACCAAGATCACCGCTTCTGTCGACTACGACGTCACCGCTGGATCTGATCTGTGCATCGTCACTGCTGGTGCTAGACAGAACCCAGGCGAGTCTAGACTCAGTCTGCTTCAGAGGAACGTTGCTCACTTCCGCCATATCATCCCTCCACTCGCTAAAGCTTCTCCTGACTCTATATTGATCATTGTCTCTAACCCTGTTGATGTTTTGACTTACGTTGCTTGGAAACTCTCTGGTTTCCCGGTGAATCGTGTGCTTGGATCTGGTACTAATCTTGATTCCTCTCGGTTCCGGTTCTTAATCGCAGATCATCTCGACGTTAATGCTCAAGATGTACAGGTTAGTTCTCTACCAAAATTAGGGATTTGTTGTGTAATCGTGATTAGCTGGATTTAATGATTTTAATATGATACAAATCTATGCTTTAGTGGTTTTATACTGCAATTAAGGAGTCATCAGGTGATAATAAGTTTTATGATGATAATGTATTGTTGAGACGATCAATTGGGTTGCTGCAGGCATTTATTGTGGGAGAGCATGGAGACAGCTCGGTGGCATTGTGGTCGAGCATAAGTGTTGGAGGCATCCCTGTCCTAAGTTTTCTAGAGAAGCAACAGATTGCTTACGAGAAACAAACCCTTGAGGACATCCACCAAAGCGTAGTTGGCAGCGCCTATGAAGTCATTGGACTCAAGGGTTACACTTCTTGGGCCATTGGTTACTCTGTTGCCAATCTGGCTCGCACTATTCTCCGTGACCAGCGCAAGATCCACCCTGTCACGGTTCTTGCTCGTGGCTTTTATGGTGTCGATGGGGGTGATGTCTTCCTCAGTCTCCCGGCTTTGCTTGGACGCAATGGTGTGGTCGCTGTGACCAATGTGCATATGACTGATGAAGAGTCTGAGAAGCTGCAGAAGTCGGCTAAGACTATATTGGAGATGCAGAGCCAGTTGGAACTTTGAATAATCCATATCTCTATGCTTCAGTTTTATAACTTTTGTTTTTGTTATGATCATTAATCCCATGGATGATAGTGTTTGATCTATTTATGTTATGTAAATGCTTGTTCATGCATAAATAATCCCAACTTTGAGTTCTATTATTAGTAAAGGCGAAAACATATGATTAGCACACTTGAACGTGAGTTAGATCAATCGACACGGTTGATAATATTAGGCTTCAATGACTGCGTAATGTAGTCATATTGAAGTCATTAAAATGGCCCAAAAACCTTTTTTTATTAAGAAAATCCTAGAAAATCCTTATCAATTTTAGGGAAATTGGGAAAGTAACCAATAAAAAATAACTTTAATTAATTAACTAACTATCACCATATAATATTTTTTATATTTTATATATTAATGATAGTTTTGCCGATATGACATTATGAACAACTAAACACACATTATGACGTGCATCCCCTCTTTCTTTCTTTTTCTTTCTTTTTTTATTTTTCTCATTTTCTTGTTTATCTCTTATTTATTCATTTATACTTTACAATAAAATATAGAGAAATTCTCGTAAATCTATTCACACAAATTATTTAGATTTCATAATCTTATTTAAAAATAAACATTTTTTTTTATATTTTTATTTGATTTTTTTAATTGAACAACTTTAACTCAATAAGTAACTAAAATAATGTAATTATTTATTCTACTATCCTGTATAGAATACAATAATTTTCTATTACATTTTCTTAAAATACATATATTCTACTATTAATTTAATTTCCTTGTAACCTAATTTTAGTATGCGCTTAATTCGATAGTTTGAGTTCTCTATGTTGCATCCTTTAAGGTATAGTGCAATTTCTTCGGAAATTATTAAACTCGATATGTTAAATTTCATATGTTGTATATTTCTTATGAAACGACTTGTTTCATAATTTTTTATTTCATTTCATACCATCATTACCAGTACTATCAATATATTTTATGAAAAATGTTTTATTCTATACTATTTAGTTTTGTTCTATACTATTATTAAGGTGTTGTAAAAAACAATATTCTATATATTACATGTGTGTGTCCTTCACTGCTATCATCTCTAGTCTTTTTATATTGGCCAATGGTTATTCACTTATTTTTCTGATATATATTTCTTATGTTATATATTTTTTGTTCCATGCGTTTAACTCGTTTGCTTGGGTTGCCTATGTTTTATCCCTTTGGGTATAGTATTACCGCTACCACCACTACCACCACCACCACTGCTACGACCATAGTCAATGTTATCATTTTCACTATCATCGTTGTTTAACAAGATGGTTTGGGTTGTCTATATTGTATCACTTAGGGTATAACGTTTTTCTGTGTGGTTGCATTTATTTTGATTTTTTGTCTATATTGTAATAATTTTTAAGCTCTTAACAATCTAACATTATGAATATCAAAGATGATTTTGGCATGGAAACATCCCTTTTTATTGTATTGCGTTTTTAGCAAGACAATCGGCAGGAATATTATTTATACGTCGGCAAATATAATAAGCAAAAGTAAAACAATGATCATGTTTTTTTTTTTTTTTAACAAACTAGCAGGTTATATAAGGTGGAGCCTTAATCAAAATCCCAAGCAGGTTATCTTTCTTAATTCTTACAATTGTGTGAATTTGAAAACCAAGTTAATAAGATGAGGTGGCAGCAGCAGTCATATTGTACAAAAAAAAAACGTGTGACAATCGAACCAAATAAGCAAAGAGATCTCTCTATCTGAAAGCTCAAAACGGAGAACGCGAGGGAAGGAAGGAAGAAGAAGAAGAGATAAAAGCATAGTGAAACCCTAGTGGTGGTGGTGGATTCATAAGAGAGAGAGAGAGAGAGCTTCTTCAAAGTCTATAGGCAAGAAGGGGGGGAAATCATACAACTACGTTACGATAGGATCGTGCGTCTCAAAAGAAGGTGGTGCTGCTGATCCCAGCCGTAGATTAGTCTCCGCTTCTGGTTGTTCCGGTGGAGACGTGGCAGAGATGAGGGGTCTTTTCAAATCCAAACCGCGGACTCCTGCTGATATTGTTCGTCAGACTCGCGATCTCCTCCTCTACGCTGATCGATCCAACTCCTTCCCTGACCTTCGAGAGTCCAAACGCGAGGAAAAGGTTTGTTTTTTTCTTCAGATTCTGATCTGATTTCTCGTTGTCGGTTTCTGATATGAATGAATCAATTGTGATTCAATTGATAGAATCCTGCGCAATTTTTTGAATCATGAGGTTTGAAATTGTGATTATTGGTTGTAGATGGTTGAACTAAGCAAGAGCATACGAGATTTGAAGTTAATTCTCTATGGAAACAGTGAGGCTGAGCCTATAGCTGAAGCTTGTGCTCAGTTGACTCAGGAGTTCTTTAAGGAGGATACTCTTCGCCGCTTGCTTACATCTCTTCCTAATCTAAACTTGGAGGTAACATCTCTTCTTCTCATGATTTGATTTCAAAGACGGTATGCAACAATTCAATAAGAAGAAATTATCTTTTGTTTTTTGTTAGGCAAGGAAAGATGCTACTCAAGTTGTTGCAAATCTTCAGAGGCAACAAGTTAATTCACGTCTTATTGCATCTGATTATCTCGAGTCCAACATTGATCTTATGGATTTTCTAGTCGATGGGTGAGTTTAGGAGATTGATTTGGTTAATGGCTTTCAAATTGAAAGTCTTCTTTGAAGATCTTGATCATAAGGTTTGTTTTTATCATTCATATGGGTTTCTTTGACTTCTCTCAGGTTCGAAAACACAGATATGGCGCTACACTATGGTACTATGTTTAGAGAGTGCATCCGCCATCAGATTGTTGCAAAGTGAGCAAATTTCATATTTTCTTTGCTTACGACTTTTACATTCTATACGTTTTTATACATAAAGCGACAATCTTCTACCAAATTTATATTTATTAGAAACAGTTTACTTGTGGTGTTTTCGTCGGGAATAGTACAATGAAAGCTGCTTCTCTTTCTATGGTTCAGATATGTTTTGGACTCACAGCACGTGAAGAAGTTCTTTTACTACATACAGCTTCCCAATTTCGACATTGCTGCTGATGCTGCTGCAACTTTCAAGGTTCGGAAAACACTGCAACATACTTGGAATAACCCTGCCATCACAATATTAGATTTTCCCTAAACCACAGCGATCATAACTCCAGTTTTGTGATTATTTTCTTGCAGGAACTTCTGACAAGGCACAAGTCTACAGTTGCTGAGTTTCTCATTAAGAATGAAGATTGGGTAAGTTCTCTTACTGTATACCAAATCGTAATATATTGCTTCAAAGCATTATGTATTTGTGTTCATCTCTGACAGTGCAGTGGTATGATTCTGTTTTGATTTACAGTTTTTTGCAGACTACAACTCAAAGCTTCTTGAATCAAGTAATTATATAACCAGACGGCAGGCTATTAAGGTAGAGTAACTTAGAGGAGTGGTGATATCACAAAAGGGTAATCACGAAATAACAGTGACAGAGCATTCTGAATTTTTGATGGATTGTAATGTGTACAATTTTACAGTTGTTGGGCGATATACTACTGGACCGGTCAAATTCGGCTGTGATGACGAAATACGTGAGCTCAATGGATAACTTAAGGATTCTTATGAATCTTCTCAGAGTATGATGATGCTTTACCGGATACCTCATATGATTTTACTTGGTGTCTGGATCTGCCTAACAGAGTTAATATTAAATATAACAGGAATCAAGCAAGACCATCCAAATAGAAGCTTTCCATGTTTTCAAGGTATCTTTCTTTACTATCCAGTGAAACATGATCATCAGTCAGGCCGCTTTGAAAATTGGATAATTCGGATTTTTGGAAAGTATCCGTTTTCATGTGTATGTAATTCGAGTTTTGATAGTAAAGACTTAAAGGGCAATCAAAGTGTACTGACATTTTTGTTTCCATACAGCTATTTGTAGCGAACCAAAACAAGCCTTCAGACATCGCCAACATTCTGGTGGCGAACAGAAACAAGCTTCTGAGATTGTTGGCTGATATCAAGCCGGAAAAAGGTATGGGACTTCTGTTATGAGACTCTTGTATCGCCAGAGATTGGACCTGATTCTCACCGTAAACAAATTTCTTATGTTTATGTCTGTTTTGTGGCAGAGGATGAGAAGTTTGAAGCAGACAAAGCTCAGGTTGTGGGAGAGATAGCAGGCCTTAAGCTGCGAGAGCTCGCTTGAGCTCGCACATATGCACAGAAGCTCATGCTTTCTGTTTAATCTTTGAAAGACATTTTTGGAACATCAAAGATTTGTTGTTACTTATTTATTAGGTACTCTTTCTCTCTCTCTCTCTTTCAGTGACTAAAGCTGTTGACTGGTTTGGATCTTTTAGATTATATGAATTCACATGTACACTCGTTTAGTGTGGATCAAATAAAATGGCATTATAAATCATTAAATCCTACATCCTGAATGCAAAAAATCATAAAAGCATATGGGAACACGACGTTAAACCTACTGAAAATGGATAGATAAGCAGATAAACCATAAAAATCACTCTCTCTATGCACAAAGAGAAAAAGAAGCAAGTCTAGTGTTAATCTTAAGCATACTGAGACCGAGCCCCGTTGGATGCTCCATGCTGAGCCGTTTTAGCCTTCAGTTTCCTTCTCTTAATGACTACATACCAAGTGAAGGCTTCGAGTAGGGTGGCCACAACAGCGAGAGCAACGATGATACCTATGTAAGCATTTTTCCACTCTTTCTTGGGACTCAATATTCCTAACCCTTTGAACACATTCACCACCCCTAGGATGATTATTGTGTAGCCGATTGTGTGGTGGTAAATGTTCCAGTAGAGCCTGTGCTTGTGCTCTGGTTTTGGCCTCAGAAACATCGCAAACACCTAATGTGTCGCAGCAATTAACCGGTTAATAAAGCTATATATATTACTGGTTTTCTAGTTAATGTGAAGTGTGCAATGTACCTGAATTGTTGCTAGAGAGAAGAGCGCGATCCCGATAGCACGGTGGGTGCTATACTGAATCCCTGGTGAGTCGCCACCAAGTTTGAGACCAGTAGCCCATCCGGCAACACCAATGATGTAAGCAGAAGCCTGGCAGAAGACGTGAATATAGAACCAAGCAGGGTCTGCTGATTTGGCTACTCTCAAGTATCGAGCAATGATTGCCCCTAGTGGCATCATTATACCCCAGCTCACAGCGTTCAATATTCCATGAATCTGCTCCCCATTTGACCAAAACCAAATAATTATTCTCTGTTGGCCAAATAAAAAAATTAGGAAAGAGATGTCTCCACAAAAGAATCAACTCACGTTGCGTTTGCGAAGCTTGGAACTTCCTCCAGCTCCACCCGCAGCTGCTGAAACACCGGAGACCAGATTGAGAGTGGACATGGAGCGAACATTGTTGCCAGAAGTTGGATGAGGCAGAGGACTGTTCCCAGACATTGACCCATCTTGCCACACTGTGTTAATGGTTCCACCATTCCCCAGATCCTGTGAAAGCTTCAGACTTGCCAACACCACTATCTCATTGTTCTGGTAAGTGGCAGACAACCCAGAGACGTTGAAACTCAGATCACCTTCTTGTAGACTCGTCTGGTAGCTTTTGATAGGGGAAGTGTAAACCCTGACTGTGCCGTCTGATTGTGGATAAGCCACGATGGCTTGAGCTCCCACCATTCCAGTAGACGTAGGGTTCACGGCCCAAGCCACCCATTTGCCAGAGGTGAGCTTGGTGTGGCGATAAGCGATGTGGAGACTCCCAGTAGAAGAATCATAAGTGTAGTGGAGGAAAGAATAAAGAAAAGGTAGGTCGTTGCAGGAGTCAAAGACATTGTTGCTAGAGAATTTGTATTTGGAACATGTCTGAGCAAAGGACAGGGTAGTCATGGAAAGGGAAAGGACAAGGGAGAGACAGAGGATTTGATTGCAGAACTTCATCATTGAGATATATGATTACACTCAATGGATCAGAGAGTTTAGTAAAGAAACAGACTCAGATGTAAAGAGAAGGAGATGGTTGAAGAAAGAAGGAAGAGAGAAAGAGAGATTAAATATGAAGAGAAAAGTGTGGGGTTAGCTTTGTTGGTTAAGCTGTCTCATAGAGATCATCATAACTATTCTCTTTTCTTATTTGCTCAAATTATGCTTATTAGCTTGCTTTCTATTTGCTGTTTCTTTTTTTCTGTAGAGTGAATAAATGTTTTATCTATTAGCATATATACTTGTGTGATCTATAAAACATTAAAATCAATGGGTTAACAATAATGCTCGTTGACTTAAAGCACCGTTCTTTAAGTTAAAAAACAAGAACCTCTAGTTTACAGATTAGGGTAAAATACAGAATCTAGTTTACAGACAATTACTAGTTTACTACTAGAGTAAGAAAAGAAAAGAAGAAGAAGAAGGGTTAATAATGGTGAGGGTCAACAACAACCGGTTCACACCTGTCTCGCCTATTCTTTGTTTCTACCAACTTCTCTTTCTCTCTCTCTTTCAATGTGTATATCACAACTACTATTGGTACATCTTTAACCTAAAAGTAAAGTAAATAATTGATGGCTATTTAGAACTTATTAATTTGTCTTTTACTTACACGAATATATGTGGAACCATAGATACTTTACAAAGATGTATCATTAAAAAAAGAAATGAAAGGACAGGGAGGAGTGAATGCAGGTGAGCAACCGCACCGGTCTGGGAGAGATCCGATGCCAAGTGGTTGGGGTTTGGCTTTCTAGAGTTTTTAGTTTTTAGTTTTTAGTTTTCATTTGGTCAAAACCTCAACTGCCTCCATGTGGAATGTGGATGTTGGACCCCTTTGCTTCCACGTGTCAATCAAGTTCGTCTCATCTGGTCAACGCTGAGAGCTCAATGAACCCTCAAAACCTAAACCTATGTTCGTTTTTTGTGTGACCCTCCCACCCACTTTAATAAAAAAATACCCAAAAAGTAAAAGAAAAAAGAGAATTAGTGTCAAGAGTGGGATTTGAACCCACGCCCTTTCGGACCAGCACCTGAAGCTGGCGCCTTAGACCAACTCGGCCATCTTGACGTTTTTCTCATAACCTCTACATATTTAAATATAAAAGCCCATGTAGTAGCCGACTAGGATGATGGATGAGCATCATCATGTTCAGCAAACAGCAATAGTATATTTCAACAAACATAGTTAGTGCAATAATACTACTTAGCATTTAATATATGTCTCCATACACTTATGCTCGAGTTTTGACACACGACAGTTACTAAAACACACATCATGGTTTGGTAGTGACTTAGAGTCTCAACTTTTAAAATGTTTTTATAATTAACATTTTTAGAAACTCTTAGATAAATATGAATAAAAACAACAGAGAGATATGATTTCTTCATGCAATGTAAAGTTTTGAATCCTTGTTGACTAAGTCGAAGCTCTTCGTAAGATTTATTTTTAAGGTTTTTCTTCTTACCCAACAATTTCATCTCACACTATGTCTTGAAAACATGGTCTTATATAGTTTTAAGTTTTCACTACCTTATCGATGATGTGACATTGTGTGCATGTACATGTGATAGTTCTCAACCCATAATAACTAGTCCAAAATGAAAACAATAAATTGGACCAAAAATTATTTACCGCTTCTATCCTTATGTAAAACTAAGTAAATTCGTCTGTAAAGCTTATGTTTGTTAACTTGTTTATGTTCAAACATTTTAAGAGTAAATTTTTCATTCTGTCTTGTAGCTTGAGAATTTGGATGTCTCGATTTCTATCACAAGTTCTTATGTCAGGAATCAAAACTGTTGTACTGTATATTGTGAATTGTTGAACTCTTTCCAGTAATCCTAAACTGAACTGTTTTATGTTTCTAATTCTTAGTACATGATGGGCCTCTGGAATCTAAATGGGCTTATTTCGGGTAGCAGTTGACGGGGCGGGTTATACCAAATCGGGTCGGGTAAAATGTTCCATATGAGGGGTGGGTTGAGTTGGCGCAATCCCAAACAGTGAAACGAATTCGATTACAATGGCGGCCGCGTTTCTGCCGGCGACGACTCTCCGTCTAACTCCTTACTCTACTATCCGTTTCTTATCCTCCTTCCCTATCTCTAATGCTTCCCATTCGCTCCTTCGCCCTCTTCGCCGCCGAGTTCTCCCACTCTTCGAAGCTTTTCCGGCCAACTCTCGCCGGAGATGCTTGTGCACAGCTGTTTCCGAATCTCTCGGTTCCGGAGAGGGTAAAAAAGTTGAGAATTACGAGAAACGATTCGGGAGTAAAGTTGGAGAGTTCAGGAAGAAGTTGAAGATAGCGGAAGTGAAAGGAGGAGCTGACGAAGGGCTGAGCCGGGTCGGGCAGAGCCTTAACATAATGGGTTGGGTCCGGACACTTCGATCTCAGAGCAGTGTCACATTCATTGAGGTCATTCTCAATCTCTGTTCATTCTTTCAGATTGATTGCTGAATGTATCGTTTTGATTGATGACAAAGTTTATGGTTTTGATTTTTTTGGTGTGTGTTTGAAGATCAATGATGGTTCATGTTTATCGAACTTGCAATGTGTGTTGAATTCGGATGCAGAGGGGTATGATCAGGTAATCACTTTGACTTGAGAACAATGATTAGGACTTGGGAGCCTTAAATTCTTGAGCTTTATATATAAACCCTATGATAACACTCAAGACTATTGGGGTGGAATAATAGGTAGAATCTGGTTCGATTTTGACTGGAGCATCCGTATCTGTACAAGGTACTATTGTGGCTAGCCAGGGAACAAAGCAAAAGGTGGAACTTAAAGTTAAGAAAATCATTGTGGTACGTCTTTGCTTCTTCTACTTTGGACCCTAAAATTATAGTTCCTTGAGATTGAAAGTCTGTTTTCCTTAAAATTTTCACTTACTCCCACTTTATCATAGGTTGGAAAGTGTGACTCGTCTTATCCGATTCAGAAGAAAAGGGTCAGCCGGGAATTCTTGAGAACCAAGGCTCATCTACGTCCAAGAACCAATACTTTTGGGGCGGTAACTTTCCTTTTTCCATTACCTTTTAATACTTTCCTGATACTCCATACTGTAGACGACTCCTCTTACCTTCTTGAAATTTGATGTATCATCATCTTACCTAGAAACGTCTCTCTTATTATAAACTGTTGTCTGACTATTTTGTGTTTACAACCTCGTCTACTACTCACCTTTTAGGATTCGCTTTATAAAACTTGGCAGTGAACTTACAATCTTGTGGTAATTACCAAATTATATATTCTTAATATATGCAAAACATTTTGTTTCAGGTGGCAAGAGTTAGGAATACTTTGGCATATGCTACACACAAGTTCTTTCAAGAAAGTGGTTTTGTTTGGGTGGCAAGCCCAATTATTACAGCGTCAGATTGTGAAGGAGCTGGAGAACAGTTCTGTGTCACTACACTCGTAAGGACTCTTAGCTCTCAACATCTCAGTATTTTGTAATAACCCATTAACAGCTTGATTGTTTTCACCAAGAACTACAACTCTCAACTTCACATGGAAGAAAAAAAATTACACCTGATCTATACTTCAATTTCAGATTCCCAGCTCCCATGAGAACACCGATACTTCCATTGACGCAATTCCGAAAACAAAGGGAGGGTTGATCGATTGGTCTCAGGTGTGTTCCAGCTCCATATATTTTGTATTTTAGAATGGTAGAATATGAACTTGCAACTGTAACAAATTTCATGGATGTAATACTCCTTAGGACTTCTTTGAGAAACCAGCATTCTTGACTGTCTCTGGGCAACTCAATGGAGAAACTTATGCAACCGCTCTCTCAGATGTAAAGTTGATTCCTCAAGTAATTGTGAGCTAGATTTTGGTTAGTCTGCGTCTGAATTTATCATTTGGTATAACGTTACAGGTATACACATTTGGTCCTACATTTCGAGCTGAGAATTCTAACACGTCTAGGCACTTAGCCGAATTCTGGGTCAGCATTATTAAATTCTCCAGCCAAACTCACAATTAAATTTTTCTTACCTAAGTGCAATATACTGAAGACCTCTCTTTCTACCATATAAGATGATCGAACCAGAACTTGCTTTTGCCGACCTGGATGATGACATGGCCTGTGCCACTGCCTACCTCCAGTACGTAGTATGTTACTCTTTCACTTTATATTTCCCTCAAACTATATATAAGCTAGTCAATTTTGTTATGTCATTTAGAATTAAATTGATTTATTTCTTGATATTCTGATAGGTAAAGTACGTTCTTGATAATTGCAAGGAAGACATGGAGTTTTTTGATACATGGATTGAGAAAGGAATCATTCGTCGCTTGAGCGTATGTCCACCAATTCTCACTCTGTGATTCGGAAAATAATATTATGCAGTTTGCACTGGCTTATATTGTTATTATTGGTTTACTATTTGTCTTGTAAAGGACGTAGCTGAGAAAGAGTTTCTACAGCTTGGTTACACAGACGCCATTGAACTTCTTCTGAAAGCAAACAAAAAATTTGATTTTCCGGTAAGGGTTTTAATTTCTCCTTTTTGGGATAGATTTGAACTGTAAATTTTGGAATAAAAATGCAAAGTCGTATATACATTTCTTTTTCTAAACCAGTTGTACTACTTTTGATTTGTGAGCTATTAGTCTACCTGTTTGTGTTTTTGGTATTTTCTGTGTAAGCAACTGTGATTCCATATTCATTTCTAGTTGGTATATTCTTTAAATTGATATTATTTCATGGTCGCATGTGAGTAGAAACATCAAATGTTGGTTGCCTGATAGAGCTACTGTATGTGGCAGGTAAAGTGGGGGCTGGATCTACAGAGCGAGCATGAAAGGTACAACACAGAAGAGGCATTTGGGGGTCGCCCTGTCATAATAAGAGACTATCCGAAGGAGATAAAAGCATTCTATATGCGGGAGAACGATGATGGGAAGACAGTAGCAGCAATGGATATGCTCGTGCCTCGGGTAAGTTTAAGAAAATACAAAATACTGTTGATAATAAGAAGTTGCTGATAGTGAATGATGATGATGGTTTTGAGTTTTAAAAGATAGGAGAGCTGATTGGTGGAAGCCAGAGAGAGGAAAGGCTTGAGGTGTTGGAAGCGAGGCTTGATGAGTTGAAACTCAACAAAGAGAGCTACTGGTGGTACCTCGACCTACGCCGCTATGGATCAGGTCTTTTTCTTCTTCTTATTGTTTGAATCAAAAAATAAAAACTTTCGGAGGCCGATGAAGTAAGTGCCTTTATTGTTTGTGTGTGTGTAGTTCCTCACGCAGGATTCGGGCTAGGATTTGAGAGGCTGGTCCAATTTGTCACTGGAATTGACAATATCAGAGACGTTATTCCTTTCCCGCGCGCACCTGCCTCTGCCGAATTCTAATTATTACTTGACACTCCCAGTGCTCCACATCTCCCCCAAATTCTTGCTCTTATGTGCCATTTGAGATAAACGACAAACAAAGAACCTCAAAGGATATTGTTTGTTTCAAATTTTAAATTGTATATGTTATCTCCCTTTCTTGATTTTTTTAGTTTTCTTGGTTCTGTTTCAGTAGATTAATATATTTACTTGTCTATGTATTTTTACATACTTATTTACTGAAAAATGCAATAAAAGCTGCCAGTTTGTATTGCATTTCTCTCATCATAAGTCAAAGTACATCAGATTTTTGTAATTATTAGTCAGATAAAAGAATAACAGACACTTCTTGTCTCTAAGTTTGACAAAGGGAAGAAGAAAAGAAACAACTCATTTGAAATCCTGCCCCTTCCATGGTTTAAACCTTCATGACGGGTTTTAGAGTCACCTCGGAACTGAAAGGCCAAGCTCTAGAGCAACAAAACATAAATGATCACCGAGACTATATTAGGGCACTGATTGTGGTAAAGAGACAAAGATGGATGCATATGGCTTAATGATTCCACTAGAATATTTTAGGAACGGTTTTACGAATCATACAGAAACCAAAACTTGACAAAACAATGATAGCTTTAAACTAGACTATAAAATCTCATCTAAAATAGCGTCTCCCAAATCTAACTTGCCAGGGATCATTGGTGATAGAGCCTACCTTTAAAACAAATTGCAAACACATCTCACGTGTCATCGACTCCATCTGAACAAAGAGCATTTTATAGATTACTACGTTACTGTGACACTCTTATACACGGATCAAGAACTAATTTGCAGAAACTAGTATTCACATAATAGCAAAAACACAAATACAATGAGCAGCTGATGCAATTTGGCATTATGTTTACCAAGTGTCCAGTTCAAGTGCAGCATGTTTTCAGTTTTTTTATCCCAACTTCGTTGCCCAATCGTTTTTTTCACAGAATTCATTTGCACTAGTGTAACTAAAAAAGATGGTTCGTATAAATATGCAAGGGTCCATATGGTAATGGTGAAATTATGTGCCTGCATAACCAAGCAAATACTCATAGTAAGACACTTGACCTCAAAACTCAAATAATCCTCCACAAACTGTGCCAATATAAGCTGTTTCCTACTTGTTAACACCCAAGGATTTAATCTTACCGCACTGAGCCACACTATGCAACTAATGCGCCAAGACAAACAAAGACTTCAGGAGTACTCTACTTTCCACTTAATCAAGTAAACTAGTCTCACTCTCAAGCCAGAAATTTCATAAGGGCAAGAAGCAAAGGTCTCAAATACATTTCATTGCAACAGTCAGTCAGCTCCTAAGATCTACCTATTATTGGATCAGTTACTAATGCACATTGGAAAGCAATTCTAGTTTCAGTAACAACTATTATAGCCATCGATCAAAAGCAAGCAGAGAAGAGCCAAAATGAGATAAGTTTAAAACAAAGGAGGAGAGTAAATGCCAATGGAGGAAAGCAAAAAAAAGTGAACTCACAAGGAAAAGTAAAGAGAAAAGCATTAGAGGTCGGGAGAGGTGCAGCAAAGTGTACCCTGAGAGAGAGCTCGGCTACTCCTTGAAGTTGTGCTTAGGCACGAAGTCAACCTCGCTGCTGCCACCGTGCTGTGCAGCGGTAACAACGACTGAACACATCCCAGCTCCGATGGACACCTTAAGAGGTTGATACATTTTGTGAAAAATTGTCAGATAAAAAGGAATATTGAAATTGGGTAAATTTATAAATCGGATGCAAACCTGGAGAAGGAGAAATGGCGAGAGGGTTGAGAAGGTGTACGAAATCCTGCTGATGAGGCAGCTGGCGTAGATCCGGTGGCCGATCTGAGGGAGGATTTGAGGGAAGAGACAGAAGCTCTGTTAAACAGCTTACGACAAGCAGAAGCCATTATTACCCAGAGACAGACGAAACCACGACCAATGTGATGATACAAAGAAGGATCGGGTTTTTGTTAAGGTTTTAACCTTACCAAAATAACTTTACTTTTAAGAATGTGCAGTTCGAAACAATCCCAATTCAGAACCATTTTTAATAGTCCAAAATATTTTTGCGTGATTACGTGAATTCATAAGCTTATTCATCCATTTATCGCATATTATAGTAATAGTACTACAGAAACGGCCTTGACATTGTATCAGATGATGTCAAGAAAACAAAAGCAAAAGGGTTGATTGAAAGAGGCAAATGGAGTTAGAGAGATACTTGGGACAATAATCAAACGACATGTACAACTTCTTCTTATCTCTCTCTCTCTCTCTGATGAGACACACCCGAGTCATGAGAAATAGAGCTAGCGAGAGAACATCTGACTGACTAAAATAATCAAAAGCAAATCATTCACACCTACAAATAACATCATCATTTTTTTTCCTTCTCTTCTCCTACGTTTTACGTCTCCTTTTCCAACCAACAACGAAGTTTGATTTTTTTTTAGAGCATAAAACTATAATTAAAAACAACCTAATTAGCAGCCCACACTGCCTCTTCTGTTTCCTCCACTTGGGTACTTTATGTGCACTTGATTATGCTCCTTCACTTGCCTGCCAACCAACATCATCAACAAGTCAGCTAAACATGATTCCTTCCAAGTCATTTCACTATTCAACACTCTTTATCACATCACCTCTACTGCTACTTTTTGCTTTGACTTTGGTGACTTCTGCTGTGTGATACCGAAGGAATTTTCGTTGTCATCATCGACGATTGCAGACCTTCAAGTAGCTGCAGAGCAACACACACACACAGAGGTTTAAAACGAATCGGGCCCAACCAGAATTTAGGGACATTATGCAAACTTCAATATATATATACTTACTCTAGAAGTTGGCTGGATCCTGCGGATAGATCTACGTGGCTCCATTCCCTCTGATGTTTTTGAAGAATTCTCAGCCAAAGCTTTATCCTCTTCGATTTTGGCTAACCTTCCTGCAGTAGGAGCCACTTTCCCTCTATTAGTGCTCGAGGAGGAACTATTCTTGGAACCAGTACCATGGGAGGATGATGTGGTTTGCTCTTCCACTATTCCCTTGAATGGAACACCAGATTCAGGACCCTTGTTTTCTGCATTTTCATCAGCAGCGTCATCAGATTCCATATCTGAGGCTGTTGTACTACGCGACTCCTTGCGGGTAATTATCCTAGCAGCAGCACCCAGTTTCTCTTTGGGTTTGGGCGCAGGTTTAAAAGTCTTGGGCTTCGATATTGTTGTCTGTTTATCTCTAGATATAGTTTTCGGTGGCACTCTCCAGCTACCTATTCCAGAATTTTGGGGCACAATTGTTTTCACAGGCTTAGCTGGTTCCTTCCGTTCCCGTGTTTTAGTGCTCGCCTCTGAAATGTAGTGTTTGCTCACATCCATAAACTTCCTTTTCTTTCCAGGTTTAGGGACACCAAAAATCACTTTTGATCCTTGCTTTTGTAAACCAGTTCTCTTCATACGGAGTGGATCTGGTTTGTTCTCCTCTCTGGTACTCCTTCCAATGTTAAATGTATTCTCTGAAACACCGAGGTCAAGAACACCAATCTGAGGCGGTTTCCCTAAGTCTGGATCATCAACAATCTTTATACTCTTGTCTTTTACTTCAGCCACAGGAGCAGGAGTTCCTAATCTAGGACGCTTCTCCTTTGGGGTATCACCCTGTAATTCAAAAATCTCAGTCTTGCAAAATAGCCAAAGCATCCAAAAGAGAAGCCTTTACATCCATAAAAGGGTGAAAATACCTCATGCGACGAGCTGATGTTTTCTCTTGAACTAGAACATTCAATCCACTTTCCATCTTTCCACTCAAGAGAAGGCCGAAGATTCCAAGCTTTGATCGTCAAAGTGTCTCCTTGCGCTGCAGATTTTTTAAGAAAAAAAAGAAAGTTATGAGAACAGTAGATCAGGCAAGCAGCTTAGAGCACAAAAATAAGATATCTTCATAGGCATTGGCCTCTTCACGCACCAGGAAAATGCACAGTTACTGTATTTTCATCTTTCTTGTTCTTCTCTGTAATAACACCCTCCAACCAACTGAAGGAAAAACAAATACAAATTAAGTTTCCAAACTTCTTGGTATGAATAAGATTTCACAAACGGATTTTGTGCTTTGGTCTGATGTTAGGGAAAGAATTAAAACAACTGACTATAGAGACAGTGATTACCTGTCATGCACCCATGAGTCTACCCTATCTCCAATTTTCCAAACATGATCCCCAATAGCAGCTCTACGTCTCTTCCTGGTTCCTTCATAAGGCATGGCAGTAACAGAACGAGCAGTTCTTATTTTAGGCGCCTGATCGCCTTCGCCTTTGAGCGCTACCCACTCCTTCAGTTTATCTGTTCCTGATAAAAGATAATATAAACGGATCAACCAATCAATTAATAAAGCAATGGAGCCTCTTTGTAGACTTCAGTAATCAGTTCTGCAACCTTTCAAATAATTTTACATGCAGATAATATAATACCGGAAAGTGGGTGATTACATAGGATTACCTATTTACCTATACTAGGAAGAACTTGTGAACTAAAAGATCTATTGATGATAATAAGGTTTAAAGCAAACCATTTTGTTAAATGCACAAACCTTGTTCAACAGAAAGGTCACTGAACAACACGTAAGCTTTATCATCCTCTAAGCTCAATACATTGGCTGAGTACCATGCCGTTCTTAATCCAGGTTCTTCCTTGTAAACCTTCAAAAGGAAATTTTATATACGTTACAGAAAGAACACAATCAACTTATGGACAATGTAAATATGCAAATGTAGCACAAACCTCTACATTAGAACCCTCCTTAATGTCCTCATTATTTGTGGCTTTCATACTCTGTTGACTTTCAGTTTGGGTGTCAACCGAAAATTTTGACCCAACTTCTGATTCGAAAACCACATCATTGTTTTTAGCCAAGTCTGCACCTTTATCAATATTTTGTCCCTTTTTCTTTCCAGTAGCAGAAACTGGACCAGACACACCATCTGCGGTTTTCACAGAGCCGCCCGATTCAGTCTGCACAGTTCTGGGACTGGCAAAAGTTCCCTCACTAGTCGCCACAGTTTCTTTTTCTAAAACAGCAGTTTTACAAGGCTGCACTTCCTGAGTTTCTTGAGCCTGCCTCCAGTAATTACTTGGACCCGCCTCCACCAGCTTATTGAGCAACGGAGGATGACCCATTGAAACAAGTATTCCAGCTTGTGAAACAGCTTCTGATGCCAATTCTGCTGCTTTTACAATGGAGTCCATATTTTCAGCATACTTGGTGGCCGCTGTGGCAGCTTCAACCCTCTTCTTAGCTGTCTCTCTAGCAGCAATAAGAACAGAACTGGACCTCACCACTGCACCTTCACCCTTCCAGACAGAAGCAGGGGTACCCTGGCCTGGAAATATATTATCATTTGACTTCACGAGTCCCTGATCAGTAGCATTTGGAAGGGATGCTTCTTCCGCCATCAATTTGGCCTGCAATGCAGCATTAGCTGCAACATTGGCGGCAGCAGCTGCAGCCTTTGCCACCGCAGCAGCAGCAGCTATGGCAACAGCAGCCGAAGCTAATCTGTCTTGAGTTTCTGGCTGGAGGCCAGCATGCCTTTGTTGCTCTATCTTCTTCCATACATATTCACTGTGACTAACAGCTGCAGTAGCAAGAGCAGATGCATCCTCTGCATGCATCTTAGCCTCCTTAAGCTTATCAATGGCATCCTCTGACAGGACAGATCTCTGCTTTATTTCAGGTACAAGGTTACCACCAAAAATTGGAGATGGCAAAGATGATTTGATTTTTTTCCCGGGAAACGTAGATACCAGGTTCATAGGGACTGCAGTGATAGAAACAGCACTGGGCAGTGTGCCAGCATTAAAACCCAGATTAGCCGGAGCAGGTGTAACAGGCACAGATGTCGACATAGAAACAATAGGTGAGGCAGCTAATTCTGTCTGCTTTAGCGAATTCAAAATGCTTGGACCAGACTCCATAGAGACTGGCATCTTCTTCCGCTTCCTTGATTTTGTCCCGGTGGAATGTTGAGCAGGTGCTACAACTGTACTCGTTGGCTCAAGTGTAGGTGTCACTTTGAAAACATTGCTAGGGGTTCCACTCTGAACATGCTTTGCGCCAGAGTAATTCAAGGGTGATTCTTTCATGGGAGTCAATTTTACAGGTTCAGTGGTCGGATAGACGGGAAAACGAGAACCAACATCAAATCCACTAGTTTGCTGAGAAGCAAGCCAAGGGTTACGGTAAGCAAGAGGTGACGTCCAAGGGGTATTATGTCCAACGATATTTGTAGTTGGTGGAGTTTGGTGAGTATGCGATGAAGAAAGCAATGGCTGCTGAGTAGCAGCTGAACCTCTCTGAGCGCTACTTGATTGTAAAGTATCATGGGAAGTTGATAAACTCCATAAAGGTGATGGTGGAATCATGGGGTTTATTGTTGAACTCTCTTTCCTACTGGTGTGACCTGCTGATGGAGTCTCTGTCTTCCCTGGAATTGCAGTTTGGGTATTTAGATCAGCAATGCGTTAACAACAGCGCTGAGAAGTAAAATCTTAGCAGACCATAAGATTTTGAAATGCAAAATAAATAAATGCAGAAACCTGCACGAGATTGCAATGGCGTTTCAGGAGTAGCAACCAGCGATTTCTGAACCCTTACAGCACAAGTACGCCATGCTGTCTCCCAGCTGTCCTTCCCACCATCTAAAAAAGTGAATAGTGAACAAACTTTGTCTCAAACGTGGATAACATAACAGGTAAAGAACAAACAATCTTACCTGGACCACCAAATGCAGATATCATATAAGCTTCATCGGGTGCTGTTCCTTGGCTGCATCAGAAAAAAAAAAACATAACAATCAAGAATAAGATTGCAAGAAGTTCAAAGGAGATCACGTTCAAGTCTCACAGACTCAACAAGACTTAAGAGCATAGGACTAAGAAAGAGCTTACATCAGAGCCCCATATACAAAAATCTGTGCACGTAGTTGCACTTGTTGCAAGTCTGTAAACGGTCGACGCAGAATACTTGAGAGAGCAAAAGAGTTCAAATCCGGTACACTTGCCGTGGGGGTTGAAAGGGTTCCAAAAGATTTTAGATTAGGGCTCTGAAGAATTTGCTGCTTCTCAGTAGATTGCGATATCTGAATAGGACAAGCCAAATTTTGATTAACAGCATTTGTTTTGCCTCCACTTTGAAATTGTTGATAAGGTGTAGCCCCTTTCACACTAGTTCCTTTCCGAGAAGTCTCTTTTCCTGCAGACTTGGATGTTCGCCTGGGTTTCCGCTCAGATTTTGTTTTGGAAGACTTTGCAGCTGTTTTCTCTAAGCTAGATGTTGAAGGAGATCCAACCACAATCTGAATAAACAAAAACAAAAGCTACGTAAGGACGAAACATACAAATGCCACAGAATTCGTCTTGAACACTGATGAAAATATGTTAAGATATAAACTGGAGGTACCGGAGAGACGAGGGTAGCCTGTGAAAAATTAACAGCTTTGGAAACTTCCCCTGCTTTCAGCTGATCAGGAGTTAAGTTCATTTCACTGCTGAAGGTCTCATTTTTATTCAAGACCGGAGACCCAGCAGACGTAAAACTCAAAATATTCTGATCTTCTGGATTTTTGACACTGTTTGTCTCTATCTTATTAAGTTGATGTTCGGAAGTCTTAACAGCAGGGAAAGAATTAAGAGGATTCTTCAAATCAGTAGCAGCGTCTTCTGTTACGGTTACATGAGATTTTATGGAAGGCTCAGAACATGTCGACGCATCTCCTAGTAGGGTTGTATCACCTGCAATATCCCCAAGCACAAGTACACATTTTTGATGAGTGCATGAAATTAATTGCATGGATCTTGAAAAACAAAAGTCGTTCCAAGATCAAGATCTGATGAAGTTAGTCAGAAGTTTTTCCGTCACTGTATTCTTTTGATAAAGAGCCTTTGTACTTATATATTACACAGAATGTAGACTCTGTCGGAATGCATACATGCTACACCTAATATGTAATTCCCTAGTAACCATTGTGAGGAAAACAGAAGGAACTACAAAAATAAAAGAGGAAATTTCCTGCTGCTTCGAAGATCATACAGACTCACCTTTGGGGTGTGAAACAGGAGTCCCAGCTGTCATAACCCCACCGGATGCAGCAGTGTTATCCTCTTCCTGGCCACCGGATGCAACAGTGTTATCACTCCCAAGATTAGCCAAGGAGCTAGTGCTCGGAACTTCATTTATATTATCCTTGTCCAGAATTGACTGAGTCTCTGCCAAGGAAGAAGCAAAAGAAAAAAATATTGCTACAACATAAATCAACCGATCGAAAGGTAAAAATACCTGGTAAAGGTCTACATTGAACGGTAATATACAAAGAAACAAGATAGAGCAATTAGTATGGCCCAAAATAGAAAACGTTACCAGGAGCTTTTACAACTTCTGTTACTAGATGTTCTTCTAGAATTGTTTCCTCAGACTGCTGTTGCAAAACTTGTCCAGCAGCATCAGTATTTACAGCATCTTTTGACTCTTCAGAGCCAGGAAAGTCTTCAACAAAGTGCGTACTTTGCTGAGTATCTTCAGCATGCTTCCTAGCTTGTTGGTCCATCTGACTCCATGAACTACTTGCATCCACAGGTGGAACGGTTTGACCATTTTCAGGTTCACCCGATGAAACCTTCTCAGTTTCAGAGAATCTGCCATGGTCACTTGCATCACAGGATGTATTTACCATATGTAACTCTATTGATGAAGTGGGACCAACAGTAGGCGCTCCATCTTGACATAGAGGTTGTAATTCTTTGGGATCGAGAGAACCGTCAACCATAGTCTCTGTGGAAGACATTTAGAGGGGTTTTAACAAGTAATCATGTTAAATTCCATATGCAGCAGGAAGGTATCCCCAAAAGAAAAAGAAACGCAAAACGAGGGCTACTGAGAGAAAGATAAGGCAAGCGTAATAATATACACAGTATGAATAGTATATAAAGAGTATTAGACAATCTGATTACCTGACTTGTCCGTTGGAATGGTGTCAAATTGAGATTCTGACTCCGCCAGTTTGGAAGCGGACCCTCCTGAAACATAGCCAACAGAGTCGGACACAACGCTTTCAGATAGGATTAGAGAGCTCTTGACATCTTGATCTCTATCATTGGCAGTGGCAAGCAGTTCCATGCTTTGCTCGAGATTAGAAGTGCGAGCGCTACCTTCATTACTGTCACTCTTCACAGACAGACCACCTTCTGTAGCTTCAACCACTGATTCTGTAGGTGAAATATAAACACTTTCTGAAGTTTCAACTGCTTTTATCTGTGTATGTGTCTCAGTCTCCATCTGAAAAGTAGACTCATGTTTACTTGTGATAACTTCCATATGTTGATGACTAAGTGACTCAGGCTTCTCAATGGAAAAACTGTTTGATATAGTTGTCAATTCCCCAGCAACTTCCAGAGATGCTTTAACCGCTCCGCTAGTATGAACAGGACTGACAAGGAGATCTTCGCATTGGGTCCCTGAAACATCTCCTCCACCTACCTCAAGAGTAGAGAGAGCTTGGTCTCCTCTTTCTAGTACTGTGACATCAGATCGCTCTGTCTCCTTCAAATCAGGCTTTGAAGTTTCGTCAACATTTTCAGCTCCCACATTTTCAACTTCGGAAGCTGAGTCTGCATGGCTATCAGAATGAGCCTCAACCAAAACCGACCGTGCATCAATAGTTACTTCATTGCGATTATAACTACTTTCAATCTGGTTGCTGATAACATTTTCATCATTCGAAGTCACTGGAAGCAAAGTGTTCTGATTATTCAACTCACCACTAGAAGTAATCACAGTATGTACAGTTCCATCGCTACAATCGTCTTCCATCCTTGATTCTGCATTGACTTTTTCTTCCGCTTGGTCAAGAAGATTATCAGTTGTCTCAGTTCCTATCTTATCAAGTTCAGCAGTATCTGCGGCCTCTACTGTCGCGGTATTTGAAGCCAAGATAGTATTCTTTTCCTCAAGCGATGCCTCTTCCGCAGTGGTTGGTAAGTCATCTTTCACCAGAACCTGTTCCTGTTCAGCATCTGTCTTTACCAAAGAGGACTCTCCTGGATTATCATCAACAGATGGGCTTAGTTGTAAGTCCGTGGTTTCCTCTTTCGAATGAGTTTTTTCAAGGGATGTCTGAGCAGGCTCCATTGGTTCCTCCATTGTGCAACCTAGTTCATCAGAAGTGTCAGATTTCTTGGTAGTATCTTCTCTTACAATAACTTCGTCCTGTCCAACTGAATTCAAAAGCATTTCAACAGATTCCGACGAAGTAGCCTCAGACCATACATTATTATGCCTCGAAATGGCACAGGACTCCGTTGCAACCGAACTAAACACTATACCACTACTTCCACGAGAAAAATCCTCAATCCAGTTATTATCTTCGTTACCCTCAATACCACTAAGAAAAGCCTCACTTTCACCTAAACTGTCAAACCTCAGATGCGTGTTGAGTGTATCGTCAAAATCAAACTTTGGAAGCGGATAAGGCTGTAAAACTGGTGAGAATTTGTTGTTTGCTTCACCAGCTAATTGGAGATTCTGGTTTTGAAAGTCATTGTCATCATACTCCATGGGTTTATTTCTGAAACAAGAGACGTATATGGAAGATTCAAAAACAATAAAAGCATACCAAGAAGACCTTGGAAACAGAAAAGACTCATAATATCATGTGGAGTGGAGTAAAACAAACAGTAGGAAAACGAAAAGGTACCGAAACAAGAGTGTATGGAGACGCTACCTCCCTCCATTCGGTGACAAAAAAACCTGGCCGTCAGACCTCAGCTTTTCCCTAATCGCACGTTCATCTACTACTGCTCGCACCACAACAACACCATATACGATACGCGTCAATTATAAAAATTTCATACCCACTCAAATCCACGAAAAACCTAACTGCGTGAACTCGCTAAAAATTGAAACGGTGGTGAAGAAGTAAAACTCACCGGAAAATTCAAACAGACGGAGTGGACCTAGGGTTCCGGCGAAGAAACGAGGTTTGGGTTGGCGAGTGAAGCAGATTGGGGGAGAAGAGAGAAAAAAAATGCCCGATAAATTAAATATTCGCTTTCCTCGGCAAATGCAATGAGAGAGTCTTCTTTGTTTTAAGTAAAGCCCAAATTCTATATTTAATTAATATTAATAATAATAACGCCAGAAAATAACATTTGGAGAGGATGCTGATGCGACTCAATCCAGAGCGACACGTGTTGAATTTTCTGGATCTTGTGACTAAGATTGAATGCAACAGAAACACGCCTCCAGGTTTTTCACTTTTTGAAACGTACGCTCTCAAATTTATTGGCTAAACAGTTCCGTTAAAAAAATAATACAGATTTTTAAATGACTGAGTGAGAGAGATAAAAAGGTAAAATATTTTGTTTGCCGACCACGACGACCAACAAAGAGGTAGAAAGTTAAATGTTGAAATGACTATTGACCCACTGGTTTTACTGGAAGAATGAAGATGATTGGCTGAGTGAAATACTGAAATTGACAGTATTCTTTTTTGAGAAGATAAATTAAAATCAGATGGAGGCTTTTTTATGTGTTAACTGTTAGTAGGCATTTGACGGAAGCTTATTAGGTTAATATGGGCTTAGGAGTTAGGCCCATGTACATGTGACCCACACCATCTAGACGATTTGGAAATGGAGATGTAACATTTTTAACCAAACCAAACATGTGCTATGCAGTAACACCATCACAACCTGTTTGGTTAAATTTTGTTTGGGTATGTTGTAGTTTTAGTACGTTTTTAGAAAGTAATTCACTTTTTAGTACATTCACTATTCAAAATTATAAAAATGGGTGTGAGTGTGTGAGTGTGTGAGTGTGAGAGAGGGTGAGAGCATTCTCATCGGTACATCGGTCTCTTTGATTTTTTTGTAAAAAAAATAAAGTTTTAATCCTTAAATTTCAGAGAGCTGTGTCTCTGCCGAGAAAATATAAGACACTAAGGCTATCTTTATCGGTATATCATATGATGTGTTCTTAGACATTATAAAAATCAAAATAATTGAATAGTGGACTTAAGTTTAGGCTCATTGATCTTAATCTAGAACTGTTGTTGGACCTGATCTTGTGTGACGTGTCTCTCGCGGATTGGAAAGAATTATTTTCCAACCGAGACATTGTTTCATTTTTCATTTTGTTCAGTGTCGAAAGATAGGGTTTTCTTCTTCTCTCCCAAACGGCGAAACGACGAGAGATTTGTGTTCGCACCATCGTCTCCGATTCCGGTGTGTTTTCCGGCCATTAAAACACCAAATTCGAGAGGTAATTTCGCCTCTGTCTTGCAAGTCCAGCGATCTCCTCGTCTCCTCTGTCTCACCAAGCTCAAAGATCTCCTCTATCTCGCCAAGCTCAAGATCTCCTCGTCTTCTTTGTCTCCTCTGTCTCCTCTGGCTCGCAAATCTCATCTTCGACGATATAGACAAGGTAATCTCCGGTGATATAAACCTAATCTCATCTCTGAACTAGGTTTCGATTTAGTATCATGTTATAGGGTTTCGATTTTGTGTGTTATAAACCTAATCTCATTTCGTGTGTTGTATTGAAAATCAACCTTAATCGATTTGTATGAGTGATTTCTAATCGATTTTGCCCTCTATTTGAAATCAACTTTACACCGATAAACATTAATCAATTTTGGTTTGTTTATGAGGCTTGTAGGTGAGGTTAACCAGGACAAATTAAATCGGACAACCATCAACAACATTCCTTACTCGAAAGTAAAAGGTAAGTCAAACTCACTATATGTAATGCAATGTTCGACCATTTTGGTTTAAAGATTTGAGTGGTGTTTGAGTGATTGGTTTGTCTATTGTATAATATGTTTGAATGGTTTGTGTTTGAAGAGTGGTGTCTGAGTTTAATGGTTTGAATCGCTACTATAGTCTAATGGTTTTTGTTTGAGTGGTGTTTGAGTGATTGGTTTGAATCGCTACTATAGTCTAATGGTTTGAATCACTTAAAGATTGGTTTGAATTGCTACTATAGTCTAAATGGTTTGTGTTTGAGTGGTGTTTGAGTGATTGGTTTAAAGATTGGTTTGTCTATTGTATAATATGTTTGAGTAGTTGCTTGTAAAGTGATTGCGATGGTCTATGTTGCTTGTTTAGTTGTGATAGTGTAGACTATAGTTGTAAACTGAGTTCAATGCTTTAACCAAACCAAACTTTTTGGTTTACATATTTAAAACACTAAATGACTTTTATTTACTTCTGATTTGACTAAAATAGGTAATGGTTATTTAGAATTAAAATTTTCTAACAACACCAAACTTTGAATTGAATGATCTTCTTATTATATTATTAAATTTTAAGACCTTAAACATGTTCTCCCAATAACTAACTTCTTAACAAAAGTTCTTAACTACTGATCTTAGATTATTTTCATAATATTTATACTCTAAGAATACCCTAAACTGATCTACCTATAAAGATACCCTATACGTGTTCAAATTCTATAGGTGGCTTTTGGTTTTTTTGGTTTTTTTTTTTTTTTTCTGCATTTGGTTGTCTCTCTCTTTCGAAAGAAACCAAAGTCGAAAGGAAGAATCGATTTTTCATAATTTGATTCACAACCCATCGGTTTCCAGATAAAATTGATCTTTTGATCTTTTGATTCACAACCCATGGGTATTAATCTTTTGATTTCTGAGGAGCTAATTCTGGGTATTAATCTCCTCAGAAATCTAAAGATTAATACCCTCCAATTGATTTGTTTTATCTGTTTTTGCCGATGAAACTGGGAATTAGTCTTTAGTTAATCTACGGAATTCAGATTCTATTGAGTTGGTTTTATCTCGAATTGGTATTTAGTTGATAAGTTCAGTGGAGGGCTTTGTTCTGTTCTCTTTTGTGTTTGATGCTTGAGGACTTATTATTCTTCAATTGTTTAGTTTTGGTCGAAGTTAGGATCGATTATTCATATCTTATTCATTCTTCAATTGTTTAGTTTTGTCTTTTGTCTTTGATGCTTGAGGACTTTTTCATGCTTGAGGACCTTTGTAAGTTAGGACTTATTCATCCTGTTATTGATTCTTAACTATGTATGTTAATTTATCTTGATGCGTCTGGCCACAACTAGATAAATGAATGACTTCGAAACTTCTCTGTTTTTCAAGGAACGAACCTGTATAAGCCTATATTTTTGGGAACCGCCGACCCAAATACGGAGCTCAGCAAGCTAACTCGGGCATGTAACACTCAAAATTGTATTCGTGCTGGTGGAAAGCATAATGATTTGGACGATGTCGGCAAAGATACTTACCATCACACCTTCTTCGAAATGCTTGGTAACTGGTCATTTGGAGATTATTTCAAGAACGAAGCTATTGGATGGGCTTGGGAGCTCTTAACTAAGGTAATTAGAACCACTGCCATCTTCTTTTGCAATACCTTATCTTATGGATCAAAGAGTATATTTTTCTTCCTACACATTCAGAAAAGGGACATTTGTCTTTGTTTACTTGATTTAAGAAAATGTGCATGATTTTCATTGAACTATTATCTCCCTCCCTTCGACAGTATGTCACAATTTTTTGTAAAATGATTCTTCAGTTTTCATTAGTCTGTGCTTCTCATTGAGATATCCAGCCACAGTATTTCATAATTTTATTTTGTTATTCTTCTCTCTCCGTTGGTTTGTATATTTCACTAATAGATGATGACACATACCTCCCTGTTTTCATGCCTCAGGTCTATTGACTACCGACTGATCGACTTTACGCTACCTATTTTGGCGGTGATGAGAAAGCTGGCCTTCAACCCGATAATGAGGCTAGAGATATATGGTTGAAGTTTCTTCCACCTGGACGTGTACTACCCGTTGGTTGCAAAGTATGTTTGCTTCACTACTCCCATAAACATGATTTTGAAACCAAGTAAAATTGAACAACATTATAAAATATACTTAAAAACACATTTTTAACAAAAATTATATAAGACCCTAAGAGATGACTAATGGAAGGAGAAAAAATTAAAACAAGGGAATGAAGATCTAAACTTATATTACTGTTTTTTTTAACATTATTAAAAGTTAAAGACACTAAATAGAGATGACTAATGGGCATAGAAGAGCGTGCCTGAGAGAGGTGGGGGGAGAATTTATGTGGGACCCATTTATATGAGATATAATTTTTGTTTTTGTTTTTTTTTAAAACACCCTATTTTTAGCTATTTAGATATTTGATAATATATTTTTTTTTAATTTTTTTTTCAGATACAAAATACTATGTTTTTTTCTTTATAATATGATATGCATTTTGTTTTAGTTATTTTTAATGTATTTTATATCAAAAATGATATATGCAATGGTTCTGTACAGATGTGTGTACACATTATTAAGTGTAGATGTTTGTACAAATGTTTATACATATTTTGTTTAAGCAATTTCAAATATATTTTCATATCAAAAATGATATATACAATGATTCTGTAAACATTTGGTTTTCAATCCGTACACTGGATGATTTTTAATCAATACACTGGATGGTTTTGATCTATACATGTTTATGACTGGATGGTTTTCAGCACTAACTTGATTTCAAACAAAAGTTATCTACAACATTTATTACATATCAATTCCAACAAAAAATTTGTAAATTAAAACCATCCAGCAATAAACGTGTATAGATCAAAACCATCCAGTGTACGGATTAAAAACCATCCAGCAAAAAATATGTGAAGAACAATCATAAGTATCAGTTGTGATATAAAATATATTTAAATCATAAACAAAATACATATCAAATTATAATGAAAAAAACATAGATTTTTTGTATCTGAAAAAAATAGAAAAAATATTATATTATGAGTAACTAAATATAAAGGGTATGATAAAAAAAATATATTAATATATTATATTATTTTTTTTCCTTATCTCTCACACTTTCACGTTTACTCCCTCTCTCACGTATGGGTCCTACACCTATTTCTATAATTTCAAATAGTAAACGTATTACTTCTTTAATTTTGTTTATAAAACGTACTAAAAATACAAATAACCCATTTTGTTTTCTCTGATTCGGTTTGGTTTTAAACCAAATAGAACCAATAACACAATTACTGTATATTTTTTTTAGTGTTATAGTACCACATTGATTTCTGCAAAAGATAATGATAAAGATCATTTAGACAATAGTTGGAAGAAAGTAAATCAACCGTATTGCTTCGAACGTAAAGATTTTTGTCAACGAACTGTAACACAAACCAAACTGAAACGAACCAAACTATAACAAATCAAACACAAATTAACTTCGGTTAAAGCTCATCTAAATTTCTTCTAGTTACAAACCAAACCGAATCCAAACAAATACATGAAATGACCATATTAAGTGGAAGTGGGTGGAAAATTGGAAATACACATGTCAGGCATCGTTCTAATCTAGGAAAGAGAATTCCACTTCGTTGTTATATTGCAAATTCTTGTTAATAAACAAATTTATCCATAAACCACTTTAATATAAACAACCGCTGCCAAAATTTATTTAATGTCACCACTAATGTATATTACTTTTCTAAGATTTCAAAGTTTCCATTTCAATATGTCTTATATATACAACTGTATTTAGTGTTTGTTGTAATAGTATAATTTTATATGTTAGTATCTCTAGCACACCAACTCCAAACAAAGCAACGGTGGTATTTGATTCAACTCCTAATCCCTAGCTACTAATATTTTAGGCTTTTAGCACCTCCCAAAATTAATAAGATACAAATTCTAAATTAGCAAAAAAAAAAAAACAAATATAAAAGGATACGACCATTTATCATAATTGGTGTGCAACCGAATTAATTTAAATGCAGGATACTAACATGACAACAGACCACTCTTATCCCCACATATTATGAAATACCTTACCCATCATTTTCTTAGCATTATGCTTATTAAGTTATTAGTCGTCTTTAATCATTTTCGATGTCACTAATCCTCAAAAGCGATTAGTCTAAACACTTGGCGGTTTGGGCGGCATCAATGGTGACGTGCCACGTAGAGTAAGGCCAACAACTTCATTACCTCTCTTTCCTATATAAAGTCATACATAAACAGACCCAAAATACAGAAATAGAAAGAGTTTGTAACCAACCAAAGTCAAACACTTAGAGCTATTCAAAATGGTGAAGATTGAGATTGGAAGTTTGGGTGATTCCTTTAGTGTGGCATCTCTTAAGGCTTACTTGTCTGAATTTATCGCAACTCTTCTCTTCGTGTTTGCTGGCGTTGGCTCTGCTATTGCTTTTGGGAAGCTCACATCCGATGCAGCCTTGGACCCGGCTGGTCTTGTAGCTATCGCGGTGGCTCACGCCTTTGCCCTTTTCATCGGTGTGTCTATAGCCGCTAATATCTCCGGCGGTCACCTTAATCCCGCCGTGACACTTGGCCTTGCCGTCGGCGGAAACATCACAGTCATCACCGGTTTCTTCTACTGGATTGCTCAATGCCTTGGCTCCATCGTCGCTTGTCTCCTCCTTGCCTTCGTCACCAATGGCGAGGTACCCAAAAACAGTCGTATTTGCGTCTATAGTATTAAAATCTTGAGTTAGGTCGGATTGTGAATGTTTTGTTCAAACAAAACGACCGTGATTAAAAAAATGTTACGGCGGTTTCAATATCCGGTTAGAAAAAAATCCGGTTTGGTTTAGAAGGTTATATGGATTAAACTGAGGATGTGTTTATTTCCTGGTCATGCAGAGCGTACCGACCCATGGTGTAGCAGCTGGTTTAGGAGCTGTTGAAGGAATAGTGATGGAGATTGTTGTGACTTTTGCTCTGGTCTACACAGTCTACGCCACGGCGGCTGATCCCAAGAAGGGATCGCTCGGGACCATTGCTCCTATCGCTATCGGTTTCATCGTTGGAGCCAACATCCTCGCCGCCGGTCCATTTAGCGGTGGTTCCATGAACCCGGCCAGGTCATTTGGACCAGCTGTTGTTAGTGGTGACTTCTCTCAGATATGGATCTACTGGGTGGGTCCACTAGTGGGTGGTGCACTCGCCGGACTCATCTACGGCGATGTCTTTATCGGATCCTACGCTCCAGCTCCCACCACAGAAAGCTACCCTTGAGCAATCATGTACGGTTTAAATTTGTTTGGCTCTTGCTTTTTTTGTTGTGTGAAAATGTTTCTGTAACGGATCAAAGTTCTACTTTGTGTTGGTTAAAAATAAGAATTGTATATTTCAAAAATTTTTGGTTTTTAAAAAAAAAAAATATTTAGTACACTTTCTTGCATACGTTAATTAATTCCAAACGTATTTTAGTAAACTCATTTGACATTCGAAAAAGGCTAAAACTACCAGTTGTTTACTATCCGGCCAACTAATATTTGTGAAGTACTCCTACCGTCCTACGTACATTTTATATCATGGTATATACAAAATTCACATTAAACATATACATGAAGAATTACGTACGTTGGATTCACGTTAATAACATACTATTTAATTTAATAGCAATTTTTTCAATATTGTACTCTAAATATAGAAAGATCTCATGATATCGGATCAAAAATATCAAATAGTGAGCTGTGAGCCACACACTATCTTCACTTGAAATGCAATACTTTTGCATATTAAGAAAATAGGAACAAACTGCTATTGCCTATTGCCATTGCAACGAAATCCAAGGCAAGAATCAAGAACAATAGGAAACTTAATTTGATGCTAGTTGCTAGACATGGGTAGTCAAAAACCACTTGTATGTAAAGGAATGCTTATAATCTGAAATGGGTTGTAAAAATTACCTTATCAAATATAATGCCTTAAGTCCTTAACTAATACAGAACTATATATGTCTCATGCCACATCCATGCATGTCTCTGCAGATCAAATAAGATTAACTTATAGAAATTACAAGCAATGAGCCCTTTAACCAAAAGAAAAAAAAATTAATTACAAGCAATGAACAAGTCAAAATACCAAGGAAATTATTTATCAATCTTAGTGCTACTGTAGCGAACAATTTTAGAGACCCAAATCTACTGATAATGTAGTGCAATCACTAAATATATATATATATATATATATATATATATTATAGTATATGTTTTAAATCTATATTAACATTTTTGAAGTACATTTTGTGTTATGTCCTTTTAGTTCTGTTTATTTAAAAAGTTATTTACAACATTAACCCCTAAAAAATTTTCAAAACTAACATTGCTACAGATTTTGTTTCCTAAATATTTTACATTTCATTTCAACTAAATAAATAACAACAATCAATATGGAAATAGAAACGATCATATATTTACCCACACATTATGTTGTGTTTTGAAGATATTCTATATCTGAATACTTCACAAACAAAGAAAACAACAATTTGATTCCCATTTTGTTTTTCAAAACCTGTGAGTTTTGATTCTTAACGTAAGAAAAACTTCGATTGACATTTATTTAAATATTATAATTAACATATATAAACTTAATAAAAATTTTAATTATTACGAATATATAAAACTAAAAAAAGTTAAAAATACTATATATTATGGTTATATAGTAGATGAGTTATAAAGAAGACATGTTGAAATTAATAAAATATTATTAAATTTATGTTAACACGGGTTAAATTCTCATTTAATTAATTATCAACACTACTAATATTATTATTAGAGTAGTTGATATAAAATCAAGTTAATTTAACTAAGAATGTCTAAAATAATTAAATCATTAGGAAAAATGTGACTTAATCACATCATATAAATTACTTATTATGTATTTAGATCCCTTATTTTTTGTTATAATAACTAAAAATCAAAATAGAATCTCAAACACTAAACAAAACAAACTAAATATAACAAACAAATGGTCATGAAGTGTATTGCGGGTTAAAAAAATAATATAAACATTTATCCGCACAACAATTGGAAAATTTAGTTATTTCTCTATTTACAAAACATCCAATATTTAATAAATATATACAATATTAATATAAATTATAATAAAAATTATATGTTTGCGGTGTACCGCGGGTTAAAATCTAGTTGTTATTAAAATATGATGGTAAAAAGGAAAAAGAAAAAGGGAGAGTAGAGAAAGGCCCATTATTAGGGTTTGGATATAGCAAGAGTAAAAATATATGGCGATTTGGCAAAGTGCGAGAGAAATCAAAAGCCCTAGGCAGAGATAGATAAAAAAAGAAAAATCATCGACAAAGATGTCTTCCTCGGCACGAAGCGCGTTCGAGAATCCGAAAGCAATCAGCGCCAATGATTTCATCAAGATGGCAAATCGGGTGATCGGGGATGGCCCGCCACCGTCTCCGGAGACCATTGGACGCGCCTACGAACGAGTTTTGAATGAACTCGCCGGCGATGATATGGAACTCCGGGGTCATCTCATCGATAATGCTTCGGCTAATTTCAGGGTTCTATACAAAGGCTCAGCAGTAGATTATCCGAAACAATAAGGCTGCTGAGGAAGCAGCGAGCGGAGATACCTCATCGAACTAGGTAAGTAGCAACAAGGTGAAGGCTGTTGAGTTGGACGTGGAGAAGGAGACTAGTGAGGACATGAAGAAGATGACTACACGCCCTGAGTTTGAGAGATCATGATGTGGGACTTTTTCTTGGCTTGTTTGTTTCTTAATCGTTTTTTTTTTTCTTTTTCTGATCATGTTTGCATAATCAACTTATTAACCGGCTTATACGGGAAGACGCATATGTGATTTTCCTGTTGGAAGACATTATCTAATATATCTATGTATGGCATGAATTGTTGTGTGTAAACAAATTGCCAAACCCTTTCGATGATCCAACATGCAGTGAATTTCTTTTTAAAAGGAAACAATCTCTATCTTGGATAACTTTTTTATCAAGACTCTAAAATCTAATGCTAGCTACAAAACCTGACAAATTAAAGAAACTGCTCCCTGGAAACATTGGAATTCAGAAATTAAATAATGATCTCAGCTGCATAGTGTTCTTGTCCTGGACAAACAGAAAATTAAAACTGCCAGATCAAACAGTACATATATCAATCCTAAAGGCCTTGGCTCCATCGTCGCTTGTCTCCTCCTTGCCTTCGTTACCAATGGCGAGGTACCCAAAAACATTCGTATTTGCTTATTAAAATCTTGAATTAGTTCGGATTGGGAATGTTTTGTTCAAACACAAACGACCGTGATTAAAAAATGTTATGGCGGTTTCAAAATCCAGTTAGAAAAATTCCGGTTTGGTTTAGAAGGTTATATGGATTAATAAACTGAGAATGTGTTTATTTTGCCGGTCATGCAGAGCGTACCGACCCATGGAGTAGCGGCTGGTTTAGGGAATTGAAGGAATAGTGATGGGAATTGTGGTGACATTTGCTCTGGTTTACACAGTCTACGCCACGGCGGCTGATTCCAAGAAGGGACCATTGCTCCTACCGCTATCGGTTTCATGACTTCATCGATGGAGGCAACATCTTCGCCGTCGGTCCCTTATCGGCGGTTCCAAGAACCCGGCCAGGTCATTTAGACCAGCTGTTGTTAGTGGTGACTTCTCGCCGGACTCATCTACGGTGTCTTTGTTGGATCGTACTCGTACGCTCCAGCTCCCACCACAGAAAGCTACCCTTGATCATTCATGTACGGTTTTAATTTGTTTGGCTTGCTTTCTTTTTGTTGTGTGAAAATGTTTGGTCCGAAAATGAATGATTGAATGCGGAGAAAACGGATCAAAGTTGTACTTTGTGTTGGTTAAAAAAATAAGAATTGTGTATTTCAAAATTTCTTGTTTATTTTTTTTTCGTATATATATGATCATTGATTACACTTTCTTTCATACGTTAATTCTAAACGTATTTTAGTAAACTCATTTGACATTCGATGATGGCTAAATTAAACTACCAGTTTTATGACTATCCAACTAATACTTGTTCACAATAATAAAGTCCATAACAATCACCAAGAATACATTAGTAATGACTTTCAAATTTGTTAGAAAGTCCACGTTATATGCATTAAAAAAAACATTAGAATTCCAAATCCGAATTGCTCAAAGATAGTTATATTAGGATAAGGCCTATAATTAAAAGGCCGATTTGAATCTCATTCAAATTGCACAATTTGGGGTCTTATTGGCTGGATATACTTTCGTTTAATCAAATCGTTTGAGTACTAGAATCAAGTGATAAAATAAATAGTAATGCTAGAAAGACATTAAAAAGATCGTTAATCCGTGAAACCAACGCAAACGATAGAGTGTATTAATAGAAAAACAAAGTGGTCTCTTTTACGTATGATTATTATTTGAAGAAAGGAAGCTGGTCGGTTGTGGGGGAATGAATCGTGTGAGAGCCGTCCGCTCAGAAAGACAAAATGCTCTCAAACCAATGCATCTGTCGCCCCTTTGTGGTTTCACAAACCGTCCCACCAGATTAAGATATTACCTGAATTCATGGACAATATTCTTAACCACAATATTATCCTAATCTTTAGCCACTCTTATATAAAGAAAGAACATGGGGACGAGTTCTTGAAATCTCAAAGACTCTTACGGTGATTAAAACACTCATCCAGATTTTTATTGTAATCTATCATTGTCAGTCCGCACGTACTTTTCGGACTTGTGGTTTGAATAATTCTCTCTTTCATAGAAAAAGAAAAAAAGATTCTCTTATTGTGTAGTTTGGTTTGTGCTCTTCCTCTTCTTTTCCACCTGAGTCAACATCATCCTTTTCATCTCCTTTTTTAAAAAATCATTTTCTCTATTTTTTTATTTTAGTTTTACAGTTCATTTCTGTTTTAATTCTGAAACTCAAAGCTGGTTGGTTTCTCTGTTTTGGTCACATGGTTTGCATCAGAAACATAACTCTTGCTCCACCAGGATAATAAATACCCTCTTCTTGTCTTGTGATCCCACGTCATCTTTTCAAAAATTCGAAAAATCTTACATTTTCAATCTGTAAATTCATTTTAGGAGAAAAATGGAAAATGGGTATTATTCAGATTGGAAAGATACTTCTTCGTCTTCGTTGTTTGGATCAGAGAATATGGAGGAAGAGTTGGAAGATGGAGTTCTTAGAGCTGAAGAGCTTTTCTCATCGATTCCTCAGCCTCAGACACCTAAAGAGCCTATGGAGTTTCTGTCAAGATCCTGGAGTCTCTCTACTTCTGAAATCTCCAAAGCACTTGCACTCAAACATAGACAACAACAAGAACAGTTTTGTGTTGGCCAAAACAGTCCTCCTGTTTTGTTCCCTGTTGCTGCTGCAGATCCATTCGTGGTACGACCTTTTTTCTTATCCCTTTTTCTCCTAATTATGGTGAGCAGTAAAAGTCAAAGACTTGTCAATTATATATGGCCATTGCACCAGTTCCCAACATAGTTCTTGGGAATTGGAATGTATAAAGTATAAACACTTTTCATAGTTTAAAACTCTGGGAAATTGATTTTAGGCTGGGAAGATCTTGAACTCGGTTGGCACACGTAGAGCAGGAACATTATCCAGATGGTTTCACCACCCAAAGGAACACAGCAGTAGCAGCACAATCACCAATCTCAAGAAGAAAGACAAGGTGCGCGTTGAGAACGCTCACGTGCATTCTGCTGTCTCTATAGCGGCTCTGGCTGCAGGTTTAGCCTCTGTAACATCTGCAAGCAATTGCAAAGGGTCAGGCTCCAAGATGGCATTGGCTTTAGCCTCAGCCACTGAACTGTTAGCCTCACACTGTTTTGAGATGGCTGAGCGAGCTGGTGCTGACCGTGCACGTGTTACTTCCACGGTTAGATCTTCTGTGGATATCAACAGCCCTGGTGATCTCATGACTCTAACAGCCGCTGCTGCAACTGGTAAGGCCTTTTTTACAGCTTCATACAAGTCTTTGTGGACTACTCGATATGCATTTGATCTGACTTTGTTTAAACTGACACTAGCTTTGAGAGGAGAAGCGGCTCTGAAGGCGAGGCAGCCAAAGGAAGCAAGGAAAAATGCAGCTATTGCCCCTTTTGAGAGAAGCTTCTCTGACTCTCACTGGCCTGCAAATTTGAAGTTTAGATTGGAAGAACCAAATCTTCCATTTGAAGGCGAACTGATGCAATGTGCACGAAATGGTAGTTCTCTTCTGTCAGTGAGAGTTTGATCATTTGAAGAGTTTACTGAGATAAGAGATAGAGAGCTTAACTCTTTTTCTTTGTGCTTTAACTTGCAGGAGTGCAGTGAACTAAACGTGTCTGCGTCTATATCAACAAGAAGTCTCAGGTACAACAGATTTGATTAGTACTCATAACACGCAACACATCTCAGTTCACTTCTAAGCCAATGCTTATTATGATTTTGCAGGTAATGATCAAACTCAAAAGCAAACATGTTGGAGGGGCATTCTCCAAGAAGACCAAATGTAAGCATTTACTAATCTTTCAGTTTAGATAAATTACTTGAAAGACGGCGTTCTGAACTTACTGTTTCTTTCTGAAGGCGTTGTCTATGGCGTCTGCGATGAGAAATCAGCTTGGCCTTACAGGAAAGAGAGGGAAAATTCAGAAGAAGTCTACTTCGGTCTGAAAACCGGACAAGGTCTTTTGGAGTTCAAGTGCAAGAGCAAGATTCATAAGCAGAGATGGGTTGATGGGGTTCAGTCTCTTCTCCGCCAAGTAAATTGCTTTGAGGCTGCCAAATGCTCGCTAGGATCTCTGAGTCTCAGTGGTCACACGTGATGAAGGATCCTGTATACATTTGATTATATACATATAATCCACATTTTTGCTGTTGTGAGGTATTTGAGAAAGAGAAACCTGGTAATGTACAATGTCAGTCTCTGTAACGACTTTTGGATAAAAACACAGCAGGTTGTTCATATGATCACAACAAGTGGTAGGAATATTGCTATGTACAGAAAGACATCAGAAGAATGATGAATCTCAATTGAACTTTTTTTATTGACAATGATTCAGTTTCTGATTTGCTAAGCCAAAACATTTACGTGTAAGCTATGTAGAATCAAAAACTTATAGAGAAGTAGTATGTATATTTTTGCATGAGTGAGCATATCATATGAAGAAATGTCAGAGATTTTCATGTAGACCGTATTAGAATACGACAGTCTTTTGTATCCCATAAGGCAATACGCGCAGTTCGCAATAAGATTTTATAGCTTTCATGAGGCACTTTTTCTCGAGGTCCTCTGATTTCTGGACAAAGCTCCTCAAATTGTCTCGGTGGGAAACCCTCTCAACCTGTAAAACTCAAATTGAGACGCTTCTGTAGAACAATGCAACCCTCAGAACAAATTAACTAGTTGGAGGATGAATCACCATTTGTTCAATGATAGGTCCTGAATCAAGTTCCTCTGTAACAAAGTGACTTGTTGCACCAATTAGTTTCACACCTGCATCAAATGCCTACCAACAGAATCTAGAAGCGTAAGAGATAGGGATGAGAGTGAGACTAGATATAAATAACACAACTCATGAGAGAGAGAGAGCCATCAAAGAACTCAGAAACCTGTTTCACAGGATTTCGCCCCTTGAATGAAGGCAAGAGGCCATGATGGATGTTGATTACATCTTTTCCATAATCTTTCAAGAAGTTAGCTGATAGTAGCTGTCAAAGGAAAATGTTCCAGTCAACAAACATCATCCATGAAATTTCATTTGTTAATAAAGCTGCTGCAAAGAAGCATGACCTTAAAGAGCTAATACACTGATAAGAAAACAACTCGTTTATTTCAATTGCTCAAACGGTTATCATATACCTGCATGTATCTAGCGAGAACCAAAAAATCACTATCCTTAACCAATTCCAAAATCTCCTCTTCTATCTTATTCTGATCGGTTGTTGGCAAATAATGATAAGAGATGCCATGCCTCTGGAGAAACCGCATAATATGGGTGTTTGGAGCTCTTTCATGGTTACTGGACACACAAAATATCAGGAATCACACTAGTCATACCTAAAATGTGCATTCTGTTCGTTGATAAGAGTTATATGTAAACCTTATCACACATGTTATATCGACAGGAAGCTTCCCGTCCTGCCATCTATGTAACATTTCAACCAGACAATGATCCTACAGACAAAATTTATCACACAAGTTCAGGGAAAAAAAAAACAAGAAGACACAGAATAAAAGGATCTTTATGACACGAAAATTAACCTGTTTGGACAGTAGAAGAGCTATCTTGTATTTGGGGTCTAAAGAGGGAACTCGTACAACCGAGCTCAAAGCACTAAACTTTTGTGCAATAGTTTGAAAATCTTCATCCATCTGACTCCTCGGCCATTTTACTGGATCAAATATAAACTCACTGCCAAAAAGAATTTACCTTTTCATCACAACTAAACCCAAAAATAGAAACCTTTAACTAGAATTCACTTTAGATTAGAAATTAACCAAACGATTCTATTGAAGTAGCATCAAAGGTGAGATTTTTTTACAAATGGAAAAGTTGGGAACTTTACCTTCGAGAGTAGAAGACGTTCTTGTTTTCAGGAACAAACACATCGTAACCAAGAATGTTTCCTCCTTTTGCAGCAATACAATCTGATAGTTTTGCTACAATACCAACCTCATCCTAAAACCAAAGAAGACGGAGAGTCACACTACTAGTTCCAATTAGTTTAGTTAACATCCATGAATATTGATTGGAACGTACCGGACAATGGAAGACGTGGATGCCGGGGATGAGAATGGGTGAAACAGAGGAATCGAGGGACTCGCCGTGAAACTGAGAAGATTTAAAGGACCATTTCGTAAATGATCTAAAAGCTGTGGCGGAGAGACATGAGGTGGCTGAGACTCTTCGTATCATTGCCGCTATTTCTTCGAATCCGACTAATCCATTGTTACACCTTTTTTATCCTTTGATTCTGTTGTGTTGTGATGTGTCTGATCTATGTGTGGTCTGTTATTTCCCCTGTTATTCACATATCAACCCTGAATTTTTTTTCAGCATAACTCAAAACTCTACAAAAATAGAGTGAGTTTTACTGTTTACTTCATCAAATTAAAACAAAACTGAATTTTATTATATCATAAAAATATATATTTTATTTCTCCAATTTACAACTCGTTATTTTTTTCAAATTTGTTTTCAGAGTAGTTATTGATGAAAAAATGATTCCTTTTGTATAACATCAATTTCTAATGATAATTATTTCATCAAAGATATTTTCAAGTGTAGCTATCTCTTATTAAAATAAAATTATCTCTTTAAGGATTTTTTTTTTGTCTCTTTACTCTACTTCTGCAAAATATGAATTTTCAACAATATGTGCTAATTTGAAACAAAATACTTTCTATCAACAAATAACCATTAATCTTCCTTTCAAGTTATAATTATTCTCTTTTTTTTGTCAACTTATAATTATTCTGTATAACTTTAAAAACTAGGTAACAACCCGCACTATGTGCGAGATAAATTTATGCTGTGAAATTATATTTAGATCAAACTACTATATAATCCGCTCTTTCGTCAATCTATACAAAACTTTTTTTTTTGTTTATTTTTTTGTGTAAGAATATGTTTCACCCGTTAAATATTATAATAGTATTAAATAAGTCAATTGCCTATTATAATGATTATTGTGATAATTTCATTTTTGAAAATTTAAATATGTGAATAGTAATCAGTTTTTTTAATAGGTGAATAAATTTGGATTTTGAAAATGTTTTAGATCTAATAATGTTATAATAATTAAATCTGTTATAAAAGTAATTAAAATTTATTTTAAAATTAAAATGTTTGATTTTTTTTAATTAATTGAAAAAAAAAATTCCTTAATCATTCAATAGCAATTATGTGTAAATATCCATAAAAATGAGAGCATTAAATTCGAGCTCTCTAGCGATGACACATCAGCATTTTCATGAGAATGCTTCTATTTGATTATATAGGGGATCTTTGACTTTCATGTTTTGTTCATTGTAAATTTTTTTTTAGATGAATATAATTTTACACTCATAAAAAAGTGTAATTTAATTTCATCTTTCATTCATTACTAAACAGTATTTAGATTTTGTTTTATTTTTTGTGCACAAAACAGTTTTTTAAAACCGGCTTTTAGGACTGTTAAATGCAATATTCATGCTTCTTGGATTAATGATTCTTTCTTTTGTGGTGGAGCTTGGGTTTTGCCGCTTTTGCGTAAACACGTTGGTGATGCACTATTTCACTCGAGGAATGCATTACGGCCGACGATTAATCTTATTGTTGCAGAGCTGCAATGTATGTTATGGTGCTTACAAGGATTACATGGCTTGCATGTTGATACCTGCGACTTGTGGACGGATTGTGGTGCAGCAGTTTTGACGGTGCAGAAACCAGTTGAGTGGCCAAAGTATCACTCGATCCTAGTCAAGATCCACAGGGTTTTACAAAGCATGGAGAAGATTACATTTCATCTTTCTACTCCCAATGCTAATAGAGTGGCTAGAGAAATCGCGTGTAGTGTTACTCCGGACGGTAGCCGGTAGGTTTACCTCGTATTTAGCTCTAGGTGGACCGACGTGGCTCCATGAGTATTTCCTTTTATTCTTTCTTTGTTTTTAGCTAAAAAGGTTTGGTCTATTGCTTAACTTTACTCTTGTTAAACACGATCAAAAAAAAAAAAAAACAGTTTTTAGATAATATTTTACACTCATAAAAATATACTCAATCTTTTTACTCTTTGTTCAAAAAAAAAAAAAACTCAATCGTTTTATCCAGCAACTAGCACTTGCTTTCCAGTACACCCCACACTGCCACACTGCCACACACACGCACAAAAAATGAAAGATATCGTACTTGTATTTTTTGCCGGATATGTAGTATTATTGTTCTCTACTTTTTCCGTAAATATGACTCATCGTTAGATTCTGTCCTCTCCAAAAAGAGTCTGTAATTCTGTATTACTCAACAAAAATATCAAATTACCCAGGAAAAGACAAGTCCGTGTAATTTTGAACACGACGTCGTTCAGCCCTGCCCAAATCAAGCGAAAGTGAGTCAGAGGAGCTCAGACGTTCAGTAATGGCGGATGTTAAGGACTCAGGAGCGATTACTAGGTATGGAATCGTAGGGATTGGTATGATGGGAAGAGAACATCTCATCAATCTTTACCATCTTCGTGACCAAGGCCTCGCCGTCGTTTGTATCGCCGATCCTCACCCTCCCTCACAGCTCCTTGCCATTGAACTCGCTCAATCCTTTAATTGGGAACTCAAAGTATTTTCACTTTGTACTTGATAAAACTCATTTTGTACTTGGCGTTTGGTAAACTCAGGATTTGAGATTTTCCATCTTTTGTTGTGATCAAGGTTTTCTCGGGACACGAAGAGTTGCTCAAGAGTGAGCTGTGTGACGTGATTGTTGTGTCTTCTCCAAATATGACTCATCATCAGATTCTTATTGACATTATCAATTATCCAAAACCACATCATGTTCTTGTTGAGAAGCCTTTATGCACCACAGTTGCTGATTGCAAACAGGTCATTTTTTTTTCTTGTTTGATACCAAATCTTGCCGAGTATGATGATTGATCTAATTCATGAAACTGTGTCTGGAAATCAGGTTCTGGAGGCTGCAAAGAAAAGGTCAGATATGGTGGTGCAAGTTGGGTTAGAATACAGATACATGCCCCCAGTAGCTAAGCTCATAGAAAAAGTTAAAGGTAGAGATTTTGGTAATGTCAAGATGGTAGCAATCCGAGAACATAGATTCCCTTTCTTGGTTAAGGTATGCTGAAACAAGATGGACTCTGTGTAATTTTTTTTACACATCCTATTTTTTATATGATTGCTGAGAGAACATATCACTAGGTGAATAACTGGAATAGATTCAATGTGAACACTGGAGGGACCTTAGTGGAGAAATGCTGCCACTTCTTTGATCTGATGAGGCTCTTTGCCGGTGCAAACCCTCTATGTGTGATGGCTTCTGGAGGCATGGATGTGAACCACAAGGATGAAGTTTATGATGGAAAGGTTCATTCTAATCTCAAATTTACACTCCATCATTGTAAATGAGTCTGTTTTGTGACTTGTGAGTTTCATATATTATTTGTTTCTCTGTGATATAGGTTCCTGATATAATTGATAACGCTTATGTTATAATTGAGTTTGACAATGGATGTCGTGGGATGCTTGATCTTTGTATGTTTGCTGAAGGAAGCAAAAATGAGCAAGAAATATCTGTTACTGGTGACGTTGGAAAGGTGAGTTTTTTAAAAGTATCATGGGCTCCTTTTATTTTGTGTGTGCTTATTTATGGTCTTGGTATAATAGGATTTTATGTCTAAAATGAAAAATATAGAGCTGTGTGTGTGTGTGTGTTTTTTTTTTCATGTTGTATTGAAGCCACTGACTGCTTCGATGTTATTCCTGAAAACTAGATATTTCCAACTATTCCCAAACCACTATATACTCCTGTAACACTCTCATCTGAAGCAAGGCTCGTGCATATATATAGGTGGGAAATGAGGCAGGGAAGATGAACTTAAACTATTCTCTGACTCTTTCTTTGGAGTTGTTTATATGATTTATGAGTTTTGAGTTGAGTCAATATTTTGTTGCAGGGGGAGGCACTTGTTCCAGAGGGCATAGTTCGATTTGGCAGTCGTGCAAAAGGAAGAGAACACGATCAAACGATAAAAGCTGAGGATGAAAGAATAAAGTAGGATTGATTCATCTACAAATACATATTATCTTTTGCAGTCTCACATCACATGATGTTAAAATTCAGATATGAAGGGTTGCATCACGGGTCAAGTTACTTGGAACACCTCACCTTCTTATCAGCAATCAGAGGTGAAGGAAGTGCAGCTGTAGATTTGGAAGATGGATTGATGGCTGTTGCCATGGGAGTTGCTGCACAGCTCTCCATTGAGGAGCGCCGCTATGTAACTATTGACGAGGTCTTGTGATTTGTGACTGACAGATAAGTAAAGAAACTAATATAGAACCTTTGTAAATCTTGTATTGTTGCTGTTCATTATATGTCTGCCATACGACTGTTTATTGTAAGAAGTTAAGAACTAAGAAAGAGAGAGTGATTATCGTAAAAAAAAAAGAAAGAGAGAGTGATCAACTGTTATAAGATATAAGCCAAAGCTGCATCTTTTCTTTATTCTGTGTTTAAGCTTCTATTAGTAGGGGTTTGAACTGAACAGAGCTAGCTACAATGAAGGGATCCTCCAACTTATTTCCCTGCTTAGCAAGGGGAACTGTATGTCTGTATCAAATATACCCCTCACTTTCTCTATTATCCGGACAATACCAACGGATTCAAACTCAATTGAACCAATATAACCGATCTAAAAACCAAAATATTAAGTGACATTTTTTCAATTGGATGAAAACTTAACTTGTGAAAGAAATCGAATTTGATTTTATTTTGAATATTTAGCTCTTTTTTTTTTTTGAATCATTAACCAACAAAATTGAACCGGGAAATACTCCCTGAGTATTCTAATTGAACAGTTTTTGGTAATTTAAACCGGTTTCCGAAATAAATATCGGCGTAGTGAGTGAAGTGTCGTCGTCGACTATAGAATTCACAGTGGCGCGCTTTTGCCTTCATATTCGGAACAGTTGTACCGATTACTCATTTTTCAAATTCTGATCTGTGGAGCGAAAATGGAAGACGACGGGGGAGAGAGATCGAGCTTCGTCGCCGGCCTCATTGAGAACAGAGCCAAAGAGGTATACGGTTCCTCTATTTCGCTTGTTTTGGCAGGACTATGGGCTCCTTGATTTGTGTTCTCTTTCGGTCTCCATTTCGCGACGGCGATTTCTGGGATCGATGTCATAGCTTCTGAATCATGTCGTTCGCATGATAATTTCGATGGTGATGTTGGATTCTAAATTTGAATTTTTCTGATTAGGTCGGGATGGCTGCTTTTGACCTAAGATCGGCTTCACTGCATCTATCTCAGTATATAGAGACGAGCAGCTCATACCAAAACACGAAGACGCTGCTGCGTTTCTATGATCCAACTGTGATAATCGTTCCTCCCAACAAATTGGCAGCTGATGGCATGGTTGGTGTATCAGAACTGGTGGATCGATGTTATAGCACCGTTAGGAAGGTGAAATTGGGGGAATGTAATGTATATGTCTTAAGCTATATATAGCAGAGTCAATTGACTGTTACTATCTTGCCTTCTCGCAGGTTGTGCTTGCTCGCGGCTGTTTTGATGATACTAAGGTTGATCCAGGAACCTCTGATTGTACAAACATTCATTGATTCTTGTAGTCGTGTAGTTTTAAATGGATATGCGTTTTTTGGCTATATGTTTCAGGGTGCTGTATTAATACAAAACTTGGCTGCAGAAGAACCTTTGGCCCTTGGTTTAGACACTTACTATAAGCAGCATTATCTCTCACTGGCTGCTGCTGCAGCTACAATCAAATGGTGTCTACATCCTTAACCTTTTTCTTCAGTGCAATATCAGTTTGCTGTTTTTGAAATACTGAGTTTGGTGTTTTGTGTCATGACTCATGAGCAGGATTGAGACGGAAAAGGGTGTGATTGTCACCAACCACTCACTGACGGTATGGGTTTTGGTTATGTACAATTCTCAATTATCTGGTTGTAAAAGTTGTATATGCAGTAAATCCACAATTTCTTGCATAATGTGTCATTGTTTCTTTATGGTTTTGGTCTTACCTGTTTATTCTTGGGTTCTACCTTCTCATTACAGCTGATAGCATTTTTGTGGATTCTGTTGCCTATGTCTAGGTAACTTTTAATGGATCGTTTGATCACATGAACATCGATGCAACTAGGTAGGATTACCCCGATATTGTTCATTTTCCTAGTCTATTAAATTATGGAGAATTTTACTGTATATTGTTCTGTTTCATTGTTTACTTGATTTGATTGTAGTGTTGAGAATCTGGAAATTATTGATCCATTCCATAACGCACTTTTGGGCACTAGCAACAAAAAGAGGAGTCTGTTCCAGATGCTCAAGACAACAAAAACAGTCGGCGGGTATCTGCAAACACACTTTTTAAGAGTTGAAATTACAAATTGTGTCTTGTGAAACATATTGTGTATGAGTTTGGCATGTGAGACCTCTTTAACTCACTAGTCATTTTTATTTCATGCATGATATGTTGGTCAGGACTAGGCTTCTTCGTGCCAATTTGTTGCAGCCTCTGAAAGATATTGAAACTATTAACACTCGCCTGGATTGCCTGGTTAGTATAGTTACTATTAAGGTGTCGTATATCTTTAAGGAACTTCTAAAAACATATCATTCGTTTTCCGTTTGGTGTTAAATAAGTTGACTGACAGAGCTTGATAATTGTGCAGCTACCGGAAAACTTCCATTGTTTGATAATGCATTACTCGTAATTGCAGGATGAGTTGATGAGCAATGAACAACTATTCTTTGGGCTCTCGCAGGTTTTACGTAAATTTCCTAAAGAGACTGGTTAGTAATTAAGAGAAAAAGTGGGAAGATCCTGACCTTTTCTCATTGCATCCAATGTATTGAGCTTGTTTCTTCTCTTAATAACATCATCTCAAAACAAATTTTCAGATCGAGTTCTTTGTCATTTCTGCTTCAAGCCAAAGAAAGTCACAGAAGCGGTCCTAGGTTTTGATAATACCAGAAAGAGCCAAAACATGATTTCAAGCATCATCTTACTTAAGACTGCATTGGATGCTTTGCCTCTACTTGCTAAGGTGTTTTTCTTTCTCATTTGTTGTTAGTTTGTTCTTACTTGATTTTGCAGCTATGTCTATGACCTATCCCTAACCTTATTCACGCCATGTCTTAATGCAGGTTTTAAAGGACGCAAAGTGTTTTCTCCTTACCAATGTTTATAAGTCTGTGTGTGAAAATGATAAATATGCTTCCATCAGAAAAAAGTATGCCATTAGTGGATCTGGCTAGTAGATATTGACTATACACTTCGTTTCTGGAAGTTTTTTCCATTTCCTCCTCAAAATTTCTAAAAACTAGAGTTTCGAAGTCACTAACTTCTTTATCCTCTTTTTGTTTCAGAATTGGGGAAGTTATTGATGATGATGTTCTCCATGCACGGGTTCCTTTTGTTGCCCGCACACAGCAGTGTTTTGCTTTAAAAGCCGGAATTGATGGATTTTTGGATATTGCAAGAAGAACCTTTTGTGATACTAGTGAAGGTGAACCAAGAATTATGCTTCTTTTTGTATTATCACTGATTTTTACTTTGTTCTGCTAATCTATAATCTTGAAAACATTGACAGCAATACATAATCTGGCCAGTAAGTATCGTGAGGAATTCAACTTGCCAAATCTAAAACTCCCTTTCAACAACAGGAAAGGCTTCTTTGTCAGAATTCCTCAGAAGGAAGTTCAGGGAAAACTTCCAAGCAAATTCACTCAGGTCAAAAACGCACTTTCGTTGAAAAATTAATGTTCTATCTATATATATGGGGTTCCTGACTTAATTTTTCTTGTACGTGGTATGTTCCAGGTTGTAAAACATGGGAAAAATATACATTGTTCGAGTCTGGAACTGGCTTCTGTAAGTATATCAAAATTTCAGATGCATCGTTTCCTTGTGGCTTTATCAGTTTTAGAAGTTCAGGAAGTACTATAGTTCAGGCTCATACAAAGTTTAATAGTTGATGCAAATGAACAAAACTCCCCTTCCAAAGTTTTAATACACTGAAGACTTGAGACACCACGGATATATTAGATGAGAAGAATGAGCCCTCAAATCTAGGACAAGTAGGAGCTATGTTTATGATTTCAGGAACCTAGACACAATGTTTCATTAATATCTACCGTACAATGATCTGTTGTGCAGTTGAATGTCAGGAATAAGTCTGCCGCTGGAGAGTGTTTCATTCGAACGGAAACATGCTTGGAAGGTTGATAATTTCACATTGCTCACAAGTCTCAACTATATGTAGTAACCCGATTTATTATAATCATATCATGCTTGACTTTTTAAGGCTATTACACTAAACGTTATCTGTATGTATGCAGCACTGATGGATGCGATAAGGGAAGATATCTCTGCCCTCACACTCCTAGCAGAAGTCTTATGTCTCCTAGATATGATTGTTAATTCATTTGCTCAAACAATATCCACAAAGCCAGTGGATCGATACTCTAGACCTGAACTAACAGGTAGCTGACTTTCTCACTATCATTCCTTAAACACCTTAACTGAAATAATTGATCAACGTTTTGTGTGGAATTTAATTCCCTATATATTGTTTGGCAGAAAGTGGCCCATTGGCAATTGATGCTGGAAGGCATCCCATCCTAGAAAGCATACACAACGACTTTGTTGTAAGTTGTTCGCGCTATTTCTCACGATTCTATCTATCATCCCTCAATTTATTCTGAGAAATTCATCTCGTCCAGTTAATAAATTCCGCCAATGATTCATCAGACTATAAAGTAAATATATTTGATTTTGGGGGCCGTGCACGTTTTTTTTTTAATACAAAATTCTGTTTTGCAGTCTAATAGTATCTTCATGTCAGAAGCAACCAACATGTTGGTAGTTATGGGTCCAAACATGTAAGGGAACTCTTACTTTAACTCCTCGAGTGCTTATCAATCGTTCAGCAACTCATCGACTCATGTTTGTCTTTGTATTCCATATCTCAAGGAGCGGAAAGAGCACATATCTCCAACAGGTGTGTCTAGTAGTCATTCTTGCTCAGATTGGCTGCTACGTCCCAGCTCGCTTTGCAACTATAAGGGTGGTTGACCGCATATTTACAAGAATGGGGACAATGGATAACCTTGAATCGAACTCAAGCACGGTAATCCTTTAGACTCTGGCTCAGATTTCAATATGTCTCTTAACGATTTGTGCTGTTGATAAATCCCAACAGTTTTGATACTACAAATAGGGAAATACATATGGGGAGATGTGATATCACAATTCTGATATCTTACTTTCAATGTCACAGTTTATGACAGAGATGAGAGAGACCGCTTTCATAATGCAGAATGTCTCCAACAGGTAGCCTTGATGGAAGCAATCAATACAAACGAACCTCCCCCTCAGTTTCATATCTTAGTAATGCCTCAAAATGTAGGAGTTTGATAATCATGGATGAACTCGGGAGGGCGACTTCTTCCTCAGACGGGTTAGCAATGGCATGGAGCTGCTGCGAGTATCTCTTATCACTGAAAGCGTAAGCCTTTAACTGAGTTTTTCCCACTGCCAGAAAGCTACTTAATAAGTAAATGCAAATGTGTAATTTGTGGCTATAAACTTGCAGGTACACAGTATTTGCAACCCACATGGATAGTCTTGCTGAGTTAGCAACCATCTATCCAAATGTCAAGGTTCTTCACTTTTATGTAGACATCAGAGACAACCGCTTAGACTTCAAGGTTCTATCTGCCTTCCTCGCGTATGGGTTTGGGGTTTAGATACTGTTGCTGAATGTTACATTTTTCTTATCAGTTTCAATTGCGAGATGGAACCCTACATGTTCCACACTATGGCCTTCTATTAGCCGAAGTGGCTGGTCTGCCTAATACAGTGATTGAAACAGCTAGAACCATAACCTCAAGAATCACAGACAAGGTATTACCCAAACAATTAAAATAGGCTAGCATAAACTATTAAGCTCTTTAGCCTTACTAAACTTCTCATATATTAATGATGATTGTGCAGGAAAATAAAAGAATAGAGCTAAATTGTGTGAAGCATCACGAAATACATAGGATCTACCGAGTTGCTCAAAGGTTGATATGCTTGAAATACTCTACACAGACAGAAGACTCAATTCGTCAAACTCTCCAAAATCTAAGGGACAGCTTAATCGAACAAAGATTCTAAGATAACAACTTCTTGGAAATGTTAATGTCCTGAATAACATCTCTATATTCAAGACATGAAGGTTTATTTGAATCTTCAAGAATTAAAGTACGAGCAAATCTACACATTGGATATTGAGTAAAAACGAAATTGCCATAAAAAACAACTTAAAACTTGCACTATGGTCAGAATTAAAGTTTTTAAGACCTCAAAACTTGAAACAAACTCTTGAATGTGAAAGTCTTCCATCCCAATGTAATTCCAGAATTCCGAAACACAAATCCACACGGATGATATACCACTTAGAGCAAAACAAAACATAAAGTTGATCACCGGTAACGACGAAGAACCAAACTGTTGTTCTTCTTCCAGGTAGCCCTGCGAGAAGGACGGTTCTTGTGGTTGTTGTGACCCTTTCCACGGAGACCACGATTCTTCTTTCCTTCTGAGGTGAGCCCTCTGAGTTCTCTGTGCTTGTGCACGGGGTTGCAGATCCAGTTGATCCTTGGATCATTTCGGACAGCATTGTGTGCGGGGTCTACAAGGATAATCTCGTAGTACTTGTAGGTAGAGTCCTGAGTAAAACAGAGACAGCCAAACAGTTAATCATCCGAATACATTACACATCTATGGATTACTATTCACATGCCATATTCTGAATGTACAAAACTCGAGTTTAATCTCAACCAACAATAGATATCACGGTATCAGCCCAAAAATGCTATGAAGGATAGTAACTAGAATAAAGAGACGAGGGTGAGATGCATACCTCATTGAGCCAGTAGGAGTTAACTACCCTTAGGCCACCCAATTTGCGACCAGCACGTTCCTCAGCAACAGATCTCTTACTACGCTGGAACTTGAGCTGTGTTACTCCCTGGTTTGTGGGTTTACCATACACAATACCCTTAGGCACAGGCCTCTTGCGACCACCACGTCTGACACGAACACGGTAGACAACAAATCCCTGATAAAGAGATCCAGAAAAGAAGTCAGAAAAAAACATCCAACCGATAAAAAAACAACATAGTCTAATCTAGGAATTAGAAAAAAAAAATGTATCAATCTTAGACAGGAACAGAGTCCACAGAAGATAAAGAGCTGTTCAGTCAGAAGAATGAATCGATATAGCTGGGTTCAGGAAGTATTCTATCATATTCGCGAAAGACAAAAAAAATGCCTACGCATCAAGACACCGCTTAACCAGCAAATTAAATAAAAAAAAGGATTGATACAACATTTTCATCTAAAACTACATACGATTACTAACTTAATACAAAAAAAATGAAGAGGAGAAGAAGGTAAGGAAGGACCTGCTTGGCCTTGTAGCCGAGACGACGAGCTTTGTCGGGACGAGTGGGACGAACAAGACGAACGATTGAAGGCTGCTGGCGATACTCCCAGCACCTAACCCTCTGCAGAAACCTCATCACATCCGACTGCTTCTTCCTCCATAGCTCCGACACGTATTTGTACGCACCTATCGTCCAAAAGAAAAAACACATTTCGTAAATTCATTTCTCACAGAAACATATATAAACACCAATGAACAATACAGAAACAAGATCAAAGAGAACGAAAGAGCTGATGAGCCAAGAAACATACCCATTGCGAATTCCGGCGTCGCAGTCACTTCTTCCTTCTGATTAGGTTTCCGCTTTAAATAGATGTCTCCATGGGAGCAGCTAGGGTTTCCATCAGATTGAGCAAGGCCCTTATTGGGCCTGGTGTTTATTGGGTCTTTTATTTATTGGGCCTTTTCAATGACAGACATGAACCATAAAAGGCCCATGAGAACTTAATATATAAGAAAAAGCCGAAAAAGAAAACGTAAGAGAATTAGGGTGATACGGATACGAGACAGTTCTCAGATCAAACCCTAGAGTTCGTTCGTATTCCTCCTGTTCTACAACATCCATCGGTTTCTCCTGCATATATATACATATCAAAAAGGCTCAAGATTTCTCAAATTTTTCTCCCTCGAGATCGTCTGCAATTTCACTGTCGTTTCAAATTCTATTTCCCCGAGACGGTGGCTTTGAGAATTTCAAGAGATCTTCTGGATTGAAGCCATTCGTTAGAGTTTTTTGTGGCGGCCGGTTCAATTGAAGATTTCTACACTGTAGCTGAGCGTTATACATCCGAATCGCCAAATACGGCCGTTCTCGTTCGTCAACTTGTGGGAGATAGATTCTCGTTGATCTGATACCGTCTGGGAAGCGCGTGAGAGAGGTTTCGCTCTATCGAGTTTTGTTGAAGTCGAATCAGAGAAGTAAAGAATCAAATATATATTTTTGAGTTTTTCTTGTTGTAGTTTATACATACTTGTTGGAAATCAAATTCTGGCCTTCATATTTTTTTTTTTAAATTAAGGAAGGGCTTGGATTAAGGTTTTTTTTTTACAAAAGAGTAGAGAGATTCTTGTGTGTTTATATATATTGTATTTTTGATTCTATTTATCAGATTAAATCGAATGGCAATTTATTACAAGTTTAAGAGTGCGAGGGATTATGATATTATCCCCATGGATGGTCCTTTTATATCAGTTGGTTTTCTCAAAGAAAAAATTTACGAAACTAAGCATTTGGGAAGTGGTAAAGACCTTGACATTGTCATCTCTAACGCCCAAACTAACGAAGGTTTGTCTTCCTTCCTCCTTGTTGCTGTCTTCACATATCTGGGTTTTAAATCCTTAGTAGTCGTTACGTGTCTTATGTTTTCTAGTTAACTACGTGAGAGAATCTGGTCTGGTCTTTATCAATATTTTACTTATACAGTAGCAAAGTATTTAGATTTAGGGCATCTGCTATGTATCTGGTTGTTGCATGGTCTATCTTCTGTTGCACTGTGGTATTGTTTGGTTCTAATTGCTTTAGAAACTTCATTGTGATGTTCCTGCTACTTCCTTGTTATCATCAAACTGAAAAGTCTTGTATTTATGACACTAGCAATCAAGTTTTTGGATACTGTATTATCTTTGTGTTGAATGTGATTACTTCTGAGGTTAGACTGCTATCAATTGGTTGTGGTTGTTAGTCATTATAAAGTGTTTTACATGTAAAAACTCCTAACTACGATTCTCTCTGCTGATATAGTTGCAATATGTGGCCTTTAATATATTGTCTTTGCTGCAATTTCAGAATATCTAGATGAAGCAATGTTAATCCCAAAGAATACTTCCGTTCTAATTCGTCGGGTCCCTGGATGCCCTCGCATCAGAGTTATTACCATACCAGAGTAATTTCTGAGATCTATAACTTGAATAAGATCTAATTTCTTTAACTGCTTAGTTCAATCCTAGTGGCTCTTTATACAAAAAAGGGCATTTCATAATGTTTTGTGTGTGAATACCACTCCCTCGTGTGTAATGATGTAATATCTACATTTTGTAGGCCGAGAGTTGAGAATAAAGTGGAAAACGTTCAGGCTGATACTAACAATTTTGTTACTGCTGATATACCTACGGTGAGTTGTGGCAAATTTTCTGGGTTTCTGTTGGCATTGATTTTCCAGTACAAAACTGTTAATTCACTTCTTTATCTACGTTATAGGCTGAAGATGAATTTGATGAGTTTGGGACTGATTTGTATTCAATCCCTGATGCACCATCTATCCATTCTAGTCACGACCCTGCACCAGCCGATGATAAGATAGATGAAGAAACCAAAATAAAGGCGTTAATTGACACTCCAGCATTAGACTGGCAGCAGTAAGTAGTCTACTTTAACTGATGGACTAGAGCATGTGGAATTAGATCTTGACATACATTTTGCACAACCTTCTTATTTTCTTTCATGTTACAGACCAGCTGCGGATGCTTATGGCCCGGGCAGAGGTTATGGAAGGGGTATGCCTGGAAGGATGGGTGGACGCGGTTTTGGTAATTATATTTTGCTATACGACTGACTTTTATAGTTAAACTCCCTTAGATTTATTTTGCTCAGGAACTGATTGTATTTGTGTGAATAGGAATGGAAAGAAAGACGACTCCGCCACCAGGCTATACTTGCCATCGTTGCAATGTTCCTGGTATTTTAGAATTTTTTTGTTGAATTTTATTTTTATTTGTCTTTATTACCTAGATAAAACTGTGTTCTGAGAATCTTTTCCTGACCCAGGACATTTTATTCAACACTGCCCCACAAATGGCGATCCTAACTATGATGTTAAGCGAGTTAAACCACCTACTGGTATCCCTAAGTCAATGCTGATGGCGACCCCAGATGGCTCTTATTCCTTGCCAAGTGGTGCAGTAGCAGTTTTGAAACCAAATGAGTACGTCATTGCTGAACTAAAATGGCGAAGTTGTTCCTCTTTTCCATTATTCACCTAATAAATCATTCATAATGTTGATCAATATTAACAAATTCAGGGACGCTTTTGAGAAGGAAATGGAGGGATTGACATCAACAACACGTTCTGTTGGAGAATTTCCTCCTGAACTTAAATGTCCATTGTGCAAAGAAGTAATGAGAGATGCTGCACTTACGAGCAAATGCTGTTTCAAGAGTTACTGTGACAAGTGTAAGTTTCCTAGTCATATCCCAATACATCTCATGCTTTTTGTTGTTCCACAAAAGCCTTTTACTTTATCACTATCAATTACAGATCCTGGTTGTTTGACTTCAATTATCTACTTTTCAGGTATCAGAGATCACATCATTACGAAGTCAAAATGTGTCTGTGGAGCAACTGATGTACTAGCTGATGATCTTCTACCAAACAAGACCCTAAGGGATACTATAAACCGTATGTTGGAGTCTGGTAACAGTAGTGCTGAAAACGCTGGCAGCATGTGTCAAGTCCAAGGTATTTCATTCTGCATTCATATTCTATTTTTTGTTTGCACTTTTATGAGTAAACTAAAGCGCATTAATTCTAGATATGGAGTCTGCACGATGTCCACCTCCCAAGGTTCTGTCACCTACTACATCTGTTGCATCTGGAGACAAAATGAAACCAGCTCCTAGTAACAACAATGAGACTTCAACTCTAAAGCCGTCAGTCGAAATAGCGGAGATCACAAGTGCCCCTCGGGGGACTACAGAAGTGGTTAAAGTGGAAAAGCCAGATGATGCATCTGAAAACACTCGAGGATCCTTGAATGGCAAGGAAGCAGCAGTTACACAGCTGAATACGCAGGCACTCAAGGAAGAAATACCACAGCAGGTTGCTTCTGGGGAGCAAGGTAATCTCTGGTTTTCATCCTCTTAGCATAAAAAAGAAAAAGCATCACCTTTTTCACATTTATGTTTGGCAATTAGTTTAATGATACGTGATCATGGTTAGGTAGATTAGAGTATGGTTAGGACGTTTTAATTAATTGGTTTTGGTGCTTTAGTTTATGCATTTGGTTTTCATAGTTTCCATTCTACGTTAACGTATTTTCTATATCTTACTAGGGTTTTGATTAAGTTGTATCAAGGCCTAGATAATGGTCTTGATTGATGAATGAGAAACGAAGCCCCAAGAATTAACCTTAATCTCTAAGAGAGAATTAGGGTTAAGAGGGAGCTAAGCATTCATATCTTTCTTAATTCTCAAGCAATAAAGAGATTCATAACATTTAATTATTAAAGTAATGCACACTTTTTCTCTTCACCAGGAAAAAGAAAGAAAAAGAAAGCTCGGGTGCCTGGAACTGGTAGCTCTTTTTCCTATAATGCTGAGAACTCTTTCTTCCCAGTCCATTCTAACTCTATGGTGTGGCTTAACGGATTGTTTGTCTTTGTTATCGCAGACATGCAGTGGAACCCCATGTCAAATCCAGCAGGCCCTGACTATATGATGTCCATGGGTTCAGGTCCCGGTAATCAGTACTTCAATGGTGTGCAACCCGGCTTCAACGGCGTTCAACCTGGGTTCAATGGCTTTCATCATGGTTTCAATGGGTTTCCAGGCCCTTTTCCTGGCTCGATGCCTCCTTTTGTTGGCTATGGATCAGGCCCCATGGACTTGTCCTTTGGCAGCATGATGCATCCAGTTCCTTTCGCTGCACAGGGTTTCGGGTTCCATAATCTACCACCACCCCATAGGTACTGACAAACTGATACTTGCACTCTCATTTCAAAATAGTTTGTGCTTATTAGTAAGCTATATAATGACCAGGACATGTGACTTGAACAGGGACCTTTCAGAGATGGGGAATCGTATGAATCTCCAACGTCCTATTATGGGGAGAGAGGAGTTTGAAGCTAAGAAAGCTGAGATGAAAAGAAAGCGTGAAAACGAGAGACGGTCAGAAGGGTAAACCACTGAGCAATCGCTACTTTCAGACTTATGTATTACTGCAGCATGTTTAACTTGATGTTTGTTTTTGTGTGGTACAGAGGGAATGTCTACAGGGACCGTGAGAAGAACAGAATGATGAACAATAACTCGGCAGCCTCTTCCTCGCCCATGAAACCAAAAACTGTATGTATCATTTTGTTGTCTCAATACTCTCTCTCTCCCTCTCTCTCTCGGCCAACTGGTTTGGCTTACAAGAGACCAACTTTTTCAACACTATCTTTCTCTCTTTATTCTCTTATTATCTTTATCGCTCTCTGCATTTATCATTACGTCAAGGAAAATGGTTTGATTGCACAATTGCTAAATAGGCGTCTGTTTATATGATAGTTAATTTTCGTTTAGGGGTAAAAAGTCAAGATGAAAGACATTTAAGAGTAGATGCGGTAGAGGGATAAATTGGATTTAAATGCAATAAAAATGTATTGACTTGCTATAGAATGCATAAAAATGAATTCCACAGTCTTCTCCTAGGCAGTTTGGTTACAAGTAAAGCACGGCTGATCCCATTATTTGTTTGTGTATTCAAAGATATAAAATTTGTATGGGGGAAAAATGTTAAGTAGAGAGTTGTAGACTTGTAGGAAAAGGTTTTTAAATTAACGGGTTGATATGCTTCTATAAACACTAGTTCTTTCCACATTGGACTCACATTCTTTGCGGGTTCGTCGGAGACATGGTCCCAAACTGACCAGTAATAATGTTTAGCATTGCCGTGCGTCTAAAAAACATTATTATTTTTTTTTAATTCTTTTACACAATTATTTTTTGTTTGTTATTATTTATTAAAATGTAGATATGTAGTGTATATTTTAAAGAAAAAAAATATTGATATCAAAATCATAGTAAATGAATACACCTATATTTTTAAATTACATTTATATGTTTTAAAACAAAATAACACGTTTGTGTAAGGTCCATAGGTGTCATGTTTTTTAAGTGGGACGTTTACATGAAAAGTGAACTAAACCTTTGTTTGCTCACTGTCTTTACTTCGTCGTGCTTAACAAGCTAAATTAGAATTTAGGTGAAAACGGAGTTTGGGCTTACTAAATGTATCTCTTATTGGGCCCAAGACCCAAATTCCTCTTACTAAATGTAACTCTTATTGGGTCTTGGATGAACAGAAACAGGGGCCTGATTACGACCGTCGCCGGCGATCGGAGAGATTGTCTCCAGAGCGTCAGTCATCTCGGAGGCACAAATCTCCCTCACGATCATTAAGCAGGAGACCTGAGCGCGATCATCACCATGACCGTCACCAAGACATGGAATCCGAACACGACCGCCGCCGCGACCACCACCACCGAGAGACAGATCGCAAGCACCGTAAAAGATCCGAAAACCAATCATCGGAGCCAACTGCAGCAGAGATTGATGATAACAGCAAGTCCAGCGTATTCGCTCGCATAAACTTTCCAGAGGAGGCAGCCTCTAGCAAGCACCGAAAGACATCATCAAAGTCTTCTCCAGCACCTCCAGAGAGCTCGGTTGTTGCAACGGCTGTTTCATCGGGTCGTCGTCATAGTCGGAGGGAAAGAGAGTCGGCAGAACACGATTCCAGTGATGATGAAGACAGACATTTCAAGAGGAAGCCATCAAGGTACAAGCGATCTCCTTCCGTGGCGTTTTCTGACGCCGGTGGTGATGAGCATTTCCGCCATTCCAAGCGATCGAAAGGAGAGAGGTCGCGAGCTTGATTCGAATTTCGAAGAATGAAAGATACAGAAGAATGCATAAAACGCCCTTCTTCATCATATTCAACGGCATGGAGACGAAGCCATGGCCTAGGACGTGAACAAAAACAAAAAGTTATTAGTAGTGTAATCTGCTCTGTTGCGTTAATTAAAGTAAAGTCCTCTGTAATCGGATGTTTTTTTTTTTGGTAGGCTGTAATCGGATGTTTGTATAATATATAAATGGGTTTCATTTATTTAATTCTCAGTTTGTCACACTCTTCGTTTTTTATTTAAAACAGCTAATGTTTCTCTTCATGTGACTTTTTTTTAAATATATAAAAACTAAGTTTTTAAACTTCTATTCGCATTTGTGCGGGATCATTCGCAGTTTACTTTTAATGTGATATTTTCAGTTTTAATGATTTTTTTTACATCATTTTTCTGAATATATTCAATTGTATTGAAAAGTGCGTAAAGTTCAAATCTTGTATTTAAAAACAAATATTATCAGATTACATCTTTTAAAATAATATATGGGCTATTAATTATTATTTACGATTTCAATTATGTTATCAATATAATTTTAGGTTTAAAATCTTATCTGTAAAATTTTACATTTATTTCAAAGTTTGTGTAGTTACGCAGATGTGTATCTACCGTTAAATATTTCTAAAATATGTGTATGAATTAGTCTATGATAGCATAATGATATTGTCAAATTTGCAATTTACACACTATAAAGACTATCTTTCAAGAGCTATTTGAGGCAATTTCTCATCTCGTTATATACGTACAAACACACTTATGTCGTCCAATCTCGTCCAACAACATTACTTTTAAACTTGAAATATTGTGAGAAGACAGTAGACAAAAGTGAGTGCATGTTTCCAGCGGATGGAACAAAAGAAACCTGTCTATTTCACATTTCAGTAAGGATTAAAGAGGACACAATTACAACGTATGCAAGAAATATGAATAATCCTATTTGAACTAATACTCTTGGATTTTCTCTCATATTTGGGGACGTCACCGACCTGCAAAGCAAAAAACCCCTAGTGAGTCCAGTTTGAATTGTTCTTCTTATACTACAGGAAACCATCGTTTTTAAAAGCAAAGATGAGATTTCGATTCTTAACCTAGCAATTCGCTGTGAGAGTCGATGAAACGGTAAACTTTGGATGAACACGATGCCTGGTCCCGTTAGAGTCGCTGTTACTACGTTATCACCCTTTTATGATAAAACAGAAGGTTTGTAAGTTTGACGAGAGGAAACAATCTTGATACATTTTGTTTGTAATGGACAAAGAAGTTATGTAACATACCCCAAAGACTGCCCGTCTTACAGCTGTAGCATTGTATTTGATTTGGAAATTGATCGAGGGAGTGAGAGCGGCAATGCAAGAAACATCAATGTTGAGAACTTCTCCCACCTCAAGGTTTTTCTGTACAACTTATGAAGCAAATGGAATCGGATCAGTTTAAGAGGCCTAAAATGAAAGAGCATCATGTTGTGATAAAACCTTAGTTGCATACCAGAGCCACCAGCGATAATAAAAGCAAGACCCTGGCCAGAGAGCCTTTGTCTCAGAAACCCCTGCAACAATGATTCTGTAAGTTAGTGTAGTAGCACCTAAGTTTTGAATGAACTGTGTGAAAAGCCAATGAAATGTATTGTTCTCCTTACCTCAGCCCCAACTGCAGCAATGTTTCTTGCTCTATGTCTCTGGAAAACAGAGTTTACAACCTTCACATCATGGACAGAACAGAGAAATGCATCTGGCTTCATAACACAAAAAGAAAAGGCCATATCACTGAATGTGGAGGAAAATGCTGAGAACTAAGCAGCTACAAAAATTAACGGTTTTCGTTAATCAGCTCTACCTGGCAAAGGATGTCGCCACCAAACATGGCCAAATCAACCTTCACAGAAAGAAATTAACCGAAGGTCACCAAAACACATAAGAAGGAGCTAAGGAGTTACATTAAGCACGATACTTCATAATAATAAGAAAAAATCATGGCGAGAGCAAGAATCACTAACTGGGAGAATCCTTGCCAAAGAAGGTGCAGCGATACCGACAAATCCATCATTTTGCCCGGTGTTGCGAAGAACGATACTGCTAACACTCTTGCCTAAAATCCACTGTACAACTCCAACTTCTTGTTCAGGGGTATAAGTATTGTCCATCTCAACGGACCCAGACATGTAGCACATTGAACCTACAGCACCATACCTAATCAGTTAACATATACAATCTAACTAAACCGATCTTACAAAATGGAATGAGCAATTAGGAATGATTAAGTTCCAAAGACATTAAAACATTGAATAAAAATGGAAATTACCAGGCTTAGCAATGACCTTCTCCTGTGGTTTTAACATTATCTGTCGAGAAACAATCAAAATGGTTAAAAGAGCTTGCGGATCATGACACAGGTCCACAAGATGCGCAGACTACAAACCTACCTGAACAACCTGTGCTTCACCACCCAGAATTTGGAAAGGTGTGATCGTATCTTCTTGACTCTGCATCATATGAGCACTTGTGAGATTATACTCTTTACAGACAGATCAATTCTCTCCCAGGAAACGGCTTATTAGCATTATCACAAAAACTAATCATGAAAACTAAATCAGATTGGATCGTACGCTTAACAGAGGTAAGTACACCTAGTGGTAAGAAACGAAAACAAAACTCAAACATCACAGTCCTACACCTACATGAAAGGATCCTATTCTACTCGCGAAAGAGCATATTTGAACACTAGCCTTCTCGACAGTAGTGTAGGAAGCAGAAACACGAATCTTAGAGGGGGAGAAGAGAACCTGGTAGACATAAGGCTGAAATGGAGTGGAGAAAAACGGAGCAGCCATGGCGGTGAAAACCTCAGAGAGACCGTCGAACAAAACCTCCGAAATTCCAAAATTCAGAACCTATCCTCACCAATTCGATTCGAAAACGTTCCGCGTCGATGCGAAAGGATCAGATCGCAGATCCAAATATCAAACTACACAGAAGAAAACCTCTGAATTTTCTCAAAAAAAGCCCGGTCGGGATGTTCACGGTGGATGTGACCGACGGGCGCCCTATTATTTAATTCAATTCGCTTAAATCGGCCTTTACTCATTGGAGAAGCTGCACGTGGAATCTTCTTACGTGGATAGATCTCATTGGTCATCAATTACACATCGACGTAAGTTTAAATCCGGTTAAATATCATTAGCTTCTCAACCAAATCACTTCCACTATTGTATTTGTTCCAAAATCAAAACCGGTTTAAACACATTGGTACAAATTACAAAGCTTGTCGAAACTACAAAAGTCAAAACAGCCCGACACTTATCACCACCAAGCGCACCCATCCCACGCAAACCACTCTTCGATTGTTGTCTTCGCACTCAGGCACGAGCGCCATTCGTTGTGTGAATTACCAGAAAGGAATTACAAGTAGCTTTATATTATTAATAAGAAACTACTGTAGATAGTTTCCTAAATGAACTTAACAACACAAAACCCACTTTTGATCACCAATACCTCAAGTGGACAAAGATGACAGATCTATCTCTGTCCATGTCTATACAAAGACCGACAAAAACTTAACCATAATCACTCCACATTGGTTAATCCAACAGATGAATCCAATCTTAGAAACAAGGATCATAGAAATCACAGTCTTGAGTTCAACTACTACACGCATTGTATTTCCTCATCATCTCTACACTATCAGCTATTGTAGACCCTGCAGTACCAACGAAACCAAGTGAAGCACAGCTGCAAACAGCTTCCTCTATGTAAAGCTGCACATTTGATACTTCATGAGGAGAACAATGCTTCTGCATCTTTTTTATACTATCAAGACTCATCGGAATAGACCCAAATTTCTGCCCGTGACTCGCAGAAGCAAGCTCATGTTCCGTTCGCACTACGAGTTCATCTTGTTCCCCTATAAAGTGGAGCTTGAAATTTGTAGAGTTCTTAGACAAATCACCCAAGTAAGTTCCGGTCCAGTTACTTTCAGGAAGGTCAGTCATTACAAACACATGAATTAGACCAGGATTCTTTAACCTCAAAGATTCCAACTTCTGGTATAAACCCGTAAACGTGCTCTCCCGATGATTCTTAAACTGGCCATCTAGTAATCTAAGCTGTGCACAAACAAACGGTGCCTTTATGGTTTCTGATGCAAATTTCTTCCCCGCGCTCATTACCTCTCGAACAAAAGGAAGGAAATCAACCTTCTCAACCAAAGATTTAACCTTTGGAGATTTACGGATATCGATATAGAGCTCCGAGCCTTTGTAAGGAGCGGTGAAGAGGCTCCCAAATGCAAGAACAGCTGCAGACTCAGCTTCTGTACCATGTCCAAGAGCCTTAAACACATCTCGACGCCTTCTCACATAAGATAATTTCTTTTTCTTCTTGAGCTTCTCATCAGGCTGGAACGAATCTAATCTTCCATCAGCATCTCCGTTCTTATACGTCCAAACAGTGGTTCTACAATCTTCATCCACACCATACAAACACTTATCTACATTACCACGACCTCCAGATAACAAATAGCCACACTGTTTCAGTGATTCATAACCTTGAGATTGTTCAGCTAATTCATCAGAGCATAGAGTCTCCAAGTTAACACCACAGAGTAATGATGCAAAGTACCTAAGATCAATGACTCGAACAGCCGAAGAAGACACCAGCGACGATATGTCTACAATATCAGCCATCGAAACGTACCTATATAAACACCAAAGCTCGTCACCCCTCATTGATAAAATTACTAAAACCCATCACGAAAAGAAAAAAAAAAAAAAGAAGAGATTTTGTAGCCTGTTAGTCCTAAGAAGCTCAATTGAATGATTCCAAACTGAGAGACGTATCTCGCTGGGGCTCAAAACCCTAAATTTAGGACAGCTGCCGAGAGCGACGGCGTGATGATCGAGAATCGGAGGAACAATGAGGGTCCGATTAAGGATTCCCGCCATAAGAAGCGCGTTCTTAAATTCGGAGAGCTGATTACTGAATCCACTGTGAGGAGAGTAGAATAGAAACTTCTGACCTAGAAGAGTTCGGGTCAGTGTCTCGGATCTGCACTGAGGGAATTGAACGGATCCAGAAAAGGCGGAGATCGAGAACAGGGACTTGGGCATCTCGGAGTAAGTGATGAAGAAGAAGACGACGACTACGAAGAAGAACACAAAAAGGGAAACGGAGCAAAGAAAAATGGCGGGTTTGTTGGTTTGCTTCTTCCTGTTCGGCCATGGCTTCGGGCTTGGTCTACTGGGATTGAACAAGTTGTTCATGTTTTTTTTTTTTTTTTTTGCTCCTTGAGGTTTTTGAGACTGCTGCCATCATTGCGTCTGCTTATTTTACTCGTGTGTAGACGATGTTGAAAACGGTGCGTATCATTGTTTTGTTTGTTTTTTTTTATTAATCAAACCAACCAATCTGACGTTTTGCATCATAGAATTATTGTTAAACCGGTTGGTTTGCTTATGAAAACGTCAGATTAGATTTCAACATCAGATTGGATTATATTATGAGGAGAACAAATGGTTTTGCATCTTCTTTATACTGTCCTGAAGCAACCTCATGTGGTGTTCACAACTTCACATATAACATTATAATAGTTCCTTACTTGTGTCCCCTAGAAATTAAGTGGAGTTTGAAATTTGTAGAGTCCTTGGACGAATCACCAAAAGTTCCAGTCCAGTCGCTTTCAAGAAGGTCAGTCATTTACAAACACATGAATTGGACCAGGATACTGGTTAAGATATTCCAACTTCTAGTATACACCCATAAACGTGCTTTCCCTATCTATGGTTCTTGAACTGTGACACGGAAATTGCATTTTTGTTTTGTTAACTGTCCTTTCATGATCTTCGAATAATAATTATCCTTCTTCCATTAGTTTACAAAACAAAACAAGGGTTACTAAATTATTGTGATGGGTTGGTTAGTAAGTGTGAGTTAGTAGTTGCAATATCTCTATGGTATACCCAATTAAGTGAATGCGTTAAAAACAGTGTGTTTTTTTTTCTTCTTCCTCTTTAGAAACAACGGATCCAATTCCCAAAAAAAGAGAGAAAAATACAGTAGCTTTCAGGAGAGAGAGATCAACCAGATAAGGCATTAATATGAATCCTAAACAGTTATTCGCGGGTGATGCCAGACTCAGCCTCATCATCGACATTCTGATTTCCCGGCAGTGGTTGTGGTGGTGGCTGGTGCTGCTGATCGATGATGTTGTTGGCAGTTAAACCAACAATCTCCATCACATCAATGATGCGATCGAGCTGTTCCGCGTTGACTGCATTATTGGTGAATTCTTCTAAAGGCCCTAAATTAACCACAATGCCTTGAACCAAATTGAGGGCTTATTGCCTCAAATTCTCCATGATACAAACCTAAAGACGTAGTAAAAGCACTCATGGTCAGTTTCTGATCAGACTTGTACCCCCAGATACACACACACATAAGAAACGTTTCTGGGCTAATTATAAGGAACCAAATAGAGCAAGTTTTTAACAAGGAACAAAAAAAAACTCCAGATTTAATGTAAGCATAAATAGAAACTTAGAAGAAATGCATATATAGAAACAGGACAGGAATCAAAAAAATTCAAACTTGTGTGAGGATTAAACGTGGAAATGATATTACCTTATTTCCGAAATTTTCGCCGATTTTTCTGATACTGATGATCTCGACTCTCTCTCTCTCTGCGACTTTGTGGATTGCCAAAAACCCTAAGAGATGATTAATCGTGGGCCGATCTATTCTATTCTTATTTGGGCTTTTTTGTTATAGGCTTCATTTTCAATATATATTTTTTTTTCTTGTTCTTTGCCTTCGTCTCGCTGCTCATGGTGAAAACTCTCCGACAAATGACGATCCGTCTCTGTGGCTTTTTTGTTATAGGCTTCATTTTCAATATGGTTCTTTTTTTTTTTTTTTTTCGTCTCGTCTAGTAATCATACATACTCATGTATTTTTAGTTTGAATGATCGGTTGTATGTTTCTTACATTGAATGAGTTTCATGTTCAAGTAGCATTTGTTCTTCTGTTAAAGCCACAGAGAGAAAGACATCCTCGTAATATTTTCAGTATCTGTCTCCATATTTTTCTACTCTAGCTTATGGCGCCCATTGAGCTAACTCTCAGATTCATTGCAGGTTGTGCTTTCATCTTGGGAGTCAGTCGTTGAGTTTGCAGCCAAGACTAGATGAGATATCGAAATGCCCTTGTGAAGGAATGATGGTCACTGCCCGCTGCTTCTCCATTTGATTTCTGTAGCCGCTACTTTGCCCCCAGATTTGGGATCAATGAGGTAACTATACCTATACAGTCTTCAGATTAAAGAGCGAGTGATAGAAACAGCAAAAGGACCCTGTTACTGGAAGTGCGCCATTGTGCCTTGGCACATTACTGGAGCCTCAAGATGTAACAAGTGTGATTTTCTTGGCCTACCAGGTTCTCTCTACAAGCTTTTGAGACCACGTTGGAAAGATTTGGTATTTTTAAAATTGTGTGTTAGGCTTCATATATACAATTGTTCTTCTGTTGTTATTCAAACTTGTTTGCAGCACTAAAGAATATGGACTAGGAGGACCAAAGAATGAATCACCAACCGTAATTTTTCAAAGCAATATAAGAGAAGATTCAGAAAGGCAAGGCAATCACTACTTTACTTCCTCATGGTCCCTGATCAATGGTCTCCGCCTACTGTCGTTGCTAATGACTCCAGCCAGACCTGAAGAAACCTCTCAAGCCGGTACACAAACAGAGTGATATAAGGAATCATCATATTATAAAGTGTGTTTTGGGTCTTGTATAGATTTTGGTATTAGAGAAGAGAAAGAAGAAGAGAAGGAAGTACAGATGCATACATGTAACTGTATCAACCAAGTTTAGGATCAATCATTGGACCCATGAAATTTCAAAGTTTATTAATGAATTGCTTAACATATTATTTTTCAAAATTTATAAAAAAATAAACTTTGTTAATGAGCAACCAATGGGGATGGTCTTAGTAGAGAAACAAATGAAACAGAGAAGAGACTAGTATCCATAAGGAGAAAGTAGAGAAATACAGAGATAAAAAAAAGAAGGAAGTAGTGCAACAAAACAAAACATGATGATTGATTATTCATTCTCGTGACGTATCTTCATTCTCGCCATTCTCTCCTTTATATCCTTGTTCCTCCTGTCAAACAACTCCTTCCTTGCTAAATCATACTCTTCCTTGCTAGTGGCATTCTTCATTCGTTCATTAATTGCCCAAAAGTCTGTAGCTTTCAACTTTTCGATATAGCGATCGGCAATCTTGTCCAAAAGATTAGGCTGGCCTCTCATAAAGTCAGTGCAAGCAAATTGCAATTGTTCTTCTTGTCCAGGAACAGACGTTATATTCATCCTTCTATATCCCTAATAAGTAGGAGGACAAAAATACATATACAAAATGTAAGATTTCTTGGTACCGTCGTCCCTATACATATAATATAATGCAAAAATATATATATATATATATATATATATATATATATTTAAAAACTTACATATGTATGAAACTTGAAGAAGTGGGTGGTTTGTAAGTAGCGGGGAAGAAGGTCGGTAGAACATTCAAGGGGTTTCCAAACAACAAAAGACCTACCGTTGGGAGCCCATGAGATTACAGAATCCGTTGAAGGATCATCAACCAAGTCATAGGCCTTCTTCAGGAAATCAAAGATCTCATCTTTTTTTTTTTTTTGCTAAACAAAGATCTCATCTTTTCCCCAAGACATATATATAAACGGCGGTATAGTTGGCTTTCTCTCCCTTTCTTTGTACTCCTCCTTCCTTTCTTTGTGCTCCTCCTTCATGGCTAAATCATACTCTTCCCTGGTGGTACCCCATATACTGAGAAACCCATATCTCCTATCACTAAATTCTTTCAACTTTACCATATAGCGATCGGCAATCTTGTCCAAAAGATCAGGCTTGCCTCTCACAAAATCACTGCACGCGAATTCCAATTCCAATTCTTTTCCAGACGAGATAACAGTCTCTTTAAATCCCTAAATAATCAGTAAATTAAGAAACAAAAGATTACATTTTTTTCTTTTCTTTCTTTCTTGAATTGGCCAATGAAATGATGTACACTACAAAACTGATGATGATATGTATAACTAACTAAAAAAAAAAAAAAAAAACTAGAGATCAATTACTTACGTATGATTGAAATCTTCCGAAGTTGGTGATTTGTAAGCGTTTGGTCAGAAGGTCTCTTGCACATTCTAGTGGATTGAAAACGAGGAAAGAGCTACCGTCCGGTGACCATGAGATTAGAGAATCTGTTGATGGATCATCCACCAACTCATACGCTTTCTTCAGGAAATCCAACGCCATGTTTCTTACTCCACCTTCCATAATCGAAATTCAAAGGTTAACAAAAAAATATCTGAGCCGCAAATCACAACCCTAAATATTACGTATGACCTCTCTCTCACCTGATGAATTCACGTGGACGTCCCGGCCTTTTTACCATACTTTTCTTTTTCAGTTTGGGCCTATTTGTTTTTATTTTTTAATTTATCTTTTTTTGTCGGCAATAGTAGTGTAGAGTGTATTATGAAAATTAAACAAATAGAGGTTATAAAATCCTCCTCCTGTAAATTAGTATACTAGATTACATTAGTAGATGGATAAAATAAATAAACGCTTCGATCTATTTTCATTATTTAACCGTACCAGGTCCACATCAAGCAAGCAAACAAATAAATAAACAAAAGCTAGCCCAAAATGTTTTTTTTATACTAACAAAAATAAATAAAGATAGACTCCATCATCTCGTGGTAATCCTCCTATTTTCAGCTGCTGCTACACATCATTAGGCGGCGGCGGCGGCGGGGCAATTAGAGCCGGATTGGTAATAGCAGCGTTGATTAGATTGAGTAGGATGATGGCAGCCTGAAGGTCATGCATATTATTATTCAACTACAAACACACACAATAAATAAATAAATAAAATGAAATTAAAGTCAAAATTATTAGAGTCAAAAGTGTTAAAAACAAAAAAAAAAATTGAAATTAAAAGCAAAAAAAAGAAAAAATGTCTCACCGCATTGATGGAGTTTAAAATTAATGGAATCCTAGTTCTGAAAAAATTGAGTGCATTTGTTGCTACAACTCTCACTTCGTTCAATTCATCTTGGTTCAAATTCTCTGGAGGAATCTGTCCGTTATAATGATTAGGATTGGTGATATTAAGGATGGTTGTCAGTCTGTTGATGGCAAACTCAACATTCTGGAAATTATTCTCCTTCCAAACCAAACCAAAATTATTATTATTAGTAAGTATTCCGAAGTCACAAGAATGAATGAATCCGAATACAGAATACTTACTCCTTCAATGTACTCCTAAATCTGAGCGTGCCTAAAGTCAGTGAAGGCATCTACTGCTGCCGTTGCTACCCCTCTCAATTGGTTCAGTTCCTGCTCCGCCATTCTTGCCAAAAATGCACAACCTTCATGTCATCATCATCATAAGAAGAAGTTCAAAACCACAGACATTTATTAGTTATATTTTATAGGATTATTCAATTGGTTTAACAATAAATAATAAATAAAAAAAGGAAATCCTTATTTCTTAAAATCAATCGATCGATCTTAAACGGTTCCGAGTTCCAAAATTGTTTAGATCTATATCTCTATCTGTAAAACTAAATGGAAGTGGGTAAGAGTATCATTTGTTAGATCAGTAAAAATTATCTGAAACTTCCTTTTTGTTTTGGGGTTAAGTTTATATGAGAATCGTGATAAACATGGAATAGATCTGAAGAGGACAAAACAAAAACAAAAAAGCAAACACAGAGTATTAGTTAAGTGTTGTTTGAGTAAATTTCTCTAAAAGAAACGTTTCTGGGATATTCAATGAAATTGTTTGAGAAAAAAAATAAATGAAAATTTCACTCCATAAGAAGAAATCACAGACGACCAAAACAAAAAAAAAAAAGAAAAAAAAAAAGAAATCACAATAAATCGATAGAGGAAAGAATTTGAGAAAAAAAATATTACGAATAAGAAGAAAAATAAAACGTGGAAAGCAGAATAAGTAAATAATAATATTACCTTTGCGAAATTCACGCCGGAGGAGAACGATTCGGGGAAGCGACGATACTGATCTCTTCTTTCTCTATCTCTCGACTCTCTAAAAGATGATTTTTTGTAGGCATGAACATTTTAACCGAATCCAAAACCCGAACCCGAATCCAATCCGAAATAGGCAGTTCGGTTCAGATTCAGATAGTACTAAATATCCGATCGGATTTAGGCCCTGAATGGAAGCATATAATTTGCGGTATTGGCAAAAAAAAATATGAATAACGCACATAGTCACCATTCACCATTATTATTCAGTTGTTTGCGTTTTTCCATAAAGTAAAAAATGATTCATTTGTGTTTTTCTAACGAGTATAATAACTCATGGCCGCGTTTGGTTTTTGATCCTTCAATTATGCAGCGGGTTGTTTTAAAAAACGCACCTGAATAAACAAAATATTTATTTATGTTTATTTTAACTTATGATTTGAAAATAACTAATCAACATTCTATATATCAACAAATTTCTCTGTGTTAAATTTGTTTTAATTTAAAATTTTGTTAAATGATTTCATAAATTTTTAGTTTAAGTAAATTTGGATATTTAAGATTCAAAATAATTTTTTATTAACGCAAAGAATATTATAATTTACAATTATTTTAATTATCTATATTTTTACTAGTTAATAACTATTTTAATAACTTTATTCATATAATTATTTTAATAACAACAAAATCTATACATATATATAATTTTATTGTGAACCGCAGTTATTTTTTTCACCAATCAAACATTATTTTGTACCGCTTATTTTGGAATAACCGCACTTGTCCCGCAAATACATTTGTCCCGCACGTACCGCAGTTGAACCGTACCGCACTAACAAATTTTTTTTCCCGCACCATTAAAACCGCAGTTACCATTCGGACCCTTAGTTTCTTTGAAATTCGGATATCCGAACTAACCCGAAATAAATACAAAAATACATCTAAGTGGGTTTGAACCCAATACCTTAGGCATTTACAAGTTTATCATAAATCATTTTACCACCTTAGTTTTATGTCATACTATGAAAACGTTAATTATTTATATATATATATAATTATGTATTCTAAAATTGATTTATTTTTTTCTTTCTTAATCAACAGAACCCATAATTGTTTTATTTTTTTTATTACCCAGATCAATTTTAGTAAAAACATGACAAGCAAATCTACAAGAAAAAAATATAGTTTGTGGGGTTTGAAGAGTGAGTGAGGTTGGAAGATAAATATGAATCATATCATATAATTTGCTATAAATATTAGATTTGGTAGGAAATTTGAAGGATTTAATTTTTGAAGTAGTGGTCATGGATAAACAAATCTAGGGTTTTTTTGTTGAAAAAGAGAGATAAAGAAGGAGACAAGAAGAGGAAGATAGAAAGTTTTTTTTTTTTTTTCAAGATAGATTTTTTTTTTTATGACTTCGGGTAACCCGAAATTACCCGAACCCGAAGATACCCAATTCGAACCCGATCCGATATTAGAAAATACCCGATCGGGTTTTATATCTCTACGTCCGAACATCCAAATCCGAATCCGATCGGATATCCGAATGCCCAGGCCTAATTTTTTTTGCCACTTTGGATTGTCAACCCTAAATGATGATTGATCGTGGATCTGTTGTTTTTTTTGGGCCTTTTAGTTATGGGCTTAATTTTCAATATTGTATGGGTTTTAGTCCTTCAAAATTATTTAAAACTACACTAATATGGGAAAAGTAACAAAATGATATTTTACAAAAAGAACATTTTCGGCATTTTCTACAAATTTTTGATATTTTTGTTCAATTCAGTTTTCCTATAATACAATCTTATATTTGCTACAGATGTTTTTGTACAATAAGCTCAATTCTCACCTATGTAAAAACATGATCAACATAGATTCACTTATGTCATGAAAAACATTTTGATTTGTATATCATTATTTATATTAATATTTCATACCATTTTTTTTCTGTACCTTTTTATCTATTTTAAATTTGGTACGGTAAATAACGATACCAAATACAGTAAAATATCTTTAAATTAATAAGATCTGGACCACAAAATTTTATTAATTTATAGAGGTTTTAATTTATCGATAAATTAATAATTTAAAAATAAGATACTTTGTTATAATTTACACTCTTATAAATTTTTCTTAATTTATAGTTTCGTCTATCAAAATATGACAGATGTCAAAAGTTTACTAGATTATTCAAGTGAAAATGATAAATGTTTAGAAGTTTAGAGTTTAGAAGAAATTGTTACTATCCTTCACGATGAAGTCCAATATGTAATGTGGTATCTTTAGAACCAATTACACGTAAAGAAACAACCATCGTGTCTATGACGCACCACAACTTTTGGATACAGTTTGAGAAAACAACACAAAAAAATTTTGATGCAATGATAAAGATTATAGATGAATTCCTACAATTATGCAAATTCAAGAATAGGCAAACAACAATAAAATCATATTTCACTAAATTTTTTTAATATAATTATTAATTTTTGATATTTATAATCATATTTTTGCATAATTTTTTTTTAAAAAGTATTATCTTATTATTTTATCGAATTGTGTCATTTTTTACACCGATCCAACTCGGACCCTGAAAAAAATATTAATATATAGTAAGTATTAATTTAAAGAGATTATATAGTAAGGTTGATAAAAATGTAGGTTTTCAGTTTTTCTTTATTTGACAATTAACCTTTACATAATTGTCATATGTAATCTTGAGATTTTATGGTCAAAATATCATTCTTTCACATCTCAAAAGAAACAAAATACATTTTTTTATATTATTTTTACCGTAATCCAAATATAATTATCATTTAATATTTCATGTGTTTAGCGTGGGCTAATACCTAATTAAACTTAAAAATGAAAAAAAAAACTCTTTTGGAAAAAAAAAATTGATATTTCAAAGTAAAAGACCACAATCTCTCCTCCAATCTATCCCCTTTATATTTTGTATGACTTGAAATTGCCTTCTCTTTTCCTCTTTCTCACTTCTACATTAACGATGGAGTTCTCCATTCTAAACTCTTTAATATATCTAATCTTCAGACCCATAACTTTCCAAAATTATTCTTATTCTTAAGATATATGTCTCAAGTTCGTCATGTGTACTCAAAAAATAAAGGTAAAACAGCTAGAACATTCATATATTATGCTTAATTATCATTTCGTGAAGAGGGATGTGCCTTGCAAGCTCATATTTTTACCCCCCATCTCTTTTTGCTTAAGTATATATTTTACCGTCTAATGTTCCAAATGTTATTATTAAACATATTGCTTGAATAACGTTTGATCAAGTCAACAATGGAGCAAAAGAAAATGAAATGAAATTTGTAAAACACAAAAGAAAATTGAAGCAATCATAATGAACTTCTAATGTGTTTTCTTATTAAGTGTGAAAAGACTAGAAAAGTGATTAATTAGGAACACAGTGTTTTCTTTAGAAATAAAATGTAATCCTAATGATCTCTTAGGATAGAGATGTTAAAACAAGTTAGTGTATTGATGGTCTAAGTAGTAGAAGTTGAGTCTATACAGACCAATATTCAAATTTCTAGACATAATTTTTCTTTTTTGCTATATACAGTAGAACCTCTATAAATTAATAAGGTCAGGATCATGAAATTTTATTAATTTATAGAGGTTTTAATTTATGAAGAGAATTTTTTATCGGAAATTCAAAGTTTATAAGAAATTGCTGCTACTATTTTTCAAGGTGATGATGAAGTTGAAGAAGATATGACGATACCTTTAGAACCAGTTACACTAAGGAAACAATTATCGCGTCAAGAACTCTCTACAATTTTTGGATGCGATTTGAGAAGACAACATCAGAAGTTTTTGATGTGGTCAGAAAGATTAGAGATGCTCTCCAACAAGAATGTAAATTCAAGAACAAAAAACAATAGATTCATATTTCACTAGATTTTCTTAGATATATATATATACTAATTTATTTGATTATTAATTTATGATATTGATGGGACCATATTTTTACATGAGATTTTTAAAAAAATTATTAATTTATTATTTTATCGAATAATGTCTAAAATTACACTAGTTCCAACTTGGGACCGGAGAAATTTATTAATCTATAGAGGTTATTAATTTATCGAGTATTAATTTATAGAGGTTGTACTGTACTATACAAACTCATTTTGTTGATGTTATATCTGACCCAAATTAGTCTTTCGTTATATTTGAAACTTATATATCACGATTTTGGTTAAATTGGGGATTGTTTCTATTAGAGTACAGAGCAATGTTTAATACATTCATTCAATATATTTCGATAAGATAGAACTAAATAAACAATACTGTAGGTGCATGAATTATACATAAACAAAACATACTATTGTTGTTGTAGTTGTTGTTTCCCGTGCTTTTAATCTAGTTAGTTTAATTAGTCATGAAAATTTTTAACATTTTTTTTTGTTTTTTTCGCCATGCCTTAGTATTTTCTTCGTAACTGCTTTGCAACGATTGGATCCAAACTCCAAAAATTTGATCTTGCTTTCACAAAAGATATCAATAAGTTATATATATATATATATATATATATGTCACTAGTACGTACTATGAATCCTCCTCGATAATAAGAAACCAAATGACCCTCAAATCCAAAAGCAAAATTGCTCTACAATTTAAAACTTAAACCCAGTCGTGGCATTAAGACTTGAACTGGAATTATTTGGTGATGCAAGAGCCTGTGTCTTCCATCTGATTCGCCGGTGGATTAAGGATTTCGTTGGCGATCACATCGACGGTGTTCATGATGTTGATGACGCCATTGAGTTGTTCAATGGTCGTTGCATGATTCTCGGCAAAAGTATGTAGTAACTCTAGATTATCTACGACGACATGATGCAAATCTAGCGCTTGTTGCTTCGATTGATTCAGTGCAGCATCCATGATAAGTGCAAGTTTCTGGGCAAATTAGAAGAACCAAAAAAATGCAAGTTGTTATCAAGAATAAGAAAAAACTCCAGATTTAATATAGGCATAAGCACATGAGTAGATAGATAGAAACCGGACATGAAACAGAGATACACATAAAAAAAAAAAAAAAAAAAAAAAAAAAAAAAAAAAAAAAACGTTTCTGGGCTATTAAGGAACCAAAAAGTGAAATTTTCCTTCCATAATAAGAAATCACAACTTCGTTTTTTTTTTGGGTTAAAGAATAATATATGAGAATCGTGATAAAAAAATGGAATCAATCTGAAGAGAAAAAAAGCAAACACAGAGGTTCGGCGCTACTAGGACACATCATGAAGTAGAAGAAACGCATATATAGAAATCGGACATGAAACAGATAAAGAAACGTTCATGGGATATTCAATGAGAATTTCACTCCATAAGAAGAAATCACAATAAATCGATAGAGGAAAGAATTTGAGAAAAAAAAATATTAAGAATAGGAAGAAAAGTAAAACGTGGAAACAAGAATAGTAAATAATATTACCTTTGCGAAACTCACGCCGCAGGAGAACGATTCGGGGAAGCGATTACTGTGAAAGCAAGAGCAGTTGCTCTAGGTTAAAAACAGAGAAAGAGAGGCTCAAAGATATTTCTCCATTGATAGATGATTCAGATTACATCATTTGTCTTTATATAGAAGGAGACAAGATAACCTAATGATTACAAGGTAGGTAGATGTCTGACAAGTGTCTCTATCATGTGCATAAGATTGGTGAGGCAAGAGCAGAGAATTGGTTCCTTGTTTGGACCATAGTGTGAGCTGTGTTCCTAGGTTGCAGAGCAAATGGGAAGAGCTCTTTTTTTCTTCTTACCGTTGGAGAGCAGGGTTAATAAACAAACTGCAGTGGGCTTGGCCATTTCTTCAAAGCCCATCTTTGTTTGTTGGACTGGATTTCAGTGATGCTTTTTACATACTGATCTCTTTCTCTCTCTCGAGTCTCGACTGGATCTCGACTCTCTCTCCGACTTTGTGGATTGCCCAAAAACCCTAAACGATTATTGAACGTGGGCTGATCGTTTCTTTTCTTATTTGGGCCTTTTTGTTATGGGCTTCATTTTCAATATAGTGGGTTTTTTTTTAAATAACAAGTAGTTGTGTGAGTAATTATTATTTTAACTGCAATGCAACCAAATATGGTTTTTAGTAGATAAAATGAAACATAATCCAAGTCTATGTTTGATGCTAATAGTAATCTCATTAAACATAGAAATCGAGTTTCTGTTTTTTTTTCATTTTTTTTTTCAATCGAGGTTATGTTTAATCTATACTAAGTTAAGTTGACTAGTACAAATCATATATGCTTAATAAAAATTCGGTTTCTTTTCATTTGTTAATTTATATGCATTTGTAGGCACTAGGCAACAACGTATGTATTCAACTTGACATTTTAAGTGATTTATATAAAATTTACAAATCTTATGTTATTCAATCATGAATTTTAAAATATATATTAAAATCCACTGTTATTGAACTGATGATTTAAAAATTACTTTAAAATCCACTATTATTCAAAACATTTTGATGATTTTTAGAGATTTTTGAGGATTTGTTTAGTTAAAAATACATAAATCTAAATTTTTTGGTTTTGTATGAGATTTGAAAGAATTTTACAATGAAGTATATCAATTTCCTAAAATCATAAAAAAAAACATTTAAAATATCATTAAAAGTCAAATCACTTAGTATATTAGATTGAATACACATGTTACATCACTTTCATAAAATATACAATAAGGATTACACATGTTTATATAAAGAATAGAATGCTAACCTAATTAACCTAGTTTCCATAAGTATAAGTTATGGTAATTAATAACAAATATACTCAAAAATATTACATATTCTAGATCCTTCTATACATCCTAAAAAGCATTGAAGCTGTCACTTATTACATGTATGCTTGTATCTAAGTGGCATGCATTGAATTTGAAGAGAATCCTTTTTTAATTTGGTATGATATATATAAGGATTTCAATATTAATGATTTTTAACCTAATTAAACAAAGATTAGTCTTTGATTTTTCTCCATAACAATTACATATGTAAGTTTAAAATATAGGAAATTTGGTAAATTGGTAGTCCAAGATACTTGAGAAAGATCTAATAACAATAAATTGGGTAAGAAAAAGTCCAAATAACAAACAAATAAATTCAAAGAAGAAAGACTGGAATGAAGAAGAATCAACAAAAACAAATTCAATGAATTAAATGAAATTAAAAAAAAAACATAATTAGAAACTTACGCATGCACCTTAATCCTCATTTGTACTACATCTCTCTCTCTTCTCTGCTTTGGCTTTTTGGTTGGTCTAGGGTTTTTGATCATCATCTCTCAGGTGAATAGGTCTTTGGTATAATCCCATCTCAAAATGTCTGCGAATTCCAAGTTGGAGAGGTCTGCTTCTCAATCGGCCGATAATACGGTGGCTGTCTCTAACCGTGTTGTGGCGTCACGGTCTAGTCGCCAGCCGCGGCTCTCTTTCTCCACCTTTGTTCAGTCGTCCGACAACGATTACCCTAAGAAGATGAAATCCGATGAGGTTTCTCCGAAGAGAGAGGAAGCTCCGGTGTCGGCGAAGGAGAGAGACGAAGCGGAGGAGGAGGAGGAGGAGGAGGAGGAGGAAGAGAAGAGGCCTTGGAATCTTCGACCTAGGAAGGCTTGTGGTGGTGGTGGTTTGAAGAAGGGAAACGGCGTACTCGCGGCGGAGGCATGCGGCGGCGGAGGAGGTGCTTCGGAGGTGAAGAATCAGAAATCAGGCGGAGGAATGGAGCCGAAATCAAACAGGCAGAGAGGGATCCCGGCGGAATCACCCGGATTAGGCGGTGGTGAGGTTGCGAACGAGAATCACAGGCTTTGGGTTGCTCTGTCTAGAGACGAGATCGAAGAGGATTTGTTCAGCATGTGTGGGAACAGGCCATCTCGCCGGCCACGGAAGAGGACTAAAACGATGCAGAAGTATCTCGATGTAAGTCGTCACCAGGTGTTCGACGAAATGCCTCAACCTGAAAACTTCTCCAACAAATATTTATATTGTTTCTCTTCATCTCTTTGGCATTTCAATGTCTTTGCTCTTGTAGGTCATTTTCCCTGGATTGTGTCTCGTTGGGATGAATGCTGATTGCTTCAAAGTTTCCAATTCTCCGGTTAAGGTGTGTGTGTGTGTGCACATTAGCTTTGATCAATTCAATTGCTTTGCTTTGATTAAATGCCTTGGATCAACCTACCCTTTTGCTACATTAGATAGTATAAACTTGATGAAAGTCCTGACCTTTAGTGCTAGTTAGAGAAGATATGAAGTTTCATTATCATTGTGCTTACAAAGATATATACATTAAACCCACATTCGGAAAGCTAATTAGCTTTACATAAACTAGTTGTTAATGCTGCTTTAATGATAAAGAAACTTGTAACAACGATTGTGTTCCATTTGCAGCGATGATCGATGCATAGTAGTCTTTTGGTGAAAGAAAAGAAGGTGAAGTCATCTCCCTTATTGAAACTTATCATTTTCATGGATATGGTAACGTTGTTAAGTTATGCATTGCTTGATCTTTTTGAGCTTTGTGCCTAATTTGTTGGTACCTTTGTTTCTGGTTTGTTGCAGGGTAGATAGGTATGCTGGTGATCGAGAATCCAGGATACACCACAGTATAGGATAGGAAGAAGATATTTCAAATCTCAAGAGTCTCATAACAAACTTAGTAGTAACAAAAATATAAGTAAATATCGGTAAGGTTCATATATCTACAGATATAAATCTATATATATAAAGAGAGAGAGCGAGAAGGGTTTGTTTTTGAGTTACTGATGATGGAATGCAGAAAAATCGGGTAGTAAGATGCGTTGAACTTTTAATATTCTGGCAGAGCAAAACAACATATCTATGTTGAAAAAAAGGAGTTTCTTAAACCATTTATAACTCCGATTAGCACAGCAAATGATTTATTAAACTATTTATAAGTCTGTGAAAAATGTATTACGGTTTCTAAGAGGTTTAAAGGAAAATAAACCCTGCAGTTTGCAGGGTTATATGTACGTGGTATATAGATCAGGTCGTGTAATTCTAAGCTTATTAAATGGTTCCATAAGTAACAGTGTTAATAGAAACAGCTCTGAACCTCTAATCCATGGATCATAAAGCGAAATAAATGATAAAACTGTTTTCAAAATTGCATACAGATTAGTCTTCACTAATCGTTCATTTTGTAAATTAATGACGACACACAAAAATAGTTACAGTTCTGCATTAGTGTTATACTAAGAGTTTGTAGTAGTTTTTGCTTCATTGCTGGTTATTGATCACAGTTGTTTCCTTTGTGTTAAGGCAAAAACTGTCTACCCAGTACTGAACAGCAACAACAAAATCTGCATTAAGAAAACTGCTCACTGTTTCTTCATATTCATGTGATGAAGTTGCATTTTTAAGCTTATAGACCTAATTAATGGAGTACCTAAACCCCAATAAGTTAAATGGGCTTGTTGTTCAGGATTCCAAATCCAAAAGGCCCTATACACCAACTACGGCATCTCTTACATTTTTTTAGGCAATGTATTACTTGTAAATTTTACTACTAGTATTTAATTTGCAAGAGCATGCTTACTTTGAAGAAGGTTTGCTCCATTAATTATGAACTCTTCTCATTATTACTATAAATGGGAATGATCATCCGGGGGGGGGGGGGGGGGGGGGGTTAGGGCATATCATTGATTATGTTAGGCCGTTTGTGTTTCATCACATAATGATTCTAGTCCACAATCATTTGACTCTCACCATTTATGCTCTTCTTCTACAGCGAAGCCAAATTGTCAGTTTGTCGGTTTTAATTATTTCTTTTTAAAAAAAAATAGTTCCTGATTCAAAACTTAATCATTATTACAAAGTAGTTCTTGCCGAATAATTAATGAAGATTATCATTCTCAGTGGGCTCCTCTTGTTTCCAAAAAGCTGATTCATTCGAGAACAACTTTCACCGATTACATCACACACCCAATAAAAAAGGAATCATATACACTTTCAATCTTTTAAGTTTATTTAACATTAAAACTGTGAATATCAAATTTCAAACGTATTCAAACATTAAACCAAACAAATAAAAAAAATTCAAACGTATTTGAATCCAAACCCAAGTGTACCGCATGTTCATTTATTACAAAGATTACTTGTTTAAGTTGAGGTTTGGCAAAACCTATTATTATGAAAGGTATTGTACTGATTTACATAAGAAACTGATTACTTGCTTAGTGATCTAAATTTGAGGTTTGGCAAAACCTATTACTGATAATATGGAGTAGATATATTAGTTATTTTTTCTTAACATACTATTGAGATAATGCATGCAATCATGTTGGATGGTGATAGTAATCTACGTCATACACAGTCCTCGTTGTACTTGAAACTGTATCCCTTCAACAACCAACCACACACAATGGCACCCCAAAAAAAAATGATTCTTTAGCCTGTCCACCTAGTGGAAAATTATGGTATAAATCTAAATTTCCATGATTACCCTTCATTCCTACTAAAATATCAAACTTATTTTCTGGGTGTTTTTACCCTTTTTATATCTAAAATGTTCCGACCACTCAAGCCATATAGGTCGTCTAGTGTTTCACGTCTTCCAGAACCAGGCCCCGGTTTATTCATACATGTAGTGACAATTAAAAAGTATATTGAGGATTGGCCGAACGATGGTTTTATTTGTATTATTGTATAGTGTCAATTTCTAAAATAAGAAGAACATATTTTGAAAACACATGCATAGTAAATATTTGCATATAAAGAGAGATAGATTAGTATGCTTAAATTTTATACCTTGAACGTAAGTATTTTAAGCAACGTTTGCATGTGAGAAATCGTTAGATGAGATTATATTATTTAAAGGTTCCGAAATGAGTCCGTACCCTATTATTGCACGTGTCTCGCATTACAACCGAAAAATATTCCAAACGATATTTTGCTTAACCGATGAATCCACATGACCACCAGCTCACCTCCCATTGGGAGAATAATTAAAAAATATGCAAGTCGAAAACATATGTTTTTTTTGCAGAAATTATTCCTCTTTTTGGCCTAGCAAAGGTTTCAAATCTTAACATCTTATAGATCCAAAACAAACGAAACTGAAAGAAATGTATCTGACGGTTTCATTAGTCAAATTCATGTATCGACAGAGTATGTACGTAGAAAAATCTAGTTTGTCAAACAAATTGTAGCTTAAAATAATAATAATATTTTCATATATATATATATATATGCAATATCAATTGAAAACAAATCTTTTCATCCGCATTTGTATACGAAATCCTCTCATCTCATTTATTAAAATAGTAAGTCTTTTCTTTACATTTGAAAACGAAATCTTCTAATTTTGCGATGACAAAAAAACTTCTAATTTGCTGTTCATTGAAAAAGAATATCTAAAAATGTAAAATAATATTCCCTCCGTTTCAAAATATAGGATGTTTTAACTAAAACACGCAGATTAAGAACTCTTTACTTTTAACAAGTTCAACCAATCAAAAACAATACTGCATAATATAAAATACTAAATTAATCTAAAAGTTGCATTAAAATTTGAAAACATCTTATATTATGAAACAAAAAATTTCTCCAAAACATCTTATATTTTGAAACGGAGGGAGTATTTTCTGTTTGCAATTATAATCGAAATATTCTGATTTGGAATTAAAAACTATTTTTAAAACTATGTTTTCCTTTTGCAATCTCTCTTGTGTCTTATAGTTTTTTTTTAGATAAATTGAAAAATGATATGTAAGCCACTAGATTTTGGTTCTTATATTTACTTTCCTCTTACATTCTGAATTCCAAATAAAATTCATCACTAAATGAACACTTCGTGAATGTGACCAATCCATTAGAAAAAACACTAAAAGTTATAGATTTGAAAATGATAAATAATATATTTCTTTATTTTAAATATTAGGTCAACTTTCGTTTAAAGGTAGTGAAATTTATGAACAACCATTTCCAAGAAGCTCTACAAATTTCCCCTTACAAATCTCAGATGTGAAAGCCACCTTTGAGAATCCCAAAGTGAAGAAGCCACCTTCTTCTTATTTTGAGAGACTGAAAGAGTCGCTTCTTCCTATTTTTTACTCATAGAAATAGAAATGTAGAATACAAGTAAATTAGGAAGGATGTTTGACCATGGACTAGAGACAACAAGGCAAGAGCATAGGAATATATTGACCAGAAATGCACGTGCGGGTGGACAAGAGCACACGTGTGCTTTGCTGTCATGGGTGGTGTGGTTCGCTTAGGAATGTGTGCGCCACGTCGGTTCCACATGGGAGGATATATCGCACGAGCCAACTTGGTCCTTTCTTTCTTCATTTTTATTATTTTTTTCAGTTACAATTTACAAGCATTCCTTGAAGCTTCATTTTATACACCAACTATATTTCTTTATTTAAAAACATAGATTCCCAAAACCATTACTGATTAATCATGATGCTAGAATCTCAATAATTATGCATATGTAGCAGTTATATAGTTTATACCATTTGATGCGTTTAAATAATCTATAAATAATCAAGAATCAAACATTAATTTAACTATATTATGAAACGTCAAACTCAAATTATCTTTCTTTTTCTTATTGCTTAATTACCCTCCTTAACTCTTGTTCGTTATGCCGATGTCAAATTGTCAATGATGAGTATATTCTTTGAAGTGTATAATAAATTTAAACATTCGAACGATTACATGTACGAGAATATATAATATTCGACTATATATAATGGTGAAGTTAGGTCCAAACATATAAAGTTCCCCAGTGATGACATTAATCTACAGCCAATTCTGTAGAGAATAATTATTAAGCTAGCTACGCAATCAAATATGATGAACTAAATTGATGATAATTAGTCCTACTATAAAAGCAAAGCATACATATACGCCTCAAATGATTACAACATTAGAAAATACGATTTGTATTATTAAAGTTTATTTTTTATTAAAAAAATGAATCTTAATTTTGCTTTAGACATATGTTTGACCGAGACTACGTGTGTTTAAAACTTCATATAGGAAGTGGAGACACGACCTTTAAGTATTACTACTATATAAAACCAACAGACTTATATTGTCAATTAGTTAATTTTGAAATGAAGATTCATTCTCACGTCAATTATATATGTAATGACTTTTTGGTTTTCAGAAAAAAAAGTTATTATAAATGTACGTATATATGCATATTGCACTGGTTTCTTAAATAGAAAGTAACTATTCTAAAATGTGATTATGAATACATTATTTATGATATCGTATAAAATCTCGAGCACAGTTTAGATCATTAATGAGGAGAAGAAGTTAATTCATGTGGAAAAAAATGATGCGTATAATGATTACAACGAAGCGAAGTCCATAAAATGATGAAGGAGAGCGTGGTAGCAAATGATAAGATGTCGGCGTGTGAGGAAACAAAAGAAAACGCACGGCCGGGTCGAGTGTTTTCGGGTCCCTTATCGTCGTCACGTGACATGACCCACCTGCCCATGTTCTCCTCCTCCTCTCTTGAGCCCAAAAAAAACTATTTGTGATACTCTCATTATTATAGTATAAAAAATCTAAATACAACTTCTTTCGGCAGTTTTTACAATTTTTGGGTCAACAATATATAGTTTTGGACAATCAAAATGAATGATTAATCTGATTAGCAACAAAACAAATAATATATCTATCTGATTATGCAAATTTCTCTACAAATTCTGATTAGAAAGGAAGGAACTTTGAATGAACAAAGAGAAAGAGTCAATAAATATTGGAATTTTTATTCATATGGTTTTGTAGTTATTGTAATGATAGATCCCACATCCCACATGGATATCATTGGATCACAACAGTTTGATTGGCCCACTACTTTGAAGGAGCTCAGATTCATGTGGATTGTGTTTTTGTACCTACCACTTGATTTAGTCCTTTTTTTTTTTTATCCCCATCATTTCAACAATTAATTGCCAACTATCTATTTGATACTATCTGTTCTCATCCGTGTGTGATCTTGACTGATTGAGTTCTTCTGCAAGGTCACAAGTTTTTAGCACCAATAATAAGTAGTAACTAAATAATTATGTTTTGGTCTTTGGTCCGAAAAGATTATTGACCTAATCAAGTTCAGAAGTTCTTGGTTAATAATATTTATTTTTTATAAAACTTGGCAACTTACAACACTGAATAATAATCCTACCAAAGTTAGCAAAGACATGACATGAGTTACTACTTACTACACATATAAGTAAACTCTTATCATCACCATGATATATCCTAGGCCTTGAATCTTGATAACTTTTACATTCATATACAAGTTGTATGTATTTTTTTTTCTTTTGAAAAACAATTTGTATAATTATATGTCGGTAAATAATGTCATGATGGATTTGCGCCACATATATTCGATCCTCATTATAGAGTTTATTTTTTTCTAGTCCACAAATTCACAAAAAATAAAGTAGAGAATGAAAGTACGAATTTAAATTTTAAAATTTTGAAAATAGACTTTGGATTCCATACAAATATAGAACTACATTGAGGTTATGGAAAAAGTAAAACTAAAGATAGGACTTATACTATTTACTAGAATAGTAAAGGAGGAAGAAGGAAACAGATCATAAAAGAAAAGATAAAAAGAGAAAGAGATGACAAAGAGGGAACAAGTTGGGGATATAATAATTGAGTTTATAGAAAGAGCATTATAGATTATAATTGGCTAACCTGCCAACATCTCATATCATTCACTTCCTATATTAATCCTCTCATTCCCATTTCATTTCACATCTCTCTTTCTCTCTCTCTCTCTCTCTCTCTCTATAAGAACCCTAGCTTGAAGAAGGTTTCTCTTGTCTTCTTTACACTAACCACCACCACTGATATAAATTAGAGCTTTTGAGGTAAAATCATCTTTAGATCATCAAGGTTTCTCTTGCATCTCTCTACCCATAAAGATCAAAGCTTTTGCTACTCTCCTTTCCTAAACATCTTCAAGACCTTGAGAAATATATCACGATGATGGGAAAAGAGGATCTGGGTTTAAGTCTTAGCTTGGGACTTGCACAAAGCCACCCTCTTCAGCTAAATTTAAAACCCACTTCTTCACCAGTTTCCAATCTCCAGATGTTTCCATGGAACCAAAACTTTGTTTCTTCCTCAGGTATGCTTCTTTAATTTCTTCTTCAACAATACAAGGGAAACAAAACAGATCTTGAAATGAACCGTTCTCCTTTATTTTTGCAGATCATCAAAAGCAACAGTTTCTTAGGAAAATCGACGTGAACAGCTTGCCAACGACGGTGGATTTGGAGGAGGAGACAGGAGTTTCATCTCCGAACAGTACGATCTCGAGCACAGTGAGCGGCAAGAGGAGGAGTGAGAGAGAAGGAACCTCCGGTGGTGGTGCTGCCGGAGATGACCTTGACATCACTCTTGATAGATCTTCCTCACGTGGAACCTCCGACGAAGAAGAAGATTACGGAGGTGAGACTTGTAGAAAGAAGCTTAGGCTATCCAAAGATCAATCTGCTGTTCTTGAAGACACTTTCAAGGAACACAATACTCTCAATCCCGTAAGTTCATTTTATCCATCTCTATGAGCGTGAGGGTATTATTCTTTGTAAAATACTCTGTTTTAACAAGGGCTTTATGGTAAAAATATGCAGAAACAGAAGCTGGCTTTGGCTAAGAAGCTAGGTTTAACAGCAAGACAAGTAGAAGTGTGGTTCCAGAACAGAAGAGCAAGGTGAGTCAGAGATAAAACTCATGTTATTACACTATTTGACCATTTTACCCCTTGAGAGTCATGTTATTTACAAATACTAGCTGTTTTGTTAATCCCATTATAGGACCAAACTGAAGCAAACCGAAGTGGACTGCGAGTATTTGAAAAGATGCGTCGAGAAATTAACCGAAGAGAACCGGCGGCTGGAGAAAGAGGCTGCGGAACTAAGAGCATTAAAGCTTTCACCGCGGTTGTATGGTCAGATGAGTCCACCGACCACGCTTTTAATGTGTCCATCGTGTGAACGAGTGGCCGGACCGTCCTCATCTAACCACAACCAACAGTCTGTCTCATTGAGTCCATGGCTCCAAATGGCACATGGGTCAACCTTTGATGTGATGCGTCCTAGGTCTTAACTTTTAATACCAGTTCTATGGGTTGTGTTACTTATGTGGGTCATTGTACTTTTTAGATTATTGACTCTCATCTCAGCTATGTATCCTTAAAAACCTTTTTTCATTTTTAAATTTACTTTAATCTGATTAAATTAGCTATTCTTGTCTTTTTGATGACAAACAAAATTATTAAAAAAAAAAAATTCAGCTTAACCTTTTACAAAACAAACCTTTATTTTTATTTTCAGATGTTAAACTAAGATCTGTTTTATAAACCTTTCTCTTATAATCAAAAAAGAATAATAAAGTTAAGGTTATTGAACCTTAAGTTTTTTTTTGACAAAAAAAAAACCTTAAGTTTTGAAAATCGAATTATACTCACTTAATCTACCCACGACAAATCGTAAAAGGCCCCCAAATAATATACCCTTAATGGGCCAAATTATTAGGCCCAATATGTGTACGTCGTAGCCGCCGTCCTCGATTTCACCAGTTAACCACTGGAAAACTCTACCCCGACGTCTCTCAGGCAGCAAAATTAGGGTTTTAAATCAATTCGTTGTTCAATAGATGCTGCTCCACTCGATCAATCCTTTCAATTTCTATACGAAAGTTACTAAAGTCTTGAAGATACTAGGTGATGAAGAACTTGTACTTCGTCGTCTCTGTAGCGTTATACAAGATGGAACCTTTTTTGGATAAGATTGATCATCTTTCATAAAGGATGAAGCTTTTATTTTATCTTCCTTGTTTATTACAGAAGCTTTATTCAGTGTTTACATAGATATAGGACCTCTTTTTTTTTTTTAATTCATGGGTTCAAAGATTTTGCAAAATGTCTACATGGCCTCGTGTTCAGAAGATAACGTGTACTCGTTCTGGAGGTAAGGCACAACGTATTCTACAACTTCTTCATCCTTTATTTGGATGTGTGCGCCTGGGAGACTAACAAACTTTAATTTTCCAGCAGCATCCAAGGTTTTCAGACCAATCCAATCCTCAGTGTATAGCTTTGTCTGCTAGGAAGAATACTTATGTAAGAAGCCAAGTGGGTTTGTCTGATGATCAGGTTAAGAAATTGAATAGGAGAGATGATGATGATAAGGTTCACCTTTCGAGGAGGCAGAATAGTTGAGTTATCTCCATCCGGGTAATAGCTTTGTCTGTTAATTATTAATAATTATGGGTACTAATCATGGTTGAAGGTTTAAGCCCTGATTAGGGAAGAAGAATAAGAGAAGGTTTACTTGAACTCCGTCGTTGTAGACCTGTGAAAAAAATGCCTTCAGGATCTTGCAAAAAAAATTCTGCAAACAGAGAAACCTCATTATTGTTGTTATTTTGATTGTGATTGTAAGAAAGAATGTGACTGTGGTTGACACACACAGACAAATAGAGAACTCACATCACACCACTCAGGGATCGCAGCGACGCCAGCGTGAGGACCTCCTAAAGATACATAGTTGAAGATTGGAGGAGCATTGTCGCAGAACTCGATTAGGCCTCTAGCGGCTAAGTTTCCTTGAGACACTCCAACAATGTTGTAACCTTCACTCAGCTCCGGCATCTGTTTGATTTTCTCACAAGCTATACTCGCTTGTTTCGTAAGCGGCATGAATACGGAATCTTGCTTTCCATTTCCTATTTCTCTACAAAGATGTCAAGATGACACAAAAAGAGAGAGACAGACATTGTTAAAGTATTTTTGCAAGATTAGGGATGAAACCAGAAGAAGGAGTTGAGTCGTTACACGCAAGATCCAGTGGAGTAATTGTTAAGGAGCTTTGTCAAGTTTCTCATTTGATCATCGGAGCATCCACCTCCAATTCCTGTTTCAGTCAAATTCATTAAAAGAAATGAATTCATTGCATGTATACAACAATTTGCAAAAATATCTACAAAATACCGTATACTGTACTTGTAAAATATGTTAAAAGAAAGATGATCTGTTTAAACCGGTTCTATACTCTCTAGTATATAATTTTTTTTTATTTCTTTTATAACGACAAATCAAACATTGGAGTACTTGGAAGAGCTTTATCCACATTTTGATTTGTTTATAAAATTGTATTGGATGAGATTTAGAAATCCAACATGTGCTTTTTGAATTTTGAATACCAAAATTTATCGGGTTTTGAAATCCAATAATAAATCACTAAACATATCAAATCCAATTTTAACTAGGGTTTAGATATAATTAAATAATAACAAGTGATTTCAACAATAAATTTAAAAAAACCAATGATTGTCAACTTAATTTTTGGCTTTTTGCTTTGAATTAATAATTGTCAACTTAATTTTTTGCTTTTTGGATTTTCGTAGTTGCAATACGTTTAAAGAAGTCATGGACTCATGGACCTCCTTGCAATCAAGTGAGGAACAACGTGTTTCACAACTCTCCCGAGTTTCGAGACACTCACAAACTTGACATTTTCGGGTTTTCAGACCTATCCAGTTATGTCTTTTTTTTTTTGTTCACCACATATCCAGTTATGTCTATATAGCTTTTTGTCTGGTGATAATGTACATATAATTATTCTGTTTCTGATGGATGGATGCTGATGAAAAAATTGAAATTTACAGAAATTTGGATAAAATTGGCCATCTGAAACTTTTATTCATTCAGTAACATGGTTTTACTTTGAATTAAGAATTGATACTAGGTAGTTTCTATTGATACCTGTCACAAAATGACAATGGGGGTCCAAAGTAACATTACTAGGTATTTCAAGGTGTTCTTTCGTCAGGTCTCCAGTTGTTAAGCTTTGGTAGATAACTTTGAATGTTCCAAATACTTTAGACATTTCATTAGATAAGCAAACCATTGTGTTGATAACCCGAATCGATTTTGACTTAATTGGTAGTAACTAACTTACACCAGGGATCTTGACATAACCACTATGGGCATAGTGATTAAATTGATCAGATTTGGATATACTATAAGAGACTTTGCGAGGTCATGAACTAGATTGATTCCTGAAAAGAGAATCAGGTTGAACGTTTTTTCTCATGCTATTGAACCCTTGAAGAGATTGGTTGACGTATTCAGGTATAGTTTCCTCTTCTCATCAACATGATCGAGTTTTAATATTGAGTTTTCTAGAATTCCGTGATAGTTAAAAAGTGAGAATAAATAGCCTCTAGCGTTTTACATGATGACGCTTGTGTTTTTGTTTATCACTAAAGTTCTTGATCACTTTTAATATTGATTCAAACAGAGCATAGCAATGAAAAGGTCTCATTCATGGATGCGGAGATGGGTAATATCCGAACCAAGAACTTTCTTTAGGAATCACTACAGTGTCACCCTGGAACTGTTTATGAAATGAAGAAAACAAATTGAATGAGGCTAATGAACAATGTTGTTCAAGATTTTCGTTGTTTAAGAAAGAGAGGCACAATGCATGACGAAAACCAAGTTGTAAAAAGCTGGTGAACTAGTCTTTAAAAGTGGGGCTCCTCTAAAAGAGAGGTCACTCGTTGTTAAGCTTAGGCAGATACTTGGGAGTGTTCCAAATACTTTTGACATTTCCTGAGAAACAGATCACAATGCTTTCTTGATTTTTTTTTCTTTCATATTTAAAATAGTTAAAAAGCACGAGTCAAGTAGCCTCTAACTTATACGAGATTGATATTAATTTGGATAAAGTTGACCATCTTTTGATATATGATGACGCATTTATTTTTTATTTGAATAATACATAGATGATGATGTTACATTGATATAGAGACCTTATTTTAGGATGAGGCCTTTTTTATTCATGGGTTCAAGATGGATATGTTTACATTGCCTCGTGTTCAGAAGATAACGTAGACTCGTTCTCGAGGTAAGGCACAACGTATTTTACAAGCTCTTCTTCCGTTATCTCGATGTGTCCGCCAGGGACACTAAGAAACTTCACTTTTCCAGCATCATCCAAAGTTTTCAGACCAATCCAGTCTTCAGTGTATAGCTTTGTCTGCAGAAAGAATATACAGTTAGTTTGTTAGTTAGAAACTAGTGGTGAAGAAATTGAACTCGGGAGATGATCCGGTGCAACCTTTTGATGAGGCAAAACAGGTGAGAAATTAAGCTCCATCCGGGTAATATCTAAACCAAGAAGTTTCTCTTGGAATCAACACTGTATGCTTTTGGAACTGTTTAGGAAATGGAAAAAAAAAAGAAGAAAAAGAAAATTAGTGACAATGTTGTTCAAGATTTGTGGTGGATCATTGGTCTCAAAAAGAGAGTCAGTACCATGATGAGAACCAAGTTTTGCAAGCTGGTGAAACGTTCTTTAAAAGTAGAGTTCGGCCCTGTTCGGTTCATAGTCGCTGCGACACATTTAAGCGACTCAAAATTACACATCAAAACAAGCAAAAGAAATGGTGGAGATTAAAAAAGGTGTCGCAGCGACTGTTTTTCATGGTGTTGCCGGTGTTACCGGCGTCGCTGAAAAACGGAGCGACAATAAAACTAATAAAAAAGAGTCGCTGTGACTACTTTAAGAAGTTGCCATTGTTAGTCTCCACATGCTTGCATATCAAGTTACGTGTGTTTTTGTGGCGCTGATCGCCAAAGCAGCGACCATGAAAAGAACAGGGCCTTCTTCTCGCCAGGTCTCTCGTTGTTGAGCTTTGGCAAATACATGGAGTGTTCCAAATACTCTGTTATTTTCTGATAACCATATAACATTTGATCGATTAAGTATTTCATAATAATTGGAAATGATTTGAGGATTAGAAAGATAAGGGTATTGAGTTTACAGTAGGGACTTTGACAAAACCACTTGGACCAGCATGATCCTGCAGAGTCATTATTAACTAATCATGGTTGAAGGTTTAAGTCTTGATTAGAGAAGATGAATTAGGGAAGGTTTACTTGAACGAGGTCGTTGTAGACAAATGGAAACAGTGCCTTGAGGACCGAGCAAAATGATTCCTGTAAACAGAGAAACCTCATTGTTGTTGTTATTGTGGTTGTAAATGTGATTAAGACACTCAGAAAAGTAGAAAATGTACAAAGAGAACTCACAGTACAGTTGGGGACTACAGCCACGCAAGCGTGAGGACCTCCTAAAGATACATAGTTGAAGACTGGTGGACCATTGTCGCAGAACTCGATTAGGCCTCGAGCGACCATGTTTCCTTGAGACTCTGCAACGATGTTGTAACCATCACTCAGCTCTGGCATCTGTTTGATTTTCTCACAAGCTATACTCGCTTGTACGGGAACTGGTCAGATTCATAGTTTAGGACATCATCTTCAACTGTGTCGAAGTAGGGTGGAAGGCATGAATCATCATCATCATCAAAGCTTGAGATTAGGTCTTGTTGCTTCTTGTCATGAATATCCAAGCTATGTATCACTCGTGTGATCATGAAGAATACGTGCCGCACAAGACAAGGGAGAGCAATTGATCAAGAGCAAGAGGATGATGAAGCTGATTATTGTAGAAGCTTTTGTCATCGATGGGAAATATCAAAAAAAAAAAAAAGAGATAGTGTCAGGGAAGGTTTGGACGTACGTATAGTAAGATTTGGAAAGAGAAAACAAAGAGGTTAGGCTAGGTCTTCTGCGTAGAAGAAGATCTCGAGAGAATGAATGGTTTTGTGATTTGGAATATTGTGTGTGCATGTGTTTTTATATAGAGGTTGGACGTGTTGAAACTAACCGACCTTATTCCCTTTAGTAATATTATTATTTATTTTTTTTGTCTCCTAAATTCAGATGGAAAACATAAATTCCTTAAATCAAAACATGAACCAACTCGTTTGACTCACAAAAACTGTAATTTTATTTTATATATTTATAAAAAAAAAAACGAACAAAAGGAGAATAAAAGGTAACTAGATAATTTTCCAAAAGTATACAAACATCTTTTGTTTCCTCATCAATTAGAAGAAAACAGATACCAGAAGAAGAAGGATAATTATCTCTGATCTTTCTAGATACGCACACCGCATGTAAATTCGAAAGGATCATTAAAAATGTACGATTAATTAATATAACTTAAACATGATAAATACATTAATTTTTAGATGATATTTGAGTTTCAAACCCATTTTTTTTCTTTTTTTTGGCGCTTTTACATACACCAAAACGTGTTTATTGTTCTGTTAAATCAAAACGTCGTCGTTTTTAATAGCTCAAATAAAAATAAAGATTAATGATGCAAGGTTGGATCGAACCGTCGACTTCCAACCTCCAAAATCTCTTCGTAGCCACTCGGACACATTAAGTTATTGAGATTAAATGAACAAAATACTCTTCCGTCTCTCTTCTTTCTTCTTCTCTCCCCTTCCATGCGCAGCAGAAGGGCATCCCTTGTGCGTGTGGCCGTATCACAGCTTCATCAGTGCTAAAAATGATAGACATGGATAAGGTTGTTCATGTCACTGCCTTTTGTGGGAAGCCTCTAGCTCATGGTATCAAGTGTGGAAGTAAGTCAAATAGAGAAGTTTCATTCTTTATAATACGGTTTTAATCTTGTAAAAAGACGCTGAAGGTGTCGCTAGAGAGCTATATATATATATATATATATATGTTGCAAAAATTGTATGCGTTTAAAAATATTTTTTTGTATGTAAGCACAAAATTTGCGTTTAAAATCATCATATGATCTCTATTAATATATGGAATTGATCTCATGTGGCAGGTTACGTTGTGCCATGAGATTTGGGACCAGAACTTGGGAGCTAAAAGGGTTTCTAGAATAAATTGTTTGTGCATGAAGCTGTAGCTGCTGTACTATTTCGTATTTCCCCACTACTAAAATACTCTTGTAATTTCACTAAAATACACGATCATTAAAATCTACTCTTTATGCTATCTCTAATATTCCATGTTACGAGTCGAAAGACGAAAAGTATCTATGGAGTCGTCAAGATTCAATATATTGATGCTACGACTTTCCAGTATATAGAGAAGGGAAAAGATCTTCTTTGATTATAGGAAAAGAGTTTACCTATTATTTTTCACTTACGGTTAATGATTTTTAGTACACAACATAAGTGTTTTACACACAATAATCACAACTCTTGGACATGTTGATAGTTCGAAGAATGGAAATTGAAAAGAAAAAAAATTAAAGCAACAGTGATTTGAATAATCCAGAAGAATGATGAAGTCATATTACAATCAGATCTGAATTTCATTAAGATTTTGAAACCCTAGCAGAACATATGCTTGTGATACAAAAGAAAGCTCTAAAAGATAAATTGGTCAACAATAGAGAGAAACAAAAAAGAATGACAAGCAAATCAATCCTCCATAGCCAATCCTCGCCGTAGATGTTTAGACGCTTGGTATGCAAGTAAGCATAGTATGCCGAGTTGGTGTCAATCTTGTTGATTTGGTCACCAAAAGATGCCGAGTCGGCCTTCTCCATGATTGGGTCATATTCCTCAGTTTGATAATAATTTATTTGGACTCCATCACGAATGATGACCGGGACTTTCCAAGGACGGAGAGCCTCTGAAGCACCCACAAAAAGCAGGACGACGAAGACAATGAAAAAAAAGTTGCTTACTCCCAATCTAGTTGACATTAATTGTTGTTGTAGATAAGGGATATGATGTAGAAAAAGATCTCGAGAGAATGGTTTTGTGATTTGAAATTATGTCGTGTGTGTTTTATATATATAGAGGCTGGACGTATAGAAACCGACCTTTATCTCCTTTAGTAATTAGGAGACAGACTTTAATCTATTTCCTTTTTCTTTGTCTCCTAAATCCTGATGGAAAACCTATAAAATAACTTTAAATCAAAACATATTTAATTTGACTGTTTCAATGTTTTGCAGCAGAAAGCATTTAAATTGTTTTACCCTTATGTACAGATGATTTCTAGTCTATCTTGAACTACATTACATACAACACATTTCTCCATTAATGTATCAGGCATCAGCGCAAGAAAAGATGTTGAGAAATCGAAGCAACAACGTAATATGTGTGTATCTGCACGTAAAAGTGTGTATATTCAAGGAGTTTGGTTGGGGTCATTTTGAACTTTTTTTTTGTATTATATATTTTCCACACATAAATATTGTAAATTAAAAATATTTTCAGATAATACAAAATATTTACTATCTCAATCCCTAAGCTCCTAAAAAATAGTGAGAACAAAATTACAGATCATCACATGAAGGGCTCATAAGGCTCCATGAAATTGACATATGCTTCAATCGTGTGAGGATCAGATCTCGACACATCAATAACATAGAATTCCTTTCCTATGATGATTGAAGCCAAAATAAACATTAAAAAATGTCTCTATATTTGGGGTTTGTCTGTGTATTTGAGATTACCAAAATATTGATAGTGATATAAAAGCATTCTTATTTCGTTACACATATCTCTTCTTCTTCTTCTTTTTTTTTTTTTTTTTTTTTTTTTTTTTTTTTTTTTTTATTTCACATCAATTTCCTTACATATATCTATCTTTATAATCATAATGTATATGGCAAACAGCATAACCGGTCAATTCTGGAAGTTAACAGCTAGCTAGCTAGGTAGAGGACGATCTGCATGCATGTTATACAATTGTGGATGTTGTTATATAACTTCATCTACAATCTATAAGGAAAAAAAAGTATACGGATTTTGATGTTTAACCCAAACATAACTAATAGACAATACTTACTAAAAAATTATATTTATTCTTCTTAGGATACATTTAAATTTGAAAAAAAAAAATTACAAGTTATAATGAAATCAAAGAAAGAAAAAAAAGAGAACAAAGAGATGCATATTCATTGGTATTGGCTTCATCAACGATCTAAATATATCGCCTCCTCATGACAGAAAAATCGACATTATGGATCATCGTCGTACTGTACGGGAACTGGTCAGACTCATAGTTTAGGACATCATCTTCAACTGTGTCCAAGTAGGGTGGAAGGCATGAATCATCATCATCAAAGCTTGAGATTAGGTCTTGTTGCTTCTTGTCATGAATATCCAAGGTATTACTTGAAAGTGCAACAGAGCTTTGAATGTAACAAGTAGCTGTGAAGAGTCTCAGAGTACTGATATGTTGATGTGGCATGACGTGCTGACGTGGAGAGATATTATGGGTACGATGACAAGATACGTGAGAAAGAAGAAGAGATCATGATATACTCGAAGATATTGAGAGTATATTTGATAAGAAGAGATAAAGAAAGATATTTTCTTAGGGATAAGGAATATTTTCTTTTAGTTAGGTTTCACAAAGATCTAGGTTAGAGATCGTTTGTGGAGTTATAAAATGACAAGGGCTAGCCGTAAAAAGAGTTAGCACTCGTGGGATAAAAGTTTGTGAGTTTTGTAAACCTTCAAGCAAATACAAAAAGCTTTGAAGGTGAGTGTGTGTAGTATACTTTTTTAGATCTACACAGGGTAGTGTTTTAGATAGATAGGAGAGTGAGCTTTGTTTTTCAAGTCTTGTAAGAAACGAGGGTTTTTATAAGATTGATTAAAAGCGTTTGTTTGGTGCATTCCAAGTGTAATTTTTGTGTGTTTGTGTTCTCTATACCTTAACAATTGGTATCAGAGCAGACACCTGATAAAAGTCTGTTATCTTTTTCAACAGGTGAGATCTTGCGACTAGGGTATGGAGAAACCACTGGAGGTTGTTATGTTACAAGGGCCATTGAAACAGGATCCGAAATGCTTCCGTTACTGGAAATTCTCGATTTAGCAGGTCATCTCGAGCATTGACATGGAAGCTTGGTTTGCAGTGGAGGACGGCTGGTCTCATCCAACTGAGAAGAATGAAGATGGTGAATTGGTGCAAAAACACATAAAGAAGTGGACAGCTGAAGAAAAGGCTGAGGCCAAACACAATTCGCAGGCGTTGTCGGTCATCTTCAAATCTCTGCCTAGATATATCTTCAATCAAGTTCAAGGTTGTGTGTCACCTAAAGAGGCGTGGGACATTCTGGTCATCACTTTTGAAGGCACTTGTAGAGTTAGGCGCACAAGGCTGGACAATCTTGCGTCTGACTTTGAGAATCTACAAATGATTGAAACCAAATCTATGGCGGATTATAGTAGCCGGTTGAGTGGTATTGCTCAAGAGTCTGTCGTTTTGGGTAAACGATACAAAGACAAGAAACTGGTCAAGAAATTCCTTAGAAGTTTACCTGACAAGTTTCAACCACACAGGTCTGCAATTGATGTGTCTCTTAATTCTGACGAACTCAAGTACAATCAAGTCATTGGGATGATGCAGGCGTTTGAGATGCAATTAAAGAAGAAAGAAAAAATGAATGCTAAGTCATTTGCTCTTAAAGCTGCAAAGGACAGAAGCTTGTTGAATCTCAGGAGCTTGAAGACGAAGAAAAGGTTGGTCTGTTGGTTAAGAAGTATTTTCGCAAGATGGAAAGAGGTCAGCGAAAGGAAACTACATCACTTGCAAGTGCAGATTCTGACAAGGGGTTCAGGAAGAATGATAAGTCAGAACGCCAGTGTGAAGGATATGGGCATTACAAGGCTGAGTGTCCAAACAACAAACGGAAGCACTCCCTGCAATGCTATGGATGCAAGGGTTTTGGTCATACCAAGACTGATTGCCCTTCTCAAGGAAATAATCAGAAGTCCTACATCACATGGAGTGAGAGTGATTCTGATGAAGAAGATAACAAAGGTGAAATTCTGAACAACTTTGTGGCTCTGCTGGGAGTCATCGAGGAAGATGAAGGAGATGAAGTTCTGTTGTTGAAAGAAGACATTGACAAGAAGATTGAGTCGGACTCAGATGGGGAGGAGGCTGACTTGTCAATGGAAGATCAGATAGGGCTTCTTATTCAGACTATTGTGCAAAAGACTCAAGATAACAGTGAATTGTCTGCCGAGAGAGATACGCTTCAGATCAACATTGCAATGCTGTCTAAGGAACTGAGTGAAGAAAAAGCCAAGTCACTACCTCTTGAGAAGCAATTAGAAGAACAATTGAAGAACATCAGGATGCTGAGTAAATGAACTAAAGATTTGGACATCTTGTTCAGTACTGGACAATCAAGCATTGCAAAGTGGGGTCTGGGGTATCAAGGAATCAGCTCTGACAAGTCCACACAGTTTGTTAAAGGGCAGAACTCTGAGCCAAAACTCAAAGCACAACTTGTTGCATCAAACGAACAACATAATCAGGTTCCTAAGGTAAACCTGCATCCCAGACGGATGGTTATGCAGAGTGAGGTGCCGGGGAGACAGCCTTACGGTCCACAGAGCTATCACCAGTCTGCTCATCGACCTGTTGGTCTCAGCAGGAGAAGAGGATGCTGGTATTGTGGTCATCTAAATCACTACAAGGCCCAGTGCTTCAAGTTTCAGAATCGTGTGACAAATTTAGTGCAGAATGGTAGCTTCTACCCAGCTATTAGAAGAGTTAGTCAAGGGTATGTTAGGAAAGATGATCTCTACTCTCATGTTGCATACACAACAGATAGAACTGAGGTTGATCATGCCAAAGTGGTATTTTGACAGCGGATGCTCCAGACATATGACAGGTGCTCTCGACAATTTGTCTCATATAGAAGATGTTGCTGGTGGAAGAGTCACGTTTGGAGATGGAGGAAAGAGCACAATCTGAGGGAAGGGTGCAACTAGTGGTGACACTCAACCCCAACTGAAGGATGTGTTCCTGGTAGATGGATTGAAGGCCAATCTGATCAGTGTCAGCCAATTGTGTGATGAAGGGTTAGATGTTACTTTCACCAAGAAGGATTGCAAAGCTGTTGATCAACAAGGGTCTGTCAAACTCAGAGGTAGACGATCTGGGAATAATTGCTATATGTGGAAATCAGAAATACCATGTTTTAATGCCACTTCTTAGTTAGACACAGAGTTGTGGCATCAGAAACTTGGACATTTGAATGTTCGCACAATGTTGAAATTAGCAAAACAAGAAGTTGTACGCGGACTGCCCAAGCTGAAGGGTGACCCACACTTTGTATGTGGTCCATGCAACAAGGAAAAGCAGATCAAAGCAGATCAAAGCATCTGGTCGCTCACAGATATTCGCACAAGTCATGCTTTACAGTTGGTTCACATGGATCTGATGGGGCCTATACAAGTTCAGAGTATCTTTGGTCGACGTTTCATCTTTGTGATGGTAGATGACTACACTCGCTACACCTGGGTAAGTTTCCTTCGTGATAAATCTGATACTCTTGAGTGTTTTCGTATTCTTGCCTTGCAGATTAAAAGTGAGAAGTTCTCAATCGAAATCATTCGAAGCGATCATGGTTGTGAGTTTCAAAACGACAATTTTGAGCAATTCTGTGGACATCAAGACAATTCTCATCAGTACTCCGCACCAAGGACGCTGAAACATAATGGTGTTGTTGAACGTAAGAACAGAACGCTGCAGGAGATGGCATGAGGTATGCTACATGGAAATCAGGTGCCTCATCGGTTCTGGGATGAAGCTGTGAACATAGCCTGTTACATCATCAATCGTGTGCATGTTCGTCCAGGGACCAGCAAGACTTCCTATGAGCTTTGGAAAGGGAAGTCTCCAACTGTGCACTATTTCCATGTGTTTGGATACCTGTTTTATATTCTAAATGATAAGGATCAGTTGGGTAAGTTTGACTCTAAAAGTGATGAAGGTATCTTCCTAGGCTATTCTGGACATAGTACTGTCTTTCGTGTCTCAACAAACGTCTGAGATCTGTTCAGGAGACTGTCAATGTAGTGTTTGATGATACCTCATTCCTACGAGTGGCATTGGTGCCTATTGTCTCCGACACGGACCTGGTAACTAATGCTGAGAAGTCTGTGCCAAAAGCTGCCAGTCATGTTGTCTCTGACAGGCCTGTATCACCATTTGATCATGTGCCTTCTCAGGTTCATGGGAATCATGCCTCTACTGATGTTATAGGTGTGATTCAGGGGGTAGAGTAACCAGAGGGAAGCAGATTGATTTTGCTCAGCTGGCTGGAAAGAAACAAAAGGCTGTCGTTCCGGAGTCTGTCTCTCATGACTCTGATGTAGTGCAATTTGCATGTTTTGTTTCTTCCATTGAGCCCAAGAATCATAAGGAGGCGCTTCGTGATGAGTTCTGGGTTGCTGTTATGCAAGATGAGTTGGAACAATTTGAACGAAGTGATGTTTGGGAGCTCACTCAGCGTCCTGTTGATGTCAACATCGTATGAACAAAGTGGATATTCAAGAATAATAGTGATGCTAGTGGCTGTATTGTAAGGAACAAGGCAAGGTTGGTAGCTCAAGGTTATTCTTAAATTGAGGGAATTTATTTTGATGAAACCTTTGCTCCGGTGGCAAGGTTGTAGTCAATCAGGTTTATGTTTGGTATGGCATGTGCTCTTAAGTTCACTTTACATCAGATGGATGTTAAAAGTGCCTTTTTAAAGAGAATACTGAAAGAGGAGGTTTATGTTAAACAACCAAAGTGCTTTGAGAACTCGCATCATCGTAAGCATGTTTATCGACTAAAGAAAGCCTTGTATAGTCTAAAGCAGGCACCACGAGCATGGTATGAGAGATTGACTACGTTTCTGATGGATCAAGGATACAGTCGAGGGAGTGTTGACAAAACGTTGTTTGTTCTTAACAACAACAATGATCTGATGTTCGTACAGATTTATGTGGATGACATTGTCTTTGGTTCCACCTGTCAGCCTCTTGTAAAACAGTTTGTGGAAAGCATGTCTTAGGAGTTTGAGATGAGTATGGTGGGAGAGCTAAGGTACTTTTTGGGATTGCAAGTTGAACAATCAGCTGATGGGATCTTTGTATTTCAAAGTACTTATGCTAAGGAGCTTTTACAACGTTTTGGCTTGGATAAGAGTAAAGAAGAAAAGATTCCAATGATCGCAAACGAAAAACTCTCCAAGGACGAAGAAGGGGAGGATGTAGATGAGAGACTATACAGAGAAATGATTGGAAGTCTATTGTATTTGACTGCTGGTCGGCCAGACATATGTCTGTCAGTAGGAATCTGTGCACGCTATCAAGCCAAGCCCAAGATGTCGCATTTACTGGCTGTAAAGAAGATCATCAAGTACATCAAAAGGACATTGGACTTTGGTATCTACTATACCAAGGATACCAACACCTGTCTGAGTGGATGGTCGTCGCAACACAAGTGGAGGTTGCTTCTTCATGGGCAACAATCTGATATCATGGCACAACTAGAAACAAAACAATGTCTCTCTATCAACTGCTGAGACTGAGTACATTGCTTTAGGAAGCTGTTGCACACAACTCCTTTGGATGCGACAAATGGCCTCTGATTATGGTATGGATTCTGATACTCTTTAAATTCATTGTGATAATTTGAGTGCAATAAATATTTCAAAGAACCCTGTTCAGCATTCACGAACTAAGCATATAGATATTAGACACCACTTTGTTCGAGAACTAGTTGAGGCGAAACTGATCGAGATTGACCATGTGAGCACTAAGTTGCAGTTAGCTGATTTGTTTACCAAGCCTCTGGACTTCAACAGATTTGTAAATCTGAGGAAGTCCATTGGTGTCTGTGAGTTCTAACTTGTTTTTCCTAAGATGTGTTGATCAGAGACAGGAACGTGTGCTAGGACAGATCATGGAAATCCTAGAATATATAGAAGATCAGCACTATGAAAGCAACTGTGGGAAATAGCTGCCTGTCATGCCGGTCTATCCATCTTGTCAAATGTTGTCATGGTCTAAAGAGGTCAAAGAGCTGTGAAGAGACACACAAATACATACTCAAGAGGAAAACTCTGATTGGGTGACAAGGATGATATCAATGATTGACAATCTCTCAAGATGTCATTGTTGTTCATGTCGGTGAAACAGCTAACAGAAGGCTGAGACACATATATATATATATATATATAATATGTGTGCTCTCCAAAGAAAGAATCTCCAACTGCCTTAACATGTTGGGTTGGATTGCAGACTAAAGGCATGGCAGTGTGAAAGACTACCCACATGCATCAAGTCTCTGATTTTCCACAATTCAAGAGGTTGTGATAGCTTCTGTCAAATGTTCTGAACAAGTGGTTGACACAGCAAAGGTATGGTTAGTACTGTGTTCTGTGTTTTGGTTTTAATGAAAAAGGGGGAAAAAAATCTTGATTATGCTCACATGTGTTTTTTATCGATATGGGTGCCTCTATGTTCATCATTAGTGGATGTGTGTATATGATGTGTTTGATTCATGAACAGATTCAGTTTCCCTTAAAGGGGTGAAGGATGTGACTTATTAGGATTATGTGATTAATGCAATTGAGATTAAAAAAGGGAAAAAGATTCGATGTACCATAACAGATTCATTGAGTGTTTTCAGGATTGACATGGTTAATGGGCCAAAGCTTAACAGTCCAATAAGGTTCACGAGGGTGTATAAAAGGAGCGGCTAGGGTTTTGAGTTTTTCTCATCATCCTTGCGATTTCAGTTCTTTATCGATTAAGCTTCTAAGTTTTCTCTCTTCTGATTTTCGTTTCTAACTCTTGATCACCATGAAATCTGTCTTTAGTGGTTTCTAATATGATTCTAGTTCGGATGAGGAGCTTCACATCCCTCCGCCAGCCCTACCTCTGCCGTCTCCATATGTTTCAATTAATCCTACAACGGCGATGGTCGTCTACGAACCCCGCGATGATTCAACGGCAGCATCTCCGGTGCATGAGAATCCTCCTCCCAGGCCGATGTCTGTCGAAGCGGATCACGACACATGCGACTCTTCGTCTTCTCTACCAAGAAGGACAAGATCTCGCTTTCCGGTGATTGATCTGACCGGTGATGTTCCTGTGCCTACTCTGTCGAATCAGGGAATCTCATCCCGGCTGCGTAAGCGACAAACATCTGCTGAGCCTGATAACAGGGAGTCCAAACGTCTTCACACTGTCAAAGAGAAGGCTGCGACAACCTCTCGAGGAGCGAGCTCAAGGAATTTTGATCCCAAGCGATTTGAGTCATTTGATTGCGCAGGTATGGTTTCTTTGCTTCAAGGAACCTTGCTCCAGAGGTCTGTTTCTCTCTAGGGGCTGATGATCAGATTAGGGAGTTGATTGCTAAGGTTGGGTTGCTGAAAACTGTCACTCAAGTAGTAACCTTTGATTCAGAGGTTGTCTATGAATTCTGGGCCAATCTTCCCACGGTCAAGGTCGAGGGGGAGTCGGTTGATGTTCTTGTTCGGGACTGTGTGTATGAGTTCTCGTCTAGACGTATCAATGCTCTGTTTGGTCTCCAATCCGTTGATGTTCGTGAGCAGAGATAGCAGACGGCTGCTATTCTGGAGGAGGATCTGGCACTGTTCCTGTCAGATGGAAAAGTCAAATCCTGCAAGTAGTTGGTGGCTACAGCCATTAAGAATCCAGTCATCAAGGATCCGCATAAAATTTGCTGCAGCAACTGGTCTCCCACGGTGAACACCGGTTATATCTCCACGAATAGAGCGATGGTGATCTACATGATCATGCATCAGATTCCGTTTGACTTTGGGAGGATGGTCTATGATCAAATCATACAGTTGGGATTGCAAGCTCAGTCAGGATTCCATCTACCGTTTCCCAGTCTCATCTATCACCTCTTGGAAGCTCAACGACCTGTTCCATGTCTTAAGCCGGAAGACACGAAGAAGACCAAGGGTAAGAAGACTGCTTCACGTCCTATGGAGTCTCATCTTAGAGCTGGAGCATCTGCAGAGCGCAAAGCCATCCGGTTGGGCATCCAAATTCTGCAAGACGCCTTGGACGCTGGTAAGTTGTCATATCTCTGAATATATTTCCTTGTGTCTAATGATATTTTTGACTAATCTATGCCAAACAAGCAGGGGGAGATGAATCTGATTCTGATGCTTGAGGGGGAGTTTGAGCTGTGGGAGAGTTGTCATGTTTTTGTTGTTCTGCTTTTTGTTGTTCTGCTCCTTGTTGTTTCTTTTTGGTTATCTTTTCAGACTTGTGTTTTTGGTTTTTTTGAGACTTGTTCTTGTTTGTCTGATACTTTTGACTGGTCGTAATGCTAACTCGTTGATCGTTTAACCTTCTGGTACTTTTTAGAGTTGTGATGCACTGTTGGCACAATTGTATCTGTTAGTTGGATTGTTGCTAGTTGTTTATGTTTTGACAGGTTAAATGCGATGGATGCTTGTTTGTCAAGTTCAGTCAAAAAGGGGGAGATTGAAAGTGCAATAGAGCTCTGAAGGTAACAAGTAGCTGTGAAGTGTCTCAGAGGACTGATATGCTAACGTGGCATGACGTGCTGACGTGGAGAGATATTATGGGTACAATGACAAGATACGTGAGAAGGAAGGAAGAAGAGATCAGGATATACTCGAAGATATTGAGAGTATATTTGATAAGAAGAGATAAGGGAAGATATTTTCTTAGGGATAAGGAATATTTCCTTTTAGTTAGGATTCACAAAGATCTAGGTTAGAGATCGTTTGTGGGATTATAAAATGACGAGAGCTAGCCGCAAAAAGAGTTAGCACTCGTGGGATAAAAGTTTGTGAGTTTTGTAAACCTTCAAGCAAATACAAAAAGCTTTGAAGGTGAGTGTGTGTAGTATACTCTTTTAGATCTACACATGGTGGTGTGTTAGATAGATAGGAGAGTGAGCTTTGTTTTTCAAGTCTTGTAAGAAACGAAAGTTTTTATAAGATTGATTAAAAGCGTTTGCTTGGTGTATTCCAAATGTAATTTTTGTGTGTTTGTGTTCTCTATATCTTAACATCACTCGTGTGATCATGAAGAATATGTGCCGCACAAGATAAGGCAGAGCAATTGATCAAGAGCAAGAGGATGATGAAGCTGATTATTGTAGAAGATTTTGCCATCGATGGGAAATATCAAAAAAAAAAATAGTGTCAGGGAAGGTTTGGACGTACATATAGTAAGAATTGGAAAGAGAAAACAAAGAGGTTAGGCTAGGTCTTCTGCGTAGAAGAAGATCTCGAGAGAATGAATGGTTTTGTGATTTGGAATATTGTGTGTGCATGTGTTTTTATATAGAGGTTGGACGTGTTGAAACTAACCGACCTTATTCCCTTTAGTAATATTATTATTTATTTTTTTTGTCTCCTAAATTCAGATGGAAAACATAATTTCCTTAAATCAAAACATGAACCAATAAGGAATCTAGCTGTCCATTTCCTATTTCCCTATGAGATGACACATAGAGACAAACAGCGGTAAACCATTTTGCAAGATTAGGATGAAACAATAATTAAGAAGAAGAAGTTGAGTCAGTTACACGCAAAATCCAGGGTAGCCCGAGAGGTTGCGAAGGGACTGTGTTAAGTTGCTCACTTTGTTGTCGGAGCATGCACCTAAAAACCCTGTTTCATTAATAAAACCCATTAGTTTACTTCCTGAAAAAAGGGAGGAGGAAATAATTAAGAATTGTTATACTCACCGTGAAACACAACGAATGGAACAGAGAGTGAAACTGGAATGGAGAAGCAGAAGAGAGTCAAGGTCACGAGGAGAACAGATCATTATTGGAGACTCTTCTCCATTGCCGTGCGCGGAAGAGTACTGTTGATTCTTTCTTAAATAAACACACACAATAAGTTTACATTTGTTACAGGGTCTGTCTTATGTTACTTGTTTTGATGGAAGAGAAGCATGTATGAAATATATTTATCAAATTAAAATTCTTCACAGGAAATAAGAGTATGATATATGAAGATATAATACCTTTGGACAAGGGGTAACTGAGCGATACTAGAGAAGTTTGTATTACTAAATTCTCTTTTGCACAAGTTGTGTGTGAGTTGTACGTATTAGTTTCGATCCTTTATATAGACCAAAACTGAATTATTTGTACCTGTAGGCTCTACGCAAATTAATATTTGGCTCCATACAAGTTACTCTACTTTCCAAAACGTTTTTTTCATGTGTTTGGTTCGTCTACTGTTTGGACTTTTACAACAATTTGACATTTTGCATAAAAAATCTATAGAGGTATGCTGTACTTGTTAAATATTCCCAAAAAGGACTTCACCGAAAGCAAAAAAAAAAAAAAACTCCCGAAAAGGATTAATTGTTAAACCGATTCTATACTTTCGAAATTTTAATCAAACATTGAGGTAAATAGACCGAAACATTTACATTCTCTCAGTCTCAGGGACATGGACCAAAACATTTTAGAATTTCTATGGTCCCTTCCAAATGCCACAATATGGGATTTATAAAATCTATATGGGATTTGTAAATCTATCTTTGAATTTTTGAATAATAAAGTTTATTTTTGAATTCATTTTTTTTTTGTACGTTTGTTTTGCATTGTGGATTTTGAAATTCAATAATGAATCACTAACCTATAACGTCGTATAGTTATTGAATTTCAAAATCCATGTAATAGTTAAACGCGAGAATAAGTAGCCTCTAGCATTATAAATGATGAAGCCTTGTTTTTGTTTATCACTAAAGTTCTTATTCACTTTTAAAATTGATGCAAAGAGAGCATAACAATGAAGGTCTCATTCATGAATGCAGTGTCTCCATTGCCTTGCGGTTATATATGGATTCAGAAGAAAACTGCAGGCTGCAGGTTCTTGAGGTAAGGCACGACGTATTTTACAACTTCATCTTGCGCTATTCTAAGGTGCTCGCCAGGGACACTGACAAACTTAACTTTTCCGGCAGCATCTAAGGTTTTCAGACCGATCCAGTCCTCAATATAGATCTTTGTCTGGAGAAGAATATATGTATATACTTTAGAAACAATGTGGTTAATGATCAGGCGTGGAAGATAGTTATTAAAGTTCACCTGCTGAGGAGACAAAAGAGGTGTGGAAGCTCCATCCGGGTAATATCCGAACCAAGAACTTTCTTTAGGAATCACTACAGTGTCACCCTGGAACTTTTTAGGATTTGAAGAAAAGAAATTTAATGAGGCTAATCAACAATGTTGTTCAAGATTTTGGTTGTTTAAGAAAGAGAGGTACCATGACGAGAACCAAGTTGTGCAAGCTAGTGAACCGGTCTTTAAAAACGGGGTTCCTCTTGTTAGGTCTCTCGTTGTTGAGCTTTGGCAGATACTTGGAGTGTTCCAAATACTTTGACATTTCCTGAGAAACAGAACACAATGCTTTCTTGATTGAAGTATTCATCTAATAGGAAATAATGATTTTTTTTAGGATTAGAAAGATAAGGGTTTTGAGTTTACGGTAGGGATCTTGATATAACCACTTGGAGCAATATGATTCTGCAGAGTCATTAGAGATGTTGTTAATGTTAATGATGGGTATTAGTAATGCTCAAAGGTTATGAATCTTGATTAGAGAAGAAGAGAGAAAGTGTACTTGAATGTAGTCGGTGTAGACCCTTGTTTTCAGCAACTTGCAAATTGGAGACTTTAAGAACAGAGAACACCATTGTTGTTGTTATTGTCATTAGGATTGTGGTTATAAGATTACACAGTCAAATAGAAATTGAAAGAGAACTCACATTACACTTAGGGATGTCGGATATGCCAGCGTGAGGACCTCCTAAAGATATATAGTTGAAGACTGGTGGGGCATTGTCACAGAACTCGATTAGGCCTCTAGCGACTAAGTTACCTTGGGATTGTGCAACAATGTTATAACCATGACTCAACTCTTTCATCTTTTTAACTTTCTCACACGCTACATTAGCTTGTTGCGTAAGCGGCATAGACACGGAATCTTGATTTCCATTTCCTATTTCTCTACAAGAAGACACACATAACAAACAGAGAAATAAGCCCTTTTGCAAGATTAGAACGAGACAACAAGATGGAAAGTGTTGGGGTTGGTTACAAGCAAGATCCAGGGGAGCTAGAGAGATTGCTAAGGAGCTGTGTGAAGCTGCTGACTCCACCATTGGAGCATTGATCTCTAATTCCTGTTTCAATCAATATGTCAGATTAAAAATAAAAAAAAGGAAAGAGGAGGAAGAAGAAGGATTGTTGATCACCGTGAAACAGAATGAATGGAACCGAGATTGAAACCGGAATGAAGAAGAGAGACAAGGTCACAAGGAGAACAGATCGTTGGAAACTCTTCTCCATCTAGCTAGCACTACTCAGCGGAAGAGTACCTTTCTTTACACACAAAAAGAGTATCTTGACCACAAGAAGCAAGAAGGCAATAAGTTTACGTTTGGTACAGATTTAGCTAATTTGTTGTGCTTTAGTCATAAATGGAAGAAAAATTTATTACTTGGTGGTTGGTGTTGTGTATCTACTGATCTACTCATCTCAATTCTTCTTTTTCTTTGTCGACCAGTGACTTGAAAAAATTATTTAAAAAATTCGAAAAGATTATCTACATATGCTTGTAAAACATGCCAAAGTAGTTTCTAAAATTGTAAGTTTTGGTTTCATTTAACAATCAAAACACTGGAGTAAATTGCAATAGATATGAACTAATTTTGGTGAATGTCAAAAACATTTTGAGTAATAACAATATAAGATTTTCTTACCTATATTTAGTTATTTACCTATTAAAATTAATGAACAACATTTTCAAGTCTGTAAAAGAATTCAAAAGTCTTGAACAACATCTGATTACATTTATAACATTTGTTAACGTGTAAATAATAACAAATCCACTGATTTAACCAAAAACAAAAAAAAAAGTTAATCAAAACCAAGAAATTAGATTTGGATTTTAGAAAACTATTAAATTGAATAAGGCCCCCCTAAATTTTTCAGTACTTCTCATAATTGTCATATGTTAGGTTATGTGATAAAGAATAAATTCAGATTCTTCCTTTTGCATCAAATAAGGCACAACATATTCCTCAACCTCCTCATCCGATATATCGAGGTGGTCCCCTAATACACTTTCAAACTTCACTTTTCCAGCAACATCCAGTGCTTTCAGACCAATCCAATCTTCTTTGTATAACTTCGTCTGACAAGAATGCATACATATTTAGATTTCTAGAAAACAAAAGATCAATGAAACCTATAGAAGTTAGATAAATTCACCTGTTGTGTTGACAAAAGAGTATCTAATCCTCCATCTTGATAATATCCAAACCAAGCAGTTTCTTTAGGGATTAATGTTGTATCTTTTTGGAACTGTTTAGGAAATCAATCAGTACAAGAAAAAACAGAACAATGAGCTAAAGAAAACATTTAAAAAAAAAAATCTGACTTGAAGAAAGGAGACAGTTAGTATTACCATGACAAGAACCAAGTTGTGTAAGCTGGCGAATCGGTCTTTGAAAGTGGAGTTTCTTTCGTCAGGTCTCTCATTGTTAAGCTTTGGTAGATACTTTGAGTGTGCCAAATACTTTGAGATTTGCTAATAAAACCAAGCCATATCTTGTGATGAAAAAACTGGAATGGATTATATGAATTAATTTGATTTGGTTTATGTGATTAACTTACACCAGGAATCTTGACAAAGCCACTGGGAGCAAGATGATCCTGCATAGCCATAAATTAATCAAATCATCATTAAAAGGTTTTGATCGAGAGAGATATATAGAGATATAAAGAGTGTTACTTGAATGAAGTCGTTATAAATGGCTGACTTCAACAAGGCTTCAACCATAGCACATAGTGGACCAGACTTTGACAACAGAACAAACACAAATATAATTAAGCCACCGTTGTGTTGATTAATTTACTCACTAAGGTAAAAAGACATAGTAAAAAAAAAAAGAAAAATGGAAAAGCTATACAGCACACTTGGGGATTGCAGCAATGCCAGCATGAGGACCTCCTAAGGAAACATAGTTGATGACAGGAGGAGCATTGTCGCAAAACTCGATAAGTCCTCTAGCAACTAAATTGCCTTGTGACTCTGCAACAATGTTGTAGCCTTGACTCAACTCTTTCATCTGTTTCACTTTCTCACACGCTAAGCTAGTTTGCTTAGTCAATGGCATGAACCATGAGTCATTTTCTCCGTTTCCTATTTCTCTACAAATTTGATTTACAAGATTTTTTTTAAAAAAAGAAACACATAACCAAACAAGTTACGTACTAGTGTTTAGTAGTTGGGTTTACAAGCAAGAACCAGGAGAGCCAGAGAGGTTGCTTAGAAGTTGCGTGAAGCTACTTACTCCACCAGAACATTTATCTCCAATTCCTGTTTTTTTTTTGTTTAAAATTAAAATTATATATTAACTTTTAACTTTAATTGTGTTTTATGAAACTATCGAATGAATAAAACAGATGAGGAGAAATCGTTAATTACCATGAAAGAGTATGAAGGGAATAGAGGTTGAAACCGGAACAAAAGAGAATAATACGGCGGCGATCACCGTGTGAAGGAGAACAGACCGCCGGAAACATCTCTCCATGTATAATTGAGAGTCTCTCTCTCAATCTTCGCCGGAATATTCCGTTTTTTTTCTTTTTCTTTTTCTTTTGGTCTTTCTTTCTCTCTCTCTAGTCTCTATCTATATATGTTACGTGAGTCAAAACGTTTTCTTTTCTCCCCTTATATGGAATCCAAAATTAAATGGGACTCCGTGTCTTTAAGACAAGAGTTGCTGAGTTGTGTCTTCTTCACTTGGAAATATATTTATCTAAAACCACATATATATATTACTTTACTGGTAGATTTGTTTCTCTTTTTTTTGTCAAAATATTTGACTATTCTCTTACTGTCACACACCTCAAATTGTTTTCATTTTAAAACATTCAGTGTGATTATTTCTCTATTAATCCAAACAACCAATGTTTTTAAAATAAAAATGAATACGATAGTTAATATATAGGGACGTGTGTTTAATTTTAAACATAGCAACCTAGATTCATCACCATAAATTCTTAGTTTTGTTAAAGCTAGTAATCATCATATTATATAAAAGTGGATTAAATGATTAATAGCAAGCAGTAGTATATATATAAAAAAATTCCTTATTAGTGTATTTGAGCTCTTTTGGATTTTTCATATTGTACTAATAAGCTCAGGTTTTAGCAACTTGGTAAAGAATGAGAAATTGTGATACTGATAGCCAAAGCTAAAGAATCTCCGTAAAACATATCTGAAAAGTTCACCTTTACATAAATCCGGAATCCGTTTTTACATTCCTATAATGATGATGAGAAGAATACCAAATCGAGTTCCTGACAGGACAAACGCAGCTTTAAGGTGACAAAACGAGATATCACTTACTCCCTTTTCAGTTTCCATGGGTAGAGTGTGTTCACCCATGAGGAAGTCGTGGCTCTGATGATTGGTTTGGGTTGCCTCAGGAGGAAGTCGTGGCTAGTTGGGTTCTCAGGGGATCTCCTCTCTGGTAAGTCGCACTGGTTTGTTTTGTAGATACACAATCTCTCTGTCTGCTGCATTTATAAGATGGTGCTCTGATCCTTCTTCATCTGACACAGAAGATGCCTCAGAGTTTGATTCATCCTCATCTACACAAGGAAAAATACAAAGCCATTCATAATTTGGTTTGATCACAGAGGAGTTGGATTTTATTTTTGCTACAAACACTATCTTAATTAGGAGCATACCGGAGAACTCAAGGCGTTCTGAAGGAGCACTAACAGCTGTAAGCTGAATGCTTTCTGGCAAAAGACAATTACAGAACGAACCTGAAACCTCAACAAACCAAAAGTAAATATTATTTAGCACACAAGTTTTTTGCAACATAACACAGGAAAAAGGTTCTAAATCTTTTTACCTACTCGGGCAAGCCGATTAATCCATCCTGGAATAGGCTTTCCTGTAAGCTGCGAGCATACCTCTTCAGTGAAATGGTTACAGTTCTTGGCAATCAAATGGTAAGTGTCACCATGGTATTTTCTTGAAAGCTTCTCCATGTAAGAGCGGAAATCTGAACGGGACATGCTGGTAGTTCCCAGTAAAACAGACCGTCTAAAGATGAACCCTGGACAATTCTTAGGTTCTACCTCATATACCCCGCTCGTTGGATACTCGTGAGCTCCATAGCAATACTCCAAATCATGAGCTACAACGAAGTTAAAACAACTGTGTGAAAAAAAGGGCACTGAATCATATACAACAACATAACATGTAAAAATCTTGAGTTATAAAGGGTTAGAAAAGGTTTCCATCAAATAATCCTCATAGCTTAACACTTTTCTTGGTCTTACAAACAATCCCTTTCTAATAAGTGCCTAGCATTAACGCCGGATCATAAAAGCATAACTTGTCTAGAACATTAAGACAGCTATTTTCTAATATTCCTCTTCAAAAGCATATACTAAGTAAACAAAGTGAAGAGAGAATAAGAAGGCATACCTTCGATTCCAGAATGGAAAATGCCGATACCAAACCAATAAAGGTAATTGTTGACAGGAGTAAGATCATAGACATTGAGATAAACAGGGGTAAGACCAGGTTCTCCACTGCTCTCTTCCCTCTCCTCACTTGAACATGAGCTTGCGCTCAAAGTAGGCACCCACATATTATTTATTTTTTTAACAAACAAAAAACACCAAACCCAGTCACAATTTATCCCCAAAAATTCCAAAAAAAAGTCACGATCCAATCATCCCTTTTTCTTCCTAAATCATCTGCAACACCAAAAAACAGATGATGGTCACATATTCTTCTATACATAAATCCAGAAGAGAAAAAAAAAAAAAAAAAAAAAAGCAAAATTGTTCCACACAACCTAAGATTCAAATATATAATTAGAATTCCAATCAATTCGAACATAAAACAATCCACATGTAAACTACTTATTTGGTTGCTAAGGCTAACGACGAACAGATCCAAGGATTCGATTCTACAAAAGGAAATCCGAATCGGGAAATCACACGAAACGAAATTGAAATTAAAATTGGGGAGGGTGTTTTCATCTGATATATATTCACATAGAGAAATCGAGCGCGAGAGAGAGAGAGATAGACGATGAAGACAATAAGAGAGCTTACGTGAGAGTCGCGAATTCGAGAGAGAGAAGGGATTTGGGAGGTCAGACTGGAAAAGGAAAAAAAAAAAAATGATCGATCACCAAAAGTAAAAAGCCGCGGACGAAGCTTTGTTTTTTTCAAGATTTGCTTTCTTTAGTTAAAACAATTAGGCCTGCGGCATTAGGTTAACCGTTCAGTTTCCGTTCGGGTGTGTTTGATTTCGGTTAGTTTGGATATAGTAATATAATAACTATTTGTATATTTTAGAAATTTCGGTTCGGTTTGGTTTTTGATCGGTTAGTTGAAGAGGTAATCATAACTAACATAAATTATATTAACATTAACCAAACAAAACTAATATATCCAAAAGTAACTGAATATAACTGAAATTAACCAATAATACATTACAAAAGTACAAAAAGGGAAAAAATATTAATCCGATTTTACAAAATAGTATTTAACATTCTTAATTCAAAATAATAACATTTAGATATATTGATTATTTATAGTATTTAATTGTTTTGAAAGTATAAATAATTTATATTTTAAGTTTATTTTATAGTTTTGCATAATATTAAATATATTCATTTTGGTATCTTCTAAATAGGGATTTTTGCCAAAAATGCCACATTTTTTATAAAAGTTTTGGTAAATGCCACATTTGTTTTATCTTTCAAAAAATGGCACATTTGTTTTACCTTTCTAAAAATGCCACATTTTTACTGTTTATATGTAATTAAAAGACGAAAATACCCTTATATGAAAGAGAGTGATTGTCGTGGACGAGATCTGATGGACAAATTATTAGATTAAGTCATAAATTTGTCTACGAAATCATTTTTATAACTTGTCTACGAGAATTATATTAACGAAGTTGTCCACAAGTTCAAATTAGTTATCCATATTATTAAACATAAGTTGTCTATGAAAGATAATTAGACAAAAAGAGTAAAGTGTCATGATGGTGGACCAAAAAAGATGGTGGAGCAAAAGAAGATATGGAGAATGATGAACTAAAAGAAGGTGATGGACCAAAAGAGTATGATATGGTTGAGGGTGGACCAAAAGATGATGTGGATGAGGGTGAGCCAAAAGATGATGTGTAGGATTGGGTTTCTCGTCGGCATCCTTCTCCATATCATCTTGTCCATCATCCACATCTTGTCCATCATCCACATCTTGTTCATCATTCGCATCTTGTCTATCATCCACATATTGTCTATCATCTGCATTTTGTTGATCATGGACATCTTGTCCATCATTCACATCTTGTCCATCATCCTTATTTTGTCTATCATCCGCATCTTATCCATCATCCGCATCTTGTCCATCATTCGCATCTTGTCCATCATTTGTATCTTGTCTATCAGCAGCATAGCGTTCATCGAGGGGCATTTGTCTTTTTATGTAAAAGTTGTGGCATTGTGGAAAAGAAAGGGAAAAAGTGGCATTTTGACTAAATTTTGTTACTGTTCATGGCATTTTTGTTAATTAACTCTTCTAAATATTTGGACATTTTGGTTAACCATTTAATTGTCAGTTTGGTTCGGTTCAGTTTCGGTTAATTTGGATATAGTATTTTACTAAACATTCGGTTATTTGAGAAATTTCGGTTCGGTTTTGGTTTGATTTTTTTGGTTCGGTTCAATCGGTTATTTGGTTACCGATTATTTTGCCCAGCTCTTTGGTATTGAACTAAAATACCAATGTTGAATTAAGTTATTCGATATATAGTATCATTTTTTCTATCTGACCAAAAAAAGAAAAGGTATCATTTTTTCTATGGGTCAAGTTTAGCTTATCATAATTAATTAATAAATTTTAGTTATACTACATTAAACTCGAGTTTAAGTATTCTTTTATATTATTTATATTTTCTTCAATCACTGAAGATTACTAAAGATACTTGTTGAAAATGTTACAAGGTTTTGAATCAGATTAAACGAACTTGTTGTCAAAACTTCTTTCTTTTTCCTTATATTAACAAATAATGTAGACTGTTTGTACACGATGTCATATTACAAAACCTCAGTCCATAAACTACAAGTATATAAAAAATGTAGATTGTTTGTACATAATCAAAATAATTACACTGATAATAAAAATTAGCGGGTTAATGAAGTTTAAAATTATGGTATATGATCAATTTTTTTTGTATTATTAGTTTATAACACATGGATAACCAACTAATTTTTTTTGTATTATTAGTTTATGCTTTATCTTTCTAAAAATGCCACATTTTTATTGTTCACATGTGATTAAAAGACAAAAATACCCTTATATGAAAGAGAGTGATTGTCGTGGACGAGATCTGATGGACAAATTATTAGAGTAAGTCGTAAACTTGTCTACGAAATTATTTTTATAACTTGTCTACGAGAATTATATTAACGAAGTTGTCCACAAGTTCAAATTAGTTATCCATATTATTAAACATAAGTTGTCTATGAAAGATAATTAGACAAAAAGAGTAAAGTGTCGTGATGGTGGACCAAAAAAGATGGTGGAGCAAAAGAAGATATGGAGAATGATGAACTAAAAGAGGGTGATGGACCAGAAAAAGGTGATGGACCAAAAGAGTATGATGTGGATGAGGGTGGACCAAAAGATGATGTGAATGAGGGTGGGCCAAAAGATGATATGTAGGATTGGGTTTCTCGTCGGCATCCTTCCCCATATAATCTTGTCCATCATCCACATCTTGTCCATCATCCACATCTTGTACATCATTTGCATCTTGTCCATCATTCGCATCTTGTCCATCATCCACAACTTGTTCATCGTTCGCATCTTGTCTATCATCCACATATTGTCTATCATCTGCATCTTGTTGATCATGGGCATCTTGTCCATCATTCACATCTTGTCCATCATCCGCATCTTGTCCATCATCCGCATCTTGTCCATCATCCGCATCTTGTCCATCATTTGTATCTTGTCTATCAGCAACATAGTGTTCATCGAGGGGCATTTATGTCTTTTTATGTAAAGGTTGTGGCATTGTGGAAAAGAAAGGGAAAAAGTGGCATTTTGACTAAATTTTTTTACTGTTTATGGCATTTTTGTTAATTAACTCTTCTAAATATTTGGACATTTCGGTTAACCATTTAATTGTCGGTTTGGTTCGGTTCAGTTTCGGTTAATTTGGATATAGTATTTTACTAACCATTCGGTTATTTGAGAAATTTCGGTTCGGTTTTGGTTTGATTTTTTGGTTCGGTTCAGTCGGTTATTTGGTTACCGGTTATTTTGCCTAGCTCTTTGGTATTGAACTAAAATACCAATGTTGAGTTAAGTTATTCGATATATAGTATCATTTTTTCTATCCGACCTAAAAAGAAAAGGTATCATTTTTTCTATGGGTCAAATTTGGCTTATCATAATTAATTAATAAATTTTAGTTATACTACATTAAACTCGAGTTTAAGTATTCTTTTATATTATTTATATTTTCTTCAATCACTGAAGATTATTAAAGATACTTGTTAAAAATGTTACAAGGTTTTGAATCAGATTAAACGGACTTGCTGTCAAAACTTCTTTTTTTTCCTTATATTAACAAATAATGTAGACTGTTTGTACACGATGTCATATTACAAAACCTCAGTCCATAAACTACAAGTATAGAAACAAATGTAGACTGTTTGTACACAGTCAAAATAATTACACTGGTAATAAAAATTAGCGGGTTAATGAAGTTTAAAATTATGGTATATGAACAATTTTTTTGTATTATTAGTTTATAACACATGGATAACCAACTAATTTTTTTTTGTATTATTAGTTTATGCTTTATCTTTCTAAAGATGCCACATTTTTATTGTTCACATGTGATTAAAAGACGAAAATACCTTTATATGAAAGAGAGTGATTGTCGTGGACGAGATTTGATGGACAAATTATTAGATTAAGTCATAAACTTGTGCACGAAATCATTTTTATAACTTGTCTACGAGAATTATATTAACGAAGTTGTCCACAAGTTCAAATTAGTTATCCATATTATTAAACATAAGTTGTCTATGAAAGATAATTAGACATAAAGAGTAAAGTGTCATGATGGTGGACCAAAAAAGATGGTGGAGCAAAAGAAGATATGGAGAATGATGAACTAAAAGAAGATGATGGACCAAAAGAGTATGATGTGGATGAGGGTGGACCAAAAGATGATGTGGATGAGGGTGGGCCAAAAGATGATGTGTAGGATTAGGTTTCTCGTCGACATCCTTCTACATATAATCTTGTCCATCATCCACATCTTGTCCATCATCCACATCTTGTCCATCATCCACATCTTGTACATCATTCGCATCTTGTCCATCATTCGCATCTTGTCCATCATTCGCATCTTGTCCATCATCCACATATTGTTCATCATTCGCATCTTGTCTATCATCCACATATTGTCTATCATCTGCATCTTGTTGATCATGGACATCTTGTCCATCATTCACATCTTGTCCATCATCCTTATTTTGTCTATCATCCGCATCTTGTCCATCATCCACATCTTGTCCGTCATCCGCATCTTGTCCATCATCTGTATCTTGTCTATCAGCAGCATAGTGTTCATCGAGGGGCATTTATGTCTTTTTATGTAAAGGTTGTGGCGTTGTGGAAAAGAAAGGGAAAAAGTGGCATTTTGACTAAATTTTTTTACTGTTCATGGCATTTTTGTTAATTAACTCTTCTAAATATTTGGACATTTCGGTTAACCATTTAATTGTCGGTTTGGTTCGGTTCAGTTTCGGTTAATTTGGATATAGTATTTTACTAACCATTCGGTTATTTGAGAAATTTCGGTTCGATATTGGTTTGATTTTTTTGGTTCGGTTCAATCGGTTATTTGGTTACCGGTTATTTTGCCCAGCTCTTTGGTATTGAACTAAAATACCAATGTTGAATTAAGTTATTCAATATATAGTATCATTTTTTCTATCCGACCAAAAAAAGAAAAGGTATCATTTTTTCTATGGGTCAAATTTGGCTTATCATAATTAATTAATAAATTTTAGTTATACTACATTAAACTCGAGTTTAAATATTCTTTTATATTATTTATATTTTCTTCAATTACTGAAGATTACTAAAGATACTTGTTGAAAATGTTACAAGGTTTTGAATCAGATTAAAGGGACTTGTTGTCAAAACTTCTTTTTTTTCCTTATATTAACAAATAATGTAGACTGTTTGTACACGATGTCATATTACAAAACCTCAGTCCAGAAACTACAAGTATATAAACAAATGTAAACTGTTTGTACACAATCAAAATAATTACACTGGTAATAAAAATTAGCGGATTAATGATGTCTAAAATTATAGTATATGATCAATTTTTTTGTATTATTAGTTTATAACACATGGATAACCAACTAGTTTTTTTTTTTCTCATAAGATTTTAATTTTGTTCCTAAAAGGTTGGATTACACAACCCATAATGGCCCATACTAATACATTGCTTTACGATGAAGAAAGTTCATCTATCGTTGGTTTCACCAAAACAAAACGTGTCATCAACACGTGTTGGATGAAGAATCTAAAGCTTTCCGAAACACCCTCGGCCGTCTGAGATTTTTTTTTCTGGTGAATATAATCATTGTCGATATCTGAATTTCCACACTTGATTCTTCTAAATTTCACCGATAAAGCTGGTTGTAAGACGAATCAAAACTCCAAACAATTGAAGTCACGACTATGAGGAATCTGAATATCGCGAAGGAAGTTTCTTCTTTTCTTCAACTCTGCAACTATCCTTGAATTTTCGGTAAACCGTTTACCCAACCGAAAGATTAGAGACAAACAGCAAACACTATATGGATAAACAAATCAACCATAGATCGACAAAAATCTAAATTGATCTCATTCACCATAAGATAGTAATGCTTTTGCTTCAGATCTAACTAAGACAAAAAAACACTTGTATGATGTATAAACATAGAAGCTTTCGTCATCTCTCGTGAAACTCTGTAAAACATAGAGACAAATCAAGACTGACAATTCCTCTTTATTTGAAGCAAACTAAAAAGTAACAACGCCTAACAAAGACGACGACAAGAACACGGCAACGGGAAAACCATGTTTACGGCAAGAACATGGCAACGGAAAAGCCATGTTTACGGTAAGAACACGGCAACAAGAAAGCCATGTTTACGGCAAGAACACGACAACGGAAAAACTATGTTTACGATGATATCGGATTTCATCCGTCACAAAGACCGACAACATGTCGGACGATAATCAAAGAAAATAAAATCTCTCTCAAAAAAATATGAGAGAGAAAAAAGAGAGAAATTTTTGTGTGAATAACCAACTAGTTATGAAATTGGTTGTTACTAAAAAGTATTATAATTTAATCGTAATTTATAATTTAAAATTTTGTAAATCTACAATAAATTAAGTAAATTATCATACTTTTAACTCTAATAAATAGTAAATTATTATATAGAATGTATCATGCGGTCTATAGTGGTACTGTATAAGTTAAAATTGTTAACGGCAATAGATGGGATATTGAAGGTTGTATTATATAAAAAGAAACAAATAAATAAATGAATATATCTCCTCGAGACACATTTCCACGTCAGCATACATCAAAGCTGACCCAACAGATGAACAAAATAAAGAAAAATTCAAACAACAGTCAATTGTGGAAAACCAAACGGTGGGTGTGGAGATAACGGCGATAAAAGCGGCATGCTCAGAAACTCCGTCAAATCCCAGTCATCTATCGCCGTCAAATCTGACTCAACGTTCTCTCCGCCACAGCTAACGGCGTGACTCTCCTCCGTCTTTTGCACCTTCTCAACCACCACCGTCACTTCCTCCTCGTCGTTGTCTCTCTTCCGTTTGTTATCCTGGCCGCCATGACCATCTTCAGCGTGTGGATTCCACATGCCAACTTCAAGCGGGAAATTGACGATCGCCTTTGATCCTCGGAGTCTAAACGCTGCTTTGTCGTAAGCTCTAGCCGCTTCGATCGCCGTCTCGAACGTCCCGAGCCAAACCCTAGTTCCACGACGGTTAGGGTCACGGATCTCCGCCGCGAATTTCCCCCACGGCCTCATCCTCACTCCCCTGTAATGCCACTTCTCCTCTGCTACTGCTGCTACCGCCGGTACGTTTTTCTCCGGTTTAGGATTCCCGGTTGCGAATTGAATCCACTTTGTTCGGTTCGGCGGCGCGATCTTCAACGGCGGTTTCCGATTGGATTGAGCAGTAACGCGATGTGGATTCGACTGGAACGTGAATGAATCGTACGCTTCAAGTGGAGCTTCGGATTTCACGTCGAAATCAGAAATGTCCGGTTTGGGAGTGACGAGATCGATTATTTCCGGTTTGGCTTCGCATTGCGAAAACTCGAATCCGGTTTGATCAGAAGAACCGAAGATTGAGAAATCCGGTTCGTTCATCCATCGGTTGGTGTTAGGCAGAGGAGACAGTTCGTCGAGGAGATACTTCTTGATGAGGGAAAGAGCCGAAGCTTCGTTTGGCGTAGCCATGATCAAGTAAATATGGCCAGGTAAGAAGAAGAGGAAGATGATGATTTGAATTGACAGTGGAGAAGAGAGAGTGGGAAAGGTGTTTATATAGGAAAGAGTCAAGTCAATGAGAGACTCTTTCAAGGCAACATCCTCAGACTTTTTTTAATAATCTAAAAATATAATCAGATGCGGAAAGGTGTATCTATACTCGCGTGTTGTAATGGTTTCCATACCGTTTGATTAGGTTAGAAACCCTCAGTCAACGCCGGTTTTATCTTGTGGTTCACCGATGGCAGCTGAGGTAAGAAAAAACAAAACTAATAATTTATCGATGCATGTTTGTTTATCAAAAACATTAGTACGCTTTAGTAATTAATTTATTATGAACTGCGTATAATCGTATTAATATTTGATTTATTTACGACTAGTTGTGAGAATTTTATTTGTTCATATGCTGCATTTTCAATTTCAGAAGTTATCGTCCGCCGTCTCAAATCAATGTTTGGATAAATTAACACACGTTTAAAAAAAAAAAAAAAAACTTACAGTATGATAATGAAAGTTGCAATAAGTAATGGAAAAAAGGAAAAAAAAACAAGTCACTGGTTTTCACTTTCTTACACGTACATCGGATGTTATTTTAGTTTTAGGATAAACAAAAATATTGTAGTATAAAGAAGACTAGATAGATTCTCATTGTCGATGATGTTTTTGTATGGTCGCCATCATCAGGTAGACAAAAGACCCATGGAATTCTCCTATTGCTGCCCTGAAACTTTTTGTTGTTGTTGTTGTATTAATTTGTTAATTCAATATGTACAATAATATATATCGGGACAGAATATCCGTTACAACTATCTTTGCTTTCTAAATGTCAGACCACAGAGCTGTTTTTGTTTCCATAATGAACACTATAAGTACAATGTTCATTAATTTCTAGGCTTCTAGCTGTTATATATCTTTGAAAACTAAATGTTGCAGAGAATAGTAAACCAATACTTTCATCATACTAGTGTGTTTGTGTTTATGAAATTATAGCTTTCATTTTGAAAGTGAATCAACGAAACGCGAGCACGCACAAAAATACATGCATAATTAAAGGATTGTAATATTAATTGAAGTTCTAATCTCAAAAGATAAGGGCTGCGTAATGCCGTAATTAGAGGAAACGTAATATTAGAGTTCTAATCTCAATTATTCTACAACCCAAACAGAAAATATTCGACAACGACAAACCATGTGACCACTTTTGGCTTTGCTGCTTTCGAACTTGATATATCCTTTTTACGTCTTCATACGAATGTGCTTACTTCATTATATGGATTATTTTCTAGTTTTTTTTTTGTTCAAGAAATTTCTGGTTAATTTATATCATAGATATATTTTATAAATTATCATACGTGAAGGTGAAGCTAATTTCCAAAGCATATCGGTATGGTATCTATGAAATATAAATTGCTCAAAGATTTATCCATGTCGGAGGTTTAGATTAATCTTCTAACAACATGCGTACGTTTTCACTCAAAACATTTCTGTAAATATATATACTTTACATGTCTCGTACTCTAGTTCAACTCTATGTGTCCACGTACGTACGTTCTTGCAAATTTCATTGTTTTAGCATGTACTTTCATATAACTATATATAGGTCTATATAATTGTTTAATTTACAAAAAATATATAGTTTTTTTTTCAAGTTGATTCAAATCTAGCGAAAAGGCGGAATCCTTAATTGTTTTTATTTGGTAGTCATCATGATGTTCAATATTCTTTGTTAATTCAGTGTCATATTTCATATAACTTATTGGTTTAGCCTTTTTCGAACAATATGAATTATAAATTTATACATATTTAAACTAGGATAATGAAACAGTAACATCAGAGTTGTGATTTATGTGTTTAAAATCAGGCTTACGTATTTAATTTAGAATAATGCGTTTAGGCTCTCTGTTTAAGAAGCTAAAGTCTTATCATCATAATTCACAAGACATATTGAATGGTTTGCATCTGTATATAAAAGAAGCCAGTTAGAAAATTTTATGTAAATATCGTGAACTTTTAAAAATAAAAGTTGTGTGTTTTCTACATAAAAAAAAAAAACAATCGTGCTTTAGAATTTCGATGTTATTGGTTTTTATTATCACTATTTTTTACATAAATTTTAGACTACCCTTAAGCCTCTCTAAGTCAAACCACGAAACTTTAAATTCGTTGTTGAATAATATATTGTATGTTAATGTGTAATTTGCGGTCTTAATTAGTTATTATTCTGTTTGACCAAAAAAAATTAGTTATTATTCTATCATTTTAAATCAAATTTTGTCTACACTGGAGCGTTTGCTGCAAAAGATTCATTGTTCTCGGGATTGAATCCACACAACTTTTCTTTATCTTTCTTGTGGAAAGATTATCACCACCATTTTCTTCCTTTTGGGAAATATCATATTTCATGGAAAGAGTCATATCACCAATTTCATTTTTTATAATGTTTCTAAA